>NC_134189.1:3421689-5821689 GCF_964188355.1 Buteo buteo | reverse complement strand
GAGCAGACACGGCCTGTTTTTCCCTGACAGATGCCCACGGGGAGACCAAAGCCTTTCCCCGACGCCACCCGGGTGCCATTTACCCGCTTCACGCCATCCCTTGCTCCCCGACGGCTCCGGCAGCCGAAGTCACCCTGACCCGCTTCTCCGCCCGTCGGCAGCCCGCCCTGCCGCCTTGTCCTCCCGCACCGCCCGCTGACACCCCTCTCCCGGCGGCGGGACGGCTGCTCCCCGGCCCTCCCGAGGTGTCAACCCACCGCCCCGGCCGGACCCTACGAGCTGCCCATCGGCACCGCCGCCACCTCAGGTGCGTCACACCGGCGGGGCGACCGGGCTCTCCCCGGGGCAAGCGGCCGCGGCACGGCTGCGCCCCCCCCGCCCCGGCTTCCCCCCTGGCAGCGGGCCGCTAACCTGCGGGCTGTCCTGCAAAGCCTCTTCCAGGAGGAGTTTATCGACGGCGGGCATGTTGGCGGCGCGGCTGGGCGCAGGGAGCTGGGCTGCGCGGCGGCGGACGCCCGCTGAGCACGCCCCGGCGGCGGGGCTCGGCCGTCGTCCCTCCCCGCGGGGGCGGCCGCGGCTCTGGGCGGGCAGCGGGGCACGGCGGCTGGCTGGGTCCGCTGGCGGGAGTGGGGGCGGCAGCCCGGGGCCGCTCACTCCTCCCAGTTCCCGTCCGCGGGAGGAAGCGAGTCACGGGGAGGGCCGGCGGCAGGAGGGAGCGCGGCAGGCGGGGAGGGTGGGGGCTTCCTGCCGCCATTAACTCCTCGGGCCTGGCCGGCGCCGCGGCGGCCTCGCCCGTGGGGATGCAGGGTACCCCTTCCCCGGCTGCAGGCAGCAGGGGCTGGAATGGCCTCCCGCAGCCCCGCATCTTGGCTCCGTCCCCCCGGCCGGTAGTAGGGTGGCGGGAAGGGGGATGCAGCAGGAGCACTGGGATCCCGCCTCAGCTGAGGGAGGTCTCCCTGGGTGTGTGGGTGTGATGGAAATGAGGAGAAGATCGCATCCTCCAGCCTAGGCTTGTGGGGCTTGAGGACTTCCAGCTGCGGGGGAGCCCTTTGCTGTGCCCCTTGGGGCACCGCGCCTCTCCTCGGGTGCACCGCAGGGCTGGGTGCTGCTGGCGGGGTCAGCCCGGCTGCCGGAGCCCCAGGTGGCTCGGAGAAGCACCCCTGGGCCTCCAGCACTTTCTAGAACCAGTGCAGCCGCTGGCTAAGATGGGCCTGCTTACGAGCGGCCCTCGTTTGTGGCATCTGCATGCGTTCTTGTTTATGGAGAGCTCTGCAAGCGAAACGATGGGACCGCAGAGCGCTCCAGGCAGGTCAATCCCCACTCAGCCATATCGCTACACTTGGGGGGTTAGGAGGGACGCGTTTTAAGTTACTGGTTCTTCGTGTACAAAGCAACGTTTTATTACTTCCTGACTGCTGTCTTAATTGCGTTTAATAACTTCAGCATTTGGACATTAATTCAGATGCTTAGTTGAACAAAGCTAATGTTTTCAAAGTAAGCAGAGTCTTGCTTGATCTGTGAGTGTTTCATTATGTTCGTGTTTTTGAAGGGTGGCCACCGCTTTTGGATGCCTCAGCTTCTCTAAAAGTCCGGAGTTACTGATCTGCACGCAGATCAGTTGCTTCGTGCTTGTCAGCTGTAGCTTTTATCATTCCAGTGTGGCTCAAGACAAAAATGGAGATACTCAAAACCAGAATCCTGTTTAAGAAAAAAACATTTCTCAAGGGTTTAGGAAGAATCCTGCCAATCAAACAATATCCAAACAAAAATATTGGCTGTAAATTGATAAGGCATTCTTGTCTTTGAAGAAACTAATGTTGCTTCCCTCTTTTAATAGAAGAAAATAAAAAAAAAAAAAATGCAGCTTGAGTTGTAAAAGAACTCCAAACATTAGCATTGGCTTGTTTTTCCATTATAGTAAGTGCATCTAAATCCCAGTGGATTTTTCCACTTCTGCCATTCTTACACAATGGTTAACGTTTTATATGGCAAGAAAGGTGATTGCTAATGCAGATTTTTTTTGCTAATTAAAAGACTGTACACAAGCAGGTGGCCTTAGGAAAGTTTTGCAGATCAGCTGGATGTTTGTTTGCTTTAATTATGTATGAGAAGTGATCACTGAACCCTGTAATTTTGGCTAAGATATTTCTGTGAGTCTGACATTGATTGGTATTGCTTCTGAAGCTCGAGATACGACCTTTAACCCAATGTGCCAAGCCTGCCTTGGTATGACTTTGCTCCGCTGGTGCTGAAGCTGGACTCCCTGTTCCAGGCCCTTGAGTAAGAACACAGTTCTCACGTTCAGTCCACTTTTCCTGCCTGAATAAAGACACTGAGCGATAATAAAAATCCCTGGCTAATACCAAAGATACCAAGTATGACAGTATATGTTTACGTAATGAGAAAACAAAAATAGATATGGCTTTATCATAATAATGTTATTTCAGAGAATTTTAGAATGGTGGAAATAGGTCAGAGAAATTTTTTTTGCCTAGAGGTTATGAAGTAAAGCATTAGCTAGGCCGTAAGAATCCATGACCACTTCTGAGCTAATTTTGTCATTCTGTGTTAGTGTCTTATTTTTCTTTCTTCAGAGATTTTGAAAACATTATTTGAAATTCTCTGAAGAAGAGACCATGCTTTATCAGGTTTTCTGTATCTGTTAAAGTAGCTTCAGGGCATTTTTTAACATTTCCCAAATACTTCTGTTACAACTCGGCCCTTTTCTTTCCTCCTCTAGTCTTGAAATAGTTCAGCAACAGCTCTTCCCCATTGGGTTGAAGTGTTTCCTTCACCAGGAAAACATTGGTGTGGTTTGTGTTTTTATTTCACGTTGTCTTCCCTCCCAAGAGCTATAACCTTTAAGGTCTTATCTTGTTCCCCTTGATGGTTTTGTTTAGTCTAAGGTTCAAGTGTGGAAGCCTGTTGTCATTCCAAAATTGAGGATAACTATTTCCAGAACAGGTTCTACTAGTTTTATTTAAATAAAACTAAAAGCACTTCAGTAACTACTGAAGGGTGACGCTTTTACTATCTGTCATTCTTTTTTGCATCATTCCTTACACAGCTATGAACTTGGTGGATTGCCTATTTATAGTGATCAAAACATTTTTATTGAACTTTCCCAACACAGTCCAGGTGGTTTTGAATTAAAAAAAATAAAAAAATCTTGCCTACTAATAATTGAAATTACCTTTTCCTTGTATTACTGATAATTGCAATTAATTTCCCAGTCACCTAGTTTTATTAGGTCTCAAGGATTATTCTTCAGTCTTGATAACTCCAAATAATATTTCTAAAATAATTAAAATAACCCATAGTACTACCACCAAACATTTCAACAATTTATTTATACAACAGTAGTGACATTATAAAAAAATGAGGTCCCTTTGTGTATAGGCAGACCTTTGGGTAGGGGGTGTCTAAGCCTTTGACATGAGAAGATGCTGTCTCTGGGTTTCATGGGTTTCTGTGCAGAGCACCAGTGCTGCCGTGCTGGGCTGCCAGGCCTAGGCAGCGCACTGGAAGCAGCCTGGCCGGTCCCGTTGCAGGTCGCATGCTTCTAGGGCACTCTGTGGTACCTATGCTGCATCTGGTACCCAAGCCAGTTTCTCCAGAGCTGTCTCGGTAGCTTTACATTGCACAGTATTTTATCCCCCTCTGGAAGACAAGTGGCAGGGCAGTTATCTTGTGTGGTCCAGGAGATGCTGACTGCACTGGGCAGTGCTAGCAGCAGACTAACAACACTTCAGCTCCTGTCTTCTAAATCTGGGTATTGAATGCAATACTCAGTTACTACAAAAAGTCTTGCTAGTGAAAAGCACTCTGATAGCTATTCTTCAAAGTCAAATTTAATGGGAACATTGTACACGTGGAAAGAGAGTAGGGAAACAGCAGACACAGTACCTAGAATCAATCACCTGAATGTTCAAAAACCTGTCATGGCAGTATGAACTGAGCTGGAGAACACTTCCAGTAAGCAGACCAATTAATTTTTATGTGCGTATTCTGTAACCTACAGATGATTGCGTTAAGATAAATGCCTCTTAGAATGTGAAAACTTAAGGTAAAAACCCTGGAATGGCCAAAATGAAATTGATATATACTGCTTATAAAACTAGTAAGAATTAATAGTATCAAATAAAATCAATAAATAATTGAGCATTGAGTATGAAGTAATTCATTACATGAACTAACTAATTGTACTGTTTCTAAGAAAAGATGGTGCTTCCTTCCAGCAAAAGCCTGAATATAACCCAAAAATCTCATAGTTGAGAGAATGAACAATTTTAAAGGAAAGAAGAAGAATGTTTGGATTGATCTGTAAGCTCGAGATTTGTCTGCTGTATGAATCTCTTGGCAAAGCGATGTAAAATCTTCCAGTACTACTGCGGTTTTGCAGAAATTAGTGCATCTTCAAACTTGAATTTGGGGTTTTACAATGTGACAGTCTTGTTCCTGTCCGAGGCTGGACAGGAATATCCCTTGGTAACCAGCCAGTCAAGTATGGTCTTCCCCAGACTGCCTTTTCTCACATGACATGAAGGGACCCTGGTGTGAGATGGCAGCTGGGGACTGTGCCTTCTGCGGGACTGGAGGGTCTCGGTGCCATGCTTCCAGGTTTGCCCAAGTGCTTTTCCACCTACCTGCCCAGTGCCAGCTCGGGGCTGGAAGCAGCAGTGCTGAACCTGGATGATGCTGTGCGTGAGTTAGTAAGCCCTGCCAGCTTTAATTGGCCTGTTTGGAAACAAGGCAGCTGTTGTGCATCCTGAGCATAATTTATTTCCAAATTTGATAATCCACCCAGTATTAATGGAGAGCTGACTATAATTATTTTTTCTGGTTAGACTAGTTACAGAGTAAGTCATATTGCATTGTGTTTTCTTTCTCATATGTTCCATTATAACTTTAAAGAACGTATTGCGTTATACTTCCTTTTTGGCTTCATACCTTATACTTTACAAGAAATTTCTGAGCAGTACTGTGCTAGTCACATGTTTGCTAAGTCAGCTGAGTCTATTTATGCATTTAACACAGTGTCTAGCTAATATTCTTATTCTTCTTTGTGCACAGTGACAAAGAAATCTTTGAACTACGAATGATTTTTAGAGGTGTAATAATTTACCCTAAGTTGTGCAGCTGTCCTGCATAAATATAGAGGGTATATTAAATGGTAGTAGCAATAAATCACTTCAGATTAATTCTTTACAAGTGAAAGATTTGAAAAAGAATCTCACTATTCTCACTACCACAAGCATCCCCAAACACTTTTTAATAGTGTCTGAATAAATTATTGGTTAAATTAATAATAGGGCATCTAATGTACAGGAGAGCTCTTGGACACATAGAGAAGGAGTATCTTGTGATTTTGTGTATGACCCAAAAGATAATACCAGGCTGAAATAAAATTCCATTGAAATTATTAATTGCCATGTAACCAAGATCTCATGCTCTGTGTTTTAGCAGAGCCTTGCAGCAGAGTTTTAACATAAAACACATGGCTTTGTTTATTGCCATTAAACACATTAGTAATATGCCAGAATGGCTATGTACAGATGTACTTGCTGGTGGGATGGATCAAATTAAAATCTCTTTGAAGGTGAAGGGTGTAACTGCCATCTTTAATTTCATGCAGTTTAAGGACAATTACATTCTCTCATGTAACCAAGTACAGCTGCAGCCTCCATCCGGATCCAGAGTAAGAACATGGTTCCAAAAGCCGGAGCCTCTGATGACAGTGCTGGCTAGAGGTATTGCCACCACTTCCCCCACGCCGGCCTCTGCCCTGCGGTGCGTGCCTTCCAGTGGTGTTGGCATGACTCTTGGCTTGGGAGCCTACCTGATGAAGGGTGTCAGGTTTAACAGCTTGCATTTGCTTTGCAAGGAACAGGAGCAAGCAGAGAATGGGTGGTTTGTCAGTAGGTAGAAGTATTGCAATATTTTAAGCTAATATTATTACCTTTTGTCTACAGGTTTTGCAGTGCTTGAGCAAATGTTAAGATACAGGCTCCCTTCTGCTTTTAGCTGTGCTTTTTGTAATGTATGTTGGTTGCTCCCTAACCTAGCAGATGCTTCCCTATTTCAGGTGATGGTCCAATGGAGTTTGGGGGTATCTGAGCTGTGGTGAAAAATCTTACTGTGAAATACAACAAGTAACAGACAGAATAATACAAGTGCTTCGTCAAAGAAGTGTGCATGTGCTATGGGTCTGTAGATTAAAATAAGGGACGTCTAATGTCTGGCTTATAATTGTTTTATGAGATGTTAATAAGTAACCTGTTAAGTGTAAAGGTTACCAAAGGTTACAAGGAATACCATGTTGCAAATACTGGCTGGATCTGCAGGTAGGACTGTCAATTCAGTGTCAGAGAAAACACTGACTCAGAGCCCTTCTTTTATAGTCTTTAAAATACAACATAAATACAAATAATGGAGGCAAATGCACTTAATATTGTCACTGTGTCTAAAGCCAGCTTTTAGCCTGTATTTTTTTATCATGAGATCACCTGAAAGACCCAGGCTGTGCACTCTGTGTTTCCTTTTGAATGGAATTGAAAAGTTCATATTGTCTTAACTCTGATCACTCCCTTTGATTCACATTCCCTTGGCATCTTTCTATGGCTGCTTAGGGTAAAAAAGCTGAACAATAAAGTCATAACACTTAAGGCCTATTAGAAATCCACAGAAGTCTACTAGCATTATTATATCCCTTTTGGCCTTCCTGCTTGCTGTTTGCGCTCTTTTTGTTCTGCGTACATAGTGTAGCACAGGGGGGTCCCGGTCGATAACTGAGGCTTCTGAAGACTACAGAGGCCCCAAACAGCTCTCCTGGTTCCTTCCCCCTTAAGCGGAGCCTGCCTGTGCTGCCCAAGGCAAAGGCAGAGCAGGACGTGGTGGTGCAAAAGGGTGTCATTTTGTGTTTTTAGAGAAACAGCAGAAAACCCAGAGCATGATACAGAAAAACAGTAAGGAAATTCTAGGCAGCACCCAAATGGGCACTGATATCACAGGGTGTTTCCTGAAGGGGAGTGACTCCACGCAGGCTGCCAAGGCAGCGTCACAAACACACATACACAAGCAAGTGCTGGCATACCAGGAAAATACGCTGCTGCATTGGCAGAAGGTTTGGATGCTCCCAATCTACCTCAGCGGGAACCATCTCCCAACCTCTGTGTTCCTCCGCAGTGCTCGGATGCTTCCAGCTTTGCGAGATTAGACGTTTCCAATTTTTCTTCCTGTGACGGCCACTTAGAAGTTCTTCTGCTGCCTGGAGAAAGCCAGATACTGGAAACCCTTTCCTGTCATATGACGGGACTGATGTTGCAAGCGCAGGGTTTGCCAGAGAGCCAGAGCGTGCAGCATGTGCACTGAGATGCTCCATCCAGCATTGCTGCTGGTGGCAGGATCGTCGCCCTGGCACGCCGGTGGCTTGCTTTCGTGGGGGCCAGTCAGGAGTACAAGGGGAGCAGAGATTTGAGTGATTGTAATAGAGGTTGCAAGCCACGTGTTGTTATTATGTTGTAGCTCTTAGAGTGTCTTTGTCAGAGATGTGCTGGTCTTACAACACGGGAAAGAGCACAGCCCCTGGGAAGGCCGGCAGCAGGGCCAGACTGCTGCTGTTAGCAAAATAAGTCTTAGAGTTGGCAAACCTCTCGGTGCACTGATGAAGTTTTTCCAGGATAAAGGCCACCGTGAGCAAGGTACAAGCAAGACAAATTATCCCACCAGGCCACAGGCAGCTTGCTGGCTATAAACCGCCCACCTTACGTGACTGTTTGAGCATCTCACTCCAAGTGCAGAGTTTGCTTTGCAGCAGAGAAGCTGCCCTGCCCTTTTGCTTTCCACCACGTGATTTGTATCAGGTGTTTTGTAACCCCTGTAACAATGCCGTATGTTACCTGTGTGCTTGACTACCTGGCTGCAGTCCTGCAAACATAGAAACTTGGGTTTAGCCTGTCAAATTCCTGGAGATTAATCAGGCATATAAATGTTGGCTGGATCTGTAAATAGTTTTCCAGTTCTTTCAAATTCATTTATGGTAATGCATTGCTTATCCTTGTTTTTCTTTCACTTTTTAAAAACAGAACATTTAGTTGAAGGGTCACATACAGTCATTATCTTTAAATACTCTGTAAACATAAGTGCTGACAAGATCCTAGGTCAGCAAGCCTCTTTCGTTGTGAAAACCATGAAATGTGCAGACAACATGTACAGCAGACAGAGTCAATAGGACCTAATCATGAGTTTTTCTTAGAGGGGACCGATGATTCCTAATTAGTTTTTCACTCTCTCAAATCAAACCTGTATGAAGTAGCAAAAAGAAAAAAGCCCCAAGCAGAACAGCAATGCATATCAGTGACTGGGAGAACATGAATAATAATGCGATGGAAAATGTTCTCGTCAGCATTTAAACTAACTTAATTGCTTTGAAAGAAATCTACGACAAAAGAAAAGTCTCCAGAGTTTTGCAGCCCTTGCCTGAACAGAACTGCTTGTGCATACAGTTTTGTTACATTTGATTTACACAGCGTAGTAGCGTTGCCAAATGGAGCTATGTTCAGTACTCTGAAAGCTAAATGGAGAAAGAGTGGCTTGATTTCAAATAAGCACTCTGGTTATTGTTAGGTTTGAGTCCAGATCTCTTCTTGTTTACACTGTTGTACATTTGGATCGCTGCTGCCGGCACGGGTGGTTTCACCATGTTGCAGCCTTTTGGGGCAGGTTTGCTGCGAGGGGCTACTGGGGCTGTCAGCTCCCTGTCGGCGCTTCCCCGAACGGCATGTGCTTCTTGTTATGAGATGAGAGAAATTTCGGTTCTGCTGGAAAGGGACTAGTCCCTATCATTGTGGAGGAAAGAGCAAATGCAAGTCCTCAAAACCTAAATGTGCACTAATCAGAAATCAAAGAAGCACATCTCCACAGCAATTACTTTAAGCTAAGTTCATAATTATTACACAATCCCATGCATCTTAAGAGCCCCAGGTCATGATTTTTGGACACATTAACAGATGCAAATACTAGTAAACAAAATACTGGTGTTTTGGGAGTGATTTCAGGGATTTATTGAGGAACAGCTGGTCTTGGATTTTGATGCATTGCCTCCATTGTGGTGTTAAACCTGGAATGAATGAAACTAGATAAAGTATTTAATGGAGAGATTCCCAAACTTGTCTGTTTCTGTGTCTCTCTCTACCCTTTGCCTCTACTTGTGGATCCAGGAGCTAACTCCATGTTAGAACAAGGGTGAATTGCTTCATCTTTATTAATATAAGCAAGAGGAGATTGCCCCCTTTATATAGGTGCTAAAAGGATGTCTCCTATGAGAACATCATGTAACTAAACATGCTGATTGCTTACAGTTTGTTTTATTTTATGTGTACAAATACTCTGCTTTTACAAATATTTCAAATTATGTATACAAAAGCCTTCTTTGAGCACTTAAAAATTACTAGTATTTTATCTGTCAAAAATCACATTCTGGTTAAAATTCAGTTAAAAACATACTTTTGCTCTTTGTCAGTCAATGCAAAATAATATAATTGGCATACGTGGGTGTCTTTTTTGAATAAGCTAAGACACACTACTTCCATGTTGCTAATTGTATGAACAACTTCTGTTTACCGTATGCCTAATATGACAGAAGTTTCATTTAATCAAAATGATTAGCACCTTCTTGTATTAAATGCATATTTAGATAAAGAGGTGCTGTTTTGATGGACATACAGTTTTTCTTTTTTTTAACCTGGCTGGTATTTGCTGAAGCAGAATTCCATTTTCTCAATAAAATGACACATACAAGTTAGGAAAGTCCTACCCAGTGTAAATTATATATAGCCACTGTAAAAATACTGGCAAATTTTAGCCTACCTAAGTTTTCAAAAGCTAAGTTGTTAATTAAGCAGAGGTGGATAAATATGCAAATTTGATAAAGACGTTTTTTGTCATGAGGATGTATCTCCTGTTTCTACAATCTGCAGGCACACAGCATACAAAAATGAGGCAGCAACTGTGCTATTTGGCTTCATTACCAATATAAGGCAAAAGCAATTACTACATGTGGAAAACGGGAATGGAAATCTATATCAACAATAGAGGAAGAATTTACATTTGAAAAAGTGTACGCAAATGAAAATAAAGCAGGGATACCACCTTCCCACAATATTGAGCAAATAATAGCGTTGTGTGCGGAGGGGCCTCTTGAAATAAAAGTGTGGGACTCCGTAAAACAGACTGGTGTATTGTGCGGAGGACCATCTCCTGAGACATGTGCCTTTTCTTGTATACAATTTTAAGGCAAGGAGTTTTGTCACAAGGGTCTAGATCAGGTTGTCTTACACTACTTGAGTACTAGTTTAGGCTTATAAAATGGTGCAAGTGTGTGTTAAGTACACATCAGTGGGATTAAGCATGTGTCTGAAGTGAAGCACACGCTTTGTTTCAAAGGGATGCACTGCTGCACTGGCATCTCAATGACATCTCAGTATAAAGGTCCTTTCTCTAGCATTTTGCCATTCTTTATCTTTTCATTTTTGTGATCCCTTCTTTGTTTGTAAAAGCTGATTTAGCTGCATCTTGCAAATTAATTTATGTAGTGAGAGACGGGAAAGAGATTACTCTGTCTGCATAGCATATTAAAAGAAGAGAGTAAGATGCTTTTCTCCTCCAGAACAGAGCTTCAGGAGTCTGTTATCAGCAATTATAAAATGAAGGTTGAGTGACCTCAGAGGTAGGAAGCACTGTTATGCATCTTCTGTATTTTTATAAGACCTCTAATAGAAGGATCTAGTACAGCATACATAGCAACCTTTTGGGCACAGAAAGGATTCCAAACTGTTTCTGAATATACAATGTAAGCATTTGTCCATTTGTTATTTTCAAGGGCACCTACCTTGGATTGTAGCAGCAAATGCACCAATGCTAAGCCAAGCATCTTTTTCAAATGGAAGGGAGGGGAATTAAGGAAAATGTGTCCATGAATTTAGAATTTTATTAATTAAAAGTCACTGGGATTCTCTATTTGTATCTGGAAAGGGAAAAGGTGAGGTAGTTACCGAACTGATTCTGAAGAAATAAGACATGGCAGGTCAGAATTTGCATTTGGGTAAAGCTCTCCAGAGAGCTTTTCTTGTTTTCCTCTGCCTTTCTCAAGGAGGACTCTGATGTCTCAAATGTAACCATTTCTTGAAAGCTGGTAATTCACTCTCCTAGGCCTGAACATGCTGCAGGTGTTGGAACTGTATTTCACTGCCACTGATAAAA
This sequence comes from Buteo buteo, assembly GCF_964188355.1. Taxonomy (NCBI): domain Eukaryota; kingdom Metazoa; phylum Chordata; class Aves; order Accipitriformes; family Accipitridae; genus Buteo; species Buteo buteo. The sequence continues at coordinate 5,810,430 of NC_134189.1, read as the reverse complement.
ATGCAGCTGTTTAAGGAGACTGATAAAATATACCTTCTAAATCAGCTCTGAGGTTTATATAGTGATCCTCACTCAGACAGGGATCCCATCAGCTCAGAGAATGCTTGGTTACACAGCCCAAAACTGAATCATCCTTATGGCTCTGAAAGAAAAATCTTGCAGGGAGTGGGTAATAGCTGAGCTCAGGAGCAAATTGTTCGAAAGCTCTGTGCAGCTCTGTATGCTAAAATCTGGACATTTTTAGGAACAGACATGACACTGATGTGAACATACTAGTGTTGAATTATGACTTATTTCTTCCCCATGAACTTAACTTTGAAAGTTTTACTCCTGAACTGTCTTTCTACCTTGTGAATCAGCTAAGAATCATATGCCCTGGACTGTTAGCTTTTAAAAACAAAGTGGATTTCATGGCTATGCACAATAATCACATTCAGAAAGAATTACTGCAAAATTAATTACTATTTATTGTGTCAGAGATTGGGGTGGGGTGGGATGTGATGTACAGCTGGCATATGCACTAACAGAATATTCACATTTCTTTCACATTTATTAGGTCTCTACTTAGTGATATGCTTGCGTTTCTTGCTGGCTGACCAGTGGGTTCCTTGTTCATTTCTTTCCAGGTGTTTTAGGGGATGCTGCAGTTTCGTTGATGTCACTGATTTTGTCTCAACCCATGTCTGATTTGGCCCAGTAATGAGAATTTTATTTGTGACTTCCATGAGAACAGGAAGAGATAGATGAATGAAAATCTTCTTGCCTTAGGAAGAAAGGTTTAGTGGGCATGGTGGTGTTGGGTTGATGGTTGGACTTGATGATCTTAAAGGTCTTTTCCAACCTAGACAATTCTATGGTTCTGTGAAAAAAACCCTTGGTCTTGGCAAATACTCTTTTTTCTTTAAACTCAGCATTTTCTTTAAACTGGAGTTTAAATTATATTTTTTTTTAAGTCAACTTCCATGGACCATTATAAACCAACACGTTCTATGGGGTTTTGTTTTTTAAATAGAAGGACTCATCATTTTGATTTAAAAGAAACACTCAAGTCAAATTTTCCACTGTCACTGCAAGGAGAAAGACAAATTGCTTTTCCTCTTAAGTTCTTGCAGTTTGATTCTGTTCTTTGCTGTGTTGCCGTAATAAATAATGTCACGTGGATGATTTAAGGCTAGCTGGTAGTTGGCCCATCTGTGGGCTGCTCACTTCAGCGGTGGGCTCAAGGTGAGGCAAGAAGAGGAGCTTGGGGTCGGTGCTGAGAAGCTCCCACAGCAAGCGTGGGGCTCCCAGGCAGCCAGAAAAAGGAAGAGGGGGAGATTGTATAGAAAGCTCTTTATCCACATTTTATCATTGCTAACAAGGAGTGCAAGGGGACACACACTGCACGGATTACAGTAAATCTATGACGATGGGCAAAGCAGTTTGGCCTCTCCCTCCATGCAGGGTCCCTGGTATTGCTAGCAGAATTTAGTCTGTAGAGTGTTTTAAATTCTTTCACAGAAAATCTCTTTTAAAGTATTTTAACTACCTATTGATACAGCTGCCAGGAAATGACAGCTTACCACCACTGCTGCTAACTAAAGATTAGTGTAGGGGATATGGCATACTGATTCTTTGCTGTTTATTCTACAATGAAGAACAAAAATCATGAATGGTGTGGAGTAGGGGATTGATTCTTCAATATTTATCCTGATACCAGGAACAAACTAGCAACAGCTGAAGCAGGCAGGAGCCAGGCTCAAAGCAAACAAAAGGAGGTTCTTCAAATCGCATGTGGCTGCGAAGCGGAACATGGGATGCTTTGGGTGCCGAGGGCTTAGGTGGGTTTAAGGGTGGGCAGGACAGGTTCATAGAAAAGAAATCTGTTAAGGATTGCTAAATATATAGCAACCATGTCTCCCTCAGGAAGACTCTGCACTGCAAATGCTGGAAGATAGGAGAATTTGGTGGGGACATACCATATAAGTTTCCTGTGTTCTTTCAGCTGCTGTCAGACACAGGATCCTGAGCAAGGTGGCTCTTTGCTTTGACGCGATACAGCTTTTTTAATGTTCCTGTTAGGCACATCCTTTTTTTTGATAGTAATCCTATCCCACTGCTTCCTACTTTGGCTTCTCTGTTATCTCACCCATCAGCTATTTCTTGTCTTTCTGACTGCCAGCAAAGATGGAAATTCATTATACGTCCAGATGGTACCTTGCACAGTTGGAGCCAGACTGGTGTGATCATCAAGTGCTATCATAATATAAGCATTACTAAGAAATACTATAGAAACATGGGGGATTGTAAGTTTGGGGTTTTTTTTTGGTGGCCTCTGGGTTTTGTTATAATTGTCATTTGGCTTCTGTTCCCCAAATCAAATTTGTTAACACTTTCTGTTAAGAATGCAATGGGTTTTCTGAAAATGTTCACAGCAATGTAGAGATCTTCTCTGTATACAAAATTCTGAAGCATTTCCCACTGCCACGTAGTGGGCACCTTTGACTGTTGCAGAATCATGATTTTACTAATGAATTCTTGATCTGTTCCCCCCCCCCTTTATATCAATGAAAATAATGTAGTATCTTGATACATTGGGCTCTGTTTACTGACATGTAAGAGCAAATAACCCCAGTTGACCCAAGAGTGCTTTTGTCCATGGTAGACTGGGGCTTGGACTAATGAATTTTTCAAGCAGAATAATCCTTGCAGGTTTACTGGGAAATTGAAGTGTAACTGTCTGACCTTTGGTGGCTAAGTGATCACAACCACCATCTATGCTGCACCATGATATTTGAACAAGTCAGTAAAAACTACTAGCCCAGGTTGCTAGCTGTAAAACAACAGCGCTGTAGCAAGACTGTAAAACTGTCCTGGGAGGAACATAATACATGGTAGCCTGAAAACAAGGGAATTTGAACTTGAAAACACTGGAACTGAGAATCCACCATGGACAAGGTGGTTGCGTTGTTTAACTCTGACAACAGATTTGTAGTGCAACTTTTACAGTGAGAAAGTTTGGTCTAAATTGAATTCCTGTTGTAAATTTTATTAGGAAAAAATTAATCTCAGGATGCTAACTACTGATGAAGAACTGACAATTTTTTCAGGATGCTTTTGGTTTTGAGAACATCCATATCTAAAAGACATTCTTCAAAAGAAAATACGCAGAAAATGGTAATTAGCACTATATTTTTTCTATACTTGCTTGAGTTGAGATACAAGCCTTTGGAAGCAAGGCTTTTTTGTTAAAGCTTTTTTGTTTTGTTTGGGGGTTTTTTTGTTAAAAAAAATCATGGGTGAATAAGGTTTCTATATGTATGCTTAGATAAAAAACAATTTGAGAAAGTATACATTCTTGTAACAAATAAGGGCTGTTTCCTAATGCACAGAAGTAACTATGGGATTTAAAAATCCTTCTCCATAGACCTGCATACCAGCTTGACAGACAGATTGTTTGGATTTCAAACACTCAGACTAGCAAACATGTCCAAAAAAAGAACAACACTGGAATTTCAGATTTGGATAATCCCATTAACCAATCTGTTTTCCCATCTGGGTAAATTTTAGGTTGATTTAGGGAAAGAATAACAAAGCCCTTTCACACTACACCTACTGAAATACTTGCAGAAGCTCACAACCATACATCTCCCAATCTTCCTCAGAGGAGATGGAGTATGCAGGGTGTGTGACAGCAGACACCGAGAGTTTGCTGATGCAGGGAACACACCGCTCCATTCCTTTAATGTAAAGTGTTCATTTAATTAACTTGATTATGCAACTGTATTTTGCTACCAGTTATTTTCGGTAGTAGAGTGAAATGTTCCGTTTGTGTAGAACACAGGTGAAGTTGAAACTAAAGCGTGTCTTCTCATTTGAAATTGGAGGCACCTACAATACAGCTGCCAAGAGAGAAAGTTTACCTTGGGGCCTTTCTTTTAAAAGGTGCAGGAGGGGCTGATTCATTACAATCCGAGACAGTATAGAGAGGAATATATCACATTTCCTTTGTCCTAAGTCCCCTGGAACTGCTACTAGCTCCAGCTTTGGGTGGGTGTGCTGGAAGTTTCTTGCCTTACTGGACTCAATGCAGCCCTTAGTTTGTGCACACAGGGTTCTTGGCTTGTGTACGATACACTGAACTTGTAAGAGGAGTGAGAGCGCTTAGGAAGAAGTTATAGCATCCTTCTGTCATCCTTAATACTACTGCAGGTTTCTGAACCAGTCTCATATCTTCTCCTTGTGGCCAGGGCGATGGCTCGGTGTGAAGGCGACTTCACTCCAGGGGATTTTTGCCCCCAGCTGCCTCTTCTAATATGTGAAGAGGTGGCTTGGTTTCTGTGCTCACTGCAACTGCTTCCTCCCAGGTAAATTACATATTAAAACCATGTTCATAGATTATTCCGCAGTGTGGCAAGTCTATGGTCAGTGTGAGTTGCTGGGATTTTTTGTTCGTTTTTTTTATTAGAAAGCCATGTGGAGTCTTAACCAGCATGTCTTTCAACTTTGCTTTCAGAGCACCCTTTCTTCCTTCTTACCTCTGCTGTTAAAAATTCACTTTGTGGTGATGCTTGGCACTCGAAAGCTAAGCCTGAGGATTTATTTTTCTATATGGGATTTTCAGAAAATTGGCCATCAAAAAGAGGTGGCTGTGAACCTTTGTGAGATTTTTTTCTGAAGCCAAATGCACATAATCGCGCTGCTTGTCTGCTTGGGGGCTGCTGGTGATGAAGGAGTTGTGTAGCCATGCATATATGTCTGTTAGCCCTGCCTTATTAAATTTTGAACTGATTGTTTGGGTTTAGGCAGTTTGTCAGGAACGTATAGGCAAAGACCCTGAAAATACTGACTTTCTACAAATGTCATGAAAATAGGTGGCCAGCCAGAGAGGGAGATCCTGCAAATGCCCACCCTGTTCCGAGGTGTGCTCACGGCTGGTCAGACATCAGAGAGCCCGTACAGGTGTGTCTCCCCAGGGGAAAAATCCATAGGAGCCTGGACATTATTGACTCTGCTGCTTACGGAGCTGCTTGTTTTTAATACGTACTTTTTGGGAAGTCTGTAAGAGAACTGTGATGTCTTTATTTCCTTTCTCTGAATAGACTGAAAGATCAGGCAGCAGTATTTTCTATCTGGTCCTTTTGTAGTAAAGACAGTTACCAGTCCCATGGATACGTGATGCTCATACTGGTGTTTATATGACACTCTAAAACACCTTTCGGAGCCCTTAAACAGATTTGCTGTAGCAGTAATAGCTATCTAGCTAGAATATTGGTGGTTGCATCTGGCTGTATCCATTGGGTTTCAGCTCCCTGGTCATTTGAGAGGATGGAGCAAGAGTAAGCCATCAAGATTTGGAAGTATTTTACTTCTCTGTGTGGCAGACAGGTTTGGGCTAGCAGAAAATAAGTCAAATTCTTTTGTGGGAACGATACGAATTTTGAATCATAAAAGATTGCTTGCAGACTTTGTAAACTCATCTTGCACGTTTCTCAGTGCCATTGATATTAATTGGGAAAAGCGAATCTGTAGGTAGCTCTTATCAGCCCGGTGGGTCTTCAGTTCCACCACCATGCTTCTATGGGAAGAGAAGTAACGAAAGCAACCAGTAACTATTTCCTTAAAACAGCCAACTGGAAGTTATCGGTAGCAGCTATCGGGCTGGCAGCCTGGACCTGTGGTCACACGGGTTTCCCCCGCGGGGAACGAGGGGTGTCCCAAAGCTGCCCTGAAACCCGAGGGGCATCTTCGCGACCGGGGGGGGGCTCCGAGCTTTGCTGCCTGCCTGTGGGGATCGTTAGGGGTCCTGCAGGCTTACGCCTCTCCTGAGCCTCATCTCCGCCTTAACAGCTCCAGCCCGGAGCAACTTGGGGAGAGAGACCCCGGGCAGGTCGGGGCTGGCTTTCCCCGGGGATGGACGGACGGACGGACGGACGGACGGACGGGGGATGCAGCGAGGGGCCGGGCGGCGGCGCTCGGGGCCGGCGGTTTCCCGGGCGATGGGTGGGGAGAGGAGGAGGAGGAGGAGGAGGGAGAAGAAGAGGAGGAGGAGGGGTCCCCGCGGCTTTATCTCCCACCCGGCTCCGCCCGCCGCCGCCTGCCTCCCGTCGCCGCACCGCTCCGCACCGCTCCGCACCGCTCCGCTCCGCACCGCACGGCCGGGGGCAGCGCCCATGGGCTGCGGGAACTCTACGGCCAGCGGCGCGGGGGGGCGAGGTAGGGCGGCCTCGGCAGTGGGGGGGCCGGGTGAGCGGCGGTGGCAGCATCCCCTTGGGCAGCCCTGCCGGGGTTGGGGAGGGTGAGGGGGGGTGGCTACGGGTCCGGGAGGGCTGCATCCCTGCCCGTTTGGGAGGGGACGCCCGTCCGAGTGGAGGGAATCGCTGTCCGCGCTCTTGCAAGAGCATCTTCTTTTCCCGAGGCTGATCCGCTTGCCCAGGGGAGAGAGGGGTGATGGGGGGCCCGTCGGGGAGCACCGGAGGGTCGCTGGTGCCCGGGGTGCCGTGGGGGTCACCGTCTCCAGCGGTAGCCGTCGTGGGCACGGCGAGCCCAGGCCAGGAGCTGGACCTGAGGATCCCGCCGGCGGTGTAAGCTCCATCCTCTTTGCTTCCCTATAAGGCCACGAATGCCACTTCGGAAATGAATTTGGGGCACTTCTTCTCCTCTGCTTGCCGGAGAAGTTGGAGGATATTCCAAGATTGAGGTTTCTTGCATGTTAATGTGTACCGCTGGTGCTGGCTGGCGTGTCCGGCCGGCTCCCTTATTTGTTCATTGTTATTTTCAAAAGAGATAAGATCTGGGAAGATGGTGCTGTTCTGCTCTTCCTCCCCCCGCAGCCCCTGCAAAAAAGGAAAGTATATGGAAATTGATAAGTGGACTTTCACCATGTAATTATAAATATGAGCATTTCTCAATCATTTTTCAACCTAACTGCACTTGGCAAACATTGCCATCTGTTCCAGTACCTGTATTAAGTCTTTCAGATGTACTTGTTAGCTTCATAACCTCTCGAAAATACACAGCAAAATAGTGGCCGGACCAGTTAGAACTACTGGGTCTCCATCTCTTACCGTTGTGACTTTATCCAGAGCTTCGGTGGTGCCTCGGGTGGTGCTAGTCCCGGTTTAAAGAACTGGGCATATCTTTGAGTGTGAATGACGATGCCTTCTCCAAGTTGTATGTATGTGTCTATGTCTGTGTGGTGTGTTGCTGGTTTACCCACTAAACCCTACGCTTCACACTCATTTTATTGCTGCTGCCATTATTGCTTACTTGATTCCTGTTAAATGATTACAAATTAGGTTTCAGGTATCATGTGTATCTATCAGAGGCCTCTCATCCATAAAGAATACACTGTATGAATTTGCTTGTTGAACTTCCAGCACTCTTCTTAGAGCTCTCCTGTTCGCACACATTAATTCTCTCCCATTAGTCGATTCCCATGTTGCTGTGGTTGGAAGTTGTTGCAGTATATGACCAGTGTGGCTTCATACTGCTGGGGGGATGCTTGTTCACTTCCCATTTCTGTTTGCTGGCTAAAAGGACCAGACCAAGTATCAGAGAATTTCAGAGGAAAATTTTGAGTTGATTATTAATCCCTTTGTGGTAGCTTGTCGATTAGTGTTGATCTGGCCACTCTGTGGAACTTGTGCCAGAACACAAATGGGTAAATTTCAAATAGACTACCTCTGACAGCAGTAGTATTTAGTGAATTATGTTGAACTAAAAGTTTGTTTGTTTAAGTAAATGTGTTAATTGTTGCATTAAAGGCAGCTATTTTCAACAGTTTTTGGCTTGTAGATTCATAAATTGTTTTTACTGAAGGTATGGTCCCTTTGGTAGTTTAACTCACTTGTACTGTTATTCATAATGCATTTGAACTTGCATTTTGTGGCAACCTTTTGCATACTGTTTAGAAATGGTCCACAGATCTCCAGTGGCTTAGCGGAGGCGAAAAACAACAATGCCATGTAAAACACATGATTAGTATAATGGAATTATTACTGTTGCACTGATAGACCTTTCCAAAGCAAATACAGCTCTGAAAGGTCCAGTTCTCTTCTTACTTTCACCACGGTCAGTCAGCAATAGCTCTATGCAGTCTATGGTCTTAAAATAACGAACAACTGGTAATAAAAGTAAGAAGTCGGATGTCTACTATTTATTTTTTCCATTTAGTATTCCTTACAAAGTGTGTCTAATAAAAATAAAATTATTTTATGTAGGGGAAGGAGAAGACGTACCATTTTTAATCAGAATCCTAGAGCTTATAAGGAAAGTGAAACTCAATATTTTACCAAAAGACATGAACACTGTGTAAATACAAATTAATTTTGTGTCTTGCACAGCATGACTACATCTTCAGTGCTAAAGTTATGACTATTCTACAGTCAGTAATGTCAAAGCTAGAGGTACATAACATATAATTAACCTGTAACACTCTCTGTCGTATTATATGACTAAGGATAATATTGTAGCATACTTCACAGAATACATTAAACGTGTTATGCTAGTCCCCATTTTCTTACTCTGGTAAAATTTCTATTGTAGCCTAACTCAATTTTTCCTAAGCAGACGTATATGTAATGATAGCTCAGCTAATGATATTATCTTCTGTTGCATGGCTAGAATGACATCAGAGGAGCTATCAGCCCTATGGTCTGCGAGATCTAAACTAATAGACGTGATCTAGAATAACATTTCTGTCTGTGATGCAGTACTCCAGAACACCAATATAACTCACAGAGTTTAAATTTTCCTTCCAGAGCATCAGACACTGGCAAAAGGCTCCTCAGTTGAGAAATGGCAACTTCTGTTATGGGAGTAAACTGATGTATACACATCCTTCTTAAATCACCTCGCTATTTTAACTGTTAACTATGGATTATATTTATTTTTTAAATTTCCCATTATCCATAGGAAGTTTTATTACCAAATTGCTATTTTTGTGATTTTTTTGTTATGTTGCTTTACATATACTTCTTTCATGTTATTTCTCGGTGTTTTAGAAGCTCCAAAATAGCTCTTCTTTTTCGGTCTTTTAAAAATATGCCCTTAAACGTTAATTTACTTTTTTTCTGAGTTAAGGCATTTCCCTTCATTCTAGTATTGCTTCAGTAACAATTTTTAACTGCCTCCTCCTTTCTGTATCAATTGTAGTAGCAATGACAGAACCTTAAATTATGGTACTCAGTGGAGGCTGGCAGTCTAGCCTTAATTTAAATATACAGAGAAGCTGTTAGTCTGTGGAGAGTTTCAAATACAGTTATGAGGAAGGAGAACTTTCACACCAAGTTTAAACAGATTTTTTTAACTTCAACTTTGGTAGAATGCCCAGGAAACCATCCTGCCATTCTATTTAAAATCCAACTAATTTTTAAAATTAATGTTTGATTAGGTCAAGTCTATGTGCAGAACTCCACCTGATGAGTTGAAGAAGTAATCAATTTGAAGTAAATTGATATAATTTTGTCCTCGGTTACACTGGGATATAAATAGAATAAATTCATTGATGTTAGGACTTGGTTCCATGTTGCTGTCTTTTGGAGCAAATCAGAAAGTAGCCTACAATAGAAAACTCTTTCGTAATCTTAGCTCTTGCATGCATGTATGTGTAATTTTGAGGTTTCTATTTGCTTTTTTTGTAACAATTTGAAGTATTTGCAATATTGTAGGAAAATAAAATGTTTCATAATCTGCTCTAAAGTCAGATACTGGCATTTTTTGTATCCATGTTTTTATTCATGTAAGTGGTTGCCTCTCATCCTTTTTATGTTTTTCTGAAGTTTTTGTCTTCCACATTCACTCATGATGCATTTCTCAGCACAGAGGAATATTGTCTGTGGCTACCAATTTCTTTCAACCATCTTTTACATTTGTCCTGCATTTACTGAAATCCTGCAGGGTCACCAGTTACAAGCTGCTGTTGTTTGGAAAGTGCAAAACCCCCTCTCAGTGAATGGAAGATACTTTGGGATACGTTCTTGTCCTTCTTCATGTGTGACTGTTGCAATGCCATGGGGTTTTTTTGAGGGATCACAGCTCCACTACACTGGACAGAATGTTTTTTCTTCTGTAATCACTTGGGCTCAGAGCAATGTGTAGCTGAATGGCTCTCGTTTATTCCGCAGGCTGTATTCTTCCTTTTCCCCCTGCAGCTCTAAAATGCCAAGATGCACCCATGGTCCTACTATGTAGATGGTGTGAGCAGAGGGGTCGTTCAGGACAATTCAGTAATGCCTGTTTTTTGTGGATGCAGCTTCCTGGCTACCCCTCTGTCTGTTGCTGAGGTTAGGCAGGGTTTGGAAAACAAAACCAACATGAACCTATCGAGGTTTGTAGGGTCAAGCGCTGCCTTTTTTTTAGGCCAAGCTGATATAGTGAGAAAAAATGGACAAGCTTTGAAATATGTGAGGCTTTTCTCAAGTCATATATCTAAACCATCATGGCTACGAGAGCACTAAGCCTTGCTGCTATGGAACAGCTATGCACTGTTTGTGAATCAGTAGTAAACAAGATTCTTTGGCTGAACTTCTGGCAGGAGAAACTTGAGAAGCTATGAAATAATGTGTTGCTCACTAAACATGGAAGAGTTAGAGAAATATGTCAGTGAAGTAACAGGGTTGAGGGTGAATGGATTGGACTTTAAAAACAAACATGTCTGTACAAACTGAGATGTTATTAGGTTCCTTGTGAAATAAAATCTATGTATAAGGAGTGTTCAGGCTCCCTAATGAAGAAAACCTTATGAGTTTTTACATAGAGATACTTATGGGCCACCTAACTGAAGTGATGTTCATCTGCAAGCTCAGAAGTCTTACAGGAAGAAAACTGCTTTGTAAACTGGAAATACTTTCAGATCTATATTCAGGCACTTTAGTGGTACGCAAGTGAATTTGGACCAAGCTCTTGTTTCATTTTTACTAGTGAAAATGAGAAATATTACTGCTGAAATCAATGGAATCCCATCAATGCAAGTGAGGATAACCTGGTTCTTTGTGCTTATAAAAACGATAGAAAGCAAACTATTTGTTTGTTTATTATATGTATTTATTTATTATAAATAGTAAAAATGATATCTTAAAAAGCGAATTTGTTTTTATCACACTTAGTTCTCAGTGGTTTTGTGTGAGGTGCATTTCAAAATGCTGCAGTGATTTTTCAGCAGCGGTACCCTCTCTAATATTCAAAGGAAACAAGTGCTGCCAGGTGTGAATGCTAGTGGCACATCTCTGTTCTCAAACACAGGTTCATAGCTGTATAGCTCTACACGAAGCCCAAGTTGATGGGTCTGAGAGACAGCTCCTGTCCCCAAAGCACGAATATATGTGTACTGTAATGCACTGAAGACAGCTATGGGATTGAACATGGGTATGGCATTGAAGTGTGCCTGGTGATTGACTGGAACTTGAGCATCTCCATCGGGAAATGTAGTGGTACTGTAGGTACACAGTTCTCACTCAGCTAAGATTTCGGTTTGTGTATTAAACACTTTTTACCTTTGGTATACTTCCTGCAAGGAAGGCATAAGTTTTTCAAATGAGGATCCAAAGCGCTCAGACCTCAGCTCAGACTCAGAAAAGGCTCGGCAAAGGCCTCACAAAGGACCATGACCCTTTTTGGAAAAACTGAGTTTGTTTGCAGTGAGCTTAGGTTGAGAAAATGAGAAAGTTGTGGTTCTGGTGCAGAACAGGCACAGCACAGGAATAGTTTCTTCTGGGAAAAAAAAAATCCTGCTAGCTACAGCAATAGAGCTAGGCTTTTCAAAACATATGTTGTCTGAGGTGTTGCTGATGCCTAGTCTCTGTCTAGATGTGCAGGGTGGTGCCCTGAGGTAAACAGCTGAGCTGACTCTGGGTGAACCAGCCTTGGTAGCAGAAAACACCTCCTACATCGGCTGAGATTGAGTTTGCATGCAGTGCTGCAATGCCAACCTTCCACCTGGACACAATTAATTTGGCAGGTTTGTATGTAGTACTGTGTAGATGTGCCTATAAAGCCAAAAAGTCTCAGAAAGCTGCCTGGTAGAATAAAGTTTTAAAGTGAGGACCTGAGCTTATTTTGCATAGACGTACTTCCTCCAGCTTAATTAAGAGCTTCTGCTGATACATATAACTGTACTGAGGTTTTGCTGACTATGGAAGCAATACCAACAAAATTGTGTACAGTCTTATCCAAGTCTAGTCTACATTGTTGCTGGGAAAAGGAGGGATAGTCAAGTCATAGGAATTGGGAGTGATATTATGTTCAAGAGTTAGCTGTTTTCTGCCATCCAAGCCATCCATTCAGGTAGACAGTGCCGGAAGGCCTCACAGGGCTGTTTCTTCCTCTCTGCATTTAAAATAAGGATGCTTAGACACATCAGAGTGAGACGAAAGGTATTTGCTATTTATGGGTATTTTTCAGCAGCAAAAATAAAGTTTTTCAAGAATTTAAGTGCTGTGGCTGAAAAAAACCCAACCTACCTCCAAACCCATAATATCTTTTGGATTGACAACTAGTTTCTTCAGAGTGAGCTCGGGTAACCTCTTCCAGCTAAGTACTGAGAGGAAGAGGAAAAGGAGAAGTGAAAGGTTTTCTAATGTCTACCCTAGCATGTGTAATTAATAGAAAGGATAATTTGCTGGTTACTCAGCTGAATGATATACCAGCAATAGCAACATGGCATTAATAACTTGGGAGGAACAGGAAAGAGTTTGTACTTGAGTGAACGTTCCTCTCCCAGCAAGAAGCATCTGAGTCACCAAAAAAAAATCAATCACTGAGATCAGGCAGCCAGGTGGTAGCTTTTGTCTTTTTTCTTTTTGTTAAACAGCAAGATGAATTAAGGGGTTGTTGATCTCTTTAGATGTCTGGGGCTTTGGATGGATTGTGTCCCAATGTTTATATTAGTTTGTCTAGTTGTTTTATAAAACTTTGTTTATCTGGCAGGAAGAGCGGAGCAGCATTTTACACATGTAGCGCCAAGTCTACAACTGAATCAAACGACAAAATAAACAGGCATTCAGGAGTAACTCCGGGGTTAGTTGTGGCGACTTTGTAGCAGGTGAAACCACCAGAGGACTGAGCAAAGTGAAGTATACAAAATTCAGAAAGATGAATTTTATCCTATGTTGCTCTCATCCTGAGTGACTGCACCTGAGCACTGGTCCACAGCAGCATCATTTTCACCCACTGAGAATTGGGCCCGGATCTAGGCATAATAGACTTAAGGGATAATATAGATAATCATTAAGGATAAACTAGACAATCATAAGAAACCTGTTCTCTGACAATAGAAAATTCCTGTCACTATTTCTGCGTTGTTTAGGACAGAAAGGCAGAAAAATGCTTACTGTACTATCGGTTGGTTTAGGGGATTATGCCATTATCTTGTAAACATGCACTTTTTTTTTTTATTCTAGGTGCCACAGGGACTACTAAAGATGTGTAAGTACTTACTCTACTCTTTCAAATATGTAACCCTGGACTTATCTTCAGTCTTACAAGCCTTATACTAGATTTAGTCATACATGATTCATCTAGCGCCTAACATATAATCAACACCACCAGCTGTTTATTGTCTTTTGTGACAGCTTCCATCTCCACAAAACCACTTCATGTCTTGTTTACTTCTCTACAGATTCCTTGCCTTATTATTTCTCTAACAGAAATGTCTTTTCTTTGCTTCTGTTGAGAGAGTTGTCTGCCAGAGGTGGTCATGTTACTTCAGACTAGTCTTCCCCATCACATACCAGTACACCTTTTTCCAAAGGCCATGACCACATAAATTTCCACCAAACCCTGTGAGAGATTTAAAGAGACACTTAGGCAAATTTCCCCTCTTTGCAGGAGACACCGTAACCCATCCAGACTTCCTTTACAAAGTACCCACCTTCTCTGCACTGAAGATAGTATCTATATGCTCCTCTTTCTCTCCCTTATCTTTGACGCTGTGTAGCAGAGGGCAGCCCTACCCATCCTGTTTTTCTCTAAATGTGGAAGGTCTGAACCTCTATTGTCCTGTTGCCTCTTGCCAACTTCTGGTTTTCAGAAAAGCAGCAGCAAAAGATCAGCTTTTGTCAGCCCGTTTTTCATTTGCTGATTCATAAATGTGCAGGAACAGCTTTATTTGGCCATAAATTTGTTTTCCTGTCAAAGGAAATATTAAAGAAGTCCTCCCGAGGTCTTGCCTTCTTCTATTTCATATAATTGGTATTTGCCACTAGAGTTTGAGACTGAGGGGCCTGGGAAAGATTTTCATGTTATGCAATAGGAACATTCTTCAGTTTTATTTACTTCATTTAGAATAACTACTCTAATTAGAAGGAGGAATCCTGGTGTAGAAATGAGGGCTGTCAAGGCAGATAAACAAGTGGAGAGAAGAGCTTAACAACAGGCTTGTCCCTGCTATTACAGAGCATGGCTGAGTTCTAACGACAGGTCTCACTTGGCAGATGAACACTTGTCACAGATACTCTTGAGATCTGTGTTACCCGCGTAGTCTGTTTTCTGGGTTTGCAGTGTCAGACAATAAAAAATTTACAGAAGGCAAGCTTATGAGGAACCTCTTCTTGATACAGTCTGCAGCATTCATGCCCTCAGTACTTATATAAATACAAACCCACTGTTTTTAATTTATAATTAGAGCTTTTTGTTGTTGTTCAATTTAGATAATTTAAGTGACTGACTTAGAACTGCATCTCTGTCTTTGCTCTTTGGTAGTTTTAAATTTCAAATTGCAAGCACTGTTAAATTATGAATTTAGTAGGCATGTTTCTGTGCTTAAAGGTATAGGTATATGTAGAACTGCATTTATGTGTGTGTAAGCATTTGTAGGGCCAGGCTTTAGGAGTTGAACTAGGAGCATCCTACTTATTAGTGTTAGATCATCTGTCATGTTTCAAAAAAGTATCAGGATAACTTAGAAAAAACTAATTACTAGTGCAGACTTCAACGAAGTGAAAAGGTCAATCCTGGAACCATTACTCATTGAGGTAAGTATAGTGGAGCCAGCCAAACAACCTGTGTGAGTAATAGCATGGTTGAGCCTTCTTGTCAGACATTAGAAACACAGATCTGTTAACAAGGACTGGCAATGATGACCTCAAAAGTCCTAAATCAATTATCCTAATATTTAACAGCAGATTTTTACGAAGGAAGTAAAATACCAGAAAACCTATTTTAGTTTCATGGAAATGAACAAAGCAGATTTATATTAACAAACATTATGTATCCATGCAAGCTTTTATTTTACACCTTTTCACTTTTATCAGCTAAAGATTAAAAAAATTCTCTTTAAAAACCCCACATTTCTTTTGCTGTCAAATTTCAGTCATATCGATTCTGGTCCAGAAAGGCATTTAGGTGTGTCCTTACTTACATCATACTTTTTGATACAGAAACAGGTTATTCCAACTCGAGATTTCTCGTTTCTTGACTGCGACTCATTGCCAAGGCACCCGCATCTCCTGGAGTGAGCAGTTGGGTGGAAGGAGGGAGGACTGGATCCCGCTCTGAGCCTTCCCGGGTGACTGCAGGGAAGCTACTTTACCCTCTGGGCATTGAGTTTCTCCACCAGTAAGATAGGGATGATGATATGATCTTCCTACGCAAAGTGCTGCGAGGCTGAGGGCTGTGCGGCGACAAGAAGGACGTATGGTCTGGGAACGTGATCTCTCCCTGTGTACTCCGACCCTCAAATCATGGTGGATCTGTTGGCCAGCTTCAGCCAACGCTCCTGCCCCACTAATAGAGAGAAGTACATCACAGCTAACTGGAAAACTTAGATATAGGAGGGGTAAAGTGTATGTTAGAAAATAACGCAACACCAGTGATATTCAGAATGTGGCAAAGTTCAGAAGAAGATTAGTAACAGTAGGAAGGAGAGGACACAGCAGTTCAAGCCTGTTTCAAAATATTGAGAAGAAATCCATCAAATACAAATGACAGGCCCTTGTTCGCAAGAAACGCTGAGAAAATGAGGAGATGTAGTCTGTCACTTGTGCAAAGTTTAGTGAATCATTTCTGGTTGGACTACTGAGCATGGCTAGAAAGAGTCTTTATAATGCTCAGCATGAACAGAGTCATAAAAGCTGAAGTAAGAAAAATGCGGATGGAATGAATTAATGTGAATGCCTGTCATTTGATATTTAAAATATTATGTGAAAAATGGCAGATTCTTTTACCATCAAATGGACATAGAACTGATGGATGTAAAAGCTGACAGCTGAACCAAGCATATTTTTCAAACTTAGGAGGGTGACAGGAAGCCTCTTGGGATAGACAAATCCTTACCAAAAGAAACATTTATTCTAGCTGAAAATAGAATGCCATTATGTGGATTTGCTGTTAAATCTGCCTACCAGCTACAGGACTCCACCTACACTACCTGCTGAAAAATGTGCTCTCAGTTCTTCTGCAGTAGATGTCAACAACATCTGAGGGAAGATGCAGCGACACGGCAGTAGAACAGTACAAAGCACACAGGACTGCTAAGTTCCTTTTGCCATCTATTCCTGGTGCAGAAAAACTTATCCTAACTTGCTAGTCCTGGAGGACTCTGTAAATGGAGATATATAAAGATATTTTTAATGCTAGGTTCTTCCTTCATCCCTGACATAAGAAGAAGCTAGAGACACATAGGAGGTAGAGAGGGAGAGAGGCAGGATGTGCTGGACTCCTGTATCCCCACACCCTGTCTGTGAGTCTGGGCGATGTGGCAGTGGGACCGCTGCCGAAGCCAAAGGAGCTTCTTTCCATTCCCATTTCCACGCGGTCGGTCGAGTGTTGCTGCTGTAGCTCTGCTCCCCAGAGCCACCCGTGTTCACCCAGCGTGGGCACAGGAGCAGCACCTGCTGCAGTGCCTTAGCTGGCACCTGGACATTTGAACATCTGAAATTAGTGGGCACCTTTCAAAATGGGGTCTTAAGCTACAGTGTGTGCAAAGGCAAGAGGTGTGTGAATATGCGTAGCGCATAAACTGGAGCAACGCTCCTTCCTGTGCTGCTTAGAAAGGAGTCCCCAGAAAGGGATGGAAAATGTCTTCTTCCTTAAGTGCCATCACCAGAATTTTTTCTTTCTTATCCCTCTCACGCTTCCATGTTCCTTCTGTCTCTGCTCACCTCCTCTTTCCTAGCAGGACTACAACAGATTGCACCCAGTCATCACCCAGCCCAAGAGCTGGGGCCTGTACAATCCCAGATTATATCTGCTGTTGCACATTTAAGGGAAAAGGTATTGCAAAATTAGACTTTGATTTGTAGATATTCAGAGGAAAGGAAGAAAGGAAAATGTTTAGAAAAAAACTAGACTGCTTAATCATACACCGGGATAATTTGTTTTGGTGAGAGAATGACAGTAATGGTCCAATGATGCCCCATTACAAAACATTTCTAGAACAGAAGAAAATAGCCCTGTTGCCTAGTAAAGTCTTTTTTTTTTTTAAACATTGACATTAATTCCTGTTGGACAATATTGATTATTATTCTTACAACTCCATTTTAGAGGCTTTGAGCTGTGCATGAAGCTGCCAGTGCTTTTAAAGGATTCTTTTCTCTGGATAATGGTTAATCTGGATTATAGAAAATGTTTCCAGTTGTATGAGAAAATCAATCCTGTGACACATTGAGTTGGTTCAACAGAGATGATTGTTTGTGATCTTTTGGCACCCCAAGTCCCTCTTTTTTTTTTGCTAAAACACAGGCCTCGTTTCTAGCCACTGATAGACACAGGCCTTCCACTTTCTTCAGCTGGAATTGGCCCACGCTAGGACAGAGCAGCTTCACAGTCCTCAAGGAAAGTTGTCTCTGCATTTTTCCAGCTGTATGCATGAGGACTGCAAGGTGGCTTAGGCTACGTGGGGTCAGAGGAGATGGGAAACGTCTTCTGAAATGGCACTAGCTCCTCCAGGGAGGAGTGGCAGGAGGGCCAGAGAATGAGGAGTTTATTGCTTAGTCTCTCTTCAGTGGTAAGATGTAGGCAAAGACAGCGGACGAGGAGGCTCACCCCTCTCAGTGCTATGCCCTGCATGAATATCATTTAGGAAAACAGCAGCATACTTAAATTTACCTCAAACTTCTACTATTAAAAAGACCTGTGTGCCCTTACTCACTGTGGTGACTCAGAAGGGATAGTTGGTAATGTTCTGCCAATTAGAAAGAAGATAAGTGTAAGATAATTTCCAACTTGTAGCAGTATTTTTAAGGCATTTGCTACCCTCCCAGGAGAGTGTTACTGAGGTTTAAGGGGTGTTTTCTTGCACTTAAGGCTGCACCTTGCTATGAGCTCTCTGCACTTCAGGCCAAAATCCCATTGACTTCAGGGGTTAGTAATGGCATACAGCCCTGATGATTAAACAGTAGGCACACCTACCATTTAGAATAAATAAATGACAGTAAGAAATGTCATATATTATTGTTCAAGATCGTAGTTCAGAAATGCCTTTCAAGGCTATGGTATGCATTTAGCCCTAACACTGGGTAAAGGCCAGCTCTCAGTTTTATTGCCTGGGGAGCAGATCAGAAATTCATGGATCAGCTCCTGATGGGGAGTATCTTTGCATTGCCCCCATAGTCCAGGCAATTGGTCCTTCGATGGGAATATTCAGGTGAGGATATCTGGGTGAACAGCCTGTGCATGAGCGTTTCCGCAGCAGAGCCCTCCTTGGGTCGTGGTGCTCCCTTCGCTGTTTGCAGCCTTCCCCGGGCACTGCTGTGGCCGAATCTCAAGGCTCCCTGAGGTGCAGGACTCCTTCTCGGGCAGTTGTCACAGTTGCCCCCAGCTGTAGGGAAGGAGTGAAGGATGTCTGTGGATTTAACAGCACTCAAATTATCTTGCCTCTATTTTTATTGCTAGGTTGGTAGGTTGGAGACCAAGCTAAGGTGCAGCTGCTGCCCCGATCCATATACAGCCATGCAAGCAGAGCTCAAAGTCCAAATATTTAATCAAAGGTGGGTGAGTGATTTGTGTGAAGACTGATGCTGGGGCACAGACTGAGACTGCAGCACAGGCACTATACCCTCAGGGAGTAAGAATAAAATTTTTCTCTCTGCCATACTACATTTGCCTTCGCACCGATGCTGATTACCCCCTGCTCCAGTTCAGCTACACCAGACAGTATTTCAGTGGGGGGATTCAAACCTCAGTGACTCCCTATTGATCTACAGACTGACCTTTGATTTTACCCTAAAGGTAAAAGAGAAGTAATTGCCCGTTTATAAAGGATTAGTAACAGTTACTTGGTTTGCAAACAACTCTGACTTTGGGAATTGCAGTACCTCATTTTTTGGAGAGGGTCTGTGACATCTTTTGGCACAGCTGCTGGGAAAGTTTATCTTTCTTCATCCTCATTCCCATGCCAGCATGGACACCCAGTCCCTTCCAGTCCTCTTTTTGCGGGATAGCAGCCCAGACTTGTTCCTATTATGTGTGGAGCCTTTATGTTCCTGTTACGTGTGGAGCAGCGTGGGGACTCACTCAGGAATTTACCTGTTTCAGCTCCCAAATCTACTTTCAGCCATCACTGGTGGGGGTCATGAAAAGTAAGCTTCATCTATTCTCAATCCTTTTCTTTCTTCTATACATTAGATTGGAAAATTGTTGCTTTTTTTGTGCCTGTGTGAGTACTTTACTGAATTGTGGATGACCTGAATTAAACTGGGATCAGTAATAATTCCCTTCTTCCCTTGCTCCTGAATCTACCCAGATGGTCATGGAGTATCTGAAAGAAACAATCTGCTAAAGTTCTTTGTGTCTTTTGATGTTACAGAGCAGAAGAATCCGTATCAGATGATGACAAAAGGAGGTAGGTGCTCTACCGGGGCTGGCTTTATTTGCAATAGGCTGCAGCGAATTCTGCCGCCAGATGTACATCCTTCCTTCCCTCCTCCTAAGCCCCACCAATAGCACCAAAGCAGAGAAAAAGAAAAAAAAGAAAAGAAGGGAGGAAATCTCACACAGAGACCAATATTGATGAGTCCCCCCACCCCATTAGTGAGTTGGGGAGGGGGGAACTTCATGGCAAGAAGAGCACATTATCTCACAGCTGTAGGTGATGGGCTCGATAAGGGCCAGTGACCTCTGTCTTCATACCGGCCCCGCCACAGAAGATGGCATTAGCACTTGTGGGAGATCTCCGCTGGGCTGGGAATCGAAGGAAGTATGACTCTATCATCAAACAAATCCCAAATCAACTCAGAGCCCCGGGGGCTGGAGGAGGTATGAGTGATT
The DNA here is from genome assembly GCF_964188355.1 of Buteo buteo. Taxonomy (NCBI): domain Eukaryota; kingdom Metazoa; phylum Chordata; class Aves; order Accipitriformes; family Accipitridae; genus Buteo; species Buteo buteo. The sequence goes on along the minus strand of NC_134189.1, from coordinate 5,790,246 downwards.
TGGCACCTAATGGGGCAGAGCAGCGTGATGGGAGTCTCTGCAAGCAGCTCCAGGCACAGCAGAGGCTCTTGAGGACCCAGATTTTCACCTCCCTGCATCAGTCCCTGCTTTTCACGCAGACCTCGGAGCCAGAAGGTATGCTCTGCAACGCCATGAAGACAAGAGGTTTGGCCTATGAAAGTAACCAACATCCTCATGCTCCTTCCTACTAACAGTTTTCTCCAAGTGTGGCCCTAAGCAAGGGGATGCAGGTCCTATTTATTAACGAGGAGAGGTCAAAGTGCTGTTTAATTGGTGTGTGTTGTTTGACGTGAGGTGCTTTGGTGGTCGTAGCGTCAAACCTTACTGTCAGATTGGCTCTGTCCTCAGTTGGATATGTTCAGTGTCTAGAAGAAGCTGGGCAGTTGGGGTTTATTGTCACAAGACAGTTGGGGTTTAATGAAAAATATTAGGAACTTGAGTGGAAAATAGCTCCTTTCACAGGCTTGGGTCCCACTTAAGAGTAGCAGCTACCCAGATTTTTTTTTTGCCTGGCACCATATTAGCAAGCACGTGGCACTTAATAGGCAGTTTTCCCATAGCCATGGGAGAGGAAGGCTACTCTGCGGATGCTCGTGCAGAGGTGCCCTCCTCTCTCACCATCCATGGTCTTTGTAATGCTGCTGCGTGGCGTCAACATTATAGGGAGAAGTGTGACAGTTAAGCTCTAATGTCTCTTTAATTGTTTCTTTAAATCAGGAACTATGGTGGCGTGTATGTTGGCCTGCCATCGGATGCGGCTGCCATGGTTTCCAGTCAGACGAAAGCTACACCGAAAGGTATTGGAAGGTTGCGTTTTGCATTTCTCCTGCTTCCTCAGTTTAATTTTGTCTATTAGGATGTATTTCCTTTAAAAATCAATTATTATTTCAGACAGACTGGCTAGCCTTGGAGCCTCTTAAGGCAGTGGGGCTATTTATAATCGTTAAAGTGATTGTTCCCATTTATTTAAATTTTAACACACTTTTGCAGAAGGATCCTAGAGCAGATGCTGACAATGTGGTACATTGTCTTCTGAACAGCTTCTCCACGCTCTGAGTGCTCTGTGAATTCAAAGAAAACAAAACCCTGTTAGGACTAAGAGGCTGTGATAGATGCACTTGCAGAGTCTCAGCGCTATTTTTAGTTTTGAAGGTGTTTACTTGCATTGTGGTGAATTCCAGTAATAACAGTTAGTAAGTGCTTGCTTTCAGGTTTATTTCTGTTCTCATAGGAAACCCAGTGGAAACTGTTTCTTTTCCATGTGATATTTTCGAACAGTGGGAAAAAGCATTAGCTTTATAGGTACTTAATAGACAAGTCATAAACATACAATTATGAAATCATGTAATATTGTTTAGATTTAATACAGCAAAATGCTACTGTCATATACGTACAGCACAGAGTTTAGTCACTGGCTGGTGCTTCCAAAATCCACTGCAAAACAAAAAAATGAAGAAAAATAACATTATTAACCAAAATAATAGTAGCTGGTTTTGGAAGAGTAGTACCTTTGTTGCATGTTTTTTTTAAATAGTGTTTTAAATTAGTGATATGTCACAGTGTTTTAACCATCTCTATCTTTTTTTTCTAATTAAGATTAGAAGGAAATAAACACATCAAGATGCAAACAGCTGGAGGTACAGTATGTCTTAATTAAAGTTATATGCTTGGCATGTATTCATTGAACAGAAATAAGGTGGCAATGCTCCCTGTGCTGCTCTCAGGTAGTCTGGGAATCACCCAGTTACTTCTCCAGCTCCAGTGTAACTCTTGTAAAGGCTGGGCCAGGGGCCAGTTCTGTGGTGCACATATAATTTAGAAAGTGGGTAAAGTCACCTTCTTGGTGAGAAGCAAGGAAACTCCGTATTACTCCATTTAGGAATGAATAAAAATCAAATGTCCTTGTATTCACCTTCAACCACACCACAGCTAATCCTGCAGCGGTACTGAGACCTCCCATGAGAGGTGAGGTGTATCAGCAGTGCATAGACCAGCATCTGTAGAGACAAAGCTTTTCCCAGGAAGGAGTAGTTTGCAGTTAGAAAACATCTTCTCCATTTGGGGGAGGACCTTGAGGACCAAAGTGAGGCACCCACTAAGTAACATACTGGAGCTTTCCTCTTGCTATGGGAGAATCTGGGGGGCTTTGTTCTCCACCAGCCAGAACAGGGTAGTGAAGATTTATAGGCTCTATTCCTGACTTAAGAGTTTCAATTAACTAACTAAAATAAAGTCCTTTATGAGTTCATGTCTGAAGAAAAATAAAACAAGCTAAATTTCCATTCAGAATTTGAACTAAATAAACATTGCTAAATTTTGGAAGGGGACTGTTTTGTTGTCTAGCTAGTGGGGAGGGTGAAATCATAAAGCTGCCAACAATTGCCGTAGGAAGCAGAACCCTTTCCTAATTTAGGTGAAGAGCCAGAAACAGTTATGGCTGGTCCCAGAGCTGGAGGCAGGCCTAGTAAAGCAGAACAGACATACACTGATTATCTTTAATCACGTGAATGGTTAAAGCTCCATGGACGTTGCTAGGAGCACTGTCATACAGGGACACCTTCAGTTGGTCATCTAATTTCATTATACTAATTTCAGTAACCCAGCTGAGATGTGTAAGCTAGGAATGCTGTCACCCTTGAGCTGGGCAAGACTGAAGAACCTTCTTGAGGTTGCAGCTTTCCATCTGTGGTTGATGAACAGAGCCTGGGTTAATTGGGTCTGTGTCTAGGTGCTTTAGTTAAATGCCTGTGGTTGGGTAGAATCAATCACTTGACATTTTTGGCTATTCAGAATAGTTGAAAGTGCACTTTGCTTTCATTGGTGCAAGATGAGGGCTTGGCTGCTGACACACTAAAAAAGACTTACACAGATAAGCACCTTTAAATCTGCAAAGGGTCCTCTGAGCTCCACGAGTTTATGTGCCTGTGTGTCTGCAGGTCATAGGCTACAAATCTCTCAGCTTCTAACGAAGACCTAGTTCTCTGGTTTATGTATAGAGTGTTACTGTATTGCTTTACCAGTGTTGTTTTACCACTCCAGCTAAATCTGTTTGTTCCTTTCTTTTTTTGAACAGTCTTCTATTAAGACCAGTTGCCAGTGCTTTAGAGAGACCTGTCTTTGTGGTGAAGATTTTTATATTTACGTAGCCTTCCGGAGAGCAAGAGAGATCAGAGCACCAAAAATTCTAAACTGTTGCAAGTTCCAACTACGGGTAAAGCTTGAAGTACAGTGTTGAATGAGTTTCCTATGGCAGTTGCATTATGGAAACCTCCTGCTGTTCTCCAGTGAAAAATGAAATTAATGAACTCATGGTGGATGTTTCTGCACAAGAGCTAACTTTGATGATCTGCAACTTATTTCTCTGTGGCCATATTGCAGATTTCATCAGCTATCAGCTACGCTTCATATATTTTCTCCAACAATTTTTGATAGATTTTATATAGAGAACCATTACTACTGTCCACTTAATAGTTCCTATGATAGGTTCCTATGAATTAATTGTTAATTTACTTCAGAGTAATATATTTGACAGGTTTGCATCCTTTTGGTAATATTGCAAATTTTAATATTTTTGCTGTGAAAACTTAAGAATAGGGTGAAATAAGCGTAAGACCATTGGGTTCTTTATAATTACTACTGTCACTTTTATACAGTGAGACAAATATTAGTGTTTAATTTTCACCTTTAAGAAGACATTGCTCAAGTAAATTTATTTAAATAAGAACAATGTACTTCATCGTAATATTTACGTGTCTGTTTTTATTTTCTTCAGCTTCATCTCTTTTATAAAGCATTACATGGAGAAAAATACTAATGAACCAAACTATTATGTTATGTCTTCTATTTTGTGTAATATTATAATGACATTTCCTTGTGTAAGGGTGAAGTGATAGTATTTTCAGAGATAGCGGGACTAAACTCCAGTGCTACATCCTCCTGAACTGTAGAGGATTTTTGATCACTATTAGAGTTTTGTATCCCTGATTCATCTCTAAGCATCCCCAGGTGGAAAATTATAACAGAATGAGTGTTATTATTACTTTAGCAAATTGTTGTATTAAATAACGGATGGGAGGTTTTAAAATTAATTAAGTTTATTACAACTGTAGGTTTCCCAAATAACATAAAACAGATTGTACGTTTCCATATGGCTGAACATGTATTTAAATTATTAAAGCCTTTTGCATAATTCTTCAGTCAAACTTATTTTAACAGGACAAAGTATGCCATACACTTAAAAAGTCCAACCCCCAAAAAACCCAGCCCACACCACATTAATGTATCACCGTAGATTAATGACCACTTTTAAAACTAAAAGAGAAAAGCAAAACAGAAAATTTGGACATGAAGAAGTAAAACACTGTGAACCATGAAATTCCTGCCCATTTCACCGATATCTATTAAGACCAATGAACAACCACTGACTATGATTTCCAGTAACTTGCAGCTCTGGCTGTGGTGGTAGTTTGTTTGGTGTGAGGCCCATAAAAAGAAGTATTTAAAAATATTCCTTGCTTGTCCTCTTTTAAGTATTTGTGACGTTATTTACTGCTATTCTGTAGAAATCTGCTACTTGGGTTACCAATGATTTCAGGCTTCCAGCTCTCAAAGACAAAAACGCATCTCATGTTTGACCCCTTCAACCTAGAACCAAGATGAAATAAGCCTGAAGATTAAGAGGTGGTGTTAAAATATCTCAGTATGAATGAATGTCTGTAGATGACATCTGGAGAGTCTTGTTCTTGCAAGCCAAGCTGATGAGAACTCCAATAGCACTGGGTAATAAACATCCAGGTTTGCTTCCCACCTGCTTACCTTACCATAAGGGTATAGTTTCCACATTACATGTTCCACAAATGGTCTAAATAGTTTGCACAGCACAAGTTTATTTAGCACAAAGCAATTAGGCCCATGTCTGACCTGATCATGATTGTCTTTCCCAAAGCAGAAAAAACACCAGGCATCCTAGGATACATCGTAGTTCGAGCTAGTGCTCGAAAAGCCAACAACAGATGCCAGTAATCTCCCCAGTTATTTGTCCACTTCTATCCCTCAACTGCTGGGAAGAATCATCAAAAAGGTGGACAGGGCTAAATCTGAACACCACTAGTTCTGCTCCTGACATCTGAACCCCCATGTGTAGGCTGAGGGAAGAAAGAGGTAATCTTTAACGAAAAGCTCCTGGCAGTTGGTCGTGGGACAGTTGAAAGGGTACATTTTCTTGTTTTACGTCATTGCTTAATTTTTCCTGTGCAGAGCTGCAGAGAAGTGTGGAGCACTTTGCAGAATTGGCCTCTTAATGATTCATCCTCTGAATGTGTGGGAGGTATGGTGGTTTCTTAATATTTTTGTTCCTCTGCATCTTTTCATCTCAAAAGCTTACTGTTCAACTGACAAATGTTTCAGTATCGTGGACTGGAGCCTCTGCAATAGATATACATTCATTTATGCCATGCGGGCCTGTACCCATCAGACTGAAGAGATAGGGCCATGCCCTTGTCTTAGATTTGCAGATTCTTGTCTTTTGTTTCCCCAAAGACCCACAGATCTAGAAACTGTGTGACAGGACACTGTATTCCGTCTTGGCCAAATTCCACTTAGGGAACTGATTTTCTGCTCATCAAAATTCCTCTATGCTGAGCAGCATTTCTTAAGCCTTTGTTAATAAAAGCACAGGACATTTAATGGAGAAATGAGTATATCTGCTCTTTCAAAACATACAATCTATGGATATTCCTCTTAGGAGCAGGCACACAAAAGAAACCCTATATGCCAGCTGCCAGCTGTGCATTTGATGGCATCCTTGGAGGATATTCAAGCACTCAAATGATGGTTCAATGTAAGAATTGAGAAAAGAACACAAGGAGCCATTGAATGGCAGAGTTATTATTAAGGAATATACTTTGGTTTTGTCAAAACATTTGGAATTACCATTTGTAAAGATGAAACGTTTAAATGTTGGGGCTGTAATAACATTTCCTTTGCAGTTGTCACTCTTTCTCCAGCCAGAGCTGAGGAGCTAGTGAAAATAGTTTAGCAGGGACAGTGGATTCAGCCTTTATAATCTCAGACTCTCTGATTTGACATCCTTTGACAGTCCAGAAATACTGTGCTTGAATTCACATAACTCAGACATTTGAATCTTGAAAAATTCTGGAGTATCAAAGCATAGGGTTGAAACTACAGTTTGTGCTTAGCTGGGAAACAATCCAAATATCTTGTTGGATTACAAATTTTGGTCTGGTGGTACAAACTATTTCACCTCGAAGGCAGCTGCTCCTTTGAATTACACTGATGAGACAGTGCATTTATTTTGCTTTCTTCTTAATGCAGAACGTGGAGCTTAGTTGTAAGGACCCAACTTCTCAGTATCTGGGTATTCCAGATGGAGGTACTCCCCATCTGGTGTGTGCCATCCACATCACAGTGTAATTCAGAGGATGTGACATAGCTTTAAACCTCTGTTTCACTCAAGGGTTAAGTCTGTCACTAAAAGGGTTGCAGAAGACCTGGTAAAGCCCATTGTAAGCTCAGTTAGGACTTTATTCACTGGAAGTGAAATCGTCTCATAACAAAGAGCCCCCCACAAGGCCGAAGATGCAGAAAAACATAAAGGTGACATTTTTCTCTAATGAACACAAAGGCAAAGTACCGATTTACTTGATTTCATCCTGCATGTCTAGCAGAGGAGACTCTGCTGTATTGGACTATGGTCGAAATGGCATCACTAGTGTATTGTTCCCTGTCACCCACACAAGTCTAGTGAGTCTCAATAATCATGCTTCCCAAGCAGTCAGTGAGTCACTGCTGATCTGTTTTCTGCAAAGTAGACCTCTGTTTGGTTCCCATGGTGATCAGAAGTGACAATTATTACAGACTGCTACTACGGTTCCTCAGTTGCGTGTACCCACAAAAAGAAGCTTACCTGGTTATAGTTCCTTGGAGTTTTGCAGTACATGATCATCGCTTCCTATTGCAGCATTTTGAACACTTCAGGTGAATTGGCTTTGTGGAGAACATGCTGGAGGAGGCTGTTTTGTGGAGTATTTTTGTTTTGCAATGTATTTAGAAAAAGACTAAGAAAATAACAGCTCTGTAAACTTTCCATAGAGCAATGGTGTGCCAGTATTGCAGGAAATCTTTTGAGGCTGGGCTAAATGATTCAACCCTTGTTTTAACAAAACACATGCACAGAACTCAGATTTATCATAATAGGAGTGATTTCATTTTACATGATCTGACAGTTTTTACTGTAACCCTAGGTTTGTCAAACAAAGCAGTATCTCCCAGACAGCAGAAACCTGCTTGTGGGTGCTTAGATCAGCTGTCATCCATGTTGTGGGAACTTCTGTGTAGTGGGTACTTATCTATTCATTATTAAAGTACCTATAGCTGAAGATAGGACCCTGCTTGTGAAACAGATCATTCCATGAAGTGCAGTGAAACTCTCATTAGCTTAACTGTACTGAGAAAAGAATTAGAAAGACACCATAGGATGGAGCCTGGATGAAAGGAACTTTGTGTGCCAGGAAGGAGGAAATACGTAGGAGAAAAAGGATTATAATATTATGCAGTAAAGACAGATGCAAAAGGAGGTTAGGAACTGAAAATGACGTAAAAAAGGAAACAGTTTAATTAGTATCTGCTCCATTTCTCTGTGATTCTAATCTCTCGAAAGTAGAGCAAGAAGTAGACCACTGCCAAATAGTTTTAAGCCTGAAGAGAAATGGAGATTGGCTTGTCGGTTCATTCCAACCCTCAGATGTCTGAGATTGCAAACCTTTTGGGAAACAGCTTATCTCATTTTTGTTTGCTTAATGCCCAGTGTAATGAGCTCATGAACCTTATATGTCCTTTTGGGTGTTATCAGGATATATAAATATCCTGCCTTCTCTTTCAAAATTGTGGTGGTGTTCCTTTTGTTTCTGTCTCTCTATGCAGACTGAACCTTCTAATTACTTTGGAAGTTTGCATCACACTTGAAAAATAATTTAGCAGACTGAGAAAATACACAAGATGTAGAAATCATTAACAGGCACAGTACAAGGAAAGATTATAGAACATGTGACAAGGAAGCAATAGCTTAATCTGAAAAACAGAGTAGAGTTAGAACCAAAGCTTTGGTTTACTTATGCCATCTATTTTACATTTCTCATAAGTAGTGGATCACTGTGCAAGTGATTAGTTCGGATCACAGCACCCTTATCTGTGCTCTGGGAATTAGCAGTCCACTTACAGAGTTTTGTTTATGGTCTTTGATTCCTATGTTATAGCAGATGGCAGTAACGTGAAATACTAAACTCCACCCTTAGCCTTCATTGCCCATTTTTTATGTTGACCAAATCTCAGTGTGGTCTGCAGGATGGCTTTGGCTCCGTAAAAGCTGAGCTCACTAGATCCTTACTGTGAGGCTATGATTCAGAGCGACGTGTTAATTGGAGGCAGGTCATATTCAATAGCTGTTCTGTGGGGGGATACCAGACTGCAGGAAAATGTAAGACTGTTTATTGGAGTTAGAGAGGTATTCAAACTTTGGAGAGAGTCCACATTGCATGACTACCAAACTCTACTTGACAGAACACAAACATAGCACTACATGCATAATTAAGTAAAATCAGGGAGGTAATACACACCTTTCAGCTTATATCTGTTATCATATTTATGGTTACATATTACTGGACACTGACCGTAACTTTCAGTTGTGAATATTTTCGCACAGCTAAGTTTGCATTCCCCAAATGATATTGCTGTAAGGAAAAAACTTGGAAGCATTCCCACTACCTGGTTTGTCCATAGGAGCTTTACATGCTTTTGGGAAATCAGCCAACAGATTTTCTTTAAAATTAAAAGATTTAATTAGATCTTAATGTATAAATAGTATAAAATTGAGCAAACTCCAAGTATCTGGTTATTATAACAATGTACTTCACCTCTGAAGCCTCACAAGAAACCAGTTGCCTACTTCTTTTTCCTCTTCCAAATCGTGGGTTACTTTAATAAATAAATGATTAAATTCTTTTACTGTTCTATCAAAGGAACTGCTTTGGATCATCAGATAAAAACAAACCATTTTTTGGCAGGGAATTAATCTGTAATAAGGAAACTGTGCCAGCCAGGGGAGATGGAGCTTCTATAAATGCCAAATTCTTTTTAATAGAATGAATAATGGTTGGAAAACTTACACAGCACTGTTAAAGAGTCTTTGTTCAAGACATCATTGCTTGTATAAGCATTGCTTCTTGAGAAACCCAAGATTTCCAGTGAAAAGAATCCTGAAAATCCCTACTTGGAAAATAATTTCTGATTTCTAATAATAATTTGCCAAGAAAAGCATTATATTTTTCCCTTCGAATTTCAAGAGGAAGCCAAATTCTCATCTGAACCAGAGGTGAACAACCAACCTCTCCTTGCCTGCAAACAATTGCAGACAATTCTCATTCAGAGCTACAAGAAAAAAGATAAATGGTATTGACTAGCTCTATCATAGGGTCATATATGTTCATACACTTGAAATTAATCCTGATCTTCTTTAACAAATAAGCTAGATAAGACTAGATTTCATGTTTCATCCTTTCAGGTATTTTCATAAAAACATGATATTATTCCTTCATTTTTTCCTGTTGGCTGAAAAAATCCCTGGCAAAAAAAATGTCTTCTATATTTGTTGTAAGAATGTGTAATTCATTATAATTTTCAAAACTTCTTGCACTATTTCCCATTTTTATCTTGACACAACCTCTGACATAAGACTCTGCCACAGACTAGGTTTTACCCAAAGAGCTAGGCTCACACCTTTGCTCAGGTGAGCACTCCAAGTAGGTGCCACTGGAGAACGTTTTTATCCTAAACACTTTGCTACTCAGCTGTTTTTTTCAACTTCAGTTGAAACATGTATAGTGTTGCCTGATTGGTCTGTAGGAGAAGCATTTACTGCACATGTGACTATCATCTTGGGATTTGGACTGGCGTGGTTTTAGGAGTCTTCCATTCCTCAGTGTAGGGTCTTGAAACCTCATCTTACCTCCTGCATGATAGCTCCTTCAGATACGTCTGTGGACAAGCAGCTTTGTGCTACAAAGTTGGAAGGCATAAAATGGTGGGAAAGTGTCTCCGTTGCATTCCAGTTTGACAGTGATGTGCAAAACAAGAGTAAACAATACTGGTAAATTAGTTGGAGAGATGGCTTTGCAACATTGCACAGTCTCTTTGGAGCGGCTTGAAATGATGACAAAAGGAGCAAGATAATAGGGAATCAGGTCCTGTGATTCAATATCATAAATGCCTGTATCAGACATTACGAATGATAGCGGTATCCCTTGTACTGTCATTGTGGTTGCCACAAAGTAGTTGCAGTCTTGTAATAATTTCACCCGCACACCTCCGTAGATAGCAAGGGAAATTACTTCCAGTTGACAGCGGCTGACCGTTTGACCCATAGGTTTTCTTGCCTAGGTCATGGGGTCAGGCTTACGTGCACAGAGTGTAGCTCATCATAATCTGAAAACCTCACTTTGCAACCTGCTGGTTTTGCCCTGCGGCTCTGCCGTGCGCCTTCATGGCATCTACCAGTGTAAATAGTCAAAGCGGTTTGAAGAACCAGCTGGTTGACTGGTGAGGCAGAAGGACACCCGCGTGACACACTCCCTCTGTTGATCCCGCTGTCTTCTTGGTGCTCTGGGTGAGGTATGGTGGCTTCACACCCACTGAGGCACCAACCACCTATTACCAGTGATCCTCCCCAGGCCGGTTATACCATGCCATACCCAACCCGTGACAGCAGACCAGTACAAACAACGCCGCTGTGCTGGAGAGGCTGGCCTTGCCTTCGGCTGGCTGAAGTCTTAAATAGCGCTGGGATTTGTTTTTCTGCTTCCCTCACTCTCTTAGCAGCAAAACCCAAGTGGCTGCGCTGAGTTTCCTTTTATGTGCCTCCTGAACAAGCCTTATCTTCAGAACTGTGCTGGTGACAATCAAATTAATCACTGTCCCGTCAGCAGCTGCATGTCAGGCTCTCCCGGCAGCCTCAGAGGGGGTGGGCTGTAGCCTGGGATGTCGGAATAAATCCTTGTCCAAAGTAGGTCAGCAAACTGTGGCTGGTCTCGAGAAACAGCTTTGATCAGAGACAGCAAATTTCTCAATATTGCTGGCAACCATTTTCTTCAAATGTCTTTCATGGGAAAGAATCCTACAGACCCGGATGGCAACGCCAGTTCCTTAAAGCCCTCTGGCAGAATTTAACAGAAAAGATGTTCTGAAAAGAGAGAATCCCAAAGGCTTGTTAAAAACACCCTAAAAATGCATAAGGAATCCTTTGTAAGGAGCCTTGATACACCTCTGCTGCTCTCATTTTTGTAACATTCAATAGATCACTCCTTAAAAGCTGCCAATGTCTTACTTTTTTATTTCATAGTATCTATGGATATAATTTTAGCAGTTAAAAATTTACCTTTTTTCAAAACACTTATTTCAAATTTTGAAAAAAGTTACTCTATGTCTATTATCCTGATTTCCAGGAAATTGCCCAGAGTAATTAATCAATCACTTCAAAGCTTGTGGTTATTTGTTTTTCACTTTAGGGATTAGTTTTAATAGATGGACTCAAGTGCTGGTATTAAAATGAGGACTTACCTCATTTTACAAAATATTTAGCAATGACAGTGCTAACAGTGCTTGACACTGCCTGTGACAAAGTTATAGTTTATGGACGTAAATCAAATTATTTTAAATAACTTTGCTTCTTATGGAGCTTTTAGGTCAAGTCTGAAAGATAATAGAGTCTATAAAAACATTGTCTCTGGGCTACTTCAGTTTGTCCTCTAAGCCATAAAAATATGTCTCTGAGGTTTTTTCTCTACTGAAATCCATGCTGTTGTCCAGTTTCAAAGTGATTCATTATAGCTCTGTTCTAGCCTCTCTACAGATGCTACTATTGTTCTGCAATGAAAAAAGGCACCCAGCCATTTCTGGGTGCTCTGTAAAGTCTTCAAAGCAAGATAGCTTAAAATAAATGTTTGCATCCTGCTATGCTTTTATGACCTCCAATGCACTTTGGGCACTACTAAACTATAAATAATATCAAAAGATTCACTCTCTCATGCTCAAAACCCTAAAATAATCTAGCATTAAAAAATTAAAGAAGCTTCTTGATACATTTGTATGATGACACATTTTTTGACAATGTGATCAAATATTTTTTTTTCCACAGGATACATGCTAAAACAGACTAACCTAATTATATATGTATGAAGAAGTGGATTTTCCCTTGAAATTTTGCAAATATTTGTTTATTCATTTTATCATTGGTTTGTCATTGCTTTGGGCCAATTTTTTGCCCAGGAATATGCTTTCCTGTGCAAGTTCGACAATAAAAATGTAATTTTTTTCTCTCTTTCTCTTATTTTTGAACTGCTGAAAGTTGGTTCTTGGTTACCCAAAGATGGTCTTATTACCAGGGGTAACATGTGCTAAGGATTTTTTGTTGCCATCTAAAATTTGGAATAAAAATGTCAAGCCTTCAGCTTGATGAATCTCAAATTATTTTGTTTTGCCATTACTGTAATTTACTGGGAACTCGAAAGTTTTCATCCTGCTGCTGAATGGGTTAAAATAAACTTAAAAAGAACAAGCAGGCTGGTAGCCTTACTGCTTCCTGAAAACTAGTGTAGGTACATCAAGGGATAAGAGGCATCTGAAGATCTGAAGAAATCCCAGCACCTGCCTTTGGGTGGACAGTCACTCTTTGGGAGTGTGATGTGAAAATGTAAAGGTTTCCTAACCACCCAGAGGACAAGCCTGTAAAAAATAGTTATTCACTCATTTATTCTCTCTGTGTCTTTTAATTTTTTGTTGTTGTTGTTATTATTACTTAAAGGTAGCTACCTGTGGAAGAAAGCCAAAAGTACACAACTGCTATTTTTCAGCAGGTTCTGTGTTTGCCTGGTTGGTTTTGATTTTTATTATCTGATTTCAGAGCTAAAAATAGACACGAGGGGCTGGGAATCAGAAACTCCAGCCTTCCTTATGCCACAGGCTTGTTGGTCTTGGCTGAACCACTTAGGTGGAATCCTACAAAAACAGTTCTTAGCCTTGAATGCTCAAGCAAAGGGCTTTTGTTCTAATGATGTCCCGGTACTCCTTCCCTAGGGAAAGCCGAGAGGAGTTTGTAGTGGTGAGCGCGTTTCGGAGGCTCTTGGGACCACCGTTGAGGCTGGGTGACGTGGTGAGGAGCCCACACATCGGCAGCGGGCAGTCTAGCAAGGGGCTGGATCTCCCTCTCTGCCCTCTCCCTCCTTTCTGCCACCTCACAGAAGTTTCTCTGCCCAAGAAGCGCAGCCCCAACGCGTTTTACATCAGCTGGAGAACAAGGATTTAGCACCCCTTACGTGTGCAATAAAGGAAGGCGAAGGAGAGGGGTTTGGAGGTGAGCAGAAAAGCGAGAGCGTGTTAGTGATGCCGATGAACTGTTGTTTGTTGAAATGCTGCTCCCTGTGCTTCTCCAGTGGAAATTACTCTTTTCTAGATGGAGAAACAGTCAGTAGCTGAACTTCATTACAAATGCCGAGAAACATTACTCATGTTAGCCAAACAGCTTTTTTTTCTCCTCTTTAAAAGCCTCACAACCTGTTACTGTTTCCAGTAATAGCTTGGCAATGAGTTTTTGGGTTTAAGTAGGAAAAACAAATAATCCCCGATTTCATTCCCTGTTCAAATGCAACAGGATAGATCCTGCTGCGAATTCTCCCATCGTGTTTGCAGCTCCATCGGGGTCGGAGCAGCAGGCATGGCAAACCGTGCAAGCTGGCCCGCAGCTCTGTGCGTGCACGTGCGCTGAGCTGTAGTCAACACTTTTTTGGCTCGGAGGGATGTCTGTGTCTGTGTTTCTTTTCATTTGACAACATTAATTCCAGCGGTGCCCACTTTCTAGGTTGAACAGCTGCCAGTGCACCTGTACAGAAAGCCCTGGCAGCAGCACTCTTGCCTGTTTTTTCTATGGCTTTTAGCAAAAATCCAAACATTGCAAGGACTTGGAGTGAGTTTTTCACACACTGAGATCTGACTGAGTAAACAGCTATTTTTTATCTTGCTTGAGAGTGTCACTTTTCCCCATATCCCAGTGATATCTGTGTCTAAGCACGAGTCTCTTCTGACTCTAAGGGCAAGTGTTAAACTCGTCACTGCTCCCAAACTGTTTGGGCAGACCGGACAGCTCTGCAGAGGTCCAGTCTGAGAAAAAAACTCCAGTGCACAAAAATCCAGATTTAACCTTGTTTTGCCCAAGAAAATGTGTCGATTTTGTGACCAACTTTTGTTCATAAGAAAAGGTTGAATTTGGGCAAAAGGCTTGTTTACTCTCCACTGTGACCAGGGAAAGGCTCAATGGTAGAGGTGAGGGGTATTTCAGTGTTTCCCTTAAGTCCAGCCTGGGATCACTTTGGTCCTCAATTTAGCATTAGAGGTTTTCCTTCTTGCATTCACATCCTCTAGCTGATAACATTGCAGGATTGTCACCGCTGCAAGGGATCCACCAGCTCTTGCTTGTCTCGGGGACTTGAAGAGGATGATGAGGTGGTGGGGCTGGGCTTCCCCCGGGCACCGGGAGCCGGCAGTCCTCTCTCCAGGGTCCCAAATCTCCAGCTGTGTCCAGCTGCAGCCTTGGGCAGGAGATGCCCTTTCACAGAGGTGGCAAAGATAGGAGAGATCCCAGCATGTTCCCACAGTGTTATGGGACCCATCAGACTCCAGGGGAAGACCATGACTTGCTGAACCCCAGCTGAGCAGTAGGAGCCAAGATGTTTTCATGAAATCACCCATAGTGACCAGCCATTACTGCCTGGAAAGATTTCCTTTCCTGAGGTGCTTCCAAGGGGAGGATCTTGTGGCATTCCCCAAGGACTGGAGAGATTGGGTCAGCAGGTGGCACAGTGTGAAGATTGGAGAGAACAAAGCCTGCTTGATGCACTCCTGAGGAGTCCCAGTAAGAAAGGTGTTGTGCCATGAGTGAAAAGCACCAAATGGCAGCGAGCACACGGAGGTAGAAAGGTGGCAAACAAACACCAGAGAGCATCAAGTGGTTCGAAGGCGTGTGGCTGACTTCACGGCCTGTGAGGGGAAATGGGAAAATCAGGGGCACACTGGGGACATCCGAGTTTGTAAAAGGGGACCAGAGCCCTGCAGCTGGGTGGGGGGTGCAGACGCCAGGGAAGGGGCGTGGGACAGACATTGTGGAAAAAAACCATTTAAGCGGCAGTCGCCTCGGGATATTCGCAGGCTCTGCAAGTTCTCCCTTTGATACTGACCATTGTCAGCAAAATCCTGGACTCTTTCTCTGCAGGGGACACACTTCAGGTGTCTGGAGCAGGGGATTGGGGCAACGACAGCTTGACTGAGGATACAGAGGAGAGCGGCTTTCTGGGCAGGGAAAGGGAACCAGGCACGGGGACGTGGGGGCTTTGTGCTGCAACCCCCCCACTGCACAGGGACTGGCTGCAGGCAGGACTCCTGTGCAGCGAGAGCAGGGGTGAGGGTAAGAGCAAGAGTCACAGGACTCTTCCCATGAAGACGTGGAAATCTCTTCTTCTCCTGGACCTGGCCTGTGCGGTACCTCACCCAGGGAATGGCTGGGGAAAATGGGAAACACTCAAATCTCCAGGGGTGTCTCCTGAAACCAGCAATCGGGGGAAAACCGAAGATTTCTTCTGGGATGTGTAGAAACCAGGAAAGGCCCGAGGTGCTTGAAAGGGAGACATCTTATTCAGCGACCAGATCCACTGGTAACAGCACAACTGACAGCAAGTATTAGCGGGCACCCGTGAGGCTGACCCCCTCAGAAACCACTGGAGATGCTCAGGGCTGGTGGGCAGCAGCGAGAAAGGTGTGGGGGCTCCTGCCTTGCCTGAGGACACTACTCGAGCCCTGAAATGTTGAAAACCAAAGAGGTGGGGGGGGCTGTTGGAGGAGGTGGCCCAAAGGCTGTCTGGATGGAGCAGAAACCCAGCTGGGAGGCAGTCAGAGACCTGGTCCTGCTTGTGATGGGAGCCCAGAGGGGATGAAGCCCCTGAGAACAAGTGAATGAAGCCCTTGGGGCAGGAGAGGAGGGTTGGACCATTTGTCTCCTGCGCGTGCATGGGTAAGGGAGGTAAAGCCGCAGCACGCTGGAGCTATGGACAAGGCTGAATATTTGTACATGGTGAAAACTGCTTTTGACCTCTCCTGCTGAGCAGGCAACGGTGGGAAGGGGATTGTAGGTGTCTGTGTGTTTGTGTGAATGCTCTGTGGCCGGTCGCCTCTTAAACACAAGCGTGACTTGACTTGGTAAAACGCTAAGAAGAGATTATCCCCGCCTAGGCACGCTACCTGACTCCCACACAGCACCCCCCGCAAAAAAAAAGGCAAAAAAAAAGGCAAAAAAAAAGGCAAAAAAAAAGGCAAAAAAAAAGGCAAAAAAAAAGGCAAAAAAAAAAAGGCAAAAAAAAAAAGGCAAAAAAAAAAAGGCAAAAAAAAAGGCAAAAAAAAAGGCAAAAAGGGAGCAGGGCGGAGCAGCGAGGCGGCAGCCGGCACAGGCGCTGGGCGCCCACCAGAGAGCAGCGTCGCTCCAGCAGCGAGCGGGGCCTTCGCGGCCGGGGCTGCGGCCGGGGCCCGGCAGCGCTGCGGGGGGCTCTGCTGGAGGGCCGGGGGGTCTGGGGGGGAAGGAAGGACCGTGGGGGGCAGGAGCCGCTCAGTGCAGCCGAGGGACGGCAAAGGGGAAGAAGGTACCGCGCTGAGAGTACGTGACGGGGGAAAACCCGACGTAGAGCTAGAAAGAAAAGCTTTGGGTCTGTGCGCGAGGGAGGTGAAACGCAACGCGAACTTACTGGAGAAGGTCGGAGCTGCTGTTGGTCCAGGGTCACCCACAGCAGGAGAAAAGCTGGAGTTCCTTCTGCCACACGCTTGCTATCAGAAGAGTTCAAGCTTTCAGTCCTGCAAGCAGTGCGATGCCCTCATTTCAATGGCTGACGCGAGGCACTTGGGCCTGAGCGCCAGCGGGCCGGTCACCTGCAAATGTGACGGAGCCCAGCTGGGGCCTGGGCCACTGACACCAGCATCATCTGCTGCCTCCAATTAAGGCTCCTAATGGAGGCAACCCAGCCAAAGGGAATGCTGTTTAAGAGGCTGGCCAGCAGAAGCCTTGGAGAGTCTGTGTGGTTAGTGAGGGGTGAGTCTGGGCTGGACCAGAGTTAAGCCTGCTGCTGATCCCCCACGCTGCGAACTGGCAAAGTGACTTTTCCCAAGGGGCCAGTGAAGTCTGTTCAGTGTGCAGTCAATGTTTCCCTTCTAGCCCATGTTTCCCTCTCCTCCAGGGGCTGGAATGTCAGGCAGGGTCAGTTTTTTGCTGCAGGGCGCAAAGCAAGAGCTGTGTCCTAGGGCAGGATGGGTCCCTCTGAAGCAGCCCTGCTACTGTCAGAGGGCGCTCAGCCTGGAGGGCTGTAGAACTGCTGTTCTGCTGCATGGCCCTTTGGTGAGATTAAGGAATTACCTGAGGAATGAACCCACCCGCTGGTTCTGGCATGCCAGGACGTTTCCCAAGAAATTGCTACTCCAAGGTAAGGCAGAGCAACAAAAGTACTAGCTCCCATCCAAAACGCTACAGCCTGGCCCGTGGCCGGGTTGTACCAAGGACAGCAGAGCCCAGGAATGAAGGTCTCACTTTGGAATCGGACCGATTCCTAAATAGCACTCGGGTCCATGCACAAGAAGAGGACAACAACATTATTTTTATCCCTTCCCTACTAGCAGAAGGTTCATATTTCAGCAGGTATAATTAGTGCAGAGATTTCAGAGCTGAAAAAAACCGAGGGAAATGTCAGCAGAGAACCCCCAACAAGCCAATGGGGAGATGTACCATGCAGACATCAGTGGGACACAGGCTGTAAACAGTAATAAATAAAGAATTCTGGAAAAGGATTCTTTCTGCATCAGCACAGACTGAGTGCAAAGTATATAATTCGTCTTGGTCTATTTTAAAGCTATCGAGGGGAATGGATGACCAGGCTTCCAGAGCATCGCTGCGCGTGTTTCAGTGCAGGGAGAGCTGTGTCACCGCAAAGCCTTCCCAAGCACTTCAGATACATTTTAGGATCCTGCGCTGCTAGTCACAGGCTTTATTCCAGTTGCTCTTAGGAGTGATTTATGCATACCGAGTGCTACGCATGCCGGGGCCCTTTAAAGAATTGCCGTTAGTCACTCACATCACTCCATCAGTCGTCATGCTGTGCAGGGCTTGACTTAAAGTGCGTTTTCAATACGTCAGGAGACCCAGAAGTGCCACGCAAACAGCCCTGCTAGAGGAAAATGCCATGGACGTGGTTCTCCTGCTGGGCTGAGACAAAGAGAGAATGACAGAGGTTAGCTGTGCTGCCCGGTGATGCGCTGGAGGATGTTTAGATACCTTTGATTACGTGTACCTGTGCAGGACGGATAACATTAGGCAACGTTACCCAGCAGATGAATAAACACGCCCTTTTTCTGAAGAACGGTGGGTGAAGTGTGGTAACCCGTAGTAAAGGCCAAGATGGGGAGAAAAGTGTAATTCCCCATTTGTTAAGGTGTGGACACTGTAAGACTTGTTTCACACGCACGTGGTCCCGTTGGGACGGCTGGGATGACGCCTGAGTTATTTGACTACAGCGAGAGGTGAACTGGGTGTGCGTTTGCTGTGCACGCAGGCGGTCGGTTTCTCTGGGAAGCAGCGTAGTTCGGGGGATGCCCAGCCTCCTCTGAGTTTGTGCTGCCATGGTTTTGTTGCTTTCTAATAAGACGCAAAACCTGCTTGGAGTTTTCTCGTGTCTGGGACGTTAGGAATGGCTGTCTCCCATGCAGATGTCTACTTTCTAAGGAAGGAAGGCCTTCTACTCCAGCTTCAGAGGGACAACAGGGAAGAAGGATTCAGAAGGTCTTTCCCCTCTGCTAACCTATGATATGATCACCAAAGACTCAGTTCTTAGACTTAAAAGGCTTTTCTCGCCCCCCTCCCCCCCAGTAAAGAAATGTGGAAGTTCAATGTGTTTGTCCTACAACAGTCTTGAGGAAATAACAAAGGCTCTGTGCCTAGTGACTGAGCCTGTACCATGTAAGCTACTCCACTCTAACATCTCATTGAGATAACAGGCCTAGTGTCACGACAGTGATAATTCCTCTGCTGACAGGCTGTACTCAAGAGCAGTAGCTCAGTTTTAACTACTGGAATTAGGAATTCCTGCTGAGATCCACTGGTCATACCCCAGGCTACGTCCCCGCATCTTCCTGCCATTTGGCCACCGTGCTGTCCTCCATCTGCCAACGCTGTGGCAGTAGGAATGGAGCACTTTTACTCTTGAAATAGCTGAGACCTGTTGCAAAGCCCATTAAAAGTGATGCAGCTTTTTGGGGGGGATTTCACTAGGTTTGGCTCAGGCCCTCGGCAGCATTGCTCTTGCTCAACGTGAAACTTGGAAGCAACCTTGGCTAAACAAGCCAGGCTAATGTTCTACGGGCTAATCATAACTGCTTGAAGGACAAGATAAAGTGTGAGATGGTAAGTGAGTAAAAAAATCAACAATCATTGTTTTAAAAAGCTTTACCCACAACTATCCAAGCTACCTCAGGCTCAGTTTGACTTTAGTGAAATAGATCTCTAATTTAGATGTTGATGTGGGCTTTACACTAAAATTCAGGAACGAGTGCCAACGCTCAGCTCCGAGGGAGAGGCTTTCAGCTTGTGGCAAACCCCAGCTCAGCTTGACACATAGGCAAGGTCGCTGGCAAGAGCACGAGTTGCCCTATGGCCTCATCGGCTGCTTCCAGACTCCTGGAGAGCTGAGCCCGATGCTGAGGCAGAGAAGGATGTGACTGTGGAGCAGCGCTGCTTGGCCGGGAGACGGGTGCTCCTTCACAGCGGCAGATCTTGCCCTCGCTCCTTCCAGTCCCTCTGAGTTTCCATCCCGCTGTTCCTTTGCCCCTTGCTGTGTTCCTTGCTGCTGTGGAAAAGTCTCCCGGCCTTGTCCTTGGGGTGACGGAGTCTGATGTTGCCTGCGCTTCTGAGAGGTCCGGAGCTGCCGCAGGTGGCAGTGGAGCGTCTCCAGCCTCAGCCATGGTGGCTTTAGCGGTTCTGCTTTGGTGTGCTCCTCTCAGAGATCACTGACAAGCAGTCTTCTAAATTCGTCTGAAACTTGTGCTCCATGCACTTAAAATAAAGCAAGGTCATTAGAAGCTGTGTGCCATTTCCTGAAAGCAGCTGGTCCTTGTCTCCTCCAAGGATGGGATGCCAAAGCAGCAAGGTGACTTTGCGTAGCCACTGCTGTGTTGGTGTTGATCTGCAGCATACGGTAAGCACACTGGACTGGAGCTCAGATGCCAAAAATTTGGTACAAGGGGACCACCCTGAATTTCAATAACAACTTTGAATAAAAGCTTGGCTTTTTAAAAGCTCCTTGGCTGCTGTCTAGTGTTGTGCTGTTCCTTCGGTAAAGAAAGTTCTCCCACTGTCTTTCAATCGTCAAGTATATGTTGTATTTTTATGAAGAGGTCTTTAAAAATCTGCTGGATGCCGAATGGGAGAGATTCAGGGTCATGAAAGAGCATTTAGCATAAAACCTTGGGAAACGAATTCCTTAGCATGCCAGTGAGTGATGTAATTTTGCTGATATTAAACTAAGTCTTGATTAATAGGCCCAGCCTTTTTCTGAATCATTGTGCTCTTATTTGGGAGGGTTTTTTTGGGGGGATGGGATGGGGTGGGGTGGGTAGGGGAGAAAAATTCTCCTGTGTTTGTGCAGGTGCAGTCCTGTTTGTTGCATTTTCTGCCTGTTTTCCAAGCGGGACTGGTCTTCACCACAACTTTTGTAGATTAAGCTACTGCAGCATTTTACAATCTGCAGAGCAGATTCAGCCCCCGTGCAATGAACTGCTACTTTGCAGAAGGAGCAAAGTTGTGCTGAGTCTGACATGGCTTCTGTCTGTGGAGCCAATTGGTTTTGAGGCTGCTGTGCTACTGAGCCAGGGGAACATGGGAGAAACCTTCCTTCTCCTGCGGACGCGGGAGCGTATTGCCAGTGCCATCTCTTAGCAGGCAGAGCTCTCAGTATTTAACCTTTGAAGGGTAAAATGTCCTGGAACGTAAGGAGGAAAAATCAAGGTCACGGTTCCTCCCCTTGTTCTTGCAGGCACCTGCAAGAAATTGCACGGAGGGAAGCAGTTTGGAAGAGGTGAAGAAAGAGAGAGATGTAGGTGATAACGAAGTACGCAATACTGGCACCAATACTGGCTGTAGCTTTAGGGGGAAGTGTCCCTGCTAGGAATTACTTCTTCCCTCCTCCTGGACTGCTCTTTAGACACTGCTGACTTTGGTATGCAGCCTGTGTATGAAAGAGCACTTGCTCGTGAGAACCGTTCCAATTAATGGGACTGAGCCGTTCCATGCAAGGGCAGGGCTGGGGAATCACTCGCTATGGATGTTAAATTAGAGTGGACACGAAATAGCTGAGCAAACTCTCCAAAAGGCTGAAACTGTGGCAAAAATCAGTTCTTCGGGAGCCTGATCCAAAGCCCCTGGAAGACAACTGTAGTGGTTTCACTGACTTCCGTGACCTTTGGATCACACTCCGAGTTCTGTGCTAAAGCTGGTATATTTTTCATTTTATTTACTTGTGGTTTGGTACTACTGCTTCTACCCAAAAGCAACTGTTACATTTCTGAAAAAGGCAGCTTGAGCAATTAGAATGAGTGACCCTTTGCTGTGAATAAATTGCCAATAGAAACGTGCTAATGGCACCCGGGGATTGTGTATTAATCGGGACTTTTAATTAAGGGGCCTAATTTGATGCCAGAAAGGGAACATCACAGCTCTTTGTGCTCTGACACAAGTTAAATGTTAACGAGTCCCCAGAGGTGTTTGGATTTGGGTTCCAGTTCATGTAAGCACATGTATGCCTTAGCCAGATGCATATACCGAAGCAGTAGTCAAGGCTGGTGAATCTTGCTCCCTCTCCTTGTCTGCCGTGACAAGATATTGCTGCTCTGCAGTGTCGCTCCTAACGTTTTACGGTTTGAGGCCCGTACAGTAGAGGAGGAAGAGTCCCATCACACCTCTGAAAAGCACTTGTTTGTTATGAACTACCTGCGCGGTGACAGAGACATCCCGAGACTTTGTACGCTGCATCCCCGGAGCAGACCTGTTTCAACTGCTCTGGTGGGAACTGTCCCCAGAGCCAGGGAGCGCAGTGCCGAGTCCCCTGGGCCAGGTCTGCCCAAGTTCATCCCCGATCAGCTGTGCTGAGCAGCGTGGCACGGAGATTTCCCTTCCACGAGTACGGCGCTGTACGCGCAGGCTGGCAGGCTGGACAGCACTGTGTTGCGTGGCGGAGATTTACCCAGTCTGTGCAAGCAAAGGCCTCTACCTCCACGGTGTGGGTCCCTGCAGGTGGTAGATACGTCCTCAAGGCAGAGAGTGCAACTCCGTGTCCAACCTGCTGAGGTGCAGACGTCGCTCAGAAGTGCTTACGGTCAGGGTTGCCGTTAGCTGGACTCCAGATGTAGCTGAACATCGTTGCCGTTGAGATCAGGGCTTTGCACGACACCCTTGCTCGTCACTAGTCCAGAAGGAGCCCAGGATGCTTTGCAAGAGACTCCTCTGTCTCTTGGCACCTCTTCAGTCCTGTTGGGTGGGACCAATTCCAAAGAGGCTGTTAGCGGCTCCCTGAAGCTCTCTCCGTTCAAGACTGTGTCGACAAAGCCAGCTCCGTGCAGTGTTAGATGGGAGCATCTACACTGTCAGTTCTCCATCCCTAGCACACCACATCTGGTGTGGCAACAGGTCTTTGCCAGCGTGCAGCTCTCCTTTGAGGAGATGTTCTTTAACAGCAATACGGAATTACCCAGGACACCTCTGTTCCTTTCTGCCTTAAGCTGTGGATCCAAAGGGACCGCTCTGCATCACAGACGCGTTGTTGTTGCCCTTGCGTCCGTGCTTGTGAGACTGGTTAAACATGTACGCTGTGAGATGTACCAGAAAGGCTTGTGGCCGTGGGGAAGAAGAAAAGCAGCGAGCGATCTGCTCTGCGAGAGCTCTTCAAGGCCATTTCTTCTCTCTGGCCCACTCAAGGCTACAGTTCTGCGTTCCCCCGTGCAGCAAAGCTCCGAGGTCCAAGCTAGATTTTGGGGGTGTCCAAGGGGAGGCTGGATCAGCCGTGTAACAAGACCATTGCATTATACAGCATTTCTACCTACAGGCTTGGCTTGCTTGTCCCTGTAGTCTGACGTTTCCAGATTTGAGAGGACGGGGAAGGAAGAGAGGGCTAGAGTAAAAACAAAGCTAAATACCTCCCTGAAGCTCTTGTCTGCAGCCACATAGGCAAGAATGTAAGGGTTTTCAAGCAGTACTTTTTAGCTGTACCTGGATCATAACTGTAGGATTTCTTTATTTATCCCATGTTTGAATTCATTACCTCTTTCTCAAAGCTGTTGTATTCATTCATCCAACTTTGTGATTCCTACTGTGTCTTCAGGCTCCCAGGACACAAGGTATTCCTATAGCATTGATGTACATTCCCTTGCTGGAGAGGCTTGAGAGGTAAAATAGCTCACAAATCCTGTGGCCCTTTGGTTGCTGCATGGGTTTTATTTTAAAGCCTTTAATTCCCATCTACGTTGTCCCTTTGTTGTTTGTTTTGAAATGGATCCTCTCAAGCTGTCAGACTGGAAGGCTGCCCAAGAGGCTGTGACATACACGGAATTGATCTTTTAAGAGTTGGTCCACGTAGCTGTGGTGATGTGTCCGTGATGACTTTGGCTTTCCTGAAGCTGGGCATGGGGCAAGCAGATACGTGTCAGTCCATTCAACTTGTTCAGCTCTCTGGACCGGCCTTTTTGGAAAGAAACTGCAAGCAGGAGTTACTGTGATGCTGGTCATCAGCAACCACAAGTGTTATGAAAGCAAAGCTGACAAATTGGGAGAGAATGCAGAGGAGAGCAGTAAAAATAATAAAAGCTTTCATAATTAAAACCAGTAGATTTGAGGTAAAGAGAGCTGGGAGTTTTGCCCTCTTGGTCAGAAGCCAGAAGCAAGACATACATGTCTGTAAATGTACATATATATATATATATATATAATGTTATAAGAAAACAGGTAGATTGCTTCAATATAAAGCTGATTTTACAACCCTTCAATCAACTGAGTGTCTTGGCGTGGTTAAGAGAAAACCACACATTGCCTGTCTTTAAGCATGAAGCGAGCAAGCTAATCCCTCTGGGCTCTTAGAAGGTCGGGGGCAAGGGGGTCCCTAGAGAGGGAGAGCTGAAACTCCCGAACGATTCCTGTGCTGGGTCAGTCTCATGCAGCAACCCGCCTTACTGAAGGGGCCGATGGCAACCAGTTTGCTAAGCAGGGAGCTGCATGTTGAAAGTTCGGTGACGCACACTGAGAGTTAGGTGATGCACACACTGCTTTCCTCTCTTTTCGGGTAGCTTGGTACGCGGTCAGCTCCTGTGCATGCTTCGCTGCATGAGCTCAGAGCTTCACGGGTTTGGGGAAACAGCAGAGACAGAGCAGCTTGGCCGGCCAGCACTGAAGGCTCCTCTCCACGGGGGCTTTGAAGTCTTTCAAAGGACTCAGCTTCAACAAGGGTAGGCTAGATTCGCTTTTGGAATCATACAAGCCCTAGAAAGTGTGGCTCAGGTGCTGCTGATGCCTCTACACACCCAGCTTTCTTCTCCAGGAGCTTGAATTTATGAATTGCCTGCATTTATTTTCACATTTCCGTAAGATGTGGTGAAAGCAGTGCCCTGGCTGGAGCAGGAGAAAGGTGGCTTGTACACGTGTCCTTGTGCATGCGTGTTTCTGCGATTGCATAACCCAAAAAACCCCAAAGCCATCATTGGGTACGGGGACAGTCTGCTGAGTAAGGGGGTGACGTCAGCACCGCTGGAGATGGTACTCATCTGTAAAGGTTTGGGGTGGGTTTAATACGGGTAAACAGGCTGTTCTGCAAGGGTGTGGAATAAAGAAGCGCAGAGAGGTTTTCTTCCAGCTCTACCGCTTCTGTGGAAGGCTTTCTGGAAAGTAGATTAAACGGCAAAGAACCCCCTGTGCTTACGGTGTCGCTGAAAATAGCGGACAGTATTTGGTTTCACTGAGAAGCTGTGTGGAAAGCTGTGTGTGCTGGAATTGCAGGGCTATGGATGACAGCAATCGCTCATCCCAGTGAGTCTTGAAACACCTCTATGTTGGAAAAAAGTTCCTTATACCCATAGTCTGTATGACACCTACTGGCTAGCTGTGGCTGCCGTCAGAAGAGAGAGCTGTCTGTCCATAAACATTTTCCAACAAAGGAAGGAGAAAGTCTGGGCTGTCTGACTCACATCAGTCTCCTCAGATGACAAGCAAAGTGCAGAGCAAAGCCTGGGGAACTGGTGAAACTTGGACTAGCGCTGTGTGCAGAAGAAGGACTTCAACACCCAGCTGGCTGTTCCGAACACTTATCCATAAAAATGACATGACCTATTCAAGTGGAATTATTATTGTTTGAATTACTCAAATGGAATGATGAACACATTTTAGAAGAAGAGTAAGGTGTGTTTTGACTTCTTTGGGGAATGCCCCTGTTTGGTTTGAAAAGGTATCCACGGCGGAAAGGAGAAGGACATCCCCTTCTGCCTCGTGTGCCCTGCTCGGCCCAGCCCTACAGAACAGCATCGCCGATGCAAAAAGACTTGTGGCAAGGAGTTGATTTCTTCGAGGGGGACACACTGAGCCAGAAGAAGTAGGCTCTTGAAGGATATCCTTCTTCTTCTGGCAGAACTCTGAACGGCCTTGGCAGTGTGGCTTTAGCAGGTGAAACGCAGCCAAACTGTGTCCTAGCAAGTGAGCCCCAGTTGATTCGAGGGCACAGAGACAAGTTTAGGCTTACCGAAACCTCGTAGAAGCTTCAATTGCCAGCGTTATTTTGTCTTCTGGGTAAGACTGACCTTTGTATGATGAAGCCTCCTGCCCAAATCTTCAAATGTCTCGAATATGCAAAACGTTGCAAAATGTGTAGCCCAATACCACACACTTGCAACTTTCCTGCTGAAACTGCAGCTGCTCCTGATGTGGAAAAGGGAAACGTACTGCTAAGCCATGCTAAATCTGATGTAACGGGGGGAAATTCTTCTCAGACTGCCAGCAGCATATAAATGGCCTGGTCTGAGGAACGGGAGGAAATACACCAAAATCTGGGAATACCTCTGCTGATAGCCAAAAAAATATTCTTCTCCCAAACATCCCTCCCCTTTGCGCATGGTTTCCCCTTTCATCATGGGTTCGATTCCAAACTGCGCTGTAACAGATGGAAAGGTTGTTACTGATGTCGGTAGGTCTCGCTCTGCATCCAGATGATCTGTACGAGCTGCTTCCCAGCTAGTTTCTCTGGAATTGCCTGAAAAGCATACTTTTATGAAACTGTGACATCCCCTTCCTCGTGGAGTCTGGGGCCTCATATCATTCTTCCTCCTAACTTCCAAGCCGGTGCATCGGCCTTTTCACAGTTTCTTCACCCAGCTCCCCTGCTATATCGTTCGACGTCTGAGGTACAGACAAAAGCTGTTCATTAGGGCAGAAAGATCTTGATGCTACGGACAGAAATACTCTTGAGGTAGATCCCCAAAGCCTATTTTAGACCTGTAGGCACATCAACAGTTTGAGGCCCCAGAGGTCGTGGGTGTGGGGGGTGTTGATGAGCTGTTGGGAGCTCAAACTTCGGAGTTTTAGTGGCACTGGCTGTGACACTTGCAGGGCAGTCAAGAATACAGGAACCTGGCAGTGTAATTTTTAAAAGGAATTACTGGGGAATATCTGCAACTGGATCGCTGTCGATTGCTTTTGGACACTCTGAAACCTATAAAAGGATGGAATTTTGGCTTTGATCTCAAAGAATTAAATGTGTTGAGAAAAGTTGCTTTAGTTAGAGACTGAAATGCTGTAAAAGAAAAGAAATGGCTGGTTAATTGGTGAAATCACAGTGGTGCCAACTTGGACGATTAGTGAAATACTCTCCGGTTTTGGTGGACTGAAGTTGACAGAGAGCTATTGGTTCATCTTTTAGCCTGGGGATAGAGGTCTGAATTGCTTTGTCTTGTTGGAATGTGCCGTGCATCCTCGGGGATCAAATAGAAGTGAATAGTGAAAAGGGAACTGCACTGAAAAAATAATAGAGTATGGCATGTTGTGTGGTGTACATAATCAAAGGTTTAGATGTAACGTACAAACTCGGGCTATTAAAAAGTGATGCTGCGGTGGTATGCTTGCTGGACTCACATTGATGGCGTGTTTATCTTTAATGCGTTTCAATGATTCTGTAATTTTAATGCTAATAGACCATTCCTGTGGTTTGCTTTATTATATGGAGCCTGAAGAGTGTTTTCTAAGCCATTTTGGCACCTATTCCCGTTGGATGAGAGAAGCTGTTCCAGTTGGATGAGAGAATTGATGGAGGGCTGAAAACCAAAACATATCAGGGAAAATGCCAGCCAGAGAACACAGTGGGGATAATGTTTAAGCCACTATAGTGTAGCTACAGGGTTAATACTATTACTAGGGGTAATGAATCCTCAAGGCTGTTCATTTTGAATGCCTGTCTTCTCTGTGCAACAAAGTGCTTGGATCAACGTCATCAAGTCATCAAGCGTAGGCATAAAATAGAAGGCGCGTGAAACAGAATATCCTGAACTGACCCGTTCATGTCTACGTAGAAGAATGAGATAATAGACATAGTTGGTGGAACTATTTGCATACTTGTATGAAGGGCTTTATTTAGCATTACCAGGAGAGACTTGTTTGATGCTAACCTTGAGAGCTGGCAAGGGATGGGAGCACTTTGGCTCTCGTTCAGGAAAGCATAACATTCAGCACTCAAGAGGATTTACTGGTATCCTCAAAGTCGAGCACACGTTTAAGTGTCCTGTTGGCCTGCGGCCCGCTTGTTTAGCACCTTGCAGATCCAGCTTTAAAATGGTGGAGTGGGCAGAGAAGTATTAGCTAAGGTTATCGCAACCAGTGCCTGGCAATAAAGGGGATGCATTGGCCTTAAGGCCCCTCGCCGTCGCCTTCTTTTTTGAGGACTAATCTGGAAACTTTCCAAACTGATTTGGGAAGAGTCCTTGTAGGACTGAGCCCTGTATCTTGTAGGCTCATGGCAAAGCTCTCCTTGACTTCATTGGGGCAGGGTTTGGTGGTTGGTCTTCAGAGTCTATCCAGAAAGGAGTATCCGTCCTGCGCAGAAAGAGATGCTTTGGTGGCTGCAGCTCTCTGTCGGCAGCTCGGCGAACGTAGCTTTGTTCTCGTGGTGGATCATCAACGGCGTCGTGGGCTCTGGGCTGGTGTGCTCCTACACAGCTGGCTCTTGCAGCCTGCGGTCAGCAGCTGGGCATGGGGCACTGCCCACACGGCTGCCAACAGGCGCTGCAGCGAGGCACAGCCGCGGGTCGTCTTCCTCGTCTGTCCCTGCCTTCCCCACGCGGTGCCATGCTGCCCATCCACAGGCAGATGTGACAGGGCTTGGGCTTGGCTTTGCTGTGGCAGGTCTCCTCCTGATTAACTAAAAAACATTACAAACTTTCCCAGTGAACTTTCCAGTTATGTGCTGGGTCCTGGGACCCTGTGCATCTGAAGCCAAAAATCCACCATTCCTCTTATGGCTAAACAAGCATGAGCTGCAGTGGGATTTTGGGTCTTGTTCTTTTAGTCTAGCGGGAGTTTGCTTTCTTTGGTATAACACAACTGCTGTCTTCTCTGCGGTATGTTACACCTGGCAAGAGTGCAAATGATGGAACTCAGGCTTGGAGCCCCTTCTATCTTCACAGCGGGGAGGCTGAATTACTGCTAAAAGGAAAGCTTTATTCATTTATTAATGCGTTTTTGTCAGCTGTAGCCAACCACAACTTGTTTTCTTAGACACGTACATGTGGAAATACTCTGTGTTCTGAACACGCATTCACATAACGCGTATGTATGTAACCCTGGGCAAGTGCTTATAACCCAGCTAGGAATCGGCTCCTACTTGCAGAAGGTCTCTTTAGAAGGCCATTTGCTGGTGTATGTTTTAATGTAATTTTCCCATTTGCCAAGGGTGTTAAATAGAAAACTAGTGTGTTCTAGCACTGAAGAGCCCAAGCTTTGATTTTTATGGTCCATCAGGCAGAGTATGGATTTGAGAGAGGAAGCTGGTTTCAGCCAAGTTCTCCTTTGACTTCAGACAGCCCCCTTGCTTCTCAGTCTCTCTGTGTTTAAATTATGGGTAATTAGTTGGTGAAGTGTTTGATAGCATAGCATTTATTGTCAGTGTTGGGACCAGGGGTCAGGTCAAATGTTAGTGGTCAATTGTCAAAGGTCACAGGTCTTGTCAAAGGACTGCGGTAAGCATCAAAGGTCATGGATCAAAGTAGAATGTCATGGTCAAAACCAAGGTCAAAGCTGGTTGGTCAGGGTCAAAGGTCACTGTGGATGTCAGGACTCATGCATGGGTCAAGGGGCATGGGTCAGGTTCAAAGGTCAGTTTTCAGGAGTCAAAGGTCAAATGCTACATGTTGCAGTCAAAGGTTGCCAAGTGGGGTCAAAGATCAAAGGTCACAGATCAGGCTTGAATGACATGTTTTGGCATCAAAAGTTAATGCTCATGGGTTGGTAGTGATGGATCTGAGCCGGGTGTCAAAGGTCACAGACTGGGTTCAAAGATCAGAAAGTCAGGTGTCAAAGATCAGAAAGTCAGGTGTGAAACATCATGGTTTTCAGTCAAAAAATAAAAGGTCATGGATCAGTGTTGAAGGTCAAGGATCGTGGTCGAAGATCGTGTATCTTTGAAAGTCAGAGGTCGGGGGTGAAGGCTCAAATGTCATGTGTGGTCCAAAGGTTGATACTGGAGGACAATGGTCATGGTTACAGGTCAAAAGGTCAAAGGTAATGGATAAGGGTTAACAGTCACAGCTAAGGTAAACAGCAACATGACAGGTTAAAGGTCAAAGATTGGGGGTAAAGAGTCAAAGGTCACAGGTCGGGTCAGGTGCCAGGGCTTGGACCGGGTTAAGAAGTCAGGAGTCAGGGATAGGGGATGGTGTCTGGGGTTAAGGGTTGGGCTCTGGAGTCACAGATTGGGATCAAAGGTTGGGGGTGGGATTTGGGGGTCAAGGGTTTGGGTCAAAGGTCAGAGGTAAGTGTCAAAGGTCAGGCTTGGGGATCACGGACTGGGGTCAGTTGTCAGGGGTCAGGGGTCATGGTTTAGGGTCCGGGGGTGTTATGCCTTTGGGCAAGAGTTCAAACACACATTCTGCTGGGTTTTCTGCTTGCCAAAACAGTGATTGTTTTGTACAAAACGTAGGTAATCCTAGCCAGACATGTTCTACTTTGACCAAAACCTTTGCCTTAGTAGAAGATTAGATTCTCAAGTGTTGTAAACCAGCAAAGCTGTGCCAATATCACCAAGAGGTGATTTACTCCAGGTGAGAATTTGGAGTAGCAGCTGAGGCCTTTCAGGTTGAGTTGGAAGAGTCTATTTGGTGATCAGACACCCATTTTAAGAGATAGCAGTTTGATTAAACAATCCAAAGGCAGTCCATCTGACAGGAATCAGACAGGAAGAGAGGGATGAAAAATCAACCAGAGATGGAGAGTGAGAAGGGTTTTGTTCACTGGGATTTCCAAAGAAAGATTTAAAAAGAAACGTGGCTTGGGCAATTGCTCAGTAGAAAGTTAAAGACCTAGTGAAGTACATCTGAGAGACATCTGTCACAGAGGTCTAAAAGGATGCAAACAAAAAGTGAGAGCGAGAGATTAGGCCAAGAGATTCATCCCAATTTCCATTGAAATCAATGGAAAGACTCCTGTTGGCTTCCTGGAGAGATGTCAAGAGCCCAAAGTATTTAAACATGGCCAAGGGCTCTCAGCAGACGATAACCTTGGCTTTGGGACTGACTTCCCTGGCACGTCACTAACATCTCTCCTTTGGGATAGCCATACCACGGTGCAGAGATCTCTTCTGTCGCACACACAACGTGGGAGATCTGCTTCCTCCTCCCTCCCTCCATGCGCGTGACCTTGTACTTGCTGAGCATGCGAGCGCTAGGGACTCTGTTGTCACTCCACCAAACATTTGTCCCTAGACTGCTCCTTTCTTATTCTCTTGACCTTTTACAGATGGGGTTCCAGCTCTCTCCTGCCCCTTCACAGCAAGACTCTACAGCATTAGGGGCTGATGACGGGAACACTTTGGTGGTCACTATCTTAGAAGGCTAAATGCACTGCCTGTCTGTAAAACGCTGCTGCAGCCAGGTTTAGAAACACAGGGTTTTATCACCCTTATTCACTCCACTCCCCAGGCATTACTCAAAAGAGACTCAGTCTTTCTCTTTGCCTGTGCCATAGCTCCAGACAAAAGACTTGGAAATTTCCACCCGTCTGCACTTGGAAAGAGTGGAAATTGCCATTTCTGAAAGGGGTTAATAAAATCTCAAACAGAGAGTCCAGCAGAACATTTGAAACATTTGCCAAAGCCTTGCAGGACGGTTGAAACACTAGCTGTCCCAGGGAAGCATTTTTACTGAATCTCTTCACGTCAAATAAAACACACCTCTGGGTAAGCTTGTGTTTCAGTATTTTTAATAAGAGAAGATATTATACCCCTGCCGAGGAAATAAGGATTTAGCGTTTTGGAATAGACTGCCAAAGAAAGGGGGGGAGGTATTAACAGAATCCTCTTCAGGACAAAAATGGGGAAAACTTCATCAGAGTGAGAATGCTGGCAAACCTGGGAAAAGGAACATCAGTCAGTAGCTTGGGTGGTAGGAGTAGCAATCTTAGCCTAGCAAGTTCCCATGGGACTTGATTGGAATGAAAAATTAGACCAACATATTTAACTGGGCCGGAGAGATGATTTATTTTTTCCCGACTTGCTCATCCAGTTGCTCGAATGATTCCTGCCACCTTCACCAAGAGCGGAGGAGAAGGCAGCGCCAGGAAAGCAGGGGCTGTGCCTTGGGATCTTTACATACAGAAACCCCTGAAAGCCTTACATCAGTCATCTTTTATTTGTCCTCCTGAGATCTTCTGGGGACTTGAGGTAGACTAATTGAACTGGCCTTATTCCCAAACCAAAACGGAGTCTCCAAAAATCTCTCAGATACATTTGGATGCATCAATTCTCCCGTTTCTCTTCCAGCCATGTCTCCTTTACCTCCGTAAAGTCCTGAATTGATCTTAAAGATAGACCCCCGTTTTGTCATTGGTTATTTGAGTTTCGCAGCTTGTGAGATTTGAAAGTAGAGATTGTCTGGATTCAGCAGAGCAAAGGAGACTGAAGAGCTACTGGATCCAGACATGCTTCAGGTTGTGTCTGCCTGGGATGGGTGGAAAGAAGAGGATTGTGTGCGGGAAGGTGTGGAAGGGCTGATGATGTGGGTCTGCATTCCCACATCAGGGTGATAGGTGCCATTCTGAACAAAGGGCTAGATGTGAAAAGGGGAAAGCCATTCCAGCCTGGGATGCAGGTATAGCGTATGGAGAGCTGCTGGAATATGCTTGGAGGTTAGACTGAAGCAGGGGATCTGGAAGAAATGCTACAGTTCATTTTTCATCCTAAAAGGCCTGCTTGAAGACCTTCAAGGGATCACCAGTTTTGCCTCCTCCTCAAGCTATGGATCTGCTGGATTCAAGACACAAACAAGCATCAGGTGCTCAAGCTGAAAAGCTGCCGCATGGGCTGTACAAACACGTCGTTTGCCCAAGTGGTTCTCAAAACGCACTCTATGAAGGGTCTGAATAAGCTGCACTTCAACTGTAGGGACAAAACGATGGTTCTTCCAAGGAAAAAGTGCCACGGGCCAGCAAGCCTCTCAGAGCATTTAAGAGAAGTCTTAGGGATTCTTGAGATGGTGCCTAAAAGCTTGTGGTTTTGCAAAGCCATCGTAGGAGCCAGATACCACCAGAACATGGAAGTGCACTGGCTGCGGCCCCGTTCCTCCAGCAATTCCTCCTGGTCCAGCCGCCCTGGCGTAGGCTCGGTGCCAGGGGGTCCTTGGGAAGTTGAACCAGCTTTGCCACGCAGAGGGCCCGTGAGATAAAGTGAAAGCATTCCCAGCCATGTCAACTCCTTAGCAACAGATTTCAAGTATTTTCCAGTTCTTTCTGCAGTTTTTTTCATGAAATTGGAAACATTACAAATCTCCCTTTCAAATGCATTTTTCATGACCGTGTGAAAAAAAAACCTAGTTAATGTGGTTTACATTTTTTTATAATAATGAGTATACTATTAAAATATGCATGTCTCTAAAGAGCATAGTGATCATCAGGCTTATTATTCAGAGACAGACAATAGCAATATTAATGAGGCTCAGACATCTGTCAAATTAATCTGTAGTTTAAAGTTCAGGAAACAAAGGCAGGGTTTAGTTTTTCTAACTGTGATTTCCCATTTCTGTCAAAATCTGAGTGGCTGTGAGTTGCTGAAAAGAGATTAATTTCTATTTTTCAAGAGTTTATATAACCATACCGATGAGGAACTTTTCTAAGTTGATGTAGTGGGTCTGTAGAGAAGACTCTCCCTGAGCTTGCCACTTTGGCACGTGAAATCCAGAGCGGTTCAAACAACATAAGCTTACAGCAGACTCGGGGGAAGTTGATTCCATGGGCATCCATTACTAATGGGTAGAAAACCTCCCGTGCATTCGAATTCAGGGGATATCCCCTATCCCTTTCCCAGAAACAGGGATTCACTCTTGCCATCGTATCAGGGCTGTCACTCTGTCCTCTTGCCAGAGCTTAGGCTTTAGCCATGCTCTGCACGTGCATCTTGCTGTGCTGTACAAAACAAGTTGCTGGCAGTTTTCTACCACGTATCGGAAGATACAGGCTTCTTGAAACAGTTCCTTTTCACAAGGAAAACTTTCCAAAGCAAAGTTCTTCTGGGGTTCAGGAGTGAATTTTTACTCAAAAACCATTAGCGTGTCTTTGAATAGATAATTAACTGTTCCCTCTTTAAGAAGCCAGATCAAACTGCTCCTCAGCAAAAAGATTTTTGAAAAATCATGTCATCCACTTGGAAGAGTCTCAGGTGATTTTAAACTCTTCTTTACCTTCATTCATCTCTGCTAGCAATGTTCTTCATGTGGGCCATTTGGTTGCTGCTTATGTTCATGGGTGCATGCCTTTAATTATTATTCAGACTTTTGCTGGCATTATTTGAATAGGTACAAGAAGTTGTAAGTCTTCCATTGTCTATGTTTGGAGGATCTTTGAATTTGAAGCAAGATCTGTTCAATCTACCTACAGATGTGGTTCTACCTATGAGGAACTTCTGAGAAATCAAGTTTGAAGTACTGCTCCTAGTTCTAGAGTTCAGACTTCTGGAAGTGAAGATCGCCCTGCTACTTCTCCTGCCATGGGAGAGCCACTGTGATGGACGAGTTTGGACAGCAATATGCTGAGAAGTTCAGGTCCTGTGTCAGGTGAACGTGTGGGGTTATGTGATAGTCCTGGTAAGGAGCACATTACTCCGACTGGCATTATTTTAGTGACGTAAGCTCAAAGTACTCTGAGATCCCCTACTGAACTTGATGTGGAGCAGCAGTGAGGCAGCTCTCAGAAAGGGATGCCTGCTGGCTGCCATCGTCAGCTCCACACTAGCCACCTAGAAGAGGAGATATCTGTGCTCCACTACTCATCAGCTCGTTTTATTGGCCTTTTGTGGGTTCTTCAACTTTGTTGTGCAAGTGAATGAATAATAAAAAGTTTTGTCTAGCAGTCGCAGCACACAAGTTGGCAGCCAAGACCTCTCGGGCTCTAGTCCCTCATCTGACACCGAGTGCATTTCTGTTTGAAGAAGTCACTCCATTTCTTTGTGTTATGATTTCCCCTTCTGTACAGCTCTGTGCACATGCTGACATGCTGGGAGGATTAGACTCATTTAGAGAAGAAATAGCTGAGAGGAAAAATGCCTTCCTACTGCTGAACATGATTAAAACTTTATTATTCTATACATTTTGTACAATCCGGAATGTGGTATTCAGAAACAGATACATTCTTCTTTCTTCTCTCTTTCTAAATTCTACAGGGAACAGTCCAATAGTAGCCACTTTTCTTGCTAAGCTGACCAAGCGAGGGCATTTTTGGAACATTTCTAAACATTTTCACATACATTCTGTCCTGCTTACCTTTGCTTATCAGGGGAATATGATGGAAAAGAGCCACGTTCATTGTTTAGAACAACTAGTGTCAAAAAAGGTGTTAACTGTAGACTCCAACTATTTCTGCAGTTAGGAAAATAAATAATCATAAAGACGTGGTTACACGTGAAGGAAACGATGAGACA
The DNA here is from genome assembly GCF_964188355.1 of Buteo buteo. Lineage (NCBI taxonomy): Eukaryota > Metazoa > Chordata > Aves > Accipitriformes > Accipitridae > Buteo > Buteo buteo. Next base: position 5,754,886 of record NC_134189.1, on the reverse strand, counting down.
CAAGAGGTGACTTTGACTTAAATAGTGTCTGAACACAAGAAGCTATAGGAGTGGGAAAGGGGTTGGGAGTTGATTAATGCGTAATGGTTAATGCTTGGGAGATCAGAATTTGCAGCCATTTGAAGGGCCTCTTGGGGTTAGTAACTTGCAGAACGTAGTTCATTTTTCTGTTGCTTTCAAAATACAGCCTGCAATTTGCATGGACAACATAGTGACTGAGTGGCTTTAACCATAAACTCAGTTTCTTTACATAATTATGGCTATTCTCTTCATCTGAAAGTATATCACCTTGTAAAAGGCCGTAAATCACCAACACACACACTCCTTGTAAGGGTTCCTAAGCACACATCGTATCGGTGACGACGGGTCAGATTTGGGAAGGAATTAGAGTGCCTAAGGAGCTGGCAAGCACTTAAGGCAGGACAAATATCTGCACTGCCTAGACCCCCAACTTACCTCAGAAGTGGACAGGTAGGCATCAACCAAAAACGGGTGGGAACCGTGCTTGTTTCCACAAGCAGCGGCAAGGACGTCCACACGGGAACTTCTATTCCTGCGCTCCGTGTTCAGCACTGGAGGAGTCCACCTTGTGTGCACTGATTCCTCCAGCGTGTACCAAGAACATCCGCAGCCATATTTGAGGAACGATTTAACCTGTTGCATTGACTGTCAATGCAACAGCTACCTCTTTTTCAGCCCCGCTCCTGCTTTGGCTCGTCTAGTAAAGTCTAGGGAGGACAGTAAATAACTCCAGGCCACTAGAGCATTTTGCATATGTAAGGAATTCTGCAAATATTGTCAAGTTGGTTCCAAACTAATTCAAAGCAACATAAAAACAATCTAATATTTACAGGAGTTAGAGGACCGCAATATTTGCGATCAGATACAGTATCACCGATTAAAACCAAATTCGTTCCCTTGCCTCATTTTTAGGTGTTCTTCCTCACTGAGATCATCTGCCCAATTTCATCATGATTTACCGAAGAGACACCTCCTTTGTACCTTTCCCAGCTCTAGAAACAGTTAAAGCGTAATCCTCCTGACAAGCCAAAAGAGATAAAGATAACTCCCAGCTTGCTGAGCCGTTGCCAGCAATGGGTAGCTTGCCTTGACTTGGCAATCAATGCACTTGTTACGTTACCCTCCTTTTTAGCACATCCCCAGCTCCAGCTTTACCCTGCCAATGACATTAAAAGGTTGCATGTTTACCATTTTTTTCCTCACAGAAACTAATTTTCAAAACACACTTTTAAGGAAATTTCACAACCCAGACTGGTGGGTCCACCCCTGCTATTGGTTCTGTGATTCAGTTACAAAACCAGTTAAATCACGATCCAGAAGTCAGTAGTACCAAAGGATCATCTTAGAACAACATTTACATGACTGCCTTAGAATTGAAATCATAGGTGTTTCTGAAAATTTTACCAGAGAAGAGGAGTCATGCCCTGGATTCAAAACTTCAGAAAGCAGGATCTGGCTTCACATAACTTTCCTCGATTACTTTAGTGTCTCTTAAAAAATGAACTCAATAAGCCCACTTGTCAGTAGAGACATTTTCAGGAAAATTCAAAACAGGACAGCAGCGTTTCTGCTCGGGTCAGTCTTTTCTGGCGGGAGTACTGTGAGATGTCTCTGAAATAATAAGGTGGGTTTTTTTCCCCGGAATAATCACTGCAGGCCTTAAGGTTATTGTGGTTGGCATTTACAAAGACCTTGTTTTTAAAACGGTGCCACAAGATATTATTTGCTCTCCTAGGGCTGTGGGCTGTGCTGTGCTAAAAAAAGGACCTATGTTAGTGATAAAGCAGTGACGGCATGTGCCAGTGGCTTAACCTTGTCACTGCAAATGATACAGTCTTTTGTAAACTATTTAAAAGCAGCTGTGGGCTGGATGCTTCTCTCAAGTACACGGCTGCCTTAGCCTGAAACTCAGAAAAAGGACTAACCTCTCCCCCTGGGGTGAGGTTGGGACTGCAGTCGGTCAGGTTGTCTGAATTGGATTTCACTGATGCAAGTCAAAATAAGAAGAAATCCTTTTTTTTGTTGTGGTTTGTTTTTTTTTTTAAACTTCAGCAGCATCTTTGTGTTTTCTCGCAGTAGTGCCCAGGGGCATAGCTATAAAGCGTGTAAAGATGCAGCTACGCTAAAGCCCCTGGGCTGGGTGAGCGTTGGTGGGCACCTGCGTACAGTGCCCAGGCCAGCCTCCCTCTCCTGTGGGTATTTTGTATCGGAGCGTTCAACACCACGTCCTTATTCAGTTGCCAGACGCTTTCGTTTTTCTCCTATGGCCAATCTGACCCTGAAGCAGATGGGGAAAAGGGGAGAGTCACGATGGCTCAGCTCTTCCTGCGGAGGAGGTTGTAGCCATCGAGGATGTTCCTGTGGAGGGACAACCAGTCACAGTCTGGTTCGGTGTCAGCAGCAGAACACGCAGCGTGAAGATGCACATACTGCAAAGACCTGTCATGCAGAAGCCTAGCTGAGCAGTACCACAGCATTGTGCTGTAAACACTGTAATATTCAGTGAAAACACGCTGCAAAACACAGCAATGAAGAGTGGGAGATCTTTGCACCATCCAGCTGCTGCTCAGATCCGCTTACTTGCAGGCAGTTAGGGGGCTAATTTATATATGATTTGTTGACAAGCCTGGGCTTGACTAGGGAGAAAGGGGAAGGGTAATAAATGAGTGCCCTCTTGACCTTAATACTTAGGTAATATTTAAAGCCTTTCCATGTTGAAGAGAAGTCCAGAATACCTCAGGCAGAGGGGAGATCCTGTTTTTCATGGCAACGACTATGTTTTGGAAAATATTTTCTTTCCTTTTGAAGCGAAAACAACTCTACACTATTTTTGCAAAACAAAAAAGTGTGCCTTCTGTCGATGTTTTATAGCTGCTGGGACTAGCACAGAATGTAGGATGCGCAACCTCCCATCAGCGTGGGGTCTAATGCAGACCAGAGCTCAACGGCACGTGGGACAAGGACCGGCACCACCTCGCAGGAAAGTGCCAGAGCCCGGTACCGATCAGCAAGGTGTGTGTTGTTTCCTTTACCTGGCCAAACTGTCCCCCTAGCAAAACATAATAGCATTTTAGTGGAAAAGGTGTTTGGTGAAAATAGTTTGACAGTTCTGTAAAAGTGCCTTTGAACTTCCAGAGACAGTATTGTAGTGACATGGACACCAATCTGTATTTTGGGGTCTATATTTTCATATTCTCATCAGAGGCATTTGCTAGAAATGGGACAAAAGTTCCCCGGACTGTGGAAGACGGAATTAATCTTCCTTCTGTTTACCTCTTGACAGACTGTAACATCCATATTCAATTGTGAAGTGTTAAAATGCTTTTGTAATTGGTCTGTAATTGCATTTTGGTTTTGTAACTCCTTTGTTTTAAATTGTCTTCTGGCTCACAGAATTTGCGTGTCTGCCATAGTTCTCTAGGCATGGCTAATAAGCAACCTCCCAAGAGTCATGAGAATTGCTGTGGAAATAAGCAGGAGAAATGTACTGTGAATAACCAATTCAATTAACATTAATTAGACAGCTTATAAGATTCTTTTTACAATGGGTCTTCTTTGCATAGCTTAGTGAGGATGTCTCTAGCAGGTTTTAGTGGGGTTTGTATTTTCCACGGCACATAATTTTTCAGCCTCTTGCAAACTCAACAAAAATTGCCTTTTTATATACGTGAACATATGGAAACTGAACTGAAGTAAAAATTAATATTTATTAAGGTTTCCACAGCCATGAAGAAAAGCTCTGGTTACAGTCTGTTCACGGAGATGCATTTAGAGTCACTCTTTCTTGAAATAGAGCATCTGCATTGGGAATATGACCTAATTTGAAGCTCACAGAGATTGAGGAACGATTCCAGTCACTAACATTGTTTGAAGTCTCCACACTCTCTGCTTTCCTGTTCTCTACTATACTTATGCTGGATTTTCACTTTGTAAAATCACCATCTCAGATGTCTCCAAAAAGGTGTTGATTGCAGTAAATTCCTTCAGCAAATGGCAAGGTACTCCAAATCCCTGCACAGACCGACTAGTAGTAGACCCAAATTCTGATCGGATCAGCTCTTACCTTTCCAGACAATTGAGTTTAGGTATTTTTATGCTGCTTGCTGGTCATCTGTTTCAATGATTACCTCTTCTGTTGTGTTATTAAAGATGGTTCCTCTAGCTGAAGACTAACCAATAGGTTCTCTCTTGCTACCATACACTTCATCCCACAGCTTGGTGAAAACGTCCTGCAGTCTGAAAGCTAAGACAGGTTAAGAGCATCCTGCCATAACCAGTCTCTGTTTTTTGACCTGGTAGGAACAACTCATGCTGACCACACTGAAATCTGGTTTAAATCCACTTAGGTTGTTCTGAGAGAGGCCAAGGGAGCATGGCCATATCTGCTGCTTCAGGAACAGAGGAAATTACATGAACTCCAAGCATGCAGCCTCTCCTCACACACCTGATTGACAGGTCTGGTTTCTGCATTTCATACACTGTACAAACATGGTAGCAGACCTGGGACTTATTCTTGCACAGAAAAAGAATTATGAACACCATACTATTGGCCTTTTAAAAGGCATGACTGGGACCCTATTAGCTTCACTAGATTTTCTATATCTTTACAGGAATGTTTAGTAATTAAATCTTAAAAATAGAGAGCAGAACAAACACAATCAAAAATAGGAGCACAATCAAAAATGCTGATTTGAGTTAGTCAAGTAGATGTCTAAGTCCATGGCAACTTCATTAGCTTGTTCTGACTGGAGAAAAACAGTGAGAAAACATTCTACATTTTTTAGAAACCACATAGTGTGGTTCTACTCTAAAACTATGTTACATTGCTAAATTAACTGGAATTTGGCAAACAAATGAAAAAGAACAAAAAATTAAGAAAAAAACAAGTTTTCCTTGATCCATGGTAAGATTTTTTTAATCTACTTTTTGGTTCAGAAAATGAAATAGTGTTCACCCCAGAACTCCACTCAAGCCTCCTTCTCTGGCTGGGATACTTTGCAAGTCTCCATTCTGCATAGTCGGAGAATGAATCACTGAGCATTTTGAGCTTTTACAGCCTGAATGGCTGCTTAAGTCCCCACCAGGAAAGACTCCATAGGTTCCACAGAGGAGAGAGGCCACCCTCAACAAGATGTTCCAAACATCTCTTGTCCGACTTCATTCTGGTCAACAGACATAGCAGAAATTGAACACTGTCACGGCACTCTGTCAATAACAACAACGAAGTATTCCTCAACTGCATAAAAGCTTAGAAAGGTCATCAATAAGTGGGGAAAATAGTCACTGAAGCTATAGTGGCACACTTGATGCTTCAGTGCCGGACTTACAGCTGAGCCTGTAAAGAAATGGCACCAGATGCCCACAATCACACAAGTGACCAGACAGACCTAAAGCTGAAATATTTCCCAGCCCTGAACTTGTTGATATTCTGATAGACATTGCTCAAGCTGACCTCAGAGGAACTCTAACCTGCAAGTACAGCGTATTTTTTGACTGATTCCTTTTCTTACTAGCCCTTACTAATCACAGGTAAAAGCTGTGCTTTCTTTCTCAAAGTTGGGTTGAGCAAAAGAGCATGTAAAAGGGGGTATTAAAACTAGATATATCTTGTAACATGAATTGAAAAAGTTGTAGCACCAACAGACTTGCAAAAGAATGTCAGTAGTAATTACTTTACAGTTGCATGAAATAACAGGTGGTGAAGTAAAGAACAGCAGGCTGAGGAAATGGGATATCTTCACTGGTGGAGGGGAACAACAATCCTGGGATACATCCATCTGTGACTGCTCTGCTGCTCACATCCTGAGCAGTTTGGCCACCCTTGAGCTACTCTAAGACTGCACTGGTATTTACATGAAGTCTTCTGGGCATGTCACTGGACTTTTAGTGAGCATACTTAATAATTATACACGACGAAAGACAGTTTACTTATGACTTCTTTAGTAAAGGTACAATTTTCTTTCCTATGTAGACCAACATGACATTCAGAATTGTTCTAAGATGCTGTGCTATCAAAAACTTCACTAGCTAATTACCTGTGATTTAAACACAGAGAGACTGAGAAGCAAGGGGGCTGTCTGAAGTCAAAGGAGAACTTGGCTGAAACCAGCTTCCTCTCTCAAATCCATACTCTGCCCGATGGACCATAAAAATCAAAGCTTGGGCTCTTCAGTGCTAGAACACACTAGTTTTCTATTTAACACCCTTGGCAAATGGGAAAATTACATTAAAACATACACCAGCAAATGGCCTTCTAAAGAGACCTTCTGCAAGTAGGAGCCGATTCCTAGCTGGGTTATAAGCACTTGCCCAGGGTTACATACATACGCGTTATGTGAACGCGTGTTCAGAACACAGAGTATTTCCACATGTACGTGTCTAAGAAAACAAGTTGTGGTTGGCTACAGCTGACAAAAACGCATTAATAAATGAATAAAGCTTTCCCTTTAGCAGTAATTCAGCCTCCCCGCTGTGAAGATAGAAGGGGCTCCAAGCCTGAGTTCCATCATTTGCACTCTTGCCAGGTGTAACATACCGCAGAGAAGACAGCAGTTGTGTTATACCAAAGAAAGCAAACTCCCACTAGACTAAAAGAACAAGACCCAAAATCCCACTGCAGCTCATGCTTGTTTAGCCATAAGAGGAATGGTGGATTTTTGGCTTCAGATGCACAGGGTCCCAGGACCCAGCACATAACTGGAAAGTTCACTGGGAAAGTTTGTAATGTTTTTTAGTTAATCAGGAGGAGACCTGCCACAGCAAAGCCAAGCCCAAGCCCTGTCACATCTGCCTGTGGATGGGCAGCATGGCACCGCGTGGGGAAGGCAGGGACAGACGAGGAAGACGACCCGCGTCTGTGCCTCGCTGCAGCGCCTGTTGGCAGCCGTGTGGGCAGTGCCCCATGCCCAGCTGCTGACCGCAGGCTGCAAGAGCCAGCTGTGTAGGAGCACACCAGCCCAGAGCCCACGACGCCGTTGATGATCCACCACGAGAACAAAGCTACGTTCGCCAAGCTGCCGACAGAGAGCTGCAGCCACCAAAGCATCTCTCTCTGCGCAGGACGGATACTCCTTTCTGGATAGACTCTGAAGACCAACCACCAAACCCTGCCCCAATGAAGTCAAGGAGAGCTTTGCCATGAGCCTACAAGATACAGGGCTCAGTCCTACAAGGACTCTTCCCAAATCAGTTTGGAAAGTTTCCAGATTAGTCCTCAAAAAAGAAGGCGACGGCGAGGGGCCTTAAGGCCAATGCATCCCCTTTATTGCCAGGCACTGGTTGCGATAACCTTAGCTAATACTTCTCTGCCCACTCCACCATTTTAAAGCTGGATCTGCAAGGTGCTAAACAAGCGGGCCACAGGCCAACAGGACACTTAAACGTGTGCTCGACTTTGAGGATACCAGTAAATCCTCTTGAGTGCTGAATGTTATGCTTTCCTGAACGAGAGCCAAAGTGCTCCCATCCCTTGCCAGCTCTCAAGGTTAGCATCAAACAAGTCTCTCCTGGTAATGCTAAATAAAGCCCTTCATACAAGTATGCAAATAGTTCCACCAACTATGTCTATTATCTCATTCTTCTACGTAGACATGAACGGGTCAGTTCAGGATATTCTGTTTCACGCGCCTTCTATTTTATGCCTACGCTTGATGACTTGATGACGTTGATCCAAGCACTTTGTTGCACAGAGAAGACAGGCATTCAAAATGAACAGCCTTGAGGATTCATTACCCCTAGTAATAGTATTAACCCTGTAGCTACACTATAGTGGCTTAAACATTATCCCCACTGTGTTCTCTGGCTGGCATTTTCCCTGATATGTTTTGGTTTTCAGCCCTCCATCAATTCTCTCATCCAACTGGAACAGCTTCTCTCATCCAACGGGAATAGGTGCCAAAATGGCTTAGAAAACACTCTTCAGGCTCCATATAATAAAGCAAACCACAGGAATGGTCTATTAGCATTAAAATTACAGAATCATTGAAACGCATTAAAGATAAACACGCCATCAATGTGAGTCCAGCAAGCATACCACCGCAGCATCACTTTTTAATAGCCCGAGTTTGTACGTTACATCTAAACCTTTGATTATGTACACCACACAACATGCCATACTCTATTATTTTTTCAGTGCAGTTCCCTTTTCACTATTCACTTCTATTTGATCCCCGAGGATGCACGGCACATTCCAACAAGACAAAGCAATTCAGACCTCTATCCCCAGGCTAAAAGACGAACCAATAGCTCTCTGTCAACTTCAGTCCACCAAAACCGGAGAGTATTTCACTAATCGTCCAAGTTGGCACCACTGTGATTTCACCAATTAACCAGCCATTTCTTTTCTTTTACAGCATTTCAGTCTCTAACTAAAGCAACTTTTCTCAACACATTTAATTCTTTGAGATCAAAGCCAAAATTCCATCCTTTTATAGGTTTCAGAGTGTCCAAAAGCAATCGACAGCGATCCAGTTGCAGATATTCCCCAGTAATTCCTTTTAAAAATTACACTGCCAGGTTCCTGTATTCTTGACTGCCCTGCAAGTGTCACAGCCAGTGCCACTAAAACTCCGAAGTTTGAGCTCCCAACAGCTCATCAACACCCCCCACACCCACGACCTCTGGGGCCTCAAACTGTTGATGTGCCTACAGGTCTAAAATAGGCTTTGGGGATCTACCTCAAGAGTATTTCTGTCCGTAGCATCAAGATCTTTCTGCCCTAATGAACAGCTTTTTTCTGTACCTCAGACGTCGAACGATATAGCAGGGGAGCTGGGTGAAGAAACTGTGAAAAGGCCGATGCACCGGCTTGGAAGTTAGGAGGAAGAATGATATGAGGCCCCAGACTCCACGAGGAAGGGGATGTCACAGTTTCATAAAAGTATGCTTTTCAGGCAATTCCAGAGAAACTAGCTGGGAAGCAGCTCGTACAGATCATCTGGATGCAGAGCGAGACCTACCGACATCAGTAACAACCTTTCCATCTGTTACAGCGCAGTTTGGAATCGAACCCATGATGAAAGGGGAAACCATGCGCAAAGGGGAGGGATGTTTGGGAGAAGAATATTTTTTTGGCTATCAGCAGAGGTATTCCCAGATTTTGGTGTATTTCCTCCCGTTCCTCAGACCAGGCCATTTATATGCTGCTGGCAGTCTGAGAAGAATTTCCCCCCGTTACATCAGATTTAGCATGGCTTAGCAGTACGTTTCCCTTTTCCACATCAGGAGCAGCTGCAGTTTCAGCAGGAAAGTTGCAAGTGTGTGGTATTGGGCTACACATTTTGCAACGTTTTGCATATTCGAGACATTTGAAGATTTGGGCAGGAGGCTTCATCATACAAAGGTCAGTCTTACCCAGAAGACAAAATGACGCTGGCAATTGAAGCTTCTACGAGGTTTCGGTAAGCCTAAACTTGTCTCTGTGCCCTCGAATCAACTGGGGCTCACTTGCTAGGACACAGTTTGGCCTGCGTTTCACCTGCTAAAGCCACACTGCCAAGGCCGTTCAGAGTTCTGCCAGAAGAAGAAGGACATCCTTCAAGAGCCTACTTCTTCTGGCTCAGTGTGTCCCCCTCGAAGAAATCAACTCCTTGCCACAAGTCTTTTTGCATCGGCGATGCTGTTCTGTAGGGCTGGGCCGAGCAGGGCACACGAGGCAGAAGGGGATGTCCTTCTCCTTTCCGCCGTGGATACCTTTTCAAACCAAACAGGGGCATTCCCCAAAGAAGTCAAAACACACCTTACTCTTCTTCTAAAATGTGTTCATCATTCCATTTGAGTAATTCAAACAATAATAATTCCACTTGAATAGGTCATGTCATTTTTATGGATAAGTGTTCGGAACAGCCAGCTGGGTGTTGAAGTCCTTCTTCTGCACACAGCGCTAGTCCAAGTTTCACCAGTTCCCCAGGCTTTGCTCTGCACTTTGTTTGTCATCTGAGGAGACTGATGTGAGTCAGACAGCCCAGACTTTCTCCTTCCTTTGTTGGAAAATGTTTATGGACAGACAGCTCTCTCTTCTGACGGCAGCCACAGCTAGCCAGTAGGTGTCATACAGACTATGGGTATAAGGAACTTTTTTCCAACATAGAGGTGTTTCAAGACTCACTGGGATGAGCGATTGCTGTCATCCATAGCCCTGCAATTCCAGCACACACAGCTTTCCACACAGCTTCTCAGTGAAACCAAATACTGTCCGCTATTTTCAGCGACACCGTAAGCACAGGGGGTTCTTTGCCGTTTAATCTACTTTCCAGAAAGCCTTCCACAGAAGAGGTAGAGCTGGAAGGAAACCTCTCTGCGCTTCTTTATTCCACACCCTTGCAGAACAGCCTGTTTACCCGTATTAAACCCACCCCAAACCTTTACAGATGAGTATCATCTCCAGCGGTGCTGACGTCACCCCCTTACTCAGCAGACTGTCCCCGTACCCAATGCTGGCTTTGGGGTTTTTTGGGTTATGCAATCGCAGAAACACGCATGCACAAGGACACGTGTACAAGCCACCTTTCTCCTGCTCCAGCCAGGGCACTGCTTTCACCACGTCTTATAGAAATGTGAAAATAAATGCAGGCAATTCATAAATTCAAGCTCCTGGAGAAGAAAGCTGGGTGTGTAGAGGCATCAGCAGCACCTGAGCCACACTTTCTAGGGCTTGTATGATTCCAAAAGCGAATCTAGCCTACCCTTGTTGAAGCTGAGTCCTTTGAAAGACTTCAAAGCCCCCGTGGAGAGGAGCCTTCAGTGCTGGCCGGCCAAGCTGCTCTGTCTCTGCTGTTTCCCCAAACCCATGAAGCTCTGAGCTCATGCAGCGAAGCATGCACAGGAGCTGACCACGTACCAAGCTACCCGAAAAGAGAGGAAAGCAGTGTGTGCATCACCTAACTCTCAGTGTGCGTCACCGAACTTTCAACATGCAGCTCCCTGCTTAGCAAACTGGTTGCCATCGGCCCCTTCAGTAAGGCGGGTTGCTGCATGAGACTGACCCAGCACAGGAATCGTTTGGGAGTTTCAGCTCTCCCTCTCTAGGGACCCCCTTGCCCCCGACCTTCTAAGAGCCCAGAGGGATTAGCTTGCTCGCTTCATGCTTAAAGACAGGCAATGTGTGGTTTTCTCTTAACCACGCCAAGACACTCAGTTGATTGAAGGGTTGTAAAATCAGCTTTATATTGAAGCAATCTACCTGTTTTCTTATAACATTATATATATATATATATATATGTACATTTACAGACATGTATGTCTTGCTTCTGGCTTCTGACCAAGAGGGCAAAACTCCCAGCTCTCTTTACCTCAAATCTACTGGTTTTAATTATGAAAGCTTTTATTATTTTTACTGCTCTCCTCTGCATTCTCTCCCAATTTGTCAGCTTTGCTTTCATAACACTTGTGGTTGCTGATGACCAGCATCACAGTAACTCCTGCTTGCAGTTTCTTTCCAAAAAGGCCGGTCCAGAGAGCTGAACAAGTTGAATGGACTGACACGTATCTGCTTGCCCCATGCCCAGCTTCAGGAAAGCCAAAGTCATCACGGACACATCACCACAGCTACGTGGACCAACTCTTAAAAGATCAATTCCGTGTATGTCACAGCCTCTTGGGCAGCCTTCCAGTCTGACAGCTTGAGAGGATCCATTTCAAAACAAACAACAAAGGGACAACGTAGATGGGAATTAAAGGCTTTAAAATAAAACCCATGCAGCAACCAAAGGGCCACAGGATTTGTGAGCTATTTTACCTCTCAACCCTCTCCAGCAAGGAAATGTACATCAATGCTATAGGAATACCTTGTGTCCTGGGAGCCTGAAGACACAGTAGGAATCACAAAGTTGGATGAATGAATACAACAGCTTTGAGAAAGAGGTAATGAATTCAAACATGGGATAAATAAAGAAATCCTACAGTTATGATCCAGGTACAGCTAAAAAGTACTGCTTGAAAACCCTTACATTCTTGCCTATGTGGCTGCAGACAAGAGCTTCAGGGAGGTATTTAGCTTTGTTTTTACTCTAGCCCTCTCTTCCTTCCCCGTCCTCTCAAATCTGGAAACGTCAGACTACAGGGACAAGCAAGCCAAGCCTGTAGGTAGAAATGCTGTATAATGCAATGGTCTTGTTACACGGCTGATCCAGCCTCCCCTTGGACACCCCCAAAATCTAGCTTGGACCTCGGAGCTTTGCTGCACGGGGGAATGCAGAACTGTAGCCTTGAGTGGGCCAGAGAGAAGAAATGGCCTTGAAGAGCTCTCGCAGAGCAGATCGCTCGCTGCTTTTCTTCTTCCCCACGGCCACAAGCCTTTCTGGTACATCTCACAGCGTACATGTTTAATCAGTCTCACAAGCACGGACGCAAGGGCAACAACAACGCGTCTGTGATGCAGAGCGGTCCCTTTGGATCCACAGCTTAAGGCAGAAAGGAACAGAGGTGTCCTGGGTAATTCCGTATTGCTGTTAAAGAACATCTCCTCAAAGGAGAGCTGCACGCTGGCAAAGACCTGTTGCCACACCAGATGTGGTGTGCTAGGGATGGAGAACTGACAGTGTAGATGCTCCCATCTAACACTGCACGGAGCTGGCTTTGTCGACACAGTCTTGAACGGAGAGAGCTTCAGGGAGCCGCTAACAGCCTCTTTGGAATTGGTCCCACCCAACAGGACTGAAGAGGTGCCAAGAGACAGAGGAGTCTCTTGCAAAGCATCCTGGGCTCCTTCTGGACTAGTGACGAGCAAGGGTGTCGTGCAAAGCCCTGATCTCAACGGCAACGATGTTCAGCTACATCTGGAGTCCAGCTAACGGCAACCCTGACCGTAAGCACTTCTGAGCGACGTCTGCACCTCAGCAGGTTGGACACGGAGTTGCACTCTCTGCCTTGAGGACGTATCTACCACCTGCAGGGACCCACACCGTGGAGGTAGAGGCCTTTGCTTGCACAGACTGGGTAAATCTCCGCCACGCAACACAGTGCTGTCCAGCCTGCCAGCCTGCGCGTACAGCGCCGTACTCGTGGAAGGGAAATCTCCGTGCCACGCTGCTCAGCACAGCTGATCGGGGATGAACTTGGGCAGACCTGGCCCAGGGGACTCGGCACTGCGCTCCCTGGCTCTGGGGACAGTTCCCACCAGAGCAGTTGAAACAGGTCTGCTCCGGGGATGCAGCGTACAAAGTCTCGGGATGTCTCTGTCACCGCGCAGGTAGTTCATAACAAACAAGTGCTTTTCAGAGGTGTGATGGGACTCTTCCTCCTCTACTGTACGGGCCTCAAACCGTAAAACGTTAGGAGCGACACTGCAGAGCAGCAATATCTTGTCACGGCAGACAAGGAGAGGGAGCAAGATTCACCAGCCTTGACTACTGCTTCGGTATATGCATCTGGCTAAGGCATACATGTGCTTACATGAACTGGAACCCAAATCCAAACACCTCTGGGGACTCGTTAACATTTAACTTGTGTCAGAGCACAAAGAGCTGTGATGTTCCCTTTGTGGCATCAAATTAGGCCCCTTAATTAAAAGTCCCGATTAATACACAATCCCCGGGTGCCATTAGCACGTTTCTATTGGCAATTTATTCACAGCAAAGGGTCACTCATTCTAATTGCTCAAGCTGCCTTTTTCAGAAATGTAACAGTTGCTTTTGGGTAGAAGCAGTAGTACCAAACCACAAGTAAATAAAATGAAAAATATACCAGCTTTAGCACAGAACTCGGAGGGTGATCCAAAGGTCACGGAAGTCAGTGAAACCACTACAGTTGTCTTCCAGGGGCTTTGGATCAGGCTCCCGAAGAACTAATTTTTGCCACAGTTTCAGCCTTTTGGAGAGTTTGCTCAGCTATTTCGTGTCCACTCTAATTTAACATCCATAGTGAGTGATTCCCCAGCCCTGCCCTTGCATGGAACGGCTCAGTCCCATTAATTGGAACGGTTCTCACGAGCAAGTGCTCTTTCATACACAGGCTGCATACCAAAGTCAGCAGTGTCTAAAGAGCAGTCCAGGAGGAGGGAAGAAGTAATTCCTAGCAGGGACACTTCCCCCTAAAGCTACAGCCAGTATTGGTGCCAGTATTGCGTACTTCGTTATCACCTACATCTCTCTCTTTCTTCACCTCTTCCAAACTGCTTCCCTCCGTGCAATTTCTTGCAGGTGCCTGCAAGAACAAGGGGAGGAACCGTGACCTTGATTTTTCCTCCTTACGTTCCAGGACATTTTACCCTTCAAAGGTTAAATACTGAGAGCTCTGCCTGCTAAGAGATGGCACTGGCAATACGCTCCCGCGTCCGCAGGAGAAGGAAGGTTTCTCCCATGTTCCCCTGGCTCAGTAGCACAGCAGCCTCAAAACCAATTGGCTCCACAGACAGAAGCCATGTCAGACTCAGCACAACTTTGCTCCTTCTGCAAAGTAGCAGTTCATTGCACGGGGGCTGAATCTGCTCTGCAGATTGTAAAATGCTGCAGTAGCTTAATCTACAAAAGTTGTGGTGAAGACCAGTCCCGCTTGGAAAACAGGCAGAAAATGCAACAAACAGGACTGCACCTGCACAAACACAGGAGAATTTTTCTCCCCTACCCACCCCACCCCATCCCATCCCCCCAAAAAAACCCCTCCCAAATAAGAGCACAATGATTCAGAAAAAGGCTGGGCCTATTAATCAAGACTTAGTTTAATATCAGCAAAATTACATCACTCACTGGCATGCTAAGGAATTCGTTTCCCAAGGTTTTATGCTAAATGCTCTTTCATGACCCTGAATCTCTCCCATTCGGCATCCAGCAGATTTTTAAAGACCTCTTCATAAAAATACAACATATACTTGACGATTGAAAGACAGTGGGAGAACTTTCTTTACCGAAGGAACAGCACAACACTAGACAGCAGCCAAGGAGCTTTTAAAAAGCCAAGCTTTTATTCAAAGTTGTTATTGAAATTCAGGGTGGTCCCCTTGTACCAAATTTTTGGCATTTGAGCTCCAGTCCAGTGTGCTTACCGTATGCTGCAGATCAACACCAACACAGCAGTGGCTACGCAAAGTCACCTTGCTGCTTTGGCATCCCATCCTTGGAGGAGACAAGGACCAGCTGCTTTCAGGAAATGGCACACAGCTTCTAATGACCTTGCTTTATTTTAAGTGCATGGAGCACAAGTTTCAGACGAATTTAGAAGACTGCTTGTCAGGGACCTCTGAGAAGAACACACCAAAGCAGAACCGCTAAAGCCACCATGGCTGAGGCTGGAGACGCTCCACTGCCACCTGCGGCAGCTCCGGACCTCTCAGAAGCGCAGGCAACGTCAGACTCCGTCACCCCAAGGACAAGGCCGGGAGACTTTTCCACAGCAGCAAGAAACACAGCAAGGGGCAAAGGAACAGCGGGATGGAAACTCAGAGGGACTGGAAGGAGCGAGGGCAAGATCTGCCGCTGTGAAGGAGCACCCGTCTCCCGGCCAAGCAGCGCTGCTCCACAGTCACATCCATCTCTGCCTCAGCATCGGGCTCAGCTCTCCAGGAGTCTGGAAGCAGCAGATGAGGCCATAGGGCAACTCGTGCTCTTGCCAGCGACCTTGCCTATGCGTCAAGCTGAGCTGGGGTTTGCCACAAGCTGAAAGCCTCTCCCTCGGAGCTGAGCGTTGGCACTCGTTCCTGAATTTTAGTGTAAAGCCCACATCAACATCTAAATTAGAGATCTATTTCACTAAAGTCAAACTGAGCCTGAGGTAGCTTGGATAGTTGTGGGTAAAGCTTTTTAAAACAATGATTGTTGATTTTTTTACTCACTTACCATCTCACACTTTATCTTGTCCTTCAAGCAGTTATGATTAGCCCGTAGAACATTAGCCTGGCTTGTTTACCCAAGGTTGCTTCCAAGTTTCACGTTGAGCAAGAGCAATGCTGCCGAGGGCCTGAGCCAAACCTAGTGAAATCCCCCCCAAAAAGCTGCATCACTTTTAATGGGCTTTGCAACAGGTCTCAGCTATTTCAAGAGTAAAAGTGCTCCATTCCTACTGCCACAGCGTTGGCAGATGGAGGACAGCACGGTGGCCAAATGGCAGGAAGATCCGGGGACGTAGCCTGGGGTATGACCAGTGGATCTCAGCAGGAATTCCTAATTCCAGTAGTTAAAACTGAGCTACTGCTCTCGAGTACAGCCTGTCAGCAGAGGAATTATCACTGTCGTGACACTAGGCCTGTTATCTCAATGAGATGTTAGAGTGGAGTAGCTTACATGGTACAGGCTCAGTCACTAGGCACAGAGCCTTTGTTATTTCCTCAAGACTGTTGTAGGACAAACACATTGAACTTCCACATTTCTTTACTGGGGGGGAGGGGGGCGAGAAAAGCCTTTTAAGTCTAAGAACTGAGTCTTTGGTGATCATATCATAGGTTAGCAGAGGGGAAAGACCTTCTGAATCCTTCTTCCCTGTTGTCCTTCTGAAGCTGGAGTAGAAGGCCTTCCTTCCTTAGAAAGTAGACATCTGCATGGGAGACAGCCATTCCTAACGTCCCAGACACGAGAAAACTCCAAGCAGGTTTTGCGTCTTATTAGAAAGCAACAAAACCATGGAAGCACAAACTCAGAGGAGGCTGGGCATCCCCCGAACTACGCTGCTTCCCAGAGAAACCGACCGCCTGCGTGCACAGCAAACGCACACCCAGTTCACCTCTCGCTGTAGTCAAATAACTCAGGCGTCATCCCAGCCGTCCCAACGGGACCACGTGCGTGTGAAACAAGTCTTACAGTGTCCACACCTTAACAAATGGGGAATTACACTTTTCTCCCCATCTTGGCCTTTACTACGGGTTACCACACTTCACCCACCGTTCTTCAGAAAAAGGGCGTGTTTATTCATCTGCTGGGTAACGTTGCCTAATGTTATCCGTCCTGCACAGGTACACGTAATCAAAGGTATCTAAACATCCTCCAGCGCATCACCGGGCAGCACAGCTAACCTCTGTCATTCTCTCTTTGTCTCAGCCCAGCAGGAGAACCACGTCCATGGCATTTTCCTCTAGCAGGGCTGTTTGCGTGGCACTTCTGGGTCTCCTGACGCATTGAAAACGCACTTTAAGTCAAGCCCTGCACAGCATGACGACTGATGGAGTGATGTGAGTGACTAACGGCAATTCTTTAAAGGGCCCCGGCATGCGTAGCACTCGGTATGCATAAATCACTCCTAAGAGCAACTGGAATAAAGCCTGTGACTAGCAGCGCAGGATCCTAAAATGTATCTGAAGTGCTTGGGAAGGCTTTGCGGTGACACAGCCCTCCCTGCACTGAAACACGCGCAGCGATGCTCTGGAAGCCTGGTCATCCATTCCCCTCGATAGCTTTAAAATAGACCAAGACGAATTATATACTTTGCACTCAGTCTGTGCTGATGCAGAAAGAATCCTTTTCCAGAATTCTTTATTTATTACTGTTTACAGCCTGTGTCCCACTGATGTCTGCATGGTACATCTCCCCATTGGCTTGTTGGGGGTTCTCTGCTGACATTTCCCTCGGTTTTTTTCAGCTCTGAAATCTCTGCACTAATTATACCTGCTGAAATATGAACCTTCTGCTAGTAGGGAAGGGATAAAAATAATGTTGTTGTCCTCTTCTTGTGCATGGACCCGAGTGCTATTTAGGAATCGGTCCGATTCCAAAGTGAGACTTTCATTCCTGGGCTCTGCTGTCCTTGGTACAACCCGGCCACGGGCCAGGCTGTAGCGTTTTGGATGGGAGCTAGTACTTTTGTTGCTCTGCCTTACCTTGGAGTAGCAATTTCTTGGGAAACGTCCTGGCATGCCAGAACCAGCGGGTGGGTTCATTCCTCAGGTAATTCCTTAATCTCACCAAAGGGCCATGCAGCAGAACAGCAGTTCTACAGCCCTCCAGGCTGAACGCCCTCTGACAGTAGCAGGGCTGCTTCAGAGGGACCCATCCTGCCCTAGGACACAGCTCTTGCTTTGCGCCCTGCAGCAAAAAACTGACCCTGCCTGACATTCCAGCCCCTGGAGGAGAGGGAAACATGGGCTAGAAGGGAAACATTGACTGCACACTGAACAGACTTCACTGGCCCCTTGGGAAAAGTCACTTTGCCAGTTCGCAGCGTGGGGGGTCAGCAGCAGGCTTAACTCTGGTCCAGCCCAGACTCACCCCTCACTAACCACACAGACTCTCCAAGGCTTCTGCTGGCCAGCCTCTTAAACAGCATTCCCTTTGGCTGGGTTGCCTCCATTAGGAGCCTTAATTGGAGGCAGCAGATGATGCTGGTGTCAGTGGCCCAGACCCCAGCTGGGCTCCGTCACATTTGCAGGTGACCGGCCCGCTGGCGCTCAGGCCCAAGTGCCTCGCGTCAGCCATTGAAATGAGGACATCGCACTGCTTGCAGGACTGAAAGCTTGAACTCTTCTGATAGCAAGCGTGTGGCAGAAGGAACTCCAGCTTTTCTCCTGCTGTGGGTGACCCTGGACCAACAGCAGCTCCGACCTTCTCCAGTAAGTTCGCTTTGCGTTTCACCTCCCTCGCGCACAGACCCAAAGCTTTTCTTTCTAGCTCTACGTCGGGTTTTCCCCCGTCACGTACTCTCAGCGCGGTACCTTCTTCCCCTTTGCCGTCCCTCGGCTGCACTGAGCGGCTCCTGCCCCCCACGGTCCTTCCTTCCTTCCCCCCCAGACCCCCCGGCCCTCCAGCAGAGCCCCCCGCAGCGCTGCCGGGCCCCGGCCGCAGCCCCGGCCGCGAAGGCCCCGCTCGCTGCTGGAGCGACGCTGCTCTCTGGTGGGCGCCCAGCGCCTGTGCCGGCTGCCGCCTCGCTGCTCCGCCCTGCTCCCTTTTTGCCTTTTTTTTGCCCTTTTTTTTTTTTTTCCGTGTTTTTTCCGTGTTTTTTCCGTGTTTTCTTTCCTTTTTTTTTTTTTTTTTTTTTTTTTTGGGGGGTGCTGTGTGGGAGTCAGGTAGCGTGCCTAGGCGGGGATAATCTCTTCTTAGCGTTTTACCAAGTCAAGTCACGCTTGTGTTTAAGAGGCGACCGGCCACAGAGCATTCACACAAACACACAGACACCTACAATCCCCTTCCCACCGTTGCCTGCTCAGCAGGAGAGGTCAAAAGCAGTTTTCACCATGTACAAATCTTCAGCCTTGTCCATAGCTCCAACGTGCTGCGGCTTTACCTCCCTTACCCATGCACGCGCAGGAGACAAATGGTCCAACCCTCCTCTCCTGCCCCAAGGGCTTCATTCACTTGTTCTCAGGGGCTTCATCCCCTCTGGGCTCCCATCACAAGCAGGACCAGGTCTCTGACTGCCTCCCAGCTGGGTTTCTGCTCCATCCAGACAGCCTTTGGGCCACCTCCTCCAACAGCCCCCCCCACCTCTTTGGTTTTCAACATTTCAGGGCTCGAGTAGTGTCCTCAGGCAAGGCAGGAGCCCCCACACCTTTCTCGCTGCTGCCCACCAGCCCTGAGCATCTCCAGTGGTTTCTGAGGGGGTCAGCCTCACGGGTGCCCGCTAATACTTGCTGTCAGTTGTGCTGTTACCAGTGGATCTGGTCGCTGAATAAGATGTCTCCCTTTCAAGCACCTCGGGCCTTTCCTGGTTTCTACACATCCCAGAAGAAATCTTCGGTTTTCCCCCGATTGCTGGTTTCAGGAGACACCCCTGGAGATTTGAGTGTTTCCCATTTTCCCCAGCCATTCCCTGGATGAGGTACCGCACAGGCCAGGTCCAGGAGAAGAAGAGATTTCCACGTCTTCATGGGAAGAGTCCTGTGACTCTTGCTCTTACCCTCACCCCTGCTCTCGCTGCACAGGAGTCCTGCCTGCAGCCAGTCCCTGTGCAGTGGGGGGGTTGCAGCACAAAGCCCCCACGTCCCCGTGCCTGGTTCCCTTTCCCTGCCCAGAAAGCCGCTCTCCTCTGTATCCTCAGTCAAGCTGTCGTTGCCCCAATCCCCTGCTCCAGACACCTGAAGTGTGTCCCCTGCAGAGAAAGAGTCCAGGATTTTGCTGACAATGGTCAGTATCAAAGGGAGAACTTGCAGAGCCTGCGAATATCCCGAGGCGACTGCCGCTTAAATGTTTTTTTTCCACAATGTCTGTCCCACGCCCCTTCCCTGGCGTCTGCACCCCCCACCCAGCTGCAGGGCTCTGGTCCCCTTTTACAAACTCGGATGTCCCCAGTGTGCCCCTGATTTTCCCATTTCCCCTCACAGGCCGTGAAGTCAGCCACACGCCTTCGAACCACTTGATGCTCTCTGGTGTTTGTTTGCCACCTTTCTACCTCCGTGTGCTCGCTGCCTCCTCTTGTGGTACTTTTCACCCATGGCACAACATCTTTCTTACTTGTGCCACAGGCAAAATTTGCTGTGGTTTGGCTTTTCAGCATGTGCATCTTGTTTTTTTCAGAAGGTCTGAATTTTAAAACATTAAATTGCACTTAGTGTCATTGGAATAAATTGGTGCCTACAGTTGGTTGATTGAATACGGGCTGCTATGTTTGACCATAACTCCACTGGTCAAAACCAGTGTATGTATTGGTCCATGAGTTATAGTCAAACCCATGTCCTAGAGGAGAACACCTAAAAGCAGAGTCCTAGGTGATCTGTGATGTGACATTGAACTGAGCTGTAACTACAATGCGTTTGGAATAAGTGGTATCTTCAAGGCATAGCTTTGTGTTCAGTAATAAAATAATTTAAGGAAACCATGTCCAAGCAGTTGAGATAAGTGCACTGGTATGAAAAAAATAAATCTGCCTGTGGTGTTCTCATCTGAGGTACCACTGCTGTCTTCCTGATCAATGGTGAGAGTGTGGTCTCTTCTGGAGGCTGAGAGGGGTCAGGGTCAGGGTTATGGCCAGGGGTCAGATGTCAGCTATGGTGGGACAGAGGCCATGGATTGAGGTAAAAAGTCAGGTGTCAGGGTCAAAGGCCAGGGGTTACAGGTCAAAGGTCAGGGGACCTAAGGTTGGATGTCAGGGTCAGGGGTCATAATTCAGGACCAGGGATCCCAATTCACATGTCAGGGTTACAGGTCAGGGGTCAAAGGTTACGGAGCACGGGTTGCAGGTTGGTGTCAGGGGTCATGAGTCAGGGTCAAAGGCCATGTGTTGGGTGTTAGGTGTCATCGGTCAGTGTCTAAGAACAAGTGTTGCGCTCAGGGGTCATGGGTTGGTGTCAAAGGTCACAGGTCAAAATAAAAGGTCACGTGTCAAGAAAATGTCTAAGGTCACAGGTCAAGGTGCAGGTTGGGGTTTAAGGGACAGGGTCACAGGTCAGGGCCAGGGGTTACAGGTCAGAATTAGAGGTCAGGAGACGGCTGTTGGGATCAGGGGTCATGGGTCAGGTGCTCAGGAACAAAGATCAGGGGTCAGGTCAAGGGTCTGGGGTCAGGATCAGGTGTCATGGTTTAGGGTCCGGGGGTGTTATGCCTTTGGGCAAGAGTTCAAACACACATTCTGCTGGGTTTTCTGCTTGCCAAAACAGTGATTGTTTTGTACAAAACGTAGGTAATCCTAGCCAGACATGTTCTACTTTGACCAAAACCTTTGCCTTAGTAGAAGATTAGATTCTCAAGTGTTGTAAACCAGCAAAGCTGTGCCAATATCACCAAGAGGTGATTTACTCCAGGTGAGAATTTGGAGTAGCAGCTGAGGCCTTTCAGGTTGAGTTGGAAGAGTCTATTTGGTGATCAGACACCCATTTTAAGAGATAGCAGTTTGATTAAACAATCCAAAGGCAGTCCATCTGACAGGAATCAGACAGGAAGAGAGGGATGAAAAATCAACCAGAGATGGAGAGTGAGAAGGGTTTTGTTCACTGGGATTTCCAAAGAAAGATTTAAAAAGAAACGTGGCTTGGGCAATTGCTCAGTAGAAAGTTAAAGACCTAGTGAAGTACATCTGAGAGACATCTGTCACAGAGGTCTAAAAGGATGCAAACAAAAAGTGAGAGCGAGAGATTAGGCCAAGAGATTCATCCCAATTTCCATTTAAATCAATGGAAAGACTCCTGTTGGCTTCCTGGAGAGATGTCAAGAGCCCAAAGTATTTAAACATGGCCAAGGGCTCTCAGCAGACGATAACCTTGGCTTTGGGACTGACTTCCCTGGCACGTCACTAACATCTCTCCTTTGGGATAGCCATACCACGGTGCAGAGATCTCTTCTGTCGCACACACAACGTGGGAGATCTGCTTCCTCCTCCCTCCCTCCATGCGCGTGACCTTGTACTTGCTGAGCATGCGAGCGCTAGGGACTCTGTTGTCACTCCACCAAACATTTGTCCCTAGACTGCTCCTTTCTTATTCTCTTGACCTTTTACAGATGGGGTTCCAGCTCTCTCCTGCCCCTTCACGGCAAGACTCTACAGCATTAGGGGCTGATGACGGGAACACTTTGGTGGTCACTATCTTAGGAGGCTAAATGCACTGCCTGTCTGTAAAACGCTGCTGCAGCCAGGTTTAGAAACACAGGGTTTTATCACCCTTATTCACTCCACTCCCCAGGCATTACTCAAAAGAGACTCAGTCTTTCTCTTTGCCTGTGCCATAGCTCCAGACAAAAGACTTGGAAATTTCCACCCGTCTGCACTTGGAAAGAGTGGAAATTGCCATTTCTGAAAGGGGTTAATAAAATCTCAAACAGAGAGTCCAGCAGAACATTTGAAACATTTGCCAAAGCCTTGCAGGACGGTTGAAACACTAGCTGTCCCAGGGAAGCATTTTTACTGAATCTCTTCACGTCAAATAAAACACACCTCTGGGTAAGCTTGTGTTTCAGTATTTTTAATAAGAGAAGATATTATACCCCTGCCGAGGAAATAAGGATTTAGCGTTTTGGAATAGACTGCCAAAGAAAGGGGGGGAGGTATTAACAGAATCCTCTTCAGGACAAAAATGGGGAAAACTTCATCAGAGTGAGAATGCTGGCAAACCTGGGAAAAGGAACATCAGTCAGTAGCTTGGGTGGTAGGAGTAGCAATCTTAGCCTAGCAAGTTCCCATGGGACTTGATTGGAATGAAAAATTAGACCAACATATTTAACTGGGCCAGAGAGATGATTTATTTTTTCCCGACTTGCTCATCCAGTTGCTCGAATGATTCCTGCCACCTTCACCAAGAGCGGAGGAGAAGGCAGCGCCAGGAAAGCAGGGGCTGTGCCTTGGGATCTTTACATACAGAAACCCCTGAAAGCCTTACATCAGTCATCTTTTATTTGTCCTCCTGAGATCTTCTGGGGACTTGAGGTAGACTAATTGAACTGGCCTTATTCCCAAACCAAAACGGAGTCTCCAAAAATCTCTCAGATACATTTGGATGCATCAATTCTCCCGTTTCTCTTCCAGCCATGTCTCCTTTACCTCCATAAAGTCCTGAATTGATCTTAAAGATAGACCCCTGTTTTGTCATTGGTTATTTGAGTTGCGCAGCTTGTGAGATTTGAAAGTAGAGATTGTCTGGATTCAGCAGAGCAAAGGAGACTGAAGAGCTACTGGATCCAGACATGCTTCAGGTTGTGTCTGCCTGGGATGGGTGGAAAGAAGAGGATTGTGTGCGGGAAGGTGTGGAAGGGCTGATGATGTGGGTCTGCATTCCCACATCAGGGTGATAGGTGCCATTCTGAACAAAGGGCTAGATGTGAAAAGGGGAAAGCCATTCCAGCCTGGGATGCAGGTATAGCGTATGGAGAGCTGCTGGAATATGCTTGGAGGTTAGACTGAAGCAGTGGATCTGGAAGAAATGCTACAGTTCATTTTTCATCCTAAAAGGCCTGCTTGAAGACCTTCAAGGGATCACCAGTTTTGCCTCCTCCTCAAGCTATGGATCTGCTGGATTCAAGACACAAACAAGCATCAGGTGCTCAAGCTGAAAAGCTGCCTCATGGGCGGTACAAACACGTCGTTTGCCCAAGTGGTTCTCAAAACGCACTCTATGAAGGGTCTGAATAAGCTGCACTTCAACTGTAGGGACAAAACGATGGTTCTTCCAAGGAAAAAGTGCCACGGGCCAGCAAGCCTCTCAGAGCATTTAAGAGAAGTCTTAGGGATTCTTGAGATGGTGCCTAAAAGCTTGTGGTTTTGCAAAGCCATCGTAGGAGCCAGATACCACCAGAACATGGAAGTGCACTGGCTGCGGCCCCGTTCCTCCAGCAATTCCTCCTGGTCCAGCCGCCCTGGCGTAGGCTCGGTGCCAGGGGGTCCTTGGGAAGTTGAACCAGCTTTGCCACGCAGAGGGCCCGTGAGATAAAGTGAAAGCATTCCCAGCCATGTCAACTCCTTAGCAACAGATTTCAAGTATTTTCCAGTTCTTTCTGCAGTTTTTTTCATGAAATTGGAAACATTACAAATCTCCCTTTCAAATGCATTTTTCATGACCGTGTGAAAAAAAAACCTAGTTAATGTGGTTTACATTTTTTTATAATAATGAGTATACTATTAAAATATGCATGTCTCTAAAGAGCATAGTGATCATCAGGCTTATTATTCAGAGACAGACAATAGCAATATTAATGAGGCTCAGACATCTGTCAAATTAATCTGTAGTTTAAAGTTCAGGAAACAAAGGCAGGGTTTAGTTTTTCTAACTGTGATTTCCCATTTCTGTCAAAATCTGAGTGGCTGTGAGTTGCTGAAAAGAGATTAATTTCTATTTTTCAAGAGTTTATATAACCATACCGATGAGGAACTTTTCTAAGTTGATGTAGTGGGTCTGTAGAGAAGACTCTCCCTGAGCTTGCCACTTTGGCACGTGAAATCCAGAGCGGTTCAAACAACATAAGCTTACAGCAGACTCGGGGGAAGTTGATTCCATGGGCATCCATTACTAATGGGTAGAAAACCTCCCGTGCATTCGAATTCAGGGGATATCCCCTATCCCTTTCCCAGAAACAGGGATTCACTCTTGCCATCGTATCAGGGCTGTCACTCTGTCCTCTTGCCAGAGCTTAGGCTTTAGCCATGCTCTGCACGTGCATCTTGCTGTGCTGTACAAAACAAGTTGCTGGCAGTTTTCTACCACGTATCGGAAGATACAGGCTTCTTGAAACAGTTCCTTTTCACAAGGAAAACTTTCCAAAGTAAAGTTCTTCTGGGGTTCAGGAGTGAATTTTTACTCAAAAACCATTAGCATGTCTTTGAATAGATAATTAACTGTTCCCTCTTTAAGAAGCCAGATCAAACTGCTCCTCAGCAAAAAGATTTTTGAAAAATCATGTCATCCACTTGGAAGAGTCTCAGGTGATTTTAAACTCTTCTTTACCTTCATTCATCTCTGCTAGCAATGTTCTTCATGTGGGTCGTTTGGTTGCTGCTTATGT
This sequence comes from Buteo buteo, assembly GCF_964188355.1. Taxonomy (NCBI): domain Eukaryota; kingdom Metazoa; phylum Chordata; class Aves; order Accipitriformes; family Accipitridae; genus Buteo; species Buteo buteo. Next base: position 5,729,591 of record NC_134189.1, on the reverse strand, counting down.
TCATGGGTGCATGCCTTTAATTATTATTCAGACTTTTGCTGGCATTATTTGAATAGGTACAAGAAGTTGTAAGTCTTCCGTTGTCTATGTTTGGAGGATCTTTGAATTTGAAGCAAGATCTGTTCAATCTACCTACAGATGTGGTTCTACCTATGAGGAACTTCTGAGAAATCAAGTTTGAAGTACTGCTCCCAGTTCTAGAGTTCAGACTTCTGGAAGTGAAGATCGCCCTGCTACTTCTCCTGCCATGGGAGAGCCACTGTGATGGACGAGTTTGGACAGCAATGTGCTGAGAAGTTCAGGTCCTGTGTCAGGTGAACGTGTGGGGTTATGTGATAGTCCTGGTAAGGAGCACATTACTCCGACTGGCATTATTTTAGTGACGTAAGCTCAAAGTACTCCGAGATCCCCTACTGAACTTGATGTGGAGCAGCAGTGAGGCAGCTCTCAGAAAGGGATGCCTGCTGGCTGCCATCGTCAGCTCCACACTAGCCACCTAGAAGAGGAGATATCTGTGCTCCACTACTCATCAGCTCGTTTTATTGGCCTTTTGTGGGTTCTTCAACTTTGTTGTGCAAGTGAATGAATAATAAAAAGTTTTGTCTAGCAGTCGCAGCACACAAGTTGGCAGCCAAGACCTCTCGGGCTCTAGTCCCTCATCTGACACCGAGTGCATTTCTGTTTGAAGAAGTCACTCCATTTCTTTGTGTTATGGTTTCCCCTTCTGTACAGCTCTGTGCACATGCTGACATGCTGGGAGGATTAGACTCATTTAGAGAAGAAATAGCTGAGAGGAAAAATGCCTTCCTACTGCTGAACATGATTAAAACTTTATTATTCTATACATTTTGTACAATCCGGAATGTGGTATTCAGAAACAGATACATTCTTCTTTCTTCTCTCTTTCTAAATTCTACAGGGAACAGTCCAATAGTAGCCACTTTTCTTGCTAAGCTGACCAAGCGAGGGCATTTTTGGAACATTTCTAAACATTTTCACATACATTCTGTCCTGCTTACCTTTGCTTATCAGGGGAATATGATGGAAAAGAGCCACGTTCATTGTTTAGAACAACTAGTGTCAAAAAAGGTGTTAACTGTAGACTCCAACTATTTCTGCAGTTAGGAAAATAAATAATCATAAAGACGTGGTTACACGTGAAGGAAACGATGAGACACAAGAGGTGACTGACGTAAATAGTGTCTGAACACAAGAAGCTATAGGAGTGGGAAAGGGGTTGGGAGTTGATTAATGCGTAATGGTTAATGCTTGGGAGATCAGAATTTGCAGCCATTTGAAGGGCCTCTTGGGGTTAGTAACTTGCAGAACGTAGTTCATTTTTCTGTTGCTTTCAAAATACAGCCTGCAATTTGCATGGACAACATAGTGACTGAGTGGCTTTAACCATAAACTCAGTTTCTTTACATAATTATGGCTATTCTCTTCATCTGAAAGTATATCACCTTGTAAAAGGCCGTAAATCACCAACACACACACTCCTTGTAAGGGTTCCTAAGCACACATCGTATCGGTGACGACGGGTCAGATTTGGGAAGGAATTAGAGTGCCTAAGGAGCTGGCAAGCACTTAAGGCAGGACAAATATCTGCACTGCCTAGACCCCCAACTTACCTCAGAAGTGGACAGGTAGGCATCAACCAAAAACGGGTGGGAACCGTGCTTGTTTCCACAAGCAGCGGCAAGGACGTCCACACGGGAACTTCTATTCCTGCGCTCCGTGTTCAGCACTGGAGGAGTCCACCTTGTGTGCACTGATTCCTCCAGCGTGTACCAAGAACATCCGCAGCCATATTTGAGGAACGATTTAACCTGTTGCATTGACTGTCAATGCAACAGCTACCTCTTTTTCAGCCCCGCTCCTGCTTTGGCTCGTCTAGTAAAGTCTAGGGAGGACAGTAAATAACTCCAGGCCACTAGAGCATTTTGCATATGTAAGGAATTCTGCAAATATTGTCAAGTTGGTTCCAAACTAATTCAAAGCAACATAAAAACAATCTAATATTTACAGGAGTTAGAGGACCGCAATATTTGCGATCAGATACAGTATCACCAATCAAAAATTCATTCCCTTGCCTCATTTTTAGGTGCTCTTCCTCACTGAGATCATCTGCCCAATTTCATCATGATTTACCGAAGAGACACTTCCTTTGTACCTTTCCCAGCTCTAGAAACAGCTAAAACGTAATCCTCCTGACAAGCCAAAAGAGATAAAGATAACTCCCAGCTTGCTGAGCCGTTGCCAGCAATGGGTAGCTTGCCTCGACTTGGCAATCAATGCACTTGTTACGTTAACCTCCTTTTTAGCACATCCCCAGCTCCAGCTTTACCCTGCCGATGACATTAAAAGGTTGCATGTTTACCATTTTTTTCCTCACAGAAACTAATTTTCAAAACACACTTTTAAGGAAATTTCACAACCCAGACTGGTGGGTCCACCCCTGCTATTGGTTCTGTGATTCAGTTACAAAACCAGTTAAATCACGATCCAGAAGTCAGCAGTACCAAGGGATCATCTTAGAACAACATTTACATGACTGCCTTAGAATTGAAATCATAGGTGTTTCTGAAAATTTTACCAGAGAAGAGGAGTCATGCCCTGGATTCAAAACTTCAGAAAGCAGGATCTGGCTTCACATAACTTTCCTCGATTACTTTAGTGTCTCTTAAAAAATGAACTCAATAAGCCCACTTGTCAGTAGAGACATTTTCAGGAAAATTCAAAACAGGACAGCAGCGTTTCTGCTCGGGTCAGTCTTTTCTGGCGGGAGTGCTGTGAGATGTCTCTGAAATAATAAGGTGGGTTTTTTTCCCCAGAATAATCACTGCAGGCCTTAAGGTTATTGTGGTTGGCATTTACAAAGACCTTGTTTTTAAAACGGTGCCACAAGATATTATTTGCTCTCCTAGGGCTGTGGGCTGTGCTGTGCTAAAAAAAGGACCTATGTTAGTGATAAAGCAGTGACGGCATGTGCCAGTGGCTTAACCTTGTCACTGCAAATGATACAGTCTTTTGTAAACTATTTAAAAGCAGCTGTGGGCTGGATGCTTCTCTCAAGTACACGGCTGCCTTAGCCTGAAACTCAGAAAAAGGACTAACCTCTCCCCCTGGGGTGAGGTTGGGACTGCAGTCGGTCAGGTTGTCTGAATTGGATTTCACTGATGCAAGTCAAAATAAGAAGAAATCCTCTTTTTTTTGTTGTGGTTTGTTTTTTTTTTTAAACTTCAGCAGCATCTTTGTGTTTTCTCGCAGTAGTGCCCAGGGGCATAGCTATAAAGCGTGTAAAGATGCAGCTACGCTAAAGCCCCTGGGCTGGGTGAGCGTTGGTGGGCACCTGCGTACGGTGCCCAGGCCAGCCTCCCTCTCCTGTGGGTATTTTGTATCGGAGCGTTCAACACCACGTCCTTATTCAGTTGCCAGACGCTTTCGTTTTTCTCCTATGGCCAATCTGACCCTGAAGCAGATGGGGAAAAGGGGAGAGTCACGATGGCTCAGCTCTTCCTGCGGAGGAGGTTGTAGCCATCGAGGATGTTCCTGTGGAGGGACAACCAGTCACAGTCTGGTTTGGTGTCCTTGTCATGTGGAGGAAACTATGAGACATTGGTGGTTTGCTGTTAGATTAATTCCCAACATGAATTCTCAACACCAGCAGAACATGTCGGTCCTATGGCAGCGTAAATCCAAAGTGAAAGGAAAAGCTGCACCACAGCAACTACCGCTACAAGATTGGATGTTTTACCACCTCCATTCTCACCCTGCCAGCTGAAATCAGACAACCAGAAAGCAATAGGAAATAGCCAGCAAGTACCTACAATATCTGTTTTCAAAGTACTGGCTCGAAATCAAGGACTGGCAGTGGCCATGTCAAAGAGGTGTTGGTCTGAGGCAAGAGTATATCACAGAAGAAAAATATGTAACTCTCATCACTGTGGGTATGGGTTTATATGACACTAGATCAGAGAGGCCTGAAGTGATGTGTCCAAGGAGGATTAATAAATAAGTTAGAGAAGTCAGCAATAAATCTGGCAGACAAATTCAAAGTCATCTGAAAACCCGGCATGGACAAATCATGCCTGCTGGAGAACTTTCTATCCATAGGTGCTCATGAAAGTGCCCAGTCAAGAAATAATTTTTATGCTCATTTCGGATAGAGAAGGTGTATTGCATTTTAAACCCACTTCTTACTGTTAGGTTACCTGGCATCCACGTGGGAGTCTTGCCTCAGATGCTGCGGGGATACTATTTTGCCAGTGTGCTACTTGACTTAAATTACAAAGATAGTTCCTGTATTTTGAAATATTTGAATATTTTGTTATTGTAGTAACAGTGTTGGAGACACAATGACCTAAGGATATAAATAAGGAAAAGTCTGTAGGAAAGGACATTATGAATTGGTGTAAGAAAAGCTATCACCTCTCTCTGTGACCCTTGCTCTGTTGAAAGGCTTTCACTTTTGAGTTGTTCCCATATAGACATCTCAGGCATAATCCGTCCTCAAAAAGAAGTTTGTAGAGCTATCGAGTGACACAGCCAGAAGACTGCACTGATTTCCCTCTGACCTAAACCATATCATCTTCCACACCACCCTACAAAGGATCATCTGTGACTAGCTTTTTTTCTGCTCTCAGTCTGTACCAAAAGGTTAAGAAAGTTGCAGTGAAGTGCCTAGAGCCCTAAGGAAAATACTCCCAATGACAGCAGCTCTGCTGTCAGATATTTTAAATGTCAGGCACACAGATGTGACTTAATTCCAAGTATAACATGCTTTGTTTTCTCCATCCATGTTATTTCATTGTAGTAGAAATCAGTTTGTTTCTTCCCCCCTCCCATGACATCCAAGTTATTGCTGGTTGGCATCTACATGCCACATACCTGTGTGGTACAATGCAAGAGGTTTTTTTTAAGAGACCAAGATCATAATTCCTCTGAGGGAGTCACCTGTATAGAGGGAGTCATCAGCCCAACACACTGGAGGAACTGGACACATAGAGCTATGCTGTACAGGGAATTTCTTGTTACCTGCACCACTAAGGCAGATTCAAGGGGCTTCATCGTTTGGTCACTTGGCAATGTGGGGCTTAAAGGGGAAGACAGAGTTTTCCAAATACATCTTTTTGTCCTCCTTTGTCCATTACCCAAAAAATAACCGGGGATCACAGGTCTTATGGGCTTGCAATGAGGCTTGCGCCCTCATGCCACTAAGGGGCAGATCCACACAGAAAATGCCTTTGTGAATCTTGTTCCCAGTGAATTTTGACCCGTCTCCCTCTGCCTGTGTCCTTCAGTAATCCCTGGACACTCCAAAACTTAACTGGCTCATGAGCTCTTTGGTATCATCTATCTTGCTAATTGCTGTGATGAGGTGTCCTCAACCTCACTCCCTGCTGTGACTCCACAGTTGCTTATTTTCTATCTGACCTGCTTAGATGTGTCCCACAGTCCTCTGGGCTGATTCCCACGGTGCTTCCAAGTAAACACGCAGGAATGGGTGCAGTCAGTTATAGAGTGCTGCTGCCATCGGAGGGGGACTATTGGCAGGTGACTAAGCAAGCCTGTTCCAGTGGCAGAGCAGACACAGTGAAAGGGAATAGGTTTGTGACCTGCAGGCAATGTGTCGTGACCTTCTGGCTTAAAATATCGCTGGAATGTACAAGGTCTTAGTAGGTATGTTAAGAGATAGAAGAGAGTAACACGCTTGCAACAAGAAAAGCAGACATTATCTCACGCTGGAAAACACACTGGAAAGAGAGAATACAACGCCTACATGCACTGGAACTACTTTTGCTTTTTGAACCTGTCTTCAGGTCTTCTGTTGCCCTCAGTGAGCTTTGGATCAGCTTCTTAGCTAAGGAGGCAAATCACCAGAGCTTGAGGAGAAAGAAAAGGGACTATTAGGACACAATGACATTCTTAGAAGTTCAAATACTGAGGGGGGGGGAATTAAAATTCTGTTGTTAGTGATTGTACTGATAGCAACCCGGAGGTGAGCCTTTTCTGGAATGGCAAGCACAATTCCCCATTTCTATCTGCCTTCCTGAACTTTGGTCTTGTCCATGTCTAGCTTTGAGCTGTACAGGCCAGGTGAATTTCCTATTGCAGGGACCCAATGGTTACAGTGAAAATATGTCCACTCAGTGCTGCCAGTGGGGAGTAGAGCCTATCTTCCTTGAACTGATATGGAGGATTGGAATCTGCACGGTGCCCCTGTGTGATAAATATATATCCAAGTGGTATTGAGCTTAAGTGCATTGAGAGAACCCTGTGAGGTCAAGTTTTGGTGTTAAGGATTATGATAGCTCTTTTTTGCCTGTGTTACCTTCTACATTCCTGTGTATTTAAAATGGGGAATCCAAGGAGAAAAAGGTCAGGGGCCTGCAGATGGTCACAATTTCGCTGTGCTGACTAAAGGAAACTTTGGCTCTTGCAACCAGCTGCAGTGGCCTCAAGCTTGCTTCATGTTGTGCCATGGTGTCAAACCAACCTCCAGCAAGACCTGTCAGCAGCAGAACATGCAGGGTGAAGATGCACATACTGCAAAGACCTGTCATGCAGAAGCCTAGCTGAGCAGTACCACAGCATTGTGCTGTAAACACTGTAATATTCAGTGAAAACACGCTGCAAAACAGAGCAATGAAGAGTGGGAGATCTTTGCACCATCCAGCTGCTGCTCAGATCCGCTTACTTGCAGGCAGTTAGGGGGCTAATTTATATATGATTTGTTGACAAGCCTGGGCTTGACTAGGGAGAAAGGGGAAGGGTAATAAATGAGTGCCCTCTTGACCTTAATACTTAGGTAATATTTAAAGCCTTTCCATGTTGAAGAGAAGTCCAGAATACCTCAGGCAGAGGGGAGATCCTGTTTTTCATGGCAACGACTATGTTTTGGAAAATATTTTCTTTCCTTTTGAAGCGAAAACAACTCTACACTATTTTTGCAAAACAAAAAAGTGTGCCTTCTGTCGATGTTTTATAGCTGCTGGGACTAGCACAGAATGTAGGATGCGCAACCTCCCATCAGCGTGGGGTCTAATGCAGACCAGAGCTCAACGGCACGTGGGACAAGGACCGGCACCACTTCGCAGGAAAGTGCCAGAGCCCAGTACCGATCAGCAAGGTGTGTGTTGTTTCCTTTACCTGGCCAAACTGTCCCCCTAGCAAAACATAATAGCATTTTAGTGGAAAAGGTGTTTGGTGAAAATAGTTTGACAGTTCTGTAAAAGTGCCTTTGAACTTCCAGAGACAGTATTGTAGTGACATGGACACCAATCTGTATTTTGGGGTCTATATTTTCATAGTCTCATCAGAGGCATTTGCTAGAAATGGGACAAAAGTTCCCCGGACTGTGGAAGACGGAATTAATCTTCCTTCTGTTTACCTCTTGACAGACTGTAACATCCATATTCAATTGTGAAGTGTTAAAATGCTTTTGTAATTGGTCTGTAATTGCATTTTGGTTTTGTAACTCCTTTGTTTTAAATTGTCTTCTGGCTCACAGAATTTGCGTGTCTGCCATAGTTCTCTAGGCATGGCTAATAAGCAACCTCCCAAGAGTCATGAGAATTGCTGTGGAAATAAGCAGGAGAAATGTACTGTGAATAACCAATTCAATTAACATTAATTAGACAGCTTATAAGATTCTTTTTACAATGGGTCTTCTTTGCATAGCTTAGTGAGGATGTCTCTAGCAGGTTTTAGTGGGGTTTGTATTTTCCACGGCACATAATTTTTCAGCCTCTTGCAAACTCAACAAAAATTGCCTTTTTATATACGTGAACATATGGAAACTGAAGTAAAAATTAATATTTATTAAGGTTTCCACAGCCATGAAGAAAAGCTCCGGTTACAGTCTGTTCACGGAGATGCATTTAGAGTCACTCTTTCTTGAAATAGAGCATCTGCATTGGGAATATGACCTAATTTGAAGCTCGCAGAGATTGAGGGACGATTCCATTCACTAACATGGAGTTTTAACCAGCAGCCTCCACAGTCTCTACTTTCCTGTTCACTACTACTATACTTATGCTGGATTTTCACTTTGTGAAATCTCTGTCTCTGGTGTCTCCAAAACAGCCTTGATTGCCTTTCTGCTGGATCTGCTGCACTCCAGCATTAGTTACTAGGCTTAGCACAGAAGGAATATCGTAGTCTGTGCTAAACAGGGGCTCAGGCAACACTGCAGTTTCTTTGAATTTTGCACTTACAAATATTTGCTTTACAGTGTTCATTCATCAGAGAATTCACAGATACTTCTTTTTTCAAAAATAAAATCACATCTCTGGAAGTCTAAGTTTCTAGTAATTAACCGTAATGAGATATAATTCTGATTATTTATTTTAAATTTCTGGACCTAGCAGCACTTAAGCTGTATTTTATTAGAAATATCATTACTCAGAGCATTGGAAAACATAGTTTCATGATCCATTCAATACCCACGGTGAGCAAGAGAAATCTATCTCATTCCCTGTACATTTTTAGAAGACGACAGTTTTGGATCAGGATGTGCAGTGGGGCAAACTGGTTATATTAAACATGTAGGAAAATAACATTAAGTTGTATTTTTCAGTAACATGACAGCAAGAAATACCTTCAAAGAACCCTTCCTGGAGTTTCTGGTTTTATCAGGGTATTTGGTCTCTCTGGTTCAGTGCCTAGTAAAAATAGTCCAGCTTTAATAAAGCACAGATGTTGACATATTCACTCACCTTCATCATTGCATGGATGCATTTCATACTGAATTTCACCTAAGGAATTTTAGACTTTACAGATAATAATCAAAAACACTTCTGGCTTCCCATTGGGATCATTGCTGTTTTTTCAGATCAAAGATGTCCCATCAACATAATGACTTGAGATGGAAAGTTGTGATTTTTTTTATGCACTAATGAAAAGATTAATGTGGCTTAAGTATGGTAAGTTTAGCACCTCTGTTCCTTAACCTTGTTTAGCCCTTATGCCATTAGCCCATATTTTTGCAATTCTTTCCTAAAATCCTTCTTTGTCCTTTGCTATCAGCAAGGGTAGTCATCTATAATAAAGTTAGGATTCTGTTTCAATATAATTAAATATATTTCCTTGCTGAATACATTCCAAGCATTCCTTGGATATACTTCCTTTTTCATGTATAGAAAGCCCAGTACGTTTAAATTTCAAACAGTACCATTAGTGCACAATCCAGTACTTTATTTCTAATGATACATCAGATCTGGAAATTCCTCAGTCAGTTCAAGACAGGCAAAGGGGCAAGTTTTCAAAGTAGCAAGCTGGAGGTACACCCGCAAAATCCATATAATGGTTAGCAGATTTTTATACTTCACTTTGAAGATTTATCCCTTTCATACTGAGCATGCTCTGTAGACCATAATAGATTGTTAGCGCTGATTAAAAATAAATCCCTTTCCAAAAGCATACCACCTTTAGAAGGAAGAATGGCTTAGTGTGGTTACTTTAATGGACAACTCGGTGAGGGATAGCTGAAAAGATACAGTGAAATTATCCACTTTGGGAACCATGAGAGATTTGGATGTTTTACTCTCTTTTCTATTAATCCCTTGCAATCCCGCATACTGAATTAGAGGGAATCCCAATGAGACAATGGAACAAAGGAATAAATATGTTAATGACTTAAGTCTGGGGATATGGGAGTTAGACCAAATGAATAAAGCAGATACCGAGACAATTTTTTTAACAAAAGTGAAGAAAACAAACCCATGTTTGTGTGTGTGTGTGTGAAGGAGGGAATACTGGTGGAAAGAGCGTCAGCTCTGGTTTACCTGTGGAGGGAGTGGTGTTGAAGGAGGCCACAGCTGCAGCACCGATGCTATCGCTACCATTTATCACTGTAGCATATGAGCACTTTACTTATTTTCATTCTTTGTTGCTGTTTTTGCAAAATTAGCAGGCTCTACTGATTATTTCTTGGCTCTTTACAAAACATGCTATGTTCCGTGCAGCGTTAGGTTTGTAATGCGAGAGACTACAGAACCACCAATGTGCAGGAAAGTTTATCATATGAGCATGGGAAGTTTCTTTCTTTAATGTTCATTTATCAGGGAGACTGGGAAGGATCCAGAAAGTCCATAACAGATACCTGAGCTTCCTTTAAAAAAAGTGGTTCTCTTTTTCTCCCACAATTTTGCTGCTTAGGAGTAAATATCAGCAGTTCCACAACTAGCTGAGAGTGGACTTCACTAAAATACAATCAAGAATGTATAATTAAGCAGAAGCTTCATAGGGGGTTCTGTATGTATAACAAGGCAGGTAGACCATGGTGCTAAATGCAAGACTCAGCTCTACCTTGACTGTACTATCATGCTTGACAAATGCAATACCCTCAAAATAAGGAGACAGATATTCTCATATGTTGGTTTCTGTCTTGTGCTTCCTTTAATATTTCTTTTGTAGGCTGAATATAGAGTAAAACAAGATAAAGGACTTAGCCTTCAAACCATTGGCATACAAGGGTCTGGCACAACTTTCCATGATTAGAGTCCTTTGAGATCAGCCTCTAAGTGTGGTATTTTGTTTGTTTTACTTATTGTTATGCATTTTTTTCTGCATGACAGTGAAATCCTACTACTGCTATATTATTGCTTCAGCAGAACCAAGCAAGCATTTGGATTGTAAATTTTAAATAGCATATAGTATTACACTGTTTATTGACTCCAAATATGTTAAAGTAGTAGTAGTAATGACAAATAGTAAAGGTTATTATCCGGTGTATTAAGTTCAAATAAACGAGAAGAATATTAGAAAACCCTACAGATCACAGGATCTTAGAAGATAGTTGAGAGTGCCCTTGCGAGATCACCTTACTCATGTCTCCACCTGTGATATGATCAAGCTCTGCTCAAAAACCTGCAGGACAGATACTCCCCACTTTTTCTGGCAGGCAGTTCCATTGCTTCACTACCCTTCCATGAGAGCGCCTTTCCCAAGAGTCTGATCCAAATGGAGAATGGTCTTATCCTTCCTGTCATACCATAGCCTTTCACATAGTTGAATACTGTTGACATGTAGTATTCCATTCTGACATCACCTACCCTCAGTTCTCATTTCTTTATATGACTTGTATTTAGACTGCTACTTTCATTGCTTTCCTATGGACTCTGAAATTTGTCTGCATCTTCCTTTCAGTGTAGTGCCTAAAGATGGACACAGTGCCCCACCTGGGGCTTCCCAATAGCTGAGCAGAGTAGAAGGATTCCTTCCTGCACCTTGAATCAGAATCTTGTGTTTAGGTTTTTTGCTGTTCCTTGTAAATTATTTCTTTCATTATTTTGACAACTGAACAAAACAAAATCTGCATCCATTTTTTTCCTCCTGAAGGAATAGGAAATTTCTAATGAACTGTTAAAAGTTCACATGCAAGTAAGTTTAATAGCCATACTCTGGTCCCAGAAAAGTCTTTGGAAAACTAACTGTTGTCTATAATGTGATCAAGATTTGGCCCTGAGTAGACGTTAGTGCTTGATATAATAAATGAGTTCTGAAGTCTGTAATTAATTGAAGTATACGGCAGTTTGCAGGTTCATGGCTAACCTTTTGTCTTATTCCCCAAGAAGAAATTGAAGTGGGATGTGATTCTGTAGCTCACAATAGCATGCAAGTCTTGGAAGATATGCCTTCCTTCTAGGAAAATTAGAATAGGTCTGTTTGAGAGTCAGCCTTTTCAGCTATGCAAGGAATACCCAGCCTTGGATGTATAGGCTGTCCCTTGCAAAGAAGCTTAAATTTCCCTAACTGTGTAGTCCTTTACTTTGATCATGTTCCATGTGTACAAGACAATCCAACCAATCTGTCATTTGTGACTTAAACTTTGAGTGTTATAAATAAATGCTGTGCAACTGCTGGCTAAAGGACAAATCAGAACATTAAGACGATTAAGAGAAGGCAGAGCATCAGTCCAACTACAATAAAGCTAATATCATTCAGTCCTCTGTAATTTAAAACAGCTGTCAGCTAGTCCTGGCTTGTGATATAACAGGCCAAATTCTTGGACACTGAGTTATTCTTAGAAATATGCATACAGGCATTGGCAAGTCATGCTGCAAATTGCCTGTTGCCAGTACCCTGTCAGTTGTATGTGCCAACAGATATAAAAGCTATTGTTCTAGCTCATGAAAAATAACTTCAAGTTTTTAATTTCAAATTACTCAAAGATTGTGGGGATATGGGAGCCAATGCATTTTAAACCAAACCTCACACAAATAAGAAATAATTCAGTAAATGTTGTTCAAGTCACCCCAAAGTTAAATGAGGTTCTGCTCACTCATTGTAATGGGCAGTGTGTGACACAGCCTGGCGACCTCCAGTGAGGGATGGCAAAAAAGGGAGAAAAGGATAAAGCTGCATGGACCCAGAATGAAAAAAATATTGGTGCAAAATAAGTAGGCATCATACTTTCCATGAAAGCTATAATACATATTATTTTAAGTCTTGTCTGTTGAAATGTACACCCTCACCTATTTCATCTACCCTCTCTTTCAAAGATCCATGCAGCTACCGGCATTTCCTGTGTAATATCACTTAGGAAAGTGAAAACATAAGTGGAATTTTCAATAAAAATGTTGTTTGATATGAAGCTGAGTTATTTCCACATAGACCATGCTTTCAGCTTCAAGAGCAGAACCATTGCTATATTGAAAATTTGTATTAGGGTTGGAATTTATTGAATCTACTTTTCCTTTCCTTTGTTCGTGGAAGTGCATGATTCGCAGCTTTATCCTTTCTCCTCACTTTTGTCCTTCTCTCCTGCTCCTTAACTGGATGCCCATACTTTCACAGTTTGGTGAATAGTGTAGGCAGTTTGGGAAAGAAGGATGGCAGGAACATATATCATCATAATGTTCACAGGACATGTTGATGAAGTAATGCTGTATTCAGGAACACTGCAGCTTTTATTGAATTTTATGTGTAAGGTGGAATGGAAAACTGTGGTGGTTGTTAAAAAAAATATTTGTTATTGCATTTTGTGAGTTCAGACCTCTTGCTTATGTTATGTATGTTCCCAAACTGCTCAACCTTATCCCTTCAATAAATGGAAGAACCAAACTGGATTTTTCGGTGTGCAGTAGAGGGAGTGAGGCTCAGTCCTGTCAAGGATGTGCATGTACGGACTCCTGGGAAAATCTGAGGTCAGAAACTGTGGGGCTGTTGAAACTTAGGCACCTCTCTGGTAGACAGTGACTGATCTGTAATTTTAGGGATGCAGTTTACATGCTTAAGTCCTCCTTCGTTGCTAGGTCTAAATCCCAATTGAGTTGTAATAGAATTTTGATGCCAAAGTAAATAAGTGGATTAAAAATTGTCCTCAGTGTATCCAGAAGTTTTTTTTTCACACGGGTTTCTAATTATTTCATGCTCTAATGGCTTTGGTGGTTTTTTTTCTCAGGGTTGATGAAAACCTTATCTTTTGTTTGAATCTGTTTCGATCTAGGTTTCAGTTTGAGCACTGAGATTGAACAAAACAAAACTCACTTGTTTAATATCATCTGGTCTTGTCTTCTGATACAAATATTTTGAACAGCAGTGGTTCTGCAAAAGTCATAAGTGAGATTGTAAGTTGTAGTACTGTCTGGCTTAGAAACAGAAACATCTTGTGGATAACTCAGAAGTTGGGTGCAAATCAATCAGTTTCTCCTGTTGTGTTCATTTATAGGGCTCCATCAAAGGCCTTTGGTTCCTGCTGAATTGCAGTACAACATACCAAGGGTCAAAAAGGAGTTTATTTTTCAAATGGCAAGAATTATTCTGGACATACAGCTCATGACTGAGTGAGATCTCTTTGGAGGTGGAACAAGTGTTAGCAATAGTTGAGTTACTTCCATTTTATAACAGGACTGATAATTAGTAAATGGCCGTTTGCACTGCTGCACTAGGGAATCTTACTGCTTCATAAGTGTCTGAAGTAAGTCTCACAGCATGAGGTATTGCCCCTATTTTGCAGATGGAAGAAGCTGGGGGTAGAGAAGTGAAGTGCTCCCACAGGAAGCCTTTGGCAGACCCAAATAACAAGAGTCCTGATTCATGGTCTGTGCTATGGTTGCTTGATCACATTTTCCTTTTCTTCTTCCCTTGCTTGTTGGTGAATCATGATAGTGGGTGACCCCAATTTATACTGCAGATGGTAACATTTAAATCTCATGAAAGTCTTCATCTAGTGAACCCTTTTTTTTCAACCTTATAATATCTTCTTCCAGAGATTTAACTGAAAAATAAGGAACCTCTGTGTAGAGTATTGGGAATCTGATCTACTAGTTTTACATTCTGAGCTTGACTAAAAGAATAAGCTGGTTTTAGAAGGTTTTTGGTTTGTTTTTTTTTTTGGCCATGATTCTTCTTCCTGCCTTTGCTTTCTTTTTCCATCTTTCATAAGGAAACCAGAATTATGGTTATGTTGTGCTCTGTCCAGGTAATGTTTTAACAGTGAATTGCCCAATTCCTCTCAAAATCGTTATTATTCAGTTAACGATCGCCTTTAAGTATTTGTCTTTTCTTTTCTCAGCTCCTACTGTAGTAACAGTGAGCTAAACTCTATTTTAACTTCCAGTGTTGTGGATTCAGCACTATTGTACTGATGACAATTCCTCGGATTTATCATTACTAGGTGAGAAAAGAATTTTCCTCAATAGGTTTCTTATAACCTGTGAGAACCACGATAGTATCAGAGTTGATTCAAGTTGGATCTAAAATACGAAGCAACGCTCACTGCCAAGTTGGAAGTGCATGGGCACGAACTCACACTGTGGATGCTTTCTATGTACTGTGAACACTGCAGGCTACTTCATCTTCCCACTATGAAAATCCTGTGGTTTTCTTTGATAGAAAAGGGTGCTGTCTGTGTACTTTATAAAACCTGTGAACTTGTTGAAAAGAGAAAACAAATGGACAGTGTAGAACATTTCTTAATAACTTAGCTGAAGAGAATTTTTCCTCCAAGAAATGTTTTTCTCATGGAAATCTGTAAGCCTGATTGCAACACAGCCACAGTGCACGAGTGAGTCTTTAGGAATGGTAATTACCAGCACCATTCAAACAAGGTGTTATTTTGTCCTTACAGGTCTTTTGGGGACTTGATACGGAAAAGCTCTCATTTGCTGGGTGTCTGAAAAGCAAAATGAGCAGACTGAGGGGCTGAACCAGAGCTGTGGGGCAAAGGAGTGTGGAAAAGGAGAGAGGTCACTCTGAAATTACTGTTAAGCAGGGAATGCCCTGAAAAAAGTGACCATCCACTTACTTTCTCATTTTCGTTGTTGAATTTATAACCTTATGAAGAGAACAGGGGGCATTTACCCTTACTGTGCCAAAACTCTGCTTCTGAATGCAGAAGATGGGAAATACTCTGTGGAAAAAGATTTTTTTGCAAGGAGACTTGCGAGCTGGGGGCACAGTTTGTGCGACGGAGCGCTTCTGGAAGGATGGAAGGAGAGCGGGAATCATCTCTCCTCCGTGCCCTTGCAGCTGAGTGTTTTAATTGCGACAGGCGTGACTCAGATTAGACACCGGACAAAACTCTCCAAAGGCCAGGAGACCACGACAGGGGACTATGTCGCCCGGGGGTGTTGTGGAATAGTGTCTGGAGGATTTTTGAGCTGTTAGACAAGCGTCAGTCAGGAGTGACAGTAAGCGTAGCAGATTGTGCCCGGGGGCGGAGGGATGGACAAGCTGACCTCTCAAGGTCCTTTCCAGCCCACGTGGCTGTGACTGAGGGAAAGGTCCAATTACTTATGACAGGAGAGATGGAGTGAGTTGACAGCAGAGGAAATGCATGATGAATGGCACCTTATCTAGTTCCCTTACTGTTTTCTCTGCCTGCAGACTTTTCGGTATGGTGTGACGATACATCTGATTGTAGTGCTTTATTCAACCACTCTATTTCTCTTTGTTTTATATAAGTAAAGAGAAAAAGTTACCTTCTGTTTTGGTTTTTTTTTGTATTTTTTGGTAATGTTTCACTTTCTATGCTAAACATTTTCTGCTATAGCTAATGTATTATCTTGAAACTCTGTTCCTCAATTCTATTAGTTGGGAGCCTACAGAGATGTATAAATTTGTAGCAGCTGATCAGCAACTCTGAAAACTTTAACAGCTTTACAAATCCAAATAATAACCAGCAAAATTAATTTAAAAACATTCAGTTTATTTCTCTGATTTTATTATTAAATGAGAAAAAGGCATCCAAAAAACAGGCTTTGCTCTACAACTGTCCTTAAAACATCTCTGAAATGTAGTGTGCTTGAGAAAGAGAAATCTCTTTCTTAAAAGAAATATTTTTCCAGTATTTGCAAGATGTCATAAACTGTTTTATGTGGAGAGAAAAATGGAACATCTGTGCCATTCATATTTATTTTCCCAACATAACTTACCAGAAAATAAAAGAGAAGGGGGAGGGTTTATTTTGCAATTTCTCTGCAGCTGTTTGTGTGACTGTCCAGGGCTGCCAAAAAAAGAAACTAAAAGAAACAATCAAATAACTTCTACGATTTAAACAAAATGGAGAAAAATAATTTAGAAAGAAGCCAGCATTTGTTTTCTAACTTCTCGTGTGATTTATCGGAGTGACTGCACATGCCAGCTTTACCGTCTGTAGCGCTTTCTGACGCCGTCTGGAAAGCAATTCTGAGGAAGGTCTCCAAAGAGCTGGCTAGGTGACCTTGGACCTGCAGATTCATTTCTAATGTTCCCACATAAAAGGATATTGTCAGCTTAGTCGTCCACATGCTCCCGTAGCCCTCACACCTGTGATAACTCTATTATAAGGTTGTGGCAAGGCAGTGCCCTCCTTGAAGATTGCTCATCCCTTTTGATGTTAACTGAAAGGAATCACTGAATTATTCAGCAATGAGATCATCAAGGCAGAACTCCTGTTGTGCCTGGCAATTATATGTGCTGTCCCTGGGAAAGTCCTGCTTGCACAATGGCCTAATTCCAACCTGATGGCTCTTACCGTCCACTTTCAAGCTGTCTTGCTGAGACCTCAAAGGAGTAAAGGTCTTACTATTAGCTCTATAGCAAAGTGTGGCCTCCAGCCTGGAGCTGGACTGCGGACCTTCGTATGGAAGAAGAAGCTCTCACTTCTTCTCGCTGGGCATGGGCAGGTGAGAAGCTGGCTTCTGTGAATCCCACCTTAGTTATCACTGGTGTGATATCCCACCTAAGCCTTATCTCTCTGGAAAGAAAGTGGTCTCCAGTGCCAGCTCTTTGTCTGGTGGTTAGACGGTGGTGCTCTCAAATGCGGTGGGACCATGACCACTCACTGAATGGCTTTAGTTGACAAAGAACAGAGGTTGGAGCTGTACAACAAACTGGGCCTGAGTGGGCACATCTCTAACATATCTGTAACTTTACACCTATTTTCTTTCAAGGTAAGGGCAACAGCAGCATTTGCATCGCGTAGAGAGTGGCTACTAGCTCTGCTTCTAAACCTTACCTAATTAATCTTGCCAACACTTCAGGAGCTGATTTTACATTCAATAGCACGATGACATTCTTGAAGTCTAAAATAAGTAGCTTTTGTAGAATGAATCGTAATTTGCTCTTGTATAAAAAGCAAAGAATAAATGAACATGCCTTGAGAAAGGAAAGAGCACCTCCTCAGAGGCACACCAAGAACGACAAGGAGAGGTGCACAGTGTAGAGTCCATTTTTAAAAAACAAAGGTGGCAAGAAGTGGCAGCAAAAGAAACTTGCTTAGCCCAAGCTAGTGTAAGTTTTCAGGAACAGAGAAAGAATGAGGTGACAAGACTGGAAACTGAGAAGCCAAAGTGGGAGTGAGAGACTGGTTCTGCTGTGACTGAAGAAAAGAACTGAGGTGACATCAGTGATTAAAAAAATGTAATGGGCAGGAGGGGAGAAAGTGAGGTAACAGGAGTTATTTTAAATTACTCAGAAATGGCAGGAATTAGTGGAAATGTGGAGACCAGATGCAGCTGTACTGCAAAGTAACTCTCATAAAAATGACTTCTTGGTGCATTAAGGCACCATTCAGTACTCTAGCTGGCAAGGACATCATGGATTCAGGCCTCTCCCCCAGGTAGGTCTCTGCCTGAACTGGCCCGGTTAGCTGTATTTTATGAGAAAATACTATGTTTCTAAGGCTGACATCCTGAGGGTGAGACTTTATATACTGAGCTTCACACAGCCCTTCTCCAGGGACATGAGGGAGGCTTAAATTGGAAAGTAAAATTAAGACTTAGGATTCTGTTTTGTTGACTCCAGTGAAGATTTTCTGTTAAAAATGGGGTTTGTGAAAAATTTCTAGGGCCTTGTTTGTTTTTAGGTATAGTGGTAGTTCAGGGACAGGCAGTGGGGTACACGAGCCAGCAGGCAGGGAGCATATACATGAAGTACCATTGCAGTCCGCATCAGCTGCTCCCAGTGCGGGGATGCCCAGAAAGGAGGCAGCAGCATCCACAGGCTGGCCAAGTTTCCGATATCTGGAGGCAGAAGAGGGCTGGGGAGGAGAGGAGACGTACCCATTTTCTGTCCCCGTGGCATGCTGACCATTGTAAGAGAGTTGGAGCACACCGGGAGAAGTGGCATTTGCGCTGTCAGGTGCAAGTTTGGTACCATGATTCTTCCTCTCCGAGCGAAGAGCAAAAGCAGGTGGCAAGCTGCTCTGGCTCCAAGCCACTGCTCGCCGCTCGGTCTCTCCTCCGACATTGCAGTGCTGAGGGCTTCGGGCGAAGCTGTGCCAGCTTAGTTGCTCTTTGTTCTCCTGAGCTCTTCAAACGGGTTAAGAATCACATCAGATGATGTCCTCTACGGGTCTGCTGGTGCTTTGTGTTTATGCACCATAACCCGCATGTTTGAACAAAAAGTCTTAAAGAAAATAGGCAGTTTTCTTTTATAAAAGCTCAAATAATGGGTCCCAGAAGTTTATGAGTGATTAAGAAACTTTGTGCTGTATTTTAAGGACACGAATAGCATGCAGCATTTTACAGTACAAGGCAAACCCAAGGTCCCAGCCTTGTAGCTGGAGTTACAATACACTCGTGACCCTGTGGGCTCATGAAGAGGTCTGCTGGCTCCAGCCTGGGCTCTACCTGCCCCTTGGGCACTCCACGGCCAGGGCTCAAATACACTGGCCTCTGCCTGGCTTGGGATCATGCCTGAGCGTACAGATCCGAGTTTAGATCCGCTTCATCTGGCTGCAGCCAAACTGCAGGCACAGCAGCTGCATTTCTCGTACCAGGGCAAAATTTGGCTTCATTTCCCTGTCCTAAGAAGACTGACCTCCTAAGAAGGAGTGCCAAGCTGAAGCTGATGTAAATGAAGGTGAACCCACAAGCTGTGTTGACTAAAGCCCTGGGACTGATAGCATAGGAAGCATCTGATGGGAGTGGGAAGATCAGAGATGGGAAGAATAAATAGTTCTTATCACAAAAAGGCTGGGGTCTGCAAACCACACCCATCCGTCAAAGTAATCTCAGCAGTTTATTCAATCTTGTGCAGAAAAGGATAATTTGCATCTGTGTTTTCTGAACCCGAATCCCACTGGGGGTGGTCAGCAGCAGAGTCCTGAGGGGGCACGAGCTGTGGGCAGCGGAGCTGGAGGGGCTCGGTGCCTGCACAAGGCTGGCAGCACCAAGGCCTCACGTGTCTTAAAATTCCACTTAATTTCTCTGAGGGCGTCTTGAAAAGAAACGCAGCAAGAGGTTTTAATGTTGTTGTCATCCAGCCTGTGAGCTGTTTAGTTTTCAGCCATGATTGCTGTGAGGAAGGGGGAGATTAGGTCCTGGCAGCCCCTGCCTTCACTCTGACACAAAAATGTTGTTATCAGTGCTTTTAAGCAGGCTAATTGATCACTTGTTAACAGTGGCCCTGACCATCAAGGTCTGGGAGGGGCAAACTTGTTAAAATGATGGCTGGTGTTTGATTTTTTAAATTTCGGATAGATAAAGCCAATTTGCCCGTGACACGGGGCTTAACATTGTATTGTTTTGAGAAGCACTGCGGGGTTATTGGTGACCTCCAGGGGTTGGACCATAGTGGTTTTTCCATGTCATCTGACAGGGACAGACCTCATTAACACATAGTCCAGGCAGCTTCTACCAGGATGTTAAATTAATGATACGGAGGCAAGAGTTCTGTCTGCAAAAGGCATGCTGTCATTTCCTCTGGCTTGTAGCATTTCCTTTGCCATCTCCTCCACAATTTTGTTTAGCTTGCAACAACAGAAATGGCCTAGCATGGAGTGTGTTCCTCACGCATGCGAAAAAGGTAACGGGATCTGCAGAGAACTTTTTTAAAGTTGGGTTTGCACTCTTGTGCTGTCTCTTTGTGAAATGTAAGGAAGATTGACAGTTGAGGGATTGCAATAAACTGTGGTGTTTTCTTTTGCTCCTCTCCCCTCGCCACTTCTAATTATCTGAATTGTCAAGTCTGGGTTCCCTCAGCCTGACAGAAGTGATGCTCGGAGGGGAGAGGCTTAACAACTTGCTTACATTCAGCTCTTCAGACATAATCAAAGGTTGGGTTTGCTGTATCTTTTACATGTGATTGTTTGACCCAAAACAGTGGTCATTTAAGTTGAAAGAAGTGGCTTGAAAACAAATAGAAAATAAGAGCTGTAAACTGACCTAAATTCCTCCTCTTGACTCCTGGGTCACCCTACCAGCCTCCAGGTGCCATGGGCTGTTTACACTGGACTTAAAAAAATGAAGGCAAGAGCTTGCAGGTCCCTACCCTTGCATCTTCAGCAGTGTTTGACCCAGTCTGTAACCTCTGTTCTCTGGGACAGAGAAAGGAGAGGGCTTAACAACACTAGCAGCCAGCCTATGCTGTTGTGCCTGTGTGAGGCAGTGTCTGAAAACCACTAAAAGTTTGACAGGATTATACTTAGATGAATCTTCTGATAGAAGAGGCCAAGTAGCCCTTCCCCTGCAGTAGCTACTGTCAGCTGGATATAGAGTTTTATTTTTATGCTTGAAGAGGGAAGGTGAGAGGCATGGGACAGGGACAAATATGCGAATGTCTGTCCTGTGGTTTCAGGAGCTGGTAAGAAGTACATAATTTGGGGTCAGTGGCCCTCCTTCTCAGCTGCTGCTGGCAACACAGGTGTGATGCAACAGAAATAGCTCCCCCTCTCAAAGCCCCATGGAGTATAAATCAAGGAGGAAAGTAATTCACACAATTAGAGAAAGGATAAAGGACTCACCTGTGGAGCAGGAAGGGAAGGTAAGGGCAAATCAGTTGCCATAGAGGTGAGGGGGGAGAAAGGAGGGTGTGACTGGTGTTGGGGACTGGGATGTGCACTGGGATATGGAGAGGAGGAGGGTGGAGGTGAGATGGAGACGGGAGGCAAGATGGGGAAGGAGCAGAGTAAAGAAGAAACCAGGCTTAGGTGGACCAGAAGGAGAAAAATCAGCATCTGTGGGCCTTGTTCTCTACTGTAAGCTTGTCCACCAGAGGAGAAGAGCCTCTGCAGCTCCCTGCTTGCTCGGTGGGGAAGGGCAGTGTAATGAGTCTGACTGCTCCTCTGTTGATGACTCACTTAAAGGTCAGAGTGATTCCACCTCAAAATGTAATAGGGCTGAGAGGTTATCTGGACCATCCTTCTCTTGCTCCGGCTGGAATTCATTGGTAAGCCTGCTTTTTCAGATAGCAGTTTTAAAAGCTCTGTCAAATGCACACCAAAAATGCATTAGAAGAACACTGTGTTTGCCAAGCCATGCTCTTGCAAATTAGTAAATACCAATATTACCAATGTGTAGCCTGAGTGCAGATCTTGGGGATGCATTCTGATGACAGTCTGCACCTATAAGATCACAGAGGTGTTGGGGTTTTTTTTTTGTGTTGTTAAAAAATTCTTGATTGCCAGAAACACAAGCCGTGTCCCAAAATACAAACGCTTTAATGCTAGTTCCATTTACATGGTGCAGAAGGGCACACAAACAGTATTAATCAACAGAATAAATAAGTGCGCTTCTATCTGCCAGGCTGATCGTGTGTATCATGTCTCTCACATTGGTACATAAACAGTCCTGTGTGCACACATGGGCTCCTTTTTCAATAGGGGATTTCCCACCAGAGCTCCGCAAGAATGTGTGTCCTCATAATGCTCTTTCTGGACAAGGACTGGCAAGAACAGTTGCTAGCAAGCTTGGACAGTTTTGTCAAGGGCAGATATTTATGACTCTCCGCTTAAAAAGAAAAACGTTACAGCACTGTGTGGAAAAAAAAAGTTGCAGTTATCTGTCAAACTTGTGCACACAGTATAGACTACAGCAATGAACTAAGAACCAGATTATATTCCCACGCCATGTCCCAGCTTGATCTGTTCTATGTGACTGGTCCAAATAAAAACCGCGTGGCTCTGTCAGATATAATAACAGCCTTTGCCTTCCAAACTTGCTGGGTAATCATTATTGCAGCAGCAAGATTGAACTTCTTACAAGCCTGCAGTAAAGCTTTGCAGTATCCCCTTTTTCCTGCCTCTCTGAAAGGTTAACTCCGGATTGCCAAACTGTGGAGAGAGCAGGGAGGGAAGTGCTGTTGCCCTTCTGAGATCTTGAAAAGGCCTGCCATGGGCTAAAGTGCAATTTTAGGGCCCATCACCCCAGGAGAGGTGAGCTTTAGCCAGTGATAATCCACTCAAAAGTAAAGGCTGACTTATGAGCAAATCTGTCCCTAAGTGTCAAATATCTGGGACATGTGAAATGTCAGGCCTTAAAAAACCCAACCAAATCAAGAGTGTTTAATAAGATAAGCATGCTGGTAAAGATAGAGATATGATGAAACCTTTCATTGAAACTGCAAGGTATTTCAAGATGTAATAACTGTGTCTCCTTGCTGCTGAAGACTGGTTGCAAATTATCTTTTTAGCTCATCATCTTAAACATGAATATTAAATGGACCAAAGATAGATGTAGCCAGCTCTAGTCACCAGGAGACATCCCATTCATTAACATGCCATTAAGAAATGCTGATGGTAACTACAGTACTTGCTTTGGTGAATATATGTTCATTATAGCCCATTAAGTGATTTCTGTGTCTGACTGGGCTTCATGACAAGTGCTGGATATTTGAACTCTTTTGAGAAGCTCATAAATCAGTGAGTGCTGTATTGTGTTTGCCCTGATTCAACTTTTACCGTGCTCCCCCCAGGGTCATCATTATGCTTTCGAAAAGACAGGTTCTTCCTTCCCAAATCATGTACTTAACCTTTTGTTTAGCGTGTCCAAACACTTCAGCCTTATGGTGCTTTTCCATTTTGGGAAGGGTTATTTATAACTCACCAAACAGGGCAAATCTTTCTCTGTCTGAAAGCTAATATTTGTATTTATTTATTTTCTTTAAGGAAACATACTTACAGTCAGCTGAATGATGGATGAACAGCAAAACACCTTCTCTACATGTGGATATAACCCAAGCTCAGATCTGCTAGTGCAGCTTCACTCCCCGCAGACAGTTCAGTCTAACCACACATATAGTTAAAACAGCCCAGACATCAGAGTGAGTAGCAGTAGCTGGAAAACTGAAAGATCTGCATGTGCTAAAGGTGGGGGTTGGGGCTCAACTGAGGAGACCCCATTCTGCATCCTGGCACAAACTTCTTATGGGGCAATAAGCAAGTCACTTCACCTCAGCACAACCCTTTTCCATCCACCTCCCTCTTGCTTGACCTTTCCTGAGCTCCATCGCTTGCTTAGTACAAGTGGCCCCTGTACCTCTTGAGTGACTAAAGCTGCCGCCCTTCATCCTTCTGATAACAGACGATGAGTTTTTAGATAAAGAGGATGTGGCTGGAGGCAGAGGGAGGTCCTGATGCCGCAACCTCCTTCTAGCTCCCTGTTTGACTACTGCAGCCACTCTAGGAGTCGTCTCAGTACGGCAGAGGAAGGAACACATTCTATTTTTCTTTTGCATGTCCTTCATTTTATGGAGATGAAATTATGCTTCCTACCTACCTGAGGGCACACAAGGAGGATATTTGCAGGTCACTTCACACAGGCTTCCTTCAAACTAACCTCTAATCATGGATTTCCTTGCAGAGAGCAGTTTTTCTGTTGCACTGAGGACAATTATGCAGCCAGTGGGGCTACCTGGAGGGGAGGGTGAAAAGCTCTGCTGTCCTTGCTACAGTCTTCTGCTCAGGGATAACCTTAATAGGGGGGTTGCAGTGATTGAAACATGAGAGGATGGCTGTGAGACACTGATACGAGCAGACAACACTTCTGAGGGTGTGACAGGGATACAAAAGATTAGTCAATGGAGCAGAGATTTAGGAGAATTCACATTAATGTTAGGAAGATGTTACAATTAAAAATGAGGAATAGTGTAGTGACGCAGCTGGCAGGTGAAACTAGTCCTGGTACAGTAATCAGGACAGGTCTATCAGAAGATCAGTCATGGTTCAGAGTAAGGAACTCTGCTGTAAGAGTGAGGATGTAATGTGATTTTTTGAGCAAGAATGGAGATAGAAGAAATCATTTGTGTGAAGAGATCTCTTCTCATGCAAAAAGTCCCTTTTGCGTCTAAGAAACTTTGCTGGACAAAGCCATTGGCTCACTAGTGAAAACTTGGTGAAAAGGTTGAAAACCACGGATGGATCAAGGGAGATTTATATTGGATCAAGAACCATGTCCACAAAGAAGAAAGGAGGCAGGAAGTATTTGAAACTAATTCCAGCAGAACATCTCATATGAACCCAGAGGTTAATGGTATGCTTCATCCTTATGGGAGATTCAGGTGGATGTTTCATGACTGAAGGGTCCAATTGTGATCCACTTTCTGGTGTTTCTCAAGACATCTTTAACTCTCAATTTATGCAATTTATGGCAATGGAAGTGAGCCTTGCAATGGGTGTGTTGAACAATTCTAACACCCTCTCAGACACGGCCTCATCCTCAGCTGCTGCAGCTCTGCTGGCCAAGGGGCTACTCCAGAGGTGGGCTACCTGGAGAAGTAGCCTGTGGGGTTTCATAAGTTCTACAGTGGAGATCAGATGACAGGTTTTTGGTACATTGTTTAAACTTTCCGTTTGACTGAAAGGTCTTTGTTGTCAGAACAGCTAAATGGAGAAATAGGGAGTGAGAACAGTAAGTTTTGGTTGCCTCTGGTGAAGTGACTGACATGTGAAGAAGACTGAGGCCTTTTGGAGGGACCGCCTGCCTTGTTTCAGCTTCAAATAAGGTTATGACTACAACTGCTCAAGTGAAAAACAATTAGGCAGCAGAGCAAAATTTTCCCTGACTTATGAGAACTCAGCAAAGATAATTCTGTCTTCCCAATTTTTGATGCCTTAGGCAGACTTGCACTGCTCTCATCCATCTGGGCATTGCTGTATGCCTTCTCCAGCAGAACAGCTTACACACAGCAGCCTGACCTCTAATTCTGCGAGGTTCTCAGAGGCCCACTGAGAGAGAAGAGGAATTGTGACTACTTGTGCTCACACCTGCCAGTGCAGAGTCAGGCTCACAAAGCTGCAAAAACAAGCGTCCTCCCCCCTCCTGGGACAGTGCCTGAACTCAGTGACATTTCTGTAGGGCAACTAATTTGACGGAGCCCAGCTGAATTACTGCAGACTTCTCGAGACTGAGATCAGCATCTCCCTCTCGACTGATAATCTGTTGTGCTTTGCCTTATTTGTCATCTCAAGTTATCCCTGTGCACGACCGATGAGACCACTAAAAGAGCCTGCTTTGCAAACTGATAGTGTAACTCAGAGTAAGCATTTGCAAAATGTTGGTATCCCAGTAGAGGTCCTGGGATAAACAGTTCCAGTAAAACAAATATATTCCCCCCTTGACATCAAGCAACGGTTATATGGCAGGCCTGGGTTTTGCCTATTAGCTTTCTTAAATGCCATGCAAGATTTCAGGTTGAATTCTATGAATTCAATTGAATATTGAATTCATTTTGTTCTCGTGGTGCTTCAGCCAGTAAGTTGTAATTTGAGGGTCTTGCAGAGGTGGAAAGGAAAAGTCTGCAACTAACACAAAGCAGGCAGAGTGGCCCTGTGCATTTCCTAGGTAAGACTGAAGGGGCCAGTCTATGGCTCATTCAAAGCTGGCCGAGCTAACTCATCTTACTCACAGGGAAGAAACAGTACTAAATCGAGGATCTTTATGTAAAAAAACCACCCCACCTCATTTAGCTGTCAAAAGCTTTTACAGTCATCCTTGAGTGTGAACCACAAGAGCTGGTTCGTGTCTATCAGTTGGTTAGTCAAAGGAAACGGGGTGCATTTTAGAGATTCCATTGTCCCTTCATTCCTGCGTTTATTTGTCTTCCTCCACAGAGCCCTGAAAGTGATGGATAGTTTGTTGACTTCTGAACCTGAAGATAACTTTCTGAGTTGTGTCTCACGTTGGAGGAAAAGCATGTAAAGGGGAGCAGAAAAGATTTCAAAGATTTTGTGCAGCAGAGGATGGCAGCAAGCCATTAATTATTTGCAAAGGAATAATAACAGATAGATAGGCTTTTTATTTTATTTTTTTTGCAAGTTGAGCTATTGATGTGAAATGAATAGCTGCTGCAGAACGATTGCAACCCACGTAACCAACTAGGATTTTACAGTCTTTGTACAAAGATATTTAAAAAGATTAACATAGCTTTGGTAGAATACATTAGTATGTTGGGATAACAAAGCTCTTTGGAAACCTTTGGAAACTTCTTCCCAACCCCCCATCAAATTACCTCCAAATTCTTATTTATTATTACTTAGAGAGCACGTTAAGTGCACACTGTGCATTGTAACAAAGCCATGGCCCCTGCCCTGAAGATTTTACAAGTCTGAGGTCTTGATCTAATACCTATTTAAATCTGTGGGAGTCTTTGCCTTGACTTCAGTGTGGTTTGGATCAGATCCTCATACAGCGTTTCATGAGACTTAGCAACAGTTCTTGTTACACTCTCGTACACCCAGCTAGCTCACGGCAAATTCAAGGCTGAGCAGTTCCCTGCAACAGTCCCTCCAAATGCAGTGGGGACGTTCACTCCTGGGGGGAGTGAGTGCTCACTAACCCGGGCACACGCGGCCCTGGTGGGTGGGAGAACAGAGGATGGAAGGACGGAGGTAACCATGCTGGTTTGCTACTGGTTTTTTAGCACCAGGAGCAGCAGGCGTGTGTGACACACTAGGCTAAAATTCCTTACCTGTGCCCTCTGCCTGAGCGTGAGCTGTGCAGCCAGCTCAGGAAGAAAAAAAAAGGTGTGGAAATCTCTGAGGATGCGATCCCCTCCACGTTCTGCCCCAGAAAAAAAAAAAAGGTGTGGAAATTTCTGAGGATGCGATCCCCTCCACGTTCTGCCCCAGCCATCTTCCAAGCGAAAGCTACGCGTACGCGGTCTTTGCCCCAACTTATTTAACTGCTTTGACTCATTCCAGCTTACCGGAGTGGGGGGAATTTACAACTCCCTTTTCTGCTACCACAGCACCAGCTCTGCAAGTATTTAGCCTGTTGTGGACGCTTGTGTGTGCTTGTTTGGAAAGGCTGCTTGTGTATAGTTTTGCTTCAATGCAAATGCTTTAGGCCCCAGCGCAGTGAAGTAATTAAGTATATGCTTGACTTTAAGTCCATGAATGATCTCTGAATCTGCGTCTTTGTACTCAGAACAAAACCCCTTAAATAAAGGAATAGCTTGAATGCCAGCAGCCCAGCTGTTTTTGAACAACCCTCCAATAACAAACCCGAGAGCATTTGCATTGGTAGAAACAAAAGTTGGATAAGGAGGCTGATTCACTGTCTGGCTTCTGGAGACATTTTATAAATAGCTGCAAGAAAAACACAGGAGGGTTTTTTTATTATTATTATTAGTTGATAAAACATGTTGACAGAGTCCTTTTCAGGATTGTAACTTGGGGGCAGCATGTCTTTTTGGACAGCAGACACATGGCAAACAGTTTATTTGCTGAAGAAAGCCAGATGCTCTATGTCCTTGGCAGGCGATTTGTAAGATTAAGGAAAATCAAGCTAGTGACTAGAGTGTGGTAAATAAGTAAAATAAATAAATAAAACAGTCGCGCTGCCCGCAAGAAACTCTTCTGTCCTTTTTGGCAGGACAGCTGGTTTTCAGCTACTTTTCTCCGCAGTGTGCGGCTGACAAGGAAGAGCAGGCCACCTGAGGAGAAGCGTTTCTCGTTTGCCAGCCACGGCCTTTGCCTTCCCAGCACAGCGCTGCTGCACGAAAGAGCTCAGATGCCTCCATAGAGTCTCGCAGCATGTCCCAGGGAAGATTTATGGGCACGGTGCTGATCAGGTGAGAGGGTGAAAGATGCACATGAAGGAGAAGACAAGGTCCAGGAACATTCATGCTGAGCATCCTTCCTCAAGCCGTTGCCCAGCCTGAGTTTGAAGCTGTTATGCGGCAAGCAGACCACCTCTGGGAAACCTCTGCTGGGTGATAACCCGGGGATCAAGGGCTGGAAAACAGGCAATACAGAATGTCTCCTACATGTAGGGCTTGATCCACAGCTGGCACAGATCAGCATCATGCCATTGGAAGAAGAGACTTTGTATAGACTGAGACCAGCTGAACACCAGAATTGCCAATAAAATAAAGTAGTTCTGTGAATAAACAGAATATTAGCAGAGGAAAAAACAGAGATGATAAAGTCTGTGTTGTTTATCCTTTACGCAGCTGGTCTTTTCTTAATTTTTCTTCAGCAGATGTTTGGGCCGGCACAGCTTAGAGATCAAGATATTATACTGCTTTCAAGTTGTATCAGGGAGGGCGCAGGACTGCTGTAAAATATTTCCTAGGCCATTAGAGTTTATGAACCAATGAGCTAGAGAGACCACGCAGTAGATTTTTGAATGCCTGTCTGAAGCCTCTGAATTGCATATGCTCTTACCCCCACCGTGCCTCTAGCTATAACCCTACCTTTTCTTTGATCAGGCTTCCTCAAGAAAAATACTGACACTACTTCAAATACCGTTAGGATAATTCCTCTGCCACCTATCCCTATGAAAAGAGGAATGTGGGGAGAGGATTCCCCCACTTGCTGTTCTCTCTTATACAGGCTCTATAGGTGACAGTACCTGAACACCCTCCAGTAAAGCGCTGCCATGGCAATATCTGTTCCTTAGTGTCGTTCTCTTTCCTTCGCTAAGAGACTTGTGGGTGCAGTGAAGCTGTCATGGGAAGTGAGAGGACTCAAGGTAAAAGGCAAACTGTCCCTTATCATGGGGGCTACACTCATTCATACGAGGCTTCTTTCCCTCTTGTGCTAGTGCAAGGGAGCAGCAGCACGCAGAAGTGACTTACCTTAGTGTCATTACGCAAGGGTAAACCAGAAATGGACTTTTAAATTGTTTTTGTTATTTGAATAACATGAAGACGTCCCCGAAGATTGTAAAATTTTTTATTTAAACAAAGAATTCCCCTCCCTGCCCAGCCAGCTAAAGCCAGCTGGGGCAAAAGAGAGAGAGTGATGTGTGAACGATGTGTTAACATGGTGAGCAGCAGAGTTGCTCCCTGCTGTCTAAACCTCCCTACAGGATAGGAATTGGGGAAAAAAAAAGGTAAGGGGCAATGACAATAAGATTTGAGCCTCTTTCTCAGAAAGCTCAGACTCCCTCCTCCTCCTGCGCAAATAAGAGATCTGATCTGACATCCCTCCTGTGTGGGGGTGGGCACCTCCCTGGACGTCTTCTGGTCTGGGGTGGTCAGTTTGTGACCTCTTGTGACTGGGGATGACAGCAGATGAGTAAAGGCAACGAACACTGTGAATGTGTGGGAGAGAGATGCTGGTGGCTGAAGACCTTGGAAAGGCCTTGATTTTTTTGCAAGGTCTATTTTTAATGACTGTAATATTCTATTAATATTCAGGGGAGATATATTAGGACATTGATTCTATTTTGAGATTGTTTTTGTCTGAGTGTTGGTTTGGACTGCAAACCAGCACTTTGGCAAACTTGTGCTTTTGTGTATTATGGGAGAGTAGTCGTTGGCTGGACCTAATGGGATTAGAGTTAGCATTGACTGGACACGCTTTCCCAGTCCGCTCCGACTGGGCACTTGGTGGGATTTTGGTGAGGTTGACACCATTTTGTCTGAGGGTCACGCGCTTTCAGTTGCTGGAACCTAAGGCTGGGGATTATGTAGCATCAGATAAAAGAATACAAATAGTCAGATGTTGGGATTTTGAAGTATGTTTAATGTGACACTTTGAAAAAATGTGCGTGCTATTTCATAGTTTTCTCTGAATTGCCCAAGTCTAATCTGGTGTGGGCAGTGTTTTCTTTAAACTGTCTCTCTCTAAAACCATCCTGCATAATCATGTACCAGACTATTTATTCCCGGGGACGGCTTGCATCACACATGAAAGAATTTAATAATGACACTTGGATGGAGTCCTGTTATTTATGGAGGAAAAGGTCGTGTGGTGTGCCTGCATCGGCGGTGGGTGGCTGCAGCCTTGGGTAGCGCAACGTCGGATCGCTGTGCTGCCAGCAGATAGGGGAGCGTGCCTGACAGCCGGCCACGCTGCTTTTGTCATTACTGCAGAGCTGGGGCATCGTGCTCCTTGTTTCAGGCTTTGTTATTTATATCTCTCTGTAAATAAAACCGCTGCCTTTTCCTTCTGATGAATAGTGAAGAAAGCAGTGCAAGCTAACATGAATGGGGGAGTGAGTGGGAGTAGCATACTGTTGATATATACTGGTATCCTCATGTCTTCTGCTGTGCAAGGGAGAAATTGGTGGCTGGTTTTTGTTTTTATTTCTGGAAAGTGATCATTTTTAATCCCGGTCTTTCTCCCTTTCCATCCAGCTCCCATACTGCTCGCCAAGTTTTGCTTTTCAGACGTTCTGGGAACGCCCTCACGGCAGCAGGAAAACTGCAGGGAAAACTGTAGGGCTGCCAGCCGTGCCGTGCCTTGTGCCCGGCTGCGAGCTCTTCTCCCCCCATCCCGCCCAGCTGGGTGCTCCCTGGCTCTGAAAAGCAAAACAGTGTCTTTAATTCTGCCCCTCTCTCTGCATCTCTTTGTACCTAATGTTTTCTCATTTGGGGAAATGTAACTAACACTGTGATTTCATTTCCTTGTGGCATGGGCCTTGAAATTGAACTTTAGCATTTTTGACTGTTCCATGCATGTAGATTTATAGCATAGTATATCTTATGCAAATAACCTTATAGAGACACACCATCTCTTTCCTCCTGGTTATTTATTTTAATTAATGTTTTTGAGGAAATGAGCGAGCAAATCAAAGGAGATATTATGTAGATTCATCTTTAGGAAAAATTCAGGTAGGAAGAAGAAAACAGAGCTTAGTCTTAAAAAAAGAAACGATAAAATGTACACCCTTCTAGAAGTGCTATATATGTCTGCTGTGTTGTGCTGTGGACAGAACAGCAGGTCTTTTGGAAAACAAAATAGCAATGTGGAGTTCTGTGCTGACTGGGCTTTGCCAAGCCCAGATTAAATGTGGTAAACGGAGAAGGCTAGAAGATTTCTGTTTCGTTCCCTATACTTACTGCTGGCACTGCCAGTTGTGCTAGCAGAGCATTGCCACCGGCAGTAAGGAGTCTGCCGGTCACAGTCTGTTCTTGGTTGCGATCCCCTTTTCTTTGTGTTTTGGAATTGACTCATGACTCCATTGGCTCTTCAGTGCTATCAGCAGCAAAAATTAATGCACATATGGTTGCTGGAGTAAGCATGGTACGTACTGAATACTCACAGGAAGAAGATTTTTTTACACAGTCGCTCTTCTAAGTAGAAATGAACTTCCAGGGGGGGAATTGATCCTCTCAGTTATCATCTGTGGGGATGAAAAAACCCATACTTGGTCTTCAGCTCTGAACTGGTTTATGTATTTTTGTGTGTGTGTGTGGTCTAGACTCCCATGCAATTTAGTCATAGCCTAGCCCTGATTTTCCCATTGTTTTACATTTAAGTCATGCTCAGAGCTTTTCAGTCTTCTTGCCATTCCTCAGCAATGTTTATAACTTACCACCTAAAAATGATAAAGATTTTAGAGTCAGTTTTCAGCTCTCCCCTATTGCTAGGTGACCTGTTGGAGTACAGTCTTGCCATCACCTTATAAATCACCTGTTCCAGAGAGGAAAAGGGACTGTGCAGATAATTACTCTGCGAAACTTGAAATGATCTATGCCTGAAACAGCTGGGAAGACTGCTAATATGTAGTAGAAAGTTTTATGTAGAGAAGCAGTGAAGGGTTAGATATATCCTTCCTCCTCTTCTCAAATGCTCGCAGATTCTTGTCAATACACAAATGACATCTTGGAGTTGTCATGCATCTGTGTGTGGCCACTAACCACTGACAAGCCCTCTGGAGTATGACAGCCCTTCAGAAACCCTAGGCAGAAGAGGGGTTCCCCTTTGGTTCCCGCTGTTACAGCTTTTTAAGGTAACCAACCCCCATCTGGACCAAGCCCCAGGTGAGAGCAGGGGTCTGTGTCTGCCCGGCACGCCATCCCGGTGCCCAACTCCGTGCGCTGCCCCACCGCTTTGCTTTGAACTTCGATCCTACTTTCTCTTTATTTTCTCAGTGATTGAGTTAAGGGCGAGGATTTAAACTAGTTGGTTTAAATTCAAGCCATATGAGACAGAAGTGATTTTCTTGGACAGGAAAAATAATCTTGGGGAGTTTATAGGACTTACAATTGCTCTGTATTTTCATGGAGTATGAACACAATTTGTCTCTCTACTTCTCAATCTCAATGTCTTATTGGATCTTATTGGATTAACTTGTTGTTCTTGGAATTTCCATGTACTGGCAGAGGCTCAGCAAGCCTTTTTTCACATTTGGTTAGCCTGGAGATTGCAGCCTTTCTTCTACAATGTGAAATTGCTTGCTCTGATGATCTCTGCTCATCATTTTCTCCTCGTTGTATTCAGTACAAATCCATTTCTCTCCATCCGTATTTCAATCCTCCTTGGACCCGGGCTGACCTAAGCAGAAACCCTGGACAAACCAAGCAAAACCAGCCAGAAGAAGATTCTATTAACGCTCCTGCTGTTTGCTTGCAAGCAGCAGTTCCACAAAGAACTGGACACTTTGGCAAGTGAAGAACTTGTCAAAATCAAGAATGGTGTGGCAGTGTATGGGTTTGGGGTTTTTATGTAGAATTAAGTACCAAGGAGAAGCCTTTGAAAAATGTTTCTGCTTTCCAAGTACCATCGGGGAGACGTATCTGACCATTTTCCTAGGAAATGCCATACCCTTATATTGCCATACCTTGACTGAAGCACCAGCCCGATCCACCGTGGCTGCAGCCCAGTCCTTCCTCCATGCCTGCACAACAGAGTGTCTGTAATTCTTTGCACAGAAGTCAGACCCTTCTAAGACCCAGACATTCATATTCCTATCAAAATCTGAACAGTGGGTTTTTTCCATCAACAGTTTCAGGCTATCAGCCTCAGCTGTGAATGAAAAATTCATCAGGCGAGGGCTAAAGAAGTCACACCTGTCAGCCTGACACACTGTTTATCTCGAAGATTTTACTTCAGAAAGTATAAACAGTAGAATATTTATTTTCCTTCCTGCCATCTATGAGGCTATTCAGCAATTTAAGTGTGCTCACGCACAGCTTTCACGAGCCAACCTTAATTGCACAGCAATGTGCCATAAAAACAAAGATTAGGCATTATTATCTAGGAACCAATTTTACATTTTTCTCCTCTGACTTGAACTGTTTAAAATATAGGGCACTATCTCATTTTAGCTGTACATAAATATCTCAGTTGTCAAACTGCCCTTACTCAACCAGCCAACTTTTCTCGGTGGTTGAAAATCATAGTGTTTAATTGTGTCAACTGAGGTGAAAAATGTTATTGGTTCACCACCTGGCTGCACCATATAGTTAAAAAAATTTAAGAAACACAGAATGTGGAATTTAAGGGACTGCAAAAATAGTTTACCCATTAACAAATGAATATGATGCAAGGACAGAAGGAAGAAAATAAACAGATTGTGTGGGTTTTTTTATTCAGGTGCATTCTTGCTTTCTCCTTACTAGCTGGCTTTGAGTGTTCCAAACAGTGTGTAATTACACAGGGTATGACAGGGGCCCAAGGCATCAGCAGGATGCTTCTGACAGATTTCTACAAGCTTTCGATTGGTCTGTGTCTGCAGAGTCTTGAAATTATTCAATAGTCACTGTCACCTACATGAGCAGAATTAACAAGTAAAAAGCACAATGGACCATGAAATGCAGTTTTTCTGGGCTCGGTATTTACTGTAATTCTGGTGACCTCATCTGTCTTACAACAGAGAGGGAAGCTGTTCAGTGTAGAACTTCATAGCAAACTGCTTGGGTGCAGGAAAAAAAATCACCCAGTAAGTTTTAGCGCCTGCTGAATGCTCTCCATGCTGGACAAAAGTTTTGGCAAGCAGTGCAAGCCTTCTGCTCCTAGGAATTGGTTCCAAGGAGGTGGTTTATGGTTTATGGTATTTGAAATCCCTTTTGTGTAACTCTTCATCACCGAAGAGTGCAACCGTGGCATTAGCTCTCAGATAGGAATCTCTCAGAGAGAAAGCTTGGGGGACCAAACAAAAGGGGAATATGTTGTCCTATATCAACTGTCATTTACAGAAAGTAGATTACCTTCTGTGTCATGCACATATGATGCTATGGTGTTTTTATCAGGAGAAATATTAATGAGGATTTGGGTAGCTGAGCTACGTGAAATCTCTCTCCTTTGACCCATATAGATGTAACCAGAGGCGCAGGATCTAGCAAATTTAAGGTGAAAAGGGACAACTGGATCCATTAGTCTCATCTCCTGCATAGTGTAGGCTGTGACGTTTCACTCAGTGACCCAACACTCTGAACCAAAAGACTTGCCTTGAACAAGCGTTCGGGCAAAAAGCCTCTTTTATGTGGGAGGCAAACGGCGGGATAGACTGAGATTAAGTACAACTTGCATTACCATGGATATGGCTGGATGAAGTGCACACTCACCTTCTTCACAGTCTCTTCTGGTAAGGTGGGACCACTGCAGGGTCCTTGGGAAATTTTCAAATGTGGACCAAAAAGGCAGTTGTCTGGGGGCAAGGTAAGGAAGGAGAGCTGTGATATGCAGTTCTTCGGCCAAGGAAGGTCATTTAAGGAGCAAGCATTGATTCCCGGCCTCTATCAAAAATTTGCAGTGAGGCTCCGCTGTGGAGCTGGGAAGAGGGTGAGACACCAGGCACAAGAGAAATGCTTATGACAAGGCTGCTTGGATGCACAGAGCTCACTGTTCTGAGCTAAGTAGCCTCTGGTCTGCTCACAGATTCTCTTTTACTTGGGGCCAGTGGAGCAACAGGTTGTGGAGAGTATGAATTGTCATGATGGCGGCAGCGTCTTTCTCCTGACCTTTATTTTTCCTTAGGATCCACTCAGACTCTCCCAATTTTGCCCGAGAGCTGTAGGCATTGCTGTGATGGCATTCTAAGAGTGCTGGCCATACTTTGTGCATCCAGGGTCCCAGTGGGCACCAGTCTGTGCTCTCAGCTGCCCTCTCCTACTTGCCCATGGAGCTTGTCTGTGGGAGGGGGCTGTCATGGTGGTCCGGCCGGCCAGAATGGCTGGCCCTGTCTTGAGTGTGCCAGAAGACAGCCTAGTGATGTGCGAGGGCAGAGTTATTGTCCCAACTCTCTTCTTTTACAAAAGAAAGATGCTTTGCTTTATATTCCCCTGACATCTCATTGGTAATTTCTTCTTCGCTTCCTGCCTTAAGTTGTCTAATGCTGTTGTGCCAGCCCAGTGGAACAGAAGTCTTGTTTTCCAGTCCTAAGGCTAGGTTTGCTGTGAAATGAAAAGACATGGCCCAGCTTTAGTTTTAGCATATTGTGCTAGTAACAATTCACTGAGCTCTGGCATTCTGCTTGGTCAAAGGGCATTTCCTCCCCTCCCTCCTCCCTCCTTCCCTCCCTCCCTACTAGCCTCTTATGAAATTAATAAAAATAGAGTGTTTGTTGACTGGGTGGAGAAATTACATTCAGATCACATAATGTCTGAGGCCTGGCAAGTCTTTGTGAATCTGTTCTGGTCTTTGCTAAATGGAGCAGGGTGCCCTCCAGTCTAGTAGCAAATATCTTGGGGGGAAGCAAAAAAAAAAAAAAGCTTGTATTGCTATTAATTAAAGAAACAGGTCAGTATGATTTGCAGCCGCTTGACCCTTCTCATTTATTTATTTATTTATTTTGGATAAGAGAGATTGTTGTCCTCATGATGGTGGAAAAATAAAGTCTGTGGTTGGAACCACATTACATAGTACTCACCAAAACTGGCACTTCTACAGGTCTTTTATAATGTGATAAATATGTCTGAGCCAGGAACTTTGTAGGGTCTTGTGAATATGCACATGTCACCCAGTTCCCTTCTCAAAGGGAGATTAATGTATCGGAACACAGATGGGCTCCCAGGCGGAAAGATAGGAGCTATAACGGCTCCAAATATACATCTTTCTCAGCTGATATGACAACTTGCAACTTTCTAGGCTCCCGTTAAGAGACATTGAGCTGTTTGACATGTCTGGGGACTCTCCCAGGGCCTTGTCCCCTCCATTTGTTGTGGAGGGAGTTCTGTGCTGCTGTGCCGGATCTGGTTTCTCTAAGACTTGTCTGTCAAAGCACCCTCCTTAGTAGGCCTGACGGGTTATATCTAAGTAGGTGCCTTGTTTGCTTCTTCTACCAAATTACACCGTTTCCCTTGGGCCGCTATCAAAGACTACAGCAGCGCATGCCTTCCTGTTTTTTATTTGTATGTGTACGTGTGCGGCTCTTCTAAACACGGACAGGAATTTCCTTTCCTGAGTCTAGACATGAGCCGCTCTCTATTTCTGTAGCTTGCTAACAGACTGTCTGCTGCCCTGGGCCCTTTAATTTTCCCATGAGAGCAGCAAATTCGCACTGGGCTGATAGAGGAGGTCTTGTACGATACTCTGGGCGTGCAGTCTGTTTTGTGCTCGCGATGTTTTAACTGCGCTAACAAGCCCTGTGAAGCAAAGCTGGTACCTAACGGGGGTTGTTTCTCTGCCTCCCGCTGTGGGGTCCGTTCTTGCTACCCTGGTGTTGCCAGAGCACCTCCGCCTTGGGGAAAAAGAGCAATGGCATGATCCCAGCCCAAACTGGTGTGTCCATGAGATGCTTGGCCAGATCCACACCCTGGAAAACCGCATTGGCCAAGCAGCCATGTGGGAGCAGGCGAGCCGAGGTGAAGGTCTGCCCGAGCTGATGTAGCTGTCCCCTTCCCGCTGACTGGGGTCCCCTCAGTGCCACCCTGGGGCATCCCGCACTGATTTCAGCATCGCCACGTCGCAGCGTCTCTGGGGCTGCGCTTAGTGGAACACGGTCCCGAATAAGGCTCTTGGGACGGTTCCTGGGTTTGCACACTCGCAGGGCGTAGGCTGCTTCAAATGAATCTCACAGATTTCAGTGGTCTTTCAGAGCAAATTAAGCCTGTCAATACTTTCCTGGGACTTGCTGAGAGCAACAGATGGAGCCTGGGTACACTCAGCAGTCACTTTTCGCAGCTTTTCTCAGTGGCTACTGTAATATGAATTTACCAGGAAGAGGGGTAGGAGAGAAATCTTCCTAGGCAAATGACTGCCAGAAGGCTAAAAAAGCTGGTAAGATTTGTCTCAGTGCGCACCAAGGGTGAGCA
This sequence comes from Buteo buteo, assembly GCF_964188355.1. Lineage (NCBI taxonomy): Eukaryota > Metazoa > Chordata > Aves > Accipitriformes > Accipitridae > Buteo > Buteo buteo. The sequence continues at coordinate 5,692,013 of NC_134189.1, read as the reverse complement.
GCCAGCGACTGCACAGCACAGATTGTAAAGCGGAGGAGAAAACATCGGTAAGGTGATTGAGAGCAAACTCGCACGATACTAATGATTTATCTCCCCCCATTTTTAGCCTGTGACTGTCCATCGGCATGAGTGTCTGTCTGCCTGCGTGTCATTCCTTCTCCCCTCAGAAACTTTTGAAGTGGTTGGCTAGTTTCAGCCAAACTAGCTGAGGGATAAAGACCTCAGCATTGCTAAGGTCCTGGGAGCTTCTAGAAAGTAGACGTCTGGCTTGAAGCAAGAGACTCCGCTAGTGCCTTGGTTGGAGGAGAGGCTGCAGGACGAGTCAAATCCCCACGCCGTTTCTTGGGCTTTCCGTGGGTCCACAGGCAGGCAGGATGCCAGAAAACCAGACTTCAGTGCTCCCACTTTTCACAGACATGCTTATTTGCGTGTTCACGGTAGCCTGCTACAAATTCAGGTTATGCCACACTGCGGGACAAAAGAAAAGTAAATGTCTAGACGTGAATACAGTCACTGCTGAACTCCTCAAGTTCCATAGCTTTGGCACAGCCGTTCCTATGCCTCCCCTGTGCAGCGTGCCTGTGATAGTCACAGCCCCATGGCTGTGGGAGCCCGTGGAGCCAGTTAATCTGCGCTTTTTTGAGAAGTCTGTCTTTAGGCTCCATTTTGCAGCTAGAGCCTCTCAAGGACATAAGGAAGCTGACAGAAGTAAAAAATTCATTACCGTAAGCTTTATTTTGTAACAGGGAAAATACAAAGTTTCCAGGTGATGTGGCATTTCCCGAGGAAATAAATAGCCGAAGGCATACCCGGAGTGACATAACCAGTGCCGTTCAGGAAGCCTGGCGGTGCAAAAAACAGGCATTTTAAGAGGAGGATTAGGCAGACAAGGAATAAACACGGCAGACGGGGTGCGGAAGTAGCGTGTCCTGGGAAGTGGTGACAAAATGCCGTCAGGTGGGTGAGCGAGCAGCAGACCAAGGGCTGAGAACCTGCAGAGACGTTGGAGAGGAATTACCAGAGTGAGTTTGGTGTTAAATCCACTCCTGACAGCTGGAGACGTGAGAAGCTCCAGGTGGTGGGTTTATCTGAGTAGGAGATGGAGAGGACCCCTGGGTCTCAGCCCAAAGTCTTTGCGTGGGGTGAAGGATGGGATACCAAAGAGTGCTCATTGTGCCTTGAGCACAGCAGGACATAAGGCTTGGAAGGGGAAAAATCAGAAAAATCCAAACTGGAAATGAAACTCAAATGTCTTAACCATGAAGGCAACATACGTCTGGAATGGCTAACCGAGGATGTGGTAAATTCTCCAGCACTTGGAGATGAAATCAAGATACCCTGGATCTCCCACAAGGTATAAGGCTTGATTCAGAGATTAGAGGGTGAAACGCTGTGGTGCGTGTTATGCAAGAAGCCAGACCAGATGATCAGTCTGGTCTGCTCTGGCCTTCAGAAATATGAATCAATGTTGTAGCGAGGATCTAGGAGAATTACCAGGAGACAAGAAACAGAATAATTAAATAACCACAGTATTTCCAACGGCTCACATCAAAGAGTCTATCATTTTTTTTTAAGCAGCAGCAGAGATTGGGAGGAAGATCTTGGGGAGGAAGAAGGTTGCTTTGTTTTCCTATTTGGAAACTTGCCCACTGGATGACTTTGACCCCAGAGATAAAGTTGGTCTTCATACTGGAGGTTCATGAGCTCATTCATGGATGACACTTACTGGAAAATTACTGGAGTTCCAAGGTGGGCTTATCCGAAAGCATTACTTCCAAAATGCATTCATCAGTCTTCAGGGGTGCAGTAAGGCATGGTCTTGCATTGAACAGATTTACACAAATGGCTTATTAACAAAATCAGGATTAGGGCCAAACAGATGTCAGTATGACTGATTAGCTCAAAATAAACACAGTTGTGAGATAAGAAATAGCTGTATTTTTGCTTCATCTTCTTGTGGTTGCGTACTCAAAAGATGATGGGAAATGACATGTTAGGTATGAGGTAAAATGACTCATCCACTGCTGCAACTCGTAGAAGGCAAAGCAGAAGAATTCAGGAATTTTCAGTCCATGGGTATAAAATAAGCAATGGCCCTGATCCAGGAAACTCTGCCACGGAGATGGATCCCCCCCAAGGTGTGCAGCCTCTCTTTCTTAGGATTGTGCAGGTGTGGGGTTTTATTTTGGCAGCTGAAACTCCCTAAGCACTGACATTGCTATCATTTTCATTATGCCACATGCATTAAAGTTCTGATAGCCAAAAATATCAGAAAAGAAGTAACAGTTGTTCTCTCATGAGACCTTAAATATTAATTGGTCTGGCCAAATGAGGAATACAAACCCTTCTAATGGTTTCTCAGTGAGAGGAGAGGTCTGTGTTACCTTGCTTGGTCCACGTCATCAGCATGTGAAATATTAGGATACGTACAGACCAAATCTAGTGCTAGAGGTCACAAAATTGCAGTAAACGTGAACCAGCCACGTCCATCAATGTGCATTGAAAACTGTTGATCAAGTTCATTTGCTACACTGCTTTACAGAGAACATGCAAGTCAGACTAAAGGCATGGAGATGAAAATGGCAGCAAGAGCTATTTTTTCGCACTCCCTTTTGTACAATACATAAGTGCTTGCTCAAACATGGTAGAAATTCCCCATTTTTTTAACATTCTCAGTGAAGAACTGGGTTTTGCATTACAAGGTACTCTGTTTTGGTAAGTGTATAGATCCATGAAATCAATTTCTAGTCATTCAAACAGTTGCATTCATGTTACCATCTCCAAGTGAAATATTTTGATTTTTCAATTTAATTTTCAGTGCTAATTTTTCACTTCAATAATTTAAGAAATTAGCTATCCAAACCATTGCTGAACAAATCATCGTAGTCAACCTAATAAAGTCATTCCTCTCCTCAACCATTTCATTGTGAAAGTGAAGCAGCTAGGAAGAAGGAAGACCTGTTTCAGATCAATTGGAAATGAAACTATTCTTGATGAATACTTCTTAAGAATTTTCTTTCCAGGAGGCAAACAAACCAACACAGCAAAAGCTCTATACATAGGCTTCCTTGAAAACCTGATGCTGTCTGGTGTGGATTGCACTCTGAACAATTTAGTTAGCCTTTCAAAACCCTGCCTGGATCACTTTGGATCTTATTTTACTCATTTTCAGACTGAAGCTGACTCTATTGATTTACACTAGAGGAACATTATGAGAATAACATTTTCCAAATGGGAAAAGTTGCCCACTTCGATTGCAGTCCTGATCTAACTCCTATGCCTAGTGATGCTGTTCCTCATGTTGTCCAGGCAAAGGCAAGTGCAGTCATAATTCCTCCTCCTGTCCTACCTTGGTGGCTTCCCATGTACCTTGCCCTGTCCGTGCTCTGGCTCAGCTACTGGCTATTTTCCAAAATCAAGGGAAAGGGTTTGTGGGTTTTTTGCCTCTCTTTGTCCTCTTCTCTGCCCTTTTACCACTATACGGTCTGCCTCTTCTTTCCCTCTCTGTTTTAGTCGATAGCAAGTGTTAAGATAAAAGTTCATTAATTAGCATACTCCCACTTCTTGTTCTCCCTGGGGCCTCTAAACATTTTCATATCATATGGCTGTTACTGAGAAGCAGTTAAATCTAATCTAGGTTCCCAGAAATGCATGGGCTTATTTTTTACATATTTACACTTTTTTTCTAAAATAGTCTTCCCTAAGAGTCTGATCTCTGAGCTGGGGAAGATCTGCTTTTTTAGCAAGAAAGTAAGCAGTCTTGAGGAGATGGGAAGCGAGGATTTAGTATGATTAGGTTGAAATTCATCTCATCCCCTCTTTAGATACCAAACTGAAGTGTTTAAGAGATTTGTTGCTCTGAAGTCCTATCTAATCAAGTAGGATGAACACAGCACATTCAACAGATAGTTCAGTTCTTAGTGGGATCCAACACCATCATGTTAAAAGGGAGAAGTGGCTTGTAATACACATCCTCAGCCAGGTCTCCAGCTGATGTGAATGGGTAGTATCTCTCTCAAGGTTAGTGGAACTATATCAGCTTATTTCAACTCAGGCTCTGTCCTTCCAAACTTTGCTGTGGATAAGATTGGTACTCCTCATTTTTACCTTCCTCACTCAGAACGCTTTTGCTCCACTGGTGCCATTTTCCCTATGAGGTATGGTATTCCACACTAGCCAAATTCCGAAGTATCTCTGAACCTGACAAAAGTCTACAGTGACTGCTCTCCCTCACGTGCCACAACCAGATTTCACGCACCTGCTGGAAAGGTCTGAGGTGACCAGCAACGCGTGGGCAGCAGAGTCTTGTTTTGCCCCTGAAGGTGGAGGGTGTTTCGGGTGCAGTCAGGGCTGTGACTCGCTCTTGAGGTTCTTCTTCACAGGATGCTGCTGGAGAGGAGATAAAAGTCCCTATGTACAGCGCAGAAAAAACCTAAATGCCTCTGAGAAGAATTTGTCACAACTTTGCAACCAGCAGTGGTAATGGTTTTTGGTCAGGGATTGTCTTGATAGTTCTGTGAGTGAAGGCCAATTTTCCTTTCAAGGCACTTTATATTTAGTTATTTAATCAAGCTAAATTATTCCTTCTCTCCTCACCCACAGTTAGATCATGGCACAAAATTAAGCACAGCCTTTCATTCCACCTCCTCTTGCCTCTCTGTTTGACCTAGACTTTGGGGAGCCATTAACTTGTCTGAGATATTGATTTAATAAGGGTAGGAGAATTAAAAAGGACAAAGAGACACCTGACTAATTGGCATTTCCAAGAGATCTTTGTAATCAGCCAATGGGGATTTTATAAGGTATGAAGTATTTGCTTTCACATAAATTTCTTCCACATTCTTTCTCTCATGTTTGCTCGGTAAACCTTCTGGAATAAAGATCACATCTGCCTCTCTGTAAGCTTTATACTTGGGAGGTAATTGAGTTGGCTCTTTGTTATGAGAGCATGTACTCGTTTAATTGCACATATGTGTCTGTGAACACACTATCCCTGCTTCTCTCCTAAATTTGATTTGGAATGAATCCCACAAAGGGCTGTTTTCCAGCGTTAATGGATAAAAGGTCTTTACCAAGGGGAAAAGTATTCAAACACTAAATTTAATAAAGTTTAGTTTAAAAGTTATTTCTTTGCAGGAACTCTCTTTGAAAATACACAGTTCTGAGAGTAATTTCTTTCTCCCCACAGTGATTTAATAGCAAGTATCTTCTATTGGTTTTGTGATTTGTAACCAATCGGTTTTTATTTTGGAAATATGGCATAATAACATGGCAATTTAATGGCATGACAGTAACACATTTACACTGTTGTAAGAGTTACTTGTTACATCCTGCCCTGCCATGCTGAGCAGTAATGCAAAACTTTGAGAAGATAAGATCCTTACAGTGAGATGAAAATAAACACTGTGGTAATCTTTATTCCATTTCTGGGCTTAAGATCCTGACCTTAAGGTGGTGGTACAAGCAAGTATTCATCTTCAACATGTTGCTCTCAGGAATAGCAGAGCAAAGTGCTAGGAGGGAGGTGATGTGAGGGCCTGGAGATCTGTCCCTTAGGCTGAGAAGTCACATTACTCAAGCCACGTTAGGCAGTATAGATTAGGTAGACTATACTTTGTAATGCTGTGTGTCAGTTTGATAGGTGACTGTCCTATGGGCTTTTTATCATGTTCCGTTAATTTGAATTTTATTTTATGCCAAGGCTCAGCAACTTATTGTTATGAGCTGACAAGCTGATATTTTTATTCCATTTCAACTTAGCATTTGTTTAACGCTAACTCAGATAAAACTGCCAAGAACTGAGTTCTGCTTGAAAGAGGACATCAAGATTAGGCTCAGCTGAATGATGCATATTTTTGCCAAAGGATGTCACTCAAGTTACGGCCTCTGAGCTTAGGAGAGACGGGACAAGGGCAGAAGAGACTCTCTTAGAGTGGCTGGTGGGTCTGCCTCACAATGTGCTTTCATACACCAGCAACTAAATCATGTTGCTTTGTGCCAAGTGATGCTTCTGTGGGGTCTGGAGAGAAAAAGTTTTTTGTTCACTGATTCCTTGGTTGTCATCCGGCTGTTAAAAATGCGTTGTTCTCTTTTCTGTCTCTTCTGGAGAATTTGGAAATGTTTCGGTGTTGGGATTTTGGTCTATCCCAGTAGCAAGGCTATAAAACCAACATGTTTTCAAATATCATTATTTTCCAACCAAAATTGCTTACCCCGGATTCATAGGGTGTTTGTAACAGAATACTTGATTCTCAGCTGGGTGGTTAGGAACAAGTAGGAGATATGAAAACAGGGCTCTCAGCTGAGTGCTGTAACCATGGTTTCATAGTGAGGAACCAGAATCTGGTTCCATGGAGCAAAGAGACATTCGCAAAATACTCCTAGCAAAATTATGGTTCTGATTTCAAAATTTATTCAAGCTGTAGTTGCCTGAATTTCCAGATTTTACTTGGGCACCAGTTTATTCTTTATACTGGTGAAAATACTCAAATACTGGTAGACAAGGTGTTGTACAACCACCATTTGTGGTGTCATTAAATCAAAGACCAGTCTCTTCAAGAGCAGCAGATTTCCATGGCTCCTATGTCTCAGGTCACCAACTTGAATGCTGCTAATTTGAATTAATTGATTAAAGAATTGGAAACTGATATTTTCTGCAGAGGATGGGGAGCATCTTTTCTTGTAGCCTGCTCTAAGCAAAGCTGAGGTTATCACTAGAGGTTAGGCCAGAAGGAGAAAAATGTTTTTTTCAAAATTTGGTAGGCATTTGTCTCTTTCAAGTTGTTGCGATTTATGGCAAAGTTCAGAACTCGACTAGATTCATGCCTTCCTTGAATCCTGGCTTACATCTGAGTTATGTAACCATGGTCATAACACGGCTACTGCTTAGGTATGTGTAAGAAAGCAATGGCACAGAAGATTTCTTTTTCAAGGTTTATCCAGGTGGAGCCTATCAACTTTTTGCTTCATAACTTTCAGTTTTGACAGAGAGCTGGAGTTCCTGCAATATTTCAGTACCTCTGAAGTGTCTACTATATATGAAAGTGGTTTAATATTTTTTTTTGCTCAGAAATAAACTGAAAACTGTCATTTTTAGTCAAAGAGGATACCCTGAAATCTTCAGGTGCTCTGAGTTGTATCACAAACCAGAATTTTTTTGCTGAAGTATTTGCTATGAGCATGTTTCTGGGTTTTTTTTCTGTTTTTTATTTGCTGATAAATTTTGATATGCATTTAAAAAAAGCAATATTGGCCAGCTGACCTATACATGGGCCTGGCACAATGTTGGCCTTGTATCAGAAGAGAAATCAATTTGAGAACCAGAGCCTTGCCCAGACAGAGAAGAAAATAGAACTGTGATTTTTGACTCTGTCTGGGCAGCCCTGAGTTGGCATAGCCTCAGGAGAGCTGCAGGTGCAGTAGAGCCCTCCAGAACTTCTCTCAAGGCTATGGGGACTGGGTCTTCTCTTTCTCCTGGACTCATTTGCATAAGCTTGATAAAGCTCTTAATACTTATCTTGTGTCAAGTGGCCACGATTCTGCTTCATCAAAGGAGGCAGCCAAAGAAAAACGTTTCTTCTTCCCATCTACAGAGATGGCAGAAGCATAGGAAGGGCTAAGACAAACCCAACTAATGCTGTCAGCTTAATTACAGAGAATATCAGGCCTGCAGGTTCCTGACACCCAATAGTTTTCGTCCAGAGAGTTTTGAAACTGTGCCAGATGCTTAATGAGTGCAAACCCACATTGCATCACTGACTTTGACAGGGCGATGCCAATTTAGACCAGTAAAGAGTCTTGGTCTTGTTCAACACTATCAGTACCAACGTGGAAATACAGTGAGGAATGACAATTCAGAACAACAAGGCATAATGGAGGGTCTGCTTATCTGCTAGTCACTGCACACCTTGTAATTTATGCAGTGTGAAGCCCGGTAACAGTGCTGGGGAGCCAAGTAATTCCTGATAACCGCACCTCCTGGAATTGTGCAGTGCTGCGGCTAATAAATCTTAGCGATGGCACACGGCTAAGCCGGGAAAAAATTAAATCAGCCACTCGGGCAGCTGAACAGCCGTCTCAGCTGTGCTGATTCACCCAGAATGATGCACTCCAAGGGGTTTTCACCGCCTAAACAGATGTTCCCCTAGCACAGGATGCTTTCCATTTTTATATTGTTCATGCTGGATTTGTGCGTTGCAGATCAGATCTTCAGCTGCTGTAACCAGACCTGTCTAGTCAAGGGCTGTCAGGGCAAGACTGATGCTCTCGGAGCCCGTCTCCCGCTTCCGTCTGCGGTGCAGGACCCCCTCCTGCCGCAGCCTGCGCCAAGCTGCGTGGCGGCCCCGGGCTGGAGGGAAGCCGCTGCAGCGTGCTGCATGTGGCAGCGTGTCTCCAGACAGGCTTCGCTGGAAGGCGGCTTTCCCAGGCAGCGGGAATATTTCCCCCAGCGGCCGGTCCCCATCGCTGGGGAGGGTGGGATCGCACGGCCGCATCCAGGTGGCCTGGGCGCTCTGCAAGTCAGCGTAGCGCTGAGGGGCAGGACAGGGACAAATCCCACCTTTGCGTTACACCTGTACAGATATTGCTTTCTAAGCATCTGCTAGTTTTATTATTTTGGCCCTGCAACATCCAAGTTGATCATGCCCAGAAAAATCTTTCATCCTGCTTAGTCCTGCAAAGAAGATATAGCTATTTTTCTTTTTTTTTTTGAGCAACTGGGGGACCATGACTTGGTGGCATGCTGAAGCAGAAGAGAATGATAAGGGAGGGCAACAAAAATACTGGCCAGGTAACGTTGCTATGGTATATTAAATTTTTCATAATCTTCAACTTTTGCATTGTTACATCTCATGAGAATGATTTTGTGTTTCGAAGTTCACAGACTAGTCTGAAATTTGCCCTTCACAGGTGCTAAGTTGGGTCATTACTGAGAGGTGGAGGGAGCAGAGGAGGATCACATAGTTTAATTACTAAGGCACCTGTACTAAGGTAACTGTACAACACCAAGTGCACTGAAGTGCTAATCCCTGTGTGAGACTACAGCAGTGCAATACAATAAATAGCAATAAAAAAGACACAGTAGCAATTCCAGATTTCTGTCAGTTCAGGAGCAATACCTTTTAAGTCAATGGTATAGCAGTCTCCTCTTGCCTTGGACTGTGCTGTTTATTGGATGTTGTGGAGCTTTACTCCATTAAACTAAGGGTCTGCCTTGCACCACGAGGTCCATCTTGCGCCTATACAGAGCTTGTGGACAAATACAGCCTTGGGGTAATAGAAATACCCAAGTGCCAGGCACAAATTCTGAACAAAATGTGGAAGTGCTACTCTTAAACTTATCAAAATATACTGGAAGGTGTTTATATGTGTGAAACCAAATGGAAATCCGTATGCTTAAACTTGGAAGTGAGCTGAAAGGCAAGCTGAAGACTTACTCCCGTGTGTCAGTGTCATGTGAAGAAGGATATGCTATCTATAACATACACAAGAAAGGCTGAAGTCGACATAGAAGTGAAGCTATTAATAGTCAGTATTTAGTAGCGGCTATCATACAGTGTGATATGAGATACTGTGATTTTCCCTGATCTAGAAATGGGGGCTAGGAGGACCTAAGAAGGGAATAAGTGGTACTCTTGGCTACTAAAGCACAGTGATTGCTGGCAGATGCTGACTCAGCTGGTTGCCACCGTAGCACAAAATACAAGCTGTTAGAGCGTCCTGTCCAACTGCCAGTCCGGACTTGAGGACTGATGTGCCGGCGTGACATTTGCTGTGAGGTCAGGGCTTTGACTAATGAGATCAAGGGGTTATGTTACTGTAAGACGTGGATTAGACCATTGACACCTTTGCTTCTGCTTTGAGTGTTAGCCCACAGGGAGGGGAATCCTGGGGGAAACTTCTCGCACACAGTATCAGGGGACCATCTCTTTTCCCCGCACAACTGCAAGATTCCTGACCACAACTGCAGGATTTTCATCTGCTCTATATTGGAAGCCAAGAATAGCCATTAATCATTCGAGATTTGCTGAAGTCTTTGTGAACTGAGCACTACTGAACCAGAATAGAATTCCTAGGAAAACCCATGCCCACGTAAGTTTTCTCTTGTTGCTTGTTTTATGGAAGTTATTTTGCACCAACATCCATTTTAAGTAAGTTCTTGCTGCTCGACCTTTATGTAGCCATCTCCTACAGAAAATGGGACCTCCTCCTACTGTGCAGTGATAGCAGTTACAGAAGGGTAACACTTGATGATACCTGCATGACTTATGAAATGAACAGTGAATAACAGTATCTTTGAGTCCCCTTGAATCTCATCTGACTTACTGATGTGACTGCTGGCCTTATCAAATGTTCAGGAGGAATATTCATCTTTATAAAATACAGCTTTTTACTGTGCTAGTTCTTGTAGCCTCCTTTTGGTTTAAAGAGAAACATAAAACTTCTTATTAGTGAGGAGAAAGTAAAAATCAGTATAGTTCACTCAAGTGAATATTCTGGAGCCCCAAAATCTCCATGTTATTGCAAGAAGATAAGTGATGTCTTTCTGCAGCGTGAAGCAGGAACTCTTATTTAGGTTACAATAATATAGCTAAAACTCCTTAAAAGTTATTTTTAGCAGTGGATATTTAACAAGGTTCTCCTTACATAATTATATGCCCAAACTCTCCAATACTGACAGATGCTGACACTTAGGAAATTATATAGTAAAGCCAGTGACCATCTTCCTTTAGAAAGAGAAAAAATGAGACAATTATAGCCACACATTCAGAGATTTGTCAGGCATTGGAACAGGCTGCCCAGGGAAGTGGTTGAGTCACCATCCCCGGAGGTATTCAAAAAGCGAGTAGACAAGGCACTTCAGGACATGGTTTAGTGGGCATGGTTGACGGTTGGACTTGATGATCTTAAAGGTCTTTTCCAACATAAAAGATTCTATGATTCTATGATTTTTAAACCCAGGATAGGTTACAGTCATCCTCTAGGCTGACCTCCTGTATGACGCATCTACAAACTTCGTTGCAGCAGCTCATGATTTTTTTCTGTCCATAATAATGGAAAGCTTTTTAGCCTTTCCTTAAAGACCACATGGGATAGAGAATTCAGTTCATCATATTCAATTGCTATGCCCTTCACAGTTTAAAGAAAATGCATGCCCCAAACTTGAAGTTTGTCCAGTTTTGGCTTCTACCTAGTGGATTTCGTTATGCCTTTTACACTAGATATGACACCTACAGTTAAAAATCTCTTTCTCATAGTTACAATAGCTACTCTACCATCCAGGTATCTGTGAGCTGTGATCATATTACCTCTTAAAATTCTCTGGGATAAATCAGATTAAACTTTTTTAGTCTCAGTCTGATTTCCAGACCACAGGTCATTCTTGTAGCTCTTTTCTGAACCCTTTCCAAATTTTGAATACACTTTGTAAAGTTCGGATGCCAGAACTGCATGTGGTATTTCAGCAATATTCTCACTAGAGCTATACACTGACTCTTTCAAACTCCCCTGTTTATTTATCTAAGGATCAGAATTGCTCTGGAGGGTCATGTTCAGCTGATTATCTAATGTGACCATGAAGTTTTTTCAAAGTTAATTGTATCTGAATTGCTGGTTCATAGCTTAAAGGGTGACATAAAACTTTTGTTGCAAGATGTATAACTCGCATTCGGTTCTGAAAATGCAAGTGATACAAATGACAAGGAATGGATTCTTATAACAAACTTGTTCTCCGTATCACTTTTATCATCCTATATCCCTTTCATGTTGTCTCCAACTTCTACCACGGTGGTTTTGTTTTGGTCTGCATTGGTATAGATATCATTGACAGGAGTAGCTGGCACCAAGAATAGAGCCCCCCTAAACTCCAGATGGAACGCCTCCTTGAATGATAGTGATTCTGCTAAAATTACTTTTAGAAATACATTCATTAGACAGCTTTTAAACCATTTAACACTAATGGATTGTTATGTGGGAGTGAGTTAAACACCTTCAAAGATCTAAATATTTTTTCTTTTTGCAGCTACTTCTGTCAGCCAAGCTGGCAATCCTCACCAGGACTGTAATCAAGTCCTACAGGTTTACAAATGTTGTTATTAATGACTGCTGTTCAACATCATCTCTAATTGCCAGTGGAATAGTAAGTATCAAGTTAGGCTCTGAATATATCATTCTGCTTCCTTCTGAGTCTGAAACAGAAACATTCATCAAGTACGTCTCCATTTCCCACATTAAGATTGATAATTTTGCTATTCTTTGCTAATATTTGATCCATCCCATACAATCCAAGACCAACTTTTCCACCTGGAAATGATGCTTCTCTGGAACTTGTTGAGACAATGTATCTGTTTCAACTATAATATTAGCAGAAAACCTTCCTAGGTCGGTAGGGGAATTGCGGGAAAGAAGAAAATGAGTCCTGCTCTGGAGATGCCTGATGTCAACTTCTCAGCTTCCTTAAATCCTGGTGGGAGACAGTCTGTGGGGGGGTCTGCGTGATGGGGCTGAGGGGAAGAGGCATGCTTGTACATGGGTTCACATGATGATTCTAGCACACCGGCTGGATGTGTGCCCTCCGACGGTTTTCCTTCCGGAACGAAGTCCCCAGAAGAGGCAGCTCCCCCCGAACTGGCGGAGCGCTTCATCCTTCCTCCCACTCCTGCTTCACAGGCGAGAGCTGATCGATCTGCCAGTGGTTAGGACGCTTCCCTGGGAATTGTGTCCCCAGGTTCGAGTCCTTGCTCTGATTTGGAGTGGTTCCCTGACCGCCAAGCTATACCGGCCGTTTCGCTTTCTTCCAATGAATACTTAATTGAAATCAGCTTCAAATCAGACGGAGCAAGAACTTGAATCAGCAGCTCCCTTTTATCTCCAGGGAACTTCCTAACCACTGGACTGCATACTCTCATTCTCTCTAGCTCTGTCTTCATATGTAATTATTTACATGGAATGGAGAGGCTCCAAGGCGATGGGGGCAGAGGGTGAGAGAGATTTAACTAAAGGAGTATGTGGGGGAGAAAACCTGGCTGTCCCTGGGTTTCTGACGGGGGAGTCCAAGTTGCTGTCCCTCTCCTGTCTGACAGCACTTGGGAGCAGGGAGCCAGGCTTTCCCCTCCGGAGGGGAATCACCGAGGCACTAGCCTATTTGCCGCTTGGCCTCCCCTTCTCTTTCCTCTCTGGGCCTTACATGTGAAGGTTTTGGAAATACAGTGGTTTTGTTCTGACGCGTAATGAAAACAGATTTGAAGAACTTCAAAAACCCTCATTTTTTTTCTTCTGAATTGTGAAACAAAATTCTTGTTTCGTGGCCAGCCCTGCATATCACATCTGAGAGGCAGAACCTGCAGCAGAAAGATTGATGAAGTCGAACCTGACAAAACCTGATTGTGCATTCCTTTCCCGTTCGTCAGCAGGCTCCTCTCCTTAATAGATGAAGACTTTTTGGACTAGTTGCTCATTCTTAGGTTGAGGTATATTCTTTCACTCATCCCCTTCAGGCACGCTGTGGAAGCACGGCTCCTATTAGCTCAGGCCAGTCCACTTCCCCCACCTCCGTCTTCCCTGCCTGGTCCCAGTTCACTTGCTGAAGGACAGATCAAAATATGCCGGGGAGGGTTGTTTCATGTAACAGAAAGAAAATCCGGTCCTCCTCTATCTCCATTTGTGCACCACCCATCTGGTTCAGATGTGAGGAAACCTGCACTTTCTATTTCAAGGTGCTAGTTTTAGGAATATCTCTGTAGATTCACTGGGGAGAACAATGCTGCAGGAGGAGACACAAAATGTAGAAAAGAAACAGCTTGAGGGTACCACAGCCTTTCCACTGATGGTTGGGTGTGCCAGGCCAGACCCGTGGTGCATATTCACAGCTTTGATCCACTGACTTAAGTCAGGTCAGCCCAAAAGTGAGGCGCTGCCCTCACAGCACTGACCAACGTTACAGCATTTTTTCACATCAGGGTTGCAGCTCTCAATGCGGTAAAGTTGGATTAACACAGTGGAGAAAGAGAGCCTGTTGCCAGAAGCTTGAAATGGTATCTTTTGTGGGTCTCTCAAAGCAACCCAAAGCATGCCACGCAGTGGTTTCACTGACTTTGGGGACTTTTCACCATAGGTCACACTTCCAGGTTTCACACTGCAACCATTAAGGCTGCAAGCCTATTCCTTTCACTCTGTATTTTGAAGAATAACATCAAAAGGTGTTCGAAGGTATTCAAAGTGCTGATAGCACTGCTCTACCTTGCCTGTAGCAAAGACTGCAAGTGCTGTACTGGAAAACTTGTCATCATACAGAGCTGCTCACCAGCAAATGTCTGCAACAGAGGATGCATCAGTTCTTTTGTTTTGATTCTGTCTTCTTTTTTTTTCCCCCTTTATTCCTTCCCCAGGTTCTCTGTACTATTCCCAAGTGCATTCTTCTTGCTTATCCCTTTTCTACTAAATTAACTTGTACCAGTCTATTACATTCTGAATTGTCAGTACCACGCATACCTTTTTGGCTGATAAGGGATATAGTAATAAAATTGCTGAGTCAAACTTGGAAAGTTGAATTAAATGGACTTTTTTGAGTCTTCAGTGAAGAAGTTGTATTCATAAGGAAAAGCTGTAAGATCAGATTTCTTAACTGCAGGGTCATTTTCACTCATTGGAAGAACTAGATGGAGTTTTCAGTTTGCACTAGATAAGGATTTCCAGCCACTGAAGTGAGCTCACTGTTACACAGGGACATGGAGTAGGGAGGTCGCCACAGATGACCTTGACAGTTAATCTTGAGAGACTGTTTTCCCTTCGCAGTTATTGCAGGGGAAAGGGCAAATCTGGCATTGCTTTTGAACAAATGCTGGTTTAATGCTCCGAGCATAGTAGATGGTGTGCATGATCCTTTGTGACAGAGGTGATGTTACTGTGAAATCCATCTTTTCTGGTTCTATCTGTATCCCGAAACATTCAGGACTGGTAGCAGGCATTGCTTGGAGACATGGTTATTTTAGCAGTGACCTGGAAGAGCTGGTTCGTGAAAGCTGCCCTTATTCTAAATGTCTCCATGCACCTTCAGTATAGTGAGTGAATTATGCTACATCCATTGCAGAATGACTGGAAATCAACCCAAACTGAACAACTCGAACCTGGAGCTTGAAGGTTTGGTTCCAGGGATTTAACTTGTTCTATTATAGAGGAAGAAGTAAATGAGAAATTCAGGTTTGTGCTGAAGGCATCCCATAGCCTGGTTAGTAGAAACCTTCAGTGCATAAATCAAGGCTTAGCTCAAGCCTCAGGTTAGCTTTGCTAGTGAGCTTTAATGCTTATGAATGCTTTTTGCAGTTTAAATGATGTCAGCCTCGATGTTTATGAAACCGTGGAAGTGCTGAGTCGAAAACATTCACATTAATAAGGAAGCGCTGGGAAGCACTGGGAGGGTGCCAGTGTCAACCATTGTTATTAAGCTAAGAAGTTCTTTGGCACGACTGAGCTAGGGAAGATCATACCCAATTTATCTCTTGTGGTTAGTCATTTGATTCATGGCTTCAAATTCATGGCTTTGTCTTGGACTGAAAATACCAACTTTCTTATCAACCAGCTAAGAAAAATTGATTTTTTTAGAACGGTTTGACCATATTTTCATGTTAATCCTAGAAGGGCCACTCATTTATCAGGAACGTATCTTAGTAGCAGCCAGTGCCTTACTGATATATTACTGAACTGCATCTTGCTGGACACAACACCTCTGATTGGTGTGAGTTTAAATAGTGAGATTTATTTCTCTGAGGCCCTGCCCAGAGAAGTGCAGTATTACAGCTGCTGTCTTGTACCAATGGGTACCTGGTTGAGATTGAGTTCTCACAACTCTGCCTTTTTCCATACGGTGCTGCTGGGAGTATTTGGGATGTTGGGCAAATACAAGGGTTCCATGACTTCGATGTTGTCCTCAGGTGCTGTGCCATGGGAAAGATGAGTCTTCCATGTGTCTTTGGAGTTTCCTCATCAGGAAAACCTAAGAATCTCATAGAAAGAAGTGGTTTCATCAGTGTAGTTTCATGTAAAATAAAATTTTTAACCAAATGAAGTCACTGTTGTTCATCTAATTGTTGGTGATGATTAATTTTTTTTTTTTCCCTTGAAATGGGGGAAGTCTATTTATTAGGGCTGCTAAAAAGCAGCTGCAATTTCTGGGTGATAGGCAGCTCACTGCCCTTTGTTTCTGCTCCTTTTTGGATGCACCTCCATCGTTCCCCACATATGTTTTTCAGCAGTCGCAAAGCTTCGTGGTAAGATGCAGTAGGAAGATATTACTAGTGCTATTTCATAATGCAGCTATGGTCACACATGACTCTGGGGCAGATGGAAGCTCTCTGAGGTTTTTCTATTCTGTGTTTTGAAGGTGGTGCACTCCCTAACATAACATACTCTGCATGTCTCAGCCAGAAACACCCAAATGAGAAATGAGGAATATCGGTTTTATCTAGCAAAGCTGACTGAACAACCATATAAAGCAAGTCTCACTGGTCACCACTTGGACATGTCTAGAAAGCCACTTTCACAAAAAGGCCCACAAAGGCTCACTAAAACCTCAGGGTTTTGTGGTTTTATTCCCCCAGTGGTACATACCATTTGGCTGAAGAAGCTTGAAAACATTGTGGTTTTGGGCTTTCTTTATGCTTAATCCGTCCTCAGGTCCCTCCACCCTGCCTTCTAGAAAGCCCAGGTTAAAGAGCCTGACTCACAGTTGTGCTATTCCAGTTCTATGCTAATGCAATGCCTCTGAAAGTAATAGCAGGACAAAATCAGGGAGAGCCATCGCTCAGTCCCAGAACAAGTATGGCCTTCAGCAAGATGCAAATATAAGTAGGAGGCTCCTCAATATAGCTGGAGTTTGCATCTTTGTTAATTTTTTCCTCCTAGGAAGGCCCTAGGCAAACAGACTCTGTGGCAGATGAGAGAGGGAAGGGTATAAACTTTCACTGTTACGACTTTTAAGCAGAGATTTGTTTGGAAAGGGAGGGAGTCCAGTGTTCTGGGGAGAACAAAAGAGAGGTTTTGGTGAAGTGGTATTTGCCACAATTACAGGGGGAGGCTTTGGGGGTTGGATTCAGCTGTTGTGTAGATGGGTGCAAGTACAGGCTAACTCTGCTGATTACAGTGGAGTCATGCCAGATGTGCATCAGCCTATGTGAGCATGCAATTTCATGTACAGCCTTTTTATTCCTGTTCACGGCAAGCTGCTTTTTCTCTTCTTTCAGCTTTCTCTCTCTAACATTTATGATGAACAATTGTCTGCTCCTTGTAATTGGAAGGGCGTTACAAGCCATGAATGTCTTTGTTGCGGTAAACCACTTCCTCTTCATGTCTCTTATGTCCTTGCTTTGTAAGAACAGAATAAACTCTGTTTGGCATCTGAAAATAGGATAACATCAAGTTTCTGCATCTGTCCAACTAAGCATCTGCAGGGTCTGTTGTGCCAGATGCATTTAACCTGGCCTGGCACCAGAAACATTATCTCTGTTCCCAGAATGCCCTGGGATGTAATTGGATGTCAAATCCCCATACATTACACAGTCTCAGGCAGACTACTGCAGTTTGCCACAAACTTGCATTGTCCACTCACTTTAAAAAGAAAAGCTAGTATTTTGCTTTATGAAACTCACCACAACGCTTGTAATACAAATGGCAGACACCTTTGTCCTAGGACTTTTTAATACATCATTTTACACTGCCTTTTTCTTTAAGCAATTGCAAATCACCTTATATGTGATTTAGCTATGCAAATCTGACTGAGACAGTGCCTGTTTCTGCAGCCAAACCCATTCAAATGTCCTTCTGCTCCTAGAGGGAGTGACATTATACAGCCCCTTGAAAAGTCACACAGGCATGGTACCTGAACGCAAGGCGTTGACCTCTGCGGTGGATTGGTGGTGAGATGCAGCTCAGTGCTTTGTGCGAAAGGTAGTTTCAGGCTGTACGTTGGCTACCAAGATTGCATGGAGCAAAGCCCCTGTTCTTTTGAGCTGTACATTCCTGCCAGTGAAGTTGCTGGCTCTACACCAAAAACGTGGCCTTGCTTTCCTTACCTACCTTCTAAAGACTCTTTAGAAGCAGTTATGGGCTGCTCGTGTGGGCCATGGATCACAGCACAAAAGCTGTGGTATTAAGCTAATATTTCAGCTCCGAAAAAACCAAGTGACAAGTTTCATCTTCCCGCTGAAAGCTGGTCAAAACTTGCAGACCATTCAAGTGTGATTAAACGACACTAAGGCTTTATTTTGGTTCTTGGCAGGACTTATCTCATTTCCCCGACTCATGGAAGGGTTGCATGAATAAGGAAATAAGGCTGACATACATGGAAGAGCCATTCCTGGGTCTCTGTCAGTGTTAAGAGTGTTGCCCACACTTGAGTTTCTCCCTTCTGGTTCATCCATCTTGAGTGCCACCTTAGGCCAGGCAGTGAGGTGTCCCTTCTTCTTCATTACATGGCCCCTGATACCTCTGGGGCTCACCCTCTCTGTCTAAATCCTGGAAAAGCTGAATCACGCTATTGATTCTTGCCCTGTAGAGCGTGGGAGAGTGTATCGATTAGTGCTGGGTGCCCAGGGAGAGCTGTGGGAAGACATGAAAGGACTGCTACCATTGGAATGGCGTGCACCCTCTAACGAGGATATACGGTAAACTGATGAGTGGTCCTCAAATAAGTGGGACCCTGCACCAGTCAGCCACAGCTAAAACACAACTGATTATAACTTACTGGATTTAATGTAGAGGTAGCACTTAATTTAATGGCACATGCTAATTGTTGGTCATGTTGATTTTGCAATGAAGGCAAGATTTCAGTGATGCTCTAAAAAAGAAGGGTAAATAAAAGCTGAGCATAAAGCCCAATGTGGCAAGATTAATTCTGCAGAATGGATGCTTGCTTTTTCATTGCACCAGTTAAGTCTCTAAAATAAACAGAACAACCAATTTAAAGCAGATGCATGGAACAACAATCAGGTTTCATCTCTGGTTTTAATCTTTTTAAACCACAGCATTTGGTACTCAGAGCTCAAAGGAACTGCAGACTGAATCAGGAGTTTGCTGTAACTTAGCAGCTTGGAGGAAGCAGATTTGTGGCTGTATAACAGGGAGAGTTGAAACAGCCCTGTTCAGATAACCAAATTATAGTAAAATAGGCAACTGTTGGAATCTGGAGACAAATTAACATCCAGAGGTCCTGCCTGTGAACTGTTATCAGCTACAGCTTGGGAACAATAGAGCTAAGCAGCAAATGGCCAGCTCAAGCGCTGCTCCTTAAGTGATGAAACAGTAAACGCATGAGTTTTATTGGCAGTTGCTATCCTGTGTACCACAAAAAAATGAAATGTGGAGTGAATCAATACTATGTGAAAACAGGGCTTATGAATGAGTAGTATGATCCCATCTTTACATCCTTTGGTGACTTTTAGGAGGGACTTCTTAACAAGGCAGCAAATACAAAAAAAAGCCCTCAGGAAATCCACATGGGTCTGATTTCCCATTTCCCTGCTCACTGTGTCATCGTTCACCTCGGAGGTTTTGCATCACTGTGTGTGACTAGCCACAGCTTCTGATCTCGTGAGGCTGAAGTCATTCTTCAAACAACAGTCTGCTTTTAAGGACTTGGTGGAGGGGGAGATGATGCTGGGCAGGACAGCTAAGCTAAGACAAAGAAATGTCTTCCAGACAGAGGAGCTAATGCTGGAAATTCTCTGGGGACCAGTCTTGTGACATGGTTATACCATTGCAGACACGTTTTCAAAGCAGTGCCAGCCTGGCTCAGACAAGCTGGGCAAAGCATGGGTGCTTACCTGCGTGTGTTTGCACAGGGTTATCAGGACACTTGCTGAGAGCAGAGATACCCCAAAATGATGCTGGAGGAAAATTTCACAAACTTACTGGAACCTCAGTGGGGTAATTTTTTTTTTTTTTCTTTCATGTAGTTTGGAGGGATAATTTAGACATTTTAACACTGGGGCCCGTGAGCCCAAAAATCTTTAAGAGCAAATCACCCTTGGTGCCAGGGTCATCGCAGAAGGACCGTGGTACCCCACTGCTCGGTGTGCAGGCGACCACCCCTCTGCACCGGCGAGAGCACCGCGGGCAGAGGGGAGACGGGAGATCAGGCTGTACCCATAGCTGTCACCCTCGGCCGTGGCATCTGTACGGATTTGGAAAGGCAGGTTATTTCACCTCTCTCTCCCTTGCTTCGTGGGGGGAGATAAAACCAAGGGAGGGAGTGTTGTGGCTGCAGCAGCCGGGGAGGGATGCAGCGCAGGGGAACACGCCGAATGCAATGGTAAGGAGTGGAGTGGTGTGCATTAGGGTAGAGTCTAATCCATTACTTACATGTTTTCTTTCATTTTGCTGTCTTCCTTATGTTTCTGCTTCTTTCTTTGCCTTTTTTTTTTTTTGCCTTTGTGAGTGATTTATCTTTAAGTGATTTATCTTTAAGTGTCCCTATAAGTAGGCATTAAGTAGCAGTAAAAATCTGAAGGCATCTCTGACATGGTGCCTGATGAATCACCACTAGCCTATAGTAAAGACATCTACCTTGTCATGTTCATTGAAGGCTCATATCCTGATCCAAACTGTGGTCTGCTGATCTTTTTTTTCTCCCCGGATTTACAGCTCCGGACGGTGAGATCACAGGATAGCCTGATATTTGTTATCATTTCCAAATGTGCAGAGTGACTCCCTTCTCCTTGTCCAACTCACATATGTGTAATTCATTTGTGCTCACAGCCTCCCATTCTGACCTCCAGCCCTTTTTAAAACAACTGTCCTCCTCCCCCTTCTCCACTGCTTACGTGTAGCTTCAGCATGCTTTGGTCTATTTCTGTATAAAAACACTCACAAAACAGCACCAGAAATTATGAAACCACTTAAGCCTTCAGACAAAAAAATCTGAAACTGTTTATATTCACAAATGGTACGTATTTAAACAGTTTTTGCAACTATTGCTTCCTCTGGTAGCAAGTTTAATAAAAAAAAATTGAATTTAATTCCAAAAGGATAAATATGACAGCAGATATTTACAGAAGAATTGGATTGTTTTTATGAAAAGAGCATTTTCTCCACAACCTTCCAAATGGGATCTAAACAACTGGTCTTAGAAAAGATTAAAACGCAATCTATCAGTCCAGCACAGAAAAAATATAACCCCAAGCATTCTTGTAATAACAAAACATTACTGACAAACAGAGCAGAGATTGCAGTGCCATTTTTCTACCCCGTATTTCTGCTCTATCTCGTTAAACTCTTTCTGCAGCACAAAGAGATTCAGTGTTACATGAAATAGGGGAATAAATTGTGCATAATATTTTTTAAAAGCATGAATTAAGAAAATACATATGCTTTGCTTGTAGAAAAGGAATTTAGCCCCTAAGAAGTGTTGAAGAAAGTTGGAAGTGTGGGTTGGTGGGCAAGTTTTCCAACCCAGAGCTTGCATGCTGCAACCCTGTCCCTGTACTCTCCCTTTGAAACAGGAGAAAATACTCCGGGGCACAGCAGGAGACAAACAGCCATGTGGATGTTTGCATATTTTGATGGACATGATGACAGCCTGGGCAAGTGATAGGAGCTTTACCCTGAGTCCTGCTGAGACATACCAGTAATGCAGGACTACAGTATTCGGATGCTACATGAACTTATTTATCCTCTTCTTTAGAAATAATGCAACTAGCGAAAAGTCTGGCTTGCTGCTTAGGTAAGATAGGCAGAAGAGTAGAAGTCACCACAACTTAGAATCATAGAATCATTTAGGTTGGAAAAGACCTTCAAGATCATCAAGTCCAACCATCAACCATGCCCATTGAATCATGTCCTGAAGTACCCCGTCTACTCCCTTTTTGAATACCTCCAGGGATGGTGACTCAACCACTTCCCTGGGCAGCCTGTTCCAATATTTGACAACCCTCTCAGTCAAAAAATTTTTCCTAATATCTAACCTAAATCTCCCTTGCCTCAACTTGAGGCCATTTCCTCTCGTCCTATCTCCAGCCACCATCCAGAAGAGACCAGCACCCAGGAACTTCCAAACCAACGGGCTACAGAAGCGGTTTGCACCTTCCCACAGCTGCAGCAGGCTGCTGGGTTTCTCCCAGCTTCCTAAGAGAGACCTGGCCGGCATGGTGGGTGCCTCCCTACACCCTCGGCAGAAGAACCGGAGACCACAACGCAGAGGAAATGATCCTGAATGGGGGAGAGCAAAGCTCTGGGCCTTGCCTAGCGAAGAAAAGCGAGGCGGTTGGCACAAGCTGTGCTCGTTGCGTAGCCTGGGCTTGAGGAGAAGTGCGGTACCCCTCCTCGGCGCGCCCGAGTCCTCAGCCTGGGTGTTCGGGGACCTGGGACTTTGGGCGGTGTAGTACGTGCTCACCACCTACTCGAAATACAGCCACAGAGAGTCAGGGCTCCAGCAACACCTCTGAGATCGATGGGACCAGCCTGGGACTGATGCAGCTTCAGAGTAAAGACACCGCGTTCCTAGGACGGGCTCTCCTCTGCTCCCTGGCATGGATGGCTTTGCTGTAGTCTCACTTGCAGCTGATGCTTTCCAACACACGCAGCCTGAGTTTATGATGTAGGGAAAGACGTATTAAAGGAGTGATATGCAAATAAATGAGAGGTGAATCAAGCTGTGGGGTGTTTTCCTAAAGTGATAATTTATCAGCATTTAACATAATAATGCATTTTTATTTACTTCCCTTAGATATGTATTTCTATGCCTTTTGAATATTTGGACTGGTTCTCAACCTCCTCTGATCAATACACTACAACTTCTACAGAGACCAGCAATTGGCATAAACATTCTTTAAAAAGATAAACCTCACTTTCCAAGCCTTTCAGCAACTCAGTTAATTTTAATTCTAATTGAATGCTATTCCAATCATTAGTTTTCAAAACTGGTCTAACTATAATTTATGGATGGATCCCCCTCTACAATATTTCAGTGTTAAACTCAGTTCGCTGCTTGTTTTCCTTCTCTAGCAACTGAAGTATCATCCTGGTAAAAATAATGAGAACACATAAAAGAGGCATTTTATTTAGGCAGGTTTTCTATCAGGAGGGAAATAAATGGGGGGAAAAAAACAGTAAAAAATTTGACAATTTATCATCATGCAACTGTTAGCATTATGAGAAATGAAAGTTATTCAACAGAAATTGAAATACTCTTTTATCCCTGGTGATTCTGACCACTCGCAAAGTCTTTAGGTACCCATAAAGTGTGGGCTTGTCATTAACCCGATATGCCTTTGACAGAGAAAGGAGTGTCTTCACTGTAAAGGCATTTGACCATTTTATACTCAGGGCTGATCCTCGTTGTACCACATGACATCATTCCAAATGTTTTAGTGGTTACCAGCTGTTTTGCCAGACAGTAAAAGAAGCTGATCAAAGCTCAGCTCAAGAGATAATGTTGATGATATATTTTTTTGAATTGCTTCCCCCTAACCAAGTCCCTCATTCTCCTCCAGGATCAACACAGGCGTATGCTCCACAGGTCTGCAAAGGGAAATGGCTTCAGATTTTTTTTTTTTTCCAGGGAACCAGCTTGCTCTGAATATATCTTTGTCCTAAGCCCTAGAAGAACAAAGTGCTAAATATTGCATCATGATGCACAGTTTCTGCTGGAGGAGGCTGCACGGAGGGAACGGAGGGCCTTGGCATTCTGCGCATTCCTTGTTTGCAGTCAGGTCAGCTTAAAAAGATAAAGTGCAATCTGCTGCTTGCTATCCGTCATGAGAAATGAAGCCTGATAATTTTGGAGTAATGTTTAGCTTGTCATTCTTGGGCCATTATACTGAGTTAGTAGTGCTAGGAGAAGGGATTTATTTCCTTCTCTGTCTCTTACTGTAATAAGTCACAGATTAATAATGCTGCAGGCTTCAAAGTCTGTTTTGTTCATAGCTGCTGGCTGGGGAACGGGCAAAAACAAAGATCAGATTTGCAAAGAACTGGGCATTAAATCCCTTCAAAAAGTGTCTTTTGGCACCATGGTGAAGAGCTATTAACAACATTCCTGGATGACTGCAGAAAAATAACAAGTTTTTATAAATGGCTATAACATCCTGGATTAACTACCTGACAAATAGGTGTTTTCAGTTTATTTAGGGCCCAGTTCTTTTTTCTGCCAAGGCCTTTTTCGCTCGCTGCTTTATAGGAGTGTAAAAGGGAATCAGGCCCCAGTTTAAGTGCGAATCAGGCCTTTGGGATGCAGCCACCAGAAGAATCTCAGCACACAGGGCAGTGTGGTTCAGCCATGCCCAGAAATGAATGGGAACCAGCAGCTGCAACATTTGATTGCATCTGCAACTACAGTGCATTAAAAAAATCCCCAGAAAGTGAAAAACTCTAAAGCAAAAATAATAGCTAATGACTGGGGACTCCAGCAACAAGCCTGGCTTGGCTCAGAGTAACAAATATCTCTTAGGTGTGAATATCCAAAGTGTATGAGCTGACTGCTGTGTTAAGCTCACCACTTGCTTATGGCTGATCTTCTTGGAAGAGGACTGCTGGCTGCTTTTCCCAGATAAGTCAGGCAGAATTTTAAAAATCATCCTAGAGGTTTCACTTTCAAACTTGCATATGAGTTCTTCTAACTTTTGAGACATCATTCCTTGTGTCTAAATATAGGGAAGTGTGTTGCAATGTCAAAAACCTGCAGAAATTTTTTCCTGTGACTCATACAGGGTGCTCGTTTAGGTTACTACATTCATTGCAAGTGCCTGCTACATACAGAAATGGGAGCGAGAATCGCTTAAACCAATTCAAAGTTTTAAACTTTGCAGAACATCAGCTAGCGAATTGCTGGTATGTTAGGTGTCCACTGTGGGAGGCATCGCACCCTACTGATAGGGCAGTGGACACTTGTGGTAGGTATGCTGGTAGCAGTTGTCTGACTAGACAGATACTGAGGGCAAGCAAGAGAAATGTGGAGGGAACAGGCTGTCTCAGAAATTAAAGCTTTCCTTTTACATTTTGGAGCACCCAGAGAGTTCAAAGCCACCAGGGAGAAGCAAGGAAGAAGAGGGAGCAATATCATGCTCCCCCTTTTTTTCATGAAGGGTTCTATCCAGGTAGAGTCACCACCAGCAACCTTCTCATTAGAGGAAGAAGTGACTTTTCCATGCAATCTGCTTGCATGCAGTGCAACAATATATTCCGAAGAGCAAGCTCATGCACATGTGGTCCAAGGAGCTGAATTTTTTTTAGAAGAGGACACATAGCAGACCATAGTAGTCACGGGAATTAGGACACAATTCAGAGGGGAAGTTTTGGCATTGTCCATAGCTGAGTGACAACACAGCAAGTGGGAAGAGCACAGGAAGGTCACGGAGTGGTCAGTTTTCTAAAGAGGGACATACCAGAAGCACGGACCCAGGCAGGACATTCTGACTGCACCCTTAAAAGGTCTCTGCTGCAAGAATTCTTAGTGGGGGGTAAGAAATTTCTTGCCTTGTCTTACGGGAAGAGGTGGGAAGCAAGGACATTTGTGGGAGTAAAATGCATTGCCTTGATCTGGCCATTCCCTAACGTCACTCGTGGGTCCTGTCTAATCCTTCTCTCTGGCAATGTTGTTGTCCATCTGTGTTTATCTCTACTCTGAGTGTCCCATTGGCTTTTAAATTTGTGGATGTGCTCCAGATTCAGTGATGAATTTGTACTTTATGATATTTATATCTCCACCCTTCCCTGATTGCTGCACAAGATTTCATGCTGGAATTTCTGACCCCAGGTTTTTAAAGAGGTCTCATGGATTTAGGAGGAAAAAAGAGCCTTTTCTTCCTAAAAAAAAGTAGAGAAGAGTAAAGCTAAAGAGGAGGCAGTTAACTTTTAACTGTGTCCTGGGGACGCTGAACCTCAGCAGATTGTGAGATCTGTGAAGTATGGTGGGATGAAAAAAATGTCCCCTAGAAATTAAGTTGTTGCAATTGGCAAAAGAAGTGGGGAACAAACCCCAAAGGAACATGATCCTGAATGGGGGAAAGCAAAGCTTTGGCCCATGCCTAGCAAACAAAAATGCTGCAGTTGGTCTGCAGATTGTACAGTAGCTAGCAGAAGAGAAGCGAAAATGAATGGAGACTGTGTTTTCCAGAGGAGGTACGTGATATGTGCAGGGACAGTCTCTCCTCTGACCCCAGCCGCCCTGGCAGGGGACAAGCAGCCCCAAGCAATCCGTGCCACTGCCAGCTGTGACCGCCTCGTGGCCCTTGGCAGCTTCCCCAGAGGTAGAGGTTTCATGGGGCTGCCCAAAAGGACTCTATCTCCCTTCTCTTTGCAGCTCCCGCTGCACCCTCTGTGCTCCGGGACCTTGGGTGGTGTCCTGCACCCCTGCAGCAGCAGCTGCACAGCCTTCCCCCGTCCGTGGGGGCTGCCCTCCCCGCTCTCCTCCCTGGGTGATCAGGGCAATGAGCTCTCCTTCCCCCAGCACCGGAGGGATCGCGGTGGGGTATTGAACAGAAGAGTTTGCCCCGGCATTCTTACTGAGCATACCATCAGTAGGGACTTCTTAAACACCATGCCAAGAAATCCAAATATACCAGGAACAGGATGAAGAAAGGTTGACTACCTTTCTGCGGGGTCCAGGAGCAGCAGATCTGCAGGGTGAGACCCTTGGTGCCACGGACCCGGTGGGTCTCACCGCGGACGAGCTCGTTTGGCCTTGTGATGGCTGATGGTTAAAGTGCAGTAAGTTGGTCCTCTAGAAGAGCATGCGTAGTTCAGAAAGAGATTAAATATAACGAATGATGATCTTTATATGCCTGCAAAAATGCAACTACTATGTTAGGTATTTAGTATAATGGTTTTACTAAACCAGAAATACACACCTACTGAAGCTGTCTGTAATATATCCTCACAGCTCTCCGAAACTTTATTTTGGGGTTTGCTCTTATATTAATCATTTCTTGCACTGAAGATAGATTTAAGAGATCAAACTATGACTAACTGTTACAAACTTCTGACTGAATATTTTTATTCTTAGCCTGTCACAGACCTCTATTTTTAGTCAGCGGGAACAGTGGCAGGGTGATTAGCATCAGTAATTTTTGGTATTTGTGATGCATTTTCAGAATCTTAACCAAGAGGAAGTATTCCCAGATATTTTACTTAATGTATTCAAAACATTTAGTGAGGTTGATCTTTTATTTTTAACTTTTATTACATGTTAGATTTTCAAGGCCAAGAAGACTACCAGCAACTTTAATTTTTTTGTTATAGTAGAAGATTACAGAAATCAGACTGATAAACAGAAACAGTTAGGATTTTTTTTTTTACAGAATTGAGCAAATTGCACAATGGTTGGCATCCCTGAAAGGACTGAGCACACTCATCTGTTAATGAAATTAATGAAGTTTAGAGTCAGCTATTAGCACTTTCAAGGACCCAACCTTGTATCTCTCTGCTTTAGTTTCCTTGAAGTTAATTGCACTTGCATTAAACCTCAGGGTTTAATGCGCTTGACGACATCGTAGGAGCATTATAGGAATTAATCTGGGACTCAAAACACCTGAATGCTTTTCTGGGAACAGTGGGTGACCGGGAGCAAA
The DNA here is from genome assembly GCF_964188355.1 of Buteo buteo. Classification (NCBI taxonomy): domain Eukaryota; kingdom Metazoa; phylum Chordata; class Aves; order Accipitriformes; family Accipitridae; genus Buteo; species Buteo buteo. Next base: position 5,664,462 of record NC_134189.1, on the reverse strand, counting down.
ACAAGCAGCTGCCCATGGCATCAGCTTTCCTACACAAGAGTGCCGGGTGGTTACTCACCTTTGTGCAGTACATGGTGCTTTACAGATAGTAAGGACTCTGCAAGAAATAAATTTTTTTTGTCCCTATAAAGGCAGAAAGACAAAAATAGCTACGTAAGTAAGAATTAAAGACACTGAATCAGTACATGCAGAATTACTGAGAATTGAGGTCTCCATCTTTAAACATATGATTTTGTTGGAACTAATTCTTAGATCCAGCTGGATCAGACTGTCTTTCCACTATAAAGCTCCACATGAATTTAAACTTCGGTATAATCAAACCATTTTTTGAACATTTGAGGGTCTGACTCAGTGAATAAAGAAGTCAGTTGAAATCTTCCATTGAATCCTAAGAAATCTTGAACAGATGGTAAGATTTGCAGTGGGAAAAGGATGACTAATTGACATACATGTCAGGTAATCTGCTACTTACTAGAAAAATAACATAATTAAAGGAGGAAAAGCGTGGGAGAGCACGAGTGTGAACATGTGGACATGAGTCTGCACTTGATATCAGAGTGTTTGTAGCTTGCCTGTCATTTTTAATACTATTTCTAATGAAGAATAATTATACTTAGTGAACTAGATACAATGAAAACATGATGCAGAACACAACAAGCAAATATTTTAGCTTAAGTTAAAAACTGCTTTTACTTGATCTCATGTTTTACTCTCAGTATGGCAAGATGTTACAGGAGGCAGCTGTCAGTAGCAAAATCTTTCCTGACAAAATGGAGTCTTTTTCCTCTGAACGCTGTGTATTCCAACTAAAATTTCTTCTCACTTGCTTTTGGCTATAAGAATTTAATAGCTATTTAATGTTTTTTCCTTGTAGATATTTTATAGTGCTGGAACCTCTGCAATCCACTCATTTCAGCTGCAAAGACACAACGTGATTGTCCTGTACACTTTTCTGTGGCCTGTTGCAGGTGCACAGAATTTCTCCAGTAACTTGTAAGTGAGGGCATATTTATTACAAAGCAAAATTAAGTTATTCAAGGAACTCCAGTAAAAATGTTAGTGGTTAGGTCAAAACCACTTGAAAAGATACGTGAATGTAAGTAGGTGCCTTTTCTGCAACCACAACTTCAAGAACAATTTTGACATAACTGGTGCCATGGGGCAATATTTACTACAGGCAGTAGGTACTAGAGGCATCCTACCCTTTCAGGGAATGACATCCTTGAAGATAAACCCAGGGGTCCTTTCCAAAGAGTCTCCTTCCCACCCAACTGAGTTGGTGGGTTAATTCTGGTCAAGCACTTTGCACTGACTCCCCACACTGTTGCTTTCGTTTAAATGTGCAGCCAACTCTTTGCATCAACTACGCTTCTGCAAAGTGCTGTGCTGGGAAAGGCAGAAGTAAAAACCCAGCAAAACTTGAGAAGGAGCCAGGCTGCTGAAGAGTGGGGGTTAATGTTAAAATAATTTGCTATGCCTGCCATTCCTTCATGCTTTAAGGGCAATATGAAGTACTAGCAGTAAAATGGGAAGAATCAGCAGCAACACATAGGTGTGTGCCAACAACATGGGTAGTTGTCATCTATACATCAGATGCTTAAAATACCACAAGAGACAATGCAGAAAACAATGCAGAGGGCTCACTGCTAATCTGGACTGTGGCTTCTTCACAGTTCACTGGCACTGAAAGGAGCAACACAAATGCTGAGGAAAACGCTGTCCACTAGAATCACAGTTTCTGTTTTACAGACCAGGGTTTCTAGGTTGCAAAACAGGCACAAAAATTGTACCAGCAATTCAAATCATTTAGAAGTCGTTACAACATCTGTACCAAAAATAATATGGGCTGGTCTGCTTGGAATTTAGTTAAGTGAAATAGAGTTTTAATTCCAAGACACAGATTTTTAAGAGTTGTTTCACAACTCTCTCATCAGGCAGGTCCACCCCCCAAAGCAGGGCACAGAGCCTTGGGCAACCTCTGAACAGGCTGATATATCTCCACAGCACAACGTGGGGACACACAAAGGTACTGGCTCCTGTCCCAGCTGCAATACGGATGGCTTTATGTGGGGCTGCACCCTTTTTTGAAGCAAGGCCAGTTAGTAATTATATAGCATTCAGCTCTGGGAATAGGTAGCTCAGGGCTCTTTGCCTCAATACTGCCCTGCCGGGTGTAGACATGCCTTGAATCACAGCACGGTGCTGAAGAGGCGTTGACTCCTGTGCTGGTTTTTCAAGTAACCTTTGAAATCATGAAGGGGTGGGTGGGTGTGTGTATCCTGCAGTTTATTTAGTTTTCCATTGAAATATATTGCTTGAGGTCCTTCAGCTCATCACAGGTCCTCCTCGTCCAACACGTGAGTCATCAAGGCTTCCTGTCTACGAAGCAGATGCCGGTCTTCTGATTTAAAGGTGTCCTGATGGGGCAGGTAGGCACACAGGTAGGTTAGCCATCACAATAGCGACTCCAAGAAGGAGCAAGGCCACCCAAGCAAGAAAGGAGGAATAAGGCATTTAGCTCCCGGTTCCCTCTTTTCAAGGTTAGAGAAGGAACCAGCTCATTTCACTACAAACTCCCCTCATATAAAACACCACCCAGTTTCAACTTTTGCTCTGGGCCTCGGCACTCCTTCCTTCCCCGTATTTATTTCGCCATTTTTATTTTCATTTTTTTCCCAATTTCTCCTCGCCAGCTGCAGGCCCACCCCAAGCAGGAGGTCCGGCAGCTGGCTGGGAGCAGCAGTGCTCATCCCCAGTGCTGCGATAAGCTGCGCTGCGGGGCTGGGAGGGTCCCGTCTCAGCCCCCAAAGGTTGGCTGCCGCCTCAGTCCTCGACATCTGTTCCTTTTCCAAAGTAATGACTGCGGGAGTGGCCTTTGGTTGTCAAGTCCCCTGTTACCGCTTGCAGTTTTGCACAGTACTCCCACACATATAAGCCAAGGGATCTGATTATTTTAAGTGCGCTCACACGTGTAGTTCTTACGTTGCCTTTTCTACTGCGAACTTTTGGTCCAAGGGAATCATCTGTGTAAAACCGTACTCAGCTTTTTTTACCAGTGGAACTCAAATAAATACTCGTTGTATAGTTTGCTTAAAGATGCTATATTTTCAGCCATTGTATTTTGCTTTCATTGGTAAAATGATTCTAATGTCACAGTTACTGCTGACACAACACTGGCTTTGCTCCACAGATTTTAATGATTGACTCCCGTGCCGATTGTTTTGGGATTCTCTTCAGTCAACAGATTTTTGACACTGAATTTCTGGTTGTTTCTGGATAGTTTACTACCAAGGGTTCTTTGCTAACTGCTTTTGAAATTCCCGTTTCTATTGTCAAAGCTGTTTGGATGGGAGTTTTCTCCTTCCCAGCCAGGCTTCTCCCTTAGCTCAGCGATGCCAGGAACTCCTAATCCCGAGTCTCTGACATCATGGTCCGTTGCCACGGCAATGCCTGAGAGCCGTGCGAGTCAACGGCCTGGTTTTTCTGCAGAAACTATGTAGGAGAAAGGGTGAAATCAGAGGGAGCACTAACATTCTTATGACGTGCATACATACAAATGTATGCGAAAAAAGAACTGGGGAAGAATGTAAAAGCTGGAAACCCAGAAGTTAGTTATTTGGGTTTTGTGTTTAAAGCGTGGGCTCGAAGCAGAGGGAAATTCTTCTTGTGTGTTTCCTAAATTCCTAGCCCTTGGTCTTGTGCTGGACCTGGACAGCATGACTTCATCCAGTCAGCATACTGCCAGTGCCCTCTCTTCATGGATGTTAAGTTGGTGGTTGGTTTGGTTTGAGGTTGTTGTTGTTCATGACATTTCCATGCTTTTTCCAAATTTGGAGAGTTGAAAGAGGCAACAGAACAGGGCTCGGATTTATCCATTCCTTTTCTTCCCTCCCTAGTTATTTTGTGGCTCTAGTTTTCTAGCAAACAAGAAATCCCTAGCCCCTGGAATGATTCATTCAAATTATATTGCACTTTTCTTTCAGCAACACTTAGGTTCCCACTCAATTGAAAATATGCTATAATGTACTCTAATTTTTTAGATAATTTCTTTCTTCCTGTACTTAGTTGTCCACTTCCAAAGATCTCTACCTGTCATCTAAGGAAAAATGCTTGTGCTGAAACCTATGCTGTTAGAATCGAATTTCCTTAGTTAAACTGTACTGACTTAATTATCTGTGCATAAATGAAACCTATTGCAGTTTAGTCACATCTCATCCATAGTTAATTTATAGAAAGAAAAAAAAGAAAAGTCTTTAGTCATATATCATTTGGACATACATTATGATGGTGGAGGTGATTATATACTACAATTTCCTGGTTCACAATGCAAGCAAATGTGCAATCTTTGAAGAAATTTTACATTACTGTTGCACTTGTGAAGAAGTCTTTGCCTGTGGGAAGCTATGGAAAAGGGCAAGAATACACACTTTATACTTTTAACTCTCTTATTGTGACCAATGGGTTCTTATTTGGCACTGGTACTTGGGCTGAAATTCCTGAAAATGAGGGGTTGGAATACACGGCCTGATGTAAGCCAGTTGCATAAAATATGCCTGGACCTGGCAAAACTCATTTCTCCTTTAATGCAAAGCTAACCTGCAAAATCTGCTTTCATTTGCTAGGGCAGGCTACTCTGCTGTATGGATTAAATGTGCAACTTCCTTGATGACAACATTTTGTTTAAGCTTGGTGAATGACTCTCTGCCTTGCCAATTTATGACACTATTTCCCTCTGGGCATCCCTTTTGGCTTATCTGTTACTGCCAAGATATGTGAATTGAATCATCTGGTAGTACTTGAGCTATACATCTCACCCCAATAAATGGCCGATGGTCAAGCTGACTCAGCTGCTGCTGTATGTTATACCCCTAAGCTTGTTACATTTACTTAATTAATTCATTCCTGCTTTCAGACGTTGGAAGCTGATAAGGGGAGGTTGCCCTTAGCTCAGTTCCTATTTCTTAACTTAAAGATTTGATTAAATGTAATAATAAAATTACATTAGTCCTTTGAACTCATATCTACCCATGATTCAAAGGATTAGAAGAAGTTAATCCAATCTTTTAAGGAGGTTTTTGAAGTTTTGAGAGTATCTTTCTTCTTAGGGGCACACTTTGTTGTGTTAGCCCCCTTTCTTTGTCATTTTCTGAAAGTCACCTATAGCTTTGCAAGGCTTGAGGGAACCGCTGCAGCCGCCTCATCTGCCTGCTGCCTGCTTCAGGCCCTCAAGCTGAGGTCGCCCGTGGGTTCCCACACTGGAGGGGCTCATTCTGCCTTTCTTCTTAATGAGCCCTCCAGCAAAGCCCCTGCAAAATAGATGTGCTGTGGAAGACAAATATAAAATACGCTTCTTTCTCATGTCGCCTTTCACTTCAGCGGACTGACAACCGTCAATAAGCCCTGTATCTCCGTCCAGTTCATGGATGCCGTGGAGGTTGTATTTTGTTGGCTAAACACAAAAGGTTGAATATCCCTAAATTCCTCAGATGCCTGATGAATTACCACAGACAATTAACAAAAGAAAGACCTTTCCCTCCTCCCACCAAAAGTCACTTCAAAACCTGCACCTGGTCGTAATCTTTTCTACTTGAACTAATTGCTATTTGCGGTGGCATATGGAACAAGGCTCCTTTGCCTAATAGTGGTATTTCAAACTACAAAGACATTTCATAATATTGCTTGTTCATTTTGGAGACTGCCTATACTTTACAAAGATTTTCCTTTGCAGGAACTGTGGCTCTCAAAAATCTCAAAAAAAAGAGAACAAAAAGCAAGTGCCTCTGAGAAAGCAAGGGCATTTTCATATTTAAAGCTTCATGAGAGAAGGATCAGAGAACATCAAATTTTGCTCATCATCTTGAGTAATTCATATATACTTACACAAAAATCTGAATGAGTTTCTAGTCTACATGGGCACTGTGTAAAAGTGAAAGCTTTATTTATTTTTAAGTAGGCTTGTCCAATTGAATTTCCTTTTGATACACAAGGTACATGATGTGGTTAATGTTTTACCAATAAGCTTTTAGAAGATAGTTAATAGCTGTTAAGGCCACAAGGCATCAATGCGATCAGCTGCTCGGAAGCCTGGTGTAGCATAAGCTATGAGTCCAGAAAATTCTGCAAAAGAGGAAATTATTCTTTCCAAATATGTTAGTACAGTGGCTTCTGGGGTTTTTCTTTCAGGAAAGCATTCAATCTTAACATGAAGATGCCAGATGACAATGAACTAATCATTGTAATACCCCACAAAGTGTGATTTGTGGCTGTTGTAGAATAGAAACTGTCATGCTCTTCTTCCCCTAAGATCCACTCACTTTTTTAGAGGAGCAGATTTCTCTCCTCAACAGCCTGGTGATACCAGGGCTCAGCCAGGCAGAGCCAAGTCCCTCCAGAGGGTGTTTGGCCCTGCACCTCTCACATCCTGGATAGAGGCTGTAATCTGCCTTTGAGCTGGAGCCATCACGATGTCTTTTATGGATACATGCCAGTGTGGAACATAGAAGTTCTACTTTGTGTAGGGTAATTCAGGTTTTAATGGAGCAGGGGCAACATTTCATCCTCTCTCATGTGGTTTTGGTGTTTTTTCAGGCATTGGCTTGGGTGTGGGAGTGGAAACCCCACCTCTCCCCATCCATTTGAGCTATAAAACCATGGGGATATGGAGCCGTTCTCTCTTCCTGTGCCCAACCAGTGTTGAAATAGTTAAGTAAAATGAGAGAGGTCCAAGAGGAGGGGTTGGCAGAGACTCATATAAAATGATTGCACGATGGGAGTGTTCACCTAGGGAGGTGGGTAACATGCACACAAATGTCCCCAGGCAGATGCTGGAACTGTACCTGTTTCCTAGATGAACAGAGATTAATTATCTGCCAGGCTTATGGCTAAAAAGCAAGCAGGCCTTTCACCTATCTTTTGAAAGACATAAAGCCAGCTTTGGTTTGCGAAATCAAATAATTATAACTCTGGCTCCAGTGGAAGAGTCAAGGTTATGGGTCGTTAGCAAAGTTGGGCACTTCCCTGCAATTCAGTTGGGAGTTGGGCAAACACAAGCACTGGAGCTTGCTCGTCAGGTCTTTGCTCCTAACAGGCAAGTGAGGCTAGCACCATAGTATTGCGGTTTCTATAAATCCCACTTATAGGAATATAACTATGGGGGCATCTGTTGGAGTCAGTGACAATGGTTTCTTCAGTGCAAAGCTGTTTACTTTTTCTGTGTACGTGTGTCTATCTACCCAGTAAGAAAATGTCGATTTGTGAGAAGCAACCCACACTTACATTGATCGAACGAATTGCCAGTGACCAAAAGGTGAGAGCTTGCTTTGTTTCAGCCACACTGCTGGCCCAGCTGGGATTACAGCGAGGGCAGGTCCACCCCCCCGGCCCCATAAATCCTTCTCATACACGTGGTGGTGGCAACGTCAGCAGGGCAGTACAGACATTGGTATGGCCGAGGGTGTCCCAGGAGGTTTGCGTGGCTTAGGGTAAAGCTCACACTGAGGTATCTTAGGTGCAGTTGACTGAGCAAGGTAGGTTTAAGCTAGCATGAGCAAGCACCCTGGTTGCAGGAGGGACGTGCTTTTGGTACCTAACTCTTCTTTGTGCCCTGGACAGGGAACCCACATATTCCCTTGACTGTGCACCGTTAGTTGTGCTGGTGGTACCATACCCTGTTGAGTAACGTACTCCGCCACTGGCTCACCCAAGAGTGGCAGTGGGATGAAGGAACACAACAAACCCTGCCTTAACCCTTCTTTTTGGGTTATGTGATCTAGAAAGCCTCTTTCATCCCAAATTTCTCTGAACAAACATGCACACGACCAAATCGTGCTCTTCATCCTGAGTGCATGCCTCTCCTGTATGGAGCACTGGCCACCCATCTCATGGCACCCCATTTTTACTGAGCTCTACATCTTTTACCTAGCTCAAGTAATTTTAGACTGGCCGACTCTCTAAAGCCTTTTTATACTGAGATAAGAAGGGAGAAAAGGGCAGAAAGTTTATCCCTCCAGCTTTGCCCTGGATTCCCTCACAGGCAGGATTTCAGTCCCATCTCCACATTGGAACAATCTGAGTTTAAAAGGCTGAAGCATCCCTTGCTGAGCAGCTAGTGTCAAGGGTGACATTACACACCATACAGAGATTATCTTGATGCTTCCTATCGACTAATATGCCTTTTTGATATAAAACATATTAGCCTGATTTAATTTCCCACCTTCATTACAACAGCTGTCCAACTAGGACAACAGTACTCCTGCATGGCATCTAAAATCCTTGCTGTAGTAATTACATGCAGCAGTGACTGGATTGAATTTGCTATTCCTATGATTCACCTGTAACAATGATCTTTGCCAGCATTTTCTTTTTTAGTGGATAGATCATTTGAAGTATTACCTAGTACATTTGACCTACAGAAAAAGAATACTTGTCATCATTAAGTTACTATCAAAAGGAGAGGACTGTGGGTATAAAGATTATAGATATATCTTGTGGATTAGGTCTTAATATAAAAAAGCTCACAGAATTCCTCATTTGTTCCATCCCCAGTCATGCAAGGCACTAAGCAAAACCGTATCTTGCGGAAATTGCTCTGCACGTGCAAAGAGGAAAGATAATTTAGAAAGCCTTGGCACACAGCTCAGTTCAGTGTCATTGACTGAAAGCGAATGGAATAGATTTAGTGGGGCTGAGGAAGAAGCTGCAGAAGAGCTCCAGTCCACAAAGAGATGGGGAATTAACACTGTTTAGGGGTGGGGTTTCTTTAACAGACTTTTTAAATCCCATTTGAGTATTCCTCCTTGGTTGCTGTTTTTGTTCAATGCCCATTAGATCAGAAGAAAAGGTTATTACTGACTTTGCTGGGCCTTTAATGAGGCTTTTAACCATTGGATATCTTTGATGACTTCCTTCCCTGCCTACAAACTATAGTTATTAATGGCAGCTTCTTTTGCTTTCTTTAGGGTCTGTGGTTTGTAAATATAAATATAGTGATTGCAATAGGTTTGTATATAATGGTGTGCCCTGAGGCCCAAAGGCTGACAAAAAAAAGGGAGTCACTATGAATTTTGCTACAAATCTGCTTTCTGTGTGATTTATGTATCATGTGGCAGCTGTGGAAAGCTAAGACCACGTCAGAAACTCTGGTTTGATAAAGTGTTTGTATGAAGAATAGTTCTTACAGTGTTTGTAGAAGATTGTCATGGCTTAAAAATGCTGTGGCAGCCCAAGAAGTGGCTTTGAGTGCAAACATGAGAATCCCCCTGGTTATGACACCAATGGCTGTGCATGGGGAACAAGGCCAAAATAGCATTCAAAATAGCATTCGAATAGCAGCAGGTTGGAAATAAGGAGGAAATAAACATAGAACAAAGAGAGAAAGTGGGGGAATTCAGAGGAGGCAGCTGGCAAAGAAAACTTTATTTTAGTGGGATGTCACTTTTTGGTCTGGGGGTTAGCTGACGTGACTACAACTGTTATGCACTGTGGTTGCAGGCATATATCTTTTCCCAAACTATGAAAATAATTGTTTTCATATTTCTTTCTTAATCTTTTTCACTGGAAAAGTATTGTTTTCTGTTTTAAAAAAATGTATGGGTAAGGACAGCAGTTTTATGTTGGGAGTTTAGCCTTGTGTCACCCAGTAGCTACATGCATCCTGTCCATGGATCTTGGCTGTGTCAGACTGAAATAAGTAACAAAACAAAAGTACACAGCAGATACTGTGCAGGCAGACACCCAAAGCTCCTTGGTGTCTATAGCATCCACAGCTGTGCTGGTCTTGTCTTTCCTTCCAGCTCAGCAGCGTTTCAAAATCACATGTTTCTGTCTGGTTAGATCCCTTTGAGATACCAGTTTGGAATTCCTTTCAAATATCTCATTTAACATTAAGCTCCATACAAAGACAAAAGATGTTGCTTCTTGAAGGAAACAGGTTTTCCCCAGGGGATTATATGACTGCTGTTATTACCTTTCCTCCTACACCTCTTTCCCAACAACATATTTCTTGCAATGTTTTAAGGGGCCTGAAATGCTAGTTTCCACTTTGACATATTTGGGAAAAAAATTGATGCTATAAATCTTTGTTCATGAATAATGCGATCATGAGACCTAGACGGGCGTTCATACGAAAATTTCAGATAAGATCAAGGAGGTCTGGGGGAGCTGATTTTGGAATATTTTTCTTCCTCTTTTTTTACAAGGCTAAAACCAACAGAAGTTAAAATTTGACACAAACTCTGAGGTCTTAGTGTAAGGCATCAATTGGTAGTAAAAAAAATACCTTTGCTCTCACTGGCAAAGATCTGATATATATAAATCGAGTGAAATCAACAGACAATTGAAACCAAACATGTGTAGCACATAGTTTCCACTGGGTTTTTATGACTGAACTAGCATCGTAACTGAGTTCAGAAGTGAAAAAGCTTGGAAAAGTGTTAATATCTACCCTGACAGATTCTTTTTAAAAGACGTCGTGTCAGCCTCACAATCTTCTATAGCATCTTTATGAAAGATTTGTCGATGGGGTTTGGAAAGAATTACCTGGCAAAATATTACTGCAAAATAATACCATTACACTCTCTAGGAAAAAGAGAACTCTGTGTTCCACTAGCAAGTTCCTGTTCTCTACATGCTTAGCAGGATCCTTTTTATTTTCACTGTCCTCATGGTGTCTACAAAGCACCAGACCTTACCTCAGACATACTCAAAGACCTTCTGCAGTCAGTTTCAGAGTTACCTGAACACAAAAATCCATATTTCAACATGTTTTTCAGCATTATGCTTTGCTTATGCCAGGTAAGCATTGCAAACCTGCTGATATATGGCTAGTGGGAGATGGAATGGTTTCTGCCATCAGAACAGGGCTGTGTTCTCAAAAGGAAACGTCATTCTATTAAGCAGTTGGCTTTTCGGTGTTCTTTTAACAGATTTAATGGAAATTGAATATCACACCCCTTTGGGTAGAAAGATAAATGGGCCAACGGCTCTTGGCTACTGTCATAGCTACAGTTCATGTGGGAGTGAGTGTACATGAGTAAAGACGACATTTACAAATACCATTTGTAAAAGTTATTACATGGAAAAAAGTTTTTTCTTCTTAGTCCTAGACTGGTCTGTGTTGCTTCCTTCCTCTCAACAAGGAGTTTTATGGTACTTCAAACACAGATGACACATGTGTGTGTCCATTTGGTTTCAACAGTCACACATCATTTTATGTAAATTAGCAATGCTTCAAGTCAGATTGTATAATTATAGAGTTGGGGTTTTTTTACTCCAAAATAGTTATTTCTGAAAAAGCTGTTGCTAACCAATAATCGGGCCTTTCTCTTTTTCAAATGATAGAAGCTGAGAACTGCCATAAATCAAAGGCACCAGCTTTTATCTGAAAACGCCTCTACTCGGAAAAGCCTTGATACTTTATTCCAAATGGAGGCTTGTCACCATAGAGATAAGATGAATTCAAGGATTTAAGACTTGCCAGAAAATACTATGTACCATGTTTAAGATAAAACTTTGCTTGCTTAAAACAGCAGTGGAAGCTGAAACTGTAAACCACCATCTAAAAAAGACAGACTGGCAAAAGCAAAGAAAGGATTCACATTCTTTAAATAAAAGCTATCTGTTTTTAACTAAGAGTGTAAGTACTGAAGCTATGTCCTCAGACCTCTTTAACAGCTATGGTTACTGTGTATTTTAGTGACTGAGTCACATAAGTATTTGATTTTCTGGGCGTTTCATTCTCCCTTTTCCTCCACCTTCAAAAATAAATGTTCTTCTTTGTTTTATTTTAATTTATCCCTTAACATTTTAAAATCTATCTGGCCTTTTTTCAGGACCAAAAGAAACTGTATCAGTTCTTTTTGGTGATCTATAAGGTGTGCTTTGATATGGTTTTTTGTGTGTAACAGTCCCTCTGCTCCTAGAAATTATTTTACTGCACCCAAATTTGGGCTAAGCATCCCCAAACACAGATATACCGCACATCCTCTAAATAGGCATTCGAACAATCTGCTCTCTCCTATTACCCATGAAAGAACAGCTAGAGTTTTCAAATGCGCCTTGGGAACTGAGACACTGCTGTAACTGTGACTTGTGTTATCGAAGCCTATTCCCGACTAAGACATTTTTGAAAATGAACTTTTTTTTGAAAATAATGCTTCCAAGGCATTTCAGTGCTCTGGAAAACATTATTCCATATTGCCACAAGGCACACTGCCCCTCAAGGTTGAGAAGAAGCTTTAACGTAAAGTTCTCAAGGAAGATCTGGGAGAGAGGGAGACAGCAGCATCTGTCTACCACAGAGAACATCTGGTACCCCAAAAAATCCACTGTGTTCGGTGTCTCCCCATCCTCCTCATGGCAGTGGGGACTGCTGCAGGGTGAGGACCATGAGATGGGGTGAGCTGCCCTCGCAGGCACTGGCTGTGGCCAGACCGATTGGTGGGGATGGATGCCGTCACCTCGGAGTTGCCTACACACAGAAGACTGCTAGGGCATCCTAGGGGCAGTCCCTGCTGTCCCAGGCTCTGACACAGTATTTGGGCAGGTAGAAGGGGATTGTCCATCACCCCCAGCACCAACGGCTTGGCCAGGGGTATGGAGGAGGGCTGAGAAGTGAGTGGGCACGCGAGGGGGGAAGTGTGCTGAAAGTTTTGGGGCTTCTGGGCTCATAGAGCTTGGTGTTACTATTAATAGTATTAAAATTAATAACACAAATAACAACAGAATTAAAATTTTTCTTTTTAGTGGTTACCCATGCAGTACCATAGATACTATAATACAGAACAGAAAATACGATGAAGTCCCCACATCAAAACTAGGGGCTGCCTTTTAATCACAGTAAAGCCATTTTAACAACCTTTGGCAAGCTCAGCAGCAATGCAAATATTCCAAGTGGTGCAATATGTGTTTAGGAGAGGGGAGAAAGGGCTTAAAATTCATTTAAATTGAAAAACAGCAGTCATGCATTTCTCTAAATGATTGTTTTCAGTACCGTAAGCCACATCCTTTCAAATTTCCTCTGCTTGGCCACATCATTGGAATGAAGTGTCATAGCTGGTTAAGTCACTTTGACATCATCCTGATGATGTGTCAAGCACAGGAAATTTGAAAGGACAGGGCTCAGTAAGGTCTTACCCTAACTTGCCTTCTTTTGACAATTCCTCCCTCCTGCCCCACACCCTCCCTGCTCCTTTTTTCAGCTTCAGTGTTTCTGAGCTTGGTTAACTCTTAAAATCCCTAGGATGAGGCTAATACTGCCAAAAGTGTGGAGATAGCATTCTGCAGGTCTCCCACCTTTCTTTCAAAGCTAGCACTTTCAAAGTGTCCAAATATTTATGACGAAGGGCCGTAAGTGGAATCAGTTACACTGAAATTGTCAGAGAAAAGCCGTGCAAGTCCACCTCCGCTGGCAAGATGCGTGTGGCTGCAGCTTCAGAGTGTAGGACTGGAAGAGACCCTGTAGGCTGTGAGCCCTCTGCCTGGCTACATCAGGCAACTGGTGGAAGTAGAGTCCATTGCATAAACTGCTTAATAACAGCCTAGTCAAGTTTTTTCCTTCAAATGCTGCTACTGGGAAACTGTTCCAAAAACTCACGGCTCTGAGTAGGAAGCAGTGTACAGAGCTCTTGTGCCAGAGCTGTCCTTCAGCTTAAATAGCTCTTTTTCTCTCATCTCCTTCCTCCACCCCCAATGTACTTAGAGAAAACAATCCTACCTCTTCTCAAACTTCACCTTGCTGACCTGAACAAGCCCTGCTATATTTTCTCATGAAGTCGTCTCTCCACTCTCTTGAGAAGTCCCTCACTGCATCATTTTCAGTTTCAATGCTGCTTTCTTGATAATAGATGAGCAGGAAAGAAAACAGTATTCCCTCTGTGGACTTCCCACAGCTTCTCACACAGCACTACTATTGTCCTATTGCTGTTGGAAGTACCTCCCCTATCTACTCACCACAGGACCTCCAGGGTTTGTCCATGGATGCATCCTGTTGACCGCCCAGACCCATCCTGTGGTCCATTCATATGTAGATGTTTCTTTCCAGTAGAAATTCGTGGTTCGGAGACAGAAAGTATTCGACATGTATCCATGTGCTTAATGCTGGTTAGCTATCTCTGAAGGTTCAAACTAGCCCGCAGCAGGCAGATGGGGGCAAACCCGTGTCTTTGCTCCCTCCGTGCAAGGGCATTGCTCTCCGTTCCGTTACACATGATCTCACTTCCACTGCGGCAGCCCCCAAGGTTATCCACTTCTTTCTTTCTAATTCTTCTCATGCTTTCCATTTTTACATCATCAGTAAATATCTCTCATTTGCTACTATTTTCCGTGCCAAGGTCACTAATGAAACTATTAAGAAAATAGGTCCTAAGGTCAATCTGTCGAACAGTAGAGTTCCTCCCACCTGATAACTTTCCTTTCAGCAGAACCTGTTGTGAGCTGACCTTTAGGCAGTTCCCTGTTGACCTTATAGTTATTATACTAATTCTCAGCTTCTGCACATAATGTAACCTTTTTCCCTACGGCTTCATATCAAACGTTTACCTGAAATCCAGATAAAATGCTGCATTTTGTTTGTCTAGGAAAACATTTTTATCACCAAAGAAATATACCTGCTTATTCTTGCATGATTCAGTTTTGTTAAAGCCATACTACATTTTATATATTTTTTTATTTCTCTCTACATATATTTTCTTTCAAAATTCATTCTTATATTTTGTATACTATTAAAGTCAGGTTAGTGCCTAGTTGTCAGTGGGCTAGTTCCATCTTTTCTCAAGCAGCAGCATTACATTAGCTATGTTCAACCGTAATGCACCATGCCAATTTAATGTAATCAGTACAAAAATCGCTACCCGATCCTCAGTTTCTTGTGCCAGCTCTTTCACAGTTCCAGGAGGTAGATTGTCTGGTCCAGAGATTTCTGTTTCAACTTCACCTGTGTGTATTTTCAGTTTGAGGGTGGCACTTTCATTACTCTCCCTACTCTATTTCATTGTTTTTATTAAAAACAAGGGAGAGTTTTGAAACTACCTGAATTATCATTGATTTCTACGCCATCTTCACTCCAGTGGGACTTTACTTTTTCTTCGATCTTATACCTATGGTTAAACAGCTTCTTGCTTATTGTCTCAATTGTTTTTTCAAGGTGTAATTCAGCTTGAATTTCATTGATTCTCACTTTACCTGTAAGTTTCCTGGCATCTAATGTAGCTCATTTTGCTGATCATTCAATTTTTCCCTCCTGAGAAGGCTTTTTCTAAAATCTTAACATAGTCTTTAAGGTAGTTATTTACCTCTTTCTGTCCAGAGTGCTTCTCTACAAGTTTACAAAGATTTTTCCTTTGCTTATGATATAGATTCCAGATAGGCTTCATCCATTTGACTTTGAGTAATTCTATGTTTCCTCTGCACTCAGGTCCTTCATTTCTTTTGGATAGCTCACTAATTAGATACCTTCATTTTTCAGTCTTTATCCATTTGAAATCTAAAACCTTAATTACAAAACTGCCTTTGTTTATCCTTAAATTGTATTTAAACTGAATCAACCCATGATCCACTTGAAACAAGTTTTTATTTCTTATCACTTTTAAAAACAAAGTCTAATTAAGGGTGCCCTCTTGTTCAATGAACTTTATCTTAGTTGATAAAGAAAATTGTCTGCTATCATACTCAGGAAAACCTGGACCTTATCCTTAATGTTAATATTTATCTTTCATGTATATTTTTGCATAGCATAATATACTGTACTTATGTACTCCAAATAGTTTTATCCATGCTACGTGATCGCTTACTCCTTTATGGTCTCTTACAGCATAGCATATAATGTTACTCCACCTCATTTTTCTCTAAAAATACATCTTTTCATCACAAACCCTTCAATATCCCTGTTCTCTCATCCTTGACAAAGCATCTTATATTTTTGGTGAAACATGATTTAAGATCCTCAGCTACACATTCTAATTTTCTTTTTTTTAGGGACAACCTGAACATTTCAGTTGTCCCTTAATGATCACTGGTTTAGTAACCAGATCAGAAACTGTCCTTTCTCTAACAGTGCCATCACTTGGGTGATTGCTTTTAGTATCAACCTTCCATTTTTCCTCACTTCCATTGTTTCTTTTGGAGGCTGGGGAAGGTTGATGAGTATATTACTATTTTATAACTGTGGTCTTTAGGTCTGGGTGCTCAGAAATGAAGGGTCTGTAGCGCATGCGGTGTGACTGCCTCTACCATCAGGTCAGCAGCATACCCAACACAGCCCTGGACTGAGGACCTTTCTAGAGAGGACCAAGTGAAAGACATCACCTTTAATGAAAGAGATGGACAATGGGCTGAAATATCCCTTTATATTTACATTATTTTGGATTAACACCACTAGTTATATGTAATTTCCACCAGTGTGAAAGGTAAGTCAGGGCCAGTATTTTCAGACCTGAACAGAGATATTAATTTTTCCTAAAATATAATATATCTAGATGCAGACTCTGGCTATAAGTTAGAGATTCCATTGCTGTAGCTTCCCTCTCTTTCTCTAATTATTACTAATTGCATTATTAAATCATTTTGATAAGCGAGTTACATCCAGCCCCTATATTCAAAGTGCCCTCTGCCTGAACTCTTCAAACCTGGCACAAAAATTTCTGGTAAAGTTTACAATACAAATGCTTTATGGAAATAAAGTGGCACTAGGAATGTTTTGACTAACTGTGCCAGTTCAAACCCACATAAGTCATACAATGAATTGTTATGGTTTGAAAAGAGCTGTTTGCATTTTATTTTTTTTTTAAGCATTAATTATATGACATATAAAGCTACTAACATCTTAGGTGAGGGAAAGTGCCAAAATTGACATTACAAAAATGTTCACTTTGGTATTAATTCTGTGTTTATGGGGCGTCTCATGTCTCTAAAATCTCCCTAGACCACTATTAATCATAACCTATCAAGTACATTCATCACATATTTTTCCTGTCATACGCCAAATAATGTCTTATTAATTAAAGGGGTAAAAAAATTGGAAAGGTTCCTTTTCTTTCCTATTGTTTTGCAGAAGAGGAAATGATAAAGTTCAAACAGTAAATCTGCTCCTTTCCAGAAAATGTTCTTATTGGGAAAGCGGACTTCAGTCATATTAAAAGCAAAACTGTTTTGCAAATTTTGGCCCAAATCTGGCTTGGGCTGCTTGCTCATCTAGTTCTTCTGAACTCAATTCACTGCAAAAGCAGGATTTGGCCTTTTAGCACTTGTGCTGCAAAATCCATGACTGTTATTAAAGGCATTTTAATTAAACCCAGCATTAGAACTACATTTTTCTTTCAAACCATCTATAACCAATAATTAGCAGCAAGGGGTTTTTCAAACCTCAAAAGAAATTGTTTGGGTGATACGCTATATGTGGTTTATAGATTTAAAATCCCTGGGGTTTTGTTTTCTGGGAAAGAGAAGACAAATCTCCATTTTAAAGTTAAATGGGTTGAGTTTTCTGTTCATTCCCTACTGGACAGTCGTCCACATCTCAAAAGCTGAACGTAGCCTTAATTCGTGACAGCTGTTTTCTTTACAATAGAATTGAATTTTATATAGCTCCATTCATATTTGAGGTGTCCCAAAGCATTTAACAATAAAGAGTCGGTGCCAGCTTTCGTGGACCACTGCAGCACGTCAGAGTTTTGCTTGACGAAGATCCCCAGGATTTGGGTCCTTGGCTGGTGGTGATGCTCTGGGCGTGGGGACCACCAGAGAAGATGTTCTGCAGCCCCTCTCCCAGCCACGGGAGGCAATACTGACAGGACCCTGGGGTTAAGTTCATGCCAATTCAGAAAGCACTGCAAAGCGCCCTTTCCTTTAATATCTCTGAGCAATGGTACCCTCAGCCAGTTCTATGAGCGTTGCTCTGCTAAATTTCTATATTTTCTGTGCTTTCTGTCCCAAATGTGAGCCACCAACGTTCTGCCTTAGATCTACTGCAACGGCTGACTTGCATTAGTCTGACCGCAGGCTGAGCAGAGCAGGACAGGCAGGATCCTTCCACCCTCAACAACGATGATGCTGTCATAACACAGAGAAATCCTGGGTTAGTCACTGCCTGCTTATCAGTCAGTCCATGCATATCTGCTGAGCGTATCTGGGTCTCTAAGATTAAACATCCATCTTAATCCTCGTCAATAGATAACAACTTGAAAGCTGCTAGTCTACATCTTGCATACTTTATTTTAACCACCGCCTTAAAATGGCAACAGCAAAAATATGTATGTAAGCCTTAAGGTGTGAAGGCATAATAACTCAGACCAACAGGTATGAGAAAGAAATGTCTCTTAGGTGCATATTTACGTCTCATTGGGAGTTCAGTGTAATATGTAGTTCTGTGGTCACACAAAGAGGTATTCTACAGCAGAAATACCTGAGAACACAGATAATAAACTACTTTTGAGCTCACCATCAGGCCCTTGCTATTGCAGGCAGCCACTTTGTAAATCAGCTGTACAAGGGAGAGGAGTTGACAGTGAATACCTTTAGAAAGAATAGACCAGCCTTTCTGTCACCTGTATCCATGCAATTTACTAACACAGAGGATTGCCCAGAAACAAATTTGGTTGCCTTCAGCTGGATAACTTATTCAAGTCAGAATGATAAAATTGCATTACTCTAGAATGACTTTTTCCCGTGAAAATGGCACTAATTAGCAGGTTTGCCTTTGAAACAAAGAGCTTTTCTAGACAGTCAGACTGGGATAGGGCAAAGTCTTTCAGGATAAATACATAAAGTACAGGTTCACAAATTACATCAGAGGTTTGAAACCAATAAACGAGTTACACCAAGCTGTGCTCTGGAGTAGCATAAACCCAATGGCTCTAAATTCCTCCCTTCTGTGATTCTGCAAAATCAGTGAAGTTGCACTAGGGTTTTGAAATACCAGTTTTATTGAATAGGAGTAGGCTCATCTTTAGAGGCCACAGATGGATTCCAGCTATCATGAAACAAATAGTTTTCAAGAATGGATATCCAAAGAGAATTTTCTACAAAAGAGCTGAAGAAAAACTTGCATCACCATTATGTGTTTAAAATAAATCAACACGATAAGGAGCATGATTAAGGATAGGTGGGGATCTCATGGTGCTGAACAAGCTTTGGAGACTGAAGTCACATGTGAGCATGAAATCATGAGAAAGAGGGAAGAAAGAAGAAAAGGAAGGTACAATGAACAGACATCAAGTGGTTTCATGGTTGGAAGAATCATGATCTTCTTGCCTGACCTCCAAAATAAAACACTGCAAGAATGCAGCGGGGAAAAGCAGAAGTGAGAATGAGCTGGGATAAAAAGAATAAAGTATCAAGCTGCTCTGAGTAAATAGGATAAGAAGAAAGCAAGGTCTCAGCAAAGCCACGTGTTACAGAGCCTTCCAAATACATGTATTGCCCAAGGCTGATGCTGTTTTCCAAAAAACTTTTTCCCATTTCCCGTGTTAAGCTGAAGGGTGCAGAATGCACCATTAATCTTAAAAGAAGCCACTTTTACTTCTAGGAACAGAGTTGTCCAAGCTTGGCTCAAAGACTGCAAATTCTTTTTACTTGTCCTGTTGTAGGTAGGTTTTAGTGGGTGATGACATTCATCTGCTGTAGCAAAGGATAAGTAAGATTGTTCATTCCTATTTTTCTCATAGGAAGAAATCCAGATGTGCATTCTTAGTATTATCTTTATCCTTATTCTGAAAAATTCCCATTCACCTCAAAAGCTTGCTTAGTCAACACAGAGTGAGGATCCAGGCTGCGTCTTAGTACATCACAGTTAAACGCTGCAACCAAGCAAATGAATGGGAAGATAAATGTAAATTATCTATAACTCTTACAGCAGGACTCTGTTCTCCTTCTCAGTGTCCTACTCATTTTAATCACTGACTGGTTCTTTAGGAAAAAAACTCACATTTTTGGTCTCTTTGGGTGGAGTTTGTCTCACTAACTAAAATCTGGTTATCCCAGTCTAAGCTCGTCCTTTAAAATCTCTCTATAGAAAGAAATAGCCATCTCCAGAGGGTGAGTCACCCCATTCGAGCACAGCCACCAGAGATAGCTGGGATATATTGCCCTCTGGGGGTGCTTATTTTTCTTTACTGTTTATAAGGGAAACTTAGATAATTCTTAGATATACAAAGCTGGACAAGATGAATCCCAGACTTCGTAAGCAGGCATATTAATTCAAAGAAGTGAAATACACAATTTTTTTTGCAGATGTGCTATACATACATTTCTGTCCTTTCCTGCCCTTTTCTCAGCTTCTCATCTCTTTGGTGCTTAAGCTGTAGATCTCAACAGCTTCTGTGGGAGAAAGGGAAAAGTGCTGATTGCTTCCTGAAAAGTCATCAAGTGCAACCACACAACAATCTTTAGCATTCATAGCCAAGCACCTAATTTGTTAAGTATCCATTAAAAAATGACAGTTTGCTACAACTTCTCTGTGTATGTGGAAATAGGTGACCATCTTTTCATGTTGTTTGGGGCCTTAACCATGCGCATAAAGCTTTCTACTCACCTCAGAGTTGCTCACAGGTTTTAAGGCATTCAGGGACCTTGTGGTAATGACCTCCACGAGCCACTGAGTGTCGAAATACCCAGTCGTACAGCTTCATAGCCTTTTAAGCTAAGATCATAATCTTATTAATTAAGATTAATCTTAATTCCCTGGAGGAAATGGCAAAGCAGCAGAAGTCTCACTGTCTGTGTTTGCCTGTGCACCCTGGCCCTTCCCTCCCTTGGCATCTAGACCCCTATATAAATAAGCCTGTCCTTAATTTTAAGTGCCACTGAAAGCAGCTGGCAGGGATGTCTGCTACCGAGCGCTCTCAAAGGCACCACAGAGGACGACGTGGGCTTCTGGGCTGACGCAGTGCCGATGCTCTTACTCTGCTGTGTATGAATTTTATTGAATCAGGGTTTATGGGTACATGTCATGATTTACCTACAGCCACTGAGAGACATGTTCTCCTTTCGCAGTGTATAATTAAAGTAATTCTTCTAGCGTAAGGCTAGGGTTCTGGATTAAGCCCAGGTGGCAGCTAGCATCATGTGATATAACTTAATTATCTTACTGTCAGCTGTGCTTTGCTGAGCATCTGGCCTTTAGTCTTTCAGGTTGAAGCTCCAAGTTAATTACAAATACCATCAGGATTGCAAGGAAGCCTAATTGCACTTACGTCCTTAACATTGTTTAATCGATTTTGAAATCCTAATCTACACATCATAAAGTTTATTGGTCATGTTAATTGGCTAAATCTGTCATTGCAAGAATGGAGGAAATTGGCTAATTTAACTAGACAATAGAATTTTAAAATCCTATGTCCAGATAATCCTGTTGTTGATGTCACAAACTTCTACTCTATCGTTTTTCTTTTCAAAACATTTTTGCAATTAAGATTGATTATATAAGGCTGATTATTCTAAGGCTGATTACTTTCAGTGCTGCAGAGAGAGCTTTTCCTCTTTCTCTTGTTCCAGTGAAGTGTGGCAGAAGCAGCGTTAAATGCAATTGTGGATTCAGAAATGTTTATGGTAGGCAGAGCCTTCAGATTAGCATGACACATGGAATTTGTGAGCTGTTAGATTCGATTTCAAAGCGTTAGGCTAGGATTTCACATTTTGTTTTTATAAAATGCAAATAGACTTCAGTTGCTTTGTTATTAAGATGGATTTGAAATGCTAGTCAGGGAGCAGATATGGAACCCATATTCATTACACAGGTCTTGCTTCCTGGAATGGATTTTTTTTCTTTTTTCTTTAGGATTTCTCCCAGATGCTAAGTAAACTGCTACTGTGAGACAGGCCAAGCAAAAAGCTGTTCCCCTCACTAATAAGGGATAAAGAGGTAAGGAATGAATGAAGTGAACTCGGAACAAGGACACACAAAGTCTTTTCCGAGAACATGCACTGAAGGAAGAAAAATCCGGTACCCACAGGCCACTGAATGACAATCGCTGGTCTACGCAGAGCTCCTCTGCATTAGAGCTGAAGGCGAGCGAGCTGCCTTGCCTGGCAGCAGCAATCTTTATCCCTACCGGTGATCACACCGTGGCTTCTAGAGCTACACGCAGGCGTCGCTGCTGGTGTAGGTAAAGATGTAGATCCCGCTGTTCATGGCGCAGGTAAGCCAGGGAGCTCCAAAGCACGGTCCCAGCATTAGTGACTATCTTGAACACCACGACATACCTTTGCCTGTGAGGAGGGGACCTACTCGTAAGTGTTCATGACACCTGAAGGTCTCCCCGAGACCAGGTTAGCTGAGTCCCGACAGCGGGCATCCCCGTGGGGCCCATGAGGACGTTCAGTCACAGGAGTGAGCAAACTTATTCTGCCACGTGCATCCACACAGATTGCCAGAAGTCTGCCTGCAAGCTGCTGACAGATTGTCAAGCAGCTGCAAAGACGAGGTGGGGAGCTCCCGGGTACTCCTAGATTGCACCAGAAGAAGAGGGTGGAGTGGCCTTTACAGTTGTTTCAGGCTGTCATCAGATTTCCAGCCATCAAGCTGAAGCAAGACCTCAAATGTCATTTAAGATTTCAAGTTAGCTTCTAACTGGAGTCTCCGAGGCAAAAATCTCAATCTGACAAATAATTGAATAAGCCAGTTTTCTAACAAAAAAAGACCGACATCTGCTATAAAGAGCATTTTCATGGTTGTAACTTTTAGTCCTAGGTTTAGTAAAATATTATGGGAATGCATGCAAATGCTTGTGGATTTCCAGGAATTTGCAGATAGCTCTCAGCATCCCAGGTTTCCCATTGCAATGCATGATAAACAGGAAAGGTAGAACGATCACTTGAATTTCTTGTTAATTGTGCCTATAAATAAAAGAACAAACATTTTTTTTTTTTTAAAATCCTCTCTGCATACTTCAGACAAACATTGTGCTGGCTATGAAGGCTGAACCAGCCAGTAAGGCTTGCTGGTCCACACTGACATGCTTGCAGTGATTTGTGCATGGGTTCGGAAGGAAGCATGACTGAGCGTTTCTATAGAGATTAGAAAGAACAGGTCTTGTTTCCTAGCCATAGCCTTGATTAGCAAATACTTAAAGTTAGGAAGATCTGTTGTTTTTACAAGGACATTTTGTTCCAGCAGTGGTTGTGTTTTCCTCCCTTTGCTCAAGCTGTGAGGGGCTGGGAGGCCACAGGAGCCCAGGGTGGACAAGAACTTTCTGTCTCTCACATCCACAACACCTGCCTGAGAGGTACCACGCTGCAAGGACACCTGCAGGCTGAGGCTGCTGCTTTGTCACAGCAGAATCAGGAGAGATTTCCCCAGAACGAAACGCATCCTCTTCAACTCAAAAGGGTGATTTGTTGGAAGAGAAATCAAGCTTTCAGGGTGTATTTCTCTGGCATTTCCCTGGGATTACCGAAGAGAGAAGAGTGGGCTGAATGAAATAAAGTCTGATGCATCTAGGTATTTATAGATAATTTTGGAAAGATACATAGATCTCTATGCAGATATATCCTGTAAAGGCAGGAGCAGGGCGCTGCAACTTATTGCATGTGCAACATCAACCAACATTTTGTTATCTGCTCGTAACTGCCAGTCTCATCAGCTTGAATTGCGCTGGGCTGGAACAGGCGGTCCGAGGGAAGGGGTTTCCCTTGAAACCCTGACGTGAATCCCCTGCGCCTCGTGGAGCGGAGACAGCATGTCTTTAAACCTGAACAACTCTGCTTCCCACTTCAGCTGTGGTTCATTAAACCACTTTCTGATGCTGGGTCAGGATGGAATTGGTTATGTTGGAATGAAACCCATTTTCAGACAAAACTTATATTTTCGGCATTTTCCCTTTCACCGCAGAATTACATCCCCAGTCTTCAGCTTGATAAAATCACTTCTGCCCCTTTGCTTGTGCTTATAAGGAGGTGCTTTCCCAAAACTTGAGTCCTAGCTACTTTTTATAGCTGCAAAATGTAGTACGGATACTGCTCCTGAGCACTGAAGTAAGATTTTAGCAGTGCGGGGCTGAACTTCAGTACTTAAGTGAATTAGAGAGATGTATATGTAGATCCAAGCTGTTTTCATGCTCTCTTTGAAGTGTGCTGAGAACAAGCCAGTTTATTCTAGCTGTTCTGTCATTTCTCTTCACTTTATACCCAAGCTGAGGTATTAAAATATTGGTATTAAAAGTCTATAATGGCTTTCATTGTTACTTCCAAAGTCCTACCTCTCCAAAGTCTTCATGTTTAGCCAAGCTTGACAGATATAAACGTCTTAAAGAAAAAAATTATCTTCATCCTTTCCTTCTGCTTCTTGGCTGCATTTTCCAACCTCTTTTCAGAGAAATATAGTATTTCAAATATTTCACAGAAAAAATATGACTCCTCCCAGACTCCTGAGGCTGCTCTCACAGGTTGCCGGTGGATGCTGCTGCTTCTTGAAAGGAGCTACACAGTAGGACCATGCTAGCTGATCTGGCATGAAGAATTGTCTTGTACCTGAATGCCTCAGATCCACGCAGCTATAAGGGGTGGTTTTGGGCTTCATGGCAGCCCACTCGAAAAATCAAGCGAGTAAGCTTGTCTAGCCATGTCCTTTGGCACTGACACTGATCAAGTGACAGGAATATTTTTTGCTTCAGTCTTTCAGCCTAGCTTGTATCCCTATACTGCTTTTGCCATCCTCTAATGGATAAAAGTCACCATCTGCGAAGATCTGTACAGGCAGGATCGGGATCTCTGCTGATGTCCTATTCCTGATATCCTTTAGCCGGGGCATCAGTGCTCTGTTGTACTCTAATAGTTGCTGGCCCTGGAATGCAAGTAACTTCCTGGCCTCTTTTATGGGGCTCTGAGGAGAAGCCCTGCCGCAGGATGATAACATTTAGCAGGATTCCCCAGGGGCATTGCAGTTGCAGACGCCAAGTAAATGACCTACCACACTCCTACTCGTATGATAAGGAACTTTACTGGTGCACTTTCCAGCCTGCTTTAATATTACCTCTTTCACCTCCTGCTTTTTTTAAAGCTACGTGGCTTGCCTTCACAGGACATCTGTGGGTGGTGGGTGGCCTATACAGGGTAGGAGAAAATGCGTAAGAATAACAGGGCTCAGTTTCACTGCCACCACGGATTTCATCAGCTGCAGAGTCAAAGCAGCAAGCGCTTAAGCTATAAAACCTTACTCTTACCAGTATTCAGGCATGGGTGGGAACTGCTGTAACTTCATGTGATTCACATTTACCTTTCAGAGGTGCACAGGACCACTGCCTCATGGTCTTGTGCCCAATAGACATAAAACCCTGCAAAAGAAGAGAGGGTGGAGTTTTATACTCGTTTTCTCCCCTCAGGTGTAGAGGATTTTGCCCGGGCTATTTCATTAGCTGGGAGGAGGCGGTGAAGAGGAACTCATTTGCTGTGTGGCAGAGAATATGCGCAGCACCGATACACAGGGATTTTCCATTTGCTCTTTCTCATGCAGCGCTTCTGCTTTTTTTATTATTTATCACAGTTGCAGGACCCTAACAATATTTCTGCAAATACAACTGTTGTCTGTGATGGATGTCAGATTCAAAGAAACAAGACAGCAGAGGTTGGTAGACTTCATTGGTATCAATACTGTGATGAGGACGCTTAGCTCTAGTATTGCGTAAACATATGATAGCTGGCGTTTAATAAGAGAGCTCGGGGCAAAGGTCTGAATGTAGCATCTCAGCACACTGGTGTACTGTAAGCTGGATTATGCCTTGCAGAAAACTGTCCTTCATTTACGATACTGCAATAGACTGCTAAGCACATGTTTCCACCCAAGACAAAGGCAGCTCAGGAATTTGAATATTGTGGGAAGCCAGGCTTTGTCTGAGTATTATTTTGGGAAAGGAATATGTGTGGGTGGATGAGAGACAGTTCAGGTGGGGAAGGAGGGATGCAGCATGTGGGAAACAGGCAGTGAAGGGGAGCTGCAGTCCTGGGAGCAGCCCCAGAGGCCGGAGAGCTGGCTGGGAAAGATCTGCTGCTGTGAGAAGAGAACTTGCCTCTGGTTGTTTGCATCCTACTGTGTTTATGAGAGCAGACTCTCTATATTGTTCTACATAAAAAGAATTGCATCAAAAATGCTGGTCTCTGCTATTAATATCTCTACTTGGAAAAAAACTTAAGGGCCTGAATTTCGTACAGCTGGAATGGTGTGGGGTTGCCTTTATTTTAATGTGGCATATTTTCTAATAAAGCTTTTCTTTTCTCCTTTTCCCTCTCGGTTCTTACTTGTTGTTCCTGTTGTCTCTGCTTCTCAGGAGAGGCACTAGGTCTCAGAGGGGGCACCCCGTCACCTTGGGAAAGCCTCTTCTCCAGCACAAAACCCACGGTCCTGTCTGAGGGCAGAACTTGGTCCTGCCATAGGGCTCAGCTCTTTTGTGTTAAGAGCTGATGTTGACACTTATAGAAGAGGCTGAGTTTCAACTACTTAACGCTCATCCATCCAAATAAGTGTAAGAAGTCTACCTGTCCAGCTAGCCATTCATCTGTGCTTCTGACTGCTTCCTTTGACTCAGATGAACTATGTCCAGAGGGGAGATATCAAAGCAAAGGTCATTCACAGGGTTTATGAGAAAACGGCAATACTTCCCAGTTGGAAAAAATCCGCAAAGACCTACTGGTTTGATCAGGCTGAACTTAGAGTGCTCGTAGCAAGTGAGAACGTGAGGCACTATTATTTGCATATTGCTGCCCAGTATTGATCTGGACAAGGTCCTTCTAGTCAATGAGTGTATTTGTTGAACTCCCCTTCCTTCTCCTCACACCTGAGCAGGCTTCTGTGGTTGTTGATAACATCATACTCTGTCTGGGGAGCTTTTCTGTACAGAACTGACTGTCCTGAACCCCCAAAGGAGAGTGGCTGTCCACAGCCAACGGGTAGCCAGGGGTTCAGAGGCATCTCCTAGTGCAACGGTGACACAGTCCAGCAAAGGAGAGATCTACAGATGCTATCTTAAAATAAGCAACAATTTCACCAGTGAAACAACACCTGTTCAAAAAAATAGCAATAATTTCAAAATTCAACCAAAATAAACCTGCAAAAAGTTGGCCAGAAGCCTCTTGTGATTCTGGACTAGCCTATAGTAGTTAAGGCAAAGAAGTAATATGGCAAATACTGAGACTGAGGATCACACTGCAGCCCATAACCCCAACCCCTTAGATGAAGCATGCTTAGACTTGAAAAGTAATTTATATACAAAAATCTCTCTGGACTCCTCCCTCCCACCTCTCTGAGTCCTGACAATGTTCTGGGAGGTGTTACACTTTCTGCTGAGATGTTTAAGGCAAACCTAGTAGCTAGAGAGGTCACCTACTAATGGAGGTGCCATCTTTCTAGGCTTCTCTAATTACAACCAGTAGTCAATTCATTACCATCTTTCTGAGTCTCTGGCTGCAACTGGCAGGGAAAATAAAACAGCAGCCACTGAGATTCAAAAAGCTGTGTGCAATCTGGATTGTGCATTTAGACAGTGTTTATTTAAAAAAGCTATTATCTACCAGCTGCTTATAAACTCTGTTATGCCCTGCAAGAATCTTTGTACTATGTAATTGGCTTACCTCTCTCTAAATGCATATTCCACTGGTTTGAATTAGCTGCTAGCTCGTAGTGATTATGGTCATCATTCATCTAGAACAATTCAAATCAGATTTGGAAGTGGTGACATCACCTATGTACGAGTAGTGTCTGTACAGTGGGGGCATACTGTCCTCAGCCTTGGCCTAACCTGTGTCTTCTGGTTTTGTCTAGTTTCTTGCAAAGCACAGAGTTTATGCAAGAAAGCATTTCCCTCTTCCACTACAAGTAATGTGTATTGCAGTTAGTGTTATTGGGACCTTAATTACCATTCTAAACACTGTGACCCTGTGCACACACACAGAAACAGGTTTTCTGTTTAACCCTGAACATTACAGAGAGCGTTTGTCATATCTGTTATGTCTGTGGACATCTCCTTCTTAACATCTGTGCAATGTGATGTAATGGTTCTTCTGGCTCTCCACTAAACAGAAACCATATGAAGGCTTGGTGTTGGTGCTCCCTCGGACCTACCTAATGCTGGCCCTGATGTTAAGATTGGAGAACTACTGATGAACAGTGGAATGAAATAAATTATTGACGTAACTTGCGTATAGAAGATTTCTAAGTTCATTTAAATATTGACAGGCATAGCTGATTTTTTGGTGAGATGCTGTATATTGGTAGAACAATAGAAATCTGCAGGAAATGTTGGCAAACCTTCACGGGATTTTGACTTAACTTTCTAAGCGCATAGGTAGGAAAGTTTTCCTCTTATTATTCTGTTTCTTAGTTTGTTGGCTGTGTTCTGACAATTTGGATGCTGAATAACTCAGCAAGATCAGGAAAGGATCTTTTCTAAAATACGTGTTCTCTCATTATGCAGCAAAGCAAGTCAATGTTGCCGAATTGATGGCACCTGTTTCCAGTACAGCAATAGGATGTACTTGTAGAATATCTTACACTTTTCAGAAATGCTACCTATAAGGAAAAGCTTTCTTCTGGAAGGTCTGCATAGTAAGGAAAACTTCCGAATTGCATTTTCATTTGTACCAATCTCAGTATCAATAGCATTCGCCATTAGGCATAGGTCCCAATTTTTGTACTGAGACTACATGAACCCCAATTACCACTTAAATCTTCATGTGTGAAGCAGGCAAGGAGGCCTGTCAGCAGGTGAGTTCTCAGAGAGTTAAGGCTGGACCGGTATATGCCTTAAACCCTCCTTCTGCCTCAGTGCTCCCTGTAACACTGTAGGAATAGTGTTAACCATTTGCAGTGCCAACATTACAAAGATATAAAGGCTGATCATGCCAGAAAGATGATTTGAACAGTCCATGCATGGTAATGGGTGAGGAGCTCAGAATGAACTGAGTCCAGTCATAAGCAGGGTAGGCAGGAAGAAAACAGGGACAGACTGGATACTAATACAACAGTGCACGTGATGGACTTGGAGGGATAAAATTTATCTTTAAAGGCTTTCGAAGTATGTTTTCAAACACTCACAGCCACTGAATCTCTTCTCTAAAAGCCTGCTTATTTTAAAAGTGCATTTGAAAGATTTTTAACACCTTTCCAGGAGTGAACTGAAAATAGGGTATCTCTCTCTAAGTATCCAAAGAATAGAGCCTTTCCACATGTGTGTAACAGTAATGTTGAAGGTCCTGCTGAACAAAATTATGTTAGCCAGCATCTGCAAAGTAAAAAATCAAAGTAAGGACCAAGTTTTGCCTTTAATTTATATGACTGAGTCAAGTTTAGCTTCAGCATTTCTGGAGAAAAGTTTTCTAATGTCAAAGAAATAAAAAGCTGGATGCCCAGCTTCCCCTCTTGTTTGTCTCTCTGCAACCTACTCACATAATTGGAGAGGCTGATTTATCATTTGTGCAATGAATTTGTAAAGAGCAAAATGACAACAGCAGAAGTTTAAAGTTCCAGCTGTGAATTTCCTCTTTTCTGTTGGCTTAT
This sequence comes from Buteo buteo, assembly GCF_964188355.1. Taxonomy (NCBI): domain Eukaryota; kingdom Metazoa; phylum Chordata; class Aves; order Accipitriformes; family Accipitridae; genus Buteo; species Buteo buteo. The sequence goes on along the minus strand of NC_134189.1, from coordinate 5,634,989 downwards.
ATCAGAGCCAGGAATACATATCCTGCAGCTTTTTGTGATTTACAAGAGTGATATTCACCTTCTGCAGAAGGCCTCAAGTAAGTCTGTTTACAAGGCTGGGTTTACTCAGGTAATTCAAACAAGGCAAGTCTGGTTTTCCATCCAAAACCATTCTCCCAGGAAGCTGAAGCAAACCCACCCGAGCAAGCTAAGTCAGCACTCACAAGTGCTCTTATCAGCAAAATGTTGTCATACAGCATCAATCAGAGAATAGGCAGCCATACAGCACTGTAATAAAAAATCTATTTGGCACTTCCCGGACTATTTACCATTTTATTGAATACCACACTCCTCTGAATGACGACTGCAAATTCCAGGGGACAATCCGGCCCACTCTCCCTTCAAGACTGGAATTTTAATGGCTCCGATAAGAGATGGTCATCTTTCATCAGATATTGTGGTGTTTATTTTAGCTTTTTGCCTCTTTTGTGGCAACAGTGTCTGCACACAGGCCTGGGGTATCAATCGATGACAGTCAGTCCTTTCAGAAGTCTCACCAAGGCACTTGAACCATCCATTACGCGGGGCAGCATGAGATAAATTTATCAGAAACATTTGCACGGGCCTTCAGCAAAGGAAGTGGTGCACTCTGTGTATTTTCTTCAGGCTTGGTTGGGAGCACAAACAGGACCAAATGATGGAAAGACTTGGTTTGCAGTAAGAGACCGTTCCCTCATTCAGGTTTGCTTCAAGTTTCATCAGTGCCAAGTGAGTCCACTGTGAACCTAATGCCTCTGCGTGGATGTGGATGTGTGGGTGAAATGAGTGAAAGACTCAGTTACGTTTAATTTTGGTTTACTTTTATATTTCTTGTCTTTTCCGTTCCTAGAGTTTAAATCGAAAAACGTTATTGTGGTCGTCTATGGTGACACTCCACTTGTAGCCCAGTTCAGGACACTGAGACAGAAAGAAAGATATGTACGGATCCTTATTTTTACAAGCATTGATCATTTGATCAAAGGTCATACTGTTTGTAACTTTTAACTTTTCCAGCCCAAGAGCTGAACTGTCATATATCAATGTGTGTTTTCTTCTTTCATAAACAGATGCTCAGTACAGTCTACTTTGCAAATTAGTTTTCCCTTACTCTTTAAAGAAGACAGAGAAATACTGTAACGCGTAACTCCAGGATGTGCTGATGGATTTGTCATTAACTTCCTTCAACACATCTATCAGTGCTTCCCAAGACTATTGTCTACAGCTTCAACGGTCAGACTCCATTCTTAGTTACACACCCAATGCTTTGAAGCAAGCGCCTACCTTTGCTCAAAAATATGTATATGCTCATGATTTTTGTGGTACAGTTCGTATGTCTGAATCTAGAAGAAAGGTGGAGCAAATGCCCATGGCAGGTAAGTTGTTTGTTGGGAAAAGCCTTCTCCCAAGCTGCTGGTGGGAATTGATCTTGTGTTTCTTGGTGGATGGTATCTTACTGCACTGGAGTTGTTCTTTCTCCGCACATAAATCCAAATCTGCTCAGAACAGTAAATTAGCCCCTTTTTAAAATGCCACTGTGCTGAAACAAATGCAAAGCTTTCCACAGCCCCAGTGGGATTTTCTTGAAGTCCACGAGCAGGCTCATAGCCAAGAAGTAGGATGCAAAGCTGGGGCTCAGCTGTGGTCTGGCTAGATATTCTCAGAGGTCAGGTGCTTTGCCTCAGGGAGCCTCCACATGGCCTGTCTTTAGACCTTTTAAAGGTTATGGTGGTATATATCCCTCCGGGACGCTCCTACAGAGCTGCATGGTGGTAGCTCTGGCAGGGTCAAAGTGCCTGGTTTGGCTGAAAGTGGCCTCTCCCCACCACCGCTGAGAGCCCTCCATGGCCACCAGCGGTTGGAAGAGCCCCCCATTGACCCTGACCCTGGCAGCTGAACCCCGAGGGGGGGTGCACTCAGGGCCCTGACAGCCAGAGATTTGGGTCTCCTTGAAATTAATAGCAATAGCGTTGCTAAATCCTCAGGAAAATTCTTGAGAGCAGAACTGGAGGTTTGACACCTTGTTTCCATTGGCTTTCAGTTGCAATTCATGTCCTAGCTGCTCCTTATGTCTTTGGAAAGTTCAGCCCATAAAGGCTAGAATTTCCCAGTGACCCTAAGCAAACGCAGAACTTGTGCAAACACCTACATTTCTGTGGTCCCCTGGAAATCCTCTGTTTGTTTTGCTAACAATTTTTGCGATAATTTATGTTTTCCGAACACTGGCATAGAATTCTTAAGAAAAACATAATCTGCTTGATTTTCCAGGTGGATTTAAGCATTCAGTACGTGAGCCATGAACTCTGGAGAACACTCCCGTAAGGTCAGCAGCACTGGGTCAGGCTCTGCAGAGCACACCGTGGGATGTGGGATGTGGGATGCACCTCAGGTTAATGACTTGCAATTGCATGCAGCCTTTCCTAAAGCCGCGCGTGTAGTTAATGCGTATCAGAACTCAGCGAGACTATTCAAATTACCTCAATTTCCCAATGATTTATGATGCATGTTTCTGACATCATTGGTTATTTATCTGTGCTCCTAGTGTTGCTAGCCAAAGCAAAGAGGGGAGAAACAGATGCAGTAATACTGTGTTTGTGGAAAGGGTCAGATGTTTTCAGAGACAGTATAAGTTGGATAGAAGGGTACTAAAGGACTTGAAAGTCAGAAAACTAGCAGAGGCATCAGTCCAGTCTAGAGTCAAAGAAACTGAAAGAGCCTTTCCTCATTCTCTTTCTACAGTGAATCATTTCCTGACTCTGGAAGATGGATTCTGTTCATTTAAGTAGTTTTCCAGGGTGTATTTTATATTGTAGACTGGAAGTTTTTTACGATATGCCACTTATGACTTTTCATAACCCTAAAAAGTTAGGTTTCTTTAGTAGGAGAAAACCCACTTCAGACACAGCACTTACAATAAATGGGCCAAATTCTATTCTCAGTTACAGCTATGCAACCCTGATCCTTAGTGCATGTAATAACTGAGCTTAGTAGAAGTAGTGGATTAAAGACCTGGGGTTCCAAAATCCACCCTCAGATGCATGTGTGTGGCTAGGACTGAAATCAATGGGAGTCCCATGTGTACATCCAGGGTAGACTCTGGCTTGTGATTTTTATTGTTTGTGCTATTGGATAAAATTGATTCCAGCGTTACGTTTCTCAGTCAGAGTTATTTCTACATCATCATGCATCAAAATGTTGGCTTCAATCTCTTCTTCTTGATGGTAGCTTTGAGGAGTATTTGTTTTCTGGTTAGTCTGGGCCCAGCATTAATCATTCTCAGGCTTCCTCTAACCTTTTTTTTATTATTTTACTGATGGCAGATTTAACTGTTGGCTCACCTTTATTTCCAAAACAGATGAATTTTATTAGTCTCTAATATTAACCAGATCCAACTAGTTGATAGAGTTAAACCAATGTGGGCCAGATGCTCAGCTGGTGAACCGCAGTCCTGTTGATTTGGGTACCCTGTCTGGGAGAGTCTGACAGAATCCCGGGAAGGAGAAGAGCCCCAGCTCGCAAGTGCAACCACATAGAGCCGAAGGTCAGCTTGCTGGGCTCCTTCGGGTGCTCTGAATTAGAACAAAGAGTCCTATTAAATCTGCTGCTTTGTAACCAGAAGGGAGGTGATCTTTCAGGGGGTATGTTTTTCTTTTAGTAGTTGAAGCTGAGGGCTTTGGGGGAAATGTATTTCATAGAACGGTTTGGGTTGGAAGGGACTTTTAAAAGTCGTGTAGTCCAACGCTCCTGCAATGAGCAGGGACATCTTTAACTAGATCACGGTGCTCGAAGCTCTGTATTTCTTTATGTTGGTAGTGGAATGATTCTGAACAAGACAGTAGAAACTGGTGAGGAGCTGGGGGCTGTTCTTGAATCAGAGGCTTACAGCTCATGATGTTTTCTAGCCTGGAAACTTGGGTTGGTCTCTAATCTAAAAGCTAGGCATCAGATTCAGAAACACAGGCAATCTCATGAAGATGGGCTGTTTCTTCTTTCTTGTTTTGTTTTTTCCTCTTCTGCTTTTCTTTCTTTTAAGGAGTGGGAATCGCAGCTTGCGCACGGTTCTAGGTCTGCAGGCAGCCGTTGTGCTGTGCAGGCAGTGCAATTTGCAAGGCTTATGTAAAGGCTCAGGAATGAAAGGGGAAAGTGGTGAGGAGAGGAATTTCATATTGCCACCCGGAAGGCATGTGGACCTTCTGTGGAAGAGGCTGAAGGATCTGAATGTTTAGAGTCATCTTTTCTAGCAGTTTCAAATGCAGCAAATGAAATAGTGCTACCTCTCTCGTTGCCTCTTTATTTCCGTAGCGGCTATTGGTGAAGCCTACTTCTGAGCATTCATTTCTGCACTTTGAAGCAGGGCAGACAGACCTGGATGCTTTTAAAGTAGACATAAGGCTTACTCAAACTAATTAAGCTGGATTTAAGAACAGTCAATTCTCAAGTAATTCTTAATCATGGGATCACAGGAGGGTTCAAGCTGGAGGGGACTTCAGGAGGTCTCTGAGCAGGAACCTCCTGCTCAAAGCAGGGTCAGCTATTATCTGGATATTTGGAAAAGGTAAAGCAAAGATAACTGAAGTATTACTTCACCAGCATCTCATGGCTGAGAGCTGTTAGTGCAGACAGGACAGACAACAGGCTCCAAATCGAACAGCAAACTGGCACTGGTTCTCCTACCTTTTGTGTGCTTGTTAACTGCACTCAGGAAGCCCAAAGAAAGGCAGAACTCATTCGTGCTGGCGTGCAGGGTCTGCAAGTTATTGAGGCAGTGGCAGGTTCTGCAGCCATGCACAGCCGTTATTTTGCTGTCTGTAGCTGTTTTTCCATTTTCCTTGATGTTTACTGGTAGCAAAAATATTTGTGATGTGGAGAGTAATTCCTGCAGAATAAATCACAGGCACATCTGCAGAGCATTCTCTGAGTTTCTCTCAGAGTGGCCTTCGCTGTAGTGCACATGACAATTGCCGTATTTCTTGAGAAAGACAATATGCTCTTTTTATTTTCCCAGTTTATTATGGGTTCTTTGCTCCATGCCTTGGTCTGTTCATGCAAATTCTTACGGACCTTTGTCCACAGCTTGTGAACTGAGCTCTGAGGTCACATCATGGACTTCTGGGGAGAACAAAAGGTGCTTTACATGGAAGAGCTGTACGTTGGGTTGTTTGTGCCTTGTGAACATGGTAGCAATGTGCTTCACGACCGAGCTTGGTACCTGTGTGCCACAATGCTGTCAGCCACAGAGAGATCTACTATAATATGAAGAAAAGACCTAGAGAAAAAAGATCAAGTTTTTTGAAAGATTTGGGCTGGCCAGGTTGTTGACTCAGGTATAAAAACTTGGCCACAAAATTACCAAAAAGTGTAGCCTTAGCGCAAAACTTTATCCTCTCAACATGTTTTATTACATTCTGTTTCAAACGGTCCTGCTTGCCTGTCACATCTCTTACTGTTAATGAAGGATTGTGGCAGGAACAGGAACCAGCAGGCTGTGCTGGCCAGAGGCTCAGGGTAACACCACGTTCCCTTCAGAGGGCAAACCAGAGCCGTCCTTGCACTAGCTCTCCTGTTACGCCTAAATATTTATTTAGGATACCTGCTCACCACATACAGAATGCTTATAATACTTCTAAGGGTTTTATCTATAAATACAAAGCACAGAGAGTGTCCTTTTTTCAAATTTTGTCAGGGAAATGCTATGAGACTGAGCTGTTTCTAAACTCAGATGTTTTCTTAGCCCAGTATTCCAGGCTTTGTAGCTGCCGCTGTACTTTAATGGCCAGCTTGGACGTTATAAGGTATCCTTCTGCACTTCCTTGTTCAGAGCAGAGCAACAGAGAACAGTTTTACACATCCTTATACCTTCATTTATCTCAAAAGATTTAATCTAAAAACATTTACAATTGAGTAATATGTTAATGTTCATTTGCTTTAAAATCTAGCTAAAAATCTAAAAAGGCAAGCAATAAACATGCAAGAACCATGCATGAAGTTATCCTCAAAAAATATGCATCAGTTGAGCAAAGATGGTATTGTCATTCAGCTAAGGCTTAGCTTGATGCCAGCATTACTCAAGCAACGACAGATCGTATGGGCCTTGATTGTATCTTAGAGAATTAGGTTGCCCAAAGCTTTCTCCTTATCCTCCATCAATAGGGAATGAGAGCTTAGTGCTGTATAAATAATGCCGAAGGAAATGTTGCATTGGACAGTATAACTACATTCTTTTTAACCTTGGAAATACGTTGTGCATACATGGATAATCAGGCCTTTTTGAAATCCCGTGGATGAGCATTGCTGTTCTCTCGCTGTATATACCGGACTGGTAGGCATGTAGAGAGAGAGGAATGAGTAACCAGTAGCACATACCATGCGTATGAGCAGATTTCCCTGCTGTGGTGTAATTCTGTCACTGTCGGGCTCCTTTCAGTTCTCTTCAGAAGAATTCCAGGAAATCAGATGGATTTTAAGCCAGTAGACTGATTACACAGCCGCCAAGTCATAAGGGTAAAGCGCTCCATAACTATCCTCAAGAATCCATTAAAGCCCTGCTGAAACATGATCTACTGCTGATTAAAGGGGTTTAAAAGGGGGAGGAAGAGCTTTTTGAGTTGTAAGGCACTGAATGAAAGAGATCAATAAATGAAGCCGGGAGTTCTGAGAATCAGCTTCTCCTTGCAAATGTTTTATTTCAGCTTCACTGGGAGAAACTGCACCTGGACTCTTCCCATCAGCTCCATGGGAATCAGATCAATTTTATGGGTTTGCAGGGAGGATGGGGAGGTTAGCACTGTTAATGGAAAAATACTGACAACTGTATCAAATGCTGCTGTTAATTCGAAACACTAGCAATGTCTTTCAAAGTAATGCTTCACCTTAATTGCCTTGGGGAATAATTTAGCTGTAATTGGAGAGTAGCTTAAAGTTATGTGCGTTTCTGAAACTCAAGAAGGAAAAGGAACGTGGCAAGGAAGAAATGCCCATCTATTGAGTCTATAGGGAAACCATTAACTTGGCAAAAACATAGGTGAAAGTTCAGTGATTGAGCAAGCTGGCAGCGTGGGGTCGGAGAGTGGGAGAATGGAGAAGAGGGCAGCGAACCAGCCTGACCTTCAGAGACAGGATTTCCACTGAAATCAATGTTGTACACAAAGGAGGCTGGTGAAGTACAGCAGAAGCATTTGTCAGAGAAGACAAAAAAGGGAGATGAATGGGAGTAACAAAGAGGCCCCTAGGAAAGTTCAGTGAATTGTGAGCGCTCACAAAAGACACGCAGGGTTGAATGAGGATACTGAAGGAAAGTGATCCCAAGTCATGTGTGCTGTTCTTGCAAGGTACAATCAGCCCACCAGGATGCCGGCTTTTGCTGCCTGGGAGCTAGTTCCCTTGCTGAAGTTTTCATTTTGTTTTGTGCCCAAGCTGGGAATCCTGTAGGGAGCCTGTTTCCCAGGGATCTCGGTGCTTCATAACAGTGGACAATATCTATCTGAGAGGTTTCTGACTTGGACTACCCAAAACCATTAAATCCTTCTAAAAAATGGCTAAGTCCTTTCTCATAACAGCTGAGAAGGAAAAAAAGGATAGTTCTAAATAATATTACACAACTGCTTGAAGTCATCAGCTGACTTGACCTGTCTTATAGTAGTGGTGATACCACATTCAAGGAGTTACTAGTGCAGGGGCATATTTGTTTACTTAGAAAAAGTGAAGGGAGGTGAGAGTGACAGAATTTAACTTCTGATGGTGCATTCAGCTATCTAGATGCTTCTCCTACTTTGTTTTTTTTCCTTAACTACTGAGGCTGGTCACCCTTAGTAGGCAAGACATTAATGAACTACAACAGCACTGAAAAAAAGCACCAAGCTTCGCAAACACACATACAATCTTTAACCTAGAAATGTTAGTGTTAAAGGAATAAAGTTTACCTTGCAATGCCAGATGTATTTTATTATTTACACAATGTCTTTTAAAAGTGGTGTTTTCCACAAGCTCAGAAAGAGAATCAACAGCAATTTTACATGGAATAGCTAGAGTAATAATTACTTAGAAATTATTCTAGAGAGTATTCCAAATAAGAAAGTGGTGAGATGGCATAGGTTTCTTAATCTCCTGGAAAGAGAGATTAGCGTACAACAGTGTCCTGCTGGGAGTATTCTTCATTCAGCCTTCTACAAGAAATAAAGATTGGTTGTGGGAACTTCTTATTAAAGAAATGCCATGCCATTTCTATTCTTTTGTTTTTTTAGTGATAAGTGCAAGTGCTGTGAAAACAACTACTCTTAAATGAACAAGACTTTAGATAATTACATTTTTTTTTAAGTCTAAAATGAGGGAAAATATTGCAGAAGAACTCCTTGTTATTTTAGACCGTTTAGGTCTAAAAGCCATTGCCACAGAGGACGTGGCACTTCACTGGTTACAGCATCGGGGGGCACCAGCCCAGCACTGGGGGCACAAACCCAACGTCACAAGCCAAAAGCTGTTCAGACACTTCTCTCAGGGCTGTAAAGACTCTTTGAAATGCTGAGATGGAGAAGTCAGCACATCTTTCTAATTCAAAGATCAAATTGAGTTAACCAGCACATTAACTAAGATATTCTTTCTTCTCCATTCTCAAATGGCAACTAGAGGATTAGGGTGGACTTGCACTGAAAGCACTTGAATTCATACACACACACACACACAAAAAAAGATGAAATGATGGGTAGGACTCCCATTCTCTATTACCCTGCCAGCTTCCATAAACTATCTCATTTTTTGTTCCAGCCCAAACCCCACAAAAAATTAAATAAACCTGAATTAAATAAATTCATTTCAAAGGTACAGCACAAGCTGAGAAAGCATGCAGTAAAACAAGGTTAATTTCAGGTTTAACTTTAAATTTCTAAATCTCCTGACAACATTGCACAATCTGAAGTAATTTCCCAGTTGGAAAATGATGTCCTTAGTCAGATCCAAGCCAGGAACCCTGCAGATTTGGCAGCTGCACAGGGGCCAGCAGAGAGTGTGTCAGAAAGCAGTCGAGGTATTGAAATTGTTAAATTCTTCCAACAGCCCCATAGACCGGTTTGACTTGTGCCAGCTTGTTTCATATATAGTTGTTGTCAAGGAGGTGAGAATTTGGCAGTTTTGTCCCATCATGTGCTACTTTTTTGCCTCCTTTGGCAGTCTAGGAGAAAATCCATAGCAATGAGAGCTTAAGATGGCATCTTAAGACTAATTGGCTTGGAAATTCTTATTAATAGGGCCAACCCAGGAACTGCTCACCAGTTTGATTGCAAAAGTGAAGCACAGAGTGGTTTTTTCCTTTCTCAGCCTTTTCAACAGATCTCTAATTTATTAAAATATGATAAAACTTTTGTAACTTTGGACTACTACTTAATACAAACTGTTCCTGAGTCACCCAGGTATGGGACATGATTTATGATTACCATGCCAGGATTTCCTGCAGCATGTGCTCTTCCAGTGGCACAGGCCTTGTGTAATGTGAGTGTCTTCCAAGGAGCAGGAATGGGTGAACCGAACACTCAGAGCCATGGACTGTAACTGGTTTTGGTTTTTAATTCAAGGATTTTTTTTTAATATTTTTTTTTTAGGAAAAAAAGCGCCCAACCTCAGACTTGGCTTGGGAGCTCCTGACCGTGGCCAGAGTTGCTGTGGTAATTTTGCGCTTTCAGCTCATGGACCGACATGCTCCATGACAGCACATTTGTTAATCTAAAATACTGGTAGATGACACAAATCCAAATCACAACAGGATGTGTTTTCAGTCAGCCAGCAGCATAAGAAAAACTCAGGCATGGCATGTACCGTTATATCACAGCCAGAAAATAAATGCACAAAAATGTAAACAAGCCTTAGAGAGATGAGTACCATGGTGAGAAAAGTTGGAGGTAGAGTAGCTCAGAGCCCATGTGGCTCCAGGGTACTTCACGGAGCAAGCACTGTCCCATGGTGTGGCATCCTCCGTGGCATGGTGTGGTTCAACCCCATTTACTGTGAAGGAGTTACTCTGCCTTGCACCAGCTGAGGACTGGGCAATGCAGACTGCCCGACAGCTGCTAGAAGCTAAAAGAATTGGCCACGTTTCCAGAAGCTGGCGTGAAAAATCTCCTGTTGAAAAAATAGAGACCCAAATGACCTAATTCAGGCAAGAACAATTTCATTCTCCAAGACAGAATTGCTAATAATGATGATTTCTGAGTAGGAGGAATCGCCTAGGAGAGAGCTTCCCAAACCCTCACTGGTTTGGAAATCAGCAGTAGCAATGGCAGCAGTAGCAGGAGTTTCAGGGCTCTGGTCCTTGCTGTTTGCAAGCACTAGAGGACACATCCTTCTTTTTGCTGGCCATTTACTTCCCACTTAGAGGTAGCTTGTGTCTGTCAGTTTGCAAACCTTTAGGTACAGTGCTAGTTGTATTATTTCCCAAAGATCACTGCAAGATGAGCTATTCAAATACAGATCCCAAGGAGAAAAACTTGTAGCTGCACAGAGAAGGCTGTATTTCAGAGTTATTTAGTGACTTTTATTTGTAGAGGGGTACTTATTTTCACTGTCAGTCAGTTTGATACCAAAATGGACCTCTTTTTTGAGTAAAACCTCTAGATCTCTTCCACAGAGGAGAGAAACAGATGGGTGAACCATGTCGGAGAAATGTATGGATGTAGGGTACACTGCTGTCCTCCCCGTGTAGATTTGAAGCTCTGATAAATAATTACAATGAGGGAGACATATGCCAAATAATGTTGTGACAGAGCATCCATGGGATTCTCGGGACAGTTTGGCATTGCCTGGACACTGTTTCAAGGAACCGAGAGAGAGGTAGATGAACCAGTGTCAGAGGGCATTATATATCATACGGGAAGTGTAAATTCTGCGTGTTGAAATGGGTAAGCATGACCGAGAAATAGCAGTCTGCAGTCAATACAGATTAGAAAGGAAATCGTTGACTGCTTGGTATTCCAGCCATTTAAATAAATGAGAATAACATTTCTAAGCAATAGTGAGATAAAAGAATGAAAAGCATGAGGAAATGGCATGCTGCGATTTAAAAATAGCCTAGCGGAAGCCAAGGCAGCCATGCTGAGCGTGGAGGGAGCTGTGCAGCTGTATGATCGCTACTGCCTTACATGACCTGGAGCATGTGCCGAAGCCCTTGATTTCTTCCTCTGTCCCAAATCTGGGCCTGGCTAAGGATTCCTGGGAACTTTCATGTAGCTTTGCAGCTGAGGATCGAGGGCCAAGCTATGTAGTTACAGAAGAGTCAAGACACACATAACTTTAGGCTCTCTGGGCTGGAAGGGGAAGAGGGTGCAATTTCAAAGGAATCACTAGTGTGGAAAGAATATGTGGAAATTCCTAGTTCACAACTGGAGCTATGTAAAACTTGGCCCTTGTGCTTTTCAGAGATTTGCTGTTTTCTCTTTTATGTCAGTTCATGCAGGCTTGCACCCTCTGGCTTTTCTTTTGTGTTCTGGGAATTGAATAAACCCTGGAAGTAGTGAGAATCATCTGGTCTCACAACCTAACCATGCAAAATCCCCTGGCTGGCGTGGTTTTGATGTGAAATCATAAATCAGTCCAGGTTCACACAAAGTGTTTCTGAGCTGCAGCAAACTTTAGACAAATGTGAACTTGGTTTTCGATTATTTTTATTTAAGTTTTCCTCTTAATTTCATCCCTTCTATGTTTTTTTCATTAACAAACATCTGGAAATTGCATAAGCTGTATTAATATGGATGATTATCTTCTTTCTCTCTCCCCCTCTCTTGCTGTATCATTAACTTTTCCTTTTGGTTCCTCCTTTTCTGTTCCACACACAAATGCACTTGAAAAAAGCCTCAACGAAAAGTATGTTAGAAGGACTACAGTAGCTTTAGGACTCAGAAAAGAATGTATTCACAGGTCACACCAAGTAAGGAGCTTGAGTACCCCTCTCTGTGAGGTCTAATTTTGGTATGTTTGAACTATCGACTGATCTTATCATGAAAAAATAAATGCTTATATTACAGTTTAGCACGAAGGTCGTAAGGAATAAATATATTCCTTTAGGTAGACCATTGTCCGGTCATTAATTTTACTTGTGTTTTTCTTAATGCCATAATTCCATCTAACTCAAAGTTCAGATGCTTATACTGCACAACCAGAGAGCCAACAGGAATAAAGTGGTAGATCTAATCTAGCCATACTTTTAAAAAGCTTTTAACACAGACCTTCACAGAACACTACAGATGCTTAGAGAGCCTGAGGTCTGTGAGCAAACACAGCATCAGCAATCCTGTTCCAACGGATTTAGAAGTGACATGGTAATGAAGTGTGTGGGGAGAGAGTGCAGGGGGGTGAAAATGGGGGGGGGAAAGGCAGCCACTGAGTTACCACAAAAATCAGCGCGAGGCCCAATTTTTCTGTTGACTTTCCAAATGCTTAGTCATATAAGCAAAGTGTTTTTGTTGACTGTTTGTGTACTTTTAAGCACCTGTTATATATTTTATAAAAATAAGTAACATACAAAAAAATTTACAGCTGCAGATTGTGGCTTTAATGCAAAATTTCGGTAAACCAAGGTCTCTTCAGACAACCCACTATGTTTTATAGCCTTTAAGAGTATGCAGCTTCTATTAGTCTGATATATAAGGCTGCTGCTGAGCTCTAAAGAGGAAGAAGAGTAGATTCTGCTGAAGAAAAACCCAGGGCCAGAAGCCAGAAGGGTAATGAGGACACATGGACAGAGCCAGCAGGAACACCTAAAAATATTTTGGTTTCATTGCACCTTGTATGATACATGGGGTCTTTACATTTCAGAGAGAAACCCACACAAATAGACATGTTGAAGTTGAAGGAACTGGAAAAGATACAGTAGGGATGTGAAAAGTCTTAGTCAACCCAAAGGTATCCAACAAACCTGAGTCTCCTTGAGGGCCTGAAGGTCTGGCTGCTGGGGGAAGGAGAGGAGGCTGTCTGGGAAAGGTCTTTGTGTGGGAAGGAGTCCTCCCAGGGCCCCCACGCAGCTTTCATCTACTGAGGAGCTGAAACCAAGTGAAGAAGAGGAGGTGAGTGGGGTAGCAGGCACAGAGGGCTGCTAGCAGGAGCAGTGGTTGAAAGAGCAGCTCAGCTATTCCAAGCCAACCAGCAGCTCCAGCTTCTGCCTGGTTGCTTATGCAGGAATGAGTGAAATGGCCTCAGCACTTCTCCCCTCCGTGGCCCAGAAGCATGGGAGTTGAGGGGCTTGAGGGAATGGCAGTAGGGAGCTGCCTTTCCCAGGAAAGGGAAGCTCCGATTCTCCTCCCTGTGTTTGCAGTCAAGGGACTATCGGTAGTGTTGGCCTCTAGGCTGTTTGTTCTTTCTTGTCTTCACCCAATGAAGCAATGTTCAAGCAACCAATTTTTTTTTTAACTTGTTGCTTGAAAGCAGAATGCAGGTTCCCAGATTTAAAGTACTACTTTAAGGTAGATCCTACATTTAAAGTAGGGCTTACGTGGGCACTCTCAGCTGTTGAACCCAACCCTTTGGCTGAGAATCAAGACCTAGCAGAAGGGTATTTACACCTGATATCCAGCACGAAGACAACCTGTTACAGGAGAGAAAGACAAATGAACAGTTTTGTCAGAAGCAGCAAGGAATGGCCAGTGACACTTTTGTGACCACCTGAGGGACTTCCAAGCAGCTCAGTGCACAATCATCACGCCTCAGTGCTTGTGCGTCCCAGATAACTTCTCTGTTGATCGTTGGTGGGATTAGTCACCTTGTCATCACTGACCAGCAGTTCAGCTTTGTTGTAACCCAATATAAGCGTGAAGTTCTGACCACAGCCCCCACACTGGTTTGCACTGTGTACAAGAGTTGTAAGGATTTGGTGCCCAGGGTATTTCTGTCCCCTTCCTGCAAGGTGCAGAAGCCCAGTTAATGGATCTTCTAACCTCTAAAATCAAGGGGCAGCAGCAAACTGCCCTCTTCTCTCTGCTAGGGCACAGCTGAGAAACACTGGTCCCTTGCTCACACATACTCATATATTTTTTTCTTATTTACACTATAAAATGATTCCACCTTGAGTGCTAGAAGATGACATCTTCAGAGGTGATTATTTTCAGGACACTGACAAGTGAGAGTCATCTGGAAGAAGCACTACAAGTGCTAAGAATCCCTTTCTACATCTTTATATGTAATTGCTATAGATTCTGTAATTTTTGTAATGAGTTTATTTCATCATGTTTGAGCAGTTTTCTCCCTCTCTTTTTCTATTTGGAAGGACAGTAGCAGGAATGTGTCTGGCAGAGAAGGATGATACTGTAGCAGAAGAACCAGATGATACTTTGAAGCTTTGTGGCTTAGCACAGATTTTTCATCTTATAAGAAGATGCTATTTTTGTATTACTGGTCAGGCTTATATTCCTGGTTGTTGGGCAGGGCAGTTCAAATTCCCCTTGATTCTGTATTGCTTGATCTTTAATTACCAGTTTTGAAAGATTATTGGGTCCTGTCGTGTTTTCTCTCTCTTTTTTTTGCATTCACTATTATTTCTTAGCCATCTTATAATAAACTATGAGGCACAATCTTCCATCATATGTCCCCGTCCGTGTCCCCCCCACCCCCAGCTTCAACAATGCAAGGAAAATATCCTGATAATACCTTTCTTCTTGCAGGAGACTGTCAAAGCCCGGGTGTTTCTCTAACCTTTTAAAGTCTGGTTTGGTGGACAAGCAAAGAAGGGAACTGTTTGGGATCAGACAAGCCATACAACCAACCTAATCTCTACATGCAGCAATGAGATCAAATCAGGAAGGAATGGTTTGGAAATGCTAGTACAAAGAACCCCTTCCTTGTGTAATTCATCCTGCTTTCCCAGCAGCTTTCAGCTCATGTGTGTTACGGTTTGTCCTAACTCCTCCATGCTTTTTTCTTGCCTGCTTAAAAAAATTAAGTCACTGCTGGTCAGAGCTCTGCTACACTGAGAACTGTTACTGCAACAGGAGCGTTTGGGAGACTGTTGCCTACTGTTGGTTTGGGGGTTGGAGGCAGATGAGAGGAAAGATTGCTCAAGGTTCGGGAGATAAACTGGGCTCTTTGTGTTGCTAAAGCATTTTGGGCCCTTTGGTTTTCTTATTTGCTGGAGGAAGACCCTAGACTATGCCTACAACAAAGGAATTCATAACACATGTCAGGCTGCCCAGGGAGAGTCCTTCATTTTCCTCTTTGTAATTCAAAATAGTATTTGCATCCTTGCTGGAAGTGGAGCCCTCCTTAACTTTTCCTCACTCTAGGGAAAGGAAGTGCTGAAGGATGGAGCAGTGAAGCATACATGAACCCAACCATCTCCTGTGCATGGGAATTCCACGGGAGAAAGGCATCCGCTGTGCTGAAACAGCTGCCCTCCAGAGCTGATATTTAAAGCTCCAGGCTGTCACTTGTTGGCAGTTGAGATCTTGTTTTTGCTCTGGAGGAGCTAATACCATCCTATAATCCAGGCAGGAAAGATCTGTGTGGGGTTTACCATATATTAACTGCTATGCAAATCTGTTTGTAAAATTCTTCAAATGCACATTAATTTTATTACATGAACAAAATCCTTTTACAGCAGATCAGATTTGTTCCAGTTGTTTGCTTGTGCCTTGGTCCTCCCTAAGGCCTTAATACATGAGGGGAAAGAGAAATTTATCTTTACTTTTATTTATCTTGAGACCTGGATGAGGTCTCAAGCAATAATAGTAATATTGCTTCATTAGCCCGAATATACCTGTGTCAGGGGCACGTGGCATCAAAGAAAAACCTCACCTGCAAGTTGGTGTGAAAATGAGGAGCTCTCTGAGCATGTCCTACTTGTCCTTACATGTTGACAGACCGGTCCACCACCAATAGTGCATTGGCCAAGCATTTCCCACTGACCAGGGCAATGCAAGGTGGTGACTCTCTCTCAAGAGCCATCAAATCACCCACATTTCCCCTACCACTACTGATGAAATTTAAAATAAGTTTAGTGGAGCTCATCATGGAAAATATATTCCCTCCACCCAATCAAACAGACAGAGAGGGTATGAAGGGTTGCCACACCTTCCCAGTGCTGAGAGTTATCAGCTTGTATCCTGCTATACCCTGCATCATTAAATTTGACTGGCCCTTGTTATCATCTCAGCAGCGGAAGTTATTATAGTTTATATGAAATTATACATTTCTTCTTTAAATTCAGATGCAACATTTGATTCAATGACTGATTCGATTTACCACTCAGTTTCTCAGAATGGCTTAGTAATAAACTGCATGAAGAAGCAATCCATTTTTGTTGGGGCTCATCAGTACTGATCTAATTATATCAAGTGTTGCCCTTTCCAGTCTTGGGGAGAAAGTAATGCAAAGGAATTCGTGCTTCTTGGTTTCAACCTTTTATAATTTTGAATGTGTCAGTCAACCTTCCTTTTTCTTTCTGGAGCAAATCACTTACTTCTTACATTTTGCATCCTACTATGATGGCTCAAACCTTGCACTTACTTTCGTAAGGGACTTTCACTGCCATTTCACAGTCATATCTAGCCTCTTTTATGATTTTTTTTTCAATGTACATAAGCAAGATCCAATTCACATATCTTTTAAAAGTGAAAGTTACACAAACAAAAGGTAATATTGTCAATGAAGAGAATAAGGTCCCATGGAAAGGCTGTTGGATGAAAGTCAAGAAATCTAAGCTTGGTTTATCATCTTCTATTGTCTGCTCTGGCAGCTTTGAGCAAGCCACTGTATCTCTTTGTGCTTGTTTCTTATTCCACTCTGAAGAAAAACTGAGGCACTGTTGTGACTTCCTTCATTTTCTCTACACTGCTAAGTGTCAGGGAACCCAAATCTTATTTGTGGCTTTGTAATGCAAGTGAGCAAAATGTGATAGTCTAGTGTCAAAACAGTCACTTTGCTCTCTTGAGGAAAACACCGGAGAACCTGTTATGTTGTACATACCAGTGTAAGTATGTGATTAACAAGTCTGGTGCAAGTGTTCCTGGAAAGACATTTTCCACATCAGTAATTCAGAAGCCTCTCAAATTTTAAATCAGACAGACAGTCATGAAATTCCTCAGAATAAATTGTATCTCGTCTTGCTTGGCCTGAGTCTCACTGTGAATCTCAGAAAAATGATAGCATGAGCAGAGGCTGAGAAACAGCCAGAAGGCGCTGGGAGCCCAGAGGAGCTTGGACCCCAGGGATGCAGGTCCAGCAGCTTCCAGATTAAGGGTGCACCTCACCACCAGCGCTACAGGGAAGCGCTCCTGGGTGCAGCATTCCCAGTTGCTTATAAATGTGGGGTTTTGGGGTTACCTTCCCATCCTTCCTTCCCAGAGCCGAGCAGTGGCTCTCTGCTTCGGCTCAGTTCATTGCACTGGACTGAAGCGAGCTTATTTACCGTAGTATAACCACCTAATGGCAGCCACAAAAAGTCCTCGGAAACCACCGTTTGCCATCTGTGATGGCAGGCTCTTCTCGGGGAGGACCTGCAGGTTGGGATGGAGTTACGTGGGACCTCCCGAGCTTCACGCAGGTTTGTGCCCTGCGGCTCTCCCCTCGAAATGCAACGCTCTGCAAAACCAGGGTGATGCTGAGGGCCTCCCGCCCCAACATCCCCTTCTGCACCCCCAGGCAGGGGGCTGACCTGTAGGTCGCTGCTGTCGCGAGTTTTGGGAGGCCTCGCTACTGAGCAACCCCCTCTTGCCCAAATCCCTGCTGGTGACCCGCAAGTGAAAGGTGCCGCGGGGGGGAGGTGGGGAGCCGTCTGTTGTCGCTGTGGAAATGGGATCTCCTCTGACTGGATTAATCTCCGCAATCTGGGAAAACACGGTTTCAGTTTTCTCTTTTGTAACAGCAATCCCTGTTGTCAAGTTAGATTATAGAGCTGAACGGCCAGATTATGCTGTCAAATGCTTGCTTCTGCGAGACTGTGTCGAAGGGGTCAGGTGTCGCGCCTCTCCTTGTTCTTTGCATAGCTCTTCTGGTTGATTTTTTACATCCTGCTAAGAGTGAAGATGCCTCGAACCAGCCTTGAGCAGAACAGAGAAGGACCGGCATGCCTCCTGGAGTGAAGGATTGCTGCTGAGCGGAGCTGAGGTTTTCACAGCAAAAGCAAAGTTACACAGATACATCTCTGAACCACATGCTGGGCTCAGGACCAAGCAACAGAAATAGCACTGCTGAGCCTTTTCTCCATTTGGCCATTGAATTTAGATACCTTGAACTTCAGGGAAATTTGAGTTTGGATTTTAAGCACCTCGGGATCTGAAGCACCTCGGACTATTGGAAGGCGTTGTGGTGAGCCCAGGAGAGAAGCGTGCAGTCACAACAGGATACAGAACCTGGACCTGCCATTTCCAACAGGCCCACCTCCAACCTTTTATATTAAAGTCTAATGAATTCAGCTGCAGACAATACCTGCTCTGTCCTGTGCAATTTCATAGAGCATTGCACTGCTCCAAGGCTCATTGGAGCCCACAGTAAATTAATATTTTACCCGTTGGAATGTTTTTTTGCTCCAGCTACTTTAAAGGCAAGTTGTGGCAATGAGTGGGTGGGGTGTATTTTATTTAGCTGTGGTGAAAATATTACTGTTCTTGATCTGAGCAGCTGAAGCAATAGAAACCATAGAGAGAGAAAACCAGCAAATGGGCGGCGGGGGGGGGTGAAGATGAGGGAGAAGAAGGAGTGCTTTCTTGATGGAGGTGTAAGGAATTTACAGTTCTGAGAGTGAAGCACTTATGAAAAGACAATACATGGATGAAAGGGCATGGACCCCTAAGCAGGATGACCCTATACAGCTGCCACATGGCTTGGTAAGTAATCGTGCCAGACTGCTAGTTACCAGGAAGGTTACCTAGAGGATTGGGCAATGGCTGCTGCCCGGTGCTTCCTTTGCTAGGTCCCAGGGCTGCATATAACTGAGCATGATGAGTCGAAAAGTTCTGGGATCCTCTGGTCAAAAGTGGACTTTGCCCGTTGCCAGGGAACACAGCCAGAAGATTTCAGATTTCAGGGTGGCCCATATTTACATTTTCCAAAAAAAGTTGCCAGGTTGCTGCACTCAAAGGTTTTCTTACAGCCTGTGGTATTTAGCAGGGAGTATGTCAGATTCACTGTGAATAAACTGTTTCAGAGGTCTACTGTCCACTATATAATTTTAAATCTTTTACCTTTCATCTCACAGCTGGAAAATGTTTCCAGTGAACACCAAGAGCCAAGGGCTTAGTTGAAAGGACAGCACAGCTGGTTCCACTGCAAAACATGTGAAGCAGAGTGATGCCCTGAAAAAGGAAAAAGCGAAACCAGGGGGTTAAGCATTAACCAGTTCCTGCTCATAAAATGGTTTCCATTTCTAAGGATTCTCCAATGCTTTGGAAATGAATATCAATATGAAATGCCTCGATTGAAAGAGGCAGGCAGGAGACACGTTGGCATCTGAGACAACTCTCTCATCAAATGCTAATTGTGACAAGGCCCACTTCCAGCTAGCAGTGTGCAATCAGCCACTTGTGCGTGCCACGGCTCCATGCAACGGTGAGGACGGGCACGCAGGCAAGCCACGTGGTTGTGCATCTGCTTTGCAAGGAGGTTTGTGTGCCTTGGACTTGGGAAGCTTGGCACTGGTGCCTCTCTTGTGTAACAGATGCTCCACTCTGAGCAAGCAGCGAGTCCTCCCACTCCCCCGTATGTTCGGTTGCTAATTGCAAACATGAAGGACAGACATTTTGATGCCTAGTCTTTCAAATTCCTCAAGTTCTTGCTTTCAAGCAGTTTGTTTCCAAGCTGAACTGCCTTCTTTTCAGGGGTATTTCAGTGTGAGTAGTTTAGACTATCCCACTAGCAGCTTTGCTAATTGTAGATGCTACGGACATCTGTGGTGTGCTTTTTTGGCCATTTTATTAGAGTAATTAATGTCCGCACTCATTTTGGAGGGAGCAAGAAGCAAAGAACCTACAATATGGCAGACACTTGGCTGTCTTTGCCTGGGAGCATGCTGTTAGACCTCATAGCTACTGAGGGCTAAGAGCACACATATTTGCAGTAAATGAATTAAAGTGCTATAAAGACACAGAGCAGATTTTCCTCCAGGTAACTTGTCCATGTGCCATGCCCTACTCATCCAGCATACAGCGTTGTCACTCAGCCCAAAGAGGACATTAGTTCTGTTTGCTGTTTTCTGCATGAGACTTGATTCTTTAGCTTTAAAAGGATGCGGTTGTTTGCCTACCTCTTTTGCCTCCCCATATTACCAGTTAGCACAGAATAAGCCAGCTATGGCAAAACATTGCCTCTGCTTCCCGCAGCCTAGGAAGAAAAATGTGTTTCTTTTTGTGGCAGCTGGGGGAGAGGGCCCCAGACAAGAAGTTTTTTTTCCTGATTCTTCCAACTCTCTCACCTTTCTAAAGCTAGGTCACATCTAGTCTCTGACTTGTTTGTCACTCCCTCCATCCCACCAAGATGTTGTGAACATCTCCTGTTCTAGTCAGTTAGGGTTCTTTAATTAGTGACATAATAGTTGGGCAATTAATGAACTAAACCTGCATCATAATGAAGGATAAACATTGTTAGTGAGTCACTCTGAAGCAGGGATCCAGTGCTGCTGGAGTGTTTTTTCCCCAGCAAGCTGCAGCTGGTTGTAACAGGGGTGTATCTTTTATATGTTCTGCCTCGGGGGCAAATTACTTCAAACAGGACTTTGCTGTGTGGCTGGAGAAAACAACCATTTGTTTGCAGTTTTCCTTGCAAAGGGATGAGTCTAAATCATGCTTTCTTGACTGAAGCTAAGTAGTACCTTCAAGGCCAATCCCTTTCTCATAGTGGCTATTTTCAAAGGAAAATCTCTGCTGGATTTGTCCATGCAGGGCACTCATTGAAAGGACTGTGTCTGTACCCCTGCCTGCTGACAGCGATGTGCCCACAGAGCAAGTGGGGACCAGTGACAGGAGCTCCCGTGTCACCCACCACAGCCCATTTTGCCGTTACTAGTGGAAGGGACAGTCTGTATTAACGCCCGTCTGACTGCTGGATGAAGCTTTTCTAGGGTGAGGCTCAAACCAGTAACACTGTACACAATGGACTTGGGTTAGTGGTTTACCTCAAAAAATGGAGGAAATCACTTAGCTCTTTAAGCAGAAGACTACCACAGCCATAGTGGTTTTGCAGCAGCATGGGCTGGTGGATATTACTTAGAGGTGAAGAAAAGGGAAAGTGCTGTGGCAGAGCTCAGGGATTTTCCAGCATGGCCTCGAGTGGGCAGCGATGGTTGCTGGGTTGGGGGGATCCCAACATCCACATCCAGGGCATCCCAGCAGCAACTGCAGGAGACGCCAGCATCTTACTCACCTACATGCTTTTTCAGCAGATGTATTTATAGGCTGAAGCAGTCTGACATCCAGACTGGAAACCATCTCCTTCTTACCGTCCGAGATGCGCTATGAATGAGATCAGTCAGATTTGATGCTCTTGGGATTGCACTAGAAACCCCAATAGAGGTGGAGGGGCTGCATCTCATTGAGACCCGGCCGGTAGAAAGTGAAACACGCCACTATTTCCCACTGAGGGAGCATTACTTAAGCAATAAGCAGATGTGAGACTGTGGAATTTGGCAGACTGATGACATACTGTGGAATTTGAAGGTGTGAGAGGCTGCAGGTCAGGGATTCACAACAGATATCTGCATCTCAGTGAGTCTAATCACCCTAGCCTTCTCCTCTAGTCAACAGAGACAGCTTTCTCTATGGAGAGATACAAAGCCGCTAAGTTAGGTGCTTGCTCTGAACCATCCTGTAAAGGATGCCTTATTTCTTCATTGAATGTGAGGAAATGAATCTCACAGGGTTTTCTGGCTTCCATTTGCATCCCCAGTATCACCTGAGTTGCAGGTTGTACATGCTTCATGTGTTCTCCTGCATGTCCTCTGGGAGCAGGCTGGAATGTCTTGGGATTTGAAAGGTTTTCCCCTGGTTTCACTTAGTCATAAAAGTTTCGTGTGGCCTAATTCAGAGACCCTGAAGACATGAAGGAAACAATCTTCCAGATAAAACTGTGAGGAGACATGGAGTGTGCCCCACATCGACACGGAAACCCATCATTTACAGTTTGCAATTAATATGGAAGTGGATTGTTGCACATTTTATGCCTGATTATAGTGCTTCAGAGAGGCTGTGACAGAGTGGCCTGTCCCTTTAGGAGTCCGTACAAATGTCATATCCATGGCTGGCCCTGTAAATGGGATCTCTACACAGAGGGTGGACAGAAGGGCCTCATGCAAGTGGGAACACAGAGTAAAAGACACTAATCAGGCTATAGACTCATTAGGTGCCATACATTTAAGCCTGGTTACACACTGCTAGGAAACAGCTGAATCATCCCTAGAGATCTGCAAGAGCAAACCTGTAAGGAGGAAGCAAACTATTGCCGTAGTCCTGACAGAGGCAAGAGAAAGGAAGGTATCTCCAGAGGTTTTAGCTTTGGCTGGATGTAGAAGCAAGGTCCACCTTGTATGTTAGAGAATAGCACTGCTGAAGGAGACTCCTGGGTCTGGCAGAGTAAGGAAAGGCGATAGCTGCCATATGGGGAGAACAGCAAAACCTCACTGGGGCTTTGAGGATCCTCAGTGATTGAGGCAGGAGGAAAGTGTAAGCCCACCTAGTATGACCTTCTGCAGTCACTAGCTGCAGATTCCCAGGTATCTCTGCAATAAACCACCAAATTGGTGTCTGACTGCTGCTTTCCTTCAAGAACAGTTCCTGTTTGGCTTTAAAGAGTGAAAGAGATGGATTTTCCTGGATAGGCCACATTCATGGGTTTCTGCAAAGCCCACGCTTTGCTTGACACCGTGGTGACTGGGATGATACACTGTGCTGAAGGCACAGCAGCTCTCGCAGGGAATGCCAGAGGAGAAGCGGGACCTCTTGCCCCATGACCTGTGCCACAGCTCCCATCTGCAGATCTCTGCAGCATGCTCAAGATCTGATGGGAAATGCTTACTGTCCAGTTCAGTTGAGAAGCAGAAAGCAGATCCCATGATTGTACATGGCTTAAACATTGCTGAGATTTTTCCTTTAGCTGTCACTGCAAATCTCCACAGAAGGAAGAACTGAGACATTTAGTCAAAGAAAATTAGGGAGAATTTCCAGCTGTCCGAAAGGTAGCCAGGATGCATAAGGTGCATTCCCCACAGTCCCAGCTCCTGTCACAGTCTGGTTTTCATCCAAACTAAAAGTGCTCTAGGATTTTAGAGGAGGAGAAAAAGAAATTTCCAGGGAAGTCAGAAGATCCTTTAAAAGTCCCTCTGGAACAAGCATTACCTGGCTCAGCCACATGCAGTGAAAAGGATCCCACCTTGTCCACCTCCACTGTATCATCTACCCTGCTCTAAAAATAGCCTCCCACTGCTGAAAGCATTCCATTTCTGTTCTTGGTCCATGTATTTTTCCTGTCTTGACTTTGTGCAGTGCTGTCGCCTGTTCTAGATGTGCAGACAGAGTGAAACGGCCATCCGTACTGACCGGCAGAGGGAATAAACTCTTAAACAAAAAAATGCTGCTTTGCAGTGAGCAAGACACCTTGCTCTTCCCAGATTTCCATTTTAGTCTTCAGTTAAGCTAGGTAACTTTTCTGCTTACCCAACTTAATTGGAGCTTTGCAGGTACAAAAATATTTGCTCTGTCAGGGCAGAGAGCAGCTTTTGTTTGCCATGGCCTAAATTCCTTGCAAATTTTTTCTTGCATCTTCTTATTCTCATCTCCTTTGGCTAAACCACAGCACAATAACCCTTTGTAATACAAACGCCTTGGTACGACATGTTAGGATCTGTTCCACTGAGCCAATTTAGAAGGTAAGCATGCTTGTAACTGTGTAATTGAACTGCACTGATATGCCTGTGCCAGGGAACATTAACTTCTCCTAAATTCTCAATAGTTTCACATTCATGGTATTTTTCCAGATGGATTGTAGCTGAAACTGTATCTTTAATGTCCTTAAGATACAGCACAGCAACCCATAAACTTCTTGAGCTCCACAGAGCATTGGGTGGAAAAGCATTTGCTGTGCCAGATTTCTCCACTAAGTATTTCTCCTGACAGTGGCACGTTGAAAAACCATGTAACTGTGAGATCTGATGGTTACAGTGCTTTCGAAAAGGAAAAATAGTGTTGCGAGCAAAGGTTAACCTACAGTGATTGATTTACTTAAGCTTTAAGCAGTCACGCTGAACCTTTGGATAAATGTTTATTTAACATTGAAAATGTGTTGTTCATTTTCATGACACAACAAACAGTGTCTGTGCTTGCTGGGACATGGCAAGGTTAGCTAAGTTTTCTGCCTTCAAAAAAAAGAGCCCTAATATTAGGGAAGAATATGAAAAAATACTTTGCCAATGAACAGGATAACATTTCAGGTTATTCTCCCATTCATGGCTTTGTTTGAGAGGCTGAGACTGTCACAAACAAGAGGGGAGATACTAAAAAGTATTCATCAGTAAAGCCCAGTACTCTCCATAGGCCTGGCCTAATATGCATTAATCCACATCTTAGTTGAATGTCAATGTGATTAATCAAAGCTTTAATTCTGGAAGGGGGACGTTTGAGCCTTACCCATCTCCCTCCTGCCTGTGTCTGGCCAAACTCCAGGCTGGGTAACCGAGGCGTCCCCTTTCATGCCATCAACAGGGGAGGGTGCATAACACCTTCGCACCCCGAGGCTGCAGCAGCATCAGAGGGTGTCCTGCACTTGGAAGGCACCAGGGAGCGTTCAGCAGCATCTCGACATTGACTTGCTGTGGAATGAGAAGGTCTGTGGCACTGGAGAAGAGGGGCAGTGAATTTAATACTGTATGAAAGAAATGCAGTTGCCATTGAGTGCTTCTGGGTGTTTTCCGTAAGGCAAAGAAAAGTCATGTCAAGGTAGAATGACATACAGCTGTCAGTGGCGCTGGTACCTGTTAGGATGAACACTAAAGCATCTACCAGCCCAGAGAGATTTTAGGAAGCTGACCTAGGGAACTAAAAGACCATTTTCGAGGATCAGAGAGGCCAGAGTCCCTCATGAAGTCAAGCCCTGTAGACATGATCTAGTGTGGGCACATGCCATGGTCCAGAGTAAAAAAGTAATCTTTTAGCTTTACACTTTCACCGCCTCCTTCAGGATGGCTGAAAACTGTCTCTGAAAAAAGCCATCATGCCTGGAGAAGTTAGAAATCTTACCTTCCTCTGGCTGCTAGCAAATGGCATGACTATTCATAGCACTGAGGGGGAAAGCAGGACAGATTCCTTTCCCAGCAGCGTGGGGTTCTCCTATTGTCCATGTCATTCAGTTTGAGAGCAATTAGGCATGAAGGACAGGTGTCAGGGTCAGATCCTGATTCTTATCCAGCAGGACAATTCCTACGTCATTTTGGAGCAAGAAGGCTGCACAGCAGGTGCTGAAGGCCCCAGAGTTGGCCAGTGATTGCATTGGATCCAAATGTTCCTCCCTCAAATGTTTATTTCTTTTCTTATGGAGACCAACCCAAGTAGCAGCAGTTGTTGCCTTTTTGGAAAAAGCCAGCCTCTTACAGCACTGATTTTAAATCGAGGGTCCATGGGTGGGCTACTTTCAAAAGGTGCATGAAAAATAACAAAGAAAATTCTTTCAACTGGCAGGCTGCTTAAATTCCTTAGAAGGAGGTCTGTACTTCCCTTGGAAGTTTTCTAGGGATCTCCACATGAAAAAAGGTTGAAAACCACAGTGCTTGAGAGATTTTCTGTCATACTGGTTATCACATCCAGATTACAGATGTTCTTGTTCCCATTGTTCTATAGAGAGGACTCTTCTGAAGAAAAAAAAAACAAAACCCATGTAAAAAAAAGCCTAAATGAAGGTGTCTGCAATAAATCCTGTAAATCCTTTTTCACTTTATATAAGACCCACATTTCCATTCACGCCATTTTACATTCATTAGAAGCTGCATGGGATGTACTTAATGAGTAAGTAGAGAAGAGAACAGCTAATCCCTCAGGGCCTTATTCTAAAGTTCTTATTCAGGCAAAACTCCAGAGACGTCAATGAGTCATTTCACCATGTAAGGATTTCAGTATCGGGCTCTATCGGCTTAAATACAACTTTGCCCAAGATTTCACCCTACGAAATTATAGTAATCTCAGGCCCTGGATCTTTTGATTACAACTAGGGTGCAGAACACTGCCAGTTTAATAGCATAATCATACCAAATATCATCGGACCCGCGTCCTATATGCTTGTCTTATTGTGGTACCAAACTGGCTGCCAAAATGTTTGTGCTTTTGACCACATGTCGTCTTTAGTAAAAATATGGCAATTATGGTGAGATTTGGACTACTTCTCCATTAATTATGGATAATTCATACTCCACTTATATAACAACTGCTATGGGTCTTTTATTTTTCTAATTTAGACATTTCTCAACTCTATAGGTAATCTGGAGCATTCTGGACTAATTTTTTTCTTCCTAAATGGGCAACTCATGGGCTTGGATTTTCAAGAGGAAACGGAGAAGAAAATTTATCCTAACGTGACCTCTGTGATATCAGAGAACTGCTTTCTCCAGACTGCAACGTGATTTTACAGAAAGCCTATCCAAACTAGCAGAGGGGCATTGAATCCTGGGAGGAGGGAGAGGGATTAGGTAGAGACGATCCTGCCATTTATAAGTGTGCAATCTGCTTAGTGGAGGGAACATCGTCAGCAATTCATAAGCTATTCATCAGGTCAAAAACAATAAGGAAGAAGAATGATATGGTTCAGTGGTCAGTCAGGCAGATCATTAGTCTTTCCATAATCCAAGCTGTACAGAGGAATCTGGCAGAAAGGTCAGATCTAGAGAGTCTATTTTTGTCTCCATTTTGATTTTAAATAGATATTAATTTATACACACTTAATTAATCTTGCTACCACATCCCCACCCTTGTTCCAAAGTACTATGGGAAAAAAATGTAGCTTTTTCAACATGCAAAAAATCAGATTAAGGTGGAAGAGGAAAACAAACTGCAAAGCCCAGAAGCCCTAAAAGTGAATATTTAAAGCAAACTTTGCTGGGCACAAACCATGGTGATTGGGAGGATGCTGCAGAAACTATATTATTCAGCAGTGTGGTCTCACTGGCATATAGCTCCAAAATTGTATCATCTGAGATATTTTCTAGATGAAAAATTAAATGTGTTTGATTTTTTTCTAAGGAGTTTAAACTATTTAAATGAAACCCTATCACCCCAAATTCTGGAAACTTGTAGTGAGGCAAGGAAACACAGACCTTGCAAATCAAATAGGAAAAGTCATTCCTCCTAAATCCCAGCTAAGCTCCAGTGTTTACTGGGCTAAAGTCTTGGAAACATTCCTTTAGAGAAGATAAATCTCTGGGGTTTGGGGCTTGTCCTGATCTGTGTTGTAACATGATGAGAGCATCATAAGGTAATAACAACAGGTATGCTAATACAGGAGTTAAATAACGCCTAAAATTCCCAAGGACACTTGCGCAGGAGTCTTTCTTCCATTGAAAGTGCAGGTTGGGTTGATGGACGAGAGCACTGCTGTGACTCCCACAGCCCTATTCATTACCAAGTCATAGAGAAACAGAGAATATTTCATGCCTGAGCAGCCTTCAGAAGGTCGCCTGATCCGACCCTCCCCAGCCAAAGCGGGGCCAGTCTTGAGATAAGATGGCAGTTAGGTCAGCACCATTGAGGACATGAGTTTCAATCAAAGTAGGTAAGGGAGACCTTGATCCGAAATCCGATCCAGCTGCCAAGAGGGTCTACTGAAAAGCATTTTAATCAGTGCAAAGGCTCACATTGACTTTTGTGGGAGCTGGGTCAGACATCACTTCAGTGAGACTGGCTGCCACAGTCAAATCATGGGATAATACAACCGGGCTTTTGTTGGCAGCATTCAAGGCGCCAGATTGTGTTCTCTCCTGTATTGGTGTCTATCCAAAATAACTCTCATTCACGTCACTAGAGCAATTCCCTACTTGTTCCTGTGTAATTAAGAGAAGAATCTTTCCCACTGGGTTGGTGAAATCACTCAGCATTCAGGCTATGGATAATCTGTACATATTCGTCACTGCCAGCATGAAAAGATATAGGATCCTCTGCAGGACTGAACATTTTTCTGTGGGCTTCCAGGCTGCAGTCATAAAATCATAAAGGTTGCTCATAAGGACTTTTCAAAAATTACTCTCACCTGGTTTGCAAGAGTCACGGCTAGCTCTGCATTTCTACCTAGTTTGGGGATACCAAATTTTTCACAGCCCATCTACAAAATGATGAGACATATTGACTACATGGGTCCTGACACTCTCCCAGAAGCCATACTACAGCAAAGATATGAGCCTGTGTCCCTCTCTGACTGATGCAGTAACTACAGGAGATGGAGCAGAACAGGTCTGTGCTTCCCGTGTCTCCCATTAAGGGTTTTATTCCTGTGATATCTTGTAGTGTATGCTGTAAGCCCCAAGGAAAATTTTAAAAACTTTTAAAATCAGAAACTTCTGAGCAAATACAGAAGCTCAAGCAGAGCTAACAGCATCCTAGCTAATGAAATCACTCAGAGCCACTGTCTCCTGAGGAAAACTCTCAGAGGAATAGGGAAGAGAAGAGAGCTAGAAATGTCAGAGGAAAATTTGAAGAAGGAACAAAAAAGGCAAAAATCCTTTAGAACTTGATATCAAATTTCTCAAATACTACTACACATGCTATGAGCACAGTGTAGCAGCAGTGTTGAGCATGTTTGGCAGCACAGAATTTGAAAGTAATGCGTCTTTAAAAAGAAATCCATCACCCAAGAGAATTTGCATGGATGTAAGTCTTCATTTGCAATACCCTGGAGAACACAAGAGAAACTTTTGCTATAATCTACAGACTAGATATTTTTGCCATCTAATTTGTGTCAGAAAGGTTCCTAGGACATCATGTGTTGGTATAATCCTATAATTGTTTGGACTACTCCTTAAAATATCAAAATGGCTAATACACTACAATTTAAACTAAAATTCTTTAGGTGTGAGAAAAAAGAATGGGCATCAGCAGAACAATAAACCTGCCATTCATTGTGTGAATTATTTTCCATCCCAAGGTTTAAAGCATATCATTGGTTAAGCCTCGCAGTAGGTCTGTGATGTGCATGAGTAATAAGCACCTTCTAATTTTGCAGGATCAAGCTACTTTCATCCTGATTATTAAAGTTTCTGCCCAGCTGAAAAACTCTTCATTTTCAGCTGGAGTTTCAGGGGCTTGCAAAAAGTCAAGCTTAGGGTTTTCACAGTTGGATGCAATATAATGATCACTTATTCAAACCCTGATGTACTTAATTGGCTTGAGATGACAGGAGAGGTCAGTAGCAGAACTTGGAGCTGAACCCAGGTGAGCAGATTTCATAGTCCATGTGCCACCTTATGATGCAATACCTCTCTGACCTAGTGCATCTTCCTTCTTATTGAGGTGTTAAGGTTGTATCGTAGCCTTGCTGATGAATTGGTCAACAACACTTATATTTAAAAGCACATGCTGTCATTGTCCACTCTTTAATCAGTGAGTCAGACTGATAAAACTTCATCTTCCTTCTTCCAACTATTGTAATCAAGTGAAGAATCAGGCACACAATTTCCAGTTCTTGCCTTCTTCCATGTACTCTGCCTTGAACATAGAGCTCTTCTGGAAGCTCACCAGGTTTCAGGCACATGTCTGAGGTTGTCCTCACTTTGTTGGTTTTGGTGTTATAATGACACCTTAACCTGGAATTTATTTCCCATTTCAGTAGTAGAAGGATGCTTAAAAAAACCAAGGAGGAGAGTTACTCTTTATTTAACTCTCTAAGGATGCCATATTAGTCATAATAGGTAAAGAATATATCTCTGGCTTTACTCTGAGCTGTAGCAAATGGCTTTGACCCACATCCTCATAAATTAGGATGTAAGCAGAAACTTACCCAACTACGCCTTACAAATGTAATCAAAATCAGACCCCTGCCATGTGACAACTCTATTTATCCTCTGTGATATCCTTTTGTGCCTTTCAATTATAGCCATGGACATAATGATCAAATTACATAGAAATCTTCAGCAAGGGCTGGGTTTATCCAGTTATTCATAAATAAGAGGATTTGCTCTTCACACTTTGGTACAATTTTATCCATGTCTGAACTGTATACTCTGCTAACATAGCAGAAATGGCCAAACAATTTCCCTTTGAAGTACTGTGCTGCCACATGACTGTTTTATCCCATCACTGAGGGCTCGACCCCACACCTTCCTAAATCTGAAGTTAAAAACCATGTTATTACCATAGTACTATCTCAGAAAAAGTTCACAGCTCATGTCTTGGAGGCTTCTTGCTTTCCTACGTTAAAGAACAGATATAAAGGACATGATTTTCTAGCAATAGGTCTTCTTTCTAGTTTCTGGGTTTCCTCTAAGTGGCTAGTGTATCCTCAGATATCTTAGTCACGGAAGCTGGTAATGAAAGCAGATCGTCTGCCTATAGGAGGTGAACAAGTTAACTAAGCATAGGAGACTGTGCCTACCTGGTTAAAGCAGGGAAGAAGTTCTAGCTCAAGTGCCAAAGAAGCGTGAGTAGCCTGGATTTTGGGACTAGACCATTTAAATTTTGCCTCCCTGACAAGGCCTGTTAATGCATATGCACGAGGTCATTTGTCTAATAAAAGTACAGTGCAGTGGGCCTGTACTCATGGGGATTTTCCTAGCATTAGGGAAATATTCAGTAATTTCTACTGACCCTCGTTTTGCCCCCTGGAGAAGTCAGCAGAAAGCTGTGGGAGCTCCTCAGCCCTGCCAGGTACTGCCTCCCACCAGGTGGGTGGCCTCACACCCAACAGGCGTGTTGCACTGCCTGCTCTGCAGCATGGCATCTACCTTGCAGCCCTGCCAAATTTGGTAACGACGCACAAAACCCATCTGGCTTTAACCCAGGTTCTAAGCAAAAGACGTAGCTAAGGCTCTTCAAAAGCAAAGTTTGGCCAACCTAACCAGCTTTTAAGTCAACAGGAGGTTTCTTTGAGTAGAAGGAGGAACCTACTTGTCACTTCTACTTTACAGCAAGCTGGGCTTTATGGTAGGCAGAATTTCAATTAAAATTTTAGGTTTGTTCCCACTCCAAACACAAAGGGCCTTATGGAGTAAAGGCCACAAGGGTGCTAGTTTGTGTGACCACAGAGCACAACTTGGTGCTCCCCCACTCTTGAAGGGCTTTTACATGGTAGCACTTTTTCATCTACGGCTTATGTGTGGGGAGAAGAGATTGACTATAAAACAGTGCTCTGACTAGATGGTAAACATCTTGAAAGCCTGGCTTACAAATACTGCTCTGAAACTCTACATGTGCATAAATTAACTCATACTCTTTACAAGGACCTCTTACATTGTCCAAGGAATAAGTAGCACTGGAATAAGTATGATTCAGAACCATCTGCTTTGCAGTGAGGATGAAGATAAAGCTAAAGCAGCAGATCTTTCCCATTTTTTTAAGTGCCATGACACAACTTGCCAGGCATCTGCTGTCTGCTCGTTTCCTACCTGCCCCAACATAGCAGAAACAACCTGCAGGTCTCCCCGCAGCTAGACAATATGTCATCCTTCATTCCAGACAGCCTGCTCCATTTCTGCAGCAGTCACTTCAGCCTAGCTAAGGTTATCAGTCCCTGCATCTGCAAGCAAGAAGGTGGTCCCAAGAGAGTGGCAGGGCTTGACTCCCAGCTTCTATATACCCCATATTTTGTGGTTCTGAGGTGTTTAGTGGAGGGGGATCAGCTCTGCTCTCAGTAAGCCTCCATCCACCTACGCAGTAGAGTATGATGATGAGCTAGGCATTGCAGTGCAAGAGCTTAGGAAGGACAGGCAAGTTGTTCTTCCCAATGCTTCCTTATTAACTAGACAGTACTGAAAAACTACCATTTGCTCTATTTGCTGTACAGCTCTGAGTATTTCCTAAGAGGGTATGACTAAATCTAGTCAATACCTAACCTGTAATGACAGGGCTTGTGTGCTGTGCTGTCAAAGGATTGGTTTACCAAATCAATTGTCATGTCAGTTTGGGAGGGAATTACTAATGCTTTTAATGATTAGTTTTGCTTCCTGATTAGTGCCCAGTTACACTTAGAGCATAAAGTTTCCTCAGTAGCAATTTCACTACCTACATATATTCCAATACTGCCCTTACTACTTAATTGACATGTATGCATTTCACTGCAGGAGTTTGGTTCTGGTTTAAGTGGAAGACACCAAATGTTAACTTGGATGAAAGCCCATTGAAGCCAGGGAGCAGACATCAGTCTTGAATTTGGCCTACAGTCTGTAGTATTAAGAAAAAAGGCCACAAGATGAATTGTTGATATATGTGCTTGCTAAATGGTATTTTCACCTCAAAGCATACTTGAATCTTAGAAGAATGCAACTATTTCAGCTTTCTTGGATGATGTGCCAATGGTATAGCCTCAGGCTAATATGGATCATATCCTTCTTTTAGTTATTCCAGCACAATTTTATTGACTCAATGTGTTCAATGTCTCTCCTATCAACCTTATTAAGAAGAAATATCACAGATTCTAGATGATAGTTTTCTGAACCAAATCCTTAGCAGAAGAAAACTAGGATGAACTGCCTGAATATCCAAGCTCCATCTATGAGCTGCAGATCTTGCTGTGTACCTACAAAGTCTTGCTATCTGTTTGGAGTTACATCACTGTAGCTTGAGAACAGTCAACAGAAGAAAATTGACATTGCTGTTTGCTCAACCACATGCTGCAAAACTCACTCTACCATGTGTTAGGTGATCAAAAATGGAGAATTCTAGGCAGACATTTACTGTCTACAGCAAAAAGAGGAAAAAATAAAATTATATTGCTTAATAGCTACAGGGGTATGTATGCATGCATTATACATAATATGTACACTATATAAACACACACATGCAAAGTGATAAATTAATTGCAGATGGAGTACAGTAAGCTCAGTCTCCTGAGAGTTAGACAGTAATATACAACAACAACACAATCTCCAAGCCATGAATCCACCACCCACATCCAACACAACTCAGGGCTTCTTAAATCATTATGCCAAATTGTAATGCAAACAGTGTACAGAAGGAGGAACAAAGAAAATAATTGACGTGTCTACCCTAAGGCTCTTCCAAAGATTAGAGAGAGAAGCCCCAGGACTGGTATGTTATTTTCTTTGTTCTTTATCCTTTTGCTGGTTGTTTGCATTAATTTTGGCACTGGATGATTTACATGATTTAGTTTTGATGGATGCAGGTGGCAGCGTGTGCATGGTTCCTTAGTAAATAATGTTACCGATATGGATTGCTTTAAGTGGCTCTGCTATCAAAGAGCTCTGTCTTAATTTGAAAATGTATTTAGGTGATTAAATAATGTCTTAGAGCTAGATTCATTTGTCTTCACTGATTTTAGTAGCGTTCTAATTAAAGCTTCAAATACATAATTATATAAAGCAGAACAGTGAACAACTTACTTTCCCTCATTATAAATTAACGCATTTTGGAGAGGCAGGGAGGAAATAACTTCACACGCAGGAGCACTGGGGGAGACTGTGGGTTTACAGATAGCAATTGGACACCACAGGACTTGAAACCACCAGCTGTGCAGTTTGGGAATACCTGCACCAAAGGGTTTAGGTCACAGAGGAGGGATGTCACCGTCACTGTCACAGCAGTTGTTGCCTCTGGAAACAGAACAGAAATGGGGTAGGTCTATAAGAAGTTTAAGAAGAAATGTATATAGGGGCCAGGCCGTTATCAGAAGAGTATTGAGTGACTGTGGAAGACAAGAGTAACAGCAGCTAGCAGAGATGTGAGGGGCTTCAGATGAAAGCTTGAAGGCACTGGCTGAGTGATGGTATGAAGAGAGGTGTACATAAATATTTGCAATGGATTAACACCCAGGGGAGAGTGGAATTACTTATCTAGGAACAACAGGATGAGCATGATAAAGTAGCCCTGTACGATACAGAGCAGTGTTGCAAGGTGGTATGTAGAGCCATGTCGTTCAGTGAAAACAGGCACCAGAAACAAGAGCTACCCCTGGAAGATGGTGCTTGGCTCTATTAGGAAGAATTTTTCCACCCCAAGTGAGGAAGAGGAGTTGCAAGAGAGAGCGATGGCTGCAGTCTCCAAATTCCCCAATCTACCTATCACCTCTCATCAGAAAGACCACCCAGAAAAACCACTGCACGCGAAACCTCAGAGATTCTCTTCATTCCTCTCTTCCAGGTTTTTTGCCACATAAAGTGGGGGATCTTGTCCTGGACACAGATATTCACCTGAAATGTGCTCATCTCTGAGTTGAATTGCAGCAGCCCAGTAGTAGAGAACTAAACACACGCTGGTGTTCGGGAGCAGGGGAAAGGGTGATGTGAAGGAGCATAGGAAATGCCTTCAAGTCTCATTTCCTACAGAGCATGTAGGGTTTTAAGGTCTTTCTAGCTGGAGATGGCAGAGGAGACTGAGAAGACAGCAGGAGCAAGGGAGAGATGCCCAGACATCCCAAATTGCATGAAACGATGGGGTGGAGTGGGGGGTGTCTTAATGGGTGAAGGGTTAACATGATCTTCCCTTATTCTGCATATATCTTTCCAAGGAGATATGGGCATGT
Source organism: Buteo buteo (assembly GCF_964188355.1). Lineage (NCBI taxonomy): Eukaryota > Metazoa > Chordata > Aves > Accipitriformes > Accipitridae > Buteo > Buteo buteo. The sequence continues at coordinate 5,600,360 of NC_134189.1, read as the reverse complement.
CAAACTGTGGTGTCATACTGTTAATCTACTCTCTCCAGAGAGAATACTTTAAAAAAATCAGTTCTGTAAAATAAGGATTATACAAATCAAATCCAGAAAGTTTACACTCTCTCAGCCTATTAATTCAAAGCCCTTGTAAATCTTTGGGTGTTGATGGAGATACTTCTCACTCACACCCTATATAAATCATAGGAGAACTGGAACGAAAAATGTTAGCAGAAAAACAAATATTTCTTGTTATCACCAGCTGATAAAGAGTGGAAACAAGAAGTATGGGACAATGGGGTGCAGTGCCTTCCGGGGACTGCTTTGTAGTTTCCACAAGCATCAGCAACAGTGTCTTGAGGCATTGTGCAAACGCAGCCGTTGTGATGACACACACGGTCCTTAACGTGATCCAAAGGCAGGAGATTGACATGAACATTGTTGCTCACTCAATATGGTGACGAAAGCTCCCGCCTACAATAGCGATCCACTGATTTCTTAAGGAAATTTCTAAGGATGAGGAAACTGCAAAAGACATTTATAAATTATTCAAAATCTCGTGAAAGGCTTCTGGGTTTGTTTCTCTTACAGTTTTTTCTTTGAAAGATGGGGGTTGTTTTTAAAGGTACTTCTTCATGGGAAACTGCTGAATACCCCATCCTCCTTCTCACTCATGTCCTTAAAATAAGTCATCTTCAGCTCTTAGCTTTCCTTCCTTCCTTGTTCCTGAGCCATTCAGAAATGCTACTGTTTCTGCCTACTCTGTATGGTCTTATCCAGGGTGACCCTTTGTATCTAAGAGCCTTCCAACTATTAAAAATAGGCTTCCTTTTTCCTCTCTTCCTCTCTCTCTTCATTCTAAGACCACCCGTTTGTGTCTGCCTTTATTTTGGCTACATTTGAAAGGACAGGATTTAACTTGGGGATAACCTGGGCTGAGCTGAGAGCCAGGCTCTGCTGAGCTCAATTGTATGCTGCCACTCAAGTTTTATCCTGGTAACGGGTGCATCATTCCTCTCTTTGCTTCCAGAAAGACAGCTACCATCTCCAGTCCTTGTCCCCTGGTTGAGCAGGCTTTCATGATGCAAGGTTGGGACATCTTGGTGGTGGTGGTGGGATTTAGTTATGGCCAAATACACCAGAAACAATGGTGCTAGCAGAAAGCCTGGCAATAAGAAATGTCAGCCTGGCATCACTGCTCTGCCAAAACATGGATCCGTTGCTGCCGGGACCAGGGTCCCTGCACACCCAGAAGCTACCCCTACTCCCACCCATTTCTCTCCAGCTTCTGCTCCTCACTCTGGCCACTTTAAATCCCAATGCAGCCAGTATGGCAACCCACTCGTGCCCAGGAAGACCTAGCCCAGATCTTGGCAAATATTAACACTTTTCAATTGGCTGTGTTTTATTGGGTGGGGAGAGAGGAGGAGGGTGAGAGGATGAGGGTGCTGGGATGCCTCCCACCGCCGTAAATACCATTCAGTGCAACACAGTGCAGTTTTTACTTTACTTCAGTCTTTTTCATAAGGCACAAAAGTATGAGATCACAGCTATTTTGTATGAAGGGCTGGCCCGAGAAGTAGACTTTGCTGTTAGCAATATCAGCACTCAGCTTCCTCCTACTTTTATCTTACTCACCAGTGAATTCATCTAGTAGGGAAGTCTGTAAGAAAAATAAATTGAGGCTCAATTCCTCTGCTGGTATAAACTGATATAATTCACAGCAGTTAACATCGATAACGGTCAACCTTTTTTGCTAAAACTTTAATGCTTGCTCTCATTTTCTTTTTTTTTTCCTTCTTTTTTTTTTTCTTCCCCCAAGGCCAGCCTTCAAAATGCAGTTGCTAAGGTCATATTATTTGCCCATCAATCGGCCGGTGTCACCTCCTCCTACCCTCTTTGAATCACTCTTCAGACTCCCTCGGCTTCAGGACATGAAGGTCAGGCTTTTTGTATCCACTTTGAATGCCCTCCACAGCCTGATCCTTCTGCCTACCTGCCCTTATAAAGCCTGCGCTGTCAGAGGGTGCCGGAGTTCCCACCCTTTATGAATAGGAGCAAGCAGGAGAGCCGATTGCCCTCTACTCATTGGGAAACTCCACATGAACAATGAACCAAGTCAAACTAACCAACCAAACCAAATCGCAAACCCAACAGATCACCACACAAACTCTGCATGATTTCCAGAAGGTTTGTTATGGTCTGTGAACACGAAACAATTTCTAGCATGAAATACCCTCAAAAAACAAACTCGTGGCAAAATTGGCCTAGGAGAGTTTGATGCAGTGGAGAGCGATCTTGATAATGTGTGGTGGAAATGGCAGTGAGCTATACATTTTTAGCAGATTTTTCCCTTTTCCTCCCTGAAAGTTGAAGTAGAATATAGGAGCTCATGCAAACCAAAACCAGGAGACAAGCTTTACTGCAGCCCCAGAAACCACACCAGAAAGAGCTGCAGATCCCCCAGCACAAACTCCCCGTCCTTCCCTCTGCCTCAGGAGGGACACCGGGCTGTGGTCAGAGGGCAGAGCCAGGCAATTCCTCCCGGATCACCAGAGAGCAGAGGGCCAGGATATCCATAGGATGCCATGGAAGCTCATTTTTGCAAAGCTTCGTCTACCCCTGCTCTCTGGGCTTAAACCTGAGGCCCTGGTGCTGCCAGCTATGTGTGCCATGGCTCCTGGCTGGGCCACAGGCCTGACTTTTCTTCACCTGGAAATTAGGAGATAGGGATGGAGTATGGGAGGAAGGAGGAGCCTGGTCCAGGCCAGCTCTTAGCCTGGCATGGGTCCTGGGCTAATATCCACAATACTGGACTTCCCTTCTAGACGAAGGACATACACAGATTCAGAGCAATGGAGGATTTGTTAAAAGCTCTTCTGACTGAGTCAGATCAGATCTGTTCTCTTTCCCGTTCTGTCTGCTTCTTACAAAGGCTCAGGCCATGTTAATTGGCAGTGCTTTTTTCTCCCTCCCTGTTACTACATCATTTAACAGGCATGAAGAAAAATGTCATTTCGTTGCCTTTTAGACGCTAGCCAGAAGTGACAATAAATTTAATGCAGACTTTTGGGATAAAGCAAAAACTATTTTTGAAGAATGACAGTATGTGCAAAGCATAAAGCTTGAAGCTTAGCAGCTAAATTCTGAACCCATGCGATATTATGCTGCCCTGTGTCATTAACAAGCTGCCAAAGTGACAGCAAACTGGATTATCTCCTTCATAATATAGTCTGTTCAGCACAAAATAAATGACTGCTGACTTTTAACAATGCACAGCACCATTACAGTGAAACTGTGTTGTGACCAGAGACAATCCTACATGGAATTACCTTGGGAAATGAAGCTGCAATTAATCTTTTCTAGCTACACATGTTACCCCAGGTTCTTCTTATCAAAATCATCTAATTAAACACTGCATTATTTCCAGTTTCATACCAGCCTAACTCCCTTGATGTTATTGGAGTAATACCACTATCGACTTGGAGCAACACAGGAGGGAAGCAAGGCATATTCCCCAGCGCAACCACATCACCATGGTTTCTCCCACTCTAAGGGTGTCTCACATACACTTTCTGGCTACAACCTTCCAGAAGAAATTCAAAGTTTAATTCTTGTGCTCTCAGACTGCAACCCCAGAAGCTTATTCTGTCAACCAAACCAAGAGAAGTATTTGTGCCAGAGGGGAATGATGACAGATCTTTAAACAGCCACTGTTATACAAAGCCTCTGTTTTACAGTGAGCCATAAAGAAACTATGTAGAGATCTCGTCTTCTAGCTGATCATGAAACTGAGTACGAAAATCCAGCTGAGGTTGTTCCAGGGCTTAGCAGAGCAGGACTCCTTCTCACACCTTCAAGCTGAAAGATTTAAGGAGCTGTTTGTTCAAGCCTAAGTATAGCATCCTGCACTTGTCTCTACTGAATTTCATCCTACTTTCTCCAATCTGTTTTTCTAAGTTGATAAGATAATTTTAAACTCCACTCCTCACCCTGGTGCACTGCAGGTCTCCCAGATTTGTGTCTTCCACAGGTCAATTAAATACCATCTCTACCCACCCTCGACATCACTACCGAAGACACTGAGCTGTGTCGGAGCCAGAACAGCCTCAGCTGTCCCCCCTTCAGGACATCCCTCCAGCTGGGCAATGACCTGCAGATGACTCTGCCATCAAACTGCCCCTTCAAAGCCACATTTCCCTAGGTAGCATGAGGTGGCATCAGAAATGGTGCAGACCCTCGGCAGCTCTGAAGGAGTGTCCCAGCTATGGGTGTTGGCTGGACCTTGGGGAGCGTCTTGGTGGGCACCTGCCAGGCTCACCTGGGTCTGCGAATCAGTGTGGGGCAGAAGGATGGGCAGCATTGTATCTCAGACAGAAACTCTACCTTGTGTTGGGCCCATCTCTGTTCTCTGGAAGCCCCAAAAAGGTTAAGACACCCGCTCTTCTCCCCATGGGAACAGGCACAGTAAACAGCTTCTCCAAAGACGACAGCCAGCTGCGGTTGTTTTACCTTTCTAGGAGAATGAAGGCAGTGTTTTTGTACGTGAGTTGGGTGCGTAATGCCAGGCAGGCCCAGGCAAGTGGGCCGTGTTGCATGTTCACCTGCCTTTTTGGCCCTTCCATGGAGACCGAGTGCACACGCACGTGGGCTGCCTGTCACAGCATCAGCTGGGACATGGCTACCTCCGGATTCAGGACGCCCAGGCTGCTGCCCGCCAAGGATGCACCTCCAGCAACCCGGCCCCTTTGGCAAGGCGGGTGTTTTGCTAATTTTCTGCCTGCACGTACACATCTCCCCGTGAGCACTCGGCTTGTTTGGCTGCATCCAAACTGTCGGCACCTTGGAGGAGTCACGAGGGAGTGGCTGCCCACCGCACTGCTGGCTGCCTCATCAGTGCTGACTAGGTATGACCCCCGACTAAGAATTCATCATGCAGCAGAGTTGACATGATCTGAGAGGGGAGACAGATGCCCAGGGTCAGCCAGAGGTGTTCTTCTTACCCCTGTCCGTGTTTTAGAAGAAACACCTGGCTACAGAAGAAAAGACTCCAGATCCCACCCCTTTATCTCTTCGGTTGGAATCTGGAATAAAAACCCCAAAGAAACTCTTGGATGATCCAGATTAAGGTCTCTGATATGCTTATTTAAATTATAAATCCTGGAGGATTAGAGGTGGTGTGTGAACGGGGCCTGGGGCCATAGGGGTTTTTTCTGTGATGGGGGCACTAATAAAATGCAGAAGCCCAGATTTTCAAAAGCAATTAGGTGTTTTATTAAGGGTTAATAGTAGATCCCTGTGAGTAGCAGGATCTGCAGCATCTTTCTGGGTGGCAATAAAAATAAGGGTTTTTTAAAAAGGATTCCGTCCTCTTCCCCTATTAAAGGTATTTCTGCTCTGCTAAACCTCCACCAAGATATCACTAGAAAATGTCACAATACAATGCACTGAATCTAGAGATGAACATTCAGTGTTCATCATGATACATTATTGATGTCTTGCTGCATCTCCTCATGCTTGGGGTAGGTCCTCTACATTGCTGTACGCAGTGGGCAATTGCTGCTAAAGTGGAGGTGGTTTGGATGAAAAATATGCTGTGGCTGCCCTGGTTTTCCATGGATATTGTACTGTTCATATGCATGTGCCTGAGTTTTCAGCAAAGGAACAGTCCTCTTACAGGCTGGGCTGCTGAGCCAGCACCTGAATTCATGAAAATTCCTTTCACCCTTTTCAGTTCTTTAGCAAAGCTTCATTCACACCAATGACTAAGAAGATATTTTTACTTTTGCACATCTGTCCTTGATCTACTGAGTATTTTTCTTCCAACAAGCAGTCACCAAAAGGGCATGTGTCTGTATGTGTGCGTGCAGGACAGTTTTGCCTAAAGAGTTGCCATGCTCCTTGATGTCATTAACAGAAAAAAGAATTATTGCTGCAGCTTAGAAGTCTGAAGACCTTAATGACAGATGTAAAACCCAGCAAGACTGCAGTCTGGGATCCTGATTCAGTTCTGGGCTAATAAAAATGTTCTTCATGCATATTTCACATCCAAGCAATTGTCCATCTCTTTTTCCCTGCTTACATCCCAGCAGTCATCAGAGAAATGTATGCCATCCACTGAAGTAGAACCTACATATTTTTAATGTCAGGTGCTGGTTTGATGACAGACAGTTGGGATAATTCCTGGAGACTGCAATGCACCTGAAAAGCTGAAAGGTTGATCTGCTGGAGTCTGAGCTATGGATTTGAGGTGTTCTAGCTAAAATGCCAAGTGACTCATATCTTCTGTAAACCAAGTAGCAAGGAGAGCTCTGGATCAGATGCACATACACACACACACACAAACTGGTTGGTGTTAGTAGCAGAGCATTCCCTGGTCAGCACAGGGCCAGGAATAGCTGCACCACTTGAAAATGACCATGACTGAAGGAGCTGTGCTGGGAAAAGTATCCCCTAGAAGCTTGCTGTTCAGGGATTAAATGGATATTAATTCCCTCTTGGTACCAGGAGGCTGGAGAATTGCATAATGGGGCATACTGAAGAGTTTCTGAAGAGGAAGTGAGTCAAAGTTTGTTATTTTCAGTGTAGCCAGGATTGTGTTTTCTGCCACTTGGGGGGGGGGGGGGGGGGGGGGCTGTGATTTACCCAGCATAGTTGTGCTACAGGAATCACAGCCAGGATCTGGAGCAAACGTCTCAATTGCAACATCCTGGCAAGAAGCATGTTCTAACAAGTAACTATTTTGAGAAGAGGAAATAAAAAGAACAAAAGTTGGCAAGAAGAGCTGCAAGGGCTGCACTTCATGTGGATGCTCCCTTCTGTTCCCCAGGCCTTGCAGACCTGGCTGTGCTGTCCAGGCTCCTGCTCCCTCTGCTCTGCCAAAACAACCTCCCCGTCTGTCTCTAAGGCACTCCTGAACACCCACAGTCTTTCTTGACTCTGCTCCTTTGCCTCTCCACCCTCCCTGAGCTTTAGCTCCCTTCCAGCTACTGGCACTCCCACGCGCTGCTCCGCGCAGCGTGGTTGCATGCAGCTCTCCTTCCCCAGCTGCACTTTTCCCTGCACCGTTCATCTCCTAATGCCTCCGCGCCCAGGTGCGCTGCGGGGTATTGCACCACGTACCTCAGGCAACACCGCCTGCCTGTCACTACCCGCAAGATCTGAAATATTCGTGTAGGGTTTAGCTTGCTAGTGCCCAATGTCTCGTTTGGTCATTTCCATCTGGGGAAAGGAAACACGAGGTGGCTGTGATACGCGACCAAATGTGAGCGGCTGTAAATTGACAAGGGCCATTTGTCACCATTATTAATCCCCTGAGTCACGCTGCCTCCAGGTATTTCCTTGTGTCACCACTATTTTTATTTCTTCACAAACAGACTGTAGACTTCAGTTTGCTCCTGCTCACATCAAGCTTGACTCAAGCCTCTGGCAAGGAGAGTTACACCAGGTTTGCCCCAGCACAGGGTGGAAACTGTATCCTTGGTTTTGCACCATTTTGCAATTATTATGAAACACGTTGGTGCTGAAGTACTAAACAGCATCAGGAACTAATCTGTTATTAACAGACTCTTGAAGACTGACTGTGAAAACAGTCTATCTATTACCTTGAATATTTCAGAAAGATTGGATTCTAGGTTCAGGGTTGTTGGGGGTTTTTTTCACTTACTCACTTAATGCTATCTAACATCAAAGGAAATACTTGCTAGCGTTACCCTGAACAAAATCTCTGCTGAGGCACAGCAGACGTCAGGCAGTGCAAAGTGCAAGCAGCCTGCGTGAGAGCCATCCAGACCTTTGACATTAGCCTGAGGTTTGTTAAATCACTGACTTAGATGCACAGCAAAATGCTTCACACTGAAATAGGTCTCAGTTGCTTTCCACTAGCAATTGATGGTAAAATAATTAATGTTTGTCATATTTATATGGCAGACTTTTAAAATACGAACAGGCAGGATTTGGTTAGCGCTGGCGGGAGTGTACTAGCAAAATTTAACCTTTCTCCCCAAATCTTATAGTATGGTTTTAAATTTAAATTGAGATCTTTACTAATTAACATTTGCTTTGAGATCGCTAGACTGCAGAGTACAAATGTGAAGACAGAGAAAATCAAGATTATTGTTCTCTGGTATAATGGCCTTCAGGTTAAGCAAGCCAGGCAGACATTGAATTGCAGTGACCCAGAGCCCTTATCTAGCTCCAAAACAATACAGCACAGCTCTGACTAAGAAAGGTTTCTAAAACTCAGGCATCAAGTACTTGGTAAGACAATGTTAAAGAGGGTGCCAGGACATGCCTCAGATACACCAGAGTCACTGAATCACAGGAAGGGACAGCAGAGCATTAGTGACTTGGTTTTATAGTCCTGTGGTTACATTCATCTGCTGATATTCTTCCTTTCCTCAAAAACAAGTGACCACTGGCCAGCTACTGACCATAGGGAGAAAAACATGTTAAAGCAGGAACCCAAAGGAGGAGAGAGCATTTTTGCTCTGTGCTGCATATCCTTTGAGAAAAGGGGCTTTGGGAACTTGGCTGAAAAAAAGCCCACAATGTACACTCCCAGGACTCAAAGGTATCATGGAAATCAACTAATTCTGTCTCTCACAGCTAAAAAGATTCTTCTTCCTCACCAAAAGGATTTAACAGGCCTTTAGAGGTTTGCAGGCAATGGAAAACAACTTTATACAACTGGCTGTTTTCGGGCAAAATATTTTATTTTGGTTAACCATTCTGTGCATTCTCTGGAAATTCGGTGTGATACAGATATCATGTCTGGCTACAGCTCTGGTTTTCTCTCTGCTGTGTGTTGTGTTAAACACTGACACTGGTCATCACATCCACAGCACCAGGCAGCATCCCCCAGGGATTCATTCAGCTGCTCAGCCCAGAAACTGCCCCATTCTGTCTTCCTTCTAGGAGCCCAGCACCTGGATGACCCTGGTGGTTTTACCACTCTCCTTTCAGGGAATGGGGAGTTTTCTGCCCAGGTGGAGGGTTTGAGAAATTAAGCCTCAGGCAGATACATCATTACAGTAATCTGCTCAATATGCAGTGAGGTGGGAAGTGCCCTTATGCACCATATTTCAGTGTGGAGCCTTTCCCAGGAAGTTTCCTCATTTTGTCCTCTATCCTTGCCCCTTTTCCAAATCCTTCATGCTGTGCTCCCTGGGCAGGAGCCATTCTTCTGTTGCTCAGAATTTTGGGGGCTGCTCCTGCCCAATGCCCATCCCAGCACACCCCGAACACTGGCCCAAAGGGCTGTCACATGCTTTGCTCTGCTCCCATCTGCACCCCACTCAGCACCACATAGTGCTGCTGATGGCAGCGGGGTCACTCTCCAAACAGGGCAGCCTTCAGGCTTGGGTTTTTCATTAAGTGTCTTACGTGTGCTCAACCTCAGATTTTTCTGATTCCTGCATTCTCCCATCAGGTCAGGGTTTCAAGGCGTTTCACACTGACACCAGTGTGACCTTCTGTATGTTGAAGGCCATAGACTGATGCCCCGTTTCACCCGAGCCCCATAATTTCTGTTTGTCTTCCTTCCAGAAAGACATCCCGAGTTTGATTAGGGGACATTCAGAGGTGAAGACTTCATAGTTTCCTGAGCAGTTTGCTTCAGTGGTTAATTACTTTGACCATTAAAACTGCTACCCTTAATTTTTTTGTTGATCTTGTTTGACATTAGTTTCCAGGCACCCATTTTGTTGTGCCTTTAGTTGACTTTGTACCCTGTGTTTTCCCCAGTCACCCCTTTGAACTTCCTGTTGACGCTTTAAGTGTCTGCCCGTCAAGCTTGTTTTCCAGTCAGTGTCATTCTTTTTCCTGCACCCATTTTCAAATTTTCCAGTTCCTTTTGAAGGCAGACACAGTGCCACCCAGTGCAATAATACAATGGTAAGAGGAAGACACAGGCAGATGAAGCATCTCTATCTTTGTGATAAAGCTAAAGGAACTAAGCCAGCCTGCAGTTCCTTTGCAACATTTGCTTTAGGTCTTGGCCTCACCCAAAGCTTTCTCAAGGAAACCAGAACAGGGTAAGATGTTGACTTGGCTATTTATGTGAAAGCCCCCAAAGTCCTGGTCACTGAGGATCCTATGTTTGGGCTTACACTTGGCCCTTCAGACAGGACAGTCATAGCATCCAAGGGAAGAATTTGAACCTGAGGGAGTAATTGTATACTTCCAGTGCAAGGAGTATACGTAGTAATTATCTATTCCTGAAGTGTACGATGCTTGGTAATTATACACAGCAGACCCAAAAATATCGTTTAACACATGTGCTGGTTTTTAAGGCAAGAATAATGGTGAATTTACTTTGTGATTATATGATCCTTACCACATACACTTTCTGCCAGTATTTGGTACTTACTATGTCATTAAATGGCCAGCAATTGCTTTGGAGGCAAAGACTGCTTGGAAAATTGCTCCCTGCAAAATGGAGCATTATTTAAAAATCATTAACATTTTTCACCACAGCATTTTTCCTAAGGGAAAATATACAAGTCTTGCAATTTGACTTCAGTCTACATTCTTCTGGAGATGTGTTGTGTTCCTGTTGTTCTGAGAAAGCATAATGATGCTGCCCTCAAACTCCTTCTCTTGGCTTTAATCAATGCTTCTCTCCATCCATTTTCGTGTCTAAGCCCTTCCCTCCCAAGCCAGAAATAATAATTGAAAGCTGATTGTAATTTTAGGCCAACAATATCCCTGCTCCTCATGAAGCCAATGGATGTGGCAAAGTTCCCATTGACTTCAATAGTCCAAGTTCTGTTTTGAGGATCCTTGCCATGCAGATGGATTAACTCCACCGAAGTCAACAGGGTTGCACAGAAAACACCTGGGTACAATAGCAGCAGAATCCATCCTAGTGGTACGGGGATCTCTTCCAATTTCTTCTGACCCAAGCATATCTACACGTGCATGCAGTCACACACACCAGAGTGCAGCTTGCAGTCCACAAGATGGCTTTAGCTTTGCCAGCATGTTATGTTATATTGTTTGATTGCTGAGCTGCAGCACAGAAACGTGAATCAGCCCAACCTGGCATGACTGCAAATTAAAGAAAAGGTAGCCTGAAAGAAACAAAGAGGCAACTTTATTCAGCATGTTCTATATCAAGACTTACAGGGCTCTAACTAGAGTAATTTTATAGCTCCTAATGTAAGTATTAAATTCCTATTTAGCTCTTCTGCTTCTGTTTGAGTTTTGTATTTATTCTAAGGAGCACTGAAAATATTTTGGTGGTGATTCATAATAACGTGACACCAGTTAAGTTATAAGACTGGAATTCACTCATTTCCAGAAGACCAACAGAATGGCTGTACATTACTGTGTTGTCAAAATAAGTCTTAGAGGAGACTGTGGTAAAGCACGTGCCCCATGCTGGCTGCCTACACAGGGGAGAATTTCATCCTATTCTTTTGCAGATCTTTGCCAGCATGGCAATCTTCAGGACAAACTGTACCCAAAAGCAATATGTGCATGGAAGACACGACTCTCATTAGTTCCAGTGGGCATGGTATCCATCCCTAAGCCTGCTAACAGAATCTGTCAATTTGTAAAGGCTCCTACCACATCTTGTTTTCAGGCCTGGTGAAAGCAATGAGTGGTTTCTGAAAGCAAAGACCAGACAGCCAATGGCAGCTTGGGTAGAAAAGGAAGATATGAACACAGCACCTTAGCCACAGAATTACTTGCTGACTGGTGGGTGCAAACAAGTGATTTTAATAGCTACAATGCTGGACCACATGGGGTAGTTCAAATGCTAAATGTCAGACTAAAAATGTTTTGTGGGCTGGATTCTTTAATAATAATAAAGTATTCCTCCTCTGAAAGCCACATGCTTTCTTTAGCCATTTTCCTTTTGGGGAAAACCACCCTTTTTCAGATGTTTCTCAGCTGATGGATTGCTACATCGCCTGTCTTAGAAAATGGATGCATCCCGCCTGTGCATGCCAGTGTCAGAGGAGTGAGTTTTAAAATAGCTGTCTCTATTAAAAATACCTCCTGATTATATGGCAATGCAAAGATACTTAAGGGGTTCAAAGTAACTATTCGCCTCAGGCATCTTTGTCCAGGTCCATGTAATACCATAAACTTTTTTCCCTGGAACCTCTTTTTTAATCACTCAGGACAAGCACTTTTTTGGGAACCCATTATGGCCACAGAATGTCTGCTCTCAAATGCTTGTTACCAGCTGAGACAAAACCTAGGCTTCGGGGCACCTGTATTTTATAATATTACTAAAAATACTATGCGAGCCTTTGGGTTTCAGCCTTTCCCGGCTCATAACATCCCAATTCTCTCTGCTCTCCCACAGAGAACAAAGTCTACCCCTGTTTAACTAACAAGAAGCTCCAAAAAGCATCACTGCAAGCTCAGCCAGCAGCAAAGCCAGCAGCTCTGCTCTGAAAATAGAAGCAGCAAAAGAGAGGGGTGATGACTCACGGCTTAGCTCTGCTCTTGTTTATAGTGGCACAAAACAAGAGTAACTCCCTTGAAATTGGTGAAGTTAACACCCTTTCAAGTAGCCACGCTTCTTGAGCAATTTTACATCAAGCTACGCTGGTTCGGCATGATTCAGCTTTGATATTGGATTGAATCAACTGGTTTACAACTCGGTGCAGCTCCAATGCATTGTGAACAATTAAGAGTAATGAGTGCAGCTGAGCTGAAGTGTACTGGCGCGAACAGTGCCATTGTTTGGGTGACACAGACTCTGCATCATGCAGTCTAGGACTCCACCAGAGAGAAGCTCCCCTGCAGTCACTGGACAGATATGAGTTTAAATTGGGTGGAAAAGAGTGGGAAGATAGCTTGACTGAGGGATGAGTGAGAGTGATTCGTTGTGTTTCTTACATTTCCATGGCATTATACAACACAATTTTTGCAGTCTGGCTAGATCCCTAGCTGGGGGAACTTGCTGAGCACAAGGGTGGGTTGAGGATTTTGCTTTCTTGTTTGTTTTCCTCTGAAAAGCAGGAGGTTTCTCATTAAGAGTTTATGGGAAACTCAGTTATAATAAAGATGTTTCCATTTTAGTGAAAATATTCACTAGGGGAAAAATGTTTCTCAGCCATCTGTACTGTGTGTTTTCAGTTCCTGGAGAAGAGAAAAGAAAGGTGCCTGATGTCCTGTGGGAAGTCCCAGAAGAAGACTGTATTGCATATGCAAAACAACCCCCAAAAGTTTTGGCAACAGCCCTAGGGCAATCAGAAGTACATTAAAAGCTCTAAATAATGCCCAAATTACTGAACTGTCTACTGCCATTAAGCCCATGTAAAGGCTGACGGAGGTATTCTGCTGATTCAGTAGTATACAGCTCTCTGGCCAGACCCCCCACTTAGATTTCTGGGCCACCTCATAGCAAGCAAGAGAAGTTATCAGACATTGTTGATTGTCCACCGAGGAGTGGAAATGAAAACAGCTAAACATCTGCTATTCTTCACAGCAACATTACAGCTCAGCCATGCAATTCACCTAGCTAACTTCTATGCAAACAAAATGGTGTGCCAGCTTTTCCAATATTATAAATCAAGGTTACAACCTGAGATGCTGTTAGAGATGCTATAAATAAAGATAAGTATATGTGGGGCGGGGGGGCAAGCTAATAAAAAAAAAAAATCCCACATCTGTGGGGATTTGTGCTGTTGCTCAAACAAAGGGATGGGATTCAACAAGCACAGCTGTTCTTTGCCTGTTGTTGCCTCCACCCATACGTTTTAAACAATATCCATATTTAATTGAGCATTCTCAACGATATTTTCCCAAGTGCTTTTGAAAGGTCTGTTAGTTTCATTTTTCCTTGGCATCTTTATCTTCCAGCTGTTAATTTCCTTATTACTGAGGACTCCCTCACTCACAGGAGGTCTAGATCTCGACTGCTCCTGCATTCGGTAGGTTTGAAAGCTGATGTGGCAGGATACTATCCATTGAGATATGATGATACTTTTTTACAGTAATTATAGTCAGATTGTGCCTTTAAAGATGTATGTGGGAAAAGTCAATGCCCAGGTTTCATCCCCTTTGGAGCAGCAGTGAGTAGCATGCAAGCGTCATGCTGTGCCTGCCTCCACACATCCTTTTGGGCCCATCTGTGTAGTAATTTGCTGCCAGCAGAAAATGGCAACTTATGGTGTTCCCTGCACTGGGCTACTGCACTGTGGAGCTGAAGCCTTGAGAAAAAGAACACGTGGGGCATCTAGACAACTGTGTGTAGTGTGAGGTGAGGACACCCAAGCTGGGGCAGAGCAGCTGCTTGTAACCCCCAGGGAGGACCCTCACCATGGCTTGCCTCGCCGCTGCGCTGGGTGGAGGGGCGACCCTCACCCAGAGTCTGGGCTGTATCACATGGACCTGCTCTGACGTCTTGGTGGAGTCGCAGCTGGGGAACGGAGGCCCACAGGGAATCAAGCCCTCATGTATCTTCATAACTTCTGGACTCTAAGCCCCACTGCTAACCCCTTTTAAAGTCAGATATATAGGGTGTATGAAAGGTAAAGCTGGCCAACGACATCGTTGAAATGAAACTGCTGTCACAATTTAGAGTTGCTTTTATTTTTGCTAGAGCACTGTCCAGCCAACTCTGGCCTGCGATCCCAACTCGAGGCATCAGGGCACATTTGGAGGTCCTGGGGTGGGCACTTCTCCGCAGCCAGCTCTCATCTTTGTGCTCATGGGAGGGAGGAAGATGATGTCGGACTGCTGAGATATCCCACAGAAGGGAAAAGCTGCTACCTGAGGAGCATGGCACAGAGACATCCCAATGTCTCTGCAAGGAGCCAGCCTGGGTCACCCAACTTCAGCTCCCGGCAGGTCACCCACATGTGGGGCTATCTGAGCCCAGATAAGGAGGGCTGGCAGCCGTTCCTGCCCCAAGGGCCCTGGCCTAGGAGTGGGGAGGTTGCAGAACACCAGCAAACAGGGTGCATCAAGTGTAAGATTAGTGTAGATAAGAGCAAGTGACAGTCTAGCTCTCCTCAGAGGTGCAATGTCTTTGTTAAAAACAATGAAATTTTGCTCGACAGACTGTACAGTTTCAGGACCTACACTGGGATGACTGAATAAATTCAAACTTAACATTCAAACAGCTGAAAGGAATCACATACCAGATACAGACAAAGTCAGCGAGAAGGTAACAGACTCTTTTTATGTCTTTAGTCTTCTTTATGGCTCTTTCCATCAATTTCAAAGCAGTTATCACCTCCTTGAAATTCAGCAGTGCTGGAGGGTATGACTGGGCTGGGGCTGAGTAATAGGATAGAATTTTAAGGGGAATGAAGACATGAAGCAGTGGGAAGAAGCTATTAAATCTGTTCTGCTTCATGCCTTTCTGCAGGCCATGGATGTGGATAACACTGATCAGAGGTAGGAGAAACATATTTTAAATACGTAAAATGTATATTAAAATAAATGCACTTATGTGCCATAAGGTATGTAATCAGGAAGAATTGTTTGCTGAAAGTATGGTTAGCACAGCTTAGCTGTAACTGTTATGGTCAGCGTTACACTGCACTTGCCATACCATTACAATCTATTTAGTTGCCCAAGGGAAACTTGGGAAGGAATTTAACACTGTCTAGCTGAACACAGGGGAAGGACTTGCTCTCATGAGCTGGACATTTTTTGTTACTCAAGACTAAACTGCAGTGTCACTGACAGTTCTTTAATTTTGAAATGCCACATACTAGGAAATGCAAGCGTAGGGAAAAGCTACCTGATAGATATTGTGTATGTCTGCAAAGGAAGGCTCTTTCTCTTTTTAACGAGCTAAAAAAACCCAAACCCGTTCATAATCCCTAAATGCAATTGCACATTTAATCTAATTATGCACTAGACTCTGCAAAATCCTGAGAGTTTCCTGTTACGCTGTTTGGCTTTATCCCTCATCTAGGCTGAAGCCTCTGAGCTCACTTCAAGGCTCTGTGACACCATGGATCTGATTCAGCAGAACACTCAAGTATACTACTCAGCCCAAGCACTCTGAGGACTTGCATCCTTGTTTGACAATACTTTTAAGCACTTACAGAATTTTAAGCATATACTTAAGTCCCTTAAACTTCATTGAAGCATAAGATTTACTGAAGTGTTTTGTTTAATGAAATTATAAGTGATCAGAATATCATAAATGCAAACTGATTTTTCTCTGGTCTGCATTGCTAGCTTCTTTTCTAAGCAGCCCAGCTTCTCAGATCCATTTGTTTATACTCATTTTAAATGCAGAGCTGTGTGTGGGAACTCTGCAATTAAATTCTCCAACCTGTTTGATTTTCCCTGCAGATGTGGGGGTTCCCAGGTCTTTTGGGAAGTGCTGTGCTGCAAAGGATTTAGCACAACGCTGAAGCCAGAGCAGGGCTACAAGTCAGGTTCACTGCATGTGACAGAAGCAGATGAGTAAGCTAAGCTCTGTTTCAGCCCGCTTAGGCAAGATTTGTGCATCTAGTTATTTATCTTTGGGTCTAATCTTGCAAGCCACATATAAGCAAATAATCTTCATCCACTCAAATATATCCTTGAAGTTGGTGCAAGCAGCCGATGCACAGAAAGTTTGCAGGGACTGATCCTTATATAAGCAAAGAGAAAACAGTGCAAACCCAATCCAAAAGAGATCATGTCCATCTACTACTGAAGTCAGCGACAATTTACCATCAGCTTCAGCAGAAGCAGATTCAGTGCCGAAGGAGGGGCTGGACCTTTTGTTGTCTGTGCCATCCATATAAGCAAGCAGAAAGATTGCTTTTCCCAGGCTATTGTGGCATAAAATAAATTAGGTCAGGCAAGACCATCTACAAATCCTCTTCTTTGCAGTCTCTTTTATAAGGCTGTGTAATTATATAGGAATTACTTCTCAGCCTTATTTTTCTCATATAAGACAAATACAAGAGGCAAGATGCATTACAATAAAGTTGACTTTGAATGAAGAGTTATTAAGAGTTTCAGCGCTCTTGTTTGTGTGCAATGTCCTTACAGGCTGGCTCCATGGAGAAAAGGTTACACGGAGACAGCAGAGGACGGTGGGGCCGTGGTGGCTTACTCTGAATCTCAGCGTATATCATGTTCTTGCAGTGCTGGCTGGTGGCTATACAGACTGACTCAGGGCTTTGTTCTCAGTGCCAACCCTATCCCGGTTCTTTCTTCTGGAAAAAAAGAAGTCATAAAATTTCAATTGGCCTGAGTAAAACAGATAATAAAAGAAATGGAATCAGAGAAAGGCTGTTATTGCCAAGTTTTGAAGGAATTAATACAATGGCACCTGAAAAATACAAGGAAGAAGTTTGGCTCCATCAGAAAACAAGTTTTGTACTGAAGAACTGTTGTGTTATGTCTGTGAGAAGAGCCCAGGCTGCACAGCCTGTGTGTGAAAGTATCTCCCACTAGTCCTTCCCTTTAGCAGAGGAGTCTATCCTAATTTTTCCCCAACAAAAATACACAGCTTGATTCTTAAAGCTGCAGGACGACATGGCAGCTGCTGGGAAATCTGGCGGCTGCAATGAAGCGGAAGGGATTTTGGCACTTGATCATGCCCCACAGGAGAGCAATTCCACCCCACAGCTTGGCTAGAGAGAGTTTTAAAGAGGGATCCTTTCTTGGGACATACTTAAGAGAAAAGCCATCCTAGAGGAGGTAAAGGCAAGTGATAAAACTGTACAGGGTCCAATAAACTATGTCAAGAGAGACATTGATCTTAGCACTAAAATGAAAAGAAGATTAATCTAGCTTTGGTGATGTTAATGCACTGGGGAATTAATTAGTATAAAGGGACTGCAGAAAGCCCTAAAACCTCTCACTATACAGAATTCTTGTCAGAAAGTTCTTTCAGAAAAAAACAAAACACCCAGGAAACTGGCAGCTTTTAAACAGAGAGAGGTACACAGACAGAGGTCAGCTAGAGGAAGAGAAATAGTACTTTTTCTCTTAGCTTTAAAGGGTTTTACCCTTGAACAGAGCTGGTCAGCAATACCAAACAACATCTGTAAGAGGAGGGGTAGTAAAGCACAGGACAGGCATCAAGGACATCCCAATTGTATACCCATCATCTTAGCTAGAATATCTTAAACCTGACCTAATCTCAGACATCTTGAGTAATTTATCTGTAACAGCCATATGATGTAGTTTGTGGCCCTATGCTTCTTCCAGAGTCAAAGGAGAGAGGATGATTCAGCTCATCTGTTCTTCATGTGCAGCCGTGGGTGATGGCTGAGGGAATCCTGTCAGGGAAGAGACTTAGGCCGTGCAAGTTGGGTCAGGGCTGCTATGATAATACCTCTTGGTCCTACTCTTTCTTCGGTTTTTCTGCTTGATTGTGGAGTCTCTGAAACAGGTAAACATCTCCGGCTATTACACTAATATATAGTGTAAGTTAGCCACGTTACTATGTTCACTAGCAAATGTCCCTGCAATATTGTGGCCACAGTTCCGGGAGTCTTAACTAAGTCATATTTGTTCAGAGGCAACTTGACAATATGGAACTGAAATATGTTTAGCTTCACTCCCTTGTTCATATTCCTTGTTAGGTATGGGGGTTTTATATTTTTATTTACACTGGAGTCTGACTTCACTTGTGTCAATATCCTCTGTATATTTGCTACATAGTGGTAAAAAGAGGGCCTAAAACTTTAAATGATGAAAGGAAACAAATACAGCGTTTTCTGCATGCAGAAGGTATGGAAAACACCAGCTACTATTTTCAGGAAAATGGTGGGAGGAGGTGGGGAGAATTTCTAGAAAACCACATTTTGCATAAATTTGGTTTATATTTCCATTTTCTTTCTCCTCAGAAAATGTTACTTCTCTAGCAGTCAGCTTTTTTTTAAAAAAAAAAACCCAAACAAATTCAAAAGCTTTCCTTACGCTCAAAGCAGACCATCCACACCTGGCGTTGAAACTCACAGGATCTAAATTTTCCCACTTCCACCCACAGCCTCACCTGCCACGGGTGGTTTTAGTTCCTCCTGGTAACCTGAGCAGCAGCTCCAGCCCGGCACGTTTTGCCCTATAAAGCCAGAGCAAAAATGCAGCCTAAAATCAACCGCTTGAGCATGAGAGCAGCCTGGGCTGTGATTTCTGTATTTCTGGGCAGTAAATTCAGATCTGTTAGCGGGTTTTTTTCCTCTCTGAGACTAGAGAATCAGCATTTTTTAACGCTCATGCTTTGGCCGGTGGTGGGGCAGGAGGTGGAAGTTCTGGGGCAGCGTTTCCACAGAGGAGACAGGCTGTCCTTTCCCTGCGCCCTTCAGGGACAGCGGGAGAGCTGCAGGGGCCGAAGCCCGGCTTCTCCTCCATCGCGTCCGTCCCGGCTCTGCCGCTGACCCCTCGGGGCCGTGAGTCACTTAAAGGACCTAATTTTTAGAAATGCCGGACACCTGGAAGTCTCCGGTGGGAGCTGCCGGCGCTCCTCACGGCAGCGGATCAGAGGTGTGAGGTCTGTGGCAGCCGTACGCGGCCAAGGCCTCGTCGTGGGGTGCTGCGTCAAGCCCTGAGTACTCTTTCGGCCATCGCTAAAGGGAGGGCTTTTGTGAGGTGGGGGTCCCAAAGCAAACCCCGAAAACGCCCCGCGGAGCAGCGCCTCAGCCTTGCGTGGCAGCGGGACACGCCGCCGACGGCTCAGGCCGACCCGAGGCAGCGCCGGCAGGGAAGGCCCTCAGTGCTGCCAAACTCCCCGGCCTCGCCTCGGCCTTCCCCCGGCCCGCTGCCGGGAAAGGCCCGTGGGGCTGCGCCCCAGGCGCTTCCACCACCGGCTCCCCGGGGGCTAACCGAGACCCTGCCCGTGGCCGCGGGTGCCCCTCGGCACGCCGGCCGTGGCATTTCATACGGCGCAAGGTGTGGCTCCGAGCAGCCGGCGGCCATCGGCGCTGCCGCGGAGTACCTCATTTAACCTTGGTGAGGGAAACACCAGCGCTTTCCCCTCTCGGCATTTGTTTTCAGTTGCTAATCCAGGAAACACACGTCCTTTCTGTTTACTTAGAAAAGAATGAATAATAACCACGTTTCTCCTCGGCTCCTTCCCCCTCCCCGCTCCTCTTCTCACTCCCCCCCGCACCTCGCTATTAAAATGGAAACCCCTGTGTTACAGACATCGCCGGGCTGCTAGAGCACTTAAGCAGCGCCCTGTGAGCTGCAGCCATTTACTATGTGCGATTGTTTCTGCGAGACTTAATAATTCTACCATTGTTATTATAACACTGTGCACTAATACAAATGAGCTTGTAAATAGGGGTCCAACTAAAATAAAACCATTATAATCACAGCCCAGGCTGTAAATCACAGACTAGTGTGTTCTGCTGTGGTTTGACCGAGAGCCAGGCAATAGTCAAATAATCAAACTGCAGATGTTGGGATAGCAAATCTGCTTAAATTTAAACAGTGGCAAAGGTCCAAACAACAAGGGGGGCAGAAGAGAGTCCTTTGCACAATGTAGGAATTCCCCCCCCTCCCTTTCTTGTTAACTGGGTCTATAAAGTAACCAGACATGTTACCCGATAATAGCACTGTTCCTCAGCAGCTTGCACACACCAGCGCCAGCTCACAGGCGCGGGAGCCGTGCAAAACGTCTGCAGTGACTGATAATTAGCACTAGCTGCCAGGCTTGCAGGGCCATCCACCCCACCATCCCCACAGCCACTGCCGATGGCGAGATCAAGCCCTCCAAGCCTTCCTGGGAGACGTGAGGGGTACCCAGTAATGTCCTGTACCATGAACTTCATCAGTTACCCCAAAACTCAAGGATACAGGGTCACAACTTGACCCTCTCTAATTTCTTGAAATTCTTGTTGCGACTAACCTCACTCCCTCCTCTGTCTCAGTCTTGGACGATCCTATTTCCCCACGTTGCAGCCCAGGACACAACTGCAACTTGGATTCTTGCTCAGGGGAATTCGTGGCAGACACTTACCACCCCATGCCAGGCCAAGGGCTCATGTCCCTCCCTTGAAGCATCCTTGGTGGGGGCACACAGAGAGACCTGCCTACAAGTGGCACGCTAAGGGTCGTTTCACTGAGTAAAGCAGCGTGCGAGGGGCAGCGGGGAGACCATGCTGCAAACATGGGGCAGCTGAGAAGAGGAGCTGCATGAGGCTGTCACACTCCGCCAGCTGTTTCCACAGCTGTGGAAGATGCAGTGTGGTTGCTTCTCCTCCTAGGCAGAAACCAGGATCTGTGTCGGTAGTGTTCAGACACAGGCAGTGTGTTTTCGTTTGGAGAATACATGAGCCTTGGCTGTTGCCCCGTGACATTTGAAATGATGTTATAAGCTTCTTTAGGAAAAGTATATGGTCATTTGTTTCTCTGACAGCCCAAGGCAAACAAGTTGGATGGGTCCTGTTGCTCACCACGTTGTCACATGTGGCCACAGGAGGACTGTTAAATGTGAGAACCTCCTTGATGTAACTTAAACTTACCATGAAGGAATTTTTTATGCTATTTTTTTTAAATGTAATATTTAAGTGGCTGCTGGGCAACAAGTCATAAGAACAATCAATCACACAAACAGATGCCATGTAAATACTTCTTTTAAGCAAGTAGCTCAAGAAATCATTGAGGGGATAAAGCAATGATCTCTCCAGGGGAAAATCAGTAAAATGAGCTCTCCAGCCTTGGATGAAGGCTGGACAGAATACAAACCAGTCATCCTCCTGAAGCTGCTGCTTCTCTGTGGCACTGACACAGCAGCTGTGAATATTAATGTTATTTCCCTAAAACCTTGTGACTAAATTCCACTAGCAGGACAATTTGCCCTTCCTGCTCAGGAAATATTTGCTGTTAAAATGACTCGAAGGCAACATGAACCAAGCATGTTCCAGCTCCAGACTGCAGGGACCCCAGAAGGGGATTTTGGTTATGAAAAGCTCATTCACTGATTTGAAATCTTTTCCTTAGAATTTGAGTAACCAACTTGGAAGAACATCCTCTTTCCTCCTTTTTTTCCATTCTTGGTTCTTTTTAAAGGACAGTGTAACTACTGGAGGCAGAGAACTATTTTGGCTGAGTCTCCCTTCTGGAGGGAATACAAAGTTAGAAGCAGAAAAATGTGCCACTCTGAGTACATATTGCAAAATGAACACCTTGGCGTGCACTCCTTGCATATCCATTCTGCCGGACCCAGATTTCCACAAGTTTTCCTGCTCTTTTTGTCAAGGGCACCATTTTTTAAAAAGTTCTATTCTTTTAGTCTCAGACTTACAGTAAGCCCATTGCTCAGAGGAAGCCTGCAGAGAAAGCCTGGTTTCCTTTGATGCATTCCTAAGTGTCTTGGTGAGAGGAATCGTTCTGGTGCGTGAATCAACTCTGCTTCCTCTGCTTGTCAGAAAAACAGTGCAACCTTGTGTTGCTGATATATGCCACGCTGCACGGGATGTGGTTGATCTTTGCTGCTGCCGCTCCACAGAGATCTGTTTCACAATGCGTGCAGTAACCAGATTAAAATCAATGCTGGAGGTTGTTGTGAACATTAAGCATTAAATAAACTCCAACACTGTACCATAATTCCTCATGAATGATTAGATCATCCTGCTGGGAGTGCTACCATTATACATAAGGCAAATGTCACTGGGTGCCTCATAAATTTAGCATAGAAGTACTAAACTTATTAGGTCTGATTCACTGCCGCCTAGCTTCAGTTTATCCTAGTATGAGGCAGAGGAGTTACATCGGCATAAATGTGCAGTGAAACACTGGTTCCCTTCTCATTTTAAGGGATCAGCTGTTTCCACTGACTTTCATAAGACTGACGCTAAGTAGATTCACAGTTGCTCTACTCCAGCTATGTTCAGTGTCTGTTGTGGTAGACCATGCAAGGGAGCCAGTCCCAGGAAAAAATATAGGCTGGTATTTCTGGCATAGAAGTTGCACTCCCTAATAGTGAAGGTAGGTCTAGACTGCAGAAAAATAATGTTCTTTGGAGCTGGGTTGACAAAATCAAATTAGCTGATTTAGGTTAAATAACCCACACACACAGGGCAGGTTGGCTTTCGACACGGGATAGCTGCTCAAGTGCAAGTCTACCATGGAGCTCAGGTTGAACAGGAGTGGCATACGTGATCCAAAACGCAGATTGTCTCTAATTCCCTGGCCCTTCAACCAGAGCACTCCTGTCACCCTCACTGAAACTTTCCTGGGGAAAGGGAAGGTCCGTGTGACACCATTTTGGGGTGTTGCTCAGCTCCAGTTCCAAATATGGTGACTTTCCCTTGATGTTTCAGATTTTCCATGAAAAGAGTAATTTCCCTCAAAAAGAGCTTCCCTCCACCTACTGTTTGTCAGGGTGGAAATAAACACCTCCTGCCTCAAAAACATTGTTGGGAAAACCTTTAAAATAATTTCCTATTGACAACAGCACTGATACTAGAGCAGAATGTGGCATCTGAAGCTCCCTGGTCCTTGACTTTCTCACTGAAGGATTATTCCCCACAATGCCCCTCAGTGCATGTTGTCCAAGGTATTTTTAATGAGGTGTCGACTAATTCCCTCGGGAAACTTTTCTGCAGTCTGACAGGTCTCATTGTTAGCATTCTACCCAGCCTAAATTTCGTTTTACCAGACTTCATCTCAAACTATTTCCCTCTTTCCTTGGTGTATTTTGCATCTTTCAAATATTTGTAGGCAGTTATCATATCCCCTTTTTAGCTGTCTGTCAGCCAAGTTAAACATAATTAGCTTTTTTAATCTTCCTCCATAAATCCAGCTTGCTTTCTTGAAATCCAGTCCCCTTCTCCTACTTACGTGTCTTTTTGGTATGATGAAGCTACATATTTTGTGGTTGTTTTTCACACGCCATCACTGATACCAGTAGGAAGAAGCATCAGAAAATCAGACAGTAGGTCAGGGATGGTTTCCATTCTAGGTTAATTTTTTGCTTTTTGTTATACAAACTTAGCTTCACTGTCAAATAATTTAGGGTTTTCTTTGAATATATATGTCAATTAATATTTGCAGAATTCAAACCCTGTGCAGTATTTTCAAAACTAATTGCTGTAAGAGATTAATTAGGAATTTTGTGCACATTTTATGGGTAGACTGGCAACAGTAGAACACTACTGGAAGATTAATTTACCTGTCATGAAAATTTGTTAACTGATGGGGAAAAATGATGGTTTTTTCAAAAATAATTCAGAAAATATTATCCAGGACTGTTTTTTTTGTTTGGCATGAGTGAAGCAAGTGCTCCAGTGTCCCAGCACTCACTCTCTGAGCATTAGCTACAGGATGCCAAAACTCCATTTTTCAGATCTATGTAAATGAGAGGGAAGCATTTCCCAGCATATGCATCCCGCAGGAGTAGATGGAAGCTTAACCAGAGAAATGTTTTGCACACCTACTGATTCTGGCCACAGGCAATATCTATTTACTCATTCAGTCATTCTTTAGTATATAGCCAGATCTTTGGGGAGAAAAGGGCAGGGAGTTAAGTGCACACCGTGGACATGCATTGAGTATTCACATTCTCCAACCATTTTTAAATTTCTCCTTGAGATCAAAAGACTTCAGGGACTTAATAACACTTTCCATTTCAGACATGTTCCAGAGGGAGACTATCGAAATGCTAAAGAAATTGGTCCATATGGAGATTTTAAAGATGAACTGCCTTCAGGACTTGGGCTGCTCTGTTCTCAAGGTGACTCTGAAAATCTCAGTTTCATGTATTAGTAATAAATGACTGAAACAATTTCCTAAGGAATGCAATAGATTCTTCATCCACTGGAATGCTTGTACCAAGGTTGGTTATTTTCTAAATGATAAGCTGTAATTTAAACAGATGCAAGTCATGTCTGGTAAATCTCTGTAACTTCTGTTTAGCAAAAGGAGCAGATTAGAAGCTAATCCTTTGTTTGCCCTTAAGCATATACTAACAGCTCCTTCCTTCGTTGTATGCATACAGATTCATAGATTTTTCACTTTGTGTCCCTCAAATACCATAGCTATGACAAAAAGTGTAAAGAGGAATCCAACTAGTCAAAAAGCCTTCAGGGAAAGTAGCAAATGAAGGAGGAAAATCCCCGCTGCAAGAAAATCCCCCGAAGCAGGGGTAGAAGCATGCTCAAGTATAGGCCTCCTTCAATATTAATATCCTTCCTGAGGGCAGAAGTCTTTGTTCTTCAGGCCTCTTATTTACAAATTCCCAAGTCTCCTCTAAATACAGCTGCAAAATGAGTGATCAGTGCGGTTGCTTGAAGTTTTTGAAATTTTGGAATTTAGACAAAATGCTTTAATTACAATTTGAAGGGAAGCTGAAAAAAATGTGTCGTTTTTTCCAGTGGCTTATATTGTTTTCACAACTTTTCCTATGAGAATGTGTCTGTACCCAAAAATCACTTAGACAGTAGTCGTGCTATGCATGTCTCCAGTTTCTTTGGTTTAGTTCACAATAAGTTCATAAGGAATACAAGTGTGGAAAAGCTGAAAGAAAGGTCCAAGTCCAAGCAAATGAAAATTAAAAGAGAGGGAGATGCTTTTGTTATTACAATAGCTCAAAATGTCCTGAACAGCAGATTTCACTCACTGACAGAAGCAAAATCCTAGCTGATTTTCATTTCTTTTCCTGATGATGGCACTTCTTCTGCAAGATCTGCCCAATACCACTCCCCATAGTCATCATGAAAGTGGAACAAAAGCCTGAACGGCACCATGAGACATCTGGCATGAGTAATCATGACATCAGTCAGAGTTGTGCTCAGCTAAGGACTGTGGTATAAATGTGTATAAAAATTTCATAGCTGTGTACATGTAATTGTACCCCCACAAGGAGTTCACAACCTGCAATGTGCTCCACAGACAGCAATGATCCAAAATATGGGAGGGTGCACAGAAGATGCAGCCTACAGTTTTATTTCTTAGTTCATCTTTTTTTAATAAAAATAATATCATAACATTACTCATTTTTACGAATAGGAAGAAAGCTGAATGAGCAGCCAGGAGCAGATGCTTGACCGAAAGAAATGCATCTGGATGCAGGCAAGCTGGCGTCCCCATCTGCTTTAGGCAGCGGAGCAGAGGCCGCTAGCTCGGCAGGTTATTGCAGGTCTGAGGTGTCCCGGTGTGACTCTCCGTTCTTGCTCTGCAGCTCAGCGAACAAGATAGCCTTCGTTCAGCCTAATGGGGATTCCCAGCACAGAAACCAACTGCTTGACCCCCCCCCCCAGCCCCTCCTTCCTTCCTGTACTTGGCTATCTATTTTTAAAGTAAATTGCCTGCCTCAGCCGAAGGTGTAAATTAGCCCTGTCTTAGGGGAGCCAGTGCGAATGAACCATGGGGTGTGATGTCCGGCTAAGAATCGGTCTCTGCTGCTGCCTGTGCAAACCCACAAATCAAATTAGCTTGGAAAAAATGGAGGAAACACGTGGTCCTGGCACTCTGGCCCTCAATTAGCAATGAGCAGCAGCGGGCCAAGCTCCAAGAAAAAAACCCAAAACAATGGTGAAATTGGGGTACAAAAAACCCCCAAGGAGATCCCCAAAGTCATTCAGCTCAAGGTGTGTGTGGAGCAGAGGATATTCAGGAGGGACGATGCAGCAGGGGAAAAAAAAAAAATCACTGGGGGTTTTGCCAGTAACTTGAACAAGAGCAGTGCTAGGCTTACGCTGAATGTTTTTGAAAGTCTCAGCTTTGATTTGTTAATGACCATTTATATGATGGACTACTGCAAGCCATTTATCTGCAGAAATAAATACTCAAAATAGAAGAAAACAGGACATAGCCAGGCAAGCTGTGGTTTGTACCAAAGCTTCAGATTTGCTGAAAGACAGATATATAATATTCCTTAGTTTTTTTCTAGAAAACCACTACTGAAGAGATTTTGCCAGCCTCTTTGAGTTCATGTCAAAAAATAATACTGAAAACTGACCTTTGGGGATTTTCCTGGATAGCGTTTCACTGTCAGATAGAAAGCCATACCCCTGAGTCAGCAAGGAATGGGCAGGCCTACCTTTAAACATGTGAAAGTTATTTATAGGAGTAATCTACTGAATCAGGCCTCATACGAGAGAGATAAAGGGGAAGATTTCACAAAAAGACTAAACTACAGGAAATCCTGGCAGTTATATCTGAAATGTCACGTGTCCCCTCCCCACCCTCCCTTTAAAATGAATTTATTAGTTGTAGCAAAACTCTTCCTTATAAATGTGGCAGTGGTTTGCTGGAAGATGGGCTTCACGCGGTTGCTGCCAACCTGGTGGTAGACTTATGTTAAGGTGGAGTATGAAATCCAAGCAAAGCCTCCAAATATCAATACAGAACAGAGCACTGGAATTCTTTCCTATTCTAATAGCAAGTTGGACTCCTAATTTCCTGAATGCTGACAAGCACCAGTCAAAGAAGCAACCACCAAGATCTGCAAGGCAGATTAAGTGCCTACATTTGCTGTTTCCTCATAGGAACCACTCATTCTCTAAAAATCAGACCTTGCTAGGATGTCTCAAGTGGGACACTCAGCAACCAGGGTACCTAAAACCTCTAGACATTTTATAAAACCCTAGCCTGAACCTACAGTGAATTAGTCCAACACAAGAATAGATCGCTCTAACAAAAACTTGCCTGTTCTGCTGAAAGACAATATCTGTAATCACTGGTAAGAAGACCACATTTGGTTAGTTTTTGTAATTCTTCCCTACCCCTCGAAGCAAGCTGAAATGACCCTCCAACAGTAGTTTATTTCTTCTTGGCTTGATCCGAACAAAGGCTTTCTATTCACATGCATGTGAAAGAGAGTGCGGATATTTTTGTGGTGAAAGATCAAATCTCTCTTTTGAACTTTGTAGTGGATAGGCTAATTGTAGCATCTCTGAGGCTTTCACTGTCCTGTCAGAAAGCAGCCAACTAAATGTTTGTTTCGAGTGTTTACCAGGAGCGAGGAATATATATATACCGGGGCAGAGTTTAAATTAATCTAGAGTCTTCTTATGCTTCCAACACATTTCCTACCAGTGAGCAGTTAGTTGGTATGGCCTCATGGTATTTCTGGGAATTTGCCACTAGATATGCAATGTTCAATGCAGGCTGTGTGGACAAGCTGTGACTGGTCCTAAGTCATGTAATTTTTGTTTCATTTCTCAGACTGACTTAAGCATTGTTTCTATAACTGGAGGACCTTGCTTCAGCTTTTAACCAGGGCTCCTTCAGAAGAAATGGTTTAAGGGGGGAAGACATATAAACTAGATGCAGGAATTCCTGTCTCGGCAGAAACAGCTTTGCCAAAAGAAAAGCCAGATAACTTTATGGTGGAACAGGTACAATTTTAATTAAGGTTTAGTGAGTGTGGTGACAAAAACGGCTTTTCTGCTGTTTGAAGCAATCAGTTTATCTCACAACACGTGCATTTTTTGAAGTATTTTTAGAGGTGGCCTCTGTGGCAAGGGTGATTTTGCAGGTGTTGGAAGCGTGCTTATGTCAGAGGGGAAAATATGCAAATCTTCCTTTCTTTGCATGGCAGAACTTTAACAAAAGCTGTCCTTGCCAGCCCCATTCAAGCACATTATGGGCTCTGATCCCTCTCGCACGCTACAGTTGTCTTTGTACCACGGGTGCCTGGAGGAGCTCAAAGAGTTCTCCCTCTGCCGGTTATCAAGCACGATCCTATCCTCCATGCAGTATTGCAGTTCTGCTGCAAATGGTGACAAGGTGCAAACTTGCAACTCTTGTGAGCGAGCCTAACCGCTTGTACCCGTCATGGGAAAAGTCATGAGGGAGGCTCCAGCAAATCTGCTCTAATTTTGGGATGAACACCAGGAGGAAGTTGATTTATTCACTTATCTCCAGTGCAAGAAAAGACTGTCCCTCTGCTCTCTCACCAAGATGAAATGTAGCCCCTACTTGGCCTCATTTTCTGTAATGGTCAATAGTTTTGTTTCTTCCAGAGCTACCTACCTAAGCCATTGCCGGATCAGGGCCTTAACTTGGAACTCTTCAGAAAATAGCATTTTGGCTCTGGTAAAAAGGAACTATGATGGCCACTGCAGTTATTTCTTCATAGACCAGGTGACATTGTTCATGTACTACCCATCTGGGCCATTTGTGCCTTCTCTATTAATGTCAAAGGAGGGCAATTTCCATTCCCATCCAGACATGAATTGGTCCGCATGCTATTGCCCCTGACCTGATGGGATACGCTGGGTTAAGACCACGTTAGAAACTTGACCAAAAGCACTCCTTCACTTCCTTTAGGAAATGTCAGATTTATTGAACTATAACACAAGCTCTGGGCTGTTGGGAGCTTTGCAAGTGTCTCATTTGCAAGGGGCTGAGGGTCCCTGTCCTGTAAGCAGTACTCCACGTCATCCAATTCCAAGAATTAAAATAATTTTTATTTCCTAAAAAAACACCACTAATGATAAATCCCATTTCAGCTGAAGAATTGTGCAATTCCCCCAAAATCTTGGAAGCAGGGACTTACTTATATAACACCCCAGTGTGTCAATGATTTGAAAGACCCCTGCTAGCTAAGGCAAGGCTAAAGATTTCAGAGTTACTCACTTGGAATATCTCCATTTTGAAATGTCCAGCCTGAGGTCCAGTAAGCCTTATCCTTGTAAGCACCAAGTGACCGCAGCTCAGGCTGAGGTCACTGGGAGCAGAAGGTGGCCATCGGTTTCAAAAATTCAGATGTAGGCAGTTCAAACTGGCTTCTCAAAAACAGATATTTCTAAAACCATTTTTGAAAATCCAGAACTCTTTATGTGGGGAAATCAGATGGTGAGTATGTGGAACCATCAAATGGTGAGCATATGGGACCTGAAGCCATACCCACTGAATCCAACCAGAATTTCACAATGGTATGAATTTATTTTTTAAGGCTGGATGCTCATCTGGGTTGGGTCAACATCAGTTTGCACTATCTGGGGATGTAGTACTTGACCATTACCCATTGCCTCTTTCCACTCTGACACAAATTTTTCCTGGGAGCGCAAGGGGATTAACTACCTTGGGGTTTCTAAGGGCCAGAGCTGACTGAACATTCCTTGTGGCACTGAATTGTATGGGAATTTAGCAAACATCTCTTCTCAGGCAGCAGATCCCTCATCTCAAGAAATCTTCTGATTAAACTGTCAAGCTCTGGGACGTGCAGCTAAAGAGAACAACAGAGTTTGAAAGAACATTTAAAGAAATATTTTTGATAAATCCCAGTGCAGCCGGGATGATGACACACACTCTGGTCCTAGCAAACTTGCCTGGCAGGCAGCTAGGGCTTTATATGTAAATATAAACATATATTTACATATTTCCTAACATCTGTTTTGAATTTGTTTTCCCTTTGGTTCTATTTAAACTATGTCTTGTCCTATTATCTCTAAGGCTGAAATTTGGAGGGGTCTGTTAATAAACTCTATCACTGCAGAGCCACAAAATGAATTCTCCCTCCTCCCTGGCTTTTCAGCCAGTTCCTCTACAGCTGTTCCTTGGTTGTATTTCTAAGTGCAATAGTATCTCCCCCGCTTATGAAAGAAGCACAGTTTTCTAAGTGGCTTCCTGCTGGGTAGGGTATAATCTCATCACCAGCTTCCAGGGATTTATATTCGGTTGGTCTAACCCATTTGTCCTGGCAGCCCAGCTTTTTAATTGTTCCTCGGCATGGTGTCTCTTTCAGAGAGCGCCCTGCTATTAGCTCAAGGTCCCATCCACAGTTTCTGCATCCAGGAAGAAAAGTTACCTGCCGCAAGGCACCAGAGCTGGAGCCGCTGCTGCAGAATGAGCCCGTGCCTTCGGCCAGCGATCCAAAAACCTCCAAAGCAGAGGCGATGTCATGGCCAGGGTTAGCGCTGCAAAAGCACATCGTGAGCAAAGTTCAACCCGTCATCCTGACAGGGTATTACGCAGTCTACGGAGCAAAACTAAACAGGACAGCGAAGGAGATTTGGACTACGTGACAGAGTGAGGGACATTATTTGTGTTAAATAAATAGGATAAGGTGAATGGGGAAAGGGCAAAAAGAAAACGTCAAGGTGGGTTGACGCCAACTTTTGACATGGTCTCTGACAGCAAAGGCTTCAGCGCTGGGTGTGCACTGTGAGAAAGCTCAAGACGGAGTTTTCAGAGGTGCTCAGTGTCAAAAAGCCCTGAGTTCATGATAGCAGTAGAGCTGCTTTGCTGAATGAAGAAGTAGGGTGATGTCCTGGCCTGCAAGTGTACCTGTGGCCAACACACACAGCTGATTTATTTATTTTGACGGCAGTCAGCTATCTAATCCCTTCATGGTCCTGGTGTGCTGCTTCTCAGTGTAAGCTCTAAACCCAGCATATGAGTTGGGACGAGGAGCCTTCTTGTGACGCATTAAATTGTCTTGTAAAATGCTTTTCCAAGGAACAATTAAGCATCAGTGCAAATACATATAATGTCCTTAAAAGTGCAGGGTTCTGTATAGCCAGATAATACACAAATCAAAGGGTTTTCTGCACTGATGAAATTCCAAGAAATATGGGGCAGGGGGTAAGGGCCAGAGAGAGATAGCCAGAAACAAAATGCTCAGATCATCTATCCAAAAAAGTTGCTTCTCCAGCCAAATTACTCAGGCTTTTATGAGAAAGATGTCTTGGTTTGGCAAGGAGGAAAAGACAGCTCCACCAGACAGCAGTAAAAAACAAAGCCCTAGTTGAATACTAAATACAATTAATCCAGGGGAGACACAGCTTGTTCTCTTCTGTGGTAAAACTTTCAGTTGAAACCCTGAAACCAGTAACCCTGGGACAGGTACTGGAGAGCCTGGGCTGATGCTAGCAAACACCAGAGTTTCTATTGGCTCAACAAAAGCATTCCTGCAGCTGTCTCCAGAAGCATCTCATTAAAATGAGATGTGAATCACCAAGATAAATGCTTAACTAAACTAATAAGCTTCTCATATACACTAAATTTACATGAGTATTGGACTTCTCCCTTCATTGGACTGGTTATGACTTACTTACCCTGTAGCTATAACTGAGACTCTGGTGTTGCAAAGTTTATTATTACACATGCTTATGGAATCCCTAGCAAATTTGTGTGCAATAACTAAAAATGCCATCTCTTCACCTCAGTTTAGCACCTTACCTGTACAGTCCCTGAAGCCTCTAAATGGAGACCAGTCTCTTCCGTGAGAAGAGACACAACTACAAATCAACCGCAAACTTCTGTGGCTAGAAATTGTGCTGTAACACTTTGAATTTTGCTTCTCTTGCCAGCACTACGGGGTGGCTGTGGGCACCACCTCGGAGGCCGTGACAGCATTGGAGGAGAGCTGCCTCCCACTGTGTCGGCACAAGTCCTTCTCCCTCTGCACCAGTGACTTGGGGCTGGCGAGCTTTGAGGAGCAGCGTCAGGCTCCTCTGCAAGTTTTTGTGCTGGCCTCCAAGTGCTCTACTGATATATGGAAGTGTCACTCAGCATCAGGCAGTGCCGCTCATGCGAGCTGGCCCCTGGACTTCAGCAAGCCTACCACAGAAGTGAGAGGGATCCCTGACATTTTCATGCTAGGCACGTGCACAGGCTTTGCAGGATCAGAAACTCAGATTGTTGACTTTTAGAGGTAAAGGAAGGGTTGTAAAGGACAAGAAAACCACTACTGCTTTTGTCACTCGACTGTGTAGCTCCCAGGGCTCCTGTCTTGCTTCCTTGCTCCTGTCTTGCCCGATCCATAAAACTTCAACAATTCTTGAGAAACACTGGAATCCCCATGGAGCAAGCATGAAAGAAGATCAGGTCTGGCTACAGACTTACTATGTAACTTCAGCTAAAGCATATCACTGTACACTTATCTCCTTTAATAAATAGGAAAATTAGACACCCACCTCTCCTCCCCACCCCAGAAGCGTGCGTTGTCAGAGCTGTACAAACACGTACGTAATTACTTCTCAGTGCTTGCCGCGGATGCGCACCATACCCAGCCATCCAGAACTTTCTTTCTAAAAGTCATTATTTTTAAAACAAAACAAATGGTTTGCCCTCAAATTCACTTTTTTCCTAGTGTGTTAAAAAAAAGTTGTTTCGTAATTACTATTACAGAAGAGATTTGCATTACATTTTCCACCACCCAGCACCCACACAGTTAGACCTTATTCACCCCAGGTACAGGAACACACGTGCTGACTTTGAATATATACCTTACAGCTTCTGACTCAATTAGCATACAGCAGCTAATAATTCCCTTTGTAATGTATTAAAGGCTGTTTGCCTTTCTGCATCGTTGGCTTTTTCCCTTTATTCCCACTGGTTTTTAAGTGGTCATAATGAATAAATATAGTACCTACAGCCATGGCTTCTTGCTTTAAAAAGCTCGAGAGAGAGAAAATGAATTAGGAAAATGAAAGCCTTTTTTTGCATGATATCCAAACCTTGGATCCTAATCCAAACCGCCTGTAATTTAAAAAGCAGAATATACACCACAGGTATCTTGGCTGGCGGCATCAAGGGTGAAGTTTAATGGTGTCTTGCTCAGAGCCAACGTTAGGACATTGCCAACCATTTCCTTTATTTTAACAAGTCCCCAGCACACACAGCAGACATACCTAACACCCAGTTTCCCTTATGATGCCCACCCATTTTCCAAGAAAAACAATCTAAAGCCTTCTAGTTATCAGGGGGACTCCAAAAAAAATGAAAACCGACTCCCTTTTTCCCTCTCACCAGCTGATTATGCTGGCTGCTCAAAGCCATCTGACTGAAATCATCCCACATTTGACAGCAGCAGATGGCCACCGGTCTTTTTTGCCCAAATAACCCCTAAATTATACCAACAGGAGCATTAACATTGTCAATAAACTGTCCCTCTCCCCGCCAGAGAGGGGAAAGGACCATGACCATCTGTCTCTCGGCCACAGATGAGTTGCACCGTGTCTGGTCAGCCGGCCGGCTCCATCTCACCTGCAGCACACCTGGCCCACAAACCCCATTCATCTCCGGCAGAGAAACCCCAGTCAGCTATTCTTCTCCACCAAACATTTCTATAGCTGAAAGCTTTGGGTGTTAGGCAGTGCCAAATGCTTCGTAGCACGGGAGTCTCTGTGGCCACCCACATTACATTCAAATGCACAAATGAGCCAAGAAGCTTTGCATAAACAACTTGGTACAATGTGCTGAGATGCTGCTGTATTTCTGCATGACATGTTCATTACCGTTTGGCCTCAGCTTATGCTGATGTACAGTGAAAAAGAAAAGGGAGAGAGAGAGACTCTTCACAGTTACATTAATTTCATTTTATTTAATAAAAAACAGTATCAGATTAAAAATACAAACACTTTGGGTGATTATCCAGCGTTTTCCCCTGTGTGCCTCGTAGAGCTCAAACCAACCAAGGATTGGGAGAAAAGAACAAAAAACCAAAACAATAACACCAAACAATTTTGGCCGGAGCTGTAAAATAATGTCGCACCAATTAAATTACACCAAATATATTATTATACCTTTGAAATGGCTTTCAGACCAATAAATAAAAAAAAAAGACAAATTCAAATAAAAAAAGTCAACTTTGTATTACAAAAAAATTAAATAAAAATCACAACACTAATAATAACAATGTGCAGTCAAGTTTTTTTTTTTTCTTCTCTTCTAGGAATGATAACATGCCAGTAAACATGTAACATGCCAGTAACATGCCAGTAAATCCCTACATAACATTTCCAGTTTGGCAGCAAGCAGTCACTCACTCATTCACATTTGTACACAAGGAAGCAGGCCTGGGCAAAAGCCTCGGGAGATATGAGCTTTCGGGGTGCTCCTCACTTCCCTGCCACGGCCGGCTGACTTCCCTTCCCTTCGTCCTGAAATCTCTATAAATCCATTCAAGGTTTAGCACCAGATCTGCAGGGAAGGTGTCAATCAGCATAACCCCACCGAAGTGATGCTCCATCATGTCAATGGGACAGCGCTGATTTACACCAGCTGAGGACCTGGCTCTTAAGCTCCAGGGCATGAGTTAAAAGCCGTGGCTGCAAAGCACATCCTTGTTTCGGAAAGGCCATGGAGACTACGTCGAGTTGTTTTAAAATGCACCACAGCAAACTTATTAACTCAGGACACTGCAAAATGGGGTGCTGATCTGGGATGGGCTAAAAGAGCACATGCAGGGCCTCTGAGAAGATGGGATATCTGAATATCTTACGGAGAGGTACACATCTGTAGAGAAATGACCTGCAGTTGCCCTTCCTGAGCAAACGGACAGCAAGCCAAATTTCACTTGACCACCTGAGAGCACGCATCTCTCATAGATTTCATGGTATTGATGCCGTTTACTCCTGGGCCAAATTTGGTCCAGTGTTTCACAATGAGAAAAGGTTCTCCGTAGAGTCAGATTAACTGATTTAGGAAATTCAAGCTCATTCATCTTTATGCTAGGCAGCCCAGTTGATTTTTAGGAGGAACCGGCAGACTTAAGTACCATGATACACCGAATAAGGAATCTGCAAGTGAAATAGCTCCCTGCCCCAGACACCAACGATTTATGGGGTTATCCCTGATTCCCAGGGAATCCCCAGAGGAACTCTATTCCGTTTCTGCACGATCTCTAGGATTTTGGACACAGTGGGCCAAATTCTGCTTTCAGTTCCAGTTACAGGGTAGGAGTGAGAACAGAGCTTACTTGCCCATGCTTCTCTGCTCTGGGCATGCATGTAGACGAAAGTTTTGCAGCTGTGGATCATTTGACATCATAGGCTGAAACCTGCAACTTATTCACACCCCAGCACCTCCAAGAAAGCCAGGGGCTATGTGCTCACGGAAATGAGACTGAAATGGGCCTTAAGATTCCAGTTTGCCCAGGCCTGCCAAACACACAGTGCCTTTCTGACATAGGCTTACATTCAGGTAATCCAGTAGACCCATGTGGTACCTTTACGGGAGTTGAAGCCTTCAGTCTGGATAGTTAGATATGTCTGAGAACACAAACACATATCCTTCTTGGTTTTTTTCAAACTGGTATCATTGCACACACAGTACCAGCTACACTATACGGACAGAGGCCCGCAATTGTATCCTAACTCTGTTCTCAAATCTACCATTATCATTTCATCGCTCAATTCTTTCTGCTCCATTACTACCTACCTAGAAACATTTTCATTTGGAGAAAGGCATCTTCCCACTAACTTTCTGACCTCTATCCATTTCCTACATGCTACAACCTTTTCCTTACCTAACATTCTGGTCGCAAACTACCTGTCACCCTCAAATACTACAAGCTAACAGCAAGGTGGCACCATTTGCTGACAGCAACTGAACTCTAGATTGGAGGGTCAGTTAACCCTGGAGACACTTTGTTAGATCCATCTTTGTCTGGGCGTTCATCTGGCTGGCCATTTTGAAAGAGTCACAAATTGAACGCAGGTTGAAATGCCTTAAAAGGTCATTTAGCTGATGAAAACATCCATTCCTTCCAGTTCCCATTACCATTTCTGTGACTCTGTTTTTACTGGGAGGAGCGGCAGTTGGAAACAATCTTAGGGCCTCCTGCTCACTGAAGAGCAATGGCTGTAGGATCTGAATGCCTGCTCCACCACTTGTCCACATACACCTTGTGAGGTTATTCTGGGGTCAGACTCTCAAATTATCTGTCCCAGAACGCATTCAGAACCTCTCAGGTCACCCTGGTGGAAGGGACTATGGTGACCACCTAGCCTGGCCTCCTGCATAATGCAAGCCAGATCCCCAATGTGCAATGACTGTATCCAGATGAATAACTTCGGGGGAAATAAAGGCTCTCTTTCTAAAAGACACCCCAATTTGACTTGAAGAATTCAGCTCATCTCTTGGTAAAGCTGATCTAATATTAATTACAAACCTCTCAAAACATGTATTCCTCACTTCCAGTTTTAATTCTGTCTAGCTTTGACTTCAAGCCATCAAATCTTGATGCTTTGGTCTGCTAGATCCTGATGTGCTTTCATCACGTATACAAAGACCAAAGGTTATTCTCTGGTCAGGTAGGTAATGTTTTGAGGACACGAAATAAGAGAAGTGTGAGATGGCTTTGGGGCTACTTTACTGGGAGTTCAGCTAAGTAGGTACAGTCAGCTCCTTTGAAGCAAAACCTACCATTGTCAGCAAATCAGTGACCTGGCTTACTCCATCATAAAGGTACACAGAAAAACTCCCTTCCCTCCCTTTCCATCTTCTCTCTGCTAGTTGAGCTTGTTGCAGATCTCTAGGGCTTTCTTGTAGACCTGAGTCACATCATCCATGTCTGTGAGAAGGGAAAAACTGCTGTCCCCCAGACGGTTGCGGTAACGCTTGAGATACTGTGGCCGTGGGCGGTTCTGAAGTCCTTCAAAGTCTTGGATCTGGAGGAAATTTTCAGCAGAGACACAGCTCCGTATCCTCTGTCTGTTTGGCCTGTTCTCTTGCAAATCCAGCAAATCAAAGGAGTCACTGGACAAAATACTGTCATCGCTAATCACGCTGGAAGGGCGGCTGTAACTTCGAGGTAATGCATCCCCAGGCAGGACCACTTCTTCCATGGCCTCCAACGTTGGTGTGTCAGGGCTAATCAAAGCAGATTCAGTGCTGCTGGTAGAATACTTGCTGTTATGTTTCAAGATGCCCTTACGCCTGCAGGAATGGCTGTAAGACCCATTTCTGGATGGCTCCGTGACCCCCGGAGAAGTGTCACTGTTTACTGTCTCCTCATTATTGTCCAAGAGTTCAGAAGATTCGCTTCGTTCTGGAGAGGAGTAATAGCCGGACTCCCTCTGCTGAGTCTTCTTTAAGATTCCTTTTTTTGGCATTAGTGAAGACTGCTTAGTGCCATATTTGCCCGCTACCTCTCCCTCCACAACGCTTTTAATGGCTACGCCAGTCCTACACAACTCTTGCTCCAGCTTAAAAGCGGAGGGTAACACTGGGCTGACCACTCCTTCAATGAAACCTGCGCTGTGAGATCGATGTTCACTGTTGCTCCTTTTCTTCAGGATGCCTTTGGGTCTCTTGGAGGTGGGTTTGGATGCATTTTCAGCTCCTCCTTCCTGGATGGACTGTGCAATGTCATTTTCCTTCTTTGATTTTTTCAGAGACCTTTGTCTCTCTAGTGTGACTTCAGGACCTTTGGGCTTAGAAAGGCACTTCATTTTGGTATCAGTCTCTGGTTGGAGGCCAGTAGAACGGTGATGCCAATCAATGAACCTTGCCAGCAATGGGGACTCGGAGTCCCTCATAGCATCACAGTCACAAACACTACTCTTGTAGCCCCAGTTAACCCACCAGTGGTTGGCAATGTCTTCAATCGTTGCTCGGCGTTCAGGGTTCACCATCAGCATCCATCTGATAAGACCACGAGCATCTATGGACAAAGAATGGAATATAAAATATTTAGAATATGGGCATTCTTAGTTTTGTCAGTTTAAAATGGAAGTGTGAAGCCAATCAAATGAGCAAAAATAATGTTTCTTACAACAGAAGTGAAAGGGGGTAAGACTTTGGCTATCAATCAATGTCAGAAAATGCATTTGGGTACTACTTCTTATCAGAAGAATATGATTCACCCTGGGAAATGTACACTGGGTTATCAAAGAAATTCATATTCGTACTGTATTAGTCAGTGAATAGTTCCATATTACTGAAGGAAGTCACCAACCTATCAACTCTAATAATTACAAAACTTACAGGAAAACAAAGGGGAATCGGGATATTTTAAATGATCTACACATTATTGCTTTTGTATTTACTTTTTCCATAAACAGTGTAGCCTTCTGTATATTTTAAAGGTGTATTTTCACAAAGAGAGCAAGAAGGCAGAAAATTGAAAGGGATAGCAAACAAATGATACGAGATAAATATTCATTTAAATATATATATATCTATATATACACATTTAAGGCTGGAAGGAGTCATTATAATCAATGACCCAGACTTAGTTGATGCTTTTGTGTCAGGTGACTCCTTGAAGTGTTATCCTCTAAGTAGAAGTAAATGCAAACATAGTGGTATTAATTCAGATTTTGGCCTGCCTTCTTGGATAAGAGACTGCGTCACTCTAACCATTCATCTTCTCTCTGCTTGTGATATACCACAGCGTAAGCTAGAGGACTGATCTGTACCAGTATGTTGTATCGGTTTACAGCTTGTCTGAACAATTCCATTTGCAATAGCTAACAGACCTTCCACTGTCACAGATCTAGTTAAAAGAGCCCGTTACAGCTTCCCCAAGGCAATAAAATCTATCTGCTACAAAACTTTAATTTCAAAAGGGCTTTTGGTAAATGCTGTACCCAGATGGGAATTGATAGCAGATGAAGTCAATATGGGAACAAGAGATTTTTTTTCTTCATCATTCTAACATGACACCAAAACATGTTGGAAGGGGCAGGGCAAACCCTCCATTCTGAACTCCTGTCGGCTCAATACATTGCCCTCACTCCTTTTTTATACCTGAGGTCTGTGTTGGCTCACGATATTCTCCACTGCTGATCTGCCTGATGAGATTTTTGTGATCGAAGCCATCAAAGGGCATCGTTCCATAAACCAGAGTGTAAAGCAATACACCGAGGGCCCAGCTGTCAACCTGAAATACAGAGACAATGCGTGTGAAGCCCAGGAAAGCTGATCCCCACCCTTCTCCCTGCCATTAGCACCACAAGAGCAGCATCACGTCCAGCTGCGCCTACTGATCGGCAAACCTGTATGTAACATCTGACTAACCAAAGGCAAAGAAAATGAAGGCAAATGAAGGCAGCTTGAGAACTTTCAATATGGGAGAGACCCAAGCGAACACGCATGTGCAGTAACGCTAGCATTAAGATTAACCCTCTAGAACATTATCATCAAAGGCATCCCCATACCACCATGGAAAAGCTGACCCTTCTTACCTCTGGACCTCTGTAAGGTCGTCCATTAACTATTTCGGGGGAAGCATACAGTGGGCTTCCGCAAAAGGTCTGCAGAAACTTGTCTTTGTGATAAAGGTTGGAGAGTCCAAAATCAGCAATCTGCAAATAGAATTGCACAAGGCATCTGTAGTACTAACAATATCTTAATGCAACAGAAAATCCTTTATCAGGAAAGACTTAGCTATATTTGACCCTGCTGTAGGACAGGGATCTCGACACGGATAATCTCTCAAGATGCCTGGCCAACCCATTATTCTATGATTTTTTTGCTTCTCTCTCTAAAGATCCTCCAGAGGAGGAGAGGGTCCCCAGGTTAAATCCTCCAGATTAAGAGCAAGGATGCTTTAGTTTCATTCACAGACAGGTCACTGCAGGGCTGCACAACCATCAGTCAGTAATTTTACCCTGCAGTTTCACAGCTGTGTCCCCAGTCACAGCTTTGTGCATGTGCGCGATAAGAACGGTAGTACTTTCGGCTTGCTTTTTTTTGGTATCGATGATTATACAAGATGAAGAGCAATCAGTGGACAGCAGTGCCTCCCAGTATGAGGAACTTAGCTACGTTTGAAGGAGGAGGAAAGTGAGGCACTTGCTAACTCTTCCGGATTCAGGGACTCCGGCTGAGGAATCTGAGCTGTTAAGCACACGAGATGTCTATCATGAGATAATAAACACAAGTCTGGTTCCTAACTGGAAACAATGGGCCCAAATCCGGCTTTCCCAACACAAACAAAACTTCCCTTGAGACTGTTGGGAATTTTGCCCATGTAGGAATTGCAGGAGCAGGTCCAAATATTTTGTTTACTTCAATTCTCTGTTCTTGTTCTTACAAAACAAAGGCTGAGGATAGCAATACTAAATACTCCCACAACCTTTGCATTTCCTTTGTTTCTCTAGCACAAGGCAACACATCTCATTTTTTATCTTGTTTAAAACCCAAATGCTTCTGTTTCCCAGAGGTACTTTTATTACTGCCCACTATTGACATAAGGCATACATAAAAGACATAAAGCACAGGCATAAAAAAGGTATTATAGCTATAAGAGACAGGAGTTTTCTCTGGATTTTCTTTACCTTACTCAGGTCTTTTTACCAGAAAGAAATTAAATCCCAGGAATTTTCACAAGAGAAAATTCAAGAAAACACAAAGTGAACAGGAAGGAAAAGGATTTACCAGCAGCATCATTCACTCCTGGCTTTCTAAAACGTGCATCATCACTGCCTCTAATATCCATTTAATCGCAATGTCTAGTGAACTCTTGGGAGACATAAAGTCTTTGTCTCTACTATCTAAACTCCTACAGCTACACCTAAAAATGTCACAGTTGAGACCAAAATGAACAAAGTTGGTGAAGTATGGTCAGATGTTCCCAACTTTTCTTTCTTTACCCCGAAACAGAAAAATATATATATATATACACTTTATAAATAGATACATAGATATAGATACAGATATAGATACTTTCATGTTAGAAATATAAACTTCTTTTTAAAATATCATTTTCACAAAATTTTTAAAGTCACAGAGCAAATATGAGATTTCACACTTCACCCCTCTCCTATTTTGGTGTTCTGCTTTTGCAGGTGTGCCACTGACAATTTTGACTCATAATATCCTCCTCACAGAGCAGCTGATTCCTGTTCATTAATGTTAATTCATCTCACCATGTCCATTCATAGTTTGAATTCACTCAGTCCCTCAAACAGCGTATTATCAACACACAGCAGAAAATTCAACCCTTAAATAAATGTGGTTTGTAAAATCTTCATTGTATGGCTGGAATGTCATTGAAAACAGCTGGTGTACAATTGCAGTCTGCAAACATATTCTCATGGCTCAGATTGCACTTAATTGCCCTAAATTCCACTTTCTTATCAAGTCACCCCGCCTGGCTTGCAGGAAGTTGGTTTTAAGCCTTATGAAGTGTGCCCTGTCAATCAGGCGAAGAATAGGATCATTTCAGTGTTAAAAATTCGTGCTGGTCATTGAGTTTTATTTTAGTTCAGGATGCAGCTAAGACAAGGACAAACACTGCACAGTGTGATTCCTTAAGAAAATACATTCCCTTAGCACCATGGAATGTATAAAATGCATGTGGATGTGCATGAATATATATATATAGGGATACACATACCACTGTTCACACTAAGAAACTCTCAGACTTCGGCATTCATGTTTTCATTCTGACCATTCAGGAAAAGAGTATTTATGTTACAGTCCACTCCCATACTCACAGACTGATGTTTATCAGCTTTTCCCATTAAAACTGTCATGCCCCCCAAAACAAGATTAATAGAAGCCAACATTACTTCATGTTCTTGGCACTTAAATGGAACTAAGGCATCAAGTCAAAAAAACTTCCTAAATTGGGAGGAGCAGGGAAGTGGACTTTTATTCCCCTCGCTTCAGGAGGTGTATGTTTCATATTTACTGTTAGCTATGATAAACCAGCTGTAATTTATTGCTTAAGTATGGACTATAAATTCCATGAAGTTCACACTCATGGAAACTGTCAGTTTTATCCCACTTCAGAATCTGTCTCTTTGTACTGCAGATAGAGAAATAATTAGGTCTCTTAAAGCAAGTGAAACGTATGTGCAGTCGGTGAGACTTCCAGCAAGGTAAATCCCAATTACATATACTTACTCTGTATATATGAAACTCTCATGGGTTTTTAGTGGTTAGTCTGATTGGTGTCCCCTTACCAGCCCAAGAGAAAGTGCAGTTAGTAGGATTATATTACTATTATACTTGCATTTTTCTCTCCTTCTATCACTTTGGGGTTGGTCATACAGTTTACGTCAACCTCTGCTAGACATCTCTTTTAGGTGCGGTTCCCAGCCCAGGGGCTGCCCCAGCCCTTCTGTGAACAAGGAGGCCCCCTCCACCGTGCCAGGCTGCATGACAGAGGTGTCCCTGGGGGTAGGTTGTGGCATGGGGCAGGGACACGGTATTTGGATAGGCCAGCAAAAGGCACTAATTCCCTGGCCGCCACATTGGGCAGCAGTTTTTCTCCACCTCCCTGCATGCAGGTGAACTGTGCTCTTAACAGCTGGCACAGGAATGTGTGGAAGGAGAGGCTTGCACACACTGCAGAAGCCCTAATTTCATTGCCACATTATTTCTTTAAAGAACATGGGACCATGAACAAGGTAAGAAAGCAAATAACACTCTTCTGCCCTGGGAGGCTGCAGTGTCTTGGTAAGGTTTAGCTCTAGGATCGTGCCCCACTATTGATCTCCACAAGTTAGGTCTCAGGAGAAACATTCACACTCGGCGTTTCTGCTAGATAGCTGGGTCCATATCTGGCAAGGTACTATTTGATTAATTGGCTGGGTGAACTTATACCTCCCATAGATCCACGTCCATGTTCAGTCTCACAAGTCTTTAAAAACTCATTTTATTCACTTGTGTTTGCTGCATTTAGGGGTTTTAAGTAATAGTTTGCAAGAAATATTACTGCATACACCAAGTCCCTGAAAAACATAATTATATACCACAGATCAGATCACTTTTTTTTTTCCATTTTATTTTTTCTTCACATTACTATGACATGTTTGTGTATATCATAATGTATAGATCACTGGCTTCTTCAGAAACGTATTTAATTGCACATTGCACCCAAGAACAAAGGGATTCCTTTCATTTTCTCATTCTTAAAATCAAACTGCCAATTTTGTATATGCTTTGTAATCCACTGAATGAAATATAAATACTGGGAAAGTACAGATAAGTCTAGCACTCCATTTCTAGAAAATGCCTTCCACTGAGTATTTGAAGCCATCAGTCAATACCAAACCCCAGACTGCATATTTCTTTTTTTCTGCCTGAATAAACCATATAAATACTCTCAGAATGGGGACCTGATAAATTTACTCCTAATAAATAATTTACAGCTCCATATGTGTTTCCTTGCCAACGGTTACTGTTTAGTGAAACAAAGAAAAAGTGGGAAGTAAAATTCTATGCAAGTATCATAGAAACCACAGTAACATATTCAAAGCTTCAGCATCAGGGAAATAGTGGCCGTGTGCTTAACATCAAGTATTCAAAGCTGATCCTAGTCACGAGGTGTAAAAAAAAGAGAGCAGGGAAGAAAAGGAAAACAATACAAAAAGCAATCTTGAATTAATCCAAATTCAAACACCACTGATAGTAAGATATATGAAATACCAACTGCTTCCTAAGTTCGGTCTATTTTTTAGCTTCACGAGACCCTTTGCAGAAATAGTTACCAGGGGACAGCAAGGGAGCTTGCAGCCACCTACCCACGCCGAGGCAGCCTTGCCCGCTCAGAGGTGTGCCCTACGGCTCGCAGAGAAGTAACTGAGGAAAGGCTGGAAATACACAAAATACCTACACGGCAGCTTCAGGAAAGGGAAGCCTTCAAGAAATAGATGTCCAAATGACTGGAAGGCATGTGGGGAGTTGCAGCTACCCAAACTTCTTCTGCAGCAGTGCCACTGGGTATGGCAGCTGAAACGCCTCTGCGGTTCAGAAGCCCCTGGGTGAGGCTCAGAAGCCCCTGGGTGAGGTTCAGAAGCCCCTGGGTGAGCTCCATGGTCTGGACTCGAACACAAAGCTGCCTGTCCCTGCCCCATCCTCCCGCGCTCCCCACAGGACGATTAGACTCCCATAAAGAAGAGAGGGGAGGGAGCGGAGCCTTCTGACAAAGCACAGCTCCCCGGAGGCTTGGGGAAGTGATTGGTTTTGCATATGAGGACCAGAGCACGGAGATCCAGGCCACCACAGCTAGCAAATTCCCCAAATTCCTCTTTTCTCTCAAGAATTCCCTGATTAGCTGGGAAGATAGTTTGGCATGTAACGCGGAAAGAAAGGTCATCCTGCCTGCGGAAGCCTGTTTCGTATACAATGTCCTAGAAAGGCTACTTTTTGTTTTCAGCGCTGCTGAGAACAGCTCGGGCTGCTGCAGCCAGCGTCCCTGTAGGAACAGGAGTGGGGAGGTTCGCTTTAACACTGGATGCTAACAGCAGAACATCCAAGTATTGCATTGGATGGGCCTTCTGTAAAAGACTATTTTTAGAAACCACATATTTATATGCCTTTAATCCACTAGTTGATCCAAGTTAGCTTCTGTCATCAGTGTTACACAGATGGCAGCTACCATATGTTACTTTCCATTTCCACTGCACATCAGCTTAAAATGAATCTCCAGCATGAAGCACAGAAGGCAGTGTGTGCAGCCC
Source organism: Buteo buteo (assembly GCF_964188355.1). Taxonomy (NCBI): domain Eukaryota; kingdom Metazoa; phylum Chordata; class Aves; order Accipitriformes; family Accipitridae; genus Buteo; species Buteo buteo. The sequence continues at coordinate 5,555,406 of NC_134189.1, read as the reverse complement.
CATGGCTTTCAGCGGAGACAAAATGAAGATCCAGTGTATTTCATATTTGCCTACGCAGGGAGCTCCTCAATTACTTTGTTAATTAAGCAAGGATGACCAAGTGTCAGCAGAAACTCTTCGGCATCGCTCCCTCTGTTTGCCCATAGTTGAGCACATCTCGCCACCCTCACATCCAGCTACCCAGGAAGGAACAAAGTGGAAAGTGAAACAGGTTCAGCCATCTGGAAACTACACTTATCTCTGCATTATTTATCTTTGTGCTACAGCTATTAGGAAAAAAGAAGAAGAAGGGAAAAAAGGTCATTCCCATGCTTTCACTGGGGAGAAATGACATGGAAATGACATCACTGACATCACTATCCAAAGTATACGTTTGTGTCTGGAGTTCCAAGGCCATTTCCTAATGAAGCACATGTGCTTTACTAGGTTTATTTTGAAACTCTATTTGCTTATTTTCCAGCCATGATCAAAAGGACATTCAGAGTGTTCTGTAGGAGGTACTTGAACCCTGTAGACCAGGAGAGTTTTTTCCTAGTCCCAGCAGCAGCCAGCAATAATATCATTCGTACAATAAACCCGACTGCACGAAATGCTCTGCTGTTTCTTACCAGTAGATAGATACTGCTTTGAGAATCGCGGCCCTTGGGTGGCAGGACAGGGCCTTCTCCCTCAAATTATGCAAAGCTTCATTTAGCGTGTATGACTGCTCACCAGTGGTGCTCTTTCCCCAACCTCCAAACCGCTGAGCCTCTTGCCAGATGCTGTTGCTTAGTAGCTGTTGCCATAACACTTGCTCTTCTAATACTTCGGATATAAATGTTACAAAACATGCAAATCCATTCTGAGAAGCTGAGGAAAAGAATCCTACCTTAATATTAAAACTGTCATCAAGAAGGATGTTTTCCAATTTTAGGTCCCTGTGGACAACACCGTTCTGAAACAAGGAAGAAAAAAATGGGGGAGAACATGAGAAAATATTGGGAAAATTAAAGGTGAGCTGGCAGGGTGGTCTTTGCATCTACATTTCAGGGCTGATTTCACTGTCATAACACTCACGGCCCAGTGACTAGTGACAGGCAATGTATTAGTCACTTGGTGTGTGGTTAAGGGAAGAATGACTGGAATCTGTCCTCCCACAAAGCCTCTAAAACAGCAGGGGGGGGGGTGGGGGTGGAGGGCTGGGGGGTGTCTTTTCGGAACTTAATTCCAGCCTAGATCCTGCTCCCACTGCGTGAAAGCAATATATTCTTCCCAGGCACCAGAAAACAATATCTGTCAATGACGTTAGTCCTTACAAAAGCCCTCATTCCTCCAATGTGCAGCCACGTGGATCGGGGGAGTTATAATCCTAAAGGACTGTAAATGTTAGGGATGGAAGCAAACAAGCTGGGTTTAGGTCAGAGCCTTCTTTAAAGAAATTTGGTAAAAATTAACTGCACAGGGAAGGGTGCTGCAGCTTTTCAGCACTGCGCAATGAGGACTTTGAAAACCTCCCTTGTTCATCAGAATTCAAGTGGAGATTAAAGTGTTTAAGAATTCAGATTAAAAATTGTGTTAGCTGCTTGTTGCCTTTAGCCTCATGCAAGTTTTGGCTCTACGCAGATGGCTCATAAGCAGGGATAAAAGGTCCATGATGACAGCCAGCCAGCTACCTTGGGTTTAATTGCTTAAACTGTCATTCTAGTGGGTACCACGATGGATAAAGTCATTAGCAAAGGGTATCTTTCTAGTGCTCTTGCTACATCTGGAAAAGTTACTTTTGCTTATCCAGAATGAGGACATGCTAAAGCTCATGCATGAACACTCATACCTTTCTCTTGGCTTTTTTCTTTCATGTATTTTATCTGCTATTCTAAAGTTGTTCACTTGCATATTCAAATTGCAAACTATTATTCCTTTGAATGCATTAATATTAATATTGTAGAAGTTCTATGGGATGCCTTTTCTAGTTAATATTGTTAATATTTTTTTTAATGTCAGGAGAATTATTTCCAAGGCAAAAATGCAATGTAGGGCTAATGTAAGGGAGTGGCTGGTATCTGCCATAACACAGGAAAACAACCTTAGTCTTTAAAAAGAGGCAGTGAACTACTGTAGCACTTTTAATGAAGATCTCCTGTTGTACTGATATAATCACATGCTGTGATACTTAATAATGAATGCTGTTGCCTCAGACATGCTTTGAAATAAATAAGTCACTAACCAGCCTTCAAATAGCATTTTTTAATATCCTTTGCTCACCTTGTGGCAGTAATGTACAGCAGAGACTATTTGTCGAAAGAAGTGTCTTGTCTCTCTCTCGCTTAATCGCCGCCTCTCACTGATGTAATCATACAACTCTCCTTTACTTGCATACTCCATGATGATCACAATCTTATCTTTATTTTCAAACACTGCACAGGACAAAAGAAAAGAAAAAACACCACAGTTGAATCAAAGGTTTGAAAACTGATGCTTTAAAGAGTGAAGAAGACTCAGGATGACTGAACACATCCTATATCATCACTGCAGCCTGGAGAGATGTACTGCCAACCCCACTGCAAAAAGCAAGTTCCAAAGTTAAATTTTTCCAGAGGAATATGACAACATTTTAGACCAAGAGAAGGAAGTTGAGGCTATCTTCAGTTCGATATGGCTATATAAAAGAAGCTCTTTGCCTCTATAAAATGGGGTCACTGGGTGGCAAAGTCAACTTGGTCCTAATGAGGTAAGGTGGACACTTGTGCCAGCAACACCTGAATACTAACCTCCACTCCAACAGGGACTGCCTCTTACCAGTAGTCCTCTTGAGGCCAGAGGACAGAAGGAAACGGGAGCTCTTACATCATTTGGAAAGGGTTAACAGAAGGCATAATAAACTCTGTCTTCAACGACTGGTTGATACAGGATTGCCATTTGGCTTATAATGACTGTTGGTTGCCTTTCACCTACCATCAAAATCCAACAAGTGAATCGATGCACATGTCCTCTTCCAGCCCAGCTCTGTGCAACAGCATGGTGGGCATGGACACTTGAGCTAGCAGTGTCTGCAGTGTCTCCGGAGCTGTACAGCTCTTATCAGTATGGCTCTGCACCCTGTCTCATGCACCCAACCCATCCTCAAGTTTACTTATCTCCTGCCTCCACCGCATGTCCCACTGGATGCTGTAGATAGGTCCTTTGCCACTTGCACAGAGCCGGCAGCAATGCGTAACTCCCACGTAAGCAGCGCAAGGAACACTCATCTACTACACATCACAACTTGAATGTTCATTGAGGCTGAGGGTACTCTGTGCCACATGCTGTCAAGGACTTCACTGGGAGTTACAGATAACTAAACAATTAATATAGTAAAGCAGACTGTGAGTAGTCTCGAATTGCCATAATGCCCTGACTGCTAGATAGTTTTTCCCCTCCGACACCTAAAATCCACTGCAACCCACTGGAAACTTCCTGTACCTGCCATAAATAACCACTGCTCATATTAAGACATGGTGATTTTCCTTTTCTTTTTAACTGTGGCAGCAGCCTGCTGAGGCTAGGTCACCCTGGCAGCAAAGCATCTGCAAATTAATGAGGTTACAGGGGTTATTACAAACGGATGCTAGCTGTGACCAGCCCTACTGGAATGATGCCTTCCTCTATCTCTTTAGCAAAGCTGAGCCAGTAGTCCTTAGTGTTTTGAAAAAAAAACCCAACAAAATAAACAACTTCAGCTTTTGCACTGAAATGCGAAGCTACCTCTCTCAACACGCAGATATTTGCTGCTCTTAGGCTTTGTCTCATGTCTTCTCACACCTTGTCACTCAACTGTACAAGCCAAAGCCTCTGCAGTTGCCTCTAACACCCCTGAACCCCAGCCAAAGAGCTCTGATAAAAGGGAGAGCGAACAGCCAGATAAAATTGGCCGCGTACTTGTCTGCTGGCCTCACTGTACCCCGAAGCAGAGGCTCCTGCCAGTGATTACATCCTATGTGCATCCTCATTAGCAATAAACTTCGGAAACTGGAAGAGCCGTCTCTGGATGGATTATACTTACAGTATCCTCTCCAAGAATGACAGACTGATATTGTCTGGGAAAAACTGAACATGCCCTGTGTCATATAGGGAAGTGCTGTGATGTGTTACCAATAAAGCAGTAACATACACATTCATTTTGCTAAGCTTGGAAAGGCTTGTTAGATACAGGGTTGTTTAGGAAGGCAAAAAGAAATAGTTGCCATAAGCTGAGACAAACCACTAAAATGCTCTTATTTAAGAGATTTGAATTAAAAAGAAACAAACAAAACAAAGCAAAAAAAACAACTCGCAATCCCTCACCCCCCAAAAAACCAGGTGATTCAATGAGTTAGGGGTTATTATATGATGCACATATAGGTGAAGATGCCACATGGCACCACTGGTCTCAGTGGACTCTCATGGGAGGGCAGACTCCAAGCAGTACCAGCTGAGGACCACACATAGCTCAGGGGAACATTTACCTCACCAGAGGGGCACAGATGGGGGCAAAGGGGCTCTCGGCTCTTCCCACCCCGCTGCCCTGACCACTTATGCCTTACCAAGTGTTCGGTGCTAATGGTGATAATAACAGCAGTAACAGCCGTGATACGATGAAGCATTCTTCCAGCCTGTGTTTGTATTAAAGTTCTGCCTTCATCACTCACTCATGAGAGCTTTCTCAAATCATCCTTGATGTTCTGAAGTTTTAAATTCTAAAATCTAATTTTTTTGGACTAAAATTTGTCATATTAATACAAGTCCTGATCCAGACATATTTTCCTTCATTTCTACAGAAGTGACATGAAAAGCACTTGGTTTGGAGGAATGTGCATTTAAAGGTAATTTCCATCTCAAATTTTCTCTTATGCCCTCTAGGAAACTGAGATAATACCTTAAAATTGAATTTAGGAAAGCATAAATCACTGTTCCAAATTCTGAATTCTTTTCAGAAAACTGCACTAGAATCAATGAGAATAGAAGCATCCCAGTAATTGGTATTCGGGTTTCAGTTTACCAGCACACTCAGGACAAACTCGCACACTCTTTTTCTTGACAAGGGAGCATTGTGAGAAGGACACTACCCTTGGACTTAGGTGACATTACAGAGGCCTCCTCAGCATTATTGTAGCTAAACGAATACAGAATTATACAGCAATTGATCTCTTCATCAAGGAGTAGAGGTGAATGGAGAATCTATTTTTCTTCCAGGGAAGTGGGAGATATTTTTTTTACAACTGCATCATTTCAGTTCAGAACACCCCTATCATATCAGCTGAATCTCATGAGAGGGCATGCAGCTACTTTCCTGCAGAGAAGGAACTGAACGGAGGACAAAAACTTCTTAAATGAGAGCTGCCACTGAAGGATGAAGGAGTGGAAAGGCAGTAGGATTTATGTCTATACACACAAATCTTAAAGAGGAATTCAGCGGTCAAAACTATCAGGCACTTGACAAGGTGGCATTCTGGCAAGTCTCAGACCATCAGCCATGCACACCACGAATTTTCACAGTAGTAGTTAGGATGCCAGGCAGGCTTCATACAGACACTTCTGAATTTCCCTTCTGAGCACAGTATGAAGTTTTATAAACATATGCTCCAAGAAGGCATTGTGGCCAACGGCTGGGGGAAGAGAGGAGGGCATTAATTAAAGGCTGGATTGACTTACTGCAAATAATAATGAGGTAATAAATATACTGCCCTGTTAACACCTGGCCTGTAACCTGCAGGCTGATGACGGACGGATTGCCTCCATATAGCTTCTGGGACTGCTTGGTTCACTCTTTGTTTTTGTTGCGGATGATTTATTACCTGCCATCCTACTGCATATTCATTCCGAAACTCACCCCCGCCTCGAAGTGTGCCTCAGCCCCGGCTGCAGCTCCTGCCGACGGAGAAGCACGGCTTTGGCAGGATGCTGCACCCCAGGAACATCCCGCAGCTTGCTACCGATGGGACAGCCGTGTTGTACGAGCCTGCTCCTAAACCCTAACCAAGGGCAAGGGAAGGAGGGAGGTTATGTATAACAAAGGTGGGGCTGCTCTTGCTTCTCTCAAACCATCGATACTCTGCAAACAGCTGGCCAAATAAGTGGAGAACTGTCAGTATCAACACCCAGACATGGCAGCAGGAGAGATGGTCTGTCAATCACAAATCAAGAGATGGGGGTTGCTTAGATACGAGGCATGAGCTCCACATCTTAGAGGAGAGAGCAGCAGGAGAAATGCTTGCTACAGGCTGTGTGTCATTTATTTCTGAGCCACTGTGTTTATTTCCACCACTCTGGAAGCTGAGTTATGTTGAGAGAGCTGCAGCAAGACCTTGGTGGTGTGGGAGGGCTGCTGCACTACCTCAGCCATGGCAGTCAAGTGGTGCAGGGTAGTGGTTGCAAAACAATAGTACTCCTTTGGAGACAGAGCCTGCAAGATGAAGGATTGACTTCTGAGAAGGCTACGCTTCCACCTGGCCGCAGGAGAGGACAGCACTGGAGGGACAGCACTGTGAAAGCACATCGGGAACAAGAGAGCAAGGAACGGGATGTACCACAAGGCGTGAGGAACGATGTAATTGTATGCCCAGGAGATGAGCAATAGGACTGTGTTAACGTACTAAGACATGGGTCACGGCAATGTGGAGAAACAGCATTTTCCAGTGGGCTACAAGCTTGTTTGGGCTTGGTCTGTTCACCCCAAGAGCCTTAGCCGAGGCTAAGAGCAGCACTCTACCCAAGACCCAAGCAGCAAATGGTGCTTAAGATGCTGTGGTCAAAGAAAGATTTCTTACAGCTTTTCTTTAAACTCCCCCCCTTAACTCTAACGTGTTTGTTTATTTTTTTTTTTTAAATGACAGAAAGAAGGTTCTATACTTCCAGGCTGATAATTGAAACCAAATCTGCTGGCTTCAGAGCTCATTGAAGAAAATAAATGTGAAACTGGGAAAGAACTTCACTTCTCACTAGCAAAGACATATCTGAGACAAAGTACATTTTGTAACATCAACAATCTGTCTCTTTCACAGACTGTTCTACGATAGCAATAATTCTTGGATATAATCTCTCCACTTATTTATATTTAGAGGCCATGAAATTATGAACTCAGCTTCTATCTACAGCTTTCCATTTTCCAAATAGCACTGGTTGCATAGGGACCTCTTGCTGATCAGCACTCTTCTTTTCAACCCTACTGCTAAATTCTTCCCTTTAGGTACACCAAAGTCACCTTCACTGGAACTCACAGGGCAAGTTTGACACTGGATGAACATACTCACTATCCCTCTTAAATGCTAAGATGGACTTCACGCTAAAAGTGTCAAAATCCCACACAGGCGTGGTTTTGCAAACATCAGTCAAAAAGATTTAATAGTACATTGTACACCTGTCTATTAGGACAATTCGCTTTGGACTTACTACCAAATTCAAAAAGCAAAGCAAAGCAGAATGCTTTTGTTCTTCCTCCAAGCTTACAGGATGCTAAAGTCAGAGCGAGTGCCGAGGGGGGCATGGATTATTTTTTTCCCCCGTAATGGACTACCTCTTTGTGGGCTGATTCCATTTGGTTTACATGTAACCCTGGGGTAAGGATTTTAGTTTGTTAGTTTAAGAGGGGCGGCCAATCTCTTCGCACTGGAACCATTTGAATTCTCCTCATGCCTTTGCTCTCTATCAGAGCAATCTCCTAAATTAGTTCCAGTATGTTGACATTCCTTCCATCTGGTGTCTTTCCATTCAGCGGTATTTTTATTACTCTCCTAACAGCCGCAGACAGAAGTACCTTTCCACTGCTACAAAATGCTCTTTTATTAAAGGTCAGCCAAATCAAAAGAACAAGCAAGTTTGTTTTTAATTTTGGAGATGCAGACTAGAATAACCTTTTCATTCAGAAAAGTCATGTATGACCCAATTACCTCACTTGTGTAATAAGGCTCGAATTATTCTTCAAAAAGACATGGGAGTATTGAAAAGTGTTTTTTACCTTAGAAATTCAGCCCGATGCGTCTTCTGTGTTCTTGACTGCTTTGAAAGTTTTACAGTCCCTTGGCCTATTTTTTATTTTGTTTTTTGTATTTATTATTATTATTATTTTATGACTGTTTTTTAATAGAGCATACAGCAGACATGAAATATCCAAGGGCCAATGTAGAAAACCACGTGTATGCATACACATAAATTTATGCATATGCTTAATTATAATTGAAGATAGAGAGATATAAAATATGTGTTTTAAAGCTAAGCTTGTCTTAAATTGCTTTCCTGAATTATGGCCTTATTCAGCCTAACTGCATCTCTTCTTAGATTAAAGGAATGATTAAGATCATGCAATAATCATTTTAAATCAGACAGCATGCTAGAATTTACTCCCCAGTGAGGAGGTTAAATCAGAACAAGAACCATTATCCTTGCTGAGGTTGTTTCTCAGAGAATGAGACTAAGGATACGCAGGTTTTGATGGTCTACTCTTTAAAAAGGAAGGAAAAATGAGAGTTGCTAATTCAGCCACAATACCACGTTACACTAATTGTCTTTTGTTTCAGCAAAGAATACAAGAGCTAATTCCCCCTTTTTTTTTTCAATTGTGATTACAAACTGCTGTGGAACTTCAAACAAGCAAACATTTACATTGCAGTGGGAGGACTGTGTAAATGGAAGATAGAAATAAATTTCATCATTGCTTGCAATCATTTTGACATCTGAATTGGACCTGCCAGTGATCTCACACATTTGAGTTATGTCACATCCGACAAAGTGTTGTTTAGGCGATCACCCTGAATGACAGGAAATTCATAAAGGTGGTCTATGTAACTAAAGAGTTAAGTTTGTTTATACTTGTTTCATTACTATCTCCAGACTCTTGAAATATTACTTTATGTTCTTGGACATTATCAACTGAAAACAATGGGAATAAAGCACTCAAAGGTCAAAAGCCTACATAATGAGAGGAAATCTATTGGAAATGTGGTTAAGGAGTGTCACTGCTGAATTACTTTCTCTCAGCTAAATAAAAAAAAAAAGAATCATTCCAGCTTTCCAACTTTCATCATTCTTGTTTAAAGCCCAGTTGCCCACGTGATGTTTTGAGGGACTTTTGACCTTTTCAGGTGTTTTGCACACAGAAGGGATGAAGTCATTAGGCACCAAAGTTTGTTTTGATTACGTCTGAAAACCAGGAGATAGCAGAGGCTTGGGATTGCCTCCCCAGCGCTGTCAGCTTGAGACGCGTAACTCTGTTGTGCCCACGCACAAACCCGCCGACGGTGGGAGCTGCCACCTCGGTCCCCGGCTGCCTGCCCCATCCGGGGCTGCGCATCGCAGCCGATGCGGGGGGACACTTGCCTAAGCTGGTGCTTCTGGGCAGGGGGACAAAGTTTGTCAGCAACAGCTTGCATCCGTGCACCTTGCCAGCTACCACCCAGGCAGATTTTTGGCAACGTGGCTGCTTTTGATGACCACACGGTGGCTTGAATGACACAACTCAAGGAGCCCTGCACTGGAGACAGGCCTGCATGTGTCTGAAACACCAAGCGTGCATTTGCTTTTTGTTGCATCAAGTCTGGCACAAAGTGTGAGATTGAACATGGATTTGGCAAGTAAGATGAGTGTGCTGGAACACCATGCCGCCACCGTTACACTCTGTCAGATCTTCTTCTGTTGCCTTTGGGATTTGAAAGTACAGAAGAGCTGAACCAGTTTCCTGATTAATCAAAGCATGCAACCTAGCTCAAGTCATTGTGGACTGGTAGATACATGACAGAGAATCTCTGTGCTTTTTCTTAAGAGTAGCAAAAATGCAACCTAAAAAAGAAGTAAGAAGACCCTCTTACATGGGAAATCCATTTGTTGTGCCTTGTTGCTGTGAAGGGTCCAGCATTGTTCTAAGCATCCTGGCCTCAATCCAGCAAAGCACTTCAGCACATGCTTTCCTTCAGTTACTTGTTCACGTTAATGCCATCGTGTTCCATGGGCACCAAATTGTGATCCTAGTATTTATTAATTCTTCAGGGAATATCTTCATTAAACTATTTCTACAAACATGTTAGCTAATAATCTGTTCATTTTTAAGTGCATTTTGCAAATGGGCAGACTTTTCTGTATGGTTATGCTGACCAAGGACAACTCTTCCAGCACAGAAACACTCAACATAGGCACTGTATTTCACACTACAAAGACTCAAGAGCTCACTCCTGAATGTACCAAGCATAACTTCACTCTCATGATTGGTCCAACACATGTATAAATGTTTGCAGAATGCTCTTTCCCTGGTTTAACTTTTATAAAGTATTGCCAGATGAGATAGATTTTGCACTCAGGCTACCCCTGGAAAAATATGTTAGCTCTCAAAGGCTTTATTATCAAATCCTGGAGTTTTCAAGGCAAAAAAAGAAATAGGGCAGGGGAAGGGCTGAGGGGAGACAGACAGATGAATGGACAGAGGCATTATTCTATAAATTAAAATTTATGTGCTGAAATCAGAACACTGCTAGCAAAGCCAGCTTCATTTATCCAGTCCCTTTCAAGGAGTTTAAAGTCACTTGAAAGAGCACTTCCCTCGCAGCCGCACTCGACAGATTGCCAATTACAGCCCTGCTGAGAGGATGGAATTTCTCTGGAGTCACAACTGTATGTCTGCCCTCGCAGGAACGGGCAAGGTATGTGCCTTTTGATTAGGTTACAAAAAAATATCTCTAAACTGGAAAGCTTTGTTTCCACACATCTAAATTTTCTCAGTATCAAAAAAAAAAGATAAGCTTGTGTTTACATCAAGTTGACAAATTCAGAGGTTAATTGCTTTTAAGCAGGCAGGTCAAAAGGATACGTAAACAAGGATCCTACTTAAGGAAAACACATGTTTGCAAATGCAATACAAAGAGCTTTCAAAGATACTACAGGGAGATACAGGATTGTCCATGCTAGGTAGATCTGCACAACCTGGCACCTACAGAAAGCGCTGTCAGACATGCAGTGGCAGTCTGAAAACTTACAGTAAAAATTAGTGAGAAAGGAGAAAAATATCTGTGGGGTAGCTTCAGTTTAAAAGTTAAGCATCTGATCTAAGTTAGTCAGCTAGACTCCTTCTAGAGCCAACAGGAGCCTCCAGTAAGTCATTTATCCCACCTATCTGAAAAAATGTCTCCCAGGAGGGAGCAAACCACCCTGTGTAGATGCTGATCTCTCTTGACTAGAGAGGGAAACTAGACTTTTAGCGTACACCAACTGTCTAAATGTTGGATGGCTTAAATTTGGTGAGATTAAGCCCATCCCTGAGGACTGAATAACTTCAACATTTTTTGTCAGAGGATAGCAATATTATCACTCTTTATGCATCACTCAAGAGGAGTAGCCATGTGTTTAAAATCTGACTTCAAGAGGATACAAATACTTCAGTCCTAGATGTAGTCCCTTAACTTCACTACAAGTGCTCTTCAGCTTAAAATGAAGCACACGCTTAAGGATCCCTGAGCTCACATCCTCATCTCTGGGCAGTACGTAACTGCTCCTCTGGATTCAGCTGCGCAACCACACATCTTCCCACTGCTACAATATCTAAGTTACAGCATTGGCTGCTAAAGGCCAAATACCGACTCTGCTTGGAAAGGTTGGATGAGCTGTATAGCTGCTATAGCTCTGCTCGATGTAACTCCTTCCAATGAACTACAGTCCAACCAAGAAGCTGATTTCCACTGCCCATCCCTTCAGGCCAGGAAGTAAACTTAAGAAGCCATAAAAGGCTGCTCTGCTTTCTAGAAAAAGAAAAGGAAACAAACCAGTAACAGACCGGAAAACTTCCCAGAAATGAGAGAAAAAACTGCCTCCGGGTTTGTCGCTGCAAAGTGCTGCTGCTGGCTGATGGACCACACGGGGACCATAAGATCACCTGCCATAGGTGCTCGCCCTCCTGCAGACAGGACGAACCCTCCATTGTGGAGCTGGACTGGCTCTGCTGCAGAAGCACTGCTCCTCCCTCCATGGGGCCAGAGGGCAAAGTTTTGCTCCCACGGGACTTTATTGTCTGCTTCTTAAAAATGCTGTAATCTTTCTAACTTTTACGAATGTTTTAACTCAGTAAAAACTATTTAAAGTAAGGATGAGAAAGGCAATTGGTCAAAGGACCGCAGCATGCTTAATCTTTTTTCTTTCCGAGTTCCCGTGCACATTTGAAATAACTTTTGTTCCATTTGCAACCCACATGCTGACACAGCATCCCTCCCCTTTTCTGTTCCCAGATCCTGTTATGAGTTTATTCAATAAAAAGACAGATATTCATCTCTTTTCAAGTACAAGAACATGCTTTTGAATAACTCAATATGCGATACTGTAACAGTACGCCAAGCCAGCCCTTGTTTTAATCAGTCATATCAACTCTCAGAGCGAAGCTGCCATATACATATCATCACCTTGCACATTTACCTCACGGGTATGTAAATACGTAGGGCTAAATTCGGGCTGCCTGTTCTGCACATAAGGAAAGAGGTGATCCCCGGGGACAAGGCTGCCCGACCCAGGTCCCTCCAAACCTCTGGAATCCACATCCCAGGTCCACCATGCCACCGCAGGAACAGACCTCTTGGCCGGTGTCTTTTAGCAAGTACCTGGCCTGAATATCCCAGCTCTAGCTCTAGCTGGGATGTTACTTGAGGAAGGAAGGAAGGAGGAGGAGATTTTACTAGAGTGACACTCTATAAATATATAAACAAACAGGCAAATCAGGGAGGAATGCCCCTGGCTTCCTGCTCCTTGCTGTAGGACCAGGGAGCAGCTCCCAGAGGCAGGAATTAGCAGGCTTCCCAGCTGTGTCCCAAGAAGAAAGGAGTTAGAGGAGGAAGACAGGATAAGGAAACAGGAACAGGATAAGGAAACAGGAACGATAAGCCAGCGACAAACTGACAGGAAAGCGTGCAGAGGTGGATAGGAAGCGGATGCTTGGATTCAGGGGGAAAAGCAGCAATGGCAGAACCAACAAGACTAACTGGCAGGTAAGGGAGGACCAAAGGCCTAAAAAGCAGACAAGACTGGTCTTGTACAGTCCAGGGAAAATAAAGCATAAAAGGACTGGTTTAGAGGCTGGGGACGTAAACAGACATCAGGCTGGTGCGTGAGTGAGGGTGAAATTAAACTGAACTGTCCAACAGGAGCAAGATGAGGTGATACATGCAATGATTTCCCACCTGCCACGGACAAAGCACATAACTCACACATGAAGAAGCTCCTCCAGGCAAAGGGTTATACATCCATGAAACACTGGTACTTCAGAGGGAAGGTAGTGCTCAAAATGATCTCTTTGGTAAGGGATCGGTTACACTAGGAGTAGGGGCTTGTTTGGTGCATGATCTCAAGAAACATGAACATCAGGTCTGCAAGAACGTAACAGAGCAGTCAGGGAGGAGAATCGCATTCACTAACCTTCATATATGGTGATGATATGAGGGTGGCTGAGGGATGACATGATCTCAATCTCCCGTCTGATGTGAACCATATCTTGTTCATCCTTAATTTTGTCCTTACGAATGGATTTTATTGCAACCTATAAATTCAGGAAATCAAGCATTATTCTTGGAACTGAACAGATGCATATAATCCATTAAGGAGAGTTCAAAAAATAAATACAGATGTTAGATGTTGGCAGAACATGGAATGACCAAAACAAAGCTTTAAAATACAATCCTCCATGCCCCAGCTCCTACATTTTATAGCAATAAATACACTCTCATTACAGTAATGGGTGACATGAAGTTTTAGGGTCTTCAGGTCTTAGGACTTCACTGAGAGGGAACACAGCATCTTTTGGAAGGATCTCTGTGTTAGCCTAAGTACTCTCCATCTGAGGCAAATGGCAAAACTCCCAAAAGATTTTGATGGGAAGTACATTTGCTTAGACATGATTGCATCTGACAGTTTCAAATAGAAGCTTTGGAGACAATTTCTCCGAAATAAGGTTGAGATCTCTGATGGAACAGAGGCAGGGAATCCAGGGTGCTGATTACACATTTATATTTGCCCACATTAATACACAGAGGATCACATTAACACGGGTTATTCCACAGTTCTCTAAAGCAGGCAAATTGCTCAGGAGTTAGGACTTATTTAAAAATCAGAAGAAATAAATCTTTGAAATTCACATCTAAACTCGTCCTCATATAAACCCAAGGCTTTCAGGCCCTACACGGCACTTATGCAATCACTGCAAAACCATATCCTTCCTGCATCCTTCCTCAATCAGCAACCTTTTTTCAAGCACATCGTGTGACTGGGTATCTTTCCAAAAGGCAGGGTGGGAACAGAGGAAGTGATAGCTGAACTTGCAATATAAATTCAAATTATAACAGCCCTTGTGAGTGTGTGTATGTGTGTTGCCTGTGAAAAAAGGGCTTATCTGAACAACGCCATAAACAATCACGGAGGTCAGCTCATGCCCTAGGAGAAATGCAGAAGCCAACAATGGAGAGAAGCTGGTGGGAGAGGGAAGGTGAGGGCATTGTGCATACTGAATGGCAGCACGGCCTTTATTATACTCAATATTTACCCTGCTTTATTTTTGTAAGTCAGAGTTCAAGGAATAAATTACCAGCTACTTTAAAATCAACAATACGTCTTTGAAAAACATCACTGACCTGCTGAGATGACCACCCTTTTACGGGTAAACAAAACTTTTGTCATTCTATGCAGCCAACTACTGCGGGCCTCTCCTGGGAAAACATTTGTAAATCTGTGATTTATGTGATTTCCCTAGTTCCTTCAGAAAAAAATAATTTCACTGCCTACTTCAGTAATTGCAAGTGGCATGACCAGTATTGTTTTCATTATATGATGTAGCATCAAGGATATTGAAGAAAGAAGGGAAAATCTTACGATATTATAAAATTGAAATGTACCTAAACAGGAGCTAGTTTAAAGGATCAGGTTTCCTACAAAGCCTTCAACTCTGAAAAGCAACATTGTTCAAAAAAGCATTAAGCACATGCCCCATCCCCTCCAATTCCCAAAGATTTCAGCACATGCTTAAAATTAAGCTCATGCTCAAGTGCTACCCTACTTTGGGACAGCAGAACAAAAAGCAAAACTCAAGGGACAAACTGATTTCCATGTTAAAACCAAAACAGTTCTTTTCTTCCTCTTGACCCAGACATTTGGGATAGAGATTTTAAAAGTAACAATGTAACTATGGTCTTATCTACAGGGCACCTATTTCTAGAAAAGGTAATACAACAGATCTTAATTGAATGAGTGATCAAGATAATGTCCAAGTAATTCTAGAGATGGAGAAAGCAACTAACACTAACGATGAGGTTGGATCTGCCCCCCTTCCCATGTTTGCACTGGGACAGCCTGCAAATGCAAATACACCATGTATACAAGAAGGATGTGGGTGGCTCTTGGAGCAGCATGTGCATTCCTGCAAGAAATAAATATAGACATGGGTAAAAACACATTTTTTATTAAAAGACAGCCTTGTACTTGGCTCTGAGGAAGAATTTAAGAAGGGTTTCATTGTCAAATATACAACGGGGAGCAAATTCTTCACCATTCTTGGCTGGTAAAGTAATAACGGCACCCCAGAGGGCATGCCAATCTCCTACTAACTTGACTCTGTGCTTCACAGACAGGACTTTTGTATGTCTATACATAATTACTGCAAATGGCCTCCATGGAATAACTGCATATATGAAAACATATATTTTTAGATACAAAAATGCAAATGTGATTGAAAAGCGTGGCGGCACTCTGTAAATTAATGTTTGGCTTAATCTTCAAATGCAAACAGATGTGTTGCCTGGGAACATATTTTTCAGCAGGACCAGAGAGTTTACAGTCTCACAACCCTCGTTGAAAAGTGGTTAAGGCATCTAGGAGCCTTAATTTATAAAGGCTATTCCTAAAAGTTTAACCAAATTTTGAAGATAGTACTGAAGCTCTCCTGAAAACATCACTTCCCAGTTGCAGGGGTAGAATTCAGCAGCCCAGCCGAGGTACTTGGGATTTTGTCAGTGACATCCAGGCTGCAAGATCTCATCCCAACATAAGGAAAGAACGCATGCTGAACACATCTCTCGGATTTTAACATTAAAGACTTTCTCTTCCCTCCCTCAGCTACTTCAGATCACAGTGACCGGCACTCGGAAACAAGGAAAGACAATCAGCAGGTTGTGAACTACCTTAAGTTCAGCGAATGTCGATGGAGCCAGGGCAGCTGCCTCCTGCGAAGCTTCCACCTGCCCACGCTCAGACCATCCCCTGCAACCCTGACAAACAGCAAAAGTGCTGTGGAAGAGGCAATACCCCTTAACCAGGGCACGGTACATTACCAGTACTAGCCCCTCATATTGGAGCAAGGCTTCAGACACTCACACATACTAACAAAATAGTATCACTGTCTATTTGCATAGCACACGAGCACGCTCAAAGCAGAGTGCAGCCATTTACTAATTAAACCTCGGGAGGCAAGTGGTGAAGCAGCACTATTCATCCACTTTTAGGAGATGAGGAAATTGAAACAGAAAGCTGACCTGACTCCTAAAGGAAACAAGGACAGTAGCATCTCAGAAATCGCTGCCTGCCTCTCCCTCACAAACTGTGCAACCCACCACAGGACTGCCTTGCTCAACAAACCATCTGATTATTGAAGGCTGATTTCTGATACCTTTCCCCGTGTTCAATTGCTATTTTTCCCCTCAAAAAGAACCTTGGGGAAGTGAAAGGTTTGAAGGCATCTCAACAAATACTTTTTACCCCACGCTGTCTGCCTGGCAGCCTGCGCAATCCCCAAGTGGATAGGCTCCACGTCTCAAAGGTTATCAAGAGTGCACAGCCTTGCTGGTGACCTGGTCCGAAAGGCCAAAGAGCAAGCGATCGCTGTCAGCGGACTGTCACCATCAGATGCGGCATCCCAAAGCAGGATTAGCGGAGCAGCGGGACAGCATTCGTTCCAGCTCTTCTCCCCCTCAAGAAAGGGATTTCTGCCAGGCAAGCGTCTTTCACCTGCATCAGCCTGCTCAGACTGTGTCAGCAAGGGCACTTGGGCTTAAATCTACTGATGTGAAAAAAACAACACGAACAAGAAAGAGTCCAGTTTTGGGGTTTTTTTTAGTATTTCATGGAAATGTTACAAGTTACGATCACATTTTAGGTATTTATTATATATTTTATTGTTTTCATCTCTCTGAGCAAAATAAGATCCCTCGCTGTTCAGGCTGTAAAACAAGTCTCTCTTCCAGGTATTCTAAAATATCAATAATGGAATTTCTTTCATGAAATGTATTTTACTCAGAAATATATTCCAGAAAATACATTTTCAAAGCGTGCTTATGCTTTTAACACCAGACAGAGCTGGCTCCATTTTTCAAAACTGCACTTACAGGACTGCTGCCAGATACAGTACATGATGAACCTGAAGAACTTAAGCCTAATAAAGAAATAATCTCAATTGAGAAATACCTTATGAAAGAACTTGTTTGTTCATTCTTTAGGTCCTTTTCTTTCTTGTTTGCCTGCCTCCTTACTTTCCTTGCTTTCTCTGAAAGCAACAGCTTCACTGTGTGCAACATCAATATTTATTAAGGGTCACAGCCTATGAATCAAGAGTAGGGCAAACGCAACATGTTTTTTTACATCAGCTACATTAACTACTCCAAATATTCCAGCTCAAGATCTGCAGAGAAAGTGCTATTAGTCCCTTCGGTACTCTCAAAAACACTGTACTTATACCTCTACCACACTTTCTCAATATATTTTACTGGTTTTAAGACTTAGATAATTTAATTATAGTATTTTTAGTAACTTTACTAGTGGAGGAATTTGTATTTTTCCTAGCTTCTTGTCTTAATGACAATTTCAGATAACTCCAAGACCTTGCACTCAGACAGAGTAACATATCAGATTCTTAATAATGAAATCTAAAGCCTCTCACCCCAACAAAACAGGTTCAAGTTCACCCAAAGCCCCTATAGACACGGTATCCAACCTGGCAAAACACTTTAGCACATGCTTGACTTCACACATGTGAGCAGGCCACTGACTTTTGTGGGATAGCTCACACATATAAAGTTAAATATATGCATAAGCACCAAGGTCACAGCTCAAAACTAGGCCATGTGATGGTCCCTCTGGGGATCAATGCTGGCTGTACACAACAGGAACACCCTCGGTATCTCTTCTGCAGCAATGATGGCAACATGGTCCCCCACGCAGGGTTAGAGGGGGAGAAAAGAGCACCAGAGATGGACTGAAACCAGTTCTGGTACCAGCCTCTGCTCAGAAGCAGGTGGAGAGAATACCCTCTCCAAAACGTATGGCACAGGGGAGAGAAAGCAGGGGGTTGTGTACCTCCAATATTGCCAGCCATTCCCAAACAGCTCTACAGGAGCACAGCCTCTGCTCCACCGCTGCTCTGCCTTCCAGAAGCAGATAGGAAAGAGGGAGCAGAGCTTTTGGCTTCCCATCCCTCCGTGAGTCAGCTTGCAGAGTTTGCTGGGTAGGAAGCATGGAGAAGTAATCCGCTCTCTTCAAGGCTGCAATAAATTACCTGTCTCCATTAGCTGGAAAGAGGATTTATACTCACTCTCTGAACTGGTGTAGAGGGATTATTAAATATTTTGCAACACAGTATGCTTCTTTGCTTTTGTTTGGTACAAATAACTTGAATTGAACTATAAATACTTCAAAAAGATGACGGTTGCAAAGGTTTCTGTACATTCAGTCCTATCTGTAAGAGAAAATTCTCTCCTCCTTTATGAGCTTCTTGGCTGCTGGGCAGAGCAAAATGGGTGGAATTTTCTTTTTACAGAGGCAGATCAAGACCATCATGTACAGAAAAATATCTCGAAGTCTAAACATCTGGCAAAGGGCATGGCAGGCAGTAGGTGCCCATTTCCCTATCAAATCTCCATGTCTGCTGAGTCACTTCTAGTATCATCATTTATGGGATAAGCAACAAAGCTTTATTTTCATCAAAGCATAAAGCTATTTCTCTTGATTTCAGGAAGTCGGCTCATGTGTTTGTTTTAATCTAATGAACCTACATTTGCCTCATTTCCAGCCAAGATGTATGAATATAAACAAAGGTAGAATTAGTCACAGTGCAGAGAGTCACAGATTTTTAAGTTGGCTAGTGCTGTCGCCGAGGCTGACCACCTGAATGCCACAAACCACTGAACCTTCCCCAGCAATTTCTGCATGCAGTACATTCAGTCCCATTGAAAACAATCTTCCACTCTTTATTATCTATCAAGGCTATTTTTAGGACCATGGTGAGATACGAACAAACTGCTTTTTTCCACCGTGGGGGCTGTGACTTTTAAGCTGGTTCCAGCACTTGTGCATACCACCCGTGCTCGAACAAATTCCAATGGGCTCTTGCAATACTATTGTGGAGAGTCAGAAAAATGACATCAGGACAGAGAGCGCAGTCCTCCGAGAAAGGGAAACCAGCTTGCTGCCACCGAGAGGTACGTTAGAAATGCAGCTTAGAGAAAATTATTATTAAAAACTATTTTCTTTGGGTGGAGAGGGAGGGGAGGGTTAAACACACATAAACCTCTCCTTTCCAAAAGCTGTGAACTGAGACCATCCCCACCCAGCAATGGGAAGTGGGTGAGCCCAGCCAGTTTCACAGCTCTGCTTCCTTTCTTTGAGACTCCGAGGTGGGAATTGCAACGCACCAAGTGCCAACAGGGGCGGGGAGGTAAAGAATAGGTGGATCAACCAGGGGGGGAAGAGAAAGGGAGAGCAGAGGATGTTTGGGGGTGTGGAGAGAAAAGGCACATTGTTCTTTCTCCAGCTCCACAGAGCTGAGCAAGAAAGAATAGAGTCTGGCACCGTATTATGTTTTTTTCCAGGGGAGTCTCTGCCTATGGCTCTTGGCCCAGACATCACCAACACAAGAGGAAGAGAAACAAAGCTATGAAATTGGGTGGTCCCTGAGGTTGCTGCAATCAAATGATAAGGAGGGGAATGCTGATAATGCAGTTGCATTGAAATGGCACTTCCAGAGGTTGCACAAAGGAGAGAAAGGAAAGGCAGGGGACAGGCTGAATAACTGTCTATCTGGCCTCTGAACCTTCCAGGTGGGAAGAAAGAGCCATGGACAGATATCCCTACTGGGAAGCCAAGCATCCAAAGGGTTCTACAAAGGCATTCTCATGCAGACTTCTTCTTGTAAGCCTCTTCCCACATGAGTATATCTTTGCTGTGTCCATTTGGTGGAAAAAAAAAAAAAAGCTTTCTGGAGACTCCAATCCCAGGCCAAATGCAGTAATAAAGAGCATCATGCAGGGCGTGCAATTCCAAGAAGCAGCTTCTGCACGGTCACAGAAAACACTTCATGCACTCACTGAAAAGTTGGACAAAAGGCCACTGTGAGTTGAAGCAAAATTAGTGCCTGGCGTGGTGCATTTTGCTAACACATCTCCGAGAGCTCTCTCTTTCAGAGAAAGAGTAAGGTTGACACAATGCCATTGTTCTGGAGATTGTTACTTTTCAGATCCTAAAAGCCAGATCATCTCCATGGTGATACTGCCTGGGAGACAAGCATGCAACAGAATCCTCATTAATTATTTATCAACGGCCCAACTCTATCGTTTGATATGTTGGCAAACTCTGCAGTAATCAGGAGAGTTGCCTGAAGCGGTAACCGGTGCCATCTGCACACAGTGAGACTCTGCTGATTTAAATCTCAGGGCTTCTGCCCATTACTCTGTTCCATTGCATGTTTGTTCGTGTCATGGACTTTACCAAAGACAAAACGCTGTTATTGTTGTCGCGAGCCAGCAGCTGCACACATAAAGGGCGAGGATGCACGTGCCACGATGCACCTTTCAAGTTCATTTGCTTTTAAGAGGCAAGGGTATTTTTTACAGCTGCCTCGCTCTGTATGGTAAAAGCATACAGCAAACATCTGTGCCTCTCTGCTTCATTCCCTCTTCCCAATGCATCACATAAAAAAGATTATATTTCTAAAAACCAAAGCTGATTTACTGCCACCCTATCACTCACTACCTGTAGAGAAACTCACTCCTACACCAAGGCAGTAGAAGTCCCCAGTCAGTGTAATAAATGTTATATCAAAATTCTATTTGCATAAGCTGAGACACAATGTGCCAGTGCCTCTTGGAGAACCAGGGTACGACTACCTCAGGTTTAATTTTCCTTTTCTGATTCTGCTGGACGTAGTTGCTCTTATCATATCATAAATGATGATTCATCAAGTGAAGAGAAATTAACTAATCACAAACACTAGGCAAGGGGGTTATATCCTCCTTCTAGTTCCCCCTTTATTCAGAGAAAAATGCCTGTGGAACGAAGTTTTAATGAGCAGTAGAAGGCACCAGATGAACACATTTATGCTGTACATATACAAAGTGGGTGCCAGGAGGAACACGTACAACACCCTTCCTCCACTTCTTTCCTCACCCCCGCATACAGTGCCTGTTAACAGGATTTGTGAGTGCATTTCCTGAGTAACCAGTGCCTTACTGGAAAATTTACATCCCTTCATTGTTTGGTACCCGCTATCCTCAGCTACGTATATGAAGCCTGGCATATTTACACCATGCATTTTCTGACAAATTTACCTAGCAGACCTTTCTTCATTTAATGCTGAGAATCCTGGCTTCAAGTCATCCTTAGCACCAGATGGAACCTACATCTCTGTATTAATCATTTCAGGACTGATTTACCACTAGGAATAAAAAGAAGTATTCATCTGGTTTAGCATAGATCTGATTTCCAATAGCATTTAAAAACACAAGCTAGCAACCTGGTTATTGATTTTTCATAGTGAGGTAGTGAATCTTGAAAACAAGAGGGAAGAAGGGAGGGCTGCAGAATTCAGAAATGGGCAGTCCACTGCTATATGTCAGAAACCTACCAAAAACCTTCTCCCTTCCCAAAAATAAAACATTTTCATACAGCATTACTGAAGTTCCAAGTCATAGGACTGTTCAGTTTTAGAAGATCCTACAAGTAAGCACCATCCCTAGCAATAACAAAGTGTTTCCCATAGTGCTGCCTCAAGTTGCCCCTTCTCACCCCTCCCCACTGTCCCAATAGCATGCTACCGCAGATCTGCAACCACTTCAATCCTCCCTGATCCACAGTGAAACGCATTTGCCCTGGTAGCAGCAGAGGTTGCAAAGGATTTGCTGAACAACAGAGATCTGACAAGATGAGGTTAGTAAAGATGTTTGTAGCCACGGCCTGCCAGGACTGGAGTCCAAGGTTGGCATCCTGGGAGAGACCCTGTCATGTGCAGATGTCACCTTCCTGGAGAAAAGAGTGAGACTGTTTACGTTTTTCCTAATTGGCTTCTAAATGTAACTCCATATCCTTCTGAATATCCAAAAATGTAATATCTTTAAAATGTTCGTAACTCAGCCTGCAAAAAAAGAGGCTTATGATCAAATTCTGAAGGAATTTAAAAAAGACCAAAAAAAAATGGCCGAGTTGAAGTTTGGGGGCTGTCATGCACAGATCGATGGAAGACCATCTCTCTTCCAAAGTCTAATAACTCATAAATATCCCATCCAACTACCTTCAAGCTTTCAAGGGAAGTTCATGTTTTGGCACATAAGAAATTATATCTGGAAAGAAACTGGGGTAGGGGATTTCCCCAAGGCAATGGAGGTTCATAACTGTAATTAAAAGAAAAAAAATGCTTTATAACCTCAACTATGGATCGTTCCTCCTTAATAGATGTTAACCAGCACTGAATGCCACATTTACTGAAAAGATGAAAACTGCATTTACAGTTAACTTCTGGTGAAGTTGCCAAGCAGATGTTTATTTTTGGCTTCCACATTTACTAAAGCCAAATGCTACACTGAATTGGGATTTCACAAAGTCTAACTGCTTTTCTTCCAGGTTACAATTTTGTTGGAACCAAAAGGGAAAAAAAAAAAAGGAGGGGGAAGAAAAGGCAGGGAAAAAAAGCTGACTTCACTTTTAAGTAGGAAAAAACCTGGTAGCATCCGTTTCTATCATGTCTGTTTATATCATAGTTTAAATAAGGTTAGAATTGTGCAATCATTATTGATCAACTTCCAAAGGCAGCACAGCTCCATCCAGCACATGTGCAAAAGAGGAAAAGTCACTGGAAGCGAATCCTGTGTCAGTCACTCTTAACTTCTGCAAGTCTGTGCGCAGACTGTTTAGCACTAATTAAATTACTGGCAAGTCAGGTTAAAGAGGAGTGAAAGAATTCACAAGCCCCAAGTTTACTGTTCTCAGTGTTACATGGGTATTACAGATTCCCCCTCCAAAAACTGGAAGATAGATTTCACATTAATTTTGAGGCCTGATCTCACAGCTACCACAGCTGCTGATGTAATGCAAAATGCTAACCTGGGGCAGCAGAGAGGGACTTTAATTCAATGTTGTTTTTTCATTGTGAATAAGCAGTGAACCACACTGAAGTAATCCTCCGAAGTAGGAGTGCACACTGTTCAAGGCACCAATTTGGGGATGAAATGCAAAACCAAGATCCTGGCTACTTCATTAGAAAAAGCCCTTTATGACTTTCTTAAGAAGAGAGGTATAAAGCCCTGGTGCCTGGATCTAGTTCCAGTTTGAATATGACACAGTCTCCTGTAATTCCTCCCAGTAATTTAAATTGGAAATGCGGTTATTCACACCCTCTAAGCAACTGCTGCAAACTATTGCAATGTGCTGTTAAATAATTGCTAAATAATGGTAACCTCAGCAGTTACCAGAGTCTCTAAAGTGATTTTGCACATGTTTAGGTGAAAGGTGCTATATCAGTGCAAGGCTGTAATTCACATTAAACAAGGAAGGGGGTGGGACATTGTTTAAACTCTTTCTTAGAACTAGTTTTTTCCAAGAAGCCAACTGACAGCCCATTTTCATTCATTGGTACATTCTGCTTGAGGAAGTTGTGGGTAAATAAACATAACTTGGATTATTGTCTCTCTTTATCTAAAGTTTCTGTGAGTTCAGGGAAGCCTTGGAACCACTGAGAACTTTGCACACCTTTACAATGCCTCTTCTCCCACAAATGCGATGTCACCTGGTATTGTGTGGATCCTTTAATTTTGCTCTCCTGGTTCTGCAGTCCTTCAAAGAAAAAAGGAAGTGCTATTTCACCATGAGAATCACAATAGTACAAGGAAAACTTGGGAAGAGACTTTCTTCTTTTGAAGAAATGTCAGGCACCATGACGCTCATTAACACCCAACACCATACTGCTTGACCCCTCAAATTCCTAATTAACCCAGTGGAATTTTGAAGTGTGGAGAGATTTTAAGTTGAGTTTATACAGTTTAGGCTTTTGGATTGTCCTGGTTTTGGCTGGGATAGATAATTTTCTTTCTAGTAACTGGTACAGTGTTATGTTTTGGATTTAGTATGAGAATAATGTTGGTAACACACTGATGTTTGCTAAGTAGTTTTTATACTAAGCCAAGGATTTTTCAGCTTCTCATGCCCAGCCAGCAAGAAGGCTGGAGGGGCACAAGGAGTTGGGAGGGGACACAGCCAGGGCAGCTGACCCAAACTGGCCAAAGGGATATTCCATACCATGGGAAGTCATGCCCAGTATATAAACTGGGGGGAGTTGGATCACTGCTTGGGAACTAACTGGGCATTGGTCGGCGAGTGGTGAGCAACTGCATTGTGCATCACTTGTTTTGTATATTGTAATTCTTTTATTATTGTTATTGTTATTACTATTTTCTTCCTTTCTGTCCTATTAAACTCTCTTTACCTCAACCTACACGTTTTGCTGCTTTTTTTTTTTTTTTTTTTTTTTGATTCTCTCCCCCATCCCACTGGGTAGGGGAGAGCGAGCGAGTGGCTGCGTGGTGCTTAGTTGCTGGCTGGGGTTAAGTCATGACAGGATTAACATCAATGAGCAGGGATTCATTGCACAAGGATGGTGGGCCACGGAGATTATATTGTGGAAGGTACACAGATGTGTGTAAACGACACAGTTGGAAGGGTTAACGACACAGAACTGTCAGAAGCACCTATATCTAGTATATTTTTCTAAATTGATCTAAGGTTGATCAAAATATAAACGCACTTCCTGGTGGGAATCTAGTGAAGCATAAACCCACATCCTATCTAGAAAAATACTCTTGGAAAACAAAAAGATTGGCAATCGTGTGTATCAAAGCCTCACCCAGGTTATTTTGCTCCAGGGCTTGCAGATCACTTTGCAATATTAAATTTGTTTTTGTAAAAGCACTGCTTCAGTATTACATTGTTCTGCCTGGACATTACCAATTTAATGGTCCCTTTTTGGAAGGGACCGTCCTAGAATTTATGACGGAACGTGGTGGAATTGCTACAGAGGGAGGAAAGGAGTTTGCTAACATTTCTTCCCCATCCGTCTCTGATTTCGGAGAAATATTTATACCCCTGAAGGTAGAGGAACCTCCTGTTGTTCCCTTCTATTTATTGAAAGTAAATTACCAGGGCCACCCTAATGGCTCAGTGGAGAGACTAACACAGGAACAGGAACACTCTTGCTCCCCGTGGCCAGCTGGGCTTCGAATAGACGTGAGAGGGTAAGGAGTGAATTACGCTTTTCTACAATTAAGTGGCTGGTGATCAAGCAATTTTGCAGCCTTAAACGCATAATTCTAGCTTTCCCTGCTAGAAGAGGAGTTCACAACTGCAGACAGTTGTTACAAGTAGTTATGAGGAGGGTTAACTTTGGAGGGGAGAAACAGCAAAGCAATTTTTTTTCTAGATGGAAAGCTTTTGGCAAAGAACTCCCCCAGACCCTGTGATCTCCAGGACTGTTGCCCCCTTCTTCAACACGCACAAACACCTTTTTTGGCATGTGTTTTGGACAGTCAGTTGAACAAGGGAGAGTTAGCACTCAGATTTCTGGGATCCCCTTGCCAAAAGCTAAGCTGTTAGGTAGTGCAACAGCAGCAGCGCAGGCTTCCCACTTCACCCTGCCAGTGACCTTCACACAGACTTGGACATACCACCTTCCTCAGAGTGAGGAGCAATTCCCTCTCATGCTGCTCGGTCCAGAAATTCATCTCAGCAAATACCACAAATCATGTCAGACCGAGCAGGACTATTAAAGCAGTGCTGCGCAATGTGAATTGCTGTCCACAAGGGACTGGAGCAAGAGACTGCCTAACCCACTTTGTTTAACTTTTTACTTAAACAATCCTGAAAGGGGAAGCTGCATTGCTACTCTGGAAATTACAAC
The DNA here is from genome assembly GCF_964188355.1 of Buteo buteo. Lineage (NCBI taxonomy): Eukaryota > Metazoa > Chordata > Aves > Accipitriformes > Accipitridae > Buteo > Buteo buteo. The sequence goes on along the minus strand of NC_134189.1, from coordinate 5,529,260 downwards.
TTTAATCTCATTTGAGCCACACATTCCTCAGTTAAACTGCAGAAATAATTTAAGAACCGACTCCCAAATAAGACATTTTTCAACATTTCCTACATTTCCTGGAAATATATTACCTCTGATGCTGTGAAGTAAAAGCAGGCTTATTAATTTAACCAGGTTAAAGTTCTTCCGGTAGCCCCAATAAACTCTAATGTCAGGCTAATTGCATGCATTTCACCAGTTTTGCGCTTTCACATTCCTCAAAGCAACAACATGCAACACCACTGTAGCACTGATCATTTCCAACTCAATCCCACAAAACATTTGCACATATTGCATTCATCGCTCACTCGCACTGCATTGCCCGTGGCAGGAATCAATAGTGCTTCATTGAAAATAAAGCAAGCTTCGTTTCCCCTTAATGGTAACGGCTTCCTCAAGTTTGCTTTAATGCACATGCCACAGCTCAGAGGTGCCAACATTTTCTGGGTTGTTTAAACATCGTTTAGAGTTTTGCTGGGCAGATAAGAAGAATAACTTGGGTGTACAGTAAAACAAAGAGATAGCTGTTTGTGCCAAACATTCAGTTTATGGCAATACTTCATAGGAATTATTCCCCATAACAACTGAACTGTCATATCCTACAACTACATCCCAGGCAACCTCCCAGCTGAGCTCACTACGGCTGCTGTCTGATGTACTCTACATACAAACACCCAGAACTACCCAGATGTTCTCTATGTAAAACATTTGGTTTGAAACATGCAGCGCTTCTTTCCAAAAAGCCATTACATTTGTTTAATGGACTCACACAGTTCAACTAAAATATCCTGGAGCAGACATTTGACTGCAACTCTACTCTACAAGCCCCATCTGCAAAAAGAAAAGAAAGAAAGAAAAAGTAAATGAGAATGCTTTACATGATTTACGCTGTCTTTATGATCAGCCAGTTCATAAAATACAAGCTCTGCTCTACAGACAATAACACAAATCGCTTTCAAGTGTATTGTTTAGTCCTTGCCTGTGTTAAACAAATATTTCAATTGAAACAAAGGGCCGAACTCTACTCTTCGGTTTACAACACTGTTAATGTAACTGAGAGCAGCATTTTACCCACGGACATCACAGGGGATGCGATTTTTTTGTTTTACGCTTGGAGTGAGTGAGTAATGACATCCAATAATGATAACCAGTTACATTCACGGCTGCAGAGTTTTCCTTTCATCCAAGAAAAGCTGGAAGGAGGTTAAAGTACAGCATGAAATCCTTCTCCCCGATGAATTCCTCGCGAGCAATGAGCAACCCACAATGAGGCATTTCACAGGTCCCATTAGACCACATTTTCATCATGAAACGCCAGACAGGATGGGAGAATACATTTGTTTTATCAAAACAGAGAGGCGGGTAGAAAAGTCTCAAACTGTACACAGAAAAAAAACCCTGTTGAAAAAGACGGCTAGTCCCTGGCCTGGATGTAAAATGCACTGCACGGTCTAGCTGAAGGCCCTTGTTCCTCCCAGGTTGTGAGGACACAACGGTGACCAAGTGGCACCAACTGGTCATCAGCAGAGGTACGCAGTAGCGACCAAGGCTCCAAGACACAAGAGCTGGCGGGCTTTTGACAAATTGGCACCATCCCTTCAAAGCGTGCCTACAGCCATGGAAGAGAACATTCACTTCATGAACAACCTTCCTGAGATGGTTACACCCATCGGCCCAGCGCTGGAGCTGTGGTCGACCTCGGCTCTCCCCACAGCTCTGCCACAGACTTTCCCAATGAACCTCGGGGAAACCCCTCACCCCGTGGGTGCCCGAAACACAGCTGTGAGAACCGGCTCCTACAGGGCACGGAGCTTAAACCCACAGATCATCCTTTCGTTATTTCACCTCATTTCGGCACCCCGAAGAGAATAAATGTGACAAGGAAAGGAACGTGAAGGACGCTACGCCTCACATATAGGCCTGGTTAAAAACGTGCCTTCCCGAGAGGGCAACATGAACGCCTCTCAGTTGTATCCCCACACAGGTCAGCTAAGCCCGTGTTGCCTCCAGCAGGTATTTTACCGCCATTTTCATCTTGCGCCGGAGCACAGCTATCTCACGCTCCAGGCCACGCAGCATTAGAACATGCACCAGCTGGGAAGGTTGCGCGCTCCCTTCTTCTCCTCCCAAAGGCTTTTCTTTCCCCCATGCCAAAACAACAACCCGCAGCACAGCCCTGCTGAAACCACCGCTGAGCATGGCGCTGCACCGGCCACCTCAGGGCCTGGCTGGCCTTTGCTTCTCCTTCCTGAGCCAAACTCCACTGGGGAAGCGATGAGATTTGATTTGTACAGAGTGCGAAGGCAAAAAGATGCAAATAAATGACAGCTCCAAACACATGCCTCGGGAGCTGTTGTTTTTTTTTTTAAAAAATGCTTCGCTGTCTTCCGCTGTCAAACGTGTGAGCGAAAAGACTTAATCTTTTTGCATCAATGACAAAAACTGCAACAAAATACCGTTTAAGAAAAAGGAACATTTGTTTAGTTACCACATGGCTCAAACAGGTATTTTTATCCAACCCTCATCGCTACCTTTTGTGATCAAAAAAAATATTCACACTCTCTTTTAAATAACACTTGTACCTCAAATAGAAGGAGATACCATTCACCATCAGGCATTTCGTGGAGATTAGAAATTGTAGCAGAGATGAAATGCCTTTCTGTGTACAGGAAACATGATACGGAGGCTTTGAGATCTCCACCGACAGCAGGACCCGAATCTTTCTGATCTACCCATGAATGGCTAAATTTAGTCTCCAAACTTGGCATGGTATTTTTTCACAGGAACAATGAATTTCTTTTTTTTTTTTAGGCCTAATATCCCTTAACTAGTGTCTTTATTCCAAGGCAGTAGTGCTCAAGCCCAAATACGCTGATTCAGCTCCTCGGCACAGCAAGACATTAGGATAATTGCAAGTCCCTCAAGCCGCCAGACCTCAGAACAAAGACACTCGGCTCCTCCAGCCTCTCTGCTTAAGTCGTCCCACATGCCGGCCGCTGGGCCAGGGTAGCCGAGGGGCTCTGGGATTACCACAGGCCGACATCCTCGGGGAAGGCGAGGCATAAAAGACAACCGCCACCCTTCACCAGGGCGGCATCCCTGGGGACCCAACGGCAAAGGGCCTTGGGCGCCATGTTGGAGGTGTGGAGGAGGTGAGGCGGGAAACGCCAGCAGGGAAAGGGGAAGGCCAAGGAGGCACCCAGAAATTAACAGTTACATTGGCCATATGCTAACCTAAGCAACCTCAGCTGTCTTCTTAATACTTATAAACCACAAGACCTGCGTTTATTTTGTGATTTTGCATTCACCTACAACCGGCCGGGATGGTTTCGAACATGCCAGCCAATGCCAACCCCTTTTCCCATAGCTGCTGTGTGGCTGGGTTTTTTTTTTTAATGAAAGGAACCACCCATTTAAGGATTTTATTATTTTCCTCCATTGGTAAGAACAGAGCCTTAAAAAATTCACACTTGAGCAAGACCCAGGACTTGCATCCTGTCATGGGCCAGTGGCAGCTTTAAGGACTGATGTCCTGTAAACCACCAGAGCTAGAAGAAAATCCCATCTGCCTTTGGAGAGTTAGGGAACACCAAGGATTTATACTACGCAATAGTTTAACAGACCGAATTGAGGGCTGGTCCGTAGTCTTTAGTTCAAAATATAAAAGATACTGGGCTCAGATGAGAGTACTAAAACAGCGCAAGAGGAAGGGACGGCTACAATCCTCCACCCTCCCCTCTTTGCAACATGCAGCAAAGGTTACGGGACAGCCTCTGCATCTATTGAACATCTGGCATTTTTGGTGTGGGTCCAGGATGTTTGATGGGTATGGCCAGACACCGTGCGCTCACGGAGTATCTCACCCAGCCCCCTAGTGTTCAAAGGTCTAGGATCCCCTAATTTATACAACATACTATGTTGCCTGTGAAGACACGGTGATAAATATATTCTGTTTAAAAGCAGATACTTCTCAAATCATAACTTGCAGATGCTCAAAGTCTTTCATGTGGGTAAGACAAATGAGAGCCATAGAGACTGATTTTGTAGCCAGGGAGTACAGGAAGCAACAGCAGGAGAACACTATTGAAAGCCTGGATACACTTATGGCTTTAATGAATTGGTCATCAAATATAACAACACACATGTGCAGTTTTTACCTTGCTTTGTAGTTTGCTCCCCACCCCCCACCATCTATTCCCCATATATCTAGCAAAGTGGAAATTATTTTGAGTTTAGTTTATTAAATGGACGCACATGGTACTCGCATCTGCTGGAAGATATTTGAGGGAAACACTGACAAATATCATTTGCATATTTAGTCAGAAACCTTTTCATCTGAGACATTTCCTCTGACATACCAACTATCCCAAGTACATCGACCCATCAGGGCTAACGACAAGAGTTTTTTCTCTAGGTGTCCAGTGCACGCCTGAACTATTTATGGACAAATCCTGACTTAAGCAGCCGGCAAGAAGAGGCAAGATCTATACTCTCTGTAGGCCAGAGATTCCCACACCAACACACCCACCACCGGTGGCATGCAAACCATCAAACTGTATGCCAGAGCTGGGCACTGGCAGCAGCCTCCACCCCTGCCCAGGTGAGGAGCAGGGTTCTGCCGAGGCTCTGGCCGCTCTGCGCAGAGGAGGAGTTGGCAGTTGCCATTGTCGCTTCTCGCCATCTATGCCGCAAGGCCCTATGCCACCCCAAGCCGAGAGGCAAACCTGTGCTTCTGGCTTCAGAGCACCGTCCAGGGCTGTGGGAGAAAACATATGGTTTGGTCCCACTTTACGCAGGAAGAACACGCAAGACTACAATGAGAACCACAGTGTCCTGCAGAGAGGAGCACGATCGTACAGCAAGAGGAGATGCTTTGGCATCAGCATCCTGGTTCGCGTAGACAGAGGGTACAAAAGCGTGGTACAGGAGGTGGAGACCCAAACCAGGAGGATGCCCACATCAAAGCAAAGGTCAGCAGCCAATTTCCGAATCCCTGGTATGTTAGCTTGGGAAACACATCCCACATGCTTTGCATTTGGATTACTGTGGCTGTACACACACTGACCTGCCAGTGTTCAAGGCTGATATACCTGGAACTGGTTTTCAGCCCACATTCAGCATTCTTCCTTGGCACTGTCATGACCACCACGTGCCTCCTCCCAATTCCTCATTCCAGCAAAGACTCTCCAGTTATTTATTTACCAGACAAAACACAGACTAACTACAATTACAGTTCTGTAAAGAATAAACAATTGCTCACAAGAACTGCACATACCACACAGTTTTATTCAACATGTATGACCCCAAACTACAATATATACAATAATTGCCTCCACATGGCAAATCCACATTGCGGTTCTTAAAAAATAATAATAATTTTTAGAACACATGCCACCAAAAAACACAGTATATTTTAGCCATATCTAATGAAAGACTTTGTACAAGCAATTTCCATTCTGTTGTGTTCTCTAGCATATGGTGCTGTGAAACTATTTGTAATAACGCTTAGGCATTTTACAGTGTTTTTAGCTGAAAGCTGCATTATAAACATTGGCTTAAATTCTGTTGTGAATTTCACATTTAGAGGGATCACACTAGGTATGTATCAGGCCAAAATGCACCTCATTAATCAGTCTAACTTCCCTATATTAAGTAGTATCCCTTCAGAAAGGGATACACTGAGACACAGAAAAGTTAATTGACCTGCTCAAAATTGTTCAATCCAACGCGGGGGGCTGCGGAAAGAAGCAACAGTCTCAATAGTCTCTCAGGCACTTTTAATTTCTTCACCTGGAAGAGAGTCCAACATCATCGAAGGAATATCACTTGATGTCCACTCAAAGCTCAGAAAGAACATGCTGTTCTTTAATTTGGTAAAAGATTTGACACACTAACATATTCAGACAACCCCTTACTGGCTAGTCATTAATTCAGACTTTCATACCACTGAACCATACTCCCCTGAACAAATCTGCTTCTCCAACAAGAATTCTCAGTGCAGAAAATAAGTATTTTGTACTAGTGCCTTTCCCCTAATGACCTGCACGCTGTAATCAGTTATTTCTGTCTGCAGCCCCTGACGTTCAGGTCTTCTTTGGCATTTCAGTTATAGAAGTGTTTATGTGAAGACTGTAGTAATTTTTACAACCAGGTAGTAACTCCTATTCTAATAAGTCCACAATATTGACTGTGAATTACATTAGATTAAATCCAGTGGGTTTTTTCCTTTTTCCTTTTTTTCTTTTTCCTTTTTTTAAACCAGAGTCTCAGAACACATCTAATAATTAAGGGTGGAACAAATAACAAATTAACAGCAAAACTATTTTCAAGCCCATATACTCTTTCCAACTTCTATTCATTCCAGATCTAGAATTTCTGTGCGTGCTTTGGTACAATTTTTACAGAGAATGACCTGAGTTTCACTAACACGCCTTCAGCACCATGAAAACATTGTCCAGATCTAGTCACATTTTGAGTCCCTAAAAGAACGCAGTTTGCAAATCTTAAATAAATAAATAAATAAATAAGGTTTTGGTCATACATTTTGCAAGAATCCCTCTTCCACTGAGGAACCTCTGGCCCCACGTAAGTGTTGCATGGCAGAAGAGGTGTACGCAGCACGCACCACAGGCTGCACAGATCCTGCCTGCAGCTACCAGCTTGGAAGCAGGGAGCAAGGCAGCGCTCTCTGAGCGGGTCACAGCGCTGGCACGCAGAACAAAGCGAGAGGCAGCAGCGCGAGCGAAGTACAAAAGGGCTGGGAATGGAGACCGAAGCTGAACGTCACACAGGGACAAAAGCCTAGGGTAAAGAGAGAGCCCAGGAGGAAGGAGAGACCGAGCTCTGCAGAAGGCTGTCATCCACAGGACCCTGATGTTACGTACTCCATATGTCTGGAAAAATCAGGTATTACGTGGTGCACTCAAAACTTCTGATGATTTTGGCTTTAATGGCAAGTTTTTCTTTCTCATGTATAAAACAGGGTAGTGATACAAGCCATTGTTACTATTATTCAAGTGTATTATCATAGCTGTGGAAGCCACATTCACAAATCAGGATCCTGCTGTGCAAAGGACTGTACAAGCACTTCACATCACAGCAGTGTTGTGTAGATACTTCCACCGGTGTCTGCAATAAAGGAAGATATCTTAACAAGGACACCAAGGAACTAAAAAAAAAAAAACAAAACCAAAAAACCAAAACAACCCAGATCTGCAACAGATTTGGACATTATCCTGCTGAAGATGCACACTGAGCGATCAAGATAAAAATCAATACTAAGTATTGACCCAGGTGCTAACTGAAGCAGTTCTCAGGAAAAAAATGGAAATATAACAAGTCATTAAAGATAAGAGAATTCACGTGCATAAGAGGGAAGAGAGGGATACCGACGTTTTCTATGATATCAGCAATGCAGACAAGAGAATTGGGACAAACATCCCACCTGGCTTTCACTGTCCTCAGTGACCCACAAGCACGCTTTTATCTTGTTATTTGGAACCCTTAAAAACCACACCGCAAACAAACGCTTGTGTGGCCAACAAGGCCTTAATTACTGACATGACAGAGTTGTCATTGCTGGTATTCATGTTTTGGTTTTGTCACGATACAGAGAAATACAATCAGCAAAGCAAAGGTCCTCCTTTCATATAATCTGTTGCTGTTTCAGGGTTTCAAAAACCCTCTGTGAGTCTTCAAAAGCATCATGAAGCAGAGCTGTTTCAAAGTGAAGATTTTCACTGGAGTTGCAATTAAAAATATTTCTGTTGCTCTAAAGTTTGGGGGGGGTTACAAGATTTTAATTTGGAAACCAAATTCATTGGGCAACATCCTTCTACCTGCACTTCTATGCAAAAGAATAAATAACAAGCACTACCACACATAACATGCCTGCACAAATATGCACCGCACGCCTGTTTTCCATGTTGGGCTGCAGCTTGTCATCAATTCCCAAAATAATTAGCTTTCTGGAGGAACAGCTGGAGGAGAATAGTGCTTCCTCCACCTGCTGGTGAGGAGGAAGAAAAGATGTCCTAGCTCTCAGGCAGAGAGAAGGAGGAGAAGGCAGAGGGGAGGCCCTTGCAGCTACTCCCCATTGCCTCTCAAGTGCAGCCTAAGGAGAGAAAGGGAGAAAAGCTCCTGGCTTTTGCAAACGGCAAAATCTCTCCTGAGGACAGATGGTAACCCAAAGGAAGCGCAGATAATAAAGGGTGCTTCATGAGAAGCATGGTTATAATAAGAAGTTGGTTATAACAACCAACCAGCAACGTTAGCATGGTCCAGGTCCAGCGGTGGCAGGGAGAGCAAATGACTCCCCGCAGAACACCTCGCAGGAGAGCACCCACAGGGAGCTGTAAACCGGCCAGGGTATCGAACCCCTGGGTTACACTCTGCTGGGACCGCTCCAGGCAGCCTAACAAGATTTAGCTGGTGTCTTCCATCTTGCAGAGCTACATGCTCCTTTACTAACATTAATTTAATTAATATTAATGTATTTTTTGTATCCAGGCATTGCTTTCTGTATAATGTCAGGAAAAGACAGATAACAAGACTGAAAATGCCTATCTGTAATTTAAAGTTGTATTATAGGGAGTATTTACTCTAGCGGCATCATCTACTCAAAGAAGCATCTACCATCTTCATGCACCATGCATGGGATCGGCCAGAGGTGGTCAAAACACAGCTTATCTAAGGCTGACATAAGTGTAGCTGTGGATTTCTTGGCTAACAAACATTGAATACATAACATGAACAAAAGCTCAGTTCTTTGGTTTAATGTGCAAGATGACAAGTGGAGAAAACACCCACAGAAATGTCAACATGAGTGTTACCTCACAGGCTTGCGATATCATCTCTTCATCCTTACACTTACTAACAGGTGCCTTAATTTAAAATATCATAAGTTACACAGTGTATACTGGGCCAGTACTAATGAAGGAAATCTTGCTGGCAAAAGTAAGCACCTCATACGTCATGTAGCGGGCAATATTTTAACTGCTTCGTGCAGTATTACTGTCTGTAGTCGCTGTGGTAACTAATACACAAATTCTCATAAGTTGTTTCCAATAACAAACTAAGTGTATCATACAATCTACCCTGGAGCTTTATGGCAGGAAGCTTTATGATCACATTCCACTGAGTTAAGAGGAAAGACAAAGAAAACATAACAATTTGAATAAACCTGCAACCTGTTAATAAGTGCCAAATACTACTTGCATTCAAGTCAACAGAAATCCTGCTATTGATTTCCAATGGCACAGGACTAAAGCACATCTGTACCTTGGATCGAGCGGCCTTCTCATCTTGGTTTTACTTCATTAACTCAAATCTGCCAATTTCTGTTTCACTCCTGAGCTCTCTATTTATACAGATGACGACAAATCCAAAGTTCACGCTTCATATTAAAAGCCTGGCTAATCACGCAAATATCTTTATGAAGTGCCATACAACTAAAGAGATTGTTAATGGACCAGAGAAGCGGAAAGGCCAAATAGGAGAATCATTTGGACAAGGCTGATGACTGGGAACGCAATGCCGCTGCCGAGGTCCAGCTTTGCAATCTGTTACCATACAGCTTCAAATACCTGCCTACCGCTGAGTAAAGAAAAAGATGATTAGCTAAACCAGTAGCAGAATAGGAAGCTGTCCAGAACAGACTGGACTAGAGCGACCTTGGGACTCTTGCTACCTAGCTGCGAGATGATTTGCACTGGACATGGTGCAAGAGACGGTGGGGGCCGCATCGCTCGCTCTGTGCATCCCCTGCTGGACACACGGCAGCATCCAGTCCAACCTGCTCATGAACGTTGCAAATTCTGGGCACTAATAAGAACTGAAGAAAGGGAAGAGAAAGGGGGGGGGGGGGGAACTGAAGGCAAACTCTGCCCCTCTCTGATCAGTCGTCCTGTCGGTGCTCTCATCTCACCCGTGGAAAGCTATCGGGGTTCACTGCAACAGCCAGACAAGGGAACTGTCAGAAAACAAGAAGCGTTTTCCATTCACTTAGGTCTGGCTGGATTGCTGACAACTAGCTTTTATTCTGTAAGCAGACAAAGTGTGGATATTTTACATACACTCACAGATGTTAAAGTTCAAACAGACACGTTACACCAGAACTCGCCTGCAGACTGGTTAATAATTATCAAGTGCCACACGCCAACGCTTGTATTACTACAGTATAAAACTCACACCCCGGTATTTGTTTAGCTTCTACAGACCAGCTGATAGAGAAAGTGTAACATTTTTATTGCATTTAAGATTGCATGGGTATTCTGATTTTCACCCTCTCCATTTCAAGATGGCATTAGCCATATAAATTGAGTTCAGACTGTATCATCTAAGTATCCTTAGCTGTGCAGCTGAAGCGCTTGACAGTCAGCAAAATACAGAAAGACCTGGTGCGTTGTTAACTTGAAGGAGATACACATCCACGCTACAACCTTTCATCTGAGAGGGCCCTTCCCAAAACCAAATCTCATTAACAATACGATCACCTTTTCTTTTTTAATTGATGAAGTCTTTTAAAAAAAGGTGTTTTCGATGTATTTGCTTATTTACTATATTTTGTAATGCCAGTCAAAAATAATCAAGTTACAAAATAATAGTTAGTATATAACATAGCCCTGGAGCTTTTGTTAGCCTGAAATTGTAAAACAGCCAAGACAGCAAACTTTAAAAATCATGGACTGGGAGTGAGCATGTGCAGAGATGTCCATCTCTGGTTTCTCTTTAGCCAGCCTCCAAATGAGCTAATAAACTGAAAGCATACATGATATGACTCTACAACTTGGCTGAAACTCTCATTTTCACTGTCGACACAAAGATATTTAGTTGCAAAGTAAGTGTCCCTTATTAAAGCCATGGCATCTGCAATTCCATTTTCTGTTTTACAGTTGCTTCTGCCTCTGGGTGCGCGTTGAGCTTCCAGGCAACCGAAAGGGAAAGATAAATGAGACAAAACCTGTAACGTCACTAGGGAAATGTCTTGCTTTTAGATGAAGTCCAGCGAAAACTCAATTAGTCTACTTCATAGGAAAAGCAGTATTAAGACCTCTTTAGAAAACTACCTATTTCTCTGGGCAGTCTTTAATGCAACGCCTGCCTCTCATTCTTTCGCCCTCTGTTAATAGTTACGTATTTTGGGGAAGGAAAAATGACAATAACTCTGACTAATGTGTACATTTCTTCAGTTGCATTTCTGCACCCTGCTGGAGCGCTGTACCAATGAGGAAATGCTGAAGCTGAGTTATTGCTGGACAACCTCCGGGCTGCTTGAAGTCTCAAGCCAGCCGGCACCGCTGAGCGGTGAAACGGATCGTAAAAACCAATGGGGCTGGGTTGCAGTCCCTGCAATTTTTTTAGGTGTCAGCAAAGTTCAGGTCTCAAAAGTATGACTGAATCACGGCATTTTTAACCGGAAAACCAATGTTTGCCTTTCTGACAGGACTTTGTGAGCAGCTTTGGCTAGCCAGGGGATGTGACAGGTTTCGCTAAACCGTGACTTTCCAGTGGGGAAAGAATAACTGTTCACAGCGGACCCGCACATAAAACCAAAACAAAAACTATAAGCCACCCCATTTTTCCAATAACAACACATCCTTTTAAATCGTACTGATGTGCTTCTACAATACCACCACGCCTCCCCCCCAAAATAACTTTCTCTATAGGATTTGCACTCCAAACAAAGCCCTGGACCCAAGCGACCGCAGGCAGGCACGGGTGGGATGCTGACCCGCTCCCCGGTGCGGGAGCGGACCCGGACCCCGTGGGCTACCGGCCACGCCGGGCTCCTGCCTCACCGAGACGGGCCACCCCCGCCCACGGACGGCTCTCCCGCCTAACGGGTCCCTGAGGGGATGCACCCAGCCGGCTCCCTTCTGAAGAAAAATGATATACACGTCTCCATCAAATAAAAAGGCAAAGAGCAGCCCCTCCGCCCGCCTTACCACTCTGCCAGAAAACCTCTCGATGGCCCGCTTGACTTTGCCATAGGTGCCTTTGCCCAAGGTCTCCTGCAGCTCGTAGCGATGCTTCAGGTTGTGCTTGTGGTGATGCCGCTTCACCCCCTGCTGCTTCCTCGCCGCCGCCGTTACCTCCGGGGACGGAGCCTCCCCGAGCGGCTCCTCCATGGCCGCTGCCGCCGCTGCCTCACCGCCGCCGGGCGGCCCGGAGCCGCAGGAGGAGCAGCGGGGCTCCGCGGGGCTGCTCTTACCGCTGCCGCAGGCGGCCGCCTCGGCGCCCTCCATGCCCGGCGGCGGGCGCGGGGTGTGAGCGCCCCGCCGGCCTCGCCGCCTCTGCCTCGGCCCCGCGCCCGCGCCGGCACCATGGGGCGCGGCGGGGCGGGGCGGGGCGGGGCGGGGCGGGGGGCGGGGGCGGCGCCCAGCGCTCTCCTCCCCTTTCCCGCCACCCCGCCGGCGGCACAGGCGGGGAGGGGGCGGGCCCTCAACGCCCCGCCCCGCCCCCAGCGCCGCGGGTGGGGCGGGGGCCGCTGCCGCGGGGCCGGGCCCAGCTTTTGTGCGTGGAGGAGAAGCGGCTCCGCGGTCGCTCTGCGGGGCTGACACCCCCTTCCCCTTCTTCCCGGCGCGGTGGGGAGGGCGGCCGGCCCCCAGACTCCGCCGTACGGCTGCGGGGCGGCCCGGACCCGGGGCCGAGCCCCCCCCCCCACCCCCAACCCCGGTCCGTGCGAGGCCGAGGGCTGGGTCCGGCCCCGCGGGTCCGGGGGTTGCACCTGCGGAGCCCCCGGGCCTAAGCCTGGGGGTGCGGACGGCGGGTAGGGGCCCGAGTGAGCCTGCGCCGAATTTAGGTCTGGAAAGTGGGGTTTTTTTCCAGTAAAACGCTTTATTTTCCTCACTGGCCAAGCGGGCGAGCGTTTCCTGTAGGGTTTCCATGGAATTGGAACTGGCAGAAAAAGACGGGCACGCCCAGCCTGGCCTTGGCATGGGCAGGCCCCGCTTGCCCGCTCCAGGAGGTTTTCGCCTGTAAGAAACCTTCCTGGGCCCAAGTCCTGCTGTGGTTGACTTGAAAATGGGAGCCAAGATCTAACGCTGAGCCACCCCTCATCCCTGCATTCGGGGTCTTTGAAATACAAAGAGCGCGTGGGGTTTATGCTTTTCTTCATTTTAAAGGTGGTTATTTCTTTCACAAAGACGTCTTGAAAACTTAAACCAATGTAGACATACAAGTTGTTGCCAGGGTTGAGACGAATCGGATGTTTCCTTTGGAAATAAGCCATCCCCAAGCCCATGGCCAGAGAAGGCAGATGGTCTCTTGTAGCAGAAATGGGAAATTTGCATGGGGTGAAACCATTTTGGCATGCTCCAGTGTGGCCAGTTTTCTGGGCCAACGGAAGGGCCTTCATATCAGAGTCCTGGCTCAGTGTCTTCTCCCCACTGACTGTCCCTAAAGTGCAGGTTACAGCTGGAGTTGTCTGCTCTGCAAGGATAATGCACAGATCTTTTGAAATCCTGGGTTCAGCTTTGTGGTCACAGCGATGTCAAGGCACAGAATTTTGGGAGTCGGTAACCCCATCCCTCTGTCTCGCTGGGGGAGTGTTGACACCGAAGTTGGTCCGTGTGCTCAGCCGATTTGGCTGGCTGGCTCCTGTGAAGGCCCGGGTTTGTCAGAGGTAACTAACTCAGGAGTGTCAAGGTGATGGGGTGATACCCAGGCACAAGCTTTGGTGAGGACTCTGGTTTGGTTCTTCTTGCTCACCGAGCCAGTGTGTAAGGCTGGACTTCCTCAAGGTTTCTTCCTGAGATAGTGAACACACTGCTCTGAGGTTGCAGCCTTAGCCCCTCTGACTTGATGAACTTGAAAACACAAGTTGCTCTATAATTACCACCTCTGCACCTTCATTTTAGGATCAGCAGAAGTGCCCGACTGGCTCAAGGCAAGTCTGCCTAGTGTGGTACCTTGTTCCTGGCAGGAGCCAGCACCACGCTGCAGGCGTTGAAGAAGACAGAAAGAATCCTGCAGTGGCCAGAAGTAACACCTCCCACGTTGGGTCCTTGATCTTTGGCAGTCTGATACTGGCTTAAGCTCTGGAGCATGAAACTTAACATCTCTTTCACAGAGGGCACCACAAACTGGATATTCCAAAGCAGAAAGGGTAAGGGAAGCCTCTTTCTTACTATACAAAAAAAGAGCGCCTTGTCCTCCTGTAGCCCCTTCCTTTATTTTAATTGTGGAAAGGACAAAAATTCTGTGGCCTTCTCTTTGTAAGAAATAAGATGACATTGGTAGCTTTCATGTTTTTGTTGTTTTATTTTAATGTTCTGAAGCGCTACCGCATTCCCACTAGCTGGCACAGAATAAAGCAATGCCTGGGCTACCTGAACATGCAGGAGAGGGAGATCTGCTACTGCATCAGCTGCCTTCAGTGCCCCCAGTTTGAAACCCACTTATATAGCTCTTCTGAAACTGAGGGGCTGCCCCGAGAAACATCCACATGAAGGAACGAAGGGCAGACCTGCTGCGAGTAGGGATTGGCACAGGGATGGGATGGGGATGCAGCAGCACCAAGAGGCAGGAGGGAGCTAGGAGTGGGGCTGGCAACACAGAATAGGAGAGGTGCCCTTGACGGCCCGGAGAAGTGAAAAATTGTCCTGGCATGTGTTCATCTCAGTGCAACCTCACTTAAATAGATTAAATCAGAGTCTCGATCTTGCTGAGTGCCGAGGGTATGGCAGTCTATCAAGATGACAGTAACAACTGCCTGGTGGTTTTGCATGTCCGGTGCAAGCTCTAGTCCCACCAAAGATGAGAGCAGCCTGTGTCCTGCTCTGATCTGTGCCAGCTGACTGCGCGCTGGACTGCATGAGCAGCTCAGAAATGGCTCGGTCCCCCCAGAGGCAGCAGGGGAGAGTGTCCAGCTATCTTTGTCTGTCTGGAAGCTCTCTCCAGGCTGGAACTCGGTATAGCTTATATCCACGTCCTTTATACCTCTTGAATAGCCGAAAAGCATGAATGCCAGTGATGAAAATAGGTTTCATTATGTTATACTCGTGAGCGTTGTTAATATTCCCGAGAGTATTCTCTTCTAGCTGCTTGGAAGCATACATCACCAGTTCTATAAGGAAATATGTCATCAATCATTGCTATATATTGTGATTGGAGAGATATAAGGCGTAATAAAATACCAGAAGCTCCAAAATGAAAAATGCCAATTTTGTAATGCAATAAGCACAGGTACTATGTAGCATTAGAAATAGCACATTTCCTTTTAAATTTCCACACTCTTAAATGTGAAGCCAGAGGGCATTAAGCAAATTAAACATGTAAATTAAAACTGGACACAAGAAACTTTTGGTGCTCATATGTAATAGCAATGGAAATTGAAAATAATGATAGATGTAGAAGCACACATATGATTGAATGTATCACCAACACACAGAGATATTTCCTTTTAATTTTTAGCATATTGTCATCTTTGTGATCAATATTATACTTGTCACTACAGGAATAACAATCACCAGAGCAAATAGTAAACCGGTGTCCTTCACAACAGGTATAAGAGTACCAAGAAGTAAAAATCACAGAGGGAAGGTGAGACAATGTTAGAATGGACATAGAAAATCTTAAATAATGACTTTTGTGGGCACTTTGCATTGTTCTAGCTGTTCATGTCAGTGTGAAACATGCAGTGTTTCATTGCCTCTGAAATAAACATTTGGTGAGAATTTCAGTTCTCTGATTTTATAGACACCACTAGGGAATTCTTCATTTCTGACAGTATTATTTTACGTAAATGCTTTTCCTTATTCACAGAAAGGAATTATCCTCCCATTGAAACCAGCAGACTTCTGCTAGCCAGCTTCAAAGGAAATAGGATTAGGGTCCAATTTGCAAAACAGTATTGGAGGATATGTTGTACCAAATCTAAACTATACAGATAATTACAATAACAACGATAAAGCCACTGGTTTCAGTAGGCTTACCTTCCTGAAGTCAGTGTGAGTTGGAAAACAATCCTAAAAGATTGCAACATGTTAGCAATATAAATTTATCATAAAACTCAGTACATTTTTAGGTTTAATTTTTGTCATGAACTTTCAAAATGGCACAATTTACTTGTTATCTGTTATCTTATTTGTTACTCACTCCATGAATTTAGCTAAATAAAAAACCAACAACACTGGATTTCAAAGATACTTGCTACAAACACTTATTTTGCAAACTGAGGCCAGGTACTTTCTGTGCAACAGTTATGCATATTGCATATGCATGAGATGGTATCACCTGTACACAAACAGACTTTTTGCTCACAAGCACTCTCCAGTGTTTGTAAAGTGTTCAACAGTGTTGTTATCACCCTTACAAAGGTTGGCTTCCAGGGGACTGCTGGAGAGCTGGAATACCTTCTCTGACTGTTCCCTACAGAACAAGGCAGAGGAAAAGGGAGAAATGAGTACTAAAGGGATTCCTGGATGCAACAGGCCATATTCTCTGATCCTGATGTGCGGCTCTCTTACGTTTCAGTCCTCTCTGCTGAGCGCTAGTCTGTATGTGGAGAAACACATAACCAGAGTCTTAAAGTCAGTTGAGTTGCTTTGACTGCTCATGCTTGATGATCAAGCTAAGTATAGGCGTACGCATTTGCCGGACCAAGCTGAAGTGCTCAGCATTGCCCAGTCTGCAAATCTGAAGATGATATAACTGAAAATATTTGGAAGATGCTGGCAGGCGAAACCGGAGGACATTCTCTCAGATGAACTTTCTCCTCTGTATAAGTACCTGCTGAGAGAGAGCTTTTTGGTCTGATGAAGTGAAAGCATGTTAATGTGTTCCACTCAATGATAGGGATTATCCTTTAGAAAGAGGCAGCTGGCAGAGACGGCTGGCATCCGTCTGTTGCCTGCAGCAGGTATCTGCATATTATCTGCCCTGGCAGTTCACATCCAATCCTTGAAATTGCATGCTTTGTGAAAATTGTAGGAGTCATGCAAGTTCAGGATTAAGACTGTAACACTGATTTTCTCAGTAGTGAGCCCTATAAAAAACTTTACCTTGACAAGCAGTGGCCTTTTGAGGTGTGTCTTGTTTGCATCCCACAGATGTCAGCTCACTATTAAAACAATACTTCAATCAAGTAATGAATACCCACACCCTGGATCTGGATCCAGGGCCCAGATGCAGAAGTTATAATTTCCATCTAAATCGAGGTGTCTCCTCTTTGTTATTTGATTGCCTCTAAGCCTCTTGAGATGTCCATGCAATAGGAAATATAGAGACTTAGGTGGAGTTAAGCCCTCTGAATCTGGATCCTGTGCCCATTACAGAGCTTTATGGGCAATGAAGAAACTGAGGAATACTTTTAAGTCTGTTAGGAGAGGACTCGGGAATTTCGGCTGGAGTTCTTTGTGAGAGTATAAGACTTTCAATAGGAGAAGAGCCACATGTCCATAAAACATCTTTTAAAGTTCCATTTCCAAGCCTCAGATCTTTGCTCCAGTGGCTTTCACTGGGAATTTAGACAATGAATGTGTTATCATTTTTTCCTGTAATACTGGTTATTTCTTCTACTGCTTGGTATGTTTTATTGGAATATCCATAGCACAGAGGATACCAATCGCCTGCTGAATCTACATCTCCAGATCAGAAAATTCATTTACATATTTACATATGCATGTGTGTCCCTGTATGCTTGTGTCACATGATTTTATCCATGTAAAATCTGCTTTTCTACACTCAACAATTCTGTGTGATACCTGAACTCCTCACCACTATTGCTAAACTGGGGGACTCAACACCACTGAGAAGTGAGGAGAAACAATCCAAACCACACAGCAGAGAAAACTGAAAGGTAGGGGCTGAGGCTCAGGGTCTCTTCTGTTGCAGGGTTTCCAGAAGGATTGAACACACACAATTTCTTCTTCTTCTGTTGCTTTCCTATTTCTCCTTCAGCTTAGATACTCTTTCAGTAAAACCCCATGATGGTGTGTTTATTTTGTTGTTTATACATTATTTTTATTAAATAAATGAGCCATGCGATCCAAACTACCAGCCGCCCCTCCCTCCCCCTGCACATCAACCCTTTCGGGATTAAAGTCCACACACATCAGCAGGCTGTAATAAGGAAAAACAACGCTGCAGCTTTCATCATCGTGAGCAGGGCGTTGCGGCAGGCCGCGGTCGCTGGATTGCGCATCTCACCAATGCGAACTGCAAAACAGAAGTGAAAAAAAGTAATTAAGTCACTCAGCGGCGGGTTCCCCTCCTCTCATCACTTCCCTTCTTTGCCTTCGGTTCCCTCCCTTCCGCCACCTCTGGTTTTTTGCCCTTATTTTGAGAGGCTGACTGCCTGCATCGCGTTCAACCATCAGCACGTTAGGCCATGTGTAGGCAGCCGGATCTCCGCCTGGCCTATTTTGCCCACCGCCAGCTCCAACACGTGGAAGAACCGCTCTCAGCGTAGCTTATACACACAACGGCTTCTCCGAAGCATCACCCACAGCGGTCGTCCCCTGGCCGCCATTTCACAATGCCTCCGGCCACAACTCCCCCAGCACAACGAGGTGTCTTTGGTTTTTGGTGCTGCACCCCTACGCCCTTTAGCTGGTAAACACGGGCAGGCTTCCGTGGTGCCGGTGGGTTGTGGCGGAAAAGGGTGGAGTTGTGCTGCTGCCGGTTGCGTTGGGGCCGGGAGGGAGCCAGAGCGGAGAAGGGGGAAAGAAAATGCTGCCGAGGGGCTCGGGGGGCATCCTGCCGGGGAGCCGCGCGCTGCAGGGGGCCTTCGCTCAGAGATGTTTGTATGGGAACATAATGGGGAAGCGTGAACTTTTGCCACTCTGACCCCTTCATCCTGGATGACTCACGGATGAGATGGGGCAGATACGTCCCGCCAGGACTCTGGGATTTCCTGCCCAGTCCGATGGAATGGAGATATCACAGCCACTGGGTAGATCCTACAAGGAACGGCATTGTAGCCTCACTTGTGGCTTTTGTGTGGCGTTCATTGCGCCGATGCCCGTGATGAAGAAAACCAAAAGTATGTTTTGCACAAGATGTTTGTTTTGATGTTGAGATCTGCGGATCTGTGTCTAGATTGTATAGCTCTTTTCACGCAGCTATTGGATGCATAACCAGTTTTCTTGGAAATACAAGGGTGAGGCTATTCCAATAATATAGGGAGTAAAAAAGACATACAAGTCTATTTTTTTTTCTTAAATATATATATTTCTTAGAGTGAAGAATTTTGAGCACAAGATGTTATGCTAAAACTCATGCTGCTTGTGGCATCAGTGAGTTACTGGATGTTTATGCCTTTGGATGCACTCATCTGTACAAGCCTTTCCCCAAGACTGTCACTGACCAGCAGATATATGGGATAACGACAGCAAATCCTGCCCAGTTACCAAAAATGGACCCCATGACACTTAGAAGATAACATCTACTATGTTATGATAGATATACAATGTACCACATCAGAAGGAACAGCATTCGTTCTATTCGACTGATAACGCGCATCGCTTCCCTGGGTACCACCCTGGCTTGGCAGTGTGGGTGTGCGGTTCAAGTCTGGAGGGGAAGAGGGCACTGGGTGCCACCTTACTCCTGTTAGGAGACAAATCTGTGGGGAATAGATGGCAACGTGGCTCTCTAGTCCCTCTTTCCCACGTGTGCTGCAGGCTGGCCGCAGCCTCCTTCCCTCCATAGACAAAGGGGAGCAAGGGCTGAATCGTGCCTTCCCGAAAGGCAGCAGCCCTTTCCCCTCCTGGAGGTGTTTTGGGGAACGGTGGAGAGCTCTACCCCTTGCCATGGGCTCCACGCTAAGGATCTATCTGGCCCTGAGAAATCATCTCCTGCTCCCCACCTCCCTCTAAATTCCCACTGAAATACTGGAATTCAGCATTGTGTGCATCGCAGCTTCATAACTCTAAGGCTGGCTGTATTTTTCTTTCACTGATCATTAGTTTCTCAAAGTCAGAACAATACTAAATTAGAAAATAAATTCAGCGTGGAGGCTGCCAGCTTCCTTTAGCTTTGTTTACTTTTCATTTGTCTGCAGCTACTTCCTGGCTTTAGAAAATAGTGTTGTCTGTGACTTGTAAATAAAATTAGGTCAAATAATAAAAGCTGTTAATGGCAATATAATAATTTTATGGCAAGTGATTAGAAAGACGCAAACAGAATATTATGGCTTTAGGATGTGTACCAATGATAGAGTATGACTTCCACAGGAAAAGGACATACCCAGAAATCTGGGGCAGCAAACTACAAAGAGCAGTTAAATGGAAAATGGATCTGTTCGTGCATAGATGCCCGAGAACCAAATATAATTTTCCATTAGATCTTTTTAAAATCCCATCCTTTATGCCTGTTTGCTAGCAGAGAGAACTCTTTAAATCAATAGCAAATTGGCTAAGCGACAAACTTGATCAAAGCCTCATTATGCATGAAAATTTCATTTCACTGGCTAGGGAATTGCGAGAGGGAAGGTTTCGTGGCTCTCTGCTTCCTTTGTGCTTCTCGTGCAGTGTAAAGGGAATTGCAAATTTCTGAAATCCCCACAGCGGGCGTAGGGGAGCGGAGGACACCACCCCCTCGTGTGCTGGCGTCCAGGGGGACAGTGACAGCCCCTCTGACTCCAATGCCATCCTCATTGCCAGGCCCACAGCGGGGTGAGTGTCAGGGCTGGGGTGGGGGGGTTTAGGGGTGGCAAAAAGATGTTCTTGCTATGAAGATGACAGGTCGTTTTCTTTAGAGCTGATGCTAGCTGGTCCACACGACAGCCACCCCTAGGCTTCTCCAGCTTGCGCTGAGGCCACAGTCACGGTTCAACAACCCCCAAAAGACAACACAGATCTTAAAAGAAGATGCAGCCACAATCCTACAGGGAGAAGCAAGGCAACACATTGATGCCGCCAGCTTCCCCGTATCAATGCAAAGTGCACAACACTTTGGGTAATGCTAACTGCAGGAATGACCTACCTTCCCCAGCAAGTCCGCAGAGGCTTGAAGACATGCCTCCCTCCCCTCCGTGAGCTATGGTGAATCAGAAAAACTGGCCCAGGGTCTAAAAACACTTTTAAATTTGTGTCTCTTTATCTCTCCTCCAGAACTAGAATACTCTTTCCTGCCTCCCAAGAATTATACAAAAATAAATCTTCTCGGATCAGCAGAATGCTTTGCTGACACTAATTGTGTTATAAGAAAGAAACAGATTTATTTTTAATGGAACAGGACACTCATTTCTAAAAAACATGTTTGAAGGTCTGTTACCAAGATGAAAAAAGTATTCAAATTTAATAAGAGGAGCAACATGACCTCTGCATACTTCCCATTGCTTTAGCAAGGCCAAATCCTTCTCACTTTACCTCAGCTTGAGCTAGTCTCTGCGAGGGCTCCATGCACAGGAGCCTTTGCTAACACTGAAACCTATGAAGACGACACCAGTTAGGCTGTCTAGAATCAACCAGATGCTGCTGCAAAACAGCTGGAAATTACTAATCTTCTCCCTCCACATTCATCCCCCCTGACCATGATACTGTCCGAAGTCTGTCCCATCCCTCGGTCCCCAGCCCACTCCCACTTGCTGGGGCAGATGCGGCAGGCTTGTTGTGGGCATCTCCCCCTTAGGACCTAGACACGAAGCTCAAGAACTTTGCTTCATCGGGGCTTTCATCACCTCTCTGCCCTGGCTTGATAAAAAGGAGGGGTTTCACCTTTCATCCCTGTGTGCCAGCTGGCACACACGGCGTGTGCCCAGGGTTTTCCAAGGAGCTGAAGGGGTGTCAGTGCCCAGATCTCGCTGGCTTTGCACCGAGTGACCCACATCCTCTGCTCTGTGTCACTGCAGCGTCAATTCTTGAATGCGCAATCTGAAGGTTTGCTGTCTGCGAGTGGTAATGCCAGAGAAAACCAAAAATTAGCACTGGATCATTGGGGAAAGCAAGCATAAGGTGACGTTGGGCACGTTCATTTTTAAATGGGTGAATTCTCCCAGGACACCCCCTCTTCTGCAATTTTCAGCTGCACTGGAAATGTGTAGATCAAATACCCAACAGAGGGAAATGAGTTAGCCGAGTTTGTAACTTTACACATACATTCAGTGGGGAAATACGATAGCTAGATTTCTAAGATTTCAACTTTACCATTGCAATGGCAATATTCATATGAGAAAAGAGAGAGGAAGAAAGGTGCTTATTGCCACACAGAGCTTTATCTAATGTGATCTCTGGATACTGTTCATGAAAGACAAGAAACCTGCTTTGCTCTAGGAAGCGAAGCAGACCCTTTCTGTAGCACCACCAAGTGGTTAAGCATCTGTAGAAAAAAATCTGTCTGCAAAACAAGCATGCAGCAGTGCTGCCCAGCAATATTTTTCAACTACTTTACAGTATTTTAAGCAGTAAATATGATTTTTGGCACGCGAACCTGAATGTAAATTGGGATGAACGTCGCTGAAGCTGGCCAGAGTGTGGGTGAAGACAGTATTAGACATGTTGCACTCAAAGCTGTCAGAAGACTGACAAAACCTTCCTGCTTATCTGTTGTTGTTGTCTGTGAGCAGATGTCTTGAACTGTGAACCAGGACCTGGCTGCATTGGGAGTGCTACAGACACAGAGTGATGGGCAGATCTTTTTGATTGACAATTTTTTCACTGGGAAGTAGTATCAGGAATCAGTGGTCAGTGAGATCTTTGAATGGTTTTTGAGCAGAATTTACTTTTCTTCTCCTGAAGAAAAAATCTGTGTGAATTAATAAAGCAGATTTCAACAGCTATGAAAGGGGATGTGATCAGAAATTAAGACAGGGACTGGTTCCTGGTTCCATGAAAGGCTCCTGGTGTAAAACTGCCCTGTGCCGGTGATGAGTATCAGTGAGACTTTTTCATGTAACATGTTATAAGCTGTTGCTGTCCTCCCTTCAGGCTTGCTACTCAAGGAGGATTCTTTTGCCTTGAGTCTTCTTATTGATGGGAAGGGGCCTGTAACCGCTTGGTTGCTCAAGCTCACCCCCACCACAAAGAGACTTGCAGGCAAAGGGATTGCCTGGGATGTCCCTTGTAAAACCCAGCTCCCAACATGGTCCTCAAGAGCACACAAGCATCTCACGTAAGAGCCCAAGCCACTGGTATTGTCCTGGTCACGGCTTATTTGAACCCACAAATCTGACAGATGGAAAGACTAAAAGTACTGCTTCTGGGACCAGACCGTCAGGCTACATCTGTGTAAAACTGATTTAAGCAGGTTTCAATGCAGGAGCAAAGCCCTTGCACCTGCGGTAATTAGCCCTTAGAAAGGCACACTGTGTAATATGCCTCTCAGCTACCACGTCCCCCTTTAATTGCTGCATTCATCAATTGTAGGTATCATTAGGTCTCTGCCAATGACCCCTACTTGCTTCCTGGCCAAAAAGGAGGACACTGAAGCTTGTGTTCATCACTGACCTTTTGCAGTGCCACAGCAACATCAGCTCCTTTCTTCCGCCAGGAACAAGGGGGACCAAAGGGGTCTCTGCCCTTCACCAGGGGCTGCTCAGGTAAAAAGAGCCCCAGGAGGAATAAAAGGCCACCTTCTTCTGTACTGGCTAACACTCCTGTAATTAATAAAGCAGGTGCTCGGTAGCCATTCTGTTTGCCTGCCTGCAAACTTACAACACAGCCAGAGATGCCTGAGGTGCTGCTGTTTGGAAAAGAAGACTCGACTGTTTGCAGAAGACCCAGCATTCCTAATGTCAGAGATGCACTTTCAAAAATACATTTCTTAGCATGACTGGCAAAGCTCAAAGGGGCCTGAAGTGAAGTCTGAAGTGAAGCTTTGCAGAGTCCCATTTCAAGAACAGCAGCTGCCAGTGGTATGGTTGTTGGACTCATCCTCCAGGAAGATACTGCAGACATATAATGGGAATATTTTTATTTGAAAATAGGAGAAGCACCCGCAGACCAGGACCCATCATAAGGACGCTTGTGAGAGCTAAATGTGATTTTCAGCGGAGATGATTATGCATGGCTGCCACAGCATTCAATGGGAGCAGTGACTATTCGGCACTCCTGAAGAGAAGGCTGGATTGACCCTGAGGGAAAGTAGATAAATTGAGTCAAAACACATGGCAGTGTCTGATTTCCAAGGAGTTATTATAATCAATAATAACTCTGCCCATGTGTGTGTGCGCGTGTGTGTGTCTGTGATATAACAGCATATATATAAAATTATATCTACGTACTTGTATGTCTGTACACATGCAAGCTCGTATTGCTTAAATAGCTATACTAGGAACCCCGTCAATATTAGCCATCAATATTAAACATCCCTTTGTGTTTATATTGATGCTTGAGGATCTGAAAGCCCAACCTGACAAGGAGTTGACATATTGTTCACTGATAGCTCTAAAAATATAATCACAGTGGAGCACATCACTACGTTCAAGCTGCAGTCAAGCTGCCTGTTTTAATAGAAAGCTGGGCACCCCATTGTCGCTCTGGCCATCTGCATGCATGCTATATTTAAAATGGAAAAAGGCCTCCAGGGAAAATGAACCAAATTCACCATGGGTACAAGCAGGCATGGCTTCTTTGAGGTCTGTGGAATGTATTTGCTTACACCAGTAATGGATTTAATCCAGAGACCGTTGTTCTTTATGAGACCTCATTTTCCTTTGTGTGTATGCCAGTGTAACTCCACTTACTTCGGTAGGAATAATACTAATTTATACCAGTGTAAGTCATGGAAATTTTTATTTTTGCTTTTCAGCACAGATGCTAGATAACAACTTTCATAGCCTATTTCCTTTCCTACTTTACTCTAATTTTTTCCTGCAGGTGCATTTGCTCTGATTTTTCTACATTTACTTCAGATTTCTTTAGTCTCAGTGAGAAGGCAGCCAGGCCACTATTGCCCACATCCAGTACTCACTCCTTAGAGTGGATGTTTTTCCCTAGTGCATATCCCATTCCTGGTGCTGAGGATTGCCCTGTTGCCTTCACCAGCATTCCCCTCCTGCCACCATCACAACCACCACCATTCCAGCCAGGAAGGGCTGCACCCTCCAGAAGTTCATTAATGCTACTTGTTAGTTGTCCAAAGACTAGAGACAGAGGGGTCCTGCTACATGTGCGTAAGGCATCCCCTCTTTTCCTTGCAGGTTGGCTGGACAACCTAATTTTCCCTGGAGAAATAGCTTGCAGTTAATAACACAGGCCATGTCAATAAAACTAGGTAGAAAAGAATACTGTGCAAGTAGCAGGCAGCATTGTAGAACACCAGAGCCGATCAAAAGGGCTTAATATTTAGTGGTCGGGAGAGTAGATCAGAATGAAGATAATCTTAACTCTGCCTATGATGCAGTTAGCAAAAAGCACACATCTATCTCTGCCTCTTTTACTGTCAGACTTGGTGTCTCTGGACTTAACCTTACACTGAGTGCCACGAAAAGCAATTACCTATTTTCTTAAGTTTTGAGTTCCTGAAAATTAGTGACAGAATAGGTGAACAGATCTGGGCTATTGACTTTATACAGGCTACTAAAAAGAGACCAAGGCAGAAAAGGCTACCTAAGCATCACACCAAGGGTGTGGTAGGAGAGGTTAAAGCACAAGCTGCCTTTCTTAAATGCCTGTCCTCTCACCGACTGATGTCATTTCCCCCGATAGCTCAAGCATTAGCCCTCTCGTCGGTTGAAAAATGAGTCCCCAGGGAGCCTAAATTAAAGACTCCTGTACAAAAGTGCAGGGCCTGACCTCTCGCAGCTGCGCCGGGGCTAATACTGATCCATTGTGCTGCTCCGTGTTACAGTCCAAGGGCAAAACAAGGGGGCAGGGGAGGGATATGGAGGCATTTCGGGCTCCTCGTTAGCTCATTCATAGACACCTGGTGTCCCGCCTCCTCCTCACGCTTCGGTGCATCCCATCCCTATTGTATAGAAAATCCACTTCTTTAGAGATCTGAGCTGCTTGGGCTGGACAAAGACCAAAATTAAATCTGCAGCTGCCCAGGAAGAGGCTTTCTCCGTCAGGGGTTATTATCGAGGATCTCTGATGAGAGAGCGGAGTGGGGAACTCCCCTCGCCTCTGTCACTTCCAGTTACAGGTTTGGATGAATGCATCTGCACATATTTTTCTTCCTTCACATAAATAACACGGGCCACTCTAGCTGATGTAGACTGTCGTGCCTCAACTGACCCAGTTTAGCTCCAGAGCTTTATGAGAGGTATGTGACCTGCTGCACTCACCACATTCGGCTGGACAACGCTCAAACTGTTTGCAGTCTGCAGGAAACACTTTGTGTCATGGGGCGGTGAGGCCAAAATACCCTCATGGCAGCTCCTTCACCCTCAATGAAGTTGCATCAAGGGTAAATTTGAACCGACAAGGGCCAGCTCCTATTCTCAGTTACCCCAGAAAGAGACTGGAATTGCATCATTAGCGTCCAAGGAGTTATTTTGGATCTATGGGGCACAAGCACGAGCAGAATCTGGCACCGAGTTTAAAGGAGCAAAACAAAGAGAGGTTTATGTCAAAAAGGAACAGCAGCAGGCGGCACATATAGGCCATACAGTCATGAGTTTTGAAAGGAAAAGAAACATAAAGTTAATAGAAAACCTTTGTGGCTGCTAAATATGGTTTATTCTTGAATCCCCTGTGGAACCAATCAGTCCCTTGGTTTATAAAAATAGATGCAACAGGTGTTAGTTTGAAGACTTTTGTGCCTTATGTTAAGGGCACTAATGAAAAGTTTATGGTCAGTGGAACCTGGAGGAGAAAGCAGGATTACAGTGGAAAAAATTCTGACCTGCTACACTAGAGAACATCTGGAGCCATGCCATTGACCAGGGCAATTTAAATTTGCATCTCAAAAGCTTTGCATATCTGATCACCATTCCTACTATCACTGTCTAAATAGCCTCATGCTGGTAACCTGACCTATTTAGTTGGTGGCTGCTCCTTCTGTTCTCTACATCTAACTCATTTCTTTCAAGGCGATGCTGAAGATGAGTGTCGTTATCTGATTTTCTCTTGATTTCCTTCTTTACTCTGATGTGTTTCCTGTGTTTTCTTTGGGCCCATCAACTAAACTGATCCTAGCCAAGCTACAGCACAGGAGTGTGAACATTATGCAAATAGCAAGATATGGAGCTGAGAGTGGGATTTCACAGCCGCCATGGGGAACTGGATGACTGAATCCCATTAGGGTTGCAGAGAGGTTTGGCAACCTTACTCTTCCTGGCCGCCTTTGAAGAAGTCTCATCACAAAGCTGAATTCTAAATCTTGCATGAAGCAAGATGCACTGTTACTCCCACAGGACTGAGTCCTGCTCATTGCTGTTGCAGTAGCTGAGCTGGAGGCTGTGGAAGGATCCCCAAACACAACTGCCATTATGCTATATAAGGATATAAGGAGAATTTGAGGCACTGTCAGAAGATATTATCAGAGTGTTGAATATCTGTCCAAATCTGTACAGGCAAATTGGCTAGAAAGGTAACTGCAATATATCCCTGTATTTGGGAAGACTTGTACATGTTTATCATTATACTATATTTATGAAGAGCGATCAGTGTTCTTCTTCAGAGATCCACATGCACTTTAGCAAATGCTGTGGGAATTACTCATGTGATCTCTTCAGTCACCACGGAAAGCCTGGTCAACAGAAGCTAGCCTCCCTGTGCATTGCTAGGGCAGCAAATGGGAAATTCTGCCCCAGTCTGAGACTACTATGGGATTTGGGACAGCAAGAGGCAGTTAATCAACATGTTTAGCCCAAAGATGGGCACTACCAGACCTCTTCTACACCATATCTTAAGTAATGCAAGTTCCTGGCTGATCATGGAATTGTTTTATCTTTGAAGTACATTTACACTGCCAGAGTGATGAGAAAGGGCTCTCATGTCTCAGAAAACCAAGCTGCAGAATTAGGGGCTTCAGCATTACCTCTCATCCTAAGGGCACTGCAGTCTTCCTGTGCCTTCTGCTGCCGGAGCAGTGCGCGAGGGTGACCAGGGTGACGAAGCTCTGCACCCTGCTGAACCCAGGTGCTCTGGGAAGGTCTCCCACACAGCTGCTTACTCACGTTTAGATGTTTTAACATCGTTCAACCATCATGACAATGTGCTGTTTCCTTCTTGTTTGCAAGTATGCAAGAGTTTCTTTGATAAGTAAAAAACCTACTTTAAAATAGTTTCATTTTGACTTTGAAAAGAGTAAATTGAGTTGAACTGCCTTGCAATACAGTGTTTGTAACAAATATGCCTAAAGAAAGGAGGGGGAGAGGGCAGGGAAAGAACAGGCAGACCCCACAGCTCCCTGCCAAGGATTAATATAAGGTAGAGCAATATTGTGGTGGAAGCACAGGAAGCGGTAAGATTCTCTGCAAGATCAGGACTCATATTAAAGAAAACAGTTATTTTGAATAAACTTACTGGCAGAACCTGCATTAGAGATCTGCCAAAACACCCAACCTTTTTCCTTGATAACTGTGAAGGAGACTCAAAAATACAGCCAGACAGAGGTTTCATTGTCAGAAATGTGCATATAATGTCTAAGACCAAAATGTACAAGAAGAATTTCAGCCACACCTTAAATGTTGTCGTTATTTTTGAAAGCAGGTTAATTGGTGGTCTTGAGTCTTTCACTGCACTTAAGATCTTTCCCCAGAGGGAATTTTCCTTAACAGCAAGGACTCGATCTACCTCACAGTACTGGAAACAATGTTGGAAAAGGATTTCTCCAGCAGTAAAAGCATTTCAGCGAGTGCATTGATGAGGAATGCCTGGGACAAGGCATACAAGGAAACCCATAGCTGACAGCTTGGAACAGAGGGAGATGTAATAAGGCAACTTAAAAAAAAAAAAAAAGCTAATTACAAACATGTGTAAAGCATAAGGCAAGAAAAAGAAAATGGGGAAAGAATGGCAAGGATCCTGTGGCAAAGTGACCAGTGGTGAGCTGTCATGCCCAAAGCCACAGGATGAGGCCCGCAGCATTTATTGCTCACTGGAAGTCATTTTTCAAGTCAAGGAGCAATACTTCTCCCACATAAATGAAAAATTCCAGTCAGCAGAGGGTAACTGAAGCCCTCTTAAAACAAAAGTATCATTGAAGAGGGACTAATAAATCACATAGTGACTAGATTTTTTCATTTGCAGTGGAGAACTCCTCTCTTAAACCAGGTTCCTGAGTCAAGCCCATCCCCGTGGTATTAAAAAAGCACTTCAGGATGCATTTATCTTTACTCGGTACGAACTTCAGAGGGACCTAAGTGCTTCGAGTTGGGAGTAAGCACTTTGGCTGGGAGTTTCAACTGTGCTGGTGGCAGAGATAGCTACTAGCCTGAGCCCCCCATCCCCCTTTGCCTTTATAAACCCATAGTAAATCACTGCTTCTGCTTTCTGGATGCAGACTGGAAGGGAGGGAAGGAAGGAAGCTCCTCTGCTCAAATACATACTAAACCCCACTCCCAAGCACAGGCTCTTGTCCAAACAGTTTAGGCATGAAGGAAGTTTGGGCTCACACTCAAGATACAGTATAGCTGCACCCTCTGAAACTTCCTTCCCTTTTGCAGGCAACAGTAGTGAGGTCGGCTGGATTCACTGCAGAATGTGGCAATGTACATTTGCTTGTTGCATTCTTGATTCCTTTTTGCAGGAATCAAGTGCAGATTGCTAGCCTCAGCCATCATCCTGAGACAAATTTCTCTCCAAATTTTGTCCAGGAAACATTGAAATCATGGCTGTATTAGCCACCTGGCTGCTTCTATATAGTTCAGACAAAAATGCAAATGCTGAACTTTACTTGCTACAGTGCATCTTTTCTCAGTTTGCTTCTCTTTTGCCAAGGCAAGAAAGCACACATAGTCCTGAACTTGGATCATGCAGTGAAGATTTTAAGCACTTAGATTTATTTCATTGCTCTTCAGGAGGAGGATAATTTTTTGTTTCGGTGACATGAGAGAAATTGAAAGGAACAATAAACAGCACTCCAAAACCTCTTTTTAATAGATGTGCTTCTTTTCATAGTTCAAATACTTTCACAAACAGGGATTTAACTCTGTGCAACCATTTGAAACAGCAGCTCTGTTAGTGAATTAATTTTATAGGTAAAGCAGTAAATTCTGCCAGTTCTAATGAATACAAAATAGCAAACCTAAGGAAACTGAAGAGCTTTGTGAAGGCAAGTGAAGGCAAATCAGGATCAGAATAAAGGACAGTGTAGTAGGACTCTTGGATAGATTAAGCCTTTACTCCAACTGTTTGAGGTTTGGGGACAGACCTCCACATGCACAAGAGCTTCATCACTGAGCCGTGTTAAGTACAGAGTCAGCATGCATGCTGCAAGGGGCAGGACCCTAAGACATTAATAGGAGACACATACTTGTCTGCCAAAACTATTAGCAGAGCTTCTACTACAACAGCAAGTTTGCATGTGAGCAGTGATCCCCCAAACTGGATGAACAAATGAGTGAAATCTAAATGCAACCCCTCACCCAACCCTTGATGATTCCTGTGGACTTTGGTGAAAATACACTAATTTTAGAATATTCAAACACGTGATTTCTGCCTTGAGTTATGTAGCTGCCAGTGCTTCTGGAGCACTTAGTTGCAGTGCTTAAAGTCCTTGATCTTCTTACATGACCTGAACCAAAAACTGGTTTTGAGGCTTGTATTTTATAAATAACACCACTACCTATTGCTAACTGTGTTGTAAGTGTTCCCTGTCCATACTGAAGGAATGGACAGAAGAGATAGAAGATTCTTTGCCCTGGAAAAGGTTATAAACTAATAAAGCTCCCCAAACCCTGGAAAATATGTAATGGGGATGGGGTCTAGAAAGCAGTAGGGATCTATTCTATTTGGTCTTTGCAAATTTTGCCTTGTAACTGAATTCTTCACCTTCCCCTATCCCCATCCCACACACAACTCCTCCAATTACTGTGGAAGTCGACAGAGAAGGATCTATCCATGTCCATGGGCCTCAGATCATACCGCATGAAAGATGTGATCCCCCAGAAGACAGGGAGGGGAAGGTGCAGCAACACCTAAAAGTTAACATTATAAAAATATAACAGGCGCAGTGGTTGCCACCAGCCACCTGGACTGGTTGTCTCTCTGCTGTGTGCCACATTGCTTTAGCACACCTCGTCTTTGACCCTCTGCTGTCTTTGTTTGATCAGCTCCCTTGGGCAGGTAGTCTCTTACGTGACTATGGGGTGGAGGGAGGGAACAGTGACACAAAGGACAAATGTAGCCTGCACCCTCACTTCCTACGGCTCCACAGATAAATCCCCGTGTTGCTACAGGTTAACCCAAAAGTACCTCTGTGATAATACGCTCTGAAGGCTCTACAATGTCCTGGCCTGACTTAGTCAAAGGAGGTTCCTCTGAAGCCAAAGGCCATGAGGAGTCATCCTGCTGCCTCTACAGCTGCTGTGGCTTTAAAACCCCAATGACTTAGGGAGGAGGTACAGGGCTTGCAGTCACTGGAAGGCTGTGACATTCTTCTGGGGTGCTGTAATGCAGTTTGATCACTGAACGCATTCAAGTACAGAGGTTTTTTTTCATGGGTCTAAGAGGTTATTATCACCTCAGTTAATTATCTGTAAGGATTCAGACTCCAGCAAATGTTAATTATCCTACCATCAATCTTAAGTTCAGGAAAGCTTAGTAGGGCTATTTTTAGCAATACAAATATCTCCTTCCTGAATGGAAAAGCTGCTCTTTTTCTTGCATATCTTATTTTTAAATGTTAAACACATTAGACAGAACTGAGGGTCTTTTTCCTCTCTTAGAAACCATCCTAAGAATGTGTAATATTTAATGAAAGGGCAAAGAACAATACCATCTTCAGACCTGAATGCATGATGTTAGAAATCTGGTATGGGGGTGAGTCAAAATTATCAGAATGGGGTGCTTGAAGTCCACATTTAATCCTACAAAATAAGCCATTGGGAGAGCAGGTTAGTGCCCAGAGCATTCCACTGGACAGGTGCCTAAATAAGTCTTCTCATCCAGCGCCTGTTAGGATAGGGTCTGGACCTGTGGCCGATGGCATTATACACATGATGTAGGAATAACAACACCTTCATTCACTCAGCATGCTACATTCAGATCAGTCAACGTCCCTTTTGTTTCTAGCTCTGAGGGTTGTGACGGGATCTCTGAAGGCATCAGCTGAACATGTACCAGCGTAGCTGCTCTGCCTGAAACTCCAGGCAGCTGGAAACAACAGCATCGAGAAGGCTGTCCCTCAGTTAGGTGTTTACTCTGGAGCTTAATGATGAGCATTCAGCTGTCTATACTATTAATGTTTGCAATCTTTTGAACAGAAATAGCTCGTAAATATGCCCTGAGGCCCAGCCTGCTTCCCCAACACCATAAACCATATTTGTTTAAACCATAAACTGTACAAGCCAGTACTACCTCCTTTGATAATGTCCTTATGCTGCTGTGTCCAGACCCTGAGAAGGGGACTTCAAAAAGGAAAGGCTTGCTCAGTATGGGAAGATCTGTTAGCTATTAGGTGTTCTGGTAAACCGCTCTGATGCACTCAAAAGAAAGGAGAGGCTTTTCTGGAGCTTTAGGTACTGGAAATCATTGCTGGGTATATTACACATTTTCTGTGTGGCTTTGGGCAAAGTGCTTTGGCCCTTGATTTTGTACCAGGGAAGGAAAAGGGGATCAGGACCCTTGTTGCTCCATAATGTCTAAGCTTCCCATCTAGTTAGAAATTTTCTTTTAAGACCTGACTGTTTTCAGTTTACAATTTGAGCAGTCCTCAGTGGTCGTCCAAGCGAGGCTTCCCAGGCTACGCAGCTCGGAGGTAGCCTGCTGCCCTCCCCAGGTCTCTGGCTCCCAGGCAGATCACCTTGCAGGTTGGATCCTGCTCCCTTGTGCAGAGCACTTTGAGTTTCCAGGGCAGGGAAGTACCTGGCAGAAAGGTTTTTTAGCCTGAGTGACACCAAAGTGTGAACCACCCAAACACACTCTGGGAACTGCAATGTTTTGTTTTTACCTGCCACTAACAACAACGTCAACTCATTTGTTTAGATCCTGTCTCTTGCAGTGCTCTCTCTAAAGAAGTGGCTCTGCAGTGGCTGTCATCTCAAGCCCTGTTTTTGTTTGTGTCTTCAAATTATTACTGTAAAGAAAATAATATTTAAGCATCATATTCTGCATCCCCCTGACATGCAGATATTGATGGGAAATTTGGTAAAAAGGAACAAAGGAGGGGAAAAGAAAACTATCAGAACTTTGTTCGCAAGTCAGAGCACTAAAAAAAATTGAAAGTTTCAAGGTAACCCTGATTCTTTCTCCACTTGTTGTTTTCCATCCTCACTCATAACTCTAGGACTCCATCCCAACCTAAAGCAGTATTGACAGGAAAGGATTATCTGCAGGAATTTGACATATTTACATCTAGAAAGTGCCAAAGGAAAATCCTTCTGAGTGGAACAAAGCCAGCCTTATCTGAACTAGCTTCCCCCCTCTAGAAATGCGGATGGACATGAGGGTGGGGCACAGGAGTTAACTGCATAATAAGTATTTCATCGAAACTATTTTTCTCTAAACAGGACATGTAGTAAAATGAGAAAGTGCTTCTTTGGCTTTTATTCCTCTCACAGTGAAACTGGAATCACCTGAGACGAGAATTGTGCCCCAATGCTAAGCTGAGCATCTAGATAGCATTGTCTTGGAAAAGATTTTGAGATGTATTATTATTTATATCTGTAGCAGCCAAAGGAACACCTGCTCTGTAAGCTCCGATATGAAAAAAAGCAGAGTTCTGAGATCTCTTTGTCTGAGGTCTAGCAGGCTACAACTGTGATGCTGCATTAACTCTGAATAGCTGTGGGGTTTAGTATTTGCATTATAAATGCAGGAATCATCGAGCTCTGCTCTCCTAAAGAGATTTCCAAGTTCCCTTTCTCAGTGCATGAGCAAGCATTGACTGCTGAGAAGATACTTTATATTGGGAGCTTGCAACACACGGTGTCCTAGAGATTCTGAGAGGTTTTGTTATGTGAGCAAGCAGAAAATACACTTTTTGGTTTGGTGTCCAAGGCAGAATTGGTCTTTGAGCATCCTTGGTCAGTGTTAGACCAAACGGCTTCTTGAGAAAAGGAATCGCTTTTATGCTGTTTGACCATCTCGTGCCAGGGTTTACAAACAAGTGTCGATAAAGTCCCGTGTGTAAATATTCTGACTCTGCATCTCTGACAGCGGTGAGTATCTGCTCGTGGTTGGCAGAGGATGGCGATGACTAAAACGCACGCGGGAAGGGCAGGGTAGAGGACCAACAGGGATGGGCATCTCACGGCGCTAAATATCGGATACAGCTGATAATAACACCAAAACAGCCGCAGCTTCCCCCTCCCTAAACATCTATAAAAACTAAGCAGCTGATGACACAACAAATGGGCCAGGGACCAGTTATTAGCAAGATGGCAGAAGAAGTAGCGGTTGCTTCTCGAATCAGCCCAGCGCTGGATGAAGGTTTTTTTCGGGGAGGGGGCCGATGATACCACAGGAGAAGACTCCTAAACGGGGCCCAGGAGCGGGACCCGAAGGGAGATGGCGGGGGGGGGAAGGTGGCGGCCGGCCTTTGCGAGCAGACGGCGCCGGGCCGGGCACCTTCCCGTCCCGTTCCCCGGGAAAGAAATTCCAGTGGGTCGGGCAGACGGACCGACGGACGAGCGGTCGCCCAGCCCTTCCCCAGCCGCCGGCTGCCGCTCCCCGCCGCCGCCACCGGGGGCCGCCCGCCCGCCGCCCTGTGCCGCTACCGGCGGGCGCGAGCCCTTCTCCTCAGAGGAATTCCCGCCCTCCGCGGCGGGCCCTTCTGTCTGTGGGACCCGCGCAGCCCCGCCGCCGCCATCACGCCACCCGCGCCGCTCACCTGGAACGGGCGAACGGGCTCGTCCTCTTCGCCCAGCCGCCTCCGAGGTAGTTGAAGGCTGCTTGTTATGTCTTTCATTCCTCTTTTCCCTCCCATCCTCCCTCTGCTTCTTTTAAGTCTGAACAGGCCCTATTGTTCAGTCTCTTTTTCCTCGAACGTTTCACCGCTGACC
This sequence comes from Buteo buteo, assembly GCF_964188355.1. Taxonomy (NCBI): domain Eukaryota; kingdom Metazoa; phylum Chordata; class Aves; order Accipitriformes; family Accipitridae; genus Buteo; species Buteo buteo. Next base: position 5,494,243 of record NC_134189.1, on the reverse strand, counting down.
GTCACCATTTTCCTCTTCAAGAGTCTCTCCAGCTCAGCTACGCCTTCTCCGAAGTGCCCCAAACTGCGGAGACTGCCCTTGGCAGCATCAAGTAGAACGGAGGGCCCGCGCTGGGCATTTTTAGGCTATCATGGTGTTGGTACATCCCAGAAAGCCTTTTTTCCTGTAGTCGTTTAACTTCTCTGCAGCTTTCTTTACGCTACCAGCTGAGTTATGTCAAATAAGATGGTAAAAAGACTAAATCACTAATCCATGTTTTAATAAAACCTCTAACATATGCATTTAGGCCACCAGAAACTCTTCTTGCTGTTACAGGTTATTTCACTTGAGGCAGCGGTCGAAGCCTTACTGGGAGAAGTCCCTGCAGCAGCGCAAGATTTATCTCCATCACAGTTACCAGTGTAGCTATTTGGGCAAGCCCTTTCAAGAGTGAACAAGCCCACAGTGCCTCGGCCTAATGGCTTCTCCATTTATAAGATGAGAGCTGAAAATGAAGACTGATGTAAGTGAACTGGCTCGATCAATACCTCATCAGTCAGGTGGACAGTTTCAGTTGAAACTTGTTACTGTAACAGCGCGTTATTGATCTACTACTAATAATGTAAAAGAACATTGGCAACAGACGAGGTCTTGCTTGAGACCTCCTTAATTGCAAAATGTAAGAACAATGGTAAAGAGCAGCACTAGGACTGGATGTGGTCTGTGAGCATTTATGAGGGAATTAGGAAATGTTTGTGTTTGATGAAACTGGCAAGCCAAATGTAAAAGCTGAACCTCTAGCCCACCAAGGGATCCTTGCCGCTGTGCAAGATCTGTATTATTTATGGAGAATTATTATTCTTATTTAGTGAAATAGGTCATTTCAATAGTTTGCCATAGAATTTAAGTTACTAGAAGTGTAACTAGTAATTTTTCATTTAATCTTTGAGATCTAATTTGGCCCAGCTGCACTGCTGGCTTTACAGCAGCTTTAATTTCCCTCAACATGCTGCTACTGCTCTTTAAAGCTACCGTGCGCTCATCACCAGCTTCAGGTCAACCTGGTCAACAGGTTATGTCAAATCTCTTTTAGATGGAAGGGCTTGTGCGCTCACCTGTTTTCTTGAACGTACAGGTAATCTAGTAACAGATATTACCTATCTGTATGAATTTGGCCTCGGGAACTGCCAGGACATGATGATGCCCACGCTCCTTTATGAACAGTAAAAGCAGTACAGGGGAAACAAGATTTGGCTCTCACCATTCCAGAGCTGCTTATATGGCAAGCTTGGGGTCATCTTTGCGGGCAATCAAAATGAAGTCACCCTTTCCCAAAGTTTTGAAAGTCCAGCATCCTTCATGAAGATGCTATCAGTATATGGGCCTTGTAATCCAGCGTCCAAAGCTATACAAAAGGAGCAGCCACTTTGGAAAGATTATGTAGGTCCTTTCTGTATGTTATTTCTGTTCTACATGCTTCAGACATTCAGAAAGTCTTACCAAGGCATTGCTGGCGGTGTCTGACATGGCGGTCATTCATTGCATAAATCACCTATTTCACACCTCACATCTCAGACCTCTGTGCACTCTGGTCAATGCCACTGCATTGAACTGGCTCAAATCCTGTTTAAGAGTTCCTCTGTAACCCCAACAGATAGGACTGCCTCCAGGTTCACCTATGAAATCTGAGAACAAGTATAGAACTACATCACATATGGTGCTTCCCCCAAGCCCTTTCCTGTACCCCACTGGAAGCATCCGGGGACACGCAACATTAAGTAAGCAGCAACCAAAAAAGGTGCAAAGAATATTCCAAATGTTTATTATGTATTAAAAATACTGCAAATAAGCCATACAGTTCATTTCACAGTAACCTAAACATTGTTCAAGAACTTGAGAAGTCAACAAAGAACAGTGCAGTTCCAACAGTGACAAGTTACCTTAATGCCGTGGGTCCCTCTTTCTTTGACAGCAATTCTTTCCCATTTACAGTGGGAACACCACCAGGTATGGTTCAGTATCTTATTTACCAAGGAGAACTCCTTTTCACCTACGCTGTTCCCACAAGCACACCACTTCTGGGAGTTGCTGTTTCTAGGAATTCTTCTAACGTAGCCACGGATCTGGCTAGTGCAGGCTGCGGTGGGCATGATGCGCACGACCTATTTCCAGAGTATCAGTGTGCAGAGCCCTTTACCAAATCTTTGGATAAAGTTCAAAAGTAAACTTGAAAAGGAGAGATATTAGAAATCCTTTCCAAAAAGACAGAAAACCAAGCAAGTTCCATGAAGAAGTAATTTTTAAATGAACATCTAGAGAATTATGACACTTTTTTCTCACTCTCAACCAGTTCCTAGAAGGATCCTTTGCTACCAATGCCCCAGGCAGGCACCCGGTGACAACAATGGTGACAAGAGTCAGGCACCAAGTCCTGAATACCTAACAAGAGTTCAGGTCACTGTCAGCTGTGTGAAAACTTGAAATGTATACACGTTAGAAGCAATTCTGCTGATTTCATGGTGATTTTCCCCCTTGTGTGTTTTGGAGTGTACTATTATTGTTAGCATGCTTGCTATACATGGAATAAAAGAGGTGCAATCTTAGTCCTCTTTCCTTATTCAAATTCATGATCATTTTTACAGAAAATCCTGTATCACAGACAAACTGGGTCTTTCCAGGAAAGACACAGCCTCATCATGTAAATAGCCCCCCAAAATGATAAAGATATTACTGTACCCTCTTGAAACTAATCACATCCTTCAGATGTCCCTTCTGAGCACTGGTCCTTTACACCAGCAGCTGAAGATACTGGGAAGGAAGCCTATGATCACGAAGAATGAATCTCTCCAGCCACATGGTGGAACACCTCTCTTAGGTCTTAGGTCTTAGCCCCAAGCAATGCCACTTACCTCAAACCTTCCCTTCAGGGGGGTTCAGCTAACTCCTTGTTAGCTCCCTGGCACAGATTAAGGACTCACAGAAATACACTATAGCTCAGCTGACACCTGGTAAACTGACCACATGGCTGAGTCCCAAACTGCAGAGACAGATGAGTTGCTTCAAAACTGGTCCACACTTAAGTTTACCGGTCTAAACAGTTTAAGATAGGGATGTAGTTTTGTGTGTTTGTTTCTTAAACCAAAACATACCAGTAAAATTATCAGTGTGTACAGCAGTATGCTTTTCATACCAAAACAGCTGTAGCCCTTCTGTGTGGGATATCTAGTGTCATAGTGTGAAACACCTTCATGCCATTAAATATGTGCCCATGCTAATGAGGCTATAGTGCCTTAGTTACACCACTACAGTTACAGCGGTACAACTTGATAGAGAAGATGAGCCCTTCAAAACAAAACCCCCAACTAAATTCATGTTTTCTTAAAACAAAATCTAACAAAAAAGAAAACCAAACCAAAAACACTATACAAAAGAGAAATAAAGGAAATAAGCAGAACTGTCTCTATTATTAAAGTATTCTTATTCTCTTTGGAGGTATCAAATTGCTTTTAAAAAGAGTAAAAAACTGGGCATACAAAAGCTATTCTCCTTAATCCATTATTTGCACAAGGAGCACCGCTGCCTAAACTTTTTCATGTATTTTTTCAACTTTGACAAACAACCTTTCCAGATCGTTCCTCAGGTCATCTATTGAGCTCTTCACAGACTCCAAGTTGTTCTCATTATTTTCAATTTTCACTGAGTAGGAGACTAAACTATCCACTGCAGTTCTTATCATTTTCAAATCAGAATCAACCTGGCTGACAGAAGATCTCAGTTCATCTACAGAACCTTCCACAGAAGAAAATTTTTCAAGATAGCCTTGAGAATGTGCTTGACCCATCTGAAGATTTCCTTGATCCAACAAAGTACTAATTTGCTTCTGGATATCCTGAAGAGCACCAGAGGATGGCAGGTCACTGATGCTTCTCCTCAAGTCTTCCACGTCATTGTACAGTGAGGTCTGTGATTCGCCAAGATTTTTCAGAATGTCTGTGACTGAAGTTACGTCCATATCTGAGATTCCCTGAAGAGCAGTAATGCTTTGTTCCAGGGTACTGAGCTTATTCTCGTATTCGGTCTCCTTAGAAAGGAAAGATTGCAACTTTTCACTGTTTTGAGCAGCAACAGAAGTGAGAGACTCCAGGCTGTCTTCTATGTGCCTCAGTCGAGACTCCAGTCCTTCACTGTTCTTCCCAAAAGTTTCTAATGCTTTTCTGAAGAGTTCATTTTCTTCCCATTTGTTAAGGTCAGCTTTAACTCGCTGTAAGTCTTCATCAAGTCTTTTAATGTCACCAGGGAGCTGCCTAATAGAATCCTCAGCACTCAGAACTTTCTCTTGTAAAGCTTTTAATGAAAGGTGTTCAGTGTCTGCAGCCTCTTTGAATTTCTCATGTTGTTGTTTGAGGTTGACTAGCTCTTTCACTTCAGTATACACATCAGACTCCATGGAGTCTATTGTACTCTTCAAGGTCTCTATGTCCTTTTCTTTGGTTTTCATGGATGCTTGCATCTCATCAAAAGCATCTTTTAGCACCTTAATTTCATGTTTATACACATCTGCTTCTTCTAGTGAATCAACCTTTGCTTTCATATTGTTGATTTCATCTTGGCTCCTTTGCTGGACTTCAGTGAATACAGCAATGTTATCATTTATAGACTTGGTTAGCTCTGTTAGTCTCTCTTCCACTGTGTTCTCCAGAGATGTGAAGTCTCGTTCCCTTGCATCCTTCACCATGTGGATGCCGTCAGACAAGTCTTTCAAAATTTCATTTTGCAGCTTCTGAAGCACTTCACTGATCCGGTTTATTTCACTCTCCCCTTGTTTAACAGCCTTCTCGGTAACCTCCTGCTTCTGCTGAGCAATTTTCATCATAGATTCAAATTCTCCAAATGTGGCTTGAAGGGAACGCACCTAAAACAGAAATCAACATGGTTAATATTACGATTTCATCCTTACCTACATCCTTACCCTTTGTGTCTAACATCTTTATGGCCCTTGTTACCATATGAAATGATCACCTTGCAATCCTTCATGCTCCCTACCTGAGGTGACCCTATGGCATACAGATACGGGAGGCACAAAAAGCCCAGCACCTAGACCCTTACAGCTCTATAGATACATACATCTCCTGCTGAGGCTCCTTGGCCTCACCGACCTGCCACAGATGATCCAGGGAATCCGTGGCAGCGCAAATCAAACTCAAGTCTCCAGAGTTTGCATCTGGACCAATTCCTGAACATGAAATTTCAAAGTAGGCAAGAAAAGAGCAACAGGAAAAATTAGGGTGAAAGGGGAGCTGGGAATGGCTGGGGAATGAGAATAGTAATCATGATATTTTGCTGCTCCTAGACACCAATGGAGACACAGATTTTTCTTGTTAACTATTTTTTAAGATAAAAAACATAGAAAGGCTTTAATGTTCTAAATACTTAGTACCTCATTATTTGCATACACCCACATGCTCTTAGTGAACAGGGGCACATGTATGTACACAGGCAGAGAACAAAGCCATAGCAGCTGCCAAGGGGACTGACTTGCACCTATCTCAGGTTAATACTCACAGAAAGTTGTTACCACTGGATCAGGTATGCTATTAAGCTTCCCAATTACAAAAACTACAGTTGGTTTTAGTAGCAGCAACAAGGAAAAGGTCAAGGGGTGAGTGGCCTCCACATTCATTTACTCTCACATTTAAAGGTAAGATCCAAGCACACCAATAGGGAAGCACATGTTACTTAATTTTGAGGCCAAGCAGAGTATCAGTCTCAAGATGTGGAGAAATCTTTTTGTGCATATGTGGGTTGTATTTTTTTAAACTTTGTAAAGCAGTGTAAGAACTCCCACTGGCTGCAACAGGAATCCATCACGTAGAAAATACCTCAAGGCTTTTGGCAGGATGGCAAGTGCTGAGTAATGTGTGTTGCCTTGCCTCATGCTACTCCCTATGTCTGAGGGGTATATTAATCAGTCATGCCACATGGGCTGCCATGTTTACTGATTAGATACACAGCTGGAGGGGTAATTTTATTTTACAAATAAAAGGAAGTATATTTTATATGTTCTTAGAAAGAAATATACAGAGCTGCTATTTTTTTTCTTTTTAACTGAAGGAGGCTCTAGCAGTTCCCAGTCAAACTCTGAACCTAGAAATTATTTTCAAAAGACCTAACAGACTTAGTAAGTAGAAATTAAGTTATTCATATGTATTTTTGCAAGACTAAATCCCTGGCCAAATCCTCCTTGGTTTGCATGGAAGTCTACACTGTGTAAGGATTGTAGAGTTTGGCCATGAGACTTGCCCTCACTCCAGTAGATCCCTGCAGTTTGAAGAAGACCCATAAAGATGAGTTATTTTTTTCCCTTCTTCTGTAAAAAGGTTTGTAATGACTTTACATTCCCTACTTGTATTCTCTAGAGCTCACATACGAAACTAGAAATGAGCTAAGGAGTGGGGTGGGGGGATGGGAGGGAAGCAGGTTATACTGCCATACGTATTGCAGCAGGGCACCAGCCATTACACTGACTTACCAACCTCATTTTCATTACATCTTAGCTGTCATTCATTCTGATTTTTCCCACATAGAGAGCTTTTTCTGTATCACTATAAATGTATTTCAGAAATCTAAAAGGAGGGCACAGGAAAGTTCTCCTCCCCCTCTTATGACAGAATTTATTTTCTTTGACACATTCCAACCAAATCACCAAATTTGTATTTGCGATTAACTATCTTCAATTGTTAGTCTAAGAAAAGGCATCAGAAATGGCCAGAACTCTCCAGAGGGCCACGAGTTCTCTGCTGCCATACGTTTGACAGAGACGGATCCCACCCCTCCACAGTGGAAGGACTTTATACCTGCTCCTCCACTGCATTTGGGCAATGCTCCTGGTGTAACTTGAAGCTGTTCTCCTATACTTCCAGCTGGGTCAGCCACTTGAAGATCAGACAGCTCTGACATAATAAAATGGACTGGGGTCTTCAAATTAGACCAGCTTCTAATCTATCTGTCCTAACCAAGAGCCAACAGGGCCCAAAGCAAACCGCTTGCACGACACGGGTAAAACTCACAACTTCGAAGTAGTAGTTCATATTCACTAAACAGTTGGTTTGTGTGTGCACCTATGTGTGAGTTTGCCTGTTTGGTGTTCATGGCTGGTAAGGTTTGAAACCACAGCCCTTGAAAGGTTTAACATCATAAACAGCACATAAAAATGCATCTATAGCTAACAACTATGTCTTCTCTAACTGGTCATACTATCTTGTGTTTAAACACCAAAAGACCTTGGCCTCTCTGAAAATTGTGCTACATTAAAGACTAAACTTCCTCATCATTTCCTTTCTCCTCCTACTGCCAATGTGTAAAGCAGATGAGTTTATATAACGCTTACTCCTGACAGGAGCTCTCTGCAGTAAAAGACTCAAGGGCAAAGCCAGTTCCAGACAGCAGCCTGCGCTGACGGCACTCGGCAAGTACAATGCAGGACCCTGCACTTTTGTAAAGTGATGAAATACAGCCTGGTCTCCTCTCCCTCAAGTACATTCTTCTATAAAGACAACACCAAACCAAACCACAGGAAGCAAAGCTTTCGAGGGTTACATTGAAACTGTGTGACCTCCTTCCCCCGTCTTTTATTCTTGCCCTACTGTATGTATGTCTAACATCAGCCATCTGCTATACACAGGCAACTAAAGTTTCAGTTCTCTCTGAAACCAACTATTTATAAACTTCTGTTATATATACACCTCTCTCCTAGAATATGTAACATACACCTAGGATCTTCTACAACAATGTGGAGATGGAGGCAGCAAACTGTACCCATTCTTACACTTGAAAGGGCTTATATATTGCACATACATCTGGGTTCTATACTCATGTATTGTAATCTTACGTCCTGCATGCCCTGCCATTGCAATGTCTTCCTTCCTACAAAGAGTCTGTAAAAATGCCTTAAAAACTAGGAAAAAACAACAACCCTTGCTAGTTCAAATAACAGCCCAGTCATCAGTAAGTAAAAAGCGCATGATTTTCAATTAGATTCAGAAACGATGCTATAGCCCTGTGTTTTACAACCCTTTTCCCCCCTCATATGAGTTTTCCTTTTCCTCCTTCTTGTAAGGGAGAGGAGACACCACGACCGACCCTACAAACTCCACGTGTGCAGGCCACTGCGCTTCTGGGAATGCCACAGAACGGCCAGAGGATCTCTCCCAGCGCCCGTCCCACCACCATGTCTCCCCACTGCCGGCGCGGGCCCAAGCTCGCAGGGAATACAGGGAATCTGCACGGCTCGCTGTGCAGAAGGCAGTCAAGCTGAGACAAGAATTTCCTTTTCTTTGATCTGACTCGGTCATAACTTTACATACTGCCTTCCAACCAATTTACCTACTCCCTAGACAGGAGGTTGATTGTATGTTGATGATATGCCTTCACAGATGCCATTTTTCAAAGGTTATAGGCACCCTAAGACATATCCAGATGGACAGTGCCACTTGTGAAACTCTGGCTCAGGGGCTAATAAGGCATGAGTGAAAAAAGATGAGGAGGGAAACGAGCATTTCTTTCGCTTCGCTTGAGCCACACTCTTTGCCAACAACTTCACAGCTCTTCCACAGTCCTGGACTGCCATGGACATGGCGAGTCTCGCTCCCTCAGCCGGAGGCGGCGGCAGGAACGTGGAAGGCCGGGAACAGCAGGAGCGGCATTTCTGGCACGGCCTCTGCTCTTCAGTGAAGCTGGCACAGGTTTTGTTTTCTGGAGCGTGCAGGGACGTCAAGGCAGGACCCTGCCACGTCCGACCTCGCTTCCACACCGTCTCCCTTGGCGCGCGCACCTGCCCGCTCGACGCGTCGACGAAGAGCAGCCCACCTTGCCACGCTCGGTTTTAAACGATTCGCCAGAGTCGAAGATATAAAATTACCGCCAGCAGGCTCTCCGAACTGCGGGTCCCCGCTTCTGCCAACACGTAAGCGTGCTGACTGCATTACATAAAATGGCTTCACGCCCCAGCCCTGGAAGAGCAAGCTGGGGGAAGAGCCGGCCGCGGCCGCCGCTGCGGGCTGTCCCGGGGGCCGCCCGCCCCGCCCCGGTCCCGCCCCGGCCCGGCCCCGCTCTGCGCTGCCTGCCAGGGATTTCTCGCTTTCACCGAGGCCACGTTTGCAGGCGCGGGGAAAAAGCTCGGCCCAGACTCGATTTGTCCCTCTAATGCCATGAAAGCATCTTTACGGAGGGAGCACGGAAGGGAGAGGCGCGGCGCGGGGGTGTGAATGGGACACGTTTGCTTTCCCGCAAGCCGGGCTATCCGAGAGCTGCGCGGCTGCTTATTTAAGGGGTGACCGTCCCCCCGTCCCCCCGCCTGCAGGGGCGGCTGCTGCCCCCCTCCCCGCCGAGCAATGCCGAGGGCCCCGGCGGTCCCCCGGCCCGCCCTCCCGCCTCCGCCACCGCGGAGCGTCCCCGCGGGGCACCCCGCCCGTCCCGTCCCCGTCCCCGTCCCCCGCCGTCTCCCGGCGCCGCGCTACCTTCAGCACCACGGCGTCCAGGGTGGCGGCCAGCTCCTGCCGCTGCCGGCCGGAGGCCTCCCTCTCCCGGGCGCTCCGCCCGACCTCCTCCCGCAGCTGCCGCACGTACCAGCCGGCGGGCAGCGCGGCGCCCAGGACCACGGCGGCGCCCAGCAGCAGAGCCCAGCCGCGGCGGGGGCCAGAACCGGAGCGGCCCCCTCCGCCCCCCGCGGCGGCCCTGCCGCCCCGGCCGTGCGCCGCCGCCGGCGGCTTCTTCGCCGCCGCCTCCTCGGCGCCGCCGCCGGCCTGCGAGCCCCGTTCGTTGGCGTTGGCGGCGGCGGCGGCGGCGGCGGGCGGGCTGCTCCCCTTAGGGCCCCGGTGCTTGGCGGCCGACATGGCGGGACGCCGCCGCCGTCGTCGTCGTGGTGCGCGGAGCGGGAGCAGCGGGAGCGGGCGAGGGAGGGATGGAGGGAGGGAGGGCGGGGGCGCCGGCCCGGGCAGCGCCGCGCTCCGCTCCCCGCCCCGCCCCGGCCCCCGCCCCGGGGAGCCGCCACGCACACGGGGACGGCCCCGGTCCCTGCCGGGGGGGGGGAGCCGCCACGCACACGGGCTCGGCCCCGGACCGAGGGAAGCGACGGGACGGGGGAGCGGCGGGCAGGGCGGAGGGGCAGCCCCCGCTCAGCCCCGGGGGGTGGTGGACCGGGGCTCCCGGAGACCCTCTCGGGCACGCCTGCCCGCGGGAGCCGGCCCGGGGGTGTCAGAGCGGGGTGCGCCGGGCCTCCCCCCCCCCCCCGGCCCCCTGGTGACCCCAAACCCAGCCCGGTCCCGCTGCCGGTTTTGAGTCTTGCGTGTGGTTTTGGTGGCAGAGCGCGGTGGGCTCCCGCCCCATGCAACTTCTCTTTTGCTCGGTTGTGATTTCGGCTGGAACCACTGCAGCAAGCTCCGAGGGCAAGGCGTGGAGAAAAAGTTGTTTTCTCCATAGGCAACCCACCCACACACACACCCCGTTCTAGTGCCTCTAGAGCAGAGACTTGGCATCGGGCTGGTCCCTCGGGCCCACAACAGCTGCCTTGACTGGCAGGGGTGCTGCTGGCCCACCGCAAGCTCCCATCTGTTTCACGCGCTCTGTCTGAGCGCTCTCGGTAGAGGCCGGGAACTCCACACCGAAATTCCCTGCGGAGCCTTTGCACTCCGAGCATGCTCTTTTGCATCACCACGTCGGCATGAGCCCGCTGCGTTCATCTTCCCAACAGAGCATGTCCCAGCACAGGACAGGAAAGGCTGAGCAGGCCTTCCCCTGCACCGCTGGCTCCAGCTAGGGCCTGCCAGGGTGCGGAGCACAGACCCGCCATTAGATCTTCCTCCTGCTCTCAGTTTTTCTCCTGCTAGTAAGGAGTCAGAGTAGATGGAGGTGCGAGCAGACTGATTTGAATGTGCTGGCAAGAAAAAGGAGAGCGGGGAAGGAGAGAGCAAGGCAGAGCAGAGGGATAAGGCACTGGTGGAGGAAGCAGCCTGCTGTGCATTAAATTAATTAGCGGTCGTATCAGGAAGAGAAAAAAATGCATCTGATCGTGTAATAGAGGATCCTTATGCAAGGGAACTGGGTGGGCTTAACGCTGCAATTTTAGGGCACTGGTAACAGAGGGCTGGGGGGTGGGTACTCTTTTACATGGTGGAAAGGGGAGGAGAACGTGCTCTACACCTGTGTTTGGGTGGAAGGGAGATATCATATGGGAATAACTCTAAAACTTATTTTGAAAATCCCTCAAATTTTCCAGCATCAGAAAGAGCTGCTTAAACCCTTTTCAGAAAACAAGTAGTTGTATCTTAAGTTGTTATCATATACTTGCTTGATTGTAGGAACTTGGAAAAAATACAACATAAGTCCCCTTCTGCTGTCTGCCTACTGCTTTGGGCCAGACTATGGGACAGATGATAGCACAGAAAACCCTAACTGTTTAAAAAATACAACTTGAATTCATCAGTATTGTACCTCTTTTTATGTCCTTTTAGCCCTAACTGAACAGGTTAACATAGTGACTGTTACCTAATAGACATCAAATTGTTCTGCCAGGTCACTAAATGTTACAATGTTTTGGGTCTAGACCCTTATAACTGATGGCTTACAGGGACGGATTTTTTGTAACCTTTTATGTAAAGTTGTCACCACATGCACAGTGCAAGGCTAAGGTGTGTTACTGCACCTGATTTTTGTGACTAAGGGTTACAATTCTGGAAGAGAGTCCTAATTTTGACAAGAAAGGACTGGGGCATGTTTTCTTTTAACCTCAAGAGGCACACTGCAGCCAACACCAATACCGACTTTTTCATATACTAGCTGATGGAGTACATTGCACTTGTATTTGCTTGGCCTTCTTCAGTTCTTGAGGCCCCTGCGCTGATGTCCTGCTCACTGCTCCCTTTCAAATTGGAAGCAAGACTTACTCTCCTGTCCAGAAACTCTGTTTCATGAGTTGCCTGGAGATTCAAAGCCAGATGCAGATTGGAAGTTGCTATTTCAGGGTTAGTAGAAGAGAGCTTGCAATCAGATGTAGTCTGCATGTTGCTGGCAGCTTCCATGAGTCACTTGGACCCAGGATTCTGGACCTAGGACAGCATTGTAACAAGTCCAATGTGACAGAGCCTGTACTGGAGAATCCTAAAAATAAAAACATGCTAAAAAATCTTCTCCACTGCTTCGTCCCCCCACTTACCCCATTTCAGACAGAAATAGAATAGAACAGAACAGAATAGTTCCAGTTGGAAAGGACCTACAATGATCATCTAGTCCAACTGCCTGACCAACGAGGCTACTCAGTTTCTAACACCTCCATCCTCCTATCTGATAGACATGCTGAGTAGCTAGGGTATCAGGATGGACTTTCAAGTATTTTTGAAAACTAGGATCATGAAAGGCAGTAATGGATTTAGACCTGGGCTAAAAGCAAACAACTGCTAGACAACCAGTAGTAATGGTGGTAGTTTCAAAATGATTTGTTGTTTGGTTTTTGAAGAACAACACAATGAAAAGTTCTTGGCAGTTGGTTTCTCCCTCAGACATGTTACTACTCTTCTGTATTTTAATGTGTATCTTTCTATCTAAAGCTAACTTTTAAAAAGTCTGTATTCATGTTTGTATTTGTTAATATTTGCCTGTATTAAAGATCTGTGTGGGATGAAAGAAAATTCTGTTCAAGACACAGAGTCAATGAATGAAAATAACGCTTTAAAGCTCTACTGGGGCTTCTGGGCAAAGATCTTACACATGTAGCTTCAGTGTCTCTAAGACAAAAAAATGTTAGTAGCAACAAGCTCTTTCCAGTTCTACACCTAGGCTGCTGAACTGCCAGTGCAAATTTGATGTATTTCCTTCTTGTGCTTTTATGTTATACTGAAATGCACTGCTTGCCAAAAGTCATTCCATGAGTGGAAGTTCATTATATTAATGTGTAAGCCATAACTCATTGCAAGATAAAAGCTTGACGTTGTAATGTATCTGTTTCTCTATTTGATTACAGCAAGAAATCCGATCCAGTTTTGTCTTGGAAGACATTTTCTATTCTTGGTCTTTCCTTTGATTCCTAGTAGATTCTTTTTTTTTTTAAATAAATTTTAGGTTGAGTATTCTTCAGAGGCAGTGACTCTTAAACCTAGGCAGGATCACAGGCCCCGATTTCAGCCCAGCAAATCCAGTTCCATTCAATACTTCTGCCAAGTTTTAGGATAAACTGAACTGTTTGGTCTGTACATGGTGTTCTAGTCAGTAACTACTAGCATGGGTGATAGAAGGAGAATTTATAGTTGATTGTCTCAGGCATTTTGTCATCACAATTCTGTCAAATGCACAGACTTGAGGCCAAAAGTCACTAGCTGGGGTGACTGCAGGTTATGGACACCACAACAGAACTTGGTTGCCCTGACCCTAACAAGTAGTGGAGAGCTTGCACAGAGTCAGGAGGTTATCTTAAATACATCCTAGAGGTGGCTGTAGCTGATACGGGATGGGGCTTGCACTGAAATGGATGGGGAACCCTCAGAATACTCTGTCCTCCTCAATACCGTGGGAGTAGAAATCTTCAGCAGTAAACAAAGCACCCTGGGAAGGCCAGAATAGCAGAGTTTCCACAGTGAACATCTAGCCACAGCCTTAGCTGTCTCACTTTATGATAAGGGAGATCTCAGATTTCTATTTAGGAAGGGCCTAGAAAGGCCAGGATTTGTAGCAGTACCCTAAGACGCAGCATTTTAGCTCTGAAGCTGTTTATTTCAGAGAGTTTACCATAAGAACTGAGCCATATGGATGTTACCAGAGACAATAATCAAGAGGATCATCAATGTTAAGCATCAAGGGATGTAAATCTGTTTCAGGTAGTAAGGCAGCGTAGGTAACTGTCATACCATTTCTCCTTCTCCAGCTTGGCAGTGACAAGGAAAATGTTAGTAATGTACTAGCTAAGGCTTTTTCTCACCAAGGAACCAATACAAACTATTTCTGACCAAGAACACCACTCTACGAACAGCTTCTCATTGTATTTGACACAGTGGGTCAAACTATTTCTTATGTACAGAAAGACCACAAGTGGTGAGGGGAGTGTGCATGAGGAATTTGCTGAGGTGGTAAAGTAGCTAGACACTGCAGACTGGTATGGTTGGAGAGTTGACTGATGTACCATTTTCTCTGAGAAGTTTCAATATTCTGTTTTGCCTGCCTTGTAGACTTTTTGTCTCACCCTTGAGCCTATTATCAAATCTGGGCCTGATGGTCTCAGTCAGCCCAGAGTCTTAACATCCATCTGTTAGCGCTAAAGCCAGTCTGCCTGGCTCAGTTATTAGGATTAGGGCAAAATATCTTGTGACTTCAAGTTATGTTCTCAACTTAGTTGTCATGGGCCCTGGTGTAAACAGTAACTTGCCTTGCCCTTTCCCTCTCCTCCCACTCTAACCGTCAGTTAGGCACATACTGGGACATTTCTGACATGCGGGGCCAAATGCAGCTGCATGTCTTACCCACTTAGTAGCTGCATTGCTGTTTGCTGGATAAAGCAGTGCATTAATTATAGGCTTTATTGTCTTTGCCAGTTTTACTGGTAACAATAAGGAAAGGTTATGAACTAACTTGCTGCAAAGGCTGAGCACAAACTAGTCCTTCATTTCAATTAACAGTGCTTCACGGTAGTGAAAGGCCAAGAATTAAGGCCAACTTGAGACACTAGTCAAATTTCCAAATTTGTACCTTGTTGTGGTTTAATCCCAGTCGGCAACTAAGCACCACACAGCCACTTGCTCACTCCCCACAGCAGGATGGGGGAGAGAATCAGGAGGGTAAAAGTGAGAAAATTTGCGGGTTGAGATAAAAACAGTTTAATAATTGAAATAAAATAAAATAATAATAAATTGTAGTGAAAAGGAAAATAACAAAGAGAGAGAAATAAAACCCAAGACAGACAAGCAATGCAAATGAAAACAATGCTCACCACCAACTGACCAGTCCCCAAGCCATGCCCTCCCCCACCCCCTGCCAACCTCCCCCCCTAGTTTTATTGCTGAGCACAATGTCATATGGTGGAATATCCCTTGGGTCAGTTGGGGTCAGCTGTCCTGGCTGTGTCCCCTCCCGACTCCTTGTGCCCCCCCCAGCCTGCTTGCTGGTGGGGTGGGGTGAGAAGCAGAAAAGACCTTGGCTCTGTGTAAGCACTGCTCAGCAGGAACGAAAACATCCCTGTGTTATCAACACTATTTTCAGCACAAATCCAAAACATAGCCCCATACTAGCTACTATGAAGAAAATTAACTCGATCTCAGCCAACACCAGCACATACCTGCATGTCCTATATAAGACACAAAGACATTGATCTTAATTGAGCAGAACAAATTTAAAGGCTGTACAATTATTTTCCTGGATGACATTGCGGAAGACACAGACAACAAGAAATGAGTGATGTTTCTCAGTGGAGAAAATCTCCACAGTAGGTAATCTACTTCAAGATCCACATAATGGCCTATAGCTTCAGTGCCTCTGGATCAGGAAGGAATTGAAACCAAAAATGAGGTTAAGTTCTGAGTACTGCAGTGTCTAACTTATTCTTGGCCTTTGGACTGGAATCTTGAAGCATGTCTTTGGTGCCTCAGCTATATGTACAGATGCACATCTGAGATTAAGACAGACAGATAGAGCGAGCTAGATACTTAAGAATGGGCTCCAAAACAGCTGGCATGCCGTGGGAGAAGGGCACTGCTACAGCTGAAAAAAAAAAAAGTTGTTTTAAAGCCATCCCTTTCTGGAATTCCATCTCTTACTCTGTGATGTAGGGTGATAACCCGAGACACTTTTTCCTTTAAAGTTGATCTTTCATATAAATATTTAGAAGCTAGTTTATTTGGTGAGGCTGAGGCATCCCTTTCCCTCCCTCTGCAAGCTAGGCCACCAAGCACCACAGGTTTGCACAATGGCCGGTCCACACAGACAGCACACAAAGTGGACCCTGAGTCACTGGCCCTGATGTTTGCTGCAAGTACTCTTTGTGCAGTTTTAGATGATATAGCTGGTTAATTAATAAAAGGCGTCAGCAGCCATCACAGCAAAGACCGGAACTCGGGTTTCCCCCAACTTTCAGATGGCATTTAAGCCAATGTGGGTGGAAAAAATAATAATAAATAATGTCCTTGGAAGTGAGAAGTCCTGTACAAGGCAGTCCATCTGTACACCACCAGTCAGTCTTCTCCAAAGCTCTTCTGAGCTTCTCTCAGATTGTCGTTGCCATGTGACATGCACAAACTGGGGTAAAGTAGTGCAAACACAGTTATTTAAAACATTGTCGTCTTTATGGAAGCTATCGGATTAGACTGTTGGACTTAATCCCATTTAATGTCTTTAAAGGCTGGGCTCAGAGTGGCAGGGCTGACAGGTGCTCTGCATCGCTGGGAGCAAGCACTCCCACTCGAGCAGGGCACTTGGCACTTGGCGTAGCCGAACTCCGTTCCCAGCTTTGAGCCTTTGCTTTTATAGCAGAAGTTATATTATAATAGGACCTACAGTGGGCATTGGTCTATGTGAATACATCTATCCCATATAGTTCGTCATGCCAGCTGAAGATGACATAATGATCTGCAGGAAGGGGAGCTCTGTGTCTTCATGATGAGCGAGGCTTGGTTTAGTTACCTCCTGCCTCAGAGGTGACTGCCGGTGTTTTGCCCTCCGCGCTGCCTGGTGAGTGAGGCAATGGTGGCACGTAGCTCCTGTGACAGGAAGAGACGATGACCCTGACGGGTACTAATGGCCCAGGGGGTGTGTGTGAAGCTGGCCGGTGCAACGAGGTCAGTACAGCAATAAGCAAAGCATTTATAATAATAGTGCTGTACTGCTTCACGCTGCGTTCCTCAAGGGGCGCTCAGCAGGCCTCCTAACGCCACAGACACGAGCGCGGCGGGTGACTAAACCCGCCACGGTCCTGAGCGGCTCCCCTGAGGCTAAGATGGCGGGGGAGTGGCAGTGGGGGGGGGGGGGGCAAGATGGCGGAGGGGAGGGAGGGCCTCACCCCTCCGTCGAGAGACTAAGGAAACCAGGGCAGGAAGGCTCGCGGGGGCATATTTAAAGTCTCCCTGGCAGCGCAGTGAACAGAGACGGGCAAATACACCCTGAGGTACCGCCACTTCCCCCGACGAGAACGGGCGCTTTCGGCTCTCCCCCCCCCCACCAGCTTCAGTGGGGCCAGTGGGTCGCCCCATCCCCTGAGGAGCCTCCGGGGCGGGGCTAACGCGGAGACCCCGCCCCTTTCCCCAGCGCGGGGCGGGGTCTGTCCGGATCGACGCTACTCTTCCGTAAACACCACCCAGCCCTTCCCCCGGCCTTCCCCCGCGGGCAGAGCCCATTCAGCGTGGGGGGAGTCCGCGGAACCGTTTTCCTTTGTCACTTCGTATTTCTCCCCGCTTAGAGCCGGGACCCGGGCGGAATGAGGAGACACGGACCGTTTCTGCGGGCATAGGCGCAAGTTGACCCAAGTCCCTGGGGCTAACGCGCCGTTGGCAGGCAGGAAAATGTTACGGGCTCCCCCGTCACCGGCAGAGATGGACGCGCCCAAGGAAGACACTAATAGTCCGGGCTGGGTCTATAAATCTGGGGGGGCTGGTTAAAGCCCCGGCGAGCGCCGCGCAGGAGGGTGAACTGCTGCTGCCGGGCCGCGGTGAGTGACCGGGCTGAGCAGGGGCAGGGCTGCAGCTGTGCCGTCCGACGGCGGTACCCTCCGGCACGTACAGGCCGTGAGCTGCGGGGTGAGGCCGGGTCAGAGCCGGCCCGGGGGCTGCTGCCTTCCCGGGGGGGGGGGTGGGAAGAGTGGCGGGCTGGCGCTCCGCTCTGGTTTGCTGCCCCGGTGGGGCTCCCGCTGCAGCAGGAGGGTTTCGCAGCCACTGCTCTGGGTCTGTAGTGCACCCCTTGTCCCGTGTCTCCTGGGCTGTCGCCGTCCCTTAACGCCCGGTGTCCGCCAAGACGATCCGTCCCGACGGGCACAGCCGTGGCGGTTCGTTCCCCCCGCAGCCCCGCTGCGGCAGCGCAGAGCAAGGGCACCCCGCTCCCTCCCCGGGGCATGCGGGGTCGGGACACTTGGAGGCGGGCAGCCTTCCCCGGGGCTGGCAGGGAGAGGGTTCCCCCTTCTCTTCTCCTCCTCCCTTCCTCCCCCCGGGCCTGTCCTTGGAAACGCTGTTTGTTTTGGTCGGCGAGTGCCAAGCTCCTGCCTCTAGTAACTGTTAAAAACATGGGGCCGGGGGAGGAGACGAGGCAGCGAAACAGATGGAGGAAGAGGAGGAGCGGCCGGCGGCGCTGAGGGGAGCCGCCGGGGGAGGAGGGCGGGAAAAGCGTCCCCGGCCTCCCCTCAGGGGGGTCGCGGCTCCTCGTCACGGCCCGGGGCGGTCGCGTTGCCTCAGCGCCTGAGGTGAGGGTCGCTCCCGCCCGCCCACAGACCCTGGGGGACACGTACTCATCTCGCCCTTGCGTATTTTTAAGCCTTCGTCAAGAGAAGTCCGCGCGTAGAGGGAAGAGCTGCGGAACGAGGAAGCTAAAGGAGAGCCATGTCGGCTAGAAGTGACAGGGGACAGAGGCAGCGCGGGAGACGGGGGGCGAGGGGTGCGCGGCAGTCGGCGAAATGTCAAAAATGAGGCGTGAGGGAATTCTGTAACTCTTAACAGAAGCTCTTTGCTGCTCCTGTGCCGCGAGTGCTGGCAAAGGTGGAGTCAGTGAAAGGGAAACTCGAGTCCAAACGAGATTCAGTCGGTGCCAGCTTGAAGATAGCGAGAATATAAGCCTAGGAGAATAAACAAAGTTAAGGTATTCGTAGTGGTAAAACTGGACAGAGCACTTAAAAGGTGTGCATGGATGGAGGGGCTTACTGGAACAAAGCAGGGCTGTGGAAAAACTTTTCTTGAAGATGGTATCTGAAGGAAAAAAAAAGCCTTCCAAACTGTCTTTTTTTTTCCCTGCAGGTGCTTCATAAAATAACTTCTAAAGGAAGCCTTCAGGAATAAAAGGCGTGTTGTGTTCTCTAAAACTAATCTGATCTTGCAATCTTGATCAGTTCTAAGTGAATGATCGGGTTGGGTGATGTGACCGTATAAAAGCAAGATGCCTTTAGGCATCTACAGTGTTGCATTCATTACATTGTTACTAAGAAGAATAATCCAAAACTGCCTAAATCGCAGCAGAAACCATGACAATATGGTTCTTAAATTAACTGGAATCTTGGGGTTTGTATGTTCAGAAGATACTTTTTAGCTTGGTGTCCCATTTAGAGTTTATCCTTAAAAAAACCTGCAGAATAGTACTGATCAGAAGAAAGCAAATAGTGTAATGAAGCCTACTGTCAAGGTATCCAACCTAATATAAAAGTAGACATCAGATTTTTTTAATGCAGGAAGAGTAAAGCAGGTTGTAACCACAGGCTGACCCTTTAATAGAATAGGTAGGATATTAACTGTGTATTAAAACAACAGCCTAATATGTAATACCTAATGAACAACTCAAAAAATAAGATGGTATTGTCTATTCAAGATGGTGAGTTACAAAGAGATCTTGAAAGGCTAAAGGGCTTCTGAAATATTTTTACTTCAGAATTACATTAATCTAAACTTAGAATTACATGTGAACTTGGTCCTTAGTAATTTATGAGGAGCTCTATGCTGTCTACAAAAGCATAAGGAAAAGCAGCTCTTCCAGTCTATGCTACAAAGAAAGGATGAACTTGGTTGTTTATTGTTGTAACTAATTAGAAAAGCCTTTTTTTTGGTTTGTGCTTCCCTTTGATATGCTCAGTGAATGTACTTTTCTCTAAGCCTTTTAGCTGTCAGGCAGCATATTTAAAAACTGTAGATAGCATGTCCGGATTCTGCTTGTGTATTCATGTATGTTTACTTTGATGTGCTTGCTGCCTTGTTTATCTTCTAAACTTAGAATTTAGCAATAATGTTCTGAATCTCCAGAATACACCCATTCTTCCTTACCATTCCATTTGAGGCATCCTACTAGGAAATACATATACTGTGGCAAAGATTGCAGTGTTTTTTCAGTGTATCATTTCTTGTTGTATTGTTGAAAATTCTTATTTAAATTAAGCCTTCTGAAGCACTCTACTGACAAGTCTGCTATCTGTACGTGTGCATGTATTGTAGGAATAGGCATGGTCTCGATACATCAAAATATGTCCTGGGCCTTTTTGAAATGCAGGTTATTTGTTGCTGAAAGATCCTGGGATGAGTATGTAAAGACTTAATATATATAGAAATTAAAATTCTACCTTAAAGATTTGGTCTTGGGAATCAAGATTGGGGTACAAAATGGCAATGCTGACTTGCCTCCATGGCTGGTTTAGTACTTCTGTGAGGAGCACCTTGCAAACTTGAATATTTATTAGAATTATACTGACAGTTAAGAGGAAGTTATTGAAATGATGATGTGTAAATTGTGTGAGAATTTGGGGGGTGTTTAATGTAATTTAATTTCTTCCATGTTCTTAACACCTAGACTCAAGCAGCAGACACATCTTGAAGCGCTCTTACTAGGCGAGTGATTTACAAGATCTTTTGGGTCAGTGCACTGCTAACAACGTTAATCAATTCTTTCAATGGACCACATGCAACATTAACCTTTCAGAGGTTAGTTATATATAAATAAAGGGGTTTTAGACATGATTAAAGCCTGGAAATACAGTGTTCTGATGCTGATCCAGAAACAATAGCGGGAGCGTAATAAAAGCTTTGCAGGCTCTGTAGGGTTACTGTATTTAAGTGAGCGGTTCCACATCAAGAACCTGGAGTGCATTCTACAGTTAGGTTACTCATCACAACTAGTTTCTAGTCAGTGCTAGCTTTGAGATCTGTAACACTAATCTTAATCAAAGAAATAGTTTTAATCTCTTGTGTAACATTAACTAGTGACTCATTTCTAATTGTAACTTAAATAAATACAATTTCCAGGTAAAAAATATCTCGGCCTCCTGGTTTTCTAGGTTGTCTTGCAACTCTGTCTTGTTTAGTCAATACTATTTTAAATACCTGCGTCTTTTCAGTTGCTTGTTAGAAATTATAAAATTGCTGTTCTAATAAGAGTTACGATGTTAAGGATCACAACTAATGCTTTAAGTCTTGAACCCGTGACCTCTATGTCCTGATCAAAAGTCTCTCTTACCGGCTTCTCCAGTAAGGTAATAAACTGTCGGCTGTGCTCTTGCTGAAGTGATTAATTCTTTTCACAAAACCCAGCATAAAACATTACATAAATAAGGACTCAAATACATCCTCTTTCCTCTTGGGAGAGGAGGAGGGGTAAACATACGCTTAACAAATGTTAATCATCTCAGTTAACAAGGGAGTACTCATCAGTGTAATACCTCATCAAGTTATAAAGGCTTATTCAGGATGAGCTGGTACCCAAGAAATCAAATGTTCGAAGCTGTAACTAGGCACTAGTATAAAGAAATCTTCATTCTTATTCCCTTTAGTCTATCTCTTGACCCCACAATATGTTGATTCACATAAGTACACACAAAGATCATCCTTTTGCTGCCAAAAGTGGCTTTTTCAAAGTTCAATAGTTGTCAAGTGTAGTATTCCTTGCCTGCCGAAGTTGATGCAATTTAATCATAAATGAGGTTTTATTACTTAAATTTGCTGATGGAAAGCATTGTTGGCTATGTCTTTTCGTAAAGTCTACTACAGAATGCTTCGTGGCAATAATCAAAGATGGGCAGCTACTTTTGGTATCTGGGCCAAATTCCTTTGGTGGTAAATATGGCTGACTTCCAGTTTCTCATTTTAATATGATTATGAACATATTTTTCACTTCCTGTCATACAACTATTAATCATCTCTATCGCACTATGCAGCTGTCCAAATTCTCTGCAGTTGCAGATTATCTGCCTAGGAGGCAGGTTCTTTATGTAGACAGAAGCACTGTGAAGCATGACACTTCTCAGTGATATTTGTCTTGTATGCTGAATGTAATGTTAGAGGCTCAGAGTTACCATTTGACTTAAAACAGAAAACCCATCCACCCTCACGCCTAGGAGGAGTATTTTTTGGGTCTATGCCATTGTCAATCTGATTCTGAGTAAAGACCCACCTAAAACAGCAGGCCAGACGTTCAGCTACACCCTGTCAGAAATGTAGTTTTCTGAATTATTTGCCTGTTCTCCCCCAGCACTTCTGTGTTTGCTTAAGAGTTGTTACACTCAGTGCAGTCTGTTTGTGGAAGGAAGCTAATTGCTAAACATCACTTGTTGGTGAAGTCAGGTGGGGGATGGTAACATCATGAGGTGCCTTTATGGATGTTGAGAACTTCCAAAATTCTGACAACAAGCAACTTTAGGGGTTACTGTGGGTAGTCTTATTTTTAAATATAACCAATTTATAGACTGTCTCCAACATAACCATTAAGGAATGAAACAGCAGAAGGTACAAAACTTTCTTGCAGAACAGGTGTAGTTTGTTAATAACTGTATGATTTGCATGTCAAGCTAGATCCTTTCTGTAACACCTTTTTAAGAAAGGCAACTATTGATCTTCATTCACAATATAATGATCGGTATCTGACTTTTGAGAAACAAATGAGCAAGAAAATAGTAAGTGCTTGTTTTACAGGAAGTGTATTTGTCTTTCCAGGTTGTTTACTGTAGCAGCTGAAGTGAATCAGAATGCCTCTCAATGATGACCAGAACAGTGATTCAGATTCTTCACGCCTCTCTGAAAGCA
Organism: Buteo buteo; assembly: GCF_964188355.1. NCBI lineage: Eukaryota > Metazoa > Chordata > Aves > Accipitriformes > Accipitridae > Buteo > Buteo buteo. The sequence continues at coordinate 5,471,540 of NC_134189.1, read as the reverse complement.
CAGCTTCTTCTAGCGACTCTGAATATTCAAGACAGAGCTTTAACAGTGATTCTTCAAGCAAACCCAGTTCCCCAGCATGTAAGCCTACTTCAGCCTTACCTGCATTGTGCATAAACAGATAAGGCTAACTTATCTTCTTTCTTTTTGCTGTCATGGGTAGAACCTGGGATTCTGAATCTCTGTTTAAGAGTATTGAGAGAAAGGCATGACTTTCTCTCTGTTGTGAAGCAGTGTGTCTCCTTGTGTGCGGAACGCCACCAGCAGCTGTATCCGTGGGGGTCTCCCTGTGCACTCCTTCCCTTCAGAAACTGTAAGAAAAGTGTGCCACCATGGACGTCCTAATCTTGAGCTAATCTTGATGTTGGTAGCAGTCTCCCACTCAAACAGATACAGCTTTGTGCAAAGGGTGGGTTTCTTCTGTTTGCTCCATACACTTAAAAATTAAATCTGTAACTTACAGATTTATAGTATTTACATCAAGTTACATGAAATTAATCTGAAATTCACATATTTCTCTTTCATAAATATTAGGATCAAACAGAAGACACACGTTTGCACAAGGAAGGTATTTTGAGTAATGATAAATAAAACCTTGGTTAAGATGTGCTTCATGTTCACATCTGTAAGCATTCTCAGACCATGCATACTTTTTAGCGTCTATGTAAGTGAAGTCTTACATTAAAACAAGCTTGTTAGCGGAGCTGCAATTGGCAGCTGGCTCTTTGTCTTTCTTTCTTACCAGTCTTCAAAGGCTTATTTACAAATACTAAATTAAATGACAGAATTTGGGTGTTTAGAAACCTTGGGAATTTACCCTTGCTTTCCAGTGTAGAGTTTGTTATGTTGTTAATACTTATTTGTAAAAAGGGAGTGTATGTGTGCATCTGCTATGGAATACAAGTGGGGGGTTCTCAAGTTAGTAACTTAGAACCTTCTCTACAGGCAGTAAAACCACAATATAGCCATTGTGTGCTCAGAATTATAATGGACATCTGGTATCTGTTATTGCCCATGCTTTTGATGTGGTGGATCTTATAGAACAGTCAATAGGAAATCTGTGGAATGCAAGATCCTGTTTCAAAGGAAAAGAAGATACCTTAGTTATGATGCAGAAATATGAAATTGCTCCTCAAAATGTTATGAGGTTTGTGTGGTATTACCCCACACCCCCCCACACCCCTGATAAGCTGGGAGTTCCCTGAGATGGTGTTTTAAGAAGATATAAAGACCTGGTAATCCTAGGTTGTTTCTTCTAGAGTACTAGAGTCCAATTAGCAAGCAGTAAAATTTCTAAATTTTAATATTTTCAATTGCACTTAACTATAGGTATTTGGCTTGAATTGATCTTGTTTGTTCCAGCAGCAAGCCCTCCCAAGACTGTTATTACATTTGATGAACTGATGGCAGCTGCAAGAAATCTGACAGACTTGACTCTAGCTCATGAAATTGCTGTAAATGCAAATTTTTGCATAAAACATGAAGACTTCCCACAGAACAGGTAAGAGCCTGAATTTTGCAAAAAGCAGCACTGGGGCTGGGAAGAGAAAAGTGAATGAAGCAGCAAATAAAAATAAAATAAAAAAAAAAAAAAAAAACAAACAAAAAACCAAAAAACCCCAACCCAAAACATCTTGGAAGGCTACAGATTTTTATCCTGCACCTCCAGGAGTCACTCTCAAAGCTGTCTTGCTTGGAACAAGGGTTGCAGTCCAGCTGAGCTGATACACTGTCCTGGAGTATATTGCTCTGTCTTGAATGTCATGTGGAAGATAGAAGGCTAATGTAATATGAATGCCCATAGTGAAGATGAGTATCAGTCTGTTCTGTGCAGTTCGAAGCCCTGTGGAAGAGGTGAAATGGTGGCCACCTATGCAGTTGTATGTAGCAGCGCATTGGTACCATTAGTGCTAAGAAGACAGAGCTCATCATGAACATAACTTTAATATTAGGCCCAGAAGAGATGCAGAAATACCTGGAGATCCAGAGGAAGTGAGAAGTAACTTCCCTAATGTAGGTAGCTAAAATGTTCTTGCTTACAGAATGTCTATTTTAAAAATGACCCTGGTCTTTACTTTGAGAAAACTTAGGTTAAAAAAAACACAGGTTTTTAATTGCTTAAGTCCCTTAACTGATAATTGGTTATATGACAGAATAGTTTTTGGGAAAGCTTAGTACACAACATGCCAGGTTAGGACAATGAATATAAATTCAGTAAGGAACCTTACATCTGAATTGCCAGGACCACTTTATAAAATACAGGTGTTTTAGGAAAGACTTGTCAGTCTAGACCACATTTTGGGAGCTGATGATCTGCAGCCCAAGAAAGATACGGTTGCAGGGCGCAATAGCTGGTGAGGTGCGTGTTTCCAACAAGCGATCAGCCTAATCTAAAACACTTTTACCGAGGATGAAAGCTAGCTGGGAGTCTTTTCTGTATCTAATTGACTTATTCCACAGCTTCACAGGCACAGTGAAACAAATTGTACACAAGGCGTTTTGGGATCTTTTGGAATCGGAACTGAATGAAGATCCTCCAGAATACGAACATGCTATCAAGCTCTTTGAGGAAATTAAGGAGGTAATGTTCCTTCTCCCCTGTGCCCCAGTATTTTTTTGTGTCAGCTTAGGTCTGAGTGTCTCTTACTTCACTGAAGGGTCTGCTAAGTCAGTCAAGCCAACACCTTCAAGTTTGTTCTTTCAAGATGAAACTGTGATTATTCAGAACTGCAAATAGGTGTCTTATAGTATATTTATATTAACTGTGAATATGGCCACAAATGCACAGTGTCATGTCCACTCAGCTTTCATTGCATGATGGCTAGTTATAAGACCTCTCTTTTCTCAAAGCTGAACATCTCTACTAGCATCTTTCTAGCAAGATACTGTGAGCTTAGGGCATGAACAGGAGTATAAATGTGACTGCACCTGCCCGTGTAGACTTTGATTGTTGCACAAGGGAGCATACAGACCTTCAGTCCTGGCACAATACTAAGTCTTTCATAAAATTTAAGTTAGTAAATGTTTGTTTTACAGGGCAGCTTCCCAGTTTTTGGAAGAGTTTCATTGTTGACATGCTTTCTGGCTTGCTGGCTTTGAGCATTTTTGCAGAACTGTGATGTGATCCTTTTAACAGTCCTTTTTTCCTACTACCTTAGATAACGTTCAGTCTTAACATGTCTTGTTATAGCTGGTCAGCTAAATACACTTGACATTAATACTAAAATCTTACTTCAGGGTGTTTGCTAAGTGGTTTGGTTTTTATTGATAAGCTTTTCCTTTTTTTTTTTTTCTATCTTCTATTTTAGATTCTTCTTTCCTTCCTGACTCCTGGAGCAAACAGGATTCACAATCAAATTTGTGAAGTTCTAGATACAGATCTTATAAGACAGCAGGCAGAACATAATGCTGTTGATATTCATGGGCTAGCTAACTATATCATCAACACTATGGGAAAGTTATGTGCTCCAGTAAGAGACAACGATATAAAACAGTTAAAAGCAACTGACAATATCGTAGAATTACTGAGGTTGGTATTTGGGTGTTTTTTAGAGGGAAAAACCTCTTTTCTGAAAGAGTACTAGGTAGTAGAAGAGGGAGGTAAAGTCTTGGAAGCCTTAAATCGTGTCAGTTTATGTAACACCTGTTTTCAAATTATAGGAAAACTTATTTTTATATAGAAGCACTAAAGGGGAGGAGCTATGACACACTGTGACCAGAATATTATGTGTATCTTTTTAATGAAATGGGTAAAATGCCTACATCAGATACTGCCAGCTGTGAATATCTAAGGCACTGAACAACAAAATAAAGCACTCTTGCAATAATCTGTGTTTCAGAGACTGCTTTTTCAGTCTTGTTCATCCTTACAAAATTTAAGCAGCACATTTGTACTGTTCCTTCTTGAACTGTTTATTGCATGCTTCCTCTAGGAGGCCGAACTTTGGATTTTAAATCTCTTTAGTTAAGATCTTATTACTTGAACTTGAATAAAATATTTGCATAAAAGGGCAGAAAACAGTTTATTGCTCCTCAGTACACTGAAATAGTAAAAGTAAATGGTAGTTGTTCTCCTGTTTTATTGCAGTTTGGATCATATACAGGGACCAAAGCAACTGGGTTAGAAGAATTGTTTCTCTTGGTGCAATTGGACTGACTAAAAAATTAAAATCTGTTCATTTAGGCTGAAGTGTACCAATTGATATAGTTCTTAAACCCTTATCTTTCTGTTACGGGGTCATAGCATTTAGTGATGCTACATATTTATCCTGTTCTCTGTAACTTACACCAAGCCTTATAAACAATACTCCTTCAGGTATCCTGGAAGACAGGTAATATACCTGTTACACTGAAATACCAATGAAGGAGTTTACTTCTCCTAGAACTGAAATTAAAGTGCTGATATAGGTGTGCCTTGCATGTGTTGGTTAAAATCAATGGACTATTGTAATTGTTGAATTTTAAACTCCTCCTTTCAGACAAATATTCCGTGTTTTGGACCTGATGAAAGTGGATATGGCAAATTACACAATTCAAAACCTTAGGCCATACCTTCAGCGTAATTTGGTGGACTATGAAAGAACAAAATTTCAGGAAATCCTTGAAGAAACACCAAGTAGGTATCATGCTATATTTAATTTAAACCTTTCTTTAAAAAGTGGACTATTTAAAGATGTGCTCTAAAATCTATCAGTGGCAGGTAATTTCGAGAAAAACTTCAATTTCTTGTCTGGATCTAATGCAAAAATTATTTGACAGACAAGCTACCAATGGGCAATTGCTTAACTTGCTATGAAGTATGTTTCTTTGTAATCTGGGGTGCTTTCAGACAAATCTGTATCTTCTAAATTGGTTGGTATCTGAAAAACAAACAAACAATGGCTCTTAGCATCTCGAAGCAGAAGCCCTACATACTGAAAGATGAGACTTTATCTCTTTTGTACGCAGTGAGTCTGTTTTTAGTCTGAACTAAACATGTAAAACCAGTTAGTGTGCCTGAAAGCTGGTAAGGGACAGGATTGATTTTTTTTTTTTTTTAAATAAAGAAAAGGCAGGCTCTGAGGAAAACTTAGGTGATGCAAAGTCAACTTGATCCACTATTACAGGTTTTGTATTATATGGCTAAACAGTGCTCAGGAGAATATACTTCCCAAGAAGAAAAAGTAAACTTACTAACATCTGAAACAGGGGCTTCTAAAATGGGAATCCTGAGCCATTGATTCAGCCTGCAATGTTTATATATACAGCCTGAGAAAGAACTCTTTAAAAGCATTTCATTTGCTGTCAATACAGTGTATCTCCCTTCACCTCCACTCTTCAGTCCTGTGCCCCAACTATTAAGTGGCCTCCCTGAAAAAGGGGAAAAAAAAATGCTTTGTGAACTTGGACTTTGAAGCTTTTTTTTACCCCAAAATCTTGGCTGAAGTCTAACAATTTGTTGTTAGGTTTGTACAAGCTAGCTAGAATATTAAGGTGACCAATGGAAGATGCTCAGTGGAAAAAAGTGAGGGAGAGAATTTACGTGTGTGAAGACTCAGCTGTCCACTATGTTTGTTGAGTCTTCAGAAGTTCAATACTCTTGTTTGTGCACAAATCTTTCCCTCAAGCTAGTGCTCATTTTGATGGAATTGTGCAGTAAATTTCTGCTGATTTGCAATGCTTAGGTGCCCTGGATCTCACAACAGAATGGATAAAGGAATCAATAGAAGATGAATTGTCATCTATTTCTGATGAATCTTCATCATCCCCTGGTGCTGATAGTAGTTCTAAACCAATTATTAGTCCTACACTGGTGCTAAACAACGGCTACTTGAAACTGTTACAATGGGATTATCGCAAAACAATTCCAGAGGTAAGAAGTGTATTTCAGTGTCTTCAGATCTCTAGCTATATAAAAACATCGGTGTAGTATAATAATCCTGCTACTAATGACAATAGGTGAAGTGTTCTCTTGCACTGCTTAAACTTCTGAATAGTAAATTTGGAATTTGGAGAGTATATGCTAGTCTAGTTTCTGAAATATGAGATGGGCAAGTGAACAGCTAGAAAAGACCGACCTAAAGGTTGTTTTCCCTCTATCCAATCGTAGCTCACCAGCTCCACCCTAAGAGCAGTCTTGGCCATGGTCAAAGGCTGGGCCTTGTACTGACAGCACTTGGCTGTCTGTATCTTTGAGAGAACTGACTACAGCATCCTGTTTTCCTAAAAGCAGCAGGAATTGGTGGGATCACTCTTGTGTTAGGAAAGGATCAATAAAAACTTGAAGCCCTCAGAGTAGATATTCAACCTTTCTCAGTGCATGTAAACTATTGCTTCAAGAATAGCGTTCAGTTTTTTCCCCTCCAACTCCTCATTACTGACCGCTGCAACTTTCCATAAAGCGAATTTGAAATTGGCCATCAGTCAGGGCTAAAATTAGCATCCGCAGTGGGTGCCTTAGCTATACTTAGGGTGGCCTGGCAGAGAATTTGCTAAATACATGGGGATGCTTTAGTGCTCTCGGTCAGTGGATGGAAGGGAAACCACCTTCTTCTTACCTTCCTTCAAACAGATTTGAATAGGAGTTACACACAGGTATCCTCTGGTGGATCTAGTTTGTCATGCTATGAAATTACTACCAAACAGCTGAATGTTAATGCCCCTGTGCTTCTTAGTAGAGGGATGTGGTTAGGATGAACTCTTTCTAACCTAAAATAAGTCATTCCAGCTACATCTTGCTGTGGGAATTACTTAGATTCTTGGTATGATCAACTGGCTTTTTGCCTGTAGCAGGTTACGTATCACTTGCAGAACCTGCTCTGGTGGTTGAACCAGTGGTTGTCAGGCACAGTTGTTCATCACTGTCCATCAGTTACAGATTATGGCATTTTTCAAAGGACAGCTGAATCCAGAAGACTATTCTGTCTGTAACCTTGATCACGACAATGTCCTCCAGATCCCCTGAGCATTCCACATCATGGGCTGAATTGTTGGTTGCAGATTTGTCAGCAGTGATGAGGAATAAGGTGCAGTGTCCTCAATTTCTTCTGCACTGAAAGCATTACTTGCTGCCACAGACTTGCTTCTGGTACTCATACATAGTGCCACTTTGTGCAATACTACATATTCAGGGTACTTCAGCTGCTGTCCCTTCTGACTTTCCATATTTGTGATTGAAAATATAAATGCTTCATGACTACATCCTGTATATGCCCTTTTACCTGCCTCTCTCCCTCCGTATTCCTAAATTAGTATTATTGTTTCAATTCTAGACTCTAATAACAGATGAAGTTCGTCTTCAGGAGTTGAGAGAAAAGCTCAATCAATTAAAAATCATAGCTTGTGTTTGTCTCATAACAAACAATATGGTGGGTGCAGCAATTGTAGATGTGCCTGATTTTGCTGACCAGCTGAAAAGGATCTCTGTTCCTCTTCTTGAAGGCATGAACAAGAAGTAAGGCCTTGTTTTTATCACTTCTCATAATTTTTTTTTTTACAGGGAGTACCAGATGGATCTGAAAACCCTTGGAAACAATTCAAATATCATAGTCAGTGCTTGTTAATAGTAGGAAGATAACAAACTTTAATAATCTATATTCCCTTTACAGTATAAGTCTACTGTATGTTAGGCACATGTTTTCAAAGTTGTATTTTAATGAAATCTTAATCTTGATGTTAGTCTACAGAATTTGGGGCCTAGTACTAAAGTTCATTCATACACTCCTAATATTGGAGAGCCTGTTGCAATACATTCACTAAATTGTCTTGCCAGTGGCTTCAAACTTGTGGTACGTAGGTTCTGCTGCCACTTGCACTACAAACAAGTCTGATGGGATCTGAAAAGTGTCTTATAAAATAGTTTTCCACTCTGCTTTTTCTAATGAAATGCTGTGCATGTGGCCCAGGAAAACACCTAAGTCTAAGAGCAAAATGAACTGGTGTTGCTGTTGCACTCTTGAAATGATCTTTCCTGTTTGAATCACAATTGGGTCGTTATTTTATCTTCCATGTGGAGATTTGTCCTGTATCTGGAGATGTACATGAATCTCCAAAAGCAAAAGATAACTTTTCTAAACTCTCTCATTACAGAGAGCAGGTTGAAAATAAAAGGGAAAGGAGACAAGTGAGGTTGCCTTACAACCTATGCTACAGAAACTGCGAAAGTTAATGCTTTTCTATTTCTTTCTTCCAGAACTTTTGATTTGAAGGAGGCTCTGAATGCTATTGGTGTCCAGATTTGCAGCAAAGTGAACAGGTCTCTAACTGAAAGAGGTCTTCCCACTCTTAATGAAGAAATGCAGAGTAATTTAATGGGTCAAATCGCTCATATTGTTGAGGAGAATAATCCCGTCAGTTCCTTGATTGGTTAGTAAGATAATACATGATTGTCTTATCATATGTGTCTGTATATAAACTTAACCCCAGCAAGCTTAATCAGCTGTCTGAATTATTTTTAAACACTTCCTTACTGCAGTAAAATACTGGGTCAGCTAAGAGTAAGGAGATGTTGTTTACCTATAGATGGTGTTCTTGGTATGCTGCAGAGCATGGTTAGTCATAGCTAGAAATAATTTTAAAAGTGTCTGTACAAACAAGCCTAGACGTGCTAGTATTTTGGAGAAGAATTTGGAAAAATGAGTACTATTCAGTCTCCCTTCTGTCAGTTCTGTGTTTAATCCTAGTGGTTTTTATTTTTCTTTGAGTCTTATTTCATATTAGGTAACGTAACTTGTTGCAGCAGGCTTATGCTGTGTCCACCTTGGAGGAACCAACTTTAAGAAGCTTTCAGTATTGTTTCCCACTACAACATGGGATTGGGAAAGAGTAGTTACCTACATTGTTGGATTATCTTTTTTCTGTGCTGATGTGCAGGGTGCTTACAAAGCAAGTATGGCTTCATCCTGGGTTTACATTTGTTCTGAGCATACTTCATATTCCATTTCAGACAAACGAATCCAGTTCTTCATGAGAAGTTTGCTTGCTCTTCCAAGTTTTCAGAAGTGTATGCCTACTATGCCAGGAGGCCTCTCTGTGATTCAGACGGAGATGGAGTTCATTGGATCTCAGTATGCAAGCATTGTAAACTTTAACAAACAGGTGTATGGACCATTCTATGCAAACATACTTAGAAAACTACTTTTTCCTGAGGCACCAATGGGGAAAGCAGAAACAGAAACACCTACCACTTAAAAACTATGACCTATTTCTGTACCCCCTTTTTACCTTCCAAGACAGTGATCTGACTTCCCCACTAAGAACAGCCCATTCCAGTGACTATTAATGAGAGAGATTTTGTAAAATGTATGCAGATACCTTCTGCAATTCACTAGAAAGAAATTAATTTCAAGGACATATATATTTTAATAGACTAAATTTGTTTAATGGATTATGTCACTTGTAATAGCCAGTGAATTATTAGTTTTCAAGGCAAGCATCTACTACGATTTGCAGTGGGAAAGAGCTGGCAAAGTACTTACTGTTTTACCACCATTAAAACTTAATGTTATTTTTCAACTTAAATATATTTACATATAGCAATGCAATTATGAAATGACAAAACAATTGTAGATAAAATGTACTATGCTTACATTGTATTTTTGTAGAGCAACATGTAATAAAACAGTTATCCTTCTGAAAAGACTTTGAAGGAAAAAAAGTATAGCATAACTGCTTTTGTAACCAAAACCAGGTTCATACTAGGCCAAGTTCTGGTACTCTTGCAATTACTGGAACCAGAACTTAGCCTTTGCTGTGTTAAGGAATGCCAGTATTAGAAGCTGTTGGGAGTATAGCAGTTACAGAAGAAGCATTCACCACTTAAAGTAGGAATCATTCAGAACTTCTCAACTGTAATTGAGATTAATGATAAACACCTAAGAAACATGATGTTGGCAGGGGAGTGGAGTAAATTTCTGTATATAATGTTTATAAACATTTTGTTTATTTAGTGAAGGTCATACAGATCTTAAATCTAATCCCTAATATGTGTATGTACTGATCTTTGATCTTAATGGGTATTAAGTATTGTTAAGTTAGGTCTTTCTGACCTTTATTCCCAAAAGCACTTGAGAGTGACCTTACAGGGTACCACAGAGCAACTTCCCCTCTTATATTCTGTTGGATGAGGGCATAAGCTTTTCAAAACATATTCTTGGGTCTGAAAGAAAGAACCCAAATGATTAGTCATTCTTGAAAATGTGATTAGATTCACTTTTGCTGAATCTGTGAGAAATACTGCAGTTTCCTTCAAATTCCTTTGTAATAGGCCCCAATACTTAATTCCCACTTAAGGCAACAGGAATCTTGCATACAGAAAACGAATAGGCTTGAAATTGAGAAATGTGGAAGTAAATTTCTGTAAGTCTACACAGGCTTTATTTTGCATATTTCAGATTACTGGGAATAGATACTGCTGGAATACATATTATAGACATGTTCTTGTCTTTGAAATTGAATCATAATTTACTTGAAAATGATCTTTTAATATATTACCATATAATAGTCCTTTAAAAATGTCATATATATAAAAACTTCATGTGGTACAAGTTATATAGCTTGTTTTTAATATTTTATATTACAAACTATTTTTATGAAGAGACAAAGAATTGCCCGTAAAAGCTTAATGTGTTACACAAACTGTATGTACATTACTATGTCTATCATAAAGGTCTAAAAACCTGGGCATTATTAGCACTGTGGTTTTGTAGTCCATTTTTACAGAATTGTGTACTCTTTTTAGTAAGGGAAATGACTTCAAGTCAGTTGTTCCTCAGTGTCCAAGGACTTTGGTCACATGTACATGATAAGAAAAACTTTCTTCAAAATGCCTTTTTAGAAAATAAATTTCTCTAGTGCACTGCTGCTTTATCCCTTGTAAAAACATTGCACAACAGAAAGGTGAATATATATTTTAAAGGGAACTGTTTCCTGAAGCCTGAAAAACCTGAAAGGAACTCCTAGAATATAGTAATTGTGCCACAGGCTTTCTCAGATGAATATGAAATTTTGATCTGCAATTCAAAATCATCAAAAGAATGCATTTCAAAAGCAATTATGGGGAATTAAATCTTAGTGATTTGCTACATCTTTAGAAATACCTGAACTATTTTGAGCTTCAGTGAAAAGAGGATTTTATGAACATTTGAACATGATTTATAACATGATTATGAACTTTTTATCATAATACTTTATATGCATTCTGTTGTAAAAAGTATCAAACTATAGATCTTTAATGTACTGGGGAAACTGTCATACTAGTTTTTACCAGTAAATACTCAAAAAATAAGGATTCATTGGGTTTTTTGGTGATTTTTAAGGTGACTTGCAAAGGGCATTTTATAGCATGGCCTATGTTTCAAGTGATTGTTTAATGTATCTTAATTTTTATTTAATGTTTCAAACATGGACACTGCATCTGTTTAATGTCATGTGTTGCATGCTGTTTATGCTACCGTGGCTGAAACGTACTTGCCTCTATTCTGAAGTTGTCCTTGTGAAACAAGATGCCATTCTGTAGCAGCTTTCTTTGTTGAAATACAAATATTTGAGGTTTTGTATGCATTAAATTTTGTTTGTGATACCACTGGTGGTGAAAAGTCATTTATGCAAACTTGCTTAAATGTAATGGATTGTTAAATGCTGAGGATAAATGACTGCACTAATAATACGTTGTGACTCTCTTCTTTTTCTGTAACTTCCCAGTTGCAGCTGGAGTGTTAGAGTAGTGACTTTAATCCAGCTGCACAAATAACATGCAAAACAGTCACTTGCTGAAATTGGACTCCTTGGAAGAAGGTTGTACTGGGTTTGCATGGCAAGGTTTTGGTATGAAGCTGCTAGAACCTACTCCCCTATGTCTGATAGAGGCAATGCCAGCTGGCTCCAAGATGGACCTGCTGCTGGCCAAGGCTGAGCCCATCAGTGATAGTAGTAGCACCTCTGGGATAACAGATTTAAGAAGGGGGGGGGAAACCTGCGCAACTGCAGCCAGAGAGAGGAGTGAGAATATGTGAGAGAAAGAACCCTGCAGATCCCCAGACCAGTGAAGAAGGAGGGGGAGGCAGCGCTCCAGGCAGTGGAGCAGAGTTTCCCCTGCAGCCTGTGGGGAAGACGACCATGGTGAGGCAGGCTGTCCCCCTGCAGCCCAGTGGAGCAGATCTCCACCTGCAGCCTGGGGAGGACCCCATGCCGGAGCATGTGGGTGCCTGAAGGAGGCTGTGACCCCGTGGGAAGCCCGCGCTGGAGCAGGCTCCTGGCAGGACCTGTGGCCCTGTGGAGAGAGGAGCCCACGCTGGAGCAGGTTTGCTGGCAGGACTTGTGACCTGCTGGGGGACCCACGCTGGAGCAGTCTGTGCCTGAGGGACTGCACCCCGTAGAAGGGACCCATGCTGGAGCAGTTTGTGAAGAACTACAGCCTGTGGGAAGGACCCACTTTGGAGAAGTTGGTAGAGAACTGTCTCCTGTGGGAGGGACCCCACAGTGGAGCAGGGGAAGAGTGAGGAGTCCTCCCCCTGAGGAGGAAGGAGCAGCAGAGACAACGTGTGATGAACTGACCCCAACCCCCACTCCCTGTCACGCTGTGCTGCTGGTGGGTGGGGGGGAGATAGAGAAAATCAGGAGTGAAGCTGTGCTTGGGAAGAAGGGAGGGGTGGAGGGAAGGTATTTTTAAGATTTGGTTTTATTTCTCATTACCTTACTCTAATTAGCCTAATTACATTACTACCTAATGTAGTAGGAACAAACATTTTGGAGTAGCTGACTTTGGAGTAAACTTATGTCTGAAAGCTTGTGCTGTCTGATAGAGCTTAGGTTTCCTGTAAGTGATAGTAATAAAAAAAATGAACAAAGAACTTAACCAACTCTAACAGGTGCTTGGTTTGGAAAGGTAAGAAGGAACTCTTAATCCTCTAACTCCCACTTTTAATTTATGATAGTTTTCTATTGTGGAAGTAATCATGATTTCTGATTACATACTAACTGCAGCTAACAGACAAGGTTGCAGGGTAGTGGGTCATCAGACTGAAATAGTTGCTTGGTGTGCATGTAGTTAGTTAGATAGAAGGCCATGTCGGATGTTGTAAGATTGCCATGTATTAAACAAACTCTCCAGGCTGACTGTCCGCTTTAGGCAGCAAACTGAACGGAAGTGGTCTGAAATGTTGCTACGCTCATGTTTAACCCGGGCCTTTGTGTCCAGGATGTGTGGAGCCCAGAGCAAAGTCAGTGAACTTTATTGATGCAGAATCAGAGCCAGAGCAGATGTGTGTCCAAGTATTGTTTTCACACTCTGCTTTTAAAATGTACTTAGCAATTACGATATGTGAACTGGCAAAAATTTACTGCCACAGGAACATGCAAAGATCACTAATGTTTAATCTTCAACTGGAGAAGATGAGTAGTCCCCTATTTGACTGAGATTTTGGTGTCTCTATAGCACTGACACTTAGAAAGAAAAAAAAAAAAAGTCAGTTTGTAGGTGATCCAGCATTCAACACTAAGATCGGAAAAAGACAACAGTAATGCTAAAAGCTCATCCTCCACGCTCCTTGGCGTGCTAAAAATTGAAAAAAAACCAGTTTGTACCCTAATTGCTCTGCGCCCTCCTCTCTCACCCTCGCCTGCCTGCTCCCGGCGGTGGGGGGGCCGGGTTGTGGCGGCAGGGGCGGTTACCAGCTCAAGGATTCAGGGGGGAAACCCCCAAACGCAGAAAGGTATTGAAGTCCCCTACGACGAGGCAGGGCGTTGGGAGGGGGCGGTCTGGAGAGCCCGGCCGGGCAGGGAGAGACCTGACGGCCCTTAGCAGAGACCCCGGCCTCCACCCCGTTCTCGTCTGTGTGTGTGGGGGGGTGCCTGTACTCACCCCCTCCAGGGCTCCGTGGGCCCGGAACCTTTGGGCGCCGGGCCGGTGCGGCGGGAGGACGCCTTTAGCTGCTGCACCGCAGGTCCCTCGCCCTCAGCCTCCCTTGCGGCTTCTCTGCCGGGCTGGTGATGGAGGCGCTGGCCACGGAGCTGGGGGCTCTGACTCCGGAGCAAGCGGCGGCTCCTGTGAACACGGTGGAGGTGAGCGGCGGGCGGGCGGCAGCGGGGACCCACCGGCCGTTGACGGGGAGGGGCGACGGGCCCTCCCGGAGGGGAGCGGGGCTGGGGGGGAGCTGAGGTGAGGTGGGGTGGCAGGAGACCACCTCTCTCCGCGCATGCGCAGACCTCCCCCCACCTGCCTGCGCAGGTGGGCGCGGGGGGGTCTACGGCGCATGCGCGGCGCCTCTAGGCGGGGCGGGGGGGGTCTGTACCTCAGGGAGCTGAGCTCGCCCTCCTGAGGGGCGGCCCCGTCCCCTGCGTTTGCCCGGCCGGTAGCCTGCAAGCGTGAGCAAAGAGGTGTTTGTCCTCGGCGGCGGTTCCTTTAAAGTTTGCTAATTGCCTCGCGTGAGGAGAGGGAGGAGACGAAGGCCGCGTTTCAGGTCTCTTTGGCTGGACTGGGCTTTTTGTGTAGAAAGAGCGTGTCAGACGTGGAGCCCCAGAGCCCCCATGCTGTGCTTTGCCGTGAATTCCTCTACGTGCTCCTGCACTGTGAGGGGCAACGTTACACCGCAGCTACAGCATTGCCATGTACTTCTAAACGCTGTGTCAGACTAAGACGATGAGCTGCTGATGCTCTGTGACTATTACAGTGTACTCTCTTCCGGATCTAGGTGATGCAGCCTCATTCTGTGCTGCCTGGTCCTCCTCGCCTTTGCCCTCCACCGGCATCGCTCACCCCAAATGTGGGGTGGGCTCCCCATGCCGTGGGGGGAGAAGGTGAGGCTGATACAGGGTCATGTTCCCTGTGATCATCAAAGAATAGAAATGGGGAGAAGTTTGTAGGAACCTTGATATGCTTACACTTGTCAGTACTTTGTTTAGATAGTTTTGCTAATCTTCGTAGGAGTTAGGGTACTGGTAGGTTTTACAGAGACTCATGTCTGCAAGTGCTGCTCTCAGGACTGAGATTCTTGCATGTATTTTGTGAAGTAAAAGTTGTACCAAGTCTTCCCTTGCTAAGAATATAACCTACAGTGTTAACAAGACAAAAAAAAAAGTTATTTGTACTTAAACAAGGACATGGTAGTAGGGAATTTTCTAAGAAATATGTATTCTCACATAAGTTGCTTTTAGAAAAGACAATGTCCCATTGCGTCCTGAGTAAATACGGCATAGCACATATGGCTTACCAAGATGATGCAATTCATCTCCCTGTTTTGTTTCTGCTCAACTAGGTTGGCTTTAAACAGTCTTTTTTTTTTTTAGCGGATCTGATTTTAAATAATGTTACTGTCTAATAACTAAAAACAAACAAACAAAAAAAGCTCAAGCATCTTAGATGTTTGGTCACTCTTTGGAAAGATATTTCAAACTGTTTTTTGTTTTCAGGAAAAATGGAGACTTCTTCCAGCATTTCTAAAGGTTAGTGTTATGCACTCATTTCATGGCATGAACACTTAGTCTCCTTTCTAACTTTACATTACCCTCTTCTAACTTTTGCTGTTTCCCAGAATACCTGTCCTCACCTTCTGTGTGGTTTTTGTGTGGGGTTTTGTTGTTGTTGTTTTTTTTTTTTTTTTTAGTCCCATGCAATTATGGGTAAACTTGTTACACGGATTGGTTTCTTGGTTAATTTACAGATTAATTTGTGGAGACATTGTTTTAGAGGTCTGCATTTTTGTATGGCTGTTCTCAAGGAACAATATATGTATGTAATGTTTCTAGATTATTTTACTGTTGTAGTGGCACTCAGAGACCATATTCGTTGTCTTTATGTAAGACTGTGGTGTTAGGTTTGTAGTTGTCTTTGTCATAGGAAGCATATAACCACAGATCTGGGTTCTGCAAAGGCTTGAATATATGTATAGCTTCCCTCGTGAAGTCAGATCTTGACTGAACTCAAAGATTACTAGTGTCTTAATTTCAGTGCTACTCATATAATCTGGTATTAGGTGAAGGCACAGTTCTATATAAAATGCCATTGGATGTAATAACAGGACTAGTTGGAACTGAGGAAGGAGAAAGGCAGTAATGAAATTTGTATCATAGAGGCGACAGGTAAAATTTGTGATGTACATAGGTACCTTCAGGGAATTGCAGCCACCTCTGCACCCGTCATCAGTCTTCAGAAATGTTGCCCACTTCAGCAAGGTTCTTTTCTGCCTCACTTTGTTAATTCCTTTCCTTCCCACTTTCAATACCTGCACTTCTCTCTTTGTTGCATCCTTGAGTGTTTGATCCTAGCAGGAAAACAAAGTTCAGAAGTCAGTTACAGATTGTGTACATGTTCACTTTGGTTGAGGACTGTGAAGATGCTTCAGGGCCCTAATGAATCCTGTTTCTGTGTCTCTCCTAGCAACCACATGAATTTCCATCATGAGCTTGAGCTAGTGATATTGTCTGAATTCTTGAGACTGTGAAAAAGGGAGGGCTGCTGATTGTGCGGTGCAATTTACTGTGTGCTTTATGCCAAGTGTATCCATCCCGCATTATTTCCAGCTGGTGAGCCCTTTACTCTAGGGCTGCTGATGGTGGTCTGGCCTTTCTGTTGCATGTTAGTTTATTTATGCCAACAGTGATACAGTTATACAAAGCTGTTGTTGTGCATTACAGTTTCTATGGTGAAGTTTTCTTTCAATAAAGCTGTAGATATTGCCTCATAAAAAAATGGAAAGAACTACCAGCCTGATTTCTAGACATTAATAAATCCATAATATTTTCTTGCCTATATCATATGACATGCAATGTTTTTGTAAATTAGGGAAACTCTTATCTAAAGAATTTTTCTCTGGAGTCATTCCTCCTTTGTCTTAACCCATGGAGGCTTCACTAAACAGCTGGATTTGTCATTGTAAGCTTCCCATTTCTTTCTAATAATTGCAGAATGAACTGTTGCCTATCATGTAAACTATATAAATGCATCTGTTTTCTGTATGAAGTTTTAAGTCTTGTAATGTGTTAGTTGTTACGGGATGTTCCAAAGCTTAAAGCCCTCTGTGAGCATGTAAGCATGTGTCTCGATATCAGCTAGCACTCCTTCCTTTTCAAGGCTGGATTTTGCACTGTAGTTAGGGTAGTTACACCTTTTATTTCTGCAAACACCAATCTATTAAGAAAATGAATGCTTCTTTTAGTATTCCTTCAAGCCAAAATCTTTCTTTTTTTCTGTAATACCAGATCATTTTACTTGGTATAATCTCCCTTCTTTTGATTGCTCTGGACACCTTAAACTCAAATCCTTGAAATGTACCGTATCGATTCATTACCTGGGGGAACGGGGTACTGTTTATTCTGTGTGATATTACCCCTGGGCATGTTCTCTCTCTTCCTGCCTACAAATCAAACTCAGATTTCTTATGAGCATCCTGCCCTCCTGTGACTGTTTCCTTGCTTATTGACTTCTCTCTTTCACATCCCACTTCTCTTCCGTCTCCCCTGTCTCATTAGCCCTCCCTCTCATTCTTCTTTATGCCAGCTGCTCTTGTTAGGGTGCAGACAACTTCTTTCTCAAGTAGCACATATAGTTAATTATACTATAAATGATTAAAATTATTTCAAAATAATAGCAAACTGATAAAATATTTTGACTTGCAATGGCTCTTGTTTGTTTATATGAATTTCAAAGTCTATTGGGTGTTTACTTTGTACAGTTACTGAATTACTTTTCTGACTCAGAGAACAATGATAGCTGTGGTGTAAACCTGGAAATGTACAGTGTAGAACCTGACCAATCGTCCAGGCAGTTCTTGGAAGTTTGCCAACTGAAAGAATTTAGCACAGAACCAAAAGCACTTATAAAAGCTTGTATCTTTATTTCTGCCTTGTGTGATTAATGTTATTGAACCTAATTTTATTTGCTGCATGCATGTATTTTCCAGGTGAAAGGACTTGTGAAGCAGCACATAGACTCATTCAACTATTTCATCAATGTAGAGGTATGCTTTCTTGGTGTGAAGAGAGTGGCTCTTAGTACTCAGAAAAGGCACATGATTCTATTTTTTATTTTTTTTTCCCTCCAGATAAAGAAAATCATGAAGGCCAATGAAAAAGTTACAAGTGATGCTGACCCAATGTGGTACTTGAAGTAAGCATGAAATGATTTCCATATCAGTAGTAGCATGTGTACTATCTCATGGGTTTCTTACTGGCTATAAAATAGCCAATGGCTGTGTAGGTATAAATCAAGAGAGTATTTTCCATGACTTATCTCTTATTTGGAGCATTGAAAGATGGGAAGATTTAAAGAATAATCATGTGAAGCAGACTTAATAGCCAGCTGTTAACAATAGCTTATGTTACCATTTTTCTGTAATTTAGTAATCTCAGATGAAAGATGGGAATTTCTTTTTGTCTATTTGCAAAGGTAACTTGGGGTTTATTGCATGCACAGTTTAAATTTTAAATAACTAGAACACAGCTCAAATATACTGAGTTACTTTGGGAAGAATCATTGCTCACTATTAATCAACTTAAGTTCATCAAAGTAACTTCATTTTTCAGTATATGTAGAATTCTGCTTCCTTCAGGTCACCTGAAAAATATTTGGCTCATTACTCATTTTGGAACTGTTTGTTTTACAGGTACCTCAATATCTATGTGGGTACTCCAGATGTGGAAGAAAGCTTCAATGTGACACGACCTGTATCGCCTCATGAGGTATTAATGTTTGCATCTGTCTTTGATCTTGGGAATGTCTCGGGTAGTAGCTGCGTCTAACTTTATTTTGAGTATGTGCCTGCTGCATTAGGTGATGCAATGCATTCGACCATCACTGTATAAAGAAGCCTCAGAGATTTAAACATGATGTAATAAATGCCACATTTTTTTCTTTTACTTTTTTCTGATGTGCGAATGGCTGTATTCAGTGTTTCATGGTAGATGTATTTGAGTGGGTTTTCATGAAAGTAGTGAAAAGTACTTCTCTTGCTTAATCTTGTTGCTCTGCTTGTGACAGAGCTGAAGTCCTCACACTACAATGTAGTGTTCTTTGTTTTTATTAACTTCTTTTTAATATTAGTCCAGCTACTGTCTGCACCATAGGTCACTTCAGTCTCCCTTTCCCTTCCAGTCTTCTTTGGGAATGCATCTCTCATTTTTTGCTCACAGTTTTTAAGTCTGAGTCATAGAGCAAACATGAAAACTGTGAGCAGAAATGGATGGAAGTTGATAAAATAATAAGAAACTGCAAAAGAGCGTTAACCTTATGGGGAACATATTTAACTTCTTTGCACTGCTGTAACCATGTAGGTTAACAAATGGGTTGTGTACTTCTGGAGTAAAGACGCATGTTGGAGAACAAATGCTGCTGTGACTGACATCAGAGTCTGTTGCTTTTGGCAGGATACAGGGTAGATTCTGTACGTATAAGAAAGCAAGAAACTAAGATAAGGTTTGGACCTTGCAGGATTGCTTCCAGGTATCTAAAGCCATTCAATTCCCTTCAGAGATTGGTCAGGAACAAAGTATTCCTCTCCTGCTGCTATGCCTTGAGATTTATACCACTGCAACAGAGGTAATGACAACCTCTTTTTGGCCTCAGAGTGGGAACTGAGCTTGAAACTTGCACCTTTTTTCCCCCATTTACCTACATATAGCCTGTTGTCAACCTAATAAATCGGTTCATCTATCAGACACTTTTTTCCTTGCTATATAGACTTGATACTTGGAAGTTGGATTGTTGGGGGTTTTTTTCATGTAGTGTACGTGGCACACTTTAGATTCTGTCACAAAACACATTCAGTGCTTTGGAGAAATTCTGTTTAAAAAGCCATCTAGTGGCTGCCTCTTGTGCATAGCCACGTTTTCTGTCTCCAGTGACCTGACTCTAATCTCATTTAACTCGATGGAAAGATTTTAAGTAAGGCCAGTAACTCAGCCATCAACAGTGCAATCAGATGTAATACAGGACAGTTCATGGATCTCACAAATGTGTAGCTAATGTTAAATCACTAGGTACAAATGTGCACAAAATGCAGTGGGAAGTATTTTCTATGTATGAATGAAATTGCATGCAAAAAATTGTTTGTAGCTAACAACTTGTATCCAAGAGTGCAGGTATTAAAATGCTTGCTTACTGTATAATTTTAAAGTATATGAGCAGAAGAGGGCAAAATAAATGCTTCATAGAGCATATTGACCTTTAATTTAGAATAAACTATTCTTGCATCTCATATTCTCATTGATGCTTAATGCTAGTGCATCATTTCCTCTTTTTTTTTTTTCAGTGTGTTACACGCACATGAAGGCCACAGTTATTTTCTTAAATAGGATGCTGATCAGGTCAAACCAGGGGTGCAATTTAAAAAAACAAAAAATACAAAACAAAGAAATTGGATACTTATGAGTATGTCATTACATTTCTCTGCTAGAGGCTTCCCAAAGACACCTAAAATGATCAGATTTTCATAAAGGTCTTGAGTATTTTACCTATTTTCAATCAAATTTGGGAGTTGTTATATCCTTGGTTTCCTTGAAGATCAAGTTATGCCTGTCTTTGATCTCTAAGTGTCTAATGTAAGGAGAATTTACATCAAAGAAGGTGATACTGTAATATTCCAGCATTTGTATTTTTGTATGTAATTCTGATTTTATATCTGTGTCTTGTGTGGACAAAGCACGCACAAAGAATCCCAAAGCCTTTTTTCCCCTAAGTAATAGTAATGAAACTGTCTAACTCTCCTTCTTATGCAGTCCTTATGGGAGTTTCATCAACTGTTCATACAGATTAATTTAAAGTAATTAGAATGAAATATTCTCAGTTACTTTTAAATTCAATGAAATTGCTGGGAGCATAATGGGACCTAGTTTCCTACAAGTCACAGCTTGAAAACTGCTGGTGCACATCAGTATTTTATTACTAGGGAAGTGGTTTACTTTTTAATGTGGAGAGAAGGAGCATACAGTTTGCAATGATTCTTGAGGCATATTTTTCCATACAGTTGCATCTTCAATGCACAGCACAATCTTAACTGCCTTTTATTAATGCATAATCAATACACTGAAAGACTATAGAGCCATAAATGTACAAGTCTGAATACTGATAAACCTGTAATTGTGGAGCTCAGAGGTATAGAATGCTTAGCGAAGTCACAAATGACCTGCTGTGAGTTGCTCAGTTGTATTCAGCAAACGCAGTAAACCTTGTCTTGCATGAAGATACGCAATACCTTAAGGGCTAGCAACAGAGTCATAAAGTGAGGCTGAGGAGAGCAGACCAGAAAGATTGGATTAGAAATGATTGAGCCTTGAGCTATATAATGTCCTATATATGTATATCCTGCTTCTCTTGCTATCTGAGGAATTTGCAAACA
This sequence comes from Buteo buteo, assembly GCF_964188355.1. NCBI lineage: Eukaryota > Metazoa > Chordata > Aves > Accipitriformes > Accipitridae > Buteo > Buteo buteo. Next base: position 5,450,238 of record NC_134189.1, on the reverse strand, counting down.
AATTCTGGGAATCTTTACAGGAGGGGATGCTGTAGTGAGGCTTCTGTAAGTCATCTTTAGAAACGGTACCATACAGTGAGATTTTCTCATTCTATTAATAAGGTAGCACAGTGTCTCTTTTACTCTTGTGTGTTTACCTTCTATCAAACTGCATATGACAGCACAACTCTTCAGCTGTTGAGAGTCTTCTTACAGAAAAGTCCCTGACCTGAGCACTGCTCTCAGAGCCTGTAGCATAGTATGGTCTTTGTGTCAGCTCTGCTGATTAGGCCTGTTTGTTTACTCGAACAGTTTAGAAGTTATGCTCTGCAGTGCTGTCATCTGAAGACACAGATCCACTGGCTGCTTTTGAAACATCACAAGAATTTTATTTGGGTTTTTTTGTTTTGTTTTGTTTTAAACCGGAGACTCTGTCAAACATAGTTCAGGTACCATGAGGAGCTTGGTCAAGCTTCGCTTTGCTTGATTTCTTTGTGAGGACTTACAGGAGGCAGGGCAAACATGGGATGTTTTAAGAGAGACTCTTCAGTTTGTAAGCTAACATCTAACCACATGACTGTTCTCCTTTTAGTGCCGCTTGAGGGACATGACTTATTCTGCCCCGATTACAGTGGACATTGAATATACACGAGGTAGCCAGAGGATCATACGCAATGCATTACCCATTGGCAGGTAAGATACTGTATGTTGAGCTTCTGGTATTAGTTTTTATTTGCTGCTTTGTTGGGGAGAGTTTTTACTGCAAAATAAACGTGGGCTAACCTTGCTTCCTTGTTAAAAGAAACAGTGAGCATGCAAATCTTGATGAACAGCTCTTCAGGATGTGATTGTTAGGTTCTGTTACAAGATTTCATTTTGCAAAAGCTTTTGGAAATCTGTCTCCTTCCAAAGGATGGATGATGTCTATGTTTGTATTGATATAAAACCAAAGAGGGAAATATATGAAAGAATACTGGATCTGCAAGTTGCATTATTGCAAAATGAAAATAATCATGTTTGCTTTGTAGCCAAATTACTCAGTCTTTCATACATAATATGTAGAGATGCATCTGTGGAAGGCGGATGGTAAAACCAGCAAAGCAAGCTTTAGTTCTTCTGTACGAGGTTAATCTCTCTTTTAAAATTGGTTTGGTTTAGAGCCAAGGCTGAGCTTTGTGGAGAAATGTGAGGATTTTTTTCTGGTTTTGTTTTTCTAAAGGCTGTCAAATGACTTGAGGTTATTAGTATTGTGAAGGATATGTAATTTCTTAAAGAAAAAGTAGTGTGCCTTAGGGAGAAAAACAAGCTCTTAGTCATACCAAAAAGGCAAAATACCTGGCAGTTCTAGAATTTATTGAAGGCAAAATTCCATTTTAAAGGCAATAAAGATGTCTGTCTTTTGTAGACAAGGTTTCTTAAAGACTGACCCTGCGGGCTTTGAAGGTCGGTGTCTTACAGAGATTGTTTACTGTGTGACTGTGCATCTTACCAAAGGTGGAATACTGGCAGGAAAGAGAAGATAGATACCTAAGGAGCTACACTTCTTGTAGTGAAGTTTTAAGCTAGTATATAAAAAAAAAATATACTTTAACTCTGTTTTTAACTCCCTAAGCATGGAAATTGTTTTTAATTTCTTGGAATACTTTTCCACCACTTCATGTTGCTTCACAAAATGCTTGCTGCAGGCTTCTGTACAAAGGCACCAGAGAAATCAGAGCTACTACTGGGGAAACTTCATACCTAGGTTATGCATTAGAGGCACTATCTGTCTGCAGCCATAATGTGTGATTGCTATGTGGGAAATCAGATCTGAACTAGCTTTTTCTAATTAAAACTGGTAACAGTGGATCCGCAATGGCATGTTCTTCAGTGCAGACTGTACTGGTTTTGGGGACCAGGAGTCTTTGTACTAGTAATCATTGGCCTTGGTGACAGTGCTTGTCATGGATGCCTGTAGTAGCTGCATAAAAATTAAATAGGAAGTCTTCAGTCTCTGCCGGTAGATGTCCATTTTCAGGTCTGTCTTTTCAAACTACATGTTCAATGAAATAAGGTGGGATTAAAGGAAAAACGTGTTGTTCATAGCTCGAATATATTCTAATTACCTTACACGTGTTTTCTCCAGTTTGTTCAGCATGGTTTTTGTTCTGAATTTGACTACTCATGTTTTTCTATCTGAATCTAAAGTAAAAGTGTGCCTGGTTTTCTTGCAGAATGCCTATAATGCTGCGTAGCTCCAATTGTGTTCTTACTGGGAAAACTCCAGCAGAATTTGCCAAACTTAATGAATGTCCTTTAGATCCAGGTACATTTGCATTCATGTTCTTTTTTCCCATCTGTGCTTTTAGTTTTAAATCTTTTTCAGCAAAGAAATACCCCATTGGTATGTTTCCTGCCACTGTGAATTCATTGTGGGAACTTCTCAGGTGTATGTAGGCTTTTGAAAATAGTAAGAAATGGTTGACAGCATGGAATGTTTGTATTTGAAGGTGGAGTTTTCATCCACAAAAACAATACACCAAAATTTTGAAAAAGTTGAGAAGTGTATATAGCATTGTACAGTGATGTGTTCTATGGGAACAGAGATGGAGTTTGTTCATGAAAATGAAGAGGTTCAGGGGAGAGTGGAGTATAATGGTGTCCTCCAGAGCAGGCACACTCATTTGTTGCCTTTTGTAAAGCCAGAATAAAGTATTACATGATAATATTTGAAATGTGGAGAGGAGATGAAGGGTTATAACAAGCAACTTCTTTGGTTTTTATCTGCGGCCTTTGAAGCATGCACTGGACATGTTCTGTGCTTGCATGTGATGGCAAGATACAGTGACGTGATATGCTGTGCTGGAGAAACATTAATAGACAGCTACAATTTAAGAGAGGAATCTGTCATGGCTCGTGCAGATTCCTTGTATTGTCTTAGATACAGCAAGGGCATTAAAATAATTTGTTAAAAGTAATACAAAAGAAATTTCTCCTGGAGTGCTGGAGAGATCAAGTTGGTAGTTACATAAGACTTACTCTCTTTATTTGATATGAAGCATCTGAAATGGCCAGTTCTTTTTTGATGTCCTTATGATACACTCTTCTGACAGGCAATATTTTTACCTAATTTGTAGAACTAACAATTCTGTAACATCTTTTAATAAGTATGGTTACCTTAAGGTTTGGGTTTTTTTACAGCTTTGCAGTTTTTGGTCTGCCTGTCCGAGTACTTCCCAAATAAAGTTTTAGAGCCCAGATACTATGTGTGAGCCTAGCAAAAGTTCTGTTTAGTCCAGTGGAACATTTTCATAGTTACCATTGGTTCCACACAGAGTTTGTTCTTTACTCTTTTAAGGGAGAATTTACTCTCCTGTTTTGTCCTTTGTGTACTTAGTCTGTTTACTTTCTAATAATTTATATTCAAAGGCATATTGAAGGAGGTGAGTAAGGTGCAAGGGTACTGACATGCAAAATCTTTCTCTTCTATTGAATAGGTGGCTATTTCATTGTTAAAGGTGTAGAAAAAGTCATCCTTATTCAAGAGCAGTTATCCAAAAACAGAATCATTGTGGAAGCTGATAGAAAAGGCACAGTTGGCGCTTCTGTTACCAGGTAAGTGCCTGCAATTACATACAGGAGATAAAACCAAAGCTTTAAAAGTTCATTGTTGTAGTTGAAGTAGCCACATAGTTTTCTTCCTAGTACAGTTTAACAGGAAAAAACTAGACATTCAATGCCCCTCTCTTGCTACTGTCATTTTGTACACTAAAACATCAGTCCCGAAATCAGTTAGTATAGTATTCCCACAAAAATCAGTGGGAGTTACTCATACACTTCAGGATTCATCCCAGATTAGAAAAAGCAAGTTCTAATTTTTAACATAAAAAAGTGCACTTCCTAATTGATGGTGTTTGGTCTCATTTTGCAGCAAGTAACATGGACATTACTGCAGTGGAAAATGGATGTAACCTTTTGTCTGACTCTCTAAATCAAATTGGTGTAAAAGTTTTTAAAGGCAATTGAGAAGGAAACAAAAATCAAATATTTTTGTACAACACAATTTATTGAAAATGGCACGGTAGTCTAAATTTGGCCTTTTTGTTGGGGTTTTATTTACATTTTATTTGCCTTTTGGTTTTGTTTTTAAGCTGCATGCTGGTATAATATGGTGCTTGTCACTGTTCGGTGTGAGGGCTGTTTTTTAATTCTCCACAGACCTCTTGCATCTCTCCTAGCTCCTTTACTGTTCCACAGTAAGCATAGATGAGGCTAAACATACAACACAAAGTACTGTTATTTCATTACTGTTGTTGCCACAGTACCTGTGCACAGTTTGACCTTGCTGGTTATATCCAAGTTGATGATAAAAGCATGCAAAGACAATTTTGAAAAGTACAGGCTTCTACTTGCTTAAGTCGAATATTGACCTTCCCCATCACAGGTCATAATACCATCTTACCTTGGAATTACAGGGTGATGTCTGGCTGTTTTAATGTAATTTTAAAAAGAGGTGAAAGTGGGATTAATTCAGCTGAAAGATTGCTCAAGCTTGGTAAGATTTATACAGAAGATTCTAGGAATGTCAGTGCAAACTTTCTGTTGGACATAATATATATTTTTTTTTAACTTCAGTTCCACTCATGAGAAGAAGAGCAGAACAAATATGGTTGTGAAACAAGGAAGATTTTACCTCAGGCACAACACTCTGTCAGAAGATATTCCCATTGCTATCATATTTAAGGTAATACAACTGTTGGTTTGGAAAAAAAAAAGGCAAAAAAAAAAAAGCTGTGCTATAGCTCAAGAATGAAGATTGGTGGCAGCTCTCAGAAGTTAGTATGTACAGAAGGACTTGGCAGGGCTTAGAGAATGCAAGGTTTTTTCTGCGGGGAGGTCATCCTTATTGTACAGCAAAAAGGAGAAGAAGTGCTGCATTTTTCTGCAAGGAGAGCATTGCTGCGGCAAGACAAATGCCTGCTACCCCCTTACTGTTTTGTAAGGTCCCTCTGCACTGCTGGCTATGCTCCTGTTGCTACAGAAAGTCAGAAGGCTTTTGGTTTCTTTTGTTATGACCTGTGTTGCAAACTTGTGTTAAGGGTCTTTGTTTCTGGTTTTGGTCCTCCTCACCTCCAACTTGTGGACTGCTGAGTAGCTCAACACCCTTTGTTTCAGATCCGGGGACATGACATAGCCAGGAGCTTGTCATACATGACTTCCAGTCATAACCGTAAATGAAACCGATAGCCTTTGGGGAAGTCTTGCAATTCTTAGACCTGTTCTTAAATCCTTTAAGATTACTAGTGAGTTGCATTTCTTGGCAGTTCACTTGCTTCCCCTGTGAATGAGCTCGGCCTCAGTCAGAATACTTGAGAATCCCTGCCTGATTTAGGAGCACTCACCAGTATCTTCAGTGCAGTGAACATATGGACAGGCATCATAGCTTTGAAGCGATCTCCGGTGGAACTGATAAAGGGCTGTGAGAGGCATCAACCCTTGATTCTGGGCAAGAATTGGGGAGTATTTGCCCTGCCAGCTGAGCTGGTGACAGTGTCATGCCTTGGCTGCCATTGCGTGTGAAACTGCCAGAACTGCTTTCTTTCGCCCTCTGCTTCTCTCTTTCATTTTAATTCACTCAAGGGTGCATGCAACTGAAGGCGTAACGATGACTACTCCCTTTGTGCCCAGCAGGACTGGAAGCAGGCTGGTAGCCCATCTGTGTGTGGTATTGAACGCATTGGGCTACAGCCCGTTAAGGTGGGTGGACATCCACTGTCCGACCGTGCCTTAGGCTAGGACCTGTCCTCCCAACAGCTGGTAGCTCCTTCCGTCCTGTAGGCTTCGCTGCTGCCTGTAGGTTTGCAGCCTGGTGCAGTGCATGTGCAGAAGGAAACTGGGCAGCGGTCTTGGAGGCACTGTTCACAGGGAAGGTGGCTTAGGGCACAAAAATGCCTCTGACTGGATCTAGCAACCAATAGAAGTAAATCCTATAGCTCCCCTTTGGTCTTCACTGTAATGGTTTACAGCTCGGAAGGTTTGGGGAGCAGATAGTCGCTCAAGGAAATAAATTGCCAGGAGAGGGCAGCACTTGCTCACAGCATCCAAACAGTTTCTGCCACCAGTGCTGATTTGTTTGTGTTGGCAACTACAGACTTTTCTGTGTTACCACAGCTCTTTGGCTGATGGAGAGTTGTAAGAATCGGTTTTCTTGTAGGAAGTGCTTTGGGTTTGGTACTAGAAAATAGTTTAATAATTGGATTTAGACTTGAGAAACAAATGTCTGTTATCTCTGATGAACCTAATCTCTTCAAGTAGTTGGAGAAGATCATCTGGTTTTAGTGACCAATGTTAAAGGAAGTTGAGAAATTATTTGTGGACAGAAATGCACATAGAAGTGTCAGAATTAAGTTCACAACTTTTCTGTTGCAGGAAAGTGTTAATGTGGCTCTTAATCCATTTGCTCAAGTACCAAACAGCTGGATTCCACCTTCACTTACAGACTTTTATTACATTTTGTCACCCCCTGCTGGTATAGATAAATACCTGCTCACAGAAGAGTAACTGCTCTGGGTTATTAAGCCTGAGGAGGTGGTTGTTGGGGTTTTTATTAAGCAGCATTGTACTGACTATGTGATCATTTTCTGACAATGCTTGCTGTAATTATCCCCCTGCCTATATGTACCTTTTATATTCTAGATAACATTGCATAGTTTTTCCTTTATTTATTGAATAAGGGGTTACAGTTGTTAGAAGCTCTTGGCCGTAATGCTTTTCAAAGTTTTCTATTGATTTAATCCAGTACCAAATTAGCTGCACCCACTTCAACTATGCTGAATGTTCTATTCTTGACTGGCACTTAACTGTACTCATGAGTGATCATTTTCTTTACCTTTCCTTTAATGACATGTGAACTTCAGGGATCTTCTGTCCACTTTTGATGAGTCTCCAGCTGGAAACTAAAAAACCCAGACAGTCTTTTCAATGGATTCTTAGGCAGGCACCGGCCTCCGATCTTTCTTTCTTGGGCATTGCTGTAATGCAGAATTACTTTTGTATTTAACTACTAGAAGCAAGCTTACAAACACTATAGCCCTGCAACTGGAAAATCCCTAATTTAGGGATCCCCCTGTAGCCTCAGCTCTCCCACATGGCAGTAGTATACATAGGAGATTTGTTGGAAAAGCAAGGAGAAGAATTCCTTTCTGCTGAGACCCAAGCCGTGGGCATGGAGCATGGGTCTTCCTCATTACTCATAGGTGTTTTGCTTCTTGTATAGATACACATCTGCAAGGGGCAAAGTTAAGCTGTACAGACAATCTAAGGTCTGAAGTTTTGGTTGCCTTTGCCCCCTTAACTTCTACTGTAGCAACTCTTTGTATAATTTCCAATTAAAAAATAAACTGAGAAAGCAATGACAAAAATTTATTGCTCTGCATTTCCTCCCAGACCAGCATCCAGGCTGCAACCAAGTTCGACAGACCTCTGTGTTTTGACTAAGAAAATAACTAGTAATTGGTAGAGGGCTGCTATCCAGTGCATGGGCCAGCTAGAGGGGATAGTTTTGTCAGGGACTATCTGAGAGTCAGTGGGAGAAGGTTGGGCGATTTTGGATTGTCTTTCTAGTCCCAGTAGCTTTAAATGGCCCAGTGTTTCTGCAAATGACGTAAGGTGTAGATCAGGTACAGAAAATAATTGTAACTTTACAGAAAAGAAAGCAAGTATTGGAGATCTATGATATAATGTGGATTTAAAGCTACCGCAACTGTGATGTGGAGGTGTACTACTATCCCTTAAACATCTTTGTCAAAAGCAAGGGCTGTGCAGTAGGGAGTATTACAAACACTACCCCCTGACAGAGCTGCAGCCTAAAATTCATAAAGAGCTCCCTAGACTAGAATCTAAGAGCACTTTTGTGTTTCAGGCATGAGTCATGGACACTTCTTAGCTGCATGCTAGGGTGAGACCTGAACATACAGTGTTCCCCATAATTTTTTTTCTTTCATGGTGAGGAAGGAAACCCAGGTGCATGGGCTGTGGGGAGGGGTGGAAATAGTGTGGATCTAAAGGTCACTTGATCTGGATAAGTGGGGGGACTGGACTGTGTAGGGTCACCCTAAAGGTGGCATCTGCCTTGCAGTTCATCCTTATCCATAGTCTCTTCTGAACTGCAAGACTGAATGACCTTGTTCTGCAGCTTTGCTTTTCTGCCAACCAGACCTGTAAGGATCTTTGTGATTGGCATATTCAGCGATTTAACAGCTAGTTGTGCCGAGCACATGTAAGTTGTAGTTCTGTGAAGTTTAGCCCACTGACAACAGATAACTGAAATTTGATAGGCTACAAAAGGCATGGTCCTGGCACTATTCTGGGACAGACTTGAAGATTCTGCCCTTCAGATGTGGGCGAGTTAGTGCTTTGTTGCTGTGCTAGCTTAAACACTTTTTTTCTAACCTTTCTTCTTGAAAGGACAGAAGCATTTGTGCAGCCCATATATACATGTAAATGCAGGTTTTGGTTTGAAGCAGTGATATAAATTGGACAATTTTGCCCCCAAAGTATGTATTTGTTGAGGTTTTTAAAGGGCTGTCAACTACCTTGTAATGGGAACCAGACACAACTAATTTGCTTCCTGCTTACTGTGTAACATTGCTTCGTTACTTAATATACACATGCAACCAGAATGGTATTTAGGATGTCCTGAGTTGACCTGCAACCCCAGGAGACCTTTGTTTTAGCTGTGTGTCAGTTGGGCATAGATCATAGGGCTGTGTGAACTGTGTGGATGGGTTTTTTGAATATGTCAGGCTATGAGCTATGCACATTTTATCTGGGGGGCTCAGACAGTTTTAGGTAGCAATGAGCATTAGAGGAGGTGTGGAATATTTGTGTAGTACTTCAGGGTTACAGGTGAGGTAGAGCTGCTGCTTTTGCAGGGAGCTTCCTACATTGCAGGGAGTTAGAGCTGTTTTAAGGTAAAGGCTATTTTTCTTTTGGGTTTGTAATCTTGATTCGGTAGGCTTGAGTGAGTCCTGGGAGCGGAAGTAAATGAAGGTTGCATGCTGCACCAAAACTGGCTGGGGAAGGAAGAGAATTATAAGTAACCTAGGGGGACTTAAAAGTTGAATTTTACAACCTAATTGCTAGGTGAAGTATCTTCAGTTTATGTGGGAGCTATAAGGAGCTGCTCTAGGACCTGAGGCAAAAGATTTGAACAGCAGGTCAAGTTTCATTTTTACAAACCTGTGTTAGTCTTGGAGCTGTTAAGATGCAGCTCTAGAGGAACAGCTGAATGGTGGTCTTACTGGATCTGCAGAATTACAGGTTCCCATGGCTGCAGTTTCATAGCCCGTATCTTTTGAATTATGAAAGCTCCAGACCAATTCTGTCTGTGATGTCAACCTTGAACTTCCTTGACATCTTTTTAATCCAGTCATCTGCCTGTCTCCATTCTGTAATTTAGCCTGATGGACTGCAGAACTACATTCTAGGGAAGTGCCATGGAAACGCCTAGACATCATCATTAAGACATGAGCTGGGGGAGGAAGAGCTGGGCTCGCAGTCTCTCATGCACACTCTCTTATATGTACATGTGAGTGTGCACACACAGGCACATGCATACACACACGTTTTGGGCAGCAGGAACCTTCCCAGTCCTAGGAAGTGGCTTACCCCAGTTGGACCACTTTCTCCTACTCAGGATGATCTGAATAGTCTGAATGTTCGCTTTGACTTGTCTGCCTTATGTCCATTGACTACTAGCCTTCCAACCATGCTCTTCAATGGCCTGCTACTGTCTCCTTCCTCATCCCTTCACTGCTACTGTTAAGTTATCCCTTTGCAATGTCTCCTTCCCCTCCACCTCCCCCTAAAATTATCGACATCGCCTTCCAATCAAAAATAAACAAGACATCTTGTCTCCTGCTATGCTTTTATGTTAATTCCCTTTCCCTTGGCTTTGTCCTGGGATCATGAGCACTTTAAGTATAGGACCCATTCCTACTTTGCATGTCCTCAATGTTTCTGTAACACAAGCAACAACCCAGGAATATTTTATTACTATCCTAGTGATGTTACAGGCTAATTCTAGAGTACTTCTTTGGTTTTGTTTTTTTTTGTAGAAGTGCAATATCAGGGCCAAATTTACTAAAAAAGAAAAGTGTTAAGATTACAAATCTATCTGATACCAGCATGGGCCTGTTGCTTGCCCTGTTAGTGTTGCATGTAGGTGGATTTGCATATGCAGCTTTGCCCATGATTGTTGAGAGTACAGAGGAGAAGAGATGGGTTTACTTTTAGGCTATTGTATCAGCGCATCTTTTTCAGTCATTTGCCTAGGTTTATAGTTATGACTTATAAATTAATTTCCCCCAATTTGCATTTATCTAACAATACAACATATATTTGGTGGTAGATCCCAGCCTTTCCCACACACAAATTCAGAATGCTCAAGTGAGTTTGCTGCTACAAACTTCAACTAGAAAATCTACATGGGCGTAATTATATGTCCTGTTCTCATCTTGTTGTCAGACTTCTGATCAGAGAATTCATCAAGTTAGAAGAAATCATCAACCCTTTTTAATTTACCAGGGCTTTCTGTTTTTTAATGGACGAAAGAGCATAGTAAAACTGCAGCTTGACTTTTTTTTTTCCCACTTGTTTTGTTCACTTTTTACGCGTCTCTTACGATCTGGTTGCCATCCTAAAATTAACCTGGTGGGCAGAAATAGGGTTATATCTTATCACCTTGCATTTGATGTGCTTTAGAAAAAATGTATTCCTGGTATACGTGCCTAGAGTGGCACAAAGATTCCCTTAATAACGTTTTGTTCTTCTGTAGGCTTAGTGCAATAATTGTGTGAATCCAGTTGTGGTTCTTAAACTGGTTTGCTGCTTAGCTATTTAAAGTTCTAGACACATGGAAAATTACTGTTGTGAAGCTTTCATGGTTTTGTAGAGTTTCTTATGGGTCTGGCTCTCAGGTCATGAGGGATTTTGTTAACTTCTCTGCTGAAGTTTTTAAACTACTGGGTGACCTTATTTAAAAGGGTGAGAAAGTATAATAATATTTGAAAAATGGAGATCTGAACTACAGTAATATCACTTGGGCAAATCCTGGTTCTGAAAAGAGCCTTGAGATCAGAGGGGTGACTACTTAGTGGCAGCAAACTATGATGAAACACTCTTGTCTGGTGAAGTAACTTGTGTCTTGATTTGGAGTTCAAGTCTGTCCGAGATGGTGGAATTGTCATCTGTGCTTTGCACTAAAACGGGAATGTTCTCACACTGTTATAGGTGTCTGCTACTTTTGCACTGCTTTTAATTTCTAGTAAACCACAAGGTGAAGAGAGAGAGTTTTAAGTTAAAGGAACTTCAACCAACCACTTCTTTGTTGAAAAAGAAAGAAGAAATGAAAGAAAAAAAAGAAAAAAAAAAAAGGCTGGATACTTCACAATTATAGCAACAGTTTTGCAAGGGGATAGTGTTAGCTAGGTGTTAAGCAAAGTGACACCCAATGAAGCCAATAAGAAGGGAAGGTATTAGTGCATTTTTGAGGAAAATGTGACCTTTTGGGATGCTGCCAGTTTTTAATGAGAACCAGAGTACTAGGGTCTACATAGGCCATTATTTACGATGGTCTTTGTGGCAGGCAGTTTGAAGAGTAATATGAATGCAAACGTAACTTCCTCACAAAGTTCTGAGAAACATATTATAACTCAGCCAGAAGAGGTTTAGTGAGATTATTCCATTTCTTGATATGGCAGAGCTCCAGGCAAATGTGTGAAGGGGGGAGCTTTAGCACCATCTGGAATCCACAAAGGCCTTCACTGCTGGCTGCCACCTTGAAACACTTACTGATAGAGAGATTTTTCTAAACCTGTTAAGCGCTTTCTTAGTTTATTAAGCTTTTTCCGCAGTATAAAGTCTAACAAGGTGTCCAAGGATCAGTGAAATAATAGAATGGCTTTCAAGTGGAATTCTGTAGTGAAGTCATCTTCTAAATGCGGAGAGCTGCAAAGGAGGTAAATTGTAAACGTTCCTCAAGTAGGACGTGCTGCATCACAGTCTACTGAGTTTGCAAAATTGCTTGTGGTAAGAGACCATGTGTAATCTTTTAAGAAATTTCACCTTCCTTTATTTATTGTAGATTCCGACTTGGGTTTCATTGTTACACAGGTAGGGTTGTTATTACCTGGTTTGGTTTTTTTTTCTTAAGAAAAAACATAGAATTTAACTCCTGTCAGTGAAGAAAAAAAGGCTCTCCAAAAAGTGTGTGTGTGTTCCTGCTGCTTATCAAGATTTCCATTTAATGTTCTTCCATAGCTAGAATATGTGCTGCCAGTGCCAGATGGCACAGTTTCTTAGAGAAGAACTAGCTCTTGCTTAGTAGTAACGCAGACAAACAATACCAAATTAGCATAAGCAAATGTCAGTGAGTTAACATAAAGCCTGTGCTATTTCTGTCTTTTCTTCTTTTCCTAGGCCATGGGTGTTGAGAGTGACCAAGAGATTGTACAAATGATTGGCACAGAGGAACATGTGATGGCTGCATTTGCTCCTAGTCTGGAAGAATGCCAAAAAGCTCAGATTTTTACACAGATGCAGGTGTGTCTTTTCACATGGCCAGAGGCCATAAAAATCTGAAGACTGTGGGTATTGATCGCTTTGCTGTGTCAGCAATCAACATACACTTTGTGTTTTGAGGTTTGTTTTTTAGGGCTTATTTTAAGCTGAGGGTTTTTAAGTGAGACTTTGCTCTCACTGCCTAACTGAAAAAAACCCCTAACATCAAGAAATGCTTTGTTTACAGAAGTCCAGGGTTATGTTTTAGTGTATGTGACAAGTAGTGATGTCCATAAGATTAGGATTTTTTTGTTGAGGACAATTCCCATTTTTCAAAAAGGAATTGCATGCCCTGTTTCGCGGAAACCCCATTGGTGTGGACATGACCATTTCATCATGAGTAGATGTTCTCCTTCAATTCTAACCTCTTGTGTAAAGCCCACAATAATAGCCACCCTCCATCCTGCTGAAGACTCATCAGAATTCTCTTCAGCTCATACACTTTTTAATTAGCTAGAACACAGGCCATTTTGCTGGCAGCATTTCCATCATGTACATATTAATCTGCTAGAAGAATCTTTGAAGATTAGTCTTACTTCTGTTTCATTCTAAACTCTATTGAACCTTTCCGTGTGTGGTGTTGAGTGTTGTAAATTGAATGTCTTTCTAGTTTACATCTTTTGGGGCTTTTCAGGGTTAGAGGTAGCATGAAGGCCTCCTAATTCAGAGTCAGAAGAGTAAAATGGTGATGCTGGAGGAACATAGAGAAATGTGAAGCATCCAGGAAAGTAGAAAAACAGAAATACAGAAGTTAGTCTGTGCAAGAAGTGTCAAATGAAATGGAAAAAAAAGTGAGCTATTTGGGGAGGAAGGTAACAGATGGAAAGGATAATCTGTCATCTAGTGGAGAGGGTAATTCTTTGGCATAGGGGGCATGGCTTCATTTCCAGGCAAGAACTTCCCGTGTGGACCTGGGTAGTTTCTTTGACTCATCTGACCCTAAATTCTGCAGCTTGATTCCATTTCTTGGACACCTGGTAAGAAAGTAAGAATCCGTTAATTATTGCAAGGTACTCTTGGAGACACATGTAGATGCCACACAGTAGAGTTTGTGCCTATTAAACAGTGAGTGCCACCTCATGGTTTAATATCTGAATGAAACTTAGCAAATACACAAAAGAACTGGAGATGAAAAGTCAAATTAAATGAACTTGATATCTTTGGAATTTATATAATCCTTTTTCCTATATCCCTGCAATCCTGTTTCTTTTAATATTGTAGTAATCATGTTCTTTCACCAATTCCCATTCCAAATGTTATCAACATATGATAAACATGTTGTACATTTAATTATAATCAATTGTGTCAATTTTCAAGATTTTTCTTTTTTTTTTAACTAGCTAGTGTCACTTATGTGTTTGGTATTTTTCACTTTGCTTGGAGTTTGTATCATCTGTGGCTAGTGGGATTGCACTGACTGAGGAATACATGCAGATATCCATGTGTGTATATTTGTATAGGTTACAATTCTGATATTAACTTAATTGCCCCCCTTGACAGGCATTGAAGTACATTGGAAACAAAGTACGAAGGCAAAGGATGTGGGGAGGCCCAAAGAAAACAAAGATGGAAGAAGCACGAGAGCTGCTAGCATCAACTATTCTGACCCATGTTCTTGTATGTAATGCTTTTTTTTTAAACTGGAGTAAATTTGTGTGGTTATTTATGGTGTGAGCTTTGGCAGGGAAAAATGATTGCTTTGTAGCTGAGATAAAGTAAATCATCCTCAAAATAAAGGGGAAGATTTGGATTGAGTCAAAAGTAATCTTTATGTTTATGAAATGCTGTACCATTGAACTACTTACCATACTATGCATTTTTTCTGCATAGTCAGGTGGTATCAGCTATTAGTTCAGGACCTTATTCTCATGACCTATACCTTTATTCTGACTTGTTTTCATTTACTATCTGTTTCAATGTCACTAATGTATATTACTTTTTAGCATTTTTTAAGAAGGTAAAGTGCACAAATCCCTTTTGTAACTCCTCAGTCAGCCCAGATAACCCATTGATTTAAATGGATGTGTTTGTCTGAATAAGAGCTAAGGACCTGATCCTGAAACATCGGTATGTTTTTCTTTTTTGTTGTTTTGTTTACAGGTGAAGGAATTCAATTTTCGTGCCAAGTGCATATACACAGCAGTGATGGTGCGCAGAGTAATTTTGGCTCAAGGAGAAAATAAAGTAGATGACAGAGACTACTATGGAAATAAACGTTTGGAGTTGGCAGGGCAGGTGAGTCTTTACTTCTGAATGAAGTGCTCTTTTGGGGTTTTCTTACTATCTGCTTTTAAAAGTTGCAGAATAAGGAGCATTCCTGTCTTCTTGATTGAAGTGTTTTTCCTCTCATTTTATTTTTGTTGGCTTTTCTGTGTTGACTCATAGATATGCTGCCCTGATTGAGACTAATTATATCCTCACTTCTGTATTGCCTCTTTATACCAGAAAAAAGGACAGAGCAGTGTAAATACAGCATCAGTTCTAGTTCCATTATAACACTGTTAGTGCCAAGAAGGCAGCAGTAAGATCCATCTTCTGGTGTCCCCCTGTAAGCAGCTGGGTAAGGGAATAAACTGGGACTAAGTAGGTGCTTGCATCTCAAGTCCAGACTGTCCCGCTATGGAGAACCCAGCTTGTGTAGCAACTCACAGAACAGCGACTCAAGCCTTCTGTAATTTGGAGAAGCGTGTAAGATTGCTTATTTGTTGTCAACTGCCTTTCTAGTCTCTAGAGTAGCATGAATTAACAAAGTAAGTGGTTTAACGTTAACTTGAGGAACTAATGAAAGTGGATTGCATAGACTTCTCTGCTTGCAGAATTTTGGCACTGGAAGTAGAAGCAGTAACAAAGGGCTGTGAAGGAGGGAATGGTTTGAGGTGTCTGACTGGCACCATTCTTTTGCAGAGAGGGTGGCAGTTCACAGCTGTTGGCCAAACTACATTCTCCTAATTGGGAATTTGCCTATCAAGTGAAGGAACTTCTTGGTTACCATGGCATGGAATTTTTCTTGCCATGTGTGGTTATTTGATTAACCAGTTTAGATTAGGATCGGACTTCTTTGTTGTGCTCTGTATTAACTTAAGTTGGAGTTCTGGCAGTCAGTATCATCTCTGGTTATTGACCATGCTTCAGAAATTCAGGCAAGTATAGATAACTCACCAGATTGGAGAAACTATGCATCTCTGCTCCCCCCATCATTTGCACTGGGATTTCTGTTGCAGCGCAAGTAACAATATCCATTCCTTTTTCTTCATATCCAGTGGGAATTCTCATCTTATTGTACTTTTTAATATGTGTGCTTGCCTATTGCCTCATACTCCTATTTTCCTTCCCACTGTGCCCTGTCCTCTGTACACACATGTGAACACACTCATGGGGCGCGCAATCATTTCAGGGTAAAAACGTGTGCTTTGCTTCCTAGTTTTCTGAAGAAACTAAGATGACACTCTTGAACACACTCCAAACACAAATACAAAGGAAAAAAAGCTTTTGACCTGTTAGGAAAAAAAAATCCTTTCTTCAAACTAATATGTTGACTGTTCATCAAACTTTTGTTCTTGTGCTGAAGCAGAACATATTTCTAAAGTGTAAAGAGTAGTAAGAAGACATTAGCGCAATACTCTAATGCAGCAAATATTTTAAGCTGTAATGGATTTATTTGGTTTCTGCCATAATGTTGTTGCTGTGGTTAAGTGTGTAATCAGTAAAATCAGTTGTTGCTTTGTCATCGTATTGTTCTTATTTAACTGGATTGAAGGAGTAGTTTGTTATTTCCTAATATTTTTAGAGGCAGAAAGTAGAGCAGGTAAAAAGTTTTCTACAAGCTGTAAGGGAAAGGCCTCTGCTCACACTGATGTTAACAACCAAAGTCGTTTTAAATTAACTGGGAAGAGTTAAATGTAGAGGATCATCATAACAAAGCCAATGCGTATTTTTTCTACATCAAGGAGAACTATGCGGGGGGGGCGGGGGGAACGGAACACTTGATTAAGAGTAGTTCTGGCTCCCTTGTGATATTTTAAAAGCTCATTTCAAGCTGAACACTTGAATTCCTCTCTGTCATGTTATCAGTGTAATATTAATTTGATTGGATTACAGACTAAAAAGTGTAGAGATTTTGTTGCCAGTTTCTAAATGTTTGTGTTTAGCTAAAGTTTGTGTGGATAAAATGGTTGGTGGTTTGTTGTTTTTTTTTTAATGCCAGCATGTTCCTGGAATAAAAATCCTGTTGATTTAAAATTTGAATAAAGAAAAAAAAAAAAAAAAGAGAAGATTCCCATGGGAGGAGAAAAACATAGCAGTCTAAACAATGTAAAGACATAAAAGGCATTGTGTTTATAAAAATGTGTGAAAACAATAGCTGCTAATTTCACACCCCATGGGACAAGAGAGTACGAAATGTGCTTTAGCTTTAGATAACAGAGTTGTATCCACTAGCCAAGCTGGTTTACAGAGCTTTCTCTTAGTATTTCTGCCACTAGAGGCTCGGTAGGCCAGGTGCCAGCTGAGGTGTTAGCAAAACCTACCGATTTCAGGCTTAATCTTTTCACCTACCTTTTCTCTTTCCTTAATGTGTTCATTATTTGCTAAGCATTACTCTGTTCTTTGTCCTCATTTTTTTTTTGTTTCTAATGCAGCTTGCTTTGTATGGGTGAGATATGGAACAGCACCAAAATCCGGCACCCTGGAAAGCAAGGGATTTCTACCCTGTGACAAAAGAATACCGCCTTGACTTCAGAGATTGCCTAATCCCAGCTGTTCTGATAATATAATTAAGGCTGCCTAATGTCTTTAATTTTGCAACCAGTTTGTGTGAAAGGGAGAATTTGGCACTCTAAAGGCTTAAACGCTAAATAGCAATCTCAAGGCGCCTAATTAGAATTCTCTGACATTAAGCTAATTGGTGAAACTGTATTTCAGCAGCTTAACTTCTTTATTAATTTTTCTTAGGATTTTCAATGAAAATCAATTGATGAGCTGTCAGTATGGTTTTTTTTCTTAAATATAATTTGCTCTTTAGTGCTCCTGTCTGAAGCGGTCTGAAAGGCCCTGGTCTAACTATGAAATCCATTGAATATTATCATTGGCATTCCATCCTTTTTCTTTAATCTCTTGCTCTTGACCTAAATAATGTGGTTATTGTGAGATTCTGCTTTGCCAGATAGTCAGAGCTCTTGCAGACCGAGTGTCTGTGAGTGAAATTAGCAAAGTATGATGCTTTTCAGACGGGCACATAGTAGCAAGTTGGTGTACTTGGTGTGTAACTTACTTTATTAGTTCAAAGAAGAGGAAGGATGGTGTGGCTTTGTAATCCCTATGGCATGTGGAATTAGGAGATTTTTTGCAATTTTATGGTCAAGAAATCAAATACGAAAACATTTTCTGAGTTAATTTTTTTATGTTCTGTTAAATGTTTAAGACCTGCCCAAACCTGTTGAGATCAAATGTATTCCATGATTGATTTCAAAAGACTCTAGTTCTTATTTGACAAGACTGTCAGACATCTTAAAATTGCACATCCTTTCTTTTACTTTTTCCCTGCTTTTGAAATACTTCCCTCATAATCTAGTTTTTGGAGACTCCCGTGGGTTCTCCTTCCTAATATGATGCTTCCTAAAAGATGCTTTTATTTCTGATGGAAATCTGATTTAAATGAGCTGTGACATCGCAGGTGAGTTGCAGGGGACTGGATTTCTTTTGACCACGGTGAGAGGGTATCACCTTGTAAATATTAATGGTACTGCAAGGATCAGGAAAGGAAAGAGGGTCTACAACACCTTCCTTTCATGCCAAGGCCAGGTCTAAAAAAAAAACAACCCACTTAAGCAGTTTTCAGGGAAAACTCTTACGTCTAGAGTGGAAATAGGATTCCATTTTTGTCAAGGGTTAGCATACAGTGTGTGCTATCGCTGGT
The DNA here is from genome assembly GCF_964188355.1 of Buteo buteo. Taxonomy (NCBI): domain Eukaryota; kingdom Metazoa; phylum Chordata; class Aves; order Accipitriformes; family Accipitridae; genus Buteo; species Buteo buteo. Next base: position 5,431,745 of record NC_134189.1, on the reverse strand, counting down.
TTTACAATTTGGTGACTGAACACTAAGTGTTCCATATGTCTTGTAGAATAGACTGTCAAAAATAATCCAGTCTTGCTCTCCATGAAGGCCAGTGGGAGCATTTTATTGCAAATCAGATGTCTGTCTTGAGTTTCCAGGTGTTATTTTTTTATTCCTAAATGAATTTGTGATGCCAGTGAAAAGGGTAGCTTATAATTTAATTAGCTGCTTTACATTTGTCATTTGCCAAATGCTTTGGTCAGCCCAGCTGGGACATGTAGGTGGAAGCAAGCAAATGAAAGCTAGTGGCCCATCCCAGTGATAGAGAAATGAGTGGTCTGCTGCCTTGTTTCCAGAAGGTGAGGAAAAGCTGGGACTATGTCTGTGGGAGACAGTTAAAATTCAGTTTAATTCTGCACATACAGAAATTAAATTGTACAGCTGACTCCAGAATGTCTTGGCTTGTGATGGCTGAATACCTAGCTTGTTCAGCCCTACAATGCTTTGTACACTGGGAACTACCATTTCTGGCATTGGTTAGCTGCCACATTTTCAGTTCTGCTGACACTTGTAGCTGCTGTAAAATAGATTCCCAGGACAGGACTGCCAGGCTTTAGAATTTACACTGCTTACTTGCAAAACTAATCATTGTGAACACTTAAAATGTATCATGTAATGCAGATTTAAATGTTTTGGGAAGCTGTTAGTGTCTGCAAGGAGAGGTTGAGCAAACTGCAGAAGCAAAGCAGGTTGGAGAGTAAAAAAAAGTCAGATCACAAACTTTGGTAGCCTTTTCCTTGTGTGGCTATTTTAAGAACTAGAAGTAATTAGTATCCATATACAGAAAATGATTGGCTTAAATTGCAGCACTTTTGAAGAGTAGTATTGCTGGTATTTTTTTTTCAATTCAGCTCTGTTACATAGCTTCTTTGCTTAAGCTGTAGACTTTTTTTTTTAAGGGAGAAATGTGGAAGAGCATTGCACTTCCCAGATAGTAGCACTTCTATATAAGGATGGCAGGTGTTGAACCAGGTGGACTCTCTCTGGGTGTAATTGGTTTTCCGCAGACTGTGATCGGCAGAAAGTAGCAGGATAAAAGTGTATCTGAGTGAGGAAGCTGTGTATGTAACCTGAGATACATCTTGCCAGCTGTCAAGAGCAGAGATTGCTTCTGGGCCCCTAAAAAAGTCTTTTCTAGTTCTGCTTGTCCAGAAGCAATGGTAACTGTGCACCTTTTGTGCTTAGTCTGGTCTTGCAAACTGTGCACGGCTTCCAAACTCTGTGCTGCTGAGTTGCTTCCCCTGAGGGCCCCTTACAGTCAGTTGGGTGTCTTGTCCATTTTAAGTAGCTCCTGGAAAGGGGCACTTTAAACAGCCTTTTTCACTTTTAATAATAGAATATCTCAAAGTGACTCTTCACTTACTGCTTTACTGCAGTTATTCCATCCAGTATTAGAATAGAAGCTGGTCTTGTCTCCAACTCTTATGTGTGATTCAGGGTTGTACATTTAGGGTATTAAATCTTTAAAAGAGTTTGTGACTCTAGGAAGGAAGAAGTAGATCAGGTGGATTATAATGTAGTAGATTAGGGAAAACAGTAAATGGATAGCGTAGAGATGGATGGGTATGCCAAGATATTGTGAAGGAAGGATTAAAGCAAAGCAAAAAGGGATAAATGCATAGGCTTAGACCATTCTTCTACTTAATTTGCTTTCCATTATGAAATAATTTCTCTAATATTGCACCTTAACAAGACAAAAAACTTGTGAGAAAAATATCATTTGAGAAACAGAGAAGATATTTTTTTAACTGACAAGAAGTATAAAAGGTAGAAATATTAAAACGTGTGTTTCCCCCCTGCCCCATTTCCCAGACCTGGAGAAGTATAATTTTTCCCTTAATCCAATTGGTTTGTATTTCCAGCTTCTGTCTCTTCTGTTTGAAGATTTGTTCAAAAAATTTAACTCTGAACTGAAAAAGATTGCTGACCAGGTAATCCCCAAGCAACGTGCAGCTCAGTTTGATGTAGTGAAGCACATGCGTCAAGACCAAATCACCAATGGCATGGTCAATGCCATCTCCACAGTAAGTATTTTTGTTTTCATTCTAGTATGTAAAGTTTTTCCACCATAGTGAATGATGGAAATGTATAGATTTTGTTCTGATGACTTTACTATCTTTGATCGTAAAAGCAAATCTATTTAACAGTCTTTGTAGATTAAAATTGCAAAACTCTGTCATGGGCAGGGCTTTTGGAATTCACTGACGAATCATTGATTATCAAACCACTTTTTATTTCACCATTTATTTCAAAGTGATGATTTAGTGTTTGTGAAGGAATGGTAGAAACAAGCAAACTGAAAATAGCGGTCATGTTTGTGTTTATCCAACTTGCTGTCTTCTAGGTTCTACTTGACTGTGTGGTTGATGGTATTTTTTTATCACCTGGATTTAGCTAGGGTCAGGTTACATCATACGTCCAAAAGGTGGTTGAAAAGCAGCAGGAAAACATCATGAGCAGAAGATAACTGGGGGGCAGGGGGAGGGCAGGTAGGCAAAAAAAAAAAAAAAAAAAAAGCTGAATTTTGAGCTCTTCACAGGCAGTGCCTTTTTATTCATCTGAAGTTGCTAGTATGAGCAAATTTGCAGCGCAGCACAGAAATTATTATTTCTCTGCTAATGATACTGAATTATTTAACAGGGAAGACTGCTACATGTTGTATTATTGCAACCCCGCCTCCCCATAATTAAGCCTTGAAATATTTGTCTTGGTTACATTTTAGTCTGTGTCTGCCTTCTGCTAGAATGGATATTTTCATTTGTGGACAAGAACAAAAACAAATTACTAACTTTGTCTCTTACCTCACGCATCTGCAAGAGCAATTTGTGAGATGATTCCTGAAATCTAGCTACTAGCTTGTAAATGACTTTGAAATCCATGATTTTTTAAGAAATTAGATTAGTCTAAGTATTTTAGTAGCTGGTAAAAATTGTGCAACTTAATTTTTAATCTTTGGAACTCTTGAGAGGGCTTTTCTGCCTAGCATGAAACTGAGGTTTTTCTTCAGTTCTTGTAAACAGAATTAACTCCACAAATTGCATCCAAAACAACCAACAGTCTGTTACTTACAAATCCCAGTGTTAAAGCTTATCACTATTTAATTTTATGAGTGCCCCAAATGTAGTTAAATCTCTACAGTGCACGTAACCAAAACAATTGACAGATTTGTTTCTCTAAATGCTAGTGCTTTCTTCTAGCTGGTGCCAGTTTTTCCATTTGGACTGACAGAGATAAATCTGCAAACTATTCAGTACATATTGTAAAGTCTTCCTTCTTCCACTATCTTTGGACTTTTTTTTACTGCCACATAAGCAGTTAAACACCATCTGCTCTTAAGCATTGAAAATAATTTCTCAGGAACAATGCCCAGTGCATACTATTCAAGAGATTAAGCAAATACCATAAAAATCATTCTTGGAAACGACAATCTCCAATCTCACCAGAATGCTTCAATGATAGTCTCAAAGAGCATGAAATAACTCAGTGGATTCATAATTACACCAGTAGCATGCAAAAGAATTCGTAGCACTACTGCATCAACAGTACAGTGCTGTTCAGTGATATTTGCTATAGGTCTTCTTTTTACCCTGGAAAATACCAGAAGAGAGAGTAGGTCAGGCAGTAATGCCACAGACCTAATAGACATTTCAGCATCTGCAGAATCATCCGATGCTGCTGAGGGAGCAACTTTCAGTTCACAGGAGTTTTCAGTAGGAAATTCTCCACTGGGGATGGTCTCACAACAGCCCTGGCCCCATTTGGGTTTTTTTGGACAACTTTGGAAGGAGTCAGTCTGTCACTTCCAACGCACAAAGAATTTTTCATATTATTATATCTTCAGGCAGTGTTTTTACCTCCCCTTTCCTCCAGTCTTTGAGATTTCACAGTCTTCTGGGCAGTGAAGAAGAAACCACATGCTAGTTTAGACTGCACATGCAATCATTTCTAGCATGAGGAAAAACTACTCATTTATTGTATTCTTCCACTTTTATTCTGATAACTCCCAGTCCTTAAAGAATGAAATGGTTAGTGAGTGAACCCTTCCCGAGAAGGCTGACCAAGTGGACAGGTTTCTTTTGACTGACTTAGTGTTGGGCATTATGTCTTCCCACTTTCTGTAACAAGGAAAAAGGAGAAGTTCTGTAGACTATTTGATAGTCTTTCCAGTGGAAGCAAATATCAGAATCATTCGGATGGGTGGTGGTTTCTTGCTGTTCATCACAAAATGGGATTGTGCTGTTAATGTATAAAAAAGAAGCCAAGCAAATCACCCTCTAAAAGGATTTCAGTATAGTACAGCAAGTGAACTTCAAATTATTTGTTAGCATTGGTGAGCTGAGTTTATCAAAAAGGCTACAGGAATTAGCAGAAGGCAATCCTTGGAAAGCGTTACCTTTGAGATGTTCATTGCATTTGGACTGACCAGTAACATGGTGGCTGGGGTAAATATTAGTAATTGGGACAGAAACTTGCTGTATCCACTGACTTGGGTGCTGGGAACTGTATCTGGAGTAGATGTCATGAAGTCAAAAACTGTAGCACCAAATTTCAAGATTTTACAGTAGAGATTATTAAATCTGCTTGGCATGGAGACATAGTTGTGTCCTAGAACATTCTCAGAACTCCTCTGGTCTCCTAATTAAAACAAGTGATACTGCCTGTGACAGTCCTGAAACAGGAAACCTCTGACATGTGCATGGATCTTGCATTTCATATTTGGTGTAATCCTACCAAAGAAGTTGGATAGACCTAACCTCCCACGCTCTTCTTCTGTGAGAAGACAGATCAGTGAGTCTTCTTCATCTGGATTCTAAAAACAAAAGGCTTCAAGAAAGTACAGATGGCTTTGATGTCAGACTTCTCCAGCATAAGTGGTTTTTTCCTACAAAAAATATTTCCTAGAAAATTTTCCTACAAAAATAACAAATCACGAGAAAGGCAGAACTGAAAGTTTGTCAGATCTATTGTAAAAGTGTATTTCACTCAAAATACTTTGTTTTTTTTTTTTTAAATACTCGAAAAAAATCTCTGAAGGGAGAACAGAAAATAATTTAATTTAGCTAAATTTGAGTGTTGATTTACCTGTGAGGGACAGATGATGAAGAATCTTTGTGTGATTGAATATACAATAGCAAAAGTATCCTCTTGTTTGAAAGAGCAGTTCTTTTGTTTAAACTTTTTTTTTTTAATACTTAGTACAAGTATGTTATAACTAATAGTTTATATGCAGATAGGTAATTAGAAAGTTGTTTAATATAAGTGGGCAGCATTTGCTGTTGTCCTCAGATATCCTGCCTAGATACTGAAGAAGGACATGTAGTGTTGAGACAGGGATAAACTGCAATAACTTTTTTTAAATGGTTTATTTTATTCTACAGGGAAATTGGTCTCTGAAGAGATTCAAAATGGACCGCCAAGGCGTGACACAAGTATTGTCCCGCTTGTCTTACATATCTGCTCTGGGAATGATGACTAGAATCTCTTCTCAGTTTGAAAAGACAAGGAAAGTGAGTGGTCCTCGGTCACTACAACCATCTCAGTGGGGGATGCTCTGCCCATCTGACACTCCTGAAGGAGAGGTGAGGAACTTCTGTTTTGCTTTCAATATTTCTTGTCCTGAGGAATGGAGACACTGTTTATTTTGAAGCAGGTGATCCTCCATCAGAGGAAGAATACTGATGAGGAGGTTTCTGGAGAGATAAATTATCCTCAGCCTGATAACACAACTTGTGTGTCTTCTCACATCCCAGCTATTTACATCCTATATTGCCTGTATTTACATATTATATTGTCCTTTGTCTCCTACCTGAATGGACTGGCTGAAAACTGTTCAGAAATCATTTGGCTGCATGAGAATGACATGAGGCCTCCCATTTTTGCAGCAGAGCTACTTGCTCTCTTTTGATCAGAGCAGAAAGAGAGGAGTCCTACACTCTTATCCCTTTGTTCTGTAATAAATGTCCTGTTTTGAAGTTGCAGCATCAACCTGCAATTTTTCTAGAAACATACATTATAATTATAATTATAATTATTATTACAGAAACAGCTTTAGCACTTAGCTTGAGGAGGAAAAACACCTTTGTATGTTTTACTTTAAACACATCATCCAGCTATTTCAACCAAACGATTGATGCTGATGGTCTTTTTTTGTTTTCCTTTTTTCTTTTTTTTTCCTAAATACATAGTACTGGGGAAATTCTGAACTTTCTAGCATAAATATGTAGTCAATATGAGCGAGTCTCATTAAGCAGCTGAATTAAAATTGCACTGTATAAGATACTTGGATATTTTTCATTTTAAAATGTTAAAGTTTGTGTTAGAACATATAGGATACCTGGCAAACTGATAGACTGATTTCATATTTCCATTATGTTTCTAAGTAGCTATTGCTTTGAAGAGAGAAATACAGGGTTATACATGGTTGGATGACTTAAGAACTACAACTTCATTGCCTATATTTTTTATTAGTTTATAAATGCTAAAACATTACATTTCAGTGTGATACAGAAAATTCTTCCTTTCTCCCTCCTAATTTTCAGTGTAGTTAATTTGTTTAATTTCTTTGACTTTGTTGTTGTTGTTCATAAGCATGGTTTTGGAAGAAAAATGTATGTATAGTATTAATACTTTGGAATGAAATGGATAAAAGATGTATTTTTTTATTTTAGGCTTGTGGTTTGGTTAAAAACCTTGCCCTCATGACTCACATTACTACAGATATGGAAGATGGCCCAATTATTAAATTAGCCAGTAATCTTGGAGTTGAAGACGTCAACTTGCTCTGTGGTGAAGAACTTTCATACCCAAATGTGTTCCTTGTTTTCCTAAATGGTATGTAACTCTTCAGCAGTCTTGACTCTGATTTGTTGCTGATGGAAAGTTAGGCTTCGGAAACCCTCCAACAATTTTTGGAGCACAGTCAACCACAGATTCCGTTTTCCACGTGTAGATAATTTCATCTATAAATATTATGGTAGCGTTAGGCAGTGTAGACAGGCCAGATGATGGCACTTAGTTGTCTGAAGTTGTGTCCTCAGAACTCTGACTGCAGATGTGTGTAGCTGGGAAATTGAAGCTTTTTCAAATTTCAGTACTGTTTTTAAACACATTTGCATAAATAGGCACAAAAATATGTATATTCTCTTACAGATTTGTTTGCTTTTCAGGCATTCACCAAATGAGGTGCTGTTCATAAAGTACTTTTAAGAGACTAATGCTACTACATTTGTAATAACTTTCATTTACAAATTCAGAGCTTCATTCACATGAAGTATTTAATTTTACAGTAATCTTTATGTATTTTTATATATATATTCATTCAAGTTCCTTTAAAAACAGAAAGCAAACATCAATTGTTTGCAAAGTTTAGCAATGCTATTCTCTTTAAAACTACCTTTTAAAGGGCAACTTGCTTTGTGAATGATTAGAAAAAATTAGACTTTGGAAAACAGGCCTCTTTTCTTTGTTAAAGGGATGATTCAGCATATGTGCTTTGCATCCGCATGCTTATGTTCCTTTACAACTGGTCTTTTAGCGTTTCTAAATCAACAGGTACTATGATACCAGATTTCAAAATACTGACTTTTAAAAACTACAGCTGTGATTTAAAAATAGCCTTTTGTCAACAGCATCCACTTCCAGGGACTAGTATTTAATGTCTGTCACTATGAATAGTTCTCCATTTACCTTTGAATTAAACAGCAGTTGTTCTTCAATCCTGCCTTTTCCCAGTAATATAAAAACAGCACTTGACCAAACTGCATTCCTTTGCTCTGCTTTTCTGTAGCAGTATGTTAAAGATAAGGTTCAGTGAAACTACATGCACTCTTTTTTTCTGTCTTTTTATGGCCCAAACGGGAGTGCAGAGCAGAAATATTGGACTCTTCCTTCACAAGCTCAATCGGTGGTATGGAACAAGATAGTTATGTTCCCAAATGTAGATGATCCAGTACTAAGTGAGGCAAAACAATTTACTGTTCGATCTACTAGTTTGTGGGTTTAATCCATTAAAAAAATTGAGGCTTGTGGATGGCTGACTTGATTCTGATTTAAACTTGTGACCTAAAAGGGCAGCTAATCTGTTAAGTACAAATCCTTTAAGCTAGGAAGACCTTTGTATTGTCTTATAAACTCCCTAAACTATCATGCTTTGTCTCATCCTTTAAAGTTTTGTTTAAAATGATACCATACTTATTTTTATTTTATATATGAAGATGACTTTGGTCAGGTGACTCTTTAAATGAATTTTACTCTCTTGTTTGTTCATCATGCATCAGAATACTTCAGTATGTGCTGAAGTGCCCTGCTAAGATAGCAATAGCTTGTTGAGCTAAGTTCCTGGAGGAATTCGGGTGCTGTTGTGAGTGAGCACATGTATCAAAAATATCAGGTCTTTATAAACTTTCTGACAGGGCAGCAGGACAGTTCCTTGGTCTGTTCTTGGAAACCTTGGATCCATTTCAGTACAGGTGAAATTGCAGGCTTCAGAAATGTTTTTTGCTTGTACACTAATTGGTGAATGGGTACCTGAGCAGAAACATACTTGAAGAAAGCTGGATGAAGCATGCCATTTGGTTTCTGAAGCTGTTTGGAGGCAAACAGATAGATGACCTGTAAAATTCTGACAGGTTTTTTTGTTTAGTAAGAGAAAAAGAGCCAATTCTTATTCATGTCAGAAGAAGGAAATTTTATGACAACTCTTATTATTTGCAAGAGTAGGAAGTATTTCTATGCATGCTAGACATGATCAGAATTTGTAAGTCGAGTTTTGGATATGCAAAGAATGCACTTTCTGAAGTGAAAATGCAAGAATGCACTTTCTGAACCCTTTCTGAATAGGTAACATCCTCGGTGTCATACGTGATCATCAGAAATTAGTGAACACATTTCGGATAATGCGTCGAGCAGGTTATATCAATGAATTTGTTTCCATCTCTACAAATCTTTCTGACAGATGTGTCTACATTTCCTCTGATGGAGGGAGATTGTGCAGGTAAACATCTCATCAGAATTATCTCACTAGTGAACTTAGTATAAACGCTGTTTTATGCACTGTAAGTACACTGGGCTAAGACTTTAATGAGTACAGATTTAAGCAAATTCAGTAGGACCTGAGCATCTCTTTTCTCCTTAAATAGCCTTCATTCAGAACAGACAGATCAAAATCAAACAATGATTGGCAACTCTAGCAATGTCCAATGTCCTTGGAGGAGTGTTTTACTTCATGTGAAGCGAGAAAGAAGCAGACACTTACCCGATATCCCATGGGTGTGATATCACATTTTAGAATAAGAAGCTACATTTTGTCTTCAAGGGCCTTTATTTCTGGTGCAAAACTTCTTCAGGCTTGTATACCTGTTTACTATGATACCAAAAAGTATGTCTCACAATTTTGGTTTATTTCATTGCTTACCCTTAAGTAGGTAGGGAATTCAAGAAACATATAAGGTAGGTCTCCACTTTCAGGTGCTTATGCTCTTTGTTAGACAGAAAGAGACTGAATAATAGTTATATCACAAAGGAATGCAAAAAGGAATTAGGTGGCTAAAATGAGAATGGGTGGAACATAACAGTATTTTGAGACAGAAAATCAGGTTGATTTATAGTAGAGGTTAGAGACTCCGGTCAGATTATGGCAGCACTGTGCTAGGTTATTTACAAGTAAAACATCTCTGGGCCCAAGTGATTAGGCTAAAGAACAAGGTATAAAGGATGAACAAAGCAGAGATAGGGAGAGGCAGAATGAGTTAATAAATATATGCATTTTTTAGCATTGACTAGCTGTGTGTGTGTATTTTGTGTGTAATTTAAAGAAGCAGCAGTCATAACTACAGTTGGCATTCCACCTGATTCATTAATTGAATCTCAGAGCATGTGGAATGCAGTATGAGGTGTGCTAGAGGCTCCAAAATAGTACATGTACAAACCATCAGTTAATCATACCTGGTCAAGAGATCCAGGGTAGGGGCATATTCATTGGCAGAGAAATCACTTTTGCAGTCAGGGCTAGTATCAGCCATTCTGCAAGTTTGGAGATGCAGCAAGACTTCCGATTTGTAAAATGAAGACAAGTGAAATCGCGGATTTCCAGGAGTTTACCAAGTTTGCTTTGTAGCACCCCCCACCCTGCAATTGTTCAGATACCCCCGTTAACCATTTAAAAGTGCTCATTAGTCTTCAAACAGTTATTTAGACTTCAGAGTGGACCCCACAAGTATCTTGTAGCTATTTGCTGCTCTTTATAAGAGCAACTTGTCCAAATAGCAACAGCCCTTGACGTTTCATTCTTGCATGCCATCCTTTGTGTCAGTGTTTTCTTGGGGTAAGGAAGCCTTCAGAGATCCATGTGCTGTTGAAATTTATGGATTCATCTGAGGTCACCCATAGTAAATGCCTGTACTTTACACCATGTAAGTAGCAGTAAAATACATTCTTGCATGTCAACACTTGAGCACAAACTGTTCACTCAGTGTTGTATGAAGTCCCTGCAATATGCATAGAACTTAATGCTGTCCTTAGCTTTGTAGATTGGGAAAGCTTAAATATTTAAAGCCATCAACAAAGTGTGTAGGTAAAACTTATAAAATGTTAGTTTAAAGATTTGGAGGACATGGGGGGAAGGCTTTCTCCTCAAAATTGAAATCTTAATTTTTCTTGTACACTTTTTGGGTACTTCATAGACAATATATCAGTTCAGGATATCTGTGTTATCACACCAACGTCTGAATAATTACTGATTATATTTATGTGGCTGTATCAGTTAAAGGTGGACAAATTTTAAAAATGGTTTATAAAATAGATTGTGCATAGACAGGGTTCTTATTGTAAGCATAAATTAAGCATTTGCTATGATAATCCTTTTTTTTTTTTTTTTTTTTTTTGAATTGTAGACCCTACATAATTGTCAAGAAGCAAAAACCTGCAGTTACAAACAAGCATATGGAAGAACTGGCTCAGGGATACAGGTACACAATTCAAGTGGACCATATTCATCCTCACTAAGTAAATACTGTGTGGAAGTACTTCAGTCAGTCAGTATTTCACAATCTTGGGGATAGCTATGTAGAGGAGAAGTCTACTCTCCTATATAAGTTAATAATCGGTGTATTGGAGGTTTTCTGTTTAAAGCCAAATTAAGTCTGGTGGTCTTAATTTGTTACTGCTATGAAATTTGATGATTATACTGAATAAATACATCTCACAGCCTCATCTTTCTGCAAATGGAAGGCCTGAGGCAGTATCATCCTTCTCCTGATCAAAAAATCGAACACTTCGAAGGAATATCAACTTTACTGCCCTAAACTAGGCACACTCAGAATTAGTTTTGAAACTCCTTGCAAATTCTTAGTTTGGGTGTTTAAAAAAACACACACAAAAGCATTTAAAAGCATTTAAATTTAGCTTTAACTAAATTTTGCAAAACCATCACAAAACTTACTAGATAACCCTTATATTTGCCTACATTTTAGGGATGATGAGTACATACAGGAAGATTTTATTTAGTTGTTCAAATAAGTAACATTGGTCAGTCAGATTGTGTGAAGCAGTGAATGGGCAAGGGGATTAATTTAAAACAATACAGTTTTCTTTAAACATGTAAAATACACAGAACTTTTCATGTAAAAGTATTTCTCTAGCTTAACTTTTACACATTACATTCCTTCAATATACGTATTATGTAGTTTTATTTTTGCAGAAATATAAGAAAAGACAGTACTTCTAGTGTAATTTTTTTAACTTAACTGCAGGAATTTTGAAGACTTCTTGCATGAAGGCCTTGTTGAGTATTTGGATGTGAATGAAGAAAATGACTGTAACATTGCACTATATGAACACACAATTAATAAGTAAGTATGCATTCAGACTAAACACTGGTACAGTGGGTGACTCTCTGAAATGCAAGTATATTAATAACGTTACTGTTTTCACACATACACACTGCTCCTTTGCTAATGGTTGAAACAACTCCAGGTGAAAGCTAAAGAAAGAAATCTGTTTACATACATCCTAAATTATCTATGGGATAGTTAAAAAAATGGTTTAGCTTTTGGGTTTTGGGAGATCTGTTGCTGCTTCTAGCCCTCAAAAATGTGACATATTTAAAGGTATGTCCTTTGTTTCTCTGGATGTGGCTTTTTTTTGTTCTAATCATTGGGCTGCTCATTGTAAGTAATTTTATACAATAGGAATCCAGAAGGCAAATGGTTCCACACGTTAAATGATGATCTTAGCATGCCATGATTGTCATTTGGAAAAATATCTCTCTCTTGTGGCTGTAGAGGGACTCTAGACAGCCAGCTTGCATTAAATGCCTGATAGGCCCTGATAAAAATGTCTGTATCATTTTGTTTATTCTTTACCACATATGTTAAAGCCATTCCTGGTATGTGATTTTCATTTAGAAAGATTTCCAGATTTGTTGTGTTTTCTACATATAGGAAGGACCTGGTGCTTTGGTTTTTTTCCCTTTCTCTTGTGACTATGATTAAAGAGCCCACATTAAGGAAGGATTCTTTTAAATTTTTAAGTCCTCCTATCTTTTTACCTTTTTTTAATGTTTCTCTGACAATATCTGTCAGCTGAAGACTTCGTTTAAGATGTTAGAAGTTACCTTTGAAATGTTTGATCAGTAGGTTTATGCAGAAAATGCATTTTCTAAATGTTCTGTCCTGGTGAGGTACTCATGGAAGCCAATAGAAATAAATCATTGATTTCAGTGGAGCTGGATGAGACCTTCAGTTATCTTTAACCTTTGCCAGACAAAATGCATTAACTCTGCTAATTAAATTGTATTGCTCCTGCCCAGGCTTTTGAAGACTTTATCACTTTAAGAAATTACTCTCACATGCTCCTGGCTGGCTTCTGTATACATGAGCAAAGATGAGCACACACAATTGCTGTCATTTGAGCCAAAATTAAATAACTTCCACAAAGCACCAGAGCTGAAAAGTCTGAGTTTCAGGACACCTGACTCAGCTAGGAAGATGAATGGGGGCATATCATGTGATATCACTGTTTAGTCAAAAATTGGAGGAGACAGTGCAATTCCAGTGGACTAGTGTGAGGAAATGACTCCACAATAATCGCCAAAAAGTTTGGGAGATTTTTGTGTTGTCCATCAACTTGTTTTGAGTTTAGCTTCAATGCTTGTAGCTAATAGTGCCATAGGTATCTGAGCTTGCGCTGTATGAGCACATTGCTCCTTGTGCTTAGTAATGATACTCCCTACATCCTGAATTGTGTACCCCCTTCCCCCAGCTGATCACCTTGCATTTTAAATGGTGCGACCATGTTGGTACAACTTGTTCTGGTAATACAACTGATACAATCCACTATTGTGAAGCATCCCATTAACATTCTTGCTTTTGTAATGTAGGCTTCTTTTAGCTACAGTATTCTCTCTTTACCTTTCCAATCCAATTAGGGTTTTTTTCTTTGGAGGATTTGACTCTATTTAATGCGTTCAATTTCTTCCTTACCCATTTGTAACTCTGATTTTCAAACTCAAGAGGTTCCCTTCCTTTCTTGGGCCCATTTCTGCCAGTGGCATTTTGACTTGCAGAAATTGAACTGGTCTGTAAAGTCTGAAGGTCTTTCATTAGCACTGTGGAATACTTCATGAGATACTAGGATCCACATATGTTGCATCTTCTTTGGTTGAAATAGGATTGACCTCAATGGAAAAATACTTTTGTTAAATACCTTATCTGAAAATGTATATGTAGTTCCATGCACTAGTACCTTCTGAAGAAATTCGCTAACTTCACTATCAGTAAGTCTTAAGTCTCTTGTTTTATTGTTTGAGAAGGATCACCAGTTCTGTGAAGTTCTACAGAATGGGGGAGCAGTCTGTGCTTTAAGTTTGTTACTGGGTCTTGAGACTATTTTGCATTTACTTGACTGCAATTGGGATTCTACCATTTGTATTTTCTCAGGACAGGCTTCAATTAACATAGCTGCTTTTTATCAAGTGGAGAAAAATAGTGGCTATCCTCCTCTGGCCAGCAGGTAATTTTTAGGTTGCTCAGGCATATTTGTGATTTATAAAGATTTCTGGGACTGATAGATAATTTCATTAGGCTTGCTTCTCAGGGTTTCCAGATTTTTTTCAGATTTCATTTTTTCCAGTAGTACATACATTGTTTATGTAAGTTCCTGCTGGTCCTTGTCTTCAGTCTGTATGTACTTGTGGGTAATTTTTCAGCCTTTTTGAGCTTGTGAGGCTTTGCTGTCTTTTGAGTGTTGTCATAATAAAGATTTTTCCAGTCATTTCCTTTGCAAGGTCTTAAAGTTTAGTAATCACATTAATTTGTTTAACTAATTAAAAAAAGTCTTCCAAAAGACTTCCAAGAGAAGTCAAACATTAAAGATGGGATTTTCAGAATGCAGTGGGTTTAGTTGTGTGTGGGAGAAGCAATGTGTGCCTAAACCCAGGCCCTGTGTAATAACTCCAGAACATTATGAAAGATATGCTCTGGATAGGTTTAGTTATAATTATCTTTATTTCAAAATTCCCCATTTCCTAGTTACTTATCTTGATTTTTAAAAGCAGCTCTGCTCCAGCCAAGCTTTATTGTACACTCCATCCTTAGTTATTAGTCTCTCCACTTGCATCCCAATGCACACTATGATTTAATTATCTTTATTGAGCATGGACTTTCTCCTCTGAAGCTCATGCCAGGTAGAACAAATTTTGTTATGTCTCAATCTTTACTCCTTGTCCCTGTCTTTTTACTTCTCATCAGTATTGCCTTTTAACAACATAATCACTTTCAACATATTTGCAGAGCTTTTCGAGTAGTGTTTCATTATGCTGTATCATCCATGGCACTGGATCTGGTTTGGACACAGATGTTTTCTCTCTAACGGATACTATATAACTGACCTTGGAAAACTAAAATTATGCTTTTATTTTTTTCAATACCTGAATCTGTCTTGCTCTTCCTTCCTCCACCTACCCAGTGGATTTCTAGATCTCTGAGATTGGTAATTTGATGTGGAAGACTCTCTCTACATGAGAAGACATTCCTTAAGGCATTTTGCATCTTACTACATAAGCTGATGTTTTATTGTCTTGCTGAGCTTCTTCAGGTTGTTGTTATCTGGAGGCTTTTTCTCCATGATGGAAATTCATAAACCCTCATTTATTTCTCCTTCATTTCTTTTCATGTGGAAACACTTAAAGCCAAAAGAAAGTTGTGTGGCTTTTTTTTTTAAATACAAAATAAAAATCCCATAGTGAATCCATATTTTGAGGTCCTACTGACTTACATTTTTCTGAACAGAATTGAATTGAAGTATTGTGAGATACTACTAATCTGAATAAATGCTAGTTAAGAAGTTTGTTCACAAGGCTGTTATAATTGGTATTCTTTCTTTTAAGAGATACAACACATTTGGAGATTGAGCCTTTCACGCTTCTTGGTGTCTGTGCTGGGCTGATTCCATATCCTCACCACAACCAGTCGCCAAGAAACACTTATCAGTGTGCCATGGGGAAACAAGCAATGGGTAAGACTTTTTTTATTCCTTTTTGGAGTTTTACGTAGTTTTTGAAGCTATGTAGAGAAGTGACAAAACAAATAAATTCTTTCTTTCCTAGTTCACGTAAAAGCTTTGGTAGGAAGAGGAAATGAGCACTTCTTTAGCTTTGAGGAAGAAAGAATTTACCTCTGCAAGTTGGAAAAATTAAAAGGAAAAAAATACCAGTCAGTTTCACTTAATGGAGACCATATCTGCAGGTCTTAATACTTAAAAGAAAAATTGGAGAAACTGGGACACTATTGCTTTTTTGTTGGGTTTTTTTTGATAATTGTCATGACTTTCAAGTTTCCAGTGTAGCTGCAGGATTGGCAGAGGGTTGGGTTTTTTTTTTTCTCTTTATGCTACAATGTGCTGTGGCTTTCCAGACAAAAAGAGTTAGAAAGAGTTCTCACAAAGAGACACAGAGCACAGAGAGGAGAATTTCCCTGAATAGTTGAGTAGGTGTCCCGAAAATAAATAAATAAATAGTTACATTGACATTAGAGAATAAGAGGAATCAAAATGTGAAACAGAGTGCTTAGT
The DNA here is from genome assembly GCF_964188355.1 of Buteo buteo. NCBI lineage: Eukaryota > Metazoa > Chordata > Aves > Accipitriformes > Accipitridae > Buteo > Buteo buteo. The sequence continues at coordinate 5,415,641 of NC_134189.1, read as the reverse complement.
TACTTGAACACTTCCCGCAGTCATAGTTTAGATTTTGGGCTTTTTCTCTTTTGGATGAAGAAGGCAAGTAATGGCCTCTCAGCAAAATGACTGAAATAAAATTAATTTCCTGAGCACTTAATAATTCTTTTTACAAATGTGATAGGTGGTCATTAAAAAACAACCATTTTGTAAATTTGCTGTTGTGGGTAATTGACACTAGGTAAGTTTTAATCCTTCCTTTAATACACAGCTAAACTAGCATTAAAGCATCCAAGTCATATGGCCTGTGATAAAGCCAGAGTGAGTCCCAAGAAGAACCTGACAAGTAGTACATCAATTCCGACAGCTGTATTCAGACTTGTGCTGTCTGTGCCAGTTTTATGTCTCGTATTGATGGCTTGCTTGCAAATTGAGAGCTACAGTAGAACAACTCTGCGTCATAAAAAACTACCACTTCTGTTAGGTTTACTAAACCATTTGTTTTGTGCCTGTGTGTTCAAAACTGAAACACTGCACCTTTTGTGAGACTTCTCCAGCAGAATTGATAGCAAAGTAACTGCCTTGCGCTGAACTGTCATGTTCAGTGCACCAAAACAGCAGAAAATAGCAACAGATGCATGTCCTCCCTTTAAATTAAAAAAAAAAAAGAAAAAAAAAAAAGGAGCGATGCAATCTTTTCCTTACAGTTCTCCCCCATCCCATTATCTTTCCCCCACCCCTGAGTCTCTATTTTATGACTATTAGTCTCAGAAGGTTTGGTTAGTTACCACACACAGTTAAGCAGGATCAGTGTGTACAGAAAGCCAATTCAGTATCTGTGGAGTTCTTTTGTAGTTTTCTGTGTGAAGGTTTTTTTCTCGTTTTGTTTTGAGTGTCATTTGCAATTCATTGTCTGTGTTTTCTGAGGTTGGTGTATTCAGCTGCTTTGACCCTAGGTCTTGCACATTTAGCTCCTTGGATACAATCCTCTGACGTTCCTGCTGACGCTAGGAACACAAAAGCCATTGAATATCTTGAGCAATAAAAAAAGCCTTTGTTTCGGTTTGTTATGACAAAACACCTGACTCAAAGAATAAGCAGCTAGATAAAAGTACATTTTAAAAGTTGGCACATGATCTGAGCTATATTTTGCCCTGACTGAAGTATCTGCAAACACCTGAAGCTTTTTGTAATAACTGCTTAAAAAAAAGCCACTGTAAGTGGCAATATGTAGGGGCAGAAAAGATTTTTCTCTGCAAGTATTGACCAAATGGGACCTAGAGGATGTTCCTGAAACATTACACATACTTTTTTCTGTTTGTATTTATGAAGAGATGTGATATGTAGTGCCTCAAACCTCCACCTTGAGCTAACCATCCACCCTTCTTGCTTTCTTCCCCATCCTGAAATTGCAGAGCAGCTCCTGGTCCAACATTGCCATGTGGAAAGTCTCATGTCCAAGTCCACTGTGTCACTCCCTCCGCTGTCAAGACCTGGGGGCAAGGAGGGAGCCCCGGGGCTCAGACTGGGAAAGGAGAGCCTTGTGCTACTCCACACTGACCCCCTCTGACCACGTCACAGGGCTGTGCCGGCAGCTTTGAACAGTCTTTGCTCTTTTTTGAGCAATATCAAGCTGGGGAAAGGTGTAAAAGCACAAGTAAATGGAGGGTGGACATCAGAGCTTGCAATGGGGTCTGTAATCCAGTATCCCTGACAAGTGTTAGGTATTAAAATATTAATGTTTCTGCAGGATAAAATTAAATGTCCTGAAAAATACCTCCCTTTCATGGGCAGAATGAGACATCTTGTTGGAGGACTAGGGCTACGCTTAGTGAGCAAACTGGATTTCAGTGAAATTAAGTTGAAATGAAGTCCCTCTGTTTTGGCATAGATAATTTACCATATGTTGCAGGTTGAACTGTAACACTGTGGGGAAGTTATGATTAGATGGCAAATACAACAGCAGCTACAAGGACCTCAGTTGAACATTGACATTTCAATGCAAAGTTAACAGTTGTAGCTTAAAATCTGAGAAGTATTTAAGATTAAAATACAAGAGTCTGCACTGTTTGCATTCCATGTATTGCTAAATTAACCTTTAAGAGGATCAAAGGCTCCTACAATTAGAGAAATAATTTTAAATGGAGCTTTTCAGTTCCATTAAGACATAGAGAATCAGTTTTACACACTGTACCTCTGACTGTGAAGTGTTGTATAAAAGCCTAATGTAAGAAATGAAAACATACGCATTTTCCTGCCAGTAATCCACCATATTGCACGTGTACATGCGCATCTGTGAAAGTGGCAGTGTGGGTACACAAAGCAAGCTGTACGCTCTCACAGCCCAACTGTGCAATGCAGTTTCAACCCAAATGTCATAACGCAAGTCTTGAAGTAAGGAAAGGAGGGTTTGGGTGTTAATTATTACTTTAACCTGTGAAAGAGCAGAAAGTATTTGAGGGGAGGGTGGTAGGTGGGTGAGAGTTTTGTTGCAGAGGTTTATGTTGAAGCAACTTCTTTGATATTACAAAAAAAACCCTCTTACTGTATCACGGACATTCTGCTTTGTTTCTGTGAAATAGCAAAGCCCTTTATATACTGCTTTGCCTTGTGCTATAACCAGTTGGATGTGTTAAAATTGAGTTGAAAAGACAAATGTGCTTCAAGGAGCTAAATGCTGGGGGTTCTTGGTTTTTGACAGTTGTGAAAGGCTTGTTGGTGGGCTGAGAGCTAAAAGTGCTCCCAAATTTTGTATGGCTAGCCTATTGGCAGAGAATCAAAACAAACATCAAAGCAAAAGTGGCTATTCCTGGTCATCACAGCTGGACCTGGGTGCTTTGTGGCCTGGGCTCAGTTCTGCCACTGCTCTTGGCGGAGCAGCGTTTGTGCTCTGTGACACGGTCTCTTTTAGCCAGCTCTTCTCTCCCTGGTAGCAGGCACAGAACTGCTGAGGCAGAAATGATCCAGACTGCTTCCCCCAGTTTACCCGTATCTTTTAACTGACTTCTTAATCTTTCTACAGGGAAAAGAATATTTCAAATGCTGAACATCCAGATAACTTAATACATGTACTGTGGCAATCTCTCTGAGCTGAATTGGAGCCCCCTTCCACAAGGTTCAGTGCACTGTTTAAAACCTGTACTGCCTTCTCTGTTGGTTTGTGCTCATATGAAAGGACAGAATAGTAGAAAATCCACAGTGAAATCAGGAGAAATACAGAAGTACAGCAATTCTTTTCTTGGCATGTGCAATAATAGCCCTATTGGCTCATATCTTCAGTAGATTAATTTTGATTGTACAGTTTAATGTTGCTGTAAGTAATATACCAGAGAATTGGATAAACACTTCTTTTAGCTGGCTGTTTGTTCTGGTGAGTTCTCAAAACTTTCTGCATCAGAATAACAATATCCCATTTATGCTAAATATCAATAGATAGCATTTTTATAGTGATTACTTCACACTGAAGAATGATCAAATGATAATTTAAATGAAAAAAGAACTTGTCAGGAAATGGAAAAAAGGAAAAAATGCACACGTGCACTGAGAAAAGCAAGAAAATGATCTTTGTTGTATCCAGGTCAACCTTGTGTGTTTTGCTTTAAACAGGGCTAATTACCAATGAAAAAAATTGGTTCTTGCTGTTGGGATAATTATAAATGTGGGTCATTGTGAGCAGGGTTTGTTATGGTGAACTTTAATTATACTTTACTTTTGCTTGGCTGTTTGGCTGAAGCAAACAAGGGCTCTGTTCTTTCAGAGAGAAAACAGAAATAAAGCTAGTGACTTCCTTCATTTCAACGCCCACACAGAGGTCTCGTCCCAACACACCAGTCCTCAGAAGAAGAGAGCTGCTTCTTAATTTTAATAAGCAGATTGTGGTTTAAGGCTGTGGTTGGTTAGACCAGTTTAAAGAAGGCATTATTTGTATAACCATTAAATCGTAGCAATTAGGACAAATATTGCTGATATATGATATGCTTTTTGGCTAATTTATTTCACTTGTACTCTTGAATCGTTCTCTAACCAGTTTCTTGCCTGCTAGGATATCCGTTGTTGATATATCTGTATATGTTTTTCCACTTGATATGATACAGTATTCAAGCTGTATCATATTCTTCACCATTCCTGAAGAACTGCCTGAATACAGTTTATTATTGAGGCTCAAAATCTCAGTAATGTCAGTTGCTGATGGCTCCTGGTCTGATACAAACAGTAACAGTTCCGTTAGGCTCTTCTGAACCTCTGATAAAAATGCCAAGTTTGAAATATGTAAAGCATCTGAGAGAGAAATAATTTGCATTACCTGAAATATGTAAAAGGGTTGTCTGTAATCCTTGATACATAGGGGACCTAAACAGATTGTTACTGGGCTATAAAGGACAAGCTATGATCAGGTGCTCCAGACTTCATCCCATTTTAGCATCCCCAACCAGTGAACCATAGCAGGTACAGCATATAAGCATCTCGGAGGAGAAGAAAATTAAAGGCATTTCAAAAGTGAAAGTTGGCGTGGCTTACTCAGGAGAAGATTTCTCTCAACGACAGGAAAATGTACTTATCTGTAAAACTTTAAAGATGAGCTCTACAGCAGACAACCTATCCTGAAAGCACACAGATTATTCATTCTAGGTGCAGAGGGAAAAAATGGTCTAAGACTCTTAAGTTTTTTATTTGGAAGCCTAATACTTAGGCTAAGAAAATATCAGAAGTAACAGGGCCTTCAGATGCTTGGCCTTATGGGCGGTGATGAGGAAGGTCTTCAGTGTTGATGAATCCATGCCCTACCAGCTTGCTACTTACTGGAGAAGAAGATAGTGCTCAGGGATGATTAATTCCCTTCTCCAAGAAACAGACAGAAAAGCAACTGTTCAAAAGCAAGAGACAAGTAAAGCCTGTTAACTGTACCAAATCTTCCTCAACGTTTGAAAAAGCTGTGCCCTTTGCTTCAAATCCACTTTCTAGAACCAAGGAAAGTCCAGGCGTGTAAGAGCCAGCTATAACTGTTTATTTTCAGATAGTATCTGTTGAACTATCTCCCTGTTCTCGTCCCTGGGAAGGGTAGACCTGTGGTTGTTTAGGAGAGAGAGCTTAGTGCCAAGGACAGGATAGGTCTTTGGAAATGCCCATGATGCTGCCTGGTTTTAGATATTTGATTTTCTAGACATTTTATTTAAATGCAGGCATTTGGAAATTGCAAGTAGATGCATCTAAAACGTGAAGCTGGCCTCCTCTAAGGGCAGATTCGGGTTCAGCTGTACTATATTCTAGCTGTGTGAAGTCTTCATTATACACTGGCTATTTTGACCTTTCCTTGAAAGCAGCCAGCCTCTGAAATTGCAGGAGAAAATGGAAAGCTTTTGAAAGACTTACCTCCTAAGCACAAGTACTGCAGAATATTTAGCACTTAAAACTTTAAAACTTTAACTTTTCAGACTATAATTTCTTAATTGCTTAGAGACATAGCATAGTCCTGGTGCAGCAAACTCTAATAACGTACGATTGCCTTAACTTTTGTTCTGCTACACAACGGTTTATGTTTCCCTGCTGGGTGTTAATTATTTTTTCCTCAGATTTCAGAAGACACTTTGGCAGTCTGATGGGACAGGGCCAAAAATTTCAGTCTCAAGCTGGGAGGTCTATACAAAGGATTGAATTCTGAACCGTAAATTTAAAATTAATTTCATGTAAAAAGACAAATATATTGTGAGTGCACTTCTACTGTAGTCTTTCTAGCAATGACGCCTCTAATTTCAGAAAGTAAATCAGTCTTGGCTGCTGCTAACTGTATGCTTTGTTCATGCTTTGTGACATTCTAACACAGGCTGCTGTTGAACTAATTATTGCCCAGAAAAGGAAGGAAATATGATGTGGAAGACACAGAGCTTGATCCACAGTTCCTCTTGAACTCAATGGGAGTCTTTCTATTGATCCTCATGAAATTTTGGATTAGGTCTATGGAACACAAGTTCAGCTTTCCAAAAAAAACCCCTATGGCTATTAGAACAATAAAAGCAAACTTCATACTTGCAGTTTTATTCAGTGTCATGATTAAAAAGAAATCTTTTTTGCGTTCAGTCATATAGGACCTGACTTTGATTTATTTTGTTGTTGTTCTTTTTGTCTTGATGCTTAGGTTTTCTGTGTTTAAGAAAAAATAAATAATTCTTTCTGGAAGCTTAAATTAAGAAGCCACTTATATCTTTATTTAAGTATAATAATGTGAAATTGTTTTGGTTCAGTGTCTTATAAGATTTTTTTTCTTTTCCCCTTCTTTTCTTGAAGTTTCTATTATTAGATGAAATTTCTCAGTTTGTGGTTTTAGTTAATTTGCATTTTGGTGATTTTTAGCCAAAACGTTCTAGGAAACTCACTAATGTTCACACACTTTTGTTTTTCTTTTACACACAGGTACTATTGGATACAATCAAAGAAACAGGATAGATACTCTTATGTATCTTCTAGCCTATCCGCAAAAGCCAATGGTAAAAACAAAAACAATTGAACTGATAGATTTTGAGAAACTGCCTGCTGGACAGAATGCCACAGTTGCTGTGATGAGCTACAGTGGTTACGATATTGAAGATGCTCTTGTCTTAAACAAGGCCTCTTTGGATAGAGGTAAGAACCATCAATTCTTTCCCATTTCTCTAGTGTGTGTTCTAATAAATGTTTTAATAAACTTACTGTGTCATGGTGTTGTCCTATAATAACTGTTATTGCAGTTATGAACAGTACATCTCTAACTAAGAAATCGAATTCCAAAACTGCTTTGAATGCTTTTGTTTGTTTTCTGCATGAATAGTGATGGTAATTCCATGCTTCCAATAGTGTGGTAGAGTTACCAACATGTAAATAAACTTCTGCGTATGGATATTATAAGAAAAAATGGCTAACTTTTGACCTCAAATAAAAAAGTTTAAATGGTCCCTTTTTGAAAACATTTAATTTACAAAAAGCGTAATGTATTAGATAATCTGTTCCATTGGGCTTGCTTTTGAGATGGTTACCTGAACCTTTGTTTATTACTGATAGAGGGGTCTCATTATTTTCACCAGTAACAAAAACAATAGATGAAATTAGACTTCTGAATGTGTTTGGGAAAGGAATGGAACGTGTGGCAGTTTGTGTCCTTGTGAACTTTTGATGCTCTGAGGGAGCAATAGCAGTATTGCCTACTTTCTGAGAGAAAATAATAGTATTGTCTAAAGCAAAATAATTTAGTGTTTATTCAGAGATAAACTAATGACCGACCTCCTTAAAAAAAAAAAAATTCTGTGCAGTGCATTTTAAGGAAAAGTACATAAGTACCAAATAGAAGGTAACCAAGTGAAACCTATGTTTGTGCCACTCTAGCCTGTCTCGCTCTCTCCATAATTCTTCAGCGCTTTATGTTAATGCTGCTGGGGGTTGGAGGAGAGTTGCCTGAAAACTTAGTCTCTCTTCTTTCTCTTTTCTAAATAAGTTCCCTTGAGAGAAGACATAGTGCAGTGTGATCAAATTGGTTTTAGTTTCGGGTGGCCAAAATCAGATTCTTCCATCACTTTATTCCTGCCCCCCCCACTCCCTTCCTCCTAGTTGCTAGGCAGCAATAATAGTATTCCTAGACATGTATCTTTGGCATTAATGTCTGCCGCATTTAATTTATGCCTCCTTTTCTAAAACAACAACAGGCATGATTTAAAACTGAATGTTTTCTTTTCTGGTAGACTGGTAACATTTACCGGGAGAGCTGTGGTGCTTGTCAGGACTTACTTGACATAATCTAAAGATATAGATGTACTGTATGTGGCTGCAACCATCTTTGAAATGAACTAAAATAACGTAGGATTATTAGAAAGCCTTGCTCTTGGCTGTCTCTAATTCTAATGTGACAAAAGAGTTTAGTATTGTGGCTAGTTGCTGTGCTTGGAGAGAAATTCTGGAGATGCTACTTTTCTCATCTAAAACCCAAACCAAACCTGTTTTATAATAATATATGCAATTCAGAATTCTTTCAGCTGGGAAAAAAGTGAGTAATGGGGTGATTATATGAAACAGTCAGTACTTTCCTGGTAGGCTAGCTTGTGTCAACCACAAACATGAGTAAAAGTTCAGGTTTCTTAGAACTTCCGAAAGGAAGAGGTGCTGTGCTCATCCTGTTACAGTCTCTTCTCCTATGTTGTATCTCCCTGTGGACCGCCAAAGGTAAGAGAAATGATGCGTGCGTGTGTGTGCAGAGGTATAGAAGGAGATTAGCACAACTTCAGAATTGGACCATTGTCCAATGTCTAAAAAAAGTAGCATGCATGATCTAATTTTTTAAATTGTGAGTTACTAGGTATCCATGTACAATGCTATGCATATTCAAGATAATGAATAATGTAACTAATAAAATGTATCTCAGGAGGTGGATCAGCGTTCTTGTTTTATTCTGATAATGTGTTATAAAGAATCTTTGAACTCCTAGGCAGATGAGTTTGTGTTACATTTTAGGTTTTGGAAGGTGTCTTGTATACAAGAATGCCAAGTGTACACTGAAGCGTTACACAAACCAGACATTTGATAAAGTTATGGGTCCGATGTTGGATGCAGCTACCCGTAAACCAATCTGGCGCCATGAAATTTTAGATGCTGATGGTATCTGCTCTCCAGGTATGTCAAACTACATGTTCAGTCATGGCATGTTCATAATCTGAGGTAGAAGTTAATGTTCTGTTAATATTTCTTGTGCATCTTGTTTTATCCTTAGTGTAATCATATTTTTTTCCTTGAAGGTGATAGTATTGTATGGAAAATTAAAAAATGTTAGTTTCTGAAAGCAGTGTGGTACCAGTCGTTGAGGATTTTTTTGTGCATGAGAAAAGGGAGCTTTAAGTAGAAGAGTGAGTCTTTAACAGTGTGTATCTATTGAAGTATTAGAACTTATATTCTTACGTCCCCAAACTGGCAAACTTTTAATACTTTAGTTTTTTACTGTTTGTGTCTCATATGTTCTGTCGTTGTTTTTTAAGGATAGATTCCTTACTATTTTGATTTTGTGTCAAAACCTCCTAGCATGCTGTCAGTTAATGCAGTTTTTTGAGGAAGTAAAACCTTGTGTTTGTAACACTTTAGAAATATGTTTGGAGGGCCATAAGAAGCTAAACACAACTACATTTAGTTATGAGGACAGGTGTGTAACTTTCCAATGGAAATAAGTTTGAGAAAGAATCCTTCCATACTGTCATCCTTCAGTTAGGAAACAGCTTAATAGATCTGCTGGGATCTAATAAGAAAGGTGCCGTAGAAGGCACTAAACTTAATTCCATTAGAGCAACACAGTTGGGTCACTTTTGCTCTTTAACACATCACAATGGAGCTTTCAAAGTTAATTAAAAAAAAGGGCAAGAATCTTCTGAAGTATTAGGATAGATAGATAGATAGCACTATCCTATCTGACAGACGAGGCTGTTCTCAGTGTGTAGGTAAATACTCTCTGAAATAGTTCATATGGACAGAAGAGACATAGGGTGAAGTTCAGTGTAATTTTGTGGAGGAGGTGGGAGGCAGGTACTTGATATGCACTAGTATCATTGGGCATGCTACTGATCTGGTTTTCTGTGTGAAGAGCAGGATAAGGAAATGGGGGGGGAAATAGCTGATGTGTGAGACCAGAAGCAATAGGAAAAAGTAATTGCAAAGAGAGCCTGAAAGTAGTCTTGCACAAATCATTGTGGGAATAATGTGATGTCCTGAATTTAGGTGTGCATTTCTAAAATTTTGCAGTTACAGTGTTGCTTGTTAATTTTCTCCATACTTACAGCAGATGACTTCAGATACTTTTGTGTATTCTTTAGACCCAGAGTATGTTGAACAGCTATTCCCATAGTGCACCCAGCATGCAAGCTGTTCTGTTTTGGTTTACCAAAAAAAGCTAATTTAATGATTCCCTTGCCATGCAATATTTAATAAAATAACATGGCATACTTCCTGGACATGTTCCTTCTGGTTTGTCTTCCAGCTTACCTTTTTTTAAAGCTTAAAATGTATTTCTAACATAGGTAGCCAGATAAGTTTTCATGGTGCTTTTCTTTCTTGTTCTTTGTAGGTGAAAAAGTAGAAAATAAGCAAGTCCTTGTGAACAAATCTATGCCAACTGTGACCCAGACACCTCTGGAAGGAAGTAGTGTGCCTCAGCAGCCACAGTACAAAGATGTGCCAGTAACGTATGTTGCATCATAACTTTATAGTTGGGGAAGGTACATGGAGGAAAGGTATCTGAGAAAATATTCAATTCTAGAAAAGTCAAAGGAATAAACTTCCCTCTGCAAAGTAGACCTAGTTCCCTAGGTCTTGATTTTTCACAGGGTTTTTCAGAGCCTAGGTTATTTTCACAAGTGCCTAGCCAGTTAATCACTAATAAGTTAGATTCTGACACCTAGATTCTGAAAGGCTGGAATTGCAAAGAGAGGGATGAACCCTCCTGAAGATGTACGTATAGAGAGGAATCACTGAGTAGATTCCCAGGAGAAACTGAGGAGAGAGCTAAGACAGTGGTAGAGGGGAGAGGAGTCGCTCATGGATGAAGAGATGGAGAAACAGGAGAAAAGCAGGATGAGTGAGAGGGCAGAGAACACGTGTGTACTTAGTGAGGGGGCACATCTCCTCCATACCAGCTCCCACAGAAAATGGCCAATGCTGACTGGTGTAGCGTTCGCTACATATCAAGGTGCCACGATTAGATCACTGGTCGGCCCGGACCAGGGAAAGAGACAGATAACACACACAGTGTGAGCGCCAACTTCCACCTTTTATTGCGCAGTTAATTCCTTTTAAACTAACAAGGGGAGGCGGGATTACAGGTACATCACAAGGCTGCGACTAACCCTCTAACTTTCCGTGACAATGCGAGATCTTCCAAACACTGAACCCTACAGACTGGTGCTCAGTCTTCATTTTGCCAGGCAGAAGGCCAGGAGATGGAGACCTTCCTGTCTCAGAGGCTGACAGTCAGCTCATTCTGGCCACTCTAGTTAGACGTCCTTTACCAAGGCACCAGTGAATGGGAAAGGACAGTCAGAAAGAGTTTTTCTGAACTCTTGTCCTTGTCCTGAAAGAACAGGAGAGGGCTTCTGAAGTGTGAAGTGAAAATTTTGCATTAAATGTAAAAATAAAGAGGGAAAGAAAGAATAAAGGGGTTTTCACTGTTTTGTCAGGAATAGCCTTGACAGTTTGGTAAATTAGAGAGCAAGGCAAGCAATTGGTACCCAGATCAGAAAGGCAGAATTAGCTTTGCTGCACTTCTGTGTGTTTCATAACCAATAGAAAGCTCTAGGTTTACTCCTACAAGATATTAATAGAGAAGTGAGGCAACAATGTAATTATCAACAGCAAAGAAGTAATTCTGCCAGATAAAGGCATTGATCCAGGGCTCCCAGTTTAGGTGTCATAGTTTGACCATCTCAGCTACCTGAACAATGAGACAAAATAATCTCCTACGTAAGGTATTAAAATCTCCTCTACCCTTAATCTGCAATACATATGAAAAAGCGGATACCAGAATAATTTCCTTCCTGCTCTGTCATGCCTACCTTTTTCCTCTCCTTCCATAATCCCTGCATCTTGGACTCTAGAGTTATCTCTGTCTGTACCTCATACTATGTTCTGCCCTTGGTTCATTTCCACACCTGCACCTAATGCATAGTTTCAGTCAGGATATTATGCCTTAATTTTGTTCTTAAGTACTCATGGTATATGCCTTAAACTCCCTTCTTCAACTATAACTCCCTATTTGGCTTTTGTTTGTTTAACTGAAGATCCAGAAATTTGCAATATACTAGGAAGCTTTTTTCCATGAAGAAGAGCCCACGTGACAAAAAAATACACCTTGTTCTTTAAAAGTTCAGCTTAATTGTCCCTTTGTTTCTATTGTATCTCTTAAGCCTTTTCTTTTCCAGAAACATACTGTACTTTGGAACTTTTTATATATATAATCTTTGCTCCATCGGCCTCCCATATATAAGTTCCGTGAAGACTATAGTTTGGCCAGAAGGTTACCAATACACAGATACTTGTTTGTAACTTGTGTTTGGTTCATAGATGTAAAACTCATGTTTTGTCTTCTTGTACTAGCTACAAAGGTGCGACTGATTCTTATATTGAAAAAGTAATGATTTCATCAAATGCAGAGGATGCTTTCTTGATAAAAATGTTGTTGAGGCAAACTAGACGTCCAGAAATTGGTGATAAATTTAGCAGTCGTCATGGGCAGAAAGGTAAGCTACACATTTGATAAAAATAAACACAGACTGGATATGCCTACTATACATACATAGTATCATCATGCATGTTTCCATTGATTGGTTCAGATCTTTTATGAATGCAGTGGTAGAAGACCATATCTCTTTTTTTGGTTAACTTCACCTAATTTAGCAATGATGTTTCTGGAACTGAGGAGAGGAACTGGCAAACACAACTCTGTGTTGATTTATGAATCTGGAAAATACTGTAGTTGTCCATTTTAAACAAGAACAGGGTTTTGAGATTTGGCTGGGGTTTTTTTCCAAGTGTGAATTTGGTTTTAGGTGACAGGTTTGTCAGCGGGTTATCAAGAGAGAGATTGGAGGAAAGAGTGAAAGGGCCTCTTCTGAATGGACAGAAAAGACCAGGGATGGAATGGGATGTCTGCAAGTCATCTCTGCAGACATACTGCTCTAAAGACAAGACTGCAGATAGACAGCTCAAAGCCATGGTGTAAAAGGGAAGCAAATAGGAATGCAACTAGGAGTGCACCAGCAGAGTCCGGAAAGAAGGGGAAAATGTTTTTGAGAATACACCTGGGACATGATCTGGGGCACCTCTAGATCTTCAAATCGAGAATTGAAAATGGGTACCTACTAGGAAGCTGTGTGGTGGCAAGTAGCTCTCTAGTATTAATGTTAATAGTAAGATGAAAATCAGGAGCCTGTTTCCATATTTGTTGAAAAAAGCAGTGGACTCCCTTTGACCTTAATGGCAAAAAACCGTGACTCAGACCATCCTCTCTGAATCTCAAAGAGCTGGGAGGTGTGGGAGGGGTGTTAAGAAAGAAGTGACTGAAAACAGTCTGACTGTGACTGACTTAAAATCATGTTTTGGTTCCATTGGTATCAATGTGGGACAAGTTTTGACACGTTTTCATCTGTCTGTACACTTGGAAAATCTAGATTATTAGTACTTTCCGCATGACCTCCTGCCTTACTGTATGTGCTGTGATAAACCTACTACCTGAATGTTGTAATCTTGTTATATTTTTATGTCTTATTTTGGTTTGAGAACATTGCTCGGTCTCTTGTCAGATGTGGTGGGGAGGCAAAGAAGTTGCTGTTATCAAATCCTTTCCAGTGCAGCACAAACACTCCTTTTCTGTTACTGGGCAAATGTGATACATCTTAATAACTACTGGAACAAAAAAATTCTTACTCCTTTGCTTTGATTTCTGAGGAACTGGAACCAGAGCATCGAGTGTAAAGCACACCAGCCTCTTACATCTGTAACACAAGTATCCACTACGTCTGTGTGGAGGGCAGAGGGAGGGAACTGAGGAGATAACAGAGGACGCTGTTTAGATTTGAAACACTAATACTTAAAACTAGTTGTAGTCGGTGAACTTTGCAGTAGTACATCAAATTACGATACTAGCTAAGGGATGTCTTGCAAACAAACTGGCCTTTTGTGAGCAGTGTTCTCTTTGTCAGGAGACACATGGAAGAGAGAGTGCTTTTTGTTAGGAGGAGCTCCCTGAAAGCGTCCATTTCAACATTTTGTGACGTGGTCCCACTCTACTCGCAGTATAATGTTGGGTTTGACCTTGGAGAAGAACCAGAGAACTCTGTGGGCAGATATGCCCTGGAGTCAGTCAGCAGGGAGCTGGTACTTACACAACATCCACATGTAGATCTGACCCAGTCAAAAGAGATGAAACTGCAACAAATGTCATCAGTAAACATCAGTATCCAGCTCTAGTGCGCTCTTAAATGAAGTTTAAACAGAATCATCTCCAGTGTATTCAGTGCCTGTGTGATTGGAAAGAGGTATGAAGAGCAGTTGCTTATAGATGGACCCCAGGCACAAGTAAGAAGTCATTTTTATAATGCTCCATACCACTGTTTACTTCTTTACTGACATATGTAGCCTGAAGTCAAACTCGAGGTCCTTTGTGACCTTCTGGGGCTATGGAAGTACATAAGCATCAGTGGCAATGAGGTGGCCATGCGTAACTGAAGTAAAAGACTGCATCCCCTTTTGTGAGATGCAGAGCTAACCACAGTAATCCTCATTTCTGTAGCCTCCAGGTTTGGTGATCAGGACATCTACCTAGAGCAAACCTATCAATCAATAGAGGTGAAATGGGTGCAAGAGGCAGTACTTGATCATAATGTCAGCTGTTACCAGATGTTGCCTCAAGTTCCTGTGTGTTTTCTATGGACTACAGTCAATGCAGGCTTTCTCAGTATATCCAGCTCTCCAAGATCACCCTTATTTCCACAGTGTCTTTCCATAGACCCATAAAACTGGTTCTTGAAACTCTGTATTCTAAAGAAATCCTTCCATTGTTTCTGCTGTCATTAATAGAAACTCTTCTGATAAGCATTGAAATATTTTTCCTGATTGTATTTTCAAGATGGCTTTTGATCTAAAAATAGAAAGCAATTCTCACCGAGTCCCCAAGTAATTTGGAAACCAGTACCTGTTGAAGGCTTCAAAAAAGTAAAGAAGCAACAGTACATTCTTGACTTTCTTTTAAAATCCAGTCTAGTTCTTGCACTACAGCCATAGTATAGTTCTGGTAAGTGAGGGGAAAGATCTTTAGCTTCAGAGGCAAAGAGAAAGAGTTGAGCAGTTGGAACGGTTCAACTGCCCTATTCCTTGCTTTGCTCCAGGAAGATTCTCCTTCAGGAAGATTTTGTGTAGAGTCTCTTTCAAATAATTTTTTAATCTCATACACAATGAAGATGTGCAGTACTTTTAAGCCTATGACCACTTGTAGAGCAAAGTCCATTTCTTAATGTATTTTGAGTTTAGAATAAGTAGTCCTTTCTCCTTATAAGTGGCATGTGGCATTTTAGCTGCAAATAACTATGTAACAATACAATCAGTACTGTGCAGGACAAATTTTCTTAACCAGAATCAAAAAAAAAAAAAAAAGCCTACAAATTATATTAAACAAGATGCTCAGGCATTTGCATGAAAAATTTAAGCAGGTAAGATTTTTCTCCTAGTTTGGGCTATTGATGTGCACCTGTTGAAATAGTTAGTTGAACAGGATTTAAATGGAACTGATTTTTCATACCTCTCCAAAAATCAAGAAAAGGGTGCTCCACAAATCTCAGACCATCAGAGGAGAAAAGGTGGAAGTGGAAGAATGACAGAAGGAAACAGGATTGTGTCAGGCAGGCTGCAGTGTGGCTTTAGGGAACAGAGGGCCTTCAAGACCACTAAATGCACATAAGGCATCTCAGAGTCTAGAGCAAGCTCATTTAAGAGGTCTTCAAGGACGGACATCTCATGAGTAATTTTGCTAGTCATCACACCCTGATATTCATGGTCAAATGCAGAAACAGCTAATATGCACTGTTTTGGAATCTGGTGGTATTTTCTGTAATATCCCAAAAGCCATAGAAAGCTAGTAACATTTTTTTTTCCAAAATAAAATACCTGTGGAAATCCCATGGTAATGAAAAACAACATCCTAAATGCTGTAGGGAACTTTGAGGGTATCCGTAATTATGCCTGGCATTGCATCAGGTTAGAATGATGGATCCCCCATGTATCTGTGCTTTGGAGCTATAATAATAAGCTGAAACCATCAATTATTCAGAATAGCAAATGTCCCTTTCAGCTTGTTTCTGGAGATAGGAGTGGGAATGTTGCAACAGTTGTGTTACAGAGTTTGCAGGCATGTGCTTGTTAGCTGTCCAGTGCATCAGTCTGTAGTCATCTCTTGTGATCAGGGGAGTGATCATATTCTAAATTATTACATTCTACTAGGATACATAGCCTTCCTGGTAGTAAACCTCTCAGTTCACTGGCTTGTAGTACATTATGGGAAAAGATGTTACAATAAATGGGAGAAAGGAGAAATGTGCTTAGTGGAGAGGATATATGTATTGGATACCAAGAAAAAAAATACTGACAAGAACAGTGCAGTTCACTGTTTTGCAACTTCAGTATACTGCAAAGAACCAGATACTGACAGTAATGTTAGATTACAGGCAATGATAGCACTGGAGAAAAGGCATGAAAAGGAAAGGGAAAGTCTCCTTTGCTAGCTTGTTTAAAAATACAGCTAGTGTCATCCTTCTCTGACATCAAATTGGGGGAGGATCAGTCGTAACAGAGGAATATAGACAATTGTGAAACAAATCATAATACTAACAGTTTAGTGTTTTCCATTGAGAGAATTTTTAATTAGCCCTGAATTTGTTCTCTTATCTTTGTCTGAATGCAGGCAATTGCCACTTCAAGTTTAATTTGTGAATGTTAGCTTTAAGCCCATCATAGGGCCATTTAAACCGATGATGAGCTTGAACTGGCAAGTACCTTAATTCAGTGAGAAGCAGAGAAAGCATATTTGTCTCTGTATTATCAATCTTTTCTGTGAAATATTTTTATTTTCTAGAAGGAGTGCATGAAGAGGAGATTTGATTTTGCGGAATTGTAGTAGTAATTTTAAAGTAAGTAAATATGTGCAAAGTAAGAGATTGCACAAACATATTTCTCAAGTTTTTTTCATGGGCTTTTTCCTATATTCCAGCTTGATTTGTATTTCAAAGCTATACTTTGTCACTGGAGCAGAAGGAGGCAGAGTAAGAGAATTGGAAAGTGTCTGGGATACGACAGATTAAATGTCACAAACCAGCTGTAGCCTTTTGTTCCAGAAGAGCCTTTCGGTAAATATGTAGGTAGATTTTGTAGGCCTCTGTAACAATATAGATCTATGCCACTGCCTCTGTATTTGCTACCATCTTTGTGTCCTCTCACATGTCAACACGGTATTGGCAAGGGTCACCACTTCTGGCCTGTCCACCACACCCTCTTTTCATGCAAGTCCGTGTTTTAAGTACACTTCTTCCAAACTGCTTGTAAAAGCTAGCCTTTCCTTCAAGACGTGTCAACAAAGAAGTATACGGGGAGAAGAAAAAAAACAAATGAGGCCCTCATGTTGTGTTCTGAAATGCAAATATTTTGCTCTATTTCAATATGCATCTTCAAACTGGTCATTGCAGTAATATCTTTGGGAATGGGACTGTCCCTTTAGTCTATAAAGCCCTTAAGCTTCTGTTTACAAATAAACATCTACCTTCCAGGGACGATTTATGCTGAGCTATAGGACTTTGGTTTAACTATATTGCATCATATATTTTCCAGAAGGATAAAGAAACTTTTTTTGGTTAATTATTTTGCTTTTTTAATCTTGCATTCTTCAAGTAAAGTCACTTTTCAAAGCACAGAAGGCTAAAGGATTGTTAAGCTAAAGAAGCCTCATCTGAGTTCCATACAAACTAAATTATTATATTTCCAGATTTCCTCTTGCTTTGCTACAAGTCACAATGAGAAAAAAGTTGGGCTCCTTTGATGTGAAAAAAAGCAATATATCACTTCTCTGAAAGAACATTTCTCAGTCTCTCATGTGAAAAAGGATTAACACCTCCAACAAAGGTCCTGTAGATCACAGAACTAAGCAGCAATACTGAACAGTATTCCTGAGGAGTGGAAAAACTGTATTTAAGCAAGAGATTGTTTGAACTGGCAAACAGAAGCTTTTTAATAGCTGAAGATCTAAGATAAAGGATTAAACCTTTCTGAAGTATCTGCACTTAAACAACTCCAAAGACAAGGAAGCAAGTTTAAATTCATGAAAGATGGTCTTTGTTTTCCTAAATGAACCATGTTCTTTAGTGTCAAAACAAAATCCACTGACAGCATTGTCAACTACATAAACTTCATGACAATACCGCCCATCTACCAAATTCTGACCTTGCTTACTTTTAAAAATTTTTACTGGTTTGAGCATCTGCCTTCTGCTTGCCTAACTTCATAGTTGAGAACAACTTCTCTTTCTCCTTTTAATGGGCACTTGTACAGTACGTATAAGCAGAACATGTAAAGTAAGATGTTAATTTTAAATGGCTACTTGTGTCATTTTCTCCCATGTTACAAGTCAGACTTAGTACTTTATCTCTAATAAAACATCAGTGGGTTTATAGGAATTAAATGGTTGAAGTGGCATTAAAAAGAATTTGCTGTTATCGACTGCAGGAATGTGGGCTGACAGTAGTTATTAGGCATCAGGAAAGGTCGGAATTTCTTACTTTATTTTTATCTTCAGAAGTTGAATATAAGAGAATGAGATGTCAGAATGCCATTAAAACTTCTCATACCATTTTTTTTCTATTTATTTTTAACAAAACCACTGCTTAGCTTGCTGTCTTAAGAAGAAAATTACAGCATTTTTTATCTCAAGCGGCAAACAGGTAACCTTCTGACCTTTTCAGTAAATCCTCAACTGAACCTCTGAAATTAGGGTGATTTAGCATTTTATGGCACAGAATAAAAATCTCTAATTCTGTTTCCAAATAGTGTATCCTGAACACACATTTTATTAAGCTCTTGACTCATTCAGCCATGTGTATTTTGTAAAGTTCCTATGGTTATTGTTTTACAATAGCTGCTTCCAGAAGCATTGTAAGGGTTTCAATTAATCAGCTCTTTGTGTGCTTCAGACTATGCAAATTTATCACATCAGACCATTCAGCAGCTCATGGGAAAGCAGTGTACAAACTGTATTGTCTTCTAGCACCTCCTCTCATTTAGAGTGATGTTTTTAATAAGAAAACTAATCAAGTTTACTTATGCATTATTTATCTGTTAATTTTAATTCTGTTCTTTACCTCTTATGTCAAATGGGATGTAGCAAGTGATATGATAGATCAGTGAATGATTCAATATTGAACAAAGCTTATGTGATGCAGCACTTTTTTTCTTCTGGACTTGTTTTATGCTTAGTTAGCCAACACAGTATGTAATTAGAGAGTTTTGAAGCAGATGTACATTTTTGTTTAACCTTACCAATTTTTGCACATCTCTTTGTCACTTGTCCACAATATACAGCGCTGTGTTACAGCTACAACTCCTCTTAATTATGTGACGTAGTCTTATGTCTCAGGAGTATTTCCAAATTCTGGCAAATCTGGTAAATCTAAACTAGATGCCTTTCAAGTTAGTTCTAGCTCTTTTACCACCATATCATTAGAATAAGTAAACAAGCACATTTAGTAATGCGCTTCTTTTTATCTTGCTGATAGAAACTGGTATTACTGCTGCTTCTATTCACTTAGTCTCCTTTGCTCTCTAATGTCCCTCCTGCTGGTAGTAATTAGTTTTCTATATTAGGTTGTTTTGACTTATTTGATGATTTTTTTTCATTTGGCGTGTGTGTGTATAGAAGGCATCTTATTGTAGCTGGTGAAAAACTTTCCCATACTGTTGTGTTTTGTCCCTGCCCCCTCCCTGCCGCCCCCCTTCCCCCTCTCTGCTGAACTGCTGTTTTACCAAGTCTGTGTATGTTCATGTTTGTCAGCAAACTGTAAAAGCAACCACATAAAAGGTATCAAATCTGGAAACCTGAATTTCTCCTGATTAGAAAAAGCAGCTCTTTAAGGACAAAAGTATGGGGGTGAGGGGGTCTTTATGCTCTGTCAGGGCCTTGTGGAGGTACATGGGTGTTGAGATGCTGTTGGGATTGATGCAGATAGTGTGTGTGAGGATGGGGGCTATCATGCATAGTCAGAGGGCTGTCATTTATTGGCTGGCATACAATAGCATTGAAAAACACTGCCTATGGCTGTTTTATACTTGCATGTTAAACCACTGTAGATGTCTGATTTAAGTTTATTCAGATTTAAACTGTTATCCTTGCAGTAAACTGCCAAACTTAGTAATCTACTTTTTTTTTTTTTTTTCTGAGAGGGATATCTTAGAAGAATTTGCTAGCATTTTCACTAATTTTCATCTAAGCTGATATGAAATTGATATACAAAGTTTTTTTTCTAGAATTCAATTTGGTTTTCAATTGAAAAGAAATTAGGTGTAGCATGCTGCTGGATCCTTTTTTGCTCAAACATACAAACCACTTGTTAGTCCATACATTAAAAAAAAAATTTTGGTTTGGTTTTTTTTGTCTGGAAAAATAATTGCAGCCTTTTCTGGTGGTTAATGTTTGATTCTGGTCCTAGATGAGAACTTCAGAGTGTATAGGTGAGAGCATATTCAGCCCCATCACAGTGTAGCATTTAATGTGAAATTGTACCACTAAATTTCCGATGCAGCATATAAAAATTGTGAGGGGAAGAGAAATGAATGAAACCAAATTATTTTGTATGTCCTGTGTGAATGTTGGCGAACAATTTTCATGTTATGTCTAACTCAGCAACAATTAGGAAATCTTAATAACCTGTATTAACAGCCACAGAGCAAAGTTACCTACTAGTTTGACTCTGTCCTATTTATGAATATTGGATGGGGAGTAGTTGAGCAGCTCAATTGTGAAATGCAGTTTACACTTGGACAGGGCAACGTTTGGAACTTGAGGCTGTCTTAAATCCAGCCTCTTTTTTTCTCCTTTACTGTTTTATTAACCAGTTGCAAGTGATAACTGCACTTATATGGATTAATTCACTTGATCACTTTTTCGCAGCTGCTTGGGAATGCAGAACTGCTAGGCTTGCCTTTTACTGCCCTGCTGCAAACCCTGGCTCAGCAATCAGGGCTGAAAAAAGAGTAGCAAATTCAGGAGTTTACAGTGCAGACCTGCAAGGATTAGTCTCTGAAGAGCTTCTGAAGGCAAGTGACTGCAAAATGAAATAATTTACATTTTTAAATGAATTGCAGTTACTTGCTTTTAGAAGTAGCATTGTATATAGGAAAGATTTCTTTGAGCTTTTTAAACAGGTTTTTATGAGAAGGAGTGAACTTCCATAAAACATAGGGGAGGAATAAGCTTCTCTGTCCTGTTCTCTAAATACACATGGGCATGCTATAGATGTGTTATAAACTCAGTGACTTCTTAAAATACAGAAGCTTAGAATTGAGGTTTTATAGCTTTCTTTTTTTCTTTTTTTTTTCTTTTTCCCTTCTGTAAAATAGAAACTTTATAAATGGCCTAGTTAGCTTCACATTGCTGGATTCTGTCTAAATATTTTGTTTTTAACTTCTAAGCTCATTATGCTGTCTTTGTGTTAACTTGTATTAAAATCTGTCAGCTATGACTGGTCTCATAACCACAGTCAGCGGACCAGAATAAGTTAATTATTTACTTGTGTCACTAGTGCTCTTCATCTAATGAAATGCACAGCTGTGTTAGATCTGCAGTTGGGTGTGTAGGTCCCATTGTTATACAAGTCAGCGGAGGGTAGAAGCCGCTATGATGGAGAGCCCTCAGTTCTTTCTGCTGTTCTGCCTTTCTGTGTCGATTTCATGGATCTTTTATCATTCACTTTCACACAAAACAAACAACACAGTGGCTGTCTGCTATGGGAACCAGCTTGGCATATAAAAGGTTTTCAGAGCCTAAAGTAATTTTAAGTTAGCTAAGATTTAATTTTTGGCTTACAGGTGCCATGAAGTCCAGATGCAACCTAATACTTTCTTAGAAGTAAATGCGAATAAGGCAAAATGTGTGTGTCATAATACATATATAATAAAGTATTTATGTATGCAATTTTAGGATAAAAAAAAGCTGTGTGCACAAGAGATAGCGGGTTGGGTTTTTTTAATTTTCAGCAAATGATTGCTGCT
Organism: Buteo buteo; assembly: GCF_964188355.1. Taxonomy (NCBI): domain Eukaryota; kingdom Metazoa; phylum Chordata; class Aves; order Accipitriformes; family Accipitridae; genus Buteo; species Buteo buteo. The sequence goes on along the minus strand of NC_134189.1, from coordinate 5,393,885 downwards.
TGGCAGGCAGGGGTAGGAGGATGTTATTGATTTATCATAATAAAACAATGAAAATTAGTTTCAATAGGTTTAAAAACTATATACAACACCCCCCACACACTCCTTGCCCCAGACACTCCAATCTTTTTTTTTTTTTTTTTTCCTGCTCCCTTCCCCCATACTTACCATCCTCATTCTATTAGCTACTGTCCCATACACCTATCCCTGTCTTGCTTGGACAGTGGAAGAGGAGCTCCCTCCTGAGCAGACGCCAATATCCCCCTGTGAACTGGCTGGTCGGGGGATGCCTTTTTAGGGATGTAACCAGCACCCTCAGTCTTCCAGGAGCCCCCTCCGCTCCAGGACTGTTCCCAAAGCATGCTCTGGCAGTTGCAGCAGGCTGATTGCAAATAGCTTGCAGACTTTTTCAGCTCTAAGGGCTTCTGGAAGAAATTGTCCAACTGAAACAGTAGCTTTGGTTCAAAGGAGTATGGGCTTAAGCAGCTGCATTTTAGCACCTGAATTTTAATGTTAGATCTCGTGGTCATTTATAGCTGCAGTATTTTGATCTGCAGAATTCACTGTAAAACAGTTGTAAGGGTTGGAAGGAAAATTTTGGGATGTATGATAGTCTATTTTAAATGAGTTGTCATGTTTCTGTTTAATCTTTCCTAAATAGTTTTAGAGTTTGGCGATTTAGTTTGTTTTACATCCAATACTGATGGAGACTGAAAAAAGCTTCCACAACTTTTAAAGGTACCGTTTGTGTTCATGGACTGACAAAATGTAAGGAGTCTGGGGAGTGGATTATACTTTGTAATTCATTGAAAGCAGTCTTTGCTCAGAAAATGAATGCTACCTGAAAAAATCTTTGGTTTTGGTTCTTTTTCTTTTATTTTGCCCTACTTACCTCCTCTCAGTCCATGTCAAAGTCCTGACTTGATTTGTTTTCATTCACAGTATTTAGCAAAGATACATATGATAAACAAATTTTGAATTGATAATAATTTTGCCTGTACAAAGAGATACTGTAAGAGGCCTGATTTCTTCATTTTTTTTGCAGGAAATTATAGCATCAGCTTTAAAAACTAGGTCTCCCTTGAGATGTTCCGGTCTGACTGGTCAGAAGTTTTTGGTTGCCTCTGAAAACTGTATCTAAAGCTTTCTTCCCTAATTTGCTAACTCACAAATCACTGGGAGCATTATGTAAGGGTATGCTAATTTTGCCAGTCCTGTCACAAGGGCTCTCTTCTAGGCTGCAGGTTGTGAGCACTGGTCATGGTAATGAATCTGGGTAAAAAGTGATCCATGAGAAAGAGAGGAGGAGGAAAACACTAAAGAAAATCTGGTGATGAGCGTCAGCCCTGCTGGTGGTTTGCTGTTTCTGAATTGAAATGTTTTCTCTTCTGCAGGGGTGTGTGGACTGATTGTTCCTCAGGAAGACATGCCATTTTGCGATACAGGAATCTGTCCAGATATCATAATGAACCCTCATGGCTTCCCATCGCGTATGACGGTTAGTGGTTGTGTTACGATTAAAGACACAGTGTCCCCCAATAGGGAAAGTGAAGTAAATTAGCCGGAAGAAACAAAAAAAATTTTGAAACATGGTTTCACTGAGAATATTCTCCAGTCATCATGCCACACGCTTGCTCTCCTTTAAGTATTCAGCCCTCTGTTTTGCATGTTTTGAAACATCCTCCTGTAAAAGGAGTAGGGATGCGGGCTGTTTGTGCATCATTTTCATTTTGTTCTGTATCAAGCTAATAGGAAAGCAGCTGAATACCTCACTTGCACCCTTTCTCTTTGAAAATTTCTCACTCTCCCTCTTCCTTCCCTATTGCCTATGCCCACTAAGCTGGCTGTGGCAGACTGTGAGGTGAAGGTTGGAGTGAAGTTTCAATAATAGCTCTAGACCTATATAACTTCCTACATTACACACACCTCCCTGGAACTGATGCAAGTCTTGCACCTGTGCTGCAGCGTCACACTAAATACCTCACAGCCTGGCCTTTATATGGGACCTCCACTGATTACTTCGTACAGCCTCTGATGTTTTTTTCTTTGTTAGCTTCTTCCCTTCTGTTCCCCCTGCTGCACTGTAGCGTGTCAATCTCTGAGGCTGTTTCTTAGAGCAGAAGGCCACACTGGATCCTGCTCATTTTCCAGACAACTGGGAAAAAATGGAGCTGCCTGACTGGACCTTAAAGGTGTTCCCAGATCCTGCCATGAGTCTGGTTTTCCCCTTTCACACAGGAGTACTCCCTCTTCTTGGGCTTCTTTCACTCCTCCCATTGCATGCAATACCCAGGCTGCCATCTCAGACACTTTGCCTGGCTAACTTATGCTGTGACCAATCCAGCAACACGCCCGTACTAGTGAGCAGGCTGTTAACTCTGCTTCTCTTTGCACAGGTAGGAAAGTTAATTGAACTCCTGGCTGGAAAGGCTGGGGTCCTTGATGGCAGGTTTCACTATGGAACAGCTTTTGGAGGCAGTAAAGTTAAGGATGTGTGCGAAGATCTTATTCGCCATGGTTATAACTACCTAGGGAAGGACTACGTAACATCTGGTATCACTGGGTAAGAATCTGCTGTATAGATTTAGATGTTTCAGGGGAGTGGGGTAATCCTGTTGAGACACATCCGAAAAATCTTCTCATGTCCAGAGCTCAGGAATTTTCTGTTATTTGCAAACTGCTCTGTGAGATGGAGGGAAGAGGCTTGAAGAATCGTACAAATTTTTTTTTTTCCCCCCCTCCTTCTTAGAAGTATTTTGTGGTTCCACATTTTAAGAATTACTAGTATTTGCATGGCTGTAATGTGAATGGCCCTTGTAGTACATATGAAAATTTCCCAACTTCTACTGCATGACAAGAAAAGGTAAAATCAAGGTTTTCTTTCTCAGAGATTGTAAGAAATTTCAAGTTTCTGTTGGCAGCAAATCTTATATATGCTTGGAATCTGATAAGCATTTTCATGTTGACTTTTATAGTACTGTAAAATATGGATTTGGAGGCAGGTGTCTGTTCCTTGGGAATATTTCGTGTGCACTCTTTTTTTCTTTTTTTTTTCCTTCTTTCAATTACACAATGATTCAGTCTGGCATAATACTCTAATCTGCAAACTTCCTGCTGTGTTGATCGGACTGGCTTCTGAGACACAGAGTTCAAAGAACATAAGATAGTTTAGGAACAGGAAAAGGCCATATGGCTTCACATGCCTGCCCTTCCAAAATGTATCTTAATCCTACCTTCCTGCTATTTTTATGATCCTCCCAGTTCCCTTCTTCTCAAGGAACAAGTTTAGGTCTCTTTTGTAAGTTTGGGGGGGGGGGGTTAATACTTTTTATTTTAATTGCTTTTCCTACCAACTTATTCCATATGTTGTTTCTCTTTTTGTTTCAGAGAGATGATTTTGTTTTCTTTACCTACTCCATATTCCGTAAATCGTTATCAAGTATCCTGGTGTTTGAAACACTTTCTGTTGATACATCATGGTGACTTTTAACAAATCTGACTAATCTTGTTTCCTAGGGAGAATAAAATCATCTAGCTCTAAAAATCCCCCGTCCTCAAACTTCAACTTTGTAGTACCCTATTTAGAGGCTTTGCTTTAGGGTACTGATATTCTTCCAGGCAAATTTCACATGCTTAATCTATTTGTTAGGAAATTTGAAGGCAGATTTCATAACAATGTGGAAGTTTGCAAATTCCAAATGTCTAGTTAAGTTTTATTGTTTTCTTCAATAGGCAGCTTTTGGAATAACATTGCATCATGTCAGTAATGACTCTGAATGGGAGGTGCAATGCTGTTGTCTCCCACTTGTTTTTACGTTGCACATACATTTTTTAAAAATTAATCGGTGGAAGTGCTGAGTTTGTGTTAAATCTGGTCATTCTTAGTGCTGAAGGTGGTGGCTGGGAAATAACTGAGTGCTTTCAACTGTTGCTTTCTGATCTTTAAGCGCATATGCTGTTCTTACAGTTGGGGGTGTTTTAAACACAGACTCTTTAGCCATTACTCCAGCTTGTAGAATGGAGTAACACCCTCTGTACTGCTTACAGATGTTCCTAAGTTGATGCCAGTGCCTAAACACAGTTCTCAAGAGCCCTTTTACCCAGCTCGCCTGAGCCCCCAGTGCCAGCCAGGGCAGTGATTTTTGTCCTGTGGATACAGCTGCTGAGCAGTGTTGCAGGGACAGCTGTGCTGATGCACAGCCGCTCAGAGAGGGCTTTCACCCATCTGGCTCTTGGGTTGTGCTTCAAAGCGGTGTGCAGGGAGAATTAGCAGAAGGGGAGACTGTCGAGCTCATAGTGTGCCAGTGCTAAGTTATCCTTGGAAATGCAAATGCATAAAGTACTCCTATAGAAATGGTATTTTGAGCATTTATGCTGTATATATTTGTTTACATATATGCTTACCTTTGTTTTTTGTGTGGATGATGTAAAGCGAAGGAATGTAAATAGAAATAACTTAAGTCACTCTTCAGGGTCTGACACATTCAGTCTTTATTGCTTACTGATGACATTGTTGTAACGCTCCTGCACAGACTGAGGAGGGACTTAACATGATATAGCTGAAACAGGTATCTGCAGCTATACCAGCATGTCTGCGCAGCGTATGGCTAGAGTTCAGGAGCTTGTTCCTTGCTAGCGTGGATACAGCAGTATGTGGTGCTGGAAGTGTACTGCTCTTGTGTTCAGAGATGTTCCCTGTGGGGTTTTCAGACTGATTGCCCTGAAAGCCTAAACACATTTTTGTAGGACTCGTGATTCCCAAATTGTTTCAAATTCCTCCTATACATGACCCTCTTGTCTCTCTTAAGGTAAGTATGTGCTAACTGTGAATATTGGTTTTGTTTTCTTTGTTTGTTTTTATTCCTTCAGGGAACCTTTGGAAGCATATATCTATTTTGGGCCTGTGTATTACCAGAAACTAAAGCACATGGTGTTGGATAAAATGCATGCAAGAGCTCGAGGACCCAGAGCAGTGCTCACCAGGTATTGTGACAGGCTAAGCACAAAATTCTTGTGTGCATTCAGAAGTGTACCCAGCTGACTGATGGGTATAAACCAAAGTTTGTTTACCTTTTGATACTTGACACAAAATGCTATTACCTGTTAATACGCTGTTACAGACTAAAAGCTCTCACAGTAGACTGTGGCAGAAGGTTGTTCTGAGAGTGTCCGGGTGTGCTCTATTTGGTCCAAAACTGAGTTCACTTCTCAGACTTCTGTTAGCAGTTGGTAAGAATACCATCTGCTGATTCACAGTGCACACTGTGGCCCTTTCCTGTCAGATTGCTCATATCGTAGGTATTTTAGGAAGAATTTTTTTTTTTTAACATTTGTACTTTTACAAAATTGAGTATGAGTAGAAGGAAGAAACTTCTTTTAATATTTCAGCATCCGTTGGTATTCAGCAGCTTAATGTTGAAGCGGCCCATGTCTTCACCTGTCAAGGCAAAGCAAATGCATTGGCCCTAGTGTAGTGCAAACAAGCATTAGAATAATGTGCAGCCCTGGTATACTGCACTTTACCTTGCAGACTCTTCCATTCAACTTCAACTCTAAAACAGAATTTAGGGTTGTATGTGCTGGTCCACAGTTATCATTCAATACAATGCAGGAGAGTAACACTTTCACACAAAAAAGTTGTAAAAGTTACAGAGATGCCAACAGTAAATCTCCATTTTTATTTGCCCAGTTAAAGATACATGCTCAGTTGCTTTGGAGTCATGATCATTGCACTAAGCCTGAACTTGGTTTTCTCTCCAACAACTTTTCCACCAGCCACATTAAGAAGAGCAAGTGTAGCACAACCATTATTTCCTACCACAGCTGCTTGCCTATATGAACATATGTGATATTCCCAAATAATGGGCTGTCTGCCCTGTTTTCTGTTCTTCGGTGTGTTAGTCATAGTATTGGTGCTTCACATGGAAATGAAAACTCGCTGTTTTAGCTAACAGTGCATGCAGTTGGTTTACTGGAGCTCCTAGCTTACCCAAATCCCTTGATCTGCTTTTGTATTGTGTCCCCAACTTCTGAACTGTTTATTGATATTGAATTTAAATGAAACCTAAATCCCAAGTCGAGGTAATGTTTACACGTAAAGATGAAGGTGGTGTGATTTCCCCCACCCCTTACTTTCTTTGGATTCTTTGTTCCAGTCAGTAGCATCATACTATGTAGCTAGCACTCTTTATTTGACTTTCAGGAAAGCTAGTGGATGTTCAATTTATGCTGCCTCTTGACTAGTCTTTTAGGAATTTTCTTCTTTCCTCTCAACTAATTAAACTTTTGTTATTGCCATCGCTTCTGCTGAGAGAGTCTGCTTTGCTAGCTTTCATACTCACTATTGTTTTATCATCCATTGCACTTCCTGGAGAGTAGATTGCCTCTAACATTGTTTTTTGCTTTTGAAAGTAATCCTGTAACAGCTTCCAACATGGAATTTTGCTGTCATCGTCTTGAAATGTGTTTTATTATATATCAAATGTACCTTAACTGACAGAGCAAAGCTGTATTTCCATCTGGAATAAGGCAGAAGACTCGAGTTTTCTTGAACGTCACTGATGCTTGATATTGTTCTGATTGAAACAAGACTTTGTAGAATTGCAAAGCAGCACTCTTTGTCAACACAGTCAAAAACCACTAGGATGTTGCCCTCTGAATTGGTATTTGTTAAATGAAATACAATACTTAATTTATTTTGCCGTGAGTAGTTGACAATTAGTTTAAAACACAGCTCTATATAAGGTGTTGCCTAGATACCCAGTCCTGCTAAATCTTTTTAATAGATAAACTGCTTTTAGTTTTCCTTACAAGAGATCAATATAAGCTTTCTGCATGCGTAGTTGTTTTGATGGACATTGTCAGAGCTGCCACCTGCATGTCTTTTGAACTTATCAGATATGCCAGTTCCTGTTACACTGCAAGTGAGTAATGTGATGACACTGGTCAGGGCTCCTCTCGGCACTCTGGGAGCACAGTACGCCCTCCTCCTTCAGGCAGTGTTTTTTTAGGTAATACTCCACTTCTTGGAGATCAGCGTTTCAGCTGATGACTCCATTTCAAGTTAGCCACTGGTTTTCCGTAACAGGCACAAGGGAGATCTGCTGAGACCTACAAGGCCTACTCTTATTCATGGGGATAGACTTATTTCCTCCCACTGGCCAATGAAACAAGGAACAGGGCCATAAAGCTGAACCCACTGTTCTTCCAGAAAATGCAGAATTAGTGCCAATAAATTCTTAATGTCCTTAAAAACACTAAAGTTAATTGGTTTTTGCTTTTTTCTAAATGCAGCGGTTAAATAGTATGAAGACCACTCGGCCTTATTTTTTTATTTAAAGAACTGCTATGTTTTATTTAATATTTAAGAATTTTAAGAACTTTTTTTTAAAATATGAAAAATATCTCTTTTTAATGATATTTCCAATCTTATTTTCAAAGGTCTGCTTTGTTTTCAGAATGTTATATTTAAAATGAAGAATGGAAGTAGTTGCTCAGGGCAACAGCTGCAGTGTACATGTGTATAGCGGCAAAGGGGAAGCACAAATGCTTTATAAATACTGTTTTAACATTTTAAACAAACTTTGGTGTGAGGAATTTTCAAACTCATGTGAGCCAGAAGAAGAATCTGATAGACTTTGGGAGCATAAGATAGACTCTTTTCAAAGGCCCAATCTCAATATTGAAATTTTTGGTACTTTAGAAAACTACTTTATAGGGAGGGAGGATTTTGTTTGGTATGTTTTTTAAATTAGGTCATTTTGACAGTGGGAGTGAAATGCTTAAGAGCTTAAGACTCAAGTTAGGGATTTTTGGTTTGGAGGGCTTTTTGTGGTTTGTTTTTTTTAATGGGTTTTCAGGTGCCTTAGAAATCTTCATCCTGTATCTGTTGGAAGACCCATGGCATATCAACTCTTAAAGGGTGTGAGTTGAGACCCCATCAAGAGGTTTTTATCCTCCCTTAATTGGACTGAGATTTTATTGGGGCTGACATTTATAAAGCTATTTTGTCATTTTATCCTGCAGAACAGCACCTGACGAAACTTTTGAAAGTAGACTTGTGCATTAACTAATATTATAGAATGCAGTTGGTAGAAGGAACTCAGGCACTGTTAGCATTGCAGCAAATGCCTCTGTCTTTGGAGGCCCCAACTGCTTTCAAAATCTGCCTCTTGGGACTTCAGAAGAGAAACTGCATTCACCACAGGTTTAGTCCTTTAAAACAGCATCTAAACAGTGATGGTGCCATCATCTGGGGAGGGGGCCCTAGGGAGTTTAATCAGGATGTAAACAACTTCTATCCATTCTCCCAACAGTGGGAAAAATAGAAGGTTATATGAATGAAAAGGACCATTTGAATTACAAGCAGATTAGTTTTAAGGTTCCAGTGTGGTCAGAGTAAGGGAAACTACTTCCCCCTAAAAACAAATACAACTTGCATCTTTAGAAGTTATTTTGGTCTGGTAATTAGGTATATTTTTTTTACACTTGTTACAAAAGATTATTAGATGTTAAAGGCTTTTATAAATCCTTTTCTCTGAGTTGCAATAAGTTGGCAAAAACTTATTTTTAATATATTTAGTATGCTTAACAAATTTGGTTGTTTGAAATAATATAAACAAAATATACTCCAAAAGTTATGGGCCAGATCTGTCATTGGATATTCTAGGTGGTTTACACTGCTGGAGGTATCAGAAACAGCACATAAACATGGGGTTTCACTGAGCAGTGAAGCCTCTTATGATTGCCAATAACATTTTTTTAATTTCTTCTCTTTGCTGTCATGTTTCAGGGAATATACTAGGATGAAAATTTTTAATAAAATGCATGCAATATATTAGTGCTTCAGGAATTTAAGATTGTTTTTGCTTCATAGTTCACTCTAATATTTGCAACCTAAGTACTACAGCATTGTGCTAGTACATGAGAGTAGAACTGATACTGTATGAAATTGCAGTATGACAAACAAGAGGTTAAAAGTTTTGATGGTGTCCAATAAAAAAAATTGGCTTAAACAGTCATAATGTTAAATAATATACTGTCCCTTGCCTTTTTACCTCAAAATCTTTAGTGTATACTTACATTGCTTTGTTAAAACTTTCCTTTAGCACCATGAGGACAGGAAGTCTTTCCAGACAGAAGATGAGAGTTTGATTTGTGCTGAGTAACTAGAAAACCAGGAACCTATACAATACAAAAATTAGTCTATTAACAGTCAGATATGAAAAAAATAAAAATGATTAAAAAATAAAATAAAAAGAAACTAGACAAATGGGGGGGAAAAAAGTAGGATTTCAATGGGTTAGTAATGTGCGTGCTATTTGTTTGCTGCTTTGTTTTGGTGTTCTCTCCCAGATCAAAAATTATTTTATTTTATTTTATTTTAATAATTTAGTCTTAGCTGTCATTCAGCTGAAACGTCAGCTTAGTGATTAATTCAGTAGCTGCTGAATATTGTTTCATTTAGTTACCTACAAACTATACTGAATGTCTCATCAAGAAAGAGTACCAAATCTGTGTCCAGATTGTCTTGGATACTGTTCAGTCTCTTTTTGTTTTCATTTATTCAGCTACATTCCAAGAGGTAAAGAGTTGTGGCCTGACGCTGCAGTTGCCTCTCACAGAGCTACATCATATTGCTAGTGCAGGAGCAAAGATTAATTGCTTCAACTTGAATAACACATTTGTGAGATCAGCAGCTCTGGTTTGTAGAACACTGTTGTCCATTGATCCTGTACTGTTCCTACATTTTGAAGACAGGCATTCCTAGAGTTGTAGAATGTATGTTCTGGAATACTTACTACCTTTTTTCAAATATTTATTTCAAAGGCAACCCACTGAAGGTCGATCCCGTGATGGTGGTTTACGTCTTGGAGAGATGGAACGGGATTGTTTGATAGGTTATGGAGCCAGCATGCTTTTACTGGAGAGACTGATGATTTCAAGTGATGCCTTTGAAGTGGATGTTTGTGGGCAGTGTGGCTTGCTGGGGTACTCTGGCTGGTAAGTTTTCTAACTGTAATGCTTTTTGTAAATCATGGTGTCCCCTCCTCACTTTATGCATGTGACATGTTTCATATTTTCAAAAAAACCCTTGACCTCAGGTGCATAAAGCAAAGTGGTACAGAATAAATGTGCCTCTGTAACAGAACCTTGCCCTTGGTTATAGTGTTTCTCAGTTTAAAAGTGCTCACAGACACTGATTAACAGTCTCATGCACCTTAATCAAAACCAGTGTCAATGTTCAAAATTGGTATTTGGAAAATTGGTGGCAGGGGATGGTTCTTCGTTGTGGTCTGATTGAAGTTAGGACCAAAGTGAGTGTGTTGTCAATGGGACATGGGTCACTCCTGCTGTGGGAGCACAAGTATTGTCTTCCACAGCCAACGGTGCTTGTGGGAAAGGTTACCTTCACTCTGCCTGCTGCCTTCCTTCCCACCCTTGCAGGGGATTAGCAAACACCCAATCCTCTATATCATCTATTTTTTGAAAAGGGGAAAACAGCTGTGTTGATGTACTTGACTCTTCTGACATCAGAATTGAGATTACTAGCTAGGCTAGTCACAGATCTTCCTGGTACAGTCACATGTTGAACCTCACAAGGCTGAAGAGAGAGAGTGGGCACAGAAGAATGGGAGAAGAAAGCAACATCTCCTGCCTTCTTGTTCTCTAGCTATGGAGTTCATAATCACATGCATACTGCTTTCTTTGACTGTGCCCCTCCCAAATGTCTTTGCTTTGTAGTCTTGTAAAACAAGGAGCTCCTCTTTGAAGCATCAGACAAATGCATCAGTCCCATTTTGGAGCATGAGAGAAGCAGCTGTCTGTTTGGAAATTCAGGTGGCTTTTGCCCAACTGCCTTGTCCATAGGAAATTTATCTCTAGACTAGCTAATGGTCTTGCTGTCTTACTCTGGGTCCTAAGCCAGTACTGATTTTATCTCCTGCAAACAAACTGGTTTTCCATGGAGGGGAAGCACAAAACTGGATGCCAAAACTATGTGGAGCTCACCATGTATAGCACTATGGGCTTTGCTCTAACCATCTTTTCTCTACAGTAATTTTGAGATGCTAGATTTAAAGTTGCCCTTGTAACATGCTGGAAATATACCACTATTATCAGAAGTTAGGGAAACTTCTTTTTATGTTCTTTAGAGGTGAGGGAAGTGTTTTGCTTTAGCTTGGTCTTGTTTTAGCTAGGCAGAAAAAGAGACTTGTGAGACCAATAGGAATTTATGAGATACAACATTCTTGCAAGCTTTCTGAAAACAGGTGACCTGGAATCCCGTGACTAAGGGAGGAAAAAATAAACCGTGTGAGTTCAAGTTACAACATACTCTAATATTTATGTCGGGGGAGGATGGGGAGTCAGAAGGAGGAGGAGAAAGATTCATTTCTAAATACCTCAAAAGAACGTTGTTGGAAACTTGCCACATCTTGGATATCAATATCAAATCTATTGGGAGAGGCAGGAAATTGGACTTCATTCACTTCACTGCTTCGAGAGTGATTTTTTCCATGATATAATGAAGTAGGAAAGTAAGGTGTGTTCTCAGTTTGTAGATGTGTAAAAGTGACAGCTACCGTTTCTGCCCTTGGTCAGACCTTTCTTCTGAAGCGTGTGGCCTCTGGCCAGAAACCAAGCACCACGTTTGTCTGCTAACAGAGCAGCAGTTCTGCTCCTTGTGGAGCAGAAGTTCAGACAGAGGTAGGTAAACACGTGTGAAATCCAGAGGAGAGACAAGGCCTATTCTGTGCATCCTGTTGTGGTTGGTGATTTTTAGTTGGACATTGTCCTGCTGGCTTTTGTGCAGTAAGTATTTTTGAGTGTCCTGTTTTTCTTGAGTGTGTGTGCACTGTATGTAACAAGTGAAGCCTTTTTCTGACCCAGGCCTCTTAAAACTACTGCAGTGCAAATAACAGTTGAAGGAAGTTGTCTGAAAGGAAGGGCATGCCATAAGTCAACCAACCAACCACTTCTAACTGTGTAAAGCACTGCCTTAAAAAAACCTCACATGCAGATGTAGCTCAATTATTTTTTTTATAAGACCTTGGCTTTCAGAGCAGTCCTTGAAGATTTTCAGAGACCACAGGAAGTGAGGGCGCCTTGAAGAAAATTAGGAATTTCAACTTTAGAGATAGTACTACATTTTATTCTTAAAGTCTTGGTAATATATTTCATATTTTGAACTTTGTAACAAAGTTTAGTGACTCTTTTAAAATAACTGTGAAAGAAACTACTCTCTCAGACAGAGCGAGACATTCTTGAAATCTGATTCTGTGAAAAGCTGTCTGATGTGTGAGAGTAATCAATAAGAGGTAGTTTCTGCTAAATGATATGCTCTGTCTACTAGTAGCTGAAGCAAGTGGCCCTATAATGATCATCACAGTAGAGACCAAGTCATTAAGAGAAACTTCCAAATGGGCCTTTTCAGTGATTCTGGCATTAATAAGACATTGCTACAAGAAACCTTTTAGAAACATATTGTTTGGTGGCTAGCATTAAGGGCACTTGTCTTAAGGAAGATGAGCCCTTCCTCCCAGGCAAGGACTAGCCACTGGGTAATGTTATTCTGCAAGATAGTAACAGCAGATCAGTGCTGGGGCCTGAACTGGTACTTTTGGAGGGGAAGGGGACTGTTGCGGCAGTGACAGAATTTGTCCCCATAAAAAATACAGTGGCAACTTACTGTGACGTACCAGTTTTATGCAAATTTTCCAACTTTGCTCTTGTACAGGTGCTCAGGGGCAGGACTCTACTGAATGCAATGAGCAGAATTCGGTCCTTTTTTGGTGACAAGAATTTATTCCGATCCCTAGAGTCTGAATATTTTAAAATATACATGAAGAAAAATTTTGTTTCTGACCCAGATTCAGCCTTGGCACAGCTGCCTTTTCCTGTCCAGTTTAGTACCAATTCTAGTACCAAATGGTCTTTCACGTACTTCAGTTTCTGTGATCTCTGTTTGACAGAGCTTTGTACTTACTGCACCTCAACCTTTCTGGGTCATCCCCATCCAAGTACAAAGCAGGCCCAGAATGGTGTAGCTTTGAACCTGGGTGTAGTGGTGTAGTGAGTAGTCGCTGCTCCTCAGTCCCTAGTAGCTGTAATCAGATGCCAGGCTTTTGGTCATAGCAGAAAAGTTGTGCCTCATTAGGCTTCCAGGCCTTGCAAGGCTTCTTCTGTTGAGAACAATTACTTGCTATGTTATCACTGGAAAATGGCTTCTGTTTAGGTCACTTCCTTTCACCATAAAAATATACCTATCCCTATAAATTTGGACTAGGGGAGTAGTTACAAACCTGCAGTTGAGGTCTGTTCTGTTTTAAAGGCATGCTAGCTGTAACTTTTCCCCTGTGTAACAGAGTCTACAGGAGAAGCCTGTTTCAGGGAAACATCTAGTTCAGTCTATTACCTTCTTACTGCCTATAGTCAGATTTAGGCAAAGCCAAAGCAATTACTGGGAATAAGTGAAGCTTCATTCCTCATCATGAACTGCAGAAATGTAATTAAGGCATCTGTGTCATTGGTTGAAAGCTTTCTTGGTTTTTAAAAAAAAAATAAAATGCTGCAAGTATGGAGCATGTGGAGGTCAAGGCAACCACAGTTTTCTTGGAAAATAACCAGCTCTTCAACGTGCTCTTTAAGTATGTCTGTAAAAGAGAAGTAGTAGAGTCTGAAGAAGTAACTGGAAGACTAACACCAACTCTCAGAACGAAGAACCTTATTAACACTAACCAACTCTATTGGACCTGTCCCCATTGACTTCCACGTGCTCTAGGTCAAGTTCACTGGTAACAGAAACAAGTGACTAAGCATTGGCTTTACTGTAAATGTTGACTCTCAGCCTCATTCTGTACCACAGAGGCATGTAGGAATTTTGCTAATTCTTCCTTTACTGGATCTTCAGACTGTTACGACTTTATGCCAGAAATATAAATTTGAAGTACAGAAGCAGAAAAAGAGCTTTGTTACACTGTTAGGAAGTGCTGAGTCACTCTGTGTTCCCAAAGGCCTGGCTTTCTGAACTTTACAAAACCAGAAGATGGAATATACAGGAGAATGAGGAAATAGGGAGGTTGGAAACTGATATTTGTAAGAAAGATTTTTAATTTCCTTCGTGTGTGCACAGAGTATGAAGTTAAATAATTTAAACAGTTGCTACCACCACTGAATTTGAGTCCCGATACTGGGAAGGTGGCTGAGTGACCAGGCTATATATGCCTTATATGGACAAGGTTATATCTATATGACAAAAAAATCCCTTTCCCCCAGAATTTTAAGATCATTATTTGAGTAAAGAATGCAAAGAATATGTGTTAAAGCAGTTTTACTGGTTTCCCATCTTGACTAAAGCTCTGGGTATTCACACAGAGAGATGTAAGACAAGAGATGCCTCTTTTCTGAAATACAAACTGTTTTGAGACGTTATAGGGTGAAACTGCATATAAGGAAAAAAACCTAAGTGTGAACCTTCTTTCTTCCTGCCTCTTTTGAGTGACATATGTAAGACAAAAACTGGACCATTAACCATGTTTTCAGAAATATTTAGCTTTGTTCACATCATTTTTCTCATTATGCAATGCTGAATTTGTGTTGGCAGTTATGTCAGTGGTGAAGAAGTAGAAGTCAGTCCTGTTAACTACTGAGCACTGTGATTCTCCTCCAAGAAAAGTGCAGGTTTAACATTTAAGGTCCTATTGACTTCAGTCAGATTATTCAAGGGCTTAAGGTTATGACTGACTTAAGTGCTAAAATGTGTCTCAAGCACTAGGACTGAGCCCAGTGTTTAAATGCAAGTGGACAAAGAAACCAGTGGATAGTGGCAACTGTTTTTTTCTGCAGAGCTTCATTTATGCACCAACTCTGACTTTCTTTTTGTTTGTTTCCCTAGGTGCCACTACTGCAAATCATCATGTCATGTGTCTTCTCTGCGCATACCTTATGCCTGTAAACTCTTATTCCAAGAACTGCAGTCAATGAACATCATACCTAGGTTAAAACTAGCTAAGTACAATGAATGAAAAAAGGTGGAAGAAAGTACTTGACAGAAATTGAAATCCAGCATATATAACTGGAAGACTTTTTTGGTGAACAGGTATAACTAAAACCTGAGTGGGTAGAAGGGAGGTGCAAGACAGTGTAAGAAGTCTTTCTTACATATCCTACCTGTTTTTAATTTGAGAGGGGAGACTCTGTTAGTAGAATACACTAGGAGAAGTTCTGAAAGCCTTGATTAGTCTGCGTGAACAGGACATGTGGGAATTGCGGATTAAGGCCATGATCCAGCAAACTACTTGCATCACTTCAAACAACCCCATGCTTGGTTTTGAAAAGTGCTTTGCTGGACTAGGGCTTGAGCCGAGCTAAATGCACATCTTATTCATAGAGGTTAAAAACGTTTTCCAGACCAGTGTAATATGAAAGACTAATAAATGTTTTTAAAAATACTGCCCGAATATGTGTTGATGGTTGTGTAAGGATGGTAAAGCCTTCTTATGATGTCAAAACCATTTTCCTATTCCTAAAGCATTTTGTTAAAGCGTTAAAATTTTGTTAAGTAGTGTCAGACTAGAAGAAATTAAACTGCTTTCTTAAGAACTTGAACTCAGATGTTTTGAGTGGGATTTCAATACGCAGGTGCATTTGTGGGTGAGCAATGGTGTGATTATACAGTCAATCTGCTTTCAGCTAAGCATGTGCACTTTCCATGAAGTTCAAGGGAGGTGACTGCATATGCATAGTGCATTATACAGCTTACAGATAGCCATTCAATTCCTACTGAGTACAGCAGATTTAATAATACACTGGCCCAAAGCCATGAAAAGACAGGCTGCAAACACTAGGTACTGATGTATGCTGTCCTAGGGTTTTAGAATTTTTTTCAAATATGGGCATAGCTAAAACTTTTTTTAAGAACAAAACAAAAAAAGAACTATGAAGAACAACAAATCCTCCACTGACAGTGAAGCAGGTTTGAATGACCCAAAATGATTTAGAAAGGGAATAGCTGAATTTTTTCATGAGATCCAAGGCCTAGATCTAAAGCAGTGGATGAACTGAGAGTCACTTAGTACCCTAAACTCACTTGAGCCCTTACTCAGCAAAGCATACAGTTAACTTTTTAAGCAAAGGAATAGTCCTGCTGAAGTCGAAATGAAGTATGTGCATTTCAGGTGCTTCAGAGAAAGGCAGCAATCTAGATCCATGAGGATGCAGCACACTGCCAATGATCTGGAAGTCCTGAGATGCTCTCTGGCTCCTCGTATGGCTGAATTGCACATGCCAATCATGACACTGTTCTTGCAGTCATGCTGCTGCTTGTCTCTTAGCTGCATGAGAAGCACAGATGAGTATCAGTCTGAGTAGGGTTGCTTTTCAAGCTTCTGCTAAAATGCTTAAACTAGTAGTTTTGTGTCTGGGCTTACAAATCAAGTCTGAAGGGATAGATTTTACTTTTCATTTTTTTTGCAGTTGGACTAATGACAACACAGATGTCAGTGCAGCACATTTGGATTGGAAAAGCTCTTGAAGCACCTCTACCAGGATCTGAACAGCTCAGGGTTATTTACAAAGAGTTATAAGAAACTGAAGTGCTCCTTCAGACTGGAGGAAGAGGTTAACCCAAAGCCCCAACCAAATTAACCACCTTTGCTTTGCTCCCTGAGATTGCCAGACTGAGGCTCGGGTGCACCAGCAGAGGGAGTGAGCCTCAAAGGCTACGGTCTACTGGTGGGAAAAAGTCTTGACCTCGATCAAGGAAACTACACTGAGGATGAGGTGTTCTTGCTAGCTAGTCCTCTCTTAAGTGGTCTCCTAGGCTAGGTGGTCAGAGCTCCAGCACATTAAAGACTAAGCAATGTGTACAATTACACCTGAGGAAATTTAGGCAGACATAGCAGAGATGGAGGAGGAGCAAGGGAGTGTGCTCGTGAGTAACCCTATTGAGAGAACAGGTCTACGTGCAACCCTGAGAGGTAACCTTGCTGCTAGTTTACCTCAAGCTGATAAAAGTGTGGGGTTGAAAGGTTTTGTGAGGATGAAGGAAACCCTCTGCGATAGCTGCAGTGTAGGAAGAAAGGGGCAGCCTTGGCAGTGATGGATCCAGAAACAGATCCATAGATCTGTAGAACATAGAAACTAGACATGTCTGGCAGTGAGGGTCACCCACTATCAGCTGTTCTGGTGACACCTACATCAGTTCCATTTACACATCATTGCTGTCTAACCTAATCCTGTGCATATGCTGGAGTCTTATTTGAGTGCAGGTTTAAGTTGAAACGCTGATTTTTACTTTTTGCCTCTCTTTAAGAGGCTACCTAAGTTCCATCGTGATAGACACCTGCAAGTAATCTCTTGGCAATGGAATATGCATTACAAAACTGGCAGGAGAAACAGATTCCTGGAATATGTTTGGTCAAAGTGGCAATTGAAGGAAGGAATCCTACTGCAGCCAGGAAAAATTATGATGCAAGGACTGATGAAGTAAAATACTTTCTCAGAACCCCAGAGCTGCCATACTACTTTCCTCTGGTGAGCCTCATCTTTGCAGCCCTTTGAGTTGTCTTCCTAGCCAACCTCCCCTCCCCCCTTTTTTATCCAGTGAATGCCTTCACAAAGAGGTCTTCTGTCAGCTAACGGCTGTACTGCTGTAACTAGACTTGCCCAAATCAACCCTGCCATGACTCTAATTGCTGAAAGAGATACAATATTCTGAACAGCACTTGACAGAATCTTAAGGCTTTGGTACAAGGAGCTGTGGCTAGAAAACTGCCATAAAGTTTTCATTCCATTGTAACTCCTTTATCTCCTGTATTTAGTGTCTGGGGGGGGCTTTCTAGAACTGCTATTCAGCATGAAGGTCACTAGCGTTAGTCTGAGCTGAAATGCCAAATACAGTCCACTTTCCAAGATAAGCTAGAGGTGTATGCTGCTGTTGGAAGAGATATGTAACTCCATATAGTATGTTTAAGTTGCCATTTACTTTGCAGATAAAGGATTAAATGCTGTTAAAAGGTAGAAGCATTTACAGGCCTAGAATTCAGTAATCAAGTCTATTATTTCACTGCAAAACAAAGACATTAATTAAAAGCTACCCTTTCAAACACTATACCTGTCCAGCTCTACTGTTCTGTTGTGAGAAACGGAATCAAGCTGGGGATGGGCTGCAGGATGCTATGGGGCAGAGCAAAGCACATGTCTTTTAGCCAGTTCTGGAACTGTGGGCAAGGTAGGTCACTTGTTCAGAAAAACAGCTTCACTTCAAATCATTCACATAACCCTTATGACTTTTTTACTTTTTTTTTTTTTTAAGGTAGATGTTTCCAAACTTAGAAACTAGAAAAACAAACTGTAAGGAAAAATGAAACCAGACTGGCCAATTTTGGCATTCAAAGAGGCTATAATATGAAATATAGGCTTACTGAGATTTAATAATTTTAAGATGTGGAAAGTAAAGGGCTCCCACTAAGCATATTGGGTTTGTTTGTAATGTCCATATCTCGTTCAAAGTTTCGCTTACAAAGAAGCTTCAATGTGCAGCAAAGAGAGCTTTCAATTCTTTGGACTCCCTTCTTGTTGCTTAAACAGGGAGGAAAACCAATGAAAAACAGACCCCTGACAATGAGAAATTACTGTGTGTCTTTTCTCAAGTTTTCTGATGGTAAATAAAAAAAAAACCTGTGGTTTATAGCAAAATGGGAGTACATCATAATTAAAAGCCTAAAAAGACTGAAGGATATTTCACCGATTAATGATAACAAACAGCAAACTAATGAATAGTGCTGTGCATCTGAAAATGGGTTTGCAAGCCCTGCTCAGGACACACCTGTAAAGTCTGATGGTAAGAATAACTGGTGATGCGCAGCTGTAAAACCAAACCAGAGGGGCTGAAAACTTGTCTGTGCTTCCTCTGTCTCGAGGCTCTTGAGGGCTAAGATGGCCCTAGCGCGAGGGAGCACAAGCCCTGAATCGACCTGCGTGGCTTGCAGCCCTCCCGCAGTGAGCCACAGGCGCAGTGTGGGGAGCGCAGGCCCTCCTCAGCCATGTCCCAGCACAAGCATCTCTGGGCCGTGGCACAGAGCTGGCTCAGCGCTGCCGAGAGGCCCCTCCAGCCGGCCTCTCCTCCACTTGGAGCTGAGGATTGTTTTACAGCCCGTTGCCGATTCAGTGGGGCCATGGGGCACTTGATGAATTCCCTCCTCCGAAGAGGACGTGACTTGCCCAGGGCCACAGAAAGACTGTGCCAGAACTGGGATCAGGACTCCGCACTCCCCAGGTGCCAGACACGTGCTTGCCTTAAAACTGAGCACTTCATCAAACCGTAAAATCCAGCCAGATGGTGACTCTTTGCTATTATCTGGACCAGTGCTGGGAGGCTTAACGTGCGCAAGGCATGGGTGAAGATCTGGATTACAGTTTCTGTGTCTAAGGCTCAGAAGCCCAGAAAATGGATCCGTGTTTTAGACCTAAATGCTGCTAGAAACTTGAGCGTGTTTGAACCCAAGTTCTGACTTTGGTCCATCCTTCTCATCAAATGTTTCCATCTCAGCCTGGACCCACCGGTTTCAGTGGGGGAGTTCTTTGGGAACGGGTAGAGAGGCACAGGAATAAGGACTGGCTACTCTGTCAACCTTACTGTGCCCTGTGTACATGGCCCTGGTCAGACTCTTCTTCCAGGTAGGAAAGACTGCAGGAATCGGCCAGTGGATCAGTTTTGCCTCTCAGCAGTCATTTAAGAACTCACTGTGTGGACCCAAGAGGAAAATGCACCCTCTCTGCCTTCTATATGTATGAACGTATGTCCTAGAACACCAGAACTCTCAGTTAAACTCGCCAAACCCAGGTCAGAGCCAATACAGACATCTTTTGCAGTTGGAATTTTTAAAAAGCAGTTTATATGGTCTTATTCCTGTCTCAAAGTCAGCAGCAAAGATTTCTGTTAGCTACCCTGCTAATGGACTTTGGGCTTTGTCCCATCTTCCAAAAAATCCTTCCAAGCTTGTAAGCAGCCCATTGCTCTTTGCATCTTGCTGCTGGGAAAAAAAAAAAAAATAAACAACTATATATTTCTCCTAATTATAGCTACCCCTTTGTTTGTGTGTTTCCTGAGGCAGGTACTTCTGAGGTGGTTCCAATGACCATGGAATTTTTTTTGATAGCTTCATTGTGGATGTCTTTGTCCCCTCCTCCCAATCAGTATATCAACAGCGTGTTCGTTCCAAATCAAAAGCAATTCCCTGCTGCTAACTGCAGCGGAGCCTTTGTCTTTCATTAGCATGAGTTTTGGGGAGCTACTTGACCTATGCATATGTTTTACCATTCCAGACGGTACATGGTAGTTATTGTCTGCTTAGACTTAACAACAACACATTATAAACAGAAAAATAATGCAAAAACTAAGAAAAAAAATCAGTGTGCTTAACAGTAAAGTTCTAATTTCCTGCTAAAATTGCGTTCTAATAATGGAAATGGTTTTCTCTTCAACTCCTAGTGAATTGGAAACTTAAACTCTGCATTCAGGCCTCACCCTGCCAGTCAGAGGCAGGCACTGAAGGTAATTCTCCGTGCTCCAGGCGGATCAAAAGAAACTCATTATCAGTCGCTCACCTAAAAGGATATGACAGCTTCACATCCAGTTGTTCAGCAGCTTAGATGCAGTCTGGAATGGATCTTTTCTGTGTCTGTTGTCTATAATAGCTTTTAGGGCTGGCTCTTCTTCCAACACACAGTGCAAATCCTCTGGTAACTAGTACCAGCCACACACAACAAAAGCCAGCTAAATATGGTGTAAGCTCAGAAATCGATGACTGCTTGCCCCTTTCTCATACTTAAGTCAGCAAGAGTCTCCCAGGCCAAGTGTTCTGGGCAGGAGCCCTGAAGGCAGGGCTTCTTCTAGACTCCTGTGGACACTGGTACTACCTAGAAGAGTGGATTCCCTTCTTCCGTGCAAGCTGAAGCTGACCAGGGTGAACAAGACTTTTTCACTGATCCCTTTTGGCAACACTGGCACTGCAGTTCTCCATGAACCTGAGGACTGGAGCCGAGCAAAATTCCTTTCACAAGCATTAATAAGAGAAGATCAGTTAAGGCTGCCCTGTGCTCATCTTCAACAAAACTTGGCTTCAGACATGTCTACAGTTACAGCAGGCCAGCTGCAATTCATGTTACTTTTCTTTCAAACTAAAAAGAAGGTACCCCCTGCCCGGTGCATGTGCAATCCATCATTTGCATGCCTTGGCTCTTCTGCTCGTTTTCTCCCAGATACCTGCCTGCGTGCCTGCCCTAGCCACTTTCTCTCAGTGCTTGTGTCAATTAAAGCCTTTTGAAGGAATCGGTGCATGTGTTTACCTAGGCAGCCTTTTGATGTTCCTCTTCCAGTTCCTGCATCTGTCAGCATCACGCTCCCCAAGCACATACACAGAGTTGATTCCAGAAGTCATCTGTCAGCTTACTGCATATCCTGTCCTTCACCTATACGTATAGCTTCCTCAGGGGTGTTCATATATGTAAAATAAAGTTAACATTTCCTGTTCTGATAATAAAGATGAGTAAGTGAGAAAGGGAAGCCAATACAGAAACAAGATCCTTCTGTTTCTTCCACGGGATTTGCCCAGTAGATGAAGATGGCAGAAACAGAGCTGGGAAGGAGGGTGGACAGAAGTGTGGGTTCATTTGGAGACGAGCAGGCTGCTGGCTCAGGCAAGTAAGAAAATATGGAACCACTCACAGACTGCAGCCACTGCTAAAATACTCACTGCTAAAATACACTCACTGAGTGTTTGGCTGCTGCCAGCAATCTTACAGTCTGCCCAGAGATACATCGGATCCAAAAGGATCCCGAGTTGCTGAACTCAGTCAGGTCCCTGGTATTGCAACCATTGTACATGAACCCTTTCACAAGCCATTCACGCTCGTTCCTAAAACTAATTCAGGTTCTTGTCCCTGACAGTCTACGGGAAAAAATCCCTAGAACTTCAGCCTAAAGCTGCCCCGGATAGTCTAGTTAAATTAATAGGTAACAGTTTATACTTTCTTGTTCCTGTGCCAACAGTTTTCTGTTGTTGAAAAAGCTCTTCTTGGTGTTTACCCCCAAAATATTTATGTTAGAGTCTAGTACTGATGTTTAGAGCCTGGTACCAGCATAAGGTGCTTTTTATGGCAAGGAAAGTTTGTGTGTTCACAGCCTATGGGCACAATCGACTGCAGAGTGGAAGACAATCATAGAAACGTGTTTTTGAAAGAGCTCAAATTATCTGGGTGATAAGTTGATATTAACTGTCATGCTTCCACTTTGCCTCTGCTTTTAAACCGTCAGAAGAAACTCATTATCAGTCACCTAAAAGGATACGACAGCTTCACATGCAGTTGTTCGGCAGCTTAGATGCAGTCTGGAATGTGTCTTCTGTTTCCTTGATGACCCTGCTCTTCTCTCCATGCACCAGCACAAGTTTGTATTCTTTCTTGAAAAAAGGTGTTCCTCCTTTCACAATAGCACCAGAGTCCCTCTCCACTAAAAAGACATCATCTGATGCAGTGTAGGGTTATACTGTTTATTTTATGGCTTGTAGATGTTCTGTGTAGGCAGGAACCTGGAGTGAAAATTCCCAATTGTATACTTTTTGCATCCTTGCTGAGACCCGCCCTTTACTCTGTTATCAAATCAAACCCTGCAGCCTACACGTAAAAAAAAAAAAAGGTGAGTGACTCGCAGTGCTTCCATCTGTAAACGGCCAACCTGCAGTACAGAAGGAGGTGCTCCACACTTCCAGAAGAATAAAGTACCTTATCAACTGTCACGTGGGATATCCAGGAGCATGAGATGCTTTTTAAAAAGGTAAGCAAAACCCAAACAAGTAAGGATGGCTGAGCTATGGAAGTCCACCAGGGCAATCTGACACACTGAGGGGGGATTAGGGAAGTGGGAAGACAACAGCACTGACATATTCCACAAGAATGTGGGGAGAGGAACTCAACTGGAGGGACAGGGAGTAAGCAGATCGCAACAAGTACCTCTGGTCTAACAGAAGTGCTGCCGACGATCCTGCCCATGCACCACCACCTATAAAGAACGTACATCTTTGCGTCATGTCAAAGAAAAGCCCAAGCCTCTAGACATCCAGGCTGCGCTAAACCCCATCCTTCTCCACCCCCCTAGAAAGAACATATCCCTACGTTCACACATTCTGTATTTTTATTTTGCTCATCTCTGGGACACCAACCACATGGAAGCAGCTCTCCAAAGCTTTAACCTGGTGCAGACCAAACTTCCAGCAGCACGGAATGCCTGCAACGGAGGCCCAGCAGCTGCCCCTGTCGGTCTCGGACGCTTCCAGAGTCAGGCCCCTGCCTGCCGCTGCCCTCCTGCCCGCAGCGCGGCTTTGGCCGGTGTCCGCCAGGGCTGGGTGCCTCAGGCCCAGGGCCGCGGCTGGAAGCCATTCAGGCACCAGGTAACCTCCCGGCTTACAGACAGCTCCCCGCAGCACGGCCAGCATTTTCCTGGTTTTATTGTTTTTTAAAGTTAACGCTGATTTCAAAATCCCTCAGAGAAGAGCCCCGCTCAAGGCCAAAAGCGTCCCTCGTGTTTTTGCGGGTGCCTACCCCAAAAAGGGCGGGCAAGACCCCAAGGGCCCCGCACCCCACGGGCTCCCCTCAGGGCTCGCGCCACTCCACGGTAAAACCTTAAGAGGAAAGGAAGGAAAAAAATAAACCCCCCCAACCCTTAGAAGGGGGGGGAAATGCCCCCGGTTTGGCGGCGGCAATCAAAAATTTCCTCACACTCCCACCCCCAGGGGCGTTTGGCGGCGGGACCGAGCGTGTCCCCCTCGCTGACAGGGCGGGACGGCCGGTCCCTGAGGAGGCGGCGGGAGCGGGGTGGGGGGGGATCAGCGGCGGCAGCAGGCGGTCCCGCCGCGGGGCAGGGGGCCGGGGGAGGCCCGAGGAGGCGGAGAAGTGCGGGGCGGAGGCCGAGCGGGAGCGGCGGGTCGCGCCGTCGAAGGGACGCGGCGGCCATAGGGCCCGGCCGTGCCCCCCCCGATGGGGCCGCGGTCCGACGGCGGCTGGGGCTGAGCCAGCCCGGCGGCGCTCGGGCGGTGGAGGGAAGGGAGGGATGGGATTTCCCCGGTGGGAAAGCCACGGCCGTCGGGAAAAAGCACAGCCCTTGCTTTGGGTTGGAGTGGGGTTTGGGTTTTTTTTTGGGGGGGGGGATGTGTCAGCCTCCCCGGGCCTTGCTCCCGCCTCACCGGGCACGTCCCCGCGGCGGTGCAGAGCGGGCCGGTCGGCTTCCCTGCCGCCACCTCCAGTCCTTTTCAGTCGCCGCCGGCCGCGGACTCGTGGTTTGTTTTTTTTTTTTGCACCGTCTCACCCCGGTGTTATTTTTACCGGCCTTCTCTTCAGGCACACTGGGCTCCCCGCGCCAAAACTCGGCCGGGGATGGCGGAGGGGGGGGGGGGGTTTGCACCGCCCGGCCGGCCCCGTCCCGGTGAGCGCGGCCGCGGCCGGCCCGCCTGGGGATGCGAAGGCACTGCGAAGCGCCGGGTTTGCTCTTTAGCAACCTCGCCGCTTGTTTTGCTGTGTGGGGTTGGTGGTTTGTTGTTTTTTGGGGGCTTGGTTTTTGGTTTGTTTTTTTTTTTTTTTCCGAAGGGGAGAGGGAAGGGGGGTAGTCTGGGTGTAGGGAGGGGAGAGGGGGAGAAGAGTGGAAAACGTTGGCTCTGTCCATGGTCAAAGTAATTCAGCTATAATCCCCCTTTCTCTTCCTCTCCTGGAACTCTATTCATATTCTAATCACAGCTTTTCCTTCCCTAAACCAGCCACTTTTATCAGAGCCCTAGCTTTGCACTTTTACTTCCACTTCCAGCACATACAACCGCATGCAGAATAAGCAACTTTTTCCAGCCTCCGTCCTGCCCCCCTCTCCCCCCGCAACGTGCTAACCCGAAAAGGGATCCTCGCATCCTCGGGCTAAAGCTGGAAGGGAACACGACTTTGCAAACGCACCCGTTTGGTTCTTCTCTTGGCAATCGGGATCTCCCACCCCCCCTGCTTCCACCACCCACCCCCCCCCCAAGTCCCACGGCAAGCTCTCCGGGCCAGCCGCTCTCCCCGTGGGAGACAGGCCGGTGGCGGGGCGGCCCCCACCCCGCCTTGCCCTCGCTCCCCGGGGCCGCGGGGAGACCCACGGGAGTCCCTGCCCGCCGTTCTGCAACGCCAGCACCGCTCGCCGAGACACTGGCAACTTCTCTTTCCTTCTCACACGCACCCCCCCCTCCCGGCCCTTCCCTACCCACACACATCGCCCTGGTTTGTTGGTTTGTTGGGGGTTTTTTTTCCCCAATAGACTAAGCTTACAAGATATTTGGGAAGCTGTGCAGCTTCCAACGCCATGTGCCCGCAAAGGATCCCAACCCAGAGCCCACCGGGAGGAGAAGGAGGAGGAGGAGGAGGAGAAGGAGGAGGAGGAGGAGGGGAGCTCGGCGGCGGTGCACGCACACCCGGCAGCCCCAAAGAGCACAACCCCAAACCTAGTGCCCGTTTGAAGATCTAAGCCAATTTTGATCTCGGGCTGTAATGAGCCAAGGACCTTGGGTGGGGGCTGGGGGAGGGAAGGGAGGAGTGGAAAGGCCGCTGGAACTTTAAATAAGAAAAACGTTTCTAATGCTCTAATAGAAGAGGGAAGTCGAAGTGTTGGGATTGCGTAGATCTAAGGCCCCCCTTTTTGGAGGAAAGCTTTTCTTATTCAAAACAGCATCACAATGGGCTTCACATTGAGCCTTGCCACATCCCCATCTGAGTAGCAGCCATTCATCAGGCTGGCTGGCCTATCAATGACATTTCTCCCATCAGGGCTTCTATAAAATGATGCTTTTTCCCATGAAACATCCGCAAACATTTTGACGGGTCTGGCTTTGCCCTGCTGGATTACGGAGTGTCCCTCTCTCCCGCTCTACCCACTCCCCCCCCCCCAACCCCCCAACTATCTGCCTCTACCCTTCCTCCCCACCCCCTCGCCGCCACCCTGCTCCCTCTCCCCCGAGCATCTCTGAGACAGGGGCTCTCCACACCCCGGGACCTTGGGGCTCCCGTCCCGTCCATGGGAAGAGCATGCATTGCGGGTTGCTGGAGGAACCCGATATGGACTCCACAGGTAAGTCCTGTGTCCCCGCGTGTTTGTGTGTCCCCCCCCCCCATGCACACCAGGCAGGACTTTTCAACTTGACCGTGGCGGCCGGCGGCAGCCGGGGGATGGCGGGGGGGGGGGGGGGTGGTGGTGATGGGGGGGGTGGGCTGGGGTTGGGGGGGGCCGCCCGCCCGCTTTACCGGCCTCGCAGGCAAATGAGCCCGGGCGTGTGCGGGGGAGCGGGGTGCGGGGGGTGCGGGGGCCGCGGAGGGGGAGCTCTCTCTCCTGGGCTGGAGCCCTGCGGTTGCACTTTGCAGATACGATGGAGCAGAGGGTGGGTTCGCCCCCCCCTCCTTTTTTTTTTTCCCCCCCTTTTTCTCCTCCATAGGCTACCGGCCGGCGAACTAATTTCCTCTCCGCTTCTAGTTTTAGGCGCTCGCTTAGGTTTGAGTCGAATCTTTCAGAGGGGCGAGAAAACGACGTTTATTAGGGAAGATGGGTGGTGGGTTAGGGGCGAGCCCAGCACCGAGGTCGTGTTGTCCCGCAGGCAGAGCCGGGGCCGGGCTGCTTTGGAGGGGAGGGAGTTTGGGGAAGGGCTGGGTCCCTCTCTCCCCCCGCAACCCCCAAACGATGACTTGTCCGGTCCGGTAACCGGACGGGAAAAAAAGGCGACCGCAGTCCCACCAGCCAACGCCGCAACCGGGGAGAAACCCCGGCGGGAGGCGAGGGGGACGGGGGGAGCGGAGGGGCCGCTGGCCCCGAGGGCCGCAGTCCTCGCCCCGACACCCGACGGCCGCCTCTTGCCGCCCGGTCCGGGATGCGGGGAGGCAGGACGCCGGTTGTCCCGGGGGCAGGGGGGGATAGGGCCCAGGCCTAGGTCTTCCCAGGGCGGCTGTCAGCCGGGCCGGCTCCCGAAACCGCGGCCCCTTCTCTCCGCTCCCCGCCGCCGGCCGTGCCCGCTCCCCCCCCCCCTCCCGCCCCCGAAACCCGGTTTCCACCGGCCGCAGCGGCCGCGCTCGGTCCTGAGCGCAGGCAGCGGAGGGCAGGCAGCCGCCACAATCACCTCGACGCTTTTCATTTATTTTAGGAGCACCGGAAAACATCCCTTCTTCCTCCCCTCCCGCCCTCCCCCGACCAGGCGTTTCCCAGCCGGACGGGTCTCAGTCCGGGGACGGCTCCTGACCTGCCCCGTCCCCTCCCGCGGCCGCTGTGCCCGGCCGGGGAACCGGGAACCGGGAGCCGGGAGCCGGGTTGCCCCAGCCCCGACGGAGCCCGCAGCGCGATCGGGTCCCGGCCGCGTCCCGGCGCTTCCCCGGGGCGTCCGCGGCTCCGTCCCGGCTCCAGCGGGGTCGCCCGGCGCCGTGCCGGTGTGAACTGGTGCCGGTGTGAACTGGGTGAACTGGTGCCGGTGTGAACTGGTGCCGGTGGGGACGGTTCAAGGGGCGGCGGGGCAGGGCAACCCCGACCTCGGAGCTGCGGTGGTCCCCGACGCCCCGAGGCCGTCCGAGGGTTTTCTCACCCCCAGCGCGACAAGAAGGGCGTTTTGTAAAATTTAAATATTGATTTGAAAAGAGAAAAAATAAAAAAAAAAGAGCGAGAAGGGGAGGGCAGGCTGCCCCGGGGGCTCTTCTCGGCTGTGCCCGCCGCGGTCCCGGGCGGGCTCGGCCCCTCGCCGGCTACCGGCGACACCAGCCGGGTTTGGGCAACTTTTACCGGCGAGTCCCCGGGACAAAACCCGGGGCGGGGGGTCTGGGGGGTCGTTCCGGGGAGAAAGTGCTCGGCGGGGAAGGAATCGTTGTGTTCAGGTCCGAGCGTGTGCAGGAGTGACTCGGGTGTAAAAGAAAGTTGCACTTCGGTCCGGCGGCCCCGCCGAGACGGAGTTACGGGCACCGCTGGCAACTTCTCGTTGTCGCGAGTAACGGGTCTTTAGGGAAAGAAAAAAAGCAAGCCAAAAAAAAAGCCCCGCGTTTTCTATCCCTGCATTCAAAATTGTCCATCCTCGGGCTGAGCCCCCGTACTATTCGTTCCTTAAATTCAGTATGGTTATAATAAATGGCAGCATGATTGATTAAGATAATATTAATCAGAAAACACTTTAGGCTTGCTAAACAGATGGCAAGAAAAGTGGAGCTTTGCAGTTGTCTCATTCAGACACCTTAACCTCCCTTTCAGAGGACTTAATCCAATTAGCTTTTCTCCTGAGTTTCAGTTGTTATGTAAAGATCCTTTTGCATTGTGGAGAAATATGGCTTCATTGAAAAAAATCGGTCATGTTTTAATTTATCCTTAACAGTTTTTCCCTAAACCAGCGGGATTAAAAAAAAAAAAAAATCAATCAATCACCCACGGCTCTAATTTTAAGGCAGGGGAACGGTTTGGTTCCTTCCCCTTCCCCCAGCAGTGCTTCCATCGAGTCCAGCTCACGCTCCCCTAACCTGGGCAGTGACCCTCGGGGGGGGCCTGTCACCAAACCTAAACCCATTTCTGTCCGTCTGGGGACCCGAGAAACCCCCAGCCCAGCCGCTCCCGGTCCAACACCGAGCTCCGGGGCGCTCGGCCCCGACGGCGGGGCCCGGACACGGCGCGGCCGCCCCGGCAGCGCTGGGGGGCGGGGGGGGGGGCAGCCCTTCTCGGGCGGTTTGCGGCATCTTTCCTCGCACCCTTCGGCCACCGCCGTTAACTCCGTAAGGCTCCCGGCCGGCCGGCCCCAGCAGCAGCGTCTAAAGCCGGTCACTCCCCCGGCCGGGAGCCGGCGAGCCGCCGGGAGAAGTTTGTAGCCCCCGTCGGGGTTCGCTCGCCCGCCCGCCCCTTCGCTGGGGGGGGGGGGCGGCTTTCTCCCCATACCCCCGCCGTCCCCGCAGCCTGCCTACCGGGGGGCCGGGGACCGCTGCACCGCCCCCCCCCCATCTCCTCCGTCGGCAGAGCCCACCGAGGCCCGAGGGAGGGCGGCGGCGGGGTGGGTGCTCGGCCCCGGCACCCGGGGAGCCCCGGAGGGCGGCTGGGACGCTGGGGGGGGGAAGTCTTCGCGGGAGATCCGATCCCGAGTATTAATAACAGGTTTCCACAGCCGCAGCCCCCCCTAGTGACACCGGCCCGGTGGGTGCGAGGAGCTGCCGGCGGCGGGGGGGGGGTGCACGCCCGGGGGCGGAGAGCCCTCGACCCGGTGCCCGGCCTCCCTCTTCTCCAAACCCCCGCAGCCCCGACGGAGCTCTCCCCACGCAGGACATTCCCCCCCCCTTGTCCCTGCCGCCCGGCCCACGGAGCTGAGTGAGGGGACGCGTGGGGACAGGGATGTCCCGGGGGGGGCTGCCACCCTCCCCTTCCCCGCAGCACCCCTGGGAGAGCTGCACCCCGCCAGGGAGCAGGAGGCGAAGGAAACTTTTCTGCGTGACTCAAAAAATATCCCTCGTTATTTCAGTGTCGGGAGCCGGGCAAAAACTCCACTGGTTTCAAAGTGCTGGGTGGATGGATGAGATCCTTGGGACGTGAAGCTGAGACTTAGGAGCGGATCCAAACCCCATTAAAACCAGCAGAAAGCCTTTCAGTGCTGTCAAGGACGTTGGGATTAGGCCCTTAAAGCTGTTTGTGGGAACCACGAAAAGCGGGTTCCAGCGCCTGAGCTGAACGGGTCGTGGTGGTGGCTGGATTTCGGTCTATATTCGTATAAATACACGGGTCTTGCGGCAGTGGTGGGTGACCTTTACTATGAGCTTGCCATTTAAAAAGGATCTAGCATAGAAGCGCTCATTGAAGAGAATTAATGGCTTTCACATCCTGGTTCAGTTAATGAAATTGCCAATATTGATCATAACTACTTGAATGCCAGTTGGGAAAGCAGTTGTGACGTTTCAGAACGTATGTATAATGCTGAAGCGTACGATCCTAATTTTTGATTTTTTGAGTGGTTGATTTTGCTGCCAAAAACTGTTTGCTTTGCTTCTTGCAACACAGTTTACTAATAGATAGAGGAACTTGCTATTGGCTTTTTTTCTTACTTTCCTGGAGTACTTCTCATACTCAAGCAAAATTGTGATTTATTTTTGTTCCAGTAAATAAAAAAATTCTTTATTCTTCCAGAATTTGTGTTTATAAAGGCTCTTACCTGCTGAGCAGTTAAGATGATCCAAGGATTCTACTGAATCCTAAATTTGATATGATATGGACATGCAAAAGAAATACCACTGGTCCTTTATATAATTGAACCTGACTATTTGTCTTATGCCATTTCGTATCTTAAAAGACTTCACACGTGAAAGAAATGGAACAAAACAAAACAAAAAAACCCCAACCCAACAAAAATGTTTTCTTTCCTGCTGGCTGCGGAGTTCCTGCAGACAATGTTTGCGCACTAGGGCCCGATCCTTGGGAGCTCCCTCTGCCCTCAGCAGCAGCAGAACTGGGATCTAAACGCAAGTCCCAGCACCGGATCAGGTCTTCATTCCTGAGGGGCTTTTAAGAACTTTGTAAAATCCTTAGGGATTTTTTAGAGGTTTGTAAATTGGTCAAAATTACCTTGAACTAAGAAGTTCATCTTCTAAGTCTGACTCAGAGAAAAGAATGATTTTACAATTTATTTGTCTGCTAATGAATTAATTCTAAAATACTTAGGGAGGGGGAATTGTGACCTGCAGTAGAGAAAAGGTTTTTAAAAGGTTGGAAGGAAAAAAGAACTAAAACAAGCTTTTGCATAAGAATAGCCAGACAACTGTAGGAAACTATTTCATTTATTTAAGTTACAGTTTACGGTTTACAGTCCTCAAGATTTTGTTTGGGTAAAACCCTCATTAAAGAAGGGACTCTGGATTCAGACAGATAAAACTTTTGTCTGTGAGACTGTAAAGAAACCTGTAGCCTCAGTTGGTCTGTCGCAGCTGCACCTTTACTGTAGTAAATGTCTACCGAGCAAAAGATCTTCTTGAAATTAGAAGACACCATTTTGCGCTAAGATACTTGTGATGCTGTTTGAGCTGTCCCACAGAAAGTCAGCGGTACAGTACCATGCTTCTGTCAGGATCATTGGCTTGTCTGCTTTTAGAAAATAATGCTGGTTTTCAGCCACTGGTGCAGTGAGTGTGCAGGCAAGGAAGAAGGTTAGCATAGCTGTAAAATCTGCAGCATCTCCCAGTGTAAACACCTTTGCACTTCTCTAGCTTAATTTGCAAGTGGTTTGCAAGTTAGGACAGCCATAAGGAGGTGCATCCCCTGGGATACTATTTCTATACATAGGATTTCACCATAGCAAAATAAAGACGAAATCGTGGGATCACTGAAATCCGCGCAGTGATGAAACATCAGTACCTCTTCAGATTAAGACTTTTGAAGAGGTGGCCTTAAATACAGCCGGGGCTTAATGGTTTGTGACAATGCCTTTAGAGCAGCAGTGGGCTGTCATGTAACTAATACAAATATAAGGTCAGTCCTTTGGGGATACTTGATGTGACATTCGAGTCCAAATAATTAGCTCACAATTCGGTGAGCACTGAGGTTTGCGAATTTTCTGAGTTCACCCACTTGTCTGTTTCCCTGCAACTGTGCTGGATTTTCTATTTGTTTCATTGTGTCTGAAAATTAATACCCCGTACGATCCAACCCTGCTGGAGCCCAGCGCCCCGGCGGCCAAGGGGATTTGATTGCTAACATTCTAGTTAGGAAGATGGATAGCATAAAGGATATTTGATGGCTGAGCGATCCTATAGATAACAAGTACAGGACGGAAGACGACGTGGTGATGATTAAGCCAGTGGAGGCCCGTGTAGGTTTTTTTAATACATCTGTACTAACAACATGTTTACACACATCTTTTAGGTCCTGTAGAATTGTATGTATGTGTTGGAGAGTTTCTGTGAGCATTTAAAACTGTAATACAATTTGCCGTTAGAGATGAGTCCCGATCCTGCGATGGCTCCACCAGGGAAGCACCTGTTGAAGTCCGTGTGGTGCCTCGGGGAGGGCAGGTGCCCAGGGTTAGCTCGTAATGACCCCTCCCTATGGTCGGGAATGTGTAATAACTTAATTGCAGCTATTTTACATGCATAACTAGCAGTCCCGGCCTGTCTTCTGTTCCCATTTATTTTCTCCCAGGAGATTCGTAGCAAGAGCAGTTTATTGGCTATAAAATATTAGCTGAGTGTTAGAAGTGGTGCTTGAAGTCAGTGGCAGAGGCTTTCTGGGTTGCTGCGAGAGCTGGGCTTCCATTCTGTGTATGTAAATAAGTGCTGAGTTAAATACTTTTGGCCTGTTCTTCCCTTCCTGATAAACTTGAAATCAGGAAAAGTGATGAGGGTTAAATAGAGCCTTGGCTCTCACTGCACCCCGTAAGGAAGAAAAAGCTCATTTGCAGCTTAAATTGCCTCAAGACTGAAACGCGGGGCTCAGCGCTGTCTCGTTTCCTTTGCTTCAGCTACAGTTAAGCACTTTGTTTTCTTTTATTGGTAAGTGAACTTAATTTCTCTGAGATGGAATTTGTTACAGAAACCAAGGAGTTGATTCACAGCTATGAATGATGGGTTTACAATTAATTAGCAGCTTATCCTGAGCATTTTTGCACAGGATCCCAAATATTATGGTAATGGGAAACAATTTTAGATAGCTGGAACATTCTCTGAATGAGCAATTCCCTGAAACTTACAGCCCTGGGAATTAGAGGCATTAATTTCAGAGCAGCAGGCTGGGGACATATGCTGGGATTTCTTTGGTTTTCTAGACTTGCTGTAGCCTGATGCTGTGGTCATCGCTCTGACAAACTTCCTGCTGGAGCTTTGGGTGCTCATGAACCCCATGGCATAGACTCAAACACTTAGAAACACAAAATCCTTTCCTCTAGGGCTTTTGGTTTGCTTGCTGAGATTGTGTCTAGAAACAAGGAGATTTGCCTGGAAGTAAGGACTACAAGTTCTGAGTGTTAGAAATTATTGCCTTTTTTTTAAGCATACTGTCACTAGAAATAGAACTACTTTTTGTTGCTTACCTTTGCTTTTTTTCTCTTTTTAACCTTTCACTCCTTAGAATAATGCTATCAGACTATCCTGTTTTTCTCAATGTGGCCATTTTTACTGGTTTGGCTACTTGGGGCAAGGCTTATACATGTGTTGAGTCAGGTAGAACTCGTGTGAAAAATGTCTTGCATGCAAATGTAAGTTTGCAAATGAGACCCCTAAGGCCACAAAACAGGCATGAGCTCTCTGTTCTTGTGTAGGTCTGTAAATTCAGATCCAGCTTGTGCTAAACTTGTAAAGTAATAAAATAGCAGAAATGCGGTGGCAAGGGGAATTTAAAAGTAGTGAAAAAAGCCAAATGTAGGGGTAAATACAGGTACCACTAAATGCAATGATGGAAGGGTTAACATTTTTTTTTCTCCTAGAATCCTATTAATTGCTAAACTATTTCAGAAGTGCTAAAACTACCTCTGCTGCAGCTGAGGAAGGGCAGTGTAGAGGGGGTGCCCAATTCATAAGTGGGATCTCACGAGTGGTCATCCAATGCTGGGTGGAACCACCTGTGTCCCACAGCCGGGTCCTCCATGATGACAGCAGTGCGTACCCCATTCGAGAGGCCTCACAAAACAACTTTTCTACAACCTGTGACACTTTCCAGCACCCTGCAACAAAGGTGCAACCTGCTGCAAATGACCAAAGGCTCCCGTGTGTCAGAGGACAAGCAGGAAAGGCTGTGTGTTTTGCTGATATTATAGGATCTTGCAGAAACAGGCCATTTGTTGATTAAAATTTATGGATGGTTGTAGGAAGTAGACCCAATCCTATCCTTCAAAGCGGGGGGGGGGGGGGGAATCTTCAATAACCTGACTTGTGTGGTTCCCACCTCATCTGACATCCAGTTTAATCATGAACATGTAGCAGATGTCCTAATTAAGCAAATGAGTATTTAATGCTGTTAGCTTCTGCAGCATAGCTTGTAGGTACCCTGCTCTTGGCTGTTGCCATCTGATGCTCAGAGGAAAGTAAAATCCTTCCTGTTCCTCTACCCCCTACAAAACTTAAGCAACACAGGGAAACAAAAATTCCTGGCTGGTCCTTAAGGTGACAGTGACCTGATAGACACTGTAAAAAGAGGAAAAAAAAAAAAAGTAGTGCAAGCAAATGTGGAAGTGTCCTGCTCCACAAGTGCTATGTGCCAGGGTGCAGCAGTAGCATGCTGTTCTGTGATGAGATTCCTGCTCCTGCGACGGGTGTTCCCTGGGTGCCTGGGCTCACGTGGTGGCTGGAGGGAATGGGCTTCTTTGCAGAGCCTCACCCACCCCTCCGCACAGCCCTTCAGCTCCAGGTCTCTTCATGTCAAACCTGGCCGAGCAGCGGGTCGGAGATTTGCTGGCAAACGCGCTCGGCACCCCCGGGTCAGCAGGAGGGGGGCCGTGCTCGGTGCTGTGTGTGAGACGGAGAGCCCGTCGGGGACAGAGGTGGCACGAGAGCCAGACCAGGAATTCTCATGCTGAGCGCGACAGGTCTGCAACGTGTGCGTCCTGTCCATAAGAGGCTGCTTCTTCTGGGTGTCTCGGGGTCAAGGGTAGAATGAGCTATATTTTAGTTATCAAGGAAAATTTGGCCTTATGAGAGGCTGTGCGCAAATGACACACTTGCTAACTGGCGCGTTGTGTTTGCACGCCAGCCTGTGGCCCAGCTGGGCCTCCTGGGCGCTCGCTGCGTAACACCATAACACACTAACTCAGAGGAGGAGCGTGTAAGAGACCTCCAAGGTCCACGGCAGAACAAGGCAGCTGCCGGGTGAGATTTACTCTGTGTCTTGCGCAGGCTGAGAGCGGAGACACCCAGCGGGACGCTCTGCTCCTCTGTAAACTGCGCCCTGTTCTGCCGTCCTCCCGAGCGCTGGCAATAACGGATCCCGCTGGTGGGATTGACTGGCTAGCACAGGTTTCCCAACGTTGGAGCTCACATTCCTCTCCTAAACGCAGAGTCACGGGGACAATGCTGATGCGGGGGCCCCTCTAATGCAAACATTTTTTTTTTTTTTAAATGAGTTGTGGTGGGGGCAGCAAATGGCCTCCATTGTAAGGAGGTGGGGAGAACTGGGGAGGACTGCATTTACAGAGCGGTTTAATCACATGGATGGAGCAGCGTGTTCACCTCTCCTCCTTGCTGGGTCATTTCCACTTTGAGCTCTGCAAACAGACCGTCTATTGAGCAGTTAGTATTCAGTGCTGAATATTCAATACTAGACTCTTGTTTTGGTGAGTCTTAGGCAAAAAAAGGAGGAGGAAAGAAGACTTCTCTTTTTTTCTCATGTTCCCTCCCTGAGTTTGCTTTGCATATTGTTCAGAGGAGACTGGAGGCTTCTCAGAAAAGCCAGGCTCCCAGTTTTAAAAGCACTGGTCTACTTTCATAGTACGTTCTAAGGGGAGGGAAGAGACAGTGTGGAATGGACTAAATTCATACAAGGCTCATGAATCTGTAAGTCTAGGCACAACAGGACTGAGTGAAGACTTTCTGACAAACATGTTTAGGTTGTAAAATTAATGGCATGAAATGCTTGCTCTGTATACACAGATTAGTTCTGAGAGGTACCAATCTTTGTGGGAGTATGTTATGATGATTTATTAATGTCCTGTCTGCTAGTTTTGGTATGCAGATATTCTCAGGGTGCATTGAGAGCTGAAAGAATCGGCGTTCTTTGTTTGTTTCTGTCTAGTTCGTGCCATATTTGCTTACAAAATGGTTGTGAATAACATAATGGCTGCGTCCTTTGACAGTAATGAGCAACAGCTAGATTTGGAGTAGATGTCCATAAAGTGAGGAAAAGTGGCCACCATGTGAGTAAATGTAGTATTTTTTTCCTTTGATTCACACTCTTCTTCAGTCAAGTGGTTGTCTCTTTCTCGCTGCTATGATTATGTCCTGACACCTGAGTTTTCTTTGCACATATGTGTCTATCTGTCTTCTCTTGTTCTTTGAGTCTGCCTGATTGGATGCTGTTTCTAATGAGAAATATTTACTGTAGTCCCATTCCTTCAGGAGTTGACCTCTTTTCTCCTGATTTAAAAAAAACCAACAAAACAAACAACCAAATGCCACTCCTCTCTATCGTTACTTTCTTTCCTCCTATCCTTTATTTCTGACCATGCCCTTTTCTTTGCCATTTATTCTTTTGTTTCCTTTCCTTTTCTTTTTCACCTCCTTCTCAACAACCAGCCTTCTCCCTCTTCTCTTGCCTCCCTGAGCCCCACAACCAGTGTTTCATGTATCTCCTACCCATATCTCACATCTTTTTGTTTTGTCATCTTTGTGGCCCTGTCTTACTGATGTACTACCATTTCTGTGCCAAATTGGCCTCTCTGCTGGATTCATCAGACCCTGAGGCAGAGAGAAGCGTTTTGTGGGTACTTGATGCAAAACCCTGTTTCTCGTTGAGTCACAGACTTCCTGTTCAGCCAAATGACTGCAGCCTCATGCACTGGTGCAGTGGAGCTGAATTAAGGATTTGAGGACTCCACGCCTTCTCTAAGTGAGCTGAGGGACCATGGTAGCAGCTGGGAATGTTTAACCCAAAAAGCTAGTGATCAGGGACTGCCATAGGGTATGAGCATAAGTGATGTTGTGATAGGTACCCAGAAATGAAGGCCCTGGGAGCTCTCTTGTGTGTCTCACATTAATTCCATAGCATAAGAAGTTAATGAAATCTGGGGCAAAAAGGGCATCAAGAGACTCTGACCTTTATTCTGGGAGAGAATAGGACTGGCAATAATCAAGGGTCATGTTTGCATTTCCTTGGAAGGAAACATTGCAGCTAAATCGGAGGCAATGATAGCATTTACATTGGTTCATGCAGCAGATCCTGAAGGACTGAGGATCTATAACACATCATGTTGTGGAAGCATGAGGGTACGCTTTGCTGTATGCAGAGCTGGTGCTTGGAAAGCACATGATGTGTGTGATTATTTTTCTGATGAAAAGATTGGCTGCATGTTGCACAGCCATGTAAGTTAAGTGCGCTGGGAGAGCTGAATCGGTCAGATACTGGTGCCACTAGCTTAAATGACCCTAGGTAAAAGTGAGGAAATGTCGCTGCACTGAAATTGGACCACATGAGGTTCTCTTTGCTGTTAAATGAGGAATGGGCTTGATAAAGCAAAAAACAAGTGGCTATTTACTGGTCTGGTGAAACTTAATTTTCAAAATAAAACAATAGGTAGCATCTGTGTGTGACTGGGTGAGGGAAAGTGCTACTCCCAATTAACATGCATACTGAGTTGGAAATGTGATAGCAATAAGATATGTGATTCCAGAGAAGGGAAGATAGGACTTCAGAAGTCCTGCCTGATCCAGGTTAGAGGCTGCCCTAAACGCCGGAATCAATATGCAGAGGAATCTTGTATTCTAGGGTTCCTGAGGGTGTTTGACCTACATTTGGCATGCAGCTTCTTAAGAAGAATACTGTTGACAGACTACTTCAACAAGAGTATTACATTTAGATGAACTTCTGCATAGTACACAGGGTAACAAGAATGCAACATCTCATAAATTCCAGTTTTCCTACCCAAGTATTCTAGAGGAGTTAAAAGATGATGAACTATGGTGCTTCTTGTTATAGTAGTTTAAATACAGCGTGCCATTTTTTAATATACCTTATCAAATGGGTTAGCAGAAAATCTTCAGGAGTGAAGACCTGGCTAAACAAAACAAAAGAGGTCTCACAGATTCAAGAGAGTCATTCTCTGCATTCTTATGATATCATGGCAAATCTCACAATGCTTTACCAGAATCACGAGTCAAAGAAAAAAGAACAAAAACATTCCTGCCAACATCTAGTAAGCGCCTTGGACCAATGTTCATTAACCCTGAAACAGTTCCAAGAGAACTGTATGCCAAGAAACAAGAACAAAAGAAAGGACTGCAACAAGAGTGCCCGACATTTTCCCCTCTTGGAAATGAAATAAAAAGTTAGATTAGCAAACAAAGCACCAAGGTATCTGGCAGCTTGTCAGGGTAGCGGCTCTACCATCTGCACCAAGGCCATGTGTCAGTGTCATCCCTGAGGAGCAGGTCTCTTGGAAGAACAGAGGATGGCTATGCAGGACCAAGGAGGACACCGGCATGATTTCCTGTGGAGCTTGAAGATGTTCCTGACAGCTCACATGCACCGACTGAAGGATGTGAGCCTTGCCAGCCGATGGCACTGTATGAGGCAGCGAGGAGCAAAACCAGGCTCTGTGTGGCAGGTCCACCTCGATGGTTGAAGAGGAGCTGTTCTGTGAACTAGGAGTGTCTATGTGATGGGGTAATCGGCAGGAACAGTGGTTGGACGATGGCCCTGATATGGTCTCATAAACTTTTCATTTGACAATGGAGAGGAGGGAGATGACATCACCTATGAAAGCCTAAATCTTAGAAAATCTCCATGTGTGTGGTTAGCTGTCCCTAATAACTGTTCCTTGTTGTGCTTGATTTTAGTTGATTTTGGTAAGTTTAATGCCCTCCATGGGAGCCAGTAGCTGCCAAGCCCCGTCATGTTACAGGCACACAGTTGTTCATAAGATTGTGCAGAGGCCAGGCTAGGAGATCTTGCTCAGGTCTTGGTTTTACAGTAGATTGAGGTTTCAGAGAAAAGGTGATTTTTTTGTTTGTTTTCTTTCAAACAGTGCGGTCCCTGAAAAGCTTTGAATGTTTTGCTGTAACCAGCCCTCCCAGCACTCCAGCAGCATTACACTTCTCAGGTGGCAGATGTACCTATAACCAGCAGTGCTGTGCTGCAAGGTGTGTGGGAGATTCAGAACATGAATCCTCTGCTTTTAGTCCTGTGCAGCAGGTACTAGAGCAGGCTGTTAATAGTTCGAGGGCCAGACATCAGGTTTATCTCCTAATCGTTACCCCTGAGAGGAAGGGATAGTCTCTTTTGCCTTTAAGGGACTGTTTTAAACTAGTGATTTGTCTTCTAAGTTGGTATGACTAATTGGACCAGGACATTGAAGTGTTATAAGGTGTAGATTTCACTTGCACCAGAGAAAATATTAGATGTACTGGCTCATTTTTTTTGCTTTACTTTCATTCATATGGCAGTTAGCAATTAGGTTTGCAGCATGCTAAGGGATAGTCAAAGCAGACAGACTGTTCAGACATTATGAATTTAACAGCGGTAGAGGTTAGAAGTTCTCTGTCCACAGTAATGGTGCAACACAGACAGCAAGAACAGAGGGTTTGTTGGGTGGTGGCAAGTCTCAGACCATGTTCAGCAAGATAAGCTCTGCAGAGAAAAGCCTCAATGGATCATGCAGGCCTCAGCATTTATTCCGAGCCAGACAGCAGAAGAAGCTGTCAGGGCAGTGATGGTTTTTGTAAAAAAGAAAAGCTATAGAATATCATCCCATCAACTCCACTGAAAAAATTTATGATAGATATGTTATCTGGTTAGTACCATAGGCTAGCAAACTGGAAACAGGAGGTTCCGTGACCTTCAGCCAGCCTCCTGAGCTTTTGAGATACTGCTTTTACCTGCTAAATCTGCTGTTTGCAACCACTTTCCCTTGGCCTAACAGGTCAGATAAGCAGCTAGGCAGTATTGCTGGCCAGCTTGGTACTGAGACACTTGGCAGAGACACTGCAGGAACTGATGAGTAACTCTTCCCTCTGAGAACGATGAACAAATAACTCAGAGGGGTGCTAAGATTCTGCATGCATGACAGGAGTTCCTCCTCCATCACAGGAACTGTAAAATTAAGTCTGTCATCACTTCTGAGTATTCATTTTTCCAAAAGGTCCTCCTGTGAAGCCACTGAAATTTGGTAGTCCCTTTATATTTCCATTATCTACATTTGATATTCCTTTTCTCACAGTTACTTTCTACTTTTTTCTACATCTACCTTGAGAAACTGGGGAAAAAAAATTACAAGAGCAGCCATGAATAAAAATAAGGAGTTGGACTGTTGCAGCTGTGCCATCCAAGTTGGTACATGGCTCAGGTAGTAGTTTGGGTCCTGGCAAATCTCTAATTCTTGTTCCAGAGGTAGCTCTATTTCAGTGATGAGCAAACTTCTGTGGAAGAAATGTTGGTCCCTGTGCAGAGCACTAGGTAAATTGTCATGCTTGCTGGCAAACTGCTTTAAAATGTGGAGTATAGGAGCCAATTTAGAGCTGAAGGTGTATGAGAGGGATTTCTGTGCAACTGCTAGGGCTGTGGTGAAATAAGCATACGGAGATTGTGCAGGCTCTGATACTGTGATTACTACCAGCCTTAGCTATGTTTCTAGAACATGGGTACTCTCCTCTCATACGATTTCAGTAAAACATAGCAATTCACAATTATGCCAGTGATACCACCACATCCAGATCAGATGATATGGCATAACTGGGGAAAACCAGTACAGTTAGTACCACTGTAGGGTAATGAGGTCAGGCAAAATGCACCTCAGATTGGGTGACCAGGGTTTCATTCTGTCTGTAAAATCTCTTAATCTCCCTTCAGGACTCACACACGTGCTCACAAGGCTGCAGCCAGTGGCTCTGGGTACGCTCACCTCCCAGCTGTGCAGCACAGCCCCTCCAGCTGCTTTTGCCATCCTGCTTGGGTGCCGAGCAGGACACTGCGGCTCTGAAAGGCCAGAAGAGGCTGTGATTACAGGTTGTGCTAATACTGCAGCAACTCTTAACCCTCCTGGCAGGACAGCAGCTGCAGAAGCTGCTGCTGGCTGTGATCAAGCCCACCTCCTCTTCCTCTCCACAGAGCGGAGCCCAGGTGGCTCTCTCGCTGCTCTTGCTATGGCCATGCACATGTGGGAGCAATGAATGCTTTCTTTTCTGGGCTGTAAATATGCTAAGCCAATAACCATTATACAAACAAGAGGGAGTAATTATCTCATTAAATGTACTGGCAGTACGCAGGCACCTCTGCTGTATTCTCTCACCTCAACTGAGGCTCTGTAGGGTGTCTTCCAGGAGCAAGCCCTTCCTTCTGAAGGAGATAGTGTATCAAAATAATTTGTCAAAGATACACTTAAAAAACAGCTCATGCTTCTCTTTTCTGATAGTTCATGAAAGCTGCTGCCCCTGAGCAGCTCTCGTGTGTTTGCCTCTATTTCGGGGAGTCCCAGGCCTTCCCAGCTGCCTTCCCAGCTCAGTGTTTGAAGCACCATACAAATAAAAATGTTTGTTGGTGTGAAGAGAAGAGCCTTGGTGAGGACAAGGGAAAGCCACACAGGCCTCTGTTCTGCCAACTTTTGAAAACAAGCTCAATTTAAACTTCTGTTATTAAAAGTGTGGTGGGCACATTTAATGGAAGAGGAATACTCTCATGCTTGAGGTTCAGTGGATGTGTCAGTCTTAGCAATATCAGGATCAAAAAGAGAAAAGGCAAAACGAGGACCAGAAGTAGATCCATAGTTCTTTCTAATCCATCTTTCATTGGGAACAATTTATATTTTTTGTTTGTGTCATAAGTTATTATGTCAGAAAACTGACACTGGAAAAATTACTGTAATTTGAATAACCACCTCCTTTCCCTCATGTTGGAATCCTGCAGAAGATAATACAATGGATTTGTATTCAGTGGTATACAAAATTATGTAACAAAAATTGAAAGGCTGAGGGACATAGTTGTGTGCTTTGTTATAATTAACTTTTGATCTTCGTGAAATTAAATAGTTGATATAATATTTAAAGGTGCATGTTCAAAATGCCATTAAATACACCTTATTTGCATTCTTTGCTAATAAGATTGTAATAGTTTCCATACTGTGTCTCAGCATAGAGTTATCAGTATGTGGCTACACTACATTTTACTACTAGATATTAATTAATCTATTTATTTTGCCTGGATGTTTTTTGGCTAGCACTGATCCTTGCTCAAACCACTGTGCTGGTACAACTGAGGGTACAGTATGCTGTGGCTCAGGGTGCGAAGGAGTCCTAGAGAGCAGGCAGAGGAAATGCCTTAGGACTTGATACACTGAAAATGCAGTGAGTAAAAATACATCCTGTATGAGACAGGATGTATTTTCTTTTGCGCTCACAAGCGTTTCCCACTAGAAATTTGTTTTTTCTACATGTTGTGTTAATGATTCATCATTGTTATCAGGTCTGATATGCACTTCTGCTTAATCACCACCTGAACTCTCCAGTATTCTGTGACCATTCCTGAGGTGAAATCCTGTCTATGAGAAGTTTGTAAGGTCCAATCACAGTAATTTAGGCTTTAATCACATAAACCCTTCCACAGCGTGTGACTCGATGCTTGTCTAGAACAGTGGTGTAGTATGATTGGCGTCAGCCTTGGGAGCAAGTGATGAAACCTCAGCCTAGAGACACCAGGGGTTAGCCATGGGTCTCTTCCTCCGGCTCTGCAGCAGGAATGCCTGGGAGAGGCCGCAGTGCAGCCGGGTTGTACACCCGCGTGTCGTGAGGACAAGAGCGTTTGATGTGTACAGGGCTCTACCCAGTGGGTTCGTTATGCTGGGGCAGGATCTAATGGTATTAACTCTGAAAGAACTTCTAAAAGTCAGACTTAGTTTTGACTTTATTTTGTTTGTTCTGCCTCTTTCTCTTTTCTTTGTTTTTGTTTTATTTTAGGCAGGTGCTATCATATCTGGGATCTGCGGGCTCCTGAAGGGAATATTTTAAGTTTCTGCAAAACTGTGGTTGTATTTTCTTTTAATACCTGAAGGCATTCTTATTAATATTGGGAGTTTAAAAGCTTTGTAAAAACTTTTTTTCTTTATACAAACAGTAAAAAAAATCTACTTATTCAGTGAAGGTATTTATTGGAATACTTATTTATTTATACCCACATCACTCAGTTTCTGAGATAATACAGCCTTTAAATAGCTAGTTGGTTTTGTTGCATTTTGTCACCTGCCAAATAATTTGACAAATTTGCCATAAACTCCCTGACATTTTCGCTCAAAAGAGTTAGTTTTCTTCATTCTTTGCTGCCAGACAGGTCATGTATCTTTTCAGGCTTGAAGAATTTCTATCAGCTATTTAAATGCAAGACCACAAAGACAAAGCCAGACTCAGGCTGCAGCGAGTTGAACTGGGGTGATTCAGGACCAAAGGAGTTGCAGCACATAATTAAACAGTAACTGCACCCTACTCCAGAGACTTTATATCTTGCAGTGTAAACTGCCTGCTTTACCAATGAAAAAGGGGTACATGTGCAGTTTTCAGAGACAGTAAGTGAACAAGGATGGTGAAAATTGTTACCGAGTGACACTTTAAAAGTTTTTTTCCTACTATTTAGGCAGGGAACGTGACTAAAGATGGCTGCTGCCAGTTCCCTGTTGCCGAGGGAAGAGGATGCGTCCCAGCTTCCCAGCTCTCAGTGCCGGGAGGAAAAGAAAGGGCAGAGCTGGGCATCGGTCTCTCCTTGGCGCTAATGGCAGCCGCCTTTGCTTTTACTCCCTGCAGCTGGGCTCAGAGCCAAGGGAATTATATACAGCCATGGCTGTGCGCTGAAAGGAGGAGGAGGTAGGGTAATCTTTCTCAAGGCTTCTCACACCTCTCTCTGATGTTGTCCTCAGCAGCAAGTTTCTCTTCACCTCGTAGTGATCTGTGAGGATCCAAGCTCCTGTCCCGCCGCTCGTGGTGCTAAAATGGGAGAGGAGAGAGGCTGTTAGTTCAGGTTTAGGGCAGTAAAAGAAATCTGGCACGAAGCAGCCATATTGTTGTGTTGGCCTTTAGACAAGGAGGTGATACACCCCCACCCGATGCAGCCGAGCAGCATGAGAAGAAAAAGCCTCGAAGTTAGAGTCACCGCCGGCTTGTGGGTTAGTAACTGAGCAGGAGCTGATCAGACAGCACAGGCCTCTGGCAAGTTTTAAGTTGCGGTGTCAGCAACCTTAAAGTGATTTTTGTACAAGGCTGTGTTGAATTTGACGGGAGAAGAAATATCCTGAAAAATCTACTGACAAAAAGAGTTATTTTTGCTGATTTTCAGAGAAGTACCTCAAAGGAGCGGGCTATAGGGAAGAGGCAGCGTGGTCCTGAGGCTCCTTAGGCACAGGACAGTTTGATGGTGAATGAGGAAGACGCATGCAGGGACATGCTTGTACTGATGAAGGCAGCATCGCAGCGTGTTCCTGCTGTGAATACGGGGGCAAACAGGCAGAGGGAAAGGAATGGCCTGGAGCCGCCACAACCTCTCTTACACTGCCTGAAAACCAGAAGCGCACAAAGCAACGCTGCCTGGAGTCTTATGGCAGGGCCTGGAAATCAACTCTGAAGGGCTCTCAGCAGATCCCTTCTGAAGTCCTACACAGATGCCATTGCCCTTTTGTTTGTGTGGCAGTGGAGAGTGTGTGTACAGAGGAATATGTGTGAGTTTGTGCAACTGCCTGGGTTTAAAAAGCATTTTTTCTGCAGGATGTGTTTGGCCATGATTATTCATATATTTATTTATTGGCATCTAGTGCTGAAATGAAGTCATACCAACTTTTACCTTCTATAAACCAGATGGCCAGCTTTCCCAAGACACTGGGCTTCTGCTTTCCCTTCAACCTGCTGCTGTGATGGGATTTTTCTGGCTGGTGGACTGCTGCCTGCCCTGTGCAGGTAGCCTGATGTGTCTGGGGGGTGGCTTATGGAAAGGAATCTGCAGCCGTTTCCGTGTCTTTGAAGGTGTTTCTGGTTCTGGCAGTTTGCTGACAGTGAGGCCTGTTTCCCCTTATTTCTTGTAGATCTCTTCACTCAGTGGGGTTATTTCCTGTCATAACTTGTGGGGTTACCTTGCAGCCTTCCCACCTATCCC
The DNA here is from genome assembly GCF_964188355.1 of Buteo buteo. Lineage (NCBI taxonomy): Eukaryota > Metazoa > Chordata > Aves > Accipitriformes > Accipitridae > Buteo > Buteo buteo. The sequence continues at coordinate 5,349,073 of NC_134189.1, read as the reverse complement.
TTCTTTTTCTTGCTTTGACTACAAAGAGCTCTGTGAGCATAAGTTCATTTCTGCCCACGTGCATGCCTTTGAAAAACAATCTTATGAGGGAGGTCAGTTTATTGTAGCAATATCCAGGGACTCCAGGCAAACTCAAGGACTCATATTTCATACTTTGTCCAAGGAAACATATAGAAAGGTACAACTTTTGCCCTGAAGACCTGTAACAGGAAATTCTGCTGAGCCTGGTACCTCCTCTAAAGTCATTGGGGGATGTATGTTATAGCTTCCAGAAAGAACAGCAGAGTCAAATCAATGCAATGCTGTATCTCATCTGACTGGTGGGAATAAATTGGAAGAGGGAGGACAGGAGTGGTTGAGCACCCACCATGGGGTGATGAAGGTTCGAGTAGCTCAGTGGCTGCTGACTCGCTATGTTGGACTCGTACCAGTGTGGAAAAGATCTTGGTAGGGCCTGGGACTCCACCAGGGTGAATGGGGTTGTAGGACTGGACTTCAGAGAGCACAGTTTGAGCCCTGCTGTCACGAAAATTCACATGAATGATTGATTTTACACACATGAAGAGTGCTTTCAAAAGCAGTGGAAATACTCAAGTACATGAGTCTGCCAGACTAAGACTCAGAAATTAATGCAATTTATGTGTTTCAGTTGCCCACATGAGATGATTTTTTCTTTTTTAAATGTATCATGTGATGGGGAGGGGAGACAATATCCTGAGGAGCTTTATTGTGTGGATGGAAGTGTTTCAGCCTCTGTCGTTTAAAACCAACCAAACAAAAAATGAAACTAAAAAGCAACAGTTAAGTCTGAAAGCAAGAAAGGACTTTTTAAATAACCTCAGACTGAGCATGTTTTAATAGAAATGCTAAAGAACACCATCTGTTGAAAACCGGTTTAGTTTTATATGTTGGAACTTTATTTTTATGCAAAGACAAACACAAAAAAAGAGCATCTTTGTTCTTTTGCAGAGAGTTGGATTGAACGATGTCTCAATGAAAGTGAAAACAAACGTTATTCCAGTCACACCTCTCTGGGGAATGTTTCTAACGATGAAAGTAAGTAACTTGTCATTCATTTAAAATGAATGTGAACATGTCCAAGTGCTAATTTCCTGCTATATAAGTTGCTACATCTTGGTGATATTTTTAGTACTCTGTAGTTTGAAGAATCCACTCACTTGACACAACCAATAGTTTTATTTTTTTTTTTCTGGAATATTTGCTATTTTGCATTACTAAAAAGGAAGTAATGCTATCTGTTAGTTAAAACAACCAGAAGCATTTGTGTGTCACTGAGTAAAGGTTGGATGACCTCTAAAATGTGCTGTTAGTATTAGCTCATGAGTAAAACAATCTGTTTTCCTTTTCACTGGTGAACACCATGAAGCTGAAATACAGGAAAAATTGTGCTGTTTTTCAGTACTATTATATGTTATCATACATATAAAATCTTTCTTTTAAGAATTAAACAATCAGATTGGAAAAACCCCACATATTAAATAATGATATTGTTTCCTTTTTAGTCATAGAGAGGAAAAAATTATAAACCTAGCTGACTTTAAAATAGCTATTTTTTCTTATCTCTTCTAGTTATACTAATTTTAGATCTTGAATTCTAACAACACCAGGTAATTAAAAAGACCCCAAAATACCTTAAAATAACCTAATTTATTTTAAAATTATAAGGCATTTTTTAGTTTACAATTTAGTTTTCCCTGTTTATGCAGTTTCTGTTCTACTTAATTTGCCTAAAACAAAATACTATTCACATTCATTTTACTCTCTGGACTTCATATATTAGTTCATGTTACAATATATTAATGTGGACTGAATTATTTAATTCATGAAGACTCACATTTTCATAATATTCAAGCACGTAAGTTAAGAAAATGTATTTTTAATAACTTCTTAATTGCTGAATGTCCCTTTTACATTTTTTGCATTTTGAGAACTACTTTATTTTGATGTTACAGTAAAATTATATGCCTTGCAGCAGAGTGTTTTAGTGGATCACGGAATTTGCTATATTGGGGCCCTACTCTTATTTGTCCAGGGATCTCTTTTGAGGCAATATTCCTTCTGAAGGAGAACAGAGGTGTTTGTTAGAAACATGGTATTTATTTGTGACTCCCAAGCTAAGAACAGTGGACAAGAATCCTTAAAGACAGACAATAAAACTTGGACAGGTTTGGGTTTTTTAATTTTTAAAAATTAAGGAATTAGAACTTAGTTTCTCTTTAAAAATAAAATTGTAGTGAGAAACAAAAAACATCTGCTTGTTAATCTGCATTTTACAAGAACCTGTGAGACTTACGGAATTCATTTCATTCTGATGCTACTGAGAAAGTGATGGAAAGAATCTGTAATGAATGAGATGTGACTTCAGACTCTTAATAGGATCATAATTCAGGATTCAACCCTATTGACTTTAGTGAGCTTTTCCTTAGACTTGCAGTTCAAGACAGTATTGTCAAGGTAATTATTTAGCACCACTAGCTATATTAAAAAAATCATAATGTCATAATTATAAGTCTCCTTCTACACTCTGTTCTAGATCTGTTACCCTAAATAAGTTGTAGCAAAACTAGGGGTAGTTTGTTATATGTGCTTTCAGTTTAAATGCAAGCATGAGAAAACTTCCACATACCTAGGGACAGTAAGAAGTGGACTTGTGTAGGTTAGAAAGAGCAGAGCAGGTATTTCAGACAATGCCATTGAGAAGATGGGTGGTTGTTCATTCTGTTTTCTGGTACTGGAATTAAGGGGCAAGAAATGATAATGAAAGGTGGCAAATTTAGAACTGATAAAACAAATTTATAAATTAATTTATCCCACAATTTGTGTGCAGAAGACATTGTCACAGTATATAATGGAAACCCAAATGAGAATGAGTTGATTTCATCTAACTTCCTTCTTAATAGCCAGTTCTTCCAGATGCTTCCTTTGCACTGATGCCAGCATTTCTGCAATGCAGATAAGAGAATTAATCCACCCGAAAAGTCATCCTTGTTTTGGGGGGTGAGGGGGGGAATGGGAGAGGGTGAAGAGGAAGGAGTAGGAAAGAAAAATAAGCCACTTGCCCAGCAGCAAGAAGACCAATAATCAGTGAAATCCAGAACAAACTAGAAGTTTCACCTTGGAAATCGTTGCAGTATGTGCTCCTTTCCAGCCCTTGAGTTCTTTCTAACATTTCTCTAACAGTGCCCACACACCAACCAAGAAATTTCCAAACCGTTGTGTCACTTTGTCCAGCCTCTGTCATACATTTAGAAACAGCAGGAGGCAAAATGTTTTGAGAAAACCTATGTAATCCTATTTGAATTCTTCAGAACAGTGGTCAAATTGCTGTTGTCAGTGGAGCTCCAGTTTCCATCTGTAGCCAAAAGAAGGCATCATCCATCTTTCTCCTGACTAATTTTTTTGTCTCTAAATATATTAGGTAGCTGTTGTCTGGACTCTACCAGAGAAAATGTGCATTTGGTGGTTTTTTTGTTGTTGTTGTTTGGCCTTGCATCCAGTGAGGACTATGAGAATTTGCACTGTGAACTGATAATGTTCTTGTTATCATGCTTGCTCTCATGACTATATTTTTCCTGGGTGTTTTAGAGTTCATAGGGTTTCAGGACAAGAGTAATAGTTTTGCTGGTCTTCTTTTCTACAGTTGAAGTATGCTACAGAACCATACTTCAGGCCACAGGGGTCCTTTGCAATCTTCTATTCCCATCGAGACACCTCCAGGCCTCTTGAGCCTGTATTACATTGTGAAGGGAAGCAATGACCCATAGCTGTGGATTCCCATGGTCTCGCTGCTTCTTGGGGTGCTTCTTACCCTCTTGGAACCTTTTATGACCTCTTCCAAAACACCTCTTTTACAGTCTAATATAGAAATTCTAGGTAAATTTTATTTCGGTTTCCAGGTTTTTAAAGATTTTTCCTTCCACCACTTCCATGCTCTACATGTTAGTCAAAAGATCCACACGAAAAGGGAATGGTACAGCCTCATATCTAATAATTACCCCCACCCCCTACCCCAACATTTTCTGTGTACTGTGCGTTGAGCCAGGTTCTCCAAATTGAAATAGGGGTCTGGAAGAATACAAATCAAGGATTATGAAAATTTCAACTTCAGTTCCATGGGGAAGGAGTCATGATGTTACATGATGAAGTGGAAGGGTTGCTTGTCCAAATTTTCTTGCATATTTAGAAATGTGAATGTGTAGACAGTTCATATGAGATAAAAGATTCAGACTACTTCTTGCACTTAAAGCAGTGTTCAAAAACCATGTTCAAACTGGCTGAAATGGAAGATTTATCCAATAGTTTCTTTTTTTTTTTTTTGTTTGAACTAACCTCTTATTCTTCCATTGGGGAAAAAAAATATTTAAAAAAGAGCTACTTGATTTCATTGAAATTTTCCTTAGGGAAAATGACTTCTTTTTCAATCATACCTACTCAGTTAGAACTATGCTCCCATGTTTCTCAGATGGTTTTAAAAAATCCCACTATTTTAAAAGCATGGAATACATGCTAATGAGCCTGAATCTTACTTGCGGCTACATGTAAGTAAGAGACAAGGTAGCTTCTTACTATCGCTTAATTTTAATTAAGGGCAAATCACTTTTCTTAAAAGTCAGAACCTGGACTGCAGGGGCTGCAGAGGAAGAGGCTATTCCTCTGAAAGGTGTGGAGCTACCTGACCTAAGGGAAGGATTTTATCCACATAAAGCTACTAATAACATATTAGCTCCTCAGGGGTTCTCCGAGACACACAGAGGCAGCGCTGGAAAGTATGGGACTGCTCTATTATCTCCTCAGTGGAAAGCGGAGCTTTAACTCCACTTTAGTTATGACAGACTAACATCAACATTTTAGAAAAAGGTGTACAAATGCAGGGTCTTCACTTTGTGGATGTTCCACTTACTGTGTTTAAGGCAGCATGCTTAAAGAGGCGCTGTACATAGAACCTATTGTCTTCATGTCCTGCTCCAAGAAGCAGGAAATCCCTCGAGCTGTACCTAAAAACAGACAGCAGAAGTTAGAGGATACTACTAAGAGTTCAGGGAAAGCCACAAACATATTCACAAGGTACAGACAGAACTCTGCTCTGGTGGCTTTGAAACAGAATTTTGAAAGGAGAAAGATGGAGCTGTTAGCAAAGAAACTTCCATGGAGTTTGGGAAGAAAAAGATTCTCTGATATCTCTGGGAGCCAAGAAATACTATTTTTCTAGTACATTGCTGATCCCAGTTTTTAATCTTTGAAGGCCTCTTCCGTGCTGAGATTTTACTTGCAACTGTCTAAGCTATTACCTGCTTTCAGCTTGGGACAAGTACCAAGTTTCCCACCTAACCAGGTACCTTGAAGACACCTTTCCTTGGAATGCTGGGAGTCCTCCTACTGGCAGTGGAGTGAGATCTGGTCCCAGCAAATGGTTTTCTCACTGAGGTGCTGTGCAGCTGCTGTGTGTGTGAACACCTGCAGCTGTGCACCAGGAGCAGGATTTTTCCTTGAGACTTCAGGTCCTTTTGGGTTTGTCACAGAAGAATTATCAGCTCTGTTCTTTGACAGTACCTCGAAGCAAGACTTCTTTTCAGTGTCTTTATTTCCTTTCTTTACAAAAGAGATTGGATTTTAAAAGTATTGAATTTCAAAAGGTATGGGTTCATTTTAATCTACAGTGTTGTTCTGGTGGGGACTGATAAAATATCAGCCAAAAAGTGAGGGAAAACAGCATTTCTTACCTCCTTCATGCTGTACAAACAGATCTGGGATCAGACCTGCGTCAAGAGTTACACAGAACATTCCCAGATCAATAGGGAAGCCATTAAGCGCTCTGCTACCAACTAAAATATAAGTAATAGGGACATTTATTATTTTCTGCTAGTCAGTTATCTGATGAGATTATATTGTTAAAACTATGCAAAGTAGAATAAAGTGCTTGTATATGTAATACTGGAAGTTTGTATTTCTAGGTTCCCTCCATTCCTATACCATGTACAATTCTTTCCATCTATTTAATAAAAAAGTGAAAATAAATATTGTTTTCTGAAAATAAATATTGTCGCCAACACTTGGTGAAAATGAGAAACATAGTGGCTGACAGCTGGTCCATTGGCAGAAAACAAAAAAAAAAAGTTCTGTTTTCTAGTACAGAGACTTGATTTGGGGGGAGACAAGCACGAACTGTGAAAAACTTTGTTTTGTTGAAAATCCAGTTGTTGAATGGGTAACATTTTGATGGAAAATGATGCTTAAAGAATTTTTTTAATAATTTCAAGGTCCATCATTCTCCTTCTCGGTTTTAAGGGACAGTTAGTGGAGGATGCTGAAGAGTCTTGAAGAAGGATCCCCAGGAAGCAGACATACCTGAGGCGTGAGATTTAAATTGCCGTTTATGACCTTATTGTTAGTTTGTGTTGTTAAAACAAATCCTTACATGTGAGGAGCTGAGTATGGCTGGCTTGCAGTGTGTCTGAGGGCAGGTTAGGTAAAGCACCTGCTCACAGGTGCTCACTCTTAATGCGAGTGAAATACAGCTGGGGGAGGGATGGAAGGGATGTAGAGACTCTAATATTGTATAATTTAGATATTGGCTTGATGTCTGATAGAGTGCCACATATCCAGGGGAAAATTAAGTCTAGTTAGTGCAGGTGAAAGCCATCTAATAACAGACCTTTGAATATTAGGTCCCTTAAATCAAGATAGATAATAAGAAGTTTTATTCCAGGGAGGGGGGAGTCATACCTCTTGGTTTCACAGGCAGAGGTTTAGGATTTCTGCATCTTGGTTAGACAAGGGGTTATTTAGATCAGTGGCTTTCAGCCTTTCCAATTTGCACCCCCTAGCAATTTCCAGCGAGGTAGAAACCAACTGTATACTGAACTTAAACCAGTGGATGGTAGGCTTTGACACTGACATAGAACATACTGATTAAGAAAATGGATGACTTTCACCTGGGGTGCAATAACCTTAGTTTGAACAAGATGAGAGTGGGGCACAGGAGGAGGACTGGGACCCTACATGCTGCTGATGCCTGAAGGCAGTGGCTTTGGTGGTTGTACCTCGCCATGGCGTCTCCCTCCCTGCAACGGCGAAGGCCTGAATCCCTCTGGTGGGTAGAAAGGTGCTGCAGTGTCCGGTGTTATGGGTCCCTGTTGGTGAGAGCTGTGTATGACTGCCAGCTGTAACTTTCACGACTAAAGCAGGGGAAAGCCTCCCCTTCCCTCCCAGCCAGTACTCAGTACTGCAACGCTGCTGAGATGAACTGTTCATGACTATCGCCCTTTCATTTTTACCTCAGGAATGGTTGGGAGGCCACCAGCTGCTGGGCATCCACAGGGCCTTGCCAGGCCAGGCTGCCCATGGGTGAAGGAAGCTGCAGCAGCTTCTGTGCCCCAAGCCTGGGGAGCTGCCATAATTCCTGTGTGTCCCTCACAGCCTATTTTTTCCTTGGCTGGGCCGGCCAGGAAGACACAACAGCATGAAGGACTGGACTGGGGTCTGGTCAGGCCACCTGCTGCTTGCACCTCCATGGCAGGGGGCCTTCCATGCCAGGGCTCACTTGCCCTCCCAGCAGGTGCTCTTGCATCTCCGAGCCAGGCTTCCTCATCCCCTGTCGCCTGGAAAACCGTGAAACTCAGCTCAGAAGGGTCTTCCCCCCCACAGAGCAGGGCAGACATGGCCGCCCCCTTCTCCCCAAGCCTCTCCTCAGGGAAGGCTGGAGCTGGGTGAGCTCTGCTTAGGGTGTCTGTGCTGCCAGTTAAGGGCAAGAAGGGGAAAAAAAACGGTTAGTGTTGTGAGCGGGGATGGCCCCGACTATTTTATCCACCCAGTGGTTTAAATCCGTGCTGCGTGGCTCTGCCTCCTGCCATGGAGAAGGCATTTGTCCCGCCACCGGTGAGGCTGGGGGATGTTGTCGAGCAGCAGCGGCCTGAGGCAGCCACGGCAGCTCGGCATTCAAGCCCTGTGTGCCGAAGGTTTGTTGCATGCCGACCGTTTGTTTAGGAAAAACAAATGAAAAACACAATTTAAAAGTGATTTGAAATGTGTATGTTGGTCCTATGCCCTGAATAAAAGCGGGCCCCTGAAAGGGAGGGAAGGAGTGTGCAGTCCAATAATTAGAGGCCTATTGTCATGCAGATGCAGAAGAGGGGCTGTGCACAGTGTCTGGGGTAACTGTAAATCTGGATTTTCCTGACATTCAGGGGACCGGCCTCGCAGGCTAAAGGGTGTTCAGTTAACAGAACTTGCCCTGTATGTAATGGAAGAAATATTGTGACGTGAGGGCTGAAGACAATGTTTTCCAAAGTGGGGTTTTGTTTCTGCACGTTGGTTCTTGGGACTGCACAAAAGGCCTCCCAACAGGGTCTGATGTTCAGAGGAGATAGCCAGGCTCCCTTAAGATTCAGCATCCTAAAGGGTCACTTTAATAACTTCTAAAACTTAATCGTATGAAGAAATGAAACTTGGAGCATGGTGTACAGGTGCAGTGGTTTACCTCATCATTCAGGTATCAAAGCCTTCTGCATTTAATGCTTTCATCAGGGACAAAGTTGTTAAAATACCAAACTGTGTTTGATACAATGGTGTTTCCAAAAGAATACCCTTCTGGAGATGCTGATTGTGCTTCGCTCCAGCTTTCACCTAGGAATGTTTCATATGTTTCGCAAATCACCCTTTAATAGGAATTACTCTATACATACTTTTAAATTGTTTCAAAAGAACTAATGGTAGCTACGAAGAATCCAATATTTTAAGAGTTTTATTTTTATTATCTTTATTCATCTTTTATTCAAATTTTTGCAAAGTCAGCAAATCAGAGAGTTACCCTGGAAACAGTTAACGAGGAATACGATTAGAAACATTATCTGAAAAGGAATAAAATATATTATAGAATGTTTTTATTTCAGTTTTTCTTGTTCAGAATTAATCTTTGTAAATTTATAAACATCTAGTATATATCATATGTTAGGATCACAATAGTGGATGAACCCCATTAAATGCCTCATCTAATATAAAAGTTGAGTATGGCAACTGTTCCCTTAAAGCAGGTGAAAGTGGTTTATGTTCTGATATGCTGCTAGAGGTCTAAGAGTTGCTTTTTTTATATAAATTTATCCTTTCTAATGTCATTATTCCTATGCACCACTCTGGTCCTGCTATCAGTGATGTTGCATGGTTTATTGCCTTAAGCCGTATCTGTAGATGCTAGCTTAGGGAATGTCATTATTTACATTTCCACAATTTAGCCAATATTTTGAGAAAGCTTTGGCACTTGAGAACTTTTTTTTTTTATCAGATAATTCCTTACCATTTCATAAATGCCTGAGCAATTCCCACTGAAATTACATAGTATTTTTTTGTTTCTTAACAGATGAGGAAAAAGAAAATAATAGAGCATCGAAACCACACTCAACTCCAGCTACACTGCAATGGTAAGATGCCTTTTTTAAAAAAATCAATAAAACTTGTTAGTGTTTTTTCTTATACTTTTTCCAGCTGAAGTGAATAGAGGTCTTGGACATCTTACACAGTTCTAAAGATACTTTCACTGTATGTGTTTAATCTGCTCATTAGTATCCTGTACAGCAATTCTCAATGAACGTCTTACTCTTACGGGATTTGTTTGAACCTAGGAAATCTCTGATATAGTTTAGAAGATCTACTTGGCATATTTGTTTGGCACCTTGCCAGCTGGTGATTTGTGGTTTGTCATCATTGTTATATTTATAACAAAAAGAAAACTAGTACTGAGAATTTTTTTCAAGACTCACATTTGTTTCAGTGTACGATGAAGCCTACCTTTACTGACTGTTTTACTGAAGTGAGATCTCTGTAATTTAATGTAGAAGACAACAAAAGAAGAGAGTGAGTTTGAGATTTGCTTAATTTGTCAAAGTCCCCTTGCAAATTTAGTGAGGGGGAAAAAGGAAAGGTAATTAGGAAGAAAGAAAGAGGATGGGGAGAGGAAATTTGTGAGTTAGTCTACTGCACTATGAAAAATGAACAAGTGCTTTTCACTGTGATTTAAAGCGGTATTTTAGGCTGCATGTTCTGTAATGTTACTTACCTTCTGACTTCCCTTTCTATAGGTTATCTCTTAGACTTTTGTTGACTTTCCCTTAATTTAGGTTTTTAATTCTGGTTTAGCTTTCTTAATATTGTAAGTGATCGAGCATCTTTCAGGAGGTTCCTTGTATCTGGCAGAACAGAGCTCTGTTACAGAGAAGCCTCGGAGCACGCTTGTCTGGAAACCCATACTCCTTACCTTGTTTTAAGTCTTTTAAAGAAAGGCCCTTACTTCACCTGTAAGTAATTCTCATAGTTTTCTGGATGAAAAGATAAGGTTATTGGCAAAAAATGTGGGGGTTTTAGCAAAATGTTAGAAAAATAATTTTTCTGCTTCTGTCAGTCTCTTGAGAGATCTAACTGAACAAACAGCAAAGAATAATTCATTCAGTGAATTTTACTCTTTTTCTCTGAAATTCTATGATTCTGTGAAATATGCATAGAGATGTGGATTATTTCTTCTATATTTGCTTTCTAAAGTTGATCAGTTAAATTTTAGATTTAAAAACCCCTTAGACCTGTGAGTTGATTTCGAATAGGTTGCTGCAAGTATTCAGTGTTCTGCCTTGCAGAAACTTGCAGACACTTCCAGTGCAAATAGTGAGATGTGCAAATACAAATAAAGACATTTAGTTCTGAACTATTGCTTCTTTGTACCTATTTGTATCACAAAAGTGCTGTTTTTCAGAAGTTCAAGAGAAGTGAATAAAGAAAGGGAGTGACTACAGACAGTGAGAAAAATTATTAAAATAATACTGAAATTTCATAGATGTATTTTATTATTTTCCATTATTCACCCACACAACTTCAACACAGTTCAAACAGGATAACAAAGAAATATCTAGCTAAAATAAAACAGCAGGCAGGGTTTACCAGTCCCAATTTCGGAGCAGTGCTTATTTTGCAATAGAGTCAGTTAAGAGTCTTTTCCACAGGAGCAAATAACGTAGTAGCCAAGAAGTCAGAGTTAATTAGAACATGCCAATGATACTGTTCCCAACAGAAAACATGCAAATACTGTAAACAATCTTTTGCCAAATACTTTCAAGCTTCCTCGGTCATAAAGGTTAGTAAATCCCTAAACTCCTGGGATATTGAGCCCTGCTGGAATGCACTGTGCACACTAATGCTCATTCAGCAGTGTTTGCAATAGAATACTAGAATTTTGATTCTGAAAAGGCTGCTTACATCATCTTCCCTTCCCCCTTTCTAGTGTACTGGCTTACTACCTGTCTGTTGTGTTATTTTTCTTACATGTTCAGGTAGGTCAGACATTCTCCCTTTTGAGTCTTTTGGAGCATCTGCAATTTCCTCCATTCAATTTTCCTCCCCAAAATACATGAGGGAACAGAAAGCAATGAAGTTTTCAAGTTTAATTTCTTTAGCTGGCATCAAACTGAATTATATGATTGGCTCATTTGTTAATAGATCTGTAGGTAAAAGTTTCCCAGCTTAGTAGCCATACTATAGAACAGTTTTCTGGTGGTTTGCATATGCTTTTTAGCCTATGTACTGCAGCTTTGAATTGGTATTTCCTGGAAAACTGTGCTACTGGGTTTGATACACTAAATAAAGTTACAAGCTCAAAAGTTGTGGTAAAATTGCTAAAGTAGTAAGTTTGCTTTGTGTGAAGATGTCGAGTTTCCACTCTTCTGGAAAATCAGACCCATTAGCATCAGGTTATTTGTACTGTGGTGGCACCTAGCAACCCATGGATCAGTAAACTATTGTGCTCAGCACTGTACAAATGCTGTACTGAGCACTTCCTGTAGGTTTAGCTTCACATGTTTGACAGTTTTGCCTGCTCGGGCCTCAGACCAAGTTTTTGCACAGTCAGGAAAGACAAAAGACTAAATTTACCTGAATATGCCTTGGGGTAAGCAGGTGTCCTAACCTCTTACAGGAATCTCTGGGCCAGATTCAAGAGGTGGAATGGTGGGGTAAATTATTGACAAGATTTCAGGGTACAGTACCAAACTTGCCTTGTTCTGGCAAATAGAAGCACCACAATTGTCTGCAGCATCTGGTGTCTGCCAAGTTAAAGCTGGTCATGTTTTTACTGTTAGGTGCTACTATCGTTTACAGCTGATGAAGGCATTGGAGTGTTGGAAAACAGAAACAGAGGAAATGTCAGTAGCAAGGAAAAAGACAAGGAAGAAAGTAGTAGAGAAAGTGAAGCAAGACATAAGGGAAATATGTAAATGTTGTCACATGGTTCATATTGCCATCGACTTTATTAGCTATTCCTTGTTTGGCATCTTGCTGAAAAGAGCAAACAACATCAATCCTACAGGGATCTATCCTTAATGCTTATGCCTCTCCAAAGGCGATGTACGTTGTACACTATAAATGAGGAGGAGGAAGAAGTAGCTGAAGATGCCAAGAAGCATGTCTGGATGACTGTCAGCCTGGCTAAATATCCTTTTCCTGGAAACAGGAATGATGTTTTTGTTTTGTTTCGTTGATGACACAAAATGAAGTGAAAGGCCTGGTAAATGTAGCATTACTGCCAAATACATCATAATTGGGGAAACTACATGAGCTTGAATTTAACCATTAAGGCATGAATGTGTTCATTATCATCTGTAAAGCTATAGCTTGGTAAACACTTGGCTGTGAAACATTCATGATTATTTCACTGGTGAACTGGTTGACCAAACTGTAAGTGTGAAACTTAATTTTACGTCAGTTTGTGGGGGGTGTGCGCGCGCACATGTGTGTGTCTACTTCTCCAAACACAGAATTATTCAAAGCACGGACAGCCTAATTCCATGCAGTTTGGTGGCTTACAGTGTAGGTGCTCCGAATAATAACAGTATTGTGAAGCTAAAGTCAACAAATCTGTTCTATTTTCTGCAACATTTGTAAAAAGAAGTTAAAAAAAAAGGGGGAAGGTAAAGCATTGCTAGGTAATGGATTCTCCCTCGATTAATAGTTTCTCAGAAATTGTTATAATGCATCAAAATTAAAATCTGTTCTAGAATCCTTTATGTGATTAGCAATGGTAACACCACAGCTGCTCTGTTGCCTTCATATCTAAAAACAAGTCTAACAACACTACAGACCTGACTCTGCTATAGAATAATTTCATTTAATCTAGAAGCATATAAGTGTATGAAGGGGGAAACAGTAACAGGGACAGATAAAATTGTCATTCCTGTGGAAGGATTAGGGGGTTTATTGCTATACTGTAGTGGTACAAAAGGTCTCATTGTGAACTACTGGATTTCACATGGCTTTATTAGGACATTTAAAATGTTATATATATATTATTTCTGATAATGATTGGTTAGGTAGAAGATTGAGTTCATTATCTTTCTACAATACTGTAGAATGAAGCTGAATTCAAAATATGATAAAGTTGTTAAATAAAAGACAGGAAAATAAAAGAAGTGGAGCAAGATGGGTTTTTGATCATTAAAAAAAAGTTCAGGTATAATGGAGCATTGTTCAGTGTCAGACTAATGACTCTCTGTGAAAGAGAGGAGAAAAAGAGAAAAATTCATCAGATATGAACAGAAATAATTAACTGCTTTTCTTTCTGTCCTGTCTTGGTCACGGAAGCTGACATTCCAATTAGCAGCTATAGTATACAAACGAACTCTCCAGGTTTTGAAAGGAGGTTTTGTTAAAGCGCTATGAATTTGAGGAAAGATGCCGTGATGATATTTCTGTAGAAACCAAGGAAGAAAAGATGTTGCCCATACAAACTGATTCCATTCATCTAGCCGGATCTCTTATTAAAATAGTTTGCAGTCACAAATGATCATGATAACTGAAATGGAAGGTAGGTAGGTCCTGAAAAAGGCAATAAGGGATAGAAACTAGATATTTGGAAGGTGTTCTACAGCTATCAAATTACATGGGGTTATTTACTGTAAAATTGGATTTTTTTGAGAAAATGTATTAATTTTTTAATATGTTTAAGAGGAAGTTGCACCTACATTCTTTTCCTAGCTAGCAGGGCAGCCAAGCACACATGTAACTGTATGCATACGAGTGACACCACGAATGACAAGACTGATTATGGTTTAAAGTTAAGTGTGTATGTAAATAGCTCTTGAACTTTATTGGATCAGCAATCATAAAAATGTCATTTCAAAGGAATGTTAATTCTAAGCTATAGACTTGTAATGAGCCCAGTTTCAGATTTTAAAGATGAAGCATATGCCTATTCATATATTTGATGCATAATTTAAAATTTTATAGTTGTGTGTTTGCCTGTGTAAATGAATAATAATAATTTCTACAAGGCAGTGGAGGATTTTATTTCACTATTCTATTCAGCACTGTATTCAGATCATGGACTCTTTTTTCACTTTGTCCATCAGCAATAGCAAGAAAATATTATACAGGTAGCATTTTGTGCACGCTCTTGAGTATTTGCAAATAACTTGCTTTAGCTACCTCTGCTTCCTCAAGGTACAGGATATTGCAGCTGGACAGGAGTGAAAAGACTGTCATGAACTAAAGGTGACCTGTCCTGTAAATAAAGAGAGAATGCTTCCCCTCAGTGAATGTTTTTTTGTTTTGTAGTTGTACATATATTTGTTTACTGCAGGACGCTTTTAGGGTATAACACACTACTAGTATATTTTTTCCTAAAAATAGCACTTTGGAGCATGGTCAAAACCCAATATACCTTTGTGTTAATCTCTACTTGCCTGAGAACTCACAGCCTATGCTTTTAATAGCAAGTGTAAACCAAACAAAGCAAGTAAGTGTTATGGAAGTGAATTGGAAGGAGCACTTAGGAAGAAAGCAGAGAAAATTTAGTAGAGAAGCAAAAGTCAGAATGTTTGGGTTTGAAGATGCAGCTTTGCACGCTGTTTACCGTACAGGACATCCAACATACTTGCAGTTCTCTCTGTTTGATATTTGCTTTTTAAGGCTAGAGGAGAACTATGAGATTGCAGAAGGTGTTTGCATTCCTCGAAGTGCTCTCTACATGCATTACCTGGACTTCTGTGAGAAAAATGACACGCAACCTGTTAATGCTGCCAGCTTTGGGAAGGTAAGTCTAAACAGCAATATGGTGCCTTGAGCTCTCACCTGGTTCAGGTGAATTTGGATTATTGAAAAGAATGAAATCATCATTTACCATTAGAGATAGAGGTATATGAATGGAATCTCCTATGTATTCAAGTTATTGGACAAAAGCTAAGATTTTAAGTGTTTTGATGGTTGGAATAATTGCTGATGATGACTAAGCTCCAGAATACACAAATTTTTTTGATGACTTCCATCCCCAGCCTAGCTGACAGTGACATGATATACAATATTGGCAGCTTGGAAGTTGAATACAAGCCAGTGTAAACACATCTGCATTGTGACCTCCACTGCTTTAACAACTATACATTTTTTTAAAAATAGAAGGGTAAAATATCAATAATTTAATTCTGGACCCTGTCTATGCCATTCTTGTAAGCATGATATGGAGATCCTGAATCAACAGTATCAGCCCAGGCTGGCAAATTCACATAGTGGAGTTCAATGCCACCAGATGTGAAAGTCCAGAAAGCATCTAACAGCATTTGTGTGGCACTGCAGGTACAGGCTGCCAGGTTATCTTTACACTGTGATTCCTTGTGCCTCCACTTTCCAGCCCAGCTCTATTAAGAGTCACTGTGGTTAACTCCAGACTCACAGTGGAGATGCACTCACAGATGCAGCTATGTGTTGTCCAGATGTGAGCAGTAAAGCTCTTATACTATACATCACTAGCAGATGTTAATGGCTGGCTAGGATGTTACATAAAGTTCTTATTTTGGATTTGCTGGTCAGGTGATGTTTTCCTCTCAGTGAAAATGAGGATGACTTTTTTTTTTTTTATTTAAAACTGAAATTTTACTCTAGAAGGTG
The DNA here is from genome assembly GCF_964188355.1 of Buteo buteo. Lineage (NCBI taxonomy): Eukaryota > Metazoa > Chordata > Aves > Accipitriformes > Accipitridae > Buteo > Buteo buteo. The sequence continues at coordinate 5,333,143 of NC_134189.1, read as the reverse complement.
TCCCAGGCCTTTAAAACTCATAGGCTGTGAAAAAAACAAAGTGTAGAGTTTGCCACTGTTTTTGAAATGCTTGCAAGCATGAATCTGAAGCTGATTGTCCTGCAAGCTGTTCTCTTCTAGTGTTTGCAACATTTATTCTATAGAAATGCTGGGTATTCAAAGAAGGAAAAATGTTCCTAGGGTAAGTGCCTGTGTAAAGAGTAGGTGAAGGAGAAGAATGTATTTAATGAGGTGTCATTTTCTATAGTGCATCTTTATGTAGGCAGCTTAGCAAGGCAAGTAAAATGTACCATGTTGTAACATTACTATGTTGTGTCTTAAAGACCTGCATAGCTCAGTTGATTCTGTTGGGTTTCTGTTTAAACACACTGTGTAAGTTTGAATGAAATCGTTTGTTCTATATGTTATTGCTACCAAGTGGTAAGTATAGTGGCAACATGTAATTTCAGAATAGAACAAGAAACAGATGTCATGCAGGCTAACACATTTGGAAAGTGGGTAAAATTTACATGATGCTACTTTTGCTGCTACTGAAAACTTCTATAAATTGTAAGGTGTAAATACTCTGAAATTATTTTATTGGAACATAAATTTACCAGGGACTTCACTGATTCTCAATATGCAGCAGTCTTTTTACACTATATATTACTCCATCCTCCTTCTTCCCTGCCCCTCGTACCCACACACACCTGTTCATCAGTAGGAGTACTTTGACCTAGCAGGACAGGTACAGTGTCTTCGATCCAAAAATCATGCCATTCCAGTGTGTTTTTCATGTGCTGTGTTCCAAGTGTTTTCCACTTGATTGCAATAAAGTTCTGAAGTAGTGATGCATAAAATTTGTTTCTGCTTTTTGTGGAGATGTTATACAGAATCATCCTAGTACTGTCCAAAACTAGTGCTTCATCTGGCCATCACTTTTGGATCTGGAAACTGAGGCTTCTGCACAGGTGTGTCCAGGCACCTCAGACAACACTGGCACAAATACTGAAGTGAAACAGGCTCCTGCATCTGCAGAACCTGGAGCAGACCCCAGTGATTCTGTCCAACCTATTATTGCCAAGAAAATGTACTGCACTGTCATGAAGATCTGCCAGGCAGACACCCACTTCATTCAATCAATAGCTTGCAGTCAGCTTCTCCTTAGGAGCAGGCACATGGACAAAGTTTTAGCCCACACGCTTGTTATCATAGGACTTAAATACCTTATTGGCAGTATGTGTTGCATAAATGCCTTGGAGGCAGTGCAGTGAAATAGGTGCTATTTGAGGGCTTCCGCACTTAGCTGCTGAAACAAGAGACCCCAGACGTGTTTGTCCTTGTTGGGAATCATCAAGAGCCCTGCAGCTGTCATCTCCTCCAGAGAAAGGAGTTAGTTGTTCTGTGAAATTGTAGACAGTTCGCCTTTCAATAGACCACATTGAATTTATGATTCATCTTTGAACTTTAGCTCTGTGGGCAATGTTAAACATTTAGGCTTTTTCTTTAACAGACTGGTAGTTTTTAGAAAGAGACATGGAGTTCAGCACTTTAAAACAATCTGTAATAAGTAACATCCTAATATATTGTCACATACTCAGTTACATCTCAATTAACAGAACAGTGTTGATTTCACTTTTAAAGATACTACTGGAGACATATGAAACTTGCCTGAAAGTGATCTCTCCAGATTAAGGTTTTGTAGACAACACTTCAGCCCACGTGTACTTCTTAAGCCCGATGTAAGTTGAATGTATCCACAATAGAGCATGGCAGGGAGAAAAGAGAAGTTGTTCATGAACAGCTGAACTAATGGATCTTGTTTCCTACCATCTCCTCTGTTCACTAAATCCATAGCTTTACCTAAATCTTATGGAATATCCCCATGTTTCTCTGCAGTATATTCAGTTATTTCCAGGTCCCAGTCACTACATCAAGGTCTTGTTTCTTTCAGTTTTCTCACATCTGTTGCACCTTCTTGCTACATTATTTTTAGATTCCCTTATATCTGTCTGTCTGCCTGTTTCTCTTTCTCTCCTCACCCCATGCCGACAGCTGGGCAAGATGCAGCACATGGGGTGGCTGGTTCAGAGCAACAGAAGTGTTGACTGATTGCCTCATACTCATGGTTGCCCAGTCAGGCAGTGCCAAATGGCTCAACTAAAGCCTGAGCTTTCTTCCCTGTCTTGTCCTCAGCATTAACATCAATATGTTCTTCCCACTCTCCAGCCAGTGTTTTCTATTAAGCTTCTAGGACATGGAGTGGACCTCAGCCATTTGGTAATATTGGATTAGCGAAACAAAAATTGGTCTGGGGGTGGGGAGATGAAGAGAGAGACAGTAATATCTCATAGACTGCTTCCTGAGGAAACCAGGTTAATAGCAAAAAAAGTAACAATAAGAGGAAAGAACAGAATTACTGTATAAATAAACACCTTTTAAAAGCAACCTATACTCCTAAGCCACTTAAATTACATATAAAATAAGGAAGACTCTAATATGGTTATTAATGTGATATATTCTTATATGACAAAGGTAGCTGTAGCTTTAATATGTTAGCCAAGATTTTAGTGCTTTACTCACCCAATTAATATGTGAAAATTACAGGCAGTTTGGTCTGTACTAGCATTTGCCAATCTGCTAATAGCTATGCTACCTAGTCCGTCATTACTGAACTTTTTCCTGCCTTCAAAAGGCAGGACCAAGCACTCTTTTACCCATATACTTTAAGTAACAGTCACTAGGGAGGGTCATGTATTTGCTGGTTACAGCTCAGCATCAGCAAGTGGAGACTCCAGTGTTAAACTTCTGCTCTTACTGTAGGCAGCAAAGCATATTATATTCAATGGGATCATGATTTCACCCAGAATTGAAGCAGAATCAGTAAAAATGTTCCATGCAACTAGTGAGAAGACAGGGAAGTACAGTGAGGAAGGGCAGGTATGTCACTGAGTTATTAACAGTAAAATATCACATATGAGAAAAAGCTTTCTCACAGTGAAGATGGTCAGACTGTGGATTAGTCTTCAAGCAAAAGGAGTGAAAGCCCTTTTGCTGAAGTCACTTAAAGATGGCAACCTTGTGCCCCTCAGCCCTGAGCTGCAAGCGCCTTGGGCTCTGCTCTGGGACCCTGTGGACTCGGAGAGCAGCTTAAGGTGTTTCCCACTGGAAGTTCTGCTGCTGCCTGCAGCAGGGAGGGCTGAGCAGGCGTATGTTTTATTCTGAGCAACATGTTAACGTAAAATGCCAGTGATAATTAATACACTGAGCTAGGAGTTATAGTGGATGAAGGCGCTGACTCAGTCTCACGGGGCTTAGTTGCAAAAGATAAATCATTCTGAATTGGGGCCTTCACTGAGTCAAATAAAAAGCAGGAATGTTTTGAGCATTTCCAAGCCCCTCAGTAGCTATTGCATACGGATGGGTGCCATAAAGCATGTTGGTTCTCTCCTAGCTGTAGCATGTCACCCAGCTATTCAGCTAGGTTGGCAAGTCTTTGAGATTATCTTTTGCTTTTATTTCCAACACTGATTTTTGTTCTTGTTTCTTTTGTGATGCTGTTTAAACGTAATTTTCTTAATCAAGCCCCTTGAAGATGTAATCTTCCTCCTCTGCATCAGTTTCCCCTGTCCTCCATGTCCTCAGTTCACTGCTTTAAATTTACCGTGCACTGCTAAGTCATCTCCTGGACCCTGCCATGTCTCTCATACAGAACCCGTGGTTTCTTGTGGTGCAGCCTCTTTTGTATCCTCATGAAGTGTTCTTCCCACAACTCCCATATGCCCCCTGGAGGTTAAATACTTTCCCCTTGTTTATCTTTTTTTTTTTCTTTTGGTGCTTTCCTGCCATGTCTTTTGACAAGCAATAATAAGTTAATATTTGAGAAGGAAAACGAAGGATGCTGACACTTTGCAGGGTGGTTTTCCCCCAGCCTGAGGTCCCTTTACATTGCTCTGGCAGCATAAAGAGGTTTAACATGAATGCATGCTCACACAAATTTTAAAGCCTCTTTGTTGCTCCCTGACTGGCTTTGCTTAAGTGAAAATTAGATTCCAATAAATTTATTCCACTGAATAAAGAAGGGTGAAGTCCACAACAGATTTGTAGTATTGGTTAGGAAAGAGATCTTTTACATTTTTGACCAATATTTCCACCCCATTTCCAAAAAATGGGCTGAGGCACAGTTATACCAGCAGAAAAGTGCTTTTTTTTCCAAGAGTTTGCTTTGCTCCAGGGAGGTACAAGCTGTACCAGCCAGAGTCCTCTTTTATCACTATGCACTGTCTCTATGCCCAGAAGTTTTGCCAGCAGGACTGCTCCTCCAAGCATGATTAGCATAAATAGGATTTGCAGTTTCATGCTATCATACTATATATATTTAATGTTTAAAAAGGACAGACAATCAGCCTTATTGAAACCTCTTTGATAATGACATTGTGATGTGACTGCATTCTGATTTGTCTTTGTATTGAAATGCACACATCTGGAAATTGCCTGCTGTGCATAAGGAGATGCTTCTCCTGAAGATGCATTTTTTTTCCTTTACTCTCAATTTACTCCTAAGTAGCCTCAATAGTAACTGGTATAGCAAAGCCAAATTTACTCTTAGTGCTTTCTTCTGATAGACTAAACCAGCACTTGCTTTGTTATGAAAAATTACTACATATGGAATAGTTTTTTATTAGGCTTTTTTTTTTCCTAGTCAATATAGAAAAGAAAAATAGAACTGGGGAAAAATCAATCTAAAGCTGAGGATGTGGTTTCTGCTATTGCATTGAAGGACTCTATCAGTCTGTCAGTGCTGTCTGAGCAGTCCCTGCTTTTCCTTCATCCCTTTTTAACAGCTAAGGTTCCTGACTGAAGGACAGTTAACACCAGTATGACTTTTCTTCCCGATTCAGAATCTTCTAGGCCAAGCTCATCTGAGGAGACCATAATAACACAAGTACTGCAGAAGCAAGCAGTCATGCTGGTGTGGGGAACAGGGGTACTACAGTGTAGTTGGAAAGGTCTTTTCCCCCTTGGCTCTGCTTCACTGATCCCTTGTATTACTGCAGGTTGCTGACCATTGCCTTTTTCTCCTTGAGCTTGGAGAGTAAGAAAACCAGCAAGGACACCTCGGTTTCTTTGGAGTGACTTTTCCTTTCCCAAAGATTTGCCCTCTAGCAAAGGGATTTTTACTGGCTTTGCCAGTTCAAGCATCTGACTTCTAGTTAGGTCTTCAGCATGAAGTAGAGCGGCCTCTGGGCTGCTTTACCTCATGCCTTGTCAACACGTCCCAGAGGCTGTTCTTACAGCACAGGGTCTGCCAGAGTGCAGGGATCCTGGAGCTCAGCCTTTTCCCACAGATATGCTGGGTGACGGCAGTAAGCATGCTGGCACCAGTACAGAGCAGGGGGAGTTCTGCAGGGTTTTAGATCTGCTTGGCTTCAGCAAGTCAGCACCAAAAGTGGCTGCAGCTCAGCTAAGTATCTGAGTCAGAGCATTCGACGTTTGTAGCTTTGTTGGGATGCAGTAATCTGTTTGATCATGCCTTAGGTTGAATAACATCTGGCCAGAGGAGCTACTGAAGGAGGATATTGTTGTACATAGATGAATTTGAGGAGAGGTCTCACAAGCTTCACTAAAGGGCCCAGTTCAGTTGGAGTTCCTCATGAAGTCTAATCTCCATAGCAGGCAAAATTGGGCACAGGCATTAGAGAAGGTGCCAACAGGCTTTTCTGACTTGCTTTGCAGTATCAGTTGAGATGTATCAGTGCTAGAAACAAGATCTTATCCTACAGCTAGACCATACCCTGTTCCACAAAATGATGAAAGTGGGTGGAGACAAATGGGAAGGTTATTGAATCTAAACAGACAAGAGATCTGCGGTCAAAAATACTGGACCTGTACACTACAGTCCTTTCTCCTGGGCTATGCAAGTAAATGAGCAAGGATTAGAGAGGGTATAGACACAGTCACACCTATCCTTTTCTTTGCACAGTTTCGTGGATTTGGGGGACAGGAATGATATTTTGAAATGGACAAATTTGATTATGCTCTTTCCTATCAGTGGGTATTTCTTAGGGCAAAGCTTTCTTGACCTTTTCCTCCAGGTAATGTGGTGTTAAGCCAGCCCGCAGCCATATTTGAGCCAAAAGGTACCTGTTAACACAGGTGTTAATAATAACAGACTGTCTCAGTGCAGTGCTTTTCAAAAGCACTGAAACAGGTGAGAAAACCCCAGAATGATCCAGCTGGAGCAGTACAAGGCCAAAGATGAATAAGCCTAAAAATCATACACTTACCATATAAGATTAAGGATATTGGCATTGTTTGTCTTTTACAGCAGTGAGAATAAGGAAAGCATGGCTGTGTGGGAGTATAGTTATATTTGGCATCACTTGTTTTTTTTCCTGCTGCCATGACAAAGAAGTTTGAAACACTACAATAGAATTTGGTAAATAAACACAAATCTTCTGTACCTGACTTCATAAAAGAAAAGCATGCCCTCTAGATATGGGACATGAAACTTGAATTGAGATAAATAGAGCCAGGCCCTGTTATGAAGAATTGTTAACAGAGGAAAGAGAATTTATTCCACTGTATTTAGAATCTCTCTAGAACCTACCAGAGCTACAGAGCCTGGAGCCTGAAATCCATTTCTCATTCTGGCAGAGTGCAAATACTGGGTTGCTGTGAGCTGCTGCGTGGTGCTTAGTTGCTGACTGGGGTTAAACTATGACAGTTGCAACTTAATTTTATTTTATTTCATTACTCTGGGAATTTCTAGAAGCACGGCTAGAATTATTTAAAATAGAAAGGAACAGGAATCATGAATAACAACATCCCTCTAGATCACATGCACTAACAAAATGAACATGCCTTTTGAAAAGTAGCTTTTTAAATAATTCCAGGGAAAAGACTTCTAAAAGTCATCCTCTGCCTATTGCCCCCAGAGCAAAATTTAGTATTTTGACATGGGGAGGGAGAAGAAAATTACTTCAGAAGTTTCCAGACATCTCTGGTTCCTTCCATCCTTATTTGTTTGCATGAAGACAGACGCATAAGATGCTTTATAAGATGGTTTGGGCTTTTTTTTCCCCTGATTTGTTTTGGCATCTCATATCATAGAAGAATTTAGATGGAATAACTGGGAAACATAAAGTTCATACTTTGATAGTGAATGCAATGAGGAGTGATGAGTTACTGTACAGAGATGAAGGCAGAATAGACAATACGTTCCTCATTTTAAAGCTGGGGCTGGCTCTGCTTGTGTTGGAATGTCACAGTGCTGGAGATGTGAGGAGAGATGCAGTAGCAGAAATTACAGCTGGCAGTAATCAGGATGAAGGAATGCACCTTTGCAGCCATTTGCGGGTAACAGAACAGCTCCTGCAGTTAGCCATGTCTAAGGTTAATAGGTTGTGCAGACTACAGTACAGACCTTTACAGAAGTGCATATTTCTAGTTGTTGCCCATAAAGCTTTCTGTGTTTTGCATGGATGCTCAAGTAACTTATTTTTTATTGCTCTATTTTAAGAATGACCAAAATTACAAGTAACTAGATACTTAATTCAAGTTTATTCAGACACCTCTACTAGGTTTAAAAAGCTGAAACAGTATAAAAATCCTGTTAGCTCCAAGATCTGTGCAATATATGTTGGTTGTTGTACTACTAGCATTGTAATCTCAGTGTGAGAGAATGATATGAGAAGACTTTTCTTTCCTGCATTCACTTTGGCTGCCCCAGACATTCAGAGTGGAAAGATTACTGCCTGTCTGAAAGAAAAAGGTCCCCTTATGTTCTATCTGCACAGGCATTCCTAAACCCATGTATTGGGATTGTCTGCAAAAGGGTTAAACAAATGCTGTCCTGGATATGCTAAGTCCCCTGAAAAGATGTAAACTATATATATGTTGTTTTATAATGTAATGACTTCTGCTTTTACATATACAGAAGGCAATCAACAAAAGAACTATGAAGTTGCAAAAAGATAAGGCAGTTATTAATTTATTTTTTTTAATCAGAAAGGCATACAAGATCTTCTATAGACAGAAGGCAAGATCAGATCTTGAGCAGGGCACAGAGGAAAGTGAGGGAGGGCACAATTAAAGTGTAGTAACAGAAAGAAATAGAAGGACCATTGGTTTCTGAGGCTAATATAGTGGGGACAGAAGTTATTTGCACATGGAACTCCTCGTCTACGTCTGTCTCAAAACCAAAAAGCCAAGTAGCATAAAATAATGCCTAACAGTCAAAACTGCCACATAATTTAGGTGGAATGTTACTTGGAAAATTTAAAACCTGTATCCTTTTAATCAGCAGATCTCACAGGGCAGCTGGTTTTGTGGTCACTTCGGAGAAGTATGAGATGAAATTTCAGTTCCATTGAAGGACAATGGTAAAAGGCCCGTTCATTCCAAAATTCCCTTAGATACCACCCATGAGATCTTTTTACCACTGCTTCTGTTGAGAACGGGGACTGGGCTCCATTCAGAAAGCAGCTCAAACTGTGTGATCTGGTCTTGATTCGTTTGCTTGCACAACCCCACTGCAGTGATGAAAGGAAAATGATCCAACTTGGCTTTTGGACCCAAACCTCAATTTTCATGTCTAACAATTGGGAACCCCCTTTTCTCCTCACCTAACTGTAAAATTAACTTATTTTCTATGTAGGTCTTTAAAAGTTAATAAACATGAAACACAATGACTATGTATTTTGTAGGGTGACTTTTCAGAATGAAAGTCTGATTTAAAATCAACATTTTGGATGCTCTGCTTTTTCCATTGATTTCAGCACACAGTGCACTCCACTTTGTCCTGCCTGATCTGGTTTCCTCTCTCCTTTCAGGGAAATCTCACTGCCTTTGGCAATATCTTTGCACAGGGATTCGCATAAATGTAGCCAAATATAAACATTTATATGAACAGCTAGTTCATTTAGTACTTGACTTGTTTTATTCCAAACACACACATAAATACCCATGCTCATGTGTATGAGCACCCAAGCATGAGTATGCCATGTTATACATATTTTACATGTGCAACATTAGATTAAAAAGCCCTGACTTCTTTTTTTTCCGCAAAGATTTTCTAGATATTTTTTTTTTTGGTAAATTATTGGTAAAGAATATTTTAAGTGATGCATACTTTTCAGCTGTATTCTGAAAGGTGCACTTCATTGTTTAAAATGTGCTGGATTTAAAAAAGAAACAAACAAAGAAAAGAAAAAGGGATCATCTGATCAACTGCTCCATTATTCTTCTCTTTTCCTGATCACCTCTGCCCTGGTATGTAGAAATTGGCTGATTTATTTAAATCCCAGGAACTCCCACGGCATATGGTTCATAAAGTAGTATTTACAGTGTGCATTGTAACACTTCATCACTACTAGAAAGACTTGAAAGTAATATGGGTTCATGTTGTTCCAAAAGAAAAAAGAGGATAAAAATATCTCTAATATTAAGATTTACTTTTGAGTCTACTGCTGTAAAATCAACTTTTGGAGAGGAACGGTATTTTCTGAGTGATAACTGCCACCCCGAAAAAAAACAAACCAAAACCCAAAAAAAACCCCTAGCCCAAAAAAACCATCCTCAGAAAGTAGTTCTTCAACACTGCCTTTTTTTCCCACAGCCTTGTGGAGCCCCCAACCCTGTCTGCAGAAAATGAAAGAGAGAGGGGTGGGATTAATGTGTAATTAAAGGGAATTTGGAAGGCTGAGATGTTGCGGAATGTTAGATCAGTAGCTGGAACAGCATGTGGTGTTCTTTAGGCAGGCTTCATTGAATCCATACAAAAAAAGAAAGAAGGACTGCTTGCCTGTCTGCTCATTTATCAAACAGCTAGGCTGAACTTTCACAGCTCCACAAAAGTGTTTTACTGTTTGCTGAAGTTTTGCTCCAGAAATTAAAGCTGAACAACCTAGCCACTCTGAGTCTATGCTGCATTTTTGACATCAGCCACGGTGTGCAAAGCTCTTGGAAACCAGTGCAGGTCAATTTTTACATGATACAATGGGAAGATGATTGTACATTTGCTAAAAAAAATATTACTGAAGAAATGGTCAAATATGTGACATTGTAATGTCTTTATTTATATAGCACCTTTTGATCCAAATATGTGTTCCAGAGCTTTCAGTCATCAATCAGGATTAAATATTTATCATGATAGCAAAATGGCTAATGGAGAAAAAAAAAATCTATATTATTTAATCAATTTTAATTGATGTTTTCTTCTAGTTGAGCAGTTATATTTCACCTGGTATGCCTGTTTTCCTTTAATATTAGTTAGTCCCATCCCCCCCCCCCAAAGAAGAAACATTTAGCTATTTATATAATGAAAACACAATTAAAATAGATTATAAATTTAAAAAGGAAGAAATTCCTTTTGCGAGTGAATCTTCACGGCTTATTGCAGTCTTTCTTGCATGACTGTTTTGCCAGAAGAATTTTCCTTCTGCAGCAGACCACACTGAGAATCAGGTTCAATCCTGTGAAGTGCTGAGTGCTGCCTTCCCAGCAACTACAGCAGAGCTTTTTCATCAGGACTAGCCTGGTTGATAGAGGCTCTGATTACTGAAGGCACAATCTACATCCATTAATCCATTTCCTAAAATGCATCTGGCACTAAAGAAGTTTTGTTTTACAGTAGCAATGTTCTTTTAATCTCTGCTGACAGTCCAGATTTTTTATGATACCCTGCTGTTTCTGAGATGCACTTGTTTTCCACAGAGGATAGATTGATTCCGAGCTATCTTCACAAATGCAACAGTGAGTCTTCCCTGGTAGAAGTGGTGTCCCTGAAAAATACCAAAATCTTTTCAGGGAATGATCTTTTAGAAAAAGGAGTGTTTAATGGCAGGATTGTGAAGGTCTGTAAAGAACTGTGGCCTCCAAAACTCTCAAAAAGGAGAGTTTCCTCTATTTGCAGCAAAACCAGGTTTGTTGATCCTGCAAACTGACATAAATAAATAGTAGGCCAATTCTAAGTACAATCCTCCTTAGTTTAGAGGCAGAACTGAACTTAGATTTTTAAGGAAATGTATTCTATTCCGGTAACTTCTGAAAGTCTTTATTTAAATTAATGGTAATTAATGGAATTATACTGAATTTTAAAGTCTCTTTCCTCTCTTTCAGTAATGGAAAAAATCAAAAGCTTTGTTTCTGTTTTCTCTTGCCATGTATTTTGCTGATGTCGCAGTACAGTTTCTCTGCTTTTCTGCCTTAACAGTCTATATTAAATTAAGTATTAGCAATGTGCTTTTCAACTTTTTCTAATATCAGTTCTACTTATTTGTAGATAATAAGGCAACAGTTTCCACAGCTAACAACAAGAAGACTTGGAACCAGAGGCCAATCAAAGTAAGCAGCGTATGGTAGTATTATCATCTCACCCAGGGCCCCATATGGCTCTGGCTTTACTGAATAGAATACTATAAGATCAGGGAATAATTTGTCCAGTTGGGGACTTAAAACCCAACTTTGATGGAGGTTCCATTGTAGTCTTCACATTGTGTTATTGATTCAGTGGTGATCCTGCAAACGTAGTCTAATGGAGGCCTTTTACTGATTTCATCAGCAATGTTTTTCATCTCAACTCACTTTACACAACGTAAAGGACATTCACACCCAGGAGTAATGGAGCTACTGTCGGAGGCTGGGAAATAATAGCTGGTTAACATCATGTTTCAGTTTAGAGGACAAGTGGCAGAATGCTATCTGGAATTTAGGTAGGAACATACATTGGCCTAAACTGAAATTGTCCACAAACCTGGATTTAACCACCATTTTTCCTGTGTAATGAAATCCAATATATCTTTAAGTGATCAAGGAATTAGTTTATTGCCTTACCCAAAAGCTGGTACTTCCTGAAAACAGTTCACCCTAATTTCAGAACGAGAAATTGATTCAGAAAGAAGAATGCATTTCCTGGTGTATTTGACTTTTTCTAGTTGTTGACAAGATGTGATTCTACTAATTTATAAAGAGGATACAGTGATGTTTTATACTTTTTTCTGCTTGTGGACTCCATGAATTTTTTCCAGTGGAGCTTTGGATCTTTTTATTGCAAATATACATGTATATTGTTAGGGAGCTTATATATATGTATCTATCTGCTTTTCTTGATTAGCTTTCACAGAATCCTACAGGGTAGTCTAAGGGTAGTCTCTGTAGATCACAAGTGGAAAACTACAGAGGTGGAAATGAAAACCTGGGACAGCGTTATCGCGAAATTTTGCTGGTAGATCTTCTCTTTCGAAACAAAGCCTAGAAACAATATTGCTAAATGCTGAGAAACAAACATGCTGTGAGAATTGAACTTACATACTAAAGCTAGAATGACCCACTCTTTAAAAGAAAAAAGAAATTAAGATGCTAAAAGAAATGCCATTAAAATTAACCTTACTGTGCTCTTCTAATAAGTGGTCCATGCTGAGCAGTATCTTTGATGGGACCAAATGTCCTTTCCCCATCTTGAGATTCTCCTAATTTTTATAACTAAGCTTTATTTTTCTAAGGCGGCCATATTTAAGCAGCTAATTGAAGATCTGAAATCTCTTCCCAAATGCAAATTCAAAGCTACCATAACATCACTCATAACAAAACTACCAGATATTTCTCAGATGCAAATCCTAGGCTAGCCCAACAGCATATTAGGAAAGCATGATAGGTCCGGACTCAGAGAATCAGGATTTAGGACTGAATATAATTTCTGTGGAGGTTCATAAAGATAGAGTGAAAGCATGCACAAGTTGCTTTATGGAAACATTCATATGAGAGTACCCTCTGTCAGCCATCAAATCACTCTGACATTGGATACAACTTTGTTATTTGTTTTCCTGTTTAATGAAAAGAATGAGCACCACTGTAATTCCAAATTGGAGCTCAGAAGTCTCTCAGAGGGGCAAGATGCTCTTGATTTGCTAACTGAAGGTATCTTGCATCTCCAAAAGCTGTGCCTCTTTACTCTCAATGAGGCTAAAAATCAATGAGACTTAATATTTCTTGCATATTTTCCCCCTAACCTGCATGCCTATCAGAGGAGCTTTCAGGTCACATACTCCTCTCGTGCCACCTTTGCAATGGTTCTGCTCCCTATCTAGCAAGTAAGAAGGGGTTTCTGTAAAGCATGCTGTCTGTGCTTGGCAAAATCCTTGGCCCCTGAGAGTCCTTGGTCACCCCTATGAGGGAGAAATAGTCACTCAAATTTCACAGCCTCAGCAGGTGTGAAATTGAGTTCTTCTGCTCCAAAAGAGGATGCCTAAATCTTCATCAGTGGTTAACACCCCAAGAATTATAGCATACAGAGGAGTCATTCTCATTTGATCCAATGAAGAGGAGAGGTATAAACACACATGCATACATACTACATGCACACTGTACTTCTTTACAATAAATACACTCCTTGCTAGACCTAGCACAGCTGTTAACAGAGCTCTGGTTTTGTTTTCAGAAACATCTGACTGCATTCCAATTAAGTTTTACGTAAAGAAATTACTTTAGACATTAACACTTCAGTCCCTTTATCGCCAACTGTGCTGACTGATTGCTGCCAGTATGATTTTCATTCCACTTTCCTGCTACTGCCAAAGCAAATTCGGCCATAGAAGTGGTTAAGATTATCCGACTTCACACTGTTCTGCCTTCAATTTTTTTATAGCACGGCTGCCTTGTAACATTACAAAGTTCAGAGCTACAGTGGTGCTATACTGTTGGTCATCAGTTGTGAGGCTTTCTTTTTTGCAGCTGGGTTTATTGCTGTAAGCATGCAGCTGTTTTCTATCACACCTAGCTTACAAACAGTTCCAATACAGGTGAGCCATGAGAAGGCAGCTAAACATAAAAGCCAATTTCTTTCTGTACTGTAGTTTGAAACTCTTCAATTATGTACACAAGAGGTTAGTTAAACTGATGGAAACTACATGGTGTAAAGGGAAATTTGCTTTTTCTCTAAAGGAATGCTGCAGATGCCGGATTCGTGAGAGTAAAAAGCATTCCATTATTTACCACAAATATGATTGTGTTGTCTGCATGTTATTCTTCTACAGATCAAACTTTCAAGCACTGTTTATTGACTTAAGTTGGTTTTTTCTTCTGGTAGAAATACACAAGAATCTTTGTAAACTGCACAAGTGAGTTTTTGCCATTTGGAATGGTAAAATTACTGAAGGAGGAAGCTATCTGGAAAAATTTTGGAGTTAATTTGGCTATTGCTGTCTATATGATTTTGAAGCTACCTGGAAAACTCTTTTATGTAGTTTACTGCCAAGTGCAATATACCACAAATTAAATAATGCACAATGAAATTCTACTACATTTTCCAGGCTTTCATTCATTTTTTTTCTTGAACTAATTTAAGCTGAAACTTGACATGAGACCAACCCCTGTTTAAATTGCACAAACCTCTCAGTCCATCAAGAACTTTTGCAGTCCTGCTTGCTGTGACCTTTTTCCCTTTTTCCCCCCTTTCCCTCAGCAATTTGTGGTGCTAGCTCCCTGTAGCATTTCCTTTCGGTTCCCCAACCCCAGACGTACTGCACAGGACGCATGTGAGCTTTATGGCTCTTACGTGCATTGCATGCATGACAGCTGCTAGAGACCAAACTGGGGACTTGAGCTGCAAGCTGGACTTGTTACCGTTCAAGCTAAAAAGCCAAACTTCTACAGCTGGTGTTATAACCCCAGTGTTAGCACAAACTTGCCATTAGCTATCTGTAACAGCTTAGGACCAATCTGGAGCCTGGTTTCTTCTGGTGTGGAATACGCTTTTTGGCCTAAGCCCTAATGGCCTTAGGAGCTGATAGTGTGGCTTCTCAGGTATTGAAGCTAGGAAATCCCATTCATACTAATGTTTTAATAAATCTCACTTGGATTATTCAATATTGAGTTCAAGATAGCTTTTATTTTTAATGGACAATATACAATGTCCTCAGTGGGCATGGCAAGGGAGCCACACACTAGAAGTTTGCTACAACTCCCCAGGCCTCCTCTCAGCCCATCTGTGCTGGTAGACAAGATTAGAGCTTCCAGCTCTTTGCTATGACTTTCTGCTGGAGATTATGACACGCGTTGATCTGTCAGTAAGTGACTGAGAGAGAAAAAAGGAAAAAAGTCACCTGAGTTAGTTTAAACTACCATCACATAGAGATAATTCTTTCACTAATTTAATTGATGACCTTTGTAAAATGAGCTGATATTGCCTAAAGCAAACTTGGGTCCATTCAAGTGAACAGATCTGCTGGCAGCACTCTGAAATCAGTAATGTCTGGGGAATACAACAAACATCCGGCGATGGTAACTTCTCCTGCCACCACAGTGGGATCCAGAAGACAGTGTCTCATAATGGTCTGATAGGGTTTTGATAGACTATAAGGAGAGAACTGGAACGTCATTGAAACTTCTCTCTAGGAAAGTAGGGTGAATCAAAAGTATATGAGCAATACAATCTTGTGATGCCTTTTGTAATCATTAAAAATTTAGCTGACGGGTTGGTAGTGCCTACAGTTGAGAAACTGAAATAAAAGTTAGCAAATTATGGAAGGAATAAGATTACCTTTGCTGCTTTGATGCAAGAGTTAGGCTGGATAATCAGTGCTTCCATTAACACCTATAATAAAGCTAAGTTGTAGCACAAACTTGTGCCATAAGGCCACCAATCCGTTCTTATAGCACAGCCACACCGTGCAATTCCCACTGTGGTCTGCACAAACAGAGTTACAGTGTTGCGTAGTATCCCCCACTGATATAAGCTCAGTGCTGATGCTAAGTTATGAAGCAAATAATTTCGAACTGTACATTTCCTACCATTCATTGCTTTCCAGCACAAGCCTTTTTCTCCCCTCTTTTCATTGAAGTGTTTTCAATTTTTGAAACATTTCTGATCAACTCATTTGCAATACAGGCTCATGCTTTTCAGGGATCAAACCAGCCCTCAACAGTCTGAGAATCAGGGAGCTGAAATAACAACAGAAGGGCCAGTCCAGAGGGTCTGTACCTCTGCTTATTGCTAAACTGAAGGAGCAGCTGCACAGCAGAGCTCTGCCAACAAGTAGCTTTAGGATGCTTTTTTTTTTTTTATAACAAGAAAAAAAATATGGAAGTCCATTATTTTCCTGCCCTGCAACAGATTCAGCTTTATTAACTCTGAAGAGAGCTACTTTTACCAGAAGGAATGAAAATTGGAAGCCCAATATATTACTGCAATGTTCTGCTACTGAATCAATGCTTGTTAATAATATATAAATTATTCCACAGTCTGTTTTGTGTAGAAGTCATTAGCATTATCAGTTTCTCTTACACCCATATCTTTTTTTTTTTTTTCAATTTCAAACAACCTGCTTTATAAAATATACATCTCTATGTATCAGGTACCATTATTATGGAATTGCAGTGAAAGAAAACTCCCAGTATTATGATGTGATGTATTCTAAAAAAGGAGCAGCCTGGGTCAACGAAACAGGAAAAAAAGAAGTAACCAAACAGACAGTGGCGTATTCACCACGATCCAAACTGGGAACATTACTGCCAGAGTTTCCAAATGTCAAAGATCTAAATCTGCCAGCCAGTCTGCCAGAGGAGAAGGTAACGCTTTGGAAATCTTTTCTTGGCTTGTCTTGGTTTTTTTCCCCTGCTTTGGATGAAAGCTTTATCTAAAATATAAAGACTTTAAATTAGAATAAGTTTAATAATGCTTTGACGTTATTTATGGGTGACTTAATTACTTCATATAATTGGAAGAAATATCTTCCCTTAAAATAGGCAGCTGACACTATCAGCTGTACAATATTTCTAAAGCCTGTGCACACTTTTTTTAAAGTTACATTACATACAGAAGGTGAGGTTTGAGGGTAACTGTTTTTAAATGTGTTATAGCTCTTAAATCTGTGAACACGTTTGATGGCAAACTGAAAAACAGTTCTGATGCTTTCTTGAGCAGAGAGGGACTTAGTGTATTTCTTATCCTTCTAGACTAGAAATTAAGAGAATCCTATCTGCACATATGACAAAAGTGCTCTGGCTGCTCTTGGTTGAGCTTGCTAGTTTTCTGGTGCTATTCACATGTGTAGTATCAATGTAAAGTGGACAAAAGAATAGGGTTTTATAGTTCTTTATGTCCTAATTAGGGCCACATTCTCGTCTTTGATCTCACTGAGGCTTTTTGCTCCTCTTACATTTGAAGAATCCCCATTGACATAGAAAAATCCATGAATTCAAAGGGAGAATTTACTTTTAAGAAGAAAACTCATCTTAAAGCTAATCTAACTAATCTAACTAGACTCTAACCGATTCCATTATTTTTGCAATTGTGCATAGGTAAGATAAGAAAATCTTAATTTTGGTGCTCTATATTCTGATAGTTTTAAAAGTGAATTTCTTAAAGTAGAATGATCTTTTGTGTGTCTCCTTCTCATTCTTTTTCAGGTTTCTACCTTTATTATGATGTATAGAACTCACTGTCAGAGGATACTAGACACTGTAATAAGAGCAAACTTTGATGAGGTATGGTTAGAAACTACAGTTGTAGTTTAATGATACATAAGGTATTAATGGATCTGAGAGCTTATTTTGAATGTGATATTACAAATTTCTGGTTTTGTGGTGGCCAATCCCTTTCATGAGTAATGAACAATAGCTATACTTGAGAATATAATATGTGACTGATAGCGTTAGATCTCACGACACTGCGAGTTACAGGAACGAAAGCAATGGGAATGTTTTTGTCTCTCCGTTCACCAGCAGGATTAAGATAGCAATACCCCCTTACAAGATGTTGGACAATCCAGTTCTTACAACTCAAGAAGTGTGTCCACCACCACTTTTCTAAGCTTTGAGTTGGGACTGAGCTCTGTCTGAAGGAATTCTTTCTGAGCTTTCAGCACAAACCCAGGGCAGGTGCCACAGGCAAAATGGTGGGCTCTGCTGGTCTATTAACAATGGTGCAGGGTGGTGGTGGGCCTACAGCCTCCCAGATATCCCAGAAAGCTGTAGTTGCAGTCTCCAATTCCTCAGTTGTACTGCAGTGCAGCTAGGAACATGCGCACTGCTCAGCAGTTGATACCATCCACTAGAAATGGATAAGGTTTCTACTTGCTGCATATCTGACTGAATCTGAGGGTTTTCTGGCAGTGCATGCAGACAGCTCTATAATTAGAGCTGAAAAATAAAACATTTCTGGAATGCAATCAGTTTTATATTACATGTAGAGAAGACCTCTAGTCCAGGAAAACAAATCTGACTATAGAGATGCTGAGGGCCTGATGCAAATATGACAGCCAGGTCCCAGAAAAAATCAAAGGGAACAGGTCTCTTGACTCCGCCTTTTGAACAATGGCAAGAAATTCCCTGCATTTCTTCCTCTCACTGTTTAATTCTTACACTCTTCTGGTTTAAAGCTGAGGCTCTTTTAAGTCATCGTACCCAGTCAAGATGTTTCCATCTGAGAGAAATATGTGACATATTCAGGAAGTTTTGCCGGATGAGTCTCAGAATACTTTCTTAAGAGCAGGGTGTTATATTTTGTTAGGGAATCTGTTTGTCAGGATCAATAGTGGGGAAGGGGCTGAGCAGCAACAATATATAATGGCAAATATTCTTTACTGCACCTGGTGTGGTTACTTATTTTCAGTACTGATTGCGTGCAAAAGGTTATCACTTATGAATGCCAGTGTTCTGACCCCTGTAGAACTGATCATATCGTTCACTGAATAACACCTCTATTTCCTACATGAAAATTTTCAGAAGGATATTTTGCTGTGTCTGAAATGTCCTCCCCATTTTCTTTTTTGTCTTTATCCATTCTTTCTCCTCTTTCCTTCATAGTGGAGGAAAGAAGAAATCCAAAAGTGTAGTGTTTCTTTCCAAAATGAAGACAGAAAATGGTATATTGACCCCTGTAAGCCATGTGCTATCCTCTTCTCCCTCCCTACCCCAAGCCCTAGATTGCATTCCTTTGTATACAGGGACAGAGAGCAAAGAAAGAGAAAAAGGTTTGACACGTGGAAGCCAAAGAGTTACGCTCACCAGCCACTGATGGAAGGTAAAAATATGGTGGTTCCTATGGGTGTCTCTACTGTAGTAACACAAAGACACCCTGTCACCAACTCAGAATGTCTCCTCACCCTTTGGTTGATTATCCCATTGTGTGCTGCGTTACAGTATGAGCCTGTCTAGTTAAGGAGTATGCCTTGCCTGCATTGTGCGCCATCAGTCCAGCTCTGGGGCTGAAACAAATGCTGTGTAAGCAGGATCATTTAAAGAAAATGGTATTTGTGGCCTTTGGTTATTTTAATTTAAACATCCCTGCTTCTTCTCGTGATTGCAGGTTCAAAGTTTTCTTCTGCACTTTTGGCAAGGGATGCCTCCTCATATGCTGCCCGTATTGGGTTCTTCAACTGTAGTGAATATAGTGGGAGTTTGTGATTCAATTCTGTACAAAGCGATTTCTGGAGTTTTGATGCCAACGGTACTACAAGCATTACCTGACAGGTCAGTATAGCTAGCAGCACTGACCACTTTTAGCTCAGCTGTCTTTGTTATATGTCTTTTCTTCAAGAATGGCACCAGTTGTCAGAAAGCTGCTTGCTGCCACCCACTTCTTGAGTTTAAATCACAGTGCCAATTCAAAGGAGTTGAAGAGCTGACATGTTCCTGAAGAAATGTTCAGATTTTAGCAAGACTTGTATTGTGAAAAACTTGTTATTTTTTGTGTGATAAAAGATACCACCTTCTTGGTTTACTAACATCAAGCTGATACTCATGTCCCAACTTTCAGGGAATATCAGAAGGCTGCGGGCTGCAGAGTACCACACTGTCTTCTGAAACTTTCAGACACTTTTCTGCTAGTCAGGGATAACAACATAACAGTATTCTGAATTATAGTGACAAGAGGAGCTGGCCTGGCTGCTTTCTTTGTCAATACTCACATGTCTCCATATACACTCTTGGAATCCAATTGTTACTCTGCTTGCCTGTAGTATAAAACATGAAGATTGTACTTGTGAAGTCTTGGACAAGCTAGTTTAATTTAAATACTATCCTATGAAAAACAGATGCTTATTTTAGAATTGATTTATTTGTATTAAGAAATATTTCCCTCTTTTGTTTCAAAGTTAAATTCACTTTTCCAATCCATGTGGTAGATCTCAGCTGTTCTCTTCCCACCTGGAGCCCATGGAGTCCAAGAAGTCCTGTTTATATAGGCAAAGCAGGACAGAGATCAACAGTTCACAGCAAAAAGTGTAATCACTGAGTGCAGTCAACCTGTTTCCCCCTTTGATTTTTCTAATATGAGCATCAGGAAACTCTCTTTTTCTAAATATATGTGTACACCATTAGTATTATTTGACTGATGCATTCCTGAGGTTGAGCAATTTGTTAAGAATAGTGCTCTAGGAGTTTCTTATTGGTGCTGTATATTTGGCCCTTGAGATTTTAAAGTGTCTCTGATCATGGCAAATGTTTTCAAGATGTTGTTCTGCTCTATGTGCACTGCATGACTGCTACAGTACAGGCAAAGTATTTTTTTCCACACGAAACCTGTTATAAGCATGGGCTTTCCTTGATAAGACATGTACATTTTTACAGGCTTTGCCCTTCACCCCCCCACACCCCCCAAATCTATTTCATTGGAAGGATTAAACAGAACAGCAGTCCTTTTCTCAAGCTGCTTAGTTCTTTCATAGCAAATAAGGAGAGACTTGAGTGTGAATATAGACTTTTGTAATGCATATAAAGGGCCAGATTGTGGCTATTAAGCCATAGCCTGCACTGGAGGGGGTGAAGAAGGTCTCATTGCAATGGAAGCTCCTGAAGGAAATCTTGCTGACTCAGCCAGAATCCTCTGAGGAACTTCCTGGGAACAAATATTGGCTGTCCAGAAAAGCCACTTTGCAGTGGGTGCAGCAGTTGTCATCCATCCCCTGTCCTGTTAAGGTGTCTTTGTGGAGCAGAGCAGGCCTATGGCCACGTTTATTTTACCAGCTCTGTTCTCAGCACAGTGTGTTAGGAATACAAACAGAAAAAGCTGCCCGGCTGGAAGAGGGGAAGTTCCTCGCATCTTTACTCTCTCTCATCTGTGTATCTTGAGTATTGCCACAGGCAGTGCAGCTCAGCCTGGCAGAACCAACTGTTAGGGTCCCCTGCATACACCCTGCAACTTTCCCTGGAAACTGTCATTTTATACCGAGCAATTCCAAGAAGAAGGGCAGAATGAGCTGCTCACCAAGTTTAGCAGGAAATGATGGAGCCATCAGGAAAGGGTAGTAAGGGAGAAGAGAGAAATCCCACTTGTCTGGGAAAGTTCCTGTCCTGTGCAGAGCTAAGCAGGCAGGTCCTGCTCCGCCCCCACTTCCCCCACCTGTGTGGGCTTGCCTGGAAATTCCTCCCCACCATCATCATCCACTCACCGGCTCCAGCCTGCAGCATGGTTGTCGCTTCGCTTGCACATCCTTGCGTACATCTGTGTAAGTGTGGGCACAGTTGAGCTGAAATCCAAAGCTTGATCTATTGTCTTCTTTAAACAGTTGTGATTTTGTGTTTTTATATTTGTACAGAGTGGGAATGATTTTCTTTCAGGCTAAGAATACTGTAAGTATCAAAGCAGTGCAGTACAGAGGCTTTCATTCATTGTGAGGTTTTGAACATGGTGATAAGTTTTCCTTTTTCTGCAAACGTTTTCAGAAGTTTTTCTTCACGCCTACAAACCAAAATACATCAGCAACTCTGCATAACAGTGAGTTGTAAATAACTGATTCATAGTCATCACACGTTCACAGATTTTATAGTGTAAAAGAGTGAACACGTTCTGATGTAGTGATTTCTCTTTTCAGTTTGACGCAGGTGATCCGAAAGTTTGCAAAGCAGCTGGATGAGTGGCTGAAAGTAGCTCTCCACGATTTACCAGAAAACCTACGAAATATCAAATTTGAATGTATGTATTGCCCAATCTCTCTCCTATTAACCTGGGATGTATATAGTGTTTATTGATTACAAATTAATTGGAAGTGAGACTAGTGTTCTTTTAGGAATTAAAACCTGTCAGCATTATAAATCTTGCATTCACTTACAATCTCCACTTGTTCATGAAAACCAATTTCATTTAGTGAAATGAGGCACTGCTCAAAATGAGAAGAATTGTTTTTCCATTCTTGTGGATTCTGATAAGAAATTAATTTTGTTGATAGTAAGCAAACATTAGGGATGATATTAGGCAAAGGAAATTATTAAACAAACCTTTAGGCTAGCACAATTTGAATACAGCTTGAGGCCCTTGCTCAAAAAAGTGCCAGAGTTAAAAATGAAGGAGATCAAATTACCCTGTCACCACAGGAAAGGGCACTAGTCCTTTTCAGACGTGCTTTGTAGATGCCTGCAGTGCACATCACCTATTGATAAAGCCTGCTTTATTTCACGGCTCTCAATTCTTTGCCTTTCATGAGCACTAAATTCCACACCACAAAGTTAAAGGGGAAAAAAAAAAAAACTAATTTAGGAGAAGGATTAACTATTTTGATCAGCATGGAAAATTAGGTGTATATTTTACTGAGAACAGTCAGGATGTAAGTTGGAACAACTAATTTTAGGGTTTTTTTGCATTGTTTACTAATTTATTTTAAAAGTTACACAAAGTCAGAACTGAGAATATGCTTTATCACATCTTTGTCAGTTCAAAATATCGAGAATCTGAAACAGCAAAATCTTTTCCAATCTTACAGGGAGAGAGAAAGAGGTGGACAATACACTTTCTGGTCATTCTCAATCTGTACTCTTTAACTGCCTCTATGTACAGTACAGAGGGAAAACCTACTCTGTGGCCATGTCTAAGGCCGGTTTGGATAGATCTGCAAGTCTTTGGTGATTTTAGTATAAGGAAAAACTTGAGTGTATCCTACCTTTTACAGGAGCCTTTGTTGCTTCTGCAATTGTTTCCTCCTCATCAGAATTTGTGATAGTGTACGCAGTCAGTGGAGGTACTGACAGGAGTAACTGCAAGCCTTGGTCATGTTTGCAGTTTCCAAGTCACAGATTCAGAAAAAGATGCCCAATACAACATTTTAAAAGTTCATTTTCCAAGTATAGGAAATACCTTAATACAAGGTCCGTATCGCTTGGAAAGAGCTAAAACAGGAGCAGAGGACTGGCAAGTACCTCCTGGGCCATCTTATCCCATAGCATATTAGTAGATCATGTAACCACTTTCAGAAACTTTGATCAAATTCTACCTGAAACTGTATCAGATTTGAGCTCCTACTAGTCCAGTCAAAAGACTCCTCCAAAGTTTGTTTGCATTAAGATTTAGCAACCTTTTCTGATTTCCACACATAATGTAGCTATCATTATTTTATGCCCACTTGTTCTTGCACCAACATTTTTCTTTCTATTAAATAGTTCTTTCTGGTCTTCAGTTCCTTTGTATATCAAGAGAAAATTTGCTATGCTGAACAAGCAAAGCTCTTCCATTGTCCTCTACCTTTCTCTTGTCATCTCATTATTCAGAGCATCTATAAATCATTGCTTGTAATATGCCTCTGTAAAAGTGATTCAGCATTCAGATTTAAGGTTTTAGGTCAAGGTTTAAACAAAGTTAAAGCTGGGCTATTTGAATGCACTTTATGTAGCCACAATTGTATACAGGGAACTGGATATATTTTTTTGGTTCTTGTTTTAATTTAGTATTTTCAGAAGTAACTTTCTTTAGCACAGTATGTAAATATGTATCTCTTCTTTGCTGCAGTGTCCAGAAGATTCTCACAAATACTCCGGCGACAGACATCACTAAATCATCTCTGCCAAGTAAATATTTCAGTTACCCAAGTTTGCTGAATGCCATTTTTACTGACTTTTCAAATAATTCTATGAATTGGCAGGCTGAACTTTTCTCAGAGAGGAAAAGATCTTGTTAGCAGTTTGCCTCCAATATTTATTGTGACTATCTTTATAAAATCAAAAAGTAATCAGCAAAAAATGCTTTTCTAGATAACTGGCAACCCCTGATCATTACGTTCAGCAGGGTACTTTTATGAAACAAATAATAATTTGATTTGAAGAGATCGTTCATTTCCAGGAAATAAGTGAGAGATATTCCATTGATTTCAGAGCAGTTTGTATTAGGCCTATTGCAAAGCAAGAAAAATTTCTATATGCCTGACAATAAATTCTAAGTCTAATTGTATATTATAAATCAAATGCAAATTAGTAAAAAATAAAACAGTTGAACCACTGGGGTTTTAAATAGAAATATTCTTGCAACCATAGGAAGTGAATATAAAACCTACTCTGAAGTGTTTGTTTTTCACCAGTTAGTTTAGATAACAATAACTTATCAAAAAGTCATGAGGTCAAATTCTGTGTAGTATAAAAAAGGGGAGAATGCATTGAATTCATTAACATTTCAGCCATGTATTGGAGCAGACAGTTTGTTTTCCCTGTCACACTGAAAGCTCTGCTTTTGGAAGGTATATCCAACACCCCAGGTTAACCCTGTGAGTGGTGAAGCCCACAGGAAGAAGCTCTGGGGGAAAAAAACCTCACTCCTGCAAGGATTTCTTTGTAGATCTCTTCCTCCATTATTTTAGTGGTGGAGGCAGAGATACCAGTGCTACCTTTCCCCAAACATGGTGGATCATCACTGAACTTTGGAGGTCCATAGGGCTTCAGAGGAAATCAAGATGCAGAGACCACAACCTTCTGCATCAGACCTGGGATCAGTTTACTTACATGAAGGTCTCTTCAAATGCATCGTTTCCTTGGTGAAGCTGATAAACTTAGTGTGGGTTATCATCTCTGCTTAACTTACAGAGCTCTGGTGTATGTTATATGACCATGACCTTCTGTCACTTCCCTTCCTCTCAGCCCATCCTCCCCATTATCAACAGCAGACCACTGTCTCAACCAGCCAAGAAGCAGATCTGATGTGGAGGCAAATGAGCTTTAACTTTTTCATGTGGCTGAGGGAAGAATGAGAATCTTCATAGTTTGGGAGAGGAGAGGGTGCAAACCTGAGTGGGGTTTATTTGGTTTTGGCTTGATTTTTCTGGTTGCTTTTTGGTTTTGAAATGAAGATGGCCATGAAAACCAACAGAGAGCTGTTAGAGATTGAGGAGTCTAGCAACTGCACCACCAGATTAGAGTTGCTCATCAGGGTTTGTGGTGGATGCAGTCGAAATACTTGCAGTTGATTAAAGTAGGCAAAATGACTTGGGAGTTCTCTGTGGTTAGAGGGCCCTGTAATGTCCATAAGACATCAAGCTGGTGGGTGGGGGTCCAGGAGGAGTATCAACTTAGTGAGCCTAGCTAAGGAAGCGTAAAAGGGGATAAAGCCTATTTTTTAACCTAATAAACCATGAACTAATGAATAGATTGGATTGGATTACAGGCATCAAGAACGGTGATCCACAGTGCAGACATCACATTTCAAATGCTGGAGGACTGGAGGAATGTGGATCTGAATAGCATTACCAAACAAACCCTCTATACTATGGAGGACTCACGGGAGGAACACAGAAAGCTCATCATACAATGTAAGAGCAGAACCCTCAGATAAAGCCAGGTGAACTTGGTTTCCTGCTGGAAACAAAGTTCAGTGAAAATAACACTGGTTTTGCAGCCATTGGTTTGTTTGAAGGCTTAAGATAAATCTAGAGGCATTTATCAAAATGCAAGGCAAAACCCAGTCAAGGTCTTATGTTTTGAGGCATAGATCTGGGCACTCTTCTATTATCAAGTTTGTTTCTAGTATCCAGAATAGCTCATGGCACAAAACTTGCACCCAAATTCAAAAGGACTTTTTTTCCATGAACTTGAGCAAATGAAATCTATGAGTTAACCACTGAATGTGATAAAGTCCAATCTCTCCCACTGTAGAATTGTAGGAGAGTTGTCTTTTGAATGGTTTTGACACTGAAGTGCCTGTGTATTTGAGCCCGTTGTAAACTTCTATTTGTAAAAATCTCCATTTTAGACAGTGTTTTCATAAACAAGATCATTGATGGGGTAAGCTTTCACCCTGAACTTTTATGAGTAACTAGAAGTCCCATATCGAGCAAGCTCATTGGCTAATTTAGATTCTGCCCAGTATAGTGAAGGGCATGAACTGAAAAGTTACTTGGGGGATGTTGGCAAATTGGTTTTAGAGTCAAAGATCTTTTGCAAATATAAAATTTAACTTGCATTGTCCAGCAAGTGTGCATGGTTGTAAGCTTAGGTGTAACCTTATGCACACTGAGTTTGTCCCTCTGAGGCACCAGAGGTGACCAGCTTTGTTTTTAGCATCATTTATAACCTCACTTCCCTGTGAACCCACTTGTTGTATTGCCATTTCTTTCTTGAGGAGGACCAGTCATCTTTTATCCAGAACCAGCCTTAATGGGGAGCAACCTGGGCAACCACTTGTGGGAGCCCTGCAAGGGTAGGTTTGCTAGTGGGGTAACTCTTTCAGTGAGTGGCTGGGAAGAGGAGGGGTGACAGCTTCACTTGTACACTGGACCCTGCAATGTTGACTTTGGCACTCATCCCACTGTGTTAACACTAGAATTCTTCTCCCCAGTTTAGGGATGGGCATTGCATTCTCTGTTAGCTCTGTTTTCCAGCAAGAGGTGCTTGGTACTCTTTCCTCTCCTTCTTAACCCTTGATTCATTCCCTGACATGGCCGTCTTCCCTTATGAGGAGATAGAAACTTGACGTGGGAGCAGGGAAGGTAGCATACAGCGAGACTGGAATCCAGAAGCTGGGTGCATCCTTATGTAATCTGTTATGTTTTCAATATCTACCCAACATGCTCCTGCTGGCCAAAAAAGAGAGTTCTCAACGTTGTAATCCCTAGTAGCAGCAACAGTTTTGGTTCTCATTCAGAAAATCCTTACTGTTTAGGAAAGCCTTTTGTATATGTGCTAACTATTTAAATACAAGCTTAAGTGTAATAAAATCACATGGAATTTTCCTGAATGCTAATGGATTTGAACACATGTTTTTCCACATTTTAGGCCCATATAGTCCAAGAAGCAATTGCTCAGAAATGGTAACCTAATATGAATGTTCATCATGAGATGGGATTCCACTGAGATGTGCAGATATGTATAGAGATTACTCTAGAACTTAGATTTTATTTTTTTCCCCCCATCTTTGATGTTTATTCTACTTGGCCAAAGATCTTTTCAAAGATTACACTCTGTGTGACTCATATGACATGGAGTTAAGGCCTGCTTTCACATTCTTAGTTATTGTAACTGGAAAAAAAAAAGTTTATAAGCCTATAAGCAAGCTTAGAGACAAAGAGAGAAAAATCACTAGGTATAACAGAACCTCTTTCCTGCTCTGCTATGGTAGCTACCTCTGACGTGGTTTCTTCTTTATTCCCTCTTTCTCAGATCCTGTTGAGGTATTTTTAACAGTCACTAAAGGCTAAACAGTTACTTTTCTCAAATAGGTTGTTGTACACCGTTTCATTACTCCAGCAGCAAAGCAGACAACTTATTTGTTTTTGCACTCTTGCTCCCTTCTTTGCACTGCATATGAATTACTTCATGTGTTGTATCAGGCAGTTTTTGTCCAGCCAAATACTCAGGTAAGGAGACAACATTTAGATTTCTCTGTGATAGTGTTCTGAATAAAGGGAGGTTGCCCATTCAATAAAACAATGAAACAAGATAAGGGTGGCCCAAACATCATTATTTCCTTTCTTCCCAAAGTAATGTTTCTGACCATCCAGCCTTTGCAAGTCTAAGGTAAACAAAGTTATAGTCAGGTACGAAGCAAATGCATTCCTGTTCATCTTGTTGATCCAACTTAAGAGACCAGGGAGCTTGTTCTTTGCATTATTGTTGAATAGTCTCTCTGGCTCACTTGTCTAGCTATCATCTCTAAGCTTTGCCTCCTCCACCTCCCTCACCATCTTTCCTATTGTAGGAAATCCCTTCCTCCTGTTATTTATAATTAAGCATAAATGGAAATGCATAGCACATTGAGATCATCCTGTAACACAGTAGGTAGGAAGTATCTTTCATCTTGACTTACCAGGCTTTTTATTTTAGCTGAGTTGAAGAATAGTTTCTTAAGGTGTCAAAGCACATGACTCTTTGTCTTCCAGCCATTCATTCTCATAAATAAACTAGAGACTTGCAGTTTTAAGAGCTGCAGTTGAATGACTTGATTGTTTTTACTTTCTGTATTAAAATATGAATATCTGTACTTGGGAGAGGTTAAAAAGTATACAGGTTGCTTTTTTAAACTCTTCTCGATAAATTAAGTATAGCATTTGTGCATTGGTAGCAATTTGTTTTGAAGAAGTAGAAGTTTATGGAAATTCTTTGTGTGTGTGTCTGGCATTGCAAATAATAGATGATTTGCAGCAGTTAAATCATGTTTTTGCAACTAAAGCATTATACAGATGAGAGCCCTATCAACAATACTCATCCACTTGGTGCTTAGAAGATTCTTTATGCATTTCTAAATCAATTTCATGCATGACCTTTTTTCATCACCAGGGTCAAGGCCTAGCTTCGCACTCTTCATAGAGAACACCATAAATGTTTCACTTCCGGGCACACCAGACAGCTGAAGCTTAAAACAAAAGATTAATTTTAAATAATAGGTCCTGATTTGCTCACATTAAAATACCACTTCCAGTGACTCCATCACTTTCAGTAGAAACAAGATAAGAGACCAAGCAAACTTACTGGGTCAGCATCAAGAAAGATATTTGTCATAGCTAAGCAATTTATTATAAAAAACAAGCAAACTTGTGATGTTATTGACAGCTTTTTGTGATTTGTTTCTCTTTTGTTCAAAATGGACTCCAAGTACTGAGGTGGGCTATTTTTATTTTGTCTGCCAGTGTATCAGGAGTTTGATCACCTTCTGGAGGAGCAGTCCCCCATTGAGTCATACATCGAGTGGCTGGATTCCATGGTGGACAGATGTGTTGTAAAGGTTGGTAAGCAGAAGTAAAGACCTGACTCACTGATGTGCATTATGAGCTCTATTCAGGTCATAGATTTTTAGCAAAAATAGACAAACAGACACACACCAAACAAAACAAAACAAAAAAACCAAACCAAACAAAAAGCACCAGGCATTTAGTAATAAACAGGAGTAAAGCAGCAGTGGACAAAATCTCACCAATTTTCATGGAGAACTGCTCACATTCAGGATTCTGCTTTATTCTGCTCTTGTCTGTTCTATCCCAAAAGATGATTTTCAAGAATGGAACAGGGCTAAGGTTTCCAATCAAATCAATATTTCAGGGATATGGAGAGATGAGTTCAGAGTCATCCTAATGACATAGTGCAAATAAAAGCGGAATCTAGTCTGGCCTTTTAAGATTTTAATGAAAAGGTTATTTAGGCTATCTAATTCATTTACATACATACAGATGTAAAGATGAAAGTCTACATTACCATTCAGTCAAGGACACATTTATGTTGCCTTTTGAGCTGATTTGAGATACCAAGGACTTGTATTTTATTTTCATTTAAGTGCATACAGAAACCTACTAACAAATCTTGAAAAAAAAATTTCAAAAGTGATCAGGCATCACCATAATTTTACATAGAATATGAAACTATATGACTGACTATTTTAACTTCTGTCACTAACTATACTTTGTATTAGGATGTTCTATTAGAATTTCAACTCTTCATTACAGTTGTTAGAGCTAAGAAGTAAAAAACAAAACAAAAAAACCAAAACACCTGCCTCTCTGTTGCAAAAGATCCATACAGAAAACAGCAGGTACTTCCCCAGATTACTTGAAATACTTTGATTTTTTGGGGGAACTTTTCTTTTAGTCAGTGGAATGCAATTTGAAATTCAGACCATAACTGTTAATTTTCATGAAGAACTTGACATGAATTTTATTAACTGATTGGATGAACCTAATTCTTTAACTCACATATGGCTATAGTAAATACATTTTTGAAAAGTTGATGCCCAAAGTGTGCTTTCTGGAAAGTATTTTTCCTAATAAAATGACTATGTGAATTCACAAAAATAAAAACTTGAAGGAACAAAAAAATTCATATTCAACTGTAAACTGTAATTGAAATATTAATATAAATTTTCATTGTAGAGCAAGCATTCTTGATTATAAATTGATTCCTTGACTAGGAAGCAAGAATGAACATGTAAGTAATTAGGTTAAGATGAAGGTCAGAGAAATTTTTTGGCAGTCCTTTCATCATTTATAAAGGAGATTCAGTCTTGGTGTTAAATAGTACTTTATGATTGCCTCTTTCTGAAGGTTGTATATGGGTACAATGTGGTTTTCTGTGTAAGGTTGGTTTTTTGTTTTTGGTTTTGTTTTTTTTTAATTTTTAGTGTGTATTTTAATGTGAAGACAATGGTAAGTAGTTTTTCAGTATAAAAAAAGAAGACAGATATGTGCATCATTCAGCTGTATCAGGCAGTCAAAATAAAAGTTTCTCCATGACAGATATATCTGTGTTCTTGCAGGTAGCTGCCAAGAGACAAGGCTCTTTGAAGAAAGTAGCTCAGCAGTTTCTCCTGATGTGGTCCTGTTTTGGCACTCGAGTGATTCGGGACATGACTTTGCACAGTGCACCCAGTTTTGGTACTTTGATTTTGTTGTAATAATTGCATGCCACAGTCAAAAAAAAAATCTGTAGCCTGGCTTGTAATGTACAGTTTAAGTGAAAACATAACCAGTTTTCACATGTCAGTAGCCCCAACTCTTTTTTTAATAGAGCCCTGGACATTTGGAAATAATGCTCAGACAGATGTCTGTCTTCAAGATCTATTCAGGAGAGATGGAAACATTACTACTTCCTTCTGTTTGTTGTTAGCCAGTAGCTGGAGTTATCAGTCACAGGTCAGCTGGAAGAGAGGATTACAGGAGCATTCCCTAATGCACTTCAGTGCAAAGTGAGCCGGTTACCCAAACCACTCTGACCACGTGTTATGCTAAGGGAGATGACTTTGCGCTGAAGTGGATGAAAAGGTCTCCAGTGAACCACTTTGCCAGCTCTGCTTTTAAAGGACATAGCATTTGAAACTAGTCTTTGCAAAATGAGCGTGTTCCCGTACCCTGGAACCATCCATTCTCTTAGAAATCAGTCAGGGTGGAAAAATAGACTGTTACTTTTTAAATGAAAAAGCATATTGCTTTTCTACACAGTTTCAAAAGGGGCTTTGTCTTGAATCCTGGGATACAAACAGTTCAGATTAAAATAAGTTAAAAGGAGGAATGATTGAAAATGGACTGCTGTGTCATGAGTGTGAACATTCACAGTCACTCGGGACCAGATTTTGCATGAGGGATGGTTTTTATAAATGCACATTTTTCTGAATATGTTAGTAGAAGATTAATAATGAATGAATTTATGAAGGCACTGCATTGAACAACTGTAAGTTTTCTGCCAGCCGAGCTTTGATGTCCTTTATGCTGTTAGAACCATCTAATAGCATAAATTCAGATACCAATCAGAGATAGGCACAATATGGTCTGTATTTATATTCTAATCTGAAAATACTTTCGTTGGTTTCCCATTGTAAAGAGTTTTCCAAAGAGGTATTAGTGAGTCACCACTAGACATCAGGATAGTGAGCATCCCCAAGATGATCACAATTTCCATCTGCTAGCTTGTTTTCAGGACCAGTATCCTGGTCACATCTATTTTCCACCTCCTCTAGGACTCGTTTTGAGTCAGTGACTTGAATCATTGCAGCTTTTCTTTTGTTGTGGGCATAAAAGTAGCTGATACTGCTTAACAGTATACTTTCCCCCAGTGTTCAAAAATCCGTTTGCATGAGTGTTGAATAAATGCTGAATTTTGTTTTCTAGCACTTTGGGTTGCTATACTTCTCTCTGCAGGCATAATCCCAACCTGTGAAACACACCAGTACTCAACAAATGAAAAAACATCCTGCATTAGTGCAGTGTTGAGGTTATGCTGTCACAAGTCATGAAATGCTGACATTAAACTGCCCCTACGGATACGTTATTGCTACTGAATTTCATATTACGACAGTATTTTTATTCCTGTTCAGGATATGTTTGTAACCTAATCAAGCCTTCTCTGTTTCAGAGCATCAATCACAAAAACATCTTTAATCAAAAGGGGATTCCCCAAACAGATATTAGACCACCAGTTGTCTGGACTGTCTGTACAGGGATCCTCAGCTGTGATTTCTTACTTATTAATAGAAACATTTATGAACTTGCCATGTAGCGAGTAAATAAGAAGACTGAGAATTATTTGTTGGTTCGAGTTTGGGACCCACTACAATATAATATGTCATATCTACCAAAATAACTTACCTGTTGTCTCTGTTATAAATTTGGCTCTTGAATGTCTCATTTTTGAGAACTTTAACTGCTCAGCTAAGTTTGCAGGATTTGGGGTTTTTTTTTTGTCTTTTTAGTTCACTGAGTATATTTGTGTATACAAATGCATGATTCTCCTTCTTCAATGGACACACACCTTTGAAAATGAATTTGATACATTTATATGTAACCACAGTCAGGGAAAGAATATGCTGGTCATAGCTGATGTGTTTTTCATGGGTATGTGGTGGTATAATTAGAACTCCATCAACAACTGCTTTTCAATTTGGTAGCAAAGCAAGAGTTAAAAGAAAAATCATTATCGTGCTCAGTGTGACACTGAGATAGTTTGGGATTTTCATCAAATTCAGAAATCTTTATTTTTAATAAAGTAAAATCAAAGAGAATCCTTTTGCACCTGCCACATTTCGGTGCTTAGACCACAGTTGCCTGCCTCAACAGTCTTGAAGCAGTGTTAATCACTGCCAGAACAAGACCTCTAACCAAAGGGCTAAAGGAGTTGTCCTGCAGGAAGGTTTTCTCATCTTTTCTGTTGAAACTATTTCACTTTGTACAAACCACATAACCGTTTGTTGAGCTGCAGTGGTCTGCAGCCTGCTAGGTGGGTTCTCTCCTGGGAGGTGATGTGACAAGTGTTGGTTCAGTCCCTATTCTACCCCTTATTTATACAGGGTGGAGTTTTCCCTGCTCAGGTGCAACTCCAGTGGAGGCAGGAGATCTGAGCCTTCAGGTTCTCAAAGGGGAGAATGATACAAAAAACATTCTCATCCTATCAGGCAGAAGCCTGGGCTATCCCTTGTTTCCCCCCAAATGTTATTTAGCCATGGACACAGATTTATGGTAATTTGTATTAATGATGCTACTCTTTCACTGCAAGGCCATTTGACGCATTGCTCATTAATTAAGAGTTGAGCGAGTTCCAAAAGAATAACCCCTGAATGTAAACAGCTCAGAGCTAGATGGCAGAAACTCTTCTGCACTTAATTTTGCACAGTTCCTTCTAGCTTTTCAGAATAATGTATATATTTAAGTGAGTTCTGTGGAGAGAAACAAAGACTGATTTACTATTCTAAATATTTACATCTATATAGCTTTGTTCTTGACTTAGATAAAACATTTTGCATTTTTACTGCATTGGAAACAGCTTCAGTGGATGGATTTTTAATTATTTTTTCCACCTCAAGCAATATGTATACTCAGATGCTCACAGTGTAATTTATTTTTAAAGTAAAATAATGTGTTAATGATGGAATCTTTACTATATACAGGATGGTATATTTTTATCTTGGAAATATATGACACAGAAATCTGATTGGAGGAAGCTGGAATACCTGCCACTGGACTGGCTAGCACAGAGATTTGATTCTGCAAAGCTTTTAAGCATGGTGGCATGGGCAGGTTGAAACAATCCCTGGCAGAAAAAAGCTCCTCTCCCTCTCCCTTTTCCTCTCTGCCTGCCTTCTTCCCTCCCTCCCTCCTTCCTGTCTATGCATATCAAAGGCACAGTTGGTGGCAGTGTTTGGGTAATGCATCCAGTCTATAAAGTAACTAATTAGTAATAGAAGCTCCACGATATTCTGCAGATCTGGAAATCTCACTGTTGTTTTGCTACTTACACATCATGGCTGTATCTGTTAATAGCTGCTGATACTTACTGTACATTAGCTGGGTAATCATTGCCATGATTTCTGTTAACTCCTGAAAATTGGAGCCAAATGCTATTTCTTATTGTAACTACAGTCTCTTGAATGCCTTCTTACCTCTTCCTAAAGAAGTGTAAAGTTTACCAGCCACAGTTGGATGCGTTTCAGTACTTAAAGATATACTTGAAAACCAAATAGTTTCATGTGAAAAACAGTAGCTTGCAAACACAGAATAAATTATTGTACTTTGTGCTGAATAGCTATTCACTGTGTAGCTGAAATGCGTGCCCTGATATTGGTTTCACTCTATAGCTTACATTTCATTTGACTCATTTAAAAATGTAAAAATATTGCATTCATTCAGTACCAACAACTTGTTTGTCTAGTGTCTTTCACGCAAATTCTGGGCTCAAAAACTCTATACAGAGTTTAAAAATACACAGTGGGAGAAATAATAGGAGAGGAAGAGAGAAATTCAAAAGGCTGACAAGGGCACTGGAGTGTTTTTAAATGCTGCATTCAGTATTGCCAACCCCAAGCCTTCAAAATAAAACATTAGACCCCCAAAAACAAAGACATTTTTTAAAAATAGCAAATCTTGGGGTTTTGTTGTTTGCTTGCTAGCATTTTAGTGTTTAGGGTTTGCACTTCCAAATATTTTTATGAAACTACAAGCAACTTTCCTTAATTTTTTTTTTTTTTCATTAAAGTCGAATAAGGAGTTTGATGGGGAACACTAAATACCCTGAGTTTTATACCACCACATGAAGTTTGCCAGTATTTAGGCCCGTTTTTCTTACTTGGAAATACTTATCAGTAGTAATTGCACAAAAGTCCATGGAAACTTTCCACTAAAAAACTGCAGTCAGAAGAAGAGTGAGCATTTTGTGGAGGTTCTTGGTAATCTAGTTTTCCACTGGGGAAATCCTAGGTCAGTAACAAGGTGATCAGCCAGGTTTGCTGTCTTTATTGTACTGCTAAATTGAATAGAACTTTATTTAAGACTTTGAGCCCAAAAGATTTCTAAAAACAGATTCTCTGCAGTAGTTAAGATCTCTGTTATTTACCCTTGCAAGGCTGGGCAAGCTTGTTACCATTTTGATTTGCATGGATACTTGAAACAAATGAAAAACTGAGTGCTTCAGGTTCACCGACAGCCAGATTTCCTCCCCATAGCAAAGGTGTTGCAATCATGTATGTCCTTTTTCTGTGCTGCCTTGCCCAAGAACACAAAGGCGTATGTTCACCTCCCAGTGTGTGTGCTCAGCTTGTATCAGTGACGACAGAAGCCATGCAGGCGTGGAGTGAGAGAATGAAACACAAAGACCATCCAGGTCACAAAGAAAAAGAATGTGCTCAGAGCTGCTTTGAAAGCTGAATTGCCAGCTAGAATTGTATAAGGATATAGGGTCTTTCAAACCTCTTCTTCTGCCCTTCAACAGTATGTTTGAGTAGAGAAGTTGGAGTAGGGGTAGTTATGCTTTGTTGTCATAAAAGCTAGTATCCTAAAATAGACCTAACTTTCCTGTGAAGAAACCAATCATTATGAAATTTGATTGAATTTGAAACTTGTTGCATTTTTTTCCCAGGGAAATGTTTTTTCCTCAAAATGTAGTAATGGAATTTTGAAAGGAATACATCAAGATGAGGCAGTTTTTTTGTCTGGCAGTAGTTGATCTCTGTTTCCCTCTCAGCTGGTGATCTTTCTCTGGCTTAAGCCAGCTGCTGGACTGGCTATTATTTTAACCTGACTGCATTTGCAGTTGCCAGAGTTATTTAATGACTTATATGAACATGCGATAATATTCCATGCAAGTCTAAATAAACATAGGAGCTTTTAAAAAAAAACCAACAAAACAAACAAACATTGTAGGATCAAATCCTGTCTGGAGCTACTACAGGTACTCTGTGTCATGGAGTCGATTGCATAAACTGACCAAACTCCATCTTGATACTTGTCAGTCCTTCCCATGCAGATGAATGTTATTGCTTTCGGGAGGACACTACACAATGTCTTGGCTCTGATGCTTTGCTCTTCTAATTTTCCTCTGAAATGCACCTATGTTCTCTTCTTACACATCTATTTTTGTGGCTATGAGTGCTCTAGAGCAAGCATTTCTTCACCATCCCTGACATCTATCCTTCTTTATAAATTATGGGAAGCAACTCACTTCCTTTCTGCAAAATGAAGCCAGCCATGTATTTTTAGTCATTTAATATCTATTATCCATTCCCTGCATCCCCCTGGTAATCTTCTCCATACCAGTTTCAACTTGTACTAATTTTTCTTGAACATGGGTGACTAGAATTATACACAATATTCTAAGTGAGGTTTCACCAGTGCGTTGTGCAATAACAATACTTCTCTTTCTATAGGGATGGTATATAAATCAGAGGATAATATGTAAATCTCTAAGGGCAGAATTTCTTACAGTGTGCTATTAAATTTCATTTCCATTACTCTAGTCCATAGCATCACCCAGTCCTTCCTTCTAACAACATTAGCAAGTTCTCCATCTGTACTCAAAGCTTGTTTAAGGATTTGTGGCAGATGGCTATCCATATAATCTCCTTTTACTATTAATTTTCAAAGTATTTTTTGACTCCATCCCCCACATTTTCTTTTGTCCATACTCTTCCCTTAAGTTTTTCACATTCCTGTCATGGCAGTTAAGACATAGTATCCATGGCATCTTCAGAGGTAAGCACAGAAACAGGCCAAATGTTATGCTGCTGATATGATTCAAACTGATAATTAGGAAAAGATAACGTGGTAGGAGAAGTATGACAGAGCAAAGCTTTGGCACAAGGCTTTCCATTTGAGACATCCACAACTGCTGCTAATGCCTCTATGTTTGGCAGTTAATGGATGTCTCATCCAGTCCACACAATGCGCTGGAGACATACCATCAGGAGATTTGGAAGATTGTTTCTACCTTCCTATTGATTACTCTCTCATTTCTTTGTCCAATGACACAGGTAGTTCAGAAAACTCATACCAGGACCTGTCACTAAGGCAGCCAATTCAGGATTCTATTTCTGACAGAAACTTATACCTGGTCCTTTAGATAAAGGAAACAATTCCACTCTAGTGTAATGGTCTAAATGGTTCAGTACTAATGTAGGAGAATAAAACTCCACCAAGTCCCATCTCTCAGCTAGGCAGCCTCCTTGCACCCTAAACCCACAATAATTCATGGTATAAGCCTGTATAAATCCAGGAGTGAAGAGTTTGCTAGTCCCCAGTTTTACTTTGACCTCTCTTACCTTGACTAAGAGAGATACTTCAGTGACAGTAGTATATGGAGGCAGTCTTACTCAGTACTGTTTGTCTTGAATACCATAATCATTGGTTTAATGAGTGTATTGAGACAGTCAATGGCTTTTTTGTTTGTTCACTTTATTACCAGGGTCTTTTCACCTTATTCACTTGATGTTCGATGACTATGTATTGTACCTGCTAGAATCACTCCATTGTCAGGAGAGAGCTAATGAGCTAATGAGGGCAATGAAAGGAGAAGGAAGCACAGGTGAGTGTGCTTTTATTCACCTTTTGTTGTTTTGTTCCACTGTATTCACTATTTCCTACATTAGGACATTTCTGTATCATCATCTAACCCAGTGAGGCTTATCTAGGAGCAAAGTGGTTTTCAGTTCCATCATGATTTGAAATAAGTCATTTGTGAGGGGGGTGTCCCTGGTTAATACATTCTGAAAGAGGTCTGCCTGGCCTGATGTATCTCTGGGTGTCTGAACCCCATTCCTAAGCACACACTTGGCGTTTCAGTAAGAGATTTTTTACTGAGTCTTTTACCTCAGTTACTCTGTCTGAGCCACCATTGTATTTCAGTGAACCTGGTCTTGATTCTCTCTCTCACCCTGGTTTAACACTAAATAA
The DNA here is from genome assembly GCF_964188355.1 of Buteo buteo. NCBI lineage: Eukaryota > Metazoa > Chordata > Aves > Accipitriformes > Accipitridae > Buteo > Buteo buteo. The sequence continues at coordinate 5,295,341 of NC_134189.1, read as the reverse complement.
GTTCACTGATATTAATGGATTTTACCAGTCTAAATATGAGGGAGAGACATGAGAAGTGAGCAAAGAAAAAACCAAAGCTATCTTTTCTGGTACGCTTATGTTCTAGGTGCCTGTACAGAAGTAGATTCCGAGTCCTACTCTACTCACTCTGCCCTGACTCACCAGAACAGAAGTGAACAGAGATTGCCTTTAGCCCCTCTGCTCAGGGCAGCCCCTCGTAATGAGGGATCCTCAGTGATCTACCTTCCTTGCATCTCCCATTAATTTTGGCAAGTTAAACCACTCTGTCACCTTTGGAAAGTTCCACTCTTCATTTTAGCTCTGGCTTAGGTTGTCACCCTGTAGATTTATGGGAAGAACATTTCAGTGATTAGGGTAATATCTTCTATGTGTTGAAAGACCTGGATTTAATTCATTGCCCTGCCATAGCTTCTTGGGTTTTTGACAAACAAGTTGCTTATCCCTGTGTACTTTCCACATAGCTTTAGCAGCTAGAACTATCCAGAGTGTCATTCTCTCTAGGCCATGAAGAGAGAAGGTCATGGCCAAAAGCCATTGGAAACCCCTGGAGATTCCTGTTTCTTTCCAATGTCTCTAGAATGAGTAGGAGTCCCTGACTCAGTCTGGACTCCTAGTTTTAGATATCTAATAATATATTACAGGAATATAAACCTTAAGTTGTCTGTGCATGAGTTTCCTATCTATACAACAGGAAAAATAGCGCTTTCTTTTAAGAGGTCTTATGAAAGTACACTGAAGGTTGTAATGCTGAATGTTATAGAAGTACTCTTTCAAAGAGCTGCGATTCCTGCAATGCATTTCTTGAAATACAGCCTACAGAATTTAACTGCTTGCATTAATTTTTTTAGTTTCTCAGTGTTGCTTGACTCTACCTTTAACTATGTATGATGATTTTTCTCTCATCCTGCAGCAGAACTACGAGAAGAAATTATTCTGAGTGAACCAGCTCCTCCAACTCCCTCCCCAGTGCCATTCTCCCCAGCTAAATCTGCCACCTCAGTGGAAGTGCCCTCTGCCCCCTCACCTGTCAGCAATCAGTCCCCAGAGTATGGTGTCATAGCAGCTACAACAGGTAAGTAGGCTTATAGCAGCTGGATCTGCTTGAAGATGACTTTTGCACTTAGTCACCTGAAACTGAGCCTGAGAACACCACATGCTGTCTTTCAAGAACTGAGAAGCCTTCCCAAACAGAAATCTGTTTAAAGTATCAGTTATGCCTTCACACTGTATCCAAACATGATGTGCAATCTAACAGGATAAAGATCTGACATTCGGAGCCCACATGCCTAACAGGAGATCCCAGACCTCAGCATACCAGTATCAGTTCAGTAGCTGAGGCCTTCAGAAGAGCAGACCTGTCACTTTATTTCTAAATGGTTTTAAAAATCAATCCAATTTTTCATATTTCTAGCAATGCCTCAAAAGAATTATTTATGAACAGCACATTTGAGCATCTTCAATGACTTTAAGAGCAATCAGTCTCTATGAAAAATTTTATATAGTTCAAGGAAATGTGCCAGATATTTTAAGGTTCAGTGAGGTTTTCAAAATACCGAACCACTAGTGGTGGTATCTTTCAACATATTGAGACCCAAATATGTTTAAATAGCTGCACAAGTTTCTCTTGGGAATGTTTTACACTTCATTGGTAACTTTCATCTTTTAATGTTAGAGACTAGGAATTACATGTCTGAAGCCTATTTTCAGTTGCATGCTCTATTATGGCAACTCATGAGGTTGTTGTATACTGGTGGGCCCACAGATGAAAAAATTTGTGCTTAAACGTATTCAACTTGTGGGCAGGATTGTCAGAAAACAATAAGCACAAAACTGGCTTCTTGTTTGTTCTGTATAAATGGGTAACCATCCATCCTCTGTGTTCTAATGTAAAACTCATTACCTTTTGGATGTCGGCAGGATTGTCTGTACGATCAAAAGACAGTGTTTTCTTAACTTATGGGGGAAAAAAAAAAGGCAGAAATGTGCATGACTTTCAGAAGGCATTCCAGGCAGTGAAATTCCAGCTTTGCTGCTCCTCAGTGAAATGGGTGTATAATCAGAATGTGGAAACTATCACTTTTGTGACGTACTAGAAAAGTTACAAAATCTTCATGGAAGAATGTCAGAAAGTGATGATTTACCACACTGGAGAATTTGGCAGTGGCTAAAGGACTAATAAATCTTTCTGACAAAGGTTTTTCATGTTTTCAAAGGCGCCACAGGGAAGCACAGTGCATAGTTGTGGTGGAAAGAGATTTAAGAACATTTGTCCCTACATCAAAACGTAAGGTTTTCTCACTGTTGGAGACTATACCATATTTAAGAGGGAAATAGAATGGTATTACCCCCAGAACAGTTAGAAAAGTGACACATGATTCCTAGACATGGCAGGTAAGCACACTGCTTTGGATCAGAGAGGTGGTGTATATGTTCGGGTCTGGAAACGCTGATTTTGTGGGTAACTTGCTCTGTAGACCTTGTGGCCCAATGGGATCGTTGTGATGTTATAACCAGAACTGAGTATGATGCAGAACTGTACCCAGAAGTAAAAGACTGAAAAGCAGGGAACTGTGTGCTCTCCAGTGGCATTGACAGGAATGGAGCTTTGATGGACTTGTGTTTAGGCTGCAGAGACTGCAACTCTATGTGACTATCATAACTACTTACCCAAAGCTTATTCCATATTTATATAATAGCCTATTTGTCAGCTATGTGGGCTTCCACCTTCAGCTTACTTGACTTAGGTACTTGACTTAGGCACAGATCTGGGCAGGCCTGGGAACTGCACGGATCTTACATATCCCTCCTGAATCCCACCAGTAATGCATGGGAATGGACTCACACAAACATTACAAACGCAATTCCTTCTTGTTTTCATGTTGTTTATTATCTTATTATAGTCTGGTTTATTCTCTCACTCTTTAATTTTTTATGTCCTGGTAAGGCCAAGGTCAGCTAGTTTGAAGTGTCAAGCCAGAAGCAGGATCACTTGGAAACAATGGTTGAAGGACCTGCTCCCACAGTACAGGCAGTAGAACTTGACGTAGTTGTTCCCATAGCAGAACTTTTTAGGGAAGAAAGCTATTTCTGATTATTTGAGCTCTCTGTTTTTTCCAGCTTTTCCTTTTAAGGTTGTTTTAAAAACTTTTGGTTTGTTGAATTGGATTTTATTCTTACAGTCTGGTGCAGTCTCACTTTTGCAAGTGTGAAAATCATTTTTGCCTAGCACAAGCCAAATTTGTCAATGCAAGTAGTGGTCTTGTTAAGATTAAATATAAGTATGTTGCTATTTCCTGGTCTTAATTTGGGCAATTGGTAATACCTCCATTTCCCATGTTCATCATGCGGATGAACTGATCACCTTTTTAGTTTGCTAGCCATTACACCATGGAATGCAGGGTTCATTGACATGAAGTAATATAAAATAACAACCATGTTTCAGCTATAGGATATTGCTATACTTTAAAATAGGAGTGCTGAAGATGTATTACATATAATCAAACTATTCCATATACAGATTTGTGCCATTAATGTATAGAATATTTTGGAACAGGAACCTCTGTTCTGGAGAGATATATTTAAAGTACACGCTATTGATTCTCTTATGTGTCTTTTATGAGGTAAATGTAAAACTCTGCAAATGCTTTGCAAATCTTGAGAGCTAGTTCCATTGGTTACTACTAGCTCTCAGTTCCCCAATTTAAGGCATCATTAACTCTTTCCTGCTTGTGGCATTAGCAATAAAAGTTAACTATTAAACTTGCATTTTAACCTTTTTGCCTTGAGTCAGTGGTCAGCACAAAACCAGCAAATTAAACTGATTAAACATGATACTGAGCAAAAGAAAGGTAAATTCTGTATATAGCATTCTGTGGTAGAACATCTGTCATGGCTCAGCTAACATTTTATTTAAAACTTTTGTTAAGTTACTAGACATTTAAAAGGATAATTAGCCTCCATCCTTTCTAAATCACAAAGGCCAGATTAATGATTGTTCAAACTGCAACAATATCGTAATAAAAGTGATAGCTATATGGCTGACTATGCTATTCTCTCTTAAAGCCCCTCTTAAAGCTGTGATTACTCATTTGCCAATGCAATGGTTTTTAGACAACCTGAAATGAACTCTGAATTGTAAATAGTTCCAAATATGTTAGTAAACTAATCTATGCAGTTTACTGTTTAGTTTCAAGAAATGTGTGTGTGACATAATTCCTCAGGTCAGCAAGGGTCATTTAAGGTCACTGATCTTCCAAGTCTGGGCTAGGTATTAATGTTCTGGGAATCTGGCACAGGAGATACTTGCACAGACCTACCACCTCTTATATTTGTGTGTGTGAGTACAACAAATCTCTGTTTTTTTCTTAAAGCTTCAGCTCCTGGACTCATATGAATATGTGAGAACATCACCTCTTGTTCAACAGAATTTAATTCTCATAGCTACAGAGTATAAAAGTCAAAGTTTCCAATTTCAAAAAGCAATTTTCCCTTTCCAAATGGAAGGGCTTGTATTTTTTCTAAAGCTGAAAGTTAAGATAATCCCTTCGTTGTGTGGGGGCAGAATGGGGGTCTGACTCCAGATTTCTGATTGCTCGAGGTTGACAGTACTGCTTACTATCAGACATAATACACAGTGCTGCGAGTGTCTTGCTTGTACCTGTGTGGTCACTTACTTCAGCATAAAGTAAATACAAAATGCAGCATCGTGAAGCAACTTTTGTTTCTTTCTGCACTGGTGTACATGATGGCACCAATGACAACAGGGCTGTTGTTGGACTGATAGTTCCATTTATACTTGGCTCTCCTACAGGTCAGATGGCCTCTTGGTTAGTATCCTCAAAATCAAATTTTTTGTTAAAAGAGAAAGAAAAAGGAGTGATAATAAATTAACTTCCCTATTTTAATCAAACCCTGCATGTTCAGAACACAAAGCAGAGCACAATGTTGCTCAATCACTATTGTTTTTGCTTATTTCAGAAAGCAGTTCAGTTGGGTTCAGTCATATCTAAAAGAGACTTCGTCTCCTGGAGTTAATTCTGCAACCAGCTGAGGAAATTAATCATATAGGGCTGGGGCATAGGCGGGTATTAAAAAGCTAACTAGGAAAAACTTTCAGACCCTCCTCATTCCTCTTTTTCCACCCACCACAATGTTGGCAGTATCCTAGCTGACCCGATATATACATACACACATCTGCAAATCTGTTGTCGTCTTCTATCCTTCTTCTCTGTCTTTGTGACTAGGTCACTGAAAATAATGGCATCCCTTCCACAGAGGCAAAGAGAAGTGAGGCAACTGTAGATTCCCAAGAACATCCTGAAAAAAATAATTTGAACAGCTTTCTGTCACTCTGGAAATCCAGAGTAAAACCCAACATACATTTGTTTCTAAATCATAACCTCCAAAAGAAAGTGAGTATTTCCTAGAGCAGCTGTGTGAAGTACTATCCCGTAGTACTGGGGACAATTCTTGGTTACGAAAATTAAACAAAGATATTCACAACTCTTCCACTGCAAGACCTAGTCTCTGTGTTTGTTTCTGTGTTTTCTGGGCAGGCACAAAGCATGTTACACCCTGAACGTTTATTTTAAAATTGAACTGAGGTAGCTGCCAGTTAGACTTGAATGCCAGGAGTGGCCAAATCTTCTCATCCAAGGAGTCTGACTTCCCACAGGGAGCACATGAAACAACTTGCTGTCCTGGACTGACTCATTTTCATCAGACTGAGATAAGATCCGTACTATTTTTCAAAAAAAAAAAAGGAGGCTGTCACAATGGCTGGGACCAGTCAAATTAGCCATATTTGGTAAAATGCAAAGGATATTTTGGCCCTGTTATTATTGCTTCTTGTTAGAACTAAGAAGGTCATGCGATTTTTGGCTCAATGGTGTCGTGGTTTAGCCCCAGCCAGCAACGAAGCATCACGCAGCCACTCACTCACTCCCACCTGGTGGGATGAGAAGGAATCAGGAAAAAAAGTAAAACTTGTGGATTGAGATAAGAACAGTTTAATAGAACAGAAAGGGAGAAAATAATAACAATAACAATAATAAAAAGACAATGACAATAACAATAACAATAATAATAATAAAAGAATCGGAATATACAAAACAAGTGATGCACAATGCAATTGTTCACCACTCGCCGACCGATGCCCAGTTAGGTCCCAAGCAGCAATCTGCTCCCCAAGCCAAGTCCCCCCAGTTTATATACTGGGCATGACATCACATGGTATGGAATACCCCCTTGGCCAGTTTGGGTCAGCTGTCCTGGCTGTGTCCCCTCCCAACTCCTTGTGTCCCTCCAGCCTTCTTGCTGGCTGGGCATGAGAAGCTGAAAAATCCTTGACTTAGTCTAAACACTACTTAGCAACAACTGAAAACATCAGTGTGTTATCAACATTCTTCTCATACTGAACCCAAAACATAACACTATACCAGCTACTAGAAAGAAAATTAACTCTATCCCAGGTGAAACCAGGACAAATGGTAGATTTTTTTCTTAGAAAAAATAAAAATCAGGTCAAAGTAAAGCTTTTGTTTTATGGTGAATTTAAAAAGCGAAAAAGTGAAAAACCCCCAGTAATGTTACCTAAAAATAAGTATCTGGGTTTTTTCACCATCTCTGTTGTCCTTCTTTTCTTTCTTTTGCCTTTGTTTTTGCCTTTTGAATTTAGGCCTGTTTTGAAAAAAATTTCAAGTTTTCTTTTGGAAAATAACACTAGGAAAATATGTTGACCTTTTGAAATTGAAACATTTCACCAAAATACTCTGCAGACAAGTTGTTGATATTTTCAAAACAGTTTTTCTCTTGTTTTCACATGAAGCTCTTTGGTGACCGCATAAAGAGTTTTGGCCCCTTCCACATAAACTGTATTTTCTAGTGAAGGTAGGATTCCTTAAACACTTTTCCTCAACTCAAGGAACCATGACTGCTCATAGCCACAGCAGCACTGATGTGCTAGCTCAAATGTACATGCCTCCTCTTTGGCCTCAGGGATCTCAATGGCCTTCTTCAATGGGAGGACATGAAAGACTGAAAATTCAAGAGTTGGTGACAGAAAATGCAGGCATGTGAAAACAGGCCTAGCACAAATATACTTGGTCGTAACACATCCAAGGTTGTCTCTACTGTTAGAGCACCAAATGACACCCCACTGGAGTGTTTCAAGCTGGAGTTACCTCCTGAAGCTCAGAATGCCTTGGTTCACACCCAGAATTAAGCATTTCCCATTTCAAAAAATTATTTGTCTGATTTTGCCAAATAAAATCACACACACCTGAAGAAAATTATGCACATCTGAGATGATAGGCTTTTCATTCCCCAGAGCCATGGAGTGGACACAGACCTGGTAATACAATCACTTCCCTCTCTGAATTAAGCCCTTTCATACTACAGGAAGTCCTAGAATCCACACTGAAAAAGCGAGTCACCTCCTGCAATTCCTTTTAGCTACCGAAAAAGAGTCGAGAGTGCCCAGAGCCCCCCAAACTAGTGTTCGCATTGGGTTAAATTCAGTGTTCTGGTCCTCATTTGCAGGGTAATCTCAGCCAGTATGGTCATGACCTCCAGCAAGAGCTATGTTATACTGGAACAATGGATCTGTCAGCCTCCTGAGTGAAAGGGGTGTGTGCAAGGGACAAAGGTTTCTCAGCAGCTGGCTCATGAATCTGGAGTTCCTGCCTGGAAGGGATCAGGATGATTAAAAAACTCAGCACCTTCCAAGCAAAATGGAAAACCCACTTCTTTGCTTTGCTCTTCCCACAAATGCTCTACATGAAAAAATAAATTAAGTCCAGTCCCTGCCGCCTCGAAAGAAGAAAGAAACATTATTTGCAGGAAGAAAATGGCTAGGCTATTTCTGTCTATGTAGTCGTTATAATTTGGAGATCTACCACTGTATTGCCACTACAAAGGCTGGTACCTAGTTGGGTGGAAGAGATACAAACTACAAAAGGATTCAAGAAATTTATCTGTGGAACAAACATCCATCTTTTTCTAATCCTTCTTTGTTCTGATCATACCTCCTGCCTCAGTCCAGGCCTGATCAGCCTCAGAGCTAAAGAGGCCAGCAGCCCACTCCACGTGAGAGAGACCTCAGGGTTTAGCACATCATGCCTGAGAAATATTAGCACTGGTCTTGCTCCATTTCTAAGTCCTATCCCAGTTTTTCTGAAAAAATGATAGCCTCAAATTACAATACCAGACTGAAAGTTCACGGTCTGAGCTATTCCAGATACCTCTCTTACCTCTGGATCTTTGCACACTCCTGCTGACCTATTTGTATTTTTATTTATGCCTCAGACATAACTGTTTTGTTCACTTTGGTTGATGCTGTTTCCATTATCAGTGCCTATTAGGTTGCTTTTCTGTAACCATCTCAAAGCGTAACACCTTTATGAATGACAGCCCGTTGTTAGCTGTATTCCTTTAATGCTTGTTTGTCTGCAGGAGCTATGCAATCCTATACATGGTCACTCACCTACACTGTGACAACAGCTGCTGGGTCACCTGCTGAAAATTCCCAACAGCTGCCCTGCATGAGAAGTCCACATGTACCATCATCATCTGTCACACACAGGATACCTGTTTATCCCCACAGAGAAGAACATGGGTAAGTCACTTCTCAGTGTCTTGGAGGTTTTTTATGGGTTTTGTATTAACTTATGCTTAGAGGGTTTTTTGGAAATGCAGTGAAATCTGTTTCTTGATGTAGTAAGTCTGTATTGCAAAGATGCTGGTATCATTATTCTTTGGCTGTTGTTATTGTTGTATGATTATTTTATGTCTCAGTTTTATAATCTCATTTAACTCTATTTAAAAACACAGTAGGCTTGGAGAATATTTTATAAAAGTAGATTTCTCCTCTGATCCCTGTTTTCCTGTGCCATGTTCTACCCCAAAGGCTAGATGTGCCCAAAGAACGACCCTACTATACCATGTCTCAGGAGGGGTGATCCTTCTCCTCTGCTCAGCACCACATCTGGAGCACTGGATCCAGTTCTGTGCTCCCCAGTACAAGACAGACACAGGCATACTGGAGTAAGTCCAGAAAACGGCCACTTAGATGATTACAGGACTGGAGCATCTATCATACAAAGAGGGGCTGAGAGAGCTAGGAGTGTTTATCACCAGGCAGAGAAGGCTTAGGGAGGGTCTTATCAATGTGTGTAAATACCTGGTGGAGGATGTAAAGAAGATGGAGCCAGATTCTTCTCAGTGGTGTTTAGTGACAGGACAAGAGGCAATGGGCACAAATACAAGAAAATCTGTTTAAACATAGACAAAAAACTTGTTTTACTGTAAGTGTGATCAAATACTGGAACAGGTTGCCCAGAAGGGCTACGGAGTCTCCATCCTTGCTGATACACAAACCCCATCTGGACACGATCCTGGGCAGCCTGCTCTAGCAGACCCTGCTTTGAGCAGGGAGGTTAGACTAGACAATCTCCATAGGTCCCTTCCAACCTCAGTGTTGTTCTTCTGTGCCATCCTCATTTGAGCGAGTGTATAACTCATAGATATCCATAACTAGAAAGAAACAATCACAGAATAATCAATGGAGAAGGGCCAGGCACATAGCAAGATTAGCGAATACTCAGATGCTGACATGCAAAAGGTTCAAAAGACTTCACTGATTTCCTCAGTCTCCCTGCATACTCATTAACCTTGCAGAAGTGCTTTCCGAGTGTGGAAGACTGTATACTGTTTGGAAGGGTTACAGTAGATTAATTTGAACCCTGCATCTCCTTCCCTCTTGGATGTGGTTAGGTTTGGACTTCTGTTTGAATGTCACTGCTAAGCCCTTACTGGTAAAACCTGAATATGGAGATATGGAACATCTCTCCTATCCAGCAGTATGATTGCTTGGTGGAGGCAGAAATAGGGCAGCAGGGAGGTTCAGGAGCTAACAGGATGCAAGAATTGGAACAGACCATAGTAAGGCAGTGTATATATAATATCTATATTTGTATATATGTGAAAATTCATTGTTCCTAAAGGAACCTCTTGCTTCTGGTAGGTGATTTGAGGAAACTTTCTAATCTAGGTGGATCAACTTTTCTGAAAAGCAACAAAGAATTCTATAATCTGACTTCTTTTGCCATTTGGTTTTATGTGTGACACATGGATAGAAACATTTTGGTGATACTTCTAAACACTTCAGTGACATCTGCCTTCTTGTCTGGAATTGACTTTGTAAGCTTATAGGGTTAGGGCCTCTGTTAATCTGCGTTTATATGGCTTCTGTCACAAAGATTTCCTGATCTTATTTGCCCTCTATATAGTACTATTAAAATTGTTTTGATTCATTACAATTTGTACTTATTTTGGCTCTACAGCAAAATCAATATATTGGTATTTCAGTTTTTATATGATTTGAGTCTAATGTGACAGGCTATGGAGACATGTTCCTGAAGAAATGTCTGCAGGGAAATCTACTGACCTCACCCATGATGTTTTGAAGTACAAGACTCATTACGTAGTTTTTATGGAAGTTGCAGTCACAGATTAAAGACAGAGCTTGTTTAAAAGCATTAAAGAACCATATCTTCAGAGAGGAAAAGAAAAAATAAGAGACCTTGTATGCAAGATTCAAACAGATGGCTGCCCTGGAAAAAAAGAAAGAGAGAAGATCAAAGTCTGCACTAAGATTTCCAGGTTTCTGAAGAAGTGACAAATGGAGTGAGCAGCTGCTGTAGCTGCAGACTGACCCTCACTCCCATGCAGAGGGCCCGGCAGAGAGTATAAGCAGTATGGAGGCCACGAGCCATTCCCTTGCTGCATTTCCCACCAAATGCAGACTCTTAGCCACCCAGCATACCTGAAAGTTTCCTAACAGCAGTTCTGCTGGGGTTCCTACCAATCTTGCACACTAAAGATGATCCTCTGTGAAATATAAAGGCTCCATACCATCTTGAGATAGAAAGAGAATACCTAAAAGATCAGAGCGCTTTATACCACAATATTCCACAATGTAAAAACATTTAAGAACTGAAGCCTTGGAACAATGTAGAGCCCTAGTAGTTCCCAAGAGAGAATTGGATATAGACTGTTATAGACTGAAATATAGACTGTTGGATTGATTTGTACAAATACTTTATTTGTGCTTCTGGCCAGTTATAGAAAATAAAATGTAAGTTAAATAGTAAAAACTGCTCCCTCTAGAATAAAAATTGATTAAGGCCAAATGCATGTTACCAGAAATGAAGAAAGGGCTACATGATCTGTTCCCCATTATTAAAACAAGCCTTATAGCAAGCAACACTAGCACAGATTTGTGAAACTGGAGAAGAACACAAGGTCCATAATCTACTCTAGCTCACTCCAGTAAATCTTCTTCTAAATCCACAATGGTACTCTCCACGTGTGGGGTCTCAGGAAGATCTGTGGTATTAATAGAAGAAAATATCCTTATATATACTTGGAATTTCCCTTGTTCCAACTTGCGTTGTTGCCTCTCACTCTGTTACTGTGCACCTCTGAGAAGAATTTGGCTCTACCTGGTCTATACCCTCTTGTTAGATAGTTGTAGATCATTCCTTTGCCTCTCTTCTTAAGGCTGGACAAACTCAGTTCTCATCTGTAAGCCATGCACTTCAGTCCCCTCTCTGTCTTAATGGTCCTCCACTAGACTCGCTCAGGTATGTCAATGTCATTTTTATAGTAGAGAGCCAAAACCAGGACACAGTACTCCAGGTGTGGTCTTCCAAGTGCCAAATAGAGAAGAATAATCAGTTCTGTAGGCCTGCTGTCCATACTCCTGCTAATACAGCCCAGTATGTTGCCGGTCATCTTCATTGCAAGGGCATGCTGGTGAATCATGTTCAACTTTTTGTCCACCAGAACTTGCAAGCAATTTTCAGCAAAGCTGCTTTCTCTCCAAGTGGCTCCAACCTGTAGCGCTGCAGGAGTTATGACATTGCAGATGCAGGACTTTGCATTATTGTCTGTACTATCAACTGACCATTCTTTCTGAATCATACCTGCTACACTCCAGAATAACTGCCAGTTCCCAGCTGGACCTGCCCAAAGACATGCCATCTATGTATTGTCCCCACTACTCAATGACTATAGATGTGGTTCAGCAGTCACTGTAAGATATGGTACTTGGCAGAAGACATTTTTGTTGGATTTTTCAGGTACACTTTCTTCTTAGAGAGATGTAGGGTTCCTCAGCCAAGCTCTTTCAGATAGGCAGGAAAGTATTAGCCTCGAAAGAGCATGGCCATCTCCTTCTCATGTCCTCAGTGCTCTCTCTCCTGAAGTTGAAGAGAGACAGAGGAAGCTTCCTGGACCAAAAGTATACAATGAAGATTAGGATAAGAAACTTTATAACTCCATGCTCAAGCGAATTAAATATTTTAGCCAAAAGTGATGAGTGTCTGAATGAAGGAGACAGGATCAATAGCTTCCAGACTAGGACATAGCATCCTTAATGACTAGAGAAAGCACGAAGTGCAAACACTACCTTACAGGACTTGGCTTTGTTTGGGAGTCCAAGGGCACCCAGGACTAGAGGAGGGACTAGATAGGCCAGCATCTTCTTCAAGCAAAGAAGGCTGCACGGTGAAATGCCAGGCTTATGCAGACCTTGCAGATCTTGCTTACCAGTCTATTGTGTTGAAGGAATTAAAACACAAGATGTCTGCCTACCACAGTGTGAAACAGCTCCATGACACAGCCATTCCTCTCTCCCTTACTCTCCACAGAGATACTATCTATTGTGAACACCAGCTTGTCTGAGGTAGATTATGGAAACCACTCGTATTTACAGCTAAGCACAAGTGAATGTAAGAATGAGAGCTCAATGTTGAACAATGATGATGGACATAGGGCCTTATGTCCTGAAAATGTTTTTGGAGCAGGATCTCTGCTCTCATTTTGAAGCTGCTGGTCTGGCTGGTGTAAGGCATGACATGGTGTCTCTAGAATACTGTCATAAAATCAAAAGAATAGTAGAAGTTTAAACTCTACCCAGTGTAAAAATGACATTGAACTTTCCAGAAAAAGTCTGTACAAATAACTGTCTTCCCTTTCTCACAATGAATTGGTTACCCTGTTTGTTTTATTTATCATGGTTTGTGTTTCATTTCAATAGCATATATTTTAAGAGCCTTTAAACTTCTGTGTTGAATTAGCATCAAATGTTCACATGGCTACGCAAAGATCGGGAGGTTGCAAAAAGTGGCATGCATCTTCTACTAGTGAATGGCCCAGATAATGGTGGCCAACAAACACTCATCCTGCAGTTTCTTACAGCTAAGAAAACTGCTCCCTTCTTTACCCCTGGCTGTCCCTAGGCAAGGGGGTGGGATAAAAAAAAGAAAGTAGGCAGGTTCTCCAACCTCAAATCCCACTCTATTCTTGAGTCAGCTGTGCTAAAGCTTTATGTTGTATGTTTCAGATGCAAATTAATACATATTTCTCTCTCCTAAAAAAAGGAACATCTAACCCCAGTGCAAGGAGATACCTGAACTCCACAGTGTAGTTCTTTAAGCCAAATCTTAGCATACTTCCTCAGCCTGGATAGCAACTTACTAGGAACATGGCAATAAAATAAAAGGGAAAGATACTTTCTCCTTGGAAAGTGCACAAATGAGTCTGCAATTTAAAACTAGTCAGAGAAACATGCTGAGTCTCTCTATTTGTTGTTGTGCTGAACACATCATTTCACTAAGTGGCATCTGCTTCCCAGATGAGCTGGGAAATATCTTTTTTTTAAAGGTTATTTAAAATATCATTCTCCTATGCAAAAAAGTGCAACTGTATGTCTCAAAAGTTATAGAATTATTAGTGGCAATACAGTTATTATGCATACTAAGTAGTGTTTTTAATTGGATTTTAGATACACAGGAAGTTACAACTATGGTAGCTATAGCAACCAGCATCCCCATCCAATGCAGAGTCAGTATCCATCCTTACCACATGATACTGCTATTTCTGGACCACTTCACTACTCACCTTACCACAGAAGCTCTTCGCAGGTAAGTTGGATTTATTACTTGACAATGCTTGCTATAGCATTTTACGTAAAGTTGTGCTTGTAGATTTCTTATCAGCATATTAGCTGTCTGAATCAACAAGCTGTCATCAGTGTAGTCATTGATGGTCCCTAATTTTTTTCTTTTCTAATATTACCTAGATATCTTTTCATTCTGGTGGAGATTCTTTTATCAGAAGTAGCTTTAGATTGTACTAAACTCTAAAATCTAGCAGTCTGGATCATAGAAAGTGTTTCTGTGTTAAGGAGTAACTGAAACAAAAATGAATATAATTAGTTGTATGTCTCTTATGTGTTGGGAACAGGAACAGATTCCTAACAAGAAATAGGTGTTTTCATGCTGTTGAAAGAAGATGCAGAGACTATAGTGAATTCTTCTGGGGCGTCTGTTTTTGAGAATGCATATGTTTAGGAATTTGCAAAAAGTGTGAGTTCTGAATACAGTTTGAAGAGCTTCAGGATGCCATTGCAAAGAGGCCCTGTTTAATCTGTATGCTATAGTCTCCTATTGTAATGCTGAGAAATTATGTCAGTAACTATTTCAGGACTATTTCAGTTCACAAAACTGAGACAGTAGAAATCAGCACAGATTAAGTGGGAAGATGATATTTGACTATAGGTCAAAAGTCGTGCTGCTGTAGGAGGGCTGACTTAAAATTGGCTCACCAATTTCTTTATTCTCTCTTATCCTTTACTGTAGAAAACCCACGAGTGCTGGTTCTGAAATGGTCTGTAAGGTCATGAAAGTGTATGTGAAATGGAGCATTAGGCTTTTACTGTTTAGAAATGCTATTACCTGCACAAGGAGTTTCTTTCTACCTTCTGACAACTGTCTTCATCACACTGACATAGACAGCCTAAGTTAAGCAAGAAATAAATGAAGCAAAGCCAGGTCAATACATTTGTCATTTACTCATGTCCTGGTTAACATGTTATATGGAAACAGTAACAAACATTAAAATAATGCAAATATTTTTTATACTGTAGCAGGCTGTCTCTACAAGTGCAGGTGTTAGATCATTTCTTCCTCTCTTGCTAGCCCTTGAACTGTCCTGAACACACATGACGAACAGCTGCACTTTAATGATCACACTTCAGAGAAAAATGATTTCAACTTGTATTTAGCATGTTCTTTCTCATGCTTCTTGTAAACTGAGATGGAATCTCATAGCAGGATGCAGCTAACAAAACCCTATCAATGTGCTCATTCTGTATTGAAAGAAGCTACAAACTGAAACCATGCTTTCAAAAATAATCAAAAAGTCTTGAACCATTTTAATATGGAATTTGCTGACATTCTTTTCAAAGCTAAGTGAGCTTCTGTAAAATGCCTGCCCTGATGATAAATCCTTTCTTAGCTACTTTTAACCAACAAAAGTTCATAATGTACTGTTGCCTGCAAAGCCTAATAAGATGTTAGGGAGCTACTCTTTTTTCTAGTGGACTTTCTAAGAGGAACATGGTGCAAGGAATTGCAGTAGGACTCATGACATTGCAAATCAAAATACAGGATGCCAAATTTGCAATGAATATATAAACAGCTGCCACTATACTGAAACCAGAGGAGATGCAATGTGTATGGCTGTGGTAATACAATCAGTCGAGAAGAGGAGGCATTGACCATAACTCTTCAAAAGAACTCTTTGTTATAATCTACATTCAGTCCAAATATAGAACTCCGGCTCAACTTTAGCTAATATTCTATCATGCTCTTCAGGATCATGTCTTGGGATTAACTCCTAAGAAAAAACCTGTGTGTGGGGTAAGTTCTCTACAGACACGGAATCAGAGAGAGTCCTTGTCCCAGGCAGGGGTCTGAGCCGAAACAGGCAACATGTAAAAGAGGTGGGTTTTAGGCTGCACCTATAAATTACTTTTTTGGTCTCAAAGAATACCATGTCCAACCTCTTCATGTGGAAGAGAGCAACATAGTCCAAGTTTTATCAGGTCTGTTATTTTGTGGCTATTTTCCATCCTAGAGCAAAGTAACTAAAGAAAAACAGAGAGTTCTGCTTGATTTTTTGTTTGTTTGTTTAGCAGAACTTTAAGATGGATCATTTCACAGATATGATTTACAGACCATCAACAAAAAAAGTGGAACTGGAGCAAAGGGGGTGGAGGGAATAACTTTTATTTTGTGGAAGGGGGGAACTGAACAGCTGGGAAAGGGGAAGGGAATGAGTGACCCTTTAAATTGTATTTGCCAACATGTAACATGTTGATCCCAACCTGACAATACAATGATGGTTGCATTGTATTAATTTTAGGATGTCTGCTGTGGTTTTGTTATTGGAATCCTTACAGTGGGGCTGTGCTGGGGAAGAAGTCACACAGCTGTAGATCTTGTACTATGCCCAGCTCTTGAAAAGTGCAGGTGGGGGTCCTAAACCAAGCATATCTCACCTGACCAGTGGCAAGTCCATGTTAGTGAGAGGCTTCTGGATAATTTGAATCCCCCAGTGTTAGAGGAAATGAGACAGCGGTAGTTGCTAAGGCTGATACTGCTGAAGCACCATGTGTCACAGCTGCATGCTCATTCACACCCCATCCCGTAACAGACTGGTGAGAGCCCTTGAGGTTATTGTTATCTCCCATCTCTGAGACAGTCTTGGAGCTTACCTTGGCCCACATAGGAATGTGGTGTCTTGCGACTTCAGGCTAAATAGAAATTTTGGTAAGTAGCTCATAGTTTCAGAAAGATCAGTGACTCTCAGATGGACAAGAAGGCAAAAAAATGGAGGAGGAGGCTTGTAAAAAAACTTTATAGAGGAGTAAATGTTCTGCTGAAGTAATATCTGCAGATGCAGCATAAGCCTAAAACTGACTCCTTCTGGCAGTATAGGCTGACTTAATTCCCACTGATGGTTAAGAATCTTTTTGTTGACAGGCACAGTCTGTTCAAACCTTGGTCTTAATCCGAATTTTTTTTTTCTTTCATCAGCATCTGTGAATAGTTCTCAGAACAGTTGCTTCCTTGTAACTCCAGGCCTGATTGCTCATTTCTTGACTTGGCTTACTGGCCAGGAGCCTGGCACACAAAAAAAGAAAAATGATCTGCAGATTGATTTGTTACTACCTAATTCTCTAAGCCGTAGCGCAGAAGTGCATACAATCCTACGATGCTACTCCAGCATCATTCAGAAGGGGACTGTGTAATGTGTGTACATAAACACATCTATACTGACTATATTTTTCGTCAGTTCTCTGCCTCTGCAGTTTCAGGTACCAGATGCCAGGGTAGAAAACAGACAACTCTGCCTAAAAGCCTCTGAGCATTCCTATCAACCTTTGTCAAGTTTAGCAGAGAGGTACCCCCTTCAAAGGTAACCCCTTCACAATGTCACCACGTAATCCACCTCCACAATGTACGCTTGACTGGCTTTTGATCACAGCTTTTGTCTGCAAGTTTCACCCTGGTTGGACAGGTCTTGATCCTCTTTCAGGCTATCCATAAATATTTCAACTCCCATCATTCCACCTCTTCCTTAAACACAAAGTAATTCATGCTGCAGTAATTTTTCTTTGTAAATCACAAGGATAACACTTTTAGTAGGAAGAGTAATTAGAGAAATCTGCAGCAGTATATATTTTCATATTGTAATATATCTGGTAACATATAAAGGTGCACATCATATGAATGTGCAACACTGTATATGCAGTACAAAAAATGGCAAACATACAATGTCTGTGTAAGTACTCTAATGCATGGCTGTAGTGAATCATATTGCAGGTCCATTTATCCAGGTTCTGCCTCCAGCAATGGCCAGAAACAAACACGCGGAAGAAAAGTCTTAGAAATAGGTTAGGTAGAGAGTGGTCCTTTCACCAGCATAGCCATGCTGTGTTTGGCAAGAGCTGACCTAGGGACATCCTCGGTAAGAAGCAGTACCTGGACTTTTGTATTTTGTAGCAAACCGCTGTCCATTACCCTGTCTTTGAGCTTTTTTGTTCTTTGAGCTTTTTTGTACATATAGACTTCTTAAGGATGGGTTGTATGAAACATATATTCTCTTGTTAATTTTAAGCCTGCTATTGCATAATTGCATTGGGTGCCCTATGTTTTTTCAGTGATGAGGAATGGGGAATATTCATTCCCTATTTATCTACTCTTGCCATTTGAGGCATAGATTTGCGTCATTCCTCCCACTTCCTTCCTGTCATCTCTTTTCCAGACTTAAGAGTTATCATCTGTTTAGTTTCTCCTGTGATGGATGTTCTGCACACAGGAGTTATCTAAGGACTGCAGGTGCACTGCAGGGCAGTCATAGTCTGGTGGGCACACGGACATCCAGTTCTCCCAATTGTGCTGAGCAGGGAACCTGCAGGAGCTGCAGTTCCCCTCCAGCCTTTCTGCGCAAACCTGATCTCAGAGTAGGAAGGAGGGATTCAGTCAAGAAGCTGCCAGGTCAGCCACTTAGATTTGGGAAGCACTCCTAGATCCTGCACTGCATACAGCCTTATTTTACCTTTTCTTCCTTTGCTTTTCCAAGATGGAGTAACCACCTCCAAATGGTGTATCTCAGGTGGAGGTACTTTAGCAGAGAGCCACAGAAGTGGCATAGCAGTGTTTCCCTTTTTGTTCCTTGAGATGCAGTTCCCACCTTAAAGACAAGCATTTTTTTGCAGCTTTTAAGCTATCTCTTGTTGCGGTCAGGAACATCGCCAGGGTCAGCTGTTCCCAAACTGGGGCTCTGTCCTCAAGAGGCACTAATCAACTTCTAGGACTGGGAGGAGCACATTTGTATCAGCAAGTGCTTGTGCTGCTGTTTTGTTGTTGTCTGATTTGGTTTATGAAGAGCATAGTTGACTTCCATGGTTTGGACAGAACAAACCAGCCTGGAAAACACTGCAGTAGTACAATCTGCTGCTAAGCGGTAGGTTGGGTCTGCACCTTTCAGGGCACAATATTGAGGCCATAGTTAAAGGAGCTTTAAGGAGTGTTTGTACTCTGACTCTCCTAAACTGCTCTGAGCACTGTGGTGGTCTCACATAACTTCCCAGAAATGTCGTATGAGTTGCAGCACCACTTAGTTTCTCTGTTCAGTGTTGCATGCCACAATTCTACCCAACCATATCTTCACTTCCCTTCATATGCCTCTACAGCAGGATTTACCTAAGGGCAGTACTGGAAGAAAGTAGTAACTGGTTTTTGTTACAGTGGGGGAGCCAAAGAAATCCTCTTCCAGACAGAGCTCAAGCTTTAGTGTCCATTCAAGTTGTTCTGGCCCATCTACGTCACAAAAAAAAAGAAGGGGAATAGTTCTTGTCCCTCGAGCACATATACAGTATAAGCAGTAAGAATAATATGCCCTTCCCAATAACCACTCTGTCATCAAACAGCTAGTAATGACAGAAAGAAAAAAAATACTGTCCAAATCCCACCCATGCAACAAGAATCATTGTTCCTAACTGTATGGCTTCATAACGGACTTGAGATTGTTAGGATGTAATTGAAGTAATTTTGTATTGAATGCAACAGGAAACAGATGTCTTAACTTCTTTTTAAATAATTACAAATAGCATTTTCATAAGGGTCCAAATGCCACTCCCAAAAGTATCAAAAGCACTTAGATTGACTTGAAAGTTTCACCCAACCTATTTGACAGACTAATATTCAATAAGCTTCAATTTGTGGAGGAAAGGATCAAATTAAGAGTCATAAAGATGCAATCAATCCATAGTTTTGATTATGTCATTTTTTGAGATTTTAAGCGTATTTTTATGAAGTTAATTTATAGCCAGTTCTTCACAATTGCTGTAACTTCTGGTATGAGTTATTTGCAAGTCCTAACATAGTGGCTAACGTACAACAATAACTTAAAGCACTCTGCAAAACTGTGAGCTAATGCAATGTAAAGTCAGAGCCACATTCATAAGGAAAATATTTTGCTGTTTGGACAGAGACACCTTTCACCTCCATGCATAATCAGTCAGTGAGTTGAGGATAAGAATAAAGAGATTATTCTCCATCCTCACACTGCAGAAACTCAGTCTTCACTTCATGGGAGGACATATTTACCATTGTATTTTCTAAAATAATACTAAAAGAAATTGAATTTTACATTTTTGGGCAAGGCCTTAACAATAATCTGCTCAAAGTCTCCTAGACTTAAAGGGCTTCTTGTCTAGGTCTGATGGCAGCAGTAGCAGCAAGTGTGAGTTAACCCAGAAAATGGTAATTTCCTGTCAAGAGCCCTCCAACAAATGTCGCTTTTATATCTGGCAAAGATCACTAGGCCCCAGTGTTTTGAGTTCAGCATGCTTAAGCACTCTTCATTAAACCGGATGTAGAGTGTGAAAGGTGATTCAGGCAGCATGGGCAGGCATCCGCCCAGATGGCTATGCTTTGGACACTCCAACAAGGCTGAATAGATGCTTCATTGGGTGAGTTAATAGTCAGGCAGGGGCCAATGAGTACTTTAAAAATATTGTCTTTCAATAGTCTCTTCACTGTAGGGAAAAAGAAGTCACTGACTCATTTGCGATTAGCTGACCTACCATTACAAAACTTTCCATCTTGCATTCAGTCATAACAGAATTTATTGTAAAATACTAGATATTTAGAGTCCATGTTATTTTCAAGCAATTACTCTTTTTACATTCATGACACATTCATAAACACAGCTGCATCGGGTGCGCTTGATGAAAAGGAAAAGCAGCACACTGTATCCTGTCTCCTCATGCACAGCCATTAGCCTGCCTTCTTAGTAAGCCTTAGCATGGCCTCTTGACTGCAGATAGGAGGAGGATTATCTTTCCTTTTCAGTGCATCCTGAAGTTCGTTCTGGGAGCCAAGGTTTCATTCCCCCAACGGCACAGGTTTTGTGGTTCCAAACTACCTAAAAGGCATTATGTGGGTTCCCCACATATGCCATGAACAACCAGGAGACCCACCACAATATTCCCAGAGTTTGTGTCATTCCCCTTGCTTATAGATTTAAGTTTTGCAGTCTACAAATTATCAAGTAGCAAATTATCCTGGCTGAAGCCGGGGCTTTCTCTTGGCATTTGTAAGGGATATGACGGCAAGTAATTCCCCTGTTATATAAGTCATAATCTCAGTTTCACAGCCTCAATGGAAAATTGCACTGGGTCAGGATGGCAAAGGATTCTGTTATGGTTAACAACAAAATAGATCAATTATTGCATTGGGAATAAGACAAGAGATAATCATTGGTGTATTATGGCAAAAGTCTAGATTAATCTTGGTTTAAGTGTATTCTTTAATACAAGAATCTACAGTGACTTCAGGTATAGATCAGTTGGTAGTTAAGGCAAAGGCCATGGTAACCGGTATCAAGTAAAACACTACTCAAGACAAAGAAGAATGTTTCTAGCTTGGCTCACATCTTGCAGCTCCACAGGAAATATACAGAAAACAGAAAGTTAAAAACGTATTATTTGTGTGGTGTGTTTTTTTCCCAATGATCCATCCTGGTCCTGACTCCTACCATCTCAAAGCATTTTGTACACAGTCATTAGTGGGACATTTGAGATCAGCCAGGAAAAACAATTTATGGATTTGACAACTATGGAAAAGGGACTTTTATTTAACTTGAGCCAACCTAACTAATGGATTACATCATGTAGCAGGAGGAAGAAAAGAGCCATCTTCTGAGGACTGCTCACCTTCTGTCTTAAATATTCATCTCGAGGTTTGGTAAATTCTTCTGGTGGCTGTAGACAGAGCACAGATGACTTACTTTTATTAGATGCCTGACTTTTTGATAACTAAATTTAGGTGAGATGAATTCAACTCTGAAGCTATAGCGAATCACAAGACAATTTGTTTCCTCTGTATTCATTATGGCAAAAGCTTTGTTCATGAAGATGTTCAGGCAAAGGCAGTCAGCTGGCACTAGCATGAAAATGACTTTTGTGTATTGCCAGTGCAGACCAGGAAAGCAGCATCCTAAATCTATTAGCTAGTCTCCCAAACATTGAAAATTTGAAAATTGTTCAACTTTTTCTGGAACCTCTTATGTTTACTTAGAATAATTGCAGGTTGGTTATTTTTTGGCAGAGTGCCCTGTCCTTAATTAATGAGTTAAAGGAGAGAACCATGATCCTAAATTCAAATCACCTCATTTAAAACATCAGAGCTTGAGTTTCATTGTTGCTGGGCTCTGGCATCTCTTATCTTCAGCAAAAGCTTCTGGAAAGCCAACAAGTCTGAAAACTTGATTCTTCTGCAAAGGAATATAAGGCTTTTTGTGGTCAGTGCCTAAGCTCTGCTGAATTTTCCTACTGAAAAGCCTTTCTCTGGCTGTATTAGCAGTACCAGTTGAAGTGTTGATGTTCCAGTATGATGCTGCCACTTACTAGCCAGTTTCAGCAGCTGATGGCACAGGTAAATCCAGTCTCTGTGGCAATGAGAAGTATATGCTAAATAACACATCGTACAGCTTTGATGTTTTCCCTCTCATCTGCTAACTGGCCTGTCTCTTCAGGACACAGTGGAATATGCTACATCACTAACTACAGTATGTTGATCAAAAATAGTCTTCTCTTTCTCCTCTCTAATTAGGAGTGGCCAGCGTGTGGCTTTTGAGCTGCCTGAGGCTTGTGAACTGTTTGAATATGTTTGCCAAGGCAGGGCTGCCTTCCTGGCTGCGGTCTGAAGGGAGGCAGCAGAAACTCCTCATGGAGACATTGCTGTAATTGCCTTGGGGACCCACTTATGCAACTGATTAACCCCAGCCCTATCCGGCAGTGGAGTAATGTAATGAGACCTTTTGGGAATCACTGCCATCTCCCTCCTAGGAACAAGTCCAGCAGCTCTTCTCTCCATGAACCTCCAAAATATGGGGGAGGGGTTTTACAGTCCTCAGCCATACAAAGTTTTGGCACGCAGCTTGCAAGATTTGTAAGCATCAGAAGAGGTGATAGTCCTACTTTAGTGACAGCTTTCTAGTTAAGGAAATACCACAGCATCAACAACCCAAGATAATGAAATTCTAAATTATGACGCTTTTTGTAGAAGTATAAATGTGTAAAAAGTAGAAGCTCTGAAGATACATGGCTAGTCAAGGGGAACAGGGATCCTAACCATCTCTGCGATGCAGATGGATAATAGGAGGGCAAAACAGGGAGAGCCATTTCTTAGCCAGAGCACGCAGATGATCTGCTCCTGTAAGACAGGCAATAAGATAAAATACACGTTAAGCAAACACTCATAAGCACAGTTTACTTTCTGTTGCTGGGCAGCCTGTGGCTAGAGAGGGCAAAAGCTGTTCTCTGTTTTCCTGCCTATCCTATCCTCAGCGCATCTTCTCCTTAGTGGGAGGCATTTGTTGAACTTCTTTGATTACTAATTTCCAACTGTCACTGTGAACAGCTGTGGAATAGAGAGATTCTTCTTCTGCCTGCCTCTTTTCATAAGTTCTCCAATTAGCTGCTTGGTCTGAAGCCAGACCATAATATTTTTCTGCAGAAACTGGCAGGATGGCTTGTGAACATTTAAAAGGGAAGGCACCTTTCCAGTAATAAAGATCCTTTTGCTCTCCTCCCTCAAAACTTAGCTGAGTGAGCTGGAGTCGGGACATTTTATACTCTGTTTTTTACTGAATTGCAAGTTTCCAAGTAAAAGCTGTGAGAAAGAGATTAGATTAATTCACTTTATTTTTCTGCTCCCCGATATACCTGTCAGTACCTAGCTCTTTGATAAATTAATTCAATATTTAAATGCACTGACTGCTTTGCAAGACTTTCCCTGACACTTTGGTTTCACTGCAGGCACTAGTTATGAGATATTCCACCTTCAGTATGTTACCTAGTTGTTGGAGGGATGCTAATAATTCATATGATTTTGGTTTTGTTAAACACAGAATTGTGATACCACCAGCTCTTATTTTAAAATTAAGTACGTGGTAGATAATTTCTTTATTTATTTTTGGTTTTATTGTAGTACCCTTTCAACAGCCCAACATCAAGAATGGAGCCCTGTTTGATGAGCAGTACTCCAAGGCTGCATCCCACACCGGTGACTCCTCGCTGGCCGGAGGTCCCGGCTGCGAACTCCTGCTACACGAGCCCATCCATGCACTCCACAAGATACGGAAATTCTAGTGACATGTACACCCCCTTGACTACGCGCAGAAATTCTGAATATGAGCACATGCAACACTTTCCTGGCTTTGCCTACATCAATGGGGAAGCCACCACAGGTTGGGCTAAATGAAAATGACTTGTATCAGCTAAGCCCATGTAATTAAAAGAGTTATAAAAACTTTATGTTATGTGGGACTTTTCATGGACGTTCTTCAAGGGAGGTGAAGATGGAAAAGATCCTGGGCAGATAAACATAGTTCATAACGTGGGCAGATTGCAGACCAGTATGACTGAATGTTCCTGTAGCTGAAAAAGATTTTTGTGCTGTTCTAGACCACTTTTTGGGCCAATCTGTGCCTTTTTTAATTCTGGCATGTGGGCCAACCCTGTGTGATGTCAGTTTGAGTGAGCCATTTTTGCTCCCCTATCTTATTGACAAATGTTAATGAGTCTTACAAAAAAAAGTGCTGGAACAGGATCTATTTATAATTTGAGTTAAAGACAGGAAATTCACCCTTAGCAAAACTCTGTCATCTGTTCTTCTTTTAAGCTCTTAATGCATTGCTTAAAAACCACTCTGCCAAGTCATCACTTGTTCATATCAATTACTCTGTCTGGCTCCTTGAAAGACATGTGGTGTTGTAGGTTTCGGTTTACACCTAACTTTGTGTATTGATGCACCTTTCTGTTGATCCAGTAAGTTTGATCTTTACAAAAGAGAAGAAAAGACATGTAGCATTGAATTATACACTGCCTTAAGTTGACTATTGTTCTTATTATATATGTATTTGTGTTAAGTTTGCACAATCTGGAAAAATCTAACTTCTCTGGTCAGTAATGACAAGGTTAAGAAGGGACTTGGGGACTGGGAAGATTTTGGATTCAGAGCCACATATGTTAAATATGATGATATGAAGCAATTATGTAAAGAAAATGACAATGCAAACATGATTATTCGTTTAATTACCTATTGACAGGTATGAAACTGTTCTCTCAATTCCTTCACGTGGTGATAATTCTATATACTTCTACAAAAGCAAAATTCAAAGCTGTGCCTTTGAACTTATTCTGTACTGTGTATGTGTGGAAGAATGTATTGTATTTTGGGGAGAATTTTTCTTAGACATTTTCTGTCAGATTTGTAGCTATTTGTGAGTTTTTGTTAGATTTTATTAACATAGCTTTTTCTTCTGTATTATAAAATGCACCAAGCAATTATGGTGGACCTATTACCCTATGGGTAAGAAATAAATAAATGGAAATATGACATCAGGCATTTTAGTAATTGTTTTGTAAATAAAATCTTTGATAGCACCCAGTGTGATGATAACCATGTTTATGCCTAAAATGGACATAAGTGTTATTTGTACAGTTGTGCAAGATATATGAGGGATTTTCACACTCAAATAAAGTTCTTGAAATTAAATAGACGCCATTTAAATTTACTTAAATACAGAAACTTCTACAAGCTGCAAACCTTCAAAAAATCTTAAATGTGACCATGTATGTTTTTACCTGACAAAGGACTTGAGAACATATATAACTGACAGCAAATGAGTAGTCCTACACCTATGCTTGCAGCCACAAACTGCTCAAGGCTGTGACTGGAGAGATGACTCTGGTTTGGTTTAAGCCCCACTGCCATTGCTCACCCAAGCCATTATATTCACTGAGGCAAGTAAGATGTCCTATCTTCTTTACAGTACCTTGTAACAAATGTGTTGCCACTGGAATACTGGAAATGGAAAAGTCATTTTTTCTTAGGTAAGTAAATAAAGTGGCAAAATTCTCAGACTTTGTAAATTCGACTAGTGGGTAAACTGGTGAGAGTTTGGGATCTAAAGTAACTAGAGGAATGCCTGGAAATGTGCAGGGACTGAGGGGGGAAGGATGTTCCAGGCCAGGTTTGGCAAGTGTCCAGGCTCTTAAATATTCAGCCAAGGTCCTGGTGGGATTTTCAGGAACGCATCAGGAGCCTATCTCCACATTTAGGTTCCTGATGAAAATCTTGTTTCCTGGGCTAGTGTCACAGACCTTCTGAAATTTTACCCCTTTCAGCTGGTGTTATTACCCAATATGCTTTTACTTTTCACTTTTATTAAGGATAGGGCAGATCAGGCTTAGGCTAACTCATCTATTTTATTCTTATTCAAGTCGACTTCAGGCAAAATTGCCTACACATGAAGAAAGTAAGTCATGTGAGGAAGTTTTTTTAGTGGCCAGTCTTTAGCAGCTGGAGTTTTGATGCGTTTGAGACCAAAATCCTACTTTGCATTTTATTATTGAAGATGTTTAAATCAAAGCATTGATTCTGGCCTATTAATTATTAACAAGCATAGAAATATCTGCCTCATCAAGACTGTGAGAAATTAGTATGAGAAAGGCAGTGTCACTAGAATAGAAAAATCCACTTTCTCTTCTCCAACAAATTCCAAATCCCTGCATTGCACTGCATCTGACAGGAGCCTGCTGTGACCCCGTTGTCTCATTCATTATTGCTGGAACATTGATCAATCTCTAGTTACCTGATGGACTGCTGACCACAACCTGCCATGGTCCCTCCACGGACCAGATGCATCGGTGAGACGTTTGTGGGCAGGACTGACCAGTAACTTAAAACTGGGTCTTTGGAAGGATCAGGATGGAGGTGAACCCCATCAACACTCAAAGAAAGCCAGAAACACTTCCTACATTTTTTACAAAAACTTACTAAACCAAAAAAAGTCTAATCCCCTTTGACAGAAAGAGGGGAGAAAGATGGGACTATTTTGGTATACGAATGTGCCATAGCCTTCAACACATCAGTTACCCTGACTTGAAGAGCCCAGGGAGACTGTTCAGGAAGGACGATGGATATTGGACATGGTGTCAGCCCCAGAAATAATAAAGAATTTCTGAGTGGAGAACTGCAGCACCATGTGCGAAGTCCTGGGAGACGGAATTTTGACCAACGGCAGCACTACAAAGCTGCTCATAACAAAGAGCCACAGAACATTGTCAGTCAGATAGGGCTTTGAAAGTCTTTTGCAAAAGAACCTCCATGGTCTGTCTTTTTTTTTTTTTTTCATTCATTTAGAAACTTGTGCTGATGCCACAGGAGTCTGAACGTGCACTTCCAACTACCTTTGAACTGCTTCCTGATGAGGGCTTTGAAATTTAAACTGGACAGTCATGGGGAGCAATATATAGATTACTGAACACAGCTCTACAGAGGTCACCATCACCATCTGCATCAGAAGCGCTGCAAGAGAAAGCAGGCCCCCTCCTCGACCACCACAGGTCAGAACCCACCATATTAATATAAACTGCCGCAGCTTTCAGGTCACAGGGGTATATACCAGGCTGTGAAGTGCAGTGGCTCATGAGAGGATGATAACCTCTGGGTAGAATGGCTGGTTAGGAGCAGGAATCTCTTAAATCATCCTAGTACAAATTGCCAAACCTCCTGAGTCAGAGCCTGAAGCCTGTTAATTAAGCCCTTCCCTTGATCGTGGTAACTGAAACTGCTGTTTCTTGCCTAGCCACATATTTATATACATATATAAAGTAAATATGTGACTACACAAATCTTTCTAAAGAAGCTTTTACACCACATGCCAAAATATTCAATCTCATTTTCACTTTCCCTTCCTTTTTTCTTTTTTCTTTTTCTTTTTCTCTTTCTTTTTGCTTTCTTTTCCTTTTCCTTTTTTCTTCTTTTTCTTTTGTTCTTGCTCATTTTCTGTCTTTCTCCTTTCTGCTCACAACAAATAAACATTTTATTAAAAGTGTGATCTTTTTCATGGGCTAAAACATATAACAAAAGATAGATGTAATATATATATCATATAATATATTGTAAACGATATATTATAGCATAACTAACATAACATTTAATATTTTAAAATAGAGGTATACACGCACAAACATGTATGTATATATGCATATAAAAATCTATTACAATTCTTCAAGATTTTTCATTACCAGGTAGAAAAAAGACTCAGCAGGGGAAGAGCAGTGAGAACTCCATTCACTAGCATGAATCCTGTTTTTGTCAGGCTACCTCTTGCTGCTAAGGTCACTACCCTTTGACAAAAATGGCCTCTGACCTCCCCAGCCCCACAATTCTGTTGTGACTGACCCTGAAACCCATGAAATTCAGGGGCAGACATTGCTTTGGAAGGTTTAGATAAAGCTGACTAACATGGGAAGGGCTCGTGGTATGCACCCATCTGAAAAGGTCTGGCAGTTCTTTGGTAGAGGATGCAATTTATTCTGTCCCCCTCTTTCATTGAAATCCTAATCCTTCATATGCTACCTAAAGTGGAAACTAAAACGCACTGATGATGAATAACAATGTGCCTTTAAAGGGCAGTAACAGTTTTCTAGTCTTTATTTTTTAGGTTTTTTAATTTAAAAAAAAGTAATTGGCAATAGACAAGTAAAATGAGTGCTTTGCTGTGCTGTGTAGTAAATCTAAGCAGGCTTATGCTTTATGCTAGAATCATAAATCACAACAAACAAAGGATTATTTTTACTCTCAAAAGCTGCATTAGTGTACACATGGACATGACTCAGAAGAAATGGTTATGCACTTCAGGCTGGATTTTGTTACTCCTTGCTGTCCAATGACTGTGTTGTTCCGATTTTGTATATCAGTTCAATTCATTGTGGCTAGAAACCCCTAACCAGAAAATTCAGATCCTGGTTTGGGTCTGCATCTTAAACATATGCAGGCATACACCAACACGTCTTAGCACCCTCAGTGTTCTTTGGAGTCACTGTCCATCTGCAGATGAAACTTCCCTGCCCCGGTGGTATTTTCCACCATGGAGCCAATCGTTTGTGAGATGAAAGTTTTCTCTTCGTGACCACGGAGTACCTCCTGATTTGCTGCTGAAGCAATAAATACTTCAAGGAGAGACTGACCGCAGCTTGCTCTGAAGTTTTATTATCATGGTTTTTTTGTTAACTTCGATATATGGTTTTCTGCTATCTGGACAATGAATTTGGATTGTAGGGCACCCTGAGTATGGAAACACTACATGTCTTCTCAGTGTAGTTTAAACCTACGGTCTTGCAGAGCACTTCAGAGACATAGCTCACCTTTGCTCTGTCACCGCAGGCTCTCGCCCAGCCGCGCTGGTGCAGCCCACCCGCCCCTCCCAAACAAAACATGGCAGCAGCATGGCACTGGCATCTCGCCTCTGCACTGCCCTGGTTGTTCACACCCACAGCAACACCCTCCAAAAAATATATCAACCCCTCTGTGAATGGATACGCAGGCAGTTTTGGGAAGGTGGCCATGCTGCCCGTGGGGGGTGGTTCTTCATAGACTCGGCATCATTTACGTTGGAAAAGACCTTTAAGATCATCGAGTCCAACTGTAAACCCAACACTGCCAAAAGTCCACCACTAAACCATGTCCCTAAGTGCCACATCTACACGTCTTTTAAATACCTCCAGGGATGGTGATTCAACCACGTCCCTGGGCAGCCTGTTCCAGAGCTTGACAATTGTTTCGGTGAAGAAATTTTTCCTAATATCCAATCTCAACCTCCCCTGGCGCAACTTGAGGCCGTCTCCCCTTGTCCTATCTCCAGCCACCTGACAGGAGAGACCAGCACCCACCTCACTGCAACCTCCTGTCAGGCAGTTGTAGAGAGCGATCAGGTCTCCCCTCAGCCTCCTTTTCTCCAGACTAAACAACTCCAGTTCCCTCAGCCGCTCCTCGTAAGACTTGTTCTCCAGACCCTTCACCAGCTTTGTTGCCCTTCTCTGGACACGCTCCAGCACCTCAGTGTCTTTCCTGCAGTGAGGGGCCCAAAACTGAACACGGTACTCGAGGTGCGGCCTCACCAGTGCCGAGTACAGGGGTACTTCAAATGGACGTGGAGAATTTTCGTGTACCCCCCCGACTCTGGCGGGTTGGACTCGAGAAACAGGGTTTTGTTTTGCTGCCAGACGTCAGGCGAAGCCAAACCAACACGCTGTACGTCGAGCAACCCGAGGGCGCTCTCCCGGCCGCCGTGGCCTCCCGGGACTCGAACCGGCGGTACTCCCCACCCCGCTCCACCGCCCTTCTCGCCCGGGGCCGCCCGGGGCCGCCCTGCGCGGCCTACAGCACCCATCGTGCCCCGCGGCACCAAAGCCCCGCAGCTCCCTCCGCGCCCCGCCGCCCCTTCTTCGCTTGGCATGCTGGGACGCGTAGTCCCCTGGCCTCAATCTCCTGCCGTCGGGCGGGCGGCCAATAGGAAGGCTCGGAGGTGCACGCCGCCGCCCCCTCCAGCCAATTAGCGGGCGAGCGCTGCCTGCCAGTCAGGGCGGTTTCCGAGGCGGGGCGTCACGCGGGGTAGGAGGTCAGGGCGCGGCGGGGCGGCGGCTGCTGCCGGCGGAGCGGAGCGGGCGGCGGGCATGGAGCTGGGAGCGGTGCTGGAGGCCGTGGAGGGGCACGGCGGCGGCGGTGGCCCCGAGGCCGTGGAGCAGGTCCTGGCGCGGTACAACGAGGAGGTAACGGGCCGTTGGGGAGGGCGGGCGTCTTGTCTTGTCTCCCTCTTCCCCCCCCCCCCCAGCGCCTCCCCCGGCGGTGTCGCCGCCCCGTCCCGCCCTCGGCAGCACCGCCGGGGGCCCGGGCTGGCCGGGGTTCTTGCCGCTGCCCCCCCCACCCCCGCCCTGGGCCGGGCTCTGCGGTGGGTCCCCAGCGGTCGCCGCTTCTGCTGCCGTTCCCCCAGCTAGCGGCCTGCGCCCGGTGTGGCCTCGGCGCTTCCCCGTGTGGTACCGGGGCGGGGAGCGAGGGCAGTGCCCAGGGGAAGGCAGACTCTCCCGGGAGCACAAAGCCAGCCGTGTCGCCGGTAAAACAAGCCCGTTGCCAGGCTCCCCCCCCCCCCCCCCCAAGCCTCTTGTCTTGCCTCTACTTGACCCCGCCAGCCAGGTAGTGTAGCGGGTTGTGGGTGACCAAGCTGTTCCACAGCCTTAGGTTTGCCTCAGAAGTCTCTCGACCTGCCTAGACCTCTTGGAAGAAGCCGGACAGGATAACGCCGGAGCCTCCTGGATGCCGTCGTCGTGTACCTGCTCACCTGCCCGAGGCAGGCCCTTGTCGCCGGGTCTGGCCGGCTTGAGGGAGAGCGGCCTTCGGGCCGCTTCGGTGGTGACCGTGTCCTCTGCAGCGGGAGGGGACGTGCGTAAAACGGTGTAAAACGGGCCAAACCTTACTTGATGGTTCTGTGTTTCTGGCCAAGCAAAGGGGAAAGGGGAGACAGCAGGGTTACAACAGGTTGGGCTTTTAATGCTGACAGGTATTAAAGAGTACCTGGTGTCTGCCACCATTACAGCGTGATCTGTGTACGCTAAGTCAAGAAGTGAAGGGATTTCCTGGTAATGTTGGGAAGTAGAAATTGGAGTGAAGCTGGGTGTTAGGTGGAATTTTACATATTTTTTTTTTCTCCTGCTCTGATAGGGACATTTTGACACCTAGATTTTAGTAGAGCAGTATAGTCCATTTCTAAAGATCATGTCTCAACCCGTCAGGTGTCTGTCCTTTGCGTAGACGCTTCTGTGACTAGTACACGTCTCTAAAGCTGCTACTGGCTCAGAGTTTGGCCTTGGATGTAATTTAAGTGCAGTTGTGTTGACGTAACTATCTGCTGAAATTTAGTAATCTGTTACAGGAACAAACATTCAGGTTTTTAGTTAAAGATTACTAGCCCTGTGATTAGGGGAAAAGCCAAATGAATGTGGATTGGTGTATGGTTAATCTTCAGCCTCCAAGAGATGGCTTGAAGTTTGCTCTCTTGCGTGCAATATATTTTAAGTCTAACAATGGCAGTAACTGATATCTTCACTCAAACTTGAGGTTCTAGAAGCAGCTTGAGCAACAGTCTTGACGTAGGCTGCCATTGTGCACCTGCAATTCAAATGTAGAGATTGGTGCAGGTGCAGGGCACTTTCTCTGAAGGATTGGTAGATCTAGAGTTCATTAGACACATCTAACTGTTTTAACTCGCTGACCTCTAAGGTACAGAAGAAAGATTCTGACTGAGGAAGCCTTTTATCTCCTGTCTTCACTCTTGAAAGTGACCCTTTGTTAAATGTGTTCAGTCAAAAAGCACGCACAAACATAATTTCTTAATTTTGCTGTACTGGATTTTATGCCTTCTCATCAGCTTCCGCAGATAAATTATTTAGGCTTAAGTTGACTTTTCAAGGACAGAGTGATGGCTGGTGTGGTTTCGGTTCTGGCATTTCAAGTCTTCAAATGAACCCTTGGAGTTATGTGTGTAGCTAAATACCACTTTTGAAGTGGGATGGGAATCTTTTAATACTGTCCCAATATGACATTTTTCTTAGTGTGTTTCTTGTTGAGAAGTTTGCCTCAATGTTTCCTACATCGCTTTTCCTGTGCAATGCATTACTAACTCGGATATATTGCCTGTGGGCCAGCAAAGACTGGGAAGAGTGCTCCAGGTTCCCAGTCTTTACCCATGCCTGTTCTGGGGTTTAGGTTGCCTTAGGTTTTTTTCCAAATAACAAATTAAATACGCTTTAATTGAAGAGAAAGGATGGACTAAGTGTAGTTTTAAGGTGCAGGTGGCTATAGAATAACTATAATGAGAGAAAGTAATAGGTCTGCTCTTGCTTCTCTATGCTGTCCTGTTTGCAATGATCGTTCCAAATCTCTGCTCCTCCAGGGCTTAGACTACTTACGCTGTTGCTAGATTTCTTTTTTAAATTTCCAAAAATGTTCATGTGCGAATGTAAAGATTGCCTTCTCTTGGTTAATTGCTCGTCATTTAATGTTCACTTGCTTTTGGCTGGCATTCTGCTGAACTTGTGTGGTTCAGTGGTGTTACAGGGAGCTCTGTAAGAGAAGAGCAGGGAATTATTTTCCTACCATCCTCAAGGATCTAACTGATATTGGTAACCCTTTATGGTAGGGTAGATGTCCAAGGCTTTTCTGTGAATTGTGAGCATGCGTCATGAAAGGTAAGAGGCCCACTAGTGTGTTATGGAGGGTCACTTTTGTTTTTCAGTCACTTGCGTGATGTAGCAAGTTGTTTATTAGAAATAACAGAAATTGAGGTTTTAATTTTTTTTAGAAGCTGTTCATCATGCTTAATCATTTAGCTTGGAAGTTTTAAAATGTCATTAAAACAATGTGCTATTACTGCTGGTTTCTTTGATTGATGGAATGAACTTCATGTCATATGAGTAATATTTCACTAATAACATACTTCAGGATACTAATGTAGAACTAGAGTCAATTACTCTTTGAAGTGTTTAACAGGAAATAAGTATTCCTTGTTAGACCATGTCTATCTTGCATTTAACTGTACCAGAGAAGCAAATACCTTGGTAATGTGTTTTGGAAATTGCCACAATATGGAAACAGGTAGTTTTTGTAGTAAGGGTTATTTGATTTGTACTACTTGTTTTCTGGGCAAGGTTATACCATGGTTGTTCTGGTTTGGGATGCTTTAAAGTGCAGTCAGAAGCTGGTAAACAAGAAATGCTTGGGGAAGAGTCTGAGTAATACGGTATTTGTAAAACACAAGGCTATCGCTAACATTTTTCACCCTGTGAAGCGCCATGTGCAAGGTTGTTACCTTGCATCAGAAACACAGCCTGCAGATAATGCCTTGCTTTGCACCAGTAATAATTGTGGAATTGTCGGTTGGACCTACTTATTAAAGCTCTTGCTGTTGGGTAGAACGGGAAAAGGACATGAGTTGACATGGTTATGGCCTCATTATCTGAAGCTGGTTTTGACCAGACTCCTAAAATTTTATAATAGTTTTGCAGGTGTTACATACTTAGCAGCTGATGTTCATGTAACAAATCCAGATTCTTCTCTTTCTTTACAGAATCGGACTGTTTTCAGATTTGATCCAGCAGATGAAGACAAAAGAAAGGTAAGTAAAATAGGCTATCGAGCTTCATACCTGCTCTGGTTAGAAGTATAAAAAAGTAAAAGCAATGTCTTAATTTAGCTGCCATTGTGAAATGGTGCAAGTAGTGATTATAAAGATCTGTTTTAATTTTTGTTTCTTCAGTGCAAGAGACATGACAACTACCCATTCCCCCTTTTTCTGAACGAGAAAAGCAAATTCCCCTAGCAAAACCCCTTGTCTTGAATAAAAGTAGTAATGGAAGAGCCCATAAATAATTTTGTTGGGTACAGATTTGGGATGGGGTGAAGGAATAAAGAAACTCTTTTGTATCTACTGAGATAAAGATTTTGCAATACATTTTTCCATTTTCTCTCTTCTCAGCAGGTAGCAATATCACAGATATATTTCTTGTGTATGTTAGATACTTGGATAATATTAGAGATTAAGATCAAGGGATAAGTACAGAAGGCGGCTATGGAGCTGTAAGGGAGACAGAGCTACTACAGAAGCCTGTTAATCCAAAGGTAGCTGTAAGCAGCACTATGTGGAATGTCCATGTCAGGTTACAAAAAGGGGAAGTGTTTGCGTGCTATAGCATGGAGCTGTACAGGTGTGTCAGGGCTTAACAGGTCCCTTGAGATCCACCCACAGCCTTGCATTTAAAGCTTGGATGTTGATTTTTTTTTTTTTAATTCTTTGGTTTTTTCTGTTGTTGTTTTTATGGCATAGTATCTAATGACAAGACCCTTCCTTTCTTTTCTCTAGTTTTTGGGCTGATTTGCATGTTTTTTCAGAAAATGTCCATTAGTGAATGAGGCTGCATGTTTCTGCTATTTGCGAAATAAACTCGGAGCTTGAAATCATATTGCAAGGTTTCTGCAAGGATACTTTGTCTCAAATTGGACACACGTCAATTCATTCCATGATTTTGTGCAAAATCTAAATATTTTCAGGTATTAAGTCTTTTTCTGGTAGAAATGGGTGGGATGATAAATTTCTCTATCCTTTGCATTTACAAAACCATCAGTTATGTGTAGTGTAATCTTAAGTTACAATTCTTCATTACACAGATGACTCGAAGACCCATTAGCTTCGCTTTATGGCTTTACTTGAAGCTGATGTTCAGTAATGTGGTGATGGACTAGGTGTGTCCTTTTTGATCTATAGAAGAACTCAGATGGGATCTTGATTTGATTTTC
The DNA here is from genome assembly GCF_964188355.1 of Buteo buteo. Taxonomy (NCBI): domain Eukaryota; kingdom Metazoa; phylum Chordata; class Aves; order Accipitriformes; family Accipitridae; genus Buteo; species Buteo buteo. The sequence goes on along the minus strand of NC_134189.1, from coordinate 5,260,203 downwards.
TTATTGTGTTTGTGTTCTTCCCTCTCTTTCCTCCCCATCCCTTCCACCTCTTTTTACATTGAGAATGAGAAAGTATCTTGTCTGGAAAACTGAATACTAAGTAGAGAACATAGGAAAGGAAAATAGATCAGAAACCAAATTGGCAAAAGCTAAATAAAGACAATGAGTGTTGAGGGGTATGGAGGAGTGTATGACTTTGTGTGTGGTTGGGTTTTTCATTGGTTGGGGGTTTTTTAACAGCTACTCAACTGCACATGCTCAGTATCCTTAGTATCTGTAAAACATTGAGCACTCTCATTCTTCAGTTAAGGTAAGAAATAAAAATGCTTTAAATTGAAAGTTAAAATAGTACATGCTCTTGTTAAGACCAAACTACTCAAGTTGTCACCAAAATTAATGGGGGTTGCTCAAAGACTGCATGATGTAGCCTTATGCTAATTCAGAAACAAGTTCCATTTTTTTGTTTCGTAAAACCAAAATACACTTAATTTGATAGTATTTGCAGTTCTGCTGCTGGTAGCTTAGAGTGATTGCAGTGAAAGAGTCTAGACAAAGGATCACAATCCATAATGAGTCATGTAGTAGACTCGAAGTTCATGTGTGGGGGCAAATACAGAGGGATTTCAGGATTTTGTCTTTGGTTTCTGGTGCTACTGGAAATTTGTCATATAACCTGATGAATGCAATACGTACTTCTTACCAGTCTCTTGCTGCATATTGGGTTTCTTCATGCCTAGGAGTAAATTTGCTTTTAGTTATTTACTCCAGCAAGCCTCACAGACTTTCTAAGTCATTCATGTCTATGCAAGAGTGTAAGTAAAATATCAACAATAGCAATGGAAGTTTTTTCTCTGCCTCACCGCACAGCTTCAGCCATGACCTTAGAATTACAGCAGGGTTGTGTCTATAGTGTAACTGTATCGTAACATAGGTGTAACTGTGCTTTATGCTTTTCTAGGTTGGGTACTGGTAGGGAGAGGACAATCCGCATACAACAGTGACACTGTAAAATATGAAAGACAGAAAGGTCAAAACTGTGGCTTGACTATAGAAGCTGGGTAAATCACACAGCAAAAATTATAATGTCATAATACAGCTATCAAATCATGATGCTTTAGGCTGTAAACTAATGAAATCACTGGTGAGTTTGGAATACTGAACTCCAGGAAGAAGGTAGGTTGTGTCCTCTAGAAGGCAGGAAGAGGTAATTCTATCAAGCTTGTCTATCTGAATATAGCCACAGGACTTTAATAAATCACAGGATGATAAAACCCACGAGATTGTAATGTGAGCTGTTACTTGTCCTGGTTGTTTTGTTTAACGATGTATGTATCTGCATTGGCTATATGATGGGTACTATGGATATAAATCAGTTGGCAACCTGTGTTGTACTGAGTGATCTACTCGGATACCAGGCAGATCAAGTTGGTGCTATTCCTTCTTAACTTGTCATATACTAATAAAAACCCAGGAATTTCTGAAAGCCTGTTTTCAGTTTGTGTGTGTAAACAGCACAGAAATTGCCAACCAGAGGTAAATGTGTTTTGAATAGCAGCTGAAATTAAGGCAGTGTGGTTGCTTCAGAGGAGCTTAACCAGCTCTTAGAAATCTAAAATATTTATTTGTCTCAGCCAGCCAAGAAGTTCTTGACAGTGTTTTGCTGGAAAAGGTTGAGTCTTCAGAACTGCAACACTTCACAGCAGGGTGGCATGGTTGACAAAAACGGTTGGTTCTTTAGTTCTGTGCTGGAATCAACTCCAGAAAAGAATATCTGGTAATTTGACTGGGCAGTCACCTTGGAGAGTGAGGCGTAGTGTCTCCCTCTCAATGTGGCACAGTGGGCACTTCAGCTCAAGCCTCACATGTACTAGTACAAAGAGGAAAGGTTTTTTTAGAACCACTTTCTCATCATTTAATAGCTTTGTTCTCCATTATTTATACCTTGACCTGTCCAAATGCTGCTCCTGAAGTAGCAACACATTTGTGCTGTTTACAGACTTAAAATGGTAAGAAAATCACAGCACTGTTGGTGTCCTGGAAACATCTATCAGTACTGATTCCCTAGTTAGCCACAGCATTCCACAACTGGAAGGAGCTACAGCACCATTTGCCTAGGTGATATCACAGAAAAAGTACATCTATCCAAGATAGCAAGCAAGACTGACTTTTTACATTAGATGAAGATGCTGAGCTTGGGGGAGGAAGGGAAGAAAAGGAAGCAGCAGCCAAATGCAAGAATATTACTCATAAGCCATATTCTTACCTGAAATGGTAGGGTCTTCACAACTGACATAATTCCTGTTCAACTCCTTATGTTTTGTCTGCTTCACCTCTTGTAGTACTTAAAACATCTCGTTTCTACTCTACTGGCTCCAGCTTACTGTCTTGGGTCAGTCCTGTAATACAAATCTTTAAAGTTGAGATCAGTTTTCTTGATTTATTGTTCAGGTTCAATTTGAACATAATGGATCAAGGTCTCCTCTACTGTGAAGAAAATCACTAAAACAATCTTTTCCCCTGCATTGCTGAATGTTTTAAAGGTGTTGAAATAGGTGATGGTAAATCGTATCAAATGTATTGTGGGACTTTTCTCTCTTAATTAAACTCATGATGTAGAGAGATTCCTTAAGGCTGTGGACTGTACCGTATTTGAACTTTGGAAGGATAGAAGCAGTAAAGTATGTTGATGGAGCAAGATGCTGTCACGCTCTAAATCTCAGAAGAACCTCGTTATTAGATAGTGCTGTTGACACTGTGACACTTCTGGGAGGTCTGAAGGTTCCTGCAGCCACAAAGGCACAGAACTTTTCTCCTCCCAGTAACTTCGTTGCAAGCTTGTAAAGTCTTTTAGTGAATGTCCTATAAAAATATTAAGCTCAAGCGCTCCTGTGGGCACACTGTGTGGTATCTTAGTATTAATTGTTGTTGTTATTGTTCTGACTTTACTGAAGCCCCTTAAGGCAGTACCGGTCTGTAAGAGAAGAAAAGTTACTGAGTGTCCTTCATTAATACTAAGCATTTGTTCAATTCCCTCTGGTCCTGCCCACTCCAATCCAGCATTTTTTAGTTTTTACATCTCTTAAGGTTTATGTCAAGCCAGTGAAACCCATCTTTCCTTTTAAAACCCTTCTTTCACCACTGGGTTACAGAGGTTATAAAGGGTTTTCCCTCTCCCTGTTCAGTGGGGAGGGCAAGGAGGGCTGCTGAGAGTGCAGCTATGCAGAAGTTCACCTTTCTGTGACTCTGAACCAGGTGTTTATCCCACCGGTTCTGACATGGGTTGCTGTGCGTGCTCCTCACCTTACCTGTGGAGTGCCGTCTAGCCTAAGCTCTCACACGTCCAAACCTGCGACTTGGAACTCTGCCGTGTCAGAGCTGGCAGGTTCCTGCCAAACAGGCCACCCTCCCGCTGTTGATGCGGGCTGAGCGATGAAGTTCTGAAGTGAAGCAGACTGCATCCTCAAGGAATACAAGTGTGCACCTTCCCTCCCTGCCCACATCTGTCCAGAAAGACTAGGCAAAAATTGGGCATGGCCTTTTCATAGGAGGTTATCTAATTGTCCCATTATTCAGCACAGTTGATAATAAGCGTTACATAAATGTTGTCTTGACTTCCAGAGAAAATGAAGTCTTGAACTAACATTTCAAATACTCTTCGGTTTACTTTCTTAATGCCTTGGATGCTTAACTCTGAAACCTAATAGCAGAATAAAACAATTATTTTGTTATTTTAATGCTGCTCCTGTTAGCAGAAATGATCAGCCAACATTCTTATTCAGCATTTCCAAATTATGCCTCTTTGCTCCTGGAATCTCTTATCTCTGACTTGCCAAAAACATAGCTTCTCTTTGGTTTTCTGCAACATTGATTTGCATAATCTACTGAAAATATAAGAAACGTGTAAAATGCTTGATTTTGCCTTATATGAGATAGAGAGGGTCTTGTGTTTTAAGAGAAGCTTCTGAATAACTTTGAGGGCCACAGAAACTTAAGAGTTGTAAAAATTTATGTGCAGTTCATTGTGGTTACTGCGAACATTCCTTTCATCTACCTGAAAATTGGGCAGAGTCTGATATGAATCTTCATGTTTGAGTAAAGTATAAGGTAAGTTTGAGGAATAGATAACAATACAGATGGGGTAGACAATAGCAGACGTATACGACCTGTTGGGGAAATACAGTTCCATGTGAACTTTCTGTTTGGCAGTACCACTGATTTCATTAACCATTCTCACCACTGAATGGCTGCAGAATTAGGCTGAATTGAATTAAGAATGTACTTCTCTTGAACCACTAGAGACAATTTAATTAAAATTGAAATTTGAAAATGTTGAAAAACGTGTCAGAAGACAAAGTGAACTAGATGGACTTAAGCCAGTGCAGGAGAAGGAAAGCATGACCTGGTACCACTTATGATGTTCCCATTCTCCTAAATAAATTATGTGTTCTGGCACATAATACTTGATGAGGCCAAAGATATGGTGGCTTCTGGTTCACCCATGCTAAAAGAGTGAGCAAGCACTCACTGTTAGGCCTATGACTTTCCCTTCCTAGCTATTAAAGAAGAGTGGGAAGGACACATTTGATTTTTGTGGATGGTTCTTTACAAAGCTTGGTTTTTGTTTAAGTTAAGCCTAACAAGTACAGTAAGAATTTAGTTAAGTCTGATGTACTTGTATTGCTTCCTGTGTGCTAATATCACTTGCTGTTCCATCAAGAGGGATGTATTTATGCCTTGAAGTATACAAAGAAGTCTTAAGAACATTGATCTTGAGAAATGAGTGAAGGCAATACAAAACCAAGCGCACCTCCTGTGTTCTGCTGTTGTAGAATTTCTGTTCCTGATGGACTTTTCTGGCAATTTTGTTAGTAATATGCTCTGTCACCGAGGTAGATGGAAAATGGGAGCAATGTGGTAGCAACTTGTATTTCCAAGTCAATGTGACAACAGTTTGGGGTTTTTTCACTTGTTTTAGTTTAAAATTGATTGCTAAGAAGCGTACCTCTCCTGGTACTTACGGCATCTATGGCATAATTCAGAAATAAAGGTGCAGAAAAGAAGATATAAAGTAGGCATTCTATTTCTGTAATGTTTAGCAGAACTTTTGTTGTTCACCTTTGAATTGCAGCTTCTCTAGCACTGAATAATCTGGGTCTAAATTAAATGCTGTATTTCAGCAAGCAGTGGTGTTTGCTTGGATTTGAATACTTGCAGAATGGAGACTATATTCTCTTGTTCCTCCTCTAGTCCAAAGGCCTGTATAAGTAAAGAGAATGATTTGCCAAAGAGGAAGAAGCAAATAAAGGGAAATTGTCTCCTTTTCTCACCAAGACATTTATTACTCTGGTGTTGAGAAGCTACAGTAAATTCAGCTGACGTAATGTAGTCAAAGTTTAGTGGTCTGTGAATTGAAAAAAGTGAATATAGGTCAAGTGTGCTTTCTAAACATCTTCAAACACAAAGAGAGGAGGTGGAAGAGGACCTCACATGCAGACACCCAAGGACCAAAGAGCAAGATCGTGAAGTACCCTGTTTTGCACAAGCACCTAGTATCCCCAGCTGAGGTTGAGCCTGGAAAATATAAGCCAGTAAATAAAGACGGTGAAAGAAAATTGGAAGTAAAGAGATGATACCTTTTTGCCTAAAGCCACACAATAGGTGTGTGGCTGAATAAGGAAGAAAACACAGGTTTCTTGTATCTCAGGATATTGCTTTTTCTATAGGACCGTGTTGCTTCTTAGTATCAAGCATTTATGCTATCGGGATAAAGGACCAAAATAGGTTAATATTTTACTCATCGAGACAAGATAACAAATGGGTGTTTCTGAGCTTCCTGCTTTTAACACGCAATAAAATTTTAAAATGTTTTACTGTTAGTCACACTACAGCACAGATAAAAGGAACAGTGTGTTTTGCTCTGTCTTAACGTTACTATTAGCATGAAAGCTGAGAATTCTTGAATTTCAGAGAAGTGAATGTATTTTACAATTAAAAAAAATCTTAAAAATACTAGAAACTGCCTTGATTCTGTGCAAAAGTATATGAAAAAACACTTCCTGCTGTAGCATGACTGATAAAAGTCAAACACCCTTCTGAATGTTGAAAGGATAGAACTCAAAAAAAGAAATATTAAAGTCATACAGTAGTTTAGGGGATAGCAATAAAACCCTGGAACTAGGACAATCGCCATGTATTTTGTGAAAGGGGAGGTACCTTGCTGTCTGAATTCTTTCACTTGCTTTCATTTCCAGCCAAATAACATATGTGCCCCGTAGTTTATGCTATGCTAATGGCCTACAGGGTGGTAGAAAAAGCACCACCTAAAGAAAATGAAAAGGATAATACTTTTGTGGTCACGTCCTTTCCTGTTTCTCTTCTGTCTGTGCATCGCTTCCCTCGCACTGTTAAGGAGAAAGCAGAAAACGTGCTGTATAGCATTTGGTTTTAGTTGTCTGCAAGGCAATTTCCTCATAGGATGAATTTTGTTTTGTTGCTTCAAAACTTTCCATGGATAACTCTTCAACTATAATCAGATGCTCTATTTTTGCCTAAGCTCCTGTTGGCACTTGAGATCAGCCAGCAGTCGTTCCCTGTCATGGATCTCAGCAGTATTGCAAGTGGCAGTTTCATAACTGAATGCTGGCTCCTTTAAAATCACTCTTGATGGCTCACCAGGGTCTAACTCCAGAGACCTTTGTCAGCAGTTCCCATGTGTTTTTCACTTATGTGAGTCTTATATCTTAAAAAAAAAAAAAAAACAACCTGTATTTTGCTGTAATGGCTAGGAAGCTTAGTAACCTGTTCTTAAGTGTGTGAGGGCTTAGTTGTTAATATAGGATACATAACACTATAATTAATGCTTTTAAAAATAAACTTTAGCCTTGCTTGTATTGTGAAATCTTTTATATAGCCAAGGCTTCAGGAATATGTAGGAAATAAAGCGCCTTACAAGCACAGGGATGGTTTGATTTTTTTTTAAGTATGTTGCTAAATCTAAAAAAAATGCTTGTGTTCTATTTAGTATCTATCTTCACTACAGCTGTTCAGAGTTAAGAATCTTCTGTTGCTGCATTTCACTAAGATTTGAAGCCACGAGATGACGGTTCTTATAATCTTTAATTAAATTGCAGGGATAGTCTTCAAATGTATGGAGGGAGGGTTAGGCTTCCACCTCCCATGGCAAGTCAGTGGGAGTTTGGTGCCCTTTGGGATCTCCCCTGCAGTGCTTTTGACACGTTGCAGTGACACTTCCAGGGCAGCAGGTGGGTGCAACTTAGGGGGAAAAAAAAAATCAGTCTGAATTTGGGAGGATTGGTCTCTTTGTAGTCAAATGAGCATTCAGGTTTTATCTGACTGAGATTAAAGACCAGAGCGCCAGATGCAAGATGTGTATAGGCTCTGCTGCTAACAAAAAGGAGTGGAAACTCCCCTTAATTTCAGTGGGTATTGATCAGATCGGATAACTTCTGAAGTGATGCTTGGTATTCAAAGTCCTAGAAGAAACCTTCAGCACTATGTTGTTGTGAAACAGTTAATGAAAAATCAGATAGGTTTTTGTGCTGCATTTATTTACTGATAAGGCAGTCTGTCTGGCCCACTGTGTCTTTGAAGTGTTCATTCAGCATCTTGGTTTGGGGAAGGCTGGTAACTTGGCTTCTCGTGGTGTTGTTATGGTGCTGTTACACAGTTCCTGAAGAGAGGGGAGAGTCCACTTGGTGAACCAGCTGTTGAATTCGGGTAAATTATTACAGACCATGTTGTAGCAGCTGATGTCAACAAGGAAGACTTAAACGCTAAGTCTAATAGAAATGTGCTTTAAACAGGGAGCAGAATACACTAGCCTTTTTCTGGAGTTCTCTGAACTGTCCATTCAATTCTGTGCTGCTCCTTAAAACCAAACGGGCTTTGTGACCGTTGCTTCAGCTTGCAAAGCAAAGTTAATTGTATGGAAAACTCTTAACAATAGAAACAAAATTCTTGTAAGAAGTTGAGCTGCAACCAGGTAATTTGGCTGTGGATCTAGACTGGTCATTTTTTGTTTCCTAGGCATTTTTTAAAAAATGCTTCAAAAGATGCCACCTTCAGAAACATTTTGTGCACGTCTAGTGTATTAGCTCAAGTCAGGGGGGTGTACAGGTTGGTGGGAGCAGTGTTAGGTTAATGTTGAAGAACTCTGAAAACTCTGTACTTGAGTATCGTTTTCCAGGTACTTGTCTGTGAAATTCCCATGGTAAGTACCTATATGCCTGTACAGGTGGTCGAATATGGATTTTTATACTGTTGCAGTGTCTATAATATTCTGATGAAGGTTTCTCATGTTGCCTGTGTGATAATAAGAGGTGGAGCTCACTGCTTGTTTTCAAACTCTTACTGGATTAATCTAGTCAGGGCTGTGGAGATGTAGACAAGGTCTTGGTTGTCTGGGTGGTGCTTTTGGGTGGGCTTCACCCCAGGACAAGCATACTAAAAATCGTATTGTGAGTTCCTACTGTCTGACTTTGTTTACAGATTGTCTTTTAACATTGTTGAAGACTTGTGTTGTTTTCTCCCTTATTCTTCTGGAGTGTCTGTTCTAGATTTGCTTTAGACTTAACCTTTGTTGTTGTTGTTGTTTTGGCTTTAATTGTAAGTGAGCACAGTAACAAAACTTGCTTGGATGTCCCAAGTGGAACTTTTGTTTTCAACTTTGGGTCAGGGTGGTGGGCTGCTCTGCTCCCCGCCTTTTATGTTGTGGTGATGGTGAAAAAAGTGCAGTTCCAGAGACCATTCCTAAAGAACTATTTTTCATTTTACTAGTATTCCCATGCTTTTTTTATCACTTTCTTATTGACATATACTGCCTGAGATCACAAAGTGAATTTCAGGTCCTAAGTGGACTTCTGCACTAGGGCTATTCAACTCAGTTGCTACTCTGGCTTCTTTGGTAATTTATTAGTGTCAATTGGCAAGACACAAAGCTTGGGGGGTGAGAAGCAGGGAGGAACTGTGCCCTGTGAGGTACGATGCAGTTTGTATTGCCGCTTATCTGGCACCGTCTTTGTAACTATACTTCTGGCTCTGGTACCCATGAGTAGCGGTGTTCTCCCGAGCTTAAGGCATGAAAACCCTATGGAGTCCTCCCCATCAAGCAGTCTCTTCTGTCCTGTCTTATCTTGCTTTTGATGGATCATCTGATTGTCCGTTTCTGTCTTATAAAAGGTAATTCTTCTGTAATTCAGATGTAATCATTCTGATCTGCAGATTCTTGGAGTGTTGTATTTTCTCATGCTGCATTTATACGATTAATGTTTACCCCTGCAGTCACGTCAGTATAAAGTATCAGTGAAGTATTTCAACTTCAAGAACAAGCTGTGTGGACAGAGCAGCAGTTTTGCTGGTTTGGTAAAAGAGCTACAGCCTAAGTCTTCCAATAAAACTGCACTATGTTTCTGTCTCAGAGGTAGTGTTTCTAAGAATCTTACTTAAGATGGGAGAAGTCCGTAAATTAGGTTGAAGTGGCAACACAAATTATAGCTGTTACCAAACATGGAGTACTAATATTTGTATATTGAGCAGCAGTTATTTTGGTTTGGTTTCTTTTCTCCCAGCCTCTTCACTGAAACAACCTCAGCTTACGATTATGCAGGTACTGTAGTTGTGACTGTTCTACCTTGATGAATTTTTGAAACCTTTCACTTCTCTCTAGCCTTGTTACTCTGGCTACTCAAGTTTTTAGTCCTGATGCTGAGAAAACCTCCTAACTGGCAATGGTGAATAGTATCTGCCATTTTGGCTTAATGCTTTTGCAAGTGTTGATGTATTTGGATTGTATCCATGAGGAAAACTGCTTTTGATGATCTTTGGAGGTCTTTTGCAGTAGTTTATCTTTTGAAGAGCTAATACAGAATACCTAGTTTCTCAAGTCAAGTCAGAAGAAAACTCAAAAGTTATATGGAAGCTTAGCAAAAGTAGTTTCCTATTGCCACCAATATTTTGATGCTAAAACTGTTCCTCTTGTTTGTTTGTTTGTGTTTGCATAGAAACTGTGTGAGGGAATTCTAAACATCCTTGAAAAAGACACAAAAACGTCCTGTCAAGTTGCCTGCCTGGAGGCCCTCCGGATTCTCTCCAGGGACAAGAAGGTTTTAGTGCCTGTAACCACGAAGAGGAACATGCAGATCCTTATGAGGCTAGCAAAGCTGGACATTGTGGAAGATCCTTTGGAGAGAGTGTCTGAATTTCCTGTTATAGTAGAAGCTTTAAAATGCCTCTGTAACATAATTTTTAATAGTGCTGTTGCACAGAAGCTCAGTTTGGAACTGAATCTTGCAGCTATGCTCTGCAATCTTCTGGAAAAGTGCAAGGACCAACAGTTCGTTGATGACATTAAATGCTTTGATTTGCGTCTCCTCTTCCTCTTGTCGCTTCTGCACACAGATATTAGATCGCAGTTGCGTCAGGAACTACAAGGGGTGCAAGTTTTGACTCAGGCTTTGGAAAGTTCCCTGAGTGTAAGGTGGACGGAAGAATATAAAGCAGCGGAAGATCGTGACAGGCCTCCACTATCTTTGCAAGAGACAGATTGTGCCATTGAGGCACTAAAGGCTCTTTTTAATGTAACACTTGACAGTTGGAATGTCCACAGTGAGGTAAGGCTTGGCTGAAGTGGTTTTTACATTGGTTTTGTTTAGCCTGCAAGAGCCAGAACGAGCAGGCAGATACTCAAAAGGCAGTTGTTGTCCAAGCCCCAGGGCAAGGATTCTAATACTTATTTTGATGGAATATGATTGCATTTTTCAGAATAGCAGCTAAGGTAGTCTTGAAATTTTGCGTCACAATTTCTCTCTATATGCAAAATCAGTCTGAGAAGATTTGTCTGAATTCTGATTGTGTCACGTATTGATGATCTTGGGCTTTCAAGAGGTGTTGAGTCTTTAATGCTCATTGCTTTGAATACCAAAATAACTTTTTTATTCTTGTTACTACTTAGACAAAAAATCTAATCCATACATTTTCTGTGTAATGGGAGAATAACCTGGATTATATAATGCAAATTAGAACTCTGTGTTTTAAAATAACAAATGCAAAGAAGACTATTTTATAAGGATGTTAGATTTCCAGAAGAAAATAAATGCTGTTCATTAATCATTAGCTGGCTAGGAAAAACTTTTTAATTTAAGTGTATCAGAGGGTTACAGTTCTGGAGATTGTGGACTATAGCAATAGGGTAATAATTAGAGCTGAGAAGTCTTCCTAGTTTTCTGTTTTTCTGGGCATGATGATAAGCACATCAACTCTAATTTTTAGCAAATAACTGAAGAAAAAGTGGTACTGTTTTTAGTATCTTTATCTCCCATCCTCCCAACACCAGGTTTGGACTTAAATGTGATCTTTTAAGATGAGGTCAAGTACGAGAACCAAACGCACTTTCATTGTTATGTCTTATGAATAAGATTTATCTTGTTTTTTTCATTATAACATCAGATCTATTTTTTTCTTAGACAAATATGCTTCCTATGTGTTGCATCCCTAAATTTATAAACAGAGATGATAACTGTTTTTGTTGAATAACCTAAGTCTGTGCTACAGTAATAGAATTATATAGGGAATCTTTCTTTTTAGTCCACATCATATTGTCTCTAAAACAATGTTGTTAACTTTTCACTGGGCATTGTAAATATGCAGCATATAAAGCTAAGCAGAAGTTTACAGTAGTTAAAATTGACAAATAATTGTTCTCTTTAGTGCATTGGACTAAACAGCAAATAAAACATTAATCATAACATTAAGGAATGTAAAACTTGAGAAGAGTCTGAAGCTTATCCTTTGCTTTAATGTCTCAAGGATATGCTGAATAAGAAAGCCTGAAATTTAAGATTGGGGGGTGGGTGGGGTGGAAATCAGAGAAGCTAATACTTCAAATTTCAAGGAAATATAAAGAAAGTGAGGGACTTTTCTCTTGTCTATAATCCTGACTTAGACCTTTGTGAAAAATATCTTTAACTTTGTCAGAGAAGGTTCTTTGTATAGGCAAGTGATTGTTCTGGAGGTAGAAACTTGAGTGGAGAAAAATTACCCAAAGTCAAGCGTGAATGTTTGCTAGTTCAGAGTTTGAGAAGTGTCATCTTTGTGATTAAGTTTTTCTGTGTGGAGGAAATAATTTCAGGTGTTCAGTTGGAAAATGAAGCTATGGTACATGTTCACCTCTTGAGAAGTAAGCTCTTGAAATCTGAATCTTTAAGTTGGTGTACTTTTACAAAATACTGGGAATCTTGAGATATGAAAAGCTCAGTTTACTGCAGAATGGCAGACAGCTGTGGTGTTACCTGATGAGGTTTTGTGTGGCTGCTGTCTGCGCAATGTGGGAGGTTTTGTCCCACAAAACTTTTCCTTCAGATTGGAGGAAATTCTGGTGTTAGTAACCTTATTTATTTATTTATTTACTTATTTGAATGAGAGTTTAAGACATTCTAGGGTGGGAGAAGCTTATTTTGTGTTTTGAGATAAAGCTTATGTAATAACTCTTTACTAAAAGTTCCTAAAAGCAAGGAACCTTTAAATTAAAGAGTTCTTTAATAGTTGTAAACTGTTAGCCAGATATGTTAGATGACACTCTGCTTAGCAAGTATCCCTGTGGAAATATTAATGATCTGTAAGAAGAGTAAACAACATGTTAATTAAGTGGGCTGAAGATGCAGAATTTGAAGAGATTGCAAACAGTAGAGGGGATGGAAAATAAAAGGAGAGCAGAGAGGTTAGGCGTGTGGGAAGAAAACTAAATGAGATCCATCCTAATGGGGAGAGAACCATTTGAAACACCAGTATTTAATGACTGGAGATGATTTCAAAGTAGCAAAGCCAGACAAGAGCCGCAGGTGGTACAGTTGGCAGGTTTGGATGCTGACGTTACAAAAGATGCATTGGGACGCTTTGTGCTAGGTCAAACACACCAGAACATATGACGGATGCCAAGAAGAGCTAATGAAAAAGGACGAGAACAATGATATACACAGTTAAGTGATTGCAGTTACCGGTGTACTTTTGTGCGGCTGCTGTCTGGTGGGAGAGTGGAAGGGGGAATTGCTTGGAGAGAGCAGAAGTAGGGCAAATAGGGTTGCTGAGAGTAGAGAACTTATTAAGGAAGGGGAAAAAAGGTATCAAGGGAACAGAAGCAAGTGAATTAGAAAAAGAAGCAGACTGGGTGGGGGAATCAAACTGTTGGCAGCAAAAGGTCGAAATGAGGAGGAGGCAAATTAAATGAAGAACACGTGTAATCTAAATGGATGAAGAGGCGACCGGGTGTAAATACAGGAAGGAAGATAGTAGTGGTACATTAGGAATAGTGGTATGAAATTGAGTAAATGCTTGTAACAGGGTTTTCTAGTAGTGAAGGCTCATTTGACTGGAAAAAAGTCCCCAGCAGCTTTTACAAGGCCTAGTTAAAAGGCCAGCATGCGACAGTTACATTGCATTAAAAGCGTTCAGTGAACTCTAAGGTACAGTCCTTTTATTGATAGGGATGGATGTTATGATCTAATAGGTATTTTCCATCTTTAATTTTTATTATTCTAGTGACCTGAAACCCCCACTTGCAATCTTCAAAATGAAAAAATATCTTCATAATTTATATTTATATAGAATGAATCTCATCAATTTCGTTACATGGCTGCCATCCTTCGACACTGCTTATTAACCACGGGCCCTACCGAAGATAAAACTGAAGAGTTGCACAGGTTGGTAGAATTGCAGAGCCAATCTATTTTAAAAGGTTATCTACTTTTTTTAAAAAAAAATTACTTTGACAAAAGGGGAAATCTGAGAAACAATGAAAATATTAATTTTGAGTAAAATATTATTAATCTTTTTGATAAAAGCTGTTTGCCCGAAATATTGTTAAGCATGTCCACTATTCTAGAGAGAAAGTGGCTGGCAAGATAGTTATTTTTGATCAATAATAATGAAGCTGACCTTTTTGAAATCATTTTGTGTGTGTGTGTATAACTGAGGATGAAAATACATATGGAAGTTGTAGGGATAGTGTAAATTGAAGTGGAATGCAACTTCTGTTGTTTTGCACAGAAGCTGGTGGAAAAACTGCATTTTGAGATTTTTGTGTGTAACTTTTGAAAATCTGATGGATTGGGATGGAGGTAACAAGTTGATATTTTATCTCTGATAGTTATAGACTGCTTTATTAAAAGTACAAATATCAGTTCCCAGGTAATAATCTTTATTTTCTTTCAAAGATGAGTGAATCATTTTGCAGTTTTAGGTGCATTGGGTTATTTTCCTCAGTCCTGCACCCAGCTGTTTGTTATGTACTTGCAGCCAATAATTCAATAAAAATTCAGAGTCGTTTTTGTGAGGTGGTGGTTCTCTGTTCAGTGTTACTGGATTTTTTTTCTGTGAAACCCTTATTTTTATCCAAGTAGGTCAGCTGTTCATAGGGCCTGACAGAATGGTAGCTTCAAACACTATCCCATGTTATCTCTTCGCAATGAAAGTTAGTGTTGCCATTTTCTTTTTCAGAGATGTCCATATATCGAAGTGTAGGATCTTTTGAAGATCTTCTGAACTAGCAGTCTCCAGGAAGAAGGATAGAGCTTTTCACACCCAGCAATCTTGAAAGTGTTAAATGAACTTGATTAAAATCTAGGAAAGCTCCTAGAGATCAACAGTCTTAGTAGGTGACCACTGAAATCCTACATCAGAGCCCTTCTCAGTTGGTGCAGACTAGTTTGGAATAATTTAGGATACCGCTGCAGTAGTTGCCATGACTAAAGTTAGTGCTGAGTGTGTCCTAAAAGGCAGTCAGTGTTTTCTCTTTGCTTCTGCTTATGGTGGGTGTTTTGTGCTCTCATCCTTGTTTAAGGGAGGGACTGGTGGGAATAAGTTCCCCACTGCTGGGAAAATTGAACAGATTTGGATAAATTCAACAACTACAAGAAGACAGAGATCATCCTTTAGCATTTAAGCTTGTACATAGTCAGCAAGACTGCCTGATATTCTTGTGAATTATTATACACCTGATGCTCTTCCTGTGAAAACGTGTTCTGTTTCCTTATCCAGGAATCTGACTAGTCTAATCACCCTGTAAAATATATCACCCTGTAAAATTTAATTATCTTGTGCTATTGCAAAAGGATGCATGTTATACAGGTCCTTTTGGTTTTAGCTTTTGCAAACACTTGCAGATGAGATCCAAAAAGGGCTTTATAGAAGTAGGCAGCTGTGGAGAATATGTAGTATTGGTATGATTTCTGTCCTTGCTTTTTTCAGTCAGAAGGCGTATTATGTGTAGAGGTGTTGCCCACATGGACCTTAGGGACACACCAAGTCAAGGCAAGGATTCTCCATAATTCTGAGTGGGGGAAGCAGAAAAGAAATGAGGGTGGCTATCGCTGCCTTCTGTCACTTCAGTTGTTTCCCCTTCTCCATCAGACTCAGTATAGCACTGCATCAGTCTTTCTGTTATGGTGGGAAAACACTTTTGTCATTCAAGTATTTCAGCCCATTTGCAGAACCTGAGTTTTGTCTTTGAATGCTACAGGATGCAATAAAAGCTGAATAATTTAATACGCTTTTCCACCAAGACTATTCATCACAGGGCAGCTCTGGAATAGAAAAGGTACAGTCAGAAGTAATGACCCTGCAAATCCTCAGAGGGATCAGGGGCATGGATCAGAGGGCCCCACTTCAGTCCCCTGGTATATTTGGTGAAGCAAAACTTCCATTCCTGATAGGAGCTTCAGTAATGAATGAGTAAACTTGTGTTAGCAGTCTATAGCTAACATAGCTAAAAAAATGAGGCTGCGTCATTGTTTTGGCTGTTCAGTATGCTAGATTCTGACCGTGCAATCTTTATTGCTAGAGATGAGGTGTGAGTTGGAGAGCAGAGTGCAACTTCTTGCTCTGTTTTCCACCTGGAGCCTATCAGTAAGGCAATTATGAAAATAATGTTAAAAATGGAATAAAATATAAACAGTGTTGAATGCAGAATAAACTTTATGAAGCATCAGGGAGGCATAAGTATGTTTCTTAGAGTTGCTGATCACTTGCACTTCTCTAAGTTTGTAAATCTGCAGAATGTAAGATGCTTAAATGAAGGGTTCGGGCAGCCTGTTAAAAGCACATTGTATGAATGCTTGTGCTCTGAATGTGTAAGTTGAGGATTTATTTTATGTGAGCATCAGGTGTTGGATACATGCCCTGAGCTGTGATGTACTGATAGTCAGCGTGACTCTATTTCTAATAAATAAGCAGAATTACCTATAAAAATATCTTAACTAATTTAGTACCTGGTATTGTTGTCATTATTGTGGTTCTGTCATGTCATTACTTAACGTTTGAATATGAACAGCTTAAAGCACCACATATTAGAGTGAGTGCCATTTTTGCCCACTAACAAGGTTTTAATCAAGGCATTCAGCAGCTCTAAATA
Organism: Buteo buteo; assembly: GCF_964188355.1. NCBI lineage: Eukaryota > Metazoa > Chordata > Aves > Accipitriformes > Accipitridae > Buteo > Buteo buteo. The sequence goes on along the minus strand of NC_134189.1, from coordinate 5,243,783 downwards.
GGCCTTTGCTTCTGAATTTGCATATCAGGAGGGGGCTGGGAGCATGAGTGGGTGGATGTCATGTCCCAGTGATTAATGATCTCTAGGAAGCCGAAAAGGGGAGAGTAATATACGCAGTATTTCTACCCCCTGGAGTAGGAATGCAAACACTATTGTGCAGATCTGTGCATAGTCACTGACTTCCTGGTAGCTGGAGAATTTCATACACTCCTCTACCACAAATAAAACTGTCAGTGGAGTGACAAAGATCAGAAAGCCGAGCTTCATTTATTGAAAAGAATAGCTCAGACACAGTGATCCAGAAAATTAATTTTGTAGGTGTTTGGGAACTTGGTTGTTTAATAAGAAACTGGTAAAAAGAGAACTTTTGATGAAAGGCCTGAAGCCACCAAATATTTGTTGAATTTCAGTCTGTTTTGTTCCTGACTATTCCTGAATTATTGGAGAGGAATAACTTCCATGATATAAAAGACATATCTTAAACAGGAATTAGAAACAAAACAAAGAGAACAAGCTTTCCAAAACGTAGAAGTTGTCTGAATGTCAATTGCTAAAAGAGCAAAAGGGAGATGGCACAATGTGGAACAGCCACCCAGTCTGATCAGACCAAAACCAGCACATTTGTTAGAAATCCTGTTATGTTTGATTGCCATGATTTGCTTTCTCTAACTAATTCTTTGTTAAAATTGTATTAATAGCATAAAAACTGAGGGCAGCTTCTAAGTAGATTATTAAAAGTGTTAAATGAAGTTGTTTGAAAAGTTTTGTCTATTCTTGGAACACTTCGCCAATCCTTGAAACATCGGTGCTCATAGTTTCGGTGATAGCTTTGAAGTCTGCTTACGTAAGCCTAAATAGTTCTGTAGTATTTCTGAATATATCCATTTATAAATTTAGTTCAGCATCAGCAAGTAAGTAATGACAGAATTCTAATTTTTGCAGCAACTCTGTAATTTAGCCCCATATTCAGGAAGAGTACGAACACAAGTCTGTATAATGAGGACAGGATAGATAGCAAACTCAAGGGATGTGTACCATACAAGAGACCCTTGCAAAGTAAGTTCCTTCTTGCTCCATTAAAGAGGAGGGAGGGACCCTGTGGTCTAATTTTAATCACTTAATGGATATTTGGGAAGTGCTCCTCTTTGTGCTTTGTAGAATGCAAAGACTGCCCGTTACTGAAAGGTAGTGCTGGTAAATAAACCTGAATCTTTTTTTAATGCGTTGAAAGCCTTCTGTATTTCCTATGCACTACAAGCTAAGTAAAAGTGAAAATATTTCAGGGGACCTGAAAAATTGCCACCACACCCCACTGTTATACGAGGAGGAGATGTTTTCTGTGGTGTACTTTGTCACGTTAATGATGGTAATATGGATGTGTTGTAAAATGTTTTACGTTTCAAGGAGGAAAAAAACTCTGGCCACTGCAAATCAATGTGAGAGTTCCCCCTGCTGTCCTGCAAGATCAGCTGCTGTAACACACTGCTGGAAGCTGTGCCTTATCTGTGGGATAGGATACTGTGGAGGCTGGAAGTAATAGGGCACTACTACAGTATAGCTTTTGGAGCTTTTGTCTTTCTTTTTCCTTGTTTGTTCCAAGAGCCAGCACTCAGGCGATAATGCATGCCACCTTCTTTAAAACCCAGAGAGTGGAAAATAAAGCATTGTTTGAGTTGCTGGGCCTCTTTTTGGTTGCAGTTGTACAAACAGTTTATGGTGAGTTGTACTCTGGTTTTAATTCTTTCTTTCAAATGAATAATGAATTTTTAAAATCTGTTTCAGCAATGCAGTCAACCTCTTAAGCAATGTTCCCGTTTCTTGCTTGGATGTTCTTATTAGTCCATCATCCCAAGAGGAAACAGATATAAAATACAATGGTATGAATATGGGAGCAATTCAAATTTTACTGGATTTCATGGAGAAGAGAATAGACAAGGTATGGGCTGCAAAGATTCTTCACAAAAGGGGCATCTTTCATGACAGCAAAATTGCACATACGTAAAGCTTCTTGCAAACCTTTTGGATAGTATTTAGCACAAATATGGATGTCCTTGCTTCTAGATTGTGAAACGCCTCAAAACTGAGAACAAATTTCTGTGAATATGTGAAGCATACTTGCTTGTGTGTGTGTGAGGATGAACATTTGGCTCTTTGTTTATATCTATGTAAAATTCATGTTTTGGCTGTCATATAGGACTTCATTAAATGGTTCATAGGATTTGAAAAGGAAAATTTGCTTTTTAAAATGTTTTATTTGTATTTGGTTTTATTTTAGGGAAGCAGCTATAGAGAAGGTCTGACTCCAGTTCTCAGTTTATTAACTGAATGCTGCCGAACTCACAGGAATATCAGGAAGTTTATCAAAGCTCAGGTAAGTAAAATATTCATCAAAATTTGAATATGAAGCTAGTGATAAACTTTTTGAGGTTTTGTACATCAGTGCAAGACACTGATATTTTAAAAGTATGAATGGTTTCATATTGAATTGCCCACAAAGTTCCCTACAGTATTTTTTTTCTCTTAGGTCTGACAACTGTCAGCTATAGAAATACTTTTTCAGTCATGTAAATGAATAGATATTATGGCTTAAGTTCCACAATACATTTTGTAGAGCTGTTAAATAATAATGTTAGGGATGTTGTAAAGCTGTGTTAATGTGGGTCGCCATGGATCATGTGACATAGAGGCAAAGAACTTACTGGGGTTTGTCCCCTTACATCCAGGATATCAAAAAGATTTTCAGTGCAGTTAATAAAACTTTGCAAAGCTGTGTGGTAGCCAGTGAGGCTACAGGTGTCTTCATGGGTTCTGCTTGAGCTTTAGTTTGACTTCAGCAGGCAGGAGTCATTGGAATTGAAACTTGCGTATCAGCAGTTCTGTCAGAGTAGAACTGTCCCTGGACAGAGGCAAACTTCAACACTTGGTCTCTTAAAATAGCTATTTAATACAGTACAGGCTGTGGGTAGGAGAAAAAGGAAAAAAGATTTACATGCCATGGTTAAAGAACTAAAGGATCTCTGTGGCTTGGTGCTTGGGTGTTGTGTTTTCTGCTTGTTTTGCTGCTTTTCCTGAAGTCAAGTGGAGAGAAGTTAAAAGATGAGCAAGGGAGAGGCAACTGAAACCAGCTGAGAAATGTTCTTTTTCCTAAGCTATGGTGATTTTTCAGGTTGCATCATAGATGCCACTCCCAGATCAAAGCTGCGCCTGAATTCATAAATGGAGTTTATAATGGAAAAGAGCATATATTTTCTGCCTCTTTCACCTATACCAGAAAAGTGTTTTTGAGGAATTTAAGAAACTTGTTCTTGCTGTTTGGTTTTGTTCGCTGCAGTTATTTCCGAGGATACTCTTCTGATCTGTTAAGTAAAAAAAAAAAAAAGTTGCAGAGCCAAACGTTCAGAAGTTAGAAAATGAAGTTGTCTGCACATTTTTACGACATCTCGGTGTCTAGATGTCAGGATATAATTGCATGCTGTCTCTTACCACAGGACCACTGCCTCATATAGTGCACAGAATAGATGGATGCTGCTAACTGCCTGACCGGATGTTTGATATTTTGAATTATCCTTATTGTTAAGTGTTGGCCTTAGGCTTTATTTGTTGTGCACTATTCAAATTCTGATCTGAAGACAGAATGATTAATTTCCTCATGGACTGTCCTATGGCACTCATCACTGTATTAGTATTAGAGTATTCTAAAAACATTAATTCATTCTTACAACACTCTGTGAAATGGCAGTCATGGTACTATCCCCATTGGGGAAAGTAAGTAGGGACAAAGTAAAATGTTTTTGTTAATTGTTTGAATACTTAGTTTGAAAAAGATGGGGTCTGTTTTTTTCAAAGCAGTCAATACTGTAATACTCATTTGTTTAAGTCTTGGTTCCCTGTGAGTCTGATTTCAGTAGTAATTGAGCAGTAATTTTGCACAGAACATGACATTTTTACGTTAGGCACCTAGAAGACAAAGGACCTGCAGTTTCTTATGGCAATTAGTGACATCTTTGGTTTCATTCCCTAGTAAAACACTGAAGATCCAGAATTCTTGCAGGAGTCTTCAGACCATTAAATATTTCATATTACATCCCAGATTTGTTTGCAGATCATATCATATCCTGTGAATGTGAAAAAATGAATGTAGGTTTTGAGTCCAAAGGCATACGCACAAGGAGGCAGAAGTTAAGTTGCAAAACCAGCCATATTTCAGGCACCTCTTGCTTTTCTTGAGGGTTGAAGTTAACAATATTAATGACATTTAATGAGAAAATAGTGTGTTTGAGGAAATGTTAAATAGTGTTTTCTCCAAAATCTTTTTGAAACATAGCTTCAGCTTTTAAAAGAGTGTTTTCTGGGAGAAGTATGCGTTTCCTCTATACATGTAGAGCCAATTTTTGAAATTCATGGTAGTAGAACTTGCAATGTGACTTTATTTTCCTGCTTTTTCACTATAAGTATATTCATTGTTCTGTATAAATTACACATCGTGTTAATATTGTATGCTGCCTTAAGCTGGTATTTTTAGTGCTTTTGCCAGATATTTGAGCAAAACAGAAGAAACAGAGAACACGAAGCTACTGCTGCCTCTGGGCCAACTATTTTGGGACACTCATTTGTGCTTTTAAACACCTAATAGTTGTCCTTTTTTTTTTTTTTTTTTTTTTAAATAAGTCTGTGTTTGGGACTGAGTACTCTTCTGTCCAGGATGGCAGGCTGGAGGGCCTGAATATGTTAAGAAGCAAGAGTCATTGCTAGTGCATGTAAGCATAGTTAGGTTGATTTTATTCCTTTTTTCGAAGGAGCAAAGCTTACAGTATTTTCACATTCTGTTGACCATGTTTGTTTCTGCAAGGATTGGATGGGTATTGCCATGCATTCTATGCTGTTTTTCTGGGTTTTTTTGCTGCTAGGTACTGCCTCCGTTAAGAGATGTATCAAACCGTCCAGAAGTTGGCACAACAGTGAGAAACAAGCTTGTGCGCCTTATGACACATGTTGACCTTGGAGTAAAGCAAATTGCAGCAGAATTTCTTTTTGTTCTTTGTAAAGAGAGAGGTAAAAATTACTTTTTCTTCTCCCTTTTATATAAGGTCCTGCTGTAATTAGCATACTTGCCTGTTGCTGCAACTCTCGATTCTTTTAACACTATGCTGTTTTTTGTTTTATAGCTGAACATAGCTGAATAATTTTCCTGTATCTTTCTTTGCAGTTGACAGCTTGTTAAAATATACGGGCTATGGTAATGCGGCAGGTTTGCTGGCAGCAAGGGGCCTGTTAGCAGGAGGAAGAGGAGATCATTGGTACTCAGATGATGAAGATACAGATACAGAAGAATACAAATCTGCAAAGCCAAAGTATAGTATTGTTTTCAGTTCTGCACATCCTGTTGCAATTTAGATGTTTTAACGTAATGTTTTTGTTTCACATTCTCCAGAGAGGCCAGTTTTGGAATTACACATGCTTGTATTAACTACTGTCTCCTGTTGACTTCATGGTCTAATTATTGAGAAACCAGCCTCTAATGGTGACCATCATATAGTCAGATGGCACCAGGGGAAAAAAAAAAATTCACTATGAGAATGATTTAACTTCAGTCTGAATATCTATTTAAAATACAGGTGTGAGAAGACATTTTTGAGCAAATTTTAGAAAAAAATTATAGTAACAAACTTAGCAAGGATGGCTTTTGCCCCAGGTTTTGCAGGAACTCACATGAAGTTGCCAAACAACTCACTATTGTTTCTGGGGTATATCTCTGCAACAGAGAACATAAAGGTGTCAAATGTGGCTTAAGGTTTTAAGTGGACTTTGTAAAAAAAGAACAAACCAGTAGGTCTAGTTTCAGCCAGTCAGACTGCCTGGTACTAAAATTTCCCTAAACAATTGAGTAGGTCACATAGGTCAGTATGGAAGGAGCAAAATAACTTCTGTAGAAGGCATGCATCAGGAATCCAATATATTTGTATGAAGAATTCAATGATCATATAGAAGCTCTCTCTGTTGATTTTTATTAATTATAATTGATTTGGTGTTAGAGGTTTCAGTTTGTCATGTTACATCTATGATTTAATGCCATTTTAAGTGGGTTCTGAAATTGTGGATAGTGGGCATCTGAAGCATGTTATTTTTCCACTTTACTCAGTTTTCCTTGAATTACACAGACATGATTAGGTATATGATGGCGGGTTGTGGCTTATTGAAAGATTCTTACTAAGGAACGAATGAAAGACAGGATTAAATGTATGAGAAGTTACAGGAATTATCGCTTTTATGCTAAGAAATGAACTCTAAAACAGGAGGTTTCTTTTTGTTTCTGCACTTCAGGATTTTTTCTTGCTCTTTTCGCTATGCTCTTCTTTCAAAAGCCTAACATAGAGTTATATGCATATAAGTAAAACTATAACATCTATTTAGTTAAAAGCTGACACTTAAATGAAACATTCAAGACAACTGTCAGTTGATTTATGCATCTTATTTTCTGTATTGCTGTTAAATGTTTGTGATCAAACTGCTTGAAAAGATAATTTGCCCTGTAAGTGTTCTTGAAAACTACTTCTCTGCTTTTGTTACCATTTCTGTATTACCGTTTGCTTGTTTTAACAGTGAAAATAAAACTGGCACTGTAAATTCTCAAAGTAACCTTAATTTGGTTTGAGCAAAAATCATCATGGGAAGGGAATAGTAAACTAATTCAGAGGTTCTTCATGAATAAGAAAATGTTAACTGGAACCTGTCTATCTTTTTTAAATTAAACCTGCACGGAATTAGTTTCAAACATGTATCTGCCATTCTGTTCCCCATCTATGTCATTATTACTAATGACATTGTCATTATTACTATCATTACTCCCCTGCTTTTAAACTGCTTGTGTAGGGTTATAACATAACAAGCACTACTGGACTGTGTATTTCTGAGTAGCTAACAAGAAATTAATACAGTGAATCAACACAAAGATAGTATCACGATTCACGAGAAAAGGCTACAAATATGAAAGTTGGCTATTTATAGTAAAACCTTTCATGTGCAGTTCAGACAGTTTTAGTCTTGGTGGTTTCTGTTAGTGTGTTCCTCTCTCCTCCTATCAGTAAGATAGAAGATTTACATATTTCGATAGAAACGTAAACTGTATTGTTTTTCCACCTCCAGCATTAACCTTATCACTGGTCACTTAGAAGAACCAATGCCCAATCCAATGGATGAAATGACAGAAGAACAAAAAGAATATGAAGCTATGAAGCTTGTCAACATGTTTGATAAACTTTCCAGGTATTGTATTATAGCTGCTTTTGAGGGAGGCAGCTCATATCCTGGCTCTTTACTAAGGTCTAGTGCTTCAAAATAGTGCTATAATCAACTTCTTTGCAGGATTAGGACCACTTTAACTGCAGAGAAAAATGTTTAGCACTTCAAAGAAAAGAGTGATATGTAACAGGACTTCAGAGGAAACCTCTTTCGGAGAGGATTGGACAGAATCAGGAAGATCTGGTGGTGAGGGGTCCTGCCTCCTAAGTGGATAGGCTGATAATAATGAAAAGAATTTCTCCTTTTAAAATATGGGACACAATCCAAGCCCAAGGCAAGTGTACTCATTTTCCGCAAGTCAATGAGCAGCATCTCGTGGTAACTACTTATGTCTGCTGCTTATATGGAGAACAAATACAGTGTGAAAATAGTTGTCACCAGAAGCAATAAATTATATAATGGAGCAATTAAAAGGGAATTTACAATTAAGAATTATTGTGGATTTATGAGAATAAGTGTGGACTGGATTACAAATGAGCCTTTATAATTTGTTTTAAATGACTGGGGTAATGCCATAAAATAAAAAAGTACTTAATGTGACATAAAGGTGTTTATTGTTAATACAGAAAGTTGATTTTTATTTTATAACTTTCTACACACAAAAAGGGAACAGACCTGTGCTGTTGGCTATAGCTTTCTTGCTCTTTGACTCAATAATCCTGGAATTTGCTGGGTTTTCTTCCCCCATACTTGTGGCCATATTGGAGTGATTGCTTGTAGTTTGTTTTCTGCATAAGCAGAGTTTTACATTCTTGAGGAACACTTAATGTAATACTAATGTACCATTAAACTGATCTGTAGGAATTTGGGTAAATATGCAAGTGAGTCATTCTTCAAACATGGGAAAACTCAGCAGCTACAAATGTGTTTGTGTTTTGTGAGAGTGTGTAGATATTCAAATAACAATATCTATTGAGAGAAATTCAGCAAACCAAGTATTTTTACATCTCTGTTAAAGATTAGGAATACAGCAAAAGATATGGGAGAATCTGGATTTTATATTAGCTGATAAAGACTGAATTATAAGCAGGGAAGGATCTTGGAACAACTGATCTGAGACTGTCAGTGAAGCAATTGGATACTTTCACATTATTTGCATGGAAAGCAAGTGTAGTGTGTTACAGTCTTTTTAATAAAGAGAAGAAAATGCAATGCACATGTAATCTTAATTGAACTGCTGTAATGACTGCTATGGAAGCTAGAGAATTAAGATGCTGAGCATTAAGGGTACCACAATAAAATGACTAAATGGTCTAAAACTTTTTTTAAGGGAAGATTGAGACCGGAGATAAACTGAGACTGAAGACAAGTCACTTGCTAGCGCTATAGCAGTTACACAAAAAGTCCAAATGGCCTTACTGTAGCGTAAGAGCCTTTTCAGTCTGGAGGACTGGAGGCACCTGCTGTGTTGCCTGCTCTGAACTGACAATAACTAAGCAGCTGGTGCCCTGTGTCACTACTGATCCTCTTGGCCAGTGGTATTACTTTCACCTTGGGCTTTCTGTGTCACTTACATCCACCTGCAGTTTCTTCTATAGTACTTAGACGGCAAACTCTTCAGGGCTGGGACTCTTTTTGTTAGAAGGTTTTTGTTTGTTTGCTTTTTAGTATAGTGATTACTGTGGGACAGTGTCGTTGATGCGACCCCTTTAGGTGCTGCGATAACATGAATAAAATCACTTGACTGTTCTTCCCGCCCTTTTTGTTTTACTGAAAATTGGAGGAGGGGGGAAAATGCTGGCAGGAAGGAAAAAGAAAGTAAGACCTGGTTTTGGGAGGCTGTGGGATGTTTTTAATTAATGTAATTGAGTGCAATTGTGGGTTTTGCAGATGTTAAATCAAATGGGAAGCTGCCAGTCTTGGCAGAAAGCGTTGGTAACATGCTGATAGTAGTGGGAGTCCCTTCACATTTTTGGAATTGAACACTTCTGCTTCCAGCTTGAGCCCTTCAGTGCTGGGCATTTTCAGAGACCTAAATCTACCACTGGAATGCACTATTTTTCTCTTGGTTTGCAACCTACAAATTTAAACCTAAGGTTGCTTTGATAGGAGTCTTCAGTTGATTCTAGGTTTTGAATCTTGCTTTGAGGCAGACTGCTGGTGGCAGGTTTCCTACTTCTGCTGCTCTTTGTTGTTGTCACTATAGGAGGGGACATATACCATGAACTGTGAGCAGCTTGTTTGGTGCAGTGCTTTGCTTATAAGAGGGAAGTTGGATAGGGAATGAACAGCTCCTTCTAATCTTGAACAAGTGTATGTAACTTTATCTGTGTAACTTGGACTAGAGCTTAGAGTGATGTACTGCAAAACTGGTTTGCCTAGTACGCTTGTATTGTCCCAGTAATGGAAGCTAAGCTTTAAAGAGCTAGCATGCTTTTACTGGAGAAAGGTATGGAAAAAAAAAAAAAAAAAAGTTGAAGGAGTGACAAACTTGCTTCCCTTCCTGACCGATGAGGATAATCAGGCCGGGCTGTCACTGGGGTGTTCTAGAGTTGGCCTTGACTGGCTCTGGATCATTTTTGAAAAGTTACCTGATGACAGATTGAACTCAGAAAACAAATTTGCAAAACAGTACTACTTCATTGAACAGTTATAGCCTTCATTAATGGCTTCTAACTGTTTACACTTTACCCTTGTACAGATTTTTTGAAACTATAAGTGATAAAGTGGCATTTTCTCCCTTGTTCCATAAAATGCCAGTGGATTTTTGCTTTCCAGATTTCTCTTTATTTTCAACATTGGCATCAAAGAATTGAAACTGCTTTGAAGTGAAGTAAAGCTGATCCATGCTTTTGATCATTTCAGGTCTTACTTCCAAAGTTTTTCTGTTCTCTTAGGTTGTTGGTGTTTAGGCCTGTTCATGGGGTAATTGACCATTGACAAGGCTAAATTAAAATTAATCACCCAGTTTTGTTTTATCAAAATGTATGGAGGAAAGCTGAATATTGTTTGTGAACCCATTTCCCCCGCCCTGATATTTTAACATAGACTTGAGTTCTACAAAAGCTTTTGTAGAAATTAATATTTTGCTCAAATTTGGCTGGATGAGATTACTTTTTAAAATCGTTATATATATATAAAGTATAAGTGTAAATGAAGGTGAAAAATCTTGATTATTGCAGCTCTTGAGAGATGTAGATGTTACTTAGGTAGTTTGCTGGATGCCTGAACTTGGCCTTGAAGTAACTCTATGGTTTTTGTCTGCAGTAAGGGTCGATAGTATCTTGTTGATTCATTGAGAATTGTTTGGTGACTGTAAATTGGTGTCTTCTGTATGTGATGCACATCTTTGGGCTTTGAAAAACTTCCCAGATCTACAAAAAGATTTAACTCAACCTTTTTTTTTTTTTTTTTTTGCAAAATATCAAGTTAGCCACCTGAATCAGTGTTATATGATATTCTGTTTATATCATAGTTTATTGGAAATACTGTGTGTTAATTAAAATGTCTGGAAAAAATGCTAACATTTTTTCTATTATAAATGGTAGGTAGAATTGTATATTAATTGACTAATTTAAAATGTCAGGATGCTTTTTCCAAGCCAACCTTGTATTAATAGCAAGAATCCTTTTGCTGATGAAATGGTCTCCAATTATCACAGCTTGGGTTTTGTTGTACATTGAACAGAAGTCAACAAAACGAGTATGTAAGAGAACCTGTCTAAATAAGCAACCATACTCATTAAAAACACAAAATTAATCATAGGATGAATGAAGAAGGCAATGTTACATAGATTATTTTTTTTCCTCCCCTTTCTAATCATAGAACAAAATAATGTTACATGAAAGGATCAGAACTATTATGTAGTACTCAATTATAAGGAGGTGAATAGGTCCCTAACATGCCATTTTATCAAAGGAGCAGACTGGTGTTTACATGATGGCTGTTTCATTACAGACACCGTCATTAATTCCGTGTGTCAATACTGCCCTATAGCACATAGAGCAGACAAGAAAGAGTTACCCTTCAAAACAAGGGAATGATTTTTGAGTCGTTATCAAGCTAAATGGCAAGCAGGAAGCTAGAACTTGTATAGATACATTTGAAGGGACTCTTGGGAGATCTGGAAGTGGAAGAAGAGAATGCGTTTTACCAACTGTTTAATTATGGTGTGTTTCTAAGTACACTTGAATAGAATGCTTTGTTTGCATTAGAAAAATGAATGCTGCAAGAAGGTGTATTTGAGTATATGGGAGGTCACATACAGATGTTCAAATATGTATAAATGCGCACACTGTGTACTTGTGTATATCTTCATGGATACAGAAGTATTCCCACTGCCACCTACTGGGCCAAAGCGATCTGTCTTCTACCCTATAGATGTACTATAAACATCCAGTTTCTGGATAGTGAACTGTCTTCTGAGGCTATATGTGCCAGTTTCTGGTGCTTCCCTTGCCACCTTGTATTTCACCTTAAACAGTAAGCACATTCTCAGCTAGCCCAAGTTGTTAAAGCTCGGTTGAGGTCTCTAGGCAGCCAGTGCTAAATGGGGAAATTGCTGAGGCTGGCAGAGCTGAGACCGTTCGTACCAGGTAAGGATCAGCTCTGTGGGCTCTTGTGTGGTACTGAAGTTAGCCAAGTGATGCCTCTTGCAATCCTACCCAAAATTCTGTGATTTAGCAGATAATTAGTTGCTCCAAACTTCTGAAGCTACCTTTGTAGGCAGCCCAGATCTTTTCATCTGTTTGTCTCCCTCTGTATTCTTCCCCTTTGAAAAACAGGAGTAAGCTTGTGTGGTATTAGAGCTTGCAGTTAAGTTTTCACAGTGAAAGGATGCCATATTTTACACCATTTTAGGACTAAATTATGGTTAGGAAAAAAATAGGCTGATCCCTGCTTCTCCTCCTACTTCTTCTTTTGGTGGCCTACAATATTTCTGTCTTCATACAGTTCCGTTTTACTGGGTAGCATTTGTGTGAGGAAGGATATATGGAGTTCAGACTCCTAATGCAGAGAGAACAGCAAACTTGTAACAACCATCTTTCATACTGCTCAAGGACTTGCAAAGCAGGAAGCTCATGCAGGAATAGAAAGGTAATCGATAAACATGCTGTTGTTCTATGAAATGTGAGATCATCCTAGCTCATAGCTAAAGCCTGGAGAGGAGGAAATGCATTGGGAATGAACCTCAAATGCAATACAGCACAGTTCGTAATGGTGCACTTCGAAACGAGTACAGTGAGCTGAGAAACGGGCTTTTGGGCATTGCGAAAGAAGACACAAATGCACGTCAGTGACTCAGACTTCTGCATTACATTGTCATGCAAAACTCAGTGCATTTATCCCCAAAACCCCCGACAAAAACCACAGACCAAGATTTGTGCATATGGATGTCACTGGGAGAGAAAATGTTTGTATCAAATTCCGAGTGTGTGTAGCAGGATGTAAAAGTGAAGCATGAAAGTGGAGTTGCAGAGAAAGAGCTATGTCTTTATATTTGACAGATGATGAGATTGGATTTCTTGACAGTATTTACAGAGAAAAGTATCCTTATGTGAGGAGAGGGAGGTCCCCACATAAGGGAACCTTAGGACCTTGTTTTCCCATGTTTCTCTTTCCCTTTTCTTGAACTGTTTCTTTATCCTTTACTAGGCATTATAATTTTTTTATTACCAGTAATAAATTGTAAATGACTAGTACATGATGTGATTCTATGACTCCTGGCTGCAGTGTTAAAGTTGCAACCTAAGAGTATGCATTGTGGCTTTTAAAACAAAAATCTAGGATCCTCTCAGCTTAGAGGGCAATCAAAAGTGATTTCATTCTTTGTGGCTATCTTTTTACTTTTAGGTCTTAAAAAATATGAGCAAGGACTTACTCTTCAGGTTATTCTTCTCCAAAAATAAGTGTAATAGATAACAACTGAGGCTTGACTTGAGTAAATGGTGCTGAAGAATTGTTGCAAGATTGATTATAGATTTCAAAGGGCAATTGTTTTGTATTGTGGTGCTTAAAGTTTAAAAGCCAAAAAGGCGTTAGATGTACAGGGTTTTTTCCTGTGAAAAAAGGCTTTGCTATTAGATGCAACTCAAAAGCACTCCAGCTTTGCCTTTGGGTGGACTCCTACAGCAGGCAGGCAGGGTTCTGGTCCTGTTTGGACACTAGATCTGCAGTCTGCATTTTTTGAGCCCTCTCAAATCTGGTTTCGAGTATTCTTTTGATCTCTTCTTGCACACATCTCCAGCAGGTACTTGAAAACTTAGGAGTGCTCTCATTTGGGCAGAATCTACATACGATAGATGGCATTGCCTGAAGGAAGAGGACTTGCTGTCAGTACTCGAGTATGGCAAACTATCTCCAGTCTGTTTAAAGATAGACCCTACTCTTACACACACACGAAGAGGAAGAGTCCAGCCTGTGCTCGTTGAGTATGTTCATTACAAACCTCCTTCCCTGGGGCCCAGCTTCCCACCCAGACCCGGTTAGCCAAACCACAGCAGTGTCTCCAGGACCAGTTTCTCATGTTTTGAAACGCCGCAGGCAGTGGGATTCATGAGCTTATCACCGTAGTATCCGATTGCCACATCTGTGCAAAGAGCTGCATTTCTCTTGCTGGTCTCTGCTCTTCCTGAGCAAAAAAGACTCTTGGAGGCTTAATTTAACTGCTGTTCGACACTACAATATCTAGTGTACGCACGCCATGTAATTCAGATGATGTCTTTCTTGCTGTTCCTATGGTTGTGTTAAGGTTAGACTGCCAGCTGTGTACAAGCAATTTTTGCCCCTTTTTTCAGCCAAGGTAGTAGTGCAGACCAGGCAGAGAGCTGGTGAAATGCCTTCGCTTCCCCATTGAGTGATGGAGTTTTATTGTCTGTGGCTCAGGAGGGTGGTATATGTATGTTAAATTGGCAGTTTTACTGGGCTGCCTTTCAAGCAAGGGGTAAATTGACATCAAGCCTCTGCTCCTTTATTTAAGGTGACTCCTGAATATTTAGAGGTATTTTCCATTTATTTTTTTTTTCAGCAGAAAATCAAAATGTTATCTTTGCCCTTACAGCTTTTGCCATAATCCACATATAAATGAGGTGATAAAAAGTAAGGATTAAATAAATCTTTGCTAATACTTTTTGATTGGCTTAATCAATAATTAATCATCTCTTAGATGAGGCTGTAGCTTGTGGAGTAGATATAATTGGATTAGCTGCTGAGAGGCCTTTGGAGCTTTGAAGAGATTAAAATGGCTGTCAATCCTGTAATTAAACTGCCACAAACAAAAGCAATAGTATAAGAATCAGTCAGCTTTTTTTAAATGAATCAACAAGTACTTACACACCCCTAGTAGTGGGGTAGACAGAATCTGTTCTCATAACTGATTTATTTCCTTCAACAAGATAAATATGTATCAAATCATTGTTTTAACTGCCTGGACATATATTGGCCAGAATGGCAGGTGAAATTTTAGGAAGAAATGGCTGTCGGAGAACTCTTAGGAGAAAAGCTAGTTTGTGTATCTAAAACGGTGAACCTGCTCCTTGTCTTGAGCCTATTAGGCACTGACTTTTCATGGTGTCTTTAATTGGCTAAGTAGGTTTGGCCTACATGAATGAAGTCTTTATCTGTCCTGCTCTTTCCCTCCCACCTATTTTGGAAGGTTTTTTGTTCCTCTTTCTTCAAAACAGAGGGCTTTAGCAGAAATAACTTCCTTTTAAAGGCTCATTATGTACTAAAGCATATACTGTATGTGACTGTATTATACACATGTGAATTGATATGTGTGCATATGCTAATATATATTCTTTTTTTAAATCTCTTACAGAGATGAGCTTATAAAACCAATGGGAGTGCGGCCGGATGGTACAATGGCTCCTTTGGAAGAAGCAGTCAGCCAGTACCATACCAACAAGCAAGACAGTTCAGATTCAGACTAAAGTATCACCTGCTTCACTCTCAATTCTCCTCTAATCCACACTTTTCCTTAGAGCCATGACATCTTTTATCTAGGCATTTTATCCTCACATTAGCCAGCATCACTTTAACTGTTCTATTATTGGAATATTTAAATGATGGGTCCTGTGGTGTAATGTCTGAATTTTTATTATGTCTGTTTAAAGAACATATCAATTTATTAGTTTATGATCTTTATTAATTTAAAACTAAATATATTTCAAAGGGATAAAAAGTGAAAGCCTAAAATGTAAAATAAAATATGAACACTTTAATTTTCCAGAATCCTGTTTTCTGAACTCTGTAGGTTTTCCCATTCTTGATATTTTTTTTTGTATTGTCTTGCCAGTCTCTCCCTTTATATAATTGTAATTAAAGAAGTGTGTTTGCTTAATGGCATTAGGAGCAGAGGGAAGTCTGACTGACCTTGTGAAGCTGCTTTAACTAGCATTCAGCAGTGATTTCAGAGCTACCCTTTTTAAAATCTCATTGGGTTTGTTACTGCTACACACTTCTGTGGTTAAGCTGCTACTTAAGATTTTACCAATGTGTCAGTCACTGACTGCTGCTAAAATTACCTTTAAATTGGGAACAAGATGATGTATGTTGTATGTCCTCCATCCCCCCCTCCCCCATTAAGACCACACAAATATACACACACACACACACCCATCTTTGGTTAAGTAAAAACATCCCTATTCAAAACAGCATTCAAGTATGTACACTTAAATGTTGCCATGAATGGGAGTGGACTGAAGTGAAGTGCACGTGCAAGTGTTTTACTGAATTGGGGCCTACTTTTGGAGATTAACGGATACGCCTCACTTGAAGGGAAGTCAAACTAATCAACAAAGAAATATTTCCTTTTAGGGAGAACTTAGGAAGCGATGGGGTAGAGTGGGAAGGAGAAGAAAGTGTCACTTTCAACTCTGTACTCTTTAAAAACAAAGATTAAAGTTTTAGGCGTGCTGCACTGCTGTTGTTGCCTCTTTGCCTGCTTGGTTTTCTTTCTCCATATGTTTCTCCCAGCATGAATTACATGAAGAATAATTCATGTCCTAGTTTGTAATTTTTTTTTTTTTTCTCAGAAGCATACACATGCCATTCTTGTGAACCTTTCAGGGGTTGGTGAAAGTTCTCCAGTTTGTTTCCTATGACTTGACACTGGTTCCCTGAACTAAGGAAGGTGGTGTTCAAAGACCTTGTAAAGGGAGGACTTGGTATGAAATCATGCTGTGGTTTCCCATGTGAGGAGCTTCCACAGATCTCCTTGGCCTTCTGAAAGGACTAAAAAGAAATAATGCACTGCTGTCTTCCTAGCCGTTAAGTTTGTTTTCCCAAAGGATACTGCCCAGCCATAGCAACGCCCTTTTTTTAAAAAGAAACAAAACAAGGGAACTTAGGGACATTAATTGTATACGTTTTTGTATGCTGGGACCTTTCTAAATGTTAAAATTATTGATGCTTTGGGTTATGACTTGATTTGGGCTATATTGTCTGCTGCATCCACCTGGAGCATCACAATTGGCATAGGGGGAAAAGGAAGCTGGGTACTGTTCCCACATAGCAATAGCTAAAGCAAAACCCATCAATGTATTTATAATACTGTAATCATACCTATTATGTATGAATCCAAAAGGGGGAGGGAGGGGTTGTCCAGGAGCAAGAAGTATGCTTAGCTGCATCGAAGCTAGGTCTCAAAAATGTAATTCTGGCTTTAGCATCATCCACTTATGACTATGAGCCCAGCCCAGGCAAGTATTATGTGCACTGCAGGTGCAAAGAATTTATGAACCCTCCCTGAGGAGCAAAACTTAACTAGCTCTGTTAATGAGGAACTGAGTCCTGTCTTGGTATCAGCTGAGGCTGTTTCTTGGGGCTGGAGAAGCAGTTATTTCAGTAATAGGCTTCTATATGGGTTGCTATAGAGAGATGATTACAGAGCATGAAAAAAAAGCAAAATCTCAGTTTGTTGCTTTAAAAGTTGTAGAATATGCTCCTACAATTAGCTGGCTAACGAGATTAATAATAATGGGTCCAGGGACCTTGTTACAAACGGTATAGCATGAGGCTTTTGTGTCTGACTCCTGCCAATTGCAACAGGGCAAAAATAGCTGCAATAAACAGAGTTCTTCTGTTTAGTTTATCATGGAAAATACATGCTTGAATTAGGTTTTACGGACAGGAGATGCTGCTTCAATTAAAAAGAAAAAAAATGGAGACTAGGTATAGAAGGTTCTGCCTGAATCCTCTAGCTCGAGTGATTTTCATAATTGCGTTGCCTGTAGTGCAGGTTGATGTAGATAAATTAACAACTTCCACTAGTGCAGTATCCCAAAGCATCTCTTGTTCGAAGATGATAGTTTGTGGAAGGGGTGCTGCAAGATTTTTTACTAATCTTTGAAATGTAACATAGGTCCATCCTTAGCTGCACCAGCTGGAGATCTGGGAAAATCTTGGGACAAAGTTCCTCCAACACAACAGTGCATCTGCTTCCTTGTGTGCTGTATGATGTTTTCTCTTCAAAGTAACCATGCATATGTTAAAATTTCTCTTGGATTGGGAGTCTGGAGAAAAGTAAAGTATTTGTTTAAGAAAAAAACCAAAAAACACTCCCTGGAATTCTTTGTTTACTGTGTAATTAGGATTTGCTCCTGAGTTTCTTTTCAAAGCTGAACCTCCAAAATTGGAGGCTTGGGCAACTGAACCTTATTTAGACTGGCAAACTGGGCAGTGAGCCTGACCGGTTTGGGGAATGCTCCCTCTTTCCTCCCCAACAGAGCACAGAGGTGCCGCATCTGCATTTGAACAAGAGTCTGAAGTTCCCATTCAGACATGACCATGAGAATCTGCTGCAACCTGCAACGTTTTAATACCTGGTAGTCTGAAGCCTGGAGAGCAATGAAAGGTTTGTTGCTTGCGCTAGCAGTAGCTCTGATAGAGTCAGTATATACATATTTGACTAGTGCGTTTCATTCCATATGGTACGAGCTACTCTGTGTTATATGAAATAATGATATTTGATTATATAAATACATGCTTTCATTTTTTCTCCAAAACATTTGAGTGTAGTTGACACAGAAAATACTGTAATTGGAAAAAGGAAATCTTCTGAGTAAAATGTCAATAGATCTTCTGGTGGTGACTAAAGGTGTTAGCCAGCGGCTTTCAGAGATGTGTACCTTTCATTCCCAAAAAGCCTTTCACAGTCAGTCCCAAATACAAAAACTTGTGTTTCGATCTTTATTTTGGCATTAACCGTCTGAAGTAACACAGTTCTCATTAAAGCTCGTCAATGATTTGGAAGCTTTGCTTTTCTTTGTTTCCCATTAGAGTTATGAAACAAAAGATGATGGGAAATTGCTGAAATTTGTCAGAATACTTTGTTCTTTTGCAAAATAATGCAGACATATTTGTTTAAATGTTCATGAAAACTTCCTGGCTGGTATTCTCAAATACTAATTGAAACTTTATGTGCCCCAAAAGTGGTTTTCAGGAAAAAGGGACATTTACAATCTGTTAAAAATGTTGTTGTGAGAAAATTACCAGAACTTTAAAGAAATTTGCCAAAGAGGAAAACCACATTAGCTTCAATGTTTTGAATATACAACATTGCTGTATATGCGTGTGGCCAAAGTAGATTTTTCACCCTATATCTGGAGTTTTTCCAAGTACCTGAAAGCCTGTAATGGCTTAAAAAAAAAAAGAGAGAGAGAACAACTGGGCCATAGTATATTTCTCTTATAGTTCTTCAAGCAATAATTTTCCCCTACCTGGGTGAAAAATTGGTTGTCAAAGGTGGCTTTAAGGAAGAGAACATTACAATGAAGCTGTCGTATTAGTTGGTTGCTAAGCATCCTAGTCCGAAGGAGGAAAGTAAACCCCAAAGTATACAAGATCCCAAATCTCCTGAAGGAGCATTCCACAACATTGTCCTTCACCTTATTACCACAAAACAGCTAATAAAATCCTGTGCTTTAATAAGGCTGGCTGTAAAAAGACTGTTCCACTGTTCAAACAGTTGAGAGCCAGACTTTGCTGGTCTTTGATGAGCAGTGAGTTAAACAGCTGCCCAGGTCAGATTCTTTTCTGGTCAAGTATGGAAAAATGATGATTTAGTGGTAGTGCAAAGATGCAGCTCACTTTCAGACAAAAAAAAAAAAAGAGCGAGCACAATTTAATCCTGCAAATAAAAATCTTTGTTGCATTAACATCTTAGTTACTTGGATGGCTCTGGCTTTTGTGAAAAGTGGTAGGGAACGTTCCTGGTTTCTTCGTGCAAAAGCTGTTGCTCATCCTGAAGTTGGTTCTCTCCAAAATACATGTTCTCACTCTGGTGATGCAATATCTAGACCAAGAATTTGGGGGGAAGTGATGTCTTTTTAGCTTTGCCCTGTATCCTCCAGCTGAGTGTGCCTGGGAATGTGGAAGCGGCTCTCTCGGCGCTGGCTGAAGAGCCTGGAAAGGTATGCCGTAACTCCTTCCTGAGCTCCGCTGCCAGCCAGCTGCCTGGGGGTGACCTGTGGGCCACCGAGGCCCTGCCTGGTGGAGGTGGGACCTGGGAGGTCACGCTGCCCATCTCCTACTGCCTGTGGGTAACCAGGGCAGGCTCAGGGCTGCAGGGCGGCCAGGCAGATGGGGGAGACGCAGGTGGCTACGTGGCATGGGAAATGGTGGTACTTGCCTACTTGCAGTGAAGCTGAGTGTTTTCCAGAGCTCCTCCTCTTGCCACCAGCAACACTGTCTTCTGCAGGTGAGTCTGGTGAATCCTCTGCTTTTTACCTGTTACTTGGCCCCGTGGGAGGCTGTGCCTTCGTTAGGGTATTGCCTTTTATTGCAAGGATCGGTAATGCTTTGGCTGTTGCATATCTGTCCCTCGTTTTGGAGGTGTGCCATACCTCTGTGACTTGCTTTCCTTCTTGAGAATGAGCCCCCCTTCCTCGCTCTGTACAAGCAAGGATGAGGAAGAGGGAGTCCCACAAGAAGGGACCAAACTCATTTGTTGGGAAGGAGGTAGGAGCAGCCATGTCTCCTGTGTATGTGGCACAGGAGCCACTTTCAATTCCACCATGAGACACCTCTGAGGGCCAGGATGTCCTGCAGCTAATCCCGTCTCAGTGGCCTCTGGCCAGGCTTGAGGATAGCAGATGCAGTCTGACAGGTAGGGAAAAAAAAATCCCCCAAACCTGACCATTGCCACAACGGGTCCAAGAGCATCATCCGACAGCACGTGGCTCAGCTCAGCTCCCTGCCCTAGCTGGGAGCTACAGGGTCCAACAGGATCAAGTAAGCTCCTTGAGCATCCCAGCTTTCTCTAGAGCGAGCGTGAGCACAGATTACTGAACTGCTGACGTGCTTGGGAATTGATCCCTCCGACGGCATGCCAATCTCTGTGGGGTACCTAGGCAGGCTTTTAGAGGTTGGTGGGGAAGGAATTATTCAGACCACCCATCTCAGCTGGCTAAATTACCCGGGTAGTCTCTTCAAACTCCTTCTCCAGTCACGGATGAGAGAGAGGACAATTCAGAGTAAGGCTAATTTGGGTGCACTGAATGACCCTCTGCAGGAGCTTTGCTTTCCCTCCCTCGACTACAGAGGGAGCCTGGGGAGACCAGCTGGTTACATTTAACTGCTAAATTGGTTGCCAAAAGATGGGTGGTGAGAATTCCTTCCCGTTTCCCCTTCGCCATGGACCACACTCTTCCCAGAGCAGGATGCTCGCTTGCTCTCTCCTGCAAATTCGGAGAGTGCTTAGTGCAGTGGCCTACAGGTCCCCAGGAACCACTACAAGACAGATGCTACATTGCAACAGTTGATAGATACTGTATGATATTGTGTGTAGGATTCCATGGACTTTTGCTTAAATAGATCCTTTAAAGCAGCTTTGCTTTTGGGAGCCTGTTTAACAACTTGCCTTGGTATAAGCCAAGTTTTGCATATGTTCTGAAATTTAAAAAGCAAAGTGAAACCTTGAGCAAAAATTGTAATTAGGGAGGTACAGATAAGAGAGAGAAAAGAATTACAAGTTCTCTCCAGATGTTACAAATGGAGAGGAAGGTGAAGCCATTCAAAATAAACCCTGCTGAGATTGCCCCTTCCTCTTTGCCTGATAAACCCATTACAAATTAAGACAAAAGCAGCCAAGATCCACAGGCTTCAGGGCATCTGTAAGCCCTTTTTTACCTTTCAGAGCTCATAACAGATGCTGACTGTGGGCGTTAGTCCTCATCTAATCAAGAAGGCCAATTCTTCATCCTGGAAGCTTAAAACACAAGTTTCTGTCCTATAAAAGCCACAAAGTATAAGAATCCAAACCTGAACTTAAAATACCAGAATTCTAAGGCTCCAGGATTATTTTATGCTCAAGAAGTGATCTTGCCTGGTAAATCACAGTGCTGCGGCACATCACACTTCCAAAGGCATTTGAAAAAACAGTAGTGGTTTTGGGGGTTTGGTGGGGTTTTTTTGAGAAGAGAGTAGTGACTGCCTGTATTCCCTCATGTTTTCTCAGTCCCTAAATGTTCATAACACCCTGTTGGGGAGGAATAATTCCCATCCAAGTTGTAAAACACACTTATAAGTAGATGGGAAAAGCATGAACAGAGCTGTACGGAAAACAAAACCGCCAGGAACAAGATCTTATTTTGCATGCTTCTCACTGTTGTATTTTTGCCCCAATTAGCATATTTTAAAGACAAGCCTTTTTAAAAAAAAAAAAAATTCTGCTATCTGCCTGAACTGTTCTCAAGCTTTGAACTTTTCCATCCTTTCTATTGATTATGGCCAAGTGACCCATATTTAAAAAGCATTTACAATAAAATTATAGCACTTTCTTTTGTGCTGCCGGCTTTCCCAGTGAAAAGCTAAAATGTTTTAAAATTGTCACTTTTTGACAGAGGTAATGGCTGTAATATATTTAGTCTCTTCCCCCTTGTTGTGCTTAAAATGGCTATGCTAATAAAGGCCACAGCTGTCGATACTTTATGGCCTGCTGGGGGGAAGAGGGGGAACGAAGGCAAAAAACAGATTGACTGTGTGTCAACAAATGCAGCTGGGAAAGAAAAAAAGAAGCCCCTTGAAGGCCCCTGCAACTTAAAGTCCAAGATAAATGATGTCCCTATGCTTAAAAAAAAAAAAAAAAATGGAGGTTGGAATTCAATAAAGGGGAACTGAAAAGGAAACTGCTTAAAACTGAAAGCCTTTTCTCTGCCTCTAGACAGCTTACAAGAGAAATGAGCAAAACTGACCACAGAAAGAGGGTGAGCGGCCAAGAAAGAAAACAAAAGCCTATCCTGGAAAATATATTGCGTCAACGAATTATCTGAAGTGCATTATCGCCGGCGGGCGGAGAGTGTACAGTTTAATGGAGATGCGACAACAAACTTTTACATGCCGCTGCCTTTTGGGGAGCGGGCTGCTTTGTGCCCAGGCCGGAGGGGAGGGGAAAGGGGAGCTGTAATTATTCATAACAAATAAATAAGGCCAGGACAAAACGGCCAGTGGGACGCTGGTGAACGTCGCTCCTTGGGGAGCCGGGCCGGGCTGCCCCTGCGGCTCCTGCCCGGCACAGCAATGCCCTGCTCCCTCCCTCCCGGCACGCCCCGCTTTAAGGTTTTTATTTTCCCTGGGCCGCTCTGGTACGAGCCTCTCTGGCCTTTGGGAGGCATGGTGGCAAACAATGATGTTTTTGCCTTTCCTGGGGACAGCAGCCGTAGGAGGAAGCGCCATTTTGTGTCCCAGCAGCCCTGCAAGGCCTCCGGCCAGTTAACCGCGGTGAGCCAGGCCCAGGCAGCAGACACAACATGGCAGACACGGCCCTTCACGGGCCCACCTGCGCAAGAAGAAACGAGGCCGGCAGAGACCGATGGCTCTACCCAGGCCCTGGGGCAGGGAAAGCCAGTGAGAGCCATCCCCCAGCAGCCCGGGGATGGCAGAGGGAGAAGGGCCGTTGCCGTCGGGAATCCCCCCCGGGTAATGGCTGGCCCGTCCTCCCCACTCTGGCAGCGCTGCAGCTGAGTTGACGGCAAGGCTTGCCCTCTCCGGAGATGATACACCCCAAGGATGTACGCAGATGCTCTGATTGTGGTGGGTTTGTTATTTGTTAACTAGCGGCCTGTCTTTGTTTATTCATAGCAATGTATGTTAGGGCCTATCCTATGCTTCACATCGAAATGACCCCTCAGATGGCCAGCTGAGAGGCAGAAGCCCCCCGGTCTGTCCCCGTGAGGGGCTGTGACAGGTCTTGCCCGGCCGGCCATGAGGGACCTGGGCACACCGTGGAAAGGCTTGGAGCCCTTCTTGAGGCACAGCGAGAGGTGCGACAGGGTTGTAAGAGGTGTAGGGATGGGCAGCTTGAATTACTGCGGTGAGGAAATGGCAATATTGGGTGCAAACCTGCAAGAATCAGGCAGTTTTCATCCCCTAGGTCATGACGCAGCTTGTTCGCATGAAAGCAAACCCATAACAAAATAACAAGTGACAGGGAGCCATTTATTCATTGTCATTTCTTGGACAACTATGGAAGATGAGGACAGTTTTTCCCAGCCTAAGGCAAAATGCCTTTGTGAGTATGTCTTGTGTTTCCCAGAGGCACACCAAGAGTACGGGTAAGGCTGCGTCAGTGCCACCATAGCTCCTGCATCCGCCCGGTGAGAACTAGACGCTCCTGCTACCTGTTTTGGGCCTGGAAAGAGGCTTTCTGGGAAATAAAGGCATGCAGCAGGTAAGGCCAGGAGAGCTGGTCAGCCTGCGAATAACCTCTGCTTCTGCAGTTGGAGGGTGAGGAGGTGCAGTCTGGGGTGGGATGTCCTGCTTTTAGGAACCATCTGCTCTTTTCTTTCACCTTCCCACTTCTATCATTCCCCACCCCCACCATTTTTTTAAAAATTATTTATCATTCAAGGCCTTTTTTGCCTGGTTGATTGTTCCCATTCAAAAACATCTGGAAAAGGTAGTCAGATGGAGAAAAGCGTTATCTGTTTTCTTAGTTTCCCAATTTTTGTGTGCGTGCGTTCTTTTTAACCTCTGCAAATTCTCTAAGAATGGGAGGAAGGAAAAATAAGTAAACAAAGACAAGGCAAAATCAGAAAAAATCCTGAAATGAAATAAAAGTCATGTCAAATTTTTTACTAAAACAGCAGGACATTAAAGTGGCACAGAAAGTTCTCATTTCCTTCTGTAATTGTTTGGAAGAGTTTAAAAAGGCCATAATTTTTACTATTTCTGCTAGATTTTGCTTGGTAAAGCCCTTGCATCAGTAGAGGTCAATACCTCCCAGAGTTTCTCTGTCTGTGGGATGAGCAGTTTGGCTTTGCTTTTCTTTAGAGAAGAGTGGAGTTTGGTGTGGCTGATGTGCGAGAGGAAAAGCTGGAAGGTAGCTGTTCCCAAGGTCAGAAGAGGTAAGAGGTCCCCTGCCTGCACATTGGTTTCTCTGACGCTGCCCTGTTTTGACTTTGGGAAGCAAACTTCCTAGCCTGTGATGATGATTCTTTGCGAGGCCCACTGCCTCTTTGTAGTTGATAGTTGGAAAAAAAAGGAGAAAAACAGGAGAAAAATACCTGAACTCTGAGTGTATGGTACGACCTAGATGTTCACCAGTGTGGTTTGATATGATTTTACAGATAAAGGTTCTCCTGAAGCTGGGTTAAAGGTAGAAATGCATGGTCCTTGCTTAAGTAAGAAGTAACATTATGACAACAAGTAATGCTAAAGCTGGTGCAGTGCCTAGAGCATAACTGTAAGTAGCTCAGCAGGATCTGAGCTGTAACTGCTGCTGGAGAACATTGTCCAAAGGAAAATGTCCAACAGGTTCCTGGAAGACCTGTGGCCCTGGAGGACTCAGTATCTGCATCCATGATTTGGAAAACAACCTGAAAATGCTGGAGGTAGCACAGAGATGGTGTGTAACGGTCAAAGCTGATGAGTTACGCAGAGGCTCCATAATCCCTGCGTGGGGAATGTGGAAAAGCGCTGTTAGCCATAAGGGGTTGATCCCCTCCATATGGTGCTAGTGCGACCACAACCATGGCCAGTTTCAGTGCCACTATCCCACCACGTATCTGCAAAGGCCTGAAAAACCCAGTGAGATGATTTACAATTGTGCTGCTTAGCACACTCAGGGGAAGGCTAAGTGGAGGCTGTGTGGGAGCCAAAGCAGATGGTTTTTGTAATTTCTGTTTTGCAGACCACCACAATTTTCCAGGGGAGGTGCAAACCCGGGATAGTGGCTGTTGAGCTCATAGACTTGCTTTGTTTAATTACCATTCACAGACTGTTTAATAAGGGCCCAGAGACCTCGGGAACCACCAAGAGCCAGAGGCTGACAACCAGTGAATATCTCCGTAGGAAGAAGGTATGTAAAACTTTGATTTATTTAATGAAGCTGAAAAAAACACAGAACAATATTTTGTGTGCATAATTGGACACTGAAGCAACAGACTGTGGGGTCTGGCGGGCTTGCTGTTACCTGAAGCTCTTTGGTTGGTCGACTCACGGTTGAATCTGGACAGCCAGGCTTGCTGCTGTCATTGGTGTTTCATGTGCTATTGTGGGGCTGCAGCCCTCAAAACATCTGTGCTTTGTACCAGTTACTTGTAATGCAGGTCTTCATGTCAAAGCCTTTTAGGGATAGTGTCTCCCATAGTCCTTTTAAACAAAAAATTCTCAGCAAGGTCAAATTTTACCTCTTGTTTTTAGTATTTTTTTAAATTTCAGGCACCTTTGTACATTGTCTTCATTGCTTGGTCTATCAGTTTTAATGGTTAATGTCTTAAATATCTTGTGTCTCAGTCAGAGCCTGGTCTTTGGGGCTGGTGTTAATTGTCTTATTTTCAACCTGCCTGATGCACAGGTCCCTCTGCCTCCCTCCCAGGCTCTTGTGGTCTCTGCTGGTTTCCTTCCACCAAGTATGGGTGATGGGTGCATTTCTCAGAAGTATCAGGTCACCTAAAATTTAACTAAAGGAGGTAGGGAGAGGGGAGGCAGGGGTTCAAGTGTGCATTTAGCTTCTATAAAACACTAGAGGATCCACGTGAAAAAGAAATGAATAAATACCTTACTGCAGGTAAGATTTTGGGCCAGGCTGGCACCTTCTTAGGTGCTGTCAGCAACTGGGCACAAATCCGCAGCAAATGGGTTTCGCTGGTTCTTGTCTGCATGAGCAGAGGGGCTTTCTCAACAATTTCTTTGATAGTTGTTTCATCCTTCTAATAACCCGTTTTCCAGTCACGCTATCAGTGTGTAGGTACACACGTGTTTCCCTCCTTTCCCTGTGTCCCCTCTAGTAACTTTTAAACCTGCTGGCCAGTTTCAGATGTATCTGTCAGTGCAGTAAAGGTGTCAGAGAGGTGACACTCCTACATGTTTAATGAAAATCTGTGCCCTAGAAGAAAAGAGAGATGCAAAATGGGCCCCCACCAAGGGAAAGGCTGCAGTACATCCTTGCAGTTTGCTGGAGAATTTCCCATGTAAATACCCCAGCTCAGCCAGCCCCCAGGTCCCCATCAGATGCACATCTGGAGCAGGCCAGATGTTAACCCTTCCAACATACCACAGTAGTTTTGCTGTAGTGCCTCAAACTGCCTCCCTGCTCCTTTTCCTCTCCCTCCACCTTCTCTCCCAGAAAGACAGCCCCTGGGTTTACCTTGCCAGCTGATGTTTAGAGGCGAGTTTAGGGATGCTTAGGGGACTTTAGGGGATGTGCTAGAGCTCAGAGCTGCATCTAAGGTAGGTATCTCCCTGCTTCTCCGCTCCAGAGAGCAGCTCATCCCACCTGTGAAACCTGTCTCGGAAAGCGTCACTCACCCTTCAGAGGTGCCCGTCTCTCCTCTGACTCAAGAGCAACCTGCAGCAGATCAGACACCTATTTTTCAGACAGTTAAACCCTTGAGTTTAATTTTAATACTGCCTTTAATTCAGGCAGTTAGATCCTGAGACTTGCTCTAGGCAGACGTGGTTTTCTGAGGGGACAAGGAGGGCTGTTTTATCTCCCTGCCGTCCCTGAGCTGTCTAGTGAGGTGCGAGATACTACAGCCCAGGAGCCTGGAGTGGCTGTGCTGTCCTTGCCCAGACTGTGACCACAGCCATTCCGTATTTCTGACTGGGAAGGGGGCTCCCACACAGTATGGCAACTCGCCGGCTGAGTGACATCCACACCCGTGTGTGGGTGCCCATGTGTATTTTCAGCTCTGCTGCCAACATTTCAGAGTGAGT
The DNA here is from genome assembly GCF_964188355.1 of Buteo buteo. Lineage (NCBI taxonomy): Eukaryota > Metazoa > Chordata > Aves > Accipitriformes > Accipitridae > Buteo > Buteo buteo. Next base: position 5,216,387 of record NC_134189.1, on the reverse strand, counting down.
TATGAGACGGCTGGGAGAGATGGGTTTGGTCCAGGTTTGTGTGTGTACCACAAAATCGGGCTGTGGTTCAGTGCCAGACAGGCTCTTCAGCCTTCTGCTTGCCCTTAGGTGGGGACACAGCAGCTACTGGAGCAATTTGCGGTGCGAATAACTGCAGAGCACAGTCTCCAAATTACCTTCTGCTTGCAGACACTTGCATTGCCCCAAATGAATCTGAGCAGATTTGCAGGGAAGGATGTTACAGTGCACAATCTGGGCACTGTGAAAGGATTTAATCCAAACATTTGAGAGTGTCAGAAAGCCAGTTAGATTCTGACAGGAGGGACATTGGTGCAAAGCCCTTGCTGGGTTTCTGATGCTCAGAAATCTTCCTAGCAATCCCCATGTGAGGAGCGCTTTGGTGAGGAACTATATAAAAATACCAAAAGTACCGAAAGTTACACGATAAGGTGTTTGGGATCCCAAGGGAGACCTTGCAAATCTAGCCACGAGGTATTTGCACATAAAAAAAAAAAAATTGCAGCTTCTTTCAGCTGCAACCTAAACTTTGTGCTGAGTTAAATCTCCCCAGCCCTGGGCTGATCCCTGCAGCCCCTCCCGGGTTTTCTATGCATCCAACAATGAAAGTGAAATCCAATCCCATCCAATTAGAGGAAAATGAATGGCTCATCTACAATAAATGGGCTCTGAATAACAATAAGCCAACAAGAGAGCAATGAAGTGGAGACAGAGTACAATCTTCCTGAATGTTAATCGGCAACTAACTCCACAAGCTTCTTAGAGGTGGAAAGAATTGGAGGAAAATAGATTAGGGAAACTTTAGAGCACATTGCCTTTTAACTGCTTAGGCCTCACATTTTAACCTAAATACAAGAATGTTTCTAATGCTGCCTTGTGCAGGGTGAAGGGGGGGGAGGTGATGAGGGTGTTTGTTCTCAAATGTTTTCAGTTTATTTATAATTTGACATGGTAGGTCCTACTGTATGCCCTCTAGTATTATTTCATGGTTTTATTTATTCCAAAGCCCCTTTTAAAAATTAGAAAGTAAAAGGGCAGAAGCCTTGAAAAATGTTTTCTGTAGATCTGAGGATTTGGGGAATGAGGCTGAATGAATCCAGAAGTCAGTCTGAGACTGAAGAGAAGCTGGAGAGGCAAAAGAGAAAGGATAAGGAAAACTGCAGTTCAGCAGCTGAAGTGCTGTCCGTACCCAGCAGGGTCCCCCGATGCTGCCCAATCTCTGCTCCCACATATACACCTTTTCACACTCTCAAGGCTAATAATACCTGAAATACCCACAGAGCAGCCCAGCTGCTGCTTTCCACTGCCTTCAGCCCCCCAGGTAATATTTGTAAAGCCAGGGAAGATGCAGGATTCCTGACCCATCACTAAGAGAAGTCCCTGCAGCCATGCAGGCTCCATATTCAAGGCAACCAGTTCTCACCAAGTTGAGCTGGGTTGCCCATCCTCTCCCTTCACCCTATTAATTTCTGGAAAACCTTTTTTTTTTTTTTCTTTCCCCTCCCTCCAGGCAAGCAGAGAGGTTATTTAGCTCAGCCAGCACTGCCATCCCCTCCTGCCTACTTTCATCCACAGCAGCCCAACTTAAGGGCCACGGAGTCCCACTGGCCAGCGTGGGCATCTGATCAGGCCCCATTAGGTGAGGGCAGGTTAACCTCACTGCAGCCTGGGCACCCACCTTGGCCATGGTGGCAGAGGGTGAAGCAGCACGTTGGTCCTCTGGGAAAAGAAGTGCTCCTGCACTGGTGACGTGCAGTCATGGTGCCGTGGCAAAAGAGAGCACGCAGGGAGGTCTGGCAGCTCACCGCACTCATTGCCACAGAGAGCCTGCGCCTTCCTGGTTTGCAGTGAAAATGTTTTTGACAATCCTAGTATCTATAATAACATATACAATATACATATATATATACACACAAGCTATCCCTGCTCACTCCTGAAGAAAGCTGTCAAGAAATTTCTTGCAGAAATCATGAAAGTAAAGGGCCTTCAAAAAGTGTAGTGATGTGAGGGGAAGGTGCCATCGCTGGCTTTGAAAAAGCCCTGGACATGTGATGCATGGTAGTGCATGCTGTGATGCCCAAATTTGCAAAGAGGCTGAGACGACTTGTTCCCATCTGTGCCAAGGGCGGTCTAACACCCCTGCCTTCCTCTTCTCCTCTGGTGTCTGCCTATGCACGCTCTTCATGATGGCTTTTTGAGGAGGGGGCCCTAACAGCACCTGGAAGGGCTGCAGGGACAGCATGCATGGCTTTTCTTTTCTCTGTGGGAGCTGAGCACTCAGCTTTCACGTTCAGCTTGTGCTGCCAGGGCTGCTCTTTACCTGCAGGAGAGAGGGAGGTCCCTGGGCAAACCTGAAGCTCTGGCTGAGGGCAGTGGGGTGCAATGCAGTGGAAGGAGGTAAGGTCAGCTCCCAGCTCCTGAAAGAGGTGGTCCTGAGCAAACTGTTTTCTACAGCTTACCTACATATCTCCTCAGGTAGGCAAAGGCTGCAGTGTGGAGGCCGTTAGAGTGTGAATGGATCCCCATGAACAAGAATCCTGAATGCATAAAACAAGCAAAAAAAAAAGAATGGAGTAACTTTTAAGTTAAATGATACAAAATATCTTTATAATTTATTCTTTCAGCAGGGGTTATTGATGCAAATATGTTTCCTGTGTTGCATTCCTTACCACAAATGTCTTCCCAGAGGCAGTTCCAAATTTGATAGCTCATGGCCAAAAAAGCTGGCAAATGTGTCCATAGAAAACCCAAGTATGTTCTTTCTCTGTATGGCAAGATGGGAATGAAGAGAGGAGCCATATCCCTCTTTCCCTCTCCTCATCAGCTGTACAAGCAAATAGTCGCTCATTGTATTCTTTCAGAGGAGCAAGAATTTGATAGGCATATAGATAAGCTATTAAGTAATATACACGTGGAGCTAAAGGGGATTTGGAAGGGAGAATTATTCATTTGTTAAATTAAATAACAATTTGGTCTCGGCAGCATTAAAATAAATTTCCAAAGGCCATTGTTTGTTTGAACAAAGAGGGGAAAGGAGCTGTTAGAAGCAGTTTACACAGTTCAGATATGAGGGCTTGTGTGCATTAATAAGACCAGCACTGGTGCTCAGCATGTAGCACAGAAAACACATTTGCTGTAGCATGCTGGACATGCTCTGGCCAGCACTTGGGAACACAGCATTGCACCCTGCCAAAACTTATCATTGAGGGCAAGGGATGCCAAGGGGAATTTCAAATTTCACAGGTATGTTTTTTCTTAAAACTGCATTAGACTGTCAGACCAGGACAAGGCAGTGGCAGTAGCCAGTAAAAGCCCCAGGCTTTGATCATTTAGGGCAAAACAGTGTTCCTTTCCCTTCTGGCAGCCTTGAAGCACCAGGATGCTTCCCCCATCTTCCCTCGTCTCCTCAGCAGTTAACATGGTGGGGTTGATGGAGCTTCCCACCTTGACTGGTTTCTTGGCTTTGGTTGTCACTGAACCTACACCTGCGATTCTTTGGTTAATCTGGGACTTTCAATGCAAGAGATTTGCTATGCAAGTCTTGGGAAGAGTTAGGACTGCTTCGTTTCCCAGTACAGGTGCAGTGTTACATTTAGCTCAGGCCCAAGTATCTTAAAAATATTGAAGATCTTAGCAGTGTAGCCTTGTTATGCAAGAACTGCAAGGGTTTATGCTCATTGCATGACAAAAAGGGAGTGCCACAAACCAGTTAAATTGTTGGTCCAAAGTTTTATGAAACCAGATTCTGGGAACTTAATTTACCCAAACCAGCACCATCTGTTCTTCAGAGCTATGCCTGTGGAGACAGTGGTACTGCTCATGTAACAAGTTGCTACTTATTGTGGGGGTCACAGTGAGGGTACTAGGTTGGGTAAGGGGAACAACTTCAATGGATGAAAAAACAACTTTCTGTGGGAGTTTCAGAGTGGGCATTTTCATTTAGAAGAGCAATATCCTGTAAAAACATACTCCCTTTTCATAGGTGCTCATCACATTTTCATTTTTTGGCAGAAAGAGGAACCATGTCTGCTTGCTCCTGTGACCATGATGCCTCCAAAGAACAGCAGTCCGAGGGATGATGTCCCATTTCCTTTTGGTGCCAGACCATCGCTCCCATGAAGAGCTGTGCCAGAAGGTCCTAGGAGGCTGCTGCCTCTGCTCCACATGGCAGGCAGCTGAAACGCCCAACAGATGGATCACATTCTCCTGGCCAGGAAGACCTTCCTCACTGGACACCTCAACAGTGGTGCTCGCACGTCAGCCCTGAGGTAAGGTGGCTGTGGTTTGGAGACTTAGGACTGCCCTCATCCCTCTCCCTCATCCTGACTCCTGATCTCCCCGTGCCCTCTAAATTGCAGCCTAACCTGCAGCAAGCCAGCTCTGGCACTGCAGGAAAAATACTTCAAGAACTTGCTTATGGCATAAAGCTAAGCCTTGCTGGGCTACAGGGAGCTGCTGAAATCTTTGCTCACGGCAAACATCTTGGTGCCTCAGATGAGGTCTGATGTCCCTATGCCAGTGGCCATGGTGGGCTCCCCCAGATCCAAAGCAGTTTGGCCTGGGGATCTTGCATCTCCCCTCAGGTCACTTACCAAGCTGAGGAGCCCTATGTTCATGTGTGCTCCAGCCCCGGCCACCCTCACCACATCCACAGAAAATGCTTGGAAAGGTCTCTTTTAGGTGTCCCATCAGATGCATCTCTATTTGGAAACTAAGAGTTGAAAACCTGTCCCTTTAACCTTGGCAAGTTTTGCTGCTTACTTTTACCTTCTTTACTAGGGATAGATTTGCCCTGTCATATTTTGTATTCCCAGCCTGCCAAAGAGGCTGATCCCCAGAGCAGAGAGCAAGGCCAGCGCTGCCCTGGCTCTCGCGCAGGGCTGCTCTCTCCAGAGCCACCTGAACAAAGCGCCGTTTGAGCCTGGCTTTGGCGGCCCATGGCTCCCTACAGGGATCTCTTCCATTTCTGAGAAAAATCTGGCAAACTTTCGCTTTTTCTGTCTAACGCTTGTGAGTGTTCCCACATGAGAAAGGGGTAAGTCAAGGACTGAACGAGTCAGGTCCCACAGGCTCCCAGCAGAGCACTGAAGACCAGACAACTTTCCCTCGAGAAGTTTCACGGATGTTGCATAATTTGTGGGTTGATAATTAATGACTAACTCCTGCTACGTTCATCTACTTTTGCTCTCCTCTCTGTGCGTCTACCATCTGTGAAATTGCATTGGGGGAAAGAGTGTTATAGATAAGGTAAAAATTATGCCCAGGTAGTTCTTGGAGGGGAAGGTTACCCAGACGACTTTTCCAATTATTGACATGGACAGTTTTACTGACTCCAGGGGTATCAGTTGTTTGAAAGGGAGTGCTTACTGAGAAGTGTTTTGTTTATTAAGTAATATTTAAAAAGAAAAGCACCTATTTTAGGAGAATAATTGTCTGGAAGGAGACTTGTTCTGGCAGTGCTGAACTGCATCATACACACAGGGCCAAAAGTGGCCTCAGGTAAAGCCACTGTACCACGAGACCAGTTGTACTTATCATGGCACCTATGCCCAGGAGAAGGTGGAATTTAACACAGCTTTCTCTCTTCAGTTACCCTGCTGAAAAATGTAGGCAGAGCCCCATTTTTTGTGACTCCTGTTCTTCAGCCAACACCCTTGGAGGCTTTACAATGGGAATGGAGGCTCAGGCCAGAGCTGCAGGTGGCACTTCAGGTTGAGGTGTCACTGCAGCACCCAGCTCCTATTCTAGCTTTGAGCACTCACCATCTCCCACATTTATCTTAGAAACCCATGTTGTTTAAATTCAGATTTATTCCTGCTTTTCAAAGCCTCGATAAACCTTGGTGCAATCCACTTGCTTTTATTTGAGTGACTGACTATATCAACAGTGGCAGACACTTTGTTCCCCTGAATCTCATAGGAGAGCTCAGTCCTCTGGCCCAGCATCTACATCCAGCATGTCCACCACCACCCCAAAATTCAGGAGGAACTGCCATAATGCTGTAGCACTCCCACAGCACCACCATCAGCAGGAAGCCCAAAATCAGACCCACGTTTTCTAACATGCAGCCCTCTGCCACATGAACTCAGAGTGCATCTTTATTAGCTGTAGCTCTGCAGGAAGGACTGGCTCAGGTCTTCATGCATACCTTTGCTCTGCTCAACTTGCCCAAAAAACAGGTTTTAGAATATCTTTGCAGTGGGGCAGCAAGTCTGTAAGCTCCTGCCACACTCTCCACTTTCTGAGGGGTTGCAGGCCTGCCACATCCTTAGAGGCTGCCAGGCTGTAGCACAGTTCATTTGAATTTGAATAAACTACTGAACTTTATTTTGAGCCCTAAAATTCAAATCAGAGTGTGATAAACACATGCCTGGTGGATGTGAATTTTAAAAAGAGCCACTAAGCAATAGTAAGCAGAGCTGCCCATATTTCCTATCTCTCTGGTTTTATCATCTGGAGAGCAAACACTGAAAAAAAAGCCTCGGCACTGAAACATTTCCCAAAACCTGGACCTCACTGAAAGATTTTCACTAACATTTTTCTGTGAGAGGAAAAAAGTGACTCCTTAGGCAATATAGCCTTGTTTTTCATCAAAATAAAATTTTGGTTAACACAGATGGTCTACCCTAACTGTCTTAGGTTAAAAAAAGGGGAAAAAAAAGAATTAAAAAAGGAAAAACTGGGGAAAAAATTAACTAAAACACTGAGGTTTAATCTCAGCTCAGTTTTTGGCAATTTGGGCAGAGTTTTGTTGTTTTGCAAACACAGTTGAAACTGAAAGTTATCTCAAAGTTTGCTATAGAGAAATGACTACCACATTTAGTGGGTCTAGCAAAAAATTCTCGATAGTTTGTCAGAGAGAAAGAAAAGGCCAGCCTGTCCCTGGAGTTATACAGGGCTCCAAATTGGCAAGGCTCACCAGGTAATCCTTTTTCAGCAGAGGCTTGCAGAGAAACTATCAAACCAATCCAAGAATAATAAAAATGTTAATTATAGGCTTTCTCTCCCTACAGAACACATGGATTTTAATGCCTCTTGCAGGGATTTAGCATACATGAGAATGTGGTATATTTTTTACTGCTCCATCTTGCTCTTTTACTCATAAAAACTGGAGTTTTCCAAACATGATGCTCCATTCTCAAAGACTAAATCCTTAGCTGGTAGAAAATGGGATAACGCAGCTAATTCCCTCTGTAGCTATACTGATTTGCACCAGCTGCCGATCAGCCCTGTTATATTACCTAGGTGCAGAGTGGAGCTCCTTTAATTCTTTATTCTTGTTTGATATCAGTTTCCAAAATAAAACTGTCTTACAAAGTGCATGTTTACAAATGAGTCAAAACCCATTACACTGAAACTATTGAACTGTAAGCAGGTTAGATCAGCTTTCTTGTGATAAGAGCTTCTGATATTGGTGTCTCTTTCTTGTGCAGGCTTAAAACTTTACTTGCAAAATCTCCTTGTATTCCTTTGAACTCACTTGGGAGATTAAAAAAAAAATACTCCAGTTAACACTCCCTCATTTCATTTTTAAAGGTCATGCTTAGAGCTGGCAGTTGTTATAGGAGCTGTCCCCTGTAAAGAAAAGTCTTAACTAGCCAGGCACAGACTTAACCTCACCATCGAAAAACTAACATTGTCACTAGGATATGGAGAAACCATGGTGAAGAACTAGCAACAGCTAGACCACGGCAGAATGAGCAGTCGGCATCTGCTCGGTGGGCCTTTATCATGCAGTGTTGTATGTACGATTCAAAATGCACAGAACGATTGTTGAAATGATGTAGACAAATTGACTCAAATTAGTTTAGCATGGGCCATGCAAAGTTTAAGCTTGTTGAGCCCAGACACATAGCAACAGCCGCTGCCGCACTTTGGAAGACGGTGCGTTCGAAGCGCTAGCAGAAAAGCAGTATTCCAGCCCATGTTCGCAGAGTTTGCTTTTGTGCCTGTGTGCTTCTTTTCTTTTAATTTTGCCTGGCTCTAGAAAGTCTTGGCAGAAGTGATCCCTGCTGAAGACTACACTAGCACTGATAATTTTATAGAAGTACTTGTGAGCTTTAATGTCATTTTATACTTCCTTAATCTTTTGACTGTTACTTAATGACAAACAAATCCCCAAAGAACTACGGGGGGAAAAAGATTAAAAGGATTTTGAGATTGTGTTCTCTGCTTTCAGTCAAACTGTCCCAAATCCTGCCAACACAATTCTCCAGTGCCCTATGACACCCCTCCCCAGACCACCAGGAGTGAGTTTCTTATTGTATTTACAGTAATCTAATTACAACAGTTCTTCAATTCACAGCCAGCTTTGGTATACAGACTTTAGCTAGAACTATCCTCTCAGTGCAGATTGCAAACTTTAATCTTTTAAACTAACACACTCACAGAACCCCCCGAAAAAGTTCTGAAATGCCTGTGTAAGCTACTAAGATGTGTTCCCCCTCCCACGCCTGCCAACGCTTCTCTCATCTTTTTGTTAAGTTCTCTTTTGTGCCAATTTACTGCCTAAAGGTAATGCGAGAGTTCCTAAGAGAGAACATTCGGCAAAGTTATAAAATGATGGTCAAAACAGGTTGCCTGCCAGGAAATTTCTTTTAAAAAAGATATTTTTTCTAAACGTATGTATTTCCCTTAAAATTGTTTTAATGTCTGCCTGTGTTTCTGCAGCTGAAAAAGCGTTACATAGAGGAAATAAAGACTGAGCATTTTACTTAAAGTTGAAATATGATCTCCACTTAAAATTGTCATTGCCCAAAATCTTTTGATACAAATCTTAAAGCCTATTAACTTTATTTAGAAGAATCAGATTACAAAAGTAGATGGAGTTTGTACATAATAAAAATGTCAAGAAAATGAAGATAGAAAAGATTGTTTTATATGAAGCAAAATATAAACCAAAAGTAGAATCCGTAATGAATTAGCAAATCTGGATATTCTTAGTGTGTCATTGCAGCCATCTAGCTATACACATAAGTATTGCACTATTCAGTTTTATTTCCATCACAGGTTTCCCACTTAAAGCTTTTACAATAATACTGGGTTTACCAATACACACCTTCTGGAATTTTGAGGGAGCTTTTCTCTTCTTCCAATCTGGCAGTTGACTCTCTGAGCTGTGCTCACATAAAGTCTAATCTCGAACTCACTAAAGTTAATAAAATCTTCACTCCCAAAGACATCAGGAATAATTTAGGTCCAACATTACTGTAAAACTTAGGTCTCCCCCATTACCGTGTCCTTTAGAAGATGTACAGAAGGCAGAAATACATGTATGCTCTTATTTAATTTACGAGTATTTCAAATCCTCAGTTTGGCCTTTGTTATCCATTTGGTTGGTTTCTGTGAGGCTCATCAATCATTTTGCTTTCTAGTATGTACCAGCATTCCTTGTCATGTCAGAATTGTTCTAATACTTAATTCCTCCTGTCGAGATTCATTGCTATGCAAGCCGAAATGAGCTGGACAGTCAAACCTCAGCTATTTCCTACTGTTTTCTATGAACCTTGAAAAACTGGGAACATAGCAGTGTCTTTTCTGGTCTCACATCCACTCTTGAAAAACTACTTCTAATGCACCTTTGTGCTGTTTTCCTCTGAGCAAACTGGCTGTGGTAATACTTGATAAATGAAGCAATTATTCAGTTTGTAAAATCTTTAGGTTTCTAGATAATGTGTATGCTCTGCTCCATCCAAAGAACTCAGAATAATAAAATGGCTTTGAAAAGGTCGTATGAAAGAGTAAGAGACAGCAGCTGCTTGGAAACCTTCCAACTTTCATCAAAGTGTTTTGGAAATGACAGATTGTATGTAGTACTTTATTTCTGTGACATCTAATTTAAATGTTAATCTCGGGGATAACATATCTAAACCTCACAGTGCGGTAATCTATCAGGTTGGACAATGTACAGGAAATACTCCTACCTTTATAAAAATAAAGTTCTTTACCGATTTGGGAGACATTCTCGTGTGAGGGACTCGGGTTCCCCTAATAAAGGGAAAACATATTGCATTGCTGCAAAAGGTGTGGAGCAGGGAAGCCCGTAGTGTACCAACGCCATCTGCTGGCTTGATTAAAAGGAACCCTCCAGCAACCGCTGCTGCTGTCTTTGAAGGTGGATGTGGAGGACCAGATCTCATTTCACATATTGGCATGAGCCAGCTATTCCATATCTAAACTCATGTCACTAGAAGAAGAATCAAGCTGAGACTATATAAGCCAAAACTGCCTTAACGTGTATGTCTGGGCTTGAGCTTTAGGTTTGTTTAATGCTTTATGTCGTTGGGCTTTAGTTAGATTAGGAAGAAAAGGCATCTATGCTTGCAGTTTTGCTGAATATCGTGTTTAGGTGTACTAATCCTCATATAAATTTGTACCCATTAGGCTATTGTTTTATTGTGCAATGCTGCACAGAAAGGGTTCTGCACAGCAAAGCCAGCTTTAGCCCAGGTGATTTCACCTCTCTAGGTTTGTAACCAGCTTTCCTTTTCAGGGCAACAATCTGGCTGGCTCCAGAAGGGATTCTGGAGAGAATGAGCTGCCCAGGAGGGTCTGGGAGTGAAACATAGAACAAGCCAACCCAGCACAGAGGAACCGACATCTCTACAGCAGCTTGTAGCCTCTGTGACCTTTTCCTTAGGATTCAAAGTACAAACAACTGCAAAAAATGTGTATTTTTAAATTAAACCATAGACTACAGTCCAATCATTTGCAGGGGTTAAGCCATTATGAATTGTAGAAATATTTCATGAGAACTTTAGGGTTTATCTTCTCAGCACACTCCTACAGAAACTGGTAATTCAACCTGGAGTATGATGTTAAAAGGCAATCTCTTCCTGAATACAGTCAAGCCCATACCTTGTATAAGTGCTAGCAGAGACCCGTAACCCATCTACCCTTACCGTGATGGGCCAAAGAATCAGGAAATAAAAACTAAGTATGGGTCTTCACCATGGCTTGTCCTGCTCTCCTGGGCTGAACTCAAAGTCCAGGTGGGGAGAATGGTTCCTTGCTAGGCTCAACCCTAGGTTTTGGCAGAGTCAACTGAATGTGGGCCCTGCCTTTTCTGAGCTGCTCATGTCTGGCAGAAAAGCTGGCAAGAGATAGACCCAACCTGTCCTGTCCCTTCTTTTTTGTGAGACTAAACCAGAGAAGTAGCTGCTGCTTAGGGACTTTCCAGTTCACACATCAAATTCTTTGAGGAAACACCAGATCAGAGCCAGAGACAGTGCCCTTTATTGCAGCAGTGCAAGGCACAACCTTTCCACATTTGACACAGACCTCCAGATTCACAGGACCTAAAAAATACCAGATATCAAATGGGTTTAACTTGCCCTTACTTGCCTTCTGGCTCCTGAGCTCTTAAGATTTACAGGCAACTCATTCTCTCTCCACAGCATTGCTCCAGACACTGTAAGATGTCAGCACAGATGGAACAGCACTGACCAGGGTGTGTGATTTTATCTGTATAGAGATGGGACTGATTTGCATGTTTTTGCTTAGAAATATTAGGGTGGTTTTGCAGTTTAGAATTAAAATTATCATATTGTCATTTTATAATCAACAAGTAGTCAGAACATTCCCTTTCTACATGTTTGATTAATTCTATTGGGTCTATGTATTAACAAATGGCACCTTCTCCCTCATACTCCCCATAATGCCCAGTGAATATGATGCACTATGTTTCTCCAAGGAAGATCCAGTCTTGTGAGGCTTTACCCATTCCATGGTTCTACTCAGAAAAATGTCTTCTTTTCTTTAATTTTCTATTCTAGGTACTTCATGTTGTTCGGAAATGACCCACAGCCAAGCAAGCTGAGAAGGCTGTCATTATTTAGTGCCTGAACTCTAAAGCAGGTTCAGAGCCGACAGTGTAGCTAATGATGGGAAGCGGTTAATGATGGGTCAATGATGGGATATGACTAATGAAGGGGAAAGAATTGCAGAACTGCAAAGTCACCGAGTGCACTGCACAGCAGACAAAAACTCTGTAAGTCCAAGCAACCCCAAGCCTTACAGCCACCTTTTCACCCTCCCACTCCCCTTCCTGGTAGCACAGCAAGAATTTCCAAATCACCCATGGCAGGACCTTGCAAAGCTGCAGCTCCCACCACGAGGGTTCAGGCTGACCGCACATGCCACTTCTGACACCCAGCTTCTGCCTGCTCCACAGGATGTCAGAAATGTACTGGGATGTCCCCTAAGCAAGGACAGCAATCCCATCACTTCTTTCCAAAAAAGGAGTTCTGTGCTTTCTACAGACTGTTAACTGCATTACGGGAGTGAGTCAGTGCCATAAAATGCAAGCAATGAATTATATCATCATCCTCATCATCACTGTTATTATTTTTATTCTTTCCTTGAAGAAAAAAAGGAATTAAAGGAAATATAGGGTTTGATTAGAAAAATGGGGAGAAGGAAGGAAACTATACTCCACATAGAGGAGAAGGGTACAAAACCATTGTGCAGAATTTAGATCTAGTTGTCTACAGGATTGTATTTGACGGTGTTCAGAGGGTTGGGTCCAGGGTTTATGAAACCATGTGGCTTCCTTTACTTTTGAATGTTCCTTTCATCCCCTAAATATGCCAACTATAAGTATGGAGCGATCAGGCAGAGATCAGGCACAGGTCGTAAAGTATTCACTTCTTAGCAGTGTCAGTATTACCTTATTTGAAGTATTTGATTTCTAGTTCAAAATTGAAATGAAGGTACTTTTTCTGAGTATTCCCACACCTGTTTTACAACTCTTTGTTTTGTATTTGTCTTTTCATTTGTAGGAATAAACACAATAACAGCAAAAAGAGTCTCTGGCATGTCACTACTGCAATATGCACACCCTGAGTACCAGTGGTAATCTGTTGGCTCTCCTGATTAACAGCTAGCAATGATCAGACCATTTACTAGACCTTAAGACAGATCGTGGAGTGTTTTATTGTTACACTGCCACCTCTGGAAGGTACCAAGATTACATGAAAGCATTTGATTATCTATAACCCAGTAATTAAATAACTGTAACAAAGTATGGAGATACCAACCTGATTTTCCAAATGCTTAGATGTCTCATCAGTCCACTGGGAAGAATAAGGAAGCAGAGCAGGGAGTTGAATGTCTAATTAAACTGACAGAAGGTATGTACTCAGTTCTGCAGAGACCCCTTGGGAGACAAAAGCAAGGAAAGAGGTGCTCAGTGCCCTTATAGGCCTGGGTTTTACCTTCGCTTTGTTTGTAACCTCAAAAACATGGAAGGATGTCTTGCTGTGTAGACCTGGAAATCTGATAATGTTAATGTTTTGTTTCATAACAAAAATGGAGACATGGTAGAGATAGACTTGAGGAGTGACTTCATGCTTAGCACAGCTTGTTATTTTAAATGTCAATCTCTTACGGGAGGTTCCCATGCCAACAATTTTCTTCAGAGGTTAGACACTATGAAAGTGGGTGAACACACAGCCAATGTGTAAGTCACTCAACCTTCCACCTTCGTAAAAAAGAGCAAAAAGCTTACGAAAATGCACTAATAAGTAGAGCAAACAGCTGGGAAACAGCAAGAAGGACATTTTATTTAAAACTGGATTAAAAAAATCAAACAAAAGAGTTGCTGCACTTCTATGCAGCATGCCACACCTAGGAGACCGAACAGCAATATTATCATCTATACCTATTTATTCAAGGCAGGGATCTGACCTTTCTAGGCTCATTTGTTTCCGCAAACTTTGGTCATGCTACTCATGACCGCTCATATTCATAAGACTTGCAGGATTGGAACATCAAATAATTGCTGTTAATGTAAAGAAAACGTGATAGGAGGAACAATACTGTTTCTTACTATGTGATTATCTGTTTTTCTTTAAGACTCTGAGAAATCACTTCAATTATTTTGATCATTTTCCTGTCAAAGGTACATTTTTAAATTGGCCACTGCACTTCCACAGACAGAAAGCTTTTCTGTGATCTTTGCAACAAATCTTAATGAATACATTAAACCGAGTACTATAGTTCTCCTGAATAATATTACTGTAATTATTTTGTTCCAGGTTTGTCAATGTCCACCCAATCATCCTCTCAGTTGTACGGAGGAAATGCCACCCTGCAGGTTGAACAACAGATCAGACTGCTTCACGGGTTGGGTGGCTTCAGTCTTGTCACTTGACCCCAAAATGACACCGTGTCCTGACCTATAAAATGAGGACAATAAAATCTATTCACTTTTGTAAACATTAGTGCAACATATGGTTGAATAGCAGTACGTAAATTTAAAATCTTAATTAAACTGAGGCAGAGCGCCAAGTAAGCACAAAGCATACGCTACTTGAAACAAGCTCATTAATAGTTCTGCTGCTGGAACCAGTTTTTTAATGACTCAGTAATGAGCTGACAGTACAATCTGCAAAACCATGGCTCTTGATAATTTTTTTTTAAGTATATAATTATATTGTGATAATGACTTGAACTTGTGTGTGCACATCTAACAAAAAAGATACCTCCAAACAGTTAACAGCCTAAGACTTAAAATCTATTCTTGCTTATTCCCAATTTGTATTGGTATAGCTGCAGTCAGCTGTGTTATAAAAAGGAATGAGGATACTCTGGTCTTTCTGTTGGTACCCAGGACTGTAGTGGTACTTCAGTAGTATGTTTGATCTGTTACTTTCTGAACCATCAATCAAAAATGTTGTACAACCAACTCATGTCTCTGACTTTCTTCCCTTGTATGCTACAGTCACCCAGTACTCCTAGCAGACAGACAGTTTCATTTTCTATGAGATGAGATGCGTCTGCAGGTAAGGCATCACACTTAATTAAGCATGTCTCTCCATATGTAATGAAGACATTATATACGTTTGAGTGGCTTGTGTTGCTCTTTCATTTCAACCTGGTTTTGTTAGTAAGGTAACATTGGCCAGTGGCCTCACTACCAACAAATGTTGGATATTAATCTCCCTCCCTCCTCCCTTCCTTCCTTCCTTCCCTCCTTCCTTCCAGCACACTATTAACCTAGGTTATCTACTCAGGTAACCCATTTGTAAGCCCCAAGGTAGATTTATATTTCTAATTTGCAAAAGCATAGTTCTTGCCTAATGTCTCTCCACTACACCACAGGCACGGATCTGCAATAGGGATGTATTCACATCCATGGCATACAAGTCAGGAAACGGCACCCTATAAGGTTCATCTCTGGCCTTCACCCTTGGTTGCTCTACTTCATTATCTCTAGAAAGGAACCAAATAAACCAGCACATGCAGTATCTCACATGCTTTCTCGTTGCACTCCTCGTTCAGGTCTCCTGTTGAGCAAACGGTTGAGCTGGAGTTTTCTGTCCAGTCACATGCCTGTTGACTTCACCAGACTTAAGAGCCTGATGCTCTCCCCACAGCTTTGACTTTTCACAACAGCTACCTACAATGGGAAAAACGGAACTGCGAGGCCTAGGAGTTCAGGAGACACATGTCACATTTTAAATGAAGTTCTGCACTGAAAGAGGACGACTCCTTTCAGAGCTGTTTCCTAGGTCTACATTGAATCCAATACAGTGAAAATCCAACCCTGGCTGCCGTTCCCCACAGCTACTACAGCACTAGAAGTAACCACAATCATCATAATGGAACACAAAATGTATATATTTTGACCTTACTTCAATTATTTTCTGCATCTGTAATCATAGTGCATTCACAGACAAAAATCTAAAAACCTATAATCTAAACGAAGGAACCACTCCTCCACGGGGGAAGACTGAATGTTGTATTTTTTCCATTTTAAAATTGTTAAGAAGCTGCTTATATGCTACTTCCAGTGAAAGAAGGTTATTTATTTATCATAAAGACTAAATAATACTAAGGAAGTCTTACATATACCAACAGCGGACCATCTTTGAGACTATGAAGGAAACATTCAATGCATGAAAAATGAAATGAAAGCAAAAATAGTCACAATGACGACACCTCTGCAACCAAAATCTTTTCCTCAGCTTCAGCATTGGTTTAGCAAAGTAACAGCGACGCCGCTCATTTGTTTTCTGTTGTTTGCAGGATATCAGCCTGAAGTTATTTCAGTTGTTACACCTGCCAGTGAGACTCCACTGCCAATGGCTGTGGTTTTACGAGGAAGTTGGCTCTTTCCGTTTGCTCAGCAAACCACTTCACCAACCCAAGTCCATCTGTGCCACCCTAAGTCTTTCAGAGTTTGAAAAAGAAAAGATTTTAATCTCTGCGATGCCTTTCATTTTCAGTTACTAGGAGGCAAAACATTCTCTGATGCCTCATGCTGTAAAGTTTATGGTGATTGATTAACTCTTTTAGAGAAAATACTCAAGCAGCAACTCTTTCTGCTGCCACCAGAAACATGAAGCTACAGGCCTTGCGTTTGAAGCAGAGCACCGCACGTAATGAAAGCACTGTGTACGCCTGGGCCTTAGGGCAAGGGATGAATAGCAGCTATAGGAAAATCCCCTTATCTCGAAGACCAAAAAGATGGTAACAGTGGCAGGTGTCATCTGTTAGTACCAGGGAGGTAAAATCTGTTCGGAGAGCCACAGACCTGTTCTCCCAGGTGGAAATCAAGACCCCAGCGTAGGACTCCTGTGTGCCTGTGTAGTATTTCCAAAGAACACGACTAATTCGTGCACCCTGTGTGCCTCCTATGTCCTGAAAGATCCCAAAGCATGCTCCTGACCAGACACCGCCCTCGGTTTTTCACTTGGATTCTCCCGCACTCATGCTTTCACCCGTTCAGTGCCAAACTAAAGAATATGGCTGGCTGGCATTTGTTCAGCAGGTCAGGAATACTGAGTCCCTGTTATCAGCAAACCCCTCCGAGGTCCGTACAGTGTTTGCTCTGATGGGTCACATTGACGCGCCTGCAACTGCCCAGTGATGTCCGACTAGATCTGCACACTCTGAGGAGGACAGATCTCTTTCACCTTCATCTCACACCTGCGTTACGTCCCTCTGTGCTAATCCAGAGGTAAACTGCTGAAGCTGGGGCTGATAAAGAGCCTGGAAAAGGCCTCTTTAGACAAATCTCTGTGGAAACGGGGTGCTCCTTTGTATTTTCCAGGTAAGAACCAAGTTCACACTTCAGACAGGGATTAATGATTTTGGAGGCGTCCAGGAAAGATTATTCTCAATACACACCTCTTCTTAGAGAGGAGGGTGGAGCAGAAGGGCACAGTCAAGCATGAAGCCAGGCAGAGGAAGCAGGGGGTGGTATTTTGCCTATGCAAGTTTAACCTTGTGAAGCATTTCATGGGGTATTTAGTATTTCTGTGCTGCTGAGAGTTCTGTTTCTAAACTCACAAAGTGCCTGGGATTTCCCTCTCTCCCTTGGACGCCCAACACTTCCTTGTCTAAGAAACTTGAAAGTCATTGTTCATCCCCAGAGATCCTTAGAGATGCACATGGAGCGGTCCCAAAGGAGGCAGCGAGCGCCAGAAAACTTGTCATTCCCCAACTATCCCCGTTAGTGTAGCTGCTTAGAAAGCCATGCCCTTAAACCATCATGACTACAACTTTATTCCCTACAGGTCACATGGGAGTAGCTCCGCTCAATCACATAATAGCTGGGATAAAGGGTGTAATGTCAACGCTGCTGAACGCAAACCCAGATCCTCTGGCTTAGCGTTAGCAGCTTCACACCACGCCGCTGGCACCGCACCGCGTGGTGCTCCTCGCAGGCTGCAGGGAGCTTCTGCAGCCACGGCCAGGGCCCCCCACGGGCACTTCTATTCACCCCGACCTCTCGGCCGAGGCACTCACCAGCCCAACCGAGTGCCGCAAGCCAAACCCCAGCACCCCACAGCATCTCGGTCAGCGATGCCGTCCTCCCCTTCCTCCTCTCCTCTCCCCTACCACCCCCTGCCATCTTCCTCCACCTCACTGCCCCGACCCCGCAGCCACAGAGGCCTCGCTCGGCGCAGGAACCCGCACTGGGCCTGCCCCGCTCCCCGGGACAGGAAGGTGGCCTGTGGGGGCCATGAGGGTCGGCCCGGGGGACCGCAGGGACGCGTGGCGCCGGAGGAGGAGGCGGCGGGAGGGGATGGAGGGGGGGAACGAGACACGCCGCTGGGGGCCCGGGGCGGAGAAGGGGCGGGAGCGGCGGCGCCTGCGCGCCCCCCCCGCCTTCCCGGCCGCTGAGGGGGGCCGCGCCGCGCCGGGCGCTGGGGCGGGGTCTGCGGGCGCCGACGGGGCGGGCGCCACGTCGGCAGCGGGGAAAGGCGCAGGAGTAAAGTCTGCGGCGGAACCCGGGCGAGCCGAGCCGTGTGGTGAGTGAGGGCTGGGCGGCTTGCTGCTGCTGCCGCTCCGCCGTTAGGCGGGGGAGCCCGGCCGGCGGGCAGCCGCCCGAGCGCCCTTCCTGCCTCCCCCTCTTGTCGTTCCCCGCGGAGGAAGGGAAACTCCGGCGGGAGGGGACCCGGCGGAGCTCGGCGGCGGGAGAGGCGGGCCCGGGGGGGAGCGGAGCCGCCGCTACCGCCACCGCCACCACCTGCCCCCGGCGCCTCCCGCCGCGCAGCCCGCCCGCCTTTGTGCTTCCTGCCGCCGCACCGGGGGGGGCGTGAGGGAGAGAGGGAAGGGAGGGAGGGCCGGGCCGGCCGTAGCGGCTCCGCCGCGGCCTTGGCTGCCACGTCAGTGCCGCCGCCCTGCGCCGTGGTGCCCGGCGGTGCCCGCGGCCGGCGCGGCGGCGGAGGGGGCGGGGGGGGGGTCGCTTGCCGGGCCGCCCCCTCAGGTCCGCCGGGGAGGCAGGTAGCCGCGAGGGGAGGACGCGGAGGGAGCTGCGGGGGGGGGCCCTTGGGCCGCCCCGCCACAGGGGGGTTGTGGGGCCTCGACGGGCCGGAGTCGGCGCCTCCTCGGGTGCGGGACCGGGAGCGGGGTCGGCTGCCGCGTCTCTGCCGCTGCCGGGTACCCCGGGCCGGGCGCCGCGCTCCCCCGCCTCCGCGGCGGCGCCTCCCGCCGAGCGGGGAGGGCAGCGGCGGAGGCCGTGCTCGCCTCGGCCCCGCTCCTGGCTGGGCTCCTTCTCCCCCGTGAAGTTCTGCGTGCCGGGAGAAGCTTTGTTTCGGGTTTTCTTTTTAAAGTTCGCTCTGTTCGGATGTCGCCTGTAGCGAGCTGCGCCTTATTTCATCCGTTTCTTTCAAGTCCGGCTTGATGGAGCAGAATCTGGAAGAGTTTTTTGCAAACTGTTCGGGAGCAGGTTAGCTTTCAGCATTCGCCTAGCCTAGGCGTTTGTGTGGTGTGGCCCGAACATAAATCCAAGTTGTTTTAGCCGTGCAGCTGGTTCTGGTCATTGTGCGAAGCGCATAGGCAGACTCTGCAGATGCGATTAAATGCTTCCTTCTGCTCGTGTAACTGGGCTGAAAACACGAACGCTGAATCAGGACGTCGCTCCGTGAGGAAGATAAATACCAAGTGCACGTAGTCTGCTTCAGTGTGTCCAGAGCATTGCTTCGGGCGGCGTGTCTGTATAATTGGAAGGGTACATACAGGATACCTTAATTTAGTACACAAGTACTGGTTTGTATGCACATCGGTTTTAAGACTTCTCAGTAAAAACTATCCAGATGGGTTTTTTTTAAAGCTTTCTGTTAAGGTGTGGTTAAACATTCAGTAGAGTTGGTGTTGCCTCCTCAGTATAGAAATGAACTGTGTCATAAAAGCGTTCCTTGTCCAGCAAGTGAACAGGTCTAAATGTCAGACAGGAGCCAACAAACAGGTGGTGGGCGCTAGCGAAAAAGTTCATTATTCCATTAGCAGGGGTGGCAAGGAAGTTCCGCAGCTACTTTATCGCCCTGGCTGTTAGGCACTGTCAGGTTTTGTCTTTATAGGTCTCCTGGAAAAAGAGAGCTGAGGCGGCTGTGGAGCTCAGGCATCGGGAAACTGTTAGAAGAAATGAGGAAGGCTCTGCTTTGGAAAGCTGAGCTAGCAGGAGGTAGAGGATGACAGGACTGATAAAATGGAGCTTCTATGACCTTTCTGAAGCTGTGCCCTCTGCCGTACTGGAATCTACCATTTAATTTCTAGAAACCAGTTCTGGAGGACTAGAAAAGGGGAATTCGGATTCCTGCCACCTTTGATTTGGTATTTTGCGAATCCTTGCGTTGTAGAAAATTTGATTTCCGACATCGGGTTGATCATCTGATCAACTTTTTGTTGTCTTTCCCTGAAAACTGTGTCTTTTTTTCCTCTGAAACAGGCATGCTCACTTCCAAGCCAGTCTTGCTTTGTATATAAATCTGAATTTTGAAACTTGGCTTTTAAATAGAAGGCTTGTTGAAATGTCAACTATGCTCTTGGTTTTTAGCTATACGCTTTCTACGTGCCTGGATTTGTTTTTTTACTTCAGCGCTGTTAGCGTTGACTCTTTCTTCTTGCAGAAACTCAGTCAACTGTCTCCCTTGCATTAACTAACTGAAAAAACACACTTCCATATCAGCTATGCTCTGAGGGTTATGTCTGAGAGAAGTAACAGCACTGAGCACTCTTACCTGTAACATGTTACAAGCCCTAGTCCCAGGTGTAAAGCAGGGAAGCTAATAGTCAGGGGTCGCTTGTGCGGCTTTGAAGCAGTAACCTGAAGAGCAGCCATGGGTGGGATTACCTCTTTGGCTTTGTGCTTATTTCCTTGTTTAATTTAGAGAGTAGAGCACTGTTACTCTTTCCAAAATGCATTTCTTAAATTATCATCCCTAAAAATAGTTTTTTTTCATGTATGTGAAAGACATCAGGTTCATTTTGAAATCTGCTGCAGCTGCTGAAGGAGTGGAAGGAGAGCTGTGCATGTGGCAAGGATTGTTTTGTTTTCCATCAGCTCTGTAGCCAAGCTTTCTAACTGCATAGCTGGTGTGCAGAAGGAAGATAATTTTTTTGTGGTGGACTAAGATGAGGCGATTGGTTTGTTTGTGGTTCTGTCAGGTGAATAGTTCCAGCACTGTCTGCTGCTGCTGCAGCCTTCTGGAGCAGCGTTATGCTGCCAACTGAAATTGGCCCCATCCTTGGGTAGTTTCATTGCTGCCTGCAAATATCTGAGTAGTGGCATTGAAACCAGCCAGTTTTTACTGGCTGCTGCTTGGGCCAGGTTTGCTATGCTGAAACAGTAGGGCTTTTTGTCTGTAAAGTCAGAAAGACAAGAGCATCATCTGAAGCTCAGGAAGCTGTGCACACGTCTGTAATGGTTAGACCCCACTTTTCAATGGAAGGCTAAAATTTTACATAAATTGCTGTCTGAGAACTACAGACTCATTAAGGAGAGGTTGTGTCTTAACATTGATTACCACCCTTCGTAGTAATCCTCATGACAGCATATGGAGCAAGTAGAATTATCTCCATTGCCCGAGAACACAGAAGGAATCTGTGTTTCGGTGAGAGAAATTTCACAAAATTTTGGTATCTTAAGGCCACGCCGAGTGTGCTTCTCCAATACTGTGGGGCTTTGTATTTATGATTCCCACTGTCCACCCAGGGCAGGTATGTGACAGTAGCACTGTTCCATAAGATGTCGTTAACCTTCTGCTTTTCTCGTAGGTGTATGCAGAATACTTTTGTGGAAACAACTAACTAGAAATCTTCACAAAGGAATATATTTGGTGAGAAAGTTTAATTTTTATCAGCTTTGATGTGAATGTATGTGTGGCTGTACCATTACCTCCAGAGCTTCCTAGAGCTTTCATTCAGGGTCCTATAGCAGTGTTAATGCTATAAATAGCTCTTGAATTAAAAATTCTCTTCTAAACTACTTCTTTCTTTACAACTGTGTAAAACTTTGAAGCTTCTTGTATATTTCATATTCTGACCATACAAAAGTGTGTTTTGTTCTTTAAAACCAATTGAAAGAGTGACTTCCACTTTTATTTTGTTTTAGTGTGAAGGTTGATACCTATTTTAATGTATTGTTAAAAAAAGATGAGAAGTTACCCCTTATCTCATAACCTCATAAGCGCACAGAGGAAAAAAAACCCCAGAAAGTAGTTTACATGTGTTCCTGTTTGAAATCTTTTTTTAATATCTGGGTTTGCTTCCACTTCTTGACATAAGAAAACACAAAGCTTACGTATTCGTCTGCACAGATGAAGAAAGAAACTGGAGAGTGCTGCTGATATACTAGATGTCTGCTTCGTGAATGTCCATATGAGTTCTGCCAGGACTCATAGAGATCCTACCTTGTTCAGTGTGATCGTACAATGCAGGTGTTAAATGAAGCTGGAGGCTTTTCCCCAGTGATGCAAGACACTTTGGATTTGGCATGATGGGATGAAAATGCCAAAGAAATATCTTCTTTCTTTCTTTCTTTTGCCTTCTTTCTTTTTTCCGTTTTTTTTGGCCAGTCTTAGCATACTTTGAAGAAGATTCTGAAAAACATGTCAGAGAAGTTCCAAAGTTCAGGCTTCTGATAAGTCTTTGCCTTGTTGCATGTCCTTGCAGTAACAGTAATAATTGTGACTAATGATTCAGTGCATAGGGGACTTTGGATCTGCAGCTTCCAACTTAAGTTTTCAAAGTTCCTTAACCAATACCATGTCTGAATGACCCAATTCTCTGCACAAAAGTCTTACCCTTGCACCTCCGGATTGGTGCCTTAAGTGTTAGTTGAGCTGTAATCTCTGTTCGGTCTCATGAAATTTTGCTTTCTTCTTCTCTGTGGGGACACACCTTTAGCAGGGAGCGTGAAGAGGAACCTCCCTTAGGATACACTGCAGTCTGGTGACCGGGGACCCTGTCGCAAAGTGGGACTTAAGAGCTTGGATCTTAATAGGCAAAGGAGGCATTGAATTGTAGGTGAGTGTTTTCACCTTGATGATATTACGTAAAAGATAGTGAGTGGTTTCTGCTTTTCTAACTCCAATTTTTGAAGAAAAAAATTATATTCCTGCCCTCTTCGTCTGAAGACTGGATGAAATCACCTGCCGCCAAGCAGTTGTTCCAGGCCTTTGGCCTCTGGCCCTTTGACCTCCAGTCAATAGAAATACCTTAATCTCTGGAGGAGAGCCAGGTTTAAGACATGCTTCTCTGTGTAGTATTTTCTGTTTGCCAGATATGCTACACCCTGTTTAGCACACGGGATTTTGGATCTTTTCAGAGCCTCTTAAGTCTCCTGACATGTTAAATTGGATACAAGGATGCATGATGCAGGCTGTAACCTAGATACCTGAAAGTTTTCTGCTGAGGTGCTTTGTTGGATCTCGGTCTTGATTCTGTGATTCACTGGAGAGCTTCTACAGAAAAACAAAAGGACTTGAATTGTACTTTGTGAGCTCTTGTGTGCTAGGTTCTGGTTTTGGTTAAGCTGTGAGCCTTTTCTGACAGTGATGAGATTCTGTTTTCACTTGCATTGATGTAGTAGTAGGAAAACAGTGAGTAAAACCTAGCACAAGCTGGTTAGGCACATCTTTTGTAGGTAGCATTCCTAGAGTGCTTCCAGGCACCTGTAGAACTACACATCATACAGTAGTTCTCAACTTTCTGCTCTGCAGACCCCTGAAGGCTCCCTTCTGTGTAGAACAAATTCAGTCCTACCGAAAGTGACTTATTTCCCTTAGCTGCTCTTCTCAGGTCCATGTAGTATTCCATTGACTTCTGGGGTCTGGTAGCAGCAGGTGCCTGGGCTGTAGAAGATAGACCACTGTGGTCCATGTAGTTGTAAGAGAGTGAAGTATTTCTGTGGTTTAGAAGGAGTTGCAATTGTGTTAAAACATGGCATGTGAGTGATATATTGTGTAATATTCCTGTCTACCTTTTAAAAAAAAGTAGCTTGTGGTCAAGAATTATGTAACCTTGGGGTTCTAGGGAAGGTAGCAGGGGAGGGAATGCCTGATCTTACCACTTCTTTTAGGTAGTGCTGTGATTTTACACTTGTGTTTTTTTTAAATACTTCATCACTAAACTAGAAACTCTGCTGTGAAACTCCCCTGCCAATACATTGCTTTGCTCATTTAGCTTTGCAGGAACTGCAAGCAAATCTGTCAGTGGCCTAAACCAGATTACGGAGAGTTATGAAAGCATCTTTTACTTGCACTGTTTGCCAATGTTACTCTGACTCTTTCCATTGGACAGGTGTCATCTTAAATACTTGTATGATGCCTAACACAACAGATCCTCGGTACTTCATCAGGGCTGTACCTGCTGTCAGTGCTGCTGTGTCCAATACCTTCTTAATAGCAAAAAATACTAAAACTTGTGTGGAGCCTTGTGATGCTTTCTAGTGTTCTGCCACGTTCAAAATTGGTAACTTGCTCCAATTCCCCTCTAAACTTGCTGATAATCCGTGACAGTATTTTGTCTGATTAAGTAACTTTTCTGAGCCTCTTATGAGGAATTGTTGGCAGAAACTTTTTGGGAGCTCAGACAAGCAATTTCACCTGAATTTCTTTTGGGAGTTACATGCCAGCTAGATACAAATATATTAGCGGAGGTAGTTCCTTATAAAAATTAATTTATCTCTGGCTTAACTCATTTGTGTCTCCCTTGAGTCTGCTTTAAAACTGTTCTGGTCACTTCTCTTTTTATTCCTTCGCTTGAAGTAAGACTTGCTAGGTTGTGACTTTTATTTTACTTTTTTTAGGACCTTCCCTAATGCAGTGAATAAACTGTTTCCAAATTCCTGCTAGAGTAATCATCTTAACGAACAAAATGGCCACATGTTAAGTAGGAACGTAATTGCTTCATATCTTTGTACAGATGTTTTGATCAAATAATGCCAGGCCTCTCAGTTTGTTACAGCATCTGCCTTGTCTTTCTTATACTGCTTGATATTTTTGTTTCAAGTTGGAAAAAAGCAACAACCTACATGTAACTTCACATAGTGAGCACAAATCTTTGTATTTCTTCCAGCTTGCATTAGATGAATGCAAAGAAGTCATGTAGTACCTGAATCCAGTTCTTTCTCAGAACCTGACTGCCCTTGGTTGCTCCCTGTGATCAATTGGGCTCTCTTGCCTTTCTTTTTTTTTCTTTTTCTTTTCTTTTTTTTTTTTTATTTGCTGACCTGTGATTAAATAAAGTAACAAGGAATTCTATGATTGTTACTGTTTCAAATTGCCTCTTAGCCCTCATGTATTGGGTTGTCCATCTTGATGTGTTACTACTCACTTTCCTATTTCTTAGCTTCCATGTTTGTGTTTCTGGCTTTTGTTAGGTACTTGTTCAGTGTTACCATCAAATCAGCCACACTGGTAGTAGGGTTTTTTGCTTGCTTTCTTGTTGAGCTTCTTGTGTAAAAGTACTTATGTTTTCTGAGTCATGAACTGATACCCTTAGTGCTGATTGTGAGGACTCTTTAATATTCAATTTAGGCTTGCTTCGCATCCAAGGATCTATCATTTAGTGTGTGGGTGCCATTTTTTACTGTGATGTTTTGACTTCATAATTATACTGCGAGGGTTTTAGCTGTTGTTCTCCAGGTGAGTCTTCCCACCCTCAAGTTCTGCTTCTGCCTTCTCATCCCTTCTTCAGATCCCAGCCACTCCTTCCTCACCCAGAGGAGGTACAGAGAGATCTGTGCATGGCAAGATAAGCTGGAATTATTTTTTTTGGTGGTCGGTGACTCCTGGAAGAAATTTAAATTATTTAAAGGCTTGCCTATATGTGCAGGGAGAAGGGAACTAAGAGGTCACTGGCAGGAAGATAGAAGGATGCTTAGTGCAACTTGTTTTTCTTTTCCTGACCTCAGTGCCTGCTGAGGAGGGAAAGCAGGATTGGCAGGGAGGCTCAGGGAAGGAGGCAGGACTTAACACCGAGGCACATTTTCGTGGGGGAGGACAGCAGGAGGGAAACCTGGGCTAGATATTGCTTTCTTCGCCTCCAAAGGGGAAATGCAGTAAGCAGAGCTGCTGATTTGAGCTTTCTCCTGTGCTTCCCCTCACTGTCAGGGACTGCTGCTCTAGAACTGCTCAAGGAAACAGCTTTTGATGTAAAGAAATCTCCTTTCTGAAATGTTTTCATTGGAAAGTTTGTGTAGAGTTAAAACAGTCTAGTTCTGCTATCACCACACTGTGTATGCAGTACTGCTACAAGATAAATGGAGTGTTTTCATTACATTTCTTCCATCTTGTTTTCATGGCATTTATTTAAATTCTGCTGCAAGGACTTGTTTCTTTGAAGTGCTGCTTTCCTGGTACTAACAGATCTTACAGGCATGCTGCTGTTGTTTTTCTAGTGCCCACCACCTCTGTGATCACTGGGCTTTGCTTTTTTTAATACATAAACTATTGTATGAGAGTGGCTGTTTTGTTTTTCATATTGTTTTTCTTCCTGATTGCTTTTTAGCAGGATGAAATAGCAGTAGTTTGGCAGGAGCTGCTAGTGTATCTAGTAACGAAAAAGAACTTCCTTTTCTGTGGAACTTAACCTACGTGCATTTTGGTTTCATGGATTACATTTATGCGTTGCCAGAAAAGATGTACAGCATATGTGAATTTCTTTTTTAGGCAATAATGAATCAAACGGACAAAAATCAACAGGAAGTCCCATCATACCTTCATGATGAACCACCAGAAGGTATGTATTAGTTTTCATAATATCAAGTATATTCACAGAATTTCATCAGAAGTTCAAGCTGAACACTTTAACTTTCATTTAAGTAACAGTAAGCAAGCCCTGGAATGGGATGCGCCTGAATTATTCTTCACTTCTGCATTATCCCGATAACAATAAGGCCACTGAATATAACTCAGTGAACAACTGTACTGATAGATTATAGAGAAGATACTGAAGGACATAATTTGCAGATTAGTTTCCAGAGATGTGAATTGGTCCACTAGGTATTTATTTCTGCTGTTCATTATGCGAGATGGAAAGAGCCCAGCTTCACTTTTGGAGTCCTTGCTGAGTTCATAGTGCTTGTGACTTTTAAACAAGAAGTGTTTAAAAAGTACATGGAACTTTATTACTACTTTTGGAGACCCTTTTCCATCATACAATTAACTGTGGTTCTAACTGTTCCCTTAATGTCATGGTTTCCTAAAAACAAACACACACTTGACTTCATTAATGCAGTGGCATCTTGGTCTCCTGAATCAAATGAATCTTAAATCGGTTATTGAATCTGCAGAGGAAATGCAGTTGCAGATGAGCAGAGTTCCCTTCTGGGCTGTGGAGCAGCAGGACTGTGAAGAGTCCTGTTTGCCTAATGTGACTGGAAGCGTACTAGATCAAAAGCCATTCTTGGCACACAGGTTGTCTGTGTTTTGTCTTCTCTTGCTTTAAGACCAAGTGTGTTGGATGTAGAGGTCGGTGAGTGCCGATTCCTCTTGGTTCATTGCTTTTTGAGCTCTGTTTGGTTGGTTGGTTGGTTTTTTCCTCAGCTTTTGTATGTTGTATGACTGAACAATTTACTTCACTTGAACAACAGTATTATCCACTAACTGTAGCAGAAGGGCTTGAAGTGGAAGAACTCACTCTATTTTTAACAACTATTAGGCAGGAAACACAAGTACAAGAAGAGTGGAAAGGGAGAAATAGATTTTCATGGCACACTGGTTCTTAAGCTCTACTATACTTGAACTTGTTACAGTGTCCTGGTGTGAGGACAAAAATCTTTCTTTTTAAGCTCTTACAGGGTTGTCAAGATCCCAGAAGCATTTCTGAAAGCAAATGCTAGGCTGGAAACTATGCCCTAATGTGTGTTATCTTCAAGTCTAATTTTTAAGATGCCTTTCCCCCTCACTCCCCTTGAAGATGGAATTGTGTTTTGTTAGTGTTAAACCTTGCATATAGAAAGTGAACACTGTCTGACTGATAAACTACAACTGATTCTTTCTTGAGGAAGGCAGTGAAACAAGTGGGCATTTTTAATCTTCCTAGAATACTCAGTAGGTTGTCCAGATTCAAAGCATAACAGCAGAGTCTGATCATCACTAGTTATTGCAAGGTTTTATTTAAAATTTGTGAGCATTTAAAACTGATATTCTTCTGCACAGTATCTTCTTTCAGTGTGACCAGTTTGAATATGAAATCTAAATAGATGGAGAAAGTTGGTGTAGTTAGAGGGAGCAGAATGAAACACAGCTTGCCTTAATGGAAACTCCGTCCTTGAAGGGGCTTTTTCCTCTTGATTCTGTTTCACGTGCACTCTTCAAGCCTCATGACTTCAGTTAAAATGTTGGAATACCCTTGAAGAACATCCCTGTTTTAAATGTCATACAAGGCCTTCATATGCAATACGCTTACACCATCATAGAAGGATGGCCAAATGGGGATGGAAGGCTACCAGTTCAATGTTGGCAAGAAGATCTGAACAGGCTCTCTGAACAGGCTGCCAAAAAAAATCCTTAGAGGAAAGGCTAGATTCCAAAACAAATTTGCAGTTTTTCATAAAGATATAAATAGTTCCAGTTTGTCGAAATCACACTCGACAAGCTTGGTGCCCAAAGGCTTTAAAGAAATACATATGTAGAAGAAGCTTTTGTGCTCATGCTTTCTATAAGTAGTGCTATTCTAATGGTTTATTTTCTGCTTTGCAAGTGGTGCCAGCCTTTGCAGCCTACATTCATTCAAACTCTTGTTGGCTGTTGGACACTTTTCAGCAGGAAGCTGGCTGCAAGGTAGCATGGTAGAGCCAACCCCTGAACAGGGAACTTGTGTAATTTTCTCCCTAGATTTAGGAATGATCTGGTTTACCTTCTTTCTCATACTGGTTAGAAACAAGGAGACCAGGAATGTGTATCCTAGAATAGAAGTCAAGCGGCAATAAAAACTCTTTGCAGTTGCAGGCGTTTACTAGATCTCATGGACAATGCAAACAGGAGTGAAATGGGAATGTGTCAACCATCACCAGAAGTTATTAATACACCCAAGTCACAGTCAGTATTTATACTTGTGAAATAGAGTATATGTTGCTGAAGGATTGGTTACCTGAAGTAATGTGAGGAAAAGCATGTCAAGATTACTTTTGTTTGCTTCTCTTTTGTAATTTTAAGTTAGCTATGATAGGTCCTTTCTTGCTAATGTCAGATCTAATTCACTGAAATCAACTCTTAAAATTCAGTGTGATAAAACTACTCCCTTTCACTCTGATGATAGTGATCCAGTTAGGTGGGAGTGAAGCACTTCCTAACCAAATTTTTTACAAGGTCTGTGAGTCTGGTCACAAGAATTGTCTAATGAATAACACCTAGACAGTGGATTTTATACCAGGCCGTATATGCTTCTATCTAAGTTTGATTCTTTAGGCTTTCTTTGTGTGAATAGGAATTCTGATATCTGTGTGCTTGTGTTGGCAATGCATTTTTGCTGGAGATGTCCAGGTTGAAAGCTGCTGGCCTAGAATGAACCAGCAAGGGTATTACTTGGCTTTAAGTAAAAGGCTGTCACTTACATTTCTAGTTTCCATGACACTTTGTTATCTACATCAATTTCTCAAATAAGAAAGACTAGTGTAAGCTGGAAGCATTTTCAGTATTTTTATGCTCCCTTGAGCTGCACTGTTCCTCTGTATGCCTTTTTTTTTTTTAATTTTTGTCAAACTTGTAAGAAGTTCTCACATTTAGATGACATCTTTTGTTTTAATTATTCCAGGCATGCACATAGGAACTCCGAACTTGACACTTTTTTAACAAATTCTGAATCCTGGGTCAGTCCTGGCATTATCAAAAACTCACTGGAGGTGCATGGGAAGTTGTTCACCCTCATTTTCATCTTGTAGATGAGTACTGGGAGGTGACTCTTGGAAACTGTCCTCTGAATGTGAGTTGTCAGCAGTCAGGGCACTGGAGAGAGACCTGTTCTACTCGTTCTCCTAAGGCATGTCTACAGTGCAGAGCAAATGGGTTGTCAGGGGCTAGATAGAGATCTCTGTTGGATCTAGATCTGATTTTTCTTTTCCCCTGGCTCTTTAGACTCATTGTCCTCTTCCAAGCATTTTCGTTCTGCTGCTGACTCCCTCACCTCTTTATTTCATGTTTGTTTCTTCCCTACCTCTGCCCACTGTGGTTCCACTTGCTCTTTTCTTGGTTCCCTCTGTTGTTTTTCCCTAAGAAAGGGAAATGTATCTGTTAAATCCTATACATTATCTACAGGTAGCTAGAAAATACAAAAACTCTGGGACTCACCCTACTTGTGTTAACTGGCTGTCTCTTGCCATGGTTCTCTCTGAAACTTTTTTTTTTAAGGAGTGTTTGGGGTTGGTGAGGAATTGACAAGGCAGGAGCTGAAAAACGCTTACCTGTAAATTGTTGTGAAGACCAGAGATTTCTCAAGGTTCACACTGAAAATACCTTGTAGACAGACATGTCGGGGCTACTGGTTTATAGGTGCAGTAGGTGATATTTTCTTGTGTGCTTAAATACAACATTAACGTACTGTTTCATCTTCCTATTTCTTTTTTGAAGATTAGATGATGCTTATGCAGTAGCAGGGCATGGAGTTGCAGTCTCAGTTGCCTTTAGAGGCAAGGTGCACATATCTAGGATTTTGAAGCCTACCTTTAGAAATGCGAAGTAATTAGTAAACTATTGGAAGGCTAAGTGGCTAATTCTGGGAGTCTATTACTCTAATAGGTTTCTATTATGTTGAGGCTATGTAATTGTATCATAAATATGGAATAGGAATTGACTTCTACAGTATATAGGAAGAAACTGCAAGATGCAGGTTAAACATACATTAAAAAGAAAAAACATATTAACGTCATCAATAATATGCAGAAATCCTATGGTTTGAGATTTGGTTTTGTGCGCCATATTGGGACTTCTGTTGGGAGCCTGTAACTCTTGCTATTGTTAATGTCTGCGGGGACCACTTTTGGTATTTAATGAGCTTATTTGGCCATTGGACTTCTGTCCCTGCCTCGCTTCCCTATCCAAATTACAGAAAAGGCCTTTTTGGAAGAAAATTAAGTTTGTGTACATGATGAAGAAAGGAAGTGCTACAGTGAAGAGTTGGCACCAGTTTTGTCCTTCTCATGCTTCTTTTGACTCCTCTGATTGTTCGTTTGTAACCTTCTTTCCTGACCCTTTGTACACAACCCCTGCAAGTATCTTCAGAACAGTAATTACTAAGGAAAGAAGCAACTTTGCCTCAAGGTGAGGTCTTTTCAAAGAACACCTCTTTTTTTTTTTTTTTTTTTTTTTTTTTTTTTTTTTTTTTTTTTTTTTTTTTTTTTAATATACCTTTGGCTCTGCTTCTCCAGGAAACTTCTTCCAGTCCTTCCTCAGAGATTTGAACAGCAAGTAGTCCTGCTGCTTTTGGAGGTGTCCCCCCACTCTGTGGGTTAACTCTTAATACTAGGATGGGGGAAACAGGAGGGTGTGTTGTCCCCTCCCATTAATAAAGTCCGGAAATGAGGCTAATTTGGCCATGAGACTTCCCAGAGTCTGGGAAAGTAGTGGTGCGTACAGAGAACAGAAGTTTAGCACGTAAGACCGTATGGGAGCTATATGCCTGATATCTTTAGGCTCAGTATTGACTTACATTTTAGAAAACAGGGTTGAGGTGTGTCTCGCTGCAGCAAAGTGTCTTTTCTTACTTGGAACTATGGTGGTGTATGAGCATCCAAGAAAAGCAGCCTGCAAGGTAAGTATATACTGTGTGCAGTGGCCATTAGGCTAGAAAAGGAAATACTTACGAACAACTTTTTCTTTTGAAAATGCTTTAATCATAGCACTGCGATTGATTTGCTTGTTGTTTCCTCCCTTAGGTTCATTAAAAGACCACCCACAGCAGCAGCCTGGCATGCTTTCTCGTGTGACTGGTGGCCTCTTCAGTGTCACAAAGGGAGCTGTTGGTGCCACGATTGGGGGTGTTGCTTGGATTGGAGGGAAGAGCTTGGAAATTACCAAAACAGCGGTCACATCTGTGCCTTCAATGGGAGTGGGGCTAGTCAAAGGAAGTGTTTCTGCTGTAGCTGGAGGTGTTACAGCTGTAGGATCTGCTGTTGCAAGTAAAGTGCCTTTAACAGGAAAGAAAAAGGATAAGTCTGACTAAAACCAAAACTGAGACGTACTCGATTCTTCAGAATATTACATCAGTGGCATTAAAATCTGCTAAGATTTGGACCATGAGAAGCCATGTGTCTTAGACACTTTATCTTCTAAAGAGTTGTGCAAGTAACTCAATTTCATCTGAAAAGGACAGAAGCAGCTTGGCTAGCACAGCGTATGAAGATTTATTAGAGCCTAGATTGAAGCTTTGTATCTGGTGAAATGTTACACTTGATAACTATAGAAGTTAAGTGTATCCGAAGGGATAATACGTATTTGAATATTCATTTACTGTAAGTCTTTTGGAGTTTTGGACTAAAATG
Source organism: Buteo buteo (assembly GCF_964188355.1). Taxonomy (NCBI): domain Eukaryota; kingdom Metazoa; phylum Chordata; class Aves; order Accipitriformes; family Accipitridae; genus Buteo; species Buteo buteo. The sequence goes on along the minus strand of NC_134189.1, from coordinate 5,184,154 downwards.
TGAACATAGAAACTTGGTAGTCTCTGCTGTACCATCAATATGATGAGATGCCATTTACTGTTCTCAGTGGTTTCCATATCCTTGTGCTAAGGATCCTTCAGCTGTCTAACAGCATTGTTGGATGTACCCCAATAGTTTTCGTTATGAAACTGCATTTGCAGGCAGCCTGTAAACCATCAGTGACTGCATTCTACCAGTGTGGACTGGAGCAAATAGAACTGGAGGTGCACAGAAATTGGAAATGAGTGGGAGATAGAAGTGAGAAAGTTTGACAACATGGTAGAAGGGATCATAAAGAGTAAACGAACTTAATGCCTTATTAGAAAAAATATCTTTTTACTAGGTGAAGCTGTGTAAAGAACTGTTCTGTTGTTTCAGTGCAGTGCACAGAATGAGCTTTAGACTCTCTTTACAGATCCTGGTATCTGAAACCTTGTCAGTTTTTACTGAAAACAAGATTGCTCCATCTCAGGTGTATTTAATGATGCATCTATCTCCTGCAAGTGAAGACTTGCTTCTAATAAACTTCTTATAGACACTAGAAAAAATGATGGCTTAATGGAAACTGGGCTGATGTTTGTGGTCATCTAGCACAACTGTCTGACTTGAAAGAAACTCCTTTGTGTAGTTGGAAACCACTGAAGAACTAGCAAAGCTGTTGTCTCAACTCCATGATGCACCAGGTTAGCTTCTTGCTCTGTTTAATCAAAGGCAAGGAATTTTTCACTACATCTTTCTCTCATAGTTTGCATTTTGATTGTTGAGTAAAATGCAATACTTTTATATAAAAAAAAACCAAAAAAGGTAGGTGAGGCCTTATTAAAAAAAAAAAGAGAGAAAGAAGCATCATCCAAGTAAATTGTACACTGACAGATTCCAAACGTTGACACACCTCAAATGGGAACATCTGTAGGTCCTCTACAGCATGTGAGGCAAAATGCACTTGTAATGACACAGCTTGAGGTTGCCTTAAAATAGAAGCTGTTGGTGATCTCTTTTTTTTTTTTTTTTTTTTTTTTTTGGTGTACTGACTTTGCAAAATAAGTAACCTCTTTGGAAGCCCATAGAAGGCTGTGAATGTTGTGTATGCAGTATTTTCTAAAAGCTTGTGTTGCTATGGAGAACTTCTAAGCATGTAAGCTTACTTTTTCAGTCGCTATGGTTGTACAGGAAGGATATATAGGGAGACTTTTTAGAAATTTAAAAAAATGAAACCTTATTGCTTGGCTAAAACTTAGTCCAATATTCATGGGTGTTGAAAGTACACTATGTGTAAATTATGGTACAGTAGTCACCTAGTCCCTCTGAGCCATTGGTACTTCAACTGCACTCTGCAACAACTTTATTTGGTATCAGTAATTGTATATGTTGGTAGTACAATATTCGTAAGCACGGGGATTTGGGGCGGTGGGGAGAGCAAAAATCCAGCAAGCGGCATTATCTGCTCCTTTTGTTAGATGCACCAGCTGCTTAGCTCCCATCTGCTGCAAGGGTGTGATGAGGTAAGTTTATGCAAAAAATGGAAGACTTTTAACTTTTTTATAGCCAAAAGCTAATTGCATAGAATATAGTGTAGTTTAAGGATACCAGTTAGCTCTAGAAATGAGCTAGCTTGGATATTGGAGGCAATCTAGCTGCAGCAAATAATTTAGTATGGTCTGCTGCCCTGCAGTTTCCAGTGTAGACGTATCCCCAGAGGGCTACCACTGAACCCTTAAGAGCCACCTGTTTGGAGCGTAGTGGCATTTGTGACACTCAACCAAACCCTTCCTAATAGTTTTCTGAAAGCATAAATGTTGAACTGGTCATACCCCTTTTCTACGATATTCTCTAATTTTTATACTATGAAACTTGCTGCAAAACAAGTGTGGTCTGAGATAAGCAATGTCAGATCTGTAAAGAGCTGCCAACACTTCATTATGTTTTGTTATTAACATAACCTGTAGTTATTACTTCTGAGTCTTGTAACTGAAACACTTTAACATGGCATATGGTTTTAGTTTTTTAAGAGCTTTGTCCTATATCCTGCATATTTTCCATTCACTTGTGAAACTTGCTTCATCTTAAAAACTTGTTCTGATTCTGTCCTGACACTTGTGAAACATTAAATTGTTGCTGTTTCAGACATTTGAAAGCTTCCTTAGTTAATTTATGGAGAAAGGCATACGTAGGTATAAATCTTCCCACAGTATCATGCCCCAGAGCCTTTTATCTGCACCAACCAACTCTTAACAAAAACTGTAACTTCACTATGTAGGCTGTGCCTAGACCCAACACAAAATACCTCATACCCTTTCCTTCCCTGCGTGAACTGAGGCTTGGGGATACCCACTTGTAAGATCGTAGTGAGTGGAATGGAATACGGACCTGAAATTTTCAGGGGAAGTGAGATTGTTCTTGTGTCTCAGGGTTTTTTTGTAGTGGTTTTATTTTACTCTCCATTTCCCAGCCCCCATTTCAAAAGGGGCAATGTTTATGAAGACTACTTGTATGCCTGACTGCTTGCTGTGTAAGGAAAGGTTGGTCTATAGGCTTTTATGTGCCAGACTTAAAGTTTAAACTGGTTCATGTTCACTGCAAGTAACAGCAAAAGAAGATGAAGCAGATTTCAGCAATACATTTTGGTAATTGGGAGCTTCTGTGAGGCTTTATTATAAATGAATATTATAAATGTGAAGAAGAGAGAAGTGGGTCCCAGGCATAGAGTTATGAATGAAGGATTGAATGAATTTCTGTCTGCTGGTAGAAAAAAGGAGTCTTTCTGTTTATGCTTTTGTTTTGAAAGGGGAGGAGGAGAAATTGAAACAGAATGGAAAATGAGTTTGTGATAACTCAGGCTGTGACTCAAGGAAATATGTCACTTTCCCATTTTGTTCATTGCCACTGGAAATACTGTAAGTGATGGAAATAAGCTGTTTCAGGAACTTTGAAAACAGATATATGTAGAAATACTGAAACTAAATTTTCAGGGAAAACACTGTTCTACATCTTGGTTTCCTTTTCATCCTAAACCATCCATCAGATCTGTGGTTCAGCATTACAGGTTGTATTATGAATAGCCTCGGAGAGCTGAAATGTCCCCTTGTGTCTGAGGGGAACAATGCTTTGAAATTCAAGTAGTACTGTGGTATGCTTAATAGCTGAGCAGACAGTCAGAAAGTGATAAAGGCAAGTTCCTGTAAATTTTTAATATGGCTATCTTCCCAGTTTCCTCCTAAAAAAAGGATAATGTGTTTTGAAGAGTCAGCAAAGACATGGCTTAGTAACACAGCCTGACTTTTATCATGCTGGTGATATGTGCCCCTTCTTGAATTCTCACTGCTGTCACACGTGCTCCTAGAAGAGCAGTGGTTACCCCCACAAGCTGCCATCACGTCCACACTCGCCTGCATGGTGGTGAGTTTAAGACCTTCAGCTGTTGAGATCCTGGCACTGATCTAACCAGATGTTTCTAGCCTTTTCCAAGCTCACAGCAGATAATGTGGCAGGCTATATAAAATATAACCTTGCAGCCCACCATCTAAGCAAGTAATTCAATACCAGCTTGCCTCAGCAATTTAAAACTTTTCTTTAAGAAAAGGAACCCTGGACTTGCTGCCAAAATGTCTGTTAAAAATGACCTTGAAGAATGGCCTGGAGCGAGGGGGGTGTGTAACTGTTTTTCCTCCTGCTGTCAAGAGGGAATGTGTATGGAATAGTTGCTTAGCAAAGTCTTTCTGAGAAACAGAATCACTGATGATCCTAATTCTCTTGAGATGATTGTCAATGATGCTACTATTTTACATTCTCATTCACAGCCTGTAAATGAAAATAAATAAAATCCCCTGAGAACTTAAACACTGTCAAATAGTTACTATTTTGAAAGCCAGCACTTGTCAACAATTACTGTATGGTGTTATCTGAGAAGCAGTGTCACCCATATATTTAGAAACTGGCAGCTGTTTGCAAATCTAGTAGTCATTTTTAATCACCAGTGGTTTACAGACTAGAGTTTTGTTACACCAAATATAAAAGCATGACTTTTTCCTTTCTCCTACAATCCTTCTGGGACTCACTTGAGTCTCTCCCTAACCTTTTCTCTCCCTAAGCTGTGCTAGAAAAGAAATTAAGAACTAGACAATGGCAATAAATGTATTTCCTCCTGCCCCAAACCTTTTGAAAAAGGAGTAAATTTTGAAGTCTCAGAAATGTAAAGGAGGTTGTCTCATAGTTTCTTTGCATTGTGGTTTGCACACAAACATACTAGGGCCTCACTGCAGCAGCCACTAAATAAAATATTCTGTCCTGCCCCTGTTCTCAGACTGCTCTACCTATGTTTTCCTATCCAAGAAGTGAGGTCTGCTACAGGTCAGGATCCAGGAGCTAGAGCTACTTACTGCAGCAATAAGGAATGGAACTCCAAAAGAGCCTCCAAAATTCAGTGAACCAGTGGGTTGAACACTGCTGGAAAAATAACCCTCCTTTTCTCAGATAAAGATTGTGCTAATCACTATCCCAGGCTGGACTGTGCAGTGACAGAGCTGAAAATCCAAAGCAGTTAACGCCCTGTTAGATAAGGAAATGGAACCAAAAAAACATGTGAGGTGCTCCCGGGGGAAAAAAGGCAACCTTTATCATAACCAGCTTCTATGATATTATTTGAAAGTATTGGAAAGCTACAACTGTATCATGAATTTGTGCCCAAGACCCACTCTGGGACAAAGCACAGTATAAGACTACAATCTGGTTAAGATTTCTTTTGGCTCTTCTCAACCACCCAGCATCTCTTTTCTCTTTAATAATTTTCTTTTGTGTAATTTGAAGTACAGCATTCAAATTATTCTTCAATGTGTACAGGAGCAACAGGATTAAAAATTGGTCTCTCCTTCTTTGATTGTATCCTACCATAATTGACTTCAAAATCCTTCTTAGTACCATTCAAGCTTTCTAGAGTTCCACTCTTTATATCATATCCCAAAGCAGAGAGTTTTTTAATTCGGTACTGAACAATTTGCGTTGTCAACTCCAGCACCATTGGTGTGTCTCTAATCTGTGCTACAGAAATTCCTTCCTTCAGTAGTCCTTCAAGTCTTTCTTCCAAAACTGGAACAGAATAGTAGAGAAGGGCTGGGCATTTCAGCACTAGCTGTTTTAATTCTTGTTCACTGCACTTAAAGACATTTTTGGAATAAAGCATACTCTTCTGCATAGTAGTAGGAGTAAGCTGAAAAATAAAACCTTTAAGTTTGGACAGCAGCTGTAGAACTTCATGGTCACTGAAATCATTCTTCTGGAGAAATTCCAAGTTCTCCTGGATTGTGGTGGGGGAATTTAATAAAATAAATGGATTTTGGCTCAATAGCTTCAGTATCCAGATCTTCATATTTGCATCAGAACCTCCTAAACTTAAATAATTTCTTTGTAATGTCTCTATCACGTTTTTGTTTTTCTCAACAGGATTATAGAATATACTGGGTGCGCTTGTCAAGAACCTGGTGATTATATTATTCTTAAGTCCCAACTCTTGAAAAAACAGTATATTTGCCTTCTGATTCTCATGATACTGAGTACTAAAAAAAGACTCTGGAAATTGCTCTATTAATTTAATTAACTGATTTTCATTCTGGCATACTAGTTGCCATAGAGTTCTTTGAGAGTTTATCTCTGCAGGGGTATGGAGAATTGCCTCTGGGCAGCGTTCTAAAATGTTGGCTACAGTGGTCTCATCTGCTCCCATTTCTTTTAAGATATCAGCAATTTCTTTAACATAGGCCACATCCTGGAGAAGGACCCATTCCTTTAGTCTGCGTATTTTCTTAATGTCAACTGACAATCTGTAGAGACTATCAATGGTTTTTTTATTTTCCTCTCTGGATTTTGTATCCGTTGTGTAAGTGGAATGTATTAGGAAGCTTCTCTTCCTTACTTCAGTCCATACAGAGGGAAAATTCAATCCTGGGTTATGATACTGAGATCTTGCCAACAGAAGAGTAAATATATCTTTTGCACTGTGAGCGACTCCTCTCAACATCATGGAACGCAGTCCTATGCAGAGAGAACAGCAACTACAAGAAAACACATTTAAGGCACAAATTATACCTTGTAATGTTCTCAGAGGCACTGATATTTAGACTGAGCTGGCGTAAGAAACCACTCTCAACAGTGTTTTGTTGTTACTAGCACAAAATTCAGCTTTCATGCAGAAGGGGGAGGGAGGAAAGACTTTTGAAAGGTTAATGTTCTGACGGATGCCTCACTAGAACAATAACATGTGGATGCAACAGACCTGATGTGGGGGCAGCGCTCTGTCCATATGCTTGCAGTCATACAAAAACCAAACTGTCAGCCGTTTCCTGCAGCTAACGTTGTTACGTTACAGCTCACTCGCACTATATTAGAAAAATGTTTCATGCAATTTAATTTGACTAATTCTACTAAATGATTTTTTTAAAAAGCTGCTTAAATATCTTTCTTAACTCTTCTGAATGTATTTGCTTAACTTCTCAAGCATTGTTTGGAGCGTGACTTGTTCCTTCACGTGTCAGAGACCCACCTCCAGTGCTCCTTCAGCAGCGGTTCACAGCCTAACTGCATTGTGAAATCATTCTCGTTATAATTAAGGAAAAAAATCATCAAAACCTTTATGTTTGTGTTTTTCCACAAGCTGAGTCTGTTAATTGGGTTCTGAATAAGCACACTGGTATTTTGGGGGAGGAAGCAAGTACACTGTAACATCTTCAGGCCTTCACTTGCCTCTTCCAGCACCTACTTTGCTACAGCTGCCCTTTGCGCTGTTTTGCCTTATTTGTTTCCAGGTTGTTTCTGTCATTGCCAGCCACCCCCAGCAGGCAAAGGGTCCTTGCGCACCCTGTGGAATAGGTGCGTGGCTGTGCTGGGGTCCGCACAGCAACCACAGGGTAGTTGTGGGTGACCCCATACCCCACCTTTGCTCAAACTGACTGCCAGGTATCGCCAATAGCACACGCGCTGCCGCCTGCTCTGCAGTGACCAAAGGAGCCGCAGCAGTCAAACAGAGATATCATCAAGTGTATCTTTAACTTCCTAGGTGGTGTTCTCGTAACAACCTTTTGGAAGCACAGAGTGTGGAAGGGAGAATTGCTGGTCTGTGAAATACTTGCACAAATTGCTGCTGCTGGTAACACGAACTCCTCAAATTGAAAACAAGAACAAGAATACAATTTGTGCATTTGACAATTCTATTTATACAGTTGCTTTCACCTCTCCCAAAGTATAGCATGCTTCAAAAAGTACCTATGTGAGCATTAAGTTAAATTATTTTGAGGTGTTTTTTTTAGGAAAGACTGTTACAATCATGCAGTCTAATCTACATAACAGACCAAGAAGCCTATTGCAGGAACAGCTATGCAAGACTCCTAAAATTTTCTTTATAGCCCATCTTTTAAGAAAATACATGGTTTGTTTAGAGAACTTAAGTGATAGAGCCCCCATCTAGTTGTCAGGTAAAGTTAAATATTTTCCAGGGGTAAAATACTTCATCTCAAGAAAGTGTACCTTTAAGTTGATGTTTTTCAGCTTCTAAAAGCTGGACTCTTGTTATGTTACTACATCATAAACTAACAGAGTAAGACATAATTTCCTACATGCAAGCTTATGTTATTAACAGAAGCTGTTTATCGGTAAGTTGTTTTTTAGTATTACTTCAAATCTCCAAGGCAAAATCTGATTGCTTAATGAATCTGCTTGTGTCATAACCCCAAGGCTAATGATTTTATCTTCATAAACTTTGTGACGTGAGAAGTGCTGTCCAGCAAGCTCCACCGCAAAACAAGCGTTTTTTCCCAACAGCCCTGGAAGCAGTGTGAGTGTAGGTAAGTCACAGACTTTTCATGTGCTGACCTTTCCCTGTCTTGAAAAAGTGACTGTTTCAAGGGGACTGCAAACTGAAGCCTCTCTTCCACAGGGAGTGACACAACCGCCTGCATCTGAGTATTCTGAGTAGTTCTATTGAATTTAGTGGGTCCAGTCAGAGTAAGTAAATCTCTGAAGTATCATGGCTTTCTTCATTAATCCTTCAGCTCAGCTGGAAGCTGCCGACAAAATGAAGTATTGTTAAAATTGTTTGGGATGTCACATGATACTTCCAAAGTAAGAACTGGAAAAATAACTAACCATGACTTTTACTTCAATGTGTAATCCTGCTGTTAAACAAAATTGCCTTGTGAGTAATGCAGTCACTTAAAATACAGTCATTTTATCTATTATAGTGCTTTTAAAAAAAACTGATAAATTGTGCATTTCCAAGATCTGACATGGAAAGGATTGTTATGTTCACTTAAAAGAAGCTTTATGTTTTCTGAAAATGTTTGACATCATAATCAACTTTTTTCCTGTTAGTGAGGATCATCCATGCAGAAACACAGAATATTCTAAAAGGAAAGAAAACTTTATTTGCTGAACCGCATTTGACTGGGGTACTCAGGAGCCCTTGTAAAGCACTAAGCAAACTAGAACATGCAAAATAAGATGAGTGGATTTTAACGTCATGGTGTTCTATAGAAACTGAGAAGATGGTTAAGAGTTATGATTTGGTGTATTTCAGAGTCCATAGATGACGGTATCACATTTCCAGGGTATGTAACCTATTCCAACAGTTCAGAGTTCTCTTAAAGCTCATGCTGGACTACTGTTCTAATATGCAGGACCCCACTGTAACTTTTTACATACTTATATTGCAGTGGGGATTGTAAATCAATTGAGAGATTAAGAAAAAAAACAGCCAGCTTAGACGAGTTGTGTGCTCTCACTGCCAGCAGCACCCTCGTATCACCAGGTGTCATAACAGCAATAAGGAAGTGAACTAATGCCTGCCTGGAAGTTACCCGTGATCCTGCTTGCTAGCACACTCGCAGTGACCTATATCTACAGAGTAAATGGGTGCTACAAGTTTCATTATTTAATGAGATTCCTATGTGTATCTTCTATAGGAAGTGGACACTACGATTAACTGGCCAATTCATCCCTCATTTTATTCAGAAATTTCTGAATGTGTATTTTGAGACACAAATCTCACTTTTTGAAAGTCAGCAAACCAACCTCTTGCTCATGTTGTATTTTTCACAAAATCTTTCACTAAAGAGAGCAACAGTATGACTACTGTATGCTGCTCACTACCATTCTCATTACAGCAAACTGTAGCCAGGTCTTAGTAGGCTGTAGAAAGTTAAATTAAACTATTAAATGCCTACATTGAACTCTGAATTAACCTGGAAGAGTAGGTATCTACCTAGAAGAGAGCAGTGTAGATAGGACCTGAATAGCTTGTGGAGGAATGTGAACCGGGAATAGGCAGCAGTTTTGTAGATTAATGCATAGTAGAGGAAGCATTCGCACTTCTGTGTTTACAGACAAAAAATGAACCCCTGCTTTGCATCAGTAGCGGAAATGAGGTAAAGAAGGATTACAAAAATACGCTAGACCGACATAAAGCTTTCTAGAAAAAACTACAGAGGATCCTAAGATAATCCAGGTTGGAAGGGACCTCAAGAGCTCAAAACGGGGTCCACTATGAGGTAAGACCAGGCTGCTTTGACCTGTCAAGTCCTGGAAACCTGTGTGGACGGAGCCCACCCAGCCTCCCCACCTCGGCTGTTCTACTGCTCAACCGTCCTCGTGGGGGGAAAAGCTTTTCCTCACATCTAGGAAAGGAAAGACATTTTAAAAAAAGCTTAAAGAAGCATAGCACTATTTAAACCAAAGGTCATCAAGTGGTGCTTTTAGTGCAGAAAAACCGGAAAGTTCTCCATCGCAGCCTGGCCGCGTAAGCCCGGCCACCCGGACGATCCCCATCGGCACCCCCTTCTCCCTCCCTTCGGACTCCGCTTGGCGGTGGAGGGTCCGGAGGAGGCTGTTTTCCCTCAGCCAGCACGGGACCTGAGGGTGGGAGGCCCGGCAGGGCTCTGCCCGTCCAGCCCCGAGCCCCCCCCCGCCGTCAAAGCACGGGAGGCCGAACCTAACGTCAGCCGGGCCGCTAACGGCGGTACCCCGCCTGAAGGCCGCCACAAGGCTTCCCTCACCGGCCGCGGGGCCGGGGCTGCCTCAGACGGCGGGCCGGCCGAGCGGCGGCCGGTGTGAGGCGGTCGGAACCGGCCGGGACCGGTCGGAACCGGCCCGTTCCCCCCCCCGCGCCGCGCCTGACCTGCCTCGCTCGCCGCCGCTGCGCCGGGCCCTACCACCTGTACTGCCCGGGGGGGGGGGGGGGGCGGAGGGAGGATGTACCATGTGGCGGCGGCGGCGGGTGGGAACGAAGGAGAGTGATTAAGTCTGAGTTTGCAGGAATCGGGGACTTTGCCATCCTACGATGTGAGCCAGCGTGCTGTAGGGCCTGTCTGGGTGCACCCTGGGCTTAATTAGCGCGGTAAATGAGCTTGCACGGTCTCTTCACCGTGCAAAATCACCTGAGGTTCTGGCACTTGTTAAAATAGACTTCGTTATGATGAGAAATAGTTAAGGGTGGTTGGATTTAAACAACTTTCAAGAGAGAATTAGTGTAGCAAATAAACGAAAGTCAAAATCATTTGAAAAATCAATCATTTCGAAGTATTATGACAGCAAAGATATGAACATTTTAAAATCAGGCTACTTGAGCGCCTGTGTTGTGATGGGAGGCAAACGATCCTTTTGATTCAGTAACAGAAATGGTCTGTTTCTTGGATTTATCCAGAACTGAAACTGAAGTACTGGTGCTAGTGAGGCCTTGCACCCTGTACACCACAACAGTTACGTTACACAGCACCCGGGAATTAAAGCCCCTGATACCAAACGTGTTAACCTCTGCAAAGACGCTTCCACTCTTTTTGACAGCAGTACCCTGAAAAATCTCTTCAGGATCAAATTTGGATGAGAGGAGACACTGATGTGTGGATGGGAGGTTTTTCTTACATCAGTATATTTCCTTTCATATGATCACTGCACTTACTACAGAATGAAAGAATAGAATTCACATATGCAGTCATTGGATTTACAGTGTTTTGCTGGTGGTAGTTCAGAAGTTAAGAGCTGTGATGGTAAGAATCATCTTCCTCTATTATATTTTTTTCAGCTGTATCTACTTTATTTCTCTTCTAAACTAATCAGTAACAAATCAGCAGAGACATAAATGATTTCTAGTCCAGAACAATTTTTCTAGGCGTGTTAGGACTTTTTAAGCTAACGCTGGGTCTGCATGATCACATCCTTCAGAGAGTGAAAATCAGTCCTGTTCCCTCTGGGAACACGTCTTTTGTCAGCTACATTTTCAACAGTCTGTGCTAGATCTGTGAAAAAGATCTAATGAAGAAGAGAACTGCTACAGAAAGAAACTGTGCTTTATGAATGCAGTTCAGGATTGGTCTCCTACATAATTGCTGTTTCAAGAACAGTTAACAATGTTTGTGACTATAAATGACATACAATGATGTTAAAAAAATGTATCTAAAAAATGCTTCTAATTTGTAATACACAATGTATTGTATACTTGCTTCTTTATGTTTTTGTCATTTCATGCCTTCATGTTCTTTTTTCCTTTTGAATGCCTCCCACTCTCTTGATTTTTGTGATCACAGCCTGGGCTAAATTAGCTAAATTAGCAATAATGTTCTTTAAAAAAGTTATCCACAAGAGAACACAGTAGTGAGGTTTACTTGTACGAGTTCCTTGATTAACTGTGATTCTATTTTCTTTTTCTACTATACTTGGAGAGACTCTTCCCTTGAGATTTGACATTTTAATTAATATATTCCTTATCTTCCTTCCACTTCTAAATCAAGAACAAACCGTCTAGCATGGAAGGTATGGCTAGACCCAAATGGTGCTTTGACATAATGCTATGCTAATGATATACTACAGTTGTTATTTAGCCTGTAGAGACAAACAGCTTATGGACTGATGGTTTTCATGGTTGCAATTTGGTCATGAAACCGTAAGGTCTAGTGAGGGAGGGCTGCTTCCAGCTCAGTATTCCCAAGAATGCAGATCAGATGATGCTGGACTTTATTCAGGGCCATCTTCAGTGTCGCAGCCTTGTAAGGAGCTCGGGGGAACATGAGGAGAATGAAAAAGCAGTTTAAAAGTTTGAAATAAAAAACATATTGTGAGGTGACTTTCCTTGAAAATAAGGAACTTATTTTCTTCAATATGCTCAAAAATTAGAGAATTAAAAGGAGTTTGATGGAAAGTGGTCATTAACCATGAGATTTCTTTTTCTATTTCTTTGAAAATTATTCACCAAATATTTGGCATTTCTTAAGAATAAAAACAAGAAGGAATAATGTACTTTGTATTTATAGAGAAAACAATGCCCTACTTTACAGTGACCCAACTACTCCAGATTTGAGTTGCAGCAAGGGTATATGACAGGATCCCGTATGTTCTTCTTGGACCAGAATGAGCTGTGGAATATCATGTTCCACAGGTGACAAAGTAATAATTGAAGAACTCATAATAATTTAGGCTATTGTTAAAGTCAGTGCTTAAGAACAGTTTGACTTCCACACTTTTTAGAAAGAAATTTTGTATAAAACCAAATAGAAAGGGATTCTAATCATGGCTGGGGCCTTTGCTGCTAGCACACCTTGATCATTAGTGACATTTTATTACGTCATTCAAAGCGAGGCAAGAAAAGCATGAAGGGAAACGTGGTGCATGTATCTTTTTGTTGACTTTACTTTTACATTCTGTGTATCTTAGCAGAAAAAAAATATTTTAGTAGAAAGAGCAACTACAATTCTTAAAGTACTGTCCTGCCCTGGTGTGGTGGTGCAGACCCCCGGGGCCACTCTGGTATTTCAGGATAAGCCATGCATGCTTTGGGAAGAACTCTCATTGTGCTGTTATCTTGGTTGCAAGTCCAGTAGCCTGGGGCTGGTGTGGCTGGGCATCCCCTGGCCACACCTGGGCCATCTGCTGCCTGAGTTCTCTATCAGAACGACTCTGCACGAATTGTGGCCAGAATGTCAAATAATGACCAAAGCCAATCATCTCGAGACCCTATAAACAGCGATCCAAGGTGAGACCTTTGGAGCTCTCCAGAACTGCAGCGGGCTGTGTGACCCAGCGTCTCCCCCTGAGCTGGGACACCTCTCAGGGTAGATTTTGCGAGGATTGAAAGATCATTGGTCGACGATTTCGCAAGGATTTAAAGGCCTGATTTTGCAAGGTTCGCTGACCCTCCGGTGATGAATGCCAGCACGTAGAAGTGAGTAATTCATGAAACTCATGAAAGGGAAATTTTAAGCATAGGTTAACCTCTGTGTGTGTGTGTGGGGTGTGTGTGTAAATTTGGTTCAGAACTGTTTTATCTCTGCGTGTGTATTTGCAGTTTGGTTCAGAACTATTTTGTCTGTCTGTGTGGTTCAGAACTGTTTTATCTGTCTGTGTGTGTCTGTGATTTGATTTAACCTCCCGTCCTGGTTTCAGCTGGGATAGAGTTACTTTTCTTCCTAGTAGCTGGTATAGCGTTATGTTTTGGGTTCAGTAGGAGAGGAATGTTGATGACACACTGATGTTTTCTGTTGTTGCTAAGTAGTGTTTATACTAAGTGAAGAATTTTTCAGCTTCTCATGCCCAGCCAGCACGAAGGCTGGAGGGACACAAGAAGCTGGGAGGGGACACAGCCAGGACAGCTGACCCAAACTGGCCAAAGGGGTATTCCATACCATGTGACATCATGCCCAGTATATAAACTGGGGGGAGTTGGCCAGGGGGGATCATTGCTTGGGAACTAACTGGGCATCGGTTGGCGAGTGGTGAGCAATTGCATTGTGCATCACTTGTTTTGTATGTTCCAATTCTTTTATTATTATTGTCTTTTATTAATTATTATAATTATTTTCTTCCTTTCTGTTCTATTAAACTGTCTTTATCTCAACCCACAAGTTTTACTTTTTTTCCCCGATTCTCTCCTCCATCCCACTGGGTGCGGGGGGAAGGGAGTGAGCAGCTGCATGGTGCTTAGCTGCTGGCTGGGGTTAAATCACAACACCTCCATGTGTGTGTGCAACCCTGCTGTAAGTGTGGGGTGATCCTTGCCATTTTTGAATCTTAGCAACTAAGTCACAGATTTGATTGTAACAAATTCCATTGAATCACTCTGTTAAATTGGCTGATGATTAAGTACTGTTAAAATTATACAACCTAATCTTGTGATCTATGTCAAAAATATTAATAAATCCTAAATTGCTGCTAAACCAAAGCTGGGTAACAAAATCTCATTTACGACACCTGGAATTCTGAAGTCAAGGAAGGTCAGTACTGCTGATGTGAGTCCTCTCTCTGCCTTTTACTTGAGAGCTGTTATTTCTAGTGAGACTCCTCTTGCTGTTGCTACCCAGCTGACTATGAACGCTCTGGAAGTTGTAGATTTGAGTTGCAATCCACAGGTGGAGGTTTATTTCCAGATCTGCATCTACAGCTGTCCTGTTATGACTCGAAATTGCTCTACCGAGTCCTATCAGCGTGACGCCTCATTCAGTGGTTAGCCATGCCTAGTGGCTAACTTGAGAGAAGGTATAAGGAAACCTGCTGTGTCGGCAGCAGGCAGAGGCTGGTTTGAGCTCTGTAATTAAAAGAAAAGATGTTAGATATACACCATTTACTAATAATGACTTTACTGACAGTGCTAGAGGGACCATTTTAACTCATTCTGCTGCTCAGAACTCGCTGGAAAGCGTTTTTGCTTTCTGCAGCACTGCACGGCCGAGCTACTCCCTCTTGCTCAGTGGTTCTTCCCCAGCTCTTTTGACACCACCTCGGGAGTGCAGTGGACAAAAAAAACCACACTCCGTTTCGTAAGCAACTGCACTCATCTTAAACTAACGGGGGGGGGGGCGGGCAGCGTGGGCAGAGGGAGACGTGCGAGGCCTAAAACTGGGGGGAGAGGAGGGCGGCCGCCGTCCCCGTGCCCGCCCGGCCCAGGCGCGCGTCGGCGGGGGGCCCCCTCACAGACCGGTACCCGGCTGGGCTCCCTACGCACATCCTTACATAAGCGGCCCGCCTCTGCCCCGCGGCGTACGGGCTGCGGTGGGATCGGACGGGACGGGACGGGACGGGCCCACGGGCGACCACGACGACGACGACCACGGGTCCCGGCGCCGGCGCTGCCAGGGGCTGAGGAGACGCGCGCCGCCGCGCATGCGCAGCCCCGTCACACCACACCCCCCCCCCCCCCCCCGCGGGCGCTATACATAACAGGCCGGCGGGCGCGCGCCGGCAGCCGCACGCTCCCCGCTCCCCGCGCGCGTGCGCCTCCTGAGAGGAATCGGCGCCTCCACGAGCCTCCTCGGAGCCCCGTGCTCATCCGGGTCTCGCCGACCCGAGCGAGGCGGGGTGGGGGGGAGGGCGGTGGTCTCCGCCCTCGGCGCCCCTCCCCGCCGCGGCCCGTCGCTTCTGCTCCGCGCCGGCGGGTGGGATTCCTGCCGAGATGGCGGGCTGTCCCGGCCGCCGGCAGCCCCGCCGCGGGAGCTGGACCGGGACCGTTCGGGCCCCTGGCCGCCGCCCCCCCCCGTCGGCTCCGCCGGTAGTAAACACACTTCAGAAACGTGAGGGCCGGCGGTCACGTGGGGGAGGGGCCGGCCAATCGGCGGCGGTGGGCGGGGCGGGGCGGCCGGCGGAGCCCCGGCGCCCGGCGCAGAGTCACAGGGCGAGCGGCGAGGCGGCGGACGCCGGCTGGCAGGAGGCGTGCGCGGCCGGTACCGACGGCCGCTTCCCGCGGGCAAAGGCCCGCTGTCCCGGAGCGACTGCCGGATCCTGCTCTTCCTCCCTCCGTCTACCTGCTCTCCCCGGCGCGGGGGCTCCGCGGGGTGATGCTTCCCCGCCGGGCGGCCGCCCCCGCCGTCTCCGCCGGGTCCTAGAGCCGTCCGAGGCGAGGCCCCGCGGGCCTTTCCTTCCCCCCCCCCCCCCCAGCCCCCCGTTGCTCGCCCCGGGCGCCGAGCGGCGGCGCCGCGCCATGAGCGGCCCCTCGGGCGGCGGCGGTGGTTCCCGCTGAGCGACCGAGCCCCCTCCTCCCCTCCCCGGGCCTGGCCCGGCCCGGCGGCATGGGGGTGAACGCCGTGCACTGGTTCCGCAAGGGGCTGCGGCTCCACGACAACCCGGCGCTGCGGGAGTGCATCGAGGGCGCCGACACGGTCCGCTGCGTTTACATCCTGGACCCCTGGTTCGCCGGTTCGTCCAACGTGGGCATCAACAGGTGGCGGTGAGTGCGGGGCGGCGGGGGCCCTTAATCCCCGCGTTATGTATGCGGTCACGCTGCCTCCCCGCCATCCCCTCCCTTCGCCGCCCCATTGGGCCGCCGCCAGCGCCGGCTTCCCTCGCCCTCCCTCCTTCCCTCCCTCCCCGCGGCTCCGGTGGCCGTGTTACATATCCAGCCCCTGCGCCGGACCCGGCTGCGGCTGCCGCGGTGCGGAGGGGGGGGAAGAAGTGGGGGAAACCTCTGGCGGAGTGCGGGCCCGGGCGGGGCGAGGGGGCCGTGGTTTCCCGGGGAAAGTTGGGGCAGGGGCCCGGGGGTCGGTCGTCTTTTTCCCGCTCCCGAGCGCACCACTGGTGCCCGCCCCCGCTGGAGCTCGGGGTAGGGCTGCTGCCCAGCTGTAACCCCCCCGGGAGGAGCAGCCCGGAGGACTTGCTTCTTTCATCTCAGGACCTCTGGGCAGCCAGAAACCCCGCGCTGGCCCAGGGTGACTTCATTCTGGAAAAAAAAACCCAAAACCACCGTGAAGCTGCTTGCTTGGTTCAAAAGTAATTTCAAAACTAGCTTTCCTGCAGAGAAGGGTAGGTAGTGTCCCTTTGCAGAGCCTGCGGATCTGTTCCTACGCCTTCAAGTCAGGTGTGGTCCTACCTAATACAAAAATGAACTTTACGGTGGAGTGGTGACTGACACTTCCATGCGAAATGCGTGCCGTAATGCGTGCAGGGGTTAATGGGGCATGCATGCGTACTTATCTTGTGAGATTAGTTAAAACATCACTAGGGATCTGAAAGTTATTACCCTTTTAAAAAGGGTTCATAATGCAGTAGAGCTCTTGTTTCATCTGACCATCCAATGTCAGGAACTTGAAACACTTGTGAGTTTAGCCTGCCCAGACTATGATGCTGGGAAGAGTTGCCTAATTATGGAACAAGCACAATGAAACTTGGCTTAACACCACGTCACAGAAGAACGACAAAGTTGAGATACTTTGGGTTTCAGTTCCGTTTACTTATCTTCAAGGATTATTTCTTTCAGATTTAATAATTTCTATCCCAGGTCATTAGAGTACTTTACCAGCAAGGTAACTTACCTTTGGAAGTTTTTGGTTTTTTTCAAATTTTGAGAGGTTATCAGAAGATAGAAATACTCAGAATGCTTTCCGTGAACTTTGACTTGATGGTTATTCCATTTTCACTGACAAAAATAATGTTCATACCACTTAAGAATAATAATTGTTAGGTACTTCCCTTATCTGAGGTTCATAATGTACATTTCTTTTATAGAGGCTTTTTAATCTTTCTGGTTTGTTTTGAAGGGGATAAGTGTGTTTGGTTTTTCGTTTTTGTTTTTTTTTAAAACAAATCCTAACTTGATAAGGCTTAGAGGTCCTGGTTATATGGATGAATCATGAACAACTAAAGTTTTAAAAGGATGCAGGCAACTGGCATGTGTCTAAGTGTTAAGGAAATCACATGTCTTAAGAGTACTTCATAGGTTTCTAATGTGGTTTGCAATTGAAATGCTAAACTGTTTTTGGTTATATTCTCTGAGCTAGTGTATAATAGACAAACGTGAACTTTGATTTTTAGCAAAAGAAGTTCATGTCTTCAGTGCTACTGCCCTGGTTCTTCAATGACTATTGAATATGATTGTTAGCTAATACAGTCCTTGAGTACATTTGTGTGTGATATATTTGCTAGCTGGTTTAATTTAACAGTGTTCTCAGTGTTCAGAAAGACATTTTGCATTTGAAGAAAACCATCTCTTTTTAGCTGCTGGCTAGAGGGGCTGAGTTTTTGGTGGTGTGGGTTTATTTATTTATTTTATAAAGAGGAGCATTTTTCTTTTAGTTCTTTGTTTTTGTGTGCTGCTTTCCCCCACCCCTCAGTGAAGATCTTCCAGAAGAAGGGTAAATTATATCTCCCCTATCCAAAGCACTTCAAACAATCTCCTGGGACTCAAATACCCTCAAGGCACATGCTGCACGTGGACTTGGAGTAGGAAATCTTACTGCCTGCATAGCCCAGTTTTGTGAGATCTTCCATTTTTTTTCAGGTTTAAAAGTACAGTAACTTTACAGAATAACTGGCTGCTAAAGCTCTATGTTTATTAGAGTGATCTCAATAAATTTTTATGTAAATGAACAGTTACTAGTTTGGAATGAATCCATTTTAGGTTCCAGTGGTTTTAATGAGCTATTTTTAACCAGTGGTAACACACACATTCACAGTATGCATACACAAGACTTATGATGCAGTTTTTGGTTTGCCAGTCTCATTTGGCACTTGTAATTAATAGTCAAGCATTTTATCTCCTTAGTGACTTGATGACCCTAAGCAAGATCCTTGCTTACATGCCTGAGGAGTAGGGTGTTGAATTAGTCAAAAATACTTATTTGAGATTAGGAGGAGAAGCCCTTCAGCATTTGGAACATGAGTCAAATTTAATCTTCTGGTGTGAATTTACAGTGGTCCTTTCTTAGTTTGAGTTGGTTGACACTGAGAGTTTGTCTGGTGAGTTTATGGTCCTAATGCCCTGGGCAAAACTTTTGTCTGTCAGAGTTCAAAGTATGACTAACACAATGGATATGAGGAAAAATGGTGCAAGAATACGAGGAATCAGGAGGCTTAGTTTCTTGTTAGAAGTAATATTGTTCCTCTGCAGAGTCACCAGTTACGGTTCATTTTAAAAAATGTGTTAAATCTGGCAAATAGCAGCCTTTAATACATAGGTGCTTTCTGATTAACTTTTCTCTTTAAACAGTCATGTAACACTCATGAACTAATATTTTTGTGTAATTGCACTATTGAGCAAGTCTAATTACTAAGCAGTCACATGGTCTTACTGACCTCCTTTCTCCTGGCATTCAGCCTACCTGTTCTAAAATCACGAATGCTATGTAACAAATGCCAGGGCCTTCCTCAACTCAATTCATTTTTTCTGGTTCTGATCTGTTTCTTCTTATTGTTCCTTCTTTCAAGCTGTCAAATAAATCAAGATGTGCTTCCGCTGAGACATGCTTTTTCCATATAATGAGTTTTCCAGTGTTGTTCACAGATCAAGGTTTGCAAGAGAGAGGTTCTTTGGTGCAGTAAAAGGTGATGGAGAAATGGCGGAGGGAGATGCTAAATGGAAAATCGCTCTAACACACTCTTAAAGTTTTGTCAATTGCCCTTAAACTTTTGGCACCAGAATTAGAGTGCATCTAATTGTGTCAACAGAGTAGACAAAGAATGTAACTTACGTACTCCAACAAGTAACCATTACCTACTTATGAAAAAATGTGTTCGTATGTGCTCACAGACTTTTCCATATTAAGGAGAATGGGATCTCATGTTTGGCAATATCACTTAACAGGAGGGTTTAATTTAGCTCTGGTTTTAGTACAGAGTGGCAATTGATCACAATACCTAAAAAGAAATGCAAACATTCCATTAGTTGCTGCGTGAGAATTTACTTTGGGTAATAATTTACTTTTTTAGTTTGTCTTTTTGAGTGTGTATGTATGTTTTTGATATGCTAGTTGAAAGGCTGGCACGCAACAATTGACTTTAAAAAGATGGATAGTCTAATCTTGCCAATCCTTGTATTTCTTTTTTTAGTCATTCCTGAAGAGAACAACTTTCACTTTTAAAATAAGAGTAATAGAATTTGTTTTGTGTATCTAGTAGATCTTGTGAGAATATTGATGTGATCAACATCCTGCAAAGTTAGCTGCTGTTATGGTAGGTAGTCCTATTGGTTTAGGAGAAACAAAAGATGTGATTTTTTTTTTTAACATAACATTTTTAACATCATTCCTGAAAGCATATTAAAAATTAAAAACCTGAGCAAAAAAAAAAGTTTAATTTCCAGGACAATCACAGCAATTCATGGAAGTGGGAGCTTGTTTTAAAAAAATAATACTTAGACATCCTTCTGTAGCATCTGTCAAATTTTTCTATTCCGTGCATCTGGTTTTGAAAAATATGCTTATAGTTTCAGGTTATGTAGGTAATGATTTATCCTATAGAGACCTGTTTGTTGGATACGGGAATGGTGAAGAAAGAAAGATTGGTGAAGAAAGTTTGTCAACGGAGTTATTCCATGAATGATTTCAGTTTTAAATGATATAATATCTGTAATTCAGGCAGGCAAAATTTGTGTATTATACTTTGTTAATTTTGGTGACATGCTTGGTATGTAAAAAGGAGTGCACCAAAATCATTGTGGCTTCCCTGCTAAAAACATCCCTTTAAGTTTGTCTTCATGGTGTAGCACTTAGGATGAAAATCTGTTTGATTTATGAAATATTTAACATCAAGCCAATCATCAAAAATACAGAGATGATGCTCTTGGTTTTTCATATACGAAGCTAGACATACATCAGGTTTGGGAGTAACATTAGTTTTGTATGTGTTCTGTAGATAATTCGGGGTTTCTTTTACAGGGTAGGTAGCCTGTGCTGCACTCCGCTGCTACAGCCAGGGTGTAACAGGTCTGCAAGGGAACTTCAGTGTTGCAGTGCGTTGTTCTAGACGTACCCGCCGTACCTTCTAATGAGTGGGATCAACTCCAGTGCAGCCTGCAACTTGGAGCACTTTTGTCCAACCAGCCCACTAAATCAAGGGTGATTAATCTGTAAATTTCAAAATCTGTTATCGAAGAGTGGTAACTTGTTTTCAGAAGCCGTGTGTTCAGGTGGGAGTTCTGTGGTACCGACGGTTAGATTGGAGAAACCCTCCAGTGCCGCACACCTAGACTGCCCACTCGTCGTCTTTCACCGAAAGCCCTGCCTACCTGCAGTTCAGCTATTCCCTCTATAATTCATCGTGTTATATGATCTAGTCCTATGATTTACAAAGTACGTCACTGAACCACACTGACGTATGTCCTCATGGTTTTAATCCTGCAGCGTTAATGAAATGGGTGGTTCCACCCTTTTGTGATAGCACACAGTCCTGTGGTGAACCAGGTTAGCTCATCAACCTGTCCGAAAGAGATTAGTTACCAGTTTTGGTGGGGTGACCTCTGTGGTAGATTGTGCCAGCAAAAAGGTCACGTAGTAGTAGTGAAGAGGCGAGAGTGGGAAGGGCAGGTACTATTTCTTTCAGTGGCAGTATGACTTTGAGCCAGATTAAAATGGCCATATAACTGCAGCCTGCGTTGCTTGTGTGTGTAGCAACCACCGGGTGTTTTTGGAAAGTGATTATTGGTTTCTTCTGTGGCTTGCCATTTGTTGACACCCTTTGAAGTTATATTGTCGAAAATAAGTATGGGCCTTTTTACTGTGTTAGGGGAAAGGCCTGATTTTTTTTTTCTCAACTGTCAGAATATGAGAAATAACCCTGCCAGCTGAGAAATTATGCTATGCTTGTTTACTTGTTTCGGTGAATGATCTTGTATCCCCAGATTCTGTAATGTAACTATTATTAAATTGGATAAGAAGTCTGTACTGGTTGGTCTGGAGAGAGCAGGCAGTACTGCAAATTCGATTTTATACGAAGTGTTCAATAAGTTGTTTTTTCCAAGTTGCAGTTGTTATAGGCCAGAAAAATTCCAGTGAGCATTTATACAATTTGCTTTTTGACTGCAAGATTGTTCTTGAAAGAATCTAATTCCTCAGATTAAGAAGTTTGGAGGTTTTAGAGACGTGGTTTTACATCACTAATCTCCAGGTTTGAGGGTATCAAGAGAACAACTGGGCAGAGTGTTCTTGATATGTAAGAGTAGCATGTGGACTTTTGAGTATCAAGGGTCAAATGTAGTCTTGAAACAGCTCCATAGGATTATTTCAGTCTTCCTTCTCTTGGTACCAGAAATGTATTTTTGTTTTATTTTACCTAAGTATCAATAGATCACATTCTTTATTTGAGCAGGGGACAGTAATCTGTCTGCAGCTTGTGATGTTACCTCCTCTGGTGATAAAAGGAGAGGGTGATAGCCCCTAACAAACACCATCTGTGATGAACAGGAAAGCAGCTTTTTTTAGGCAATCAAGAATACAGATTTCCCCCCCTCCCCAACTGATCACTGTGTGGCAGTGTCAATGAATTCTGCATCAGCTCTTCAAAGCAAATTACTTAATATATTATCATCCTCTTTTGGCCATTTTCATGCAATAAAGTATATTTTCCTCCAGTTTATGAAAATGTCTTCATTGCTACTAATGGCAGCTACTCTTTAAACATATTTCATTATGCAAATATTGCAGAAAAAGCTGTTTATCATTGTACCACCTGAACTTTTTGGTTTCTGACAGTTTATCTACAGCATGGGAGCCTTTATTTTCAAGGAAAGTGATTCTTTTCCATACTCTCTCAATGCCTGGCAGGTTTTCAGGTTAGTTATATAACCTGTGGTAGGAGGAAGGTCAAGCTGCCAGCAAAGTCGGCTGTTTTTTCAGTGTAGAAGTCATACTAAAGTCTGTGATGTATTAATTTGTATATTGAAAGCAACTCTTTGCTTTAAGGAGTTTTGTGACCTTCCCATAGTGACCTAAAAAGGCAAAAGTCAGCTTGAGCATGAATTGGTTGTGTAAGTAGTGTGGGAGTATGCGGCTTTGTGTTTTATAGGCTTAGTAATTTGCATATCACATTTTCGCAGGCTTAATAGCTGTGCCTTTGGTTACCTCTAGGAAAGGACTGGATTTGATTACCAGGGTAAGAACTTCATGGTATTTAGGTGCAATACATTTTACTTAGACTCTTCAGAACTCCAGTTTAAATGTGGATGAAGGTTAGTTTGTGTGCTTCTGTATGCTTCTGGCTTTGAAGTTCTTTGCAATGTAGGTCAACAGGTGAACTATAATTGCCATGTTCTTCTAACCCCAAAGCCTCCATATATTTTTCAGGTCACCATTAAGCATTTGCTTTCACTGCTTTGGAGTTTTGTGTGTGTAAATGTTTCTTTATGCAGGAATAAAGCTTCAGTGGAGCTGAAGGATAGACTGGAAAGGACTGGGGAAAACAGGTCAATATTGCTGTGTTTTGTCTCAAGAGTGTAAATGGAGACAGCTGTGGCAAATGTCTACATGTGTATCTGTACTTTTGGAACAGTTATGAATCTGAGAGCATACCAATTAGTAATGGAGAAATAATAAAAATTAACACATGAGCTTTGTTAGCATTAGTTCAGACAGTAGCTGAGCTGCAGTGGACAGAGCTTCCTAAAATACGCATTTTTTTCTTAAGTTCTGTGCTTTGTTTCTTTTTTTTTTTAAATTGCATTAGTATTTGAAAGGTCTCAAAGTCTATATGGGTAAACCTGGGTAGGAAATAAGAATTTGATGATACTCAGGGTTTCATAAGTAAATTCAGGTGTCAAACTGTTGCTCATAATCTCTTTGAAAAGTGCTAATGCAACAAGTTCCTTGCAGTAGGATGGAACCTGTTCAGATAATCAGAGATGGAAGGGATTTCTTCCAGTTGAACGTGGGTCAGGACATATCCTGCAAGTCTAATTTCTGTGTTGGCAGGCACGTGATGTCATGTACACCTGAGCTTTTGTGTTATGCATTGCTTCCTCCTGCAGCTAAACTAGAGAAATTTTCTGGCCCTGCCTTTGAAACTTACTTTATCTCAGTGTTTCTTCATTTGTAGGAAAGCATTTCCTTTCCTGTTCAGTCACATGCATTCCTTTTTTTGACACCTGTTAGTACGTTTGTGACTCTTGCACAGCCATGAAAAGTAAAGGCTGCAAAATTCTTGCACTGTAAGGTTGATTCCTTTCATAATATAAACTCCTATCCTTTCAAAATGGAAACCAGAAATGTTGCAAAAAGTCTGTTTAAGCTCAGATGGGGAAGTTGTGAAGTATGAATATATGTCGTTATTGATTCTTCAGTGATGGAGATGAAATATCTACAGCACAGGCTACTTAGGAACAGCTCCTGTAAGGAAAACTTGGATTTTTCTCTGTTATCTGTCCAAAGCATGGGATCCATGACTTGGGAAATGCTTTACTTTTTATAGTAAGGAACCTGTGGAGTTCAGCGCTTGCAGATTTTTTTTTTCTTAATGCCAATATTCTATTTACCCTGTTGGCGAAGGGTAAACTGTGCTGCAATTGAGAAAGAGGGGCAAAATAATGATTGAGAGAACAGAAATAGGAGGGCAATTTTCATCAGAAAGATGAGTAAATAGGTAACTCCTTCATGTAGGTTGCTTGTTCCTTCATGCTTTGTATGGTTCATAAAACATGATCATGGTCTGCGTGGTTACAATTTTTCTATGCACTAAAGATACAGAACACCATGGCAAGCTTTATCTCTGTTTTGCATCTGTGCGGTTCTGGTACTGAAGAAGTGTACAGAGAATTGTGAGACTCCATTTTATAAAGCAACTGGCATTAAAAATAGTTAATGATTTGATCTCCAATACGTTGGATTAATTGAAGAATGGAGTAAAATTTTTATTTCCTATGTTCTCTTTTGAGTTTCCTCTGAGTTGAAATTTTCTGTCTGTAAATTCTGTGACATCAAGTGGTTTTCTTTTTTTATTTTTTCTCCTTCATATTTCGCATTCTTGAGAATAAACAAACTCTTTTTTTCTAGGAGTCCTAAAGTAGAAAAAGAGAACAATACAGCTTTTAGCAATTGCCTACTATTGTTTCACTTATTACCCACTCATGGGAGTGGCATGACTCTATCATCTGTAAAAGTTGAGATATGCATTTAAAAGAAAATATTCTACAGAGTGATTTTTTTTGCCACCCAGGTTTCAGAAAGGTCTTTGATGGGGAGGAGGTTGCATTTTGGTTTTGTTCTTTGTTTTCCTAAGTCTTGCTATGAGTGAACTCAAGAAGTTGAAACTATCCAAGTCTTAATGAGGGTGATCAAGCAAAGGATGTCATCTGAATTATTTGTTTTATTTGGGTCGCCTAGGGATAATTCCTGTGACTTTCCATAGTTATTTTTCAGTAGATGACAAGCTTAGTAAGATCTAGTTTACTGTGCTTTGTCTGTGTTTCTTTTTAGACAGTGTAGCCGTTTGCCGTTTACTGCTATTATGCAGTATATCCCAAATTCTGTGAATGCTTCTTTAAATGACTTGTTATGAGTGACTTTTTCAACAGGTATGACCTGGAAATATCTACTGCTGTGTAGTTTCTTCAGTTTATGACAAAGGAAAAACTTGTAAATTGCTGTGATATTGATAGTTCAGCTTTAATTGTGGTATATTTTCCCCTTTCATTTCAAGGCTTTCATATTCT
The DNA here is from genome assembly GCF_964188355.1 of Buteo buteo. NCBI lineage: Eukaryota > Metazoa > Chordata > Aves > Accipitriformes > Accipitridae > Buteo > Buteo buteo. The sequence continues at coordinate 5,158,785 of NC_134189.1, read as the reverse complement.
GAGGAGATCTGTATAAAGATTAGTTTTCGTCATGTAGTCATGGTGTTTTTCAGTGAGCAGGGTTTTTTCATTTGATTGGCATTTCCTTTCTGTGAGCTAGTTGCCAATAAATTTCCTGGTCAGAAGTACTTTATTTCAGCAGTTGTGTGTTGTTCTTCTAAACCATGAAGAAAATAATGGGTTTGTGGGGATAATGTGGATCTTCCTATTTATACATTTTAGATTCTGGCTTTCTGCATTCTTTCAAATATAGCTTCACCAACCTCTCTTTTTCAATGATAACTCTGAAACATTGTGTTAGTTTGCTTAAGAAAAGTTCTTCAGTGCTACGTCTACTGTAAGTTTTACTCCAGTTCTTTAGTACTTCCGTATGAGACAGCACAATGGAGCTTGCGTTTTTGGCCCTGGAGGTCACGCTTTCAAACTGAAAAGTGTTACTAGTGATCAGATATTGCTCTTGCAGCAGCAGCCTTTCTGATTTTTTTTTTCCATAATTCTACAATTTTTTTTTCTTCTGCTAGTACATTCTTCAAGAATCCTACCTTTGCAGTTTCTTCTCTATGACTTGTCAAGTGCAATGGTAAAGTAAAAATAGTTTTTTGCGTTGTTTTTTTTTCCTGTTCTCTTTGAAGAGTGTGAGATTTGCAGGTGTAATTATCTCATTATGATTTGTTCCCAAGTGAAAGCGTGTGGGAAATTTCAAAAACTTTTCAACTTGTAGTACTGTATTGTCATCGATTCCAGTATTTTTCCTGCTGAACTTACAAGTTTTAAGAAGACTTAAGGTAAAGTAAGCTTTGCTGCATGTGCTTTGTTTTTCTGCTTTCATAGTATGAGCTGTATCTGTCAGAATCTTTCTGTTAACTCAAGTTTTAATTAGGATGCACTATATGGTAATACATAGCATGCCTTTTGTTGGAATGAGTTGTCTTTTGCCTGGAAGTGTTAGTCTCTTGGGCTTGCTTCTTAAATTTCACCCTGAATGAAAGCTTTTGGGTATGGTGTTTGCATAAATTGATCAAAAAATACCTATGCACAAGTCAGTGTGCTTGATGTTTGAAGCCTTGTACGCTTATTTCTACAGAGATAATCTTTATTTTCTTCATGAGGTTAAGATACAGTTCAATGAAAAGTTGCACTGGTGATTCTTTTTCCTTTGTCATAAGGTTAATGGTCATTAACAGCAACGGTAAACAGGAAATTAAGCTAATAGTCAACGTTACTTCCTGGGTTTGTGTGGTACCTTTTTATGTCCCCGCTCCACCATCCACGCAGTATTAAATAGGGTTTAAAAACGTCATTCACGAGGGTTTTTCTTTTATGCAGATTTAATGTTATTTAGACCTATAATAAAGGATTATGCCCGTTAGCGTGTACTTGGACGGTAGCACTGGAGCAGCCTGTTTGTGCTGAAGCGTGCTGCCAGCTGTTGACCCTGGCAGGGGACACGTTGTTCACGAGCTGCTGTTCGTTTTGACACCTTCCCCTTCTATTTTTTTTTATCAGCTCCTCCGGTTTTGAACATTGGCTTGGTACTTTTTGAACTCTGCGCACATACTAGGTTTCACTTAACCTTTAGCAGCTAACACTTCTAAATACAACACAGAGGAGCAGAACCGACCCGCTGCCTGTACCTGCTCGAAGCCTTTCTCTGTCCTGGTAAGAATAAAGTTTGGCCATGGTACGGGAATCCTCTCGGAGCGGCTCAGAAGGGAAGCAGAAATTCAGCTCCTACTACAATGGTTACGTATAACTGGAAAAGTAGGTCATTGTGGCAGGGAGTAGTCCAAACAGCCGCCTGGTTGCTGCAGCAACGACCTACTTTAGGAAACTATTTTTGTTGATTCATATTGAAACGTTCTTCTTACAAATGGTAGAAGGAAATGATCGGGTTATGAGACATGTAGCAATGAAAGGTGCAGACTTCGTAGGCTCCCCCTCCCCTTCTCCCCCCCCCCCCCCACCCCCCCCCCCTTTGGTCTTGCCCCTTGATGTTGGACGTATGGGGATTAAAGCAATTAAGGTTTATTTTTCTCCAGTTTGACCTCTAGTGGGGAACATCTCTTCTTGCTTGAAGGCTCTGCATAGCAATAATACTTACAAATGGTGGTTAAGTTTCCAGAGTTCAGAGCCAACAAGTGGTCCCCTATCATTTTTATCTATAGAAATAACTTCGGAGTTTAAAAAAAATTTTTAAAAAAATCTTCTTTTTTTAAGAGTGTCTCTTTTCTGGAATGCTAACAGTTTGTCTTGATATTCAGCTGCTCTTATTTTAACCGCTTTGTCTCCAACGAAGTTTATCCACCTTCAGGAAGGTGGGCTTCGTGCCACCCCTGCCCTTTTTTTCTTTTTTTTTTTTTTCTTTAAATTGGCAGTGTTCCTGTCTGTATCTTCTACATTGCTATTAATTCTGATCCTGTCACAAGCAAACTGGAAAAAATAAAGTTGTCCTATGTAGGATGATGTTTTCCAGTTGTCTACCTTTATTCTTTCAACAAAGTACTATAAAAAAAATAAAAAAATCTGTGACTGGTGTTGAGGAGGAGGTGAATTTTGGTAATTCATTCCCATGTTCTGAAAGGAATGGATAGACAGGGAAAACAAAGAAAATATAGAAATACAGTTGTTCTAATAAAGGTTTCATTCTTCATAAAATAATTCTTCATCTGAACTACTATCAATTCTGCAGAGATGATTGAATATCACTTTTTAGTTATCAGAATATTCCACTTAACTCTACTATGTAACTTCTCAAAATTAATTTAGCTACTTCAAGTGAGTTACCTTCTGTTGGTCCTGACCTTCAGTATTGCAGTCAACTGCTGCAGTCGTGGCATATGAGGATACCGTGTTTATCTGGAGGTTATTTAGATTTTTTGACGTATTATATCTTGAGCTATGTTTCAGTTTTGTTAACCAGGGCTTACGTTACTGAGCTCCGTGCATCTTTTTTGTCAGCTCTAGACTTTGAGATGGAAGGCCTCTGCAGCTTGAAGTGAACCTTTACTTCCAGTAGTCTACTCACACGCTAAGAAAGTTTGGGACAAAGTAGAGTTTTTCTGGATTTATGCAGCTTAAAAACAAAGCTGTGTTTCAGTTAGTTGGTTTTGTGTTTTCTAAAAATATTAATTCTTTCTACATGATTATTACTCAAAAACCTGAACAGATTTTGTTCACGTTTACCTTGTATTCAGATGTAAATGATTCATTTCAGTTTTGAAAGACCAGTTCAGAAAATTTTGGCCTTCTTGATTCATAAGAGTAGCAATGGGAAGTTAGGATAACGCTGAATGTTTGACCACCATAATGCAAGCACCACAGAGATGAAATCCAGTCAGTTTTAATTAAGATTTTCAGGAATAGCTTCAGGGTTTTTTTTTCTGTTTTCCAAACTTTCTACCAATTTCTGTGCTTGCTAGTAGATTTCAGCTCTGTCCTTAATTCTCTTTTATTAGTTTAATAGATTTTTCAGATACGGAAAGCCAGAGACAATGGAATTATACCTTAAGGACTTGCTATTTATACAGTATAGTTGAGAAATAGATTTGTTTTACACATTGTTTCATTTCTGGGAAACTTAAAACTGTGCAAAATCTTATTAGTAGTAATTATAACCTTAAAAAGGTCATTTTAATGTAAGGAAAGTAAAAATTTACTTATTAAAGTAAATAAGGGGCAATATAAAATTTGTTCTTGAGACTCAGATTGCAAGACTGTATCTTGTTATAGTGCTCTTATTGCGCTTGCTCTTTTGAAATGAGCCATAGCTGTTACTTTCTCATGGACAGCTTAGATTGCTGAAAATAACATGGCTGAACTATTTTATAAAGCAGGCCAGGTCTGGTTTAATTACATCAAGCCTTATGAGCTGCCCATTTAAATAAGAGAACTTGGGTACATGAGAATAAGGAGTTTTAAATTTGTTTGAATACAAGCATGTCTGTACTCTGAAGTAACTTAGTTGTGTAATTTGCTTCTAGGTCCTATTTCCCCAGCTGTCCCCACTGCAAATACTTTTGTTTGCTCTTGGGTTTTCCTTTATGGATCCAACTAGTTTCTCTCTGGAAAGGGTAGGCATAAGGAATTTTGGTCAGATAATAAGGACTTTGATTTATCAGGTTGGAATTAGAGGAGTAGAGAAAAATAAAGACAGAATATGTATGTTAAAGAATGGAGGACACTGATTTAGGAAGCTGTGAGCCTGTTAGTCTCCTATCACCAGAAGGCTGACCTTTGTAACAAGCAAGTAATTTGAGATGTTTGTTGCTAGTTATATGGGAATAGTTTAGATGAATAATAGGTGCCCTTTGAATGTGAAGTTAAGAACCAGATCTTTGCAGAAGCTAAATAAGCTATTTGCTGTGACGTATGGCTCACAAAAGAGGAACCAAATACAGATTGCTATTTGGGAGTTTTATGAATGTCTTTTGAATAGGACAAAAACTTTGTATCTTTCCTTCCTTTGGGGAATCCTAACCTTGAAAAGGTAGTTCAGTTGGGAAGAAATTAATGAGGAATGATACATAAGGAAATGCTAGCTTTATGTCCAATGTAAGCGAAGCTAGATTCAAATACTTTTGTTATTCTTAATAGGGCAGTATTGCTTGCTGTACTTTGTATTCTAGTCTTACTCCATATGTGAAATGGTCTTTACTATTTAGCTTCAAAGAAGATGCACCCAAAAGGACTCAGCTTGGAGAGATTAAATTTTAAACATTGCTTTCTCTCAATTATTGTTCAAAGCCCTTTCTTTCATCCTTTTTCAAAGAGTTCAATTTATTTTTTAAGAACCTCTTTTACAGCAATTACGAATATTTCAGCTGTATATGGGCTTGGGTGTATCTTGCATTCTTCCCCCATCACAGCTCTGCTTTGGCTTGAAGATTATAACAGTAGTAAATATTAGAGGAAAGAAGCCAAGTGACGCACTTCATGGTCTGTGTTTGGTTTTGGTTTTGCATGTGGATCAGCTCTTACTAAGTTATGAAAGATGCTGAAGTCCTGAATTGCACTCTAAAGGAGCTGTTTTTTCTCCACTGACTGTAGAGCAACCCTGCAGGAGATTAGCTAGCTCCCACAGCCACTTCACTTAAGTATCTAGAGTTGAATAACGTGAACTTTTTCCTGCTCTTGTGTATACGCTTAAAGGATAATACCTTTATGAAATGTATTTTTGTATACCTTTTTAGGATGTGGAAGTTGTATGTGGTATTTGCTGAAACAATGTAATATGATAAGGCATGCCTCTGTGACCTTGATTTGGTAATAGGAAAATATTACTATGGCTTGCTGCCAAAGGATGCGGTGGAGTGTACATAACACTTAAATCCTGTCTGAGCTTAATCTTCTTAAAGTTTCATAAGAATATACTGTTCGCTCTAAGATGCACTGGTTGGTGGCAATCAAACAGGAAAATATACTGATAAAATATTAAATATTTGTACACAAAATTTGAGATACTTCTCAGTGTCTCATACTCTGTTTTGGTATTGGATGAAATCTGCCTTATTATTCTTGTAGAAGCTAGTATGAGGAATATGTTTACCTAAATGGTACTGGTCTTTCATAATGACTTAACCGAACATATGGCAAAATAGCAGACATATATGAAAGAAAGGCTCACTCTCTTCCCATGAAGAGAAATAAATGTTGCATAATTTATTAATACAGTCAGGGTCTAATGCTGTAAGCTAAAATAAAAAAATGTAGTTGATGTCATACAGTATGTAAAATTCTTTCTTTTTATTGAATCCAGCTTTACTAAACTCTGAAAGATGAAGGAGTAATACCTGATAGCAATGTTGGGGAAAAAAAAATTGAATGGGAAAATAAAGCCAGCAGATGTTAGGCTGCTTAAGATAATTCTGATAGGCAAAGTCTGGGTGGCAATCAGATATCCATGACACGAGTCTCTTGTTTGACAGTGCTGCTTTTCTTTCACTGGAGAGATTGTGATCAATGGCTTGGCATGAGGACTAGTGGGTAGATAGAAGGTATTTAGAAAGGTTGGTTAAACAGAAGTTTGGATGGATTGCTGGAAGTTGACCAGTCATAGGTAAAAATATTAATTAAACTTAGGAATGAAACAAGTTTTAGCACTGTTCTTTTTCACTCAACTTTTTAAACTTCTTTCTCAGAATGAGGAAGCCTGACTAGATTCCTTGCTTTTGTGTGGTACTGGCTGTGCAGTCTAACACTGCTGCCTTGCCTAATGGTTAAATTCAGAATCTGGATCAGTTCAGAAAAAAACCTGAAACTCAAGTTTCTTGATTCTTAATGGCTTAGCACCACCATTTTCAGATGTGAATGATGCCTGAAAGAGAAGTCGTTGCATTTTAAGTCCCCTCAATTCCCAGCAACTGTCCTCATTTCATACTGGCGAGGATGGTTCTATGTGTGATTATGGTTTCAGGGTGTTTATTGCTCCTAAAAATAACCCCAAACAAGACTTAACAGTAGCCTTAAACAGCGTGTCTGTAAGTATCCTTCTTGCAAATCTCCTAAATAAAAATGCTACCTTTTAAACAGACTGCTCCTGATTTCTTCCCTGGAGAAAGTCTTTAATCATGTTAATAGTGCAGAGTCAGGAAGGCTGCGTGATATAGTGCTTAGTTTTGTTCATTTTGTTAATGGTTAACTGCGTCAACAATTAGCTATTTAACTTTTTGAATTTCTGCCTTGATGGTACCAGTTTATTTCGGTTGCATGGTAGCTAAAATTATGATCTGTATTATGCAAACCGGTTTCTGGCAGTCACTCCTAAGACGCAGGGGGGCAGAACATTTAGTTTAGATTTCAGACCCCAAGCAGACTGCGTGATTGGCAGCAGGGAAGACTGTGGAGTTTCTTGGATTAAACAGCTAAGATTTTACATGCATGTCTTTTTAAAGAATGTGATTTTCAGAAGCTTTCATGAAAATGCTATCGTAATTAGATGACCCTGAGCAAAATGTGTGCAATGCCCTTTAAGAAGGCAGGTATGCTTTGCATTGGCATCTTCCCTGTGTTAAAATAAGTAGGTCTTTTCTGCCTCCCTCCATCACCTTAGTCATGTATGTACCTCACATAGTTTGCTACTGTGAAATTAATGGTGAACTTTTCCTTCCTCTGGTTTGTCCAAGGGAAGCTGAAGACCAGATGCAGAAACCTGGGCTGATGCTCTAATCTGATAAAAAAATATCTATGCATCCTATTTGTGTCTTTTTAATGAAGTCACGTCATGCAGTTTTTATGTTCATTCAAAGTGAAAAAGGAAGTGCTTTCCCATTGACTGTTAGGTTGAGAGGAAAAAGTTTTAGATCGCAGACTCAGAAGCATGACCTGTTACTGTAGGGAGAGATTTAAATAGCTCCTATTGCCACACTTTGGTGTAAAGTGTAATAGAGTTCAAGCCTAGTAGCTTTTACTTTGTAGCTGCTGTGAAGAAACTTTGCCTCAAGAGCTTATATACTGAAAAGAAATTACTTTTTATGACTTGGTGGTTTTATACTTTGTTTCAGTTCACAGACTAATATACCATTCATTTTCATTTGTGTTATACTGTGAAAGGAATGTGTTTGTGAGCATTTTGGTGTATCTTCAGAGAGAAAGCTTGAATAATTTTGCCTTGTCTGTGCTAGAATGCTGCTCTTAACTATGTTTAAATGTCTGCACTGAGCAAACACCTGCATGTTCCTGTGCTGCAGTAAGTGCCCATGCATGGTGTTAGAGACATTCAGAACTATTTTCACTTGCGAACAGGTGTTACCAGTCAAAATGATACCTTGGAAAACTAAAAACTCTTCTCTTCCAGATCCGGTAATAATTCACTGTGACAGTGTGTTGGATGCTGAGAATAATTTTATTATTTTTCTATTAGTATGCTTAATATGTGTGGGGGTGTGCATGTTGTGGACATGTTATTACTCTTCCCTGACATGTGTATGTTATAGATGAAATGGTAATTTGCTAGGACAGGTGATAAATGCAATGCATTACAATGCCATGCCAAAATTAGAGAAAGTGCTGGAATTAGAAGTTGTCCCAGGGAGTTGGTACAATTAAAAATTTTCCTTTCATGTAGGCCTATTCACATAGGCATATGTTAACACGTTAGATGAATGCAGAAGTTCTGAAAGGTAGAATTTTCCTTCCTTAAATTCAGACTAATTTTTACCTGGATATACCTGAAGCTAGGTGTTAATTAGCATGTATTTAACCTTAGTAAAGATGCTGTGTTGCTTCTGCAAATTCTGAAGGTACTCATGAGAAAAAGAGGAGGTGAAAATTTTGGTTATGACAAGCAGTTGATTCAACTATAATCTTCTTGGTAGTGGTTGTATCTAGAAGTAAAGGTTTAGGAAGGTTCATTTTTAATTGAGGCAGGCAAATCTGTAAAGGCACTGCTTTTTGACAAATTTTATTAACACATTAATGAGAAAATGCCTTCAGATGTAGTATAGCATAAACATAGTTGGTGAGAACAAAATAGATGAGTACTTATTTGCAGCACATTTTGTTAAAACACATTTGGTCCAACTGAAATATTCAAATATGCTTAATAAAGTTCATGCTTATTCCAAGTAACCACTTGTAAACTGAATTTGTGTTCTGAAAGTCAAAAGCAGTATTCTTCTGCATTGCTGTTACTGTAGATATTGCAGGGTCACGAGGGTTTAATTTGGTCAGTTATTTTTGAACAATATGCTTTCAGTGACAGTCTTGCAACTCAGACTGTGGTTTGGCTGTTTTTCATTTGTTCTGTTTTTGTTCAGGCAGGAGGAATGTGTGTCTTCCTGGCCACTCTACTGTTGCCTTCCTACATATATTTAACAATTTGTGTCTACAACATTGTTTGTTAAATACATGAAAGAGTTTTATGGAGATTGAAATGCAGGAGTGTGGTAAGAGATAGTTAAGAGAGATAATAGAGGGGATTTGGGGAACCAACAAAATAGAGATTAAACAGTATTAAGGGCAAGTTTAGGGATCTTGGATGTGAATTGAAGACTGGGTCAGTGCATGTAATCTCCTTGAATAGGATTTTGTGCCAAGTCCAGGCTATAAGATGTATGTTAGGGTTGTGTGTATGTTAGGGTTGTGTGTATGTTAGGGTTGTGTGTATGTTAGGGTTGTGTGTATGTTAGGGTTGTGTGTATGTTAGGGTTGTGTGTATGTTAGGGTTGTGTGTATGTTAGGGTTGTGTGTATGTTAGGGTTGTGTGTATGTTAGGGTTGTGTGTATGTTAGGGTTGTGTGTTATTGAGAAATTAGAGGCAACTGAGATGCAAATAGGAAAAAAAACCTAACAATTTCCTGAAAGACAGATTTTTACTTTGAATAGTTATGAGCAGTTTATGTTGCCAATTTCTCTTCGTACCCTTTCCCTATATTCTGTGATACAAAGTTAAAAAACAAATAAAAACAAAACCAAAAAAACACCACAACAAAACCCCAACAAACAAAAAAACTCCAACCTTTCCTGGATTGTTCCGAAGGCATCCAGGATGCTATTGCAGTTTGTCTTCATAGCTCTTTGTGAAGTATATGTGAAGGCACATGCTCTTTGAAAGCAAGATTCAGGTGGATAAGATTAGTGATAAGATCTGTCATTCCAGCTTTCAAAAAAAGAAAAAAAGACAAAATGAAGCTGTACCTTTCAGAGTCCATCTGGAAGTGACTGTGGGGCCCAAATTCTGTCTGATAGAAGCAGTGTGATTCTCATCTGATTCTTAAAATGACTCCTCTGTGGTTTCTAACTAAATGAGTGTACACAAGTTTCTTTTTAGATACAGCATATCCTTCATGATCTTGCTACTCCAGAGGTTTTTTTTTCAAAATAAAATTTAGCAAAATGAGAGAATTAGATATTTTTTGCTTGTTCCAGTCATTAAACATATAAGCATAGTTGCCAGCCAGGAAGCAGTTGTATTCTCTTACACTGGCTTCCTCTCAGACTTGCTTTCTGTTACCCTTTCAGGTCAAGTGAGCCATGCATTTTTGGCATTTAATAGCAGCTAGGGGGCTTTCCTGCCAGCCTTCTATATGTTGATTTTTATAATTCTTTTCCATATAAAGTTGGAGGCACTGTGTGTTAGGCAGGCATCGCTTGCATATTACTAAATCTCTAGAAAATATAAAAAATGTTGGTAGCTTTACGACAGTCATGTACGCTATATCCCTCCTAGGAGGTGTAGCATTTTCATTGTAACTGGTTATTTTTTAGGAATCATTCTTAAAAACCTAGGTGTGTTATGAACTCCTGCTTTTAGTAAACCTGGTTGCTTGGTGCCTTTGTCTTTGTAATGCTCTGGGCACTTCCAGTGGTGCAGCCTGCCCTTCCCTGGCAGCTCTGCACCTTTTCACCCAGGCTGCAGGCGCAGTGTCTCCAGGCCTCTGGCACTGCTTTCCCTGCGTTGGTCTCGGGTGCTTGCTCCTGTGGTGCTATCCTTGCTACAGCAGGCTCGCTTTCTCAGGAATAAAGGCCTGTAGTGTGGGAACCTCCTCTTTTTTTTTCCCCTTTGGGTGTAGCTTTTGGTTTATGGCAGGGGATCCAATAATGTGTGTGCACAGAGGCTAATGACTGGCAGGCTCTGACTCATCAGCTGTCCTGATCAACGTGCGCTTTGGTGAGTGCCAACAGCACTGTAAGTAAGCACAGCTGACAGGGTTTGAGCAGCTCCTGGTGAAAACTGTATTGTTACTATGAGGAAAAATATTGTGGAGAAGCCACTTGTTATGCTGGAGGAGTCCAGGGGAAGGCCATTCATCTGGAGATCCCCAGCATCTCTCTTTCTGGCCAGTCGCAAGGGAGAGTTTTCATTTTTCCTCTCCTTCCTTTTGTTTTTATTTCTTCCCCCAAACAACTTTCACCATTGGAGTTGTTTTTAGTTACTGTACCTGCCAATAAATCTTTGCACATGTGAACCTGCTTCAACATCCTTTGTGCAACTACCTGTTTCTCTTGAAGACCTGCAGATTTGCAGCACCCCATTCCCCCCCCCCCCCCTTTTTTTTCCCCTTATTTGCTGATTTGCTCATTAAATAATTCAGGTGAGGTTGCAGTCCAGATGCATTAAACTGTTATATAGGGGGCTATTTTTATAAATGAAAGCCAAAGGGATAGTTATGACCATGTAGTCCTCTGGTATGCTGTTTTTAGTAACAGTTCAGGCTGCTGTGTTGTAAGAAGGACTTGGATTAAGTTTAGTAGCAGTATGCCAACAGCTGATTGTTTGTTTGTTTTTTCTGTGGTGTGCTTTTTTCTTTAGAGTGACAAGATGCTTCTAGTTTTCGTTAAGACTTGAATATGTTTTAGTCCACTCCAGAGCTGAATAGTGTTGAGGTCAAAACTTAAATGACAGTGCAGTTTGGTTTTCTGAATTATGTATTGTTGAATATATTATATGATATTGAATTACTGTAAGCTAAGTGTAATTAGGATGTGAACAGCCATGCATCACCAAAATATGTGCCAAATACTGAAGGTCTGATAATCTTTGTTGGATTGTTCCTCTTCTATTGTAAAATTGTCTGGTTTGCCTCAGAAAATAAATATTTCTTTACAATTCCTTGCAGATTCCTGCTTCAATGTCTTGAGGATCTTGATGCCAATCTACGGAAACTGAATTCACGTTTGTTTGTTATTCGTGGACAGCCAGCAGATGTTTTCCCCAGACTTTTTAAGGTAAATGCCACCTTGCAGTTGTTGTTTCTATCCATAAATATGACTGACAAACTAATTTCAACTAGAAATATTTCTTGTACTATATACTTCAGTGCAGGTTGTTATCCATGCAAATACTTAACTATCCTTGCAGTTTGTCGTTAAGGTAGTTTTTTGGGGTTTTCCCCCTCTGTGCATATCACCAACTGAATTGAGTTGCTCTTAGACTTTACAGGTTTTTGGTTTCTTTATTTCCAGAAATTGAACTGATTTCTAATGGTTTGCTAAGTGTAGATACTATATATTACTAAATTTTCCTTTCCAGGTTCCCTTTGAAATGCTGAAATATAATTCTGTGTACATGAATCCAAGTTCAAAGCCTGACCTGTAAAAGCAATGTTTTATTTAGGCCAAATATCTGCTGTGGTTGCTTTTTGGCCATTAAAAGTGATCTAATAAGCTTTTTGCCAGTAGTAGACTTGGTAAAAACATAGTACAGGTAAAAAGCAATTTCTAGTCAAAGAAGTTTAAGGTTTTTGTGGGAAAGGGTCTTATTGAGCAAATTAAAGCTGTGAGGGATTGTTACTGACACTGATTTGTCTTCCATAGATAATAATGTATTTAAGGTAACAATACTATAATAGGGTAGTAAAAATGAACACTTTGTAGATTGATTTTAAAAGTTTTTACAGAATGACTGGATTGAGGTGACTGAGGTGAGCAAGACTGCTCAGGGAAAAAAAATAAATATCTGTTTTTCCCAAGAGATCATCTGTTCAAGATTTTTATCCCCAAGTCTTCAACACCAAGCTGAAAACTCAACCAAAACTCACCTTTCCATCTTCATTCTTGTGCTTTAGTTGTGAAATGGTAACTGGATGATACTCTTGACTGGTCTTTGCTTGATTTCCCCTCAGTGAAAAATTCCCTGCAGGAACACTGGCAATAGTTGCTGCTTGCAACTCCTCAGATACTCAGTTGTTATACCTACCTACCAAATTTGGTCTGATTGCATTTAAGTAGGGGCAAAGATCTTGCTGTCGTGTGTGTTGCCTTCTGGATTTGAGTGACCCGAGACAAGGTTTTTTTAAACACTTTAATGGCTACTTTGACAACTCCTCTTTCAGATCTTGTTACTAGGCTGATTTTTCTATGCCTAACAGCATTGGAGCGCCACATTTTCAGAATATTAATTTTAGTGCTGAGAAGGTAATGAAAATAACAGTGTACATCAATCAAAAAAGAACATTCACATCTGTCTGTCTTCTGGTTCTTCAGATTACCAAAAAGTGTCTTTATCGTATATTTGTTCACTGAGGGTCTTTTCAGGACATCCTCTATCCTTGAACAAATAAGAGACATTGTTGAAGCTCTTGAAGACTTCAGCTTTTGGCTGAACACTACCTGGAACATGCATCTATCTCATATCATTAACCTCACAGCCTCTTTTGCCAGAGCGGTAGCTGTACATCAGGCACTTACAGTGCAGTGAAGGGCATATAACACTGAACCAAGCTTTTCAGATCCTCATTAAATGTCTCAAAAGTGAGCAATGATCCTAACTGAAGAACACATGTAGATATGTTTTGGCTGGGAGAAGATAAGTAAGTAATGGTAGGAGATAGTGGAACTTCTGTAGAACCTTGTGTCAGGAGCGCTGTCACAGGTGCCAGCATCTGTGGATTTCCTGGGAATGAATGTTTCACAACTCTTTTCTTGGTAGGGCTCTCCTTTTCACAGGCTGAAGGACAATTCCTTCAAAAGGCAGAGCGCTGATCTATCTTTAACCTTGCAAAAGGCCTCAAGGATCTTTAGGCTCTTCCATTTGTGTGTGTATATATATAAGATAACTTATATGTATATGTCATACATATGACTTGTTTGCTTTCCTCTTTCCAGTCCTTCAGAGCAGCTTTGCTTCCCTTAAGACACTGAATTCAGTGTCCCATGTTTTCAGCAGTACTAGCTAACAGTGCTGCTGACAGCTGCTGTCATCCTCTGGAGTAGTGCATAGAAACAGAATGTTTTTATCAGTAGACTTTGCAGGTCTTTGCAGAATTCTTTTAGGTTTTTTGTTTGGTTTTTTTTGTTTGGTTGGGATTTTTTTAAGTAACTGGAGGATGGTGGTGGTTCCATCTGACTGCAGAGATGCAACTTCACTAGTAGCAGGCACCTGCTTGGCGCCTGTTGGTTAACTTGAACCAGTCAAGTTTTGGTTGGTTCTTGCCTCATTCTCTTCAATTTGTCCTGCTCTGCTCTGTATCTCTAGCTCTTTAGGGCTGGTTTCATAAAGAAAATAGAATTGGAACAATCTCTATTCTTTGAATGCATCAGTGTTGCTAAAAGCATCCAGCAGTATGTGCAAAGCTATTTGTGTCCATGCTTCTTCTAAGTGCCTGGCTCATGCTGAAGTGATCTGTGTGTATTCACATCACATAGCACTTGTCTCAGAGTTCCTTGGCTCCCTTGGGGACGTCGCTCTGGCTCTTGGACCCTTTTTTTACGGTTTTCTTTTTAATATGCCAGAGGAAAGAAAGATTTAGAAAAATATCTGCTGCAACTTGTCAGACAATGGTTTTACATTATGAAATGGGAAATAAATGTTGTGTGAGTGCATAGGAGGTTGCTTGAGGATGCAGGGCCTGCTGGGTCGGTCTTGGCAAACTTACTGATTGAAGAAGCCAAGCCTTCTTTCAAAGAGTAAGCGCTCCTTCCAATCGCCTGTCCTCAAGGTTGGTGTACCTGGGCTTCATCTAGGAGAGAGCTAGAGTTCAGAAGTGAAACAGCACCCTAGGTGAACAGCGTAGAATGCCCCTTGTCTCTTTGGTGTAAATCCAGTTCTCTGAAATAGTCTGGCTGGTGTACTTAAATCAACTGATTAAGATTGAAGGATTAGAAAGGTATTTGTCTGAGTTTGATTGGCAGGATGGCTTTCTAGGATCATTCTCTGGGTACCTTGCCTTTCCAATTTTCTTGCTGTTGCAGAAGCCTTAGCCATTAGTTGATCCCTTTCTTCACTTCTTTTCCCCCACCTGTTACTGTTGGCCTTGATAGCAGCATCTGTGACATAAAGGATATTAGACTTGAAGGTGACTTCTTTTTAGGAGACATTTATTTATTTTTTTTTAATTGAGAATTTGAAGATTGTCCATTCTGGTAGGTGAGGGATAGGAATTTGGAAAAAGTAAAGAAAGTGTGTGGTGTTTGGGTTGGGGTATTTTGCTGTCCCCTCCCCTGAAACTTCAGTTCTGCTGTTAAAGTTGACAGGCATATGTAAAAAGCTTTTCTGCAGAGCAAGATACTGCTACTGATCAATGTCCAGAAGATAGCCTCTGTCATCTTTTCCTTCTATTGTCTCTTAAGGTATATGGATCCTAAAGTTAGAGCTGAGTTTTCAAAATTTGCACAGTTGTCCCATTCCTGTGTGCTCCCACAGTAATGAGACAGAGGCTTTTTTTACACCTGATTCCTACTTAGATGCCAAAACGTTGGACTTCTTTTTTTGTGAGTCTGGGTATCTGAATGTATTTTGACCCTTTGTGTATCTTTGGCAACTATCTGCAGGTAATAGCTGGTGTTCCATCTTGTCCCTGTCCTTCCCGTTCTCCTTTCCCTTGCCCTCCATCAAGCAGCCGAGTTGCTGAAGGACCACATTTTTGTTTTGTGTTGCAGGAATGGAATATTGCAAAACTTTCTATTGAATATGATTCTGAACCATTTGGGAAGGAAAGAGATGCAGCAATTAAGAAGCTGGCTAGTGAAGCTGGAGTGGAGGTCATTGTTCGAATTTCCCATACATTATATGACCTCGACAAGTAAGTTACCATTACTTCTGATTTAAAAAAAAAAAAGAAAAAGAAAAAAAAATATCAATTTTATGTAGTATTTGGTTAGATATTGTGTGCTACTTTCTATGCAGAGCGCTTTATAGTTAGGAAGACTACAAATCTGTTTTATGTTTCTCTTTTATCCATCCATCCAAATTTTATTACATACCGAGTAGAACTTTGCAACTCCAGAAAATGATACGCAACTGTGTCTGAAGTACAGTTTTGATTTGGGGTTCTTTAGTGGTCATGTTAATTATCTGTCTTTTATAATAAAGTTACTCAAATATGCCTGCAACGTCTCCCAAATATAAGATCTGTTGTTGTTTAGTTGTTTTGTTAGATTGTTTTGCCCTTATTTCACTTGCTGTACACAAGTTAGCAGAAAGTCCTTTATTTTTCAAGAACTCTTCCCTATCGGTTATGTATCCAATAAGTAATTGGGGATTGTTGCCCTTAATTAATGTCTTGTTGATATTTTTCCACAGATCTATTTAAATGGATTACTATTAGCTCCCTATTATAGAAACATAATCTGCAAACTATTCAGAAGTATGACTTGGCTTCTGTTAACATTGGGTATTTATTTTGGTAGCTGCCTATTCTATTCTGTTAGAAGCCAATGTATGAGAGGCAGCTAGACACATGAGAGGGAAAGGGAATTATTTACTGTCTTGAAACCAATGCCTGTTTTCTTTTTTTAACCCTAAATTGAAAATTCCTTTTCTTCCATCCCCACTCAAGCGCCCCCCCAAATGAACAGTTGGTTCCATCTACCATTTTGTAAATTATTTCTTTGAAGTTTTCCTGTTTCCGAGATTCTAGATATATTTAACATCACAATACAAAATATGGAAACTGTGTTTTTACAACAGTCATTGTGTAAAAACTACACCTTAGTTTTTCCCCATGTTAAGACAGTTGTAATATTGACTACTGTTCTCAATACCAGAATAGAAAAATAGATTTTATTTTTTTTAAATGCAAATAGCATAGTCTTGTAGGTGACTTGGATGTATCTTCATATGTAGCTATGATCTCTCATCTGCTTTGCTGATCTGTATTTTTCTTTGCCTTGAGCTGTCCATATTCATTACTTGTTCTTGAGGGAGTTTCCTCAACCCAGGAGTGAAGAATAATTGACTTGGTTGTAAACAGTTAATTTATGTCTCCCTACTGGGGAAAAAAAGGATAGTAATAGTAAAGTTCAAACTGTCTGGATTACTATGTATATCCGTGATTTTATATAAGATGCTAAAGGCAGCTAAGAATATATTTGTGCATGTGTATAGGTGTGTATATTTTATTTAAAAAAATAATTATTATATACTATTCTGACATACATCCTTTCTTTTTTTTTTCTTTTTTTTTTTTCCAATCCAGAATAATAGAATTAAATGGAGGACAGCCTCCTCTTACTTACAAGCGATTCCAGACCTTAATTAGTAGAATGGAACCACTGGAGATGCCAGTGGAGACTATAACCCCAGAAGTAATGGAAAAATGTACTACTCCAGTTTCTGATGACCATGACGAGAAATACGGTGTCCCATCACTTGAAGAGCTAGGTATGTTCTGAGATTGCTTTGACATTGTGAAACAAGTAAGATGTAATCTATCACTAAAAGCATAACACTCTAAAATAACCATGAGAGAGGTTCTACTTATGGTTAATTGCTTAACTGATGCCAATTATGAGATACAAAAGGAACAAAAAAGGATAATAAACTCTGTAAGTTTTAGTTGTTTTCTTTTAAATGGGATGTCAGATCAAACTACACTAAGTACTGTTTGGCATCATGTAATACAGCGTAGCCAGTTTCCCATGGTACCAAATAGTCATTAAGCTATCAATAGTCTTTGATACTTCATTTTGTATTAAAAGCATCTGGTGTCTTCGTGCTTCAGGTCATTAATCTGTCATTTTTACAAATTAATAAAAAAAAACCCTGTAGCGTTGCAATGCCAAAAAAAAGATAGTAATAAGGCACATAATTATTTTAGAAGCTTCTTAGGTTGGGGGGGGCCAGGAAAGTCTTACATTTCTATAATTTTAAGAAATACTATCAAGTTATTGTCCTGTGAATCCCTCCCCCGCTTTCCTGTTCCCCCCACCATGAAATACAAGCAAATGTGGTGTGACCTCCAAATTGCTAACAAAAAGGTCTGGACAGATTTTGGCTAACCTCTGGCTGCTCCGTCTAGTCCATTTGAACTCTTCATACAACAGGCCTTGCTTTTAAAGCCTTCTTAAGAAGAGAAGATCTTTCCATACAGTGGTTAAACTACAGGCAGGCATGTTATCTTGTGCACCTGGTGAACAATTTTGGGGGATGTGTGGGGGTGTAGAAGAAATCTTGTTACCTTCTTTTCATCTTTCTTTTGCAGCTCAAGTATGTGTTTATTGTCAGATTGACAATAATGCCCATCTGTTATTTAAGTCAAGGTTAATGAAACCTAGGAATGTTCTGAAGATGGCACTCATGCTTTTAACTTGATGGAAGAAGTTTTTAGACATTCTGTAGATTACAATAGCAATTGTTGCTTCTTAGTAGTAATTTAAAAAAAAAGAAAAAAAAGTTGTGGTTTTGGGATAGCCCATGTATTGCAGAGCTGAGAACTTGAAAATGATAGAAAGGTCACTTTGTGCAAAAAAAACCCAGAAGTAGTGGAATCGAAGTAAGACCATTCAGCATGTAAAACTTGTAATGTAAATTAATATAAATGTAAAAGTAAAAAGTGGATTTTGCTGCAAGTTAGAGGTATTGAATGTGCTTTGATAAGACTTGATTGCATACTGTTTTAAAACTTGTACTTTTGCTGTGTGTCCAACTTAGGGTTATTCTCAAGATACAATAAAATGTAGTCAAGTATCAACATGCTAGAATTTTGTTGATCTACAGTATAAGCAAACAAGGAATTTCCTTGTTTCAATTTGTTTTTCAGGTTTTGACACAGATGGTCTGCCTTCTGCAGTATGGCCAGGGGGAGAAACAGAAGCTCTCACGCGATTGGAAAGACATTTAGAACGAAAGGTATGTTTCAAATCTTTGCAAGTTTGACATATCTGGAAAATGTAGTTGCTCTTTGCAATGAAATGTAAAAGGAATTGGGCAAGTCATTTAAAAGAAAAAAAAAATCAAAAATGCAAACTTGAACTCAGGGCCTTGATAAAATTATATAAATCAAGTTGCTGTTTCTTACTTTTAAAAGGAGATAGCAGGTTGTCTTTAATTTGAATTTTAGAGAAAGTCTGTATACTATATACTTTAGAGTCTTTACTTTAGAGAGTTTAGTCTGTATACTTTAGAGAAAATAGTATACTATTTTCTGCTCCAAAAAATGTAATTGTTTTTTCTTTGGAGGTAATTCTACTTGAAACATACTTCTTGGAACTCTGAAGGGGAATTTCTCTAAAAGCTAACATATTGTTAGTTGTCTAGGTTTCCCCTGTATTTAAAATGAAGTGATAGGTAGTTCTAGAAGGCAGTACATGCCTTCTGCGTTGAGATGAATCGCCTTCTAGAGATTCCTCTGATTCAAAAGGAACCCCTAGATGTCGTAGCTAACGTGATCATCTGTCAGATGTCTGGATTCAGTTATAGGCAGTGAGTGATTTCTCCCTTTATGTTGCTACCTAGCCTGTAGTCTGATATTGCTGTGTGGTTTGTTTTTGGTTTTGTTCTTTTAAGGCTTGGGTAGCAAACTTTGAAAGACCACGAATGAATGCAAATTCCCTTCTGGCAAGCCCTACAGGGCTTAGTCCCTACCTCCGCTTTGGCTGTTTGTCCTGTCGTCTCTTTTATTTCAAGTTAACGGATCTGTACAAAAAGGTATGATTTCTATGTAGTCAGCTACACATCTTAGATGCCATGATTTTTGCCTACTTCTTCGCCTAATAAAGTATTTTCCTTTAATGATCAGGTAAAAAAGAACAGCTCCCCTCCCCTCTCCCTCTATGGCCAGCTGTTATGGCGTGAATTTTTCTACACAGCAGCGACTAACAATCCACGGTTTGATAAAATGGAGGGGAATCCTATCTGTGTACAAATTCCATGGGATAAGAATCCTGAGGCTTTGGCCAAATGGGCAGAAGGCAGGACAGGTTTCCCTTGGATTGATGCGATTATGACGCAGCTTCGTCAAGAAGGTTGGATTCATCATTTAGCCCGGCATGCTGTAGCATGCTTTTTGACTCGAGGTGACCTCTGGATTAGCTGGGAAGAAGGAATGAAGGTATTGTTTCTTACTCTTGAATTTCTTAAAGTGCCTGTTAAAGTTTCAATTAGTCATTGTAGAATTGTTACTGTGTGGTATAAGTTGAATTTTAAACCTTAAATGAAAATGAAATCGCTTCTCATAAACCTGTGGTGCTGAAGTTTTGCCTGTGCAATGCCCCCTTTTATTGGAATATTAGAGTTTCTTGTAGTCAAAATAGGTCTGCAGTTCTTTTAAATTTGAGATTTTTTCCTAAATTTTGGCAAATAAACATGGATTACTCTTGTAATTGAAACTTCATTCCAGTCCTGCTGTGTGAACAGTTTCTGTTCACATCTCGCATCTGCTTCCCTGCGAAGGAAAAGCACCATAGAAATTAAAGGGAGAAAAGTAAAAGCTGAGAATGTCCTTTCAGCAATTTCTGTCCTTTTATCCAACGATAGAAGTGTGAGTATGGGCAACATGGTTTGGCTGAAGTTTCAGTGCAATTCATTTCTATGCAAGTATCCAAGAGATGCTGAAGATCAAATTAGAAATTTCAGTCTTTTAAAGAAAAGAATAGAATAATTTAATCTCAGCCTTTGAATCAGTTTTATACTTTCAGAAGGGTATCACATCTTTTACTGAGCAATCATAATTAATTAAAAATAGTTTTTTAGTTTTGAAATCTAAAAAAGAATTTACTTGCTATCAGGATTGTGACCTCATATTTATATATGTATACAATCTTACAAAATTTCACCTTTCTTAACAAATCAGTTCTAAGCAAATACCTTTCCTTTAAAAAAAAAAAGTCTTGGTTACAAAACAACATAAGCTGCTTTAGGAATTTTCCTTTTACAGTTCATAGATAAAGGCATTGAAGATGCACATACCTAAGTAACTCAGCCAAACAACAAAGCTGTATATTACAGATAAATGCCAACTTGTTCTTACTTTTGAAATAATACAGATATGTGGAGGGCCCAGACTTGTGCGGTGGAAGCATGTTTAATTCATACATCCATAGCTAGCAAAAGTTAATCTGGCCTTCCATGGTGCTGTTCTTTCCTAAGTCTTATTACATGGCAGCATCTAGTGGAACAGTTGTGTGCTAACACTTAGTGTTCATCTAGAGATCTTGTAACATTATTAGTCACCTTTTATTTAAAATGTTTTTTTAAAAGTGTTTTAAGATAAATCTTATTTTTTCAAAACAGCCTTTTTTTTTTCCAAATAGTTGCAGATATTTAGACAAAGATACTTTTGTAACACTTATTCAGTGTATGCTGTGGAATGAATGACTTCTTGAATATATGTAGAGAGATATCCTTGTTTAATGGTATTACCTTATTTAGAATTCATATTCAAATAATATTAGTTGAAGATGGGTGGCAGTAGTAAGATGTTAAGTTTTAGTGTTGGCTTGAAGAAAGGTGATGGTTTCTTTGGAACATTTGGAGATGATGCAAGTTTGAAAGGAAAATCAGAACTTTCAAAAATATGTATTAAGTATCTGTTTTGAAAACTACTTCTCAGTGCACCCTTTTTATAAAAGGTACTTGAATGTTCTCCTTCGAAGAATAAGGCTTCTCTTTATTTGTTGTTAGCCTGTATTGCTAGTGATCTGACTGAGCAGAGAAACTTCTTTTTATACAAGTTAGCATTGTCTGTGTTAATAATTAAAAAACAATCAATGCTGGCAACTTTAATGTTTTGCAACTATTGAGCTCCAGATTTAAAGTAAAACCTTCATAAATCTTCAATTTCCTCATGGGTTATTTTTTATATAATAGGGGTAGCAATTACCAGAGAAGACTTTTTGTCTTCAGACCAGAGTTCATTATCTGTCCCACTGTTCTTCAGCATGCTTGGTGGTTCATATACCTCCAGGAATTTAAGTGTGCATCCTCAAAACTGTGACTTACTAGATTAACTGTTGGCCTTCAAGAATACAACTTCTGAATGTTTTTGCTACCCTGAAGTCTTGAATTCTCCTCGTGGGACTCCTTCCATAGTGGAAGGGGCTGCGCAAGTTGAGATATTCAGACCAACAGTTTGAGTTTGAAATGTGCTTTGTATGTTCTCTGTTTTCTGGAAGTTTGCAAAACTTACTCAGTGGTAACGTGATGAAGCAACTCTTCGAAAGGAACAAATGCCACTTGCAAGCAGTCAGGCTCCAGCCATCCTTTGGGGATTTATTTTTTTTTAAGGATGTATTTATGCAAGAATATGTAACTTTTTGGTTGTAGCTTTGAGATGTCTACAAGGTTTTTTGCAAGGTAAAAGCCAGATAGGCTATCACACTTTCGTTCTTGAGTTTGGCGTTTAGGTAAGTATTTGCAATTGCATGCTGAGCATTCTGTGAATGTTGCCAGGTAAGAAAGAGTGTTGCTATGTTGATAAGCTGGGTTTCTGCTGCTGAAATCAGAAACTTGGAACAATTCCTGAAAAAGTAGATGTCTCGAAGGTGTGCCATGTTCAGACTAACTTGTTGCTTTAATTTCTTAAGGTCTTTGAAGAGCTCTTACTTGATGCAGATTGGAGTGTGAATGCTGGAAGCTGGATGTGGCTATCCTGTAGTTCCTTCTTCCAGCAGTTTTTTCACTGCTACTGTCCAGTGGGTTTTGGCAGAAGAACTGACCCAAATGGGGATTATATCAGGTAACTCACAATCCAGAAATTTCAGCAATTCCTGGATGTTGCCTAAACTGTCAAGTGGCTTTATACTCAAAATGACCTTTTAATTTTTTTTTAAGACGTTATTTGCCAGTACTTAGAGGTTTCCCTGCAAAATACATCTATGATCCGTGGAATGCCCCAGAGAGCGTCCAGAAGGCTGCAAAATGTATTATAGGAGTTAATTATCCCAAACCAATGGTAAATCATGCAGAGGCAAGCCGTCTGAATATTGAGAGGATGAAACAAATCTACCAGCAGCTTTCACGATACAGAGGACTGGGTATGGTTATAGGCTATTGGCTTTATTTATTTGAAAAATTCTCTCACCTTCTAGCATTTAGTAATTTTGTCCCATAGCAGTGGTGTAATCAGGTGTAAGCTCAGTGTGGTGACCAGGGTTGTGTATCCAAATAAATGAAAAATTAGATGTAATCAAGAAAGGGAAGAAAGAGTTGAGTGGTGTGCCTCTTTCCAAATCTTACCTGGAAAATTTTTTCTCTGGGTTTTTGGAAGTTTTTTTGTTAAACTGGGTCTTCTCTATGTTCTGATACTCTTGTACAGATACATTTTAATACCAGTGATTAGAAAACTAATGTGGTTCATTTCTTAAATCATACTGTATTTGCATTTGCAAATGCTGTTGCTCAAAGAGAGACCAATGCAACCTCTGGTAGCATTCTTCCTATTTAGGAAAGACTGTCCCCTTTGCTCCAAGAGGTAAACTACATGTGCTTGTATTGCTCAGGAAGGTGTAAGCAGTCAGTATGTTCAGATACTGAATATTGAATCATTGTGTTCTACTTCAATGGAATGTAGCGAATACCTGTAACTAATGAATATTGGAAAAGTTATGCAGAATGTTATGTAGAAAATGCTTGTTAAATAATTGTGAACTAAAATTACTTGGCAAGATCCCAGAAGTAGGCAAGATAGAGAGACGTTCTCCTGTTATAAAGGTAAACCAGTCAGGATGAGGGTGGAGAATTGGTTACCATGAGGAAAAAAGCATGCTACACTTAAATTCTGTGTGCGCCCCTCCCCCCGTCTTTTTCTTTTTATGGCTATATATTTTATTTCTTTGCTTAGGTCTTCTTGCAACAGTGCCTTCTAATCCAAATGGAAATGGAAATGGTGGCCTAATGGGCTATTCACCAGGAGAAAGCATTTCTGGTTGTGGTAGTACAGGAGGTCAGTCAAATTCTTTCAATACATAGAATTATTGGAACTGAACTGCATGAACTTTTTATAATGCCCTTAGCATTACATATTATAAGAAAGAACTGTTTTCACAAGACAGTTTCCAGTGCAAGTTATAAACACTTTCAAATTTATTCACTAAGTTTGGTAGTATTTGTGTATAGACATCTTTAGATTTTTTTTTATCTCAAACGTGTAAGAATTTTTTAACATGTTTTTTTTCCCCCCTGAAAATTACTTATTAATGTGTATCAAACAGTTTGATTTCAAAAGCATTTGATTGTGATTTTCGTCTTGAAGTCTACAAGCATCCTGATATTTGTGATGAGTGATTTGTGAATTTTCAAGTCAGAACTGTTAATTTTTAAAGTTTTCTAATGTTGGCATTAGATTGCTTATTGGAATTTAATTCTACCATAATGTCGTCAATAATATGGTGGACAGTGTCTGAAAGAATTTAATATAAAATTTATACAGTTTTGATGAAAATTAGATTATTAACATTCTTATTGTAACATACAAAGAGTAGCATTAACTAGTTGCTAAGAGAAAAATAATAACAGTATTAACATTGCGTAAATCCATAGTGCATCAACTTCTCGAATACTACATACACCTTGGATGACTCATTGTAAAAGGATACAGCAGAACTGGAAATTTACTGGGTTTGTGTTCTCCTTAGGCTTTAGTCAAGGTTAGAAGCAGACTGTGGAGGAAGATGGACCTTATTCTCAGCCAGTATAGTTCCTCTCGAAGAATTAAAGTCTAGACCCCTTAAAGCTGGGTGCTTGAGCTTTTATTTCTTTTTAAGTTCAGAGATTTAGAAGACAGGAAGGGCTTTAAAAAATTAACATTATGTGCACTCTTTTCTCCTTAAAATGTATACATAAATACTTAAAAGTGTATACATGTACTTACATTTTTCACATCAAAAATGTATTCATTTTGTAGAATGTTACTGTGTATTAATCTGAATTTGGAAAGACTAAAGCATTAGAGCTTTGGAAATGTTCTGAGGTGGTTTGGGGTGGGGGGGGGGAAGGGAGCAAGCCACAGTCAAAGCTCCCCTCTTGAAGAGGGGGAAAAACCCCAACATTTTAAATTCCAGAACTGGATTTGTATCTTCTGTTACGTTTAAGTCTTTTTCCTGCCTCTCCAGGAGCTCAGCTGGGAACTGGTGATGGTCATACAGTTGTTCAGCCATGTGCCCTGGGAGACTCTCATACAGGAGCAAGTGGAATTCAGCAGCAAGGTATTATGGCAGTGCCTGTCTGTAGAGGATCTCCAAATCCTTGCAACTATGGAAAAACAGAAAAAACATCAAAATAACATGGATAGATTTTTGGTGACAGCTGCTGTCTACAACTTGAACTGGCCTTGTTTCTGTTCTTGAAACATAAAAGTTATTTCTTATAGTGAACTTGCTTGTCTTGTCACTTTTATCTCTAAAATACTCTTCTAGAATGATATTTGTATGTTTTGAGCGGGAGGGATCACAAATGTGACTAAACAAAAATTAATAAACATTTTTCTAGGTTACTTTAAATGAAAGATACTGAAAGAAAAAAGTTCACTTTGTGTATTTGATAGCAAAACTTGCATGTCATCTTCTCCCTGATTTCACTACCACTCTTTCCATATATAATCAATTTCCACAGTTTTGTGTGGATATTCTCACATTGTGGAGGCAAATTTTTGTTACTGTAACTATACAGAAACTTAAGCTGTGGTTTGTGATAGATCAAAGTTGCAATCAAATTTAGCACAACTGTTTGTTTCTTTGCGGTGCTAACAGGTTGTGTGTTTACTGATCATGAAAGACTGTAATCTGAGTTTTATTTAAGCATCCAGAACATAACACAACTGACCAGAAAAAGAAACCTTGCAACTGCTTTTGCTAATTTGCACTATTCATGCAGGGCGCTCAGTGTCGAGGTGGATAGTCTACATGAACCAGAAAATAGTCTGCATCTTTCTTTTACTTGCTTTTTTTTTTCACAGCTTAGTTATGCTAAGGATTCGCTAGTATTGCTATAACAGAATAATAAAAAGGATGAGGAGACTTGGCAGAACAAATGTTAAAATTTATAACAACTTGGAATTAAAGCGTTTGGATATACAAACATTCTGCTTGTTGCAAATATAACGCATGAACATGTATGCACTTAATATTGTTCACTGTGTGTGGATAAGTGCATATATATTTAACTGCTGTAGACTGCCATGAAGCCTTTTTTTTTTTTTATTGCATAAGAACTCTTCTGCGTTCAGTATGGTTTCTGGCAGGATTTTTCTTGATGATGGAAAATAATTCAATTGGCTCCTTTTTGTTGTTGTAAAGAATGTCGTTGTACACTTGCTTGCAGTTCTAAATTTTATTTAATAAATATCTACTGTATCTGAACAGGTTACTGTCAAGCAAGTAGTATCTTACACTATGCTCATGGAGACAATCAGCAATCACACTTATTGCAAGCAGGTAATTTAAAGAACAACAAAAAAACTGAAAAGCTTTTCCTGAATTTATAAAGGTGCAATAGAATCTTAATGTAAATACTGGTTTTAAATTATCAGGAAGAACGGCCCTTGGTACTGGCATTAGTGCAGGGAAACGTCCAAATCCAGAAGAAGAAACTCAGAGCGTTGGACCAAAAGTCCAGCGACAGAGCACAAATTAAACTGGTAAGATCTGAGACACCTTAAAGTTACCCTGTTAATGAGTAAATTCCTGTACAGATTTTGTGTCTATGATAACGTTCACATCACTGCAATGCGAAAGATCCTGAATTATTGCTGTAAATATTTCAGTTCCAGGTACTGTACAAATGATACAAAATCCTGGCTCTAGAGAGTTTACAAAGTATGAGATACGAAGTAGTTATAAAAATAGAACCAGACCGAAGATTATCAGACAGAGATCAAGGTGTTAATGAAAGGGGGATGGATAAACTGTCGTTTCACTTACATTAGCAGAGCTGCTTATGTAGCTTCAGTTACTCTCTGCTCCCACATCTCACCTTAAGTTGTGCCAGCAGCACTGTTTGTGTGAATGTATGGTGACCTGAATCAGAAGACTAACACAACTTAAAAGGAAAGGCTCAGGGCCTGGATTAGAGTTATAGACATGGAAGTGGACTAAGCAGAACATGTTTTAGAGCGAGACTGCAGAAAACCTGCAGAATGCTGATGTAGTTAATTGCATGTAAAGATGTAGGGACAAGAAAGGTTTGAAGACTTGAGCGTTTGTCATTGGTCTGTAACCAAAGCAGGATGCTCAGATTGCTGAAGTTTGTCAAGAAAAGCTGTGGTGAAAAGTACTTGAATTTGGAGAAGGAGGCATTGCTAGATAGGTATACATGAACAGGTGTGAAGATGTTTAGAGAGAAGCAGTAAACTGAAGAAAGAGTTTGATGTGTGTGAAATCATCAAAATAGAGAAGGTAACTGGATTTTGTGTTTTGGATAAAGTTACTTAGGAACAGGGTAGAGAAAAAGAAGGCCAAAGATGTTATATCCCTTCCCCCAGTGAGCTTGATTTGAAAGGAATAAGGAAGATGACTTGAAAGACAAGAGTAATTACTTAGGAGGAAATCCAAGGAATAGAGGGCTGTCTGAAACAAGAGGGGGCAAGATTTCAAGACTAGGTGTGTAGCTGCATAGATTAAAGGCAATTGAGATGTCATTCCATCCTTATCTTTTACAAAAAACAAATTAAGAGTTGGTCCTTATGAAGTTTGAAGAGTAAGTAAGAATAGCACAGGCGAGATAATAGCACATGGAAAGACTTTGAAGGAATTGGAAGATGGAGATTCATACAGCAAGCATAGAAGATGCATTCAGCATCTCTAGAGATAAAAAGGGAAATTCAATCCACTTCATTTGGATTTGACTGACAACAAGATCTAATTTTGCTTGTTATGTGGTGTCAGCACTTTGACAAAATTATTGTGGTGCATTATGAACAATTGTGTTGTACTGATTTGATTCAGTGAAGAACCACAGCATTGTTTCCATAATGCCTGTCACTTGAAGTGAGCTGAGACCTTAGCGATTGATCCATCTGCTATTTTCTCACGTACTGGAAGCACTGTAAACTGTGCTTCTGTATTCTCAAACTGATTTCTGGTACTCGGATGGGCCTGAGTGGAACGTAATTCCAAGAGAGTCCATGTTTCAGTAGCTGTCTAATCCTTAGTATGTGTAGATTCATTCAGCATCCATGTTTTGTATTGCAGAATTCCTTAGGTGCTCGTGTCTGTGTAGAAGAAGTGCCTGCAGAGCGAACGTCTGGTTCCTGTCTAAGCTCTTTTTCAATTGAGAGACAGGTTGGAGGGGTTTCTAGTTTGGCAGAGAAGACTGATTTTGTTAGGGGTGTTCAAAGCATGCTGCAAAAGCATTATAGTCAAATACAAAAATCAGTCAAGATCATACTCAAGAACACTGCTGGCAAAAGGATGTGCGCCTTCTGAATAGTACTAAAGTATGGAGGCTGTTGGGTTTCTCTTTTTTTCTTTTTCTTTTTTTTTTTTTTCTTCCTTCCCCTTTTAGCCTCTAAGGAGTAAGAAATAAGAATTCTGAGTATTTGGGCCAATACAAATGGGGTTAGGGCTTCCTGCACTGAGAAGGGGGAAAAGAATATTGGTCCCTTGATTATTTCTGCCGCCTTCTTCAAAGACTCAGGACAAACTGCTTAAGAATAATTTGTTTTCTTTTTTCTTGCAGCGCTATTGGAAGAGAAGATACCACTTAACACACAGGACAAAATTCGTGCTACTCTGTATTGGAACTAAAGTGTTGTGAGAGTACATGTACTAAAATGATGTACTTTTTCATAAATTATTTTCAAATTTTTCTCAGTTGTTGTAAACAAGTCCAATTTTTGGAATGCATTATTTCTAACTGGCATTTCTATGGTTTTTAACTTTTTAATGACTCTTTCACAAAGGGCAAATTGAGTTTTGTATATAAAATATTTGGTGAAGAATTTGCTAACTTAATGTAAATACAAACATTCATGGTTAGTGATAGACCCATCGATATATTTTTGATAATCTTTCATGTATATGGTAGTAGGAAAAGCTGTAGTGATGTTCTGTAAAATGGATGGACATAGAAGGTTTTGAAGTTTTAAAATTGTTATTATTTTTAGATTCCAGAACTTGACTTCTGTATGATCAACTTCGTATTTTCATATTATAAGTGCTTAGGACTGTGTCTAATCAAATACAGTAGAGTTGTAACCTTTATTAATCACATCTGTATATAAGTCATATGCCAATTTTTTGTCAAACTGTAAAATTTTCATGTGTATGTCCAGTCCTTGTATTTCCCAGTTGCCTTGTTCAGTAATGACATACCTTGTTAATAAAAGAAAATTGTATATATAGATACCTATGTCTGTCTTTTGTGTATGCTATTGCTCTGGTATGTATTTCCAAACAAAACTGTTTCAGGAAAAAGGGGAAATACAATTTTTGGACTTGATCTGGAAGCAACGAACAGTGAACTATATTGCCTTTCACTACAAGCTTCATGATACTGAAGCAAAACACAACCCAAATTATTCAGGTCTTTTTGTTGAAATCGCATGCATGCATGTATGTATTCTTACCATCAAATGTCTTTCACCAATGTATTAAGTGTTTCTTCAAAATCCAGGGGGTCTTTTTTTGCTGTAATTCCAACTTGCCTGATAGCCTGGTAGTCTTTCCTGTACTGCAGCTAATTTGCTGCTCTTGGAGGATGTTGATTTCTAAGAACAGGTCGAGTTTGCTGACTACTCAGTCAATGCTGTCTCAAATGTTTAGGTAAGTTGTATGTAAATGTTTTTTCAGACCATTAAGATCTCTGAAGAAGCAGTCTGAATTACTCCATTTACATATAATAGGTCAGTTACCTACTTGAGTGCGTGCACAAATCAATTCTCATGTGGGAGGAGTTAATTATTATCTTGTTCTTAGTATCACATGAGTGACTTCCAGTCATGGGGCACTTCTGTGTGTCAGTTTAAAATTCAGACTAGATTTATGGGTTGGCAACATAAGCAGCAGGGCACTTGCTGCAGAATAAACTGTGGTTTTGCCTGTTTCTAGATAATAGTTAATGTAAATATTTCTGCATACAGATTTGGATACAACAGCAAAATCAGATTTACTTCTAAGAAAGTATGGGTATGCTTACTGTCCTGAGGCAGAGAATCTTTGACTGATCTTAAAGAAAAAATCTCAACAGTGAGAATGGAGAAGCAGATGCGAAGTATTTTTCACAGGTCAGTCCAAGTAGAATGGAGATGTTTCCTAGGGACACACGTGGACTATAGGCCTACACTGTCTTAGGAGGTGTTTTATTCTGTCAAGACCTTACTGGTTTTTTTTTATGGTGACTTACACTAAAAAGAAATCATACCACCTAAATGAAACACTCCACCTAGCTTTTTTGAATTAATAGGCTGTGAAACTCCCACAGAGAAACTTCATCAAGGTAGGAACATGTGCTCAAATGCCCCCTTTCCCCCAACCAGTCTGGAAGTTCAATAGTTGAAAAAAGAAATTTCCCAAGGAGTTAATTTCTATGGTAAGTTAATTCCCCCCTCCTTAAATGCAAAAGGGAGGAT
Source organism: Buteo buteo (assembly GCF_964188355.1). Classification (NCBI taxonomy): domain Eukaryota; kingdom Metazoa; phylum Chordata; class Aves; order Accipitriformes; family Accipitridae; genus Buteo; species Buteo buteo. The sequence goes on along the minus strand of NC_134189.1, from coordinate 5,128,627 downwards.
TTGTCATCTTGGTGTAGGCAAGTCCTTGGGTTAGCAAAGGAAAATGTGATGAAGATGTTTCACTTGTGTGCTGGCTTGAATGGGTTCTGGTGTCAGGACTGCAGTAGAAGAAATGGTCTGTAAGTAGGTTAGTGTGAGAGAGGGGAGAAGTTGCCTTCTGAGTAGCAGTAGGTTTATAAAAGTCCTTTGCTTCATATTCTTCCCTCCCACTAGTACTTGCTCTGACCACAAAAACAAATAAAAAAGGCTGAGTCTTTGGGTGCGCAGAAAAGTTGACCAAAATTCTTGTAACATGCAGAGGTTTTCTCCACCCGCCCCCGCTACCCCCTTGTGATTTTTCAGAGAGGAGTCAGATGTGTGTTATAAACCCAGTATGGATAAGGGCCAGGATATTGTTTCTTATTAGACCTCTCCTCCAGAAATGGAGCTTAAAGTATTCCTTGAGAAAGCTCAGTTCCTAAGGGATTTAGCTGGCCCTTCCCTGAGCTGGTAGGGGATGGGCAGAGGAGTGTTGCAGACTCAGGCTTTTTGGAAACCAAACCCCAGGAAAATGTGTTCTGGAAGTGCCGAGGGACAACTGTAGTTGATTATTTGTAATGAAAAATAAACTTCAAGTGTCTTATAAGCCTTCAGGAACTGAGTGTTTCCAAAGGAGCTTGCACAGGCTGTCTCGTACTGGTGGTACCTGGTTACGGGGGTTTCTGAGAGGGGAATGGAAGGAGTCATGCTGAGAGCAAACCTGCGAAGGGCTAGCAGAGGGGAACCTGGGGTACCTTGGAATGTGGAGAGGCACCTGTCAGTTCAAAATCAGAAATAAGTTTTATGCTGGGCTTAGCAACATAGTTGACTGGTTTCTGTTGAAGAAAAGCAGCGTTTGCATGAACCTTCCCATAACTTAGAAATCCTGTCTGTACTTGGCAGGAGCATGGAGCAGCAGCGAGCGGCAATACCCATACGTGTTCACCGCTTCTCCACCTTGTCAGGAAAAGTCAGTTTGCAGATGCAGCTGGGTGCCCGTGCTGCTCCCCTGGGTGGTGGTTTGAAGCCTGGCTTCCAGCACACCACCGCTTGCTGCAGCCGTCCACAAACACCTGGAGAATTGCATCCCCTGTATTTACAGGTAGTTTGGGCTCGATTGCTTTTATGGGTATGAGACGGCAGGAAAAAAGACGAGCCATAAGGAGGTTAGGCGCCCGGAGGAGCCTGCAGCCCTTCACCACAGTGACACGACGTGCGTCCGGCCTCAGCTTCCCTCACAGCGTCCCGACCGGCTGAGGCGTTTCCCGCCCTTTCGGCGCTTCCCTCACAGCGCGGCCTCCCTTCCCCTGCCGTGGGGGGCAGCGGGAGGAAGGCCCCTCTCCCCTCCCCACGTTCCCGCTCCCGGCTCGTCCGGCTCTCCCCGCCGCTCTCTCCCTCTCGGTCTGTAGATGGTGCTGTGAGAGCGGGGCCGGGAGCCGGGGACGGGGGGGAGGCGGTTCGCCGGGGCGCAGCCCTTCCCGCCTCCGGGCAGGGAGCGGAGCAGGGCCTGTGGAGAGAAAAAAAAAAAAAAAAAACACCCAAAAGTACAAGGTCATCTTCTCACGGGAGTTTAAGCCTGCCCTTGAGCGAGAGCTTTGGTTTTGAGAAGGGAAAAACCGGCTCTTTGGTCATGCAAGATATTCTGCCTGCAGCTGGGGAAGGGGCGATGAGTAGAAATTGCTGTAGAGCTACCCTGTGTTTCCAAATCAGAACCCCAATCTATTACTCTAAAAGTTGCTTTTTGGGAGCGCTGCCCCATGTGCTTGCCTGCATAAACATACAATCTCTTTTTAAATACACTTTGCCTAGAGATTACTTAAAAACTGGCTTTTGAAAACGTAGTCAAGCTTTTACCTACCCGAAACGTTTCCTGGGCTGTCTCTGTCCCACAGGGACCCTTGTGGCCGGAGCACGGAGCCCTGTGACAGAGCACAGGGACCCCTGAAATTTGGGTTCTTGCCTCTGCGCTATCACAGACCTGCTAAGCAGCCTCAGGTAAGTCTCTGCCCATTCCTGAGGCCTCCGTGCACAAGACCTTGCTTGGTAGCCTTGTTCTTCTGCTTTGTTTTAGATTAGATTAGGTTAGTTTAGATTAGATTAGAAGAAGGAGGATAGAAATAGACCCTCCTCTCTCTTGTTTGTGCTCCTTATTTCCAATAGAAAAATGGTGTTTGGGCAAGAATTCCCTCCCTTAAAGGACCAAACAAACAAAATTCTCACACTTAAGCCATTATGTCAGCTTTCAGCTCAGTTGTTTATTGCAGTTTTTTTCCAGAAATTCAAAATTTCAAAGGTGGTGAATGTTTCTGGGTAGAGGGGAAATTTACATTGATCCAAAAAGCCCAGGGAAATCTTAAGCAGACATAGAGTGATAATTTTAACGTTGATTTCAGGGGATCTAAACTCCGGGTTTTGAATCGTGTGCACTACAAATGCAAAATTAATTCAATATTAAAATAAAAAATGTAAATTGAGTTGATTTCAGTATTTTTTACAAAATCTCCTGCAGAACAGAAAGAGGGAAGATGCAGAAAAGAAAATGGAAAAGATACCCAGAAGCAGCTTCTCTCTTCAGGATGCTGTTGCTTTGCTTGTTTGCAAGAGGTCTTAGTGCAAATTTCACAATCTGAAACTCTTACAAAAGAGCTGCAAAATGCTGAAGTGCAGCCAATGTGCGGGATCGCATCTGAGGACCTGTGGTTAATGGAAGCTTGTGCACCTAATGCCAGGTAAATTATATTTTTCTCTGATTTTCTTATCTCTGCTAATTACACTTAGCACAAGATAATAATCTTGTTAGCTGTGATTATTCTAACTGGGAGTAGCTGGTAAACACATAAATAATTAATAAAAGAGCAATTTATAGGCAGCAATTACAGAGAGGGAGGATTTTCTTCAGGTCTGTTTGGCTTTCTAGAGCTTCAGACCATGTGGTCATGGCAAGGTCTTTAATTACCTGGGTTATATGTGTTTCTCAAGTCCCTTTTACCCCATCCAAACTAGGAATATTTTTAAGCAAAGTCATCTTTACCTGGTGGCAGTTAGAAACAGAGAGCACTGCTCTGAGGAACAGCTTGCCACGGCAAATGTCATTAATGTTGGATTCAGATCTCGGGGTGACTGCTGTGCACATGAGAGCAGGAGATTTCAGGGAAGCTTGGCAAATGGCTGGAAGAAAGATGGTGGAAGTAAGGAAGGATTTTACAGAAACCTTAGAGAGCGAAGAAGGAAAATTAAATGGACAGTGTAAGGTAAGTAGCCAGCTGAAGGAAAGAAGCAAAAAATCAGGTAAGAAGTGGAAGTGCATTGGCAGATGAGGGTGCATGGATAAATTAGCATCCATTGTGTCTTGACTAACTGGATAATTAGTCCTTTAATAACATAAGCCTTTTTTGTGGGGGCGAGAAGGGGAAGAAATGATCCTTTGCAGGTATTTTAGGTATTACACAACATTACAATTTTCTGAAATGTTTACAGTGATTATGGCTTTGGTTTCCAAGAGTTTGGGGATTGTGATGGGTTTGGTCCCAGTCCTACTATCAGCCCCTCCAGGGAAGAGCGTTACAGGGTAGCACCGGGTGCTTCAGCGTCCCCCTTGTGTGCTCAGCCAGCTCGGCAAAGCATGGCTGTGCACCTAAGAAAGCGGCTCACCTTGTGCAAAGAATTTGCATGTGTGTATTTTTTTGCAATTAGCGCAGTTGGGCCTTGATTTTGTTTGTGACATCAAATGCTACTAATTACAGCGCTTACTGATGAGGGAACCCCTCCTCTGCCATGGCTCCTGTTGCTAGACTTCTGCCTGAGAAGCTGGAGCTCACGAGAGTCTTTTTCTCTGCACCGCACTTGTGTCGAGGCTGAACAAGCTGTGATTTTAGGTGCTTACTGAGGCTATGGTGTAGGGTGCTTACCGAGTGTTTCAGGAAAGCTCAATAGCTACGTCATCCAGCTTGGCTCTTGGGTAACATGGGGAGAATCAAGCTGAGGGGCTGTGCAACAAAAGCCATTTGCAGGGCAGCACACAACTTGCAGTCGGGCAGAGTTGCCTGGCCTGCACTGCTGTAGTCCAAGTCACTGCAGGGAGAATTCAGGACCATTCCTTAATTCCTTGTAGCTGCCTGGGCCTGAGTAAACAGCTGGCTCGCGGGGGGGCAGCTGCCATTAACAGGACTCTTTGCGGGCTCCAGACAAGACTTAGACCCTGTAAATGGTCACACTTTGGAAAGCGCTGGTTTAATCTTCTGGTTTAAGAACAAAAGTGTTCAGTAGACATGTAAAAAAAATCAACTCACAATTGGTAAAGGAAAAATTACCTTAGTGTGTGTTTGAAGGTAGTATCTGAAAGACTTATTACAGTTTTATGCTCCATGCCACAAAACGTCACCCAAAGTAATGAAGTCTGTAGATAGAAGAAAAATTATTGAAATGTTATCTTTATGACTGTGTAGCATTTGCACTGCAAGGCATTTTGTTATGTGCTTACAGCCCTAATCAAATGTGTATTTGTGGATCCAGATAAAGAATAATGTAATTTTGAAACCACAACAGCACTGCTTGATGAACCCTCATTTAATTTCCAGTTTACTACTGCCAACAGAAAATCTTGGGCTTATTTTCAGGCTGTGTGTGCACGTCCCTTGGAATCAGTGGGCAGGTAGAGTATGCATTGGCGAGAGAAGTCGCTCTCCTCTTTCTGCTCTCATTAATGTGTGTGGAAAATTGTGACAAAAGTGAAGCCTTGGGAGATGTTTTGTATGCCAAGACTTTCAAATTTGCATACCCAACCTCAGGATCCAAATCCAGATTTAGATGGTTTCTAAATAATTAATGACAGCAAAATGTAGTCAGAGTCTCAGTTTTGAGCATATTATTTCTCATCTGAAACTGATAGGCACATATCCCCTTTCGTACAGGTACCATGGGTCTGTAGCTCATGACCAAATTCAAACTAGTACTCTTTTACCTGGGTCTTGGCTGTTAGACACAGGGAGCACCTATAATCTCCGCGTAAGCGAGCTAGCAACAAAATAGGCAGATGTGTGGGTTTATCTGGGTAGACTGTGTCCCACATTTAAGTCCTCCTCCCCGTGATCTGAGCAGAGCCTTGAGTCTCCCCTCCAGCCACCCTAGCAAATGCTCCAAGTTTAGACACAGTTCTCTGCATGTGGAGCCAAGCCTCAATTTCTAGGCATTTTGCATTGTTTGGTGGGTCCTGTTACTAGTTAGCGTGATTTATGTTTTACTATCACTCCTGCAAGAGCTGGCATCGTCGTATGGAGCATATTTACAATGGAAAGAGATTCCTGCGGCTTCACCAAGTTGGTGGTGGATTCCATTCCCCATGTATCTTAGCTATTTTTATCAGACGAACTGGGGTGGGTTTCTGTCTCTACAGCTATCATGACATGATAGATTTTAACGTGGCAGTGATTACAATCTGTAAGTGTCTTTCGGCCTCCAGTGCCGCAAAAAGGAAACCCAGATCCCACCCCCACCCAAAGAAATCTTTCTTGTCTGCAAGGGCACTCATTTCCAAACCAGTCTCTTCTCCCAGGACAAGTATAGATGAATGGGTCCTTTTTTCTCCCGTGATAACTGCAGTCTGACGATTGTGGCGTCTCTGCTGGATGCTGGAGGCAGGCAGGGGTGGGATCTCTTCCCGCTGGGATCCTTGCCGTGCTGTGCCTTGCGAGGAGAACCCGCTGGCAGAGTTTCCCTCCCGTCTCCCTCTCTAATTTCTATCCGTAGTTCTGGTGCCCTGCTGCACACAGCAGAGTAGGCTGTGCTGCTTCTAATTAAGAAGATAATTTTGAAATATCTCTTGAACCCTTGACCTTCAGGATTCCCTCAGATGACGTCCCTCTGATCTAGGGAGATTTCTCTCATGGGTTGCCACTCTTCATGTGAAAATAGGTAGGGTGTAATTTGCAAATATTTATAAAGTTCTGTTCTGAGTAATTGAAACTGCTGTTAATTGCTCAAGATTTCAGTCCAGACAGCTGGTTTGTTTTTCTGCACCACTCCCACAGGAGAAGTTGCATTACTCCATGCCTCAAACCCCCAAAGACCTGCTGGTTTGCATAGCATATTGTCTATCTACCACATTTTCAGTAACACTTGACTGAGTAGTAAAGGCAACCGTGGCTTGTTCCAGGCATTGAGACGGAGAATAGACAATATGTAAAGCTTTTTTGGCTTTGAAAATCTGGGAATGATTGCCCTGGGAGCTGAATGAGCACGAAGAGGTGAGGAAGCAGAGCTGTCTGCCGGGGCTCTGAGCAACATCGCAGACCTTGTTAGGAGGATGGATGTTATAAAACCTCTTAAACAGTAATCTGAGGTTAGTACAAATTCAACTTTGGCTCAGACTGACCCTCCAAAGGTCAGGATGGATATGCTCTACTGCTGCAGAGCACATTTCACCAGAAAACTGCATGCATGGGTAGATCCCACCGGACAGCTAGTGAGCAGGAAAGGCACAAGAAAGGGAATGACAGGAAAGATGGTTAATAGACTTCATGAGGGATATCTATGAGAAGAGAGGGTGTTAGGAGCAACCAGGACAATTCAAGCAGCTGCAACAGAAGAGGAGAGATCATTCAGGGCTCAATAAATCAATAAGGTAATCAATGGCCATGTAGCTATAAGAATGTTATAAACAACCTAAATACAGCAAAGCACAAAAAGACAGACAAAAGGAAAAGAATCTGCTGTATACAGACATAGACATGAGTGTCTGTGTATAGCCTTATATATAATAAAAGGAATAGAGGATCAATAAAAGCGGCAGTGCTTTTGAAGGGAAAAGATTGATGAGTTGGATATTGCTGTGGAACTGAATGTCTCATTAAAGACAGTGAATGAGAAATGGTCTCTGAAAATGGGAAAAAAATAGAAGGAACTGAAGTGAAATCCAGGCAGCAGGAAATTCAAAGCACCTACATGTAAGTGAAAACGCTACTTCAGTTGCGTTTGTGGGACCATCTCACAGCCCCAAAGAGATTTGTGCAGTTGCCTTCAGCTCACGGCACCATGGCCCTCCCTGTGAGAGCAGCCTCATCCTCATGGCTGAGGCCTGGGCCCAGGAGGGATGTCCGGATTGGGCTGCGACACAGGCAAACATGTGCCGTACCATTCAACAGGCAGGGCCTAGAAACCATGGAGCTGCTGGCTCCTTTGCTTTCCAGGGGTTTCACTCCTGGACCCTCATTGCTGTCATAAGATCAGACAGGATGAAGCTGGAGGCAGAGCCTGATGAAGTCTTGTGGAGTGTAGTCAGTCATGCCTTGTTGACCTGATGAGTTGGTCAACTTCCTTGGGCTTTACGTTAAGGCTTTGTTTTGCAGGCAGGGTGGGCCAGGAGGGCTCAGTCTCCCCGCTCACACCAAGGCTTTACCAGCCCTGCCTGGCTGGTAAGCCTGGCAGCTCCCAGCCCTCAGCCAGCTGCAAGGGTGTTCAGCTGTGTCTGGAGAACCAGGACATGAGGAATCATTAGTTCAGACCAAGCAAAACCTAAGCAGTCTACAGCAGGAGCTAGCGGTGTGGGACCTCTTGGTCAGTTCGTGAATGAAGGAATGAGTATAGGTCAGATCCAAAGTCCCCTGACGGCAAGAGAAGGTGCCCAGTGATTTGAGCTTTTGGCTATGCACTCCTCATGGCTGCACAAACTTCAGTGCACATACTAAACATGACATATGTGATTTAAGCTACTTTTTGTTTCTCCTGGGACTGCTAGTTTTGAGGTGCTTTTAGGAGAAACTCCATAGATTAAACTGAGAAAAAAAATAGCCTATCCCAGAAGAGGGGGTATGTCTAAAGGAAGCTGGGAAAAACCAGACAGATCAGCAGAAATGTTGATAAGTTTTAATTGTAACACATAGAACAACAATGGAATGAAAATGCTTTAGATAGAAAAGGGATCCAAATAAACATTTGGATCATTCTTATTAATATTCTCCCTATGCCTGTTTATATTTGATATATTCTATGGGGTGAAATGTCCTCATTTCATTTTTAAAAAATGGCTTCATGCGCATGAATTGTACCATCCACCCTTTTTTTTTTTTAAAAAAAAAAAAAAGACTTTTGTAGCTAGCCATTGTATTAATTTGGGAAAGATGGTGGGAGACAGGGGAAGAGGCAAATACATACATCTGCTCTGTATGAAAATCATTGTATTGTCCATTCCTTATTTATTGCCATCTAACACTGTCTTTAATGGCAAATGCTAATGACCACACAACTACAGAAAATACCAAAGAGACAGTAAGACCCTCCGGCCAAACTGAAACTCCCCATAAGATCTCCATTAATTAAAATCTCTACAGATGGGTTCCCTTAATTGTAGGAAATGGAATACAGTCCCTATAATTAACTCTTTACTCAAAGGCTTCCCACCCCACCCCCCAGCCCCCAGCATCTGGAAAGAGCAGCAGTGATTGGCACCTCGCTGCCGCCTCTCCAAAGCAACCCACTGCCCAGGGCCCCACACCAAAACCAGTCCCATCTCTTCACTCGGACTCCTCCAGCAACCCTACTGCACTGCACCGAGAGGTTTTGTCTTTGTGTGGATCACAATGCCAGTATCCGCTAGCGCAATGCCCATTTCTCTTCACTGTGGAGGGAAATGTTGGTTCTTCTCTAAGGTCTTCTCTGCCCGGGCTGGAGGGCGAGCTGCGTTGCAGCGCAGGGAGAGATGCCAAGCTGTGGAGCAGGTGGTATTGACAGGTAACCAAAGAAAACTTGCTGTCCCCCCTTGGAGCCGCAGGTGATCTTTGGAGCAGTCCTTGCCTTATGATGAGTTTGTGGAGCATCTAGCAGTGTGGCACCACCAGTCCATGAGGACTGCCACCCAGTCCTGTTGGAATTTCCACCTGGCTCTAGAGCTTACGATTTCTTCCAGCACAGCTCTGATGTGTCACCTTTTCTCTCTACTCCTGTAACTAAAAGCCTTTGTCCGATCCCACAGCATTTTATGTCCTGGTTACTACCTCTTTCTCTGCTTCCATCCCACTATCCCCTCTTGTTGCCACTTTTCTTTGCACATTCCAAGTCCTATAATTGTCTCAGCCTTTCTCATTCGGAGAGTCATTTTCTCTCCATTAGTTGTATCCGCTACGCGGCACTGAATCCCATCTGCTGTCCTGCCTTTTCTTCTTCCATCGTGTCGAGTCAGCATGCCAGAGTAGGGCACAGCAGAGGAGAACAAAATGGCCTTCTCCCTGTGGTGGCTGTAAAACTGTGGGTCTTTTTTTTCCTTTCTGCTGCAGTGTGAAGCTCTGTGGCACAGTGAAGAAAACTTCACCAAAAATGTAAGGCGGTGCCAGGCAAACTGAAAATCGTGTGCTCCAGCCCTAAAAGCAGCTGGGGAAAGGTGCTTGCTTCAGGCTGCCCGGCATCCCTGGGCTTCAGGGACAGCTTGTGTGTGCTGCTGGTTGTAATGTAAATGGCCAAGGCATTGGCTATGGACAGGACCTGATCCCTAAGGGTACGGTAACTATTACTGGGAGCAGCTGCTGCAGAAAGCACTTACACGCACTCCTTAGCTAAGGGTTAAGTCACCATCACTGGTGTTAAATGTCCTTGGGCTCTGCTACAGGTGAACCACACAGATGGAAGAAGCGGTGGCACGTAGTGAATTTCAGCACTGAATCCTGAAGCAACGTATTTCCGACCACATACTGACTCGCCCAAGGAGCTTTGCCACTTCTGGGGAAAGCCAGGGGACACCACCTGGAGAGAGGTTGCATGGTAGGAGGGTTTTGGGGAACCCGTGGGCCTGGAAGTAAAGTGGATACCTGGGGTCACTCTGCAGATTGCAGCCCTTCCTAATATTGGTGTGGACCTTGGAGGATCCACAGCTCTCCATGTCCTCTAAACACAGGGCAGCTCTTCATGTGGTTTAGTGGGCATGGTGGTGTTGGGTTGATGGTTGGACTCAATAATCTTAAAGGTCTTTTCCAACCTAAACGATTCTATGATTCAGAGGGCACATTCCTCCTACAACTACTGTCCGCCTGCTACGATCAGCGTGGGTCCTGGTATCTTTTCCCGGAGAAGCTTCTGCGGACATCCTTGTTCTGAGGGCTCACAGGCATGTCTGAGCTGTTCTCCAGGGAGCTGTGGGAGCGTGGGACCAGCCGCAAGGCTGACGACGTGCATGGTGGCTGCAAAGACTCCCCCAGAGAGTTGCAGCTCCTCTGCGAGAGGAGCGTGGGGTGCAGAGGGCTGCCTTCCTCCCCACCAGGACTACAAAGACGAAGGTCTCTGCTGGCAGTTCAGAGCACGTCTAGCTTACAACTGCATGCACTGCAGACAGACTCAAGAGGAGACACTCACACACGAACCTGAGGTAGGGGCTGCAAAGCCATGTGGCATCTTGCCTGTGGACTCGACTAAGGAAATGAACTTCATGTAACATGGGCTCTCCGAGCCAGCCCTGACCAGGAACAGCACATTCAAAAGGGAAAAATATGTATGGGGCAAGGTGGTAATATAAAAGAATTAATCAGCTTTCCCTTTCTGCTACTCAATATTTAATTTACTGCAGTACCTGGATACACACTCAGTAAAAATCACTGTGCACTTCTGCTGAAGGCATTTCTATGTTGTGCAGTACAGCACTGTACGGGGCAGATAGTTCTGCTTCCCATGCTTATCAGGAAGGAAAGCCAGTAACTGAAATAATGATCATTTAATTGCTCATGCACTCTCACTTTGTTCTGCAACAGCATTGTCAGAGTTTTCTATCTATGGCAGTTGTTTTTTTCCTGATCTTTAGGATGAGTTAGTTTTAGGAACACAAGTCTGCTTTTAATCAGTGTTTTAAAAAAAAGTTCTTTTCCTAGAAATAACTCAACCATTGGGATCACTGGAGTCGCTTGCTCCCTGAGACGAGCTCTCGGCTGCTGTGAAACGCTAGGGTCTGCTGGATACTCTGCAAACAGTTTCAGGCACTAAAGCATTGCATGTTTTGCTCATTGTAGCCAAGCCAAACACACTTCAAACTGTGAAAGTTCATTGTTGGGGTGGGCAGCATCTTTCTGAGTGTGGAATGCAATCCCTGTACTTGTGCCCACGTAAGGCATCTCAGGGGAGCTGTGTCCAGTTTCTCACATTCACATACTCAAGAGCAATTCAGTCCATATAAAATTTTCAGAAATGTTGAAGGAAGCCTCAGACAACATCCTCAAAAATTACATAGCTACTGTAGAAGCCTTTCACTGCAAGTCAATTTTGAAAATGGGCTATGCCTTAGAAAATAAGGAAAGGTAAGCATATTTGTGCCTTTTAAGGCCATGGGACATCATGCAGTGGTGTCACATAGGGCCCCGAGATGCCCTTTTGTCACACTCCTTGAAGAAGGTGCACCATCCCTTTTGCTCTTTTGTACAGTATTTACTTTCTGCTTTGCTCCCAGTTCCTCTGAGGTGACTCCTCCTGGTCCTTCTCTCTGAGAGCCCACAGGAGTAGCAGTCCAGTTCAAACCATTGCTTCTGAATCCAGTGCTCCTAACAAAAAGGAGCTCATTCACCTGGCAGAGAGATTTGCAAAGAAATGCAAACCAGGGTGTAGGGTTCAGCAGCACACTCGAGGGTCGGATTTACTAGAGAGAAATCTAAGCATGTGCTTAAGTGCCCTGCTGGGTCCCTGCTGTAACCCCTCGGTCAGCAGCAGACATGCAGCTGGAGAGACACCAGTCTTAGTTGCACAGAATATAGGATAAACAAGATGACACCACCCCCCCCCCCCCCCCCATTTTTGGCTCACTAGCACTGGGCTGGCTGTAAGCTGAGTCCCACACCACAGTCTGCAGCAGTCCAAGTGTGCCACGGCCTCCTATCCTCCACATCAAGCCCGAAGTGGTGTGGGTACCCAGGTTACCTGCCTCCAGAGGGCAAACCCTGGTGTCACTAGAAGCCTTGTTCCCTGAAAGGCTTGATCCACTTAAAGGGCAGGACTTGGGTCAGACTTGCTTCTCACCGACCTAAACAGAGCTTCTGCACATGCTTAAACTTGGTGATGTGGCTAGAGAGGATTTTTCCTCATTCACTGTTAACAAGAAGACTGATTCAAATTTTAGAAATACTTCTCCTTCTACCAAGGCTATTTAATCTGCAAGGAATATACCCAGCAAATGATTTTTCTTTATAAAGTTTTGCTAGGTATTTCAAGAGATTGCTTTGTGCAAATTCCTGCCTCAGTGAATGTACCTTGTAAACCTTTATGATGACCTAATTAATTTTGCTAAAGTCACTTTAGTAGAAGCATTTCCTATCTAAAGGCAAGGTACCCACTGTCACCCAATGAATTTTGAAAAGCCTCTTTTTTTCTTTTTGTTTCAATGGTCTTTGTTGTTGAGCCACCAGATAATATGTTCAGACTACAGACTTTTTTCCCCACTGCATGTATAAGAGTGTAAAACTGTAAGTATTGATTGAATTGTACATTCAGCTTGTAAGAGGCCATCCAGTAGCCACAGTGGAGTCCTGCTTTTCTACTGCTTACTGAGTGAAAAGCAATTCTGCTTAGCTCTTCCTAGCCAGAAAGCATCCTTCTGCCTTTCATACCACAGGCTTATTCCCATGCTTCCAGAGTCAATGGGGGTTTTGTCATTGATTTTTTTTAATTTTTTTTTTAAGTCTTCATCTTGTTAGGTAGATTATAGGCAGTAAAATGATGTAGAATCTGATCCTCTCTGTACTAAAGTCAATACACAATGCTCGTGGATTTTGGTGGCACTACATTAACTCATTAGTTGTAACTACTTTTGCAGGGAGGTGAGGACCATGAAACATGCCTAGCTTATACCTTCTCTGGCATAGGCATAGACACAGAATCTAGTTTGACATCCTTAGCCATAATCATGTGGGAAATCACTAGATACTGACTTACCAACTCCATGAAATCAAAGCACAGCCTGGGAGCTCTCACAATATCAGTCTTTCTAGGAGTGACCTGTGCACGCCCAGGCGTCTGCCCAGAATCACTTCTTGGGTATAAAACTGCAGGCTAAAACCATCCAACATAAAAAAACCCCAACACTGTGTTTCAAAACATGACAATCTGTGGACGCCTACCTTATCAGTTACTGGTGTGGATACCTGCCATTTCCACTGATCTCTCAAGGGAAAGGAAACTATTGCTTTTTTTCCCCCAGCTCTGGCCTGCGTAGTGCTGGAGTCAAAGGTAAATGTAAGTTATCTGAATGTATTCACTTCTCATTTGACCAATGTCAACTTTAACTGCTTTTCTTATACCAAACTCATTTTATATATTTAAACCTGCTTTCTATTTTGCTTTCTACCATTGATGTGTTGCAGTAGGTATGAACATGACATAGAAATACAAGAAACAAAAGCCTTGAAGGGGCTGGTGCTTCTGGCTAGTTTGATTTGTTGTCATTGTTCTTCATCTTGATGGTATTGACTTGCCCTCCCCCTGGCAGTACCCAACGTCTCTCACATGAGACTCGTTCCTTTTTGTGTTCCTGTTAGGGAGAACTGTGTGCGATGGCATTTTTTTAGGAGGGCATGTTTACAAATGTTCATGTTCACTAAATCAGCCGTTCTCAAACACAGGGCTTTTGGTCTGAAAGGGGAGTTTGAGCTTGGGAAGAAGCGACAGGACCAGAAACATTGGAGCACAGCAGTACTTGCCACTAGCTAAATGTAGCTGGTAAGAGAAAATGATCTCATGGAAATAATTCCACTCTTCTTACCTTTTTTCAAAACTTCTGGAGCCAAATCTGACCCAGTAATATTTTAATTTTGTGAACTTCCAATAGAAATATTGATGCACCGGGAAGGCACAGACTGACAGTCAGTGACTCATCAGTCTTATTTTATGGACTGCCTCTGCTTCTCAGCTCTTCTAATTAAATATTTATTCCTTGGAAATGCCCTCCCGGTGCGTCCTCACTGGTTAGTTATAATCCTCTCACCTTGGCTCTGAAACCTCTCCTGCAGATCGAATGCGGCAAACTGCTGCTCCTTACCCAGGCAAATCTTCCACCAGCTCCCCGGGCTTGTGGAGGGTGACATTGTGCCCCTGGGGTGCCGGCCACTGGGTCCTGCGTGGCTCCGCTGGGTCTGCTGTCAACTGTGGGGAAGCCACGGCAGCTTCTGCTTGGAGAAGACCCTCTGTCTTCATCAGTGCTCAGACTCTCAACCTGGTAACCCAGTGAAAGGTGTTGAAATTGGAAGAGGACCAATCTCCTATTGGTGTGAACTGGAGCAATGGCATTTAATTAAAAGAAAAACCCACAAACAAAAACAACCCACATGGCTTCTCCAGCTCCACTGATAACTTTCCATGTAGGCCTCGGTCAAATGTAACCAAAGTCCATGTAGATTAGATCTACCACTTTTCCCTGATCAAGACAAGCAGATATCCAAACAAGTTTAGTCTGACATGATCTGTCTTTCCTAAAATCACATTGCATTTTTGTCTCCTTCCATTTCTGCATCAATTGTTTCCTCCAATATCTGTTTTAAAAAGTTGTATATGATAGAGGTCAGATTAATGAACTGTACTTTCTAAATGATTTTCTTCCCCAGCTCAAGATCTATCCCCAAGTCTTTAAAACTCTTTCAGTTGTTTAAGTGCCTGCACAATCTCCGCCACTTCTATTATGTTAACAACATTGCAATACTCAGGGAAGATACGCATAACCTTGAACTGTCAGTATACAAAGGTTCTCTGGCTGTTTAACATCAGATTAAGTTTTCAAAGAAATTGAACGTGATGCAGTTTAAGACTTTCTCTATTTCCAGCCTTAAATTTGTACATATTGCTCAGTAGCCTCTGCTCAGTATTGCCATTGTATCAATAGTTAACAAATGCAGGCAAAAATGTTCATCTGTTTCATTTACTTGAGTCCCACAGATCAATAGAAAGAGTGTCTCTTTTTTTGACTTTCTTATGCAAAAATGTCATCAATTATTAATCAAAGCAGACTAGATTTCATTGAAGATCTGACTTCCTGAAGCAATATAGGGTATCCTTAAATGTTAAAGGTGCATCTTTCTTAAAATACTGCATGCTAGAGTAGCTTTTAATTGCAATATGAAATGGGTCCAATGGTAAAGCCAAAATGAGTGTAAGTGTGGGCTGCAATGCTTTCACAGGCAAAGAGCTTTAATAGGAGTACTGAAAGTGTGCAGAACAGCATGCTACACAAATGGTCCTGCAGGACTTCAACAGGAAGCCATCCACCCTGGATTGTTTCACCATCCCTGAGGATTGCTGTGGACCTCTGGGGAGCACAGTGGGGATGTTCACTCCTGTGCAAAAAGCCAATAGGCCCCCAAATCCAGATCGTCTTTGGAAGAAGTGGGGGATGCCAAGAGCTGAATTGCAAGACTGGGGGTTTCTTTCCTGCAGTGGTCTCTGGTGATCCTCACCACAGGTAGCAAAGTGGTCCTGGGAATCCTCAGCCTGCCGAGGCCATGCCAGGGAAACATGGGGGCTGCTGAGGGAAAGAGGGATGTTTGCTGGATTGCGACTTAGACCTTGCATCAGCTTTCAGCAAGCAGCTTCCAGTATTTATTTTAAAGCTCTGTTGGCTCAGTTTAAGCCATGCCTGTCATGAGCATTATGTTCAAATGCAAGCTAAAATGACTTAAAGACACATTTAGAAGGACCGTGAACCCTGTCAGAATTGATAACCAAGGCCTCGCTTTCTTTATTATTTTCACATGCTCAATTTATTGAATACGTACAGAGAATGAATTGAAAACAAAGTGCTGTATTTGTGTGACATATTTAAATTATGTATCAGTAGCTCAAGACACTGTGGTTAGCCATTAAATAAATCATCGTAAACAGACCAATTCAGAATGATCTATTTCTATATTTACATTTGTGGCCTAAGTGAAGAAATGGAAGCTTTTCACAGAGGAAAAAAAATCCATCCATCATGGGGTCCTCCAACTAAGGTATCCAGTGCTAGTAAAAATGGTATTTTAAAACACAGTATCGAATGGGTTTCCAGCTTCTCCTAGGAGTGGAAGGCAGTCAAGTTTCTCTGTGTTACCTTCTGGGTTTCCTACGATGTATGCGTTCACTTTGAGAGAAATTTAAGAACAGTTTGTTGGCTGGGCTTTTTTTTTTTTTTTAAAGAAAATTGTTTTCCCTTAATTAAATTGGAATTCATCCCTTTGAAACTCACCTGCCACAGAGCTCAGCAGGCAGGAAAAGGCAGTCCTGCTGGCCCTGGGAACAGTAGCAATGCTCCAATTAATTGCAGTTGGACCAGAAAAAATGGCACTTCTCACAACCGCCTCACAGATTCAATGTGTGCACTCAGGTGTTTGTGCTTTTATTTTTACGGCTGCAGCTCCTGGAGTCGTGAGATTCCTGTCACATTTCAGTTGTCCTTTTCAGAAAAAAGAGGGGAGAAGTTTCTACCTCTAATTGGGGACAAGATTGAAAAAGGGGACCCCTACGACTCGGGCATGAGAAGGTAAGTAAAGGCATCTCAGGTTAGCATAGTAAACCCATCTCATGAGTGCTTTTTTGAGTCCTTGCCTCATGATTTTGAGAGGCCAGAGGTTGGTTATGCTGCAGCAGGATCAGGTCCTGTTGTTCAGGGCTGGAAGGTCAATTATGCAGGTGACTTACACAGGTGATCGGCAGTCAAATGCACACCTGAAATGTATCATCCTCAAGCATGTGGCTGACATGGGACCTAACTTCCTTGGAGTATCCTACTCCAGGGTCTGTTTGGGCAAAACATTGTGTCTGCAAGAACATCTTTGGGGATCCTGCTCTGCTTTTTGGTAATTGTGTTATTTATGTAATTTACATCTCAGTTTGGCTGAGAAAAGTAAAACTAAAGTTTCACTTTCTTCTGCAGAGCTTCTGGTTAATTTAAGTGTCCCATCTGCATCCTTCAGTGCAGTGCTGTGATAGCAGCAGCAAGTGCTCTGAGGGATTCCTTGGCTTTGGGTTTTACTTTTCTAGGGGAATATATATATATATATATATATATAAATAAAAGAAACATTTTTATTGCTTAAAGAAAAGGATCTTAACCTGCTGACTTCCCTCCAGTTTTACACGCTGACCTCGCTGTGTTTGCTTTACACTAGGGCCTAATCTCCAGCAATGAACCTTCTAGCCTTCAGGAGCTGAGCAGTGTCTTTTGGCATTCCTGATAAACCCCTTGATAACCACGGGTACTATATAAAATGTAAGTACTTGGAGATGCTATCTTTCTATGATTGTGCATTTTTAACCCAAGAACAGAAAAAGCTTCCTGCATGTACATTTTGCTAACACAGAAAAGCCCAGCCACAAAGGCACAGAAAAATCAACACTGAAAAACCACCACAGGCTTGCTTTTCCCTTTGTATAAATATGCTGACTTATATCAGCTGAGATCTGAACCCATGTGGGAAACCTGAGAAGCTGTATCTAAGCGTCAGGAATAGGTCCTCCTATATTAAAACCTTGTAAAAAGGGGAACAAGCTGTTCTTTAGAAGGAAGAAAAATCGCACAGCTCTGTGTGTGAATGATGGATCTGTTACACTTGCACAATTTCACTAAAGATTCTCCTGGCAAGAAAAATGCTCTGGGAAAGCATCCCTAAAAAATCCAACACTGCCAATAGTGTCAGCCATGCAAACACCACCTCTGTGTATGTCACCGTATGTAAACCCGGTGAGCTAAATGTTTAACTGAATATTTCTGCTATTCCCCTCTCACCCTGAGAGCTGTTTGCATTAGCAAACAAAGTCTAATGTTTATGTACACAGTCACCCACTCTGTCTCCCTCCATCATTTAGCTTTTATTCTGGAGAATTATTCTCTCCGGTGACGCGAGGCTATAAGGCTGCTGTAATAGCTCCACTGAGGGATCCTGCCTCTTAAAAGAGAGCTGTACCGGTGGGGCCAGAAGATAAAAGCTGGGTCGGTGCACTTTAATTGATACCAAAAGTTCTTTTAATCAAAAGCAAAAGGCACTGCCACGGTCTCTCTGTGACTGGAAGAGACACAGATGAGGATGAAAAGCAGGTCTCTCACTCCCTCTGAAAGTTAACCTGGATAGAACAAGAATTGCCTTTACAGGAGAGGAAAAAAAAATACTGCAATTAAGCACTTATCATCCATGCAGTGCGGGTGAGCAGACAAGTCCACAGTGGCTCATGCAGGTGGGTACTGCATTTGTTCCTGGGGGCAAAGCTGTGGCACAGAGGTGAGAGGTTTCTTCAAGGCTGCAGAGATTCTGGAGTAGAAACAGGGAGAGAAAGGTTGTTTTGTGATGCCACGCTCGCAGCTCTGTCCCCTGGAGCCCTGTGCATGGTGCCGAGGAAGCTGCGAGACATTGATTGAAGCTCTAACAATTTTCTCCCCTGTCTGGCTGGTAAGTGAGTACTGTTGTTAAAATAGACTCTTTCCAGCCATCCTCCTCATTGCTCCTACAAACCACAATAGTAAAAGTGGCAGGAGTTGCCTTCCTCTGCCTTTGAGTTATGAGGAAACTTTATCCTTTCCCTTGAATTACTGTCCAGTCTTTTGTTGCCAATAAATTATTTTCCTCAACACCAAAGGGGGACACTTCACTGGGGCTGCAGTGTGGACCACATACGGTCTCATGCTCAGATGGTATAGTGATGGGCCATATTTTAAGACTCAGTGGATAGAAGGAGCAGGCCATGCATATGTGTAAGAAAACCTGCAGAATACATCTGCTGTTCCTAGCTGAGCTGGGGCCATTTGCGGGGGAGTGCTTCCCTGCTGTGGGATGATGCACTTTGTGCTGAAGGACATGGGGCATGGGTGGGGGGGGTCATTCATTAGATTTTGCTAGGAAAGACTTACCTTGGTGTGGCAGAACCATGAATGGATGATGAACCTCCCACAGAGACCTTCAGGTGACCATCGGCAGGCAAGCCTTGATGAGGAAAAAGCAGTCATTTGAGGATGGTGCCCAACACAGGTCGGTGTCTACACACCCTTTGGCCCTGCCTCTCTCCAGTCTGGTTTTGGGGATGCTGCAGGTGACTGGGACCGGCCTGATGGCAGCTCAGGCTGTGGCAAGGGCGGTCTCATCCGTTGGTGAGAAACCCACCAAGGTAAAGTCCCTGGGGGCACAAGCACAACTGGGTTTGTGTGATGGGGGGCCCGTGGGGTGGCAGGGTGCTGGGGGAGGCAGCAAGGCAACCACGCATGCCCAGCAGTGGAAAGCCAGCTCTGTTGGAGCTGGGCAGTTTTGCTCCTGATTTCAGCAGAGCTGGGATTTCAGCGCTGATGGTACACACTCCTATCTTACAGGAGCTCAGTTGCTCTTGGAGGCGGGTGTCCTACCCTGGTTTGGAGTAAAAAATTTGGGGACAGGAGATAGCAGACAAAGCACAGAGCAGTGGTGAAACAGAGCTCTGTTCTTCCATCTTTACACAAACAAAAGTCCCATTGAAAGCAGCAAGACATTGAGTCCTCTGATTGAAATATATATAAATACGTATAAAAATTTGATGTATTACAGTTTCAGCTCTATGCTTTCCCTTGATTTTAATTGTCTTTGTGGAGTTCAAATACAGAGTGTTCCTTCACAGTTTATTTTCAAAGCCTTTTTTTGACTTTCATACTTAAACTTATTTAAGGCCCTTAGATTTTTCTCCCAGCTGTGGAAGGCAAAGACAGAGAGAGATAGAAAAGTCAAAGACTCTTTTACAATACTGGAACCTTTAAAGAGCATCCTTGAAATATAGGGGGAAAACCACAATAAATAATGCTTAAATTTTTTAAAGGAATTTATCTTTTTGAGTGAAGCCTTTTTCCATTTTAAGAGTATGAAATAATTAAAGTCTGTGCATGCATAACTATGCTTTGTCTCTACACCTGCAAGTATTGTGTGGTTTTTTCTCACTTTTGCTCCTATTTTATCTCCCTTAGGTTACCAGTTGGATACTGCTTCCCAAGCAGGTGCCCTTGGAAAGGAGAAATGCCTGAGCTTATGCCAGAATCACTGTCCTGGTTCTTCAAAACCAGGTTTCCAATATGTGCAGCACACGCTGTGCCCAGGCAGGTGACTATCTCAGGGCTTTCATCCAGCAAGGGTGGGTGTTGCGCTCCGGGGTTTTGTTTCCATCCTTCCCTGTAGCTGATGTGGCTGCTTTGAGTTTTCTTTGCTTGTTGCTGGGAGAAAACAACCAGGTTTGTGCATTCAGGCAGATTTATGCAGAAACAAGCAGCGTGTATTCAGGTGCCTCTTGGACATCTAAGCATCCCTGGATGACTGAAGCTCTTGTTAATGGGGCTGCAGTCCTGGTCTCAGCCCACCCCTTTGCAGGTCTGAGGAGCCCAAGGTCCCTAGACCCACTTGTCAAGTGCAGCTGACAGAGGCAGCTTGCAGATGCAGCAGCTTGTGCAGCAGTTTTTGGGCTCTATTTTGAGATCTGAAATCAGGGGTGGCTCCTGGGAGCCCTTTGAGGACTGTGAGGTGTGGGGTGAGGACAGCAACCGTGGGCCATGACCACTAGCGAGCTCTGGAGCCTGGAGTTCATCTACCCTCTGTAACCTATATTGCTGTAAAATGCTGATTCACTGAAACTCTTTGCAGACATTTGCCTGTTTCAGCAACCATTTGCTTCAGAGTGACCAGTGGCAAGAGTGCTCAGCCCTAACCTGTATCATGCAGACCATGATTTTGCCCTCCAAACTCCACACCCAGGTAAGGCTTTTGCTTGTTCTCCTGAATGCCTCAAGGACTTTGGATGGGCCTGACCTCATCCTGGGTGGGGATGGGCAACCTCTGAAACTACACATTTCTTTCGCCCCCTCAGAAAGCAAAGTTTTATTTCTTTATTTTTCATAGACGAAGTTGGAGAACCAAAGTGAGAATTTTTATATTGCAAAACTTGGTTCATTGTGTCACATTTCCCCTGTACTGTACTTCCTCCTCCAAAAGCCTTTTTCTCTGTAGCTCTTCAGAGGACTCGTATTAATATCGCTGTCTGTGCTGGATTTGGAAGCTCAGTGCCTAGAGAAGAAGGCAGGGAAAGAGGCCATGTTCCCCCAGGATGGACACAAAGCAGGCTGGCGCTGGGGCCACCCAGCCTTATGGTGTGGACTCTTTCCTGAAATGCTTTTCAAATGCTGGCAGCTTTGTGTGCTAGCTCTGGTAGGAGCAGCTGGGTTTGCTTTTTCAAGAGTAAAGCAAGCCACTAGCAACCCTGGGAGGAGTCTCTTAAATATCAAGGTGTGGGGGTATCAATCAGACAACCTAGGGAGCATGGAGGTCATCCTGGAGGGCCAGCTCTGATGCCAGTTGTTCACAGCCCCTCCTCAGCCTGGATTTTCTTCCCATGGAGGAAGCTCTTCTAGCTGAAGCTGAGGAGGACAGCTTTCCACTTAGAAAGCTTGGGGCATCCCAAGGAGCTGCTTGGGGCCTCCTGCCAGCAGCTGTGTAGCCTCCAGGTCATACACAGCTGACTTCATTGGGTGTCTCTCCTGAAGCTTGGAAGCATTGCCAGGGATGCTGTGTTTGTAAAACACCCTGGTAATACACCTGGGGAGGGGGATGAGTTAATTTCTTCCTCCTTTATTTTCTCTGGATGATGCATTTATTCATGCAGTGTAATTAGTGGGGGTGCATGCAGGTGTCTGCCATCTGGAGCACGGCCAATTAAGTCAGGAGACTGAAAAAATGGGCTTGGAGGCTTGCAGAGGGTGTGAGAGGGAAAGGTGTGCTGGCTGGGAATAGCACCCCAAAAAAGAGTCCTGTTGCCACCTTGCTCATGGGCAGCTGTCCCCTCAAAGGGACTGTGCAGCATGGGGACATAAATCTCAGCCTTGCCCAGAGTCTTCCTCACCTCACACAAACATGCCATTGCAGCGGCAGTTTAACCCACTGCATGGGGAGAGGTAGTGGAAGGAGACGACGGGTGGTGGGCACCACGGAAGAGTGGAGGAGTTTGCCCCTGCTTATGGAGTGGATGCTTTTTCCAGCCCCCTGTGTCAGGGCAGTGGGACTTGGCTGCTTGTCACCACCGTTAAGTTTTGATCCCACTGGGCAAATCCAGCAGACTTTGAGAGAAACTCATGAGTCTCAAAGTTAATTATATATTCTCAGCAGATTTATGAAGAGGTTCATTCAGGCAAGGAGGTGGGCCCAGACAGGGGTCCACCAAGGGGACCACGCTTGTAGCTCAGTCCAGCTGATGCCGGTCCGGCATCTTGCCCATGCGTATGTCACCAGAAGCAGAGGGTAGGAGCTGGTTATTGCTGGGATGGTGAGAGTTGTTGGGGAACAGATGCAAATCTGTAGAAACACAGGCTCCATTAATTTCACTGCTTTGTAAATGAGGGTGGGGGAGAAGGGGGAAGAGCAGTCATTACTAGGATGCTTGTGATTACTAGGACAAATCCACTAGAGCTATGAAATTAGTATGCTTAAGTGTGCTATGTCTCTGGATGTTCTTATTCAGAAGTCACTTTTTTTACTATCAGATCTTTTGCTAAATTGTTAAAAAATAATTAGAGGGGCCCAGCTAGAGCTCAGGGTGGCCAACTATGTGAATAGGACTATGTGAGCAGCAGCTTATCAGGTAAAAGCTGAAGAAGTAGAATGAAAATCTCAGGTCAAAAGAAAGCGTTTCCAGAGCCCAGGAAGGGAGAGAAGCTGAATGTTCTGCCCATGTATGAAATAGATCTCTCCAGCTAGATTTTTTCAGAGGGATTACTCTGAAGGGGCTGTTGTGGCTTTATTTCTTAAGCATATCAGAGAGGCCCTTCTAAGATAGTACTTACATTTCCACTCCCTTTTGTGACAGTTGCAGGTTCTCAGCAATGCTTGTTATGAAGTCTTGTTCTCAAGTGCATTTAAAAAAAAAGCCACAGAGCCACACTTAGCCATCTTTTCTATGGGGACTTGATAGATTTTCTGCATATGCTATACAACTTCTTGCATCTCATGAGCAGCTCAAGTATTTTCTATTAAAAAATGGCACAAACCCACTTCCTAAATCAGTTTGAGACATGCCATTGAAGGGATGAATAAAATGTTTGTTCTTTACCTTTTTTAAACAAGTAAACATGTCCTGCTCCTGCAAATGCAGGCCATTCAGCTATGCCTAGACTGTAGGCTGCAGAACAGGATAGGGAACCCATTTGGCTCTTTGAGATGGGTATTGAGGTGCCTGCTCACAAGAGAGTGATGGTCCCAGCAGGATGAATGAGCAGCTGCTGGGCTCTGTGCTCTGGTGGGAAGGCTGTTACTGGCACTCCAGCTAGCTCATTTACAGCTGTGAGCTGCAATGTGGACTATCAGACACACAGTGGCTTTAAAACGGAGGAGAGATCTGAGCTGTAATTTTCCACTAGGAATGCAGGTCTTTTCCCGCATCACTTTTTAAGTTGGGATCGTTCATAATCGTTCCTGTAGCAGCACATTTGAGATTGGGCTCCCTTGGGTGCACTACTGCACAGCCTCGTATTAAAGGTACCCTCTGCCTTGGGAAACTTCTCCCATAAACATATAAGTTGAAGGATGAGGGAGGGAAGGAAGGGCCCATCATGTAGCTGGTGGGCAGGGATAGCAGCAGAGATTTCCTGAGTCCCAGCCCAATGTCTTTGCTAGCATTGCCCTTCTGCAGAGCCCCCGGTCTCATTGTAGCTCAGCCAGTGGTGGCAGATGCAGGAGCTCTTGCTCAGCCCCTTGCTGGTGGAAAGTTGTTCTTTCTGCAGCGCTTCGGTGCTCAGGAAGAAGGGGCCGACTTGCTAATTGGAGAGCGTGGCTTTTGCTGACGAATGCGTCTCGGGAGCTGCTCAGCCGATGGCACTTGCTTCCCTCAGTCAATCCAAAGCCACATAAAATACCGTGCCAAACTCTGCCAAAACATTGCACGTCTGCCAGGCGTTATAATTAGAAGTAATCAGGCCCCGGAGGGGTTTTGCTGCCTGCAGCATAGCATGCTGCAGAAGACACTGCTGTCCAGGCCAGCTCCACATTTGGGGCACTGCTATGCTGCCAGTGCAGCTGAAGTTAACCCTTGAGTGTAACGTTGTCCAGGCAGTGATGTTGCTGTAGAGCTGCACAGGCTGGGCAAGCAGGCAGTGAATCCAATCGGTTGTGCAGGTGCTGCCTATGCTGCACTGCATTTGATATCTTGCCATAATGCCTGATGTGAGACTCCGTGGGCATATTTTGTGGGTTAAAGTAACGTGTGTAGGAAGCACCACAGTCAATCCCAAAGGGTTGAAAGCAACAGGCCGTGCAAGGCAGAGCAAACCTGTCATGTGAGGAAAAGCTGTTTTGATATAAGACCCTTTGGTGCTTCTGGTCCCATATGCAGCAAGCCTGTGGCTCCTCTGGTCTCTTGTTTGCTGGATAAGCATGTGCTGGCCTCATTATGTGGCAGCATTGTGACTGCTGGCAGAGCTCTTGCTGACTTTGATAAATGATGTACTGAAACCCGACTGCTATTCTTCCATAAACTTTCACGGTAAAAAGTTGTGATTTTCAATTCTTAGACATCTTTCTGCATCCATACAGGAAGAAAAAAAATCTGGGAGTTGATTGTCCATAACTCCTGAAACAAATCGGGAGTCTTCCTCCTGTATGAAGTGTAGGAAACTCCCACAGTAAAAGTGCTGTAAGACAGAATACAGTCAGAGTCCCTTGGGCCTTACTTGGCAAGCGGTGGGCTGCAGAAACGCTTCTGAGCCATCTACTGCCTCTTGGAATAGGAAGGGGTATTTAAACGGGACTCATGAAGATGTCTCCTTTGCACTTCCATTTCCAAGCTAGTGCTCCTGTCATGCCATCTCAACCTCCTTACCTATTTGTTTCTTTTTTCCTTCATACCCGTATCTCTGAAACTGTTTGGACAATTAGCTATTTGCTGTCACCTTTGGTCCTTTTTCTTAAAATTTGGAATGTTAAATACTTGCAAGTACTCATGCGTTGCTCCTTCTCATCTTTGCCTCACTCTGATGGCTTTTCTTAGGTTTGTCTCATGCTTAGATCCATCTGCTTTGTAATACTTGAATACAGCTAATAAGCAGTATGATTTTTATCCAAACTGTTGTAAGCCATTATTATTTATTTTTACCACTCCTACTCTAATTTTTGAGCTAATAGTAATGATGCTATAGTTATAATTGAGTTCTAGTTTGTGCATAAGGCTGGGCTTCATAATACTTTTGTATGAAAAATACAATTTGTCCTATACAAAATTTGCAACATTTACTCACTAAGTAGAAACAGGACTTTTTTTTGAGAATTTGCAAGTATATCCTTTAATTAGCTCAGAGTTAAAATTAGTTATAGGTTTGTCTCTTTAAGTAAGTTAGTACTTGGGTCAAATATTTCACTATGAATACTCTTGCTATCAGAGTAGCACAGATACCTCACACTCTCTGTATAATAAAAACGAAATCTTGGGCCCAGGTAACACTGAAAAATATTAGGTTGTAAATATCCTAATTATTAACAATTGCATTTAATTACTGTAATTAAGCAGGTTAAATACGGTCAAGTCAGCAGCTTAGATAAGTCTTAGGTGAGGCCATTTGAGATGTCAAAACTAAAGTCACCTCCCGCCGTCCTGCCTGTACAGCTAATTGGTGTGACACAATTCAAACCTCTGTAACGAGGAAAATCTGTGGGCAAGCAGGGACCCTTGCACCCAGGGCTGCGTGGCAGATTACGTGAGGCAGCCCTGTTGCTCTGGGAAGCTTTGTGGCTGCACGCTGGCATGGGGGCTTATCCTCAGCCCTGCTTGTGCATTGGTACCCCATGGCGAGGGACATCACAGCAGGGGCTGAGCAAAGCATTATGTGCCCGAGGAGGGCTGCCCCAAAGCCCTGAATGGAGAGGTTGCAAGACAGCCATCACACCATGCTCAGACAGGGCTGTGGGTGGGTAGTTGGGTACCCAACCAGGCTGCCAGAGGCACTTCTGCTTCACGTTCGTAGCTTGTGGCTACCATTGGGTTGGGCTTTTCTTGATGGCCATCCCTGAAGGTGCTTTCCTGAACTGTGTGAGACTTCGACTCTGTTTTCTCCTCCACCTCTGAGCAACTGAATTCCCATCTCCCACTTCCAAGATGGGACTCTTCCTTACCCTGCTGAAAGCTAGTCCTCCAGCCAAACTTGTCTGGCTTTACACAAATACTGCCATATTCCCTGTGACCCACAGGAAAAAAAACAAGTTCCTAGTCTGAGGATTAAGATGTTCTTCCATCCAAGGCAAAGTGGGGTGGGGTTGTTGGTTTCACTCCCTGTTCCTGCAGGTGGTTACATATTTCATATCAAGTATTCACAGAAACAAGGGTTGGAGCCCCATTTCTGTGCTGTCACTGTCTTGAGGAATGTAAAGGGTTTCCGTGCTGAGGGGTGCAGCTTCAAGAGATGATGGGGGAGCTCAGCCTGCTGGGAAGCTGTGTGCTCAGCTTCCAGGGGCTGGGGATGGCATTAAGACCACCCCCATCCACCAAAGGTGTCCTCTGAAGGACAGCAATATCAGGTAAAAAGGGACAGGCATTGCTGCTCTCGCACTGGAGTCCACACGGCCTTCCCTTGATGCCTGAGGGATGCCAGAGACAAATGTGCAAACTGTTGCTCTAAGGTGATTGGTGTGAAATGTAAAAAGATTAGTAAAATTAGTTTGTAAGACAAATTAATGTTGACCTTTAAAATGGTGGGTTGAAATCAGCAGCAAAAAGGCAAGGCTTGCCAGAGACAGATGTTGATTGGATAAAACTATCACAAGATAAATGAGGAATGATTTGGAGAGCCCATGCGAAGCCTAGGCCAGAGATCACATTGTCATGTGGAGATGCTGCTGGCCAGAAAGGTGATGGCTCTGTACCAATGGGTCACTTGCTGTGTCGCTGAGCCACTCTGGTTTGCATTGTGTGCCTGTGTATGTTGTCATTGTAGCCATCAGGTGAGCTACCATTTGTGTAAAATCATAATAACGTTGACAACAATAGTTGAGATATTGTTTTATGTGATGAAGGGTGCATAACTCAATGATCCTTGTGTAGGTCATCATCTGATCCAACCATAGGACTTGCTGTGTAAATTGATCTGTAAGTCTCTCAGAGCTTTAGGTGCTGCATGCTAAGATTTATTCTTGAGAAATGTCCCAATCCTGCAGCGTGAGGAGGTGACTGACATGGCTGTGTGCAGAGCTGGCCTTGACTTTGGGAGCAGGGATGCTGACCTTGCTGTGGCCAGGGAGGGAGAGGAGCTCTGCTGTAGGCAGCACAGTGACCTTCTCTTCCTTGCCTTTTCTTTAGTGGCTGTGTGAACTCATTCAAACTGTTTTCCCAGTTAAACTGAAAACTAAGAATTAATATCAATAATACTAATAATCTAGAAGCATTGTAATTACTTCTGCTCTTCCTGGAAGTTAGGAGTCTTGCCAGCCATGTTTACCTCAAAGCATTCAGATTTCTTCTTTTGCTGCTCAGTAAAAGTGAACAGACAACCATATCTCTGTGTTGGTGTGACAGTGCAATGAGAAAATTGTATCTTTAAATACCAACTTAATCTAATCTGGGACAAAAACAATAAAAGGCTTTAATTATAATTGCACGGTGCCTGCAGGCTGTCACCAGAGGGCAGAGACAAGGTTGTTCATTGCCACGTGTAGATAGTTTAGAAATTAAATCCCCTTTTCACAAAGGCAATAAATTCTGCTCTTGCTTATGTCCTTTCCAAATATTTCAGCTCTGTAACCAGATATCTCATTTCATCAGCATCTGTCAGAGACTTTCTCTTGCTTCTGTCAAGCTAGGTACAAAGGGGCAAGGAGAAATGTCTTTATAATACTATACATGCCTGACTTTGTAACATCACAGCTTACATGAAATACTAGCTGTGAATATGTACAGGAGACTAACTTTTCCTTCACAGGGATTTTTCCACTGTTTTGTACTTGCAGTGCGCACGCTCTGCAGATGCGTCTCACCCTGGGTACCCACAGCAAGTACGGGGGGAGTCTAGTGGGAATGCATCTTTGATCAAGAGCTGCTCCCATATGGTACACGTAGAAAACCGTGCTGTGGTTTCAACTTAGAAGAATAAAGGTTTTAAAGCCCAAACCAGTGAGGTACAATTTGTACACTGCCTACCCTATGTAGGGAAGGCAGATTCTGAGAACTCCTCTATTTTCCATTTCCTAAGTTGGAAAGACAGCGAGGGTTTTGAGAGCGTCAGTGACAGCCTATGAATTCGTTTTTGTTCTGGTGAATATTGTGAGGTTTACAGCAGCAGGAAACCCGCTCAGTCTTAGACACTGAAGCAAGGCACATCAACCTTGAGAAACCCCACCCTGGCAGAGCCCTGGCAGCAACTGGTAGTCGTTGACTCGAAATAGCTCTGTCAGCATTTCTGCTTGAGGACTAGCGCATGGAAAATCCTAGTACAGGGCGAATGGGCAGAGGTGCCACAGGCTCACTGTTTTAAAAAGAAATGCCCTCTGCCATGAAACAGGCAGTCTCTGGAACAAGAGTCAGGACACCTGCAGTCTCTAGGTTTCCTGCAAATACCAGGGACCTGTGAGCAGCATGGGTACCTGGGGGAGGGAGGTGTGCTCAGGTGTCTGCTTTTCTGTGGCTGTGTACCTCCTTGCTGTAATCTATAAGCAACTTGGTTTTGTTTAGGAAGAGGTTTTTTAAAAGTCCTTGCAATCCTCCCTGGTTGTTTCCTGGATGGTTAAACGGCATACAAACATCTAAGGACTTTGCACCTTGGGCATTCTGAAGGTCCTGCATCAGATGATGCCAGGCAGGAAACATGTACAAAGAGAGCAGGATTACATACAGGATCTGAACAGTGCTCACAGCCTTGCAAGGAACAAGGCAGGCTGAGTCCTAAGGACAGCATGGGAGTAAAGAGGAAGGCATGAATCCTTGAGCACAGATTAAGTAAATAGAATTTATTTTACTTTCTGTCTTTGCGTATAATGAAACACTCAGGTCTGTTTGTTTCCCTGTCTGAAGAGTGAAAAATGATTGGAGAAATCCATAGGTTGGGAAGGATTTGTCCTATGTCTGAACTCCAGGGGTATAATGATGCAGAAAGATGCTGGATGCTGTTTGCAGTGTACTAGGTTTGCAGTATTCCCAGATCTTAAAATCCACTGCTCTGCACAGTGAAAACAAAGAAGTTAAGCTGAAATTGAGCAGTGTCCTAAATGTGACATGGAGGTCTCGGAGGAGGCTAAGTGGGTATGCAGAAAGCAGATTCAGCATCACCGATGTCAACCATGTTGTTACAGATGTCTGATCAGCGTTTTTTGCCATCGAGTTCCTTTTTGGCAGGTTTGATGACGAGCAAATGCATCGGGAAGGACAGAAGCTCAGTGTGTGCAGAAGCTCAATGCATGTAGGAGTTTGGCTAGAAGGCACTGAAGCAAAAAGAGCGAGGGAGCTGTGGCTCTTTCAGCACGTCTGGTTCTAAGGAGCTACTGCTGCTGGATGCACTGAGGATTTGAGAAGAAACAGCATTACATGCGCTCTTGCAGTTCAGGTACCGATGTTTCCCTCTCCTTCCTCTCCCCACACTGCTGCTGCCCACGGTGCCCACGCATCACAGGGAGGGGTGTGTGTTTTCCCAGGGACACTTCTTTGCTACCAGCTTCCAGACAACTCCAGAGGCTTGATCTTGCTCTCTGCTTTCCACTGATGGTGTTGTTTAGATAGCTCATATGATGAGGGATCAGGTAGTTACACGTTTCCAATCTTAAATTTGTGATCAAGAATAGAATAAAAGATATAGGGAAGCAGACTTGCTCTTTTACCCATCCCCTTTTTTGGTCTCCTAAGGACTTCATCAGAATCCGATCTCTCCCCACCTTGCACCAGGATATCTTATTCTTTAATTAGAAAAACATTTATGCACTAGCTCAGGCAATAGAACAAGGGAAGGGGGAAGAGGCCTGTCAAAGCATGTTACCAATATATTGTAGGGTTTTGTTATTTTGTCCTACTGGCTAATGTTCAGACTCTGCATTTATCGTTTTTACATCTTAAACCTTAAATTTTTGTAAGATAATCGGACTATAACATCTGATCACACTTACACGCCTGTAGTTTTAGTTTAGTTTCATGGTCATGATATTGAATCACCTTGAAACAGAGGCAAGATAGTTTGACTGCAGTAACTATTTATTTCCATGCTCAGCCAGGCTTGTGTTATTTCTCTGTGCATCTTTCATGCTGATTGTCTAATGCTTAGATTTTGGATTATTGAAATGTCTGTAGTCTTTTACCCCAAAATGCTGTTTTGGACTGTCTCCCTTCAACTATACCTTAGCACAGCTTTGGTTTGGGAAAAGCTGCGTTATGCAGAACAGTGCTGCCAGGCTGCATAATAAACTGCAAGAAGACTGAGAAATGCTGCTTATTTTTCTCTGGGGTTGCTGCTTTGTTGCTTAATTTATTAGAACTGAGGCCAGTTTTTCACCTCATGATTAGGGAGGCTGAATTCTTGACCTGGCTCGCTGCTCCCACCCTCCTGGGACACCTGGTGCTTCCAGAAAGTCTCTATCTGTTTCAAAGGTGATCAAGAGAGGTAGGCAGCAGACGGCTGCTGCCAGTGAAGTTGGTTTGTGCCACATACCACTAAACGACCTGGTTCGGTGTCTATAAATGATCTATTTGGTCTGCTGTTCATCACTTCAGTGCGATGGCTTAACTGGAGTTAAGCCTTCACTCAGCAAGGGAAGAAGGAAACACTTTTAATCAGAAGCAGGAATCATTGGGCCAGCTTGCCAAATCAGATTAGGAGAAGTTTATATGACCATTGTAAGGATTTATCATAAAGTGCCTGGCCATAGGAGACATCATTACATAAACAAGATATACCCTGATTTTTTAATTATTTTGGCCTGCAAGAGTGGAAAGCATTCGAAAGGCCAGATCCTTTGTAGTGCTGAATATCCTCAACTCCAGTTGCGCTCCTTGAAATCCAACATGCTTGGCACCTTCCTGGGAGGTTCATCTGGTAACGGCCCCATGCTGCCCTCCCTCCCAGTGAGCAGCCTCTACCACCCCAAGGATGGAAATTAAAAGAGCAACATGACTCCATTGAGAACCGCAAGACATTCCTTGTATGTGAAATTACTTCATATTCAAGATTTCTACATAGCTGTGCTGCCACTTACAGAAACATGTTTTCACAGCTTAAATGCATTAACCCCTACCAGACCTCAGGTCTCTATGTAGGATTTGACATGTCTTCAGGAGATCTTCAGGACCCGCACAGGAATCTATGTGAACTAAGCAGCAAGAAGAAGAAAAAAAAGCCACTCCTGGAAATTAAAAAATAACTGAATTTAGATCAAACACATGGAAAGTCTGGCTTTTGCCCTAAAAGGTTAATCACTATTTGGAATTTTTTGCCATGGAGATTCCTTGTGTAATTATTGAAAGGCGAGATCAAAACCCAACATCATCTTTTGAGTGCCAGTGTCATGCCTGCATAAAAACAAGCTAGATCAGCCCTAATGATATTTGCTCCCAGACGCGCTGCTGAATCTCTGGCTATGTTTGGGATAGGAAGGAATTTCCTCATGTGGTGAATTGGCAAAGCCTTGGGGTTTGTCTTGTTCTCATGCATTGCTCAAGGACCATTTTTTGGAGTCTTATTTCACATTCTTTGACTTTCTGCAGCCTTGTGATCAGAGCCGAACATTCGCCTTTTCCCATCACTGGGCCCTGTTTTGTTTCTAAAGATTTCCTCTGCTTTACCAAACAGGTATGGATGGATCTGATTTTTCTGCATTACAAAGATACTCTAGCAACTGCAAAAATAATCCAGATTATTGCCCACCTGGAAATAAGATGCAGGGAAAGGAAGAGGGCAAAGGGAATAATAAGCTGCTCAGTCAGTTACAGCCTTCAACTCCACTCTCTAGAAAACAAATGGATTGCAGGATGCTGCAGCATGCAGAAGTATGGTCAAAGCACATGTTGTATTGGGGCAGCACTACCTGTAAGGAGCAACCTCTCTGCTTTCATGTGTGACTAGATCATTGGCAGGCCTAGTATGAAGCAAAGGAAGTAATTACAAAACCTCACAGTTAATGGCAAAATTCCTTTATTATTCCCTTTCTGTTATGTTTATGAAAATAGTCTGTAGGTCTGGTAGATACTTACAGCACACTTGATTAGTCTTGTTATTTCAGGCACGTTACTTCCAGATCTTTATGGACAGCCCCAGTGCTTTCTTTTGGTGTTCTTGGTCACCTGCGTGTACTTCAGCTTTGCTTGAAGCCAACAGGAGACTTTGTGCTGGACTTACAGAGAGCAAGCTTTAACTTGGGTCAAGTAGAGCCAACAATTAGATCCAATAACAACTACTTGATCTGATGTTTCTCTAGCTGTTTTCTCTGTTCTGCGGAAGGTAAGCTTATTTTAAATAATAATCCCTGGCTTAGTATACACCT
Organism: Buteo buteo; assembly: GCF_964188355.1. Classification (NCBI taxonomy): domain Eukaryota; kingdom Metazoa; phylum Chordata; class Aves; order Accipitriformes; family Accipitridae; genus Buteo; species Buteo buteo. Next base: position 5,096,204 of record NC_134189.1, on the reverse strand, counting down.
CTGTCATGTTCAACCCCCAGGTTTTGAAACCCATCAAGACTAGACAGCTGCGTGAAGGTTGTCTTGTGAGCATGTGAGCAAACTGAAAATTGGAGCTCAAAGAGAAGGGCAAATCAAATCATTCCTCCAAAAGGGATATTCACTTCAGCATGTTGTAGCTGTAAGCAATGTTTGCAGTTTAATACCTAATTCCATTAGTTATAGTTAAACTGGTCCATTCTGAGGGTGCCAGGGGAGTTTTCCCAGACATGGCACTGCTGTCCTCCCTTCCCTATATTGCCTTGGCAGTGCACAACTGGTTTAAGATCTTCCTCATTGTTCATGGGCCGCCCCATGGATCAGAGGCTGCTGAGGATGCTCATGCGAGGCAATAGCCCCCGCGTGCATCCAGCAGGCATGACCCCAACTATGCGACCAACAAAGTGCTCATTGCTGCCATCAGCTCCACCACTACCCGACGTGCAAAGCTTAAAGGGCTCTTTGACAGGCCCCAGCCGATCGCACTGAAATCCCTTTGATTTAGCTCTGCTTTGCCCCTGTCCTTCTGCTGCTGAAATCAATAGCAAAAGTCCTTTGCCTTCAGTCGTGCTGGAGTACATGTCCTGCCTGGCCAAAAAAAGAGGAGTTAGCTGCGATGGTGCATAAAAGGCAAGTGAAAAGGCAGGGGCTACTGCTCCTTCCATTGTTATTTTATTATTGTACATCAATTATTATAACTGTTATTTCACTCCTAATTGCTGTTCATCTGAGGAACACGCATGGAACACGCTTCCTATTTGGAACTGACAGAGAAGGAGCATCTCAAAAAATCCCTGAGGATTTTTGAGATCACAAGCACTAGAAAGATAACAAAATTAGCACACATAATTCCCCTTGCCTGCTGACAAGGTTAGCAACAACTGTTCTTTCTGAGAGCTTGTTTTGTCTCCTCTACCAAAGAATTCAGATTGGCAAGTGCTAGGTCTGATTTATTATTGTTTTTCTTATGGAGAGGGTGGTGAAATTAGAAACAAATTACATGAAAACATCATAAATTATAAAGGCTGGATGCTGAGGAAAATTAATAAAAAAAACTATTTTTTTTTCTTCATCATTAACTTAAAGTGTAACCTGAAGACCATCCCTAACTGACTCCTATCTAATACATCCACCCTCTAACTTGAGTTGGAGGATGGTTTAAGCAGCTCTGCTGGGAGGTGAACGATGAAGCCCAAGCCTGGTGAAACTGCACAGCGATTAGACTGAGTGTGGTCTGTAATATGGCTGTTGGTGGCCGAGCCAAGCTGTCTGTCCTCAGACGAGTTCCTCTTGAGTTACAGTAACTCAAGCATTCTGTCTTCTAGATGCCAGCTCTCAGCTATTCCTGGAATTAAATTCTAGGCTAGTAGCATGTGTTTTAATAGAAAAACATCTATTTGATCTCCAATTTTTTCATTCTCATAAAGAAATGTTAATTTCTCTAATTTCTGTTGTTTTTTTTCCCATGCACCCCCTGCTTCTCCCACATGTTCTGGCTTGTGACAGAGGCACTTTTGTGATGAAAGAAAGTAGCACCTATTTATGGGAAGAGGCCGGCACAGTCTGGATGCTTCAGAGGATCATCTTGTAAGTAGCTTGTCTTTATTGTTTCATGGTACGAACATGAGTCGTTGTCCTTGTTAATCTGGTTGATTCAAGAGTTAGGAATGGTGTGCAATAATATTGATGGGTTATCCCCAGGGCTGCAGAATGAGAATACCCATTAGTTATATTTGAAAATCTCAGTTACTTATGTTCTCAGGAAAAGCTCCTAATTTTCTCAGCTATTTCTGTATATTCAGCATAAAAGGATTGCATAATGGGCCCAGTGACTCCCGCAACTATTGTTTACAATCTGTCAGCTAATCCTTTCTGTGAGTCAGGCGGTGCCTACTGGGTTGGGCATTTGACTGGGATTAGAAACTCATTATTATGATGATGCATATTGCAGTGCTGCCTGGAGGCCTCAGCAGGATTACGGCCACATTGTGCTAGACAGTGTGCAAACCTATAGCTTGTAGCCTATTGTTAGAGCACCTTCGCTCTAATTCTGCATTTGACCCCATTTCTCCTAGTGGCCCTTGGGTAAGACATCTAATCCTGCTCTGTTTCCATATCTTTTTGTGGGAGATGATAATTCATTTCCTACCATCAATCAATGCTTGGAACAACCTGCTTTTGGAGGAGAATGCCAGGATGATGTCACCCAAAGGCCACAGGGAAATACTGCAGCGCAAGTGGGAAATAGCAGTTCCTCTGCTCGAGTACCTCTGCCATTCAATGAAGTAGGTTTTGCAATGGGAATTTGTGCCCTTTCCAGCAGTGCTGAAGGGCACCTGAAGAATACACAAGGTGAAAAACGCAGCAAGTCTTGAGTTGCGCCAACGCTGTTTGCAGCCGTGGAGTCGCTCGCTGAGCTGGGGCACAGTAAGTGGCTTTAGAGTCTTCCTTCTCCCCTCTCTGTGCTGCACATGGCTCCTGTCCTAATGCGGGGCCCATGTGGGGTAGCAGGCAGACTGTCCTCCTCCCCCTCCTCCTTTCAGGCTGTGGTCGTTCCTGCTGCTGTTATTCCAGTTTCATGCCAAAAGAAAGCTTGCTGGGTCCAGCTACCATCACACCTTATTTGTACTCCATCTCTTCGCTGCCACGGCCACACATCCATGTCTACAGTTAACCCCGACCCTTGTCTACACCTGCCGTTCACTCACTGCCAGCTACTGCCCTACAATACTGCTCAAGCGTGAACCTTGACAGGGATAAGCTGTCTTTCCATGCCGTTTCAGGTCCGGGTGAGCTTGACTGGATTTTATCTCTCCATAGAAATGGTACCTCTTCTTGTCTGTCCTGGGCGCTTTACTGAGGTGGCCATACCAATAGCTTGGAAAAATGGGGTTGAGCCATGTCCAGATGAGCCCTTTGGGGGTTGCCTGCTGCCCCATTTCCCTTGCTGGGAAAAGTGCTGCTAAGTGAGACCATGCTGCAAGATGCTCCTAAAGAACAAAGATGTCTGAGAGATAAAGGTGACATGCATAGTAAAAACCGTGCTCCTCACAGCCATAAGTCCTTTAAGATACCTGTGTGCTTGTTTTTATGCTGAAGGCAAATGGAGCAGAGCTTAAGTTTCAGTTTAAAAGTCTGGTCATTCTAATGCTGCATCCCATATCCCTCAAAGACAGGAGCAAAGGTGGTTCTTGCTGAGAAGCTCCTGAACAGCTTCAGCTTCATCTCCCTCTTTACTAAGCCCAGATCCCTTCTCTAGAAGCTAATAACTATGTGCTGGCATCACAGCCATGGCAGGCTGGAGCTGGCACACACAGGGCTATCCTGTTTTGTGAACTTTTTTGTCTCATGGGAGATTTGCAACTTAAACCACTCACTTGGTCTGTGCCTCCTTATTTGAGACTGACCAGTCTGAATCACTTTTGATAAACTATCAGTAGGAGTCTCAAACATAGTTGAGTTCCTATCAGTTTAATTAAAGTAGATCACTGGATAGAGAAACCCTGTGAAATGCTCCCATTAAGGAGAAAGCTACACCGTAAGTGCTCCCCTGAGTAATTGCCAGAGGCTGCTATCGGCAATGGCTGATATCACAGGACACTTGAAGAGCTTAACTTGAAACTCGGACGTCAACACACACCAAAGAACAGTTGAGGCACAAGTGACTAAGGACTAATTGTGTCCTCTATATTGTGAGAGTAACTGAAAAGTAAATAGAGGAGCCACCATAAAGTGGTCTGAGACACAGGTCTGTAGGAAACTGGGCTTCATTAATTTTCTTGTACGAGGGACGGCCTGTTTGATATGGCCAAGGTTTTTAGATACTATTTTTATGCTATTATAGGCACACGGTTAGTCAGTAAAAACTAACTTTGTTAGTTAACTTTGTTAACTAAAGCCAAGTTATATTTAAAGACTTTCTTTACCTGTTCCATTCCAGCTCTGTCCTGCAGTACCTTTTGAGGATGTGGTACCATGTGAATGAGGCTAGATATGAGAAGCTGAAAAGAGACAGTGAGGAGAAGAAAGACATTTAGGGTCGGCGTGGAGTTTACTTCATGCTTCTCCTACCCTGGTGAGTTACTGGTGCTGGCCACAGTGGTACGAGCTATACCAGGCTGGCCACCTTTGGGGACTCAAATGAATTTGATAGATGTATCTTCTATCTTCTATACTTTTTGTTTTGTCTTCACAAATTACTGTTTGCAGAAACTAACCACAGATTAGATTAGTGCATCGCTCCCATGGGATGCAGACTTTAGGGTTTAGGCAATGCTCTGTGGCTAACAAGAGCCGACAAGTTTTACCTGAGTCATTCCCCTGGGTGAAACATGCCCTGCTCTGATGATGACAGGAGCGAGCTGAGCATCCTCCCAGGAGACACCAAGTGTTGACACAAGGGCAGTCGTCTCCCATTGTGATTAACCAAGCAGAACTTGCCGTGGAAGAGCCACTGAGGCAATCGATCTTACATTTATCCTAGCGGTGATATCAGGCTGCTGACAAGATTAGAAGTACGACACTTAATGTAGTCTTTGGTAGTGGGGCAAGATTTATATTCTTAGCATAAGCTGCTTAGGAAAAGCTTCTTTTACCTAGTATTTATCACTTGTTACTGATGTTTTATTACATTGATAGCCATCCCAAGAAAATGTTTTAAAGTCCCTGCCTGTTTCATACATAGGCATATTCCCTTCGATGCCAAACATACTTGAAAGAACAAGACTGGAGACAAACTGAGTTAGACCTACTTAGTTACACTGACGTAAACTTAGTGTAGCTCCCTTTTTGACCAATGCAACAGGACCTGATGTGCTTGCTGAGTCGTTGTGTTTCTTCCTATTGGCACTGATGGAAGCTGGATCCAGCATATGGTGACTGCAGATCTGTGGACGTTACTCAGGAGAAGCTTACACCGAGTCTAGCAGGACCTCTGGCTTGAGCAAGAAATGCTGAATTTGATCCTGTAGTGTAAAACATGCTGAATTTCCTCAAACATGTCTTTGGTTCACTACTTTTTTCCCCCTAGATGAGCCAAGCCAGACACATTCCTTCTAGGTGAAATAGTCTTTTGTTGTTGTTGTTCACAGGCTTCTCGGGTATACAGAAGGATAATGCAGTGTACAGCACCATCACCTAACGGTGCCTGTAATGTGCACTATGCAGAAGAGTCCCAGGGTGTTGTACAATGAAATTCTACAATAATCTTAGTAACGAAGAGCAATTAAGAGCAGCAGTTAACCTATATTTTTCTACCCTAAGTGTCAACATACACCCAGGATTGCAAATACTAGTTGGAAGTGCATCGCACTGTCCAGAGGCATAATTACAGAAAGCTGTAGTTGTCTTTATCACAAAGTTTTAATTAGCAGGACACATTAAATAACCAGCTGATACAGATCTTAATGAATCATTTATAGGCCTACATCGAAGATAATTATATGTAGCTGGTCACACATAATCACTCGCATACGCCTGGGCTTATGTGAAATGGAATATGCATCTTCTTCATGTGAAGTAAAGGTGAAAGATAGGGACGGGAAAAAACTGGGGCAACAGCCCACCTTAACCAAACAGCTTGCTCCTGGACCATTGCTGACAAGATTGGGGAGGAAATAAGAATAGCTGGCTTCAAAAGAAATCCACCCTGAGGAAAGACAGGAGCTCTGGGCTTCTGAATTGTTGGCTGGTTTGGTTTTTGGTTTTTTTAAATCAAGGTGATTGTCACAGGTGGGCACTTTATGTGGTGCTGCTCAGGAACGAGGAGAGGGCAGGCGCACACCAGGGATGAGGACGTGGTTTCTGGGGTACGCTAGGACTCTGGTGTCTGTGAGCCAGGTCGCGCTGTCCTTGCTGCAGCTCCCTGGCAGCCTAGCATGCCCTGGATGTGTCCCTTTTTTCTCCAGCCATACTGCCTGTCCTGGAGCACAGAGAGGCTGCTCCACAGCAACCACTGCAGACCCCCAGCAGCCGCGTCTCTGCCCCACCAAGGGGAGTTCCCAGCTCTGCGGTTTCACCAGCTTTCTTGCTGCTTAGTATGTCTGGATGAAAAAGTGGGAAACACGCCCAAACATCCAATTGCTCCAGGGCTAATTTTTGCTCTGTGTGCTGTTTCAGGGTCAGATTTTCACAGCATTTGTTTGTGACTGCTCCTTGATAGTAAAAAAGAAGTATACGTTGTCTATCTGGCCAAGTGAAGGAGGCATGGGAGCAGCTGGCTGTGAAAGTGTATTTGGTGTTACTGCTGATTTCTGTAGAGCTCAGTAAGTGTATGCACGTAGCATGGCTGAAGCCACGTGAACAAATAATTGTGGTGTAAGAGGTGTAACATGTGCCTCTTGCTCCCCTTTGCCTAGTAGACGCAGCCGGCCGTAGGCAGGCTGCTCTCATCGATCAGCCGTGGCGGCAGGATGGTCTGACTGACGGAGCTTCGCCCAAGAAACTTGTTTTTAGGGGAAGTCTGCCAGGCCCCGGGATGCATATGTCAGGCGCGGTGCCAGTCCTGTTTCTTTCAGCAGGTTTATCCTTCCCACCTGCTGTGCTGAGCTCCCTCGTGTACTCGCATCTCCTCTTCTCCCTGCCTGGTGTGCTGCCTTGGTATGTGTATCAGGTCCTGTAGTTTAGCCTGTATCATTCTGAGCTGTTGGTTTCTTGTCCTGTTTTTTTAGCAAGTAATACTTCAATGCCTGATTGTATGTAATACATTATGTCCAAGACCCCCCCCCCCCCCCCCCAACAAAACAAACTTCCTGCACCAGATAGACGTATTTGTCTTTCTTGCAATGTCTGACTTGGCTTACTCTGCTTAGCTGGAGCTCCAGCAGGGGCAAAGCCTGTGTTTGTCTGACTGCGAGGCAAAAGCTAGCAATAAACAAACCATTGCAAATGTGTATGTGAAAAGATTAGGAGCGAAGTATTACCAACCCATGCAATATTGTAATCCAAAGTCCTTTAAAAGCAGCATTGAATAATTTTCTCAATTATCCAGAGTCTGCTGTTAACAGGTTTCCCAGGTTCCCTAGCATCAGACGAGCTCTGCTGATCTCTGCAAAACTTCTTCCAGTTTAAGTACAGAGTCCTCCTTAAAATTAGTAAGCTTTTCAGAGTTAATATGTTAATCTCCTGATGCACCACAGCAGGCGTCTGGAATAGATCTTACTAGTCGGTTTAGGCTGTGCTTCCTTTCAGGGTGGTTAGAGGCGAGGGAGCACTTGTGGCAAGAACTGATGTGGTGCAGGGTTTGACAGCGTCTTTCCACACCTACTTGTTGCTTTTGTGGAGGAGGGAGGAGCAGAGGCTCCCAGTATGGCTCCCAGTGTGGCTTCTTGGCTTCTTCCCTGTTGCAGAGCAGGGTGCGAGCTGCTCCTCCATTTCCCCCAGCATGCCCAAGGTGGCAGAGGTTTCTTTTGCCACCTTCTCCTGGAAGAAAAGGAGAAACCTGGTGGAAGAGGTTTACATTCTCTCTCTGAGGCAGAAAATGGTTCGTATGATGTTCAACCCTCCGAGCCTGGAGGCACCTATGCAGAGGAGTGTGCCAAGTGCTCCATCTGACAGGGCAGCCGCTGGGAATGCTCGCAGCACTGTGTCTGATAGCAGCCAATGTGCTAAAGCTGACAGTCTCTCCAGAGGGATGGTTGTAATAACTTTGTACTTTGTGGCTGTCACTGTTTTTATCCTCCCAACACCCACCCTCCCGGGAGATAAGGAATTGCTGTTAGTCATTTTAAGGGGAGAAACTGAGCCACGGCATGATGAGGCCACACAGGGAGACAGTGGCAGAGCCACTCAGCTGTTAGACCCTCCTCTCCTTCCCTATCAGCTCTGCCTGATACGTGTGCCTAGGTAGGATATGGGAAAATGGCTCCTGAGTGACTGTGAAGAGTAGGAAGGAGCCAGGCAAATGGGAAGAGTAGTGCCTGCTTCCAACACCAAAACCTGCCTGAAAGCCCTCAGTACACTGAATGACGACAGATTTGCTCCAGCACCATGTTTTCAGTGGAGCAGATTTTTTCCCAGTTCTCTTGTTAGACTCTCAGTCTTGGTTTTCCAGCCACCGCCAACACTGTCTGGGCACAGGTCCATGTTTACTCTAGCTCCACAGCCAGAAATATGGTGATCTCTGCTTCATGCTAGTGTGTGGTTGTTCTGAATGCATCAAAATGCGTCATCAAGAGTCACCAGCTACATAAAGCACGGAGCTGTGGCAGGGAAATCAGAGAGTATATAGCACAACACTGAGGAGAGTAACAGCACTGGAAGCCAGAAACTTGTCCAGAAGACTCTGAGGTTTAAAATCAGTTTGTCAGAAGGCCACTTCCTAAAGTAAAGCATTTCTTTCGGAGTGCCGTCTTTTGATTTCTGAGCTGGATCAGGAGTACAATTTATTTTACAAGAGACAATGGTACTAATTACAGCCCAAGACTTTCAGAGCAGCACAGGGGACTCAACCACACATCTTCCATTAATTATCTCTTGGCCAAGTTAACTCTGCAATGATAGCACAAGTAATATGTCACAAGCTCATTTTCTGTCATTAAAATCAGCAGATATGACCCTGATCTTTGCTGGGAGCACATCTTCTCAGTAAGACGCTATTTTATCGCAGGCGCTTTTTGAAGAATGCTGTTGTAATGCCAGGTTGTGCTGAAGCAGAGCCCAGCTCCTGCTTTCTCAGACCTTCTGAAGCAGGGAAGAACTAAGAGCCTGCACTAGCCCTCTTATCAGTGCAGAGCCTGGACTAAGCGTGTCTTTGCTGACCACCTTCTCCTCCTCCTGGTACAACAAAGAATTGATCTTAGTTTCAAAAAGCTGCCATGTAGGTACAGCTGGTAGGTATTAGCACTTCAGTTGTATATTGCTGGAATGCAAATAATTTGGTGGCTGTTGTTTTACTTGCTTGACTCCTTGGTGTATATGCTTAACAAGTTTTAGAAGCAAGTATCCTGGATTCCAAATCCAACATTTTGGGCTCCATGGTGAGGCACCTTCACCCTGGGAGAGGGTGTCCTCTGCCCCTACAGCCGTGGTCTGGGGTCAGAGTATTGAACCAGGGGTTGCCACTGTTGTCCACCTTCAGAAATTGTTTCAACTTTTGATGCTCCTGTTCTCTCTCCCATTCCTCCATAGAAGCTTTGGGGGCCAAAAAGCGTCTATTTCTAGGTAATGTCCAGTGCCTACCTCTATGCATTCAGACCTAGCAGTGCATTAACCGCTAGCAATGACAACTTATGCAGCAGCTTGCTCCGCCTGCCAATTCAGTTTGTATCTGAGAAGGAAAAAGCAAAAAATTGCTCAGTTTGGAATAACCTCATAACATGTGTGAGATTGCCATTTTAAAAAGAGAGATGGAAAAACCCAGCCACTGGTATTAGCCATATCCTTCTCTTACCCTTCACGAAAAGCAGTGCCGATGAATAGACGTGTGCATCCCTCAGTCCATCTGGCTGCCCAGTGCCTCTGAAGATGGCAGCTGGGCTGAAAGTGGGAAGGAGGTAACCTGCTGAGTGAAGGTGTGCAGATAATAAATTAGCCCCTAAAAACAACAAGAAAGAAATTGCACTGTCCGAGACCAGAAGTTAAAAGGGACAGGATTACACTATGTTAAGCAGCCTCTTCTGTTTGCAATTAGCACTAGGCATCAGTAGCAACAGAGCAAGTTTTCTACCAGCTCCTGGGAGGTGCTCCAGCGGGATGGATGTGGAGACTGCGAGGCAGTGAGAAGCACCTGACCCTCAGCCTTTTAGAGGGGATTGTCCCTGTGCGGGTTTGTCCTGGCAGACATCAGCTGGAGAAGGTGCCACGTGGCTCAGGTGGAGTCTGCAATCTTGTTGGGATGCTGTGCTAATTCAGGCAGTATTAATGGCAGGATCCAGTTAGAATTTCTTTCTGTGAATATCAATGGGTTTATTATTTTTTTATTATTATTAGAATTGTCATTGAGAGAGTCTACTCTTTCCTTTACAGCAGCTATTCTAAGACTACCAGAAAGTTGACTTGGAAGATGCACTCCTTTGGGTGTGCAGGCACTGATGAGGTCCTTACCCAAGGAGAGGTTTGTGCAGACAGAACCCGGCTGAAGTCAGAGTGGCTATGTGTAAGTGTGGAGTTTCTTTCTCTCCTGGAATCACAGTAAGATCAGAGGTGGGACTGTGTGCCAGTGGCTGCAACCTAATTTCAGTTACAGGGTTGTAAATGTGCTTTGGACCTTTGCATGTATCTGTGTGGCCCAGGGGCTCTGGAGCACCTCTCTAAATTGCTGTCACAGTGTGGAGGATCTCTATCCCCGCACTCATCCACAGCTACAGGCACAGAAAAACAATCAATCTCTTGGACTGACAAAACTGCAAAAGCTAAAAGCTTCTGTTTCAAGGCCGTCAAGGAAAAATATTGCCCTTTACTTCCTCCATGTGCTACAGAACCTTTCCTAGAAGGGCTTCGTGACATGCTGCAGCAGGGCACTGGGGCTGGTTTCCCACCCTATGCCACAGGCATAAATGTGAGTGCAGGTGAGCAAAGGCTGATACATCTTAACCAAACCACCATGGATGAAGAAATAACTATTCAGCAGGAATGTCTTAAAGCAAAATACACTAAAGATTGCGATGAGGTGAAATACTGTAGCAGTGGGAACTGTATACGTTTGCAATGGGCTATATCCAGTGAACTTTACAGGAAAGTCAAGATTTCAGGAATAAGAGGAAATGTTTTTTAAGCTGATTTCTAATAAAACAAGGCTTACACAGTTGTGTTTTCTGTCTCTTTCTGCCTGCTTGTACCCTCCCTCTTCCCCTCAATAACTTTTGCCTCCATTAGGGTCACTGCCGGCTATCAAAGGCAGCGATGATCCCACCAGGTCTGTAAACACCAGCAGTGCATCTGGGGAGAAGCCTGGGGAAATGCTGCCTGTGGACAGTCAGCATTCACACAGCTCCAGGCTCTGCTAGGGCCGGTGGCCATGGCCAATGTCCCTCTGGCCGCCCCGGCAGCTGGCTGGTAGAAGCTTCCAGTGATGGTTTTCACTCTTTTCCCAGGGGAATGACCTCTGCTTTTCTCGGTTTCCTTGTGATGCAGAGACTAGTCTTCAAAGTCTGCGACATAGGCTGGTTTCACAGATGACTTCCAGGCTTATTTTAGGGTCTGTTTTAAGCCAGGAGAAATACTGGTAGAGTCTGTGGCTGGTATGGTCTCGCCTGGCTCTCATGCTCTCGGGAAGCCAGTTATCAGACGGAATTTTAATGGCTCTTACAGGCTGTATGAAAGACTAGTGATATCAGAGGGAATTCTTAAACAGTCTTGTTCCAAGCTTTACATGATGTCTTTTTTTGCCTTGCTGCAGAAATGTAAGCCCTAGTTGCGTGCTGCAAACCAGTTCAGCTGATGGATGCTCTGGGGAGATGGTGCTGGGAGAAGCTGCCTCCGTTGCTGGTTCTGCCCAAAGGATGGGTTTGCATTTGCTGCCTGTGACGATAACCTGGCTCACGGGCCTGTGAAAGGGCTGCACATCGCACTACCCCTTGTCCTCCTGGATGGAGCCATCTCTGGATTTGTGGCTTAAAAGCTGCGTGCTGGCAAGGGGAGAGAGGAAGATCGATAATCCTCAATAAGGGGATAAGTAAGACAGTGGCTTAAGGGAAAGCTCCAGAGAGCTCACAGTTACCATTAGGAGGGACAAGCAGTGATGTCTTATTGGCATATCTCATTAGAAATTGCTGGGAGCTACTGGACTGGACAGTCGCTTCAAATGCCAGCAACCCCAGGGGAGCTGGATGTAAATGTTGTAATTGATAGAAGGACGGAAGCCGCTCCACTACAAAGTGACATTTCAGATATTGTGGGAACGAATGATGTGAAACATCCTCAGCGAGATCTGTTTCCCTCAACTCTTTTGACTCCTGTCAGAGGTGCATGTTCGAGCTTTTCTCTGGGCAGATGGCTTCTGCAAATAGAACTGGCTTTGAAATACAAAGTTTTACTGAATTCATTATATGCCTTCTGACTTCAAAGCTTTGCACTTTCCTCTTTAGCTTTAAATAGAGCCACTTGGCTGCTTTCAGGCCTGTTACATTTGAGACGGGTGCTGCAGTGGATGTCACCAGTGAAGCGCAGCAGCGGTGGAAGAGTTATTCAGGGTGCACTGAGCAGCAGGGTGCCCGCCTGGGGCCGCATCTCACCTCTGCCCACATCTGGCCAGGAGGGACATATATGGGTCTCAGGGGGCTCTCCCCATTGGGGACTTTCCTGATTTTCTCATTCCTCAGCGAGAGGGACGGCTACACCAGCCTGTCCTTGCACCCCCAGCTGTTCCGGGGTGCAGGACGCTGTGCAATGAGAAGGACGGGATAGGGTGGGGATGGTGTTGGCAACAGTTGTTCTGCTCAGCTCTTCATTGAGGACTTCACAACAGGAAGCTTCTTACACAGGAGGGAGGATCTATATGAATTAATATTTAAAGAAGAGCTTTATATTGAATTTACCTTCTGGAGCATGGGGGTTTTCCACTTCAGCTTAGCAAGTAGATACCAGTGGTCAGAAGTTACTGTAAACATAAAGCTGTCATCATTACTTTGCTTTGGCTTTATGTACTTCACTTTGGTCAAAGTGATGGGTTTTGGGTTTCACATCTCATTTTTACTTTTGAGGATGTGTTGGAGGCACTCAAAGGGATACAAATTGGAGGGCTTTCTCTTTCTATCTGTTTGCTACATAAAGAGATGACATTTTGTTGGCCAAAAGTTTTCTTGGAAAGAAAATGTCACTTTGGAGACTGAAATGTCAGTTTAGTCAAATTGTTCATATGCACAAAAGGAGGGAGAAATGAGCACCCAAACTTCAAAGCAGCTGAACCAGTCCTTTCAACATGATTTGCCACACTTTATTTCAAAATCCTTCAGGTTCAGTTTGGAAGTTTGAAAGGCTCAAAGCTGAAATGTTCAGACTGTATAAAATGTTTGCTTTACCCACAAACTATTATTTTCCTTTTTTTTTTTTTTTTAGAACTGGCATCAAACTGAAATTCTATTATTTGCCCTTCTCTGGTTGCCTACAGCATCTGGGTAAGTTGGAGGCAGAACTTGCTAAACTGAAAAGCTTTTAAGCAGAAAAAGTTCTTCATTAGTACCACAGCTCTCAGCAGCTGGATCCTTTATGGATGCTCTAAAAGAGTGGTGTATTATGACTTTCAGCATTCCTCCATATACTCTTCAGCCGAGAAGCTTTTGTGGGATTTTTGTCTTATCAGCAGTACATTATAAAAGTGTCAACTCTTTCCAAACCTTTGTCATGTCATTGGAAGGACTATTCTTAATTTTAGCCCTGGAGCCTGTTTATATGTGGTTTGATCATCTGTTCCTCCTTTCATACAGATGCTATCAACATGGGCAGCAGAGCAGCCCTGTCACACAGGATTAATGGCAGAGTGTGGTGTCGCTTTTGGAGGCAAAGTAAATAAAGGTGAACAGTAATATCATACCATATGAATAAACACCGAAATTGGAATAATTTTTCTAAATATTTCAGCATCCTAAGTACAAAGTAATAACCCTGTCAGGAACAATATTCACTGCTCTCTTCTCTGGCTGTGATGGAATTAGCAGCAGCCTCCTGGGAAGAAGGCAGGTATGTCAGTGGTGGAAACCCAGTGTGCAGTTGTGTTAAAGCAAAAAGGAAACAAATCCCTTGGTCACAATACGGGGCGGAGAAACCTAATATTACTTGGAAAATCAGCACTGCTTTGAATATGGCATTTATCTTGATTTCCTTGTGAGAAGGATAATGCAAAAATGTGATATATATTTATATGTATATGTATTTGTATATCAGACAAAATGTGTTGTAGAATTTGGTAGAAGATGAAAGTTGGAGCCTGTGAAATCTAGAATTAGGGCAGGAGGATATCAAACAGTGGACAATGAGAAAAGACTTACTGAGTACTTTCTGCCTTAATACAAAATCAAGGAGGGGCAAAGCCTCAATGAAGGATGAGAGTTAAAAATATTCCAGTTCACCTCACAGAAATAGAAATAATTCTACAGCATTAGCAGGGTGGGGGGAGGTTACTCAGCTATTTTTCAAATTTGTTAAACTACTTGCCTCTAGGTTTCCATGTGCATTCATTTTTAGAGGTGCCAGCCAAAAGATGTTTGATGTTGAGAAAATTGTAAAAATCTAGCTTTTCCTAGCTGCCCCAAGGTCAGTGCTTAGAGCGTTTAAATTTTGGAAATGTCAGGTCAAGACACTTGCATAGAAAAAATAGATGCGCAATTACACTGTTTATCCTATCTACTCAAAAACATGTTGAGCCCTAGTCATCTTTGAAATAAAATCTTCCTCCACAACATATTGCTGCCCAGTAGCATGTGTCACAGAGCATATTTAAGATTTCTTCAGAAGAAGCCAAGATCAGCCACTGCCAGAAATCAGATATTCAATTAAACGGTCTCATGCTTCAAGCCAGTATGGAAAGGGTACCTCTTCATGAAAAAATTGCTGCTGTGGGAACAGCTGGGATTAAATGATTATGGAGAGAAATTTTTTACATCGCAACAAGGTCACTTGCACATATGTAAAGGTAGGATCTGAGAGGACGGCCACGAGACTGGATGCACGTGTGATGTTTCCCTTGAGTGCTCTTCTTTTCCAGCCTCCAACCGTGATCTAGTCTGACCCTGGGAAATCACAGGAGGGACCAAAAGTGGCTGTACTGAGAAGATGGCCTTGCAAGAAGCAGTTGCACTCCGACTATGGCTTTCCAAGAAGCGGCTGTTCTAGGGCTATGGCTTTGAATGTTGTCTTTGACGGCGCAGGTTTATGCCTTTGCTGCCTCTCTACCCTTCTCCTAAGCTGGCTGTGTCCACGTGTAGGGCTGTTCTACCACTGAACCATGTCACAGAGCAGGGCTCATGCCCTCCCCCTTTCCCCTTTTGCTTTCTCCACGCTATTTTTCCCACCAGCTCAGCTCCCTGGTGCCATTTGTGGTGCAGCTGGTGCCCTGGCATGGCTGGGGATTACTGGGCTGGGGCAGGGACTCACCCAAGGGAACAGAAGATTTTCTGTGCCAGTGGTTGGATGTGTGAAGCACAGGTTATTTTATTTGCCTTTGGATCTGAATTTCTTGGTTTAGGTATTGTCAAACAACTGAAGGGACTGACATTAGCTGCCTGGTTCCCATTAGCAAAGCCACTTTAAAATCTTGTTGCAATCACTTTGTTTTCTAACATGTAACTAAAGGCCTTTTTACTACTCCTTTACGTGACGGCTGCTTTCTACAGTCTGAGCCATGCAAACAGAAATCAGGCATATGCATCTTGCTGATACGGGTATTTTGAAAGCCTTTCCAAATACTTCTGCCAGTGACTGCAGAAAAGCTTTTATATCAGTAAGAACGTGTATATTGAGCTTTCTTCCAGAAGCTGTGAGAGGGCCACAATATATGCTGCTGGCTTATTTTACCAACTGAATAAATGTCATCTCTTTTTCAAATAAGAAACTTGGACTATGGCAGGAGAAGTATTTCACTGTATAAATGAGTTCTACACATCCAGAGCAGGAACTTGGTGCCTTCACTGGGCAGAGATGCTCGGATGTATGCAGACAAAGCACCCCAATTTTTTAATGTGGCAGATTTTAACTGTCCAATATCGTCCATGGTTCCCACCCCCCCTTGGATGAATTGGCTTTTTAAAGCAGCAGCTGAGACCAAGGGGAATAAGTGATATCTGGAGGGGAAAAGAAATCTTTACAAAATCTCGGGCTGAGCTTCTGATTTTGGGCCACATGACTGAAAATGTGAATCCTGGACTTTCGCCCCCCCAACCCTGTTGTTCTGGGGGATGATCAGGCTATACGCTGTTTTGCATAAGGTGATGGGTTATTGCGATAAAAAGCCTCACTGAGTTACGTAGTCCTTCTATCTGCTGGCATGTCATTGGGGTATTTTTTCCTTCATAGGATGAGAATGTACCAGGAACAACAGGACTCCTCAAGAAATGCATTATGAGGCTTAAAACCTAGTGTACAACAAAGGAAGGTATCACCTTAAAATGAAGCCTTCTGTTTGTAATTAGGAGATTAGTTAAGTGCTGTGCTCTGCAACTCTGGCAAAGCCATAGGCAGGAGCTGAAATGCCCTGGGAAGGACTGTAATAGCCACCTTGGTACTTAGGAACCAGGCTGTGGCAAGCTGCGTGTGTTCCCTGAAGTGACATGTCATGTGGACCCTGATGAGCTTGTCCTTCAAGAGAGCTACCACGCCAACCTTGCTGTGCTTGGTGAGGTTACCACAGATGTAGTGTACAGATGCTGACCCCAGGGAGTCCATCTCCTACACGCCGATCTGGATGCTCGAGCCAGTGGTGCTGTGCAGTGACTGCAGCATCCTGCGACTGCCGAGGCTGCGGAGCCAGCTTCTCCGCTGGTCTCTTTTTAGAAGAAAACCTATTCCTCTCCTTCCTCGCTGTAGGACTTTGGAAAACACAGAGTAGCGCCTACCATCCTGCAGCTCTGTGCCTGCTGGGATGGGAGCTGGGTGGTGTGGGGCCACTGCAGATGCGGGTACCCATGGCAGATGTGGGTACCCACAGCAGATGCTGGTACCCACGGCAGATGTGGGTACCCACGGCAGATGCTGGTACCCACCACCTGGCGCAAGCCTGCGGCACGCAACTGCTCTCTGCTCACCAGCGGGTAAAGCACCTCTGCTGCACACCCTTGTTAAAAAACGCATGGCTTGTGGCACCATAAGAAAGAAATCAATGCATTTCTGTTTGAGTACGGTTAAGTGTATTTTGCTTTTGTGGGTAGCTCTTCTAACGCCTTAATTGGCATCGACTGGTGACAACCGGGGTGCAGAGGGAGAGCTGGAAGCGGACGGTTTCTCAACCGCAAAGTAGCAAGTGGCTTTGGGCTGGCTTTTAGTGCTGCATAGATTTAAGCTGGTTTCTTCTGAAGCTTTCCTAGAAAAACCTTGAAATCGTTCTCCAGTTTGCCACTTTGCTAGATGGAGTACAGGAGATGTTTGTCTGAACTTGCGTGGAGGTTAGTTTGGGATGTTTCTTTCCCATTGTTAGCAAATGGGACAGTGCTTTTGTTCCCAGACAGCTTTTAATTTTTAAAGCTGATGAGTGCCTCACTTTGACATAGTGTTAAACATTTAAATGCACCGGTAGGGTGCCTTCTTCATATCAAACTCAGATGGCTCATCTGCAAAAATAACCCCAAAACCAAACTGAAAACAATTCTTTTCATATGCAGAAAACTCAGCCAAAAAAACTTACTTTCTTCCTTCTGTGATCAAAGCAGGAACTATGTAGTTTGGTTTGTGCAATGGGGTTAGATTTTTCTTCTTCCCTGTAACATAGCTTCAGTCAGTTGTCAGCCAAGAGATATGTTTGGATTTTTCATCCCCATGTGGATTTGTGGGAACACGCACTAGGAGACCAGATCAACATTGTAATAGTGCCTGCATTGATCTAACGCAGTGTTTATGTGGATTCCAGCCATCATTCATTTCTTCTCCAGCATCCAGAGGCTATAATGGATTATTTTATACAATAATCATGATAGTACTTAGCTGTTGTCTAGCATTTGCAAGGCATTTGATGAAGAAGGTCAATATAATTATCTCCATTTTACAGCTGGGAAATAAAGGCACAGAGACATGAAGTGATTTGTCCAGGTCTGTTAAGCTCCACAGCAGTGATGGGACTAGGGAGAGAATTTGGGTCCCTGGAGGCCCAGAGTAGGACTCTGGATGGCGTGTCCTGGCCCTGCCGCTAAAATGAGCCTTCTCTTTTTCACTCAGATAGGACTGTGCAGGGTCAGCCCGCTGTGGCTTTGGGATCAGTGCCCACCCGGGAGACCCATGTCCTGGGAGGGGGTACCTGCCCAAAAGCACATGGCTGCTGAAGGATACAGACCATGTGGTTTTCCAAAAAAACAATTTCTCTTTCCTTTGGTCACCGCAACAACGACGTGGAGGTGGGCGCAAAAGGGAAGTGTCTGTGTCTTCCCTCCGCCAGTTGTCTTTTATCTTTGGGAAATCCCATCACTGAGATTTGACTGGAGCCTTACTGAGGTCTGGGATATCTGCCCTGGCAGCTCCTTTCTCCACTGACTCGCTGCAGCTTCACCTCTCCTGCAGCTGGTTTCTCCGGTGGCCCAAGGAAATGGGTCTTGTCCTTCCTCACCCCCTCTCTCATCAAGTCCAAGGGGGTTTGGGGAGCCCGGCATGGCCACCTGTGACAACTCCATCCCTCCCAGCCCATCCACAGCTCCACGATGAGGTGTGAGAATACCAGGGCTTCCTAACACTGAGCTGAAATTAAGATCTGAACCTGGACGAAGGCGGTGGGCTGTCGCCAACATCGCAGAGCTTCTGTGCTTGGGGGTAACAGATTTTGCACATTGGGAGTCTGTGGAGAAGCTTATCTTACTGCCTTAAACTCCGTTGAAAAAAATCACAAAATTAGTCTTTAATAGGGCCTAAACCATCTGTGCTTACAAACTGGGCCCCACCAGCTCATGCCTATGTTGGCAGCATACCCTGAACGGCTGCTTATGGGCACTTTCCTGCAGACAAGCCCTGTCCACAGGAGACAGGAGCAGGGGCTAAGCGTGTCATTAGCTTTTCCCTTCCACAGTCCTTGCAACTACAGGATAAAACTGTGTGTGTTCTTAACCCACACCTCCTTCAAGGCCCAGGGTGGACTCCTGTCCTGTATTTACGTCCTCCTTCAGCATCCAGCAGCTGTCAAGTGTGAGCATGTCCCAGCCCCTGCTTTGGGTACTGGAAATGTTATTTTCCCTTTGCAGCTGGCATCAGCGTATACCTGGCATCAAGGTATATTAAGATATCCAACAGGGGACTCTGAAAAGAGAAAAAGTTGCTTGTTTGGAAAGGTGCTTTGGCAGATTTCTAAATGAAATACAGGTCGTTTGAGAGCTTGCAATGTGAAGCAGAAATGGCTCCCAGCCCTTCCCCCTGCTTCTGTAGTGCTTGCTTCCCGAGCCTTTAGGCATCTGCAAATGCAAGAAATAAATACTTGAAATTACAAAAATTGGAAGAGGCAATTTGGTAGCTCATATTTCTTAAAGTACATGAAACTCCAGTAGGTTGCTGGCTGGATAAAGTGGGTAAGGCATAATCCCTGTGCAGACCATAAATAGTGTGTCTACTCCGAGCAATGGCAGAGAAAGAGGAGGAGAGGGTGGAGAAAGCGGGGATTATGGATTGATTAGGGGGAGAGATTTCCCCCAAATATTTTATCATTTGCTTACGCCTTCACCGTGTGTGAAATCAGGGGTCTATAATAACTTTCTAATTCCTGAAAACACAGTCACTCAATTCAAAAGCTGCAGCGGGTTTGCAGGAGATGTCTGCTCCCGCATGGAGCCTACCGCCCTCGCAGGGCGAGTCCTCAATTTTATTAAACCGATCGTAACCTTGTGTAACCACATTCCCCAAAGTGAATAGCTGGCCTTTCCTTTCCCAGCTTGCTGCACCCTCCATTTCCGAGTCACCAGGGTACCTATGCTGGACCGCGCTGTGCCATGTCGGGGCCCCACGGGATGATGAAACAGGTGATGAAACACACCTCGTGATGGAGTTGGGAAATGTCAGTTCTCATTGCCCGGTGCTCTCTACTGTTAATCTGAAAAAAATTACTGTGAATCTTAAAAAAAAAAAAAAAAAAAGAGGTTTGTATTATTTACAATTTAATTTCTTTAATTTTTTTTTTTAATATAAACTTCTAGCAGGAATGCTCCCTTGTGTCTCCCATGTATCAAGATATAGTTTGTTGTTGAACCCGGTAGACTACAGTGATGTAATATCTCTGCAAAGAAAAGCGCTGACAGCAATGTGAGTTTTTCTGGAGTTAGTTCTTATTAGGTTTAAGGTGAGGGTTTTTTTTTTTGCTAATTTATTTATGGGCATTTCAGCAATACTTCTGGTCAGTCAAGGAATGAACAGAATGCTGTAATGTTAAAAAAAAATGGAGCTTTGATCAGTTTTTGAAAGGAACTGCGAGGAAAACATGCAAATGAAGTTGCAAGTGCTAGGACAAAGGAAAGGGAACGGCACAAGACTGCTCAGTTCCTTAAATGTTATCTTGTGCCAAAATGTCTATTTTCTTGTTTTCTTATTTTTAAGGGATGAATTATTGGAGGAAAAAAAAGCCCTTCATATTAAAATTACTTCTTTTGTGTGCTTGTCTAGTGGTTCGCCTACAAATAGAATGTTCTTACTTAATATCAGGGAATTGTATTAGTCTCTTATCTCAATTATGCTTTGCAATTGTGTAGGCCAGTGGCTCACTAATGCCTTCCCCAATTATTGCGGGGGGAAGGAGAAAAAATCCTTGCCTGCTTAAATGAGAAAGGAGTGAGGTTGGGAACTTGTATGCAAAGCCCTTTCTCCTGGACGTGGGCTGGAAGGTGGTGGTGGAAGAGCTGCTCCCTGCTAGGATGGCACCGGCTGACCCCGCAGCCTGGGGGCTCCTCGTTCCGCTGCCCAGCCACCCACGAGTCGGTGTGGTACCCAGTGAGCTCTGCAAAGCGAGGGAGGCTACAGGAGATGCTGGGAGCAGGACCTCGGCCGTGGCAGTGTGCATGGTGGGGCTGGGAGCTTGTGGTACAGAAGAGGTCTCCCACGTGGATGGCAAGGTCATTCGTCTGCAAATGCCCCCTTAAAAAAAAAAAAAAAAAAAAAAAAAGCATTAGACGGGGAAATTGAGAAAGTCTTTACCTGGGACTTTCCTTCCTTGTCAAATAGCGCCATGTGGGAATAGACTTAACTGACATCATGCTTTTTTAATAGCAGAAATGTAAGTAAGCCTTAAGTACTGGCAAGAAGCAGAGGTGTGAATGGATTTTGAGATAACCTTCTGTAGTCCTTTTTTTCCCTTCTCTTTTTAAAGGAAATCCCCATGAGTGGGGAAAGTGGAGAGCATGGCTCATGTCCTTCTCCCACCCTTCCCTTTGCAGGTTTGCCAGAGGGAAAGGTCATACTGTAGAACCTGTACCACCTAAAATTGCATGTAAAACTATGTGTGGACTACAATACCATGAAGAATCATATTTAAAGCCCCCAAATAATTCTTTTCTTTTAAAACCAGGACTGACTCTTAAATTGCAAACAAGGACTAACAAATACAACCCCCCCCCAGGAGAGAGCAGACGCACTGCGCGGCACGCCGGGGGCCGAGTGAGCGCCAGACCCAGCTTGTCACCTCCTCGCAGCATCAGGATGCAGCAAGCGTGGCTGCCTAACTGTGGGGCCAAGACACGGCAAACAGCCAACAACTCTTTGAGCAGTCCGCTCCTTGAGGAGGCAAAACCGTCACTGCCGAACCACCAAGTAGGAAGAGGATTTCAGTGGTGATAGAGAGAAGCAATTACTTTAAACGGTAGAGTAACTTAAACCATTTTTATGCTGGACATCCTCCCAAGTGAAGAGTAAAGGGCTGGCTAACCTGACAGCCACCACTGATCTCAAGCACGTTTGTTGCTTTAGATTTCACCTTTACATTGTTTTCTCATATACCCATGCATATATCCCTTATGCAGGTTTGTTGTGTCTTGGGTGGGAATGGAAATTACCACTGGCTGAACAGAGTCTTTCCTTGTCTTTGTCCTTCGGGAAGCCTGCTATTCCTGTTTCTTTTAGTTCTGATCAAAACGTAGTATGTATGTATTATCTCACTGCACGGAAAGCATGCAAACGCTCTTATGCTTTTTGGCGTGGTATAGCGAATTGTGAGAAGCACCTACATCTGCTGGCTGGGGGCTACCTGTATATGTATTATGCTTGGCTCTAGATACGCTTTTAGTAATGCCGAAGATAAAATGAGACAGAGATGCCAGTCCAGTCCACTAAAAAATGTTTGGGAGCATCTTTTTATTCTTTACATTTGTAGCAAAGAAAAGTTTAGATGTTAGGAAGGCTGTTTCAAGCAGTAAGATTACTTGGACTTGGAAACAGAGCCTCCAGGGAAGTTGTAGAATCTTCATCATGGATGGTTTTAAGAAAAGAAGAGATTAAAACCTGTCAGAATTCATGTAGAGGTTGCAGCTGATCCTTCCTTAGAACGAAGGACAAGATCCAACATCTTGTAAAGACAGTAAGTACTGCTGCGTTGGCTGGGCAGACCTCTGAACCAAGCTGCGCTTGTGAACTGGTGGTAATGTCCTTGGCTGGTGTGGGAGTAAGGGCTTAAACCAGAGGACTGCCCTGAGGGCTCTGGTCCCGTATCTTGTCTCGCACAGCCGCCAGCGACAGAGCCGTGAGGAACTGAGCAATTACAATGTGCTCCTTCCCCTGGCATAACCTCCCCATTTCTGGCAAGCAGCTGTTGAGAAACTTTCTGAGATGAAGATTGTATGTACATCATCGTGTTTAATAGTTATCAGTGGCCTTAGCCTCCAGGAATTTGTCAGATCTCTTTCTGAAATCATTTATGCTCTTGGCTTCCAAACCATACCATGGCCATGGGCTCCACAGCTTCGTTATATGTGGTGAGATTCAGTTTTGGCTGGCGGTGTCTCTGACCATCCCCAGTTAGTGACTTCTGAGAAATGCCAAGTAATCGCTCCCCTCCACGCAAGGCACGAGTCTACACATCTCTAACAGACCTCTGCTCTCAGTGCATGGGGACTGCAGGAAGAAAGTCGGGAAGGGTTTTGAGCTCAGTGGGAGGCAGGAGCTGCTGCTTTTGCACAGCAGAGGCGTAGAGCTGGGCGGCTGCCCCTGGCTAAGCAATAGCCAGCTGGAATTCAGGGGCAGCCCTTTTCCTTAGTGTCTGCAAGAGGAGCAGCTGAGCTGCTGAACCTTGCCTCTCTTTGGGGCAATAGCTCCTGCTGAGGGTCCTAATGCAGCTAGATGCTGAAAGCAGCAGGATGGGGCTGATCCGGTAAAAAAAGGGATGGTGTGGCATCCGGCTGCCGTGTGTCCTTCCCTCCCAGTCACGCTGGAGGCACCACCAGTGCCTCCCTTCCAGCTAGTGAGCCGGTGGCCTCATTGCGTCACTCATCCCCACTCCTTTCAGTGTTGTACGTGTTCGAAGAGCAACACCAGAGTCGTCTCCTGAGCCTGCTTGTCTAAACAGTTGGCAGCAGTGGCCCAGTGGCCCTGCAGGGATGATGCTACCTGATACTAGCACTCGGTTGGTTCCTTCTTTGATGGACGTCTTCTTCACAGCAGACTGTACACATGCTGCAGCCCCAAAGGCTCCTCTGCCAGGGACATGCATTTCACGCCTGCTTTACAGGTACAGGATTACAGCATTGCTTTGTAAATTAACCCCCTGTGATTAGAAACATTAGCACTCCAACTTCCCCAGCAATATAAGCAACGCCCTCATAAGGCTTGCTGCTTGTTCCTAGCAGTTGGAGATACCCCTGGGAGATCCTGCAAATGCAGCTTTTGATCTGAGCTGTTATTGCGGTGGGGCACATTGAATTTGGAATACAGAAATTGCACGGAGTGGACTGATCCTAGGTACATTCCTGTTCTGTCCCGCAGCCTGTTTGCTGTCATGTTTTTCCCTACAGCTCTCAAGAAGATGCCGTTTGTGGGCAGTTGACTGGGTGGGGAAGGAAAGAATTGCAAATTGCGGCACTTACTGCTCTCCCCATCCAAATGGCAACTTCCCATTCACTTAAATTTGCCCTGAGCACCTTTTAAAAATGTGGTTCAACTTCCCTTCTTTCAGAGTTTTTGCTGGCACTTATCATCCTGGAATGGTACTTAATCAGGCCCTGTCTGAATTCTCTGTAAGGAAAATTGATGCCCATGTCTCCAACAAGCTGAAAATTGTTACCCCCCACCCTAGCCTTTGACATATAAAGGCACTTTGTTTTCTGCAGTGGATGTTTTTGTCTAATAGGCAAATGACCCTGGCTGTAAGGCCTGCGGAGTGGGGTACAGCTGCAGACACCTGCCTTTCAGCCCAGGGCAGGAGAGGTGTGGTGCCCTTTCTGGATTAAAGCTGAGGACTGTCCCCAGAGCTCACCCCATACAGGCACCGGACGTTGCAGGGGTGTGTTTCCCTCCAAACTGTTTAATCCTATCTTTTCCCTCCGAGCTGTTTGATCCCCACTTTTCCCAGGTGGTTTCAAGAACTAAGTCACCCTGTCTCAGGAGAAATTTCAGATGTCCTTCCAAATCACACTGAAGCTCGCTTCGGGATGCAACAGCCAGGATACCCACACCTGGACAGGCAAGATCCTTCAGGCGCCGAAAGATCACCAGAGATCCAGTATGGCCATTCTGTACCGATTTGAACTTCCAGCCCTTTCAGTGAGAAGGTAATTAGTCTTCTGAAGAAGGCAATTAGTCTTCTGAATAAATGAGTCAAAAGCTCTCGCTGCCACTTTCGAAAGTTTAAACCAGCCTGGTGCTGCTGACATGCCTTTGGTGTGTCCAAGTGTCGCAATGTCTTCCGAACTGGTACTGTGACCAGGAATCAAATGGCCATGTGTGAGGTGATCTACATCTTGTCATGACTACAAAATCTCTAGTAAGGCCCAATATTTTGCTTTCCGAATTAAAACACCCCACCACCACCACCCTCTTTTGAAGTACAAACTGGCTCTGAGCTCTGAGTCAGCAATATGAATGCCTGAGTCCGTGCGCAGCCTGAGAGAACCGTCCACTTCTCATTTCTCCTGTTCATCTCAAACCATGATTAATGCTGTAGCCTAGAAATGATGTAATACCTGAAGCACCATTTTTTACAAAGGCTGATGAACGAACCACCCAGTTCACTTGTTCCATCCTCCCTGGAAGCCCACCTTGTGTCTCCGTGAAGCCCAACAAACCGTTTACTAGAAAACCTCCCAAACTTGGACTTTCCCTGAGTTTGACCTGCTGTCACCTGTGCTCAGCGCAAGCAGTTGTGGCACTTTGTGAAAGTGTAGAGACAGAGTTAGGTGAATGGCGTTTGTTAGAAAAATAACTGTCCTGAGGAGTTCGGTCCTGGTGGTGCCTTCCTTATACCAAATGGAAATGTGAATTTCAAACAGCCTCTGCACTGAAGTGCTGAAGACACCAGAGGGCTCTACTGTGAGACGTACAGCTGGATCGCCACAAAGTCCATAGGATTTTGCTCTAAAGATACGGTCTCATTTTTGATGATCCCCCCACCCAAAGACTAGCTCCTGCCGGCAGCGTGCCCTCACCTTCTTACTTGCAGCACGACAGTGGCTCTAGTTGAGGTTCCTCCTGTCCTCAGCTCTGCTATTTTTTATCAGGATATGGTGGTGTTTAGGATTTCTGTGGAAACCTATTGTGCATAGTGCATCTTGTGGATGGATCAAGGCTATGCTGAGAAACCAGTTTCTGACAGCACTTGACTTCATTTGGAAGGCAACCCCCTCTCCGTGTTTTCAGTGGTGTCATAGTTTTCCCCAACCTGTTTGACAAATGAGTCTACCTGTAGTTGCGTTCGTGCCTTTCCTGTAGGAAGTTTATGTTGAAGGATCGCCAGGCTTCGCTCGCTTGGACAGGGAAATCTCTTACATGACTCGCCTTGTCTGCTCAAGAATTTTGGCCGCCTCTGTTGGCATGATAAAGAAATGTGTTTGCTAGGCTTTTATCCTTAAAGGGATAGAATTTTGCTGGTATTTTACACTTAAAAGGATATAACATTTCTTCAAAACCAGAATGCACAAGCACATACATTCTCAGTCTGTTGCCTGGGATATTAGCCGGGCAACTCATAATAACGCTAAAGCCTAGCAATGTAAGATTAAAATACATTAGTTGGGGATAAATTGTCTGTATATTGCACAAGAAATCTTAATGTGCGTAGGAAACGCACCGTAAGCCCAATACCAGTCTTGCTTGGCAAAGCCTTTGTGACACTCAGGGCGTTAATTTCGAGAACATCCGAGGGCTTTATTGTACTTGTTTTAATCATTTGGAAACTGCTCTTCCTGACTCGAGTGATGCCTCGTATTCTTGGGTGGCAGTTTCTGCTCGGTTTCAAAACATCTTGACATGCTCTTTGTGTGTGTGCCTGCGCTCCCTCTCATCTGTTTACAGCAACATCAGGAAACCGCTGGTGCGAAGAAACCAGTGAGGGCCAGAGCGGGACTCCAGTTCGTGGAATGCTGGTGGCGGATGTCACAGACAACCCTCACACCTTGCCGTTCCCAGCCGGGAGGGACAGCGGACACGGTAGGCCCCACTCCTCCCCCCCCGAGGCTCGCCCCGCACCCGCCCGCCAGCGGTACCCTGGGCCAGCGCCGGATTAACGCGTCTTCGTCTCGCAGCGCGCAAAATCCGCGCCTTCGGGACGGGACGGCGGGGGTCCCGCCCGGGGTGGGGGGACACGGGACGCGACCCCGCGGGACCGGGACGGGACGGGGACGGCGGCGGCCGCGGAGCAGCGCGGGGCGGGACCGCTCCCCCCCCCCCCCCCGCCGCCCCTCGGCTGCGCGGTGCGGTGCCGCGCTTCGCGCCCCGCGGAGGCGAGGGAGGGGCGGGGCCGCCAGTGGCAGAGCGCCGCCCCGTTGGCCGCCGGCCGCGGCGCTTTGCATATCCCCGCCCCTCCCGTGCAGCCCCATTGGACGCGAGACGGAGGTGCTTTGCATAGCCCCGCCCTTCCCTCCCTCCCTCCCCGCGCCGCCTGGCCGGCGCTGCGCTGCGGTGCGGTGTCGGGCCGGCGGCGCGGCGCAGTGCAGGAGCCGGAGCCGGACCGGGAGCGCGGCCGCGGCCGGGCGCGGGCAGCACCGCCGCTTCGCTGGCGTCTGGCGGAGCGGGGCGGCGGCACCAGCAGCAGCAGACTGCGGCCGGCGGGTCTCGCCGCGCCCCCTCGCTGTTCTCTCCCTCCCTCCCCCCCCGCCCGGGTCCCGCGGGTGCAGCATGAAGTGCAGCGATGGCCCGGAGAGGTAAGACGGCGGTGAGGACGCTGGAAGACCTGACGCTGGACTCCGGGTATGGTGGCGCGGCGGACTCGGTGCGCTCCTCCAACTTGTCGCTGTGCTGCTCGGATTCGCACCCCGCGTACCCCTATGGAGGAAGCTGCTGGCCGCACCTAACTGACTCCATGCACAGTCGGCACAACAGCTTCGACACCGTCAACACCGTCCTAGCGGAAGACTCCGAGGTGCTGGACTGCGCGGGGCAGCAGTGCTCTCGGCTCCTGCCCGACCTTGAGGAGGTCCCCTGGAGCCTGGAGGAGGTGGAGGCGCTGCTGCTGCCGCCGCCGCCGCCGCCGCGCCGGGAGCCGCGGGCGCCGGGCACCGCCGTCGCCGCCGCCGCCAGCCCCGGGAGCCGGGATGCGGCGGCGCGGCTCTCGACGCTGGTGAGCCGGGCGCTGGTGCGCATCGCCCGGGAAGCGCAGCGGCTGAGCCTCCGCTTCGCCAAGTGCACTAAGCACGAGGTGAGGAGCGCCATGGAGATCGTCCTGGGCTGGACGCTGGCCGCCCGCTGCACGGCGGCCGCCCTCGGCGCCCTCTCCCTCTACAACATGAGCGGCAGCGGCGGCGACCGCTTCAGCCGCGGCAAATCGGCCCGCTGCGGGCTGGCCTTCTCCGTGGGCAAGTTCTACCGCTGGATGGTGGACAGCCGCGTGGCCCTGCGCATCCACGAGCACGCCGCCATCTACCTCACCGCCGGCACCGAGAGCCTTTTCCGCGACATCCACGCAAGGGTGCTGGCCGGCCCCGCCGCCCCGCTCCCGCCGCCCGGTCGCCCCCCGACCGCCGCCGCCGCCGGTGGCCCGGCCGAGAAGGAGAAGGAGAAAGAAGGCGGCGAGGCGCCCCGCTTCACCCTGGAGGCGTTGGAGCAGACGGTCAACAACGACCCCGAGCTCTGGGGTTTGCTTCAGCCCTACCAGCACCTCATCTGCGGCAAGAACGCCAGCGGTGAGTACGGCCGCCCACCACCTGTTGCGCCGGGGCGGGGACCCCCCCTTCTGTCTGTCCGTCCGTCTGTCCGTCCGTCCTTCCCTCCGGGTGCCGGCCGGGCCGCGGCACCTGCCGCCGGGAAGGGAGGAGGGGGCAGCGCCGGGGGTTTTTGCCCCTTCCCGGTGGTGCCCGGCCCGGAGAGCGGGGAGGGAACTGCCGAGCATCCCCGGCTGGGTCTGCCCTGGGGGGTGCAGGGGTGTCGGCGAGGGCTGGGTGATACAGACGGCGTTCGGAGCTTCAATTTTCCACAGGAAATGGCAGAAGCGCAGCTGAAGCGCTCGCAAGCGAGAGCAAACTTTGTTACATATGCAGTGGTTTGGCCAGAGATTGCGTGGTTGGCGCTGAAATGCAGTCTTTCTGGACAGATTTCATTCATGTTGCTGCTTGTTTACCCGGAGCTTGACACAGATGCAACACGGTGATGCATCAGCTTCCTGGGGATTGTTATTTTTTTTTTCTCTTCCTTGCTTTTTTAAACGGAGAGTCCAATATTTTTAATGAGTACAGCAGGATCCCAAAGTTGACGTTTCTTATTTCAGCTCCCTCTGTTTGCCAGGGAAGGGAAAATGGAACGAGCCGCGTCTCGGGGAGCCGGAGTTGCAATCGGGTGGTTTTCTCCTGCCTTCTCCTAAGCGTGCACAGGCACATGCGAACACTTTTATTAAGCTTACATACAAAATACCTGTCAAGCTGAGATGCAAATATTGAGGGGGGGGGGAGGCGGAACTGGGAGAACAAGGATAACTGGAAGCCTAGATCAGGTCTACAGATAAGCCCTGTTAAGTTGTTATAGCCATAGAGGATGCATTACAGCTAATTATCTATTGTGTTAAGACACCTTCTCTCCCATAAGAGACCCAGAGGAGGTTGCCAAGCAGGAGCAAAAGAAAGGGCCAAATCCTCCTCCCCGGTGTAAAGAGATGCGGCTCCGTTCTGTTCCTCTGGCGGTTTTGCTCCAGCCCTGGATGTCCTCCCCAGAGGCTCCGCTGAACCTCCCCTCGAAATGCATCTGCTGTCGGGGCATGTGTTGCAGGACCCTTGCGCTTTATTCTAGCGCTGTTGCAGGCAGGCATGTCTTCCCCAGGAGTGCCACCGTTGTTTTTTTCCTCGAGTCCTGGTACTGTGCCTGTAGGTTTCAGATGGCACTGTGTTGCGTTTCTGACATTGCAGCACTGGCTGTGCAGGCTCCTACTGAGCCTTTCATTTTGTTTTGCGGCTCTCTCCTAACTCCCTCTGTATCAGCTTGGGGGATTTAAATGAACTTCATTCTGACCCTCATTTATCTCCTTTCCAGGGACACGATTCAGAGTGTTCGTCTCCATTTTGTTGTAGCTTTACCTGGCGCAAATCTCCTTGGTAGCTCACTCCTGACTCGAGCAAATGGCATTTTTCTGAGATGTTTGAATCAGACCCTAGCAAGTTGTCCATTTTGTTTTGCCTCTCTCCCTGTGTCATTATGCCTTCTATACAAATGACTGTAACGTTGGTTTGCTTTTTAGCATCTTGTAATACGTAGTCTGGCATCCTGTTATATATGTTCAGAGTTACAGGTGCAAACAAGAGTCAGGCCTTCTTGTAATAAAAGCCATTTTTTATTGCTGTTTACATTTATTTAGATTTAATCCATGGACGCGTTGCATGCTTTTAAGTACTTTCATGGCAACTAAAACAGCCATTATAAACCATTAAACACATCAGCCTGTTTCTTCACCAGTGAGATATGTATCTGTTTATACAGTACTCACCATTTTGATGTCTGAGTGCTCCATGGTTGGTTGCAAATGTTTCCTTCTCAGGCACTTGAAAGGGGGGGAGATCTGATGTGAGAGATTATTTAACGTGCTCGAAACTATTTGGGCAATCTGTGGTAGGAGGCTAGGACTGCTGGAAGCTACGTCTCTATGTAGTGGCACAACCACAAGTTCATCCTTCCTCTGTACTCAGTGCTTGAAACACCGTGATAAAGCAACTTAACAGGTAGTAGACTTCTCCTCACATCTCTCTGCACTACTCCAGGAGAAGAGACAAGTCTTGTAGTCTGGAGTTTCAATAAATCGGGGTGCTATTCCCCAGCTGGGTGGCACGTGGACACACAGGCACTGAAATCGGTGGGTTTGGTCCATCAGACGTGGATGAGCAGTGGTGGCAGGGTCCTTTCTGGAGGTACCATGGCAATATGGTTTGAGTGAAGCGGAGAGAAAGGAAAGCAGCGCAAAAGCAGACCCCCTAGCAGTACCTCATCTGCAGGCATTTTTTGGGGGGCGAGAGATGGTGTCTCTCTGGCAGGCAAAATGCCACACCTTTAAAAATTTTCCAGGCTAAATTCAACACCTTAAATTCTATCTGGACAGTGAAACAGGGAACCCTTGAAGATCATGGGACGCAAGTATGCGAGGAACATGAGTTTGTGCGTGATGTAGTCCGAGATTGCTCTAATATCGTTTGTGACCACGAGTGTTGGGGAAGATGGTCTGAGGATCTGCAAGACACAAACCAGCCTTTCAGGGCTTCCCCGTCAGCTGTGCAGAACGTTTAGTGGTTTCAGCTGAGGTTTTTTTAGCCTGGTGTCATACCCAGTCATCTTGGAAGCTGCTGAATAAGATCAGTATGCAAGATAACCTTCTCCTTCCTATAAATGATGGTCATGTGTCTTCAGACAAAAGGTGTCTGGGCCGGTTCTTTCGGTGGGCGCTTCAGCCTGCTGGGCTTGTCTCGGGTATGTCTGGCCTGAACTCGGAGAGCTGCCTCGACAGGAGCCCCGCTCTCCAACAGGTGCCCGCTCATTCCTCGTGCGGGGTTGAAGGCATGTGGATGAAGGCGGTGGCAGTCCTTGGTGGCCTGCTGCCTGCAACGCACATCTCCTTGATAAGCCTTTTAATAACCCCTTGTGTGGGATGCGGGTAGGGATGACAAAGGAGCAGCAGGCAGTGGCGTCGGGAGCAAGTTGCTGGAGTACGCCAGCAGCTGCTGGCATCTTGGCTGAGCTTATCCCAGTTACTATATCAGAAAGAATAGACCTTAAAAGCACTCTGAGGTAGTAATATTTTTTTTTTCCCCCCTGCACAACCAGAATTTTAATGTCATGGTTGAATGAAAATTAAAAACTTTACGTTTGGGATTTCATTGGCGCTCAAATGTTTCAATTACGAGCTCCGTCTGAACAGCACAGTACACATTTTACATCCTATAACAGTCGCGCCGAGTGTTATTTCCCTTGAAATAGTGGGAGCAAAATATTGTGTACTCAATGAAAGGCAGTAAAAGCTGGCACCTCTGTGGTTTAAGCGATATTATTTTCGTTTCTTTATTGCTCATCAAACCCCTACTTTTAGGCCAGATCTGAGAGCTGCTTTGAGATGACTGGGAAGTTTCCCCAGGTCTTGGATCCAGCGCAAATCACAGGAGTAAGTCCACGTATTCCATTTTCACAGGGGATGCCTGGATGGCAGGTCCAAGGAGCTCAAAGTCACCTATGCTGTATTATAAAGGTTCTCTTTTACCATGTGGAGGAATTGGACAACACTTAGATTAATCAAGAGTTTAGAAAATGTTTTTTTTTCTGTTTCAGTCGGGGGGGGGGGGGTGTCTCCTTATCTTACGTGGCAGGACTCATGGTGGGAAGGGCAGAGGCCACGAGGGAGACAGCCAGAGGAGATTTCTGCGGAGCAGCCGGCGTGCGCAACTCTGCCTTGTCTGTTTGTGTACAGCTACTAAAAATAGTTATTTGGAACCCAACTGTGTCTCTGTGGTTTCTTCCTATTCTTAATATTATTTAGAGAGGAAGACACAACAACTAGGAAGAAACCCAGGATTAGGTCAGGCTTGGCTGACACGTGTCAGCTAACCTCAGTTTAACCTCAGCCTCTTCTCCTGATCCAGGCAAACTAGAGGGACTCCAAGCAAATGAGCACTACCAATATATTAGCACAGCTTAACCAAATCAGTTAATGCTTTTAAGTTCTGATACATATGTATATATACATGTGTGTTTATAGAGCCCATACCCTTCCTTTACTGGCGAGCATACTGTTATCTGTTTGTTACTTCTCTGCTTTCTATGGTAATTGAACCATTCAAGATGCTATTACAGCTTTAGGAGCAACATAAAAATCAATCTAAAACTTATTTCAGCTAGGATGATCGAGGAATATTTGGGCACAAAATGGAATTTCATGCCTTTTTCCTGGGCTTTTTTTAACTGCAGTTTCAAGAACATCCTTTCCCCACCCCCATTATATTTCAATCGTATTTTTCGCTGGTAAAAAAAAATTTCGAATACAGTTTGAAGTTGCACCTGTATGTTACACTTGGAGGTCTTTGCTGTTACGTTTTTTCCCATCTGCTCCTGGGCGCTTGAGTCCGTTGCCTGGAGGTTGACGTGAGTAGTGGTGCAACAAATGATGTGTATTTTTGCCCAATTCTCTTAACCTGACAACCTCCCAAGCAAACTTCCACAGCCTCTCTGAACAAGTTGTGAATTTGTCCCCTCTCCGAATGGGAGGGAGAGTCGCCTGTCCAAAGGTTGTGCCTGATCGTGGCTTGTGGCCACCAGCGCTGGTGGGAGCTGGGATGGCAATGGGGAAACCATGCTCCTTCCCTGGAATGGGGTGGGTTGCTTCAATACCCGGTGTTGGCAGGAGCGGGACAGACGGACGCTCCACGTGTGTGTGCGGGTCGCAGACCTCTGTTGCCTTGTGAGGGTTGAGAAAGAGCGATGATGGGTCTGGGAAGTAGAGACCCAGTAGAAGGTTGTGGTTTGACTGACTGGCTGATGAAGGTTTGTTTCCCCCTGGACATTTTTATTCATATAATTTGTTTCAGTTATGAGTATAACGGGAAAAAAAAATCCCAGAAATACCAGAATAATCATAAAGCTGATGTATGCCAATATGATTATTCCCTTTTTCACGTTGGAAAGTACCTTAATAGCAGTTACAGCCATGGCCACGCTAGGGAGTTTTAGGGGTGCAGCTACACCGCTTGGTTCCTGATGTAAACGAGGCTTTGGAAGGATGATTGGGAAATATGATTGTATATACAAGGGGCGTGTTAGGGGAATAACAGCATAATTATAGCAGTATATTGGGTTCCCGACTTTTTCGCTGAACGCCAACAGGCTTCATGTAGCCTTTCAGCCCTCCCGTGAGCTGACACAAGGTGCAGGTGAGCATTAAGGACAACTTTGCGCCTTTCCCTAACGCTACTGCAGATGATATCTCTTTCGTAGCTGCCCAAAGTTACTTTGAGTGAAAAAGGCACCATGGTTAATATGTTGGCGTTTGGGTAGTACGTATCAAACCAAGCTGTTGGTTATCAGTCAGAAATCTCCCACGTTGTCCGGGGTAAATACCCAGTGATGCACCAGCTTGGGGACACCTGCAGCCTGAGCCTTTTCTCCCTTGTCCTGGACAGGGACCAAGTTCTCCTCTCTCAGAAGTTAGAGGAAAGCTTTATGGTCTTCCCCCCACCTTACCCCTGGTGAAGGTGTGAAAGGAGAAAGCTGCGCTTGATTAGATGACACCAGAGAAGAGAGCTGTTTCCTGGAGCGTGTGGGTGCCGGGAATTAAATCATCCGCCCAGAGTAATTTCCTCTGGCCAACGCGTAGTGCAAAAAGAGCAGGGGCTCCTTTCAGACGCCTCACCGAAACTAGCAGCTTCCACCCAAAATAGCTCTGCTGCTGGCCCAGTAGAGGCTGTACAGAAAAAGCAAGGAGTGGATGGATGAGGGAGTTCATCGCCGGGACGTGTGCTCTCGCTGTGGGGATGAGGAGCAGCAGCGCTGCCGCCATTTGCGTCCCTGAGCAGGTTGGCTTTCTGCGCGCTCGCAGGGGCCGAGGCGGATGCTTGGAGCCCGGTGGACGGCGGACTGCTCCTGTTATCTCCTTTAACACCAACTATTAGCATTAGCTGCTGGGCAGAGAAATGAGCAGCTGCTCGGCATTGTGGGCTGATTTTTTTTTTTCCCAATGCTTTCGTCTCCCAGATCTCCTGTATGATCTTCATGGCGTGCATCATTGCCTGCTCACTTTTCCAGTCTCCTCCCAGTTTCAAGGCTTTGCTGCTGCCTCTCTCAGTCTCCCAGGCTGGGCTGTCATGTCAGTCCTGCCAGTCCCTCTGTCCCAGTGCTCCCACCTGTGGCTCTGTCTGTAGGGTGTTTTCCTTTGCCCCAGGCGTAGGAGGCTTCAGTAAGGTGTAAGGAAAATTAGGGACTTTTTTCTTCCTCTGCTCTTGTCCTTGTTTTCTTCCTGACCAAAAGCAACTTAACTGCACCAGCTCCGTGTAAATCTGTAATTATAATTGTTATGGACCTGCTAAGTATTTTAAAGATTTTAAAGGACATACAGATGGAGTCAAAATTTTCCCAGAGCTTGTGTGGCCAGCTTAACCTCTGGTTACTTCGCCAGAGGTGTTCAGTTGGACAGCCTGAAAAAAACACAGACATTGGAGGACTACGCCAGCCAAATGTGGCTCTTGATCTGTCCTTGCTTTCAGGGATTTCCTACAACAAAAGGTTTCTATCAGTGGGCTCAGCGTGGCCACATTTGTCTGTCAGCACATAAGCTTCCCATTTTCCCAGAAGGTAATACAGCAATCCTGCTATTGTAGGCTGTGAGGAGATACAATCTGGTGGTCAGTCACTCCTTTTGCTTTCCATAAAGCTGCATCTTTCTCCTGTAAAAACAGAAGAGAGGCGGCCACTGATCAGGTGAAATGAGTGGGTAAGAAGGCAGCTGTGGGCTCGTTTTGATGGCAGGAGTGAGGGGTAATGTTTCTGGGAGCAGCTGAAGAACAAGGAGACGTTGTCGGTGTGGATCAGTTCAGCAGCATGGATGGGGTACAGGCACTTACGCCGATACCTTGCTGAGGCTGCAGAGGCTTGTCTTGGTTATTTTAATTAATTTAACCTGTTACACTGAACTGATGCTTTTGAATCATCACACTCCCTTACCATGGCAGTTTGTGGGTGAGGAAGAAGTTGTACATCGTGGCTCATGGGCCGAGACCATTTTCTTGGGCTCCTTTCAAGCGGTGCCTATCATCTTGATGGTATTTTATTCTCTTCCTTGATTCCTACACTCGGTTCATAGTAAGCAGTACCTTTTTTTGGTGTAATTGTTCCAGGAGGTATCATAATATGGTACTGTAAGAGGGCTGTTGGCATCCTGCAGTAAATACATGGACCAGCTTGGGGGCTGAGGAGGTGCTTGGGACACTTGCATTTTACCACAGGGATTCTCTTGGCTCATCACTGATAGGGAAAAGAAATTGGCTTTGACTTGATTTAGAGTTAAACGATACCAGATTGGTAATAGGGAACAGGGAGAAAATTAGACCACTTGTACCCACAGTCCTCAGGACAGGTGATTATGCCCCTGCTGAACTGAGCTGGCAGAGATGGGGAAGGACTTGTTCACCCCGGTCGGTTCCAGGCCATTTAAAAGCACCGTGTTAAGTGGCATCCTACTTGTTGAAAGACTGTGGTCTGGGCGGCTGTCACGCAGACCTGGTGTAAATCTACGTGCGTGGTGGTGCGTGGGTGACTGTCCATGAGCGTAACAGATCCGCTTGGTGGGAACTTTGCTGGCGTGATGCTTGGGGACGGGGCTCTTCCTACCGTTGCGCTTAAGGCAGTAATGGATGTTGATACTGGGATCTTTCAAAAGATGGGTGGAAGCATAAGAGATGGGTATAAGCTCTTTTTCCGCGGTGGTGTAAGGCAGCTGAAAGCGAAAGTGCAGGGAGGGATCAGCGCTGCGGGATGCGTGGGAGGCGGGATGCTCGCCAGGAGATAGAAGTGCACGGAGGCGTTGCAGCCGAGCCGGGAGGGACAGGTAATACCTTTGGGTCAGCAAATTTGCAGCGTGCTCCCAGAGCCCTTGCGTGGATAGATCTTGCTCATGCGAACAGCTCATGGGCTTCACGCAGCCGTTAAGGTCCTGGGACAGGCTCGTGAGTGAGCAGGCGAACAGGAACCCCCGAGAAGATTAGAGAAGAGGCCTCTTCAAGGACCGGATTTCTGTCCTCGAGTGCTGTGGAGTAGCATCTGGACCTGTGAGAGTCTGAGGCTTTAAAATTAATAAAAACACCCTGCTTTTAAATTGCACTGCTATGAAATATTGCTCCCAGGTGGGGGAATTGAACAGGGCCGGGGTTGCAGCAGAGGTATGGTGAATGCATTTGCATTTTCAAGACAGTCAAATTATTGGAGGAAACTTTGCATCCTGCAGCGTTTCGCAGTTTCTCTGGCCCCATGATAGTCTTGGATAAACACTGCTGGGCTGTAGTGCCTTTGCTAATATATTGTGTTTGGCTGTGAACAAGGAGCTAAAGTTGGGGAAGGTCGTTTTTAACTTGCAGAGGGCTGAGCGAGCCTTGCGAGCCCCTCTCCGGGATGTTATCCAGTGGGGATTTGGAAAAAAAGAGGTTGTGGGGCTGTGGGCTGTATCCACTCCCCAGGCTGCAGGTCCTTCACCCCAGGAGAAGCATCTTTGCTTCTCTGTCACCTGAAAGCAGAGGACGTGGCTGGTAGCAAGGGAAGCTGCCACTGGCGAGGTGGGCCAGCTGCCCCGGGACTGACGCTGGACTCCAGCCCTTTGGTGGGAAGTGCTGCCAACAGAAAGGAGAGAGATTGCAGGGGTTGGAGTCGTTTCGGGTACCCACTGAGATGCTTTTTGTGGAGGATGCTGAGAAGATTTTTTGTAATACAGGGGCATTTTTTTTTGCATGCCAGCATATCACAGAAGTTAGTTTCACTGAATCGTTCACTGGAAGTCTGGGTAGGTAGATTATTTTGCTCTGGGTTGCAATATAGTGAACAAAATTGCTAGGAGCTAGATGAAGGTACCTCTGACTCTGTGATGTTTATAAAATAAGGGTGGCAAAACTCAATACTTCAGAAAAATTATCCTTGTGGTACTGATGTTATTTCACTTCTCTAGTGTACCTTTTGTGTGGAGTGATGTATGATACAAGGTGTTCCAAAGGTATTGCTAAACCCAATCCTGTAGTCCTTGCCTGGGCAACATTCCCACTGATTTTGGTGGCGAGGGCAGCCCGTCAAATACCAGGACGAACTCTCACATTTGGTAACAAATTAAAGAAACTCCTCAGTCAAAGCTGTAGGCCCAGATTTAGTTTTGCTAAAAATAAGCTTTTTCAAAACTAGAGGTCAGTATCGGTACCTCACTGCAGGTATTTATTCCTAAGTTGAAAGTTTTTTTCTTTTCATTGTTTTACTGATTCATAGTGTTCAGCTTCAAGACCCCTCAGCGCAGCCTGTAAGCCCTCACACTAACTGGCTAGCCTATTTCCGCTGGCCCACATAAGAAGAATCCTAAAAATAGTCCAGAAGCGTATGTTTTCAAAAGTGAATTAGATTTTTAAAATAAGAGCTTCAGTTTAATTATCTGGCATGCTCTCAGTAAGGAGGAGGGGTTTCAAAATACGCAATTCCTTTAACATGGAAAAAACCTCCAACCCCAAACAAGCTGTCTCTCAGTAACTAGGACCTGCTGCTGCTTTGTTAATAGTTCTTCGTTATGCCACCGTGCTCACAAAAAAATTGCCTTGTGCATCAGATGGTTTTGGATAGTGAAAACAGTTTGCGAGCTGAGTGAATGCAGGGGCAGACACCAGCAACGTGCAGGCTATTTTTAATGAAAAATTCCCGCCTGTGTGAATGCATGTGATGCCTTGCCTTCCATCTTAAAGAGCACGTTTGGTGAACGACAGGTAAGACAAGCAGGAGTAATTTCAACTATTTTACAGGTTTAAATGTAGGAATGAGATAAACACCTGTCTAATGCAAAGGTTGCTGAACTTATGTAGCAATGTTCTCACAGCTGAAAGCTGGGAGCCAAGGTAGGTAAGTCAGCGACGCTGTCTGTCTGACATACATCAGCAGTTAAACTGTGGTGGCTGAATGTTTCTAAAGCAAGATTAAATACAACGAGAGAAAGATACCCTAGCCAAAGCTTATTCCCCCTTAAGCATACAGATAATCTAATTGATTTTCAGGAAAGATATGGGCTGTCACCTCTCTTCAGCACATAGAAACTGCATATGCGTGGGATAATTGGCAGGTTTTATAAGGAGACCTGTGGTGATGGGAGCCATCAAACCGCCACAGCAGATGGGGATGCTGATGTCTGCCGGCTCTGCCTCCTCACCGTTGACCAGGGGTGTCACGGGGAGAGAAGGGCTCGAGACGGAGCTTGGGGTTGTGGAGAGACTCGGCAGTTATCAGATGGGTGGGAAAACACCGCCTTATCAGGGCTGGTGAGGTTCTATCGAGACACCTTTAATTACAGACTGTGTCGGTGTGAGGCTGGAGCTGGTGAGTCACAAAGCGTTTTCTAAGGTTTTGGGCTGGCACTCGATGCTCAGGCGTTGGCCGCTATCGTGGGTGACTCCTCTTTCTTTCGGAGCGAGGAGGCGCAGCTGTGGCAGGGTTTTCCTTTGGAAAGGACCCTGCTGCCCTTACTCCTGCCTTTGTCACCTGGAGATTAGATGGCTGGGATTTGCCCAACCTAGGGCTATGCTTTGGGACTTGCTGGGAGTTTACCTGGAACGCTGCTGCCTGCTTAATAGCTGCTTCTCATGCAAACAGTGCAAACACACCCAAACTACAAAACTGGCTACAAAGCTAGTTGCTGAGCAGAGTTAGACCTGTACTGTCAAAAGGAGCTGCGAGGCCCATGGGCAGCTTGTGCAATCCGTGTTGCATACTCCCGACAGTGCTGCTGAGACATCCCTGGTTGGAGTGAGAAAGTGTTGTGGGCACACTGGGGTCTTTAGGGGTGGGATTCACACCGTTCGTGGTCTGGTAGGGTCTCGAGTTGGATGCGCCCCTGGGAAAACATCCATTTTTGGGGGTAAGGACAGCGTTTAAGGGAAGAGATGTTGAGAAAACGAGGACTTCTTAGTTTACTTCTCCCCTTGACTGTGGCTTGAGGAGCATCACGGGGACGAGTTCTGATCTTGTTCCCTGTGAAGGCTCGCAGTGCTGCTGGCATTGCACTGATAGACTGAAATAGTTGTTGATATTTAAACACACGAGTGTTGGCTGTGGCATAAGGAAAAATGAGAACAATTCAGCACCCCCATAAAACATCCTCTGAGCCTGGAGTAATTAGTTCAGTTTCAGTAGCCTCATTTCCAGAAAGAGAAAGAATAGAGCAAATAGCAGAAAAGATAATGAAAGTCGGGGGGCCCAAGGGGAATGTTTTGGTACGGCGATAGTCAACCGGAGTGGCGTTATTTGGTCCAGAAGGAAGGCACCCAGGGGAAGCTGGGATTGCACTGTGCAAGAGAGTGAGAGGCAAAGTGGAAACTGATCAGCCGCCTAATTTTTTTGCAGACAGCCAGGATGCGAGAAGATTAAATGAAACCGAAAGAGAGTAAATTTAAAATAACTCTGAAGAGCCCTTTCCTTTTTGCAATGTACTGGGGGTTTGTGGAGCTGAATACTGCAGGGAGTGACTGGGAAACAATGTGCTGGGGTTATGCACATGAAGGAGACTGTTTCTAAAGATTATATTAATATTCTGTTTTATATTAATAATTGCAGAGGAAGTACTGTTTCATATTTTAGGCCAAGCTTCGCTTGGACAGCCTTCCCAGGCATTGCACAAGACGTGGCGGGCGTTCCTGGCCTTTCTCTGCGCTGCAGAACCATTGCTGCTGACTGGGCGCTCTGCGAACAGACGTTCCTTCCTGCAGTATTGTTCACACGAATAAACTTCATTCCTTTCAGTAGTCCTGTGAGTGAGTAAGAGCCACAGGACCGAATGATCTACTGTTCTGAGCTCCTTTTGTGATAACTTCTCTAGGTTTCCTAATGCAATTTCAACACGGGCAAATCTTCCTTCCCTGGCTTTCAGATGTGCTCTCCACGTTAGGAGTGGTGACCCTCTAGATATAGCTGCTTTTTCCCCCCCTTAACTTCAAAGAAGTTCAGTATTTACGTAAGCGGCTTGCTAATTTACTGTGTTCTGGCTTAATCTCTCGAATGCCTTTCTGAAAATAGTCTGTCCAGATGAGGTAAAAATACTCACTGTCAAAGCAGAGTATTTAGAAATAGCTGTAATTTTGAGTTATATCAAGTAGAAACCCAAGCATTTGCATTTGATTAAGGACAGGTGTTTAACTTTTTGCGCAGCTGTTTTTTGGATTGTTAACTGGAATTTTTGACCTAGTGCCTCCCCCCCCCCCCCCCCCCCCCCAACCTGGCATCAGTGCTATAGCACTGTGAACTTGGTGTTCAGTAGAAAGAAGGATGCAAAGCACTGTTTCATTACACCGGACTGTTGCATCAATAATGTAGTAACGTAATGTCTTGGAGGGAAAATAATGGGCTCTAATGATGTAACCAGTGTGTTTACTGATACCGTAGCACAATTAATTGTGGCTTTCTTGGAATTAAGTGCTGCAAACAATTTCTGTTAAAAGTGGATGCAGGGCATTTTTGCTTAACCTCCTCCCTGCAAGGAGGCTGGTAGCCTTACACCATTCCCTTGGGACAATCCACAGAAAAATAAAAACGGGGCTCGTCAATTGAAGATGATGGGAGTAGATTTCTCCGTTTGTTGTCCAGTGGCGCGTGAGAGGCCGGTGCTCTGCTTTCTCAGGCCTGTGTTTTGTTGAGTTATTTGTTATCATGGCCAAACCCCGGGGGTGGAGGGATGAGGAGGGCTTCGTGCTTGGGTTGGGTTGATGAAAGCTTCTTCCGTCTTTGTGTCATTCAGCACACTCCTGTGTCACTTCTGCAATGCCCGACAAAGGTTCAGCTTGCCGCCAGCCTTCCCTGTCATGGGGGAAGATAGTATAGTCTCTCCTAGATCTTTTTTTTCCATAACACTCGCAGAATCGCGGTTGTCAGCGGCCATCCCCTGTGCTGTAGTCCTTGGCCAGAGTTGGTTGAAGTCTACCCATGAGCTGGAAGGTTGGTGGGGAGCAGTGGAGGGAACTGTCAGGCATGTGCAACCACATAAATCTCATTTCCTTAGAAACTAGGTAAGAAACACAACTTCCTGCTTTGGAAAGATTTTTGAGAAATGGGTCTGCGTGTGCTCGTTCATATTTCTTGTAATCTCACTGAACAGTCACGCTCGTGTCACATACAACAGGCAGAGACTTACAGGAATTGTAGCTTGGGCTCCAAACATGGTGGTTTATGGGCACCCCTGAGGATCCTGATGTCTTCGGCAGGCAAAGCTCTCACTGGTTTTGTATCATTGGGCTCCAAGACGCGTCCTGCCTTTTGCTATGTATTATTGAGTGGGGGTGTCCAGAATAGGAGGGAATACATTTCTTAAAGCACTTTATAATGCACCTTTGTCCCCCACTTTGAAACTGAACAAGATGTTTATTAAGGGATTTTAAGTGACAGTTGTCTGTTAGAAGATTTCTTTCCTGTTATGAAATGAAAGAATTCTTCAGTTTTATCTTTTAATTTGTTATAGAAGAGCCAAAATGATACATTCAGTCATTTCATAACCACACACTTTCAAAACTGTATTTATCTGATCTTTTTGCTGCAGAGGATAATTGGTTTATATGAAACTAAGTATTTTCTGGTAGCGGGTTACTTGCTTTTTCACATGTATGTAGCAGCTTTGTTTTAAAAAGACTGTGCCAGGGAGAGGTCATGCTGCAGTTCACGGAAGTGACAGTAAGCCTTTAAAAAATGGGACACTTTATGTAGCATAGAGAAGCAGTTGTAGATATCTGTGTGATGTGAACGTGGGACTGGGACTTACTGGGAAGATTCACCATTTAATTATCTGAGAAGAGGAGCTCACCTTTTCATGGGAATTTGCTGGAATTTTGCTGGTAGCGCTTTCCGTTAATAAGCATTTACCTCATTACCTGAAGATGCTATGTACAGACAGATGTTTAGTGTACTGTGGACTACCTGTAGCTGTAAGCCCCCAAGGGCATAACCAACTAATGATGGTGGTAGACCTTCCTCCCCGGGAACAAGGGTGAGCTTCTTATGTGCTTGGGCCACAGGCCAGGCTTATTTTTTCTTACGTTCGCTACATGGATTTGGTGTCAGCTTTCTTCCAAAGAGTACAAAATCATAATTTATTTTATTTATAGAGCTGTGTGATTTATACCCTGAGATATGTCTCGGTGGTTTCAAATTACAGAGAAGCATGGAAATATTGGCTGATTTTTCCCTTACCCAGTCCATAGACTCCGAGCTGCAGGTCCAAGCCTAAAACTCAGCAGCTGGTAATGAAAGCAGAATTTAGGTTCATGGCTTCAAGTCTTGCTGCAAACCTTTCCTAAACTTCTGCTTCCTAATATCTGATGAGGACATGCTGCAATGATCTTTCTTAGGCTTATTGTTATTGTGAGATAAAGCAACTTCAGTTCCATTTAGGTCAGATATATTAAGAGGCAGATCTAGCGGCTGAAGAATGGAAAAGTTCCACTGAAGTCAATATAGCTGTGTTTATTAAAAAAAAAAGAAAAGAAAAAACCAACCCACCAAATGAGTCTGTGAATTCTATGTACATCCCTCTGTTAATGACTGTGTTTTACTGTCGTTTCTATTCCTGGAGCATGCTTGTCAGAGAAAAACATCTCTTATATTTGAACTTTCATATAGCACTTACCTCCTTCAACAATTTTCAGTGATACCAGCCTTTGTGTTTGAAGCGCCGCAATGTTGATGGAAGCTGTCCTTACAACACACACACTTGAAATACCTCAAAATGAGTGACTGACGGGGACATTAGCACGTAGCATGTCATGGCTTTGGCATGCCACCCATTGGCGAGGGCAGCTTAAGGGATACTATCCAGATCTAGCAAATATGCTACAGCCCATTGCCATCAGGTTGCCCGATGCCTTCTCCTGGTGAATGCGAGCAATTCTCCGAGCGATTCTCCGACAGGGAGTTGTTTCAGGCAGTCTGGCTGCCTCGGGGTGCTGGATAAGCTGTCAGCTAGTCGACAATTTGCCTCTGGTTTACATGTGTAAATGGAGCGTTGGGAAGCGCCATCTCCCTTGAGAATGCACAGATCGTGTATTTTGTGCACGTACTTTAATGCGGGGATCTTGAGGTTTGCCGTCACCTCGCTGTTCGTGCGGGAGAGCACCAGCGGGTAGGTACAGCTGTAGCTGCTTATGGTGGTAGTCAATTTGATGCCTCTCGTCTTGGCGTAGCATCAGCTGCCTGACTGTGGGAGCTCTTTTCCCTGACTCTTGGGAAGCTGGAAGGGATGTAAAGCAGGGGTGGGTACTGCCTTCACATATGGAAATGGCACGTCTCCTGGCATGCCTGGCCTGGCTCAGCGCCCTGTTCCAGCTCTGGGCTCTGCCAGGTGGAAACCATGCAGAGCGTCTGGGTACTCGGTGTCTCTGGGCTCCTCTTTTTCTTAGCTGCGAGTTTGCCAGGGTGGGCTGATGGGCCTGTAAGGAGATGCTCTGGTTGGCGTCTACCTTTCTGTCTCTGTTAGCACGACACCCGGCTTTAATGTCTTCGAGGACAGTATCTTGGAAGCCTGGTAGAAAGCAAAAGCTGAAGTGCTTTGACTTCTTGATCTTCCTTGCGGAGACAGACTGCTCCTTTCAGCCCCACGCATTGAGTAGACAGTCCCTTCTAAAGCCTAGTTGTTTCCAAAGACCTCGAGCCAAAGAGGAGGGTCTCTGGAAGCTTTTCTGCTTGGAGGTGACCTTCGCTGGCAGTGCCAGCTCCTGCCTCGGCTCAGCGGTGCTGGGAGGCTGGCACGGTCCTGTGGGATGCTCTGTCGGGAGGTACGTGAACTCGGAATTTTTTCCGAGACTGCAGCAGGGCCTTTGCACAGCAGCTGATCGCATTCAGAAACTCTGCACCTTTTTATGGCAGCAGAGGGAACCAGAAGGCTTAACGAGTCCTGTTGGCTCCTCCAGAAAAGGAAGGAGGGATTTATGTTGTTCTGTAGGCCTTTAAATAAAAATAATAAAAAGCCAAATACGTTTTCTGACTTGTGCAAAGTGAATGTCTAAACTCAGTGGAAAGTGAGGGGAGATTTATGTGTCATCTGCTGTCCTGCAGGTACCTGAGTGATTCCTTGAGAGAAAGTAAGAGTTAAGGAAAGTGGCAAAGAAGGGCAGGTCCCTGCAGGAGTAGCAGTTACTGTGCTGTGGGAACATGGGATGTTGCCCCTGTTCTTGCACGTGTGCACTGAACCTCTAAAGACACCTGGAGTCAGTATAAAATTTCAGGCAAAGACATCTATCCAGGAAGAAAAGACATAAACAAGGGGGGATAACTTTGCTCTCCTGAGATGATGCCGTTTGGGTGTCAGGATCAATACCTGTTCCTGAAGCAAAACAAACAAGCAAACAGACTCTTCCCTTGCAATGAATCATTAAGTTTCTGGAAAGCACTTGTGCTTTTAAAGTATGTGTGTTTGCATGGCATGGATCTGAATTTGCCTGAGTTTGAATGTCCGCATTTGTATTTGATTGCTTGCTGTCTCCTGTGAGGCCAAGCAGCT
Source organism: Buteo buteo (assembly GCF_964188355.1). NCBI lineage: Eukaryota > Metazoa > Chordata > Aves > Accipitriformes > Accipitridae > Buteo > Buteo buteo. Next base: position 5,051,788 of record NC_134189.1, on the reverse strand, counting down.
GGAACTGCACGTGCGTGTGGAAGAGAAAATGCATCTAGCCAGGAGCATTGTGGAAATTAAGAGATCTGATTGACCAACTAAGTTGAATTTCAGTTTTGGTTGCTCAGGAACACCACGGTGAGTAGCTTCCATACCTGCTCAGCTCAGGACCCCTTCAAAATGTGGGTAGCAGATGTCTTGGATCATGTCTTCAGTGGGGCCAGCTGTTGATATGCCTCAAAGAAAAACAGGCAGTTGTTAGTTGCTCAGGTTTGGCTAATGATATTGTGCTGCCCACATCTGAAAACCTGGCTCAGCATCTGCCTCCATGGTTTGTAAGGTGTTGATGGTACCTGAGGCACGGTGCTGCTCCACTGCCTTGCGGGGTGCCTGCTGGTCCGGCTTCAATGGGAACAGAGTCAGGTCTGTAGTAAATATAATCGTCAGCAAGCGGTGAGAGCGTGCTGTGAATCCGGAGTAATTCTGTCCTTGTGGTAGTTCAGTGACGTGCCCGTAATTGCATAAAAAAAAATTGATCACAAAAATTGGTTTGTGACCTGTAAGAAAATAAAAGGGAAGCAAGAAGGAGTGAATAATGTTCCTGTGACAAAAGTGCTCGCTGAATTCAGGTGTGGAGTGAGCTCTGGAGGCTCCTTCCCCTCCTCTGTTGTGACTTTGCACCGACTGAGCTCAGTGTTTGAGAGCTTCACCAGCTATTGAGGCCGGTTGCCTCTTTTTACCCATGCGTATGCTGCAGGAAAATAGGAAGGGTGAGTTCTTAAAAAGCAGACATTTCTGGGTGAATTGTCTTCCCAGCACCCCTCTCTTTCTTCAATGTGTAAATAGTGGAGGCGAAAGCGGTGTCAAAGCTAGCAGTGGGTGAAGATGACATATAAAAGTGCTCTCCTCTGCTTGATGGTGCAGTGCATTTGACTGGAAGCGATAGCAGCAGCCGTCTCTCCTAGCGTGCCCGTAGCAGTGTCCCTTCTGCCGTCATTCCTCCGAAGCATGCTGCGACGTGGCCTGTGATGGTAGACACCTTCCTGACAGTGTCCAGCACTCCCAGGCTCTCCCAGGGAGCGGCTTCTTCACAAGGTTTCTGCTTTACTTCTAAATTTGGATCGTGAGGTTTCATGTAAAATCCAAAGGTTGTGGGAAGTGGTGGGGATGATTTGATTTTTTTGCCTGAGGCGTAACATCCAGCTTGGATGTTCCTCGACTGTCACTGTGATGCATCCTTCAAATAAATTGTTAAAACCAAAACCGCGTGTTGGGCTGGGAGGTCTAACCTCGTTCCCCTTTCACCGAACGGGAGGTTGCTGGAGTGACAATGTCACATACCATGCGTGGTGCAGCGTGTTACTAATTATTGGACATGGATGCAGGCAGGCCCATTCCATACATTCTCGTTTCTGTTTGTTACTAATTAGGAGTCATCATGCTGCTGGTGGTCTCTGGTGCTCCCCACGTATCGTCTGTAGGGTTGGCATCTGCCAGAAGGTGGTGTTTACTTCAAACTAGAGCTAAGCAGCCATTTCCCCCCTCCTGCTATTCCCTCAAAGTTTCAGACTTCCCTAGCTTGAAAAATGTGAAATACCTACAAGCATAGCTGTGGAGAATTACAGGTAGCCGCTTTTGTTGTGAATCAGAAGCTGATGCAAAGGAAAGTTGGGAACACCAGGCTGTGCAGTACAATCCTATCAAGAATTAAGGGATGGTTAGGAAATAGCAATAGAAAGTAAGCGTGGGTATACATGGTGAATTCTTGAAGGTGACCTGTAAAGTGCTTTAAAAATGGAGTTGTCCCTTTAACAATATGCAAACAGCAACAGGAAAGGGAGCATTTAGTCACATACTTTTTTATTTTATTATTTTTTTAAACCTCTGAAGTTCTCCGAAACTGCAGCAGCAGGCTGTCCCCGCTGTGCTGCGGTGCCCCAGAATGCTCTGATGTCCCTGGTACCCCGCTGGGTGATTGATCTACCCCATACAGGTTCTGCGCGGTGGTGATTGCATATTATGAGATGGCACAGCTTAGCATGGCCTATGATCACACTTTTTTATATCCTTTTGAGATAATATATACGGAAATGTTTTTAGAGATTGTGAAAAACTGTTGCTCTTTTTAAGCGGTATTTTTCCATCCTTCTTTCCAAATCTGTCTTTTTTCCAGTGAGTGGAGAGGTGAAATGAGTAGAGATAATTGCCTCAGCCGTATGGGCCGGCAAACCAAGTGGATGCACTCCGTAGTCTGGTATTTTAATTTCTGAGTTCCTATCAGTGCTGCTGAAAATAGTTTGCACTTTAGATGCTCTTGGTTCTGCTGCTTTGGGATGACACGAAATGTGTCTGTAGCATTTTGCAGCTTTTAGCTTTTGCAGTTTGGCTTCTGATGGTCGAGTTGCCTCTGTTTTCTCTCGCTATCTCTTCTGTCTCATCCTTCAGCTGGGCTGAAACTTGTGTTGTGTTGTGCAGGGACAGTGGAGGAGCCACAGAAGTTCTTCCCTAACTGGGACCACAAAACTTATTCTGTTAAATTGGATCTACTGAGCATGGTTGTATGGGTTAGATGTAAACTTCTAATGTGTATAATACCCGACTAGCTTGGGAAGCTAAGGGATAAAGCAGATCACTACCGCAGCACCAGTGGAGGATGTGTAAATAGTCTAGGATGAGTGTTTTTGCCTCCTCTTCCACTTACTTCTGTGCTTCCTAAATGGTTGCTGAATATGTCATGCACCAAGTTACTTCAAAACATCATTGCACTGTGCAGCTGGTTAAAAGGAAATGCACAGTGACCGTCTTGAATTCAAAAGTCCATGTACTGTCACTGGAAGATACATGCTGATACAGGCCCAAAGTTATTAAAGCCATATTTCCAAAGACTTTCCCTTCCTCTTAGCGCTCTGCTTTCCCTGCCCCGTGGCCTGCAAGAGCCCCTGCTGTTGACCAGAGCCCCGGAAAATTGCAAAGATGAAGGAGGTCAAGGCTGATGGGGAGGTGGTGCCCTCCTCCCACAGCTCGTTTGGCGATGCTGGTAGGACAGCCAGTGCTGAGGCTCAATGCCACTGAAGGACCGGGCTTTTGGCACCATTGTGCAGAGATTTCTTAATAGCATGTGGCTGGTGTCTCCTGATGCCTCACCTGGCATCGTCTCTACGCCTGCATCACCTGGCTTTCTGGGAAGGACGCTTGATGCTTGCTCTTGGAGAAACAGAAGGAGTCTCAGAAACTTCACTGAGAGCGGAGAAAGGCAGCTAAAAAGGGATGTGGGGAGCAGCCCAGCTTTTGATAATCCTTGACTAAGCCACCCGGCACCAGGCTTATCCCCTGAGTTGCTGATACAACAGTTGAAAATAGCCTCTCTGCAAGGCCCGGGACTTCCCGAGAAGCCACGTTAAGGGTAGATGTCCCGCAAATCCACCCCCTCACCCTTCACTCTGGGAATGCTTGTCATCTCCAAGCAGCGAGAGGGGGATAAAAAAAAATAAAAAGGAATTTTCACAAGGGCCATGAACTCCATAAAGAATGAGCGAGCCTGAATAAACTTGTTTTCCCGTTCCTGTCTCAACAAGGTAAGCCACCTTTAAAAAACACAAAGTGCACAACAGGCACTTGTAGTGACTCCTCCAAGAAACAGAAATGATTGTGTTGTGAGCCTTTTGATTGACAGCTGCTGCGGCAGCCCTTGGCCTGGCTTTGAAATCCCCTGTAGCTTGCCAGAGCTATCAAGCAGGTCGTGCAAAAGCTGTGGCAAACGTCAGGCGTTGGAGTTGCGGTCAGTGTGTCCCTTCAAAGCCAAGGGCACGATGGTGTGGAGGTCTGGTCTCCTCCCGTGTGTGTTAAGTGCCAGCTGGGAGGCAGAGGGATGAGTTGGGTGTGATGGGGAGTTCCCTGAAGTGGGCAACTCCTAATGTTGCGGGGAGCTGTTGCTTGCTGATGTGTTATTAGGGATGGTTTACTTATGAAGTACCTCTGCAGGCAGGGCAGATAATGTCAAATAAAAGCAATTTTGAGGTACGGTGCCAGTGGAGGAGCTGTTTGGGTAAGCGGCAGGAAGCCTGCACCCTGGCAGCTTGGTCTGATACAGTTTTATGGTAACCTATAGAAATCTTTCTTTCAAGCTCCTTGTGACTTTTCATCTATCATACATTATCCATCCCTTTGCTGCTATATATTGCGATTTTTCAATTATGCGTAAATTGTCTCCACTTCCTCTTGTCTCCCTGAACTATAAACAAATTTCCTCAAAGCCCCTGTGCCTCCTAAACCTGCTGATCCTCTTGGTGGCATCTCCCCAGCTGTGCCTTCCCCTCCCCACCCCCAAACCTGCAGCCTTTGGCACAAAATTGTGCCTTTTGGCTGAACAAAGGCTTATCCTTCATGAATGTGCGCATCTCCCTGGCGTGCAGGCTCGTTGCATGGTTTCACTTGGTCTTCCCCTGTGTTGGTGGTTCTCCATCACCTGGTGACCTCCTCAGCGCTCATCACAGTGAAATGGGTTTTCTTACTAGGCTGTAAGAGAAGGGCTGGAGCAGATGCACATCAGCCCTCTTCCTGTCATCAGGTACTGTTCATTACCATTCGTAAATGTGGTTTGATCATGAAATTTGCTTGATATCTCTGGTCTTGAAGTAATTTTTTGTAAAACCTCCCTGTATCAGTGTTATTCATGTGATAGCGTTTGGAGATCTAGCGGTTCTGCGTAAAGGTTGTGGGTGCTATAGGAACTTCTTCCTCCTCTACCAGTGTTGTAAATAGGCAAAATTTTGCATTAAAATATTGTGAAAATATATAAATGTTCTAAATTGCCAACTGGCTAGTTAACCCAGATGTATCAGAAATGTGGGTAATTTAAACTCGCAGTAAGCACACGAACAGAAGACGTGGATCTGTGATTTACGTAGGTGACTGAAAATCTCCAGGCGTGTTCCCACTGGTAACGCTGGTCTCCAGCGGAGAGAGTCAGTGATCTGAATATGGTTTTGCGTTCATCCAAATCAGTCTTCATAACTGTCTCCTCAGTCTGGCAGCTTGAGGTCTGACCACGCTCGCTGATTTATTTATGGTTCCTCTGGCATGAGCGGCAGTTTACTTTCCAGGATGAGCTGAGAACATCGTTATCCCTGTGTGCTAAGTTAGCACCTTTCCTAAGAGCATTAGTTCACACTGTGAAGGGATTGGGTCCAAGGCTGGTCCAGCCTTGGCTTCCAACTCCACTGAGCTAAATCCACGGCAGCTGGTGAATGTTATTCAGGTTACACGGGCGTAGATGAGCGTAGGCTATGACCTAGGATTTTCCCATTCCCTCTGTTTTCATGGAGTTATTGTTGAAATCATACTCTTACATGTATGTTTGCAATCCCATAGGAATAAGTAGTAAAGACTGCTTAGTTAATCTAGGATTCATTCCCTCCAAGACAATTCTGTGTTTGGAAGACATTCAGGTTTCTCTGTGCAGAATCATTCTTTATTGAACTTTTCTTTTACTCATCATGCTGGTTTATGTTGTGTATTTTATTTCTTCTAATAAAACAGTTGATTGGAATTTCCTAACTCTGTCTTACCCCATGCCCATGTCATACCTCTTTTCTACAAACTGTTTGTCTCCAGACTGCTCATATCTTGCTAGTTCCATATGAGCTTCAAGACTGCTCAACAGCAGTTTTATGGTCTCAGTGTATATTTGGTTTCTTTAGATCCCTTCTGTGCATGTCATTTGGTCTTACTGAGTTGTAAAATGGTAGGCTAAATTTATCCCTTGTTTAACTCCATTGACTTCAGTAGATGTTTGCTATAGAAAGAATTTGGCACATTGATTAAACAGATATACTTTAACATTTCTTCTTCATTTTTTTTTTCCCAGGCTTATCTAGATCATGAATTTTATCTCCTGCTTAATACTTCTGTGTCCTTTGTACAGAACACATAGGGAAATAACTATTGAGTGCTTCATCCGTCTGAATTCTTGTTATGTGATCCCCTGCCTTGTTCAACAATAGACCCATTCTCTGCCCTGTATTTTCCTTGGTTATATTTATAAAAACATATACTTGTTTCCCATTAGTCTTTCAAGCTAAAAGCAAAACAAAAACCCTACTGTTTGTCCCCTTAACTTTATGCCTTATAATATTTTACCTCCAGCATATATTCAGACTTCATAACTTCTTTTCTTTCCTCTCTCATTTCTTTTCTCATTTAAGAAATGAACTTGCTTCATGCCAAGAGCCAGAGGAGCCATGTATTTTGACCCACTTGTTTCTCTCTAGCTATGGAACTGCTTTCACATGTATTTCTTCCAGGTTAGCCTTTAGGATATACCATCCTTTGCATTTTGAAATGCAGGTCACTGTTTTGTCAGGTTTTTTTACTTGAAGATAAATTTGTTTCCCTGAAGAGCGATTGTAAGTCCCTTCCTTTGTACTTTGTTCATGCAGAAGGGCTACCAATATTTTTCTTCTAGGTTTTTAGTAAACACCTCCCTCCTAGCACCAAATTTAGCATTACCTCATGTCTCATTGCATTCCCTGTTGAAATGTGTTATCGTTACCTTCACAGTTCACAAAGTCTTCTGACCTATATATTACAGAATGGCAGGTCTTTCCCAAGAGCTAGCTCAGCAATTAAAATTTCCCACTGGCACAGATGGTTATGATAATAGGACATCATATATGTATATACAGAGAAAGTGAGAGAGAAGGAGAGAGCGAGCACTCCTACATTTTTCAAAGCAGTGTACAAACATTAGCTAATTAACCCTAATAACAGCTCTGCAAGGATATTAAATGTGATTATTCCCATTTTATAGATGGAAAAGCTCAGGAAAGCAGATGAAGTGACATGCCAGAGGCCAGCACAAGATGTCATTATTGAGGGGTGGGATGAGATTTGAGGACCAAGAGCCATCCTGGCATGGCCGCTGTTCAGTCCAGCAGGCTGCCGAATGCCAGGTGAGATCTTTCCTGAAATCCAGCTGGTTTATGCCTCTTGTATGGTTTTGAGTCGTCCCTGGTGTGCTCGTTTATTTAAGAGAGAGTTAAATTGTTATTTTCAAAGCCCGTCCTTCTTTGCATGGCTTGCATTTGTCACTACCCTGAAGCCAGAAGAGGTGCTTGGCGCTGGAAGTTTATTTTCTATCCACATTTTTTGGCGATGAAAACAAGCAGGTTTGTGTTGTAGCTGCACTGAGGATGTCCACCTGGTTTCAGTGCAGGGAGCTCCAGCACCATTTTCTGCAGGTGGCTGCTGTTGGAGTTGAAATGCAATCACTGAGGCTGTCGTCAGAGGCTCCAACCTGCTGAAAAAAAAGGTGTAAGTAGTTGAGTAGTGAATTGTTATTTAGTTTAGATGACCTTTTTTTGTCATCTCATCCACTTCACCCATGGGTGGGCGGGGGGAGTCCCAGTCTGTGAGTGGAAATTGTGCTTCAGTGGGCACAATGCTCAACCTTTTGTGGAAGCCCCTTTATGCAAGGGGAATTTGAGGTGATGTCCATGTCAGATGCAAGTGGGCAGTGAGTGCATTGAGGCTGTGATGGCAGTTCGGTGTTCGGATGGTTCCTAGGATTTGAACGTAAGATTTTGATGTATTCTTCCTGATGAAATAAAATGTGAAATCCAGTTGCACTTTCTTAATCTTTTCTCACCTTGCCTGTCACTTCTGGTTTTTGAGAACCGGGCAGAAGTGTTGTATCATGTTATCAGCTGCTATTTTTAACCTGTGCAAACAGCACCGTAGATAACCTGTACACTTTGCAACCATTCCTGGAATGCAAGTCTTTCAAATAACCTTCATCTCAAAGAGCACGTGCAAAATCAGATGCAGAGGTCGCGAGCATTTTGGAAAAAGATGGTGGAGTTTTGAATGTTGTTTGCTTTTTATTTTCAGGTAACCATCTGGCCGAACACCTGAAAGTGGGGTAGTATGGTGTTTACTCTTTCATTATCAGGCGCTGGCAATAGCAGCTTTTCCCTGGGGAGTTGTCCTGATGAGGGCACAGCAGGAGCATTTGAATTGGAAATGGTTGTGCTATCTGAATTTTTCTGTGTCTAATGGAAACTACAGCAGGGAGCTGGAGGAAACAAAACTCGTTTCTTTTTCTGCGATGTCACTGTCATAACTTAGAATGTAATGAAGCCCAGTTTATCTCTAGTTGGCCTTCCACCCAGAAAACAGGGAAGCAGTGCAAAGCCATGCTGGGTGATGAAGGGCTCTTACTCACTGTCCCACCCCTCTGCACAATAGAAATGCTTTCTCAGCAGCAGGCATCTGCAAAACCTGAAATCCCTCCTAAAGCGAGCGCTTGTGCCCGCGCCCAGGAGCTGAACCTGTGTGTGGCCACCCATGCCTGGGACATGTCCAGGGGCTCCCCCCGGTCCCTGCTGCTGGGGGGGAACCCATCTTGCCATCGCCCTGTGAGCCGGTGAAGCTTTGTTATTCCTGTGTTATGGAAGGAGGGGAATGTTTTTGGCAGGGCCAGGGGAGGAGTAGGATGTAGGTGGATGCCCTGGGAGACTGTGGTCCCTGTGAGCTTGGAAGAGGACCAGGGACTGAAGCTGCCGTCCGGGAGAATCGCCCTGGGTGGCTGCAGCAAGCGAGGGAGGAGGCAGAAAGTGGGTAGCTGGTGAATTTTAAGGGTTTGTGCCACAGACCAGACCTCTCTGAAGCAAGGAGAGGTGGGGATGCACCCCAGTTTCCCCTGGGTAACCATAGCCTTGTCCCCCCACCCCCGAGGGTGCTGGCAGGGAGGTGAACCCCACTGGGGGGGCTGCTGTCCCACAGCAGTGATTTCTGTTTCTGCCTTCATCAGCCCTGGGCGTAACGCCTTTGAGAGGAAACTCCGCATTGTGTTAATTATCCTTGGCTTGTGCTGGGTTTCATTGTTTAAATGGGTTATTCGGCACAGGGCTAGAATTGGACTCTGTAAGGGCTAACGTAGATTTGGTTTATGAAGGAATGTAAATCTAGCAGTGCTGCTTGCGGAGGAGCCTCTTTTGGAAAGCGACTTCACTGCATTAGGCTGAGTGTTTTAGTTTGTTTGCTTTATTCTTTCTCAAAATCCAGCATCTGTGAAGTTATTCCCATACATTAGGCACTATACTAGCAAACGTCTGCCAGCTGGTGGCAAGGTCCTAGAGCGACATGACCATCTAGGCGAGCCCCATCCAGTGAGCTGGGCTTGGGAGACGGGTACATCACCCGAGCCGAGGATTTTAGTCATCTTCCAAGAGCTGTATCACATGCTGCTGCCCAAAATCCCTGGTTTACCTATGGTTTTGGCATGTGCCCCAAAGCTCCCCTATGTGCCTGACCCTGGGGGAGCTGAACGCCCAGCTGAGGTTGTTTTTTCAGCGTGCTGCAGCAAATGGATGAGCAGAGGCTATGCAAGAGCAACGCGCTACGAAGCAGCATCACAAGAATACATGGGATTAGAAATGGTCTCTGGAGTTGCTATTTATATTCTGAGTTAAATTAAGGTTTCTGAAATTTGGAGTCAAGGGGGAAGGGGGTTTACTAGAAGGTGTAGCTCACAAAAGCTCATTACAGAGGCCTGGGTAAAAAGGCCCTTAGGAATCTGATGGAGTGCTTATATGAAATATTGAGGAAAACCAGACTGTATTCCCAATTTTGCCCTTAAATATACTTTCCTGTCTTCATTAAAGTCAGCGGCAACCTTGCATATGCATCTGAGGTCAGAGTTTCGCCTATTAAAAGAGGCAGGCTTAGGGTGTTTATTGTTGGTGTGCAGATTGACTCTGCAGGGGATAAATGCAGTTTATTTTAATGTGGTGTAGTGTAAGAATGCTTCAAGGAATCGCAGGCATCAGCGGGGGCTTAAAGCAAAATCTGGAAAAATACTCAGATACTTAAAAAATTAAAGTACAAGTCATAATTTTATTTCAAACTTAGCATTATTATATTTTTCATTCTGCAGAAAAATAAGATTTAAAAAATGGTTTTCATATGGCACTAATGGATTGATTACATAGTTCGAGCAGATCCATGCTCAAGCTATGAAAAATCTTGAGATGTGGCTGTATAGTGTGAAAGAATATTGATGCCGTCTCTGTGAAGTTTTCTATGCATTAACAAGTGGCCTGGACAAAGTAGGAGTAAGGTGTGTAATACCCAGTTATCTGAAGATGGCAAATTGGGCATGCTTTTCACATAGTGGCAGCAGCTGTGAGACAGAAGGTGTAGGAAGACCAGAGAGTGAAGAAGAATGGGCAGCTGCTTGTGGTGTTGGAATTAGTATAGGTGTGTGGAAAAACTAATACACTTGGGGTGAAAATACTATCAGCCAGAAATAAAAAAGAGATTATTAAAATGCAGAGGAGCAGAGAAAGCCTGAGGATACCTCACATAACTAGCTAATCAAATGCGAGTATTCAGTTTGATGTGTTGCAGAAAGCAAATGTTATTTGCCTTCCAGGACTACAAGAGAATATGTCCAAGAGCAAATAATGCATTCTTAAGTGGACCTGCTTAGCATTCCTGTGCACTGGGGTAAAATAAGCTGGTTTGTACTTGAGGCAGCATGAGAAAGGACCTGGATTTCTTTCTTGATGTTGGTTATGCCAGTGGGAACTAGCTCTGTCTGGAAGTCACACTTAAACTTATTGTATGTTCTTCTGTCATGCAAGCAGCTTAAAACTGAAATCACTTTGGCAATGGTATTTTTCTTCATTTTATGTCATTTTTCAAAGGCTCTGGGAAAGTGGAAAGGGAAATGATGTTAGATGTCTCTCTTTCTTGACTGAGGGGGCACCTGGCTGGTCCTGGGTGTGTTCCCAGCCTTAACAGACCCTTCTCAAGCCATTCACACCACGGTCATGGGTTAATTCTTACTGCCTGCATTGCATGAATGGCCTGGCAAGGGAAGCTTTGCTGCTTTTTTCCCCTGCTTTGCTAAGGTGGCAAAAACCCTAAAAGGTCCTCTATCTGCTCATCAACAGCATTGAGAGACAAGTGCTAAGCACAGAAGGTAGGGCTTTTGAGGGTTGTGGCCAGCAAAGACTTGCTGTTCTCTTTTCAAACTACCTTATATTTCAGGTGCATTTGCTCATAATGTGTGCCCTATGGCATCTTCAGTCATTCCTGCGTGCTTGTATTCTGTAAAGGTCACATCCCCTGTTTCTGGGAGTTCACAGCTGGTAAAGGTTAAGTGATGAGTGAGTTCTTGGAAAAGAGTTAGCCCAAGGCCAGTTAGTCATTTCCAGCAGGGTAACTCAAGATAAGCATGGATTAACAGAGTTTGTAGGCTTCTGATTTGGACCTGGTAGTGTCTACATTCTCACACGTGCTGAACAGGTAGGTTTACCCTGGTTTTATTCACACTGTACAGCAGCCCCATCCCTGGGGTGCTGGTTCATGTCTTATACTGGAAACTAGAAGTCAGCGGTGCTTCTAAGAGGCTCCCATAAATACAGGCTGATTGTGTGGTGGTTTTTTTTCCCTCGTTCCTCTATGATACTGCAAAACGTTTTATGTGAATGTCAGTGAAGGTATTACTAAATGCCTGTAAAATTGTTGCTTTGTTGTTTTGCAATTACCCTCCTGCTTTTGCAAGAGCAAACTCACTGGTTGGAATGAGGTTCCTGACTCAAAAGCGGTTTGATGAACGTGTATATGTAAGTAGTGAGTGCACAAGATGTGATCAGCTATTTGACTTGTATTCTTCTCTGCAATCAGCCCATCTCACCACTCTTGCCCTCCATGAGCCCTGGCCAGCCCGTGGGCTGTGATACCAGGGAATTTGCTGGTGCATAGGGCCAGGGCGGACCATTGCTTTCTCCTTGGTAGAACCACCCGGTACAGCATCACCTTCAACTGTGTGAGGTGGCTAGTGGTGGTTCCCTTTCCTTGTGCCTCCTAAAACTGAACATCCCAGCTGGGATGTGCTCAAAGCAGCCTGTGCAATATGCACACCCAGTCCTCGTGTCCTCATGATGGCCAAAGTACCTCCTGTCTGCTGTGCTGCCATGGTGAAGCGTGGCTGCTGCTGGTGGGATGGGTGATTGCTGACCAGCAGAGATGGATGGACACAGTATTTGTGGTGGTGTAGAAGAGTCAGGGCAAACCTGTGTGTGGAGGAGAGTGGTCTTTGTTTGTAGAAATAGGAAACATCATCTTCCTGATGAGAGGTAGTCTACACTGAGGGTAAAAACACGTGGGCATAGAAATCCTAAGATGTAATTTTTCTTTTTTTTCCCCTCTGTCTTTTCTCTCCCTCAACCAGCTACTGAGAATGTCTTTTTGCTTGGTCTCCTTTGACCATCCCCACACCTCCCCCCAGAACAAAACCAACAACCCCCCCAGCAACAGCAGCGGAACTTATTTCTTCAAACCATGCATGGGGTTTTTTTCACTTCAAGATGGACTTTCTTGCTGGGCAGCTTTTGTCCGGTACCTTGAAACTGTTTTGAGTTAGCCTGGTGCTGGGGTCTGTGCTCCTTCAGCCACAGTCTCCACATCACGTTGCTTCCCATGTATTTTCTCCAGTTGCAATGAATGCTTCCATCTGTTATGATCTTTCTGAGCTCCTTGATCTTAATCTCCAAGCTAAGCCCGGGATGTGGCATCCCAGCTAGACTGAAGGTTTTTGTAGCACCTAAACACAAGGACTTTCCTATAATACTGAGACCGGGCTTGGGGACCACATCTTGCAGGCCATTGCGGTGATGGAGGAACCACCTTGAGTTCCTCAGGGCCCAAATACTGTCTGCTGGAAATTACACTTTATTTTCCTTGTGGTGGGGTGCTCTCCTTCCTCCCCCAGTCCCAAGTTTAAATCCTGCCCTCGGAGCCTGTTGCAGTGGCAACAGCTGAAACATAATGAATGAATGTTTATTAATTCAGGAGCATAGAAAAACATTTAGGGCGACTCTCTTCCTTTTCAATAATTGTGCATGTTTCCACATATATTGAGGAATGCTCTCTGCAAGAGGTTCAAACCGCTGCTGACAGCTCTATCCTCTGTATTCTGATGCAGTGTTCAGATAACTCCCTCCACTCGAACCAGATTGCATCCCGAGAGAAAATCTCTCTGGGAATGAAGTCGGGCAGCTTGACTGTATCATTTTATATTGTCATTTGAAAGAATCATTTCTCTGCAGCTGGGACTGTTCCTCTGAAAGAAGTGAAGGTTATAATTTACTTAGCTCCAGCAGGGCAGGGGATGCTGCACAGCCATACACACAGTCTTATTGTTTTCACAGCGTTGAGCAGCACCATCTTCTCAAACTCAGAGCATAGGGTTTAATACAGCTTATGAGAAATGGCAGCTTTTGCAAGAAAATAGAGTAAAAGTGTTAATCTGCATGCCTTTATAATTCCCACATGAAGCGAAAATTAGCCTCCTTCCACTTTGCAGGAAAAAATTGACCAAGAGGGGAGCTGAAGAAAAGATGGTTTTATTTTTACTTAATATGCTGTGTTACATTTACCTGCTTGTTACCAGTAACTGAAACTGAACTGCAGTTGTCAAAATAGGTGAAGCACATTTTGCATATGTGTAGAAGGGTGTCTATATTTAGTTAGTGCTTGGTCCTGGATGGTCATGACTGACCACCAAATGTCCACCTACCCCTCCAGCCTCTGGGGACAGCATTCATAGTCACTTGTGGTCTGAGCCAGCCCCTGGGTATTTCACTGGAAAAGCTCTTGTTGACTTCATTTGGAGCTGGCTTGGGCCCCACGCTTCAAGATGCTGCAGGGACAGGACCTAATAACTCCAGGCTGAAATGAACTATTTTAGCTTGACATGCAAAGCCGTGCTGCATGCTTCATTCTTGAGGGTGATGGGAAGAATTTTCTCAACGGCAGTAGACCAAGGCCAGGGAAACATTCCTGTCCTTCGTGCAACAACTGGCGGAGGAAAGCATCTGCCGGGGGATCCCATTGCGGGGTGTGCTGTTGCTTCTGCTTTAGTCTGTCAGCTGTTGTAACAGGAGTTACATTTACTGGCTGCTCATGCCGTGGAGTGGGGATCACATTGCTTCTTAGGGGCTGGAAGACTTGAATGCATTGGTAGATGCTCCCATATATAGTGCCCTCTCTGCTTGATAGATAAATGTCCCGGCAAGGTTACCAAAATAGCACAAGAGTGGAAGGTACGCAAGCAACTGCTCTCTCCATCCCAATGTGAAATGTGATGGCTCTGGAGACGAGCACAGCCATGCTCCATTGGAAAAGTCAATTAGAGGTCAAGAGGGAAGGACCCAGGTATGAAGAGTTGAGAGTATATGCCATACTGCAGCTCTGCAGGCAAGTCCCCTGGGCCAGTGAAGTGGTTTTTGATGGGCACACAGAGAAGACACGGCTTGGCAGAAGTCAGGCAACGAATCAGGTGAACCGCAGAGGTCTAATCTCCCAGGAGTGTGCTGTGGCCATTGGCAAACTCTTCCTCCTTGCAGAACAAAGAACAATCATTAGACCGAGAACTATTGCAGGAGCTAGATAATACTTTTGTTTCCAAAAAATGAATTGTATACAGGTTTAGATTCAACAGGCTGATATGCTTGAAATCTGATTACAAACAAAATTTTTTTTCGCTGAAAGATGAGGCTGTTGTGATTTGATTTTTCTTTTTTTCTTTTTTGTATTTGGCATAAGTTAGCTTTTGTATGAGATGAGTGGGGGCATTGCAAGCATTCTGAAAATGCAGATATGGGTAGACATAAGCATCCCTAATGTTCTTACGTAAAGATACAGTAAATACACATGCATGCATACAAATGTGTATAGCAACATGTGTATTTGTGTAAATTTACCAACTTGTGACAGTAAATTATATGCATTATTAAAAAAAAATTGCCTGTTACTTCCAACTGTTTGAATGCAGGGTTAGTTTTTCTGGCTGGAGTGCACTGGAAACTTAAGTCCAATATTTACACACATTGCTCATGCTAGAAATGATATAATCCTATATCAGAGCGGTTTAGTCATTGATACCAGTGTAGGTTCACAGAGGTTAGATGATGCAAACATAAATCAGCAGAAGCTGGGTTCCAGTGAGAGTTTAAGTTTTCAGAGCCCTGGAAGGCACTGGCAGTCATCTTAATGTGGAAAACTAACACACAGACCATAAATATGCTGAGTCCAGTGCTTTTTGTGGCCATAAGCAAAGCACATAAATTTTTGAAAAAGGAGCTATTTGTGTATGTTTGTGCAGCTTTTTGTTGTCACTGTCAGTCCACCTTCTCTCTGTCCCCTTTCTCAGCTATAATAAAGAAATCCACCTCTCTGCTCCCCCATCCTCCCACTTACTCTTTTTGGGGAACCCACATATCATTGTATTGTGCTTAGCAGAGGTAAATACTTATTGGAAAACAAAGCAGCAGCTTAAGAGGCACGTTGTTCTGCTGCAGCTTGTACGACGTACTTGCATGCTCTTCTGAGCATGGTTTTGCCCCACCTATCCAGCTGGCTTTCCCCTCCTGCAGTTTCACAGCCCTTCGGCAGTAGTGGGAAATAGCTGCACATATCCCAAGTAACCATAAATGATTTCTCTGCTTTTTTTCCATGTCCTTACCAGTTGCAGCACATTTTCCTGTATAGATTTTTGGGTTTCGGCCTTTTAGTCTTGTGGGGGTGGGCTTGCTCCTGTTCTCCTAAATTGAGTAAGCTCAACCCATGCTGTCATTCATACGCTCTCAAATCAAACCTTGTAATCTCTTCATAAGCTGTCTTTTGGCCAGATCATGAAGTTTGCACTGATGATGAAATCAATAGGCGTTTGCCTGAAAAAAACCTCAGGGTAAGGTTTTTGCAGGGTAAGTAAGCTCATTATAGAATCATTTAGGTTGGAAAAGACCTTTAAGATCATCCAACCATTAACCTAGCACTGCCAAGTCCACCACTAAACCATGTCCCTAAGTGCCACATCTTGGTGTCTTTTAAATAGCTCCAGGGATGGTGACTCAACCACTTCCCTGGGCAGCCTGTTCCAATGCTTGACAAACCTTTCGGTGAAGGAATTTTTCCTAATATCCAATCTCGACCTCCCCCAGTGCAACTTGAGGCCGTTGTTCCTGGGGAGAAGAGACGGACACCCACCTCGCTACAACCTCCTTTCAGGTGGTTGTAGAAAGCAGTAAGGTCTCCCCTGAACCTCCTTTTCTCCAGGCTAAATAACCCCAGTTCCCTCAGCTGCTCCTTGTAAGACTTGTTCTCCAGACCCTTCACCAGCTTTGTTGCCCTTCTCTGGATACGCTCCAGCACCTCAGTGTCTTTCTTGTTGTGAGGGGCCCAAAACTGGACATGGTATTCGAGGTGCAGCCTCACCAGTGCCGAGTACAGGGGAACGATCACCTCCCTGCTCCTGCTGGTCACACTATTTCTGATACAGGCCAGGATGCCGTTGGCCTTCTTGGCCACCTGGGCACACTGCTGGCTCATATCCAGCCAGCTGTTGACCAACACCCCTAGGTCCTTTTCCACCAGGCAGCTTTCCAGCCACTCTTCCCCAAGCCTGTAGCATTTCATGGGGTTGTTGTGACCCAAATGCAGGACCCAGCACTTGGCCTTGTTGAATCTCATACAGTTGGCCTCGGCCCATTGATCCAGCCTGGCCAGATCCCTCTGTAGAGCCTCCCTACCCTCAAGTAGATCAACACTCTTGCCCAGTTTGGTGTTGTCTGCAAACTTACTGAGGGTGCACTCAATCCCCTCTGTGCAAAGATCCCCTTTGAGACAGATGTACCCCATCTGTTGGCAGCAGCCCTGGTGTCGTGTAAACCCACCCATGATCAAAGAACCCAAAATTCTGCTGGTCACACCAGGCTCGGAATGAGGTATTAATCTGCTGGCTCTTCCTGCTTCTTCCCTCATCATTCTCTGCAACTGAAGGGATAGAGGACACCACCATCTGTGCTTCCGATCCCTTAACCAGTCATCCCAAGGTCCCGAAGTCTCTCTTGATTGGCCTCAGACTTCTTGTTGCAACTTCATCGCTACCTACCTGAAAAACCAAGCGTTCATCTTTGCCTCCTAGTGCTTTCTTTTTCATATCGTGAAGGCTTTTGGTTGGATCCTCACGGCTGCTCTTGTATGTGACCGTGAGGGTCTGTCTTGGTGCCTCCCCTGGGTACCTAATGTCCTATCTGTCCAGTATCTTTAATTCAGGACTTAAGACGTTGTGTTTATCTGGCTTAGCCTTTGGCTACTGAAGCAGCAGACCCTTCTCTTCAAAAATGGGGAGAGGACAACCTCTATATAAAAGTGTATCGCTGTGAGGTAAATCATCACTTCTATGCCATGGTACTCCAAAGAAATCTGTGTAAGAGCACAGACGCGTGTCAAGGCAGAAACTGGGCTCTGTGCATAAACATGCATTTTGGAGACAAGCTTGTTAGGTAGGTGATTGTCCTTCTCTCTCTCTCATGTTTTTTTGGTTCTTGAAAGCTGTCAAAGTAGCAGTGTGGTTGTGGGCCTTTTAAAATCCTGGTACTTAGGAGCCAAGAGAAAAGAAGATGTGGTGTGTTACAGTAATAAGTAGCTCTGATAGAAGGATGTAATTGTGCTGGGGCTTCTGGTGACCTCATGAACCACATGAGCAGGCTTGGCTTCTCACCACATGCCCCAGCTGGGAGGCGCTTCGATTGTACGGTTGTATTCGAAAACTAAACTCAATTTTTGCACTTCTCCTTACTTGTGGTCACCTCAAACCCTCCCCTTCTTCCATCCGAGAGTGACTTGAATATGTGCTGTGTTCTGTATTAGGACCCAAACCTGTACGGCATGTGTCTTCAGCTACTGTGTTCTCTTGGTATAGCGTTTTCTGCTGTGATGGCTCCTCTTGGCTTCCTTGCTGAGCCCTCCTTCTGTCCTCCCTGTGCTTCCAGTTAAACACCTTCCCATTGCTCCACCTCCTCCTGCAGCTCCTGCCTGCCCTTTGGCCTTCAGCCGCCTCGCTTTCCTCTTCCCAAAATGCTGATTTTTGTTTTGGCTGGGAGTTTGCGAATGCATTTTATCTGTATGCAAAATATGGCACTAGCTAGTGGTGCAAATTACTCAATCTGTGTTCGGTGATGACCTTGTGAAATCCGACATCTGGTGCAGCAGTACTTGAGCATATGCGCTCTTGTGTCACAGCGTGTGGGTATTAAGGGACACGCAGCTCTTGGCACCGCACGCGGAGGAGAGCATGAACAGTGGCTGCCAGCAAGGACACAGGGCTGTCACCGGGTCCCGTGGTAGGTAGGTCCATTTGTTTCAGAGCAGTTGTTGAGGTGCCATGTCACAACTTAGCTCAAAGCGGGGTGACATCCCAGATGCAGGAAACAGCTGGAGAAACGTTGCGGCTGGCACTGGTGGTCTTCATCTGTGCAAGCTTCAGGATGGTGGTGGGGTTGGTTGGTGAGACCCTGCAGCAGTTTGCTGCTTGGTGTCTCCTCCTTCAGTACCTTTTCTTCTCATGGCCCATCAGACCTCGTATGCACCCTCTTCCCCTGGGATCCTGCTGTGCCACTCTCGGGCAGGTGTACCGCACCGCTGTGTCACCCTTCCCATGTTCTGTGTCATCCTTCCTTCCTCTGTCCTGCCCCTTGGACAGCCCTGGGGTTCTGTGGCCACCACACGCAGCATGGGGGGCAGCTGTCGTGCCACCGGACCACCACCGGCCTCCAAGAAACCTCCCTCCTTGCCGAACAGAGCCGAAAGCCCTGTTTGCCCCAGCCTCTGGTGCTGTCCCTGAGTTGTCCCATAGCTTGGGGCACTTGGCTGTCAGCCTGCTGCCTCTTCGGGCATCTCCACCACCATGCACCCAAATTGCTCTGCCAGCATCCTTTGACTCTTTGATCCTTTATGGCTTGTGGCTGACAAATAAGATGAGTTTTCTTCTTTGACTTTTGGGAGAGCTGGTGAATGGTGTGTTTGCTGCCGTTGAGAGAAAAAGAGGTGGTTGTGTGAGTCTGGATGACAGTGCTAATCCATGAGATCCAGTTCTGTAGGCTGCCAGGTGTCAGAAATGTGGTTTTCTGCTCTTGCTGCGTACTCAGCCTCTGCTGCGACCTGCAGGCTGGGTGGGTTGGTGTAGCAGTAGCTTAGCTGGAAGCAGCCGCATACGTGGGACTTCCCCAGGGCCAGGGTTGGGCTGGTGGGCTTCTGTGTGGGATTTCCACTGAGGTCAGTGGAACTGCTTGGATGCAGGGGTGGGAGCTGGTTCTACCCCAAGTTTCATCCGTTTAACTGAAAGTGTGACTTCAAATCAGTTAAATTTGCATGTAAATGTTCCTGGGCTGACTGAGGGCTGCCTGGGCCAGGAGATTTGTGTCAGCTGAGCTAGGGTGGTTCCTTTTACTGGTTTCCTTGAATTAGGACACAAATTACATGTAAACCTTGTGATGGGAATGCACATGGGGAATTACAGTGCAGGGTGCCGATTTCCATGGGATTTCCACCGAGTTCAATTTACCAAGCAGTAGGTTGGGCACGGCTTTCCTATGGTACTTAATAGTGCTGAAAGCACTGGTTGCCTTCACTTTTTGGTAAAGAGTGCATGTTTAGAGGGAGGTACAGCAACTATGAGCTGATACATACAGCTTTGTTCGATAAATAGCAAATACCGGTCTGGATACAATCTGTGCTTTTTTCCATTGTTCAAAATTGCCATTTTTCTCCCCAAGGTCTACTGATTTGTAATGCTAGGTGTGAGATCCTCACTGTAATGCTGCCTCCCTGTCAGGAAGACCCTCTGGTAAGCAGATGCCTGCTGTGCTCAGCTCCACCAGCTGTTGTGCAGGCCAACAGCTAAAGATACATGTTTTGCATCTTCCTTGGGGAGTGTTTCATGTTAGTGAGTAATTAGCATTAATAATAATTAATGTTGGATAGAGATAGTTTGTACCTCTACAACGCATTTATTTTGAGAATCTCAAAATGGATGTAGTTGTGGGCTAGCAGCCTGGAATAAATCTTGATGCAGCTGGGGTTGATGGCTTTAACCCCGCTGTTCCCTAATGAAAAGTGTGGGAAAGCTGGAAATAAGAGCTCGACAACTCCATTCCTCATCACTTGTGCAGCAACTTCTGGTAGCACCCCTCCTACCTACACAGGACGGTTTGTTGTTCATCTTGTTATATATGTATATTTTATAATAGCTCTTGCGAGCATCAGCAGAGATCCATTATGCTCCCCGCGGAGCAAAGCATAAGCAGGAGGCGATCGCAGCCCTGAGCAGCCCCACTCCGCAGAAGCTGCCCCGGTGCGTACCCTGCCAGCGGCCGGTGCCTGCACCCTGCTTGTGAATGCCTGCTGGCTGCCTGCAGAAGTTGGGTGCTGTTCGGTGGGATGGCAGTGAGAGGGATGGAAGCAAGTGGGGTGCGATGGCAGTTTGGGGGGAGCAGCTCGGGAAGCCAGCGGTGGAAGTGGTGACGGAGCCTGGTGCTGCCTGCTGCAGCAGGGACAAAGCCGGGATGCTGAGCCGCCCGCCTGCCACGGGCTGCTGGTTGTGAGCTTGGTGAAGAGTACCCGGAGCAAAGCGGAGCTGTCATAGCCTCGTTTTATTTAATGAGCGACACCTTGTGAAGGCACAGATTCATTTATTGGATCTCTTCCCTGTGTTTTTTTCCTAGCGCTTAGCTGCACTTTACATGTTACCTGGAAGGCTGAAAAGCAGGATCATGTCTATTTATTAATCTTTGCCTAATAAAGATGACTGCCAGATATGTTCTTTGGCCTTAACAAAAAGGTATAATTAGTGATGAGATTAGACATGACCCAAGAGGAGATGCTTTGCTTAGGAAAATATTCAGCGATGGCATATAACGCAGTCTGTCTGAGGCACCGCATCCTCCCCGGAGGCCTCGTCTCGAACTGAGCAGTGACCCTTCCCAGCGCTTTGGTGCCGTAGGAAACCCAGGAAGAATATTAATGATAAAGGGATACACAAAACAAGCTTTGCCTCAGTCAAACAACGCACCACCAACCTAAAATTATTCAGCAGAAGTTTAGTTGGCAAAGTTAATAATTTATGGTTCGGGCTGATAGCACCCCATGCAATAGCGGTGTGTTCAGCAGCCCCAGACCTGATTAAATATGCATGGGCTCATTGGATGCAATTTCAGTGCAATTAGTGTATGAAGGCAGAAGGAGCTGTATCATTTCTGGAATTGTACTAAAAGGATCTGGTAGTTCTTCCATTATAACGTTTTACAGGATAGTAATTGTTCCACATCAGCTGTATTTAAGTACACTATTCTAAGGAGTGGCTGCCTGCCGTGTTATGTGTGATATGAGAAGACAAATACTCTGTGTGTCACTAGGCACAGAGACTGCCTGGAAATACTAAACTAGTGCTGGACTAGAGAAACCTTGTTGCAGCAGGTCTAGCCTCACCTGCGCTGGGTTTTGTATGTGCTGGCACTGAGGAGCGCAGCCTCAGGGAAAGGTTAGACCAGAGAAGATGATAGATCTTGTTTTTTCTTTCTTTGCTGTAAAAACTTGTGTATTGTGCTTGTCACTGAAACTTCTGAACGCTGGGTGCAGGAGCTTATATACTTGTAGAAACGCTTTAAATAAGAATGGGGAAAAAATGGTATTGGATGTTCTGTAGTCAGTGTTGTCAGCATCTGGGTGCGTCTCCTGGCAAAACACCAGTGTCACTCCAATGGCTTTCCTTCCTAGAGCCACATCACCGACGGTTGTGTTTCATCCATCGCCAGCATGGCCAGCTCTGTAGATGGAGACGAGTCTGACCAGTTTGCACCAGTTGACAGTCTGGCTTATTCTGTTTAGTGACCAAGGAAAATCCTTGCTCTTCTCTGCAGCTTCCTTCATTCTCTTCTCTCTCCTTTTGTCTCCTTGTTGTCCCCCCTTCTCTGCGCTGGCTCCTTTTGCCTTCCTCCTAGCTGTGTGCTCTTCAGCCTGCTGCCTGCTTGTGAGCCACGTCGCCTGAAGCTACTCCAGCTCCCTGGGTTTGTGGCATGTGTGCTTTTGTTCTCCAAAATACATCATTTTACTAGCATTTCACCTAATGATGATTTAAGACAACCCTCAGAAGGGTTGGATTGCTTTCAGATATGGATCCCTTGGCGCAGAGTTACCTAACGAGTGGTTCCCTGTAGCTGCTTAAGGGGAACACGGGCTCAACAGCTCAAAACTGGAAAGGAGCATGAAGGGGCGAGTGGGCTGTGGACGGGTGCACGGTTGATTAGTAGTGTTGGTCTCTGAGCCTTGCAAATCACCGGTGCCGAAAGCACCCTAGTGCTGTGGGCAGAGAGTCAGAGAAGAATTGAGGTTGGAGCAGACTGCTGGAGAGCATCTAGTCCAACACCTCGCAGGAGGCAAAAGTAACTTCAAAGTTAGGTCACTTTGCTCAGGGGCTGGCTGGTTGAGGGTGTTAAACAGAAAGAGCAAGAAAAAGAACCTGTGTTCCTGCCTCGCAAATAAATGTTTAATTTACCTGTTTTGGCCAGTGTAGGTGAATTGTTCAGGCCATGGGAAGAGCTTTCATATTCTTGCTTTGGTTAAAATTCTGAAGATGTGCAACCTGTATTTACTGGTATGAGTTCATACAGGTGTCTGCTCACCTGGTTGTTTGATGTTGGTACATTACTGTGTCTGTCCCGTGGAGGCCTGGGTTCGTGTTATTTTTTGCAGCATGATGGTGCAGAAAGGGGACGGCTGCACGGTCCTGAGTGCAAGGCTGAGATTGGGGGCTTCTTGTTCAGAAGTTTGGTCCTCCATCCCTGTGAGGACGTCTCCAGCATTGGGGTTTTCAAAGGAGCCTAAGGGAAGGCCAAAAGCAGGGGGGGAATTGGACATTGAGGACCATGTTGATGTTTAATTTCACTGAGGTGCCTGCAGCTGCCCTAGCCTTCACTCACCCCTTCTCAACTGCCTTCCAGAAACCTCCGGGGCCATTGGTGTCCAGGTACAGGGACCTGGGAATTTAGGGCAGCTGAATGCTGCCTTTAATGCCTCGCGGTCTCCTTCAATATTCAAGCCTCCAGCTCCCTCCCTTGGCTTCCCAGTCAGTAATTTGGGGATAACAGAAGTGTCTGCTTCTCAGAAGTGCTGGCAGGATTAATGGGTGAGTGTGTGGGAAGCACCTTGAAGAGGAATGCGTGAGTGGTGGTGGTGTTGCAGGTGGAAGCTGGGATTTGCTCGGTGTGTGCAGAGGGGAGGAATGACTCGAGCCATCTCTGGCCAAAACTGCAGTCCTGCCAATGTTTGTAGCATGTACAGAATAGCCTGTGCCACCTCAAAATAAACATGTGCCTCATTTTCCACACCTATTACTAGCATTGCAGATGCAAGCACAGCTCTGCTGACACAAGTCGCTTCTCTGCCTGAGGTGGCCTTCTGCTGGCTTGCAGGGACCAGGAATGGGTTCAGACATCCATGTGCCAAACAGGTACTCTGCCTTTTTTGTGGAGCCCGGGAAATGTAATGCCTGTGTGGTAGTGCTGGAGTTTAACATACGATGTCTAAGTCAGCTGTCACACCTGCAAAACCCCAAGAAGTCATCGTGTTGATGGTGCATTGGAGGAAGGTCATGCAAACAGCTCGTTTCACCATGGGCACAGTGGCATTGACCTTTTGCAAGCCCTTAGTGCTTTTCATCGTGGAAGGTGTTACTCTCAGCTGCAAAACAACCTTTTGAAAGAGGGAGCTGTTGTTAGGAGGTGCTGTACAGATGCAGAGTTCAGAAACCCGGCACTCTCCTCGGTATTGCATGGGAAAACCTGCAGGTGAGCAGTGCTTAAAGCTAATCCTATGTGGCTGCCTGCTGGGCTCGTCTTCATTTCCCCGTTTGCCCTTCGGGCTTCATTGAGAGGCAGAAAACTGAGTGATAGCTTGAATCTGTCCCGTTTGGTTGTCAACTTTCAAGATACGATGATGGAGTTACGACAAGTGGCTGATGGTACGGTGAGGACAGATGGAAGGAGAAGTTTGGAGCACAGAGAAGAGGGATGAGAAGGCAGGCCAAAGGAAGGCAAAAAGGAAGAAGGAATGATAGTGCAGGGCTGAATATCTTCTTGCTCATTTATGTCAAGAGTGACCCACGTGAAAGGATGTTGGCTGCCACTTACGCATTAGCTCTGTGTGTCTCAAGCAAGGAGATAGAAGGAAAACCATGGCTTGATAAGGAGAAAGAATAAAAGAATTTGTCATAAAGCCAAAAAAAAAAAGGAGGCATCTTGAAAGTTTGGGCTAGAACATTTGTAGCTCACGGGAAATTTTAATTTAAGCACCTAACTTTTTTTTTAATTTGTAATAATAGGCTTTTGCTACCTTTAACAGTATAATTTCAGTCAATATTTTCTACTGCATGTGTATTTTGTTCACATTCTGTGAAAATATTTTAAACTGTACATTATGAAAATCACCTAGATTCAGCTTTACATCTGTCTGTCAATTCTTCATTTTTTATTTTCCCTTAGGAAAGGATTTCCTGTACTTTATTTTTCCATGCTGCTACTTCTGGAGGATCTGTTCTTTTCCAAAAATTAGCTATTGCACATCTGGCTGTCAGTAGCACTTGTGTCGTTGTTGGGTTCTTCCCCAACACAGGAATTTCCTTGGGTTGTAACGTAATAAAATCAATGTGAGTTTTGTGCATAAAGCTACTTTACTGGTCTTGAATATTCTATTTGTTTTTTTTCCTCTAAAACAGTACTTCAGGATATTATTACACTTTCAGAAAGGTCTTTCCTTGAAGGAGAAATCATAAATAATAAGGTTTTCATGGATGTTGAATGGATGGAGACTCTCCAAGTAAGGAGAATCCTGTATAGAATTCCCTGTTTTTCCTCTTGCAGGAATAGTTTGCTTTCTTTTGAGTAGAGGTTGTGGAGATTACAGAAATACATTGCCCGAAGGGGTGGGCAAGGAGTTAGCCACTTCATTGCTTTACAAAGCATCTACTAGCAATTTGAAAAACTGAACAGTATTTCTCTTTGCAGCATTTGTATGAGGTAAATGTAATGACAAAATTCTCTGGTTAAAAATGGGCTGAGAGTTTTTCAGAACATTTTTATAAAAACTAATTATTGCAATTATTCATTAACAGAACAGTAACAGAATGAAGTATGTATGTGGGGAACAGATTATTGCCTTTAAGGCAAAGATACATTCATATTAAGTTTTGCATAAACATAAATTGATATATAATCAAATAGACCAGTTCTGTTGAGGTTCTGCATATTCAGCAGCTCTGAAAGAGAGGTTGGTTCACATCTTCCACTTGTCTTCAACAATGGAAGCATGTAAATCATTTTCCCATGAAAATTAAAGCTAGAGCTGCAACATTATTTATCTGATTACTCAGAACAACTTTTCTCAAAAGCAAGGATAAACCAAGGAGCTAATAGTTAAATACTTGCCTTCAAAAACAAAACTAAAAGAAGCAGAATTTTTCAGTGGAAAGCATTGGTTAGTTGGGGCCATGGGAACTGTTTATTTAATGATGTAAGTTTTAATATAGTGGTGGTTTAAAAGAATTGGGTAGGAAGGATTTAAATACTTTTTTTATTTCAAGAATATCAGCTGCTAACTTGAATGTAAACAGGAAGATATGAGTTCTTCATCTACCCAAAGCAGGGCGATACCATCATGTAACTGAAGTGGGGTTATTGTGGATTGCAAGCAGGAATGCTAGATTCATAAAAAAAAAAAATAATAAAATTGCTGTTAGCATTTTTTTTTTTATCCCAAACCACAGGGTGTTTTTGATTAACCAGTTATTCCTGGCCTCTTGAGGGAGGGTTTGGAAATTCAGGGTAAGAAGAAATAGCATGACAAATGGAAGAGTTTGACATTGTTCTGGTTCACATCAGCTCGTGCGGTGTTGGGGACAGAACTGGTGTGGTTGAAAACATGACCACGAAGTCCATCTTTGACTGTGGATTTTAAACCTGCTTTCTTTTTTGGCAGAGGAAGCAGCTTTAAAAGCATGCTGCTCTTGGTATATAACCTACAGGTTTTTTTCTTTTTCAGTGCTATTTGGTGATGATGATCGTAGACCTCCAGTTTACTGGGGTCCGGATGCTGGTGCTTTCATGCATCTCGAATAACGACACTATTGCCAGCTTCTTTGATTTTATTGCTAGTGTTTCAGGGACTGTTTCCTTACTCCCTATAGAGCCCCAGCTACTACAGTGGGATTTCAGAAGAATTGCTGCGTTCATTTAATTTTCCTCCTTTCCTCAAAATCCACCCCCACCACCATGGCTGTGCAAAAGAGCTCAAAAATAGGAAGCATGTGTGCTCCAGAGGCTCAGAAACCTGATAGCAAATAAAAAGAATTATGGTTTGAAATTATATACATTGGGCTTTTTCAGTCAGTTGCACATTCGGGGGAAGAGGGCGGCTGGCAGACAGAAGTTTAAACCTTTGTGGTCGGCTGATCGTAGCCCCTGACCCCAGGTACTGGTTGCGCATGTCAGAGGAGCTTTGGCCAGGCAAGTGCAGCACGTTGGGAAAGGTGATGGAGAACATACTAAACATGAACTTCACATTTTGCTAGAAATGCAGTTCAAACAGTCTTTTATTTAAATAATTTGCCTTAGCATCCCAAAGCTGTTGCCACAGTTGCCTCTAAAACATAAGCTTTGCCCAAGGATTAACTGATCAAAGATGTCCTGGAGTATCATCTAGTTTTTTCAAGCGGGTCTTCCAGGTCATGGAGAAAATATTTGAAGGGATATGGCAGGGCTTTTCCGCTTGTGCTGTGACTGCTGAGTGGACTTTCGGTTGGTCTCAGCCTGGAGAGGCCGTCGAGACCTGGCTGACTTGGGCAGGCTCAGGATCAGACCTGTGCAGAAGCTCTTTTTCACCACGTCACCCGAAGACGCGGATCCCTATTACCCCCTTGTAAGCCAGCAATAAATTCATGCTTGTGGAGACAGCCGACAGAAGGATTCATGTACCATTTAAACTGTTATTTGAAATATCAAAACACAGCTTGATGTTCTTGGTGTATATGGGTGCATTTGTCATGGACTCCCTTTTTCTCCCAAATCCTTATTGAGGCAGAAGCAGCAGTAGCTGTTAATCAAAGACATGAAATACATCTATTATCTGAAGACTAACAACCTGCTATACAAACCGATGTCTTGAGTCTGCAAATACAGGAATCTTGTGAGATGCCAGGAGACCATACAGCACTATAATTAAGTGCTTTTACCTGGGGCTTGTCCTTATTTAAAACAAACAAGGCTGTTGGTGGTATAAATGATGGAGACGAGCCTGCCAAAGGAGGTGAGCGTTTTGTACCTGTCACGATTGCTAAAAATACACAAAGTAAGTTGTGGGAAAAGTGCCTTTCAGGCAATAAAGGTTCTGTAGAAAATTGTAGTTTATCTACAGTGTTCATTTAAGGGGGAGACTTAGTGATGGAAAATGTACCCTGATAAACCTTTCTGGACTGCAGTTCATCTAGGCATCTTGAATATTCAGAACAAACTTTGGCAAGTTGCAGGGTTGCTCTGAGATGGCGTTGGCATTGCCTGCTGTGTCTGGGTCAGGCTGTTCTCCATTTTGTGTCTGAGCATAATGTCATAACAGCCTTGTGATGCCAGCAGCCCTGAGTGCCGGGGCTTTTGAGCTCAGCTGGCAGCCCGGTGGGATTAGCCAGCAGAAGCACCACTTCTTGGGATTTATTGATTGAAGGTGGATACTGTGGCATTGGTTTGGGGGAGGCATGTGAATGCAACTTTTTGGTTGAGTCTGGGTGGAGTATCCACTGGTAGGGTCTTATCTGGGTGGACAAAGAGGTCCTACCTCCTGTTGGCACATGGAGGGGCTCTCTAGTACTTGTGGTTCAAGGTTTTGCATAGTGTTGAGGTCCTCCAGAATCTCACTGCCGTAGTAGGTCTGTGTGGTATGTATGTACAGCATCCATTGATTTACTCCAAAAGAACGTGGTCCTTAGCATGATGCGATTTTGGAGATGCGTAGGTGTGTTTCTTTGCCTCAAGCCTACAGGGAAAAGGTACTATTTTTGGCCTTTCTGTCTTTCTGGAAGGCTCTTGGCCCATCCCACTATGACATTCTTCTATCAACACTAGTGAGGGGTCACTTTAAATTCAGATTTTCCCAGATGTGTCCCTTTTTTCTGGATTCATGTTGGATTTGAGAACTGTAAATCTGTCCTTTTGCCTGATACTCCTGAGCATGTCCTGGTGCTTGGAAACATCTCTTGTGCGTGCTGTGACCATCTCTGTAGCGCATGCAGTGAAGTTACAGTGGACACGTAGGATATAAAGTACACGTGTGTTGTATTGCATGTCTGTGGCCATTGGATGTCTAGCTCAAGTGTGGACCGTTCAGAGGTGTACTTGTACAGCATGCTCGGAGCTTCCCAGGAGTGTGGGACTCGCTGCGCTTGGGCAGTGTAGTACTGCTTCTGCAGGAGTGTGCAAATTGGTGAAAGCAGGTGATGGAGAGGGGAATATTTCATTTCCTCTCAAAGAGGTTGACCTGGGGGGGGAAAAAAACCACAACAGGTTATTTTTGCTTCCATTTTGGTTTAATATTACTGGCAGTTAGGAGCTCTGGTTGTAAGTCAAATAAAAAGCATAGGCATGGATTTCCCCTCCCTATTTACTGGGCTGTGCATTGGCTTGTCAATTTGTCCACACTGTGCTCAGTGAGGGTAAGGGAGTCCTTGGACTTCAAACTGGAGAAAAACTTCATTGAATGAGGACGGACTTAAGTCCATGCAAAATTGTGAGTTATCTCTGGTTTATGTGGGCAGCCCTGGAAGGGGCCTGTATGCTACAAAATGTGCTTTATAAATTAAAAAGGTGCTCATTGATTTTGTTTAAAATGAAGTCTGTTATGGAGTGATTGGACAAATAGCTCATGCTGGTGAAAAACACTGAGCAAAGAAATAGCATGATTCAGGCAGGCAGGAATATTTAAATATACAGAGTATGAAGGCATGTTAAGTATAGAGTTTGTGGTCCACGGAAGAGTTAGGGGCTCAGGATATGTTACCTGAGTGTTCCTGTGGTGTGGTCCTCAGAGAGGACTGAGGTTTGAACCTCTATCTCCAGCTGTGGGAAGTCTGCTTAAAATAACCAGCTGGGGTTTTTTTTGGTTTTTATTTCTGAAGTGATCCTTGATACTGAGTATTGCTTGTGGAACCCCCCCCCTGTACTTCAAAGAAGTGATGTATTGTGCTTTTTGAAAACCAAGCCTCTCCCAGTTCCCTTGGAGTTGGCATCCAAAGTCACTGGTTGCTAGTGAGTCGCAAGCATGTCGGGTGCAAAGCAAATCTGCTCCCATTACTGCTTCCTGTGCTGTTATTTACTTTTGGGTACCATTGTTAATTTAAATGGATATACTAGAAAATAGTCAGAGGGGATCAACAAAAAATAACAAACAAAAAAAAAAAAGAAGAAAAGGTTTGGAAGCAGAAGGCTTGTAATAGAAAAGGCTGAGGATGAGCTCTGTGCAAAGAGACAGATGACTGATGAGAGACACAGTATCTACAAATACATAAGAACAGTTTCAGAGCAGGCAGGGATCAATTATCTGCAGTCAGTTGGGACAGAAATAGTGATGAATGCAGCAGCAGGGAAAAAAATAGGTGGAATTAATGGGAAAAAGATGAAGATTGCTTTGGGGAAAAAGATGAAGATCGCGTCGGGAAGGGCCGTGGGGCGTCCATTGTAGATGCTGCAGGCTTCTGGCAGCTGGGACCCCTTTTTGTGGGGTGATCGTGCCCTGCTGGGCACGGCTGGTGGGCACTACCATGGGTGGCTCAGCAGCCAGAAATGATTTTAAGCCCAGGTCCCATTATCGAGGAAACATTTGAGCATCTGTGGAGTTTGAGGTGTGTGCTGGAGTCGCGGTGGTGGCAGCAGGAGCTTGGTACCTGCTTTCCTGAGTCACAGCCCAAGTGACGTTCCTCCAAAAATGTAACTCTTTCACTTTTGGAAGTTTAGATCATTTCAAAGTGAGTTTTTAGATATTAAAGTGAACCCAGAGCACTGAAGGAGACATTTTCAGTGGCAGCTGAAGCTGGAGCTTGAGCCGTTAGTTCCAGGTTAGGATCTGTGTCTTTAAAGACACTCAAGCTGGGGTGACCTGGTAGTCAGTGGAGGAGTGTGAGTTGTTTGGAAGGGGTTGGAAGTTGTTTCTCATGTCTCTGGAATGAATCCTTGGGTGCCGTGGGTGTAAATAAATAGTTACTGAGACGTTGACTTGGTCGGTGGTGAGGAAAATGGTAGTGACAGAGGGAAAATAATGGTTCCATTTATACTTTTTGAGCATTTCTTTTTCCTCTGTAAGCATGGCTCCCACTGACATGCCATCATCTGAAAGAGCTAAAGAGGTCTTTGTGGGCTTGGGACCAGAGGTGGGAGCCATGTTCCATGCAAACGCGCACACAGATTATTTTGGTGTTATTTTTTTGGAAGTGCAGTCTACTTACAGAAATGAATGTTGCTCCCTCAGAAACCTGTCCACCAGCTCTTCCCACAGGGCTCTTGCCTCTTCGCTGAGGAAACACAAGCACATTTAATGCTGATAAACTAAAGTTGCCAACAAGGTAGGTGTTGACTTCACTTGAAGCTGGATGCACTCAGCTCTGGTAAGGTCAGGCCTTTGGTCAAGACAGTTTTTGAGTAGACATCCGACTTGAAAAGGTGTTAGCTATCATCCTAAACATGAATTTGCTTGTCGGGGTAGGCTTTCTATTTTGTTGGTACCTGCCATGCTAAAAGCACAGTCTGCTTGTGGAAGAGTTGTGAGCTTGTCCTGTGCTGTGGGGTCAATTTGGAGCTTTCATGAAGAGCATATCTTTAGCTGCCCCGGCACGAATGTGTAGCCATGTGTGTTTGATCAAACCAGCCCTGCTCAGACAAAAGTGTCCTCCTGCACGCTGCTCCTTCTGGGGAGAGAACAAATGGGTGAGAGATGGTAGTAATTCAGCTTCAGCAAACACAAGAGTAGAGCGCCTCGTGCCAGAAACCATACAGATTGGTGTTTTTATCAGTATTGACACAGTATGTTCACAGCTACACCCAGACTTCTTACCTGTGGCAATTACCATCCATCTCACCTTTTTCTTCAGTTTCATTGTAAGCTGCAAAGAACTGAGACTCAATTACCTGCGTATTGCACACAATGCAAACACTGCTGCTGTAGAAGGTGAAGCTCCTAATCTTTAGCATTTCTCATCCAAATGCAGTTATTCTGATTGCCACATTTCAAGCCTTTCTTATTTAACCCTCTCCTACCGTCTTTTATTCCTCCTCTGCAGATCCTTTAAATCCCCATCAGCTGCTGTGGCAGCGTGGGAGAACTCATGGTCCTGTGATAATCCTTTGCTTTTGACTTTTTTTCCTCCGAAAGGAGGCCCTTGGCTGAGTGAAGGTCCTTCAGACTCTGAGCTGTTCAAACTTAGCATTTAAGCATGTGCCTTTGTCCCACAGACTTCAGCATCATGTGCGTTGACACCCAGGAAGACCCAGTCATTCCTTTTGTGAGGATGTGGGAAGACACAGCAATAGGCAAGAGGCAATAGAGCTCAGGAAAATTGAAATTTTAGCATCCATGGTGCTTTCATTCCTTTTCTTCTATATCTGTTTTCCTTGGCACTAAAAATATACAAAACTTCATTATCTTAGGAACAAAACCAAAACAACCTTTTCTTTATTCATGAACTAATGTCTGTTTTGAAATCTCATCAGGAGGGGGGAAGAGAAGAAAAAACAACACCCCAAGCCCATCAGTTTCTTTATTTGCTTGTTTATCTCCACTGGGTGCTGCTGGTAGAAATCCCGCAATAGGCACTGCAAGGCAAAACGCGTTTTGGGAGACTTCCCAATTTAGCACTGTGATTCACCAGGGTCCTAGAGCAGAAGCCTTGGTGCATGGTGGAATTAGGAGCTAAACTCAGGCAGAAAGGAAAAAAACCGGCGGAACCTCAGATAGAAAGCGAGCAATTTGTGATTAGCTGTTAAAACTAGCTTTCTCGATGGATTTGTGTATGCCTGTGTCACCCAAGCACGGAAATCCGAAATACCTCCTTGCCAAGCTCCCAGTGTCCCCAGTTTGTCCCTGTGTCCCCAGGCTCCTTCCAGCCCCCTCCTGTCCTCTGCGCTGTGGGCAGGCGAGAGGCAGCGTTCCCGCTGGCTCCTTCTGACCCTGTGTCTCATTGTCAATTTTCATTCATTTTGGAGAGACTCAGGATTTTGGAAACCTTTTTCTCTCCCTCAAACGGGGCTGAGCGTGGCCATGGGTTGAAAAGGGACCCCAGGGGACCTGGGAGACATGAGCCCTGGGAGAGCAGGCTGCCGCGGAGGGGCACAACTTGGGTAAAGAAGGGAAAAGACGTTTGGGAAATTCCCGCTTGGATCAAGAGGCAATGATTAAGCTAATGCAGTCAGCTAACCGTATTACGTTTCTGAAAAGAAAATGGAAAATGAAAAAACCCTGAGCTTTTCTGTTCTGTATTGCAAAACGTGGTACAGATTCATAGACAATAAAATTTCACATGTGAAAGAACATCTAAGAGTGGGAGATGTGGCTTATCAACGCTGATTATTTTTTTCATTTTCTATTCTCCTGAAATTATGTCTAATAACATTTTTAATTACCTTTCAATATTGTTTGTTATCATAATGGTTTTACTTTTTGAGGCCATTCTGTGTTTTCCACTTAAAAATTAATCTTTTTCTTAAATTTCCTTTCTTCCCTCATGCTTGTTAGATGCCATTGAGTCAAGTATCAAAATGAAATGATTTATTTGTGGTAGTCATCTCTGCACCCCCCCCCCCTTTTTTTTTTTTTTTTTTTAGGGATTATATAATTTTATGTCAGATACTCTGTTATGCATATGAAAATAGAGCTAAACAAATTTCATGCTTCAGGATATACCTGCTTCTCCAGAGATGAGGAGAGATGGTTTACCCCATTGCACAGCTGCTTGGGTGGGTGCCTTGGTTCCACAAGTGGCCGAGGAAGCGTTGAGCATCTTTGAGCACCCTGTGAAGGCTGGGGGAGGTGGGGGCACGCAGCACCTTACAGGATTGCTCAGGACCTGGCAGCACTGAAACCTGAAGACTTCCACCTTTTGCTGTAGTTGTCAGGTATTGCTCGCTGCTGAAGGCAGGAACATCAACCTGGTGATCTGTTACATTAAAGCAAAGCACATACTTCTCTGTAGCTGCTAGACAGTTCTTACATGTTTTACAGTGGGGATCCTGTCTCTGCTTCTGTAGTTTTAAAATGTCTGTGTAATACGCAATGTGGTTAACAATCTCTGCAGATCAAGTCCTTTGAGTGACTTTTTGCACTTCGGGACTTTGTCGGCTGTTTGTCATGTTGCCAAATTGTAAATCCCTGTGCTAAAATTTCCCAAGAAGGTCAGCAAAACTGATGCTTTTGCATATTTTATTTTAGTTTTGAAGTGGGAGGGAATTTCAACCAAAATAGTTCAGATATTTCCAAGAGCGAGATTAAGGGGAAATACGTTGCGTGGCCCAGGTGAGATAGTTTTGGGAGCAAGGATTTGGGGTCTGGCAAAGAAGCTGCCTAGTGGCAGGCATGCCTCCTCCCTGCTCTCATGAGGATCTGCACAAAGTAGGTGAAGTGCAAAGCCTTGGAAAAACGTCATGCTGGGAAAAGACCAGTTTTGGCTGCTGGCTTTTCCCCCATCAGCATCCCCCTTTCCTCCCCTTCGCTGCGCAGTGGCCGTCCCTGCCGGGGCAGCTCTCGCTGCCAGGCTCGTGGTCCCTGGGGCAGGTGGGTACCCTCGCCTTGCTCCCTTGGCTCCCGATGTTGTGGCATTGCCTGGGCAGTGTCACGGCTGTGGTGGAGCTGCCCTTGATGGGATTACCAGGCTGCTGCGTCGTGCTGCCGTTCTCCCTGAACTCCGGCTTCTGGGTTCTTGTGGGTTTATCAGGTGTATGAAGTAACGCACAGGTGATTTTTCATGCCTTTTTAAGACAAATTAGTCCTTACTTAGATGATCTGGGAAGCTGTTTGTTTATATCCACAACTCCTTCATGCATTTCCTTGCCTCAGTGCGTTTCTCAGCTCAGGTGCCCGGGGTTCTCCTCTGGCTGCCACAGGCACGGCCAGCGGGTCCGGGAGCTTCTCATCCCGTCCCCGAGCAGCTCACTTTGTCCTCGGCGGGGCTCGCAATCAAACAGCAATTCTGCCTGCTGAGAAAGGATGTTTTCTGTTGGCAGCCTCCTCGTGCAGCTCGCTCTCATACCTGCCCTATAGTCTCCGGGTAGAGTGCGATCAGCAAATTGCTCAGCCCCCTGCCAGGGCCGTGCCGTTCCCAGCTACCGCGGATCCCATCCCAGCGGCGGCTCTGCTGGGTTAGTTTTCTTCCTTCAAGAGAGATTTTTGATAGGTGTCTGCTGCTATTTCATGGTCCTGTTCTCTTGTGCTTCAGTTCAGAAGTGCAGGATATTCGCTTCTGCAGTTTTCCAATAACTGAGCAATAGTTTATGTTTGCTCTGCAGTAAATTTAATTTAGTGTACTGGCCTAGTTACATAAGTGATCCGAATCCCTCTGGATCTCTCTTATGGTTGCTTTGTATTTACTACTCCCTTCAGTTTCATGTCACCAGCAATTTAGCAATTTTACAGCTGGTTTCTCCAAGTAATTTATAGACATTATCAACAGGGTGGAATAGATACTGAAAATTTGCTTCATAGATCCCACTGACTTTAAATGAACTACTTTTGCGGGAGCAAGAGTAGTTGACGGGGGGGTGATGGCAAATATTCATGTCTCAGGCAGGCAACATGTGCACGCTGATGATCAGGAGGTAGTCCGGCCGTAAATTTTAGTGCCAGTATTGGGGAGTTTGGGATCGATGCTTCTGAATGTTTCCAGCTGAGTACCCGTGCTGATATATATAAGCTATTGCAGCCCCATTAACGGCAGACACTATTGTCAGCATCACCTTGAAGGATGCTCGCAGCGAGATAGTAGCTTAATTCCTTCCCCTGGGAGATACACGTATTTCTTCTGCCGCTCCTTTGGAAGGAGTGCTTAGGGCAAGGATGCTAAATCTCCGTGCTCTCCACAAAATAAGAAAAGGAGAAGAGATCCTAAGAAGACTGATGTAGCTGAAAGTCTTCAGTTTGGCAGCATGAGGAGGTAAAAAAGAGGTGGAGGGACATCTGTGCAGAACTACTTGGACACGTCTCCTGTAGCCACAGGTCTGGGGAGCAGAAACTGCCCGGGACTAGTCTGCCCTTCCATAGGGTGCTATAGCTGCTGGCCCCGTAGAGAGTATAGAGCAGGAGCAGGCTCTGTCCCCCATGCAAGTCCAACCCCGAGGCTTTTCTCATCGTTGCGTGTAAAATCTGCAGCATTGCTGACCTCAAAGCTGTGATGGCAGATGTGAAACTGGGGAGATGACTCACTCCGTCGGTTAATTTGGGCTGAAAGCTGGTGTTCCCCAACCTTTCTTTGACATTTAAGAGGTGTCCCCCTTCCCCTCTGAAGAAAAGTAAACTCAGAGTGCCCCAGCCAGTCTCACTATCACTATGTCGTGTCGAGGACTTTCTTTACGACTGCAGGTGCTGAGGACTGAGTTAAAACAGTAAAATTAAAGCTGACGGTGGAAAATAGTGGGGAGGGCAGTTCCCTTCCCCAGCTGGCTCGCTATTCCTCTTCGGAGGGGAGACCTGCGCTTAGAGAGATGTTACCACAAACATTTACTCTGAAGGGCAACAAAACACATCTGTTCTCGTGGGGAATATTAAATGTTGACCTTTAGCAATAATTTTAACGGGTGTTAGAAATTTTTAGTGAATAATACATGGGCTTCCCCAAGAAGCCTCAGATTATCTAGGGGGAAAAAAAATATCTCTCGCCTCTTCTCTGGGTGAGAGAGAGATGCATCGCAGGTGCTGCATGTGTTGGTAGGGACTCGCTGGATACGTGTCGATGGAGAGCAACCCACCCTCTGTTTCCAGTGGGGAAGTGTTATGCTGGCAAAATTTGTCTCAGCCCTGCCACTGTTTTTAAAAAAAATAAATATCAAACAAACCAGCCCTTTGAAAGTGTTTGGGATATTAGATAGTTAAGTGCTTTTCTCTGCAGTGCAAAAACAGTCCCTTCCCTGCCAAACACACCTGTTATCACTGGTATTTTCTTTTTGCTTATCTGTGCATAACTGTGCCGTATTTTCATGGTGGCATTTCGTACCTGGTTTTGATACTCTTTGTTTTGCTGCTTTTGCTTTCCTTCTCAAAAGGGATGAGAAAAATTCAGTGTTCCAAGGTACAAATAAGCCTCTTATCATCATAATATCAAAGGAGTGATTATGGGAGAATTTCAGGTCCTTTTTTCTGGTTGATTTTCAGGTCCTTTTCCAGTTTTCTATTTGCCTAAGTAATTCTTTGATCCCAGAGATGACTGTCTTGATTTCTCAATTGATTGGAGCACTGCTGAAGCAAAGACCAAGACTGGCAAAATTGGTCTTTGGAAAAGCACCCCGGTAATTTAATAAGTAGCATGGAGTGGGTGTTGTTTAAAACCCACCACACATTGAGTTCCTCATGGGCTTCAAACAGCCGTATCGGTGGTGTTTTCTGTAGTTTAGTCGAGGAAATTCAGGCACAGTCGGCGGTAGCGGTGAGGGAAATGTCTATAAATGTATAAAAACACATTTATGTACCGTTGCCAATACTTTTAACACAGCAACGGTCTAATTTCTGAGGTTTCCCTTCGAAGTGTGGGCTCAATAGCCTGCCTTGCCGGGCGTGCGCTGCCTTATTTGCTCTATATTCATTACCGCATCCTGCAAGTCGTTAATGGGTCACCTCGGAGGTGCTGGAATGTCCTGTCTGAAGACCATTAGCGAGGTGCACACATGCCTCTGGGCCCCGCGCACCTGCTCCTGCCCCAAATTTGCCCTGCAGCAATCCTGCCTGCGCTGTGCTGCCCGTCAGCCGTCAAGTGCTAATGTGGGACTAATATAAAGCCTGCACCTCTTGTAGGGTTCCCCCGCTCCCTCCTTAGTTTTACATGACCCGGGGGAGGCTGAATGCAAACAGGACCAGACCTGCCACGGGTCAAAGGAACGAGGCAATCAGGAAGGCAGAGTTTTCCCAAGAGGGGATGGACTCGCTGGCTGACGGCCGGGATAATGAAACTGCTCGGCAGAGATGTCAGCTTAAATGAGTATGTGCAAAAAGCCGGTTATTGCAGCAGGTCTAGCGGGCCATGGCCGTTTGCAGGACAACACGCTGGTTTGGTCTCGCCAATGGTTAGTTTGGAATGGTTACAGGGGTGACTGCTTGCCAATGTAAATAGTTGGATAAACAAATGTATAGGAGAGCGACTGTGGATGTGAATAACCCACCGTTTATTTAGCGGATGTGAGAAAATGTGTAGCTCTAATCGAATTTGCTGGGGAAGTGACCACGGAGGAGATTCGGGTGTGATGAGGCAATGGAAATGTTTGCCTGGAGGAGAAGAGCAGCTGAGTGCTGTGGCGGAGACCCAGGGGCAATGGGGGCAGGAGACCCTGCCAGAGGGTGCTGCCTCTGTCTGTGGGTCCTCTATCAGCGGCGGTGAAGGGCTTTGAGGGCGCTTGTCCCCACGCCACTTCCAGGGCTGAGGCTGTGGGGGCAGAGCAGCAGTTTTCGTGGCTGCAAGCAGCCCTGGGGAACCAGCTGGTGAACAAGGTGAGGGGATTTTTTTTTTGTTTCTTTCCCCCGGGGGCCTGGCCAGCCTCCTTGCCAAGCTACAGGGGTTGCGTGGAGCCTCTTCCCATTGCCCTCCCCATTGCTCGCCTACAAAGGTGACGCAGGGTGAAGCATCCTTCTTCCACTGGGTTGGGATGCTTCTCTGCAAGGCTGGGTGGAAATCAGGGGCAGGCTGAAGCTCAGCAGAAAACTTTGCAGTTCTGTGCTAAATTTGTAGCCACGAGGACTAAGGGTGCTTTAATTCAGTGAGTCATCGCTTGCTCTTATACAAGAGTCTGTGGGGACAGCTTTTCTGGCACACATCCCAGGGTTGAGGTACAAAGGGGAGCTGCTGTGGTGCGTAGCCAAAGAATTGGTCCCAAAGGCCTTTACCCCAGCTGGAGGAGCTCGGAAAGGCTTTTTCTCACAAGAGGCAATTGATAGCCTGGGACCTAACAAGAGAGACCTGGTCAGGAATGACAGTGCTCGGCTCAGGAGGGTCCTGCCCGCAGGCTGGTGCAGGGAATGGAGCCATCCTGGCTGGGCACCCCATGGGGCAGGAGTTGGGGTGCCCCAGCTGTGGGACATGGGAACATGGGCAGGATGGATGTGCCAGTGGGGCTGGGAGAGTTGAGTGGAGAAGCTTGTCATTCTCCTCCAACAGGAAAATACAGGATTTCAAATTAGAGCATGCTTTCCACTCATCTTTTTCCTTTTTTTTTTTTTTTTTTTCCTCCCCCTCCCTGGCAAGCAGAAGCTTGTAGTTTACTTTCTAGAGTCAAAGCCTAAGTGTGTATAAGTAGATGATGTCTGAAGGTAAGAGGTTTAGAGAATGCCGACGTTAGCTGTGCTTTTCAAGAAGTTAGCTACTGTTGAAGTACGTGGCAATATCTTACTGCAGTTAAAGGTTTTGAGGATGGATAGTATTCTCTAGACCGCAGAAGTAGCAGTAAGATGTGCCATGGGTCGTGTTACCAGTCTCTTGCTGGTGGTGGTTTAGTGTGTGGCATTGCAGAGAAAGCCTGTTGAAATTGAGGTGCAGTTCCATAAGGTCCAGTACAGATGTAATTCAGAACACAGACCCTCTCCAAATAGCTTATGCTGTTGATTTAGTAAATGACAGTAGTGATTTTCTTTTGGCCTGCTTTTGGGTTTGCAGCTACTTCATATAAAACCCATTGCATAGCTACAATTTGATAGGGTCTGAAATCTTGTTGTCCATGTTGGGTGGTATTTTTGGTTTTGAGAGGATAGCCAAGAAAATCACTGAGCAAAGCCCTGGAAAAATTGGTGCCATCTGACTCTAACCTGTACTTTAGTTGACCTACTTCAGGTCTAGAGGTTTGGTAGGAGGCATCTTCAAATGGACATTTAACATGAATAGTTAGAAGTAACCTTAATTTTCATTGCATTCAGAATAAGCAAACAGTTGCATAAGCACTCAGTAAAGCTCTATTAGAGGAGTGAAAAGCAAGGTGCGGTGCTATGCAAGGCAATCAAAAAGGGGCATTCATATAGACTATCTTTTTATCCAGTAGCATTTTGCATGAAAATTAATTACATGTAAATACATAAAATGTTAAACTGATGTTCACCTAATCTTCATTGCTAATTGGAACTCCAAATAGCTGTATTATGTTTGATAACGGGCTGATTGACCTGAGTAAAGCTTGCGTATCTCTAGGATGGAGACAATTGAATTATCATTCAGAAAAATGTCAAGATGATTATATCATATCCTGTAGTTCATGGATGCTTTCTGCAGTAGTATTGCCTTTAGTTTTCAGTAGGTAGCAGTAGGCTCAGTATTAATGTTGCCACGATTATAATACAGCCTTTATGGATATAGGAATAGGTTCAGGAAGTGTCACATCCTGTACTGCAAGTCAGACTTGGAGACCTGATCCCATCCTTCCAGGCGGGTGATGAAAACAAACTAAATTAGCTGTCAGCTTATTTTTTTTTTTTAAATGTTGAGTTGATGTCCAAAACCAGCACATATAACAGCAGCATCCTTGAGAAGATGAGCAAAAATGATGGAAAACACAAACTTATACATAAATTTCTTGGATTCAGTGTATACTTGCAGCTGAGAGGAAGCCTTAGGCCACAGGGCACAAAGTGCCACATCTTTGTAGGTGGTCCAGAGCTGCAGTTTTCAGACAGGCACTCAGGTGCTTTTTGTAATTCATTTTCCTTTAGAAAAGTTTTAAGATCTCAGGTACACAGGGTAAAGAGCTCTGGAAGTTCTGCAGCAAAGGCAGCTGCAAGAGGATAATAGGACTGAGTCTAATCGGAATATTTTTGGCACTTTTCCTCTAAATAATTAACAACGCAGTTTTGCTGAAGCTGAGCCATTTTGCGGAGATGTTTGGATTTCAGGGGGGTGTGTTAGATTCTGAGATTCAGGATGGACCCCTTCATCATCTACCACCCCAGGTGGTAAGAGGTGTGTTGGGGTGAGGAAGGGAGGGAAAGGGGAGAGAAATAGAAAATCTGTCCTGTTCAGTCTGTTGTGTCCCCTATTGAGTTTCCCTGGTACTAGTAGTGCCTGTAAAGCTTCCCACTTACCAGGCAGAGAGAGATCCCTAAAAGGTAAACTAAATTTAATTCTCAGCTCGAAAAAGTTTTTTGTCTTGGGAAAAAAATCTCTAATGAGCAGCTGCTCCTTCTTAGGCAGCTCGGAAACTTTGGGGCCTGCCCTGAAGGATACTATTGATGTCTCCATATTCAGAGGTTTGACAGGAAAATCTCTTTTACCACATTGGCAGGAGTGATCCCTTGGGTAGGAAGAGCTGATGTTAATATCTAAGGGAAATCCATGTTTCATGGCTATATCGTACCAAATGCAGCACACAGTAAAATCTTACTAGGTTGGAGGAGGTTTTGGATAAAATACGTTGTCAGATTACTCCAGCAGCTAAAATAGGGAGGAAAATAACAGCTCTGTGGGCAATCTAGTGATTGAAACGTATTGAAGATGTCTTCAGACAGCTCATCTGGAGACGTAGCATGCATGCTTATAAGGTAAGACATCAGAGGCTAAACCTCCAGGGATAGAAACAGGGCTGCAATCTGTCCTTGTTTGAGAGCCTGCTGCTGAAAGGTGGTGCCGAGGAAGGCTGGACCTGAAAGCTGGATGCCTGCAAGGACGGTGGTCCTATTGCATGCAGATACCTGGATGGAGTGGCTGGATAAGTGTTTGTTGGTGGACAGGCACGTTGGGTGCCTTTGTTATCCCAGTTCTCGGGGTCCTGCCAAAACTGGTGTTCAAAACTATGTAGGAAAGTGGTACCCAGTGTAAGCAAGTGATGTCTTCTAGGAAAAGCCTGGAGCTGAGCATCATTGCACAAGGCATGCATTGCGTGTTGCCAAGTCTTTGTCCCTTTGACAAACCCAATACATTGGTTTGGTGTTTCTTCAGCACAGCGTAAATAAAACTTCTGGTGATGAGGCTCATGCCTTGGAGTCATCTGAAAAGTCCTCATGAGCTGGAAGCCATGGCTGGCACTGAGTGACCCTGGCTACTTATGGTGACTGGCTTTCAAAAGGTCTTTTTCTAAAGTGTTGCTAATGTGCAATGAGTAATTTTTAGTCCAACAT
The DNA here is from genome assembly GCF_964188355.1 of Buteo buteo. NCBI lineage: Eukaryota > Metazoa > Chordata > Aves > Accipitriformes > Accipitridae > Buteo > Buteo buteo. Next base: position 5,010,589 of record NC_134189.1, on the reverse strand, counting down.
ATTTAATAAACTTGGAAATGAGACTCAAGGAATAAATTTCCCTTTTGACCGCTGTCAGAGAGTTTCAATAGTTTGTTTATCAAATCTGTACCAGCTCTTTGGTGAGCTTGAGAAATGATGGTTTGGGGCGTTATCTACTTTCCCAAGCCTCCATTTGCACCAGAGCAGTATTGTCTTGTTCGCTGGGGACAGCAAACATGTGAGCGAGTTCTTGGAGCAGATGCTACTGCAAAGGTAACTACGCTGTCATTCTTTTCAGCTGGAAGTGTACTTGTAATTTTAGGATTAGATTTGGGTGGAAATGTTACTTGACTTGTTTATAAATACACCCATATGGCAAATTCTTTTTTATTTTTCTTAATTTTTTAAAAAAATAAATGTCCTCTAATACAAAAGAGAGGGCAGACAGAGGTGGCTGAAGCATTGCTTATATCCTGGGTTCTCATGTTCATCAGTTGTAGCTTTCTAGTCTTCTAAATCCCCATTTGTAGTGGAAAAACCCAAGACACAGACATACGGATCTGGAAGCTAACGCAGTTCCAGAGCCTGCCAAGCTCCTGGCAGCCACCTCAGGTCTTTTGTCAGATGATTTCAGACCCATTTTTTCCCCCAGTGAGTTGCTTCTTAATCCTTTAGAGTCCCTGCCATTCAGGGAAGATGCTCTGCAACCTCAGGTAGTCATCAAGAAGTCAGTGGATTTATATCAGCTGGTGATCTCATGGCAGTTAAAATAGTGCTGGGTGCTGGGAGGATGGGAAGATCGTGAACACTTTGTCTGGACCACCCGTACCTCCCATCACCATGACCTGGCTGCAGGCAGAACCTGTCTGCCTCACCTCTCTGAAAAGTGGGGATGTCAGCACCCGCGGTGGGAGCCTGGTTGAAGTGCTTTAAGGTCCTGAGACAGAAGGATCTACACATTGTTGTCTGCGTATTTTTCAAAACCTTGTTCATGCTCTTTCACCTCTAACATGTCTGTGTTTAGCACTGAACAAACAATGCATGTATTGTGGCTAGCCATTTATGTAATAACAGAGTCATTAGTTTACCATCTTCAGCCTGAGCAATACCAGCCAACGAGAATTCTGAAAGCAAATGGTGTCCTTCCACCCTTCGGTCAGCATTGTCCTTCCTCCTGTCCTCACCCACAAACAGGAGAAACTCCTAATCTCTGTTCTTGATAGTGGCATTTACCATCTCTCAGTCCAGGAGTCTATCATACACTCATAAGAATAGCTCTGGGAATTATTTCAGGAGCCCACCCCCTTACACCCAGTAGGATATCCTCGCCAGTTTTGGCAGAGTTTGCCTATTCAGTTTGTAAAAGTCTTCAACATGGGAAATTCCACAGGCTCCATCAGCAAACCTGCCCAGGGTTATCTTTATATCGGAAAAAAGCCTTCCCTAATGCCTAAATTAGATCTTCTGTGCTGCAGTTTGAGCCTGTAAGTTCCTGTTCTGTGCACTGTCATTGCAGAGAACAAATCAGTTCGTTTCTATTTGCAGCAACCTTTGATGTGTTTGCTGACATCAGAGCAAATCTGATCACTTCACTCTTCTCTCACAGGTCCAGATCTTTGATTATTCTTGTCCTCATCAAAGTATTTCCTTCAGTTATCCGAATTTTTTGTTCCAAGTGCAGATGGCACAGATTTGGTTTTTTTTGGTAACACTAGTTTGTTAGATATATATGAGTTCGACTAAGGAGCATGTTTGGTTGACTGAAGTAGCTCATGAGCCTTGAAAACTTTCTTTTATAGACTTGGTACTATCTGGCAAGTTGCCATTCTATTAATTTTTTATGTCCTTATTTCACAGTCCTGCTGCCCTAAGAAATCAAGTTCTTATTTTTGAAGGTTGAGGCTTCTAGGAGTATTGGTGATCACTTGTTTTGTTTCCTTTTGAGATAAATGCTGTGTTCTCTTTCCCATTTCAGATGGCAGCAGTTGATCAGCAAGGGCATAACAGAGTACGTGCATAGAAATCACGGGTACGGGGGGGAAAAAGTCTAAATGTCAAAAAATCACACGATCAGGTAAACTCTGGATTCTCCTTTAATGTCTGTGGTAGTCGGACATTATCTGACCTGTTCCCTGTGGGATTTGCTTCTATGGCTGCTTTGTTTCCCAGCCCTTTTGTGCAATAATTTTCAATCTCTCTTTGGTAGTTTACAATGGATTACCTATGAGGTCTCTGCAAAAATAGGTCTAAAAAAAGCAACCTTATTGCCATTTAACTGAACTGTGCATCTGCAGTGCCACTGGAAAGCTTTTAGGAACTGAAGAGTGAAAAAGGGTTAAACCCCCCCTTCCTGTTGTCCCCAAAGTCCCTCCCTTTTCTAAAGTAAATAAATGCTGTTCATATTCTGTAGCTGTTCATATTCTGTAGTTCAGCTCTAAGCCCCTTTCCTGGAGAAGCAGTTCTCTTCAGCCTCAGAGTTTCAGCAGAAAAAAAACAGTTTTAGATATTTGGATTGTGATCCATCAGTTGGGATAATTACTGTTATTTAAGTTCTTTGATATTCAAAACGGACAAGATCTGGTAACCTTTACTGTTACCTGTTTATTAAATGGGGTAGTTAAGACCAAGAATATTTTGTAGGATAAGATTTTTTTGAGAGCAAACCATTACAAATACCGCCCCCCTTCCCCCCCTGTATTTTTTTGCTTCTCTGAAAGTGGAGGATGTTTTAACAATAAGCATATGTTTTTAAATAATACCACGTGAAGAACAATAATATGTGCGTGGAGTTGCACTTAAGTCATTTGCCAGACTATGCAGGTTGTAAATGACTCCCTGTCACTTTGAAAAGCTGCTTTTCTACATCCTACAATAAAATAATTCACAAGGTCACAGAACATTTGCAAATACTCACAGGGTACCATTCATGCAGAATGGCAGGTGAAGAAGGAGTCATAAATAATTACAGAGTCTTTTCTTTGCCTTGGGTGAGCTTGGGATTGGGACATGGTAACTAGCTGGCAAACGAAAACTGAGCTAAAAATATTTGCATAAATGATTCGTTTCATGATCATGAATGCTGAATACACTGGGAACCTTTACAGCCGCTTTGAAGATCATTTGAAGCATATAAGGATAAATTATTTAAGTAAATGATGTGCATCTAGCAATTTGACAAGATTTAGGTTTTGCTGCTCTAAAAGACAAGTGCTTAAATATCTTTGTAATGTGCAGATGAAAAATCTTAACTTATCATACGAAGTTTGAAAGAGTGAGAAGGTTTGCTGAGCCTCCAGGAAGTCTTGTAAATCTCCTGTAATGGGGGGCTTGCCATGACGCTAATAAAAAGACAGCGACATATCCAGGTGCTTTTATAGAGTGCTTTTATGAGGACTGAGATTTCAGTTGGCAGAAATGAGGGGGGATTTACTCGGGCAGAGGAGACCCAGTGGTTTTCTTCTTGTCTCCCTGTCAAGACAGAACTGATGTAAGAGGCGACAGTCGAGTAAGCTTAGGGATGTTCAAGAACCAGTTGCATTCTCCTTATTTACTTGCCTAATTTAGCTACAACTAGTGGTATTTTGGTGCTAGCACCCAGGCGCGTGCAGGTTCCCACCCCACCCTTGGTGGCTCAGCTGAATTTTAAGCATGAGGGAAGTGCTTTGCTGAATACTGGGGACTGGCAGTCCTCGCATATGGGGAGGTGACTTGGAAAGAGCTCTTGTAGCAATGCTGAAAAACAGCGGCCGCTGTTTAGCAGTCAGCATTTATTTGCAAGCCCTGAAAAACTCCGTCATTTATTCTGATTTTTCTTGTTTTGAATCCTGCTCTTGGTAAACTGATGGCTTTCAAGAGTGGTCAATAAGAGTTAAATGCATTGGTTAGAGGTGTGTTTTCTTTAATGTTTTTTAGGAGTGATGGGAGTAAACAGATGTGTATGAAGAAAGTTGTCTATAGAGAAACTTCAAAGTTTTGCTTAGTCTGTAGGAAGCAAATCTGCAAATTGGAGCTGGAATTAATCAGTGATTTTTTTGTGTGTGTGTGCATTTCTCATAAGCAGACTGTCGCTGGCATGCAACAACAGCTTTGGTATTCTTTTGGGATAACTTTTTTGATGTTGTTTGGGAATTAAAGCTGCTGTACCTGTAACTCACTTCTAAGTATGTAATTTCAAAGAATACCATAAATTTCTTTGCCTGTTGGTATTGCAGGCTTGAAGAATGATTGAACGTGAAGTTTTATTAACTGTAGCCCTAGCAATTTCAAAGATACCAGTTGTGCTGGAAGCTTTTCTGACAGGTCTTATTCATAATGGCCTGAATGTGTCCAAGACGGTGTGATCTATAGCTTTTAATCAGCTAATGGATTGAACCTCACAGTGAAACGTGGCTGTATTCAGGCGGGTTAGAACAGAAAGGATTTTGCAATTTTACAATTTTCAGACTGGAGCAAGTTTCTGAGGGAAGCAGCAGCATCGTTCCTGGCTGCCGGGGAATGACAAAGCAATGTTATAACACAGAATAAAAGGTTGCGTTTAGCTCAGCTTCATTGAAGCCTTTGTAATGGCCTTTGCCCTTGTCCTGTTTTAGGATTTTGGGTCTTTATATGGCTGTGTTTTGGTCAGGCTATGGGTAAGGGCAAGTAAGGCAGAGCAGAGGGAGATTACCAAAATTCAGGGATGGAATTCCACTGTAAAGCTTCATAATCTGTCTTTTTCCCCTGGATTGCAAGTTCAAATAGGTAAAAAAGGCTGTGTAGAGGAATAGGCAGTGGTCGGGGTCGCCACATTTTCTCCTGGTCGTCGCTGCAGTGCCGGGGTGGATGTGCTGTCGGGGTGGTCCAGCGGCGGGAGAGGCAAGGAGGCATGGCCGGGATCGGCATCTTTGAGTTCAAATTCAGGCATGTGGGGTGTGCACCCCCGAGACCGTTCAGGGAGATACACGTACACATGGGATGTCTGAAGCAGTACGCTGGAGTCTGTACGAGTTCCCTTGTCAGAATTTTTTCATGTCTGAGAGCTCTTCACGTTGATTAACGAGGTTGCACATTTCCATATTTAGTTCTTCTGTCAACTGTTTCCTTTTGTCTTTTCGTCCAAACTTGCAAGACTGGGGAAAAGAAAAAGAAAAGAGAAAGAAAAATCAGGTTGATTTAGGTCTTGGGGAGTAGGAGTCGCTAAGGGATAGAGAGGAGGAGTCATTCTGCTTTGAGCAGAGTAAGATGAAAATTGCCCTGTAAATATGAATTCACCGACTTTAACGTGTGTGTGATGAAGGCCCCAAACTCTGTGGATGTAGTCACAAGGTAAGATGAGCCTTTCTTTTTTTCCTTTTTTTTTTCTTTTCTTTTCCCTCCCCTCTTTCAAAAAATAGGTGAGGTACTGACCTCAGGATTGGCCAGCTCTGCTGCAGGGGATGCCCTGGGCGCCGGTGATGCTGTTTACAGCCAGACTTACTCTGGTGCAGGTTGAAGCTGGCTTGCCTGCCCTTCCGAATTCCATGCCTGTAGGGTAAAACAGACTCTCTTCCCTTTAAACAATCTCAGATTTCGTAAATGTTAAATGTGATATTCACACCTGGCATTGCACAATGAAGGCACTATATTTCTGGTTAAAAAAAAAAAAAGCAAGAGAGAAAAAGTTCCATTCCTTGGTAATATTTTTTTTCTTTTTTTCTTTTTTTGTTTTTTTAAAAGAGGAGTGATGTTTTGTTGGGGTTTTTTTGTTTGTTTGTTTTAAGAAGAGGTTTATCAATCCCTGCAGAGTGGGGAGCTGAGATGACTGTTAGAAACACAGGCCTGCAGAGCTGTCAGGCACCCAGACATCCCATTTAAGTAAGCCACGGAGAGCCGTGTGGTGTTGCTGGGGGAGCTGGGAGCATCCTGACCGGCTCCCCTTCTTGTCAGGAGCAAGGCAGCTCTGTGCAGCAGCTTTTTTTTTTTCCCATCCCCACGCACAGAGCAGGGCTGAAGCTGCCAGGAGGACTGTGGCGGAGGTGAAGGAAGAGGAGCAGGTTCCCAGGGTCTTCCCTTCGCCCAGGGAGGCCATGGTAGCGCAGGGCATCCCCTGGGGTGATACACGAAGCGATGGGTCCCTGGGGGGACAGGGCTGACCCCCTGCCTGCTCCCAGCCCTGCGCACCCCTCCTTTTCGGCAGGGTGACGCAGGAGAAGGGGTTGGTGGCGGGGAGCCTCTCTCTCCCCATCCTGCTGCTGCGCTGGGGTAGGTACTGCGAGCGTTTAAAGGGATTATTTTACACGCTGTTACTACACAAGCTGGAACATGATTCAGCCCTTAATTAAAATGCCATATTTAGGAGCAATCTGCATACAAGGAGTGCTGTTTTCCCACATGCAAAGGGCTTGTGCTTCAGCATCGCAGGGAGACCGCCTGGAAAGACAGATTTTAAACTCTGCGGAGAAACTTCTCTTTGCAGAGCATCACCTGCGAGCAAAGGTAATTTGTGCTGGAGGATTGGCCCTGCCAGCAGCAGAGCTGTGCTGAGCCTCGTGCCTTACACTGGAAGTTGCTTTTGCAACGATGGGTGGAGGAGGAAAAAAAGGAGGAATAAAGTCTTGTTCCACATGGGACAGGAATGATTCACAGCCTACCTTTGTTATTGCTGTGACTTAGCACTTGCCTTGCCCAGGAGGTATGTGACGCTAAGTTTGCCGCACTCAGACGTGAGGTGAAGTCACTATATCAAACTGCTTCACTTCAAATGGGAAGGGAAGGAGACTGGTGGGTGGCAGGGAGAAGATGGCACTTCATGGGGCTGCAAATGTGACACCCACGACCAGTGAGCACACCAGTGTCACACTCAAAATCTGCAGCAGGTCCCGACATGAACCTCCTCTGCCTTCTGCAAAAGCAGTCTGTAAAAAAGAGAGTAAGCAAGATTTTATTTTATGGAGAAATTAAAAAATTGTCCAATATCAAATTCTCTTGAGTGTTTGGAATGGGTGTATCGCTCATTTTGATGAGCTTTCCTGAGAATAAGCCTTTGTTCTGTTGCTCTCAGTGTAGTGAGTGATCATTACGGATCTCAGACTTGATATGGCAGAGCGTAGGGTGACTTGTTCACATCCCTTCTACTGGGAGAATTAGTATTCCTGGGCTGATTAGCCACCATTTCGGTGGCAAGCCATATGAAGAAAAAGTTTTGAATATGTTTTGATTTTGGCTGATTATTGCTTGTATCAGAAAATGATACACTCTGCAGAGTTTGGCAGTGGTGGAGGTTGTGAGCTCGGGGGACTGCTGGTGATGGGGAGGTAGTCGGGGACCAGCTCATGGGTCCAAGGAAACCCCAGTGCCTCCGCAGCGAGGGGGATGCCCATGCTGGGACCGTCCATCGCCCCAGGCTGAGCCCAGCCTGGACGTTGGCCTGCAGGTTAGAACGCAGCCGGTTTGGGTAGGAGCGAGCCTACTAAAACCCTGCCTTGTGCAGCCGTTGTAGCCGCTGCACTTAACACTGCGTCAGCATGAACGCCTGGCCGGGCACGCAGCTGCTCCCAGCATCCAGGCTCCGACTCCTTCTGTAGTTAGGAGCTTTCCCAACCCTCCCTTGCCGAATCCTCCCCAGCTCCGTGTCCTTCCCGGCAAGGAAGTAAATCTCTCTGTGAACTGGAGGGGGGGGCAACCGAGTGGGATGGAGAGCTGCCAAAAAGCTGCATGGGTGCAGGTTGAGCCTGGCAGATGTCCTCATGGCCCTTTGACAGCGTCGGGGAAAAAACCAAACCTACTTGTCTATGACAAGGAGCAGGTGGGTAGATATTGTCTGCAGCCGCTGAGGCTGGTGTGTATGGGGGTGCTGAGGGTGGAGGATTTGGGGAGTCCAGGGCTATGCTTCGGGACCTGGTGAATCGAAAGCCCTGTCTTCATAAGTAGTTCTTTTGGGGTGTTCTTTGAATTTCTCTTAATAACACTCCTAAATGCGCCAAATGAGTAGCTCTTAGCACTGGTTGAAGCCAGAGCTGTGTACAGTAAAACCTTTCCCAAACACAAGGTAAAAAAATAAATAAGCAGAGCACCTACCGGAGCCGCCGTGTGCTGGGGAGGTGTAATCCAGCCCTGCCTGTGCAGCCTGTCTGTCTTCCACCTCCGTGCTACAGACACAGACAGTGAACCTTCATCCCTCAAGTGTAGCGGTTCTCCTCCCATGGTACACACCATCTATGAGAGACCGCGCTGGCAGTCGGATAAATCTTGAATATTTACACTTTGGGGGGGTGGTGGTTTGGTGTGTTTTATTCTTTCCCCCTAACGTGTCTATCAAAGGGATTATTCTTCTTCTATACGATGTTTCCGCAAGTGGAAGTTCCAGCAGATGCTCTCTTGGCTGGTTGCTGTCGGCTCCAGCTGCCCCCGGCAGTTTGTCTTTGAGGGATGGTGTGTTGGGGAGTTGAAAGGAAATCCATTGCCATGGGAAATTAGCAGCGGTGGGATTTGTGCCGGGGCCATAGGAGGGTTGGACTCCTCGCCGCCCCTGGAACTCACTTAGGACCAGTTTTTAGACAGGCTTTCCGATCTGAGGTTCAGGGGCCAAACTAATGTAGGCATGTAACCCCCCCAGTGCCTGTAATGGGAACTTGGTGCCTGAAATATCTGGCTGGAAACTGAGCTGTGGGTTGGGGGATGCTGGGGAAGCCTCCGGGGAGTCGCAGGGAAGCTCCATGGATGAGGAGAGTCAGATGGCAGGTCCCTTTGGATAAGGGATAGGGTTGGGCTAGAGTAGGTGGTTATGGGGTCATCCAAGAATGCCTACGTGATTTTTGGCGTAAGTGTCAAGATTCGTCCCATTTAAGTTCAGGCACCTGACCAAAGCTTTGGAAGGAGGAAGGAAATTTCCCACCACTGGTTCTGCAAGAACCAGCCAGGCCTCCAGGTCTCTTCCCCTGGCTTTCAGGGAGAAGAAGGTGTGGAAAACAAATACGCTCTTCCAGCCGTCGTCCTGCTTGGGACTCGGCTAAAGACACTTAGAAGAAGACATTCTCCAGGGAAGCCAGGGCTGTGGCGGAGCTGGTGCCTTGGGGCTTTGCCCACGGGAGGGAGAGAGCCTGTGATAGCCAAGTTTTTGGTTAGCCCACCCTCCCTGGGGGCTCAGAAGAGAGAAGCCTGAGCCTGACAGAGGAAGGAGAAGCAATTGTTGGAAGTACAGTTAATCTTTCTTTAATTAGAAGACATGCTAAATTAAAAGGCCCGGGAGTGATCCCACAGATGTCAGCTTACTGAGAGATAAGAATTGGTGGGAGAATCTCATGTTTTGCTAAGCTTCGTATCTGTGTTTGATTGCATTGTTATGCTTCTACGTACTTTGTTTAAACTGAGAGAAACTTGACCCAAATAGAGAGCTCAAGCTTTGTGTTCTGTCTTTTTCAGGACTGGTATTGGACAGGTTTACTTAAACAATAGTGCTAATGCTAATAATAATAAGCATCATCATCTATTGTCTATAATTTTGGAGAAAATAGCAGCTAGCTTTAGAAAACTTTGGAGAACAAATCTCTTTCTGACAGCAACTGTGGACTTAAACTTTTGACAGCAGCACCTGTGGGTAAATTTCCAGGAGGATAAATCTGAGCTGTGGGAGGCAGGATGTTGTTTGCACAGAGCAGGCAGCCCCTCGCTTTGGGCATCATGCTGCAGAGATGCTCCGGCTCTGCTCAGCAGTAGGCAGGCAAATCTGCTGTCTCCTTTGCGAAGTACGGCAAGAAGTTTTTCTCATTTTATTCTGGGGTGTTTTAGAAAATTCCTCTCCTGCTTTGGGGGTGAGGGCTGTCTGTTAAACCCAGGCTTTGTCAAATCCTCTGTCAGTTCTGCAGGGTGACCTGCTGCCGCGGTCCCTGTCCAAGTGCCCGTCTGCATCCCTCACTGCGGGACCCCAGCATGGCTCTGAGCTTATCTGAGCACAGCTTTGGGGTATCCCATGTGAGCACACAGCAAAAGGCAAGGGTCAAGTCCTGGGTCATGAGTCACCTTTCGTATATAAGATTTAAGCCAGCAATTTTTATTTTTTTTTTAATTTTTTTTTTTTTTGAGTGTGGCAAAGAATCTGTACTTTCCTTATAGCTAGTAGGAAACACCAGCTCTTGCTTTATGGGACATCAGTGTTGGCAAGTCTGCACCTTAAGCAGAAAGAAGTCGTCTTTCACGCACAAAAGGAGAGTCTCTCTGACTATCCATACGGAGGACAAGAGGAGCACTTCCACTTCTGTTGAGGGAGGAGCACGAGGGTGGAGAAGATGGTGTTCGTGCCTGGGGAGCGCTCAAGGTGCTGGATATGTTACAGCTGGTGACGCCTTCACCCTGGGCATTCTGCAGAAAAAAGCTTGTGGCACATGAGAAGGAAGCTTGTGGATGTTTGTGGGCTTTTGGATTGTGACTTGAAAGCACTTTCTATTACAGTGTGAACCTGAGCAACGGCATTAGAACAAATAAAGATAATCATGGCAGTTTTATTGATGTAGACGTAGTTACGAGGAAATAAAGACCATTCTTTTCAAACAGGCTTTCCGATACAGTAACACAGTCGACACAGCGCTTTCCTGACTTAAACCAATTTTACACTTATGTTTACATCAACTGTGATGGAATTATTCCCAGTTTACATCGGTAAGTGAGAGGAAAATCAATCGCAGCATATCGACCTCAAAACACACTAATTACTTGCTGCCCAGAGCTGGGTGAAGGAAAGAGCCGCTCTCCACCTCCTGCGGAGCTCTCTTCCTTCTCCCTGCTCTGCGCAGCAGCCGGGGATGCCTGTGGTTTAACTGCTCAAACAGCAAAGTTTTTCTGCCCCTTCAGATAAGATTTTTTTTGAAAGATTCTTACTCTGGAGCCCTTCTTTTGGTAGTGAGCACCATGGCAGAGGAAGGGCAGGCTCTGCTTTCACAGGCATTGGCATCACCAGGTCCCACATCCCAGGGAAAAGGAAAATCTTGGGAGATGCCGTCAGCGTCTCCCATTTGCTGTGCAGACCCGGTGGGGGATGCTGGAAGGAGCAGCCCCCGAGAGAAGAGTCCTGGTAGAGCCTAGAGCCAGGGCTTCATCCCGACCTCAGAAACACCAGCCCATCGCGCAGTTCTGACCAACATATGCATGTCCCTCACCTTTCCCCCACTCCCACCTTTTTTGTTTTATTTTTCCCAGAGAGGGAGAATATCTGACAGTTTTGTTTTTTGTTTTTTTTTTTTTTTAGAGTTGTTCTGAATCTCACTCAACTGTGAAGTGAAACCTGAGGTTGTACCCAATGTTACGCAAATAGTTAACCCTTCTCTCAGAAGCCTGTATGTGTGCGTGGTGTACCTTCAGGTCGCAGAAGGGTGCTTCTTCTCTCTGCGCTCAGGGGCTCATAGTCTGGCTGAGACGTAGGATCAGATACAAGTGAAAAGAAATCAAGACATCGATTCAGTACAGCACTTGCATTTAATCCTGTGCCTCCCCTTAACAACAACATTAATACTTGTAGTGTGCCTATAATCAGTATTTAACATCTGAAATTTAAGTGTGTGTTTGGCTGAATCAGCACCTAATTTTAAATGGATGTAGCAGAAGGGGAGAGGAGTGCTGGCTGATGATCAAATATTACAGGTGCTCTCATCTCATCGAGACCTTTCCGTCCGTGTGCTCGCACTGACTTGGGTACGCCTGCCTTACACCCACACAGCTGGGTGGCTCTGACAGTGGCACATCACCCTGCTGAGGGTCAGGGGGTGGTTTTGGGATGCTCTGCTGGGTGGTGGGAATCATGCACCTCGCCCAGGTGGTCGCCTGTTCCACCTCCTGTGCTCGCAGAAATGGTTTGCTTTTGCTTTTGCGTTGGCATGTGCTCTGGTGGACAGATCCGAGGCACGGTACAGAAAGCATTCCAGCAAATGAATGGCAGCATTCTTTCTTTTAAAAGCCTTCAAGAAAAACTGTTATCGGTAACCATACAGCCTGTAGAACAAGAGCTGTATTCACCTTGTGTTTATAGCAAAGGCTGCTCCGCTGTCCGGAAGGTACGTCTTCCCTTTTCATTTCAAACGCAAGGAAGTCCTTTTTTGTGAGGCAGTTGAGAAAGAAAACCACAGAAGTTTCCTCTTCTTTCAGTGCGCTCTGCCCAAAACATACTTTCAGGAAATACTTGTTCTGCCTGAGAAAGGAGAGTGCTGGAAGCTCTGCAGTTCATAGCCGTGGCACAAAACGCATGAAGCTAGATCATTTTGCAAGCTGTCTAAATGCAATCGTCAGTAGACCTAAAACGAAGGAAATTAGAAGGCTAAATACTCTTGAGTAGCTGATAACAGTAATTTAATGAAGACATGCCAATAAGCAAGTTTTTCTCTAAAATAGCTCATTAAAATATTGTTAGTCCTGCTACTTTTAGGAATGCCAGCCTGCAACTTCAGGCTCCTTGTGTCATTCATACAGGCTTGTCCTAATGATTTAAAACATTCGTTACCTAGTTAAAAACATTCATGTTCATAGCTTTTTCTCTCATGCTTGCCTTGGGAGAAGAGTGCAGGTTTTCTGCTGAGTGAAACAAACTTTGAGGTTTTCATGTGTTTAGGGAGGCAGCTGCTGGCCTGGCTTTAACCAGCAGCACTGAAGAAAAGAATTAACAGATAAATTAATCTGTTTGCTCTAGTGGGCAAAGGCCATTTATCTGACTTTCGACTACAGCACTGACTCTCTGTCAATTTTATTTTAAAGTCTTCCAGCATTTCGCATTCAGTGAAAAGTCCAGTGTTAAATGACATAAACCCGACATCTCCTTTTCCAGTCAGCCATGCGATCCGATTGATTGTTTGTATAAGTTTTGTGCAAATGTCAACATTACGAATTGACGGCGCTTCGCTTGTCCGTGACTGATGATGATTGATGTGTTTTGGCACGCCGTATTTGTTCATAATTCATGAACTTGCCTTTCTGCCTGGGTTCGTATATGGTCAGAGTTTACAGCTGTGTAAATCAAAGCGGCACTTGAGCAGTCGCCGTCCCTGCTGACCTGAGCCTCTTTCTGTTAACGATGAGTTAAGATTGTCTCATCTCATTTTCAGATGTGACGTTTGCATCACCGTGGGGCAGGGAGAAGGTGCTCGTGGTAGAGACGTGGTTTGTGATTGCTAACCTCCTCGCGTTTGAATTTGCACCCAGCCCAGCTGGCAGAGCAGTTGAAGCCAGGGTTGGACACGAATGTGAACAGACAGCATGCCGCCAGCCTCTGCTTTCCGACAGACAGATCTGTAGCGTGTTTTGTACATAGGCTATACACAAGGAGGCTCGGTAGTGAAAAAAAAGAATGTTTTGGTATCGCAGAGCCCATTTCTGCTCTCATTCTCATTGCAAGGTCTATGCTGATGGTAAGCTTTGGTTTTAGCAGGGCTTTCTTGCTTTTGACCCAGCTAGTGACCTTCAAAGTGCCCAAATCCACATAGTACGGTCTCTGGACAATATTCCAGCCAAATTACTCATCGCAGCAGTACAGTCCCTGAAAGGCTTTAAATGATGCATTAAGCAATGCAGTAGCATCTGCCACATGTGGTTCCTCCTCTTGGGGATGTTTGCACGCGGGCAGCTCTTTGTTTTGCTTTGTGTTTTGGAAGGACAGGGATGCGTGTGTGCACATGAGCGAGAGAGCAGCGCACGTTGCTCGTGTGTGCACGGATGGTGGCAAAGAGGTATACCTGCTGTCAGAGTTGCAGCGTTGACCTAGCAAAGCCTTTAAGCTCATAAGGTGCTGATAGTGCTGGATGGTTCAAGGAGGTACCTTAAGTGCCTTCTTGGACGACAGCGCGATTACTCAGCACCTTTCGGGTCCGAACCGTGGGAGCGGAGGTGAGGAGATCTGTGAGTGCTGAAAGCAGTGGAGGTGAAGCAGCGTTTCTTGCACAACGTTTCTTGTAGAGCCTTTAGCCAGCAGTAAACGTGGCGAGGAGTCAGCGGACGCTCGGAGCAAGGGCTCCATCCTGTAGATGTTTAATGCTACGGGCAGCTCCGCTGGAGCCTGTCGGACTGCTCGTTGGATGGGACCGGGGCAGGAGGAGCCTGCAGTGGAGGGGGACCACAGTCCCTATGCTCCCCATGCCTCCCCACTTGCCCATGCACCCGACCACGCGGCGTGGTCCCGCGGCACCGCAGCCCGGCTCCCATGCCTGGTGTGCGGCAGAGCTGGGAAGGGGAGAGTAAAGCTGCCGAAACCATCCCAGCCGGGGCGAGCTTTTGCTCCAGTGACAAGCAGGAGCGTTGCTGTGACAGTGACGGTGTGCGTTACCCTCCAGGTTCACCGTCGAGGTGGCGGGGTGACCTCCCCATCACATTGTGAAGGCTGAACTAACGTCGCTGCAGACCGCGTGAAGGGCTGCGCAGTGTCCTGGGGGGGGATGCCAGCACTTGTGCTGTGCTGCACAGTGTAACAGCTACACGTGTGTGCAGACAACTCGGTGTAAATACGTGGTCTTGTGTGTAAAAACCTCTTTAAGCACCGTTAGCCTTAATTGGCAAGGAGGCTAATAGCACTGAAGGTGCTTGGCCTGAAGGAAAAGGAAGGTGCAGTCTTCTGTACACTGGTTAATTCATGCAAAGATTACTGCAGAATTTAAATATGTCCTTAGTGACAGAGATACATCTGTGAAGAGGAAGATTTGCCTTGGCAAATTCACACGTGGGGCACAGGTGGGTTTTGCTTGAACCATCAGCGTTTGGGATGCGGGGATAAACTGCTGTGGTTTTGACTTGTACCTGGGAAATAACACTGAAAATAGCCCATCTACGCGCTGAACCTAGGTGCTACTGTGACTATTGCTGATTTCATTATAATATTATCCAGAAGGTCCTGCTGCTGCTGGTTGCATTATGGTAGGCACATTTCTTGCACTGAGAAAGAGTAGCTCCTCTCCCTGCAAGCCCAGTATCTTGTGGGCAGATGAGGGGTGGGAGAAGATTGGAGATTGGAGGTTCACACAGACGCCTTGTCTTGTCCAGGGCCCCTTTAGAAGTTTGTAGAAGTGGACCCCAATCTTTCCCATTTCATGCTAGTGCCTGAATACCGAGATGCGATTTGTTAATGACAAAGCAAAACATCATGACTCAGGGAAAAGCATGACATCCCTCACACTGACAGATGTAATGTAGTGGTTGTAGTGATCCAGGGCTTGGTGTTTCCTTGAGTATAAAGAACCCGAGTGGGTTCCTTGCCACGATTAACACCTCTGAACCAACCTGGTGTACAGCAGGAAAAAAATATACAGGTTGCCAATTATTCTAGAACGGGGACAGTATTTCAAAGCCCATTTGGATTTGGAACAGTACCCAAATAATTAGTGGAGTGTTTCTGGGTCTCTGCATCGCCCCGGGAGAGTGAGGAATAGCGAAACAACATTCTTGTCAAGGTTCAAGATGGTACAAAGCTCTGCGTCAGTGGGTTTGGCTGGCAGAAACCTCAGTTCAGCCCGTTGTCTCTCCAGTAGCTGCAGTTCCAGCAGCAGTGGATATGAGAGAGACCTGTGGGAGATGCTGTGATGCAGAAGTGTCTCTCAGGGAGGGGGCAAATAAGAACTCTATTTCTTCTTTTTTGGCTAAGGGAGAGGGGAAATACTTTTAGAAGGTTATGCCACTTTCCCCAGTATTTGAGTTTCAAAGGTTGTTAGTCTCTTGGAAGAAAACTCAAAGTAGCTCCATCAAGAGCTGGGAAATTAGGAGATCAAAGGATAATTTTAACTCTATCTAGAAGTGTAATTCTTCGGGCAAGGACCATTAGGATGACCTGTTTCCATCCTTTACCTTGGTGGGGCAGCTTCCTTGAGTGCAGATGACATTACTGCTGAACTGCCTGCTCAGTATATATTTCTTTGTATTATCATAGTCTTGAAAAAAAAGAGAAAAATGAAGAAGAGGCAAAAAAAGCTGGCTAACCCAGCCACAGTTAATGCACCGCCATGGAATTTGTGTCAACAAACTGAGTGATTCTGAGGTTATGTTGCAGTCCGTTGTGGAGATATTTAAAACCTTGTCGGTGGCAATGCTGGGAGAAATAAAGGGTTTAGAAAACAGAATATAGCTTCATTTGGCATGGAGTAGGTACGAGCCATATGGAGTCCAGATGTTCCCGGTGCCTTCTGAAAAGGTAACAAATCCAGAGTCACTGAAGGAGGAATTTCAGACTAAACAAATGAGAAAAATATGTGGCCGAACACAACAGAGCTTTTCAGCACAGCAGTCTCTCCTGCCTCTCTCACCTTCTCGCCGTTGCCTCGTTTCGGTGCCTTCTGTGGGAATTTTTTAATTTAAAGTAGCAAAACCCATGTCTCGATAGGCAGAATAATGTCTCAGCATCTATATGCAGTCTGAAGCTGGCAAACAAGGCGAAGGGCTCCATTTTGAGGGATAATAAATAGAAAAATGTTTAATAGGTGGAAATAAATAGAATAAATAGAAAATGTAAAGCATTTTAAAAAAAATCCGTCATTTTCCCACTCCTTTCTTTCAGTATAGGCCTCAATATTTTATCTTTAAATCCTCCATGCTGAAGTGTAACTTTTTATCAATAATACATAATTTGCATTTGCAGCACATTACCTCATTTGCATTTTACTTGTCAAGCAACTTGAATACAAAGAGGTAGAGGCCCCAGCTCTGCAAACATCTATATGTATGAGTAACAGTTCAATTAAGCAAAGATATACATATGCATATGTTTGCAGGGTGGAAGCCTCTGTGTTCCTCCTGAGGTAATTTTGGAAGTTTAGGGTTTATTCAAGTTGAGAATAGAGTCTATGTCTCTTGATAGCCAGAATACTCCAAAAGCCATTCTTCATTAAATGAATGGATCTGCCTTGTGTTTGCATGGAAAACAGGTTTCCTGATAATTTGCTTTGCTTTACATGAAGAAGAAACAAGGGATGGTGGAAATAAGTGTGACAGCTAGCGCTTAGACATTCAGGACCATATTCCTCAAAACCCTGCACCACTATTGTCTAGTCTTGCACCAGCTGCCTTTTTATGCTAAAATTACCAGATCCTCAAACTTTGTGTTACCTCTGGCTGGGATATGTGTGCCAGCAGAAGCCCGGTGCGTAAGTGCGGATATAAAGGCAAATTATGTCTGTTGTCAGCGTAATTATTTTGCTTAAGGTGGACAAGGTGAAAAAAGAGAGGTTGAATTGTAACATTGTTCTTCAGTTGGTTGAGATTGTCTAAGTATTAGGAAAAGCTCGCTTCTGTAAGCTGCTTGTCTAGCTGTGTACTAGGAAGATGCTCCCATCGCGTACCTGCTCTAGGAGCGTGTCTGGCAGGGGATTGTGCCTTGCAGCACACCTCGCCTTTCCCTGACCTTCACCTCAGGGACAGATAAGCCTAATCTGCAGAAAAAAGGGTGAGGTGTCCTGGAGTGGGCCCCTTGTAAAAGAAGTAGCCCCAAGTTTGAAGCCAGCAGCCTCCACCTGCCCTGAGTTTGTATGACGGAGTAAGTAGAACTGCAGTATCTTCTTGTCAGGTTCACCTTGTCCAAATTAAGTGAGGAAATTGGTTTTCTTGAGGCACGCTCCCAGGATTTACCCTCATTAAGACTTCCTGCTAATGTGAGCGCTCAGCAGTATTTTGCCTTTGCAGATTACAAAGCTAATGGGTGAAGGCTGCGACTAATGAATGGCCTCGGTCTTCTGTGAGCCGAGAAAAAACACCACTCAACTGGGAGGATTTGGCCTGACTCCCGACATTTTGCACTTCTGGATAGCTCTTGCTTTGGATGTTCACAAAGCGCAGGTACCACGGGCCGACCGCACCCCTGGTGTAATGCTGTGTGTGGTCAGGAGGAAAAGCCGAGGTGGTGGCTACCTGCCTATCGAGAGGGTCAAGCCATCGGCAGAGGTCCTTTCCCTGCGCCGGCTGCCCTGGTGCTTTCACAGCACCTTCCCAAAAAAACGACAGCCCCTTGCAGAGCTATGGATCGCCCGGCTCGTCTGCCCGCTCCCAGGGACCGCTCAGATTGCCGAGCCTGCCCGTTTTTGCACGGCTGGGCGACTCGGTGGGGTTCAGCTGGCAGCTGATGGGGAGACCCCGTCTCCAGCCGGGGAGCTGCTGGGAGCAGATGGAGACAGGCTGGCGCGGTCGGGTTGTTGGGGGCACAGCTGGAGCCAGGAGAGGACGTGCGTCTCGCTGGTCTCAGCCAGAGGGAGGGATGGAAAACATCTGGAGTATTTGCTCTTCCACACCGTCGAAGGTGCAAAAAGACCAGCGATGTGGGTAATTCTCTCCCAGTCTGCACCACTCCCATTCCTTTTTGTTCTCTCTGAACGAAAGAGAAAACAGCAAAAGAAAGGAAGGTGGAGTAAAACACGAGGGTCAAAGTGCATCTTCTAGAAAACAAAATAAAGAGTTTTCAAAGAGGTGCTTTCTAAGGTTTAAAACATTTTGCTTTCATGTGTGCGTGCTGCTTTATTAAGATCCTTTGAATCTCAAGCTGGAATTTAAGTTATGCTTCCCTGTCTACTTAAGCAAGGTGTTGTTTTGTTCCTACTTTCAAAGCTGTTGGTGTCAGGTTTGGCTTTTTTGATGTCCAGATCCACACGTGCCGTCATTGCAGCAGCATCCGGCTGCTGTTCCGCCAGGAAACTGCACATTCTTTTTACTCCAGGCCTTAAATCAACAGTTTTTCTGACATTTACGCTGTTTGTTTACTACATGCATGCTCCAAAAACATCCGTAAGGGGCTGTTGTGGTGTAAGCAGTCTTCAATCTACCTCATTTTGGCCTGGAAGCGTTTACCATCTGAAGGTTATGAAGCCTTAAGTTTTCACTCGGTCTGTTTTCGGTATTAGCTGAGAGTGCCTGAGCTTGCAACTACACATGGAAATATGTGGAAGATGATCAGAAGGGCAGTTTAATATCTGTTGCTTTTGGGAGTACAAGTGGGGCCCTGTTTTCTGTGTTAGTGGCATTCAGGGAAAGAAATGCCATTAGGACATTTTGCTTCTTGTCTAGCACCTTCTCAGATTTTCTTGATTTGTTCTTCAGTTGTTTCACTGAGGTGAAGTTTATGCTACTGATCGTGTGGGAAGGTCAGAGAGGATCATTAAACAACTGAAGAATTGCTGTTGAGGACACAAACACCAGTCTAGATTCAGTCAGCCCTGCTTCTGACCTCAAATACAAGTGAGATTTGGGATGTATGGACCCGCAGGTGGTTCTTTAGGTGTTAAAAAAATGACCGCAGCCATGCCGTAATGCTCATCACCCTATGCTGTTGGTGAACCTCGCCCTTGAAACGTGTGCTCTTCGTGCTTTGTAATGGTCCTCTTAAATAACTTGTAATAATGCAAACATTTTTACCTGGGATTAGAAGGAGTCAGCAAGCTCCGCCAGAGGATTTTAGCAGTAGAGCTGGGACAGGTGATTCAAGGAACCGAATTTATAGTTGCCAGGAAGTGCTAATGATGGTGATAATGAAAGACAGCGCTTTCCCTTGGAGATTTAATGATGGTGAGAACAAACTGAAGGCTCCCAACCTTCTTGCTGTCAGGGTCCTTAGAGACGCCAGGCAAATCTTTGCTCAGTGCAGCAAAGAAAAAGCTCTTGGACATCAACTGTCCCGGTGTTCTCCAGGGTTTTGTGCCGCCTGTTAGAGCAGAGAACCTGCACAATGACCCAGATGGGCTATTTAATGAGATGTTCCTCTAATGAGGGGTTATCATTTTAAAGCTGAGCAAATAAAGGGTGAGATGTAGTTTCAGATGCTTCCTTTTTTGAGGTTTTACTGGGTGCTTGACTGTCCTACTTAAGGTGAACAAAACTCTGGCATTGCAGAGCAGTATTTCACAAAAGCAGATTTGTCCCGTGTTTCCATATTCCCTGGAATATTACCTGGTACAGATGGAAAATGTGGGGCTTTTTTCCTCCCATTAGAATGTACGACTCTGTAGATGTTCAGCCAGAGAAAATGTGGCTAACTGTACGTTGGCAACACGTCAGTGTGAAGCTATCCATCTCAGTGACACGAGGACAAGGAAGCACAGTGGGTGTCTGGGTTTCTTTTTCTTGCTTTGTTATTGTTTTTCTCTAGAATCAGGGACTAATCACTATAATCTTCCATCATTTCTGCTTTCCTTCCAACTTTCTAGTAGTTCTTGCAGGTCTCTGTCAGTTTTGTGAAAAAACTGGCAGTGGAATAAAACCATGTGTGGTAGTGCGCGTGCACAAGAGAACAAATTTAGGATTGCAGTAGTAAATTTAATCTGGCAATTCCTAATTTTAGAATACTTGACTTTGTGACTCTAACTTTCCTTTGGTGTGGTTTGGGCATACAGTTAACTAAGTTGTTCCAAAAAATTACGTTTTTTGATTGAGTCGTGTGTGGAATATTTTGTAACTTAAGTGAATTACCAGCCCAAAAGTATTAATTTGTCTCTATATTTTGTTACCTGTAGATTGATGAGTACAATCATTTTCCTGCATGTGTGTGGGTTTTTTGAGTTTTTAGGATTCTTTGTTTTTTATTTAGTGCATATGTTAAAATAGTGCAGTTTTTGTCAGCCATATAATATTGGGCTGTGAAGTTTAATTTTAATCCAGGTCATGCTCACACTGATCGCTTAAACTCTAGTGGATTGCCAGTAGATGCAGTATATTATAAGGTATAGACTGCCTTTGTCATTTAGGGGCATTTACATCACTTTAAACATTCACTCTTCTTCAAAATTAGCCTTCATAGTTTACAACCTTACGTTAAAGACAGATAGTATGTGTACATAAAACATTTATAGAAACATTAAAATTGTAAGAACAGAAAGAAGGAATCCCTTCACGTCACATCTCATTTCTAGTTGGTAAGCTCGTCTATTAAGCAATGACTTTTAAGTATCCCCCAGTTCTGTAGCACAGCTCTATAAAACCTTTACTTGAGCAAAAACCAGTTATATGAGGGGACAGATTTATGGCTGTTCCCCCGTGTGCTTGCTTGTGGGCAATTTTGCTGTGAATACCGTTTCCAAGGGTGCAAGATGGGGCTGTATTTTTGCACGTGCGAGCGCAGCGGCAGCCCGTGATTGCTGGGGACGAGGCGTAGCACGGGCTGAGCCCGTGTCGGTGCTGCCGAGTCCTGCCGGCATGGCTGTCAACAAGGAATTACCGCCTCTGGCTGGCAAAGCCCGACCGGCAAAAAGCCCAGAGTCTAGATGCTGTTACATGAGCAAAATGACTGCTTTTTGGTGTCTGTATTGCTGCGGCCAGGATCTAACGATGCAGCTTTTTATCTGCCTGTGTAGCTGAAGATGAGGAGGAACTAGTCCAAAAAGCCACCTGTGCTTGCAAAACTTCCAGTGTCATTTCCACTTTTTCCAGGGTTTTTCCCCCGTACCTTCTTCTGTTCAAGTTGCATCCCTGTCATGCTTGCCAAATGTTTCCACCCCCTTTTCTGGGTAACCCTAAAGACAACCCTCATGACAGCCTCGGAGTAAATCCTTGCATCTCTTACCAATGTTATACCCAGGAGTTTCTGATACATTTGCTTCTAACAGCGTTTGTCTGTCTGTACCCTTCACGGATTTTCAGCTTTCTTGTCTGTATATCAAGGCAGAACTAACGTTTTGCATTGAAGACTTGTAGTTGTCAAGAGTTTGAGCCATAGATAATTTTTTTAATGGGTGAATCTTATTTAAGATGCTAAGCACAAATACCCTCTTTTCAGTTGGTGAAATTATCCCAGTAGACTGTGAATTACGGACAATTATATAAACTGCGTCACTTCTTCTAAGATGGAAGCTGTGTTTTAATTACATTTCTTCCTCTGTAGCAGGCTGCTAATCCTATCTTCTTCCAGTGTTGGATCCAACTGTTGGCCTTTATCAGTCTTGTGTGTTGCGTAGGATACACTTGGGAGACTTGGGGACATCAGGAACAGCTGGATTTTGAAGGGGACTGTTGTTAAACCGTATATTGTTACATTTATGTTTGTTTTCCCAGTGAAGTCGATTGCAGTGTCCAGCTATAGAAGTGAGCGAATTTTTGCTGATCTGACACCAGCCTTTATGTTGAACCCTGTACTTAAATCTGCATTTGCTTTAAGTATTCAAGCTGCAGCTTGGTATAAAGGCTTGATGATGTAATTATTTTTGTTGGCAAGCCTAACACTTCAAGATGTTCCAGAGTGAATAGTGATGGAGTCTGTCAAGTGCTTTCTTGAAATCTCTGAAGTTTATGATGAGTGAATTTTGCCATTTGGTGCTTTCTTCAGTGATTAGTCTTACAGTAAAAATCTGGTCAACACATGAGCTTTCAGGTCAAATTATTCACTCGCTTCCTCTTTCAGATTTTCATGGATATTTTTCTTTCATGTTTTTTACTGAAATGAGTTCCTTGAGTTCACTAAACAAAAGTTTGCTGAACTTGATGTAAAGTTTACATAAAACGACAGAGGAAAGCGCCTCTGAAAAAATTTCTGGCAAATTGCATTAAAGCTTGCCATGGAAAATGTTGCCAGCCTCCGTTTTGTGTTATCGGGACTGTCCGTCGTTGAGGCTGCAGAGGCTGGGTATGGCTGCCAAATGTTGTTTCCAGTAAAGACTAACAAACCCCACGACGAATTTTAGGTTAAGTTACTTGTAAATGCTTGTCCTCCGCCTGTGTTTTCAGCTGGGGTGGTTAAAAAAGGCTTTGCCGAGATAAGTGTGTTCTGCCGTAGAGCAAGAGGTCTTGTTTGGATGGGCTGCGCATCTTCCGGATGGCTCCCTTGGCATCCGCTGCTTCCCGTTGGGATTTTGGAAGTGAGCGATTAGCAAGCTGCTGATGAGATCTAGTTATGCCCAAAAAAGAAAGAGAGAGGGGACTTGATTTTCCTGAGTGTTCTGCTCAGTGGTAGTCTCAGTGACTCTATTGGCGTTACTCCTCGTTTTTCACTGTAGTGTTGGAGAGCTTGATCTGGTACATTATTTTTATGGTAGGATTTACAAAAACAAAAAGCAGATGAGTTGGCAAATAAAAAAGTCCTGCCATCTTTGATCTTTATTGTGCTGATGATAAAATCAGTATGAGTTTTGCCTTGTCTGAAACCTGTTTCCTATGGACTTCATCTGGTTAAGAATATTCTGCTAAATCAGTCGTCAGGTTCAAGTCATTTATCACTGTCCCTTGGCATTTTCATTAAACTTTTTCTTAAGAACAAGAGGGTAGTGCGTTTACATCTTTAGAAAAAGCTGAAACCCAGGAAATGCTGTGACATCCAAGCCCAAATTTTCAAATTGCAGTGCTTCATATTAAATTTAAAATTACCATGTTTTACACAGTCATTAATTTCTATTAGGTTCCTTGTGGCATGTTTGCATTCAAAGTGTGACCTTGATAGGGGTTACTTCATTCTGCAAAGTGCTTGGGCTCGCCAGTCCCACCAGCCAGCTCCAGCAGCGAGGGGTGGTGGGACTGTGCTCCAGCCCTTGGCCCACAGCCCCACTGGCTGTACCTCTGTTCCCAAACCTGCAGGGTTTTCTCTGTGTTAATACCGGCAAAGCTCAAAGTGTTGGAGCAATTTAAGAAATAATAATAATAAGGTCAGAAGGATAGCTTACAGAAAAAGATCTCTTGTCCTGGGACTGTTGCATGAATTACATTTGTACTATTTCATATTTTTATCAACTCTACACATTCTTTTCCTAGCGCTGAATTATTTTCACTGTCTTCCCTTTCCCTTGCAAACAGCATGAGCTTTTCTTTGGCATTCTTCTTTATAATTTTTTTTTTCTACAAAAGATGAAAGAAAAGCAGAAGGCTTTGATAGATTTATTGCCTGTAAATCTATGAAAGGTGCTACTAAAAATTTCAGACTGAATGGCTGAGATGCTGGTGAGGATCTAGTTAAGAACCATGGCTGATGTGGTCATTAAAGGTCTCTGCTTGTTTGATGGTTTTCCTAAAGCCCCAGCTCTTGGGTTGCTGGGTTTTCTTGAGAACTTTTCCTCTGACATGCAGGAAAATGTAATTTCTGTTTTTCTTGTTTGAAGAGATAAGTTTGACAACATGACTAGAGCAGAGTGTGTGCTGAAAGCTGTGGAAATAAAGCAGCAAATGAAAGAACTCCAGTTTTACTCATAAAAATGTATTTATTTTTAAGCCAATTTCAGGATTTTTTGACATTTGGATTTCCCGATAATGAAATGTTTAAAAGTATCTTTGAGACTGTTAAACAGTTCTACTAAGCTACTTCGTAACATTTCACTGCCCTTGAATATTTGCTCTGTATGATTTGAAAGGTCTGTACTTTGTATTTTTTTTTTTTTTTCCTTTCCTGCGACTCTGCCAGGTAGATTGTGAAGTTCTCTGAGCTCTTTAATGAATATAAAGTGTTCTTTCCTCCTTGCATTTTTCTTTTGACCTTTTTTTTTTTTCACAAGGCATGGTTTTAAGAATTGAAATATTTGACATCTGGATTTATTAAAGTCCACAGCATTGGGTGCGGGGAGTATTTTTTTTTAAGAGCACTTCATTTTCACCTCTGCGTAGTGGAGTTGTCTTTGAAATGCACCCAAGGAGAAGAGCGTGCGCCCTTCTGCTACCAAGGCAGAGTCGTCCGCCTGTGTTTAAATAAGCCACCATGAAGCTCCTATTTTCCATTTTCACTGTTTCTTTTGAGAATTGGTTTATCGATAAAACCTACTGGGGGAGCTGTTTATGTAGCGTAGTGCTTCTCAAGGTGCTTTCCAAATGTTACTGAAACAAGCCTCCACGGCATCACCAGTTTAATGGAGGGATGAATTGGAGCATGCCTAGGTCTGGGGGCTTGTTGGAAGCCAAGGAGGCATCCGTGGCAAACTGCAACTGGGGGTGGGAGCCCTGGCTCCCAGCTCATTTTGGAGGTGTGTTATGGAGGGGCTCGCGCTTGCTGTAGAAGATCCTCAGACCTGGACAAGGCGTACATTCCCTGTCAGAGCAAAGGTTCTCTTCCCACGCTGCTGCTCCTGTGCAGGATGCTCCTCTGGATATCTCTCATTCTTCATCATGATGAGCATTTTGGGCTCGTAGTTAGCACTGATTTGGGACCATCAGTGGTGTAAATAAGGGGCAGTGCCCTCAGTGTCAGTGTAGTACACTGAGGTGAAGCCACTTTGTGTGGCATCAAGCTAGAACGTTGCTTCTTTAATGAAGCTTTATTGGGTCGACGTGTTAGAATGCGTACTGGGCGCATCGTTGATGCTGCGTGGTCTCGGTGGTTGTGGCAGCGAGCCTTGCCTTGCTGGCTTCGCCCAGGTTGCATCTTGCACCCTGTTTTACCCTGCTGCCAACTCTTTATAAAGAAGAGAGAGGGGTTGGGCTGGCGGATTAAGACCTCTGAGCTCTAGTTTCATCGCAGGTACTGGTATTTCTGCTCCCATTCAAGGCAACAGATTTGAAGCATTACACCTTAATGGTATAAACTAAAAGAGGCCTAACCATACCCACCCGAATTGCAGAGGTCTGAGGAAAATTAGTGCCCTAATATTAGTTAATTGCTTTGAAGATATATATTGAAAATAAAGTTCAAAGTATCTTGGTAAATGTTGTTTCCTTTATTACAGCAATGTATCTCATTTTATGGGAGTCATCTGCAGTAGCATTTAGTCGGTGGTGATAAAGCAAACCCAGCACTGCACTTCACAAACCCCCACCGGCGCAGGGCTGGTTTGCGCCGATAGCTCTTGAAAGCCAGAGGATGCTCACCGGCACGCACAGCTCCGCCAGCAAAAAGCCAAACCGGTTTCCGTGCCTGCCTGCCTGCAACCACAGCCTGCAAACCACAGCACCTACAGATGTCACGTACGTCCCTCGGTGGGATGAAGGAGGTCGCTCCGTTCTCACAGGCTGCGGTTGGTGCAGAACCCTCCTGAAACGATGAGGAGCCAGCCCGGCTTGGTGGTGGTGCTGGTTTCCCCATTTTCGGGCTGGCAGTGGTGCGGCTGTGCCATCAACCCCCGTGCTGTTCCCCCACTGTCCTCACAGCTTCCCGGCTGTAGGCTACGAAACGCGGAGATTTCATCGGCGGCCAAAAAAAAAAAAACAACCAACGGAGGGAATTGAATAAAGAGCGGGTGTTGGCACGTGCGCAGACGTACTGGCGGGGAGCTGTCGCTGGAATGGGATTTCCACGGGCGGCCGGCTCGTTGGTGTTTGCCACCGGCCGAGCCCCGGCACGGCAGGCATTTTGCATGCCTACGGGAGTCACCTTCCACATCCAAACATCCCCAGGCCACTCAGCTTAGCAGCAGCTTTTCCAGCCTGTCCCGCGGGCCTCTGGATTTGATATCCAAACAGGATATTAGCCAAATAAGTAGTTGTTATTAACCAAGTACCTCGCACCTGGACTGCAGGGTGGTGGGACACCCTGGGGCTGTTAGTTCTGGGGGATGCATGGTGGCTTAGGTGCTTGCAGGAGCCTGCGCGGCTGAGACGATGTGCTGCACGAGTTGGGGCTTGCCGGGGCCTGAAGGCTTCATGATCAGTAGATGAACTGCCCTTATCCGGCTGAGAGGTGACAAAAATGTGTTTGTTTCCACCTAGTCTGGGTTCATCTCTAATAATACATTTTTGTCTTTGGGCAAGACTGGTCTTGGTTGTTGTTCTGGATGTTGTCTTCTTCAGATGAAGACCTGCATGTTCTCACTGCCTCCAAGATGCGTAACTTTGCATTAGTATTATGTATCTTGAATGCCTCTCTTTGCTTTGCTTCAGAGTCATTTCTTGGTCAGTCTGCTTTTGGAGCACCTAAATTAAGGTTTGCTGTGCAGGTAAAATTAAGTGTAAACTGATGTTTGCTTCAACAGAGCTGTCCTCATATGTTGCTGCCACGTACACCAGTCAGTTACTATTAACTCGTAAAAAGTAAGAGGATGGTAGAGCACATGAATGTTATTGCACGCTCAGCTGTCAGTTCATTCCCCAAAAGCATGCAGAGTGGCTTAGTGTGAGGATTATTTTCCATCATTTATGTTTTTATTGTTTTCCTTCTCTATAGCTGTTTGCATTAATCTTGTATGTCCTGTCGATAAGCCGCAGTTCACGAGCTCCTTATCTCTCTTGTCTACGTCATATTAGTCTGTGCTGACTCTTGAGTTATGTGCCTAAGGACATTTTAATCATACTTCCACTTGCACATGAAAGCCATTGCTTCATCCTGCATATTTCCCATGATTCTGAAGCCATCCCAAAAATATTTTACTTTTTTTCTCCTTAGAGTTGCAAGCACTGTCTCCAGCAGTCATATTTTTCTTCACCTCCCACCATGATGTGCAGACCCCAGAACGTATTTTTTTGTGTATGAACAACTCAGACTGGATTTTCCAAAAGTATGTGAAGATCAAGGCTATGGATCCTGAGAAACCAGTTCAGGGCAGTCTGTGTCTGCATCTGCATCTTGTTTCCCTATCTCAGTGTGCTGGGGAAAGCCATGCTGCTGGACTTGCCCTTTCTGAACCAGATCCCTTCTGAAACATTTTTTTTTTTGCTTAAAAACTTCAGTGGGTGGACTTTGCAAGTGGCAGCCTTATGATCAGTCCGTCACCAAAACTGAAGGACAGTTTCTAGTTCCTCTTTCCAGCTCTATCTGAAGAAGAAAACCTTGTCTCAAAATTTCCAGTTTTCCCCTTTGTTTCATGGTCAGGGCAAAGTCAAGGTCACTTGGGGATCCTTAAATGTGAACTGGTAGAATTTTTAACATTTATGGGGTTGAATGTAGGGTAAAACCTGAATTCCCTATGTATTTTGAGAACTTGTCTCAAAGGCTTTCAGATTGTCACATTGTCACTGCTTTTGCCATGAGTGTTATACTCTTCCCTTTAAACCATTTGAGTTGGAGACTTTTTTTTTTTTCTGTCAGTTGACACTAAAGTTCATTGTGAATTCAGTTTCAAGTAGTGGCTGTTCAAGCAGAGGTGGGGAAAGAGCTCATGATCATATGACAAATCAGTACCGGTGACGCATACACACACAATTGATTTTGGAAACTAAATAAAAATGTGTCAGATTCCCCAGCAATGTTTAGTGGACAAAGAATACCACCTGAGTGCTGAACAAAGATGAAACTTTCTGAGGAAGGAGCTTAACAGATAAATTAAATGGAAAATTTTCAGTACTTTGTTGTGCTCTGGAAATACCAAGAATAACAATTTCCACATGCAAAAAAAAGAAGCTCACCTCTTTTGTCAAAATTCCTCTTCATTATCTATGGTCTTTCAGTTCTCATACTGAAGGCTTTGCCCACCGCAGCTGTTTTCATGGTGACCTGCATATTTTGGAATATTGCCATTACTGTACCCATACCCTTCCACTGCAGGAGATGGGGAGAAGGGAGGTTCCTTTCACCTCTTCCAGGGTAAGAAGCAACTTTCTTACTCAACAAACCATTTTGAGCATCCACCAAATCCATTGTTCGTCAC
The DNA here is from genome assembly GCF_964188355.1 of Buteo buteo. Lineage (NCBI taxonomy): Eukaryota > Metazoa > Chordata > Aves > Accipitriformes > Accipitridae > Buteo > Buteo buteo. The sequence continues at coordinate 4,982,258 of NC_134189.1, read as the reverse complement.
CTAGAGACATGACTAGCATGAGGAATTTGGGCCAGAAGAGCTGTCTGTCTTCATTACACAAATCTCATGTCAGAAAAGACGACCCACGTGCGACATGTCTTTGAAGTGTTGTGTCTGTATGACATAGATATATCAGTGCAAGAGAAAATGATATTGATTCCCATTTAAATGAAGAGTTTAGCTCTGCTTATGAATAGTCTATAGTTAGGCAGTATATTTTTGTCTCTGAGTGCACTAAAACTTCATTTAAAAGACCACAGCAATGACAGAAATTGCATTGATTTACTTCATACGGTATTTTCTTGCTGATGAGCTGGTGCTCTGTGCGCTATATTCAGGAGCCGTCAGATGCCTGCACGGCAGCACCCTCAGCACTGTGCCGTGGCTTAGCCCTTGCAGGAAAACAGTTGCTTTCAGGAGAAGAGTCAGGTTCGATTACCTGTTAACTCTGGAGGTGAAACGAATGCATGGATAAACGGGACAGGCCTCATAACTCATTTTTTGCGTGTTGTCTGTCGGCTCCACCTAACATCCACCAAGAGGTGTATATGTGGAGATGGCCCTGCAGGCATCTCTCTGCACAGCCAAGTCCAACGCATAGTCAAACTCTTAGCAGCAACTTAAGAATTATTTTCTTGATTACATATTTCTGGGCAAACGCGCTCCAAGTGACAGTTCTCCAGGAGAGGGGACTCTCTGGGAAGTCTGGTGCATGCAAATGCCTACTTTAATTTCACATTGTGTGTGTCTATATACATATATATATGAACTCCATTTATGCCTACTTTAATTTCACATTGTGCGTGTATATACATATATATATGAACTCTATTTAAATTTCTTAATGAAGCTCATAGATCACTCTTGGCCTGCTGTAGCAGTCCCTGTGGCTAGGGTCAATGGTAGTGTGTTGTCCGCTCATGGCTGGAGGCCATGAATCTACAAATGATTTAAATTGCAGAGTTCTGCCTTTTCACTAGAATAGAATTTAAATAACTAATTACAAATTTATTTTATTTTCGAACTAGAAATTTAGTCTATTTTTGTTTGTTCTCCTCATGACGTACAGCTGAGATAATGAAAACTCGCTTGTAATTCCTGTAAGTCTTGCAGTGTTGTGCATTGCAATTAACATTTCATGGTGTGTTTTTATGCTACAAAATAGTAGTTCTTCTGGAATCCTTGATTTTTCCAAAAATTATGAACTTCATAATTCTCTTATAATTCCCTATGGTTCATATCATTGTTAATATTAAGAAATCTAAAACAGGGAGCGTTTCGTTGTGCTTATCCAAAGAGAATGTGATCGGAATGAGTACAACTTTACTTGGTTTAGGAGCTGTAACCCCCTCCAGCGAGGACTTCCAGGCTGAACCGTGGGGCTGGTTTGTTGCAGGTGTAAGATGATGTTCACAGGAAAAGGACTGGGCGTCTCTCTGTTGTAGCCCTGGAGAAGATGCTGAGAACAGGTAGCTGTCCCGGGCACAGCTGGTGGAGAATGAAGCGGAGGGCTGTATGCAGGTGAGATGAGATGACGTCACGAACAGGTGGCTGTTCGGGGACCGTACCCGAGTGATGGAAATGGAGTTTTTTTGACTGTTGGGAAAAGGAGTACGATGAAGAGTTTACTTTGTATTGGTTTATTATTTGGGGGTTCTTTTCTATCAGGGCTTTTGACTTGAATCAGTTTCCAAGATTTATGTTAGATTTCTGTTCCTTCATAGCATATATTGCTTCTCAGTTATGTCATCCGAACCCACTGAAGCCGTGTCTGGAAGTTTCCAAATACCATTTGGTTTCTTTCAGTCTGCTTAAAAGAGAAAGGGCTAAATAAAATCAGCAGATGAGATGTAGCTGGTGAAGCAGTTAGCATGGCCTACTGTTACAGCTACCTGCTGATGATCATTATACGTCCCTGATTTCAGTTGCTTCTGATATGCTCCAGTAGCATTTAGCTTTTTCTAGGGCAGTCACTTCCCTCAAAATGATTTAAAAATACTTTTTTTTTTTTTTTTTGAATTTCAGCTGAGTTGGGTCATTTCCAAGACCAAGGCTGTGGGGGAAAAACTGCCCCGCGGTTTGTTCCCCACTGTAATTTTGCTGCTTGAGTATTGGGGAAGGGCTGGTGAAGCTGTGCTTGGAGGTGAAGCAGCTCCGTGGGGCGGCCGAGGCACTGCCAGGGATGCGTCTCTGTCCCTGCGAGGGCATCCGTGGCAAAAGGTGAGCCCGTGGGGACCAGCATCGTGCTTTACTCGAAGCAGAGGATGGATAAGATGCGATTGTGTCAAAGTCATGCCAAAGACTGAATCAGAAAGATAAAATAGCGAGTGTCTGTTTATTCATTAACTACTGTCTGTTCAGCGCACTGGAGAAGGGTCTGACATAGAAATGATCATATTCCCTTACTGTAGGTTTTTTGGTGTTTGTTGATCTCTGTGTGAATGTCTAGGTAAAACAGTGGTGGAGATTAATAATGCAGAGGTTCACATCTGAAGATTATGCGTAAATGAAAACTGGGTTTGACCTTTAACCGCTCTGAGAATAAATGTGCAGCCATTTCTATCTGGAAAAAATAATAGAGGGCATCATTTTCAAAAAATGAATCAGATGTTTTAGGAATAAAACTGTGGATCTTGATACCATAAAATTCAGAATGTACAAATGGATACTCTGCAGGGATGCAAAAAAAGTATTCAACCTCTGTAAAGTAATTCTTAAAAGTCTTTTTCAGTTAAACTGGTAGCCATGCAATGAGCTCACACACCTGAACACAGTTAGTTTGTATTATATATAGCTGGGTGGGGAAGAGGGTGTCCATCAGCTCTGTAAAAACTGAATTACTTGAAATGGGTTCAGCCAGCCAATCCGTAGGGCAAGTGGTCATAAAAGTATGCTAGCGACATAGTCTAATGTCTCTTCTTGTAAATTATTTTACCATATGTAAATGTATATAGCTTAACCTTTACTGATCAGAGCTGATTTATTGTTGTAGGTGTCTATATCAAAGGTCTGGATGGTGAAATATGTGCTATTAACAAGCCATTTCTATTTAGTAAGCCAAGTGGTATTTTTGAAGAACGTAAATGTTACTTTTAGAAATGACTGTCAACTGGCCGGCATCCAGGGTTTCCAGTCAGTGAAATTTTTAGGTGAATATTTGGCTTTAAATACGTGGCAAAACCCCATTGAAGCACATGCTGAAGGCAGAGGTTACTCCCTTACTGAGGGTGGGAGCCGGGTACCTTGGTCCCACGCAGGTCACAGCCGTCGGTACCTGAGCTCAGGTGTTTGCAGGGGAGAACATCTCGCCTGCTAGGGATACCCAAAATGATGCAGCAGACCTGGTTGGGGGGGATGCAGGACACGTCCTGCTCTGGGACTGTCGACAGTTCAGGAGATGGCTATAGTTCTGTACCATATAACTTCAAGGGCAGGCGCTTTGTATCCTGCTGTGATAATCTGTTTGTTCAGTGCCATCCTTAGCAGGGTGGGAGGGAGCGTAGTAAATGCTCGGGGTGATGGGATACTGCTCTAAAGCCAGTAAGTGGCAGCTCGTGTTTCTAAAACATCTTACCATTCTTTACTTTCATTAAGCGTGGGCTTTCATGGTGAGGGTGGAGTGGCTAATTTGATATTCATCTGTGCAAGCAGTTGAAAGGAAATTCTAATTACTTAACTTTTACTGCGTGCCCCGCACACTCCAGTCTACCCAAAACTCATTGCTCGGGGGTAAAATCCCGACCCTTAGAAAGTCAGTAAGAGTTCTGCCAGAGCCGCCTGCATTTCCCCACCAAAGCACGGCAACATGCGGCAGCAGTGCAGTTTTGTTCATGTGTCCATAGGCTCAGGGGCTTCGTTGTAGCCCCTACATGTCATGTGTTTTCAGGCTTAATGCCCTACCAATTGCGGGCTTTAGTAGTTTTATTTATTTTATTCAATCACATACCTTAGTGTCTTCCCAGAAGCCTTTGGGGCTGACGATTTAGTTGTTCAAAGTTGAAGGATGGTGATGGTTTTAGCTGCTTTTTGATACTACAGTAGCATTGCCTGGGGCAGAGCCCAAGGCTTTGGCATTCATGGAAGGTGACTTACAAAGCAAAAAGCAAGCACCCAGCTCTGCAGAAAGGGGTGTCATTCTCCCATCAACCGGTCACCCCACCCTTGTAAGGTCAGGTGTTTCACCAGTTTGAATTGCAAACCATCCTTATTCCTGTACGTATGGTTTGCATAAGCTTTTGCATACGGAACTGGCTCCCAAGCGCAAGGAGGCGATTGCTCCATAGACCACAGGCACCTCATCCCGCTCCCCTCGATCCCGTTTCCAGCTGCTGCCACCGTGTCTGCCTGTGAAATTCAAAGGGTGCAGTTGGTAGCTGTGATGGGAATGCCCCGTGCTCAATCTCGGCAGCGAGTGTCTGCTCCGCTATGTATTATTCATGGGGTTTTGTACAAGCTGATGGTGTTCCAAAGCGAAAGGAGGAATTTTGGCAAACCAATTCCTTCTCCTGTAAAAAGCATACTAATCTTTGCAAATATTAGAACAAATGGAGGAGGTGTTTTTTAAGGTATTCAAAATATTCTTGCCAAGTGTATTGTATAGTATTCAGTGCAACCACTCAGAAATGTAAGCGCATTGGTGTTTTTGAAATGATGTGTCTGACCCTCGACGGCATCCGATGCATAGTGCCTATGCCAAAGGAACGGTGGCGCACAGAGAAAGCAGCGGAAAAAATGCTCTTTTGGATCAAGCATTTTGTACCACTTTACTAAAGCTGCAGTACCTGCTAGAGGAGCCTGTTTGGATAGTAGGTATTGCAAAAATGGGGGATTATGTGCTTGCGTGGGGTTATTCGTTTGCAGTTGAAATACTAAGTCTCTCTTCTCAAGAAGTCCAAAACAGGATCGTTACAAGAAACTCCCTACTCATACACTGTATGATAGTGCTTAGGTGCGGGTGTTCTGTTTATCAAATGCTGGAGGAGACCGGACTGGGTTAGGAGAGATGCCGTATTGGCACCGTTGGGCTTTCGGGCCGTGCCCGCGTGACGGGTGCTGAAGGTAAGTCTTCTGTCACGGCTGGGCATTTTGGGGGGCTGACGGTAATGAATGAAGGAAATTACAGGCTCTGGGAAAGCATATTAAGCTATGAATCACTGAATCCTCTTGTTCTGCTGCTATCGGCTGACAGGTCTTTTTCCGTGAAATAAAACCCATTAATGCGTTCTTCGTCATTTTCAGTGACTCAAAGGCTTAGACCTTCTGCAAACTCTCAGCCTAATAGGAGATTGTGCCTGTTTTTAGCCAAACCTATTTTTGCATGAGTTAGTACTCCTGTGCATGTCCAGAGTCCATGTTTGTATCAGCGCACATCCTTTCCCCCCTGGAGTATGTGTCTGCCATCTTGAGTACTTGCCAGTAGCTGCAAGAGGCATCTCACGGTTAGACTGGGTACCATCAAATCCACATTTCTTCGAGCTTCCTCCCCAGCCAGCACTGCCAACGCATTCATCTTGCTCTTTTCTTCTGTCGAATTCCCCATGACCTCTCAAATTCTTGCTTGTATCGAGACACCGAGAGCTGCATGTATTATATTTATTTGCATGTAGCAGAGAAGGAAGATGATACTGGCATTTTTTAATTCTATTTTCTGGATCTGGATGCCTCCTGTCAAGACAGTGTGATAGAAAACCTTTCTCTTCCACAGCGCTAGTTCCAGGGCAGCATAGTTTAGATCAGGGTAATCTCAAGCTGATGGGTACTCGGCGTGAAATAAATGCACTGTGTCAGCTCTAACATCTCTCTGCCAAAAAAATCACAACTCGCACTGGAACTTTTATGGTCACCGTGACAGTGGAATAGCGCGGCTGAGCACAGTGTGCTGTTGTGCAATTTTCCTGTTGCGAAGTCGATAAAATGCCCCTTCGTGGCCAACAGGGAGAGCGGTGGTGAAATTCGTAGGTAGGTGAAGGTGTGCAGTGCACGTCAGTCCCCTCGCTGGAGAAAGGGAGAGGGATGATGCAGCTATTACATCAGCTGCAGCTTGCCGCGCCATCAGCACACGTGTCGTCTGTCCAGCCCATGGATGCACATGGGTAAGCAGCATCTGCTGCTGCTTGCCCGATGGCAGTACCACAAAGACCACTTCAGGGAACTAGGAGAGACCTTGGGATAAGCATGAGGAGATGGATCTCCGTTTCTTCTCTTGGTTATGGACTGGCTTGCTTCATGTTCACTGTTTTGGGGGGTTGTGGTTTTTTTTTTTTCTGGTAGTGGTTTTGACGCTTTTGAAGTTTTGCAATGGATTTTGGCAGGACCAAGATTTTGTTTTCTCCATATCCTGATAAAAATAAATGTAAAGCTGTAGCTGGTGATTTGGGAGCTTAGTTTCTATGTTTAGTGGGATCTAATCTTCTGATTCTTCTTTTTTTTGTAATATAGAGCCTAAACAATCAAATCCATCCTGCGTTCCACTTGGTTGTGCACCACTTAACTGCTTGGTGCTAGCAGCATATATCCTAATTTAGCTGAATTGTTGTTACTTCTATACCATTTTAAGCAGCAGTGATTGCCACTCATTATCATTAGGTGAAAACGATTGCCTTTAGAAGGATCCTAGTAAGGAGGACATCCCAATTAAGCAGAATATGTTGTGCTAAGAAACTCCTTACAAGAAAAGATGTCAAAGTCGCGTGTTGTAATATAATTCTATTATCTCGTCTTCCTATAACGTCTGCTCTAATATCTCACAGAGGTACTCTGCTTTGGATGATGATCATCCATTCCAGCTTTTGATGAAATCAAAGCCAACTCAGCTGGGATACTGCCCTGAAAATGATCACACGTCTTTGGAAAAAACTGCTCTGCAGATATGCAGTTACTAAAATTTCCAATTGCAAGGAGCCAGAGACAAAACTGCTCAGACAAAACCTCCAAACTTGGCCAGATGGAAAAAAAAAAAAAAAAAAAAAAGTTGCCCTTGCTTACCTCAGGTTCGTTCTTCACAGTTGTTCTGGAAGTGAAGTTCCTGCTGGTGAGAACGCAAAATCTGCAGAGTTTGTGCAACTTCTGTTTGTCATTTATCAGTGGTTGCTGCCGTTGATCATTTTTTGGCAGATTTGGTTAGGCTCTCAGTTCTTTCATTTTTAAGCATTATTCATTTGCTCTTCTACTGATTTTTCCAGGAGAGAAAGGGTGATCTCTTGTGGTTAAACTGCATAACTAGAGGCCTTATGCTCTTTCCCTGGTTTTCTCTGACATTTCTTATTTCACCTTGAATTAGTTACTAAGCTCTCTAATGCTTTGCTTTCACTTCATCTATAAATTGGATGTGAATGTTCCCGTACTTGCTTAACGCCAGTGTCTTGAGGCTAAGTGTAAAGCTGGTAATGCTTATTAATGTCGTTGGGTAGTAGGTGTTAAAGACACACAAAGTAGCGTCCCTTTAGTCTCTTGCATCTGATTCCTGGGCCTGTTCCACCCTTGCTCATTTGGGCTGCTCTGCCTACTCTAAGACTCCAATTCTGGAAACTTTATATCACCACCTAGCTTTCCCAAGCGCTTTGCATTTTCTCCATGCAAAGCCACTCCCTGTTATTTAACCGGGCTGGAATGTGTGGAAAGAAGACACTTTGCACTCCTTGCCTTGAACGCTTTCCATCTCTTCCGTTAACTGAAAGCACTGGCTGATACGATTAGCTTTAAGGTTCTCCCCGTAGTCTCATTGCTGTGAGGAGAAGTCAAGATGTTTTCCATCTGCCTTGCTGGTCAGGTTGACAGGCTGAGCTAAAGAATCATGGCGCAGGTTGCTTCAAACAACAGAGATAGTAGGGTTTCTTTCCAAGTTTGAGCTTCTACGTGGTGGTTTGGGTCACTTTGTATTCACCAGCTCCTACGCATCGGAGTCGGGATGCTGAGAGCAGGAGACTGGACTCAAAGACCTTCTAGTCCCATGTTCCTGTGTAAAAAATAAGAAAACGATGACGATTGAGTGGATTTCCTACTCCTAAATGTAGTCCTCCTAGGTAAGGTTGGCATTTACTTGAGCAGTGTAACATGCAACAGCACATTTTGGGGACTGTTCAGGGTTAACTACCATTTTCAGGCTCATTTTGTACAGCAATTTGCCTGATATCATCTGTCCTGCACACTTAATTTCTATAAACTCTTAGTAGGATCCAGGTATTCCTTGTAGTGGGAGTATAAGCTGTTTTCCAGATATGTACATTTGCTTAAGATGTAACAGATAGATAAAGAGGGAAGTCAAAGATACTTTGAATTATTTTCTCTTGAAAGTAGGAGCAGTTAATGAAAGAAAAATAGTAAGAGAGCAGCAAAACCTTCATGCTTCTATCCAGACACTAAATTAATATATATATAAAGAAATCTGGCACTCTTTCCAAAGGAACAAATGGTGAAATGTTATTTTATAGTCTTTACAGCACTTATATTTTTAGTCAAAACAAACACATTTGTGTTGGGTTTCTGCTAGATGCCTCAGCACGGATCATTTGAATCACATTGTCCAGTGGGCATTAGAGCATGGGATTTGAATACTAAAGGAGAGAGAGGAGGCAAAGAATTCAAAACATGGATAACATGAGGTATTGCAGACCCATGAAAGTAGGCAGTGCAGACTTCTCCTTGCTTGCCTTGGCCTGTCACTTTGTATGCAGATACATATAAAAAACTGAATTCAGTAATAGTTGAGATACCATTTGGTCTTGGTGAATTTGCTGAATGCTCAAGCAATAGCTTGATTAAATGTCTTCAAACTCTTTGAAATACAAATAAAAGCTTCAAATATAGGAGGTGTATGGTACTGAAGCATGTTTACAATAGGTGAGAAGAAGAAGGTTGGAGCAGTAACTTCAGACCTGCAGTAACTGGAGCTGCAAGTTTAGGCTCCGTCTCTCTCATTCTCTTTCTCCTGAGATGGACTCACAGTTGAAAATGCTACTTTAGGTGGAAAAGCTGCTTTGGGACCAAACTGTGGGATGTTTGAGCATGCAACACAGCCTTGCCCCAAACTTTACTGCCCATTCCAAATAAACAGATTTGCCATTTTATTGCTTTCCACATTGTGCAGTCATTCACGGTGGTATACAAAAGACTGCTTGTCTTACTTTTTGCTGTTTTGCCCTTTGATCTGCCTTTGTGTAATACCAATAGCTGTGTGGCGTCAAGAGCAACACATGGTCCGTGGAAAGCAAGCAGCCTCCTATGCCTGGGAGAAAGCGAAGTCTGACTGCCAGTCCTGGAGTTTGGGCACCGAAGGTGCCAGCGCTTCAGGAATCAAATGTTTTGCAACGGCTGGTATAGAAATAAATGCAGATATCTGTCTAAATAGAGGAACAGTGGAGGGGGCTTGGATTTTTTAGTGATTGCTCTGTATTTAGGTGAGATTTGAGCTCCAAATCCCCTATTTCTGCTGCTCTGAAAGCCGAATCGGTCACACACCCGGTGCTGCGTCTGGTGTTGGAGTTGCTCTTGGCCATCAGGTCCTTCGGGCTGTTTTGCTGGGGAGGCACTGGGCAGCGGGGATGAGCTCTGCCAGGGCTGCTGCTGGGTGCCGAGTGCGGGATGTTTGCGTGATGCACACACACTTCTGTCACGCTGCAAGGACAGCACGAGCAGCAGAGTGTGCAGCGATGTATGTATATTTGTGCCAAAATCTGCCTTGCAATGGAGGGTAGTGCATCAACCAAAGCCCAAGAGCTGGGATTGTGCATGGGGAAACTGGAACAGAGTTACCAGGTACCCCTGTGTTTGGATGACTTTGCACGAAGGTTTAAAATAACTACTTCTTTTGTAAGTTTGGGCATCTTCAATCTTCACTTCGTCATTTTGTGCAGTACTTCTTTGGTTTGGGATTTTTAAGTCCTTGGGGATTGAGCTCTGGCTTGTGTTTCATGTGAGCCCAGAGGGCAGGAAAAATGTGGAGTGTATTAATCGTACATCAGATTTCCCTGTGATGTTGTTTTTTCTCTAGAGATCTGGGAGGAGAAGCATTAGGAGCCTGTCACTATGATTTTTTTTTTTTTTTTTTTTTGGCATCCTGCTGATTTTAAAATGTATTCTCTGCCTTTCTCTTCAGTCCTTTACCTACAGACTGCAGGGTACCCTGAGACCAAGGGCAAAGTGAATAAAGTAATTTTCGATATGGTCTGTTCTGGATATATCTCCTTGCAGACAAGTCCTAGACAGATCCGTGCCCCAAGGAGGGTACAGACAAGGGGAAGCACCAAAAGAGGTGACAAAATCCAAATAGACTTGAGGGCTTTGGTTGTCTTGCCTTGCTCCAGTGGTTCACAGCAGTCATAGACGCAACGTATGGCTGCTGTACATTGCTGGATGGCACAGAGCAGCCAGGGGCGTATTGAGTGAGTCTGGCCCTGTATTCATCAGGCAAAAACTGACTGCTTAATTTCCACTCTAGTGAATCAGAGGGAAGATGAGGGATAAAATAATGAGCAAAGAAGTGCACAGGGTTGAGTAACGGAGCAGAAAGGAAGGACACTGAACAGTGCTGGTCGAGAGAAAAGACAGATACCACCATTCATTTCTGAAGATACTGCACAGAAATCTTTGGTGTGGAATGACAGATGGCATCGGCAGCGACAGCCAGAAAAGCAAGGGGAAAAGTACTGGTTTTCAGGCCATTGGAAACTTGAGGTCCTCACCTGTTTGTCAAGTTCAACACAGTACAGGTGCAGATGCGGCTGAAAAAGCGAGTGCGTAATACCGATCGGCAGAGAGTTAAAGTAAGGAAGTTGACCTCTAGCCAAACCAGTGAAAGCTGGTGGTGGCTATTTAAATGTTTCTATTTTTAAAAAAGATATTTATAATCATGAAGTTTTTACCTTTTTCCCCGCCCTCTTCAATTTGGCGTGCTCTCTTCATGCTGGGGAGCAATTCCCTGCCATAGCCGTTCATCCAAATTTGAGCTTTACATCAAACACTGATAAAAAGAGAGCAGGTTTTTCTTCTAAAAAGCATTTTATTCACCTTTCTTTAATCATTTTGGGGGAAAACAGCTGAAGCTAGAAAATTGGCAGAGTTGCATGCCTGAGCCATAGAATTCACTTTCTCCATGCTGGTGAAAACCAGATTTGATCCAGCAAAATTATGAGAGTTATAAACAAATCTTCCATCACCCTGCTGGTCACCCGCTGTGGTCAATTATAGTTTTGAAGCTGGCATATAAGTATCAGATGTTTGGCTATCGCATGTCTTTGCTAATCTCCAACCCAAGTAAAACCCTTTGGCGTGACATATGCTATAATTTGCTAAGTTTTTAACAATGGCGCATTTTTGCATTTCATTTGCACTTTTCATCCAAGAACCTAAGAATATGCTCCCGTCTCTAAAGAACAGAGTAATTAATCAGGGCTGTTTGTAAGGAAAAGGCCTGGCTGTGGGAACAGAGACATAGACAAAGTAGAGGATAAATTGTCTATATCCCACTGCTTTAATCACTTGGAGAAATAGCTCCTGTACATATTACGATTTTAAATCATTTGAATCTTATTTGTAAAGGTATCTTAAACCAGTGTTTTTTGCACACTTAAGGTATGTTTTCACTCAAAAAGATTTTCTTGTTGGATATTCATTTTTTAAAGATGCCATAAAGCTGTTTGTGCTCTATTGTTTTTAGAAATCTCTTTGAGTATTAGATCAGTTATACATCTGTTTTCTGCCGGGAAGACTTCCAATTTTGCCTTAATTTCTACCCATTAAAATTGTAAAGAATAACCTAAATAAATGAGAAATATTTCCAAGAGAGAATACTTATTAAAATATGCAGGCAAGTCTGCTTTTTAAATCCAGGTGGTGTACTTCTCGAGGTCTGTACATCCCCAGAATATAAATGTTGATCAGTGCACCACATGTTTATGCGAATCAGCCACTGAGCGATGGCAGGAGAATTTGGAGAGCTTGTTTGATAAGCTGTTGGCGCTTTTTATCCCTTACCTCTCTGCTATTAATTCTTTCCTCCTCCGTTGCTGTGTCAGCTGTCCTGCTCTTTCTCTCCAGGGTGCTTCCTCGCGAGCTGTGTTCCTCTCTTACAACCTTCCACACGTGCGTACGGTTTTACCGTAGTTGTTACAACCCCGGGACCGGAGCCAGGGCTGGGATTAAGGCTGCTCCTGCTCCTCTATCTCCAGTATTCAAACAGGCTATTAGTGAGCCTGTTCTGGTGTAGCTGTTGCGTGCGGAGGGTGATCCTGGTTTAGGTTGCTGTTTTCCAGCCACGGTGGACAAGACCTTTAGTCCTGCTTTTCCCATGTATCCCTGCTTGTTGTTTTGAATGTGCTCACTGAACCTGCGTCGTCTCACTCCTCCCAGGATGGGTGGTTTTAGGTCTGTGCTACAAATACAACTTTTAGACTAACCTCTTTGCAGGGAGGAGATGGATGTGAGGAGGGAATTGAAAGCAGTTTGGTGGAGCTAACAATGTGGCTGAGAAGCATCCCCTCAGGCACGTTACCTGGTCTTGTGATGCTCCAGTGCAGTGATGTTTGTGGGCTGTTTCATAACTGAAGTAAACAGGGATTAAGGTGACCATTCTGCCTGGGACCTCCAATGTTATACCTGTTGGTAGAATTATTGATCAGTAGAGTTAGATGCCACATATTTACAGAGCTGGGAAACTAGGCAAGTTCTTCCCCCTGAAGAAAAACACTAAATATGTACCTCTTCCTTAATGTATTTTGTAAAGTCTGCTTGGCCCCTAAGGGCAGAACCTCTCCCCTATACTTAAAGGAATAGTAAAAGCTAATGGAAAAAATAAATTTCCTACTCTGGCTTCTTTTCAAAGGTAATTGTTGCATATCACACAATCAAAGATAAGATGAAATTTAGTCATCATAAAGAGGTACAATTCCACTGTCTCCAGTGGGTCTCCACCTGTGTGTGTCCCAGCGGGACTGGGAAGGTGATGCTGTGGAGAACATGGCCATAGGTGGCTGTTTGTAGACCACAGGAAGGGAGGAGAGCTTGCTCTCCAAGTTGGACTTCCATGCATCTGTTACCCAAGGATAATGCAGCATTTGCTGTTGTAAATAAGTTCTGTTTTTTAGCATGACAGTGATTTTGATTAATAAATGTGTGCCCTCTATCTACGCCTGGGGGTTTAGATGTCATGGCAGAAAGTGACTTTTGTGCCTGAATGAATGTGTATGTAAATTATTTTATGTCAGTAGCTTTACTTATGTCCTGCCCCACAAAAATTCGCAGCTGCAAGGGCTTCTGCATAATGGGCTTTTGAAGCCCAAGCAGTTCAAATGCCAGGAGTCGTATTTACAAAAGAAATTCAATAAGCCCTTCAATGACACTGCGAGCATCTTGACGCTGTCTGTTATTTTGGCAATTGTCTGTGGAATTCCCCTTATAGGAAAATCCTGTAAATATATAGTCTGTCTCATATATAATTTTAAAGCCTATCTTTAAGAATTCTGTTGCTGAGATACCATTTTCTAATAAATTTGTATGGGTTTGGAGTAGAAAGGAGGCTTCTTCGGAACCCTCTTGACCTCTTCCTTGGGCAATTCTCTAGGGTTTTCTGTAAGAATTATCTCTAGGTGACATTGTAAGTGACTTGAGGATATTCAGAAGAGCTAATGAGGGCCACTTCTGAGAGCATGAGTCATCTGTGACATTGAGTTACAGATGTTGATTGTCTTTGAGCTCTGCACACACCGGCTTCATCTTGGAATGTCCCCAGAATGATGTGGTGGTGGCAGCTGAAATTACATTGGTCTTCTCCTTTCTTTTTATCCGCTGTAGGTGTTCTCTGCCTGCCAGACAGCTTGAACCTTCACAAAGACCAGCAAAGGTCAAACAAGCCTGGAGAAGTGCAGATGTTCAGCCAGTCAGAGCTGAGGACCATCGAGCAGTCTTTACTTGCTACGCGCGTGGGGAGCATTGCTGAACTCAGTAAGTACAAGGCTGTTGATCGTGTTTGGGTTTCTTTCCTTGGAGTAAAGCAAAGCCGCTCGCAGAGGAGGGATGAGGGGGCACGTGTAATGTTGAAGGAGACGCTGGGTCTGATCTAGCCATGCTTATCCTCCATGGCCAGTTTGAAAGCTGAAGCTGAAGCCATAGGAGAAAATAAGTCTCGTGCAGTCTCATAGCAGTGCCTATGACTTGTCTGCATACACTGCTCTCATTTTTAAAGGTGAAAGATGCTTCATTTCATCTTCCTTATGTTGCATTTGAGAGCACCTCACAGCTTGGCCAGACTTGCCAATGTCTGTTGTATTGAGGTCCTGTCTCATTTCACTGGCATGCTTATTTCGAGATGGGCAGGCAAAAAGCTGAAGGTTGCGGTAAGTGAAGGAAATATTGTCACAGATTTAAAGCAGAGCTAGTTTGACCTGTGTTACAGAGGGTCCTTCACCCTGCCTTTCCTTCTCCAGTAAGAAGGAAAGAACCACAACTCAAACTTGCACCAGAGGAATTTGTGCCTGGAAGATAAATTGATTATTTGCTGTTAATCAAAACACTTTTTGAGAAATGTAAGAATCTATGATATCTGTCAAAATCTGAAAGCTTTGGTTTCAGCACAAACAAATTGTAGGAGGCAAATGCCATGTGAATCCTTATGTGACATGGAGATAAAGTTACCAGAAGTGCCTTTTTAAAATTTTTATTTTTATTAAAATAGAAGCCTTCCAATCACATTTATGGTATAGTTAGAGATATAAAGCTATGGGTGGGAAAACAGAAACATTCAGACAAAAAACGTGGGGTTTTTTTCCAGAGGTCTGTTATGAAATTTTGGAGAGAAATTGAAAAGGCTCAAATCTATGAAGATACAGGCTGCCCAGCTTACTGTTGTTCTTATTACTGAATTCTGTGTTACCAACATCGTAAAGAACATGTATAGATATCTCATGTTCATTTTCCTGGCGTTTTCTGTAGCAATGGGAGTCTCCTCTGCAGGTCCATCGTATCACCAGGGCTCAGTTTACGTGCTGTTCATGAGCCCTGTGGATGTACTGTCTAAGAAGCCACAATATGAATTTCTGTTTTCAGCTTGCTAATTTTTCTCTGCTCTGGTGAAACGTCAACAAGCCAAGAGCACTTACATGCCTTAGCGTGAAGTGTTGCTCCGTCTCTGGAATCAGGTGTTTGGTGTTATTCAAATTAAGTAATTTATGCTTATTTATTTCATGTGCATGAAACACAACAGTAGTGTCTGTACGCCAACTAAATTATGCATGATACAGCTCTCTTTCTTAAAGTGCATATGGTTGTGTTTTAATAAATAAGTAATCTGTGCATATGTCAGGGTTGGGTTTTTTTCATTCTGGATTTTTTTGAACCTCTGTACGCAACCCAAAAGCCAGACTCCTTAATTACCACCACCCCCCTTTTTAAATTTGATTTCGAGAAATCTATCATCTCTAAGTAGCCCTACCTTAGATTCAAACGATAGGGTTTGCTTTCTCTCTGTCTGTTGACTGCAAACACAGGCAGAACGCTCTTCGGGGTGGCCAACTGGAGGAAAAGAGCGCAGCAGTGGGAGTTAGATGCAGCTGTCAGAAAGGCTGGCACCTCCAGCACGCTGGTAGCCCTCCAGAAAGCCCTCTGGACAACCATCGGGGGCACCTCCCCGGCCCCTGCAAGCAGATGCATGTCGGGGTAGAAGAAGTAGGAGGAGCGGTAGTTGGCAAAGCTCGCAAGGCTCGGTGCTGAGCTGGGTAGAAATCTTTGCCGTGGAGCAGCGGCGGTGCAGAGTTCAAAACTGAGCTGTGAAACGCGGAGGGAGGCGCGGCACGTCGGTGGGCAAAAACCTGTGAATTTGGGGGAAAATTGTGAGATGGAAGGAAAATGGAGGGGTGAGGGGTACAAGGGGGTTTGCTCTTTGTTCGGTGATTGCGTGTCTGTCTCTGGTATCAGCAGAGGCTGTGACCCGGAGGTTACGGCGAAGCCTCTGCCGCGGAGAGAGGCTGGGGGACCGCAGCGTGGGGGCAGAAACGCTGAGCAGCGGGGAGAAGCCAGCGGGGAACACCTGGGGATCAGAGCACGTTGGCAGGGAGGGAGTAGGCGAAGGAGGATTTATTGTTGGCCCGGTGGTGTGAGGGGGATGGAGAGCTTTAGAAGCGGCGTTGCGGAAAGGAAAGAGGATATGGCAAAGCTCTGGCATGGAGAAGGTGGCATATGCGGGAAAGGTTAGGTACATAAAAGCCCCTGCACTTGTGGGGATGAATAAAGGTGATGAGGGAGATGCTCTGGGTAGGAGGGAATTAAGAGGATAGCACTTGTGAAGAGGAGGAGGAGGAGATGGCAACCAGGAGTGGCAAGGACAGAAGCTTGGCCTGCTGGACCAACAGAGCGGACAGTCCCCAGGCGTGTGTCCGCAATGTCCCACCGGCTTGCAATATCCCAGAAGCCAGGACTTTATTTCTGTTCTCTTCAAAAGAGCGCAAAAAACAAGGGTAAAGAGTGATCTTGCAATAAAGCATTTTTAATTTTATCTCAGGGAAAAAAAAAAAAGAAGAAAAAAGGCAATTCTAATTGAATGAGATTTCCTAGAGTTTATCGACATTAATAATTAAAGCATAACAAGTACGCAGAATAACTGGAATTAACAAACGCCCGCATGTGGAGGAAAGGCTTCCCCTACGCTCAGTTCTGCCCAGCATCCTCGCGCGCAGTGGCACGGCCGGCTGCTGGAGGCTTTGAGACCGGGAAATCAAATGTGTCCCCTGGAAGACGACAGCTGGCAAACAGGGCCCGTTTACTGCCCAGCACCTGTATTTCAGCTCACATCTTCTTAGTTTCTTCACAGGCTGTCCGAGGTGGAAAATAGATTCCCAAGGTGAAAAGCCGTGCGTCTCATGGTACCTTCGCCTTGCCCTACACTTGATGGCCCTCATTTGTCTGCTCCCTTTGTTTTTTCATTTATGCTGTCGGCGTATTAAAAAAAGACCGTTTGGGTAGAGCTGCGTCTCCCCGGAGGGGGTGACAGAGACGAGAGAAAATGGGGAAAGGTGGGATTGGGTTGAGGAATGGCAGCACCCTCTGGGAATGCTGCGGAGGAGGAGGTCAACCCAGGCCGGCACTGACGGCTCTTCGTGGCCGGGAAGGTGCAACCAGACTTGCAGATGCTGGTCTGGTCTCCCCCAAACCCAGTTTGCCTGGTGGTTCCGCTCTCATCTCCTGAGGTTAGCAGGCAGCGGGTACTGGTCGTCACTGGGACGGCCCTGCCCTGCCCGGTGGCGGCGGCGGCGGGGCGAGGGAACGCCACCGGCCCTGGGGCACTCTCCCGAAAATAGGAAGAAGAGGTGATGTTGCTGACTTGGTGGGGGGGGATCAAAGGAAGGGTTTCATCTCCAGGACTTATGAGGAGAATGTAAATAGAGACCTAATTCTGCACCACAATTACAGCGGTAATGTGTGATTCCAAGGAAAAGGCTTGAAAAATTAATGTGAAACCTTATTCATTAAAATATAATGAACATGGCACAAAGTTAAGGAACAACAATAAATCTGGCCTATGTTATATTGGCATTTAGTATTCAGGAATTGTAATTGCCTACTACAGTGTGTTTTAAAATAATGTAATTTCATTTGAAATGCTTATTATATAGAGAACATTGGGAAGAACTGAAGCACAGCAAAAATAATAGGATTTTAAACAGTAGCCTGACAGTATTTCACTGTTTAACCATAGAGAAAATATTTCACAGGACTTTTTTTTTTTTTTCAAAAAAAAATTTATTTTTTTTTTCAGTTTTTCCTAAGGTTACCTGTATTTCCAGACCAGACCTAGAGGAGAAGGGGAATAGATCTGTTTGGGTTTTTTTCAGAAAGTTTTGGGGATTCTTCTCGTTTTCTAGTTCTCTTTTACTTCCTCCCCCTTCAGAAAGGGAAAAATAAGTAGACTGAATAGAAAGAGAGAGGAATATTAGGAAAAGTTTTGGCTGTTGAGAGATCCCATGACACTGCGTTTTGACCTTTGAATATTTTTCCTTACTTCTTTATATGCATGTTTGCAATCCACAGACATTTATGTTATATTTAACTGCATAACACTCCAACACACCTATTCATCACCTACCTAAAAATACCGCTGCAGGCTTGGAGACCAGATGCAGAAGGGATGAGGCGCACAACTGGAGGTCGCTGGTGTTTTGCTGGATGAAGGAGGACCCTCTTTGTCTTGCCTGGGCACGTAGGTGGTGACAAGGAAGAGCAGAGCCTTAGGGTGTGCTGGGCACCAATCCTGTTACTCCCTCGCTGCCTTGGGGTGAAGACCATAAGGTGTTAATGTATGGGCGAGCTGGGACAACCACCCCATGCTGAGGCACATGTGCAGGGCTGCGGAAGGGTTGTGTCTCTCGAGCTGCACAGAGGGATAAACTGTGCCTTAGGATGTCACACAAACCGTGTCTTCACGCTTGTCTTCAGGTTAGAGCACAAAACTCTTTGGGGTTTGCTTTGGGTCCAAAGATGGCCAGTCCGCTATGGCTTTCCTGGGTGAGAAGTTTGCCACCCAGTCTTGTGCAAACCACGGTGACTAGTGGTGATGGTTATTAGTCTGAGTGTTAACCATAACAAGTAGGCATTTTTATTTTAAACTATGATAATCTGAAGATATGGAGGGGACTTAACACTGCTGATCTCAGAGTTTTTTAGCCTTTGAATGGTGTTTAACATAGAGCAGCTCCCAGATGTGATGTTCAGGCTGGTATTTCCTCCATGTCACCCCTCAGGTTTCAGCAAGGTTTTCCTTTTTGCCCTTGGAAAAATGCAACCCTTCCCCACCATCCTTTCTTTGTTTCCACAGTGCTGAATGTATGTATTTCCAAAATAACAGCCTCCCAGTAGATCTTTGCATGTTTTTAGGGATGAAAGGAAGGGTTACTGCGCAAGTGTAAGTAGGAATGTGATTGCACATACCAATACTGTTTTTCATTTCTTCTCGCAGCCCTAGCCAAGGAGATGATGAAACTCAGCATCCCCTCCCTTGCCTTTTCATCTAATCTCAATCCTCTGCAACCACCAGGAAGGAGCACTGCAGGAGCCATACAAATTGATTCATGTCCTGTAAATAAGAGGTTAAACCTAAGCTTAGAAGCAAATGCCAGGGTAAAGGTGCTTGCTGGAAGGGTGGCATCTGAAGGAGGGTTGTTGCAAGTGCTCTGCTTATTTACTGCCAGAACAAAAGCTCTGTTTGTCAGATATTTTTCTCAGACTAAACAGCACTGTAGAGAAAGGCCAAAGCTTATTCCCTGTGAACGTTTTGGTTCATGCAGCGCAGTGCTGAGCTAAGCGGAGGTACTAGCCGAAACCTGCAATTCAGATGCAAGCGCTGCCTTCAGCATAGGGTTTGGCCATAGACTGGCAGCCTGTGTGGGCACTCTCCAGAGGTGGTGACACTTTTCCTAGTTTTCGAGGGTCCTCTGCTGGGTTATGGCACAAGATCTCTACGTCCTCACTCTCCCACCGCTTTCTGGGCCTGTTGTTTGCGGTTCCTCCTCGCTGCGATCCGCATGTCGACCACTCCGTGTGTAAAAGCTGAAAAGAGAAGTTGTTGAGGTGCCCCTTCATCCCCTAGCAGAGAATACGAGACAGATTAATGCAGTGCTTAAATGCTAGGTAGTTTCTTGCCCCCAGTAAGTGCTAGCTGGTTGCAGGCTCCCCTAGCTGCTACTCCATCCCCTTGCAGCCCCCGCCAAGTGATGGACCCGAGCCTCCATTTGCCGTCTGCATCTGTGCACAAGAAGGATTATGGGTTACTTAATAGCCCCAAACAACCTCCTGCTTTTCTTCCCTTCCCCCCTGAGATACCCATTATCATAAACCATAAAGCAATACATTTATTTATCAGTGGAAACAAAGCGGGAGGGAGGATAATTTGAAAATACCAGGCTACACGCTGCTAAGGCTTTACCTTCCTTCTCACTGCCCTGCTGACTAGGGGGGTAGATTTCTCTCTTGGGTTACAGGGGCTGAACAGAGGCACTTATCGCTTGCCTGGGTCCCTGTCTGCTGTCAGCACTCCTTTGGGGGCTCCCTGGCTCCCCCGTGGGTGCGAATCATCTCCCTTCGCCTTCCTGGGAGCCGAGCCGGGGTCTGTCCCTGCACAGGTGGTTTTGTTCCTCCGGGGCTTCTACCTCGTGCTCTGAAGCCCACTCAAGTGTTATCATTAGAGGCAAGAGGCATCACGTTGGTGACTGGGGGATGCTGGAGCTCCAACCCTCCACCACCTTCCCCCAGTATAGTGATGTATCGGCTCAGGACTCCCCCACGTACATCACCCTTGAGGTGCAGACTGCCATCAGCCCTGAACTCCTGGGCATCAGAGCACGCTAGGGCTTAAACCAGCATTTTCCTTTCCTTAGGTTTGCAGTCCTCCCCATCCCTGCTGGGCAGAGCACAGGCAGTTGGTCAGGCCAGGGTGAGCACTCTTCAGCTGTGGGAGGCTCTTAAATTCAGAGTTTGAGGACATGGGTCTACATCAGGCCGAAGAAAATCCAGGAACGGTGGTCCGTAAGGCAGTGGCGGTCTGCAGAAGGAAGGCTCTGCATTAGGTCGGCAGATGAATAGCTTATCCAAGTCAAAGCTTGTTTTGTTTGGAGTTGACGTGGTTTAAGGGGAGTCAAACATAAACATCATGCTTGCCATGTTGGGTTGGAGATTTCGAAGGTGATAGTGTTGTTATAATAGGTATGTGAACTTGAGAAGGTTTAATTATTATTGTGGCTTTTTAATGGGATATATCCAATCCCTAATTTCTCAGTCTTCAAAGGCTTTGCAAACACTAAATTGCACACAAACACTTACTCTGTAATATAAATAGAAGCTTCTTGTGATGGTGGGATAAGTGGAGATAAAAGGTTAAACAATCTGTGGGAGGCCACAGGGAAGCCACTGTGAGGAAATGGGCTGCTCGTATCCCGGTCCTGTCTTTTGGTGCTGAATTCAGAGTTTGGGACCACAGCTCCTTCGTTTGCTTTTCTGTGGGAGACATGAATGCCTGTTAGGAGAAGGAAAGGTTGCTTGGGGCAGGAAATTCACACAGGGGTACGATGTGGGCATGTGGAAATGGCAGAGATGGGGAGGTTTTTGCAAGGTGAGCTCGATGGTGAATCTGTTGCACGTGGGATGCTCCACTGTGGGTTACGGCACCCCAAATGCACCCACAGCCTGAGGCAGCTGGCTCTTGAATCTGGAATATACTCTGTGCCAAGAATAGCATAGCTTTATGTTTGGAGATAGTTTGTGCTAAGAGCATGTGCACAGTGAAATACATACTAAACACTTTCTAGTATGCACCCACCCTAGCTCTCTGCACACTTCTTTCCTGGTATAGATGGGTCATCTTGAGTTAACAGGAGACAGTCCCCCAATAAATCATTTGAAGAAAGGCTTCTCTCGAGCAGTTTTTGCTCAGCTGACTTTTGAAATGTAGAGATTGATGCAACACTGGAGGCAGAGCAAACATGGGAGAACAGCAAAGCTGAAATGAAGAGTGTAAGGATGGCTCAGGCGGCTGACTAAGCGGATGGCTGGAGGCAGTCTGCCATGGTACAGGAGACACAGTCAACTACTCGTATTCACCTGCATTCATGCGCTTACAGGCATATGCTGGGGTGAGCTGTAGCAATGCATCACTTTGATGCAGAAACCAGAGGCAACAGGGAGGTAGAAAGGGAGAGAGACTTAGCTACAGTTGGGGAAGGATGCAGGATGGCTGTGGCTACCAGGTAGCACTCTGATGGAACAGACCATGGTTTATTATCGGGGTTATAATTCATATTTTCAACACAGTCTCCTTGGAGCCCGTCATGAGCAAAACCATAGATCCAAGACTTTTATACTGAGGTGTGAAATGAATCCAGGTCAAGAAAGTGAGTTTTGCACCTGGTTCACATGCTTGTAAGGGGGCAAACTTTGGAATCTACTGGCCATGACATCAAGTTGGTGTCTGGAGGGCAGCTCCCTGAGCGATACTCCTCCTTTTCATGGTCTGGCCAGGACACAAGAGGACGTTAAGCGCTCTGAAGGACAGACACGACTCCAGTCTGTGGCTCTGGCCCCCTCTATGCAGGAGAAAATGTTCGCCCAGGTAGCACAGCAAAGCAGTAATACTGTGGGGCATGATTCCCGAGAGCAGACTACACACATTCGAGTCGTGGACAGCTGGAAGGATGATCAGACTGGCATTATCAAACTGATGGGTGCTGCCTGCAGGATGTGGTCATGCTAGAAACATGGCCTGCTGCTGCTTCGCAGGGTCCCCTAACAGGGCATCACGTGGGAAGAGGGTTGTGGTGGAAACAGAGATCCTCCTCTCTCCTCTGGGCTTTGAAGGAAAGACACAGGCCAAAGAACTGTGTGTGGCTTGTTTTCAGTGCGCAAAAATATCATCGTTAAGTTACTCTTGTGGTTTTAGGACATGTTTTTGGAACAAGAAAAACTCGAGGTAGGTGTCATAGGGAGTGGCCGTGTAAGCATCGGTCCAGCGTCGTTCACCTCGGGGTCGAGGTTGTGCAGACACACACCCAGCTGAATGTTTTAGGCTGTGGAAGTTTATCCCTCTGAAAGAACTGAGCCTGCTCCTACGCAGGCATGATTGCAAGATCGGGTCCATCATGACAGACCATAAAATGCCGCAGGAAGGTTCTCAGAAGTGGGCATTGGGCATCTATCATTTCCTCTTTCTTCCTCCTCTTTTTGCTTTTCTTCTTTTTCCTGCCTCCTCTGTTACAAAATTAGAAACGCATATGTTATTTATTAAGCATTGGGCTCAAAATAGTAAAAGCAGTGATAATAGCTTTTACCGAAGCCAAACACAGTAAAAAAAAGAAAAAAGGCTTTACTGGTCCCTGTGGAGAGGGCTCAAGCCGTCCATTTGTGTGCTGTACGTTGTTGTTGTATGTTGTATACCACCCCCATACAGGCTGGAGCAGCTTAACTTTCCCTGTCACATCACATCTTTGGCTTGAAGTCAGTGAAGCTGTTCCTTAAATATTCAGTATTGCCTTAAACCAGGCCCGTGTCACAACATGCGCATTACATAATATTTTTAATCTTTAAATCAAATGTATGTGGACCTTGCGTTGATAAACCATGCTGAACTGCCGGCAGCAGCGATGGGCAAGTCCTGCTGTAGTCATGGAAAGGATGAAATACTGGTAGCTACAGCGGCAGCTCTCCACACGCTGCGGTGCGGTGATGGTTTCGTGGGTCCTTTGCTAGCCGGCGTGTGAGGCACGGCGTTGCTCCTGTGGGCTGGCAAGCTCCAGCTTGGAGCCACGTTGCCGGAGCTCTTCCCCATCCCGATCCAGGGCTGCGAGGCAGTTCCAGCCTGGGGCTCACTGCTGCCTTTGCTGCCCTCTGAGAGCCTGCCCTCTAGTTCTGGCTTCCCAGCTTCAGCAACAAAAATATCCTCAAATATCCCTCCACCTCGCTGTTCTTTTTTTTTGTGTGTGTGTGTGTCTACCCCGCACAACATGATATCTTCCTCTCTCTGGCTCTGCCAGCAGAGCAGTTTGTGCGTCGGCTCACTTGGCTTATGTTGCATAAATTGTGGAAGTGTTTATTTGGTTTAAATTAAAAACAAAATAAAATTGGCAAGGTCTTTTGTCAGGCAGATTGGCTTCCCGGTCTGTTCCTCAGATGGGTTGCAGGCGGTGGTACTGGGGCGAGAATAAGCGCAGGGGACGGCAAGACAGGGATCCCCACCGAGCCCCTTCGTGCCGTGACGCCACAGCTCTTGAGAGCTGTGTCCATGGCATTACGAGATCAACTCAGCTGCTGGGATTTTTATTTTTTATGGGTTTTTTTGGAAATGATGGACTCAGGATAGTTATTGGCCTTTCAGATGTGCTCAGCTGATACATCTGAGACATTTTCAGGGCTAAAAAAGATGCAGAAGAGCCAACAATGCTACGAGCAGGTAACCCTCCCTTGCAGAGTGTTGCTGTGCTGAACACGGCTCTGAAGCACAGAGATGGTTAATACAGACTGATAAGGGGAGCTTGCCTCTCTGTGCTTGGTCACAAATTCAAGGTTGCACTCAGTGTTCAGGTATACCATGGCTTTTACAGCTGGTAAGAAGAGTATATATAGGTTGGGTTTCCCAGATGAGACTTGAGTTGGTTGACTGCTGGAGACCAGACCAGTGAGTCCCATCGTGGAGCTGGTTTCACATCCATGGGCTTTGGGGTGCTCTGGCCAGGATCAAAGAGAGTTTCAACTCTCGGTATATTCTTTGGAAGAAAATGGAGAAGCAAAAGCTTATTAGCAAGGAAGAATAGAAGCAACAAAACGTGGTAGGGATTGAAAACGACACACATGCGTCTTGAACCAGATGTTACACTATGCTATGTTTCACAGAGTATGCATAAGTACAACCATGCGGCGTGTGCGTGTGCCTGTCAGCTCCCTCGTCCCTTCTTGGCACTGACCCTAGTGCACAGATACACCAAGGCGCAGTCTCTACCCTGAATAATTTGCACCGTAACTGGATGCGGCTGGAGGAGGAAAAGGGCACCAGGGCATGCAGTGGATTTTCCGAGGTTACACTATGGGATAAAATAGAGAGCAGCGATTCCCGTCGTGCCTCCAGTGCTCTGCCTGTTGGGTACCAAGGTCATAACGCAGCTTTTTATGCTTACTTACTGTCCTCTGTGAAGCTCGATGATTTATAGGTATTGATTATTTGAGTTGTCTCTGATAGAGGAATGTTATAATAATTGTTAATACAGAAATTATTTGAAATGTAACCAGAGATAACCCAGCAAAGGCAAAAGCAAGATCTAAGCCAATCAATTCTTGGTATAATGTAATTAAATGAGGCTTAAACATAAAAACCCCATTAATTCAGCTTTAATGGCATGAATTAGTTTGGGTTTCTTAAGAAGCAGTTGAGGAAATACAGAATAAAAGGGTGAACTCCTGGCCATGTTGCAATGGATGGGAGCTTTGCCATTGATTTCAGTGAGGCTCGAGTTCCTCCAACCTTGCATCAGCAGCGATGCTGAGCCGCCCGCCCTGCCTACGTCATTCTTGCTGCTGCTTTTCCTCCTTACTCACCGCGCAGCTTCCTCTGGTGCTGGATGTGTCATCGAAGTCGCATCGCCCCAGCGCTCAGGGAGGAATGGGAATGAAGTAATGCTGCTGCCTGAATCTGGGCCTAAATTGCATCCTGGTTTTTATTCATCGTTGGGTGCAGAAGTCAGAGGCGATCTCTGGTGCCTGCTGTCTCAATCCACTGAAATAAGACTAGTCAGGTGCTTAACTTTAACCACGTGCTTTAGTGCTGTAGTGGCTTGGGTCTGAAAAGGCTGAATTTAGCTCAACTCCTTTTTCTCTGCTTTTGCTATTATTGTTAAAGCTGGATGTTGCTGCCAGCATTTCTCTGCATTTTTTGGGGGGGCCTTTTGGAGGAAGAGAGAGGAATTTACTTTTGCTATCAGCAAGGGTGCTGTCAGTTAAATTGACCTGTGCTAGGCTTGGCTTTGCATGTCTGCTGTGACAGAGTGGGCTGAATGAAGGGGGTCCCAAACCTTCCTGCTGCTTCTGGTTGCCTGCAGATAATTTTGTGCAGGACTGGGGAGTCATCTCAGAGGCACATCTGTTTCTGCTGTGGACCTGATCCTATAGGCTTTCTGCATGCACGGCTTCTCTCGGAAATTATGAGCATGCAGGGCTGCAAGATTGGTCCTATCATGACAATTTCCTGGCAGAGGGAAAAGACAGAAACTATTTTTAAATGAAAGCTTTGAATCAGAGGAATATTGCAGAGTGCAGCAAAAAATTGTGTCAAAACCCTGAAATCATGGACTCGGCAGTTTTCTCATGCCAGCGGTTTTCTTCTCTTCATGGTTTTAAGGCTGTGTTTTTGGAGGACCGGGCTGAGCATTTTTCAATGAGACGTTTCTGTTCTCCCTGGTGCACATTATCGCAGCAGCAGCATCATTTTCTGTGCGAGTCAGGCTGGAGAGAGGTGATGTGCTGTGATGTGTTCACAGGGGTGGGACTTTGCAGAAAAAACCTGTAGCTCTGCCTTGCACACAGTCAAAATGGTTCTCCTTTAAGTTTGCTCAGGAGTTCATTATTCAGCCTTCTCCCCCCCACCCCAATGTGGTTTTATGTTCCTACCTAGGTGTATATTTCCAACTTTTCCTTCCAAGTTTCAGTGCTCAGTGGTCACTTGGGAAAAGTTCTTCTTATCACTGGAAAATTATGTCCTCTTTTCCCCATCACTCGCTTTTGTATAGCTTAAGAATGACCCAAAGGGCTCTTGCTCAGATTTTCATTTAAAACAAACCACCCGATTTGATCCAAGATCATTATTTCCCCCCAAAGCACTCTCAGAGTGATTTGAACATGTGAAAACAGGCAGTTTATAACCACAATTGTTTCCCTGCCTTTGATAGAGTGGTCACTAGTCAACAAACGTAAAATTCACTGCCTCGGAGGGAGATGCTTTAGTTAATTAGTTACAATCAGTACCGTGCTAAGAGGCTCAATGCTGCTTGCCTGTATATTTGCCTGCTAATCTTGCTTGCTGGCTTTGCTGATCCCAGTCTGCATATTGCGGCTGGTTTCCCCTACCTGCCCTGCGAGGAAGCGCCCAGAATCACGTCGGTGCAGAGGAGACGATGAGCATCTTTCTCCTGGACCATTCTCTGTGCTTTGGAAACCTGAGGGGCTGCGTGAGCCTACTTCACAGGTTTTCCTCTTCTGCTGACATGAAGTTTTCCAGGCCCAGCCTGGGCTTACAAATTGTAATTTTGGTTGCACATTTCTGATATCGTCTTTTAGCAATTTTTTTCCCCCTTTTTTCTTCACCTGTGTGTCCCTTTCCGTGCTCCTGCAGAGCTCTGTGTGTTATCTGACTGCCTCCTTCCTCCTTGCAAGGGGCTGGATTTCCCTGCCACTCTCTAACCAGGGGCATGCAGCTTTTGGTGCCACTGCATTGTCCCTGCTGGTCATTTTTGGGGGCTGTGGGGTTTTGGCAGCCTCCAAAGACTGCCTGTAGGTAGCTGTGAGCATGGCCCTGGCATACCGGCTCTTCTGGTGGTGCTGAGATGGGCCAGCCTGACACTGCAGAAACTATATTTGCAGAAATACACACCGTATTTGCAGAAATAAGTTTCCTGCAGGCGTTCAGGGGCTTGTCTGCAGCCTGGGTATGTCACCCCACGCCACGTAAACCCCCAGGCAAAGTCCAGCCTAGTGATGAGCAATGCACGGGATCCTGTTCTACCCTTTACCGTTTGCATATGTGAGGTTAAACGGAAGGGAAAATCAACGCAGCGTGTCTTTCGGTTGGAAAACTCGGGGGAGAGGCAGCTGAAAAGCCTGGCATTCACCCAACTTTTGCTTTTTTTCCAGGCGACCTGGTGTCTCGAGCGATGCACCACCTCCAGCCCCTCAACGCCAAGCAGCACGGGAACGGGACGCCGATGCACCAGAAGCAGGGATCGCTCTACTGGGAGCCGGAGGCTCTGTACACCCTCTGCTACTTCATGCACTGTCCGCAGATGGAGTGGGAAAACCCCAACGTGGAGCCATCAAAAGTCACGCTGCAGACCGAGAGGTGAGAGCCGCTGCACGGTGCTTAAAGTCGTGGCGAAGACGTTTCGTTAATAAATCAGCCTGGCTGGCTAATTGCTAATTACAGCTTGCGCGTGAGAGGCTGTGGAGCAGTCTGGTTTGGTTTAGGATCACCTCTTTGAAATGCGTTTCTCTCGCCGAAGCGCTGCGTGGCTGACCCAATATATATCAAAAGTGACACCCAGTGGCTACATACAGCAAATTGGTTCCAGATGTGCACTCAGGAGAGATTTCCTTTTCCTTTTGTTGTTGCTCAGCTATTCTGTGTTTTGGAAAAGAAAATGAGAACTTCTATTTCTGGCCTAGCAGGTTTGGGTTTAAATGTGTTTTTTCTGCGCATTAATAGGGCTCGACAGCTGTGATTGGGGAAGTGGAAAATGAATAGAGTAGTGTGTAGAAAGGAGAGGTCGTTAAAGACGCTGGGCTCCAGCCGTGCCGAGTACCCGGGTGCAGGAATAACCTCTGGGCTGCCCCGGCCGGGGACGTGGCAGGGTCCGGCTGTTGTCCCCACTCCGGGGATGACCAGGGCAGGGGACACACGCCTGAGGACCAGTCCTGACTCAGGATCTGCTGTAAGGTGAGAAGGAGACATCCCTGAAGCTGATGATGGGGTTACCAAATGCCAGCAGGCAGGCAGGGTGCCCAACGCAGGGGAGCTCTGCAGCCGGACACTGCAGAAAGCAACCGGGACAGCTCGCTGGCCAAGAAAATAAAGTCATCTTCTGTCAAAAGCCCAGCAAACCCGCTAGTAACACAAGCCTCCACTTGTGTGCTGATGCACACTGTGCTATTTCCCTGCTGCGCTTCTCACCAGCCCTAAACCAGGCTTCCCCAGTACGGAGACGAGAGGAGCGGCTGGTGCTTGGAAAATGCTGGGTATTCATTTTTAGGATGGGTATCGTGGTGATGCAAATGCAAGCTGCTTTTTCAAGCTGGGCTCCACATTTACATCCCGATGTCTGTGTTGCGCTGTACGTGTGAGTCAAACTCGTCTGCACGTGTGCTCCGAGAGCTGCGCATACGGGGCTTGGTTATTGTTTCAGTATAAGTTCTGCATCTCAGAAGCAGCATTTGAGAATCTCATTGTATGTGTAACAGTAAATGGTATATAATATGATATCTTCATTGAATTACTTTTATATCAATTCACAGAAAAGCATACAAGATAAAACTCTGGCATTAAAGATGTTACTGGGAATTTTGCCATTTGCTTTTGGATGGCATTTTGTTTCTTTTCAAGTTTGGGTCGCTCCGTGAGCATGTTTGTCGCTTTTTTTGCACTATTGTTTCCAAAGTATGAAAAAAAACAGAAGGGAAACGACAAGAATGCAGAATTTTCTAATTTTTCTAAGTTATTTTTAATCTCATGATTTGTCAACCAGCCTTGTTATTGCAGAAGGCCTAACTTCTGTCCAAGAGTGTTTAGTATGCACAAAAAAATAACCGAAATTAGAAGATACCCTGACCTGATCTGTAGTCTCCATCTGTAGGAGTAATGCCACTGGAACCAGTGGGAATATAAAAGTGGATAATGCTGAGGCTCTGGTTTTGTAAGATTTCTGCAGACTTCCCTGTGGAAAGTGAAGAGGGCAGGAATATTTGAAAAATCACTTTTAGCATTTGCTTTAATAGGTTTTCCTTTCTCTGAGGTCACCTTAATACATGTTCTCTT
Source organism: Buteo buteo (assembly GCF_964188355.1). Taxonomy (NCBI): domain Eukaryota; kingdom Metazoa; phylum Chordata; class Aves; order Accipitriformes; family Accipitridae; genus Buteo; species Buteo buteo. The sequence goes on along the minus strand of NC_134189.1, from coordinate 4,953,004 downwards.
CGCTAGAGCACTTGAAACGCTGATTATTTAAAGCAATTGTTCTTCTTTGCTTTATTTTGAATACTCCATCTGGCAAGATGTCTTCCTCTGGCAGGGCAGTTTAACAACTGCGGTGTGTGGTTAGGGCCAGAGCAAGTACTCGGTGTTATTGCCAAGAGCTTGTGGTCACTTTTGGAAGGAGCAGATACTCCTCCTGTTGCCTAATCAAACATGCGTTAGTACTTAGTGCTGGAGTGGGAGCGATGCGAGGGTAAGCGTGAGCCCAGATATTTCCATGGAGTTGTGCTCTGAATCTTCATCAGCTGGATGCAACCATCCTGTGCTGCCCGGAGAAGAGATCCGTGAAGCTGACTTCTCCTTAGTCCTCTGAGGAGCCTTCCTACCTATTTCCCATCTTTTTTTTTTTACATGCAAGCATGCTTTGTGGTCCATGATTTATTTCTGGTGGTTTCAGCTTCCACGATGGGTTTTTGTGCGTTGTGGGGGAGTGGGTTTGTTAAACATGACGTTTTTATATGCAGAATGTTTGCAAACTTTGTGCCGTATCTACGTGCCATATCGCCTCTCTACTTCTCCAGCTGTGGCAATTGCTTTTATGTTGGAAGAAGCCCGGAAGGAAGCAAGGAGGTCCAGGTGTCTTTCCCCATCTTTGGCCTCTCTGAGTCCTTGCTGGTGCAGAGAAGGCAGGACCTATGTGGATCTGGCTGTAGGCAGTATTTCCATGAAACAAGGGTTGTCCTTGGCTCATGTAAAGCCAACTTGGCTACTGTCTTGGCCCGTGCATGCCCAGGGTGCAGAGGGTTGCAGGATGCTGCCAGTGAGTTCCCCCGGCACTTGTAGGGCTTGGTGGCCCCATGAGAGCTGCTCCCGTCCTTCCCACCCGTCTCCAGGCCACCTGCATTTCGGCTTTGAACTGGCTTGGGTTAGGGAGCTGCAGGGGCTGGATATGGGAGGGAAGCCGGGACGGTGGCGGTCCTGCCTGACTTAGCACTTTCCAGCACAGAAAGCGTACCTCCCTCAAAGTCTTGGGGGATGCGTAAAATGGGATATTTACCTTTGAATAAATCCGGTTCTTCGTTTCTAGGGAGCGTTTCTCTGTGTTTGCTCTTCATGGAGGTAAAGGAACGAGAATGCGGTGTGCTTTTAATAGTGTTTGCCTTTACGTAAAATAAGAGGAAAAAGATTATTATACAGCGGAAGCTTTTGCTGGGGGGGGGCTGCTTTCATGGGAAGGGGAGGAGGTGGAAAGTGGCCAGGATTGCTCAGAAAACCTGGAAAAGATTCCCCACTTTCTAAATGCCAACAAACCCAACCGTAAGATGGATGTGTGACCCCCTCCCACTCCAAATTCATATTCTGCTTTCAGTCTAGTCACTCAGATTTTTTGGCTGTCTTGTTGGCACCAGCACAAGCCGGTCCTGCTGGGGTGGGTTACCTAATGACCATGTAGGCAGCTATTTTGGCAGGCGTGGATGTACTGGGAGGGAGTGGGGTGGACCTGTTTGAGGGATCCCCCTTCTGTAACGCACCCAGCCAGGACATGATGGAGACATTTGTCTTGTGCCGGGTGTTGCCTGCGAAAGCAGTGCACCTGCGGGTGGCTGTGGATTATTTCGGTTTGTTCATTCTTTTGCTTTCCCGGGAATTAAAAAAAAAAAAGGGAAGAAATTGTAGATGAGGCCACTCTTACCAAGATTTCTTTCTTGCTTGCTGCTTCTGGTTTAAGAAAAGGATCTCTCCTGTGGTTCTGTTTTGCTTCTCAGCCTCTATAACACTTCCAAAATTATTGCAAGTAATTTCTTAAGCACCGGAAAGCGCAGAATCTGTAGTTGCAGATTTGTGTGATGGTTTTTTCCTTAAGTGGTTCCTTACCCACTTTTATCCACAGCTGTCTTGACAAAGTCCTCATTACTTCCTAACTCTCCATGTTCCCCATTAACAACTCATTGAGAAGCTGCGGCTCAGCAGCTCAGCCCATCCAGAACCACCCATTAATTCTGCTCACAGGCAGCAAAATTCCTTCTCCAGCGCTTCCTCTGCTGCTCCGCCTTGGAGGAGCATTAACTCCCTGTACCGCCCAGCAGCCTTTAGCTTTTCCCTGGAGTCGTAATTGAGTTGGTGGATACGTGTCTGGTTTTAACCTTCTTTTCACTTTTCCTTCACTGCTTTTCCCTGTATGTGGAGCAATCCCTTAGGAAACTCCCATGGGCTATCGCCCGCGTTTTATTTTTCTGCCTGCCTTGCACACGTGCGTGGATGCACACACAAAAATATACACGTCCCCTGCACATGCGCACACGTGCAAATTGTAGCCTGTAGTCGTTCGTGATTAATAGAAAGGGTTTGGGTTATCATCTGAGTTTTGCTTCATGCTTTGGATATTTATTAGTGTACCTGGCTAATTAACGTGGTGCAGCCCCCTTAATGAGAGGAGTGTTCCACTGCTATAAAATAACTTGAAGTCTTTCAAAGCACTTTCGTAACTGGTAAAGCCATGTCTGTAGTACAGATTATACCCATAGAACAATTTCAGTAAGAAGATAACTAGGGAAATGTTTCCCTGATTTAATTTATTATGTGGTACAAACTGCACGGGTAGGGCAGTCTCCAGCAAAGGCCAGCAGAGAGTGGAGGGAATGATGGGGAATGCTGATGAAGAAGAGGTGGAGTGCTAGCACTGGGAGTGTGGAAGTCCTGCTGGGAAACTGGAATGAATCTTGCACTGTATGTCTGAAGAAGGGATTACACATGCTTGATGTGCCAGTATGGCATAGCCCTGTATAACCCTATATATTTTTATCCACTATTCAGTTGAAAACCTCACGTGGTAAAACTGTGGCCTTGCTGAACTCAAAGTTCAGCACCAGGGTTGATTTGACTGGGAACCACTGAAAAGAAATCCAGATCCATCCTTACATAAATCCTCTAGATTTGCATCTTAAATATCAAACTTCCTACTTTTTAAAAATCCCTTCAGAAATGGTATTGGCAGCTGCCTGCAGCATGTGAGATTGCCCATGTTACAAGAAGTAGTTCAGGCAGTATTTGTAGCTCGGCTGTCAGACAGTATATACTTGCTGGGCTGGAGCTGTATTCTACACCTAATTCATCAAGCTAGCCTTATGCTGTCCGTGGGATGGCTATAGGATTTTTTTAAATAGCAAAAATTACGTGCAGCCCTGCGAGAACAGCGTGTTACCCAGGCTGTTCTGCGCCGCTCTCCCAACGCTGGCGTCTCTTCAGGGATTTATGCCACAGCCAGTCGTGTCAAATCTGATGTCAAAACTGCCTGTGAAGTATTTCCCTGTTGTGGTTGCTGGCCGAATCACTGCTTTGACTCGGTTGCCTTTCATGTCTCGGCCGTTAATGTTTTTAATGCAGGAGAGGCAACGGGGATGATGCATTCGAACACTGGATGCACATTTAAAAAACATGACTTGCAGATACCCTTGTGCGGACTCTGGAGCACGGATGTCTTGGTACACAAAAGCATAAGGGTAAACCCTCCCTCTGCCGAAGCGAGTCTTGCTGAGACTTTGTGTGAGAGCGAGGAGAATTATTGATCCTTCAGCCTGAACAAAATGCAGAATTGGCTTTTTCAGAGGCTGGTTACTTGGGTCGCCCTTAGCTGGGCTTCTGGGGTGTTGGGGGAGCTGCCTAGCGTGGGAGAGCTGCGTGGACTCGCGTGGGGCATCAGTCGGCGTTGCTGGGTCCCTGGGCAGGAGCGGAGCTGGCAGCCTTCTGAAGGCATCAGAAAGTATTTCCTGGCACTGAAGGCAAGTAGTTTATGATGTAAATATAAAACAGGAGTTTTTCAGCTTGGAAACCCATCTGAAAAGTATGCTAAATATAGGAAAAAACATGCTTTTCTATCCCAATAACACTAAAAATGGACTAGCATTGCATATATGGATTCATCATACATTCTACATGAAAACTGTCAGAACTGAGAATGTTTTTCAGTTTGTATATAGGGATTTTCTTTAAAAACCACCCATGAAAACCTAAACATAAACCCAAACAAATGAAAAGACCTTTTCATAATGTTAAAGTTGCTGACTCATATCTGCAAGCAGAAACTTCTCCCTACCTGTGTCTAGATAGGCTTTTCCTTGCAAAAGTACAGCTCAAAAGTGCTGTTAACTCTAAAATTGCAAAAGCAGCCAGTAAAACAGCAGTGACCTGCATGTAGCACTTTGTCGGGTGTTGCCACGCAGGTTTGCAGTCACCACTCCTTTGCTGGAGTGAGTGAAGAAACTAAACACCTACCGCAACAGCGTCCTCCGCAAGAGTTAAAGGGTCCTGCAAAGAAATCATCCTATAATTGAACAATACAAAAGGTGTTTAAGTTAACACAAGGTCAGGTTTATACAGCTGTGCACACTTCACAGCTGGTGAAACTGAGGGAGGGACAGCACGAGGCGGCTGTGGGAATTCACACCTGAATGGGATTAGTCCTCGGGAATTTCTCCGTTCCCATTGTGAAGCAGACCATCAAGGCAGTCCTCTCCATAGCAGTTGATTTTAATACATACAGCGAGCATGTTCGTGTGGTGGGGCAAGGGCTCGGCATCAGAAGAGCAATGTGAAGTGCCCCTGGAAATAGAGAGGCTGCTGTGCTGCACTTGAAACAACCATTTCTTCTTTGAGGACTGTGATTATTAGGGGAAATCTCTTATGCGCACTTGATGAGCTCCTCGACCTGGAGCACGCCGCAGGCTCTGCTACGAACAAGGAGCTGGTGGCCTCTCCGGGCTTCATGAGCCACAGCGGTGGAGGAGGGCTGAGCCTGGGTGAGGAGCGGTCAAAGGTGATGAGCGTGCCCTCAGGAAGGTGGTTTAAGTCTGCACGCCAGAGGAGGTGACAGGCGAGAAGGTCCCCCCCTTGTTTGAGACTCTCATCGCGTGGCAAAAATGATTGGGGAGTCAGCCGCCGGAGGAGAGCTTGGGAAGAGTCACCTGCCCTGGTTTCGGCTGGGACGGAGTTAATTTTCTTTTTTAGTAGCTGGCATAGCGTTATGTTTTGGGTTCGGTAGGAGAAGAATGTTGATAACACACTGATGTTTTCAGTTGCTGCTAAGTAGTGTTTAGACTAAGTCAAGGAGTTTTCAGCTTCTCATGCCCAGCCAGCAAGAAGGCTGGAGGGGCACAAGGAGTTGGGAGGGGACACAGCCAGGACAGCTGACCCAAACTGGCCAAAGGGGTATTCCATACCATGGGATGTCATGCCCAGTATATAAACTGGGGGGAGTTGGCCTGGGGGGATCACTGCTCGGGAACTAACTGGGCATCGGTTGGCAAATGGTGAGCTATTGCATTGTGTATCACTTGTACATTCCAATCCTTTTATTATTATTATTGTCATTTTATTATTGTTATTATTATCATTATTATCGGTATTAGGTTCTTCCTTTCTGTTCTATTGAACTGTTCTTATCTCAACCCATGAGTTTTACCTTTCCCCCCCGCCCCAATTCTCTCCCCCATCCCACTGGGAGTGAGCAAGCGGCTGCGTGGTGCTTAGTTGCCGGCTGGGGTTAAACCACGACATCACCCCAATGGTGGGAACCGGGAGGAGAGAGTGAGACATGACACCGCTTTCCTGGCAGGGGGGTGCTGCCAAAAAGATGGATTACTCTCTGCAAGGGAGAGGGAGCGACTGGGGAGAGGAAGAATTGCTTAAGCTGCTGAGAAATCAAGAAGAGAGCGGGGGTGTGTGGCAGCCCTCCTCTTGAAGGACTGGGCAGCAAGGTGGACCAAAGGTGTTAGGGACAGTGGAAAACCAGGGCAAGGGGTTATTGGGAGCTGGGATTTGTAGGAGTGCTGGCCCTAGTGCTTTGCAATTCCAGCGTTGCAGCAGGCGGTGTCCAAAAAGGAGCTTCATCGGTCTTCTCGCAGACCTACGCAAAAATAATGCAGCATCCTATTGTGTTGTACAGTGCACATTTCTCATGCTCTTCCATCTAGTGATTCCTCCTGTTTATATATAAGTATACTGCCACTGATAACAATAATAATACTAATACTAATAATAATGAAAAATCCTGAGCTACTGCAGATGCGTGACGGGACTTTTAATATCTCTGTGTGCCAGCAAGCCGAGGAGGGAAATGGTGGGCAGCCCAGGACTGCTGCGCACGTCTCGGGTGGAGTGTGGGTTTGGGGCAAAAAGTGGCACGATTGGAGTAGGTCATACCTTACATTTAGGCCCCCCCAATAGCATTTGCTTTCCTGATGAGCCAGTTTGTAATTCAAAGCACCCCAGAGACATCAACCCTGCAAAAACCAAGAGAGATGTGAGGTCCGATGGGGTGCGGAGGGGTCGTTGGCCCCGCTCCCGTAGGGAAGGTGCTGGGGAGAGGCGTGGGTGGGTGCTGGCGGGGAGCTGCCACGTCTGGGGACGATGCAGAGAAGGACGTGTGATATCCAGGATGGGAGAGGAAGGCGAGCGGTCGTCCCTCACGGGGGGATGCCGGCTGGGTATTGCCTGCAGATGTCTGCAAGGCACAGGAGCTTGCGGGTCCCCGAGCAGTCCCAAAATAGCTGTGAGAGGGGAGCGGGGCGGCAGGAGGGAATGGGGAGGGATGCTGTGCAGAAGGAGGAATCGGGGATGTGAGGGTTTGTGGGGCAGTGATAATTCCCTTTTCTGTTCAAGTAGGGACCCGGGGAGGACACGCTCCAAGAGGAGCGTGACCGGGGGACAGTGCCCACAAGGGTCCAACCCTTTGGGGATCTGCTTTTTGTCGTCCTCCCCTATTCCTTCCCCACCTCCCGGCTCTTTTGTGTGGAACGGCAATGGCTCTGCGCAGAAACCTCTCCCTGCCTCTTGATCTGAGATGTTTTTCTCCTTAGATGACAGTTCAGGAAAACACAAGCCTGTGCTGAAAACCACCTTTTTGGGGGGACATTACTTAAGCTCATGCTTAACTTTGAACCGCAGTGAATTAAAGAGGATGGGAGCGCACATTTAAAGTTAAGCACAGGTACAGAGATGGGCTGGAGGAGGAGGTCAGAGCACTCATTGACCTGCACCCCAGTAAGGTGCTTCTGCAGCTGTCGCGCTGCTCCTGACTTTCCATCTCCTTCCAGTCAAGCCCAGCACATTCCTACCATGGTTAGATTAATTTAATTAAGGCGTGTGCTTCCAAAGCATAGAGCTAGGTGACTTATCTGCTACGTGTCTGCTCTGGAACACAAAAGTACCGAACCCTCCTAGTTGTTGCCTGCCTTTGTGCCAGAGATAAATATGCCAGTGACATAATGTATTCGCCTAACCTGTTTTCGCACGGTGTCATTTGAAAAGTGAAATATTTCTTGCTGATGTCACATTGTCTTGTGGGTTGTCACACCCCTATAACTTTGTGTTCCGCTTTCTTCTTTGGCACACAAACAGTATTTAAAATTAAAAAAAAAATCCCCTTCACGTGGTGCATAGACTCTTGAAGGGTATTTTTAACCTATTGCACGCAGCCATATTTGGTTCTCTTCTCAAAATACAAATTCCCTGACATGCTTAGATACACAGTGATGATTTCTTTTGCCTTGGAAAAAGGAATGTAATATATTGTGAGTGAACTCCAATGTCCTGATGTAGGGACTGAAATTGGTCTTTAGAGAAAATCCCACTGCTTCCGCAGAACACTGATTCTCTTTCCCTTGGGGATTTATTGCACCAAATAGCTATGTTCATTTCTATTTCTCTGTTGAAGTTTGCAAGACCAGGAAAAAAAAGCAATTTTATAGTGCAATTATCACAGTTCCTGTAAATAATTTTATTTGCTCTGCTCCTTATTGTGGTGGGGCAGTTTTTGTGCTGGCTGAGTTTCTGACCTGCACAAGAAGAGGAGAAAGCATGAACCCCCGAGTCCCCCGATGAGCCACGGCCCTCTGCTTATCTGTTCGCCCAGCAGATGTTATAGGAAGGCTCCGTCCAAGCCTGTCTTCATTTCTGTGGTCCAGACCACATTCTCTCACGCAAACCATAACCTAGAACTGAGTTTCCCTTGAATTGTTTTCCTAGCACCAAGTTTTGTGGGTAACTATATGCATCTCTACACTTCCAGTGTGATTTGCAGCTCCCTTTCCGCTGTTTGCTCAGCAAGTGTTGAAAACAACTCCCACCGATCACTTGTCCCCAGCTCCTTAACGCTGCGAGAGAGGGTCCCTTCTGCTCCGAGGACACGTCGCAGGTGACCTGGGAAGCAGGTCACCTTCCAGGAGCAGACACACTCTTGCTTTTCCCCTCTCCCTCCTCTGACCGCTGCCACCCTCACGACAAATGAGCTGGATTATGGAAATCGTTTTACAGGAGCTGCGGGAGATTTTCTGTCCTTATCTGGCTCCTTGGGTGGCCGCGGCAGGTCTGGGGAGAGCAAAAAGCCTTGGAAACAAATGCAGCCTGGTCTTGAGGTGACAGCGATGTGTTTGAATAGAATAATGATGAAAGTGGCAAGTCGGCCAAAGGTGTCATATTTCAAAAAGACGTTGTTCATTTAAGCGCCCGTGAGATTTGGGAACCCGGCATCCTAGGGAAGGTTGGTGGCCTCAGGGCTTCTCTGTCCTTCGGCACTTTTAAAATATCTCATCCCTCCTCGAGAATATTAATATCAGAGCTATGTAAAGTCAAGTCTTCAAAAGAGAAATAAATGGCATAAAGAGCTATAAATAGGAAAAGGATATTCCAGAATCAACATCTTCTTAAATAATTTTTCTCAGGCTAGATCCTTCTGGGGTAAAGTTACATGTTTAAAATGTAAAGTACTTGCCTACTGGGCACCTAATCCAGACTTTTTCTTTTTTTTTTTTCCCCTCCATGAAAAGGGACCGCAGAAGGAAAGGCAAGTAATGGAAAGCAATATTGAATGAAAAGGAGCAGGAGAAGAGAAGGGAGCAAAAGCAGGGGATGATGCTGCAGCAATAGGAATCTTTCCAATATTAGAATGATATACTGAGGTAGTAAATGGAGGGAATATACAGTTAAAGAGGAGGGGAAAGGGAGCCACATAGGAAATGAGACAAAAGAAAAAGGTTCAGCAGAAGAAGGTAAGAGCAGGTTAGTTACAGACATTCCTTGAGGACAGTAGTCATTTACAAGTTTCATATCTTTTTTTCTTTCCTTTTTTTTTTTTGTTGTTAATATTATAGCAATCTCTGTTAACATCCCGTAGCCATCGTATTTACTTTACAGTGTGGATGAAACAGCCTCACTCTGTCTAAATAGTTTTCAGCAGTCCTGTTTAAACACAGAACTTTCAGCACAGTTTTCAAGTAGCTCTTGGAGAGATTTATTATTTTTTAATGATTTTACAATTTTTAGAATTTTGTAGTATAGTTTTATAAAGAGGGATTTCTTCTACCCTTCCTCATCCCTTCCCCACACAGACTTTGTCTCCCGTGTGCAGCTGTGGAGGAGGCACCGTTTTGGACACGGCAGCTAGGTGATGAAGCAGCCGCAAAGACCTGTTGAGGACAGGAGGGCAGTTGCTGCAGCTTGCATTGCTCTGCGGATTTTGTCTACCTTGATCTAACAGGCAGTGACCTTCCAAGGTGTTCAGCTGTGGATATTTTATTATTTTTATCTCCAAACTAGGACTCGAAGCTATGATTCTCATATAAGGTTTGGCATTTATCTCTTGGTCCCCAAATAATTTTTAGCATAGATGGGGAAAACTATATGCTTCGTCTAAGGCTTGGGCAGCTCTTGCTAGGACGTGGGGCTGTCCAGGTCTTGTGGAGTGAAGGACCGTGTCTCCGATAGCGTCCACACTTTGCTCAAGTTGGGGCTGTGGCCCAGAGTCCCACCATCCACTTTGGGTAGGCAGTTTTGTGTATTTTTGCTCAAGTGGCAGAACAGCCTGGTACCCAAAGGTGTAGCGCTTTGATACCGCTAAAAGTGAAACGAAACAGCCTGAGTTCCGACGCTGCTCACGGATAACCTCCACAGTACGTCTTGGCATCGTGGGGTGGGGGCATCCCCTCTCTTTGCCCCGGTTTGTTCTCCCGTCCCTCTTGCAAAGTGGCTGGGGAGCGTACCCAGCCCAGTGCGTCAGCCAGAGCAGGACGTGGTCCTCTGCCAGGCTCCTGCCCTCTTTTCGGGATATACGGTGGGAAGGATGCGGTGGGGAGGGAGGGCTTGCCCGGCGGGTGCGCTGACCTCGGAGGCGCCCCATAAATGAGCGTGGCTCATAAATCTCACTCTTCAAATACTCGTGCTCTGGCGACAGGGTGAGACATCTTGATTTAGACCTGCTTGAAATTTGCTGAGCCAGTTTGCTCTCCCATGCTTTCGTTTTGCTTGTTCCCTTCTCTCTCTCTGTATAATATACCTCCTCACACATACATACACATGCACACGCACACCCCCCTGCCCTCTCTCTCTGTATACCTGTTATTTCTGATGCTAGTGTACTGTAGCATTCATGTCTGTGTGCTTTCCCAGGCCGTTCATTGTGCTGCCTCCCCTGATGGAGTGGATCCGAGTTGCCGTGGCTCACGCGGGGCACCGTCGCAGTTTCTCGGTGGACAGCGATGACGTACGGCAGGCGGCGAGGCTCTTACTGCCGGGAGTTGACTGCGAACCTCGACAGTTAAAGTAAGTCCACGCCAAAAATCGGCTGCTTTGTGCAAAACGTGTCTCTCTTTCCTAGCGAGAGCGAGCGAGCAGGCAGGCAGAGGGCTCTGTTATTGCCTTGAGAGGTGCACGGATGCTCGGGCTCGTCGCTGTGTGCGTTGCAAAATCGGCTCCTGGTATTTGCTCACATCCGTGGATAAGCTGGTTGCATGGTAATGGGTGCCTGAATATCTCACAGCTGGATCGAGCCCGTAATCTGCTCGTCAGAGCTTATATGGTGGTGGTTTTTTTTCTCTTACTATTAGGTTCTGCTTGCTAATGAGGGGCTGAAATCGCCTGCTAATTGTCTGCTTCACATTGCTTTGCTATAAAATACTGAAATGTAATTGGCAGGGCTGCAGATATTTTTCTGGGCTTTGTTTTCAGCATTAATGCTTAAAGGGCACATTTAAACTTCTAGGTAAGACTACCTCTTGCAGTAAAATTGTATTTTTCATGCTAATGTCGGTTCAAATTAGCTGTAAATGTCAGCCTAGATAATTTGAGTTTTTCGTGTATCAGATGTGACCTTTTGGTTTTCTAATGAAGTCTTAAAGTATTTATTGCCAGGATACGTTTTTAGTGTCTGTTTTGCTGTATTATTATGTACATGTATAAAAGCATGATCTAGGGCTGTTCCGGAGTCAAGAATATATTTGGTTTTGATTTTCATATGAAAAGGCAATCTGAATGTGCCAAAGTAGAAATTACTCACTGCTATTGCTTCACAAATTTGTACATAAACCCCAATTTTCAGCAGTCTGCTTCTTCATACAGCAGTAGGTGCATTCTTTACTGCAACATAGAAAGCAGAGGAGTGATCTACATGATTAGCTGTGACAACCTGCATCGGAGCAGCTGCCTTCTATTGACTCTGGCCTTGACATGCTTTTTCACCAGAGAATATAATACTTTACTTTGAGATCTGCATAGGCTTTTCAGTCTGCTCAGCTATTCAATATTTAATTGAAGAAATATGTTGAATTTCAAAAGCGAAATCTTGAGCGTTTCAGATTTCAAATCTTGGCTGTAATTGCTTCCCTTTGGTGTGACCGTCGTGGCCCTCATTTCCAGAAGTGCAGTGTTCTGCGTCCCTACTGAAATGTCAGGACTTATAGGTACTACGCACTTTCTGAAGACCTAGCACTTGGTTTTGAAAAGGCATAATTAATTTAATACCTCTTCCAGTAGTTAGGTAGGATTGCAAATAAGGCAATAGTGTTTCTACTCTACCTCCTCTGTCTTAAAAATAAAGGTAGATACAGTTAAATATCTGTGGATTAAAAACCCACAATATACCATTCTTAAAATTGTATTTTCTTAGTGTCTCTATATAGAAAATGCCATCAACTGTTAGACAATTTTCCAGGAGTTTCAAAAATCATTTGAAGTTGGGGAGAGTTGTATTATGCTGCAGAAGAATTTATTAATTATGGGGAACAAGTCAGCACTCAGTTTAAAGTTGCCACCAAGAATTAATTTCATAAAGAATAGAAGTGATTGCTGTTGTCCTGCTTGTCTTGCAAGTGGGAATGAGCCTGAAGAGCGCAGTCTGGGATTAGTCAGTTGGGAATGAAAAGAGAAATCATTCCTGAGACAAATTCTGGATTTTAGAGAGACCAAACTTTGCAATGTGCCCTTATTTGACTGCAGGGGCCTGATTCACCCACTGATGTCCCAAAATGACAATCTCCCTCTGCTGTGCTAGCAGAGGTCTGCAGGTGAGTGTCCGCGTAGTTTGGGGTTTATTTTAAGGTCTGTGCCTACTGCTGGTGTAATGCAGCAGGTTCTTTGCATAGCTACAAATCAGACCCTGGCTGCCTGTGATCCTGAGATCAAAGGAAGGACTGAGCTTTTCTGAACAATAATGTGAGGCATCAGGATGTTAATTTGAAACGTTGCAGCTTGTAATTTTTTATTTGTATTCAGTGCAGACCCTCGGCACTTCTCATTTCCACTAAGCCAAGCGCCGGCCTTTCATGCCTCCCCATTAGGGAGGGAGTGTTTCCAACTATCAACTCCTCAGCAAGCATCAATTCCATAAATGCAGACACTGGGAGGGGAGGAAAAATACAACAACTTTGCAGGGGGTGGCTTTTCAAATAATCTGTGTGACGGATGACAGCTGAAGGACTTTGAATGCAGTTAGCTTGATATATTTTGTGACTTTTACAGAAATGGCTTAATAAGTAGAACCTTGGAACTGGTTCAGTTTTTTGCCTTTTCTTAGCAGTCATCTTTAGTACCTAAAATACAGAGACCTGAACCCAAAAGTTCCCATGGTCCCATGTGATATTGCATCATTCCACGGTGTTGATTCACAACCTGTCATTGCAAACGTATAAAGCAAAATCAGCTTCTGCGCTGGAAAAACACGCTTACGGGGAGAGGGAGAGATGGGCAGGATCTCAAAGGCTGTGAAGTTCAAGATCAGTTTGGTTAAAACCCAAATGTTCAGTTTCTTATCTGAACTACAGCATGGAGGTCTCCCAGCAGATTCATGTTGACAATTCCCTGCACAATCACATACTCCAGCAGTAAGGTTCCCAATATGTGGCTTTGTAAATCATCTCTGCATTCTTCCTGCCTTTCATTCTGGTACTTCTTTTCTTTCTACCCTCTTCTGATCCTTTTTTAAAAATCCATCATCTTAATTTCTCACAATGTTTTCTTCTCCTGAAAGAGGACCTGCTCTTTCTCTGGGTGGAGGAGTGAGGGAAGCTGGAGTCAGGCAGGAGCTGCCTGTCTCCTTCTTGATCTCTTCGTTTTACAGCAGCGGACATGCCAGAAAGTTTCTTCCCTTTCCCCAGCCTTGGGGACATGAGCAGGGATATAAATACTCACCTTCCCCCGGGAGTGGAAGCTTTAGATAGACCAGTTGTCTCCACCTTTTGCAAGGAGGTAGGTTTCACAGATGGATTGACTGCTGGATGCATAACAGCTAGCTGGGACGGAAGCCCAAGTTGTGTCCAAAATATTCTTTGTCATAGTGGGAGACCAGACTTAAATAAAGCCTCGCCTGTACCCAGGCCCTGTTGGGCCACCGGAGGCAGCTGGATGTCGTCAGTAGAAAACCATGTGCAAAGTAGCTCTCTGCTGGCGTAAATCTGGTGAAGGTGAGTGCTCTGCTCCCTGCTCTAGACCTTTTATTAAGGAAGGCATTAGGGAGGAAGGTAATTTGTTGCCAAAAAGGGGCACGGTGGTAAAAACTGTGTTGACCTGCTTTCCTGCTACGATAAGGTGGCATCACTTCTCAGTCTGTACTGGGTCTGGCTGGCTGCAAACAGATGCCTGGTTTTGGCTGCTCCTCATCATCACATCTGCAAGGGGTACCTTTCCCCTTGCTCCACCTAAACACAAGAAGCTCTTTGCATGTCTTTCCTTCCTCCGTTCTGTGAGATGTCTGTTTAAAACAAAAAAAACCCACCCCAATGTGTTAGACATGTGGTGGGGAGGATTGCTAATGGATGACTACATCTGGGAACTGGAGGCTGACGGCAGAGAAACAGAGCAAGGGAGGAGCATCCTGTATTGCTCAGCACAAAGGCTGCCGTGCTTTTTATCAGGGTCAGTGGCTTCATTTCTGGTTGCAATATATCATGGCAATCCTGGAGGATGTAACTGGAACAAACTGACCCGAGAGAGGTGGTAATGTCATGCTGGGGACTGTTACTTGGTCACTTCTGCACCTGACTGGAGAAAGGGCTATTTTCTGGCCAGTCAGAGGTTAAAAGAAGGTTATATTCCAGCGTGCGAGTGTGTGCGTGCGTGCGCATATTCGTCCTGATAGCCAGAAGCAGCAAAAATTGAAAAAAAATCCACAGTCTCGGAGATGTGAGTGCAATTCCCCTCTTCAAAGGGCAATTCCCATGTGTTACTTGAAGTATTTTCTTCTACCCTCGGCATTGCCTCAGACTTCTTTGATTCCAGGTCATCCCCTACCTGCTTTCTCTGGGAAAGCTGCTTTTCCTGGCTGTTTCTGGGCCTGAGAAGGGCTCTGTGTTGCTGACCTAGCCCACAACAAGGGACCTTCCTGGCGTCTGAATGAAGAGGGACACCGAATGTGTCCCCATGGCACCAAGATCCTCCAGAAGCATTGCCTATGAGGCTGAGCATTTCTCTGCAGCCGTGGGAGTGTCTGGAAGCCCTCTCATGCTCGTTAGTCCCCTGACCCCTTGCTCAGCAGGCTGTGAAGCTCCTGGCTGAGATTTGGAGGAAAAGCAGAGTTTAGTCGTCTTGAGGAGTGGTTTCTTCTTATCCATAGGTGAAAAGGCTCGTGCCTTTCTCTTGTACGGTGGAGAAGCGAGGTTGCTCCCTGTGGCGTTCATTACTGTCCACCATGGCCACACACTGGAGGCAGATGCCACACTGTGGCAGGAGGAGCCCGGGGCAATTCTGTAAAGAGGGCTGAAGTCCTTTTTGGCATCTGTACCCAAAGGGCAGCGATGGGAAACGGCATTTTTGCTGTCAGCCTCCTCACGGGTAGAGTCCCACAGGGGTCTGTCTTCTTCTTGCCCCGTCCCATGTTGACATACAACCCGTGGAGACCCCTCGGGCTCTGGTACCACCAGGATGCCTGTGAGAAGCATCCCAGTCCCTTGTTTGCAACCCCCTGGTTGGAGGGACGCTGGAGGACAGAGCTAGGCAGTGGGGTTTGCATGGCAACCCCGCTGGTGCGGTCAGAACCCCCCTGTTACGTCCCAGTTAAATTTAGCTGGAGGTGGCAGCATCGCTGCCGGTCAAGGCAGAGCTGGCAAGAGCAGGAGCTGGTGTGACAGAGCTTGTGCCAGAGCACAGATGGAAAGCCATAACTTGATCCCTTTTAATCGCTTGCTCGTACACTTCAGCAGCTTTTTGGAGTTACGGCTGAGTTCCCCAAGGGTGCTGGGCTTCACGTATAGTGAACGCAGCAAATATCCCTTTTCTCCTCTGCCTGACTGTGTGTCTGGGTCCTGTCTCTGCTCCTGCCCACGGGCATGCACGTTTTTCTCCTCTTTGCCTGGGAGGCAGAGGTGAAATTGGTATCTGTAAGCGCTGGCCTTGAGGAAACACCTGTGAGAGGTGTGCATCAGTGCCAGCAGAGGCCATCACCCAAGAACTTAAGTGAATACTTTGCCTCTGTTTTCAGGAAGAAAATCCTGGGGGAAAAGGAAAAATAAATAATAGCAACAAGGTAATGAAAATGGAAAAACAGTAATCAAAAGGAGAGCAAATCATGCAGCTTAATGCACTCAAATTGGGGTGACCAGATAACCTCAATGCCAGCAATGAGAAAGCTGCCTCACGAAATCAGAGGGTCAGAGAGAAATATTTTTAACAAAGCCCAGAGTGGTGCCATAACTCTAAGGATTAATAATAGTAATGCCCAACGTTTGAAAACGATGAAAAACGATCCGAGGAAAATTCCAGGCTGTTAGTGCAAGGCCTTCGAATGTTTTTTCAAGCAAAGACTGATTAAAGACATGTTGTTGAGGGAAAAATGGGATAAAATGTGACACAGATTTTCTAAAGATAGATCTTGCCAGACTAATCTAATAACTTTTTGATAAGATAACTGATTTTCTACCCCAAGGAAATTCAGTAGATTTCATCTATTTGGACTTGAGTGAATGATTTGATGCAGCCCATGCAGGGAGCTATTAGTTAAGGCAGAGAAGATGGGGGTTAGTAAAGGAATTGGAAAGTGAGCAGGGGCTGGCTTCAGGAGAGGTGACAAGGGCTGGGTTGGCAGTGATGGGGTTACAAGCAGACATCTTCGGCTCTCAGTCTTAAGAACTGGTCTTTTTTAATTTTTCAGAAAGGGTTTTGGCACAAATCTTAGCAGTGTGCTCATGAAGTTAAAATTTGCTGATGCCACAGTGCTGAGAGGCATTGTCCTGACTTGACAGAGGAAGTGTGGGAAATCATCCAGGAAAAAGTGGATGACCTTGAGGGCTGGGACAAAAGAAATGGGGTGAAATGCAGTTTTCCACAAATGGAAGGCAAACACGTGGAGATTAATTAGAAAAATACATACTGCAGTGTATATGTAACATACACACTATATATGCAGTTTAATATATACTACATTGGGAGCTGAGTATTGAAAGGCGGTGGTAAAGACTGTAGAGCAGTATTTCATCTCAGAATGACTGTAAAGCACAAAAGTGGATTTTTCCTCAGCCATGAAAAAAGCAAATGCATTTTGAGGATGCATTGGGAGAGGGATTTCCAATAGAAGTAGGAAAATATTGGTGCCTCTGTACGTGAAAGTGGTAGGAAGGGATGTGGAATCGCAAATCCTGCGTCCGGGTCAAAAAAATATTCACCTTGGACCAGGTGGAGAGAAATGGGCTGGGGTGGTTTGAGTTTTGACAAAATGTTCTCATGGAGGAAGACTAGAAGAAAGGGGCTCATTCAGCTGAGCAAAGCGGGTGCTGAGGGAACACGTGACTCTTCTCTAGAAATACATCAGGAGTAAACACCGCGGGAGGAAAAATATACTATTTAAAGGGCAGTGCGGACACAGAAATATGTGAATATTAACAAGTCATGAGTAAGTTCCAACTGAAAGTGTAGATGGATCCAAGCCTTGCTGCAGCACAGGACTGGGTTTATTAACCCTCCGGTCCCGTATGCTCCCGCAGCCGCTGCCCTGTCGCCGCTTCACCCAGGGCTCCGAGTTGCATTTACAGCTCTGATCCAGAAAGGTCTCTGGGCAAATGCAGTGTCTGAGTGCCTTTGAAGACCTGTCTTCAGTTGAAAATCAGTCCTAGTTTCCAATTAGCCTTGGCCTGAGAATACTTAAGTCTGCTTTTCTGTCTGGGACTATCCCTTTTAATGAAGGCTCTCTAGGAAAATAGTATTATCAACCTCAAGAGTGAAGCTTATTTAACATGAGAGCATCCTTGGCTCGTTGTAGAGAGTGTTCTTAAGACTGTGGAAAGGAAAAAATACAGCAACGTAAAGACAAGATGTGTTATTTTGTTCTTTCAGAGCAGTCTATACCATTTGCCATGTCATCTTAATACTATACCACACATATGCAATTCGAACTTGAAAGTGAAAGAGGAAGAGTTGCATTTAATGTTTTATTTATGGAAATCCTGTGCTTGTACTAGAGCACGGGAATATAAATAGACTTTAATAAATAGAGATTTGAAGGCAGAAAAAAATATTTCCACTACTCTTCGCTCTCTCTTAAAATGCGCTGGGTAAGGGGCTGAGTTTCTGGAGAGGGAGAGCGAGTGGAAAATTGCTGAGAAATTCTGCTATTTAATTAGATACAGCCGCTTTTAAGTAGGGCTGGTTGGTGTTTGCCTAGCTCCTTGAATGTCCTTGTTCTTCCCACAAATTTTCACTAATCCTTTAACACCAGCCATGGCCATTGCCGTAATTAGACACAAAAATGCCAAACCAGTGAACGGTAGCAAAGAAGCTGCTTGACAAAATCCAGCAGTCCCTTGGGGCAGATGGTGCCAGTGGATGAAGGAGATTTTATTACTTAAAAGGTAGAGCACGGGTTTCCCGAGGTGAATCTGAAGCTCCCCTGCCAACCGGCTGCTTGAAGACAGCAGTAATAAAACAAATCATCGAAGGGGAGGACCTTGTCCTCATGTTCTCCTTCACTTTTAGGGCAGAACACACTTGTATTTTTACGAGCTTTAGGATCCAGCCTTCTTGGGTTTTTCCCATTGCAAGCAAGTTCATTACTGTTTCGTATGCTCTGTCTCCATACCCATTCCTGAATATAATAATTAGGATACAGATAACATATTGTCTTCCACTCATTAGTGAAGACTTGTGCTATCTATTTATGTGAAAGATGAATCTCTACCCAAATTTTCCCAAATGATATGTTGGCCTTGTTCAAAATCTGAAGTCAGATTCAATTTTGAACATTGTTCCTGGCCTATATACATGGGACTGTAATATTAAGAGTGTTTTGAAATATAGATTTGGGTCTTGATTTGATAGTCACATCGCTTTTTTAATGTATTTTCCAGTATCTGTAACCAATTTATTCTCAGGTCTTTGACAAGAATAAGAGGTTGACTAATAAATATCTGGAGTATTTTTATTTTCTTGTCTTAATTTGGCTCCTGATTAAAGTAAATGGAGATATATTATGTCTGCGTTAAAAAGTAGTGCTCTTCATCACTTTGATCAACATGTTTGTGCTTATGTTTCCTTCTCTCCAAAACTGAAAATGCAAATAATTGTCTCCATATAGTATTTATATTGCAGTCCTATTAATATCAGCATTATACTCCCTTTTAAAGGACCACATTGGAAAAAAGAGTGTTCACAAATTTAAATCAAATCGTCTGCCGCTCCTGCTATTGCCATTTGTGTCTGTAGTCTCATTGAAGAGCCCCAGGCAAGGAACAGGACCCTTTTGTGCTACAGGCTGTGCATACCCAGATCAAAACTGTGATCCCTGACCCCAGGAAATTCAGCATTGTAAATGCATGTATATTGCTGGCTAAAATATGACTCCTTCCAGACTTCCAACCAGCTGAACTATAATTTCTGACTCGAGTCCTCATTCATATTTAGGACAGAGACAGACTGAATAACTCCACAGAGCTAAAAAGCTGGATTTAATTAATTGATTATCATTCTTTTAATTGAAAGGGCTGGTGATCGAGTCCCAGGTGGACAAACAAAGTTTTGGTGCTTTGGTGCTTGGCTATCAGGATGATGATCTGTTCATTTCAGCGGAGGGGAACATTTGTCCTGCTGCTCATCACAGTCTGCACTCCATTTCTTTTAAATCAACTACTAGCATGCTATGCTGGCACGTATAGCTTAGAACATGATTAAGATGTTCCTACTTCTTTTCTGGTAACATTTACAGAGCATTGCGCTTTTTTTTTTTTTTTTTTAATTGTTCACTACTGACTATGGCAATAATCCCCTCCCAAAGAACAAATAATTAAAAAGCTATGTAATAAGAGAGCTGCTGCATCTACTGGTTATGATGGACACACTTTGCCTTTGAATCATCCATTTTCCCAAATGTATTCAATCTATGAGTAACTTACTAAACATCCACACAGACCCTATCTTAGTCAGTCTGAGGGAACACGAAAAAAAACCCTTGCATTTAAACTGATGCTGTAGAAGTGCTGCATTATGTTTTTGTAATGTGAGTTTGGGAAAAGATAAAAATAATTTGCTGTGCTGCTAGGACCCATTATAAATTAAGAAGAATATCTTTGACTCCTTTCAAAGGTTTGAGTATTTCGGAGTACGATAGAGTGTCATGGTCACCATGCAGCATTTGGCAGTGACCATTTGCAAATAATTAATTTTACCATGGCATTCCCCATATAAAGCCACAGTGAAGTTAATTATGTGCAGTGGCAACACTAATGATCTTGAAGATAACTGCTGTAGAAGCAATATCTGTGAGGAATTAAAAGAGGACTTGGAGAAAATTGTATTGCATTGTAAGTTAAAAAATGTGGTCACAGCTTTGCTACAAATATAAAATCAAGAAGATTTCTAAAGAAAATCTTCTAAAATGTTTCTGATTTTCCTTTTACTTTTAAAGGCAGTTGTTTGCTTGATTCATGGTAGGGAGGGACCAGGTAGGCAGTTTACAGGCTGTGTGATTGAAGCCCTGAATTAGAGGGGTGGATTTGCTGTTGAGCACGAGGACCATGATCAGTGTATGTTATTAATTCAAGCATATTACTTCTCAGTTCTGGGAGGGGGAGCATGTGTACAGCGGTGGTGGTGTCAAGGAGCCTGCCCAGCCCCACAGGTTACTAAATGGGGAAATCCAGAATGGGCTCAGGCTTTTGAGAGAGGATATCACCCTCCAAGGACGCAGGTCAGTCCTGCCTTCGTCACTGTGTCACCTCGGGGGGACCTCAGAGTTCCCTTGACCCAGCCAGCATCCAGGGTGGTGATGTCCTGCCATCCTGAGGCTGTCCCGAGGGAGAAGAGCTTTGGCCCCCCGTGGTCTTCTGCTCCTTCCGTCAGCCTTCCCTGGCCCTTCGATGAAAAAGCGCCTTTTCTGCAGGATGAGGTCTTGGGGAAAGGACAACCCACGCGAGTGCTGGCAGCCGGTGGAATCTGGCAACGAACCAAGGTGGCCTTGGAGGGGACGTCCCACAGTCGGGCCAGTGTCAGCCTCCTGTGTGCTTGGAAAGATCACAAAGACTTTTTGGCAAAAGGGCCGTGAACTGCTGGGGAGGTTTCCAGCTCTGTTTGCGCTTATGCTGGCTTCCCTTCCTTTGCAGGCACAGTTTCACAACTCTAAAAAGTGACCCTGTATATATAGCTGACTTAACTGTTCCTTGTCAACCTTCTTTTTCAAGCTTCTTCCCATCCCTTTCCCACCTCTTCATAGCTTGTCACTGTATTCGTTGCAGTCCAAAGTGAAGAAGTCTTGAGTGAGTCAAGCCTGGGTGCCTATTCCCCTCCTCCTTTTTTATCTTGCATCCTTTAATGTTTGTGATTGTGGATGGTGTCCGTGATGGAGCAGCATCCCCTTATATAGTGTAATATGGAGCAGAGACCCTCTGCTCCTGTTGGAATCAACATTATGCAGTTAATGGTGTGAAGGAGGAGGAGCAAATGCAGTGCTGTGGTGGCTTAGCATTGATTTTTGATGGATTTGGGGTGGGGTTTTTTTGATTTTTCAGTTTTCATTTTGAAATGCGACTCCTCCATCTGTCTGCTGTACCATCTTCCCAGTTGGCTTTCTCCAGTGTTAAAAGTGATGCTGTGTTCTCCTATTCTGTACTTGTAGTTCCTGATCATTTTTGATCTGTCTCTTCACTGCTTTTTATCTGTACATGTTAAATCTCCTTTTCCTTAACTCATTCTTCTCTCTGGCTTTTCGAGATGTTCCTACGCTTTCTCTTCTGAAGCATCCTCCTGTTCCTTTCCCTTGCATCATGCTCTTGTTTTATTAAACTCCCCAGTTTGATCACTATCTGCTTTATCCACAATGATCTATGTCAATTTTTGCCATATAGTTCCCTTTGCTGTGTCCCATAAATCGGGGCTGTAACTCGCTCACGATGGGTCCTTTTTGGATGTAAAAAGGCAGCAGGCCACTGGTAGTCGTACAGAGTTGTACTAAGTGGTTTCTTGTTTTGTGGTACTTGGTCTAGATCACGTTTTGTCAGCGCTGGTGTCCCAGGCGCTCCCTTGCATCCGTGTTATTGTTGCAGTGTTTGTACAGCTGTAGCATCGCAGAGCCCTCCGACCCAGACCCTTATCTCCCCAGCTGACTGAGGAGTACTAATTTGCTGATAACCCAATATCTGCGGTAATTAATGAATCCCCTTCCTCGGGTATAGTAAGCAGGTGAACTGATGTGCTTTTAGGGGACCAGAGCCAACTCATGGAGGAGTTACTTATGGAGAAGTAATTTCTGAACGCCTGCCAGAGCAGAGATCTGGGCAGCCTGTACAGGATAGGTGAGATAGATCCTTGTTCCTCCTTCCTCCTTGTGTGAGTGTGCAACCCAGGTCAAAATCTGGCTTTTTTTAAAGAGGAGATCATCAACTATTGTTTTGCATGCACCGAGCTGGGCTGACGTCAGTGAAGCTCTGCCTGTTTCTGCCAGCACTGAGTTTGACCCATTTTATTCAGAGTGTATGTTATATACCTCAGTACAAATGATGAAGCAGTGACTTAACACAGGCAGTGATTCATAGTGGCAGACACCTCTGCAGTCCTCAGAGGATGTCTAGATCTTCCTGTAGCTGCACTTTGCCGAGGAACCACCTCGTTTTCAGCCCAGAATCATCTGGAAATGGCCAGCTGCAGCTGGGAGATCCAGACTCTCCGTGCACAAAAACCCCCATGACCTAACTTCTGAGTGTGCTTTATCTTTGCCATACGTTAAAGGAGGGCACAGATGATCTCTAGCATCTCATGCTATGGGGGTAACAAGTACCAAATGTTGCTGTAGCTCTTGTGTCAGAAATGTGCCATATGGTGTGAACGTGTTAAGCCACAATTGCTCCCGTGGATACCGGTGTCATTGAGCTCAGCCCTCCATATCTGTGCTGGTTTTGCCTTTTCCTTAAACTCGCTCAGAAACTACTGCAGAAACTCAGCCTTGCTATGGGTTGCTTTCTTCATCTCTGTTTTAGGCATATTACTGGTGCAGAATCTGTTATTGCTGTTACGGTGTATTTATTGTGACCGAGTGTTGTGCATTAATCTTGCAGCAAACTGTTGTGATGAAGCGTCATCGTTGTTCCCCTGAGTAATGATACTCCAAGCATACCTTGTTTGCATTCTTAGGACATCAACTTTTTAGCAGTCAAAACCCAAACTGGGCACATAGAATCAACATCAACAAAATATCTGTTGTCTTCCAGACGGGTCGTGGCCCAGCACGGCAAAAAGCAAGCTTGAGCTCAGATGCCAGTTTCAGTACTAAGTCCTGCAGAAGCTTTGATCAAAATACTTTGTATTTTCCATCTCACTTTTCTTCCTCTGTTGAAAGAGGAAGAGAGGTGGCTATTACTACATACCACAGCTTCTATATAAACAGCATATTTATTGCATATTGCTGTTAAATATTAAGCAGTGTTATATATTTTATAAAGCTCTGATAAAGCACTTTGAAGAAGAAATTTAAATGATAATGATGTGCTGTGTATATTTTTCTTTTGGTTTGCTGCATTTTTTTTACATATGAAATAGAAAAGAAATATTGGAAGTATGTTTGACTTTTTCACTTTTGATCTTTATTTTGTTTTTCATTCATAAGTAGCCCCTTGTTTTCTAACTGAGCGTTTTTGGAGAATGAAAGTGATGTTTTTCCAAACAGTCCTTTATCCAAGTTCACACCAAAACCACTGTGGATTTGGACTCCACCCTCTGCCCCAGACACTCCTCAGCATGAAAGAAAAGCAAATCTTGTCTTTTAATAAGATGTAACTGAGTTGGATAAACATTAGATTTGAATCGCTTGGCTCTCTCTGGAGCTGTAGATTCACATCTTGGCTAAATATCTCCTAGCCCTTCTTCCATTTGAAATGGCTACCTTGAGCAGTTTACAGTTTGGAGATCTTTTGAATAAGACCTTAAAAGAATGACATTTGTTAGACACAACCAGCGTGGATTTGTGGTGTTTTGCCATGATTACCTGGCAAGATTGCCTTCTCCCTGATGGCACGGTGCCCTGATCCACAGGTGGCCCTGCTTGAGCCGGGGGGTTGGACCAGACGACCTCCAGAGGTCCCTTCCAACCTCCGCTGGTCTGGCATTCTGCAACTTCCACTTTCTGCTCCAAAAAGGCTTCCCTGTTACTGGGGCTGTGCTGGTAAGATCCTTGAAGGCGTTTGGAGTGACATTATTTTCTCTTTGTTGTATTGTCAATGATTATACATCCATTTGATGTAGTTTCAAAGCTGACTGAAGCCCCTGAAACTTTTCAGAGATTAGGGGGACCGGATAACCTTGCCATGCAGAGAGAAAACCTGCGGTGAGAATGTTTTGTGCATTGCTTAAACAGGGAAACAAAATCAAGTGAAAGCTGTGCTTTTTTTGCCCAATTTTTTATAAAATGTATAATTTGTCCCATGAAAGATAGACCAAGGGCAATCTCCATTAGCTTGCATTAGCATTTCCGATTCAGCACTTCCCTCGAACATACAGGTCAAATGAGAATGAATGCGTGCATGACCTACATCTTTCAAAGATAGGGCAAAGTATTATTTTCCTAGGGACAGCGAGGTCTGTCCTCTGATTGTCCTCTAAGGGACTTTATTTCTCATGTCCACAGAATCGACGACTGTTTTTGTGCATCTCGGAAACTGGATGCAGTTGCCACTGAAGCGAAGTTCAAGCAAGACCTGGGTTTCCGAATGCTCAACTGTGGCCGAACAGATCTGGTTAAACAAGCCATATCCTTGCTGGGGCCGGATGGGATTAACAGCATGAGCGAACAGGTAATGAGATAGAAACATAAAGAAGCAACTGTGAAATGTGAGAGTTTTGTCTGCTTATCATAGAAAAAGAGCCCCAGCTTTCAGCTAAACATAGACAGGACCGTAGTACTTTCCCGGCATTACTTAGCATTGAGTTTAAAGCACTGCCAGGTGAACATCTATGTTAAGTTTGGTCTTTTCGAGTGGTACTGAGGTAACTCAGCATGAGGGCGAATGCATTCCCTGAAATTTTCTTAACAGTGAACTGAGTTGAGTGAAGCCAGGAGATCCCAAGAGAGCTTAGCGTTGATCTGAATACTTAAAACTGCTTCAATGCCATGAACAGTGGTGTGGGGCAGGGCTTTGTGAGGTGGACGTCCTTCCACTGAACACTGCCGTGGGATCTGCAACGCATTTCGTGTGCACCACCGAACCCCCGGCAGGAAAGGATTCATTGCTGGCGCTCTTTAATTGAGTTCAGCCCAGTTTGAACTGACCTTCCAGATGTGAAAGTACCTCTGCAGTATTACCCCTTCGTTGGTCATTTGCCAGCATCCACCAACTAAGGAGCCTAAATTTCCCTGGATTTATGTCTCCATGAGGCTGGTGGTTGTGTCCGGGGATAAACCTGCCTCTGCAGCTACCGACCGGCAGCAGTCTCTTGGGTTGCGATGTTCACTGAGGTGGTTCCCTGTTCCCAGAGGGAAACAATAGCCATGGATACTACTGTTTCCCTTTGAAATAGAGTCCCCTGAATTTGCTGGTGCCCCTGATGAAAGTGTCACTGCACGTTCCCGGAGCTGTGGCATCCTCTTTGGCAGGAGGCGGATGGCTGCCGCCTCTGAGGTGGTTGCTTGGGACAGGAGCTGGACTGTTAGTTGGTTTAGGTCTTCTGAGATGAAAGCTGCTTCAGGAATGTGAGTTATGTTGCTGTTCAGTAGCTTTTGTCTGAGTCGATATTGTGGATTCATCTGAGAAAAGCTTTAGAAGAGGGCAGTACTCCCTGAAAAAAAATAGTATCAGACTGCTCATTCCAAGGTTCATACATTATACATTTTAAAATTATTATTATTTCAAGTTAGTCTGAACCTGGAAACTTTTAACAGCGTATTTCCTCTGTCCTCCAGGCTGAAACCTGGGAACACTCTGGCTTGATTCACTGAAGTACCTAATCATATGCTTAACTCTGAACACATGCTTACATCCTATTTGAGTGAAAGTTAAGCCTGCACTTAAATGCTTCGCTGGATCAAGCATCCCACATCTTGCAGGATCCCACGTCTTGCAGGACAGAGCCCTAAGTGATACAAGGCTGAAAGAAAGAGTAATTTTTTATTTTGCCAAAAGCCAAGTGTCCTTTGCGTTGATTGTACACATTGTTACCGTGTTCCTGTGTGTGCGTCGAACACTAACGATGGGCTCATTAAAAATCCATTCCTCCCATGTGCAAAGAGAGGGGGGCTGAGCGATGCTGCAGTGCAAGGCTGAGCTGCAGAGCAAGCCTTGGGGAGGACTGGCAGAAACAAAAGCAGCAGGGACAGCAGTGCAAGGGAAGGGGAGGTTAGAAACCTCATTAATGCTTTAAAACCCTGATACTGCAGCATGACATTCCAGGCCCTTTTTAGTCAGTGATAAGTCCTTCTTCAGCTTCAACGGGGCCAAAATATCCCGTGTGGTCCCCAGGCAGACCCTTTGCTCTGGGTGTTGCTGTGGGGTTCTTTGCCGCGGCTGCCCACGTGCTGCATCTTGCAGGGTGGAGCCCGGGCACCCCGTTTTCAAATTCTTTTCTTCAGATCTGATTAGACCCCTTGTGCTAAACCCTTGATTTAATTTTCGAATGACACCACTTGCAGAAATTGAAAAAATAGTTGAAGGAACACATATTGAATTTTAAGCCATCCCGTCCTCATGTTTCAAGGCCCAAACACAATTTTTTGTAATTCTCATGGTCCTGTTTGTTCCTGTAGTGTTTATTGACTGCCAAAGGAAATGTTTTGCCACTGACTGTAGCTGAAGTAGTTTCAAATTCTCTTTGCAAGTAACTTCAAGTCACCCAAGAACTCTCCTTGCCTGAGGTGAACTTGTTTTTTCTTCATAATGGCATGAGAACCCAAATGCCTATTCCCTTAACTCTTTATCTCCATAAGTACACTTCAGATTTGATCCTGTGAAATGCTCAGTGTGTTTCAGGAGGGATCTAAGTACCTTGCAGGGACAAACCTTAATTCATATTTTCTCTACAAGAGCAGCCCTTCCATACATCAGCACCCACTACCTTTAGCCCTGCATGCAAACAGGAAAAATGGGGTAGTTCAGCAAAAATCGCGGTGCTGGACTCTTGCTAGGAAAAGCGGTGTCATGGCTCTGTGTCTGGCCATGCTAGGCACCTCCAGTTTCTCTGAAAATAACTTCACTTCATGGCAGCACTCACGTTAAACAGCAAACGGGCTATCATCTGACAGCAAATTTACCAGGGGACCTCAAAGTAGGCTATAAACATGCATCAGAGGTAGCTGTGTGCTGCGATAGATTTACTGCAAAACAACTGGTGGCTGTTGATCAACACCCCCTACTGTATTTAATAAGCAGCTTTTTCTGTTATAATTTACGGTAGATTTAATGATTTTTCCATGGTTTCATCTGGACTCATTACCACAGCCAGAGTAATACTTATGTTAAGGGAAATGGTGATCAGCCGCAGCAGGTATTTCGGATTAATACAAATTGTACTGTGGTGGTTCTGTAGTGAAGGGTCGCTTAATCTACTTTTCCGCCAAACAGGACCATGTTTTCCTAGAGCCAGCAACTTGCAACAATGCTGTCTGGCATTTCATTTAAAATTAAGTCCTTGTTTGCTAGGGAGTGCTATACAAAGCCTTTACATTTCCAGCCTCTTACAGTATCCGTGTTGAAAAAGCTGTGCTCGAATCTAACCTATCTTAAGAGGAGCCTGGGAGGTGTTTAGAGGCTCTTTCAGTAATTAAAAAGTTAGATTTTATGCAACTGTGATCACAGAAAACTGAATAGAATTATTGTCTTTTTAAAATACCCGTGGAAATACGGTTGCTTTGATAAAAATATTTCTCTGCTGGGGCCCGAAAGACAAAGATGCTCAGTTTAGTATATGAAGATGGAGGTGAGGCTGACAAGCCTAGTTTCACTCACCATGCTGAGGAAGCCGAGGATAACATGGAAAAAAACAAACACAGTCAACACAAGTGACAAGAAAAATGGAGATTTTACAAAAATGCTTGGCTTTTGCTAGTCTGAGGGGCATGTCTGTAAAAGAGGTAATGGCTTTTGTTAAATACATACTGTTAGTCTTGATGATATATACTTTAATAATTGTTTAAAAAATCAAAGAGAGTTCTGTGTTAAATTTGTCAATTCCTTTGTTTTTTAACTCCAAAAAATGACTAGGGCATGACTCCACTGATGTATGCTTGTGTCAGGGGTGATGAGGCTATGGTGCAGATGCTGCTAGATGCTGGAGCAGATCTGAATGCTGAGGTGAGGACTTTTTGTTGGTTGTATCTTTGTTCTGTTATTTGTTTACATCTTAAACTACCCCCTGAAACTGTAGCAGAGGGAGAACCCCAAGAATTAAAAAGAAAATAAATTTGTCTTATCCTGGATGGCACCACTTGAAATGAATAGTGAAATCAAACTGCATTAGGTTAGTATTGGGATTCACTGCACGAAAGGGCTCAAGTCATCGGACTTACCCCACAGGTAATATTGATTTAGTTGTTCGCACACTGCAATGAATACAGGCATTAGCAGTAGCATGGAGCACAGCTCTAATGATACTGGAAGGACTCTCTGAATCTCAGCTGAGTTAAAATGAAGAGGGTAAAAGAAATACCCGTGTGATAACCTGCCAAAGCTCAAGCATTTCTATGCATTGGGACATTCCAGCTAAGCACCCCCAGCACACAAGTGCAGTGTAGGTTCCACTGTTTTGTTTTACAAAGAGCCTTGGGCTAAAACTGTTGGATGAGGAGCTTGAAGCTTCCAGAATATAAACGTCTCTTTGATGAATGCACATCACAAACTTACACAATCTGTCCACCAAACAGATTGTTGTCCGACTCTGTGCAATGCAGGTATGTACATTTTTAAAGAGCCGTTTGAAAATCTGCGGAAGAACTATTTGTTAATGATTCCAGTTTCAATTTGTTGAGGTCATGAGTAAATTAAGCTGTCTGCTTCACTTATCTGTGTTCCATCTGTTCTGTTTGGACTTGAGCGAGCTGATAAATTGTAGTCACTGCTTTCAGCCAGACGTTTTGCACTTTTAAAAAATCTAATTTAAAAGTAGAAATGGATGTCACCTCTAAGAGACTGATAGTCGTTACTATCTGATTGCTGTTTGGTGGCTCCTGTGAAATCAGCTGATGATTTCAGTTCCCCAAATTCAAGCACACCACCCTCAAGAGCTGGCAATAATTGAATATTTGAACCCTTGTTAGTGCACTCGATAGACACACCAAAGACTAGATGGGCATGGAGACTCCTTTAACCCTGCCTGTGGCTCAGAGGTGAGATGGCATTATTTGGTTCCTAGGACAAGTTTTCATTAGGAGCAGTGCTCCCAGTTGCTCCAGTAATCTTCCAGACTTGAACCAAATCCAAATTTAAACAGTTTTGTCTTCCTGAAACTGCTGACATCTGAGAGAACAGCTCCAGTGAGGAATGTGAACCTCCTTGATTCATTTCTGTAGAGTGTTTGCTCTAAAATCAAATGAAAACACTTTGGGACAAGAACTGTGAATAATTATGGTGTGCAATTATAAGATGATTTGTGCACACCACAACCAACTGTGCAAATTGGGCAATTACAGCAAAAAAAAAAAAAGGCAAATCAACCATGAACAAAAATAAATACTCTGTCAGGTGCCTGCATCATTTTCCCCCTTTCACTTTGCAAATCAGTTATATATATATGTTTCCAAAAGTAGCTTCAAATGCTGGGTGCCTCCCTTTTTGATTGCCCATCTTTAGTGAAAATGGACTCATTTCCAGATGTGCTGAGAAGCTGCAATTCACTCTGGAGTCAGTGGGACCTGTAGCTGCTCAGCAAATCTCAACTGAGGCCTTAGAAGCCCAGTCATCCGCAGGTCTTTTGCAAACACCAAAAAAAAAAAAAAGGAGCAAAGGAGTTAAAACGACTTCATTTTCTTTGCCGCTTGCCGTGAGCTGCCCCGAACAGTGGTGGGAATCCGTGCTTGAGGAGGAGCTGGATGCATTCGCTGAACCGTGATCCTGCCCGTCCTCACCCTCCGCTGCTCTTGTTCCCCAGCCTGAACCCCAGGGCTCGAGCTGCTCGATCCTCTTCGTTCTGAGCAAACCCAGACCCAAAGAAGCCCTGTGCCTTTGCTCAGAGGCCAGCACACTTCTCCTGTTGCACTTTGAGCTCTTTCTTTGGCAAATCTGGGTGATAACAGCCAGGTGCTGGTGCAGATCTGCTTCTCTGGCAAGCCGCAGGATCCGCACGGGCTCTTCAGATTTTGCCCTCATCCCTGTCCTTGGGACTGAGGGCCTGGTCGTGTGCTTCTAGCAAAACGCTGCATGTGGCGCTTGGAAATGCGAGCTGCTAATGCAACCGAGCATTTAATAACTGGCCCTGCTCCCCTACATGGATAAAAGTACTTCAGACAACGTAGTGAAAGCTTAGCTGGCTGATGAGACAGAGATGGTGCATCTTTTACTCTGATTTTAGTCCTCCTCTGAAGATCAATAATAAGATTTTGAATTTTAGTGTCACACTCCATCTGAGTGTGCAGTCTCGGAATGCAATTGTTCATTAGATTTTACCATCTCTGTGAACCTCATCAATATTAATACTCCCATCTTTAAGACGGGGAAACTGAAGCAAAGAGTGGTTATTCATCTTCCTCAATGTCTACATTAGAGGCACGAGGCACTAAGGCGTAGAAAATGGAAGGAGCAATGTGAAAAATACCATTTTGTTTTCTAAGGGTATAGTTTGCATCTCTTTTAACTGTCACCACCCTGCTTTTTTAACTCAACTCAGACAGGAGAAGGCAGTAAAAGGAGTTTTCTTAAAACATTTTGTGAAGTGCCACTCTGCCCCATCACTTCTCAGCTGTCTTTTTTCCTCTGGTGGGAGGGGAGGAGCCTGGAAGCACACCTGTGAACTCTAGGGTAGGGCTTGTGATGTGTCTTTCATGACAGCAGTGACAAAAGTCATACTGATTTATGTGGAAAGAATTTCTTTGGGCCTCGAGCAATCCCAAGACCCGGGGCTGTTGATACATGGTCTGGAGAAGTCAGTGGGAGCGGTCCTTAGCTGTAAGCGTCCTGATCCGTCCCTGCTTCCCCAGTGTGTGCTGCTGTAACCAGCTGTGGATGTTTTGACCTTGTGCAAAAGTATCTGGTGGCCAGTGGTTTAGATGGAGCTACAGTAGTTGGTAAAAAGACTTCATTTGGTATGAACTCTATTCAAGCTGTCAAATCGGCATGAACAGTTTTAATATTGAGAAAATTTTTGCAGGAAAAAAAATGAAGCCAAACATTTTATAAAGCACCTTTCCCAGGTTTTCTGTTTCACTTTCTCCCTCACATGCCTGGCTCTCAGGCAGGTTGAATTTTATTACGTATAGCTCTTTAAAAAAATAACTTTAATTTGTTTGTAGGTTGTCAGTACTGCTCATAAATACCCATCCGTCCACCCTGAGACCCGCCATTGGACAGCTCTGACATTTGCTGTGTTGCATGGACATATTCCTGTAGTTCAGGTATTATTGTATTTCCCTACCTGCATCTCATTCTTTTGTTTCTCCTCTTCAGTTCTAATTACATCCATCTCAAACCAGTATCCTCTTGTCATACTCATATTGGTTACTTCTGCTTCTTCTAGAGTGTACTGATATATAATAGACCTATTATATAGCGAATACGTTGTTCAAACCTTAACCAATATGAGGTTTAAATAGGACAATTTCAAAGCAAAGGTGCACCAAAGAAAGTCTGACAACTCCTTGTGCTCCTTCCTGACCACTTGTTTTGTATGTTTGTTTATCCATTCATTACACTTTCTTACACTAGAATATTCTAGCAAACACGAAACAGCTGCCTTGGTGGGGGA
The DNA here is from genome assembly GCF_964188355.1 of Buteo buteo. Lineage (NCBI taxonomy): Eukaryota > Metazoa > Chordata > Aves > Accipitriformes > Accipitridae > Buteo > Buteo buteo. The sequence goes on along the minus strand of NC_134189.1, from coordinate 4,921,396 downwards.
GAGGTGGACAACACCCCTTGTGCTGCTCCAAAGCGGGAGAAGCACTCCTTCTCCTTACCCCATCGAGGTGTCGCGTGGGATGTGCTGGTTCTGTGCTTTGGCATCTCAAAAGTTGAGAAGGTTTATTCTTCAAAACAGCGGTGTCTATGGCACGCTTAATGAAGCGCCAAAACTGTGAAGGCCTCAAGACAGAAATGGCCAAGAGGGGGCTGGAGCACAGGCTCCATCCTGCTCTCCTTGGCCACTTTTGTTTTCAGTGTTGTTGTTATTTACGTGGAAGTGTCCGCGATGGAGATCACAGCTTTTGGACTCACTGCTGCAATTGGTTCTTAAGAATTGCCTTTCTTTTGGCCATGTCTTTATATAAAAGATGGAGGCAATTGAAATCTGATCCATTTTAGGATGGTGCTGGGCTTCTAGAAGACCATGAAGGAAGGATGCTTGTCGGGCTAATTTTCCGTACTTCCATCTTCAGCGCATTACTTCCTAACACTGACCTTACCCCATTTCCCATTCAGAAACACTGGGTTACACTTTTTTGGCTCTGAAGTTGGACACTAGTGCTCCTGGTGTCTGGCAGCATAAAATGAGCGAAAAAAGGAATCGGTTTGCCTCTGTGAAACAATGGGCAGAATTTGCATGTCACTTGTCTCCATCGTACCTGGTTTGCAGCTAACAAGAAGCATTAGACTCCCATCCGTCACTGTTCATGAACTCTGAAGACTGTGATACCCCCAGTTGCTCTAAATGGTGAATTTTCTTTCTAGCTGTTGCTGGATGCTGGAGCAAAGGTAGAAGGTTCCTTGGAGCATGGAGAGGAAAATTACTCTGAAACTCCTTTACAGTTGGCAGCAGCTGCTGGTAAGGACTTTCTCCTCCCACTGTAATAAATTCTTCAGTCGGGGTCTGTGGTTTAGGTGAGCAAATACTGGATTTTAAAAGAAGTAAAAATGCATCTCTTGCTTGCAGGAAATTTTGAACTGGTCAGTTTGCTGTTGGAGCGAGGAGCTGACCCCATGATAGGAACAATGTACAGGAATGGCATTTCCATGACTCCACAAGGTGACATGAACTCTTTCAGTCAGGCTGCTGCACATGGACACAGGTAGAGTGGGAACAAGTCTAGTGGCATCCTTCAAGTGCTTATTTTTTGCCTGGGTGTCCGGTTTGAGCAGATGGGTGAAAGTTCTGCATGAACGATTGAACATGCCACCAACTGAGCAGAGACGTAAGGCTTTTTGCTAGCATGTGAATTTAACCAGTTGGTGGTACAAGCTGCTTTTTGATATCTGATTTTAAAAAAAAAAAAGGAGGTGACTCCTCGTGGTGTGTTGCAATGCAGTGGTTGTTAAATGGCAGCTGATGTGACGGCAGAAAGGAATGCCAAAGACATTCCTTCTGAATTTCTTGACGTATTTCTCAGATTTGAGTGAATCGTGTCTGTACTGCTGCAGCCTTAATTTTCGTTGAATAGAGTTTCTGCATCTGTGTTTCCTGTAAAGTCCTGTATGTCTTAATGTTGTATGTATGCTGCAAATTAAAAAAAAAAAAAGTAATGAAATGAGCACCTGGCATGCATGAACTTGCAACGCTCAGGAGTTGACTGCAGTGTAATGGATTAGTATTATGATCTTCACGTTCCTACTTTTCTGATTGTAGCCATCCAGAGGAACATAGATACAGGTTAGAGACAGTACCTACCGTCTGTTTGCTTAGAGACAAGCTGCCAGTCTAACAACATGCTAACGGCATGTCAGGGCAGGTTCGCGCAACGCTGCCCATCTGGAGCCTGCGAGGGATCCCTGGGACAGAGCGGACAGTTTGGTTATCGGAGTCTCACGTTCGCCACTCCGGCCTTGCTGCCAGCTGGCGTGAGTGGAAGCCGTGTGCCTGAGGAGGACCCGGGGCTCTCCTCGGCTTGGCTGCTGGCCGTGCACGTTGAGGGCCACGGCTCTTACGTTTCTACCCGTAGGCCGCTCACGCACACTCCTTCCTCCTTCCCTCTCTGCTGCGGATTTGTTTGGGACACGCCATGCCCCACTGCCACCCCACACCGGGGTCTGAGCAGGGGCAGGGAGGACGTCGGAGTACGAGGGAGGTGGGATGGGGGCCAGCCTGGTTTCTCTTCTCACGACTGCGAAACCGAGAGCGACTCTGTTGAGGTTGATGAGGTTACGCTGGTACGAACCTCAGGGCATCAGGTCTCTGAGTTTGGGCTTTGCTATTTGATGGCCCAGTGATGGATCGGTGGCTTTGCAGAGTAGTCCCAGATGTGCTTGAACCTGCCCTGACTGGCCTCGTTGAATGTCTAGCTGCTCCAGCTTTCCCAGACCGCTTTGAGTGTTAATCGAGTGGTGGTGCTTTCGGTAGCTCCAGGCAGCTCCCTTCTCAAGTGGCCTCCATGGCGAAAGTCCTGAGAGCTCGTCCAGAGGCACCTCGGCCTCCCCTGATTGTGGGAAGAAGTCCTGAGTCACGTTTGGCTCGTGGGTCTCTGTTCCCACGAGATGCCGCTACTCATGCGACATCTGCACGGTTCCTGTCACGACAGCAGCGTCTTGCAGACGCGGCCCAGGCGATGCAGGTGGGCTAGCAGGAGCGGTGCTTGCCTCGGGACTGCTCTCAGCCAGTCCTGCCGTTAGTTGGAGTAATTTCCTGGATAGGTGTCCTAATTTGCCACATCGCAGCAAGTATCCCGGGCACAAAGAAAGCCAAGCCGCTGACTCTGCTCTCCCACCCTCTCTTTCCCCCTCCTTCTCTCTGTCGTGCTGCGATTGACAGGAACGTCTTTCGTAAGCTGCTTGCTCAGCCGGAGAAGGAGAAGAGCGATATTCTGTCACTGGAGGAGATCCTGGCTGAGGGGACGGACTTGCCCGACTCAGCGGCGGCTCCGCTCTGTGCCAGCCGCAACAGCAAGGCCAAGCTGAAAGCCCTGAAGGAGGCCATGTACCACAGCGCCGAGCACGGCTACGTGGATGTGACCATTGACATTCGGAGCATAGGTCAGTCCCGGCACCCTCTCTCCTCTCCCTCCGGGGAGGGACCGCTGTCAGAAACACATCTCTTTTGATGGGCTGTTGCTTAAACCGACCACAGTTGCACCTTCCTCAGCTCTCGTGGAAGCAGAAGGTGACAGGGGATTGGCAGGTTCCTGGCCCATTTCAGCTCCACAGCGTGCCTCGTTCAGGGACCGCTGGCGCTTTTCTGCAGGACAGAGTGGTTTCCACCAGCAGCCATCTTCACTGCTGCGTGGCAGAGTTTAGGAGTCCAAATCTTAACCTGGAAATGCCCCAGGTAAGGCTCTGAGCTGGTGTTCGGCTGTCGTGGGCCACCTCCAACAGCTCCTCTTTTGTACTCTGCTGTAAAGCAGTCCACCGTTAAAAACACCTTTTATTTTCTGAGGTTTGTGAGCCTCTGAGGGCAGGAGCAGGGAATTGGCTTCTTGGTGTGCCAACTCTGCCAATGCAGGGCTTGAACATCATACCAGCCCACTGGGAAGCCGCTTCTGCCCGTGGGGAGGGTGTTTGGGTAGCACGGAGGGGAATCAGTCTGGACCAGGTATTTACCGTCCCCATTGATTTGCATTCAGTGAGAGAGACCCGAGCGCCTGGCACGCCTCTGCCCGCTGCGGTGCTCCAGCCCTGGGGACATGTGGCATGGGTCAAGGTCTGCGGTGGTCTCAGTGGTGGCTTAGCGGGTGGGCTGAGCAGGCGAAGACCTGGCGATGAATGAGAGGAGAGCGACGGGACTGTTCTCCAGGCACTAGGCATTTGCTGAAATGGAAGGAAAAACCTTTTGTAGCCAAACGCCAGGCTTGCGTTTCCTCCCACTCCATTCTGCAAGAGCAGAAACTAGGTCACATCCAGCCTAATGCCTGCAGAGGTACATTAGCTCCATGTGCTTTCTCGCTCAGTGCATGGGAGCAGTTCCCTTTAAGTTCCTGGAGAGTGGTTCTGCCACGACAAACTCCTTGGAAAGGCTGATCTGCTTAACTTGCCCAGCGGTGTTTAGGGAAAACAGTAATGATCAGGAGAGGACGTGGGGTAGCACTTAAAGAAAGTTTTAAGCTGAAGACCACCAGTTTGTATCCAGGTGGGTAGTGACCAAAATCCTGGTTTTTACCATTTAATGGCTCTCCAGGGCCGCATTCAAACAAATGAGCTAGTGTAAATCTAGTTTCCAAAAGGCTTTTGCATCACAGAGCACCACAGCAATTACCACAAATTGGCAGTCTCAGCAGAGAAGCTGAAGGCTAGATGAGCAGAGAGACCACAGTCTTCTCTTAGTATTTGGAGGAAAGCCTCTGTGCATTAGGTCTGGGTTGTCCTGATAACCACCAGCCTTCTCAATCGGGGATAAGTAGGAATTTGATTTCTAGGGTTATTTGGCAGCTTTTGCTTAATATCTTAGCGTAAGTACAGGTAAAAAAGCAGAAGGGCACATCCTTCTCTGAAGCTGGGAATATGAGCTCTGTCCTCTGTCCGTAGGTGTTCCCTGGACACTGCACACGTGGCTGGAGTCCTTGCGCACGTCCTTCCAGCAGCACAGACGACCCCTCATCCAGTGCTTGCTAAAGGAATTCAAGTCCATTCAGGAAGAAGAGTACACAGAGGAGCTCATCACGCAAGGGTTGCCTCTGATGTTTGAGATACTGAAAGCCAGCAAGGTAGGATAAATTACGTGTTTTAAAGAAATCAGCCTTATTCCCATCCCATAAGACACAAAGCTTGTGATACTGTTTTTGCACAGCTGTCCCAAAGCTTGTTTGGACTGTATAGGATTATTATTATTTGTATTATGTACCTCAGGTTTTTTTCCACTGTGGAGGCGTGGGTTAAAAACACACAAGCTAATCACATCTCCTGCTAGAACAGCTTAATACTGATGCTAACAGTAAGCTGGAGAGACAACAGAAGCTGATGCATGGTGGTGAAATTAAAGTCAAAAGGGTCACTGCAGTATGGCAGAGATGTTGATAACCAAACCGACCCAAAGAGTAACTTTACCCAGCTTGTTTTACAGGACCGTACAACAAAGCTAATGTTCGTGTTTGCTTTGGATTTTGTTAACCTCTCACATGACTTTCTTTTCCCTTCATGTGGGATTTGGACTCTTAAACTTGTGGGGAGACTGGTTTCTACAAGCACAGAACAGGATAATTTTTTTAAATCTTCTTTGTGAGTGTTTGTACTTGCAGCCTCCCCAGATTTATTCCTTCAGCTGACATTTTCTTAGCCAGACAAATCAGACTAACAAAACCTTTTGAGGGAGGTACCATTGAGTATGCAAGTATAATAGCAAAGGGGATGATCATGGGGGAGGCAAGGAGAGGAAAATGTCTTACCTAGTGAAGGAAGGATGCTTTATTTTAAAACATGTTATAACCAACAGTCTCTTCTCTACTGGTCCCTCTGACAGTTGGTTGCTCCCAAGGAATGCCCAGTCAACTTTACTGTTACCAGAAAATCATTTTAGTGATGAAAAGCATCAAAAGGATTTGATTGCTATTCTTTTTCTCATGCGACACAATACATGTTGGTGTGGTCTTCTAATTGTTTAACTGGGAAGTAAGTGACATTTCTCACCCAACTCTATGTGTAACAGCAAGGCGCAAATAATTTTTAGCACCTGCAGCAATAGCCTAAATAATGTGAAAAGGGGAGAGGTTCTGGTGCAGGCGCTCAATACTAAAAGGTTCCAGACTTAGAATAGCTAATGAAAGCCTACATGGATTTATTTCTTGTATCCTGCTGCAAAAGAGGGCTTGGACTACAGTCCCGAGCAAATCCTGAACACTTGTTCCAGCAATTGTTCCGATTTTTGTTCCTGCGAGCCTTCCTTTTGGGATTAGTTTGTACTGGGTGGGTATTTATGGAGAATATTTGAGATAGCGTTTAGGAAATCATTCCAAATCCTAGGATTTGTAGATTCCTTGTTCTGAACTCGCTTAGGTTAATGTATGTTCACCCAGTAACTACCAGCAAGGTGCTGTTTGGTTTGAAAGATGATAAAAAACTAATCATATTGAAAACTTAACAGAGATTAGGTTTAGGCCTTGTAATCTAGGATGAGGGATGGCTTTAATTGCTCTTCTCCAGGGTGGCTGAAGCCAAGGCCAGTGATCATTGTTAGTATAAGTTATTTACGTAGGATTATACCTATGGGACATGTTAGACTGGGTCTTCCAGAGTCTATTGTAGGAGACCTGGAAACGAGTAAGACTGCTACCTTCTGCTTTGGGTTCACTTAAAACCTAAAATGTGGAGGGGTGAAAGGACTGTAGCATCACAAAAACCCCTACACAGCAAAGAAGAAATCTGTGCTGATCTTTATTCCTGCCTCTGGGCCTAGGGGAGCTGCCTGTCTTCACTCTTCATGAGCATGCATATTCGCAAATAACACACACATACACTGCTTCATATTCTGAGAAAAATAATGAATCATTCTGGGACACTGAAAGGGTTTACAAATTGTCTGCAAATGGCATGAATTATTGCAGCGGTCTTGTCCAAACGGCCTCTCACAAAGCCCTCCCAGACAGAAATGAGGACAGACTCTATGCAACCCTTTGGAAGGAATCAAAATAAATTCATCTGTAGGAGAATGAGCCAATAAAAGTTCTCCCTGGTCACTCTGTAGAAGGCAGCCGAGGAAAGCTGAGATTCAAAAGATCTTCTGTTCCCCTTCTCTGGAAGGGATGAGGGCTGAGACCGTTCTTTATGTATACCCACAGAATGGAAATCCCCTTTGAGAGGTGCAGAAGGGCCGTAACTGTGGTTCACATCCTTCTCTTTCGACAGCAAATTGTGGAGCTCTGCATTTTGTAGAGCTGTGGGGAGAGGAGCTTGATTTGCCCACACGGACATCCTTTTCCCTGTGGGCTGGGAACTTCGAGAGAGATTACGGCTCTTGCTAAACATCACAGTCTGGCCCAGTACATTTCCTTAATGAGTTTTTCAGGGCAAAAAGTATAAAATAAGCAACTAGGAAGCACAGAGCCACTTAGCGTTTCTTGGCTGATGTAAAACAAGATGTCCCATTTGCTGCATATTGTGATGCTCAGTATAATGTAATTGCATGGCAACTTGCACCTAATAGAAATGGTATTTTGCATTCCTATAAAAAGTTCCAACTATCCCATAGTCTCAGAACAATTTACAAATTTTAATGAGTTGAGACATGGAAGAAGATCTTATCCTCCCTTTACGAACAGGGAAACTGAGGTAATTAAAGAGGCAGATTTTCAGTGCCTTGTAGAGTGACAGTCTCAGCCTCAGAAGCTGTGACAACCTGGATAAGCCAGACTGCAATTTGTAATTTGAGTAATTTGGCCAGAGAGACTCTCCAAAAATCGCATAGAAACATAGGGCAGGTCTCAAAGTAGAAAGCACACCTTCTGCCCCCACCTTCTACTTTGCACTGTCAGACAAAATGTTCTTGCAGGTTCCCAGGCCATGCAGAAAGGCCAGATACTACAAAAATGAAAAGATTAAAGAAAAAGTAACCAATACCCGTACAAGAACACCATCAGATATAAGGAGTCCCTTTTGTCTTACAGATGTTTTTTAAAATGCCTGTTCCTAGAAGGTCCAGATGTGAGGGTTTATGTGGGAGCTCTGCCACCAGCCAGCACTGGTGTCCATCAGGGTGGCACTCCACTCCCGTTTATGTGCTGGGACACTGGACAGTAGAAATAAAAATAAAATTTGCAGAAGTTCTGATGCTGCAACACAGAACGGCAACAAAAATTGGCAAACCAGACAAAACTGCAGAGCTGAAGTCCCTAGTTTTATTGCCCCTCTTCAAGCTGTGAAATAAGCGGGTAAGAACAGCGAATAGATTGCACTTCAGTTGTTTGCTGCTGCACTAAAGCCCTGGAGGAAGACTTCCAAAAGCACAAATGAAGGTTCGATACCCAGCTCCAGGTGTCTTCCAGTGGGACGGAGCGCTTTCATTTCCTTTCATGCCTTTAAATGTCTTTATCAGCTACACCATTGAGAATTGGATGGCGAGTGGAGAAGTGGCAGTATTTCCATGCTGGCGAGGCAGAGCTGTGAGAACATGCAGAGAATCACTCTGCACTTGCCCCCCCCCCCCGCGGTTCCTGCTGTCATGCAGTGTGCTCGGGTCATTACCAAACCAAAGACCAGAGATAAGGTACTCTGGAGAAAGCAGCATCAGTGGAAAGGACACGGAGAGCTCGGTTTAAGGCACTTTCCAAAGAGCAAGCAAAACTCAAACCGGGAAAGCTCTGACACTAAAAACGTCAACGACGTGGTGGTGGATTTGGGCCACCAGATGAGGAGGAAAGGCACTGCCATTTCGGGATGGATTGAATCTCTGTGGCAGACAAGCATGCAAACATAGCCTGCTAGAAGTGGTTTGGACAAGGCTGCGTGAGAAAAGCCGGAGAGACACTTCTGGGAGCAAGTAGCCCTGAGCTAAACTTGAGCTGCTGCGTAGAGCAGAGTTGAGTCCCTCAAAGCTAAGATGACACCAGAGATCTTGTTACAGAAGAAGGATAGGAGGATGCAGCTGAATTTCTGCCTGTTGGAATCTGTGTTGTGCTCTTTGTGGCCTGGGGAAACCCCCAAACTTCTTGCTGGGATCTCTCCTTTGCCTCCAGACGAGCTTGATGTTTGCTTTGCCCGAGCTTGGCTCTGAGCTGGATTGCCCTCCTGCCCCATGTCAGAGGACCATATTTTCCTGAGGAGTGGATATGCTTGAGGGCTGGCCACAGCTCAGAGATTGCCCCCCTCCGCCCCAAATAGCAAGTCTTGAAAGAGCTGCATGGAGGCTGCACCCAGATCTGCAGTCTTGTAGTGCCCGAGGTGGGGCTCACAGGTCAGCTCTTCCATTTTTGCAGGGAGGTTCTCTTGAGGATAACGTGCAGAACGTGCAGGATGCTTCTCTGTCCTCTGTCTATGAAAATCCTGGAGCTGTTTCAGTTTGATCTTGACATTTCCACAACCTGAAAAGAGAGAGACTCAAAACCACAACCTTGGAAGTTAAACACATCTGGCCTTTGGAGGAGGCTGGTTTTAGATTTCCACTCTGGAGCTCAGCGTGAGCTTGAATTGTCATTAAAATCACCCAGCTCCATCCATGCAGACGAGCCAGCACCGTTGCTGGTAGTACGAGGTTATGAGCCAGTTTCATCCACTGCTTTTTCTGCGTACAGCAATTGACATCAGATTGTCCTTGGCCTAGTGTTTTGAGGAAAAATACAATCTTTTAATTCCAAATAATCTCTCTTACAGCTTTCTCCCTTCCCCTCGCAGTATGGACAAGGAGCTGCTATTTGCCATTACTTTGGATCCTTTGTGGGCACACATCACTGAATTGCGTGTTAGTCCACGCGTGCATTGAGCACACGTGCTGCAGCGTTGTCTGAAGCTCTGTCTGACACCGGAGGTGCTTCACACCAGGAAAACTTGGCTTAGGACTACGAGTATTCCTGCTAGTGTATTGTCCAAGACAAAATCAGCTTGAAAAGTCACGGGAGGGGCCCTTCATTGCCATTCCTCTGTTGCGTTCTGCAGCTTTCTCTTCATCCTTCCCATCAGTTTCTGTCAGTGACAAGGTCATTTATTTTAAAATTTAGGCCATTAGCGAGGTGTTGATCGCACTGTGCAGCCAGGCTTGTTGAAAGGTGCAGGAAACTACTTTGCAAAGATGTTTCCTCAGAATTTAAAATTCCTACAGAGTTTCCCAACCTCTACAAATGCACCTATAGGCAGCTGAAGAAACCTGCAGGAGTGCAGAGGCTGTTTTGGAAGGCTGAGCTTTTTGAGTAACAGCCATCAGTCTGGTGAGTTATTGAGAACAAATAACAATTCAAAACAATAACCAGTTTTTAAAATTCTAAAAGGATGAAGGCATGTGGGTATCTTGAGAAACCTAGCCTATATAGTTTAAAAGCTAAAGCACTCTTTCAGCAGTAACTCAGCAACTTGGAATCCAAAATCTCTTAGAAAGTAAAGTCTGGAGTTGTTTTTTTAATACATCTTTTCAGAAATAGCAGCATGTAGCCTCTGTCACAGATGCAGTAACTACTGACAAAAAAATTTCACATCTCCAACAAAGAGAAAGCAGCAGGAAAGGCTGGAACGCCTGCCTGCTCTGTTGCAGCAAAATGTTCAGAAGCTGAAGCTTGAGGTAGGCATCCTGTTTCTTTATTGCTGTGGTCTTTCTGGATTTAATTCCTCTAAAACAAATGTCGGGAGAGGTTCCTCAGAGAATGTCAACAGACTCAGCTCATGTGTCTGTTCTACAAAGTCCAGGCATGGTGGTCGGCAAACATCAGCTTTCCCCCAAGGTCTGCACGTGACCTAGAAAGTGGCACTGCTAGAAAATTCCCCTTTTTGTCCCTTGCTTCATGATGGGCTGAAATGAATATTTAAGATGAGCTTGAGTGAAACCGTGTTTTGCTGTATGAAACCAGACTACCCTGTTCTGCAGGAAGGGCTTAGGGGAGAGGGGAGAGGTGAACCCTCTGCAGCGCTCGGCTCCTAGAGGAAAGCCCTCCCTTGGGAGAGTGCTGTGCGTGTTTCTCTTGCCTGGAGACAGATCAGGAAAGACCCCTCTTTGCTGGGTGAGATTTTACTTCCTTGTTAAACTGCTTTTCAACAGAAAATTGAGGTTTTAATATAATGACAGGTTTCATTAGAATATTTGTTCTTCACATAATATTTTGCCTTTCTTGAAAAAATTAACACCTGAAAATGGAATATTTTGGCTGATGACTGAAATACTTTAAGTGAAGAAAAATGTGGACTTTCTGCAGAGGAGACAGACACACCAAAACCTGCACTAAAAATAACACTGAAGACCTCCAGGATGCTAAAGTGCCCACTTACAGGTTCCGTGAGTGGTTAGTGCCCTTCTGTGTGTCAACTAGTGCCCAGCCTGCGCTTGGTGATTGATCTTTTGGCTGGGACTTTGAGTGATTTCATAAGGCGGTTTTCACTGTTCTCAAGTAATTGCAGCAATCTGTAACGTTGCCCGTTGTCATTTGTAGTAATTCTGTGTCTGAACAGTTCAGAGTAACCAGGACGCAAGTTATCCACACATGTACGTCGTGCATTCTCCATGTGAGATGGGAACGCCAGGTACCGAGCAGCATGTTAATAACAGACTGTTAACTCTGTCTCGTGTTTTCGTAACGCAGATTCAGCTTTGTACTAACACAGGTTTGATTTTTTTTCTACCCTCTGTCTGCCTTCTAAAATGTTTCCCTGCCAGAGGCAGGAGCCGTTTCTTCATTTACAATAAATAAATGCCATGGATGTGACACCTGCCCTTTTCTGGGCTCTCACCCAGGGATTAGACTGTGCCTGGGGATCCGAGCTTTTTACATACAATGCACAGCTGTGATATAAAGAGCCTTTTGAAACGGAGGCTTGGCAGCTTTCCCAGAAGCTAACTGAAGGGTCCATTTGTGCCTTACCTGTGATTAATTCTTTTCCGTTTGTATTTGCAGTGGAAGGACTTGAGCCCGGCACTAACAAAACCCATTTTGTTACGCAGTTCACTGCCTCTAACTGTATCTCCAACCTCTGGGGCTTCCCTACCTTTGCAGCTGTTGACTAATATTAATTATGTGTATGCGGTTTAATCATCTAGGAGTGACCCTTTAAAGTGGCATTTAATCAGTTTTGAGGCAGCTGGCAAAAGTGAATTATGCTAGAAGACCGTAGTGGAAACACCTAGGCAAGGATGGAAAAGGTTCAGAGAGAGGGCGAAGAAAGTCTCGTAGAGTTTGGGTGCTCAGGGCTGGGGCTCTGCAAAAAGCCCCCTATCTTGCTTCGCTCTTTATCGGCTCTTTCTCGGAAGAAGGGAGCATAAACAGAGAAATAATTCAAGGGCATCCCAGTGTGTCGTGGAAGGAAGTTCATGGATGAGTCCTCAATGGGCTTGGGGTATCCTGAGACTCCACCACTGCTGGAACAGCTGTCGGGGACCACATGTGAAATGGGTGACTGGAAGCGGCACTTCTGCTGCTCTGCGTTTAGCAGAAAGCGGGATCGTTCCGGCATCCTCAGGACCAGAGAGAGAAAAGATACCTTTGCCAGCACCCCTGTTCCCTGAGCAGCATGATTTCTCTGCTTGGGGGGGGAGAGATGTGTATTGACGGGCAGACACTGAGCCCAAAAGAGTAAGTGTGATTTTTCTGCTTAACATAGTGAGCTTTTGGCTTTGGAGCTTTGTGGTAGAGGAATTTGAGGGCCTGGCACACTTAGGTTAAACTGGCATTAATGGGGCTGAGCTGGTGAGAGTGACATCAATAGAGGGAAACCCCAAAGTAGTGCTTGGGATTTGAGAGGCAAAGAAAAGCAGCCTAACTTGTTACCACTGTAGAGGGCAGCCACGGGGAGGTGGTGGGATATCTATAGGCCAGTGAGGAGAACTAAGGAGTGGGTTTTGAGCAGTGCAGAGATGTGGTGCGGGAATGGGGGAGCCTATGAAGAAGAGGCAGCTGAAGCAGAGTGTGGTCAGAGAAGAGCAGCAAAGCTTTAGCCTAACTGCTGAATCTAACCTGAGTTTTCCCTTTGAGAGTTTGGAGCATAGCCACCAAGATGGCTATGTATGGATGTATCTTCCACAGGTACTGGAGAAAACTGGCTGTGTATTTCCCAGCTATGCCCAGTACCTTGTAGGACCACGTCCCAGAATGGCTAGACTGGGTTGAACTGGGTAAGATGGAATGGAGCAAGCTCTCCCAGGGTATGTGCTGAAGTCTGGAGGAGCCTTTCCTGAGTCCTGCCACAGACGGTCATCAGACTGACATTCAGGAAAAAATAATCCTGCACTCTCCACCCAGGTCTTCACCTCTTTTCAGATCAATTGGCTAGTCACCTCTGCTCCAGCAACTTGAAAACCTTCAGCTTTGCTTCAAAAGAATTTATTAATTCCCCTCACAGCTCAAGTGCATTCACCAGGAGTGGGGAATTCCTTTAGATCTCTGCTGAAGAATGCTTTTAAGTCAGGAGACCGCTTGTATCTACAAAGCAAAGTTGCTTGCTCACCAACCAACTCTGCTGGAAGCACCGTCTCCCTCAGAAGATTCACTGTTGTTCCCTGTTCCCTCTTGCCTATCTGTAAACTACCCCATAGCTAGGTAAATATTTTTATTATATCCTATGCCAAGCTTTCTTCCCCCTCCCACAGTAGAAGATGCGCATCAGCTCCCTTTGACTGCGAATGAACGCCCATGTCTGAAAGGAAGCTGGCCTCGCTCCAGGTCTCAGCCTCGCACATCCTGGCACAATGTTTTTCAACATCAAACTATAGCGAGAAAACAAACTTCGGTTGCTCCTCAAGTGTTGGTATCGTCGCCCACAACTGCTGCAGCGAGTTCTTACAGCTGTTATTTCACAGTCAGCTGTGATACTGATAGGGTGATAGGATAAATGGGGAAGAATTATCCAGCTCGGTGCTTAAATGGGATGGATGTAACCAGGGCAGCTTCTGAGCTTCCCAGCGTGGGCACTGTGCGAAGGGGAAGGTTGGATAGGCTGGACACGTCCTCCTGTCTGCTGGAGCAACGCTGGTGCCCCAGGTCGTGGACTCTTGCAGTTGTTCCCAGTTACTTCACAGGCAGCCCAGCTCAGCCTGCTCCAAGAGTAGGATTCGGCTTTAAAAAGTCAATTTTTTCCCCAGCCACCCAGTCGCAGGCAAAGCATCCCTTTTCTCTCTCCTCTTTGCTGCCTCTTTCTGCCTGGTTTCTTGGTAAAAGCCAGCAGAGGCTCTGCGGGGAGCAGATCCAGGGCGACAGCCGTGTAAGCTTGGCTGTGCGTGGGGTGGGGAGGGAAGCAAGCTTGCTCTGCTGTACTAGCTCACTGCTCCCCTCCCAGTGTCTCGGGGAGAAAACTTGCTGCTCTTTGTTAGCAATGACTCTAAATGAGCACATGCTTCACCTTTCTAGCCAAGCACATTTTTTGGCCTTTCGGTGGCCTGTGTTCTAAGTATTTAATGTTATCGACAGAAGCCAAAGGTCTCCAACCTCCTCTCTGCCAAATGAGATCAGTGTCCTGCACTGGAGGTCTGAAGCTCCGCAATGCATCGAGCCACTGTCTGTCTGATGGCCCCGCTTTCTTTGATGTGCCGATCCTAAGGTCTCTTTTCTCTTTGTCCCGTCTCTGTTCTGTGTCTCAGGGTTTTTAAGCATCTCTCATGAGAATGTATCACGTCTTGAGCTAATTAGAGCTTAGTTTACACCAGGTTTTTCACAGGCTCGTGGGCAGTCAGTGGCAAGGTGGCTTTATAATGGGCTTGTGTCTGCACACCACAGGGTTCGTGCCCCGTTGGTGACCCAGGGAGCTGGCAGCATCTCGCGTGTGTAGGCAGGCTCCCATGGGGTTGTCCGCATTCCCGACCCGTTCATCCCGTTGTTGGAGTTAGGAGCAAGGATCATCCTCTCCCACCTGCGTGACTGGGTTTGGCCCGTTCTTCCCCAGTCTCGGTGCACCTGGACGTCCTGGTGCTGTGGCTCGGACTGGTGAGCGAGACCCCCAGCTCCTAATGAGGCACTGGGAGATCAATACCCAGATCTTCCATCAGCGCATTCCCACAGCCAGCCCAGAAGGAGGAGATGCATCATCTTTATTGATGTATATGTGTGTTTTTAAAAAGCTATTGCCTGGCACAGCTGTAGCTGGGACTGCTGAGTTCGTGGACCCACTAAAACCTCAGCGGCACAGACAGGACCTGTGCAGCCCAGCAGATTCGAGAGGGAGCTGCCAGCAGCTGTCCTCTTCAGTGCAGTTACTCTGCTTTTATTCACTGCGGGTAAAGGTGAGCGTTGCTCTTCCAATTATGCCTCTCCTCTCCAGAAGCTTCCCTCTGCTCTGAACCATGGAATTATCCCCATCCTCTGTTGTATTTACTGACTTCTTAGCATCTGCCGGATCCAACTGGGAGCTGCCCTGCTGGTAATCAGCATCCCCCCGGACGCACTCCTCCCTGGCTGACTCAGTCGGCCGCCGTGCTTCGGCACAGCCCTTCCGAGCAGAGAAGCAATTGCTCTTTCTGCCCTGTCTGTCTAGAGCTCTCCCCCCAAGCCCTCCTGGCAGCTGAGTCACTTCCTTCTTTAAATCTGGCCTTAAATCTTCCTTTTCTCTTTGCTCTGTGATTCACTCCCTTTGTGAAGTGCTTCGCAGAGCTCCGGCTGGAAGATGTTGAACAGAGAGACGCTGCCGGTGCGAGACGTCCTCCTTGTCTCAGAGCCACAGCGGTGAGCCCCTCTCCAAGGGCTGGTCCCTGCCTTGTGCTAAATGGTGTCGCTTAGTATCAGTATTTCTCTTATCTTAGCGTTTCTTTCAGCGCTACATCTGACATAGTACTAGGAGCCAACTCCTGCCTGTGGGCGAGCGCGTGTAATTTCCTTTGACATCGGCGTGTGCCTGTGAGGGCACAGCTCTACCCTTTCCCACCCCATTTGATTAGATTCAGTAAGGGAGTCATTACAGGATCTCTGCCACTCCCCCTCATCCCTTGTGGGATTTAAGGAGCACTGCTGTTAGGACTGAGCTGAAATATGCTCGGAGAAAGGAAAGCTTCAATTTCTGCTCTATAAGCCTGGAGATATTTCTAGTATAACAACTACACTCCTCAAATTTTTATATTAAGATTTTATTTTTTTTTTGTCCCTCACCTGCTTATTTCCTTGGCCTTGGACCCTCTTATATTTAAGTGCCTTGCCTTTTCACAGTTTCCTGGTGTGGAAAAGGGTCGCAAACCAACAGGGTAGTTAAAAGATGTCATCATGAATTAGCCATGTGGCAGGGTTGAACTTGGCTAGACCTGCTCCAGTTATCAGCAAAGCACGGGATAAAATTTGCCAAAGCTTTTAAATCCTGCTTTCAGCTGTGACTTAGGTAGTTAAGCACTAAATCCATTTCACTACCCTTTCAGCTTAGGCGTACGAATACTCAAGTTGCTGAGGCGCTTAGGGAAGTGTCCTGCGGGTGCCTTGCCCCCAGGGTCTGGGCAGAAATGGGTAAGGCCAGGGACCAGACCTGGTTCTGTGAAGGTCTGGTGGCTTCCACAGGACAGTGGTGCCCAGGCCAGTGCCAGTGGCGTAAAAGCACGTTAATGAAACATTTGGGATTGAATGGGGAGATTCAGTGGCAGACTGTGACGCTTCAGTCACTCTGTAAGGGAGGGTCTGTTTGTGAGACTGTTGAATGCAGGCTGCGCAGCTATATCTGTTTGTAGCTCTGGTTTTCTAAAACGTGACCGACGACTGTTTTCTAAACAGCGACAAAAAGTCATTTTCCAGTACAGTAAGTCTGCAAATGAAATGAAATTGTTATTGTAAAGGAGCTTTGTTTCCGTGGAGGGGATAGGGGCTACGGAGTTTGTTAGGAAAAGAAGACCTCTGGTCCAAGGAGAGGACTTTTCATTTTAACTAATTCCTGCAGGAGACATACCAATCAAGGAAATGAGAATTGCAGTTTCTAGCAAATAGTGATAATCCTAAGCTCTGATTTTTAATAAAGCTTCAGCAATCACATTCTTCAGCTTCAAAACAGGCAACTCTTGAGAACAACATAACATCTCTGTTGCATACTGATCTCACCTTGCATACTAAGCTACATTGCATATATTTGTTTTCTTTTGCTTAGAACGAAGTGATCAGCCAGCAGCTCTCTGTCATTTTCACTCATTGCTATGGACCCTACCCTATTCCAAAGCTCGTTGAAATTAAGCGCAAGCAGACCTCTCGCCTAGGTAAGTGTGACTTGAAGATACTCGTTGGTTCTCCAAGGAGAGTTGTGGAAAGTCTGCATCGTTGGCCGGGTGCTTGGGGGGCACAAGGCAGAGAAAAACCTGAATTTGAAAGGGGGAACTAGAAAAAGGAAGGGCCCCAAACTTAGCCTGACCTGAAACACCTGCTGAAATCGGGAGGGTCATCAGGTGCGTTAGAGTGGGACTGTAAATCTGCAAAGATTTGTCTGTGTTGCTAATTAGGCTGGGATCCGAGCCTGGGGCCCAGAGCCAAATGTCTGTCCGCATCTCAAACCGCCGAGGCCGGCTGCGGGCGATGCTGCGGCGGCACAGCCCTCCCAGCCCTACTGACAGAGCCCGGGTTGCTTTAATGCGACCAAGAGAAGACCCAAGCAATTTTCCAGGACCCTCTTCCCCTTTGGCACGAAGACTTCCCCGCACAGGGAGGGGGACGTGATAGGGTATAAATGAGCGTAGGGCCCTCCAGCATCCGTTCAGCTGCAGTTTGCTTTGGGTAGCAGAGCTGGGAGGCTGTGCCAGCTCCGCACGGTGGGGATGGCTGGCTGTCATCTCAGCAAAGGTCGTCACGGACTTCAAAGCTTTGAATTCCCTTTGTCTGAACTCCACGTGGCTGTCTGGGGGGCTTCTGTCTCAGGCTGTCCAAAATAGCTTCATGGGCTTTACTCATTAAAAACAATATCCTTTTACGCTATTGTCGTCTTTTGTCAAAACAGGAAAATATTCTGTACGTTTATGACCTCTTCCAAACTGAAGTTATTGGCTTTTTTTTTTCTTCTTTTTGTGATTCTAGATCCCCATTTTCTTAACAACAAAGAGATGTCAGATGTTACATTTCTGGTGGAAGGAAGACCATTTTATGCACACAGAGTGTTGCTATTTACTGCATCCCCAAGGTAAAATATAGAGACATTTCTGGGTTTTAACAAAAATAGAATTTGATGTTGTGGTTTTGCTTTTTTCCTTTTTTTGTTTGCTGCTGTTAAGATTCTTCGAGGGCTAGTGGCCCAATCTCCAAGTTTTTCCTAAGCAGAACATCTCAACGACTTGATTCTAGTTGATCTGCGGGATGTTTAACAAGTGCTCCCATCACTAGATTCCTACCCAGTAAATGATCCATGCTTCTGGCCACGCATCTGACTTCATTCCACTGAGGCACATTTGCATGGAGCTCATTGCTGCATCCAGCTCTTAACCGTAGAGGAGTCTTAATATTTTGATTCTTAATAATCATTTATCCTGTGAGTGGCTAAATCCTGCCTTGTATTGTTGTAGGCAGTCTCCAGGAAAAACAAGCTACTATGACACAGTTCATTGCCAGCTTTTGACATTTTTTAAATAAAATAAAATATCTACGAAACATATCATACTGTATCTAAAGGCAGTATTTATAGTCTGTTCCCTGTGCTCAGAAGGCTGGACGTGGGTTTTCCAGCTCAACCCAACCTTAAAGTTGCTCACAAACTTTATTTGTATGCAGCTTTATAATTAAAGGTGTGCTTTTAAATAAACCTAGCTGGCCCTCCATAAGGGCTTATTTCAAGACGCGGCAAGGACAAGCCACTGAGTTTGGGTAGTTTGAGCAATGTGGGAATTGGTGCTAGATGTGCTGCCAACCCAGAGCACAGAGCAAAGAGATTTGCCTAAAGCAACTGCAGTAACTGACCCTGCCTTCAATTAAGAAATGGGTATTTTGGTTTAGAGCGTGTTGGTAGAGGTACAGGCACATTCCAAACTCCAACTTTAAACCTACTAAATTGTGTTCATAATAGAGTTTGACACTAGTAAAAGCAAATCAATTGTTATCCGTATTTTAATTAACAAGATGCAGTCGTGATATGGAAAAGGTTACCATCCAGCAAATGCTGGTCTTGATAGATAAGCCAAGCTTTTCACTACCGCTAGAAGGTCAGATGAATTATCAAAAAGAGGAAGTACAAGGGCAGATGTTTCTGGCAGCGGATTCCCCATTTTCACCTTCTGATCAAATGGGAATACCTGGTTTTGAGAAACAGATTCCTACATATGCATATGCCTCACATAAATCTGCAATTATTAACTTAAAATGTTGGGGTTTTTTCTGAAACTTGTGTCTGAATTTCAGGTTTTGATAATCAGAGAACAGCAACCTATCCAGTTTTCTGTTCTGCCTCTTTTTACGCAATTTTATTGAGCCTGCATAGAAGCATTAAAAGTCTTAGTGTAGTTGTTTTAATATTTTGTTCCAAAACATTTTTTTAAGCAGCACAATGGACATAGGCCAAAATTTATCTCCTTCAAAAAAGGTGTGCAGTTTTTAAATGTTGCAAGTCTTCCTAAAAGATCATGTTGCCTCTAAGAAAAAAAAAAAAGAAAAAAAATTTTGTTTCTGTAATATGCATCATTACAGTATCTGAATTTCCTATGTACATTTTATTCTGTTGTGATATTAGATGTATTTTTCCAAAACTTCAAATTGAAATCTCCTAAAAGAGAGGGTTCTTCCTTTCAGTTTGAACTTTATTTTATGTCAGTGTCTAAACCTTGATGCTTTTCGGTGACAAATCCATTCATTTCAGTGTACTGTTTTTGCAAGAGTTGATGCTGTCCTTCTACTTTGCTGTACTTTTTCACAGAGATAATTGGGCTGGTATTTCAATCTCGCTCCTTTTTATTTAGGTTTAAAGCATTGCTGTCTAGCAAGCCCTCATCTGATAGTACTTGTATTGAGATCAACTATGTGAAGTACCCCATCTTTCAGGTAAAGTCAGTTCTCACATTGAATTTGAATGGAACATATAATAGGAACATCGTACATGCCCTGTCCAAATTAGTACGTATGTATTTGATAAACATGTAGCTCAGAGTAGTGGTTTCATGAGCACAGGCCTCACCTCTGT
Source organism: Buteo buteo (assembly GCF_964188355.1). Lineage (NCBI taxonomy): Eukaryota > Metazoa > Chordata > Aves > Accipitriformes > Accipitridae > Buteo > Buteo buteo. The sequence goes on along the minus strand of NC_134189.1, from coordinate 4,901,771 downwards.
TCATACACTAAGCTGCAGAGTGCTATTGATTGCAAATGTCGTGCCCGACCAGATACAATAGCATGCATTTCACTTACATGGGCTATGCAGACAAAGCAGTGCATGTCAAAGTAAAGCGCTTGAGTCTTTCTTCTCTTGTTGGCTCTTTCTGTATTTAATGGACAGGCTTGGAAGAGATGCAGTTCATTCCCTTCCTTAGCAGTATTGTTCCATCAATTTTTTGCTGTGAAAATACAGAGCTTGCTTTCTGTATTTGTAGCGTATACGTGTATATGCTTCCTTTTATTTGAGTCAGAGCTCAGACAGTTCCATGTATTGACTCTTACCGCTGCAGATAATTCCCAGCTGCCTACAATAACTTCAGGCTTGCTGGAAGCCGACTGCAGAGGGATCTTAGCTGGCTCGTATTACAGTGCAAAGCCTCCGCCACTCTTTCTCATCATCCATGCGTGCCCGCACACAGCTGGGTGAAGGTGGGGGTGCCATTGCCAGGGAAGGAATAAGGGAACCACCATTGCATATGCTATATTTTCCTGCATCGATAACGTACTGAACGTACTGGGAAATACATTGAAAATTCCGAATGAATTAATCGGCTTCCTGCAAAGTGTTTGGAGCTCACCAGAAAGTCTGGACAATGGGGCTGGTGAGGGTTGAGACATTAGACCACCTGTGAGAAGGAACTGTGCAGAGAGAGAGAGTAACCAAATATATCCTGAAATCAGGAGGTTTGGGCCAGTTTTGTCTACAAATCCTTGGTGGTGTTGGAGAACCTCGGGTATTGCCTGCGGTCTTTACATCACCCCCTGTTCCCTGATGTCTTGGATTGCTTTTTATAAACACTCCCTTTGTTTTATTACAGCTGGTTATGCAGTATCTTTATTATGGAGGTGCAGAGTCACTCCTGATTAAAAATAATGAAATTATGGAGGTAAGAGACATTTATTTTAATTGCAGTGGGAGCAATGCTAAGTGATCTGTGTACTGTTCACCCAAGGGCACGTGGCCATTGGGCAAGGCGTGAGCACTCCTGTAAGAGCCAGCAGTGCCTCACCCGGAGTGCCCAGGCTATCCGCAGTCCTGCGGGAGACACTCAGTCTCCTTCTCTGCTGGTCGCCCTTTATGGTAACTTTTCCCACTATGAAGTTGACTGTCAGAGAAGAAAGAGTAGAAAAATTATGGTCGTCAGGCAAACAAAGTATCTGAAATAAAAATATCTAGTTAGATGCTTTGAGAGGCTCTTTCAAGGAAACGCAAAGCTGGTGTTACCAAAATCTGGAAGGAACTCCCAGCAGCGTAGTGTACCATCCTCTCTCTCTCAGCCTGGTAAGTGAGGTGCTCTGCTCCAGCTGGGCCAGTCAGCTGCTCTCTGCCACACTCTTAATTTGGTTTTATTAGCTCAGGCTTACATGTCCAGAGCTATTTCAGCAGCATAAAAGCATCCAGTTTGGTTCCTCACTCGGGAGAATTCTTGGGTGTGTACCTGGCTTTAACCATGGGAGAAATCCCACCGGAGTCACAGTTCAGTTCAATTTCAAGCATGTGACTGTCAAATTTTCTGAATAAAACCGTAAGCTGCTCCCCGAGATACAGAGACTCCTTTGCCCCTTTCTCACCACATGTAAAACATCCAGTGCCGTTGTGCCCATCTGCGAAAGCCAAACCAAGCCAACTGGAGCTGACTGAGCCTTCAGCGTAGCCACACATCCATAACCTGTATGGATGTTAAGTCATCCTCTTCCCAATACTGTGTGCTGTCGTTGCCAGCTATGATCAGCCTAACGACTCCAACTATATAGAAGTAAGAGATATTTGAGCAAATTCTCAATTCAGGGAGTCATTCAGGGAGTTTTGCTGTTGACAATCACCAAATTATGGCAGCCAAAAAGAATATGGGACAGTAAATACTAAAATCAGAGCTACTTAAACAGCTGGTAATCATCAGCGTACAGATTATATAGTCTGCCACTGTGATGTTTTATTGTTGCCTACATTAGTTAGTCTGTCCCTATGACAATACTGCCTGGGGCATCCATGCAAGGCTTGGCTTTTACCAAAATACTGCTAAGCAGAAATTGGGAGAGACGACTCTTTGGGGTACGAGTGGCCAGGGTGAAACAATTCTGATGGGTACAGGGACATCTGCAGCCACCCTGCTGGCAGCCAGAGGATGGAACTGGTCAGGACTGAAATCATCCCTCTCCAACACAGGCAGTGGATTTTTAACTAAGCATACCCGCACTGACTTTGTGAGCTTTATAGGAAAAGGTCACTGATTCTCTATTTCACTCATAGTTTTGAAAGAAGCTCCAGAATTTCTAACCCTTTCTGAAATAAGGACTCTTAGACTAGGCAGTGCAACGGCTTTATAGAGATGTGTGTGTTATCACCTAGGCTGTTAAAAAGCTTGTGCTGCAGTTCAGCTGGCTGCTTGCTCTACTTTTGTGACATCTCAAAACTTCTGTGCCTCAAGAATGTATGACTGATTGATTGATCTGTTGATAACAGATCTGGCCACGGTTCCTCACAGTTTAAAGTAATTACAAACCAGCACATGACTGCTTGAGCCACAGAGGCAGCTGGAATAGGATTTGGCTTTATCTTTCAAAACTGCATTTAGCAACTTGCCTTATTACAAATATGATAACAAGAAGCACCAGAAATACTCCACAGAAATCTTTGCTGCAATTCATAATTGGGGCCAGCTGGCTGCTATCACATCAGCACTGCAGATTTCCAGCACTTGGATTTATTTATGGGATTAAAGCAGAGCTTGAGCGGACTGCATAGGAGAAGTCAGAATAATGTCATGGAAGTTTCAGGGTTTTGTTCCCCAACGCTCTTACCTAGCAGCGTGAGAACCCTTTTGAGATTCACAGGATAGCTTTTTGTCATGCAGTCCTAGATGATAAGGGTCATATAAATGAACACCTTGGCTAAAAGACCTGGCTGGGTTAGGGCAAGGTGTCAAGCAATGGAGAACTCCCACCTGGCTTCCCAAGCCAGAGCAGAGAGCCAGAGACAATGACGTACCATGGAAAGACAGGAAGTGAAATCCCTTTTCCCTGCTCTAAAAGAACAGAAAGGGAGCAATAGGTAAAACCTTAGCACTACTGAAATCAGTTGGAGAACTCAAAATTTAAGCCATTTTCACCCCCCAGACTTCAGGTGATGCCCACAGTGTGCAGTGGCAGTGCAGGTAGCATATCCATGGGGTGGATACAGCACCGATGAGGGAGGTCAGCCAGAGTCCTGATGGCAGGAGAGCTGCGGTAGTGCAACGATACAGGCACATGACACTAACATGAGTGTTAATTAGGTAGTGCCTTACACCAAGCCGGTTCCCACGTTTGCATTCTATCCTGCTGTGTACCCACTCCTTGGGGTCGTGGAGCCAGAGAGTGTTCCAGTGCCTGTGGCCTAGACATGAGCTTGCCGCTGCTCGCGAGCTAGAGCAAGGAGCATATGGAGACCTGACTCCATTTCCTTGAGCCTGCTGAGGTGACAGATTTGACGTTTATTGCCCCTCTAGATTTTTAAGACTGCCCAGCGTGGTTATCATCATCTGGTTTGAATTCCTCTGTACTCTTGGTCCCGGCACTTCTGCTGACATCCCCACATCCAGCCCAGGTGCTCTGTTTTCAGCCAGAGCTTGTGAAACAGTTGAACCCAAACACTTTTTCCCTGGAATGTAATTGCAGATCCCTCCTTGCAGAGTCATGTTTGCAAAGTGACCAAAGACTCTCCAAGCTGCCGTTTCCTTTTTCTCTCTCCCCCCACCCCAAAGTCATGGACCTGAACAACCTGTGGTGGTCTCTCCATATACAGCTTCCCATGGTGTGATCTAGAGGGGACTGCAAAGGGTTGAAGCAACCAAGCGACCTTCTCATTCTGACTGTTTGTCAGTACTTTCATGAAAACTGAAGCAGGGGCAGAGAAAAAAAATATAATGAAAGAGTAAAGAAGCAAGCTCTGATTCTGTACGCTCAGGAGTTTTGACTATTTTCTTCCTTGCTTTTTTTTTTTTTTTTTAGCTTCTCTCTGCTGCTAAATTTTTCCAGCTTGAAGCTTTACAACGACACTGTGAGATCATTTGTGCAAAAAGCATTAATACAGAAAACTGCGTGGATATTTATAATCATGCGAAGGTAAAAATAACCACATATGCTTTTATGTTACGTGTCTGTTGTCATACTCATAGGTCAGTTTTATGATAAATAGTGATAGTTTGTTATTTTTGTAAGATTTGTCATTTACTGGGACTGAGTGGCTAGTAGGTACCTAGCATAGTGACAGTCCTAAACCGTGTAGTGTAAGAGCAGCCGTGGCAACTGCTCACCCCCTTCTCCAAGTGCTTCAAACTCAATTTGCGTGTACCACCATGTGGCAGACCTATCCCTTATCATGGCAACCCAAACTGCTGAGTTATTCAACAGGAATCACCTAACTGAATAAGACACCTCTCTTTCACCTTCCAAGCTGCATTTTCCCATTACAATTCCCTGTTTTCTCCTGCCTGAAGCCCACTGGGGTGATATACTCAATGCTGGTGACAGCTTGTCAATATATAAAAATGCCACATTGTCAAAGTGCAATGTCTCCGAGCCGTGCAAGGATGGTAATGAGAATTTTATGTCTTGGAGAGGAGAGATTCACAGCTTCTTATTGGAATCAAATTACTTACTTAGCTTGTGAGGGGGCCTAAGTCATTAGGTATAAAAGCATGGCATTTTTTGACCTAGAAAACCTATTTTCGCTCATTGATGGAGGTGGTTGCCACATTGATTAGTTTCAGTTTTTCTCCTCCTCTCGTGTGCTTAGTAGTTAGACTTTCAGTTGGAAGATGGAGATGACACACAAATAGTTGCAATGACATATTTTTAAAGCATTCCTTAGATAATTTTTTTTTCTGTAACTTACATGGTCTATACAAAAGATAAAACGGTGCAGCATGACACAGAGGTTTGATTGAACAGAGTAATGCTGCAGATTGCTCCAAACCCCTGCAGATCTGACCTCCATTCCCATCATCAGGTATTTCCTACAGAGAGTAGTAATGTTAGGTCTTGATGTACAGATACTGTGCAATCAGTGTTTGAAATAGCATAAAGTTCCACCTATAAAATGAATAAGAAATGAGGTATATCTGCAGTTCCATTTATTGTAATAGGAAAAAAAAACAGCAGTGCAGGAATCTTTTGAAAAATATTTCATTTATCTCCTAGCTTATGTGGGAACTTCTCAATTTGTATTACTGTTACTAAAAGTAAAACGAATAATTTTGTTTTAAAATCACATGTTTTCTTTGAATTGTGAAACGTGGCTTGTTATTTACATCCTGATTGAAGAAAATTCTTACATGGAGCTTTAGACCTGTCTGAGGGACTTGTACGCTGCTGATACTGGGACTGAACAAACCCAGTGACTAAATCCAGCTCCTTGTTTGCCTGTAAGGGCCCCAGCCTGCAAGTTTTTTGCCTGCATCTCCCAGTGGAGGCAGTGGAAATGGTATACTTGAGAGGCTTTTACGGCCAGGGTTGTGTTTGCACCGACACGGGTAGTGCATTGCAGAGATAGCCAAGCTAGCTGTGAATGAAATCTTAACTTCTGGAATTAGTTAAGCCACATCACCCTAGAGCTCTGTCTGCGTGGGCTAATTTACCCCGCTTCCAGTAAATTACCAGGGCTAAGCTTCATACTGCTACAGCTAGAAGGTTTCCAGGACCTGAACTCACACATTTAAAGCTAGTTCAGATACCTCTCTATTACGCTGTCTGCAGAGCAGAGAAGACGCTTCATCTTTTTGCTCCCAGTCTGTGTGATGTGCAGGTGATTAATCTGAGCACAGATCGTTCTGCCCCGAGTGCTCCTGTCACACAGTAGCTTCATTTGTTTGTTATGTGAATACGAGATAATGCTATGTGGCGGAAGAGGCCAGATGGTCCTGATGAGCCAGGGGAGCTCACAAGCGGTTCAAGCGCAGCTTGCCAGCCAACTGTCTGCTTTGCCATGTTGCTCTTTGAAGTGTGGAAAAAGCTTGTGTTAGACCGCTGTGAGGATGGGAATAAAGTGAGCAGGTACCGAAGCCAGGAACCACCACATCAGCCAGGAACAGGTTTTGATTACCTTGCTCCCACTGCAGGTACCATTTCTAGTCCTTGCTATTTTGCAAGCTCAGCTGTACCTGCAGGAATTCAGGCGATGCTGAGACCTGCCTTTCCAAATGGAGAAGTGCGAGCAGGTTGGCCCAGAGACACATGGAGCACGGTCTTTGTCATCGTGATGGAGAGAAAGATATGATCTGGTGGAAGCATAGCATGAAGTGAGAATAGTTTTGGAAAGCTGTGGTGGAGGCCTAGATTGTAGAACGGTGTTTAGCAGGGTGGTGAGCTGTGTAAAAGGAGCTGTAGGAACAAGAGATTGAGACCCTGGGTTAAAGAGGTGAAGTGGTGGTAGGAAGGTGAGACAATGTGGCTTTGGTCATATTTGCTCACACATTGCAGTATCCCTGCCTATTACCCTGACACAGTGTCCAACTTAAGGGAGATACTGACCTCCCCAAACCACATGCTCCACAAATCTCCATTTCTCCTCAAAGCATGAAACTTTGCATGACAGGTTTCTGCAGTCATATGTCCCATCCTTGCTAAGGATGGCATTCGTGAAACTTGGTCTGTAGTATGTTTTCCCAAACCTGTAGTTTTAGGGTGTAACTTCGAGCATGAAATCATGGGTCTGCTGAACTCTGTGGCAAAAATCCCACCAATTTCCAAGGAAGCAATGCTTCAGCCCCTGGAAGTTTGTTTCCTGAACAACGAGGGCTTTATAACATGGAATTGTTATCAGAATCATCAGCATAAAATACTGTTTGATTAACTCCTTCCCCTCCACGCATATATATCCATAAGTGTTACTGTGCCTGTCTGAAAGGCTTACTTTGTGTATTTGTTTGTGTGCAGCTCTTATGCACTGTATTTGCTGAGTGGGTTTTATCAGAATGGTTATCTTTCTCTAATTTCACTTCTTGTAGTTTCTCGGAGTGACAGAACTTTCTTCCTATTGTGAAGGCTACTTTCTAAAAAATATGATGGTCCTCATTGAAAACGAAGCTTTCAAACAGCTGTTGTATGACAAGAATGGAGAAACGTCTGGTCAAAATGTACTACAGGACTTACAGAGGACGTTGGCCACAAGGATTCAGTCAATTCATTTGTCTTCTTCAAAGGGCTCCATTGTGTAAAGCTGAGGAAGACGGTAACCCTCTAATAAAGACCCTGCAAGTTAAGTCTGCTGTTGCAGTTGCTTAATCCCGTTGCGGTTGCTTAAATGACTACAAAAAAAAAAATTTAAAAATTCTACTTCGCATCCAAATAGTTCTGTTTTGGCCAAAGGTGCTGTGCTGGGACTGCAGCCCCATTTGGATGAGGGAATATAGAAAACGAAGCTCCTCCATGTTTTTGAGCAAACGGGGTATAAGAGTATCCAGTGAATCGCTGTTGTACTCAAATTCTGAACACACGCGTGTCGTCGTGGAGCTCGATGCCAACAAAAGCCAGAACTCACATCAGTGAACAGCAGAAGCCCCTGCCTGAGCAGTGGTGCAGGGAAACACCCGAATTGACCGGTTAATCGTTTAAGGTGGATTTGTTCCAGTGTTACACATTTAAGAACTATATCTATCCTGGAGTCCATTATCTCATGCATTTAAGAAATGTAAGAACTGTTATTGCTGTCGAGCAAAGATCAACTGTATTAGAGAGTGGGTAAGACTGTTACAGCTGAGGAAATATACTGGCAGATTTTTAAGGGTGGGAACTTTTTAAATTGTTCATAAAAAATAATGGGGTGGCCTTGTAGTTTAAAAACTATTTCTTAAGCTTAAAATTTCATTTTCGACAGAGCTATGTTTGAGAATCTATGTAACATGTTTTGTTTTTTTAAATGGTAAAATGTACATTGTGTAAACATATATATGATCAAGTTTTGCTTGTATTCTTTCCTAGGGTGGTATAATCTTGCCTAACAGGCTATGGTTACACCAAAGAGGTACATTACCCAGACTATCTCTAATACAGTAGTTGGGGGGGCAGGAGAACTGCATGCTACTCGTGATTTGGGGTTAAAAACAATGACAAACTCAACATGCATTTGCATGGTAACTGTACCTGTGAAATGTTACGTTTGTGCTTTGTTTCGCCAAGACAAATGCAATGTTACTTCTTGTCAAACTTCATTTGTGAAATTAGCATATTTTTTTATTTGGTGCGATTGGTTGTGATATGATACCCCTGGAGACCCTTCTCGAGATGCTGATTTCTGTTTGTTACAGTGAAGGGATAATAACAGATCTTTACTTCAGTAATGTGTTGATACTTTGCTACTGGCCAGAGATTGTGTCCAAGTTAGACTTTTTTAAATTATAATTAAATATGTACTATAGAATGATTTCTCACTGTATCCTGAGAATGTATAGGTTATCTACAATGCAGGGTTTGGGTGGGGTGGGATGGGGGATGTGATTTAATGTCAAAGCTTCATTTCTTTTGCAGCATATTGTTAGCAAGACAAATCGGCTACGTGCCACAACATTCCTGATGCTCTGTCTCTGAAAACCACAGAAAGAAGTAGGCAAAGATGTTGCCTTCTCCATGGCAAAGAGACATTAATATATTTATTTTCTAGCATGCTGTTCAGAAACTGTGCCCAGTTCATAGACTTTAGAAGTTTTATTTTGACAGTGCATGTTAACCTCTTGTTCTTTTGTTGAAGTATCTACGTCAGGTGCTCTTCCATGCCGATAGCTTTTGGCATGCTCAGAGAACACAGTTTTGGCTTTATTAATCAACACGGTAGGAAGCTGTTTTATGACTCTGAGGTGTAAATCCTCCTGTGTGCTTGGTCTTTTAAAGCCTCTACAGCTCCTGCAACAAATTACAAAAATGTCTAAACTGTCATTAATGTTGCAGAGACACAGTGTGTCAGTCAATTAGACTTTTTTTTTCTGCATAGTAGATGTTCACGCAAGATGTTGTCTGGAACATTTAGGTAATGGCAACTTCTATGTGAATGTTGCGGTCTTAGAGAAGCGAGACCATGGTTGATGCAATAGCAACATGCAGGGGTGCTTGTGTCATTTGGTGTGGTCCTCATCCATGGAAGCCCATCCTTCCATGTCAATGATAACTAGATAGGAGCAGACCTCACCCCACAGCTTCATGGTTTAAAATAGCAAAATTTTTCTACCAATAATCATGATACTAAAATTCTTCCCTTGGGTTCATGCGTAGTGCCCAACAAAGTCAAAGGGAGTTGCATACGCATATATCTATAGGCAAAATGGCTTTTATCTGGGGAACATGCTCACAAGTATGCTTGTGGATAGTCTGGCATCTAATGCTATAATGATAGCCACGGGTGTTGTGCCCCTGTTTCTAGCTCAAATACTAACTGTGCTTTGGTAAGGGGATGTAGAGTCCTGTGTGCACAGGCTGCCCCTGGAAGGTGACGTCTTGAGTATTTTGTAGGAACCTGCCTGGACTCATTAGGAAGGAAACGCTGGTAACTGTGCTAGTTGTTGTTCTGATGAGTTGAGAGTATCTGTGGTAACATCTACTGGTTTTCTTTCAGAGGTAAAGGGCTTAATATGTCCTTCGGTGGCCGTACGTGAACGGAGTGGTCAGTGTGTTTGGGCGCTCAAAGGCAAACACGAGCCAAAGGCTCTAGGGACGGAGCGCAGCTGCCTCCCAACACACGCTGCGCAAGTCTGCCAGCAGAGCTGCATCAGCCCCTGCATTCGTGTGTCCCGTTGCTGCTTCGGAGGGTTGTGAATCTGGATGGCTGAGCACGACAGAAAGCGTGGCACCCGCTGCTGCCGCGAGATCTGCTTTGCTGGTGTCTAGCAAATGGTAGGAGAGAACAAGCCCCAAGAAGCTATCGTTCAAAGCTGTTACAGGAAGAGATTGCAGCTCTTGATTTATAAGGGAATAACTTTTGCCCTTCAGAACACTGGTAATCCCAAAGTCATAGATGTATAGCTGAAAGGAACCTTAAAAAAAATAATCATGACTTTCAATTCTTATTCGACCTGTGACCCCCATCACTTTTGCCAGCAGAAGAGCCAGCCCCTGTGTAACCCTGGCATTTATTTCTCCTGGAAGTAGTCAGCAGACCTTTGTGGATCCACAGACCAGAGTTTGAAAACTCCAATTTTAGTCCACCTCTCCTGCTGTGAAGCTGGTGAGGTCTAGCTGAACCACACCAGACAGTGTGCAGCTTGCAGGCTTTTCAAACGTGCAGCAACAGGCATCCATGATCTTCACCAACCTCATAATCAGAAGGTTTTCCTAAGAGACTATGTGGAATTTTTTTACTGCAAATTGAGCCACTTTTCCTTCAAGCCCTGATTGACAGGAGGAACAGATGATCTTACAAGATCTTCTTACAAGATTATTCTATGTATGAGAGGAATTATCCTACTTTCCTAGTTCCTTTGCTGGTATTTTCTAGGTCTCTGATTTTTGCTGGTATTCCCCTCATGACTCCCCAGTTTCCCCAAAATGCAGTACTCCCACAGGGGTTTTATATAGTAACAAGCAAAGCAGAGTAACTGTCTCCTGTGGTTTATGTAAAGCATATCAGAAAATATATCCTGCAATATTTTCTACAAGAACATCCCATGGCTGACTTTGATCTAGTCTGTCTTCTGTTATAATTCCTGGGTAATTCACTCACTGCTGCTTTCCCAGGACTTTGCATTTTTATTTGTGCATTTCTTTACTATACCTTCCAAAGTATAACACTTTCAACTTGCCTTTAGTGCATTTGTTCTGCTTTAATTGGGGCAATTTCCCCACTTCATCAAGATCAATTGCAATTCTGATCCTGTCTTCTAGCCTGTTTCATAATCTCCAAACTTTATTGTATGTGGCTTCATGCGTGGATTTTTCATTCCATTAATCTGGGGCTGAGGGGGAAGGGCTCTGTTGTCAATTTAATCTAAAAAGCAGTGTGAGTTTCGGCGGGTGCCCATGAATACCATCACTATCAGATAAGGCTCTTTCCAGCAGAGCATTTTATTAGCATTTTTTTAGAGAGATGTTGTTACCATCTTAGAAAATAAAAAGCCTTCCACTTCTTTAGTCTTTGTATGAGTTGCAATAATTTACAAATTTTGAGGGAAAATATTGCCTCCAATCTAGGTGAAATGGAAAAAAATACATCATCATTAGAAAAACTTGTGATTTTCTTTTTCTTTCTTTCTTTCTTTCTTTTTTTTTTTTTAATTGTAACTTTCCAGCCTGTAATGTGTGGAGGGCTGTTTTGGTTCCTTTCCATCTGTCTTTTTTATACGAATCCACTGCTGTAATATTTGAGGACTTATAGGCATCCTGCCCCTGCCTCACTGCAGATTTTTCTTTCTGCCTCTCTAGAAGGGTCCTCCCTTAGTTTTCAGAATTTCCTCACATTTTCACTTTGCCTCACGTGCTGCCAGTTTCCACCCTTCCCAGTTTTTTTTACTCTAGAGCCCTGCTGGATCCCTTCCCAAGCCCAGAAAGGGTATCTGTGTCCTCCTGAATGGGCGATTTTCCAATAATTGTCTTGAGAGTTGGGAAGAGAAAAGGATGGGGAATGTAGGAGGGTAGAGGTTTTAGACATCACAGAGAAGGGCTGGTATTCTTTTCACGACAAATTTCAGCACTGTCTACTTGTTTCTCAGATTTTCCCCTGATATATTCCTTACGCCTGCTGTCCTCTAAACACAGCTGGTGGCCAGATGCTCTCCATTCTGGAAAAGGGCCAGCTTTCTTGATGGCTAAGACTTTTTTTTCCCCCAGCTAAAACTTTGCCTGCTTGGTCTCAGCTTCGGAGTAGATTTGTGCAAATGTCTGTTAAAGACAGAGGAAACATCTTTAAAGAGGTGTGAAGGCTTAGTAGCCAGGCTTCCATTGGCACCAATGAAAGCTGCTTGCTGAATCCTCCACATGCTGCTTTTGACACTGAGCCTTTTCGTATTGAATATCCACTGGCTTCATACCAAACATAGCACAAGTCCTGGATGGGCTGCAGTGTGTGGTGTGCTCGGGGCTTTTGGAAATTCTAGTTTTGTTTCAGAGCGTAGCACAATGTGCTGCTTTTTGAAGATTAAAAGAAAAAAGAGAATTCTTCAGTTTGTACTGAAATAAAGTGCTCTGAGGTGGTGCAGTTAGAAAAAAGAAAGGGCATCTCTTCTTCCCCCCTTGTACCTGTCTAAAATCAGAGGAGGGTTCTGTAATGGCATGCAGTGCAACTCTAGGTCTGTGAGGACTCAGGCATACAGGACCCTGTTTAAGTGGGGTTTTTGTGTTCAGGAAAAATACAGGTGGTGTTAAAGTTCACACATCCACATACTCAATGCAAGGCTCAGGCCATCCTAGAGCAAAAGCCACTCCTAGTACTCTTTGTCTGTGGGTTAAATCCTAGGAGAAGCTGAGAACCTGCAGAACTTGTCGAAATCGGTTGCAGGTATTTGGTGTCCCTCAGGAGCTGACTCTGTCTTAAAAACATTGCTGCAAGATGACATCCTGAAGCCTGCATTCACTAAAGCTGCCTCTGAAGTTAGTGGATGAATTTTATTTTTTTTTTTTTGAAGAATGAGTTACCTAAAGTCAAAGACTTGAAGATAGTTTGTTTGACAAAGCGTCTTTCATGTGAGGCTCTGCAAGCGCTGTACAGAAATGAAGGGCCTGATGTTGCTTTCGTCCTCTGGCCCAGAGATGTTGAAATAGATAAGCATTTAAAAAGCTGCTTAGGATTTGTCCTAATATTTAATACACCAGCTTGCAGAAAGTTAGCCTTGAAATAGCATTCAATAATATCTGAAACCCCCATAGACGAGCACATCACTAATTTTAGATGTCTGCCTACAAGCACAACATTTATATCTCTAACTCGCAGCACTTCCAATCACATCTTCCATACATTTATAACAAAATTAATGTTTTGTTATTTTTTAACTTGTTATTTATTTTGAGGTAGGGACCGTTACCTTCAGTGGGTGAAAACTGAGGCTGCCCACTGACCAGATTATCACATTTTCAGTAGAATTGCACCTGACCTACCATTTATAACTGGCCTCCAAGGGCAAAAAATAGCAAAGCTGAGTCTTCAGCTGTGAGTCAATGATCCGTGAGTTCAATGAGACCGCTGCTGAAAACATTACAAATGCAATGCCCAAAGCAGAAGGAAAATCTGGAAAGCCGCAGAAGCTAATGGGCATTTGTCAGCTGCCTTCACTGAGCCTGAGAACTGGGGAAGCAAGCTCAGTGTGGATAGGAGGGGGGTATTCAATTTCTTTTTGTTGCCATTAAACTGTCATTCTTTTGGCTTGGTTCAAGGTTCCTTGCATGGAACAGCCATGGATGGCCTAGTGTTTGTTTATCTTAGGTGCATGCAGAGGGCTCAAAATGTGGTATCTCATGTTCTCAAGTCAGTAGTCTCAGTACACGATGCTCTTTGTGCTTTGCTTGGACTGCTTGTCACTAAAACACCCAGGAGACATGGCAGCAACTTACAAGAGAGGTTGCATTGTCTGGATAGGTTAAATTCTACAAACATCTTGTGTTTTGCAAGCTATGTTGTTTAGCTGACTAAATCTGTCCACCTGATTGTACATAATGTACCAGAACAGCAATTTTGGTGTTTGTTTTCCTTTGGAGAGGCATTTTTCATCCTTCTTCAGGCTTACAGTTTTGTTCTTTCATCCTGAAGAGATGACACTGTGTGAACGGGCATGCTTAGATTAGGCACAGGTTTCTGTCTCTGTTGGATGGCACGCTAATGAAGAGGTCTCGGTAAGGGAAGATGATTAGGTACAAGAATTTGAATGTCTAATCCCAGATATTTGCCTTGGATTCCAGAGGCATAGTGTTCCCCTTTTCCTGCTTCATTTGTTCTCCCAACTCAGAGCTTCCATGAAATCAGAGGGGAAGGCAGAAGGCAGCACAGGAGGAGAGGAGGAAGCAGCCCCATCTCCCAGCCCTTGCTCGGCATCTCCAGCCAGCCCAGTTGGCTCTGGTTTCTTCAGAGCTCACACAGAGGGTTTGCTTGGTCCCACTGCTCAGATATGGCCATGGAGCTCTAGCAATTGGTAGTTTTTCTTTGTCCTTATAAATATCTCCAGTGCCACAGCTGCAAGATCAAATTTGCCTGAACCCCTTTGTGTGTGGTTAACTTTGGTCTTTCTACTTCCCATCATCTCTGCTGCTGTGTTTTCATTAAAACTTCCATTACTCGGCTTTGCCCAGCACAGTGAGAGGCAATCTTGTTTCTTATTGCCTTTCTAAAGCAAACAAAGACAGGGAAAAAAAACTCTCTGAAATACCCAATCAGAAATCATTCATGGTTTAAAATAAGCCACATTAGAAAATGGAGATGCTCAGACACACACAAAAAAGAAAGCCACGTTAGAAAAAGCCAGTGTGTTAGGAGGTCATTTTAATTAATTAAGGTCAAAGCCTTAACACCTCATATGTTCTGGCAGGGACGGATTAACATGGTTCAAAACATCTGGACTTGTTCAAGCCACAGGTTCAAGAAGAGTCCAGCCTTACCCTTTCCCCTTCCCAGCAGTGGATAAATTGACTATCCTATAGCTTACTACGTGAGAGGCTTTCAAATGAGCCTTTCCAAAGTCTGGTTCTCCCTGTTCTGCATAGCTTTTAAAGAGCTCACAGCACATCTGCGGGCTGAGATTTGCTCCCAAGCACAGTCGAAAGCCCCTGTGCCCCAGCGCTGGCTGCGCCTCACTGGGGCAGAAGGTAGGAAGGAGCACAGGAAGCCCCTGGAGCCTCACCAGAGTGAAAGCTGCTTCCCCAGCATCCAAGCATTCACTTGATCAAACACCCTGCTTCACCTGCTCAAGCCTGGGTAGACCACTGATAGACAAATTTGGGACAGTCGGTTCAATACCTTGGGAACTGATTTTTGCCTTGCAATTATTGAGCCAGTGACTAACTGTGCCATTTGGGGACATGGTAAAATGTGCAGTCTTCCTTGAGTTGTGAGTTTATGTCTATCCCTTGAAGAATACAAGGACTAAAGGAAAGTATCTGAGAGCTTTTTGACCTCATGTTCCTGGCTAACTTCCAATTAATACTAGAAAAACTCAACCTATTTTAAGTCCCATCAGTACATTTTGACCAGTGTGTTGCTTCCGGTCCGTATTTCTCTGAGTGTTGCAGCCGTATGTGCTGTACCAGTGGGGAGTAATGGTGCCTGAGCATTATGCATACAGTAAATAAGTAAATCCCACTCTGCAATGCAGGACATTCCTTCTACTTATCTCCTCAGCATTATGTGGAAGGTTGAATAATGCATCTCTGGTGTTTAAAGCCCCAAGATAAGGTCAATGGTCTCTTTCCCCACTCTCTCTTCACTCTGCCAGCTTACCACACAGCAGAAGGATCCGGATCCTGCGTTTTTTGAATCATAGTGAAGACCAGTAGAAAAAAACCACAGGAAATACAACATTTTCTCACACACACATACACACACCCAGTAACAGGTGGGCTACTAGAGTGTCCTTGAGTCTCGCTCACCTGAAAGCTTGTTGTAATGCCATTTGTGCATTAGTTATCCTCAGAGCAGGCTTTTGGTTAGGTTGAAGTCTAGAAAACATCTCAAGTGGCATTGTAAAATAATTTGTTCTGTATCATCCAAGCCATGCATTTTCTGCTTCTTTGTGGGTTTTGGTGTTGTGTTGTCTGGTTTGGGGTTTTTTTAGGGAAGAAAAGGTTAAGCATATGTAATGCTTTGGATTTTCTGTCCATAGTTATCTTTGTGTGTTTGTATGTGTGAGAGAGAGGGAGAGAGAGACAGACAGTAAATAGATCTACGGGATATGTTACGAGGCGTGAAATCATGTTTGTAGTGAGTTTTCTTGTTAATGACAGTCAGCCTTCCTTGATGCTAGGCATTAATGTAGTATCCACTAGTGCAGCTAAACCTCCCTCTGCTCCACTTTCCCAACTGGGTTTCATTTTGTACCTAGTTTAGCATTTATAAATATTTGATACAAAGTTCAAGAAGTAATTTACATGTTAAATGAAAGATATATGAATGTTCTAGGAAAAATACAAGTTAAGATGCTACTATAACATCTTTCACAAACCAAACATGAAAGCATGATGAAATTTTCCCCATTAAAATTGCTGGAAGCCTTTTTATTGATTTTTCTAGTCTGTGGATTAGGTCTGTTTTCCATCTCTCTTTCATACTATGTCACCTTTGAAGTCTTTGCACATCTTGCACTTTCCAAGCCGAATGCATATCTGTAATTAGAAAGCACAATCTTGATCTTTAAATGGGGAAGCAATCCTTCCTCTGTCATCCACTTCTGAAGGGCTGGTTTTGTATCTTTATGTTTACCATTGAAAACAACAGCTGAATGGGGAAATCCCAGTGCGAGCATCCTGAAAAGACGAAGAGCTAGCACTGTCTGTGGGAAAACTCTTTGCTTCCTTCCGCCCTCTTCACATCCACTCCCACTTGTCCCTGAGATGTCTTTGGACTTAAAGCTAGAAAAGAAAAATGAAAACAAGAGGAAAGGATATGCTAGCAATAAGATGGTTTCTAGAACAGTGCAGAACCATCAAGTGTAATCTTGGCTTTTTGCAGGTTTTAGGCAGACTCCTAATTGCATTTGTTACGATAGTTATGAATTTGGGTTTGGTTTTTTTTCTAGCAGAGTAGTTTTGTTTGCTGCTGTCCATTGTTGGGGTTGTATGGGAAGGTTTCACTTCATTTTTATTGAGAAACAAATGAAAGATCACACAACCCAACAGTAATCGTCAGCAAACACAGAGATATTGTCCTCCATCCCACAGCTGTAGCTTAAATGCTGGTTTGTGGCTTCACAGGCATGTTTGAGGTCATCTACAATTAACAACACAGGTGAAATTTTCTTCCCCTTTGCTTATCCATTTATGATGGATAAAAATAAAGTAGCAGAGAGTCAGAGTATAGACAATAGGATGGCAGATGTTTTTCAACAGAGTATAGCTAAGAAATACAAATGTTTCTGGAACCAAATATTTTTCCTCAAAAAGACAGATAGACATCTGTAGCTTGTTCAAAGATGTCAGTCTCTCAAGTCTGTTAGATGCTTTTGAAAATTGCCTGTTTCGTGCTGTTAATGTTCCAGAGCAAACCATTCCACTGAAGACACTAACTGAGGGTGCTCTGAAACGAGGTAGAAGGGAATGTATTTATGGAGCTCAGCCATAATTTGAAGCAGCAGCTTTTGTCCACTGTGTCCACAACTTGAACTTTATTTTAAAATGTGTGTTTGTATTTAAATTCTTTTGATTTTTTTTAATTACTGTTTTTAAAATGAACATAAGTTTCCCTGGAGTATAATGTATTCAGTGGGCAAGATCAGAAACCTTTACATGTTCTGTCACATAATCAGGTCTTTAGCATAAAGGTTGGGAAAACTCTGAAAGCATCTTCTTGAAGCGCACTTTAGGCTATCTTAAACCCTATTCTGTCTGATGCTGATCCTTTTAAAATCTCCAGTGAGATTATGATTCATTTGTCGTTGCTAGATGTCATTTTGTTAACACTGTACAAAGGCAGGGCAGCATGTGAAACCAGCAAGTTGGTTTTTTATTATTGTATTACTCTGAAAAAGAGAAAAACTAACCAGATCTTTGTTTCTAGTGTGAAATACTCTCCTTAGTTTGAGAGGACATGTGCAAATCCTCTGCTTTGAATGCCTCATTATAATCAAGTTACAAAATGGAAGAAAATGGTGTTAGGAAAAGATTTTTGAGAAACTTAGCTCCAGTGGTGCAGAACATGCACTTGTTAAAGTCTGCTCTCTCTCTCTCTCATGAAGTCAGTGGGAATCTTTAATGGGAGTTACTGCAAGGCTGTATGGTTTTTTAATGCACTAGCAGATATAATTTCCCATCCAGTCATCTGCACAGTTGTGGTTGGTACACCATAAAGGCTGAAGGCCAAATCCTGCTGTCATTGCACACAGCAGCCCTACTTCAGCAGGGATCGTAAACATGTACTTATGTTACATGAGTTAGTTGCACAATTTTGAGGTTTTTGCTGAAGAGAAATGGGAGAGGGTAGGCTTTCCTTCTGCCTGTTGATCACAGGCTTTGCGTTTCCAATGACTTTATTAGAAGCATCATATATTTACATGCTGCAGAATGAGGCCTGCATGGGGTGGGAAAGATTTTTATGAGTTTAGACCTGCCTAAGAAAACATCAACCATTCTAATTTTAGACAAGTTGCATTCCATATCCGTCTGTTTAGTGGATCAGTCTGATGTTTACTGCTTAGTAAATTACATTTAGTCTCTTTTTTTAAGTTTCCTTGAGGGCTTTGCCTGCCATCAGCTAGTGTAAAATAGTGCCAAGGACTTCCAGACATACCCTTAGAGCCAAACTGTGCTAGCTTCACATACCACAGTCCCATCAAAAGCAATGAAAGCTGGACTGGGCACATGAACTGCAAACCCCCCTGATGTCCAGTTACATGTCCTGCCTCGCTTTGTAGAGATTGATGACTTCCTGGAAAAAAACCCACATGGTGCCAATTCACCCCAGTTAAAAATGTATTGAAGTCAAGGAAATTATATTAGACATGACTGTAGTCTACCAATTCCCGTCCTGTGCATAGGCAGAACTCCAAGGGAAAGTAATGGGAGTTTCCGTTACAGAGTTTGCAGAACGAAGCCTACGTAATGAACTATGACAAAATGTCAACTTTGTGTAAACTCTCCTGGTAGGTGTGTATAAAGGTTTTTAAGAAATCTTCGTTGGAACACACCAGAGAATAATAAACTTGCACCTTGATAGAATAGCTTTATATGTATATACTCTATGTAAATTTTAAACCAGAGGATATGTGTCATTCCTTGTACATATCTGACTAGAACGGTGGCAGTGCTGTGCACTGCTGTTTAGGAGATCCAGATTCTCCAGTCTTGGGTTTCCAACTGTAAAGGCTGCAGGAGACTGCTTGGGACCAGCCAAAACATAGGATGGATAGATGCTCACCACC
This sequence comes from Buteo buteo, assembly GCF_964188355.1. Classification (NCBI taxonomy): domain Eukaryota; kingdom Metazoa; phylum Chordata; class Aves; order Accipitriformes; family Accipitridae; genus Buteo; species Buteo buteo. Next base: position 4,882,714 of record NC_134189.1, on the reverse strand, counting down.
CACTGCTTAGAAATGAAGGAGCAGGAATTGGAACAGATGTTGGCTATGGAGAAGATTGCTTGCCTCCACTCCTGGCTAAAGGACAAGTGCCTCCTTTGCTGTCATCTCCAGCAGAAGTGATTTATGGTCAAAGAGTGTGGAGAACATTCAGAGCCCTGCTTGGATCAGTCTTTCATAGGGGTCTGGGCTTATAAGGAACCCACACTGCTGGTGTAACATGGGAAGGTCCACGAAAAAGCAGTGTGTATATACATCTACCTATCTGTCTGTCTGTTATCTAATAGCCCAGTGTTTCTGTATTGAATGGTTTCAGTAACCTGTAAACAAGTGATTGCTCCTGTTGTGTTACTGCTTTGAAGTTCTTTGCATGCACTCTGGCATATAATTCTTTAAGAAGAGAAATTATACATATTATATATATATATATTGTAGCTTGCAAAATATTCATGTTGAAGAGCCATGTTTTGTGCAAATTGTACATTTATGTTGTGAACAATATTGCAATATGAACTTTTATTAGTTGTTGGCATTAAAACATGTTTTTATTGATAGTAAATTTGTCACATTATTTTTGAGCGTATGTATGTATCCCAAGCTTTCAAACTCAGGCATTAGATCAACTACTGAAGGAGACTTTTTCTGTGCAGTAGAAATAGCCCAGGCTTTCAGTAAATAGGCAGGTATGCGAGTCCCATTCTGTTTAACGCAAGTTGCAAGGCTGATTCTTCATGCAGTTTATCAGGCCAATACTTCTCTTTTGTCAGTGCTGGAATTTGTGTTTGGTATGAGGATGCTGTTGCCCTCATTTATAACAGAACTAAAACCCCAACCTTGCAAAACAAAGTGCTTAACTCCTACTGCCCTCTGTCTCTGCAGGTGCTTCAATATAAATACAGTGAGGACTTAAGAAACTTCCAATTTCCTGCCAGATAGCCAATGTTATATTTTCAGATGTTCATGCTACATAGTTTTCAATTTAGGGGCTAGATAGAAGTGTAATATCACTATGGCTTTAGGAAAGCTACAGTGTTTGGAGCTTGACCTTGAAACTTTTACCTGATTTCTGAACATCATTGGTGGCTTTGTTTGCTCAATGTTTACCTCTGAGAAATGTATGCTATTGATTTAAATGTTTAATATATTGACTGCCTTTTTTGTATATTTGTTATCATAAAGGTTTGGTTTAAATGCTAACAATTGTGGTCTATTTTCAGACTTTAAATAACATACGGTTCTGTATTTGGAAGGCAAAGTTATTAATGAATATAGCAATTTGGTATTTTATTCCTATTTTATACAGCTGCCCCCATAGGTTATTATCAGATGGCAATGAATATTGCTGAACAGCAGGTGGAACTCCTTTGAGCGTGTTTATGAGCCATCTCTGTTCAATAAAAATTCCATTGTTTTCTAGCCTAGGAAATGGCTGCTGTGAGTGTTTTTGTTGTTTCTTCTCCTCTTCAGGTGTTTCTCAATATACTTCAGACAGCAGCAGGACTGGGCTTCTCCCAGGAACCATCTCCCAGAAACCACACGCATTCAGGATTTTACATCTGGAAGTCCTGGTGCTGTTTTCCCCCATACAGTGCTGTCAGCATGGTTGATGTGCGTGTGAAGAAGTGACACAAAGTCTATTCCCAAAACTTCTCTCTGAGCCCTGATCTGGCAAAAAATGGGCATGTAAGACCAGGGAATGGAGCTCTGTGGTGCTTAAAATTAAGCATCTGCAAATGCATCATAGCCAGACAGTTTGGATGCATGAAGACCCAAAAGCCTGGAAGTCTGCTTCATTACACAACGTTGCTGCAAGTGCATACAAATAAGTTGCAAGTGGGTATCTCAAAGAGAGGCTGGAACTAAACAGAGGGAACTGATTAACTTTGGCATGAGTGTAAAAATCAGGCTTTGAAAAATATTTTTATTTTAGGATTTTTTTAATTAATTTACAATGTTTTCTGTTTTTTATGTTTTACTGGATTTGGGGTCGAGTCCTTTCTTCATAAAGTACTAGATTATTAAGAAACAGGTTGGTCCAGGAGGCAAAAGGTGGTAACATCTTTTCAAGTATGGCCTATATGTGAGTTGTGGGAGTGACACATGGCTCGCACCAGACTGGGTGACTGTCCAGACCAGGATCGAGGCTCTGTTGAATCCTCGAATCCTTGAAAAGCAGCTCACAGGAAACCCTACACTTGTCAAAATTTGGTGAGAGATTTAGGTCCCCTTGCCTGCCTCCCCAGTATCTGGAAAAAAAACAAAGCAAGCTTCACATGTAGCAAACTGGGATGATCTGTCTCCTTTCCCAACCAGTGATACCAGAACAATTTAAAAACATTATTTCTGGGCATCTGAGTTAACTCTTCACTGAGAAAAATAGGGAAGTTCAGCTATAATTGTTAACACCGTTCCTCTGGGTTCTCCATAAAGTCATCTATGGTTTTGATACATTCAGTTCACATTTTTTGAGGGTTTCTGGACAATCTTAACGTGTAGAGATTGAGGGCTATGGCACATGTTCACTGAGCTAATTAAGGTTTAGGACAGTCTTGTCCACTGCTGTGTTTTCTCCTCTATGGGGCAGAAATGGGCAGCAATGTCTAAACCACCACTGCTACATACTAGGGCTCACCTAGAGGAGCCTCAGGTTTTGTCCTGAGGCAAAAGCACTGTCAGAAGTGCTTGATGTAGGTCTGCTGATGGAATCAGTAGTGGAGACATCTGTGTAACAAAAAAGGTCATTGTATGTCTCAGTTTGACTACTTAGAAAGTAACAGTAACATTTAAACCACTCAGTAATATTTTTTAAAAATCTGGATAGTGGCTTATACAGGCGTATTTCTAGGTGTGTAGCAGCATCAGCCAAATTTTTCCATGTCAACAGAGCCTTATATTTTAACAAACACATCTGCAGTGGCTTTAATTTTGTCTAATGAGTGTTTCAAGGAAAATGTTGTTCCAGAGTAGGTGTGTGGGCTGGGTATCGCTAAGCTTTGCTATGAAGATGTAGGACTACAAGGTAAATGATGTCTGTGAACCTGGGCGCATATCCTGGCAGGCTGCCATACCCAGCACCACCCTACTGCCTGGCTACCTTCCTAGAGCTTATCAGCCCCGCTGCTCTACAAGCCCAGTGGCTTGTGTAAGAAGTTGGGGTCTCCTCCTGGAATAACGAATATTTGAAGCAACCAGTACTGACCCACATACTTAGACATGGAAGAAATAAAGATGTGCCACCACTGAGACAAACACTGTCCCTAGTGTCTCCCATTGGTCCCATGGTGCTGGAGGGGTGAGAGTCCTCAGGTATTTTGATGTGTCCATCTGCCCTCAGAGGCGTGATGTAGCCCTGCCACACGCACACATGCCACTTCTCCCAGTGCTCACCCAAGTGTACGCTGACACTGTGGACCTCTGGTTGGCAAAGCCTGGAGCTAGAGGCCATAGCATTGTCTGGGCAATGCACACAGACTGCACTTCCCGCCTGCTGTGAGAACAAGCGTTATGGGGCAGAACTCGCATAACTTGGCTGAGTCCCAGCATGTGGAGCACTGCCAGTTGTTTTTTTTTCCCATACCCATATGTTTACTGACTTTCCTTTACTAGTAAATCCTTAGCATATTGTATCATTCTACAATTCTTTTCAACTTCATTTTTCTCTAAGTTGGCCAAGAACAGCTTGCTAGGTCCTTGACTGTGTCCTACCTTCATGTGCATCTTGGTTCTTCCCCTCCCGCATACCTCTTTTCCTCTCAGCTCTCTACTCCTGGATCCTGGTAGTCCAATGCATTTGAAGTTATTTTTCTCTATTGGCTGTATATGGCAAACGTGACTATTCTCCATATCCAGCCATCTTTTCTCCAGCTTGCGGAGAGGGCACTGATGATATTTCTTTTCCATCCTTTATGTTGGTTCCAGCAGTATCTGACAGCAGTCATTGCAGGGATGATGGGATTCTCACTCCCAAGCTCTCAGCACACATTTGGGGAAGCAGATGCTCTGTAAGCACGCCTCTGCCCTGATAATACATTCACTGTATCCCAATAAGGATTTAATGCCTTTAAGGTGTGTTGAGATCACACTTATTACTAGGCATAGTTAAAAGATAAGTGAGAGACCTAGTTTATTCCATAAAGTTAAGCAAAGAGCACCAAAAGCAATACCTAAGATCTGGGAGAATAAGCCTTAGTGCAAGAATGTTTTATCTTTTAAAGTGAGGAGGTTGGTGCTTTCCCTGAGAACTCCTTAAGGAGATCATGGATGAAATAAAACCAAAGCAGCCTTGTTTCAACTGCCTGAAAACTCTATGCCTAGCTATCAGTTCAAGAGTTCCTCCCTCCAGGCTATGCTGCTGTGTGCAAACAGGGTATGTAGTCTCCCTTGACAAGATGCTGCCCTACTGAGATCTGATCTTTGGTTTCCTCCCACTATTCATGCTCTGTATTTCACAGAAATACACAGGGAATGCAAATAGAGAATCAAAAGGTAACCTTGAGGACTTTTATGGCTGCCCTTGGTGTTTCAAAGCCACTCTTAAGTACTCCTTTCTTTCTTTTCTAAGTTAGAGGACTTCTTGATGTTGTGACTTCGCTTTTAGCTGTTCAGCATCTTTGGGACTGCAACACTAATATTTTGCAGCTCATTTGAGAAAACAGAAAAAAAATTTTGAGTGAGATGCCCTGCTAGTGTATCAATCCCTTTCCCTTCTCATCTGAAGAGGTCAGATGAGCCACAGCCATAAGCCTACAGCACAACTCCTCTCAAAACACATAAAATTCCCTTTGTTTTCTTGCTTACAGCCTGTATGATTTACAGTATGAACCTTTTCATGGCCTTGTAGTACCTTCTAGCTGTCATACTAGAAATGTTTACAGTGCTCTGTCAGTTTCATGATTCAAGGTATTTCAAAGTCCCTGCAGAGCCTTGGACACGGGAGCTTTTCAAGTTTTCAACTAGTTATTGGAGAGCCTACGTGCACCAGCTGCTTCAACATCACTCCTTCATCAAACAGCTCTCTTCTCTCCTTCCTTAGTGTGAAAAGGAATACCATAGCTCTCTGGGCACCTTGACACATCCTCTAAAAAAGAAGCCGGACCTCCCCTTAAATGAAGCCTTTAAGTTTTAGAAGCTCATTTTGAGGAAAGGCCCAAGGTCAGTCTAGACCAGACTATGGCATGAGAATGTTTGATGAAAGTTCTTCTGGTCAGAGACCTTTTATTTCCACAGGATCTGAACTTGGTCCTCGCACCCTTCCCTGGGACAGCCATTTGAGTCCTTGTCTCCTGTTGCACATATCTTTCTTCATGGCCATTTCTTCCACCTAGCAGAGATTCAGAGAGACTTCTGGCAGCTCTACAGCCTCATTCCTGATTAGGCCAGGTCTTTGGGTTCATCACAAAATTCCTCCAATCTTTGTGTCAGAATTCCATCCAAATTAAAAATGAACATCTGCTTTCTTTCCTAATCCTCACACCTCTGTGGCTGAGTCATCTTTGGACACTAACTACCAAGAAGACCATTTTTTACTGGTGTGTTATGACCTATGAGTTGTTCTGGCTGGTTTCTTGGGGTGAGTGGGCTGTACTGGATTTCAGTTACTATCAGTTACTATCATCTCAGGTGTCTGCAGGGAGCGTCCTACCTGGGGCACTACTCTTTCAATCCCATCTCTGCGATTGCCAAGGCACCGTGGAGCAGTAATATATTTAATAGAACAGTCTCTTTTCTTAAGAAGACCCTGAGACCCAGGTCCACATTCCCAGCAAGTGTATGATGGAGAGAAGTACTGGAATCACCCAGCATTTATGGACTGGGTCTCAAAAGAGAAGAAAGATTATTACTAACTGCAGTTCTCTCAGCTGTGATATCCAGATGCACATTTGCTACCTATTTTCCCTCCTTCTTCCTTCTCCAAGTCTCTTTTTTTGGTACTTCTGTTGTTGAGCCTCACCACAGTACACTGCTATTTTGTGATTATGTACACGGTGGGAGGGAAGGTAGAGCATGTGTGCCCCCTCTGGGTATTACTTCAGTAAAAACAAGTCTAGCTCAAGTGTTTCTTGTGCAAACCTCCACGCTGTAAATGTATGTATATCTGCAAAACAACATATCCAGGAACCACAGCCACTGGAAAGTAACCTTGCTTTCCTCCTCTTGGCTGCATAATGCTCCCCTCTGCCTGTCTGTTGGGAATTGCATCCGCTTACACAAAACTTCCCTCCGAATCTGGAGAAAGACTGACAGTCAAACTGTAGCCAACTCGTGCGTGGGAGGACAAGAAGGATTTTTTGGACACTGTAAAAAGAAGGTGACCAGCAAAGCAAATAATAACAGCCCAGCAAAAAGGTAAGCATACCAAAATGCAAGATTGGTAATTATTTAGACCCCAGGTAGGACTAGGGTGCCCATGGTACAGGGTACTACAAGGAATAGCTAGAAAGTTACAGCTTTTGCCTTGGTATGTTTGTGTCTACATTAAGACAAAACGCAGCAAACGGGTGAAATGAACAGGGTAGTGAAGAGGCAGTAATATTTTGATAAATATTTATTTCTCTCTCACTCCAGGACCACAGAAGAATCAAGATAAAATAATGAAAATGCTACAGTGGTGCTGTCTAGTGGCATGTGGATGAACTAACGTAGCCATCCTATCTGCCAAGCTGAGTTTGGTTGCCAGGTCCTTGAGCTTCACCATGAGAAATGCTCCTTCCCCTAACCTCAGCTTCCTATCTATGGAATTTGCAGTTATCCCCTGAATTAAGATTTCGGTGGTGGAAACAGCAGTGATTTCTGTGTGTTTGTTAGTAAAAGACTACCTTCCTGTATATTCTAGCTGGCATTTTATCCATTTTCTCTGATTTAATGAGTTAGCTAGTACAGGATGCTGACATTTGGGAGGGCAAAAAGCAGCACCTCCTGTGAGGATGCCAGTCCCTCACAGCTTCCTGCAACTCCCTCTCACTGTTGACTCTCTGCACCGGTTTCTTTTCCTTGGATAGATTTTAGAGGCCAGTAACAAAAAGGTTTTTCTAAGCCTTTAAATTTGGTGGATCGCTGCTGCGATATTTCAGAGCCAAAGGGGATGCGAACATCAGCGGGGCAGGTCTTTCTCCACAAGCGGGGGAAGCTGTGATCTGGTCCGGGAAGAAAAGGACTTGAAGAGCCTGGAAAACGGGGCAGCTCGTTGCTTTACTTGAGCACCCAGGAGGAGCAGTTGTGCAAGGACCTATTACATGGCAGAGGTTAATTTCTGGTACGAAATGGGTGTTGGAGCTCCAGCTGGTCCCAGCTCCAGCTAAAGATGTCAGGGGTACCAAGTGTGGCAGCCTGGGCTAGTTAAGAGAAGCAACTACGCACCCTTCTGCAGCTAATTTTACGAAAACCAGAGCAACTGCTGCTGAAGGCGATCGGTCTCCCACCAAATTCAGTCAGAAACCGAGCGTTTGTCACCCCTTGGCCCAGGGGCAGCCCAGCCGGGCTCTGAGGAGAGAACGGTCGCCCGCGCGCCTCCCCTTCAACCGCCGCCCAGGCTCCGCCCCAATCCACTCGCAGGCACCGCCCCCCTCCCCTCGCAGGCACCGCCCCCCGCCGCAAGCCAACGCCCTCCTCCCCTCTGTAGCCACTCCCCGCCCCTCCTTCCGGGTTTTCCCGGCGCTCGGAGATGACCTCACGCGGTTCCGTCTCCGCCCCTTCCGTTTTCTCTCCGCTGGGACAAGCGGCGCCGCTCCCTCCTGCCCCCCCCCCACCATCTACGTCACTCGGGGCGCGCCGGAGCCGCTCGCACGTGCCGTCCCGCAGCGCTCTGTGCCCGCCGCCGCCATGAGCTGCCCCGTGACGTGCGCCGCCTGGGTGCGGTGCGGCGTTGCCAAGGAAACGCCGGACAAGGTGAGGGCGGGGGGGCCGGGCTGAGGGGGACACCCCCCCCCCCCCAAACTCCCCCCCATCCCCTGCCGCCCCCCGCCGCCCCTCTCAGCCCGCTCTGTGTCCGCCCCGCAGGTGCAGCTCAGCGAGGAGGAGCTGAAGCGTCTCATCGAGGAGGCCCAGGACAGGCTGGGGTGAGGCAGGGGGGTGTCCGGGACGGGCCTCAGTGCTGACAGAGTCTGGGGAGAGGAGGGGAGGGGGTTTCTCCAGGCTCCGGCCCGCACCGTAGACCCCGGGGGGGGGGGGGGCTCGCTGAAGGCCCGGCTTGGGGAGAGGCAGCGAGGCGTGGAGATGGGCACCAGCCAGCACCGAGTTTCTTCCTGAAGCGGCTGCGTCCAGTGAGCCCGGGAAGGTCCTTGGTCCGGAGAGCCAAAGGAGAAACGTGGGATGGAGCACATATCCTGCCTTCGTCGTGGATGCGCCAACAGGGGTTGTGTTCCCCTGCGGTTGTGCCGTGGTCGAGCGTGTGCTGCCAGACTGGATGAGCGTTTCAGGTGAAGTCTGCAGAGACCCGCCTAGGGCCTGGTCCTGGATGGAGTTGGCGCTCCCACCTCGAGTGAGAAGGAAGAAGTTGGGTTTGTAACCATGGGTGCTTTGGAGATGTGGCTAACCAAGATGGAAGTCCCAAACCGACCATGAAAAAGTGGATACTGAGGGTGAGATGTTACGACCTAAGCGAGTCTGGAGGCCGCAGCGGAGCTCAGAATGACATGGTATTTATGCTTTGGCAAAAAAGGCAAAACATCACTCAGGTGTATTTATGGTTCACATATGAGACTAGAGACATCAAAGCTCTCCACTCAGCACTGAAAGTCCTTAGTTGTGGAGTTGTGTTAGGTGTGTTAGGTTTTGCTGCTCTGCTTTTAAGAAGAATGTAAATAAACTTAGAAAAGAATAACAGAAGTGACAGATTTAGGAAACATCTATGGAAGACAATAACAAAAGGGCTCTCTTTTGTCTACAAAAGGATGAGGGATTGAGATCTTATTCCATTTTCTGGTCTTTTTTTAGTTAGATCCCTTCATAGATTTAGGCTTCTGATTCTGTTTCAGCTATGTAGGGTGTGTGGTTTTACCACAGTATGTATGATTGAACAGATGCAGTAGGTAGCAGGAAAAGCTTTCACAGTTGGGTGAATATTATCCACCCAATTTCTATTAGATGGATCTGTGACTTTATTGGTGAACAGAGTGTTTTGTCCCAGAATGCGTTTTGTTATGTTCTTGTTTTTTAATGGTTCCACAATCATCTTAAATGTTTGGAAGATTCTTACTTTATGTTAATTTCTTAACCAATTATGTTTAATGTTGTGGTGTTACTTGTTTCTCCTTTATGCATGTAAGCTTCTGGGTTTTTTGAGTGGATTCCTTTCTCTCGCAATTTCAAAAACATGGAAAGATTTGAGGTGTTCTCTGTTATGCATTCTGTTAAACTTCAGGATGGAAATTTAAAGACTGCCTTTAACAGCCAAAGGTGTTATAATCTCTTTATAACATCTGGTACATTGGTCAATTTGTTACAACTTCAGTCACTTTTTTTTGCAGTGCAAAGATCACAAATCGGACTCAGGTTTAGAGTCTAATTATCTTGTTATAAGGAAAAAACTGGTAATGTGAAGTGCTTATGTTACTGAACAGTTTATAAAAACAGGTTTCTGATATTTAATTTAGAAATAATTTTCTATGAGAACTATCTTGGCTCATTGATGCCTGGGAATTTTGCATGCAGGACAGAAATACAGTGTATTCAGCAGGGTTGAGTTCCTATGGAGCACGTTCCATTGATACATCTCAGATGTCTGTTAGGTCCTCAGCCAATGTTTAATGTACGCTTCCTTCTACTGAATTCCTTGCGTACGGAACTGCTACTACAAAAGTTCTGAGTTTTCTGGTTGTTGCGTAGTTTACCCTATAAGAAGTAATCATTTGCAATATGTTTCTACCTAGTGAATTTTATATTGTGTTTTCTTCTAATGTAAGTATGGGAAATATGAGGAAATGAAGTCTTAAAAATCTTGAAGAAATGCAAGACTCATCACACATGACAGGGAAAAAAAAAAGGAAGGAGTGAACTGGACACGTGCGAATGCACAGAGGTGAGGTTGAGAGCATTGTATCCACAAAAAAAAAGGGTAAGAGAAAGGGATTTAGGCACACCACTTAGTTCTGTCAAGCAAGATTTGTGCCACATTTTGTCATGAAAACTTTCAAGGAAAAACTTCCTCTGGAAGCCTGAGAATAATGGTGCCTTGTACTTTGGGAAAAGATAGGAAAGGAGTGAATGGATTTCCAAATTATTGGCGTAAAGACTTGAAACCCGTGTGAACAGCCAGGACTGTGTGCTGAAATCTTGTTAGCGCTCCCCTAAGCAATTACTTGGAAGCATTCTAAATGTCTGTCGTGGTTTCTCAGGGATGTGTATCTTTTAACAGGGGTGACGCTGGTGGTAGTGATGAAGGCCAGATGGAACATGGCACGAATGTAGCCATTCCCGACAGAGCTAAGTCTTCTCATAACAATGAAGACCTGTCTGATGATGAACTGGAAGAATATGATTTGGAAAATTATGATGAAGAGGAACACACAGGTAAGAAAAACTTAAATGTCAGATATGCAGTGTAAGTGAAGAACGTTTTTGCTTCTTGTTGTACTTAAGACATTAGTATCCTAAAACTACACAGTGCTGTGTTTCAAATGCTGGAAATTCACATTTTTAATTATCTGCTTGCCCCAGTTTCAGAAGTCTTTTAGTGTCCCCCTCCCTGACAGTAGAACTGAGAGCACGTTGGAAAGGCTGTCACTCCCCCTGCTGTAGTGCTCAAGCAGAGCAGCAGAAGTCCCTGAAAGCACTAAGCAATTAACCTTACTGAGGTTCTTATGTTTAGAACTTGGAAGTTCATTTAGTCCACTCCTGATATTTTGCAATACAGGTAATACAGTTATTGGTACAGGAGTTTCTGACTTCATCTGTCATTGACAGATAAAAAGTGTTCTGAAATTCCCATCTAGGTGATCTAAAACTTGGAGACTCTTTGGCTACTCTGGCAGTATATGGGAGTAATGATCATGATCCTTACATCACTCTAAAAACCACTGTAAGTACTATAAAAATGTTAAATTTATCTTAGACAGCATGAACTTAAAAATGAACAGTGCTTGCAGTCCTTTTCTAAAGGTGTACCAGATTTTTGATCAGACGGAACCCTTTCCTTTTAAGGTTGCTTTTTACTTTTAAGTCAGATGTTAAAGGGAACTGGCTCATTATTTAAACCACGTGCTTCTGTATGTGGAGTGGTTTGTCACCTATCTACTAGGACACAGAAAATGCTTGAAGAAATAACAAATCTCAGGCCACTAACGACCCAAGTTAGAAAACTTCCCAGATTGCAGGACTCTTACACCTTCCACCAGTTTGTGGAAGAAACCAAGCTGAGGTGGACTCAGGCTATGTGTTTAATTAGGGGTATGGCATGAAGAAGTATGTCCCTGTTAAGCATGTATGCACAGCATACTGTGGAGTTGACTGCTTCTGCCTGGATTAGTTTCCATCAAGTATCAGATGGGGAGCATCTTTGCAGGAGCCGGCTTTGTTGGAGCTCTGCAGGGGGTAAAGAAGTCTCTGGCTGTAGTCTAGCACAAGCTAACTGTGTCAGCAGTGCTGTCCTGTTATGCTGCCTGTTTGTCTTTTTCTGGTGAACAGGGATGCAGCATGCAAGACATGAGGTAATCCTTCTACTCTACTTAACATTGACATTGCCTTGGCTAGAATATTGGGTGCCTCTTCAGAAAAGATATGGAGAGATTCCAGAGAATATCCCGCAGTTTAGTTCAGAAGGATAGATTGCAATTTGTGATTGACTTAATTTACATGTAGAGATTACAGAAATCAGTTACAAGGTGAGGTTGCGTGAGAAGAGACAATGTAATCTAGAGAGCAACCAGGAGAGACTATGATCATCTAGGGCAGGGTGATGGAGCAGATGAATTTTTTTTACCTCTTCCAAGCATAAAGATTCTGAGATTTTTCTGGGTGTTGTCCTTTCTATACTGTTTTCAGATTCTTTACAAAGCTAGTGAGATTGAAAGAAAAAGACTAGTTGTAGGCTTCTACCACAACATCTAGTTTGTGTGTCAGGGGACTTTGCCAAACGTGTGGTCTCAGACAAGGAATTGTTATGGTGACTTCACATACTGTAACAAAGCTCAAGGAGGAAGGCATACGTCTTATCTTTAAAAAGAGTTCACTTGCTATGTGCACTTTGGGGCACTGTATGTTTTCTCTGTGTTCCACTGACTGATTAATGATTTTTCTTGCTCCTGTGTACCAGCAGAGGTGAGAAATGCTTTAAAAGTGATTTTTATAGTCAGAGGTATTCACACAGGGATTTAGAGAGAATATGAGCTGTGTTTATTCTGTGTCAAAAAAGCTAACTTTCTTCCAGACACAGGAAAAGTGAACACCTTTTTCTCAGGCTTTTCTTCCTAGGCTCAAGTCCTTTCCTCAGATTCTGAGAGAGTACTTTTTAGTTCTTCAACATGCATTTTATGTTGGTTTTTGGTATTTACTACTAGTACTATTGAAGACTAAGTATTGTGTAACATTAAGTTGATTAACTCGCAGAATTGCAATACTTGATAGAATTCAAATATTGAAAAGATGCTTGAAGTGAATAAAAAAAAAAAGCTTGAAACAAGAAGTCCAAGAAGTCTTGTATGTGTTGTATATTTGAAGGATGGTACTCTGTTTGTGTAAGACTATTGATTTTTATGTACAGTTCTTAGTTTTCCACTAACAAAAATTCCCTGAATGCCTTCAATTCCTCAGTAACAATGAAAATTAGATGAGAAGTTACATCTGTTCTGGTACAGCTGAATGCCCAGTATTGCTCTAGGCAGTACTTTTCTGGAAATATTTTCCAGAAAGTAGACAATGCTTTAATGTTCTTGGAATTGCTTCCTGGATGTGAGGAGCAGTTACAGTATGCTTATTGTGTAAAATGTTGTTATGCTGTATAAATGCTGAAGGCATGAGAGCACAAGGGAAATAAGCTATTGTATGCGGGCTCCTGGTGGTGATTTTCTTTTTAGCAATGGGCTGCATCGTGGTAGCCTCAAAATATGGTTTCATATTTGGTAATTAAACATCTCTCTAAATCCACCTAGGTCCACATAAACAGTCCTTCAATCTATGTCATAACTATACAGTCTCCCTATGATTGAGTCCAGTTCCTGCCTTTCTCTGTTCACCACCATAAGATGGTTTTAGGCAGGTGGGCAGCAGGGTGTTGGGTTTTGAGCGTTTTCGAGTATGGTTAAAAATTATTACCGATTCAGCCTTTTGAACATGTAGTTTTGTGTACTTATGTGCTTTGCTGAACATCTGTTGTCCTCTCTTTCTTGCTGTTCAGGATCAATATGAAGAGGAGGACTTTTTGATTAAGCCCAGTGACAATCTTGTCCTTTGTGGCAGAGCTGATAAAGACTACTGTAGTTTGGAGGTCCATGGTAAGTAAAACAGGATTTGTTCCTTACAGTGAATCCAGGGAATATGTCTTGCCTAGCCTGTTCCATATGGCTGTGTAGAAGGGGGAGAGGATTGGTTTTTGAAAGGTTTTTTTTCTCCCCATCTGCCCTGTGTGTTTTGTCCTCTTTCCTTATGTCATGGTGCTTTAGCCACTTTCCAGAACTGGAGTATTTCATGTAGAGTTATCATTGTTTAGAGGGTAATATGCCTTTTTCAGGCTGTATAGCATTTCCTTTCCTTATATCATTTCTAATGACACTTAGAAAATACTATGGCATTTTTATTCTCTGAACATACGATCTTTCTTCCAAACAGTCTTACTTTCCATATCGTGCAAGCTTCCTCTAGTGGTTTGTTGTTTTGGGGCTTTTTTTTCTTTCAGCTTTGTCCTTGCTTCTTTAAATGGGCTTTCCATTGCTAGGAGTAGAAGAATCAGCGCCTTTATCATCTTAGTTTTAGAAGAGATGATCCTTAATAAGGTCTGAATACCACTTGTTCTATGGATGGGTTTAGTTTTACTGTGTGAAAGATTTCTCTGTTGCAGCAAGGAGTACTACTGAGTGTGCTGAAGTTACCATCTTTTCTTAGGGTGGTTCTTTTGGGGAATGTTTCTGGCTACTTCTGCTATGGTACATATTTCTGCAAGCAAAGTATTCTGTTTTAAGAAAACAGCAAGACCAAAGTGTTTGAAAGCATCTCTTCAGATACCAGCATCTGGCATTTTCTCCAGCTGGAGGTGTTTACAAATTTTATTAACTGTGTTATTTTCCCAATATAAACTTATAGAACAATAGCACAGGCTTCTGCAGTTTATAACATTGGGTAGCCCTGTCTTAGTTAACTACTAAGACTACTTAGTTAACTGAAGACTTTAGTTAGTATCTGAATATCTATCATGTGCTTAAAAACAGCACAGTCATTTTGTGTGTGTGATGATACCGTGTTATTAAAATAATTAATGGGTTTTCTCTGCTATCCAGTTAGTAAATTCTTTTATTATAAGGAGAAAAATAGCTGGCTAAAGGGAATGCAGTGTTTAGTATATGGTTGCTTTACCAAAACTCTTCCTGTATCTTGGTTAACCTGCTGAAGGTAACTTCAACTGACTTCAGCTTCCTCTGATTTGAAAACTGTTTGTCTTTTACCTTCATTTCCCCTTTGATTACACCTGTCTAAACCTTCGTTAATGTATCCTGATGTAGAAAGTGGTGGATATGGAGCATCTATTTTGAAGTGATCTTACAAAGTAGTGTAGTATGCTAGGAATAAAGTGTCTAAGCTTTGCTGAACTTGTCACTTCTTTATCTAAAGTACACAGGAGAATGTTGTTTGTTTTGTGTAATTCAGTGAGGCGTAACATTAGTCTTGGAGGCTCTGGCCTCTACACTAGAACTCTGAACACTGCGAATTTTCATTCTAGATCTCCTTGACAATTTAGTGTTTGCCACATCTGCCTTTTGCAGAAAGGAACTGTTTATAGTTGCTTGCTTTTCCTCTTCACTGATGTTTTGTATATCGTTAATTCTTTTTCAGTTTATAATCATGAAGAGGACTCATTTTATGTACATCATGATATTATCTTGCCTGCTTACCCTCTAAGTCTGGAGTGGCTGAATTTTGATCCTAGTCCTGATGAATCACTAGGTAAATTACAAAGGATATTGTAAATGTCCAGTTAAATACTTTTTATTTGTAAAGTATATAAATGTAATGTTGTCACTAAATAATTTCCTCCAGTGGTATGAACAGAAATAAGACCAAGATACTAAGATGGAAAAAGTGAATATCAGTTTTTTTGGTTTGGTGATAAAGCCATCTTAGTGATGCTGCCATAACAAGTGATTTGACTAAAACACTGGGTTTATTACAAATAATTAAGTTACTGTCAATTAGCAGACAGAAGAGCAAGCTCTTCTCTAATCTGCTTTGTTTTCCATTTGCAAATGAGACATTGCTTTTGTTCAAACTCATTATGGCCAATGCAGCTGATTAACTGTAAAACACAGCAAAATTTATACATA
This sequence comes from Buteo buteo, assembly GCF_964188355.1. Lineage (NCBI taxonomy): Eukaryota > Metazoa > Chordata > Aves > Accipitriformes > Accipitridae > Buteo > Buteo buteo. Next base: position 4,867,253 of record NC_134189.1, on the reverse strand, counting down.
TTTATGTATTTAGTAACCTTTTTCCTGTGTTTTACAGATATTTTTTTTTTCCATAGCACAGGGAATGTGGTTTTGCTTTGGTTTTCTGGTTTTTTTGTTTGGGTTTTTTTTGGTTTTTTTGTTAAAAAACAAATCGTGGAACTTTTTTATAGCTTCTTTGAACAGTTACTTATACTGAAGGGGAAGTGTATTGGAGAGCAAGTAAATTTTCTTCTGGCAACATCTGCTGTCAGTTGATATTTTTAAATTGCTCCTTGTTAGTTATAAACATCAAATGTTCAAATAGAAGATTCTGGCACATAAGTGTAAGTTTTACTTAATCAAAGAAACAAGCAACAGCTGGATTACCAACTATGCTGTTTCATAACTCTAAATAAATGTGGTTGCATTTGGGTTTCTGCTTGCAGGAAATTACGTTGCAGTGGGTAACATGACCCCAGTTATTGACATTTGGGACCTTGATATAGTAGAATCCTTAGAACCAGTCTTTTCTCTTGGAAGCAAGAAAGAGAAAAAGAAGAAAAAGAAAGTAAAGAAAGTAAGTATTGCAAAATGGTTTATCTGGTTGGATGGAGAAAACTTAGAGCAAGGATACTGTTGTTATTACTTTCTTTCCTACAATGAAAAAATCATAGATAATCTGGTTTAATTCCATCTGTCATGTTGAAAGATGGTGTTTGAGAGGTTACAGAAGATAATATCATGGTTGTCTGTGATAGGTTGAAATTGATATTTTCCTGTGAGTTGGAGAGTTGAAGAGGCATTGAGCAATAAAGGACAAGGTGGATACTAGTAAAATACATTTATTCAGGATTCACCTCTGTTAGCGTTATCTGTCTAAAATTCAAACATATTTTAAGCTAGTTGAGATTGTCTAAGGTGAATGCATAGAGAGACACCCAGAGAATGGCTGAGTTTCTGTCAGTGGACTGCAGAGAAAACCTTAACTACAGAAGAGGAAGACTGAGGTTTAGACTGGATGCTAAGTTATGTGGGATGAATCTGACCATCATTGTATGCCTCAATGTGTTGTTACGAATTGTCCAAATTCTTTGGTATGTAAAAAAAGTATGGAAGATAATGTAACTTAAATTTGCTACATTTTGCATACAGTAGATGCTTCAGGAAGTACTTAAAGACTCCCTAGAGTAAATAGTGAACACTGGGTATATAGCTAATGTTGGTTTCCCAAAGAAGGGATCACTGCAATGTTAGTCAGCTAAAGAACCACTCTGTGTAACTGTGAAGAGGGTTTCCTTCTTGAGCTCTCAGACCTTCTGGTTTTAAAAACAATAGAAAAAATACCCTTGGAAGGGGAGTTTGTTCTGTGAAACTTGCTTCTGAAAATCACTGAGTTATCAGAATTTCTGTTGAAGATACCATTCATAAATGTTACCTCAATTTGAAATGCTAATTGTTGTCTGTATGGATAATTAAAGCCTGGAATTAAGAACAGAAGAATGGGGTGGCTTATGGGTGGTTTCCAATTGCTGTCGCAGGAAACTTTGAAGCTTAATCATTTTAAATTAGAATTTGTAGGAGCTGGCATTTACAAGGAGGTAAAGCTCAGTTAATTGGGAGGAGAGGGAGGGAACTGCCAGGAGTGTTTAGAAAGAAGCTGAAGAAGCTGCACATTAGCTGGAGACAATGAAATTTCTTCTACTAGCCTGAAGGGAGTAACCAGTTCTGTAAGCCCACCAGCTGTGAATGGAGCAATCTGAGACCTGGGGTAGGAGGCGAGGTGTGGGTACTGCAGACAGTTCTGTCAAAAACCTTGTGGCAGCAAGTGAGAATAATTGAAAACATGAAGTTGTTTGAGAAGGCATTAAGGATTTCATGCTAATGTGTTGTAATGCTTGATTTCCATTGAAGCTGTAGTTTTCAAAAGTCTGTTTATGTTGTATCTGCATACGCAGAGTTTATCTTCAGAAGGGACGGTGAAAGGACATACTGATGCTGTGCTTGATCTTTCATGGAATAAACAAAGCAGGTAAAAGAATACTTGAATAACAATGAATGGTTACAAATTTGCATACTTAATTAGGCATACATTTTTCACATAAATCCAAAATCTAGTGTAGTATAACATTGAACTTGAAAGCAGTGCTGAAATGAATCAATTCTCAAAAACACCCCCCCCTTTTTTTTTTTAACTAGAAGTCTTTATTTTTTTTGAAAACCTGTATTTTGCTACAGATCACTTTTTATTTGCAGGTTGTCCAGATGAGGGCAGGGCTAAGGTGCGTCTAAGCCGTTTGATAAATCGGCTACATTTAAGTCAGATGCACAAATTGGAGAAACAGAAGGGCTGCCCTGATCTGTGCCAATCTGCCAATGACCTAAACCACCATTTCAACAGGTAGAAGTAGATTTATAGAAGGAAGTCCTTGCTATGCTGGCTTTGGTTTTTTTTTCCCTCTGGCTTTTGCCCCAGAGCTGTGCACAGAAAAGAGAGTGTAAAAGCCCTGATATCACAGTTATAGAAACACCTCTGACCCTCAGGTTATCCTAGGCAGAGAATTCCCTGTTGCCTGAATGAACTGGCAATGAAGCGCTGCTATTGAAGCAACACAAAGCTGGCCCACCTTGAGGGAGAGGTCAAGGACAATGTGTTGACTGAAGTAAAGATGCTGCTGTTTTTTATTACTTAGGTGGTTGTTAACAGTTCAGCTGTCAGAGGATCCTCAGCATGGGCCTTGAAACTGTTCCAGTCAGACACAGGCGATTATTTTTTCTTTTTTTTCTTTCCTGCTGTCATAAATGCCTCTGAAAATACACAGTCAACTCCACATAGTACTGATGAGCGGGTGTAAGCCTTCACTTGTAATGCTTTCTTACCTACATACTGAAGAAGGAAACACCCACATAGACACACAGTAAATGTACATAAATTGCACTTTTAATTTAAAGTATGCTGTCTATTGTTCTTAAATTATATATATATGCACAGAGCGTGATAGTGATCATTCCATCAGTCGTACAAAAGAGTAGCTTTCTTGTACCTAGAAATGGTTGTCTGGTGAGAATATAGAGACAAGTCACAAAAATTATGGCTACAGTAGTTAAGTGTCTGGAATGCATAATTCTGTAATGTGCTGAGTTACAAACTCATTGATACTGGTAGATCTTTCAGGAAATAAAAACAGCCTTGAAGTGGGAAGCTTATGGGTAAAACAAGGAACACCTTGAAGCAGCTTATATTTAAATGTTTTGTTGTTGTTTGTTTGGTTTTTTTAAGCAAGACATGCTGTGACAGCTCTCTATAAATAACTTTCTGCCTGTAGGTCATAATGGTGTTACTGTAAAATGTTCTCATAGCCTTCACTATGCATTTTCTTAAATTTCCCTTGTAACATTGTTTGGAAGAACAGTGTTTCCTGGAGAATGTTAGCTCTGTCAGTCAGAAACACTTGGTTACTATAAAAAGAAATAGGTGAGGGGGGAGCAGTTTCAATCACAAACAACATGTTGAGGTAATAGATCTGATTTTAAGAGCAATGGTAGCAATTGTACTGTGTCTTTGATAGGCTTTGGGAAAGTTTTGAGTTTTTTCTGATTAAACTTCTAAACTGTGTGTTTATCACTCTTAACACAATCGGTCAAATTTAAGTTGAAATGCGGTGTCTGTAAACTAACTAAAATGCTAGTGGTTTCTTTCAGCATTCTATGAAGGTTATAGTGTTGGGTCTTCAGTAGTTATATAAATACTCAGAGAGCAAAATATTTTAAAACCAGGTTTGTCTGGCTCTTGGTTGTATGTGTATGCAAACAGAGCTAAGTTGCATAGGTAATATTTAAAAATAGTATCTTAAAGGAAAGGAAGTGCTTCAAAGCCTTTCTTGCTTTGTTTTGTTCGAGAAATCTTCCAGTAAATGATATTATAAGTGGTGTCGGGGGGAAATAGAAGCAAAACTGTCAATGTTGTTATTGTAAGTGTTAGACTATATTACATCATATTAGTATGTTTGTAGTCCTTCCTTGTAACTTAGAATTACCTTCAGGGAGTTATCCCTCAGGTTTGAGACACATAGTCTATAGACCAGCACGTACTTGATCTCAGAATCAGGCTCTGTATGTATCTTGGATTTTTGACCATTATTTGTTCATATCTGTATAAAGATTTTCAAAACTTGTTTTTTGATCCGCTATCAGGAATGTTTTAGCAAGTGCGTCTGCTGACAATACTGTAATTTTGTGGGATATGTCTGTGGGTAAGCCAGCAGCCAGCCTGATGCTACATACAGACAAGGTATGTAATAATTGCTATGTTTCTTCCACTGTAAAATACAGAGAAAAAAATAACTGCAGTTTTTCATTAGCTGCTTGGTAGTAAATCCTTAGAACAACAATTCTGTAATTTTCTAACAACTGTGCAGAATTCTTTAAATTTCTGAATTAGTTGCTTTTGTGAACAACACTCTGTTTGCTTTTTAAAATGTTATTTAACTTATCCTTTAGAAAGTTTGTGAAGATTTACAGCAGCTTTTAAAATGCCTTTTGTGTGAAAGCCCTGATGGTTGGGAATCTAATAGTGCTGGTATGAGCTACAAAAAATAGATCTCTGAGCATAGGTCAAACTGTAACTCTCTCTAAGGAAACAATGAGTGTCGGTTACATTTTGTTCTAGGTAAGAAAGGTTTAAAATAGATGATACTAAAATACCATAGTGATGGGTACTTCAGAAATAATCTCCTAGTAATTAAAATGTGAAAGTTAGTTATTAATAGCTGTAACCTTATTTTGCTGTTAACAAAGTCACTGCCCTTGGCAAATTCCTGATTTTCATTTTTTGCTAGCATCTGCATTTTTTCCCCAAACTGGAAGCAGATATTCTTTTACCTCCTCCAGCTTATTTTTTTTTTTCAATATCTAGGGCAGAAAGGGGGCATGTGGTTCTGTTCAGTTAAATTATATTGGAAAATATCTTGTTTCCACTGGGTGGGGGTATTTGAAATAAAAATAATGTGATCTCTTGCCCTGTTTTATGAGAAATCTGAGTATCAACAAACTTAACAGGAGGGGTTTTGGGGGGGAAATGTGCTGGGTTTGGGGAGGGTGGGGTTATGCTCTGTTTGTTCAAAGAAAGTTCCTGTATGTGTGTGTTACATCTCATTGCTTATCTTTAAAAATAAAATCTTCTGTTATCTAGGTCCAGACATTGCAGTTTCATCCGTTTGAAACTCAGACCCTTATTTCTGGATCTTATGATAAGTATGTCAGGGTAATATTTTCAAATGTTACACCTAGGGAGGGTATTAGTATTGAATTAAGCCTGTTAAGTTGCCTCACATTTTCTTTTTCATTTGCTTATAACTGTGCCAAATTTGAGTAATGGCATTATTTTTTTCCAGCAAGGTAGCCAGGTTTGTATGTGGCCAAGATCTAGTTTTCCTTACCTCTTTTCTCAGGACTAGCCAAATCCTTTAACCATCTGGACTGACGTTTTCTGTGCCGGTTATCTGCGCCAAACTGAATTTATTTCTTATTTTGGCCTTATGGCATTTTCTGCATTGGGAATGTGTCACTGCTCACCCCTGTGAAAACTTGTCCAGGTTTTGCCAAACTGTAAGACCAGAGTAGGGACATGAGGGACCCTCAAATCCCAATCCGCTCCCTACAGCCTCTATTGATAGGCATGCCATAACCAAAGTTTAACAGGCTATCTCCTGTGATTGCAGCCTGGAGATGCTCTGAAATGGTTTGTGTCTGCACACTTGGACTAGCTCTGTAGCTGCCAGTTGTTTTAAGCCCTGCCATCCAAAAAATTTCCCCTCTGTTCTCCCATCTCACAGGGGCAACTTTTTAATTTTGCTCTATAACCGTGATTTTCTTATATTGATTTTTTTATTCAGCTTTTAAGACTTTGTCCTTGTGTTAAAATATTTATAGACTTGTCAATCTTCAGCCAAGCCTTTATGTTCTGTGGCTTCGATTATGCTCTTGCTACATCTGTTTAAGTGAAACTATAGGAGAAAACCCCTTTATTGTTGTTAGGAACCTGCTTCTGTCCACTTTCCTCCCCCAAGGCTTCCTTCTGTAAAAATATGAAAAAAGTCCAAACACTGAGACCAGCTTCTCTATCCCTTTTTAGCCAGCCCTTTGATCCCACGGACACCTATAAACCAGTGTACTGTCTATAAACTAGTAGACTGCCTTTGTGGATTTTTCCTGTAAAGCTTTCTGGGACCACATGCCATTCAATGAATGTGGGCAGATGCCTTCCTAACCTGAAAGTCAGACCATTAAAAATTGCATATGTACTAAAATTGTTGTTGTAAAATGCCTGGTAGAAGAGCTGAGAAATCTAGATCACATTTCTTTGGCTTTAATTATAGGATAGAGTGGGAGTGGGTTACATTGTGGATGTAAATTGTGGTGAGATGTTGTGAGAGTGACATCATTGCTCCTTTCTTGCATTTGCATCCAGTAGCTTTTTGATTTGGGACAGATTCTTCTGCCACTGGGCTGAGCACAAGCCTGTAAAGAATCCCAGAGGACCCACTAACTCCCATCCGCTTTTTCTCCTTTTTGTAGTAGCATTTCCCTAACCACTTGTAAAGATTAATTTTTCTATTAAAGCATATTTGAAAATGTTTGTATATGTATTGCAAATTGATTTCCTAATTAGTGTATTATTTTGAACAGTCATTACTTTATTGAAGTCTGTTCATAATTAAGTGATATATTTGCATAATTATGGTCTCCTGTATGATAAGTATCTTATGTATTAAGCAAATCCGAGCTCTGTTTGATTAAATAGAATGGCTGTTTGTAACCAGGATGAAACTTTGAAGCATATGGAAAAAGCTTGTGCTTATCTGAGAAATTTTCATCTGTTACTGAGTTGGAAGACTAAGTAGTGAAGTTGTTTCCATTTTAATTTTTGAACTGTAGTTTGCATGGACCTTCTATATATGCCAGTGGTAAAACAAACTTCATAAAGTATTCTGCCATGATTTTTTTTTTTTTCTTAATTTACTATCCCTTTTTCCCACAGATCAGCTGTTCTGTATGATTGCAGAAACCCACAAGATAACCATCGAATGTGGCGGTTTAGTGGTCAGGTTGAAAGAGTAACCTGGAATCATTTTTCACCTTGTAATTTCTTAGTGAGTACATGCTCTTCTATTGGTCTGTTGAGTGTTGCCGTTTCATTTAACCTGTATTTTTGTGTTCGTAATGTTTCTGAATCATATGGTGGACCTGATGGACAGTTGGGCTGTTGGCGTTGCTTATTTTAAAAATGCAGTGTGGTGGAGGATGGTTTTAGGTAGTTTTTTCAACAAATGTATCAAGGTCAGTTACTTAAAAGGTATCTTCTTTTCATTATGACAGTGGAAAAGCAATGGATGCTGATGCATTTTTGCTCCAGAGGTGGCATCTTTGCCATGTCGTTACAGTGTTCAGTGGCTGGAATGTATTTTCCTTTGCATAGTTGCTGTTGTGTTTCATGTAATGAGGCAATTGCAGCTGAGAAGTAGCTAAGATCCTGAATATTAATTCAGCGTTTCACATCAGCGCTAGAGGGCACTGTCCTCCTGTCTGGTATAGAGTAAAAATACCTTGGTTTTGTCAAGATTTTTATGATAAAACTTTTAAACAGGATTTAAAAACAAATCTTTTTTACTATCTCAATGGCCGTCTAGTTCTCTGTTGCTTTGTGTAGCTTTGTGTATACAGTCAACAAAAGCAGTTGCTCAGTTATGTTGGGTTTATGATGTAGATCTTTCTTGGTATAATCACACTTAGCTTTGCACAGGGCTATTATGCAGCTGCTGGATGGCTCCAAAAAGTTTGAACCGACACTTAAGAGGCTAAAGGCTTTGTATTTCATTGCCTAACAAGAAAGCCAAGCTTAGTAGTGCAACCATCTTCAAAATACAGTTCAAGAAATGTGTATAGGATTAAGACTTCTCTGTAAGTCCTTGCAGCATAGTTCAGGTATGTCGAATAGCTCAGGCAGCACCTGGATGGAGTCTGACTTTGGGGATGCAGACCTGTGTACACTGTGTAACATGCCCTACCAAGAAGTAGTGTAAGTCTGTCTCAAATCACAGAGACTTACTAGTGGGTGGGTATTATTTCATAGGAGCTTTTTTCCAAACGAGTGACTACAGCTGTTTGTTTTCAAAATGTTGCGATTTCCTTAGGCAAGCACAGAGGATGGCTTTGTGTACTGTCTGGATGCTCGTTCTGATAAGCCACTGTTCACTCTGAAAGCTCACGATGAAGAGGTGTCAGGTAAATTTTGTGTGTGTTGTGTTTGTCCCCAGTGGCACGGCACATCTGGAAGATGTCTTTAACTGATATGACTGAGGTGGTAGTGATTCCTTGCTTACCAAATAAGAGTTGTGCATACTAATCATGGCTGGCTGGCGCGTGAAACAAATCTCTTCTGAGAAGCCACTGTAAGCAAAGTATTTTAACAACAGTGAACTCTTCTCAGTGGACGTCGTGAATAAGCATGTCAAAACAGATCTATTCACTTGGGGGGGACACACTTCTTTTGGGGGTGAGGAAGAACAAAATCTATGGAATCTGGTCCTCATCAGTGTATCCTCATCTCTGTGAAATAGTGATTACCTGGTGCTCTCACACTGCTGCACTCTTAATCTTCCAGGGCTACAACTAAGCAGTCAGATTAAAGGGTGCCTCGTGACATCATCTGCTGACAAATACGTGAAAATTTGGGATATCCTGGGAGACAGACCAAGTTTAATCCATTCCAGGGATATGAAAATGGTAGAGTAATATTCATTTCTTTACTCTAAGAAGGTTTATATATAAACTATGTCTGCTTAATTGTTTTTTGCCTAGCTTGAATCTTGTTTTACCTAACATGACATCTTTAGGAAACAAAAAAAAAATAAATCACATTTGTGTATTCTGGGTAAATCATTCTCATTACAGTGCAGTATTCAATTTAACATGTAATGGGCAGACTGCTTCAAAGCCTCAGACCTGAACACCAGATACAATGTTCTGGGTAGAAGTGTAGGTGCTCCAACTTATATCTGCCAGGTTCAAGACAAAAATGTGATTTACTGTTTGTAACTAGCAGCTCTTGACTTTAATTTTCTGTCTTTACAAAATACATTTCAGGAAACTCAGAGAGCTTACATTTGTTAAAACTTGCTTGGAGAAAGTATTTTTAGATGACGAATTCGGTTTAGGATGATACTTTTAAAAAAATCATCCTCTTTCTTCCTCCTACCCTCCCAGGGTGTTCTCTTCTGTGCAGCTTGCTGCCCTGACTTCCCATTTGTTTTTGCCTTCGGAGGAGAGCGAGAAGGGCTGCGTGTTTGGGATATAAGCAAGATTTCTGCAGGTAACATTCTCGTTTCTTTGAATCTTGTGGTTCTCCCCTTGCCCTCAGGGTGTATTTGTATATTCAGTAATGTATTGTGGCTCTGAGAGAAACTGTAGGTTAATATTTTTAAATACCCCAAGACTGGGTGTGGGTTCACATTTTCAGCTTCAAAAAATGTGGGTTTTTTTCTAAATTGGAGAACTCTGCCACATGATTTATTTTCTTGTAGCTGAAGTATAATACCTGATTTCTTATAATACCTATGTTTTACTTAATGTTCCTGGTGTAATCAAGTATCGCATTCTTGAGCACTTGTAGGAATAAAAGTGAGGACTCTTTTGATCGGTTGTTGTAGCTACATGTAACTAAATGGCATGAATTTTTGGAGAGGGCTTTTAGGAGCTTGATGGAAACCAGAGAGACTAAAACCAGAAATAAATTATTTAAACTTAATGTTTTGCTCTACAAAACTCATCCATTTCACAGTACTTAGGTACAGGAATTACACACAGGGAAACCTCTAGAGATGCTCTGGTGGAGAAATAACAGGACTTGTAATTTAAGTATCATATGTGGGAGATTGTTCTGACATGTAAGCTTCAACTCCCTACTCAGGGAAAAGGGGAAAAGCTCTCAAACCGCACCAGGACAGGATTTCCATTCCACTCCATGATGCTCACCATGCTATACCTGCTGTACTTGTTTCTGGGAGAGAAACGTGTAAGCAATCCCTTATCTGTGTTGCAGTGAATGAAGTTTTTGGAAACAGAGAGAGACATGTTCTGGCTAGTGCCAATTCTGTGGCTTGCAGCTCCGTGGCCGGCAGTAGCAGCAACGATGTGGAGACAGCAATGGAATCGTGATGGACCATCAAAAAATCAAAAAGTAATTAATGGGACTATGACTAACGTGTATTCTACAAATCGCCGTTTGGTGAGAGTTCATAGAAATTACTTGAATGGCATGCAATCTGCAGGCTTCTTCATCTCAGATGAAGAAACGCAGTGTGGCTAAGCTCTAAGTCAGCATTCCTAAGTTCCTGCCTCTATTACTGGCTTTGAAAGATTAAATCACTTGCTTTTGCCTGAGATTATGATCCCTGAAACAGGGGCTACTATGTGTAAAGTTGATATATAAAATGAAACAGTCACTAAAAAAGCATTCTGCTACTACCAGCAGTTTGTTGAATACTGCAGAGAAGGTAAATACCTTCTAAGGGCATAAGGAAAAAGACTTCAGACAGCAGTTGTATAATAAATAAACAAAAACTGAATGAAATGACAAGTGTAAATAGATAATTCATCCTTAATTTGAGGCTAGATGTACAGATTTCTAATACAGATTTTAAAAGTTCTATGTAACTTTTTTAAGTCTTAAGAGTATTTCTTGGGCCTTAAGTAGGAGTATCTGACTACAATCTTGAAATGTATTTGTAGCATCTCAGATCACCACTATCAGACCAGAAATCCCAGCTCTCTCCCATCAAGATGGAGGGTTTCTTTTCCCTGATTCCACAGCACCTGAAGCGTATTGATGTTGCCGTGTGTATTGGGTTTTTCTTCAAGCTCCAGATGTAGTATCTATAAAGAGAATTTGAACTGAAATAAGCAGCTACTATGCAGAAGAGGGTGGGAGGCTGTCAGGACACAAAGCAAAGGTAGGGATCTCAGCCGGTCACTGTCACTAGTGAAAGCTGTGTGTGTTATGTACTTACTTAGGTTCTTAACTCCTCCCAGGCACAGAGGAACATTCTGAGTATCAGCCTAACCCCTGACTTAAATGCTTTGTTTATAGCATCAGGAACCTAATCAAGGAATGCGAGTCAAACAATTTCATCACATTTAAAAAGAGCACCCAAGTGCCTTACACCAGGCCAGAAGTTAAATGATACCCTTATCCTCTTGTGAAGTGCTTCCCTCCACACACAGAAGGTGTCTGTTAAAGTGCTGCTGCTGCAAAAATGCCCTGGGTATTAAAGCAACTGGTATCATAGTGTCAGTGCATGTAGTTGACAAGATCTTACTGCTGCTTTCCACCCTAGCTCATTGTAACTCATTCTGGTGAGGTAAAGCAGATGATAGATAAATTGTATCAGTACAAATGGCAGATGGAGGAAAGGCAGGGCTGTGGATTTCCTTCCCATTCTTTGAAGTGAGGTTGCTGCTTCTAAATCCAATTCAGCTGTTTCTAGTCTGGTGACAGGTGTTTAGCATGGCTCTGCAGGAACCTAGAATATGTTATCTCTACTTCTGGTATTAACTGGCACAGTAGCTCTAGAAGTTGCTTTTTGTTTTAGGAAGAAATTGTGTTACTGCAAGCAACACTTCTTTCCCTTGACTTAGCAAAATCCCTCAACCTGTCTCTCTGGAGCTTTTTATTCACATACTGATCTCAGAGGGCAAGTGTTACGCGTTTTCAGGCTTGAAGAACCCAGGGAGCTCTCTAGGAAATACAGTGTACAGGGAGAGGCACAGCTGAACTTAGGCCATTTAGGGCAAGAACTGGAGCTGGAGCCTCTTTCACAAGGGAACCTCCAACTACCTCATCAGAGAACAGAGCTCAGCTTACTGTTCTTTTACAGCACCGACAGAGGAGCCACACAGCAAATTTACAAGGTTTAAAGACAAGTTCTTAGCTGTACCGCTTCATGGAGGTGCTCCTACCCCTACCTTGTCCCAGGAAAGCTTGGGAGAGACAGATGATGAAAAAGTAATGTTATTTCTCTTAGCATCATTATCAGAAATAGGAAACTCTTTTTCAGAAAGTGTAAATATTAAAAAAGAACATTAGAAAAGAGCCACGTTTTTAATTTTTTTAAATGAAAACAAGCAAATGAAATACATCTTCATTCCATAAATAATAATAGCAGCAAACCGTCCCATCACTCTAGGTGGTAAAAGGTTTACAGCACAAGAAGTAATATATACTGTAAACACTGCCTGATCATCTGTAAGCCTCTTCCTTACTGAGTCTATACAGTCTTTACCTCTTCACTTGCTTACATGTTCTAGTGAACTAGAGTGAGAAGAGGAAATAACTGTTCTCCAAAAGCCAATGTTTGATTTTCTGTAGTGGGGTAATTGCTTTGTCTGCAAATGCTGATTTTACTGGCTTTTTTTCTTATTTTTAGAAGGAAACCTGAGCATTGACAGTCTTTGTTCTGTGCCAAACTACAGCCTTCAGTTAAAAAGTATTAAAAAAAAAAAAAAGGCATCAACTGCCACCACTGGTTTTTTGCTTGTTTTTCTTACTGTTGTGGCTTTGGCAGTTAAGGACAGTTGGCTTACAGGTCACTGCAATCACTTGACTACATTTCTGGTTTGTGGCTCTTTACTCAAAGGGCTATGCAAGATGTGTCATGTATCCCAGCACTGGATGGATTAATCTGAGTGATTTGGAAAAGAAGTATGCACAGTGTGTGTGAAAAAGTCTCCTTGCCTCGTGTTTCCTTCTTAGCAACTCTTCACTTCTACATGTGTGATCCATTCTCATTCAGCATTTTGGCTATAGAGTTTATTAAGCGATGTAGTGCGGTGACCAAAACAGGAGGAAAACTCATTTGACATACACTGTTGACTGGGGAAATAAGGAAGAGTGGGTTTTTTCCTTCCCCATTTTTAACATCCAAGAAAATTTCCCTCTCTCTTCTCTTCATTTGTGTCCAGAGAGGGCATCACCTGTTGAATAGACTGCATTGTTAATCCTACAGTTTTCAGTCCTCATAGAGTCTATTAATTCCTCCTCTGAATCGTCCTCCTCTTCCTCCTCTGGGGCTGACAGGCTGGATGTGGGGCCTTTACATATTTTTAAGTGGCGAGTGAGGTGATACTTGGTTAGATAAGCCTTGGAGCATTTTTCACAGACATAGTCCCTCTTTCCTTCATGTGAATTGAGGTGCTTCTTCAGGTGATTTGTCCTCAAAAACAGCTTGTCACACTTGGGGCACTTGATCTGCCGTTCTCTGCAAGACATGAAAAAGTTACAGTTTGCTCCTGCCACAAAGCTGACATTGTATTAAATAGTGGAGTGGTGGTGACAGGAAGGGTGAAAGGGTCAGTCTTACTCCTAAATCTTACTTCCAATATACTTGAAGGAGAAGCAGTCCAGAAATAACAGCACTAAAGTGTAAATACTGCTCAGTTTTCTTTCACACAGTACATACACAAAGCCCCTCTTCTCTGTTCCCCTCCCCACCCCCATCATTGGCAAAAGTCAGGCTTTTTGGATTAATGCTAGCTTATAGCCAACTGTTTTTCTTTCATGATGATAAAGAAGAAAGAGTTCTACAAGGGGTTTGTTTGTTTATTTTTTAAGTAAGGCCAAACTCTGGTTAAGCTCCATGTTTTGGCTAGGGCAGAGATGTTGCCAGGGTGGAAAGGTTCATCTCCCTCCTTCCCACCCTGCATAAATGGGGGGAAAAAAGAACAAAAAAAGAAAACAAAGCTGCTGAGTGTTAACAACCCTCAGTCTGTAAATACTAAGCAGAGGCTTACCAGACCGCAACAGTCAAATTCTGTACATGACTCTGCAAAACACCTCCCCACAGCGGTCCTCCTGGCTCTGGCCGCAAGAACAAGCAGCAAAGCAAGTCTGTCTGTCTGCCTGCCTCTCTCTTGCTCATGCTAGCTGCACTATGCTGTCTCCTAGGCAGCATGACAGAAGCAGCAATTGATTCCAGGAGAGTACAAGAACCAGATGCTGAAAACGAAATAAGCAGAGGGACTAGCTTTGGGCAAGCAGCCTTTAAGGGAGGACCTTGGATTGGGAGTAACTAAACAGGATGGAGAGATTCTCACAGCGAAAGGAAAGATCTGGCCTGGCAGAAAGCTGAGGGGTTGGGAGAGACCTGTGGCTAACTGGAGGAGGACCTGGGGGTGGGGATCTGCCCTGACCATGGGCATCTCCCCACAGGAGGAGCAGGAGACCAAGTGCATGAATGAGACCTGGGGGCAGCCAAGAGCTGGGAACAGCAGCACCCCACCCCTGGTGCAAACAGAGAGGGAGACTTCACTAACAAGCTAGTCGGTGAGAGTAGCATTGAGGAGTTTATGATTTTTTGTGGTCATGCTGGGACATGGGAACAGTTCTCAGCAGACAACTAAATGTAAACCAGCCAACCTCCTCTCTCTTCAAAATGATGAACGCTCCAGAATGCCATTTCACTAGACAAGGTGCACGCCTGAAAATTTACTGTGTCATTAAAATACTGCAAACACTAGAATAGGACAACTTCAGCCAGTAACAAGGAATTTGTCCAGATTGACTTCTCTGTCATTTTAGAGGATGGACCTATACTCCCTAGGCCAAACCATTTGCAAACTGGAGATTCTCTCTTGGGCTGTTGAGCTTCATTATTTATTACACACTGGCCAGTCCAACACACCCTGTGAGATCACTTACTGCGTGTGAGTGAGTACATGCTGCTTGAGGTCCTGCCTCCGCATGAATAGCTTTTCACAGTAATCGCACTTCAGATTCTTCTCCCCCGTGTGGATGACCATGTGCGATTCCAGGTGAGCCTTCTGGGTAAACGATTTGTCGCAGAGGGTACAGCGATAATTCTTCTGGCCTAGGATTACATATGTACAGCCACAAATTGACAGTCAGTGTCTCTAGAAACACAGTAAGCAAACAAACCTGACTACTTCTGAAAAATAAATTTTTACCCTGAAGAAAGGCAGATTCTTTGTGAACAGGACCTGTTTTCCTCCTGCAGTTCCTTCAGACTCAGCATAAAGGACTACCGAGTTACAGTCTAGATTTAGCTATGCAAAAAACAGGCATGTGACTTCCTCATTCCCAAAGCTTTTCGTACCCTGCCCCATGCCCCCCAGCCAAAAAAACCCACTTCATGCTACTGCTTCAAACCCCTGAGCCCTTCATGCAATGCATGGTTCTGCCCTTTATCCTAAACACCACCGATTCCTCCTCCTCCTCCAGTCAGCCTTTCCTGTAAGACAGACTTTCTGCTTCTTGTCTACACCAACAACTGTGTCTCCCTGTTCTGCATATCAAAACATCACCAGTAGACTTGTAAATTTTCCAGCAGAGATTCAGGCAAACATTTAACAAGACTAGGCTTACCCAAGATGAATTCTTGAGTAAAAATAATGGTAGCCTCCTTTTTAATTGTAACCATGGCAGCCATCTAGTTACTGCACATTAGTACATCCTCATCTCCACTAATTTCCCACAGGAACTGTATCTGATGCCTTCCTGCAGCCCAACCACATTTGATGCACTGCATTGCCTTCGTCTAGAAAAACAAATTCTCTTATCTAACAAACACACAGGTACAAAGCTCACTGGCTCTTTGGTAACTTCTATGTTTTATCCTGTTTTCCCACTTATCATCTGTAGTTCTCCCATTATTCTTTGCCAGAAATAGCTCAAAACCCCTGCACACCACTGAATTCAGACTAAGTTTGAATACCACTTGAATCCCTACCCCACTGAGTATTCTGTGGTTGTGTATACACATTGTGTATTGATAGTTTATTAAAACTCCTCACTACTGAGCCCACAGCTTCCTATGCTGGACTCAAGTGCACTGAACTCCCAGTTTTATTTCCTTTCCAGCTTTGTGATTTGCATTCCATGATTCCCAATAGCTATTTCAACCTTACTGAAAAAAGACAGGCAAATATCCACACTGTTGCTAGCCTGTACTTGACCTTCACCCTCTACCCTGTCCTCACTCTCTGTTAAATCCATGCCTTTTTGTATTTATTTCCTCTCTTCTTACCCAGCTGAAAAATCTTTCACTATTTTGTTTTTCTCTTTTAGCATTCATTCACTAATCTGCTCGCAATTGTCCCTTTATCCTCAAAGCCTCTAGTCATATCCAAATGCCCACAGAAGTCAACAGCCTGTCCAGACTTAAGGTTTGATGAGTGACAGAGCTGAGCCTTACCCACATCAGTCTGACCCCACAGTCACCAATTTCAGTCTTGTGCATTGCCTTAAGATGAAAAACAATTCCAGAGGAAAGAGGAGAAAGATCTCAGCCCCATATTTAAGTGGACAACTGTCCACATCACAAGCCCTCAAACCCAGCTGGCTTTTTCTCATGAGCAGAAGGAAACCCTTGTTTTATCATAGCTGCCAGCACTGGATCTGCTGTGTGGGAACAAAGGGTTTCTGTCTCCCAGATGAAGGCCGACACTTCTTCCCAACTGTAATTAACTTCAACTCATCAAATGCTTTTAGACATGGCACAGACAGCCAGAACACAGGTCTACATACTGTTCTATAAGCACCCACACCACTGAAGCCAGCACAGTCCTATCCCACGCCAACCAGCGCTCTCTCAGGCAGTGCCCAGGCATTATTTGGGGTCATCATGACTACAGATCATTCCTGTAGACAGCCAGGATGCTGCCATTCTTAGAAAGGAAGGTCGAGGGAGGTGATTCTCCCCCCTATACGCTGCTCTTGTGAGACCCCACCTGGAGTACTGCATCCAGTTCTAGCGTCCCCAGTAGAAGAAAGACATGGAGCTGTTGGAGCGAGTCCAGGGGAGGGCCACAAAGATGATCAGAGGGCTGGAGCACCTCTCCTATGAAGGCTGAAAGAGTTGGGGTTATTCAGCCTGGAGAAGAGAAGGCTCCAGGGAGACCTTATTGTGGCCTTCCAGTACTTAAAAGGGGCCTACAGGAAAGTCAGAGAGAGACTTTTTACCGAGGCCTGTAGTGACAGGACAAGGGGCAATGGCTTTAAACTGAAAGAGGGTAGATTTAGATTGGTCGTAAAGAAGAAATTTTTTTACAATGAGGGTGGTGAGACACTGGAACAGATTGCCCAGAGAGGTTGTGGATGCCCCATCCCTGGCAGTGTTCAAGGCCAGGTTGGATGGGGCTTTGAGTGACCTGATCTAGTGAAAGATGTCCCTGCGCACAACAGGGGAGGGGGGGACCAGACGATTTTTAAAGGTCCCTTCCAACACAAAACATTCTACAATTCTGTTTCTAAGAGCTTAGATTTATGGACACAAGCTATGCCCTGCCAACTGGCCAAGGGATCAGAAAGAACAGGTCCTGCCCCAATGTTTTACTAGCACAGGCACCTCTATAAAGTCCCCAGCCCTTACCTGTGTGTATCTTGAGGTGTGTCCGTAAGTTGCTAGGATCACTGAAAGCTTTGCTACAGAAATCGCATTTGTGTGGCTTCATGCCCATGTGCCCCATGAAGTGGACGTGGAGCTTGGAAGGGGAGATGAAAGCCTGGGGGCACATGGAGCACTTCCATTTCCTTTCCTTGCCGTGGCCTGGCCCGTGGCTGCTGCTGTGCCCCTGGCTGGGGAGATGGTTGTGAATATGGCTGCTCAAATGGGCCTTGAAGTCCGCATAGGAAGCGCATTCCTTTCCACAGTGGCAGATGTGCACGTCCGGATGTTCAGGGACACCTTTGGGCACAAAAGCATCACTTTTAATGAGGCATACCAAGGCCTAACAGAGCGTGAGCCTGATCCATGTTAACACTTTGTCTGTGGTAGCAAAGCCAGCTGCAGAGGTTTTCACTCGTGTTCCTTTCAGCTCCAGTGCTTGCTTTTCAGCTCTTTCAGGTAGGCCATTTCAAATGTTTTGGGAGGCCAAACTTTGCAATGATTTTGAGCACAGCTCCACCAAACCTAAATTATCACAACCAAAGGTGGGGGAGGATAGGATCATCTTCAGCTAGCAAAACTCCCTTAGCACCACATGGACGAACAGAAGAAAAACAACCCTTTTTCTCTGAAACTGCGATCTTTTACTCCTGATCAGTGGAATTAGTGAAATGTTTCTTTCCAACGACTGTACCCCTGTAGTCATGAAGTGTAAAAGGAAACTATGACATGCATCACTAGGAACAGAGAAGGAACATAATGCACTCCCAAGTCACAGTGCCCAGAGATGGCACTAAAAGGGGATTCAAGCTAAGTACTCCCTGCAAAGCCAACAAAGACGAGCGCTTACTTACCAAGCTGTCGTGCATAGTCCCGACTGTAATAAAAGAGAAGCTCATGTTCAGGTGGGATGTCCCGAGAGGTGCAAAAGTAAATTTTTCCATCATGAGGATAAGCTACGAGGTTCTGCTCTTCCCGGTTCCTATAGCAATAATGAGAGTTATGAAAAAAAAGCCCTCCAGAAATAATGACTTTTTGAGAGAGAAAAAAAAAGAAGGAAATTCCTATAAATAGGTAATGAGAGAACCTCAATGCTTGGCAGCACATTATAAAAAACATTCCTGTCTGTCACTTCTGTCCTTCTTTATTAAAGTAAAGGAAAACTGGACCTCGAGAGCCAGTCTGCTCCACCAAATGATACATTTTTCACACCACTGCGATATCTTGCTGAGAAAATTATTAATAAACATTGGAGTGGGCTGAGAGAAGAGAGTTTATGACCTCTTAAGAAACTACAAAAATATATATTTTTTTCATATTAACTCCCTTAAGAAATAGAGAACATGAGGGAGAAATAAATACCAGTAAAGCCTTAAAGCAAAATTATCTTCAAAAAATAACTCTTGAAAAGCATTTCCAAGATGGGATAACTCATCCTCTCAAGCTGTATCTTGCATATGTTTGTTCCCAGTATCTGAAACCAGCAAAAGCTCTGCCCCACTGCAGTGGGAGATCAAGCATTAACTTCTTGACTCCTGCATATGGGAGCAATGAAATGAATTGCAGGGGAAACATACTTTGTGTCACAGAGCAATGGGAAAGGTTCAGCCTTCTCAGTGGACCATGTATGGAGCAATACTGAAGCCAGTTTGGATAGTTTTCATCACAGGCTCCAGAAAGACTGAAAAGGACAGCTCTGGCACGCTGTAAGAGCTTGGAACTTGGCCAAAAGAACCCAGGGACACTTTGCTAATAAAGTATTAAAATAAAAGAGACAATCAAAGTCATCTTCACAGATGCATCCAAAAGGAATGGGACAGAGTGAAGGAAATAACAAGCTAATACACAAGCTAATATAAAAAGAACCTGGTTTAAACCTTTAGAACAAAGGAAACAAAGTATGTGGGCAGGTTTGGGGCTGGTTTACTACAGCGTGTGTACTGATTCCCCTGTAACATTCTCTGCTGGGTGCTCTGTTTCATTCTCCCCACCGGTCCAAGATGCCTATATAGCTCCTGAAGGTCCCTTAGTCCCGAGCTCATTACCCATCTGGGCAGTCAGTGCAGCAGTGCACATTCTCCAGCACAGCCTTCTATGAGCCTGCAGCTCAGACTCCAAGCTACATAGCACAGTACAGGCAGTTCTCACCTGGCTTTGCGTACAAACATCATCCAGTTACATTCATTTTCATCAGTTGTAATGATGCAGAACTCCAGGACACCGTTATGATAGATCTACCGAGAAAAACAAATGCAATCTTAGGACAAAACACAGCAACAAATGCAGTGAAAGCCAGCTTCTTTCTTTAAGAGAGGATATGTTTACCTAGAACAAGCCAGGAGGTCGCCATTGCCATTGCCAAGACCACAGCCCTGTTCTTACTTCTTACTTTCCCCTTTACACAGGAATCTTGACCTCTCTGCTACCCAGGATGCTAGAAAAACTGTTTATCAGCATCTTTCCCACACACCACCTTTAGCTCCCAGCAGAAATGCATTTGGCTGCTTTTCTTACAAGCAAAGTCTTGTGAATAACAATATCTGGGCAAACAGTACATGTTTTATTTATACAGATCAATTTTACTTACTGAACATGAAATGATGTGAAAAAGAAAGCTTTAAAGCAGCTTTCCTAAAACAAATCATTCATTACCTGGGGGAACTTCCAATAAACAATGATACAAAACAAACAAACAAGTGCTGCCTAGTAATTCACAAACAATCTCTGCTTCAACTCCAAATACTGGAAACCCACATATAGTCCTTTAAAAGAAAAGGCATTAAAGGAATCTGTTGTACTTCAGGATTGATTACCAGCATATTACATGGTGTACAGCTCTGTTATGCTGACACTAAGTATTAAACAATCAAACTGCATTAATTTTGATTTTTGGCAAGGATGATAATATTAAAGCTTCTGTGTTACGTGGTGGCTTTCACCAGATAAAGGCATGCCTGCAGACTCTGTGAGCCATAACATCCACTGACCTTCCAGATGTGACTAGCTGCTTTGTCTGTCCAGTCAGCCACCTCCAGAGAATGGCTCTGCTGCCCGATCAAAGGTCCAAAACAAGTCCTTACAGGAATGGTTTCTCGTGTCCACACACCTATCAGTAGAAGACCAAAATCTGCAGAAATCAATTATTTAAACAACTAATCATGCATAATAAAGAGATGGGAGGTTTGAGATAATGCTCCAGGGGTAATATCTAGGCATAAGATCATCAAAGCTTCTACTTCACATGTAAAACACACCTAAGGCAGAGACAAGAACCACCACCACCACATGACACTACTGGGAGCCGCTTTGTTGTAATTACAAATATGTGTTTTGTTTGTCAAAAGCAAGTAATTTACTTTTCAGTAAGCTATAAAACTAAGATCCTAGCCACTTGCACCAATTAAAGCTTTCATGGCACTTTCTGCAGAAGCAGAAAATACTAGTTTCAGTAACTACATTTCGCCTACCTAATCCCCAGGAATTTCCAGAATTGTTGCTGGGCATTGTTAAGCAGCTTCTGCATTTCTCCCCAGAGGCAGCTGTATTTCTGTCATGGGCAGAGGGATTCCTGCGTGTATATTGTTTATTATTAAACATTTATATATATAGGTCTACATGAATACACTGAATAGCTTTTAGGAATAAACTGGAAACTAGTGCAGCTTGAAAAGAACAGATGTAAGCTACTCTCAACAAGCAGCAGCACTAAGCAAGCCAATAATCACATTCTTTTCTAGCCTTCAGATCCTTAGGGTATTGCACTGTACTCTTCGATTTCCAGGTGACAGTGGCGTGAAATACAGTAACAAGGTCCACATCCAATGACAAGGTCACAGTCTACATGCCAAATGTAAATGAGGGGAGGGAAAAAAAGAGGTACTCATGATCAATACTCCAATGAGAGCATCCAGAAGGCCACAGGTAGCAAACCAAGCTGATGAACAAGCAGACAGAAATCTCCTCCATTATTTCCAATTATTATCTTCCCCCAAACTGCAATTGCTGCAATGTTTTCTTATCAAAGCTGTGCCCGAGTTGTTTAGCACACGATAAAAATAAACACCATACCTGGCTTGTGCATGACCTTATGAAGTGTTTCAGCAACACTCTGTGGCAGCACTCCTAGAGTCTAGTTGAAGTCTAAGCAGTAACCAGAGGACAAGGAGCTCTTGCACAGCATATGTCAGGGTGATTACAGAAGAGGGAATCACCTCTCTATTGCAGTGTTTCTTTCCCACATTAAAATCCCTACGGTTTTGGATTTCAGGCAGTGAGTGTATTTTAAACCGCTGCATAGAGATATATAGTAATCTGATTCTTACCCGCTTCAGCTCCCATGATGGACTGCCGGAGGACAAGCTGTTTAGGGAGAGAAAGCCTGGCTCGGCTCTCTATTGGGGTGTCAGGGACAAAGGTGACGGGCCCATGATCTGGGCAGTCTGATGGATATGCCTTATCACACAGTGTGCACCCTGCAGAGAGGGGAAGGGACAACAGTGATTAAAAAGATGCAACAGCCCCCACGGTGCAATCAGCTCTCTACCAATATGTTTCAGGTCAGCTCCTGCCAAAGGCTGCTTCTCTCTGGTTTAACCTGTCCGCTTTACTGCTTTTACTCAGAAGAATATGAACCATGTTACTACAGTCAGATGGGCACCGACGTACATGTCACTGTTCCTATCCGATTCAGATCAAACGTGAGGATCTCCACCTGCCTTCCTGACGGTAAATTAATCACCTAGACTCTAGATTATCCCTACAGGGGCAATCTAGCAATGGGACAGAGTCCACTCTTCATCAAAACTGCTGCAAAACGGATGGTAGTATCCTAGAGTTGGCAGTAATGCTGATGATGGAAGAGCCATTTTCTCTCTGATCACAAGTGAAATGACCTTTATTGGCAGAAAAATCCAAGCCATACCAAACCAAACACTTTCTAACTCGTTATGTCTTTGGAATTTACCAGAAGAGGTTCTTTGCATGTAGAACCTCAAGGATATTCATGGGAAGGGACAGTAAGGTCTTCTTTCTAAAATTTTTCCAATTCAAACCCACAAATCCCCTTATCTCCATTTAAATTCAGACAACGTGCAAATCATGGCAGCAAAAACCTGACCTCGCTGCTGCTTTTGAAGGACCCACTGCAATAAACTCAAAGTACATCTCTACGCGATGCCTCTGAATGGAACAAAAACAAAAGCCCAAGACAAATCAGTAGCATCACTTTACCAATCTGTCATTCAGCATAAGTACTGCTGAAAAATAAACCACTGAAAGTCCTTAGTCTAATAAATTTGGGAAAAAGTACAGCATAGAATGCTCTCATCTAGAAAAACTACATCATTTCAATTCTCTATGAATGGAGCAACCAACACCTACTCAGCAACCACCCTCCTGATAAATCATTCTTCTTCTGAAGAAAGA
Organism: Buteo buteo; assembly: GCF_964188355.1. Classification (NCBI taxonomy): domain Eukaryota; kingdom Metazoa; phylum Chordata; class Aves; order Accipitriformes; family Accipitridae; genus Buteo; species Buteo buteo. The sequence continues at coordinate 4,844,415 of NC_134189.1, read as the reverse complement.
TGCTCAGCGAATTAAGCAGGATGTCCACAAAGACCTTCTCTGGCCTCTGGATGGCCCAACCTCAGTATAAAAGACCTACGACAGAAGTAGTTTTCAGCAGGCATAAACAGCAGCTCCATTATTGTTTAAAGAGAATTTTGGGACACCGCCTTTATACATCAGAGTACCAGAAACTGACCCCGTGCAAAGTACAGCTTGAGCAACTACACAATTACAGATAGAAAGGTACTCAGAAAAATTATTAGGTACAGCCTATATAAGCATTGCTTTATGTGCACAGATGACATGTAGGAGTACAGCAATGACAACAACCAGATCTGAGTAATGAGAAACACTATTTGAAACAGATGTTTTTAGGCATTGCCTAGCACACACCACTACGCGTCTGTAGACTAACCCCAAGGAGAGGCAAAGAGGAAGAAAAGCAAGTTCAAGGCATGTAACACTTACACTTGGAAAGGTTTAGGGATTCATATGTATTTAAGAAGTTGAAAAAAAAAAAATCCTACATTCTACAGGAAGCAAAATATACTGTTTCCTTTCCATTTCTGTCCTTGCCAAATAATGCAAAAAAAAAAAAAAAAAAAAAATCACAGTGATTACTTCTCTGATTTGGGTACCCAGAACTGTAAACAAAGATGACCAAAAAAAGTGCTACTTAGAAGTTTCACAAACATTTAGGACTGTAGCAAAGGCACGCCCTTTTTCGTCCTGCTTAGGAACAGCGTAAAAGTTTTCTGAAAAAGGCCCTGACTCCTGCCTTTTCAGTGAGCAAAAACCACCAAGAGACTCTAAAATAACTCCTCCTCCTTGCTGTCACCTGTCTGGACACAAATTCATGTTTTATTCAGGAGAAGTTTAAAAACAACAACAAAAAGTTAATATTTAAACCTTCCTAAGTCAACGATCTATTTTGCATATCACATTGAAAGCACTAGGCATGCAATAGCCGTTAGAACATCCCACCAATGGGGACCATCACCTGGGAAACAGCTTAGGACTATTTTAAGTATAGTGACAATAAGTTGGCACATCAAATCTCAAATAAGAGAAGTGATTTCTCCACGAGCCTGTTGGATATCATACTATTTTGATCATTATTTGTTCAACATGCAACAGACGCTTGTAAGAACTTCTGAGTGTATCAACTGTAAAACTCTTCCTCTAGGAGTTGTAAATTCATCATAGTTCTACACCCACCTGATTTTAAGTTATATTTTATCCCACAGAATAAAAGTTTTAATTCAAATGTCTGACTAGACACTTCGCACTAAACTGCACCTCTCCCATTGCTAACCAAGGCACTAGTTCTTCCCATTTCTTAAAAAATGTTCTGCGGGCAAAGCTTGTCATAAGGCTCCGGCAGTTGTAGGGCCAGATTGCTTGCACGAGCAGCACTCAGTAGTGCTACCTCAACTAATAAAACTGAATATAAAAGCTGGCCTTACACTTCAGTGGCAGGAAGCCAGACATGCTGTGGGTAGAAGTTCAAATCTCCGTCCCACCAAATGAGAACTTCACAGTTCTCAAACACCACTCCTTGAACGATGACAGGATTGAGAAAGCGCAGCGTCCAGCACTCCTCTCTTCCTAGGAGACCAGCTAGCCTCTGGACTGAAGTCTTTTGATGAGAATAATGAGAAATATTAAAAACTTCCCTCCCTCTCTGCTCTTTTTTCCAGCATGTCCTGTTGAGAACAACATTTTCTTGATGACTGTTCACAGTTTAATAAAAACTTTGCAAAATCACATAACGTCATACTCCACAACTATACCCACTTGATGAAATGTATGGCTTGTGGTGGTGTTTGTTGTGGTTTTTTTTAATGGAGCAAGAAGAGTCATTTGTGATGTGACTTTAAAAAACAAAAGTCTCATTGCACAGGATAATATCAGCATATCTACAAAAGGCAAGAGATTCCTGAAGAACTCAGCTTCCAACCTCAAGGCAACATCAAGATGGATACAAAGAGAATGACGCTAAAACATCCTATTATGTCTACTTCCAACTAGTGTTGTTTCAGTGTGGTTAATCTGCCACTGCGGATGTTCCAACTCCCACGGACTTGTTAAATAACTAAGTTTCTTTCACCAGAAATCTGTAAGACTAGCAACAAGAGTCCTGTCATCCCACCAGACAACAGCTACATAACAAACCCTACCCCAAGAAAGGAGGAAATGCCCACTCACATATGGTAAACAAGGTTGCCATGTTCTCCTTGTTCGAATTGGAGTCTTCCATTTGCAGAGAGGATGGCACGAAGGCAAGATTGTCTGCAGACACATCCACGTGACTTGGCCCCATGGCTACTTCCTGATTTATGGAAGACACCGCCACCGGCTCGAGGCTGAGGCCCACTTCATGCAAGGCTACCGAGTCCAGGGAAGCTAGGTTGTGTGAGGTAGAGAGCGCCACGCTCACGGAGTTGGTGCTCATGGCCACAGTATGAATGGAGTCATTTAGTGTGCTATCCGATATTCCTGTCACCCGCCCCGCGATGTGGTCGGGCTCCATGACGACAGGGAGTTCCAAAGTGCTACCGTGAATGGGAATGACACCACCGTGTCCCACAGCGTCCGATGTCAAGTTACTCCCCACCGTGTCTACGGCTAAAGGTTCATGGCTCCGGGAGCCATTTGGGATCTGTGAATGATCCCCGGCTACGTCATCCATCGTAAGCTCCTCTGTCATCCCATCTGTAGAGATGGGGCTGGTTACCCTCGAAACGCTCTCCATAGTGATCGTAGTATCCAGCGCTACCTCGTGGCTGTCACTAGGATGCAGATTTTGAGCACCATGCGTGTTGACTGTGCGGGAGTCCATGGAGACAATCCCCGGTTCCAGCCCCACGGTTCCACTGGGCTGGTAGGGATCTAGGGCCGAGGGATTGCTGGAGACTGACAATGCCGGATTGCTATCAACATTTATAGTGTTGGGATGGATGTACTGAGGTGGAGGTCTGTCAGCCAAGTAAGATAAGATACCTGATAGAATGAGAGGGGGAAGAAGAAGAGAGTGAGAGGACACCAGTTTTCAAATCTTGAACAAAAATACCCCATCATCGCAGCAGAGTACATTAGGACCTAGACCCTTGAAGACATGCTCTTTACATTACATCCAGTTAAAACCCACTAATTCTAAAACATGCTCACAAATATATGCCAACCCAACACTCTTGTCAAAGTATCATTTAACAACAAATACAGAGTTTTCACCCAACAGAGCAAGTCTCTAGTTACTTGTTGAACTCTGAACAGCCAAGTTTCTGGCAGCATTTAACCCAGGCTCCTCAGTACAAAGACTGCATCAGAAAGAGGTTCTTCACGTTTTAGGCACAATTTTTCGTTCACAAGAAATAGCTCACAAAGGATGAAGGACTGCTAGTGGAATCTAACATTTGATAATCCCTGGTTCATCTTTGCTAGGAGAAGTAGAAACAGTTCTCCAGGGTACATCCTTTTTGCTTAGGTATTTAAGTTTTAACAATGACTACTTCCTTCTTCTAAGACTATGTGACATAAGTGTCCATCTTGAAGATCATCAACTGCAATTCTGAAGGACTAAGATAAGGTCTCTCAAAAGTATCGTCAGTCATCTGCTTTCTTTCCTTACATGAAAAGTATGTTGTTTCTCCTAAAACAATATCCCAGTTAAATTTAAATAAGAAACCCTAACATCTTTTCTGGTAGTTCTAGAAAGCTTCTCAACATCAAACAACCTTGGAACTTAAGATACAAAGAAACACTAACCTGTATTTACATCTTACCAACTTCTCTTGTTGGACAAAACTAAAAAAAAAAAAATCTTTGGAGGAAATACATCAGCGCATTCAAGTAAACAGTACTTCCAGCAGAGACAGATTTTGCAAATTCTGCAAGATCTGAGGCAGTATGTTTCTTTTTGGCCTTGAACCCTGTGAGCCATTTGTTCTGTAAAAGTTTTCCACTCAAACATGTCCGTTATTACAAGGATGCAAGCATGGATACTCTTTCTACGGCATAAACCCATTTAAAATGGCTAAGCCGAGAAATGGACAGTTTAATTTAACCAGCTGCATCAACTATTTCTGCATGCAATGCTGCCCTGTGGCTTGAACAAGGAGGATCCTTGAAGGCAGTAAGATGACTGACGGAAGAGCCCTATGAAACATCAGAGTAAACTTCACACAGACTAGAAAGAGAAAAAAAAAAACAAAACCCAAACATTTCTGCATAAATTATTCCAGCTCAGAAAAATGGGAAATACACTGTCTCCTCCTCTACTCTTTGCCCACAAAATGGGCAGGCATGTAATGCAGTAGGAAAGGTTACTCCTAAGCAGTTGGCAAGTTCAGCCACTAGTCAACAGGTAGTTGGATGAGATCTGGGGTGCTGTATTTCTTTTCCTAACCTAGGTTGAACAAAAAACACTCACTGGGTGACCTTGAAGAATTTTATCTACGCCCTTCCACCCTGCAAGGACTACATTTAAAGCTCGAATTTCTGTGTCTTCATATACTAACATGTAAACTTCTACATTTATACTTTAAAACACATACGAGAGAGGAATCAAGATAGAAATCAGTATGTTGGGCCTTTGGAAATCAACCTTGAACAAGAATGAAGAAAAACTATGCCATGGGCTAAACGGGTGGGAAAGAGCCCAAACTCCTCAGCTGATGGCTTGCTCTTTTTGAGCTTTGAACTACTGTAACCTACTGTTATGCACATATTAAGTACTGCTTCAGACTATAGGAAAAAAAAAAAAAGCAGCAGCTTTCAAACTACAAGCCATTTCAGATAGAAACCAAGCATGCTGTGTTTTCTGTTAATCTTGAAAACAAAGCAGCAGGAGGAGCGATCAGAGGTTCAGTATAAGTAGAAAATGCCCTGCAATTCTCTTCATACACATGTATAGCAATAGAGACCTGAAAAATAAAGGTGTGTAAATGGCACAACAGATTCCAGACAAACTCAGGCAATTTACAGCTCTGCAAAACAGTCAGTCTTGCCTGCTTCAGGACAGAAACAGGTGGCTCTGAAAACAATTTCTCTCTCTCTTCCCATTCATCAGCTCCAGACCACTTACCAGGTAGAATGTGTCTGAAATAGCTGCTCTCCAGGTGAGGGTATGGTGGCGGAGGTAGGGTGTAGTTTCTCTCTGGTATACCACACATCACTCCTCGATCCCCAATACCCATTGGGAGCATCAGAGACAGAGCAGAGGGCAAGGAACTCAAGGAGGGGCCCAAGTTTGGAATTGCAACAGGCAAGCCTGCAAAAGAAAATGCCCATTTAAACTCAATGGAACTACCTGAGCTTATGAACACACAAGCTAACAAAGAGGTTACTAATTCCTCAGGAGCTCCCTATGGAAGTACAATATGGTACTGTCAAAGTAAGGTGGCAAGCTTCAAAGAAAGGATCACAGTTATTACAGCACTGAGAGGCATGCCTGAATGTGGCTAGGTCTTTTTTGGATACATTATGTAGGGCCTGCTTCTACTTCCCAATTGTAATGGGCTTTTGTCTGTGTAGCCCCCTGATAAAAAGAGCTAGGAAAACAGTTTTGCTTTACAGGTGAAAAATCATTATTTTCACCTGAGTGAAGACGGGCATAGATGGAGCCAGAGCTGCAGCTCGTATTTCAAAGGATTCTGCTACCACCCACCCACGGTGCAAACCACCCCATTAGAACAAAATGAGACTCTCATTAAGGCATAAGCCTGGTAAACACACATCCCTTTTGCTTTCCCCACAAAAGCAATGGTTTATGGTCTGCCCTTCCTCAATGCTACATCACCTCATTACCTGCTAAAGACATGACTTGCTATCAGAGCAAGCACTACTACCCAGCTATGAACATTCCTGTGACAGTAAAACACAGAGCATGAGCTGCAATACCCTTTGTGGGAGCATTCCCCATTACCTGGTGCTGGTATGGCGTTGTGAGTGGGTGACGCTGCCAATCCCAAGTGACTCCCTGAGACTGGCAAGGCATTGCTCACAGAGGATGAGGTCAGCTGGTCCATCCCTACAGGACTCAAGTTCATTTCATTCATTCTGGGGCCAGGGAACAGAGAGAGGAGGGGAAAAAGAAAGAGAAAGAGAAGCAAGAACATTCCTGATTACTGACTGTACCGTGGTGAGGAAGAGCTGAGCAAACAACTCAAAATCACATATCGACACGTAAAAACTCTGCCTTACAAAGCTAAGAATAAAGCACATCAGCCACTCACACTGTTTTCACATCATGATCAATAAATACCAATCATATTGGATAGCAATAACCAGGATTAAAGAGCCAGTTCAAAAAGACAAATTGGACCATAGCTTTTTCCTCGCCATCCAGAAAACAAAGTCTCATTCCTTGTAATCAAAGACACCGTGATTAAAGTATTGTGAAAACAGATCAGTTTGCATGCCGAATGTCAAAATTACTTGGACAACGGCGTCTGATTTATATTTTGTGACTTCTGGACACCACATTCACGTTCAAAAACAAAAATCAGAGGAGAGGACGAGGAGAGATCACTTAAAACTCGTAATGGACACAAAACCTCTAATTCACGATCCATTCAAACCAGGCCAACAGTGACAAAAGTCACCTCTGCAGCATAGCCATTTTATACAGTTTTAACAGGCTGCCTCAGTCTGGTTCTGCAGACATGGCACATGCATCACATTAAAAACTGGCACTGTGGATGACATGTTATTTCAAAGCAATCATCCAGTGGCTCTTGAGTGCCTGCACCTCTCAAACTACTCAAGCGGATGCACACCACCGGGCTGCCCCACAACCCAAATCCCCAGCCTCGGGAGAAACTAAGCCAGCTCAGGGCACATCCATCCTCTGGGGTCTCAAGCTGCACACGCAGCCTGAACCAGCCCTTGGGGATGGGGACACCAAGGAGACGCCGTCACCTCCCTCTTCTCAACAACTCTGCAAGCTCTGCCTGGCCTTAGCTCTGCCCGCTCTGGCACTCTTGCCCACACACCAGCTGTTTGTAGGGCCAGAAAGACCGGCTGCCCCCACGGCGGTCACAACCCTGGCAACAAGACGGAGCAGCCTCCACGCTGACCCCAGCCTCCCGCACGCCCTTTACAGGCAGCAGGCCCGAGCTTTGCGGTACCGACGGAGAGCTGGAGCTTGGACTGCCACTCCAGTAAGGAAAAGTACCACTCTCCCTGGAAAATACAGGCCGAATACACCAAACTCACTCAAGTTAACCCGAAGGTCTGAGCGGCACAAACGGGAGTCGACGACTTTCATCTCGCTTCTCCCCAGTTTTCGCACCGCGCGCTCTCGCACCCTTGTCAACCGCCCCACTTGCCTCCAGGGACGGCGTCGCCATCTGTCCGGCTACCCGGCGGGGCTGGGGATACCCCCGGCCCCCACCCCGGCCCAAACGCTGGCGATACCCGGGGAAGGGCTCCACCCCGGGACCGAGGGCTGCCGAAGCACCGGGACCAAGCCTCGGGGCCTGCGGGAACCTCTTGAACGCTTTAGGGTCCTCGTCCCCTCGGCCGGGGTGCGCGCCGCCATCGCCAGGCCCGAGCTGCTCCGTTCCCCGCCCGGCCCGGCCGCGGTCCCGCTCGCCTCCCCCTCCCCGGTCCCCCCCCCCCCCGTCCCCGACCTCGGCGGCCGCCAGGGCGCTCACCTGGGGTGCATGGGGCCCGGCGCCGGGGCGGGGCCTCTCCCGGCGGCGGAGCGGCCGCGACCGCAGCCGCATCAGGGCCCTCAAGCCCGGCCACCCGCCGCCGCCGCCTCCGCCGCCGCCGCCCCTCGGGCAGGCGCCTGCCCCCGGCCCCAGCCACGGCCCGGCCGCAACCACCGCCACCGCCACCGCCGCCGCCGCCTCATAGGCGGGGCCCCGAGCGGCGCTGGCCCGGCCGCGGGCGGGGGGAAGGCGGAGGAGGAGGCGGGAGAGGGAGGCGGTGATGGCGGCGGCGGGAGGGGGACGGGGACGGGGACGGGGGCCGCTTCCGCCGCCGCTCGCCACATCCAGGAAGCGGCGCCACCGCCCCGGGGATCGGCCGTTTGGGACGGGCCCGGCCGTCTCCGCCGGGCTGGTGTGGAGGGGCCCGGCCGGGGCTGTGGGGCCCTCCCGGTTCCGTGTCGGGCCGGGCCGTCGCTGAGCTCCTGGCAGCTCCTTTCACCGCCGCCTTCCCGCCTTACTTCCAGATTATTTCCAGCACTTGTGGGTGACACCGGGGCGAGAGAGCGGGCCCGGGAGCCGAGCCGGTGCGCCCTTTTCGGAGGAGCATCTCGTGAGGCGGCATCCCCGGCTCGGTCGGTCGGCGGACCGAAAACCCTTGCCCGCGGTTTCATGTGCCGCTTCTTTGCAGAAGGTTCCGACGCTTCCTCTGGTTTTCCACACAATGGTCCCAGCTATCCCACTGCTTTCTCATGACGGCCTGGTATCTGCTGTCAGTACAGGGTTGTGTTTCGTGTCCACCGGTACCATCGGCCCGTACGTCCCCAGCAACCTCCTGGACATCAACTGTTGTTCAGTTATCTATGATTTATGGCTCGTGTGTGTGCAATTCCGGCTAAGGCTACGTTTCAAAGGAATCTCTCGATGTGTGCAACTAGTTCTGTAGCTCGCTTTTGCCTGTGACACGTCAATGTTCATCACATACGCTGCTCAAATTAGTCTACAAGTTCCTTAAGGGCCAGGGTGAACAGCTGTTTCCTGAAACACCAGAGTGTGGTCCTGTAATTTCATCATGCCTGACACTTAAAACGATGCCTCATTAAATGAGACATCTCTTGATGCGATGTCTGCACAGGAGGAAGCTTAAGGTGTTTTTCTGCCTGCTACCTTTTGATCTAGAGAGCCTAAATGTAGGATCTGGAAGGGCCATTCCAGTTCAGTACAAATCCATCAGTTCTTCTAGCGGTGGAAACATGCCTTCCTCATTTGGCTTCAGCTGTCAGAAAGTTAGGCGCCCTGTATACACTAGTTATTCAAGCTCGCTCTGTAGCTGAAGGAGAGAAATAGGCTGCTGCAGAGAGTGCTTCATCCCACCCTGAGGTAGGTGTCTGAGATGTGTGAGAAGAATTCCCTTTAGAGCTGCCTCTCTGTGTCTATGGCCTGTTACTGGGACCTGCGTAATTAGCTTAGTCTAAATATATAACTTCTAGAGGACTACATTTAGGCAAAGTAAATCCAGGTCTCTGTCATTCGTGACCAAAAGAATGACCTCATTTAGTTTACCACATATCCCACAACCTCTCCTGTTCTCCACTAAGCCAGATAATCCTTACTCTAACCATGACTGAGTGTATCTGAATTGGCGCACAAACATTATATCAAGTCAAGAAAGAACTCATCAAGTCCTCAGGTTTTCAGGGGCTGCTGAGCTTGTGATGAGGGGTTTATCTGTACTTCATTTTTACGAGTGTAGCACCACATATTCACATGGTTGGTGCTAATACTTCACATCTTCCTTAGAAACTCCAGCAATCAATTACAAGCCCAGAAGTCTCCCTCTTCACATTGCATTCCCTAATACATAGAAGATGACTGAAGACCTTCTGTTTTCAGTTGTCATCTTTACAACTTCACAGTTATACTCAGTACATCTCAGTTCTGTCCTGAAACGCTAGGTTATCCCAAACCCTCAGCTTGTCTTAATGGCAATTACGATAGTGTAATTCTGCCGCAGAACTGCCCTGGCACTGAAATCCTCACGCTATTTCAACTATCTGAGCTGAAGGTAGTACTTTGAGCCTATGAGCCAGATTGGATGTAGTCACATGCATAGATAAGAGTGTTTTTTCCTACTGTCAAACATGAGTCCTCTGAGATTCCAGCTTTTTTTGTAGTCATTTTACTCCCTTGAACGAGTGATATCTTAACTACCAGTTTAAAGCACACATATCAAAGGAAGCCAGTGATAATATGAAGTGTCACTGAATGAGAAATTAATCTCTGTCTACAGAGATGTACTCGGCATGCCCAAGGTATTGTGATAAAACACATTTGAGAGCTGTTTCTTCTGCAAGGGAAGATTTTTTTTTATATACCAAACACTTTTATTATATGTGAAGTGTTTTGATAAGACAACTGCACTATGTCCCCTGAAAGCTTAGTTTATTGACATTTATAGCGCTACTTGCTGCGTGAAGAACAAATTGCAGAGCTATTTTTCAAGTCGTCTTCAGATCCTGGAGACGTACTGAAAGATAAGGGAAATTCGTGAATCCACGGGGGAAAGAGATGCAGTAAGCACGCTTCAGTCCTTCTTTGTAGCATGAGTGGAAGTCCCTGCTGGACCGTGCCCACATCTCAGTATCGTCAGTTCTCTTCTGCTGTTGCAAACCTGCCCTTGGCTTCTTTCTCAGAGTGAGCAGAATTACGCTGTTTTAACATCAAAAATCCAAATTTCTCAGCACCTTTTATTGGCTTGACAGCACTTTGCAGGCCTGGATTTTGGTGGTAGTCACAGTATGAAACCTGGGTAATTTAGGCACAGCTCTCACTTCTAGCTATAGAGCTGGAAAGAGATGGCCCATGCTTAAGGATAAAACAGGATTAGAGAGGCACAAAACTATTCAATCATGTATTTCTGGATCTTAGTCTACATCGCAGTTATTACTATAATTCTGTGGTATGCAGTTAACAAGAGAAACTGGTAATTTCACAATTTTATATCTGTTAATAGATTGCAGCAGCCCAGACAAACTATGATATGTATAATAACTACTCGAATTTAGTATAATTATAGCACAGTAAAATATAACAAATGCACAATGTTGCGAGGGTTTCTTTTTAAACTCCTGAGGTGTTTTCTTCTTCTTCCTTCTCAGTAATATGTTCACAGATAAAATAGTTGAGACATCATCTGTTGGGAAGTAGGTGGACTTGCATGTGTTCAGCTGACTTGTGTTTCTGCTACAGTATTTCCACTGATGACTTTCTTTTCAGACACAGAGGAACACGGTGTCAGGGCGAATCTGTTGCTTTGAGTAATTCAAAGTAATTCAAAGCAACCACTGTGTAATGTCAGTAGTGTTATTAATTATTCTTGTGGGAGTGTGAAGGTGTTGAGGGTTCTTTTGTGCAAAGATTACATTCTTATAGATATTGTGTTAGGATATATGCAATTAAAACCACAACTAAGTTAGATCTGGAAGGAAGGTGCCTCAATGTTTTATTTTTAGGTATGTCGGAAATATTTTCTATTCATTTTGCCTGGGTAATTACGTGTGTATAGTGAAGTAAAAGGAAGGAGAGAAGGAAGGGAAACTGTCTGAATGCCACAGTCAATGGAGTATGTAAGGAATCTGCCAGCGTCCCCATTTAAATTTTGTATTGAAAAACAACAACAACAACAAAAACCAAACCAAAGCAAAAATCCAAACCAAACCAAAGCATAACATACAATAGAAATAGAAACGGTACAACTTCTGCCGTTGTAGAGCAGCGGATAACGCCTGATTTGTACCACCTGGAAAGCAATCCAGGCCATCTGCTTTGTATCAGCATGGAGGATATTGCATTCTGGAGTCAAAGCATCATCCAGACAAAGGTGTGAAAAGGAGTTAATTGGAGAAACAGTGTAAGAAAGAAGATCAAAGGCTTGTCTTAGAAGAGGAACATTATCCATGTAGTCTTAACCTACTCTTAAAATTAAAAACAATGTATTAGCCTTTAGCTTTGGTGGGCCAGTCCTGCTACTTTCACCGTGTCTGCATGTGCAGACTCGTTGAGAAGGGCCTGTTTTGTGCACAGGTTGGTAAGAGAGCGATACGTTGCTTTAATCCCACTCATGCTCTCAACAAGGACCTTCAATGGGACGTAAGGTGCATTGGACTTGCGCTGGCTCCCTGCCCAGGGGCAAATCCCTTTCCGAGGAAGTGACCTTAGACTGTCAACAAGATACAACCTTCAACAAAAGCCTGTGGCGTATTTTCTTATTTCTCTTGCACACAAACAAAGTGAGACTGCAGAGTCCATTTGATATAAGATCAGCTTCAATCATTCAGATTAACAAATGGCATTTACCTGAAATTTTTCTTCACGTATGTCTCTAAAGGATTAACAATGTGGATTTTTCTGTAGGAAGAGCGGATGTCTGTTTAGGACAGGTGCAATTCAGACACCCTGGGAAGTGCTGGTGACCTGCATTTACAGTAAACATAGAAAAGAGGTCTGGCAGCAGGGAATAGTGCATCTGCATGACAGAACTGAAACATAACCCTGCCTTTTGAACATGGCTAGACTTCTGGCAAGGTCATGGAGAGCTGTGAAACATTCTGGCACTTGAGAGGCCCCCCCGAGAAGCACACTTCCATTTCCTTACAGGAATACTGCCAGAGAGCAGTGTTTTAAATCTAATGGTGACACAAATCAAATGTCCTTCAGGTATTTGCTTAGAGGCCAACGTCCTCTTTGTTTTAAGAAAACGTTAAGTCCTGGCCTACTTGAGTGCTACAGCGAATGAGCTATTTTCATTTAAGCATTCATTTCTGAAAACATTTTTACTGGACAACAGAGTTTGTAGTGTAGGTGATATTGAAAAGCCCATACTGTTCAATGTTTCCAAAGACTTTTTAAAAGGCTGAAAGGCTCTCTTGATTATTTGATCTGAAATGAGTTGTACATACCTGGGGTGTTCCCCAGTAATTCTTGCCTCACACCCATACCTTCCACCTGAGCTATGGCGCATATTGTAGAAAGACATTTAGTTGTGACTGGAAAAGATCTCAACCCCTCATGAAACGCATTAGCTAACTCTTAGGTAATGCTACAAAACCTTCAGCTTCAAACATCAGCTCTTGCTAGGCAATGTTAGTGACGGAGGCAAAAGTAGGTGGATAGTTGCCCTGGCTTTTGAGCCATTTTGGTGCTGATCCTGCCCCTGGCATAAATCAGAGTCCAGAGTCGTTCTCACTTATGTCTGTCTGGAACGGTCTGCCTGTACGTTCGTCATACTTTGAAGATTACCATTGGTTTTTGAAGCTGCAGAATAGGCCAGCAAAGATACAAAGCTAACTTGAAAATGCACACTGACATCATTGCTGCTGGTTTCTGACTCAGCAGAGACATAGATGTGTTACTCAGAGTGGAGGATGTTGTTTCAGTTACTCATGCTTCTGAGGCAGTTTGGCATGAAAGACTGAACAGGGCGGAAACTTTCACTTTGAGCAAAAGAACAGTTTTAGTAGCGCCTACGTGCCTGTACCTTTTCATGTCCATCCCTTCCCACAACTGTCCCAGACCAAACATTCAACTCCCCAAACTGTTGGTGGCAAAAAAAGGAAATGCAGTTAACTGTGAAAATGTGTTTTCAGAAAAAAATTATAACTATGGAGCTCTTGAACAACAACAACAACAACGTGAGAAAAGTCAAAGACCCTCCAGTTGCTGCAGAAGAAGATCCTAACACAACAGGATATCTTAGAGGAAAGGCACGGATGAGGACATTATGCCCTTATACTGCCAAAAGTCCTTGTATTTTGTCCACGTCTTCTCCTTGGCAAGCTGCAGGCAAACTGAAGGATGCAGTACAGATCTGGCAGTCAAGAGGGATTTTCAGCTCCCCAATTAAAGCAGTGTGTAGGGTCTATCAGGTAAGCCAATATCTGTGTAAACATCTAGTAATAGCTACACAAGGGGAAATCAGGGCATCACCTTTGTATTTGTTTATCTGAGGCAGATGCTTATAGTGATGGCCAGAACATTTCTGCAATGAGCAGAAACATGCAAAATGTTGAAGATTTTTTGAAAATGCTCAGGTTCAGTTTGTGAAACTCATGCTTCTTGAAAAAGCCTCTCTTTGGGCAAAGCAAGCAGTTTTCCTCTTATGCTTGCAGGTATGCATTCTTGATCTGACATGACTTGCAACCACAAGAGAGCACTCTTTCCTTTGAAGATTTCTCAGCTTCCCCAGAAAGCTAGAGACATGCCATACAAGTTTTGAAAACTGCTTGTGAGCTGTTTCAGTTAGACCAGAGCAGCCGAAACAACAAAGCTTGCAGTTGTCTTTTGGATTTCTTTGTGAAAAGCCTTTGGGTAGTTTTCAGATGACAGAAGATCCTTGGTTCCTGAAAGGGAGGAGTTCTGCCAAAACTTTGAAGATTTCTGTAAACTTTGCAAATTACCCATCTTTTGGAGACAATTATATCAAACGATATCATGGATTACAATACATGAGAAGTGTTTAGAGCCTGGAAGATTATTTATGTTTGGCATTAACTCTTATGGTCATAATTTCAAGCGGAGAGAAAAGGAATACACAGGAACCCTCTTATTATCTTTTGAAATATGAAGATCAGAGGAAAAGAATGGTTTAAAGTGTGGAGTGATGGTCCTCAAAACCTGTCTGTAAGTTAGTTGGCATCCTACATCTATAAAAACAACAAGGCTTAGAGCTGATTTCCAGGCACAGAGTGGACTTCATGAGTTGTTAGCAGTGCTTTGAGATCTGAGTTTTTATACACCGCAGGAGGAAATTGCAGCCTGCGGGGCAGAGTACCTATACAAATGTTTCCTCCTTGCTTGGACTGATACAAGATTTGGAAGCCAAATTCGGGAATTGACATTCTACCAGCGAGGAAAAAAAGGAAGCATGGACAGCAATAAAGATGATGATGGACTATTGAACCGGATTGCATTTCCAGGAGCTATGTCCCTGGCTAACAGCCATGTGCATCCTCATGGGGTTCCCCTGAGAGAGCCCTTTGCGGTTCCCTTCCATCTGGACCCGTCTTACTGGGAGCAAGCCTACCGCGGGCACACAGGTCGCATCTCCTACATCCCATTCCCTGGCTACATGGGCATCTATGACTATTCCTTTGAGCCTGCCTTCATTCGGAAGAGGAACGAGAGGGAAAGGCAGCGGGTGCGCTGCGTGAACGAGGGCTACACACGCCTGAGAGAGCACCTGCCCAAGGAATTTGCTGACAAGCGCCTCAGCAAAGTGGAGACCCTGAGAGCTGCAATAAGCTACATCAAACACCTGCAGAGCTTGCTGGACTGCCACCCCTTAGGGTCTAACAGTAAGGAAACGCTCTCTGCCAAGGAGCTCCCAGAAGCTCCCAGTCCTGGTCCCCTGCGGGAGTGCAACAGTGATGGAGAATCTAAAACCTCTTCAGCTTCATCCCCCTACAGTGAATTTGAGGAGACAGGCAGCTAGGTAACGGCCTCTCTGGAGACAGAAAGCTTCGAGTTCAGCTGAAAACCAGATCTAAAACGCTGGGGATTTTTCTACAGATGAAAATGAAAACCAGGAAAAGGAAAAACAGCTAGGGGAAAAAAAAAAGGTATTTTCAATCTGTCAAAGGACTTTAAAAGTTGTCTGTACAAAACCTAAAGATGATTTGTTAGCAAACAGATATCTCTCAGGTTGCTTCGGCTGTGTTACTAAACTTCCTCTGGATTGTTAAAACTGAAGCGACGTTTGCATTCTACTTTTCATTCAGCTTTTATTCTGTTTGTCTATTTTCTTTTGCCTTTCACTCCATGAGACAACAAAACGAGATAAATCTATTTCAGGAAATTCCCCTCCCCTTTCTCCTGCTTCCTCCTGTAAGTTTTATTGTCCCTTTTTCCTGACTGCTAACCTGAGATGCAGTGGGTTGCAAACACTTGTGCTGGGAAAGGTAAGATTTAGGTAAACTGTCTTTACCTGAAATTTTTAGAAAACTCACAGAAATACTTCCATTTCTGAAAAGACAATTTTTAGAATATAAATAAGGCTATATTTGGGAATTAATTTCTTTTATGGCATCTTCTAAAGTGAACGAAGCAACTCCTATATTGGACACTGGCTGTTTGGTGATTATTTGAAGGATAATTTTCAGGAAAAGAAAATCTGACACTTTCATTCTAATCAATGCTAGGAAGAGGGAAACAGAGTTCTGTAAAACTGCACCTTCAAAAGCAAAGCTCCACTCATGATACTGAAAAAATGTTTCTAGCCTTTTTCCTTCTTTTCTGAAAATTGAGTTTGTGGACAAAATAGTCTTGATTGTGTCTTTTTGGCAGGTCAGAGATTCTATGCTTAGAAATATGTTCCTGTAGTGGTTAGATACTGGTGTGTACAAAAAGGACAACATTGAACATATCAGTTCACATCTGCATGAAAATGTAGATATTTCTCCTTTTGTTTAGAATATTGTATTACTTTTTCAAAGAATACACCTTTTAAAATTAATATCTCAAATTCTATGGAATACCTTTCATTTGGATCATGTCTATTTAAAATGAGAATTTGTCTCCAAATTGCCCTAAAATCTTCCTTTCTCCAAGGCCAGATTTAAATAACGTTTAGCTATGTGCTTAAATCTCATTCTGAATATGGGGTAAACTCCTTCTTACCCATACACTTTCTACAGACCTTTCAAACTTTGCTTTTTTGGCGTCATGTAGGTGAAATAGTTTTGTATCTTTTTGTCTTTCCTTCCTGTCATCCTGACTGAACACCTGAAAAAATACTCATATATAAATAAGAACAAATACTGATCAAATACCTCAAAACATGTCCATAAATTTCATTTAAATAAAAAATTTAATTAGTCCTGGCTGCGGGTTTTTTTCACATTCAATTGATAACAAACAGGACAGCACTGTTCGCAGGAGTAGTGAATTTTCAGGAAAGAATAAAGAAAATGGATAGGAAGTAAATATGAACTGCTACCTATGAAACTAAATTTTTAATCTAGATTTTTAAATCTAGATAAGGCGTGGGTTTGTACCATGGGCATCTAATAAAAATTATTGAGTATAAAAATACTCTGCTGATCTCTAGCAGACTACTCTGAACATTTGTACCCTTTTAGCTCTTGTGTCCATGCAGTCACAGGCTTCATTCTTTATTCTTTACATGGTAGCCAGCTTTGTTTTCTAACGACTATTTTGTTTTTCTAAGGGCTGTAACTTTTGCAGGATCTGTTTCCCAGACCCAAAGAGTAGAGCTCTAGTTACCTGGACAGTTCAGATCCAGAGCCAAAGCACTCATTTCTGGGCGTGTGTTTGCATTTGTTGTTCAAGAAAGGGGAGGAGGGCAAGGTAGTGGTCTGAATGTCTGATTGGGATGCATTATTTTTTTACTTTTTTCGTTTCCTTTGAGGTTTCTGACGAGATTCAACCTCTCTCTCTCTGCCTCAGTTTTGAGATTTCTGGAAATATGGTAGTGCTGCTGGTAACTCTGTCAGTAAGCCTGAAGTGCATTTCTCCCTCAAAGCAGAGATTAAATCTTTGTTATCTATGAAAAACATACACTTCCTTAGAGTACCTGAGACAAATTCTGTGAAACATGTAATTGTTTGTAAAGCACTCTGAAGATGAAAAGCAGTTACTGTACATATAATGACAATAAATAGCCAAATCAAACCGAATGACTAAAAATAAAAATTACCAGAATGACCGTTACTTCCTGGGCAGGACACATCAGATAATGCCCCAAATACATTTTTAGGTCAGATAGTTATCACAGAGGTTTCACCACTACAGACATATATCCAGGAACCATAATCCTCTGATTTCCAAACTCTAGAGAGATGGTGCAGCGTGCCACCTTCTCCACAACCAGCTAGTTAGCTTGGCCGAAGTGGACTAGGTTGTGTCTCTGCCCACTTTCAGCTTCATCTCACGTAGGATGTTCCTCAACGGGAGTCTACCGAGTGGAAAGCATCACACCCTGGGCCTGTGCTTGGCCGTCATCGCTCTACGGTGTCTCTTCCCATGTGAGACACAGGCTGCTCTGCTGCACATCTAGATGGGGCTGGTTTATTTGTTGCATATCCTTAATACTCTGCAGTCAGAACCAAACCTGGATTTGGTGAAACAATATTCTGGGAGAGGCCTCTGGACCTCAAGTCGAGGAGACTGGTTAAGAGTCTACATTTCAATAAAACTGTAGCTACATTTTTTTTTTTAAGATTATACATCTTTAACAGCTCTGGAGATGTCCTTAAAATACCTCCCAATCCAACCTCAATGCTGAAGGTGCAAAAGCCAGAATGTCACAGATAGCTTAATTTAATTTTAAAGGAAAATTAATTTCTGGATAAAAAGGTAATTCTTTCTGTGTGAAAAATCTGTCACAGGTTGAACCACTCTCCTTAGGAAAGTTGTACATTTTTATTTCTCACAGTTCCTGTTGTCATGCAAACCTCTTGCACACTTTTAGCACAAGGAAGTAGAAAACAGCTCAAGATTTCCCAAATATGGATCAGTGCTACAGGCATCAATAAAGGTTTAAAGTGAATGCTACATTTCAAAAGCTTTCTTAAGATGTTTCTGTCTAGACAAAGGTTTTCTTCAAAGCTTCTAAAGTGTATCATTATCAGACTTTGAAAGCAGACAATGATCCAGCTTGTCACTATGAGAATTAAAGTTTTAATAAAAATGTTGACCAGAAGAATTCTCTCCATGTGGCACAATTGTTATTTACAAGAAAGGTGAACACTGATATCCATAGGCAACCATGCTGCAGCTTTATCAAACTCCTGCGCACCAAATGCAGACACTTTAATCTCTCTATCGAACGTGAAAAAACCACACATCTGAAGTCTTCCCTCTTCTGCCATTAAATTACAAATCCATTTGCTCCTTGATATTATCAGCATTTTAAAGATGTGTAATCCTGGCCATGGGATTGCTTTTAATCCTCTAATAGCTATTTAGCTGATTTCTTTGTAAAAGCCCATCCACACTCCTTTCATGTTATATTACCCAGTGTCAATAACATGGCCAAAGAAAACCTGAAAGCACTATAGAAACGTCATGTTCAGATAGTAAAGCAATCAGGGCCAATTTATCTCACTGGAATAAATGAACAGGGAACATCCACACAAATGTAAAGAATCTTTGAAAACATTTGTCACCAGCATACTTGGGAAGGAAGCAAAAAAAGATCCAAAACATTTTGAAGAGAGACTCTCAAGTGGTACCAACAGGGGAGTCCTGCTGAAGTTAGCTGAAGTCAATCACTATAGCCGAGCAAGGTCTTAGTGAGTCTCTCCAAAATAGAGTCTAAGCAAATATAACTTCAGCGGGTGCTCATCACTAGTAATCCTCAGCATATAGATAAATGGCTACAGAGTAAGAGGTAAATTCGTTCTAGACAAATGGGGAGCAGCAAAATGGTAAGACTGCGGCTGTACCTGGCTTTTCCGCAAGGCTGTCCAGCTGTAGGTCTAGAAGCTCTACAAGTAAACACAAGGTGAGCAACATTCTCCATCAACCTGAAGGTGTGCTTGTACGTAAGACTCTGCTATAAATGCTCACTCATGTATTTCCCACATAATTTTTACACATTTTTTCTACCTCACTGTGAATATGTCCACTGACAGAGCAATGGAAAAGTTCTCCAAGTTGCCCTTGCAGGGAGAACAAACTAGAGGAGCAAAGGTGTTTCTAAAGGTAGATGTCTCTCTTCTTACCTCATTGGATCTCCATACAGTCAATGGTAGATCAAATACAGAGAGGGGCCAGGCTAGGATGCTGGTGAAATGAGCACAGAGTGACAAGAACATTTGTTTGGAATTTACAGCAGACTGACAAGGTGGCACTGCTCAGAAGATGCCCCAGAGCTGGCTGAAAATGTTAGGACTGAGCCAAGACCCTGGGAACTCAATAGAAGCCCCAGCATGTTCATTTAGTATGCTGTGCAAGAGGCTGGTAGTGTTTTTCAGGAGTGAAAGGGCCACCTTTTTTTGCCATCAGTGTCCTTTCCCCTACCCACTCATATCCACATTGCGAGATTATTTTCTGACCCCGAGGTCTGATCGGTCTAACAGACACAGGTAGTTGGTGGGTTGGGGACCCAGCGCCCAGCTGTGCTTGGGTGGCGGCGGGGTTCTGGGGAGGCAGATGGTGGCAGGGTGGGAGAAGGGCTGTTGCTTCACTCTGGGAAGGAGATGGGGGGTGAGACGGGAGCTACCGCTCTCCAAGAGTGGGATTCAACAGGTCCTGTTTTAGCATTCACACTTCAGTAGCCTTGATGTCTGGCATCACTCAAAAAATTCTCATTTAAAAAGCCAAGTCAAAAAGCAGGCCTGGGAAAAGGCAGGGGAGCTTACCACAAGGGCTTTAAAGGAGCAAGTCTGTCACTGAATTTGAATGAGCTTTATTCACTGCATAAAGCCCTGAGTGAAAGTCACCTGGTGTCACACCTGTGCTTGGTTATCACCCTTGTTAGAACTTGTCCCACCATAGCCTAAGCATGCAGCGTGCACGCAGGGTGCAACCACCACCACAGCTGCTACTTGAGTATATATGAAGGATGTGGATAGTTGCCTCTACTAGGTCTGGGCTGAGAATAAAGATTCAGAGCTCTAGCCTGGCAGTGAGGTACAGCCTCGGAAGAAAAAACTTGTGCCCAGTTGCAAACTGAGCTGAAAAATGAACAACAACTAAAACCCAACTCAGAAATGGATAGTATGGGTATGTGCAGATGCTGGGTTTAATGGCTGCACTTCAGAGGAAAAGCACAAGAAAAGGTTGTTTAATTGGTGTCCCTTTATTTGTCACAGCTTACACAAGAACCGTTCTTCCCTAAGAAACACGGTAGCTGCGTGTGTACAAGCTGGAAAGGCCGGGGTACCCACGACCCAGCCCTGGAGCAGAGCTCTGCTGCTGTGCTTTCCCTGGGGAGACCAGGAGCTTCATGCAGTCTCACACCTTGCAAATCCAAGACAAAGCCCTTTAGAGGTTTTTTTGTCTGCTTTCTAATGGAAAAAAAGCTTAGACTATGCCCTGTGTGTGAGATGTCCCGTCTCCAAAAGTTTCTGAACCTCTGTCTGATTTTCAGCCAACCCCCATGAGAAGAGTCTCACAAGGCAAATCGAATTTCTTGATTGTTTAAATTTATTTTTTTTTAAATTGGGCAGGGGTGGGGAGCCCAGCTTAGGGCTTATGGCTCTGGGTGATGAGCTATGGTGCTTCATACTGGGTCAGATTCATGTCCCACTCAACTGCTGGAGGCCACAGCCCCTGGGGCAGACACAGAAAAGAGGCAGTGCATCTGCTCTTTAGCCACCTCCAGTCATAACTTGGTGTATTCATGTAAACTGAGGGGATTTGTCAAGGTCAAAACACCCATCTGTGAAGCTGGGTGGCTGAAGACTCTGATTCTATTACCACCACTGTCTTTAGATATGTCTAAAGGGGCCAATACCCCCAAAACTGTGGGTTACAGGGGTGGGGAGCAGCCAGCAAGGCTGTATTTCACTCTGAGTTCCCTCACTCTTTTTCAAAAGCTTTGAAGCCAGGCTTGTGGGTCTCAGTGTCATTTGGGAATGATCCTGCATTCGCTGAAGCACAAGGAGTCAAGTCTATGTTATTGTGGACCTCAGGTTTTATCGATTATGTTTTTGCAGGTGCAGGAAATGAAAAGATATATTGGTATGGATCATTGTTTTTAGCCAGGCTAAAAGAAGCTTAGGAGTCCCTACATCCCTCTGCCAGTTTCCCCCTTGAAAATTTTGGAGACCCCTCGGCTCACTTCAGATGTGACTGGAGATAGAGGTCTCAAAGACAAGAAATTCCTACACAGTCCGTGAACACTGGTGGCACTGGAATAGAAAGACATGCCAAATTAGAGTCCTTACAAAGGGGAAAGCTGGCACTAAACTGTCTTTTTGGTTTGACCCGCTTGATGGTCAGCCAGCCATCAGCAGGCACATGTGCTTTGCGCTAGTATAACATGCTGCCTCTTGCCTGTTCTACTGGGGCCAGGGGATGAAAATATGAGTATTTTGAGGGAGTTTTGGATTTGGGAGGGGCAAGCTGAATGAATGGACTGTGAGAGGCTGATGGGTTGAAAATGTGGGGAAGGTAGTGGGCAGTGAAGCCTGGGAGCGTACAACACAAATTGAAGCCAAGCTGCATTTGCTGCGCTGCTCAAAAAGTGCCCTGCTTGTCCCCATGATTTTATTTTGACGTGGTGTGGTTCTGGGCGTACATAGCAGATTTTTGTGTTCCAGGGCTGTCAGCCGTCGGCACTAAATCCTAACCAATCTCTTCCATCTGCACCGAGATCACAAAGAGAACAGATAGTTACAAATAAATGGAATTTTCACATCTTTTTATGTATTTGCTTTACTGCCAGCATTACGCTATATTAGGCTGCTCTCTAGATGTAGCTTTTCAAATTTAAGCACCGAAGAAGTCCCAGGCTCAGCTGCACAGGTTTTATCCCAGAGAACACTCATGCGGAGGTGATATGTGCATCTCCACAGCCAGAGGTGTTAAAGCTCACTGGTGCTTAATGAATGAAACTGATAATAAACTGTGTAATGCATAAATGAAATAAGCCAGATGTACAAACACAGGAGTGTGTGTTGTGGTGTTTGTGCATGGGAAAAGCAGGAAGGATGGCAGAGACGGGGGAGAAAAGAAAGTGGGTTTGAAACGTGGCACCCTGCGTTATATCAGATCAGCTGCATGGCTGAAACAGGAACAAATCAGATATGGCACCTTCAGGGAGGACTAATTCCTGAAAAAAAAAAAACCCAAAACTTAAAGATAGTATATTTGCAGGCAAATGCTGTGGAGATATAAAAAGGCTGTGAGAATTTGCACAGCAGAAATGCTAATTAGAGCAAGCAAAGCAGTGACTCTCATGGACCAGGACTTAGAGGGAGCCATAGGCAGGGCTGGAGAGAGGCACGACTCCCTCCCTGGCCCCACCACCAGCCAGTGTGCGTGTTTTCCACCATTTAAAGTGTTTTCCTCCTTCCCTCGCCATACTTCTCCTCCTCTGCTGGGAGGGAGGAGTGCTCCTGCCCCTCCCCGAGGGCTGGCTTTGCATTTTTAGCCCAGGGGTGCCATGAGTTTAGGGAGGACTCAGCTCTGCCTCTTGAGGCTTTGCTCACTTCAGGCATCCCTCACGAGCTTGGCCACGATCGGCTGCATCTGCTGTCTCTGTCACGAGGCAGAAATGAGAGGTGGGGCAGGCTGGGGCCGAACTACAGGGTGGTCCTTAATCCTGAAGGAGCAAAACGGAATAGTGGGGAGAGTAAGAGGAGCCCAGCACCACGATGAGAGCTGGGACGAGGAGTCTGGAGCATGGACAAAAGCCAAACACAGGCGGTGTCTCTCTTAAATGAGGAGTTGCATCGCTGGCACTGCTCTGCCTCCCTCCTCCTCCATCCCTCGCGCTGGGAGAGAGGAGCGCTGCTGGAAAACTTCTTGGGACATTGTCCTGGGCATCACAGGGGAATGGCAGAGCACCGGCTCTGTGGATGGGGGCGAGGGGACGGGGCAAAGTCTGTAGCGTGAATGTCCAAGCAATGCAGTAACATATCCGTTAGAAAGAAGAATCAGAGAGCTGTAGGCTAGGCATGCTCCGCTGGTCATGATGGAAAGCCTTGCCGAGCTGAGGACTATAGGAAGGGCTGTTCCCTGCTGCTAGTGTTTTTCAGAGAGTGGATGTAGGCTTATAACATGATGATAATGCCCACTTTCTTTACATTTTGCCATTTGCCATCAATCCCCGTCGTTTTCCTCTCTTCTCTCCTGTCTGCCCCTGTAGGCCTGGCTATTGCTATAGAAGCAAGGGTATAGGGGCATGTCCTGGCTGTGTATTTTGTGTCCTTCTCATACAACAGCCTGATTTTAGTATCCCTTCTTGCTAACACCTCTCTGCTGATTACACTACGTGCGGCCCTTGAGGAAGACAGGTGTGCCTCACAGCAGCTGGGCTGGAGGTGGGCAGGGAGCTGCTTAATAAGCAAAATTTAAATAAAAAAAAAAAAAGTCCAACCCCCATCAGAAAAGAAGCAGCGATACGATTTTACCACCAGCCATTGTGCAAAAACGGCTGAGACCACAGCATTTGCATGACAGTGAGTCTGTCTGCCTGCACCTCAGGCACACCACGTTTATCTGCCTACCATTGCTTCTCGTTCGTCTTTTCTTGTTCATTATTGCAAAATACCTCCCAGCATATTTCTTATCAAAGTGCTGAGCAGTTGTGAGCAGGCTGTGCTCTAGCCGGGGAGCGGAGGGGATGATTGCAGCGCTCAGCCCGCCTGCCATCAGGAGCCGAGTGATAAACCCAGATTACTTCAGCGCTGGGTTTTCCCTCTGTTTCAACAACAGCATGGCCTTCCTCTTGCCTCTGTGCTGGGAACACCAGTAGATCCTGCCCCATCTCACTGGAAAATATCACACAGCTGCCCCTGTACCACTTTACCAGGAGCTGGTTGCAGCCAAGGCACAGCCATGAGCTCGCTGGGCTGCTTGTCCCCTGCGTGAGTGGATGCACGTCAGTCCCCTGCACTCATCGATAAATCTGCCCTTGCATATTACCCAGCTCTGGTATTGCAGAGCTGGCATCTGCATCTATTCCATTCTATTCCATTCTATTCTATTCTATTCTACTCCCATGTATTACAGGTATAGAGACGGTGGCAGGGACAAAGAAATCTCTCTGCTAGTCTGTCACACCAATGATGCCACCGGCATCCTCCTTGCCATCACCACCCTACTGCTGACTAACACAAACCATTGCTGAAGCCAGGCAAAAAGCCATAAAAAGCCCTGCTCAGTTCCACTATCGCCTCCCTCAGCGTCCCGGCCCCAGCAATACGCTCCCAACACGGCTGGGTAAGGCTGCACGCCCGGTTCACAGGGGCGATGCCCCATGCAAGTGGTGGTGGCACATCCCGAGGGGCCTGTTAGGACAGATCAAAGCTAAGCACCTACAAACGCAAGGCATTTGCCTCTCTTTATGTGCGGCGTGCTCCGTAGCTTTGCATTTTGCAGCGCTATGAAAGCTTCAAAAGTTCCATTTACCTTAACAAGCCCATAAAGCATGAGGTTATTAAATGTTGTTTATAGTACCCTGTCTGAAAAATTCATTCAGTTACCAGCTGGTTCGATTTTTACTAGCGAGTTTCATGAGGGAGCCAAGTTGTAGGTGGATGTGTTGGAGGAGCTTACGCTGAAAGGACAAGAAAAACAGCAGCAATGCCATCCCCACACAATGGCTGAATTACTCTGTAGTAGGAGTGGTCAGTGTTTTCAGAGATGAATGAAATATGCTGGCTTTGCAATTCAAAAAAATGTTGTGCTTAAACGATTAAAATTTGGTTTTGGTTAAACTTTTTTTAGCATTGGTTATTTTCTGCAAACTTTACTGGAATTTTACTGAGGCCATTGTCTTACAGGGCACATTTGACATTTGCATCTTTGGTGAAAAAGTCACAGTTTAGGTCATTTCATCACCTAGTAAACACCACAAAACCTAATAAAGTTATTGCGTATGTGGAGTGATGGGTATCAGAAGCTGTGTCTGGGCAGGAGATGGTCGTGCAGAGTGAGGATTAGGTGAGAGCAATAGAGCCAGCGTGGCATCGTGTGGAGCAATCAATTGCAGAGAGCAGCTGGACAGGAATGGTTGGAAAAAAAGAGTTTAGAGTGAGTTAAAGGAGATGCCTGTTGACGTGTTGGGAAAGGATCCCAAGGTTTCATCCACATGGGCCTACTGGGAAGGTGGCACTAAGAGCACATTCACAGTCTCAGGGTTTTTTTGCCCAAGAAGTAAGGCAGAGTAAAAAAAGCTCAAAAGCTCTGGAGAGTCAGTGAGATCCCTGGCAGATCAGATGCTATTTTTTCTGAGACTCCTTGGGATGGAACTCTTTGGAGAATAGGTTTTATAGAGAAATTTCCAGTACCTCTTTGTTTCAGCCAGGTTATATATGTAAAAATATTACAACACAGATGCCCCAAAGGGAAAGCATGTATAAGCCAGGCTATCGGACAGCACTAGGAGTATATTCTACCCGGCACATTCTGGATGTGAGACAACACCTACATGGTTAACTCATATCCCTCCTTTCTTTCTTGTTTTTTATCCTAGATCCAGTGGGACAAACTCACCCCCTCATGAAAGATCTGGCAGCTCCCTCCGAGTCCTGAACCCTATCCAAGTGATAATTATACCTGTTTGAAATCTGGGAGCCGAGAAGTAGCCTCCAGCCACTCAACAAAGGCTGCTCCGGTGCTCCGAGGAAGCGATGCCGACACTTCCCTTCTCCTTGTCTGCCTCCTGCCGAAACACATTTGCAGAGTTTCTGAAGCCTCTAAGGCTTTTCCAGAGAGCTGGTGGAACCAGACCCGGTATCTCATGAAGTATCATCGCATGCAAAGACAAAGAGACGCCCCCACGGGCATAGTTAATGCAGACAAACCTTAATGGCTTTTTTTTTTTTTCCCCCCCCTCCAGTTGCAAATATATAATTAATCTCACTTCAAATTTACATGTTTGATCTGCTCCTTTTAGGCTTCAGATATCTTTGAAGGAAGGGGAAGACCCTGTGATTTGATGTGGAGTATTTCGGCTACGCTCGGTGTTTACGGGGGCAGATCCCCCCGTGCCCGGTGCCGGCCAGACGGGGAGGGCTCCTGCCTTGCAGACGTGGGGCAGGAGGGCAGAGGCTGAGGCGCTTCCCAAGCCGACCCTCACCAGCCCCTTCACCCCAAAGCCACCATTTCTCCAGGGCTCCCACGAGCGGTGAGGGCACCTGCGGCCCGGTGGTGGAAACCTTCTGCAGACGAGTGGAGCTGATCCTTCCGCAAACGGACCCCGCGAGTCCTCACTCCTGCAGCGTAAAAGAAATGAAAGGCGTGGAGAAGAAAAACGTATCCACTTCAAACAGGGAAATTTCCATTTGAAGTGCCGTCTCGAGTCAAATCCTCCCCAGCAGCAGCACTTTTTTCCCCCTCAGTAGTGTGTATCAATTTCTTCTGACAACAGTTTCATGGCTTCGGGATAAACAAGCCCAACTCCATTGGTATTATATTTTACAACTACAGACAGACCATGGAGATTAAAATTCTTTGGCTGAGTCACCAAAGATGGGGAGGGGGGAGGTGGGTCCGCCGGGCGTTGTGGAAGGCGGGTTGAACGCAAAACAAACCGAATCCAGCCTTTCATCCCCGGCCGTGCTGCGGAGGCCGGGCCGAGGAAGGCGGACGCAGGAGGCGAGGGCAGAGCTAAGGGGACGTGGGCGCCAGGCCGCGGAGATGGCGGAGGCCACTCCTCACCCTCACACGGCGGCCGACTCGGGGCCGGGGAGGCCTCGGGGGCTCTTCTCGCTCCTTACGGCCCAATTTTAATTTTGTTTTCCCCGGCAAACGCGAGTAGCTGAAGGAGAAAATAATTTCCGGTTGATCCACAAGGGTTTTCGTTTTGTTTTGTTTTCCTGCTGGAACCGAAGGCCTCCCTTAAATGTTTTGTTCCCCGAAGTGCAGCGTTTTAGTTTGATCTCCGGATTTTTTTGAAGTCCTTCAACAAAGTAAAGCGAAATGAAACCCTGCATGCTGACATACATTGCTGAAATGTTTCCCGCTGAAAATGTCAGTCAAACGCTGTCCCTTTCCCACCTTCCCGACTAAACCCCCTGATGAATTTGATGTGAAGTCTAGATAAGTCAAATATGCTTTACCGGAAAAAAAAAAAAAAATCTGCTGAAGGAAAACCACCCCGTGACACCCCAGCTTGCCCTGAAAAACTGCCTTCACTGGGAGGGCAGCCAGAGGGAGCTGGTTTAGGCCACTGGTGGAAACCTCTCTGCTTAAGGCTGCCCTGTGCACAGCTTTAATCCCTTTGGGCAGACAGAACAGGAGCCAGCCAGAAGCTGCACCGGATTATTTTCTCTTACCGTGCATGGGTTTTTTTATTGCATCGGTTTATGATTTTACACCTCAGCATCCAGCCCAGCCACCACTCCTCCACACCAGACATGAGCCTTGCGAGTCAGGGAGACGGGGGCAGTTCTGCCCTAACACTGGGACATTCAGGAGAAGTTCTCCAAGAGCCTTTGCTGGCTGTCTGCACAACTGAAGATGTCCAAAAACTTTGTTAAGTTGCTTCACACCCAGAACGTGTCCAGAGTCTAGATAAAGGAGGACTCAAATCCTCCAGGACTGTCCCAGTCCCCTTTCCTGAATCTCCTGCTCCAAACGACACTGGTCTCTGCTGAGACAGGCTTGTAGAAATATGGTGGGAAGATCCCTAGAAGACTTCCCTGCCTCTGCGGTGGGCATTAATATTAGGACTAACTCAGTTATGAGCTCCCATTTCTCCCTCGCTGATCGACTTCCCTCGTGGCTGGTTTTTTGGGCAGCAGCACAGCCTGGATGCTCAGCAGGGCACGTTCTTTCCCCAGCATCTTGGTCAGCTCCCGGGCATTGCGTGGGGCACGCTGCAGGTTGCAGAGGGCAGTTCTGGTCTCCCAGGCTGCCCTCCCAGCACTTCTTGTCCACATCTCACCCCTCTGCTAGCTTCAGCCTGCTCTCGTGCTGTCATCTCCTCTTGCAAAGAGAAGTCAAGGCTGCATCTATGGAGCCACTCAGTGGGGTTTTGCACGCCAGGAACAAGAAGCTGTGTCTTCATCCTCTTTGCGATGGAGGCAGTGGGACCCAAACATCCCCTTGAGCAACCTGATGCTCTCTCGGCTTCTGTCCCTTAGCACAGGAACACGTGCAGGTAGCAAAAGCGAGGTGGCATGTTTAGCACTTCACACAAGTCTGGGTCCTGTATCCTCAGAGCACAGAGGAGTTTAGGCACCTTATCCTGGCACTGAACTCAAGGTGAGGATCTGGCTCAGAGGCTCTGCTTTGTAGCTAGAGGACTACAAAAAACTTTTCTAAGTTTTGCAGTGACTACTTGAAATTCTGAACAATTTACAAGCTCTTCTGCTTTCGGTTTAGATCGTGACAGGCATGAACCCATCCCTCCAGCAGTGCCAGATGCTGCAGAAGAGGGGCACGCAGGGCTGGTGCACATCTGGCACTGAGCACGGGACAGCCAGGGTCACCCTCTGCAGAGAGGTGCTGCGGTGCTCAGCAGCACTCAGGTGCGGAAGGAGATGGTTTCTGAATCAGAGCTTGGTATTTAAATAGGAAAAACTGATAAAAAGTGAGAGTAAAGGAAGCAATATTTATCCCCATTTGCAGATAGGGCACTGAGACATAGGAAAATGAAGGGACTTGGTACAGGCTGGACAAGTCCGTGGTGGATAAAAGCACTGAAAACTGCTCTCCAGAGATGTACCCAAATGCCTCAGTCATACACCAAACCTTTCTCTCCAGGAACCTATCTGTGACAGAGTTTGCTTTCTGCCAGGGCAACAGGGAGGAAAGGAGACAGCAATGGTGCTCTTGGCTGCTATTGATAATCATCAAATAGTTCAAATTCCTACCCGAGAGACAAGGAAAGGAATATTTGTCTCACAAACAAGGCTTCATGTTTCTCGATCAAGATAAAACTTCTGCCTTATCCACTGACCATTAATGGAACTGTTCATGGGGTCTGGCAGGAAGAGCAGCCAGAAGCCTGCGTGTCTCCTGAACTAATGGGATTTTTGGAGGACTTGCTCAGGTCATCTGCAGCCCTGGAACTGGGGCAGGGACGGTCAGGAGGAACAGGAGGGACGAGCCCTCTTCCGACCAGCGTGCAGCTCCTGGCACGCCACGTGCCTGTGAACAAGGATCTCTCTCCCTCCCTGCTCGCCTTCCACGGCCTGGCTGGCTGCCCTACAGATGCTGCAGCTCTCCCCACCCCAAGAGCCCTTCCCTGGGGGGGGGCTCTGCACTATGGAGGTTCCCACCGGCTTTGTAGGTTCCTAGGGGAGGAGAGCACCCAGCGCTGCCTGCACAGCCCTGCCTGCACCCAAAGGCACCCTCCTGCCAGCACAGCCCCATGTCTCGGGCTGGGTAAAAAGGTTTCCATGGGTGGAGAGGTTTCCCCTCCATCCCAGGGCTCAGCCCCCCCCACCAAGGAAGGGCTTCGGTCCTGCAAACATGCACAGGCTTATGTCGGGAAGGAGGTGGAGAAAGCCCTTTCTGGGCTAGACTCAAAATACAAAGATACTCAAAATACTCAAAATGGAGAAGAAAATACTCAAAATACTCAAAATGGAGAAAAAAGTGTTCGTCACAGTCCTTTCTGTACCTGCCTAATAAAAAACACTCCTATTAGAGGTGAATGGAGAAAATCCCTTTAGAAACAGCTACAGTATAAATACCCTCCAGGGAAAAAATAGTTTACAGTGATACTTTTTTCTTCCTCATCCAAGAAGTGGTGAAGGATTTGGCAGGGAAACAGTGGAGGAACTGATCAGCCTACCTATGATTTTAAAGCTTGATAACTTGTCTGTGAATGCCACAAATTTATAGCCCAACAATAATAAGCATTAGTCAAAAATAAAACAACGGCTTGCTTTTTTTTTTCAGATTAAAAGCACAAACAGGTTACAATTAGAAGCCAAGAACTGGATAACCAGGTGATTTGTCGGCAAGGCATTCCGTCAGCTGGGAAACCCACCTTTTCCTTCTGCCTGGAACTGCAAAAAGGGTAACAAAAAGTTATGGAATTTTATTATTTTTTGGCCAAACAACCTGGAGCCTGCTATCTGGGGACTGAAACGAAACACATCGCTGATACCTGGAGACCCGACTGCTGTAACACAAAGCAACTCATGGTTGCTTGCCAGAGGGGGATGCTGCTGCCCACAGGGCC
This sequence comes from Buteo buteo, assembly GCF_964188355.1. Lineage (NCBI taxonomy): Eukaryota > Metazoa > Chordata > Aves > Accipitriformes > Accipitridae > Buteo > Buteo buteo. The sequence goes on along the minus strand of NC_134189.1, from coordinate 4,813,947 downwards.
CGTGGAGGTTTTGGTGGCTGGTCTATGTCCTTCCCTCTGCCCTGGGGGGTGAAGAGCAACAATTTGGGGCAGAAGTACGCCTGGGTGCTCGTGCCGACATAGAAGAGCTAAGGCCCAGCTGTACGCAATCCCTTGTACACGGCAGGACAGGCAGGGTTCCGAGATCCAGATCCTCCTCCATTATTTCAAGTACTGTATTTGCTTGTTTTGTATTTGCTTGCTTTGCATCTCCCTCCTTTCCTCCTTAAATTTTATCATAAAACCCTAATATTTTGTCCTCAAGTGTGTATATTCACAACCACCAGCTGGCTGCTGTTCTCCCTGGGTGGCTCTTCCCTATGAGGGCGCTCAGGTTTGATAATCTCCTACTGCTTAATTGACTCAGGTAATAATGCTTGAATGCATCAGGGTTTGGACCTTATCACACATCCCCCACCGCCGCATCTTCCCCTGGGGGACCTGCACCCCTCCTTCCCCTTGGGTGCCCGTGGGTGCCCCCTCCCCATCTATTTCTTCTTCCCCTTCTAACTCACGGCAGGGGAACAGGTTCCCTGGGTTTGCACTTCGCAGGGAAGAGCAGAAAGCCCGACCTGCCTGGCTTCCCATCCCATGCTGGCTCGCCGCGGCTGAGAACGGAGAGCAGAAGACCCTGGGCTCCCACCTCGCCTCCCCGGTGCGAGGCACAACTTGCACAGGGGGAAAAAAGGGGTCCGTGCCTCAGTTTCTTCAGGCACTGAGGGAGGAGAGAAAGGAGGAAAACTTTTCTCCCTTCCAACCGCCTGCTGGCAAAGCTGAGCCCAAGGAGAAAGCAGGGTGCTGGCTGTAGCTCAGCTGGGGTGGGGGAATAGCAATATCCAGGCTGCCCCTGGCACCTCTTTTTAGGAACAGGCTCCATCACAAGGCTGACTTCAACACCTCCATATCTAAGGAAGAGCAGCCCAGCCCCCGCGTATCTTTTGCTAAGCTAGTAAATGTTAGATTAAGTGCTGGCAGATGACTCCATTTCCCTTTCCTGGTCGTAATCTCTGCAATTAGGACTAGTGATTATTTTGGTTTCTGAACTTTATATACAACGTGACCCAAAGCAGTCTGCTAAGCTCTGGGAATGAGGGCACAAGTAAAACGGGGATGTGCTCAGCACCATGAAAGCCAGCAGCAGCGGCTGAGGCTGGGGATTGCTTGCTTGGTGCCCAAGGAGGTCAAGTTGTACCTGCCTGGGGAGATCGGAGGCTTTTCTGTGCCCTCTCGGCACTCCCCCCGCTGCAGGGAATGACCTCTACCCTCCCGTTACATATTGCAATTAAAAAACAAAACCCCCAAAACCCCACCAGAAACCGCATAATTATTGGTGTTTTGTGGGTGCCAGGAGGTTACCACCTTCCTCTCCCTCCCACGGTGCAGGGGACAAGGCACCTGCTTTGGGGAGCTCCAATTCTCCTTGCTTTTCCACCGTACACCTCCCACCGCCACCTCTCCAGGCAGAAAACCAGAGGCACTGGTGATCAAACCCCCTCGCGCTAGGACAGGGCTCAAGAGAGCAAAGCAAATGCCAGGTACAGGCAGGGCCCGCTGCTTAATTGAAGCCTTCCTTCTGCAAAAGCAGGGGAGCGTGTTGGCACATGCTGCTGGAGGGATATTGCTTTGTCTGATCGCTTTGAAGACTGGGGGGGCGGAGGGAGAAGAGAAGAGGCCAGTTAAGTGTGTTTATGTTTGAGAGGAACAAAGGAGAGCAGAGGAGAGAGCGCCAGAGATGTGTCAGAGATCACTTGTTCCTCCTGGGCCAGAACACCAGCCTGGGACCACCAGCGGAGGAGGAAGCGGTGGGTGCGGAGCTGTGTTTAAAGCAGGGAGAGGAAAGTCAGAGCAGAGGAAAACAACAAAAAAAAAACCTCCCAGGAGACTTAGGATGGTGATAAATGTGACACAGGCTAGATGGCGGGCTCCCAACCAGTGGGGTGTGCAATACAGTGCAAATATACCACAGCAGATAGCACTGCAAGCGTGTACCTTGCTGAGTCCTGGTTTCCCTTGGGGGAGGCTGAGTTTGGGAGCCCTGGAGTACGCAAAGTTTAACCAAGTCACAGAGAAGGAGGCCATCAGCTGCACCCCAGCTCTCCCATCCATTATTGCAAATGAAACACGGGTCCCCATTTGCAGCGCTGCTGGAAGGAACTGCCTTCCTGGGGGCTGAGGGCTGCCCCTTCTGCCTCACACCCCACCCCAGCAATCGGCACCCCCGGCTGCATTTAGAGGGCTTTCTGAAAGAGTCACCCACCAGCAACAAAGACCTGAAGTGCTCTTCTGTTTGCTATTTAATGCTACGCTAACAGAGATGGGAACAGCACCTGCAGAAGCCCCCAAGTGCACCGCAAACAGCCAGCTCCTGGCGAGAGAGGAAGCGCTTGCCCATGCTCGCTGTCGCTGCACAGCACCAGTCCCGGCAGCAAGCCCTGCGAGCACAGAGAGAAGGAAGGTGCCATCGAAGCCACCACCAGAGATGATACCTTCCACCTCCCAGAGGCAGTAGCTCTGTTTTGGCAGGTCTAGTCTGTAAGTTAAACCATCTTGTTCTCAAGCAGAGTCTAAAATAAATGCAGTGAGCTATCTGCTCTCACTAAAAAGCAGCCTGCATCCAAGGACTGGTTTTATTGCACTGGCTGAAGGCAGACTTAGTGCAAACACCCTGTGCAAGCTCCAAGGCCAGCAAACCTGCTGCAGGTCACCAAACAGACGACTGAATCAACTACACTTCCGCGGGGAATAGACGAGTGCCTGAGGTCGGACGGAGGTGTGCAACAGCTCCAGGGGTGTGGTGTAGATGTGGACCTCCTACCTGCAGTTTCCCACCAAAAAAAAGAAGAAAAAAAGACCCTAACAATCATTCGCCAAAGCTTTTTCAGTCTTTTGGGGAAGGGAGGGAAGCACATCATACGTTAACAGGTATTTCCAAGTTCTCAGTAACCTTCTGTGGAAAGAGATGGTTCAATAACCACATTGGCTCTTTGGTGTTGCCAAAATGCTTCTGCAGATCCACCTGTATTTCACCACATGAATTTTAATACTGTGTGCCTTCCCTATCTACCAATTTTTAAAATTTATTTTTTAAAATGCAGATTAAAAAAAAGCTAGTGGACAGCCCTATTTAGAGAAAAAAGAGACTTGAATTAGGAAAACATCCAGGTTTAAACAAAGAACTGGGAGACACCTTACATTTTTACTCTTACTTTTTTAGGTGGTTAGGAAACGAGCACTCTTCTCCATGCAGCACAACATACAACCAAAACTAGTACTGGCTTTGCAACAGGAAACCAAAATTGACAGCACTTCTTGCATTCTTGAATGCTAATGCATAAATGCTGATGATCAGGAGACTTAAGGCATACATATGAGAGCACCTCCATGGTACACAAGATTTCTGCTTGTTGGAAAAACCTGAAATTTGTCTCTTAATGGCAATGGTAGGTGAAAGTTGAAAGGAGAACTGTGTTTGAGAAATGCTTCTTTGTTTTTAAATATGAATGTTCTAAGGGTTTCCTTGCATTCCACATCAGAGTCTGAAATATTCATAGACAGAAACTTCTGCATGGAACATACACTTCTGCAGATTTGAGACCAACAATTTGTCTTTCAGTCACTGGAGGCTAATTCACCTTTCTAAGTGAAATGATTTTTTTTTTAAATTCAGCAACTGTCTCAGACCTCAGAAATGGCAATCTGGAACAATTCCACCGGAGAGAGCAGGGGAAAACAAGAAACTGTCTGTAAAGTCAGACCCACAAGGACTCACAGCAGTGACTATTACTGCATGTGCCGCTTCTGAACCTGCAGCAAATACAGTATTTGAACTTAAGAAACCAATAAGCACAAAGTGATTAAGTCAGTAAAATGCCATTATGCCTCCTGAGATAACAGGTTTCAGCTAAGATCCTAAACTTAAAGGGATGTTTCATCAAAAGGCACTTGAGTCCATCAATCACTATCTGCTCCTTTTACATGAGTCCCTGGCAGGGCTCCACTCTTGCTTTGAGGTTTTATTTTCCTCCAGCTGCCCCCTTGTGTCTGCATACAAGCAAGCTCGATTCCTTATCCAGGGAGGCAGACCCAGCAGGCCCTGAGAAAGACAAATCATGGCTATCACACTCTTGTCATAACCAAGTTAAGGAAAGAGCACTGCATTGCCCTTGTCTCCTACAAGAAATTCTGCCATCTGCACATTTCTCTGCAAGATCCATCAGCTGAAGTCACAAAATGTGATGGGTTTCAAGCTCACCTATGTACTTAAAAGTGGACAACAGACATTTTAGCCACAGAATAAATATGACACAGACACATTGCAGTGCCCATCTTCCCATTTTATTTGTAATCCTCAAAATGATCTAGTGGGGATGGTCAGCTTCCTCTCCAGTCTTGGTTAATGAATGTAGAAGAAACATCAGAAGTCACATCATACTGGGCCTGGCCCTGCAATTGGACTCACTTCAATCAGAGCTGCAGGACACAGTGAGCAATATTATCCAATCCAACTTCTACATGCTTAGGAATTTGCAAAATGTTGGATTAGCACATCTATAAGTTGTTAAATCACAACTTTTACTGGGCAAACAAACCCCCTCAAAGCAACATACTCAGTCCTACTAGCATTTCCAGAAGACTGCGGAACACCTACTTGTACTGAGCCAAGTACACCAGGTGCTGTGTTAAATGAGAGAGTGTGGGGAAGAGGGGAGGACTGTGCCTCAAGCCTAGCTACTCCCTCTCAACCCAAGCAAGAGACCACTCCCAACTCCAGATTTCTTACCCAATTGCCACAAAACATGCAACAATATAGACTACGCATAAAGGTATCTGCAAACAGAGCAACCTCTCCCTGCCCAGAAGCACTATACCCTATCAGAGTACTTCTATATGCAGAAAGAGTTCCAGGCACTCAGGTGTGGAGACAGCAGGCCTGGTTCCTACACCATCTTCGCTGATGGAGGTGGTCTTGCAGCACAGCAATTAGTGACAACTCAGGCAAGTCTGAAGTCCTGCCTGTGGAATCATCAGGCAAACGAGGGAGGGACTGCATATAAAAACCAAGACTTACTTATTTCTTTGCCCTTTCCTCACAAGAAAAGAACACCATAGAACAAGGACGGGGGGGGGGCATTAATTATGCCTAGGAGTGGTTAAAAGTAGGGGTATGCTCAACTGTTGTGTTTCCAGAACAAGGATGTGATATCTGAGCATCCTACAGAGTCCAAGAGGTGTGGGAAGATGATGGTTCTAGTCAGTTTTGTTTAAGGCCTGGAGATGTTGGTGCGTTTCTGCTGCCTCATCAGTTCCTAGCCTTTTATAACAGCAATAGGTCTCAGTTTAATGGCTTTCTTGCTGATGCCAGCTGCATGGCAGGTGTTAACCACATCTGTCACGTTCTTATAAGACTCTGGTGCCTGGAGTGGGGAGAGAGAAGAAAAAAAGACAAAACTATAAACAACCTGAAGTCACAGGAAGTTAGATATAGGCTTTTGATACCCCCTTTTCTCTTTGTGAAAATAGAATCATATGAATTGAGGGTGTAGAAGTGGGTGAACACATTGAGAATCTGGCCACCTTACATATCTAAGAAATGTATAAGACACTTAGCTTTCCAAATAAGCTTTCACCACACTTCAGATAAAATACTAGCTATTTTGGTTCAGTTTTCCCTATATTCTCAAATAATCCAGTCCATGTGAGAATGTCAAGCTTCATTACCTGGCAGGAAGTCACTCTAACTTCCTCCTTACAGATAGCCTTTAAGATTTATCTTTACTGCCCCTTAGTGACAGGAATCAGGGTTGAACTCTAGAGCTTCCCCCTCCAGCATTCTGACAAGGAAGCTGCTCTTAAATAGAGATTTTAATGCGATCAACATGTTTGTACAACACCAACACCCATAACAGCATAGCTCCAAATGATCAACATGCTTCTATGAGTGAGGTTGGGAACAGAAAAGATATTCTATCATGTTAATGCAGAGGAACTGGAAGTACTAATATTCAAAGTTTTCTAGCCATTCCGAGTTCTCTTCTTCTTGAGCAAATAGAGGAATTCATCTTAAAAGGGGCGAAGCTGTCGTACACGGCTAATAATCTACATGACAGCTGCAGTGTAAACTAAGTTTAAAGCTGGGAGAACATAATTCAAGAAGAGAATCCATAAAATATAACAACTTTTGTGATGGTCACACAAAGACTTCTCAAGGTTAATAGTAATTATGCCTATCGGTAGGCAGAAGAGGAAAAAAACCACCCCCCCCAAAACCTGTCAAAACAGGCATCTCCCCTTTCAGCAGGATTTTAGGGACAGGGAAGACTTCACATTATTTTCCAAAAAAATGGATAGCTCTATCGGGAATCACACAAGCTGTATATTTAGAATACTAGTGATCACTTAGCACCGCGAAGAATCAAGTCAGGAAGGGTCATTCAGCCAAGGAGCAAGACTCCCTTTTCCCTCTCAGATAACAAAGTATTAAACTCACTTCTTCCATGACCAGTTTGGGAGAAGCAACACGGATGGCAATGCCCATGTCAGCCAGCTTGTCCAATACATCCTGGAAGTCCAAGTTACGTCGAGATTTGGCTCGAGACAGTGCACGACCCTAGACAGCAGTTATGTTAGTTCTATTTTTTTGTAGCGGTTTGGAAAAACAGAACTCTTTCTTATTAATGAAAAACATTATTACATTATAAGTAAACACCGAATGGCTGTGAGCACAGACCACAACAAGCCACAAAATGGGAAATGAATTTAGACTTAGGTGATGGGCTCCTGCAAAATCCCACATCTCGTACAACGGCTAGGAAAGTTCCATGTGTGCAATAACATGCTAGTCTGCAAGTGTCTTTTTATGCAAACAACTGTCAGACAGTGTTCAGGATGCTGGAAGCTATTTATCTTCCTCAGTCATCCTGTCTCACACCGTAAATAACAGGGGAGGAAATACCTTCTTCTAACTACTGAGGAGTTTTATATGGACAGCCTCAGCACAGTTAATCCTTCTTGTTAACTCAGAGATACCAGAATTTGGTAAAAGGAGCTCATTCTCCACATCTTCATCCTAACATTTGCCTTGTATAAAGCAGCACCCTCTAAATTTTCTGCAGCAGTAGTCAAAACTCCTCAGGAAGGGGCAAAGAGGACTTCTAGCCTGCAGTCCTTCTGGGCTGGGATTACTGTGGCAAGGCTACTCTTTACCTGTATGACCAACAAATGAATCACACTTTGAACAACCCTGTTCTCTGGATGACAGTCCCATTCCAATCCCTTCCTGAAATAACTTTTTGACTTACAGCTCCATGGCAAGTAGTTCCAAAGGTCTCGGTCATGCCTTGCTCTGTGCCAGTAAGAACATAGCTACAGGTGCCCATAGTCCCGCCGATCAAAACAGGCTGTCCAGTCAGCTGTGGGTGCAAAGTATTAATTCACAAGAAAAAGCCTAAAAACCTCATTCTTAATAAAAGTCTGAGAGGAACCTTATCTCCAGAAAAGGAGGGCAAGTTCACATTCCCTCAGAGCATCCCTGCTTGCCTTGGGTGCCTGGTATCAAGGATTCTGGAGAACTAACTGCACTGAAAGATGCAGAGCAGCAGATCAAGAGACTTGTGTCCAACAGAGAGACAAGGCATATCACTGAAGCTTGCCCTAGGTATGAAGCACTTCTTTCCCTTCATGATCTTCCAACCATTGCGGGTGTGGAGCAGAAGAGGGCGCTCAGTGTCCCAAAGATCTAACACACAGACAAGCAGAACAACCCCACTAGGGTTCTAGCGCTGTTAGCTCAAAAAGGGAACTCACTGCATTTGGATCTCTGTTAAGGACCCTAAAACTGTCTCATTAATCCAGAATTCTCTTCTGATTTCCTTCTCCCACAACTAAACTTACTTGATAATCGACAGCAATAAGAGGATGGTGAGGAGGGAAGGCCCTGGTTGATCCTTTTCTGTGCACCAGCAGAGTCCGCTCCTTTCCATCCACTACATGTTGCTCCACTTTGGCAATGTTGTGAGACACATCATAGATAACATGCATATCAAGGTCATCTGGGGTTGTGTTGAAGACTTTGGCAAAGGCCTGAAAAGAAAGCAAACCAGGACTTAAAATACAAGAAGAAAATTGCTGTGTACATGTGGAAGATTTACAGTCTTTTTAGGAATCAAAAGCAACAAATCTGCTTGAAAGTGTTTCTCACTGATAAGTCAATGACCACTTGGCAAGGCAGGTAAGAAACTTCAGTCAAATTCAGCCACAACAGAATTGAATATAACAGTGCTAAGCGTGACAGAACTGGACTGTCTAGATTGTTTATCTGCCCACTGGGAGTTTTAATACTGGAATTCAATCAGATATCAGCTAGACAAATTCTTGCAAATCTGAAAAGATGGCTTCAGCAGCGTAAAAACAATTTTCTTGTATCCTCTTCCAGTTTGAGGTATTTTCAAAAATATTGCCTAAGTGGCTTCTGCAAATACAATCCAGTGATGCTGAGAGGTTTTGGATGGATTGCCATGACTGCAGCTTTGTTTAAGTCTCTCCAGAAAACACAGTTAAAAAAGCACAAAAAAGAAAATTACTTTAAATACTGCAGCTACTGCGTTTTCCATATGTCTGGGATAAAGCTGGAGATTTGTACCACAACATTTGCATCAGAGACAACTCTGCCCCTACCTGTCTTGTTAGAAAAGTCATAGAAGAGCGGTTGACCCATGCATAGTTTCCAGCAGCTGCCATTCCCTTCAAGTAATCCTGTCCCTCTGTGGAGGCAATCCTGGCACATGCCAGCTGGCGATCATTCACTATGATTTTGTCCCGCTTCATAGCTTTTTCCATAGCCACCAACGCATCTGGGAAATAAACACAGTAAGACTAAGTGACTTCTTAATTTTGTTTCAACATGTGAGATTAACATGGCTGAATAATTTATATTCTAAAACTGAACACATCTGCCCGATGGTCAAACCTATGGCTTCTCAAATGCAAAAGCAAATCTGTGGCAGAACATCATCAATTGTTTGCGAACAGCATTCCCCAAGACTGTAATTAGAAAGAAAAGTTAAGAGGCTCAGGTGTACCAGAAAGAATTCTCCACTTTGAAAAAAGTGGTTCAATCTAGTGATAAATTCTAATAATGCAAGCACTTCATTTGGGTTCAAAACAATAAACGCATATGTAACACTTTTTTGTGATCCAAGAATTTAGTCTTTCTTTTTCTGCTGCGAAAATGCCTGCCTCTGTTACACCAGAGATTATGGACTCACTGTCCTAAGCAAATACGTATCAAGACAGCCCCTCAGCCAGACACAGGATTCAGTGAAAATCTCCATACTCTCTTGATCATAGAACAATTTAGTTTGGAAGGGAATTCTGGAAGCTGTGTAGTCCTATCACTTGCTCAAAGCAGCTCCAGCTAGATCAGGTTGCTCAAGGTCTTATCCAGTCAAGTTTTCAGTAGCTCCAAGGATGCTGGTTCTACAAGCTTTCTAAGCAACCCGTTCCAGCATTTGACCGCTTTAATGGTTAAAAAAATAAATAAAAATTCTAGTAGCTAATTGGAATTTCCCATGTTCCAGCATGAGTCTGCCATCTCTTATCCTATCATCGCATGGACACATAATAGCAAGATCAATACTCTGCATGACCAAAGACAATTAACACATTGGTTTTAAACTTATCATTGCTAAAAGGCTTGCAAACACATGCAAGATCAAGCAGACAAAATTCAAGGCAAGCCCTTTCAAGGCAACTCAGAATAGACTCAACAATTACACTGTAAGAAATGCTATTTGGTGCTGCAATTTACTGTTGATGACAAGACTATACTGAGGAGTTTGCTTCACTCCACGTACCTACGACAGTCAGATCGTACCTGTGGCAACCTGGTGGCCCAGACCTCTGCTGCCACTGTGGATCATCACGCACACCTGCCCTTTGTGGTCGATGCCCATCTTCCTGGCAGCATATTCGTTGTAAATGTCATCCACAACCTGGATCTCGGCGTAATGATTTCCTGCTCCCAGGGTCCCCAGCTGCCAATCACAACATGCTGATCAGACAGTGCTAGTAAAGCAGCCTCTGGGAGCACAGGGGAGAGCTATGGGAATATGGGCAATAGGGCAAATTGCTACAGCAAGGTTTTGGTTTTAGAAAAGTTTTTCCAGGAAAAAAAAAAATCCCCATATAAACCGAAAGGAAGTGGAACATAGTAGCATCATCACTGTCCCCTTTGTTCAGATTTATAACTGTTTTTACTGTTGGAACAAGACTGCGATTAAACAAAAGGACCAGGATCTACAGATTGTGCTGCTATTAACTTACTGAGCAAAAAAGGAGAAAAGTTGCAGGATAACCTGTCTGTCTCTTAAAAACAAAACTACATCTGGATGGGGAAATGCCACCAGACATGATTTCCAGTACCAGGTGTTAACTGAGGAAAAACTGATGGCCCCGGGGACCTTGGGTAGGCCCAGTATTGTTTCGCTCCGCTACAGGTCTGTCAAGAATTATTCAGAAACAGCCCCACCATCTCACCTTTCTCCCTGCCCAGAAATGTTAGGCAGAGTTTCAAGAAAAGACACAAAATTAGAGAACGACTTGCTAACCTTTATATTCGAACCCTGGGAGCACTCACAGCCCTCCTGAAACATAACGTTACCTGAGGCAGGCCCCTCTTCTTTGCTCTTGAGGAAACCTTGTTGGGGTCAGCCTGAAGCATTCTTCCATATTCCTCACAGTGCTCCTTGTCCTCTGCCCAGGCATAGCCTTCCCGGAGAGACCAGTCCACACCCATCTCTAGTGCCTCTTCCAAATCCCTGCAATTACCAAACACCTACATAAGGTGGCTATCCTTGGATATGCTCAAAACTCCACTGGATATGGCCCTCAGCAACCTGATGTAACTTTGGTGTTGGACCCACCTTCAGAGTTAGCCCTCCTTTGTGCAAGGAGTTGGATGAGATGACTTCAAGAGATCCCATCCAACCTAAATTATTCTATGATTTTACGTTCAGCCCCCAACTCCCCTAACAAGAATTCCAACTTCTTAATACTTCATGAAAATCAAGCACTACAAATATATTAACTTTAGATAGGTCATTACTTTTTCCTCTTTGTTGTGTGTGGAATATCCTATTTTCTCTCACATCCCTTTAAAAAAAAAATACCTTTACATTCATGGAGGTTTTCTGTCAGAAGAAATGAGAACCTTTCAAGAACTTTCAGTTATTTCAGCATTTTAAATGGGGGAAGAAACAGCTGACTTTGTGTACTGATGATTATGCCAGACCTCCTGGTGAAGCACATATGCAGAAAGAATGGAAAGAGGTTTAGAATTATTTTTTCTTTCTTAAGTTCTCCCACTGATGAAGCTTTCATCAAAATAAACAGGAGAGATGTCCCCTCTAGTGATGTGCGCACAAAGTCATTCTCTTACTTGGCATTCATGGGGATGACACCTTTGGAGCCGACACCAACTGGAATGTGGTCAAACATAGCCTGGGCGAGCTGTTCCTTCACAGGCTGCACATCACTTTCATCCAAATTTGTACGTAGTAAGCGGACACCACAGTTGATGTCAAAACCGACACCACCTACAAGTGTAGAAAAAGCCATGGAGTTACTAAAGAAAGTGTGTTGATGGTGAGCACTTGCTGAATATTCATCTTAAATCAGTGTCCCTGCTGACAGGGACTACATACTGACTCCTGTGATCTTACACCTTCTTTCTGACACAATACTGGGGAAAAAGCAGAACTGCATTAAGCTTCATTTTAATAGATTTACATGAAGCCTCAGATTTCAAGACAGCCAAAAATGTAGTCTTGTAGAGAAAAACTTGAAAACTCTAAAAAAAAAAACCTCAAACAGTTTTTCAGTCTCAAGCACACGCTCTACAGACACAGGTGTACAATTGCCTACAGAGGTCTCTGTTTACAAAGTTGCTCCAGCAAGCAGACAAAGAGAAGGAGACACAACTATAAAATATACTGTCCACAGAAAGTAGAGAGGATGTTCCTGTTCTTCTGCCTACAGTCAGAAGAAAAGTGACAGATCTTAGCACGGCTCCCTGATGTAAGATGTTCTCAAAAGCAAGTCCCTGAAAGCAAGTCATTTTTGAAACTTCACAGGAATAAATAATAACTAGTTATAATAAGTGATATATACTTACAAGGAACATTAAACTTCAGTTCTTAGTGTTTTCCTTAACTCTTACTATTCAATAAAAATAAATACTGCAAGGCAAAGCCAAATGTGAAAGATCAATCATGCCATCTTTACTGTGAAGGTTCTGGTATTAACTAGTGTCAGAGGGGGGATACCAGACTAAGAGATCTTGGGTTCAAGTCAATCAGGAACACCGGAACTGCCTCAAGCAAACCTGATATGAACATCATGTTTCATGACAACTACAAAAGCATCTCCAGACCACCAGTAATTAAAGACCCAGGTGCTTTTTAATAAAGACAGACATATTTTAAGGTCACATTTTTAATAAAGTGTAGAAATATTCTCAAAAGATGTTCTCAAACATTGTTCAAAGAAAAGCGTCAGTTCTTTACCAACCTGGCAAAACCCAAGTTCAAAGTCTAGTGCTCTCCCTTCAAAACTAGGAGGTATCACAAGCCCAAGCCAAAAACACAAGGGCAATTCTCTCTGGACTGTTTAGATGTTTTCAGTGTAACCACCTGCTCCATAAAGAATAACGGTTCTGAGTGCATGAATTAAGCACCTTTTAACTCCCTATAATTCAAGTATTTTTTGCTTTGGTTCTGCATATAAAGTACTGTAATGACCTGCCATTTCAAAAGGTATTTTGAAATCCCAGATACTTCTTGGTGCAGGTTCAGTCAGTGTATCCTTACCTGGTGAAACCACTGCTTCAGGATCATTCATATCAAAGGCGGCCATGTTGCCAATGGCAAACCCATAGCCAGAATGGACATCTGGAAGGCCTATTGATCTCTGAAAGAGAATGAAGGAAATTTTCAAGTTTTATGAAACTCCATGCTGCACAGAGTCACCTTGGTTATGCTTTGCCTTGTGGCAGTGGTTGTCACATTTGCAAACAAATATACCAAAAAGAGACTGGATGGATGTTCAGATGAAGACGAAGTAAACACATCAATTCAGGTAAGTATCTAAACTCCTGCAGTTATGACAGAGACAGTCAAAGAAAGCAGAGAGCAGATCTCACCCTGAAGCAAACACCTAGTGGCTAGTCAGCTGAGAAGCCCCCTTAGCTCCACTGACCAGATCTCAAGAAAACTTAAGAGAAGCTGAAACATTTAACTGTAGGGATTGTGATCTCAAACTGAATTCTAACCTAGCTTTTTCTTGGACTCAAGAGTCCTTGCATTCAAAACGTAGGTAGGCAATAGCTTATGAGTAGCATAAAGCAGAAACACAAGAGTGAAGATCAGTTTGTCTTTACCAAGTTCCATCTAGGACCATCTGCAATATTTAAATACTGTAAATGTAACAAGGGGAGAGTTCAGTGCTATGGAGTGGAATCACAAAACAGTCAGCAATTTCTCTTCTTAGCTGTGTCATTGAACACTGACCAAATACTGCACCCTGTAGGCAGGAAAAAGTCATCCTTTTAGGATGATATCCAGATAGGATAGCGTATTGGGTTTGTGTGGCAAGGTTTTGGTAGCAGGGAGGGCGGGGGTTACAGGGGTGGCTTCTGTAAGAAGTTGCTAGAAGCTTCCCCTATGTCCGACAGAGCCAATACCAGCTGGCTCCAAGACGGACCTGCTGATGGCCAACGGCGAGCCTATCAGTGATGGTGGTAGTGCCTCTGGGAGAACAGATTTAAGAAGGGAAAAAAAAGTTGTGGCAGGCACAGAAACTGCAGCTGGAGAGAGGAGTGAGAACATGTAAGAGAAACAGCCCTGTGGACACCAAGGTCAGTGAAGAAGGAGGGGGAGGAGGTGCTCCAGGCGCCAGAGCAGAGATTCCCCTGCAGCCCGTGGTGAAGACCATGGTGAGGCAGGCTGTCCCCCTGCAGCCCAGGGAGGTCCACGCCAGAGCAAGTATCCCCCTGCAGCCCGTGGAGGACCCCATGCCAGAGTAGGGGGATTCCTGAAGGAGGCTGTGACCCTGTGAGAAGCCCACACTGGAGCAGGGAAAGAGTGTGAGGAGTCCTGCCCGTGAAAAGGATGAAGCAGCAGAGACGACATGTGATGAACTGATCGTAACCCCCATTCCCTGTCCCCCTGTGCCGCTGGGGGGGGTAGGTAGAGAATTTGGGAGTGAAGCTATGCCTGGGAAGAAGGGAGGGGTGGGGGGGAAGGTGTTTTAAGATTTGGTTTTATTTCTCATTACCCTACTCTGGTTGATTGGTAATATATTAAGTTAATTTCCCTTAAGTCTAGTCTGTTTTACCCGTGATGGTAATTGGTTGAGTGATCTCTCCCTGTCCTTATCTTGACACATCAGCCCTTTGTTATATTTTCTCTCCCTTGTCCTGCTGGGGGGGGGGGTGGGAGGGTGGAGTGGGGGGTGGGATAGAGCAGCTTTGGTGGGCACCTGGTGCCCAGCCAGGGTCAACCTATCACAGTCTTTTTGGTGCCGAAACCTAGGAACACAAGGAATTCCAGACAAGGATAGTAATTGAGAGAGGTAATGGGCAAAACATGGACTGAATACAGCTAGAGATAGGAGCTGTGTCATTTTAATTTATAAAAGAATTCTTTTTATTGCACCTTTTCATATTACTACTAATTAAAGAAAGCAAGAGCATGCTTCTACAGAGCTCCACAAGTCCAAAGTGTGTCCAGCCAGGCAAGTTTAGATTAGGACACCACAAACAGCACTCCATATCTATTTAAGCAAACAAACAACAAAAGCCTCAAACACCCAGAAAACTATCAGAAATTGGAACTTTTCAAACTGTTACCATACATTAAAAAACCCAGTACTTTTCAGTGGGTTTATGTGCTTCTTCTGCCTCCCCTTGCCATCACCACAAACTCTCTTGGTTTGGAAATAAAAAGTGAAGATTTGAATAGCCAGGTGATCCTAACATGTCCTCTACGAACTACCTGCCAAAATTCCCATTTTAAGAGGCTGTTACTATTCTACCTTACTCTGTTTTTGGTTGACCACTAAGGCATTTTAACAGCATGATGGGCTGCCTTTTCTTACAGCCAGCAATTCAAAACTTTTGCCAAGTCACCAAGAGAAACAATTAAAAAAAGAAAATTCTGTTATTTGTTACTTACTAACATATGCAATATTGAACGTGAAAAAGATAATTTTCACATTGTACTTAGCACTTCTTGAAAAGTGACCCAGCCTATTATTTTCCTCCTGCATCATCATATCTGATGCTTTGCTTCCAAAAATGCATGGGGCGAGGGAAAGGAGTGTTGAGTGCATGGGAAAGCTCACTACCAACATTAAGGCAGCAGCAATAATACAGACAACAATATCGCCTCTCCTCACTTCTCTATGCATTCCAGATCAGCAGAGACAACTCAAAAACAACAGACAATATGAGCAGTGGGGGAAAGGTGGCTCAGGCAAATTGAAACAGGATAAAGCAAAGCTAAAAAACTTCATGTCAAAAGGCAGTCAATGAAGTAAGCGGATACTTCCCTTTCTGACAACTTAGTTTTATACCCTGTCCTTGCAAGCACTCCCTACTCAGAAAAAGGTTCCTAACACACAGACTGTCCTGAAAAGAGCTTTGGTCCACACCCCTTCTCACACCGGAGTTTCCATTTGGAAGGCAATAATCAGTGGCAAATAGGAAGAAAAAAAGAGCAATACTTTACAGGAGTTACTCACATGAACAATGCCGGGTAATGCAGCCACATTCCCAATCTGTTTCATTGCAGGCAAAAAACCACCTGCACCTGAAAAACCGAAAAAGATAATGTAAAGAATCTAATAATTTACTTTGGTAATTGTGATGAAGCGTTTTCTAAAGAGCTTGCTCAAAACACTGGCAAGTCAGAAGTCAGCCACCACCAAGTATTCTAATCTGGCGAGAAGCACCTAGCATTATGCATGATCTGCAATTTCATTAAATGAGGCATTATTCTAAAATCCTCCCTCTGCTGTGTTAGTACCAACGCAGAGCGATCTGCGCTAACAACAGAAGTGTGCTACCACCAGCCCAGCTGTTAGACCTGGCTCCAGTCCTGCACTCCAGCCCCACACAATAAAAACAGGCCTGGCCTATAACCCCCACCAAAGCAAACTCCGACAGCAGGCATTCAGGGAATGTTCTAGAGCACAGAGGGCAGCCGATCTGGGCACAGGATGTGTTCAACGGGCTGCAGTGGCTGGCAAGGCAAGAGAACTCATTCCTGTTTGCTGCCTCTCCAGACCCCCCAGCCGGGACACGCACCGGGCCTGTCCCCGCTGTCTCTGCTATAGCTTGGTCCCTTCAGGGCCCAAGGAACAGCGTGGTTTGAACCCAGGCGCTCAGCGAGGCCTTCGAGGCCACGGCAAGGAGCGTCTCAGGACAGACACCCCCCCTCCCCGTGTCAGAGGACCCCCCACCGCCGGACGCACCTCCGCCGCGGCAGGCGTTGCGCAGCTCCTCGAACATCAGCTTCTCCAGGGGGTCGTTCACGTAGAAAACGCCCTCCACCTGCGGGGAGAGGTGTCAGGGCGGCCGGCACCGGGCCAAGCCCCCCCCCCCACCCCCGGCCCCCTTTCCCGCGGGCGGGCCGCCCCCCAACCCCCTCTCACGCACATGCATGTTCGGCACGAAGCCCTTCTTGATCCTCCAGCAGTTCTTATCGATCTTGTCCAGGTACTGCAGCTCATCGTTGTAGCTGCGGCTCATGGCGGCGGCGCCCCCGGTCGGCACCTCACCCGGTCAACGGCAGGAACCGACGGCGGCCGCCGAGGGTCACGCCGCCTCAACGGCGGCGGGCGGCGGACAGGAGCCGCCGAGGGTCAAACTTCCTCCGCGGGAGGGCGGCGAGCCGGCGGCTGCTAGCGCCCCCTGGCGTCCCGCCCAGGAGAGCGCTGCCGCAGCCAGCCGCCGCCCCGCGCCCTCGCCTGAGGGGAGGCCGGTCGCTTCCTTCACCTCCGAGGCTGGTCGGAGGCTCTCTCTGGTCAGCCGGCTTGCTTACGGCCTGTCGCTCCCTCACCCCTACCTCAGGACCGGCAGGGTGCAACGCCGTGAGGGCTGGAGATGCTCCAGCCTGGCGGAGACGAGCGGTCGAGTCCCCGTGTGCCACAGCCGTCTGCCTCAGGGCTGGAGCAGCTGGGGCAGCCGGTCCCCTTGGGGCGAGGGCATATGAAGGCGAGCGCAGGCCTGGGCCGTGGTGGGGTGAAGGAAATTGGGTTTGTGCCTGGCAGCCTCCTCCCTCACACGACGTACGACTTCTGGGCTGGCTTTGTGGAAGAAACAAGTGGTATTTCACGTGCCTGTGGCTAACAAAAGCTGTGTGTCTGTGCGTGCCATCCCCCTGGGGCAGGGCGGTTTTGGCCCATAGGGTGTTTAGGTACCACTCCGCTGCGGGTGGACGGGGGAGTTTGCTCAGTTACAACAGTTGGGCAAGAGCTGCTTGCACCCCATCGTCAGCTGCGTTTCTCAGCATGAGGAAAAGAGATTTTGCTGTACAGTCTTGGCTTGAAAAGGGCTCCTGTTAAGGCATAAGAGGTGCGGGGATGGCTAGGGTTTGGGCATCACACTAGGCTGATGGGGCTTTGCGTAGGGGTGGTTTGGGGCTCACAAAAGCAGCAAAACAGAATGGGACTTGGTGTTACAGCCTTTGTTTCTCTGCTGGTGCTAGTTTGGGAGGCCTGAGCCTGCTTTCCATTCAGGCTTGGCCCAAATACAAGCACCTAAGCATTGCTGGGCCAGCACAGCCCTCTGCAGAACTGTGTTCAGATTTGCATGCTAATAAAGTATTGAAGGGGGAGAAAGAAAGAAGGTAAAACAACATACCAAAATGAAGTAAGAAGTAAAGTATTTGTAACTATTTCAATCTAGAGAAATGCTGACAAAGATACTGGAGGATTAGACTTGCACAGAAACATTCAAGGAGTTAAGTGTATCTAACCTGGCTAAGCAATGCTAAACAGGGGACATGACAGACACAAGGATTTGAAGTGTCACAGGGGCAGAGGCACCATCAAAGGCAGTAGTAGTGCCACTTTGTCTCACTTCCTGGACTGCTTCGGTGTCTTTGTTAAGATTTATGTTAACATTTTAGTTAAGACACTGCTAAGAATTTGCTCCCATTGTAATTGGGACACTTCCCAGTCTGTTGTAGTTGTGGAGAGGGCTCACTTCATACTTAGTGCATTGTGTTCAGAAGAAAGTTATTTAAGATCGTTACAGTAGAAACAGATTAGCAGGCATGCTTGCCCTAGCAGCATTTTGACAACATACTTTTCCTTCCTTTGAGAAACTGCAGCACCTTTCTGGAAGTGTATAGACAAGACTGTATTTCAAGAGAGGCATTAATCTTAAAAACATTTTTGCAGCAGTTAAACTCCAGAATAAATAATGTCAAGCATGTGTCATACGTTCTCCTCCACTGTACAGCCTAACCATTCCATCAGCTTTCTTTGCCTCCCCACATCCCCCCTTGTCCCCAACCCGGATAACATCGCCCTTGTCAGAGCTCAAGTTACACATTTCAGCAGAACTGGACAGTTTTTAGCCTTCAAAGTCACACTATTGTTTTGAAGTTCATGCTTAACAAATGGTCTCTCTTCTCCTTTAGTGTTTGTAGTGGACATCAGTAGAAATCAACATGTATCCCTGTGGGGAGAAGAACAGTCACTGAAGTGCTATGAATTACAAAGTGAAGGTGTTTCTTTGGTTGGTTTTGTTGTGGGCTTTTTTGGTTGGGGTTTTTGTTTGTTTGGTTGGTTGGTTGGTTGGGTTTTTTTGTTTTTGTTTTTGGGTTTGGTTTTTTTTTTTTAAATTTCAACTTGATCCTGGTGTTAAATGTCAGAAAACCTACTGAAAACAGCTCAGCCTTGGAAGTAACAAGTTTTGTTAAACTCTGTCCTTTGAACTTTGCAAAAGAGTCCCATCTTTCCGTGGCTGCTATCCCTTTGTACCACGCTAGCAACAGAAGGGACATCTAAAGATCATATACAGGAAAGTTCATCTGAGCCTTGAGGCAACTAGGCAATCATCACAAGGTGGGATTATTTTTTACCTAATTTGAGCCACCTAGGAATTAGCCATCTAACCTAAACTTGTCCTTAAAGTTTCCCCCATTGTCAGTGCATAGAGAGCAATGAACCTGCAGAGAGCAGCCATCACAGTCTAATATGGTTATCTATGAAAAGTGGGAAGAATTGTCTTTCTTCCTATTGACCATAGCCAACAGACTGGGACTGGAAGTGGAGACTAGAATTAGCCTTTCAACAGGAATCCCATTCACGTTGATAGAGTACAGCAATTCTGCTGTGCCCTCTCTCATTCCTAGTTGCTGATGAGGACACTGATTAAAGCGAGGTGAGGAATGGGCCCCACAGAACCACTAATATCCTTTGCTCATAATTAGCCTACAAGGTTGTTGGCAACTAGTGCCACTGAAAGTAGTCTCCAAGCAATTATATTTTGTAGGGACTGCAAAGTTGGCTGCTGTCAGGTAAGTGGAATGCAAAGAAAGATTAAAAAACCCCTTTGTGTTTCTTTCCTGAGTTGTGCTTTGTGCTTAACCACAAACAAGGATTTGAGACTGTCTCTGCAAGAGCTGAAAATCACTGAGAAGTGGGTAAACAAGTGGAGAAATGTAAGTGGCTTACCCATTTTCTGGGAGTTCATTTGTCAGTAATGCCCTTGTACCGATTGATTGCCTAGCAACATTCTGTATGTTCAAACTAAGTGCTAGAGAGTGTTGCAAGAGGCACAGAATACGGCATGATTTGGAGAAGAATAACCAGAAGGCAAAGAATATTTTCTGAGAGCTCACTAACTACTACTGACCAATAGCCTCAGCTGTTATCACCAATTATTAACAAAATCCAGTCATTCTAGGCACATAAAATTGAATTCACCTCCCTCTTATATTTCAACTATTCCTGTTAAATTCATCAGGACAGCATGGATAGTGATAACTAATTTAATTTGATTGGCCAAACTTGAATGAAATGTTAAAGGTAAACCTGTTTTCACACCCAATTGCAACTTGAAAGGCTGAGCAAGCTGTGCATTTGATCACTCACTCCATGGTTATGTATTTAATGCAGTTCTAGCTTTTCCTCTCAAAGAAAGATAAATTTGCTTCTAATAGAATTTCACCACTATTACAGATCTCGTTTTAAACCCATGGCTTTTTACTGCTTAACTAGCTCAAATCCAGCAAGTTTCTTGTACAGACAGAAGGCGAATAAATGCCTAGACAAAAAAAAAAAATATCCTTTTCATGAGAGTGTCAAAATCTCACCTGTACAATTGTAATGTGAGGTCTCGTCAAGGTAACATTGGCCAGATTGGGAAGAGGGAATCCTTTTGACAGTTTAGCTTAAAAAAATAGACAAACACAATGATTTAGGTATGCATTGGAAAGATATAAATACCTGCCCTTCAACAACCCTGTTTGTCCAGAGATTTCTAGGTCATTTACAACAATTAACCTCAGTCTCACAAGCAGCCCTGGGAGGTAGACACAATGCTCATTTTACCAATGGGAAAACAGAATTACAGATGCTTTTCTCTTGGCAGAGTGTTGCAGCCAAACCAAGGCATTTCATGTTGATTTGTCCCTAGTGACCTGGGGGATTGTTAATACAGCTCTAGTGTCATTAGGACCTGTTCTCATTTGTCTCTATTAATTAAGGAAGGCAAAGTTCATCCCAGTGCAGAGGGCTGGCACAAAGCTGTGTCTCCCTCCAGAGCCTTAAATAAGATTTATGAGAGGCAAAAGCCCTGTGCTGGTCTAATAGAGAGGAATACATTTCACACACTGTGGCCTCAGGCAGGTGTGCAGACTAGAGACATGCTTCTCACTGATGCATCAAGGCCGCCTTGAGTGAGGCAAAGGCCAATGAATTATGAATTTCCAAGCCCTTTTTGCAGAACAGTGCCAGTGAGAGGGCATACTTTCACCCCTACAAATCAATTTCCCCCTTCCACTGCTTACTGGCTGATGGTCATTTTCCACTCAAGTTAATGGGAACTGGAAACTTAAGCAGAAAGTCAGTAGAAGTTCCTAGAATCATCTACTCTGCTGGATGCTTTTAAGTGATGCTTTGAAATAGAGCCTTACCATTAGCTGATGGAATGACTTCAGTCTGTAAAATGTAAGACAGGATGTTCTCCAGAAGCGAGATCTGCCACAGACAAGAAAACTGAGTTAGCCATCACTTCTTGATAGCGGTAGAACTGTCATGCCCTAATCCTGGATGGAATTAGTAGGCTCGCGTTTGACTTTTAGTTCTCATTTGGCCCAAAAGAGTCATAATCTAAAGTGACTGTTGGATCTTAAGTCTTTGGAATGATGCAAAGGAAGTGAGATGCAAAATGCAAATGGCTCTGGTCATGCTTGGACAACATTTTCATTTAAAACAGTCTATTTCCTTTATTTGTGAGATAATTTATCACCAATAGCAAAGCAGGACCAGAACAGTTTTAATCCTTTCTCCTCAGCTACTCAGAACTTAGTGATTATACTCAGAATTACATGACTCTCTGAGGAGGCAGGGTGTTCCCCTGCAAGGCTACAACTGCGCTATTCCTGGCATCTGAGACCAGTATTTTGGCTCCTATTCCCTGCTGTAATTCCAAGCATCTGTGATGAGCACCACTGCACCACATGGAGTGCCTCTGCCTCCGTAGTGCATGTGATCGCTTAGACAGCACACTGCTCTGTCTGCTGCTACAGTTCAGATTACCACTGTGCGTTTCACTGTTATGATTCGAGAGATCTCCCTGCTTACTGATGAAATATGATACACCAGTCAGGGAAACTACAGAATATCTCATCTTCAGAGCACTAACTTGCCCCAAAGAATATACTTTTAAGTCCACAGCAGAGAGGTGGCTGCCAGAAGATGGGAAAAGAGCTACCCAGGAATGAAGCCAAATGATTTAGAAATACAAATAAAATTTAGCTGCTTACTCTTTAGCCTTGATATCACTGATATTCCTGGTTTGCATTTCCTATGTGCTTAAACTATCCACTTACCTCGAAAAAGCCAACATTGGAGTGGGCTAGCGAGAACTGGAGCCTGAGGGAAAGAAGCGAAACAAGATGAATCACTAGAAAGGATAAACACATGTTATTCTAGTCATGTGCAGTCACTGCTGTAGAGCTCCAGGCCTTAAGAAACATCTGTGAAGAGACTTTGGAAGCAATATATTTTACACAATGCATACTGCCTCATAGAGAAAGAGGTGGTTTTCTTAGGGCATTGCTAAGCATGCATGCAAAAGAATATGCTAGAAGGGCTGTAGCCAGCAATGTGAGTGCGCTTCTCCCTCTGTGCTCTTTTTGACAATTGACTTTACCAGGGCTAGCATCAAGGATTTGCAGGCTCTCAGATATTTTGCAAGGGTTTTGGTATATATCTACATAATGCTTTGATGTGAACCTTACTGGGGTGGGAAGAGAAATTCTGTTCATCGTATGGTAATGCTGCTGATGGCTGTGTTGGTAATGTCTCTGTTTCCAAATTCAAATACTTATTTAGTACATATTCAAGTATCCAAACATGTTCAAAACATGATTTGTGAGTTTCCACAGAACCAGAGTCCCAGCTCTTAGCACAGTCTAGATTTTTCCCTCTGAATGTTCCTGCAAAAAAGTGCTAACAGCACTATCCTCCTTAAATTCCTAACATCTCTGTGCCCTGATGAACTCTGCAAATTCTTAACTCTCTAACTGTCTTCCCAAGGGACTTTTGTGAAATCAAGGTCCCAATTCCCAGCTGTGAGGTCCTGGTATACAGAGCTTCTCTCTATAAAACATGACATTTTAGATGTCTAAATGCCCAAGCCTCTGGTCTCCAGCTTTCTGACCCTTGGGAGTTGCAGTGCCTTAGCTGGAGAATCTTTGCTATAAAAATATCAGCATAGGGGAACTGCGGGGTCCAGATTCTTTACCGCGTCCTGGACTCCTCTGCACTTTCCTAGTGACACAGGTGGGCTAGAAAGCAGTTGCATCTTGCCAGCTGGAAAGGGATGAGGGAAGCTCTCAAATGATTCATGGTCATCACAACTGCCCTGCAACTTCATTTAGCTAGCCCAGAGGGGAGAGTAGATGTCAGGAACAGAAAAGTCCAATGAGACCACTGCCCTGCAGCAATCCACAGCTGGTGGGCAATCCCTCGGGGACTGTGGCAGTTGTCACAGAGAAGCTTCCTGACTCCTCTAAACTAACTGTACAGGTACAGCCACATAAAGAATTAGAGAATCTAATGCAGATGAACTCACCAGCGAAACACATTCATTAAATTATGGTTATCTTATCATGTGTGCCTAAACTGCTAATGTTGGGATTGCTAACACTTCCAAATGGCTGGAAATCCTTTCCATCCCAGCTTGAATTACCTGTTCAAACATAGTGAGCCCATCAATTTCTGGTCAAATATATTCAGAGCAATGCTGGTGTTGGCTGCCTGCAGAAGAAAGAAACCATGGGTTACCAGACACAAAAACCGAGGACCCTTGCTGTGAATTAGTCACAAATACAGAAATACCATCTTCCAGTTATGTATAGAAGCTGTTTCATGTAGATGCAACTTTCTCCCTAGCCCATGGCCCATGCAAGTCTGCACACAATAAATGTCTGCTTATCTGAAT
The DNA here is from genome assembly GCF_964188355.1 of Buteo buteo. Classification (NCBI taxonomy): domain Eukaryota; kingdom Metazoa; phylum Chordata; class Aves; order Accipitriformes; family Accipitridae; genus Buteo; species Buteo buteo. The sequence continues at coordinate 4,790,192 of NC_134189.1, read as the reverse complement.
GGCACTGACAAGAGCTGAAATGTGGGTAATGAGATTTCACTGATCAAAGGCATTTTCAGTTAAATGAACAAGTTGCCAAGAGGCATGACTCATGCCTGCAGAACTGTCATTCCAGAGAACAAAACTTTGGTTAATCAGAGTTGCTATATGTTTGGATTTTTGTCCATCTATAGGAAAATATTCTTCACCATAGAAATATCCTATAGGTTAAGTGAGGCCACAGAGGCACCACTTGTGACTAAGGGGCATTTGCACGTTTAAGGACTAGAAATCTGGCACTTTTTTTCTTGTACAGAGTTTTAACAGAAGGAAGGAACAAACATATTTAACCCTGAGTTAAACGTCACCTTTTTCACTGTACTTACTACGTTCACTGTGAACAATGACTGGGTGGTTGAGTCTGGTAGAACAGCAAACACCTCCATGGAGCCCCGAATCTCTACCGTGAAGGAATCCTGCTCTAAGCTGATGATAGGTATTTCAGTAGCCCTTAGCTTCAACATCACTGGGTAGGGTGTAACTGAATATTTCGCTACCTGTAAGGTTCCAAGACAAAAAAAAAAAAGACAGAAAAAAGCTTTTCTTGGAGAACAGATGATAATACTGCATTTTCTCATTCTTGAAGCAATCATTTTGAAGTAGTTCCTTAAGATAAGGTTAAGGACAGCTGCTAATGTAAGAGTCTTTCAAGCAAGCGGAAAGTAGAAGTTTTCTGTGGTGATAAATTAACAGTCTTGGCCACATCAGGAATGCAGTGGAAAGTTCCTTCTACTCTAGGAATACGATTTTTTCTGTATCACTTTGAGAGAAATTAAATACTTGTTTGTGAACATAGGAAAGGAATGGAACATGAATGTGACGTTTAAGTCACACAATAAAAGAGCTCACGAGTCATTCCCTTTGAGGTTCACCCATTTCATGAGACAGGTTCCTGCTCTGGACTGTCCTCAGAGGAACCTTACTCTGTCCATTCCCTGGAGAGCAAGTAGGCTCACCAAGTTCATTACTTAGAATAGAGGGGGTGGAATATTAGCATCATGGCATTTTACAGAGAAGACCATATGATGACTGCCCTTGGAGCATTCTTAGATTTCTGAGGGAGGAACTTAATATCAACCAGGAAGCAAACAAGGATGTGAAGTTCTTTGAACCATGAGCCTAATTTCATTCAACCTTGGCATTCATGGCCTAAGGTCTCTTACAGTCATTTTTGGTTTCTCCATCTGTCTGAGAAGGCTGGTGGAAGCCTTGCATGCTCATATTCTCTGTCCTGTTATATTCATCTCCTACACCTAAAATAAATGGAAATCCCGTGCATCTGCCTTGTCTGTTCTATAGATGTAATGTTTCCTGCCCATCTGTTAGCTCAGTTTCCTGCACATGGCCACTACAGTCCCTTCCCAGTTCTTTACTGGATTCCTTTCTGCTAGTCAGTCACAGGCTAGCAGTGAAGCAAAGACAATTATGCAGATCCGGGCAGGAGAAAGGTGTTATTTCTGAGCTGAGGCCCTCTCAGAAGTCTCTCAAAGCAGGACTCATGACTGAAAGCTTTTTCCTGCCTAGAGCTGGTTTTAGGTGGGAACAGCTGTGGCTTGGGCGCAGTGCCCAGAGTAAAGATCGATGTGCAAGGTAATGGGCCAAGTTTGGTAAGAGTGCAAATCATTCAACTCATTGTGAGATTGGGAGGTGACAAGTCCCATCTCCTCTGCTGTTATAAGGCATACATGGGCCCACTTCTCTAGCACAAGAGCCCCGTGGGCCCTGCAAGTCTTTGGGATACACCGGCAGTGAGGTGTCTGACACCCACACTGGGTGGTTCCCTAAGAGTTTGTGGAAGTAATGATACTCACCTCAGGGATGATACTGCCAAATATCTCGGTGCTTATATTAAAATAGCTGCAAGTCTGGAGAAAAAAAATATTATAAGAAAACAAATGAGTTTACCAGATTTGACCTTTGTGGTCAGCTTTTCTCTAAATGCATTATTACTGTCATTTCAATGAATCTTTGATTTTGTACCTCTCAGAAATACTCTTAAGGGACTCAGTATACTTAAAGCTGATTCCCAATAATATATGCCAAAATACTTCCTGGGAGAGCAAATGCTTAATATCATTATAGTTTGGGCTGCAATCTATAGGTTTTGGGACTTACTGAACCTCCTGGAGACAGGCTAGCCAAGTCTGCTAGACTCCAAGCCACAGCTATTGTGCTTTGACATATGCTTTGCTTCCATGGCCCCTGTAGTACTTGCAGTCTGTAAGGATCCCTCAGAAAACAGCCACTGAGGCTGCTAAATTCCCCAGAGTAAATCCTTGGTCCATCTCAGAAGAGTCTATGCCTCAGGCCTACAGAACCCTTCTTTTTTGTAGTAAAACTGCCAGTATTTGGTACCTTGCTCAGTGGAACTAGGCACCCTGGCTATGGCCTGAGGCATCTGTATAGAGCATAATAAAAGAGCGTAACAGTACCCCAGGTGTTTCTGATCTACTGTCTCAGGTTTTCACAGGCCAATTAGCAGCTTTATACTACCACGTACTGACAACTGGCAGGCCAAAGCCCCGTCTTGGATGACCCGAGCCACTCTGACCCCATTCCTCTGCATCCTACTCACCTCCTCTTCAATGGCGATGCTGAAGGCCCCTGTGGTGTAGTACGCAAATGAGGAAGTCTGAAAGAAATACTCAGAGAAGGCAAGGTGGAGCATGGAGTCGCTTTGGTCTGGGATGGTGAAGGGAGCTGCCACATAGGGAGGGCCAGTGTAGTTTCCAGCTGGGTAGACTATCCCCTGAAAGGTATTGGCAGAGATAAAAAAATCAGAGTGAAAATACACCTTTAAAGTGACTGCAGACAATTAATGCCACTTTCCTTTCCCTTGCTCAAGCTATTAAATTGGTGTACAAGTGGGTACATAGCCTTTGTAGTACATCCTGAAGCCTTGGTGCTTTCAAGCAGATGGTGAAGATGAATTCCAGAGATTTGACACCTTCACAGATGACACCTGAGATCTATTTTTTGAGACGCTGATCAGCTACTGAAGACAGTCTACCACCTCAGAAACCAAAGCCTCTAAATTAAGGGTCTACATATTGCATGAAGAGCACGACTAAGGCTCCTCCTTATTGAAAAGCTTTACTTTCTCCTTTCCCCATCTGTAGGAATTTAAATCTGAGAACTGCCACCTAGAGCTATCCAACGGCCTCAGTTACAAGATGGATCTCTAAAACCAGAGGTCTTTCTAGGTCAGAATCAGCACCTTATTCTACCCAGAAGAAAGTTGGTAACTTGTGCAGACAAAAGAATGCCTATGAGAGAGAAAGGAAAGTTAAGTCAGACAATCCTAAAACCACCTATGTTGTCTTTTGCACTACCCATGGTATGAGCCAAGGCTTGCAGATCTAATACTTCCAAACGCACCCCAGATGAAACAAAAAGAAAAAACTGATTTAAAGTGAGGAAGGCACTCGGAGATTAAGATTTTTTTATATCCCTTTTATTAGTTCCCCTTTTCTGTTTCATCTCAAATGTATTCTGTGTGTCTTTATTTTCTCAGCTCCTCCCCGTCTACGTCTAAATTTTGTGTTGCCTTTTAAGGACTATCAAAACGCTTACAAAGTGCTGAGTTGCTTTGCCCATGACCTCCCCATTCAATCCTCACTTGCTGGATTTAACAGTCACTCGCTTTGTATTTTTCCCCCATGTTGCATCTTATGGGGGAGAGTAGCCTTGTAAACAGCCATGACAATTACCTCTCTAGTCTACCTCAAATCCCTGCTTAAAATCTAGTTGCTACAATACCCAGAAGAGCTTGACAGCAGCCGCAGATCTGGTGTGCTGAGACCAGTGTCTACCATACTGACTGATGCTGGCTTATGGTTCCTTTGTGTTCCTGCCTCTCTTGTTTTCCTGTTGTCTCTTTATACTTAATTATATTAAGTTTATACTTAATTTATAAGATTTTTGTGACAAGACTGTCTTTTTGTTCTCCCTTTGTAGAGCACCTAGTGCGAGGCATCTTAAAGTTAATTAAGGAACTTAGATACTATGATGAGGATAACTACCCTCAACCAAATCACCTTACACAGAATGACAATCAAGCCATTCTAGAATTAGGAACTAGTCTGATTTTAGTTTTAATACATAAGGAGATTTTTTCCTTTATTTGAAAGAAACTTTGAGGCCTTTGAACTCAGCAGCACTCCTTGGGCTCCCATGCTTTTTCAAGGGTCTTCTGTCTTCCCATTCAAGATGCCAGAGGCTTAATACTTGCTCCTATAGTCCTGCTCTTTCTTTTCCTCTCTCATCTGACAGCAGAGACATCTAGTTAGTGCAAGGCGTAGAGATCTTCCCCTGACTGACTGAACAAAGAAGTCCCAGATATTAATCAACAGCAAGAGAAGGATGAAACTGAATACCTTTTTTCTCTCCTTTCCCTTTCTCTTTTTCTTCTAACTTGCTTAGTCAACTTTTACTGCTCTCTATGTTCTATAACCAATACAACAGCAATTAAAAAAAAGGATGTGGCTTTTAAATAATTAATTTTACAACAGGATTGTTAAAAATGATTACAATACCAAATGCAATAGTGCTTTGAAATGTCTGTCTTCTCAGATGCTAAGTCTTAATGTTCAGAACAGCAATCATGTTCATCTTAGAAAGTGGATCATACAATAACAAAAACCATAGCAATCTTGGCAAATAGCACTACAGGCAATTACCTTTAAGTCCAGGTCAATGAATGGTCGGAATACTGCTGGCAAGCTATTTAAGGAGTAGTCTACTTCAGCCAAATCATCAATCGGCATTAAGACTGTAAGGGTGGTAGATAAGACAAAATACCCAATATTATAAAAAGCACAGATAAAATTTTACAATTGTAAAGTATACAATTTTATGTATACTTAAAACTAGCCAGTTCCTGAAGGAGAATGACACAAGCTCTTCCAAAGAGTAGGGAGAAATACAACCAGGGACCTCCTAACATGCATTCTGACCTAAGGCTTGATGTTTCTAGTGGCACCTTCTTTAAAGCACCTTCTTTGGTTTGTCTAATGTTTTCTCATTGTGGAAAAGTAAATTTGGTCTAACCAAAAAAAGGAAATGGCCATACCAGTGCTTAAGGGCATAAGGAGGTGTTGGGATTTCTTGTCAAGGAGTTCTAGAGCATCCAGAGTGCCTCTAACTTGCAAATACTTTCCCAGAAAGGTGGGTGCCTGATCTGCTTAGGTACTTGTGTTTTGTACATGGTACCTTCCCAGCACTTTGGGTGTCTTAAATGCCTGCAAATCTAACCCAAAACGGTTAAAGTGAGAAGTTTTTTTACAAAGGAGCTTTTTCATTTTGCTTTTGGCAAATCTGATAAATAGGCAAGTAAAACTTAAAGTTCCAGGCAGGCTAGGAGAGCAGGCTTCAGCTTGTGAAGTGCTATGCATGCAGGAGGACTCGGAGCACGGGAGGGAAGGGAAAACTGCCTTAGCATCAGTGCTGTGTGGCCTTTAAGTGGCATTTCTGACAACAGAAGTGCACACTGCCACATTTGCAAGTTGAGAATTGCTCCAAGTCCTTGGCTTCTCAGAAATATCCTTTTCTTGCTCAAGTACCACTCCCTTTATTTAACTGTGGTCCTGTAAGCAAGGGAGCAGACAGATCGGAGGGTCTGATACCACTGAACTGGAGAAAGAAAGCAGAAGGAAAAGATGTTACTAGTGACTCACCATTCAGTGATCGGAGGTCTTCATCTATCAACTGGATCCCAGATCTGATGTTGGGACATGACTGTATAAAATCATACTCAAGTTATGGCCTGATTAGCATGGACCTGTAAGTGCCTCTTACCTGTGTGCCAGCAAATCTTTCTGCTTATGTGACACACACTGCAGCATTTGTTTGTCAAAACGCCTAAACTAGCTTTTCTGCAGCTAACTGGGTCCCCAAGGTTTCTACCTGATGCAATGTAAACAGGTCCTATGTCAGAGCTGCCTTTAGGCAGCAAAGTGAAGAGTTGTCAAAGGCAGCCTGATGGGGGTGACAAAACCACAGCCTTAATAGCACAAGAAGGAGACAGAGATCTCACATTGGTCTCACAGGAGAAGGGATCCCTGTCCTGGGGCAGAATCACAGCCATCTCAAGCTCTGGCTCCTCTTAGAGGCCCTGGGCAGGTTGTCATCAGAACTATGCACCTCTTTGATATGATGAAGTTTAAATATGTCGTATTATCAGGTCAGGTACTACAACATCTCTATGCATCATCCAATACATGTTTTGTCTGCTAAGTATAAAAATTACCCCAAAGCCAGGATACCTGTAGGTACACAGGCAGAGACTTATTCTGTACTGAAATGGGGGAATAACTAACTTTTCCAGCCCTACGGCTGCCTTGGTTGAACCTAGCTGTGGACTAGTCAATATTTTGGCCATGAACTTGGCACTTTATCTGGAAGCATTGATGTAGGGTTCGGCGTTCGGAAGATCTCGCGATGTCACGGAAAGTTAGAGGGTTAGTCGCAGCCTTGTGATGTACCTGTAATCCCGCCTCCCTTTGTTAGTATAAAAGGAATTAACTGCGCAATAAAAGGCAGAAGTTGGCGCTCACACTGTGTGTGTTATCTGTCTCTTTCCCTGGTCCGGGCCGACCAGTGATCTAAGTGTGGCACCTTGATATGTAGCGAACGCTACACATTTCTAGCTGGCAAAATGGTGACTCTGCTGATCAGACCAGAATAGAACTATATTATTTTTCTAGTTTGTCCTTTGTCAAGTTCACAGCACTGACTTGTGAAAGTCATATTCCTTAAACCCCTCCCCTACACAATTTGAAAGGCTTACATTAGTGACCAGGCTCCTGTGAATAGGTTTCTTCAGATACTTGATAAAGAAGTTATGCAGGAAGCTAGAGGAGAGGAAGAAAGCAATTCATGGGTCAAGTACGACAGCCATTAACAGGAAATCATGTATCTCTTCAGAACAGTAATTTAATGGCCTCTGAGTGTGATATTCTAGAACACAAGGGAGCTTTCTGAAATGTAACAACTCTGAGAGCCACTGTCTCAAAGGAGATAATTTCACCAGTAGGCATCTCAGCAATTAGGGTAGATTCATTTTTATGAATAAGGAATTCTTCATATTACCACCATCATGTATGTACAAACAGAAAAAATAAGTAGCCTCTGCACTAGCAACTTCCAATACAAGTAAAAACAAACAAACACACAAAAAACCCCAAACCAGGTGACAAGAGTTGTATTCAGACAGTGAGAGAAGTACAAGAAAACAATGAAATAATGTTACACAAGATTGTAAACAGAGGCCCAACAGAGAGCAGTCTGGTTCTGTTCAGTTTTTATAGAACTGTGACTAAGAACATTAAAGCATAGTACAAGCCTGTAACTTCTACCTAGGGTTGAAGATTAGAGCAGTAATTGGCAAGAACTGAGTGCTCAAGAAGTACAAGGGATTGTTTGATGCTGTCTTTATCCTCTACTCAAGTTACAGTGTGCACAAATACAAGGACAAAGGTCAAATCTGGCCATTTGAACACTGGATTAGGGCCCTGATTCTCATCTGTGGTGCCCATAGACTCCTAAAAGCAATTCTGGGTGCCCTATTTTGTGAAGTTATCTTTGTGCCATTCATTGACAGTTATTTTCTCCCACAGCATATACAGATCTCTTCCACTTACCCACTTTTTCCACTCAGCTTAATGTCTATATCACCAGAAGTTGTCCGGCAGCTGGTAAGTGCTATTGATGTATGACCTGTATTATCCAGGGGCGTTGAAAAGATTGCAGTAACAAACACCTTTGAAATGTAGACTGTGCTTCTTCCACTGTCTTTGCTGCATAAAGTAAAAATATATAAACAACCTATTTTTAATGAATGTTCAAGAGTAACTCTCAAACAGACTCTTTTCTGTTCACTGAAGATGAAGTTACCTGAATACTTTTTATTGCATTGTTTATAATGAAAATAGATTTTAATGGGATCTGCAAAGAATCAAGTATTCTACACAGATTTCCAGCTAGAAGTTTTGGAAAATGGCGGATTTGGGAAAGTAAATAATTCACTTTTTTTAAAATATTTTGTACAACTTACAAGACTGGTGCCCACAGCAGAGGGAACTGGAATAAACCTGATGTAAGATAGGGCAAGAGAGCTGTACTGGGATCTAATCTATTGGTGTTTGAGGAGGGTCCATACAAACCCATGTCAGAGCCTGGAGTGCCCCAACGAGCTCTGTGCCCCCTTCCCCACCCCTCCCAAGGGTTTGGCAGCCCACGCTCAAGACCAGCTCCAGTATGGCGAAGCTGTGTTACTTTGGATCAAGTTGTTCATAACTTGGTTGTGAGAAACAGCTGTGAAAAGCCTCACTGGGGGTCTCTACCCTTGGTTTGTGAGCTGCATTGGAGCTCAGTTCTTTGCTTGAGCTATGTTGTAGGTACACCTATGTGTGACCACGTACTTAATCAATTTTGACAGTGCTTTGCTGGCTTGACTTGCTGGCTTTGCCTCATTCTGCCCCTCCGTTATGGACTTGCCTGGCAATGTGGACTGGTGGCGGTTCCTAGTCACTGCCACTAACCTGCTCTGCTTGCCAGTCTTGGGTACTTGCCTCCTGCCATGCCACCCCCCTCAGCTCCAGGGTCCGCTCCCCTTGGAAGCAGCCAGTCCTCGCTGTCCCTGACAGCAGAAACCCAGAAGTGCAGATCAGAGACTGCTGTAATTCAGTCAGTTTGGCAATATAGTTAATGGGAGTTGGGGGGACGAGGAAGAGGGGTTTCTTTCCTCTGAAACAGACTGGGACTAGGAAGGTGTGGAGCCTGCTCTAAGGATATTGCCACTTGGTTGTCCATTTTCCATCAGCTTTTGAACTGTATCTCTTGGAGGCATAGCACAGGGTTTCTAACAGTGTGGCTGCTCTGGGAGGGTTTATTATACCAGACTGTGATCCACCATACTACAATTTTTCTAAATGTGTCATTAGCTGGCAGGCTGGACAATGACAGCATTCAGCTAGAGCATCAATCCTTTACTATTCACAGAGGGGCTTCTCAGCCATGGGTTTTTATCAGTGCTCATGGGTGAGGGGGCAGGGGCTGTATCCCACCAGCAGACCTGTGGAGAAAGACCAGTCTGTACTCCTGGGTTACTGATAGTAGCTGTTAAAGAGCACCTTTGCCATGAAGAGGTGACAAGAAAAACTAAACTTTGCATTTTTAACTTTGTATTCTCCATCAAGAAAAATCCCAGCACACATGAAGCTGTACATACAACATCCAGGTCCTTATGTTCCAGTTCATATCGATGGTTAGAGAAACATTTCCAATCACCAGTTTTATCCCAGTCCCAGGTATGAGGGAGATGGAAGCACTGGGGAATTCAACAGCAGTGATGTGTATTCTAGAGAATGAGGGAGATAAAGGGGAGAAAGAAAAGGAAAAGTTTATATTTCACGAGTCAGGGTGAATGCAAAACAAGATTCAAATTTCAGTCAAACACAAATTGCCGCTGGAGAGAATACTTACCTTGAGATGTTGTATTTGACATTACCAAGCCCAAATTTCTCATAGCCAGTCAAATCAGGGAAATGGTCTTTCTCCATATTCTGCTTCAGGATTTCCAGCCCAACCTCCTTGGCTACAGGAAAACAGCAATCAGTTCAGTTGCCTTTGATACTGCCTGGGAGTTTATAGTTTTTATGTCTCTGGCTTAGATGGGATGGACACAGAGTCAGAAAGAAGAGGGTATCTCATTTGAGAGCCAGCAGTGGTATTTCAGATCTCACTTCTAGTCATGGGAAGAGTTGGACTTACTGATTCATTATCTGAGATCAAATGAACCTCGATATGATGTACAATGCTGTCAAGCAGCTTGCTGTATCTGCTATATTGTGCTTTTAAACTTTCCTTTTCTTTATAGCCTGTGATCAGGTCATTTCTTTCCACTGCCATTGCTTCCCAAGATGTCTGTCATACCAGGATTCAATGCAATACCACCACCAGATCATGAAAACATCACACATACCATATTCCAACCCCTTCTGGGTGATCCTCACTTTGAGTCCGGGGTTGGCGTCGAGTTGCCCACTGAGCAAACTTAAGAGGAGGAGAGAACAGCAAATCTTCACCATCTTCCTTGGTTTTTACAGGACCTGTTAATAAATACTTATAATGATAGCAGAAGTTGTTCATGCTGTCACATGGTGGCTGTACTCCCTTTTCCCTCCCTGGAGTGAGCTGTTCTGACACCAGCTTTCCCTCCAGAATGGGTAAAGTGGAAAGCCCAGCAACAGTGGAAGAAAGGACCTGTTCTGCACAGACTGTTAGCAAAATGGAACTCTTTGGGGTACAGAAGAAAAGTCAGCCTATTCACTGTCACAGGGAGTGGAGAAAGCACTTGGGATACATCCTCCTGGACAAACCCTGTTGAAAGGGAACTGGCACTGAATTTTTAAGCTGTAATTTTTTTTCCCTCTAGTTAGTGAAATAAGTAGCTTTTTTTCTCCCAAATGTCTGGAGCTGTCAGTGACTCCTGGTGATTCAACGGTCACTGGAACTTAGTACTTTGGAAAACCCTATCAAGTCATTTAGTTATAAACACAGATAAGCACACCTTAGGAACCACATATTAAGATCTTAGCCACAACTTGATGGAGAAGTTTAAAACCAAACTGGACAAAATCAGAAAACAGTTTTGAAGTTCCCCCCCCCCCCCCCCTGAGCTGGGAGCAGTTCTCTGTGGAGTTATCTGTCATTTGAGGTTAATAGCGTGAATGGCAAACAGGTCACATTATTACCGTTTTCCTTATTCCCAGCTACTACACTGCATTATGGACAGTTGAAAATACATGACAGTGTCTTTTCTAGCATCATGTTTATGTAAAAAATTTCTTTAGTTACCACAGGGCTGTTGGACAGCTGGGATGAAACCATCTAGAAACACACAATTGCCTCTCTCCTAATACCTGAAAAGTTGTTTTGATGTTGCTGCATCTTTCGCTAGCTGTTTCATTATCAGAGATAATAACGTACCTCGAACCTCTAAAATATTTTCAGTCATGATCACCACTTAAGCAAACTGTAAAATTATGAGATAACATTGACTTCATTTTTGTGTAACAGTTCCAAGTAAGCCCACAGAACACCTTTGCCTTTTAGTAAGACTAATTTCTTTTTAATTTTAACTGACAGAAATTGAGATGTGAAAGAAACACACTTCACGCGTAGAACAAAAACAAAGTACTGGAAGGAAATGCGTCTTTGGCTTAGGCATAGTTCTCATAACTTAAAATCTCAAAATTTAGCCAGATTTAGCTACATCTATCTCTTCCCAACAAAGCCACTCCACAACAAAGAGTAATCACAATGTGTTTGTTACCATACCTCTCCTCTGAAGGCCGAAGAGAAGACCCTTCTGTGCCAGACCACGGGGCTGAGGATTCTGCAGGGAAAACCCTCTGCAGCCACGACCCCGTCTTTTAAAGGAAAGAGCTGTGAGCTTGAAGAGAGCCAATTACTGCCATCTTCAGCAGTATCACGAAGGGAGTGGCCTCTCCAGTAATCATGTCCCAAACTATTTTGGGTGTCCCAGGTTACATCTATCACTCTAATTTCATTTAAGGACTAAGCAGAGGGCAATGTAAACTGTTGGGTGGGGGTGCTCAGGTGCCGGGATGCTGAGCTCAGGATGACATGCTGCCTTTGTGGCACACCGTTACGGCACTGACTTTTCAGATGGACCTGAGAGGAAACCCCAGTGGAGGGTAGTTCCACAGGACTGATACTCATAGCCAGGTCTATATTGTGAAAGAAATAAATGAATATGCCATTGCTAGGAAGAACAGATGGAAAACAACTGTCTAGGCCCATCTGTTCCAAAATTGCTCAGGATACAGAAAACCATAAAACATATAGTATCTGTATTATAGCATATATATATTATAGTGTGGTGCAAATATATAGTATCAAGTACTTGCAGTCAATATTTTCTATTTCTTCTGCTTGCTTATGCAGTTAACTTTAGCTAACCAGTACTACTTGGCTTGTCAAATAGGTGATTTAATCAATTAGCTTGCATGTAAACCAAGGAAATTCCCTCAGGCATGGAGCACTTTGCTGGACAATCTGAGTCACTTCATTGTGCAATCCATGAATAGAAAAGGGTAGAGACATTTGTCAGTCAGTCAACAAATACTCATACTTTACACAGATTTAACATTCACCACAAGGAGTCACATGCATAATAATTTCATTATTTATATCTCTGGCAACTGAGGGTGAATAAAAATCACACCCTCAGTTACATAAACCTCTCCTTTAATTTTTTTGCACAAGTTCTGCAGTTCCTTCAAAGCAAGGGCAAAGCACCACTGTTTCCATCCATATAGATCTCCAAGATTTACAAACAACTGAATTGTCTGAAAACTATCTCAGCTTATCCTCATCATATCCTTTTAACATTTTATGGTTCTTCTAATGGAGTACCACCCAGCTTAGATAAAACTTTCAGCAAAAGTTAACAAAGACAGACTAAGGCTTTCAGAACAGTTTCATCATTTCTTTCCACAAATGCAGCAGTAAAAGCGAAATATCTGCTTGCAGACACATTCAGATAACACATTCAAATATGCTATAAATAGTTTCTACACCCAAACTTTTCACCTTTCAAGGTGTTACAAAGAACCTCTAAAAGGAATGATTTTTTTTCATTTTCTCTGTTGAGCCACCAAGAATTTGCTTCAGTTTATATGCTGAAGGGGATATAGATTGCAATCCTTTTTACCCAATATACAAAAAACCAAATGAGCTTATCAGTATGGCAATCAATGGAGACTTGGTACTGCATCTCTGCAGATCACTTTGGCTTTGCATGAGTCCAGTTGTTGCCTCTGGCTCAGCGCTCCAGCGGTCCCCTTTCTGCACATCCCCAATTCTCTGCCTCCCTGATTGTCCCCTTTCTGCATGCGCTCTAGTCTGTGGCACACTGAGGGACACGCATCGCTTCCATGGTTCTGTCAATCGGGAAACAATACCAGATCCAAAATGGTATACTGACCAGTAGGTAAGTATAGGATGATACAGGGGAACTGTTGGCATATACAGCATCCTCTTTAGTCCTAGGAGAAACGATTTCTTTGTTTGTGAACAACAGCCAGAGGACTAGAGCTTAAGGGGCAGTGTTGTGCTAAGCCTTGGCTCTGGTTTGAAAAGGCCCACCTGGCCATGACACTCGTCTGTCGGTCCTGGAGCACGTGTCCCATTGGAAGAGAGAAGAGATAGGCACCAGGGCTTTAGTTCTCTTTTTCCCCATCTCATGAATTCTTCCCCAAATAGGCAGAAGAAAGTGCCTGAAGTGTTACCAATGAGGGACACCAAACTACTTAAAAATCTCAATTTCTTTTGAGTTCTTTTTCTGTTCTTTTTCTAGTCACTCTTCACCTACCACAGAACACAATGAACTGGAAGCCCTGTTGTGATTTACTGCTGTTGGGTTTCAGGATGCTTTTTTTAGTAAAAAACTGTAGCAGCCAGCTAGATAAATAAACTGATTCAGCTAAAAATCAAATGCAAGCCACATTTCTGTCCCACGTTGGAACTGAACTTTCTGTAGCGTGACATTTGTAGACTAGTTTTCCTTTCCATACACTTTTACTATCTCCTGGTTGAATGTCTCTGGTGACACTGACATAAGACAAAAGAAATCTTCCAGCTCCATTTTACAAATACAAGCAGTACAGAATTATTTGGAGATTGATACCCTCGAAGAGCTGCAGCTACTCGCAAACAAGGAAGAACTGCTGGATGATGTAAAGGCCAAGGGCAGCCTTGGCTGCAGTGAGCGTGAGACTGTGGAGTTTCAGATCCTGGGAGGAGCGAGCAAGACAAAGAACAGAATTACAACCACAGACTTGAGATGAGCAGATTTCAGGGACCTGCTTGGCAGGATCTGTGGGAAATTGCCCTGGAGAGCAGAGGCCCAGAAAAGCTGGCTAATCTTCAAGGGCAGCCGCCTCAGAGCATAAGAACAGTCCATTACAATGTTCAGACAGTTGAGCAACTGTGGCAGAAGGCCAGCATGGATGAACATGGAGCTCCTGAGTGAACTCAAACACAAAAAGGAAGCATACAGAAGATGGAAACTGAGACCAGCTACTTGGAAGGAACACAAAGATATTGCTTGCACATGTAGTAACGAAGTCAGGAAAGCCAAAGTTCAGTTGGAGCTGAAATTAGTTTGGGAGGTGAAGGGCAACAGGAAAGGTTTCTGTAAGTACATCAATAGTAGAAGGAATGCTAAGGAGAATGTGGGCTTATTGCTCAGTGGGCCGGGGCACTAGTGACAAGAGACACAGAAAAGGCCGTTTTCACTAGCAAGACTTGTTCTCTGGCCTCCCAGGTGGCTGAGCTCCTAGAAGAGTCTGTGGGCAGCACCCACAGTGGAGGAAGACAGACTTCAGGATCACTTAACCCAGCTGGACATACACAAATCCACGGGACCAAGCAGGATGCATCTGGAGGTGCTGAAGGTTCTGCCCGGCTGATCTCATTGTGAAGCTGCTGTCTATCTGTCACCTTCAAAAAGCCGTGGCACTTGAGAGAGGTTCCTCATGACTGGAAGAAGGCAGATGTCACACCTGTCTTCAAGAAGGTCAAGGAGGATGATCCAGAGAAGTCAGTCTCACCTCAGTCCCTGGGAAGGTTATGGAGCAAAATGTCTTAGAAGCCATTTCTAAAGCACATGAAGAATAAGAAGGTGACTGGGAGCAGCCAGCATGGGTTTTCCAAGGGCAGACCATTCCGGATGTTCTATACCTTCATTTCGGCAAGGCCTTTGACACAGTCTCCCTTAGTCTCATCATCAAGTTGGTGACATGTGGGCTGGAGAAGGTAGGTGGAAAATTGGCTGGACTGCCAGAATCAAAGAGCTGTGACCAGCAAAACCCAGCTGTTGACCAGTAACTAGTTGAGGTCCCACAGGAAACAGTACTGTGACCAATACTGTCTAATGTCAGCTGGATGATGGGACAGGGTGCACTCTCAGCAAGTTTGTGAATTACACTGAATTGGAGGGAGCAGTCAACATGCTGGAGGGCAGGGCTTCTATTCAGAGAACCCTGGACAAGCCAGAGAACTGAGCTGACAGGAACCACATAAAGTTAACAAAAGCAAGTGTGAAGTCTTGCACCTGGGAAGAAATAACTCCCTGCAGCAGTACAAGCTGGTGGCTGTTTAGAAAGCAGCTCTGCAGAAAAGGATCTGGGAGTCCTGGTGGACAACAAGTCGAACATAAGTCTGCAGGTCCAGGTAAGTGATCCTTCCCCTCTATTTGACACTTGCATTTGGAGTACTGTGTCCAGTTTGGGCTCCCCAGTACAAGAAGGATGTCAGCATCCTGGATCAAGTCCAGCAGGTGCCACCAAGGAGGCTGGAGAACATGACCTACAAGGAAAGTCTGAGAGATCAGGCCTCTTCAGCCTGGAGAAGAGAGGGCTTGAAAGAGCTTTTTGTTGTCTACAACTTTTTGATCAGAGAATACAGAGAAAATGGAGCCAGACTCTTCTTGGAAGTGTGTGGTGATATAGGCAACAGAACAGCTTGGAACATAGGAAATACTGATTAGATATTAGGAAAAAAAAATTATTCTGAAGGTAGTTAAATAGTGGAACAGGTTGCCCAAAGAGGTTGGTGGAATGTCCATCCTTGGAGGGGTTCAAGACTCGACTGGACATAGCCCTCAGCTACCTGATCTAATTAGTCCTGTTTTGAGCCAGTGTCTGGACTAGATGATATGTTTCTATAATTCTATGGTAATTCATTGGATTTTATAAACCTGTTCCCACTCTTGGTATCCAGTTACAAAGGGACAAATAGTGAAATTCTTGCGAAGAATAAGGTCTCACTCCATACACAAAGTTTTGCTAACACTAATGGAGATAAATTGAATAATGCAAGAACTGGTTCCTAAAATTAATGAAATGTGGTGTCTATAAGTAGTGAAAAGAACCAGTCACCCCTTCTCATCAGGCTGCAACAAGTTTTCTAAAGCATCAGTAACACTCAGCTACACTCACTGTACTAAAACCCAACAGATTTAGTTTGTGAAAAGTGATTAAGAAGTTTTACTAGAATATTAAAAATAGTGAAGAAAAGCCATGCTTCTAGTGTTATAGCATCTACTCCCTACAAGCCAGCAGAAGGGAGACTACATTTTTCTCTTGTTGTTTAAAAGTAAAGGGACGTTAGGAGTGACTGTGAAGGTCCTCATCTCCTGCTTCCTCATGTTTGTAGTGAACATCAGTGGAAATCACCAGATGACCCTGAGGAAAGAAGAACATATAAAATTACCTTAAATTTCAGACGGACATATTCAGGATCAGTATTTTGGGACAAGATCCCATGGTAAGCCCCTCAGCAGGGCAGGAGACAAGAGTGGCTTTATGCCTCCTGAACTTTTGTTAGCTTTAGGGGAGGAATGGGCTCTGATGTAAGTTAATAAAACCCTCCAGAAGGCTGAGTAACACCACTGAGACACTCATGTTGCCTATGAGCCTTAGCAGAGAACGGTCAGAGTAGTGAGGACTCACGCACTCAATGCTCCTAAGCCCTCCTGGCATACCCCATGTTGGCATACCCCGAAGGGCTGGTGGACCCTTTATAACCTACAACTGCTAGGGGTGGAGGGGTAGAAGGCTCATTTTTGATCCAGAGTTTGGATTTTGTATCTAGTGTACAGTTAAAGCTTTACTACCGGCAACATTTAGATCTACCCAACACAGGAACACGCACAAATGTGTCAGGCCTGAAAAAGAAGCAAAATTCTTTAACAAGAAATCAGACTTCTCACCTGATTCATTCTTATTACAGGTCGAGTCAGGGTAGTATGGGCCAAGTTAAGAAGAGGAAATCCTTTTCCTAGTTTATCTTTGGAAAGGACAAATATAAATACATTTGAATGTAATAATAAAATGCACTTCAGAAGTATCTTTCTCAAGGAACTTGATTTGTTTTGCAATTTCCCTTTTATCAGCTGTCCTTGTGCCTCTCAAGGGAGCTATTAATCATATGTGCTAAAAAGCAAAAAATCCCGTGAAAAAGTTGCATACAAACCTCTTAACAGTCTCTCAGCTCTCTGACACTGGGATTTGACTGCCTTTGGTCCTCTCCAGATATCCGCCCCACAAGATCTGAGTTCTGCTGTTTCCCACTATGACTTATTCCCCGTCTTCCTTTCATTTTCTTCTCTACCTGATCCTCTAATCCTGTCTGTCCCTCTTATTGTCATCTATGACTGCCTTCCTAGATCAAGCCTCAGCTCTATTCCTATTTGCTTTTCCAAATATCTGACTTTTGCATCCCTCCTTTTCATTCTCTTTCCTTTCTCCTCATCAATAGCTCACTTCCTTCCTCAGCAGTCTCCTCACCTCTGTTTACCTCACAGGCACCTTCTGTCCTCTTCCACTTGCTTCTTTCCACCTTCACCTCTTTCTTCATCATCCCTCACTCTCTGCATCCCACTGAACCGATTTTCTACTTTGTCCTGCCTGCGGCAGCAGGTGAAGCCCAAAGGCAGAGGGAGGTGATAAAGTTAGAGACGTCACCCCGAAGCCCCAAGAAGTAAGTGTGCTTCTGCACTTCCCCAGGCTGGGCCATTCTCCGCTCATGGCTTGGCTCTGCGTCAGGACAAGACTCAAGCTTATGTGTCAGCTCTGCTGCCACGCTGCATCCAGTGAAAAGGAAACCCAAGCCCGCTGTTTGGAAGGGAGCCAAGACTTGCTCTGTCCCAGCCCCTGATCCAGGTGACTGAGGGACCAGGACTGAAGTCCAGCGCAGAGCAGACCTGTCCAGGTGTAGCCAAGCAGTCAGAGAACCTCCCATAACCCAGTCTTTAAAGGTGGGCACTCCCTTTTATGGTTTCAGTCTTGCTTTCCCACCAACTGTGCTCAGGAACTGGCCACAATCCTTACCATTGATTACTGGGATCACTGCATTCCGTAAAGCATAAGACAGAAAACTCTCCACCAGTGAAATCTGCTGTGAGGGGGCAAACACATTTGGTGATTATTGCCTGATGCCTATGGGATTGCAGCTTGACAGGGGAGATGGAGGGTTAGAACTGGAGTGACATGCAAAAAGGTTGGAACAGAGCTTAGCAGAGAAAATCTCAGGCAAAAAAGATCTTTTTTTGGTTTAAGATGCAGCTGAACAATGTAAAATACACTGGCAAAGAGGCGTCACATTTTTCTTGCAGTAAGTTAAATTGAAGGGTTTTTTTCTGTATGTTAAGTATCTGGGTTGAACCTTAACTTTAGGAATGAAATCTGTTCAAGCCCATTTCAGCTGCCAGGACTCACTTCTCAGAAGTGAACTGTTCTCTGGGTGGCAAGAACTGCCCTGTCCTCGTGCTCTGTCTTATGCCCATGCAGTTAGTGTCCTCCTCCCTTCACTTAAAGATGTAGGCTGGGCTGAGCTGTTGCAGAGTCACACTGACCATTTCTCAGTCTACAGTGGATGATCAAAGCAGTGCCATGGTGTTCCTTTTATCCCCCATTTTTGACTCCCATTTTTATGGTATTTGGTTTAAGTGATTCAAGATAATTCCTGAAACTAAGCTTAAGCCTGACTTTGTATTCACTCCAACTGCTGCACCTACTCAATCCAGCTGTGAATTCAGGCTGGCTGTCAGGAACAGCTAGAAGAGGTGCTAGCCCTATGCCTGCCTTTGTGCTGCTGGGTACAGAAGTGAGCAGAATCAACTATGATGGCTTGCTAGGTCATGCAGACCCAGGCAAACATTTCTCTTTGTTTCAATTAATGTTACACAGTAATAACTCCATAACATTTGGAGCCTCTAATGAGGAAAAAAAAACCTAACCCAAACCAAACAACACTCCAAGAGGTATTTCCTCTTACTGGAAAGAAAAAGAAAAGCAGAGAATATACTCTTTCAAAACAGAAAGAGCAGTGGCAGATGATAACCCCAGGACAGACTAAGAATTGTCCAGCAACAAGTTCAGATGAATTTCTTTTCTCTCTGAAGGGCTCAGCTACCTTTCCCAGGCACTGAAACCATCAGCTTACCTCAGAGAAGTCAAGAATGGAGTGCAGCAGGGAGAACTGGAGCCTGAGGAAAAGATGTAAAAGAAGAGAATTCACTAGAAAGGATGAAGGCACAAGTTATGCACACTGCGTGAAGATTCATTTGTGGACTTTCATACCGATTTCATGCTGATTCGCACATTTAATTTTGCCAAAGACTCCTTGATTCCCAATGGCTTTTAATCAAAACTGGCACAACTACAAACAAGTTCTAGAATCACTGGGATCTTTCTGATACCAATTTCCTCCTACAGTCAAGTGTAGTCCTGGGCTTTGACTATAAGACTTGGGAAATCAAATTTTTCTGGAACTGCCATTTCCTGCAATGGCTGAACTACACATTCCTCAAATGTTCATTATGATTTGAATAAACTCATATCCATTCCTAACCATTATTATTTTCTAACTTTTCCCACTGATGCCTGTAATGCATTCTCAGATCACTGTAAACATAATCTTGGGGAAAACCAACATTTTTAAGAACAGAAGAACACATTCTTGTGTCAAAAGCTCTAAGTGAGTGGCACCATTACTTCTTAAACTTATACTGACAGGCTCTGACCACTCCAAGTCCTCTTTTCCTGTTAAAAAGGTCCAGTGACCAAAACTAAGAAAAGGCTGCTTACATTTTCCTTTAACAAAAATGTAATAGGTTAAAAAAGATGATATATTCTGGAATTCTGCCCCAACTTGGAGTACAGAACCAACAAGAAGAAACACCAACGTGGGCTACTTGCCTGAAAGTCTGTGCTTCGACCCAGCTGGTGCATTTAGGGAGAAGGGGGCTGTAAACAAAGCCCAGCTTCAAGTGTGAATAAAATTTGTTGTAAGGCAGCTGAGAACACCCATAACTGTAGGTAACCACAAAACCAGCAAGGTCTAAGCAAAATCTAAAAAGCTCTGAGCTTTGCTTCGAACTACAGACACCTTTCTAGTCTCATTTGTTTGATGGCATGGTGTCTGCTGCAGTCTGTATTATGTAGTCTCACTTTTCCCTTCCCCTCATGGGAAGGCATACAGAGAGCTAGTTACAGTGGTCCAGTGCAGTGTTTGCACTCTGGTAGTTCTGTCTATGATGCTCAGACATGGCATGGCAGTGATATTTAGAGGGTTTCAAATAAAGTACTGAACTTCATTCTCCAACATCAGCACAGACTGAAACAGAGGCCTTTAAGATAACCAATAAATTGAACATTGTCATCTGGAAAGGTATTTACCCTACAGAAAGGGATAATACCATGTTGCACAAGAGACATGGTTGTTCCACAATATTATTATATTTCATCTGCAAGATTTAGATCAACCAGTCAAAAGTATCTTAGAGCCTCTGTGAGAAAGAAGGTAATTAATTTTCTTTTTCTCATGGTGAAACAAGCACTATCAGGCGGACACAATGAAGTTCTGCTCTGTCCTAATGTTGAGATCGTTAACGTTGCTTTCTGAATTTCCTTTGGTTACCTCTTCAGAAGTAATGAGATAATCAACTTCTGTTTGGTTATTGTCAAATTGCCTCTGGTACTGGCTGTCTGCAGGGAAAAAAACAGAACAGTCTTCTGTGACTGTATACACAGATAGATACTGTCTTAGATACAGGCACAAATGCAATTGCTTTTGTGTTTGGAAACACAATGTCTAAACTTTTTATTTGGTCAATACATGTAGATAGTGAAATCATTTGTGAATTTGCTGCTTTCTGCCAGCAACCAAGATTGTGTGAGCAAAGTGATAATACTAGCCTGATTGCCTCCTTATCATTAGGATCATTTAAGTCCTTGCATGGCTGACATAATGAACTCACTTTCAATTTAATGAAAAGATGTCTGGGGACACACTGAACTATTTTATAACAAACAAGTTAGGAAGACTGGGCATCAGATAATCATGTATTTATATATTACAATTTATTCTTGAATAATCACTCAACTCCCACAAGGAAAAAAGGGCTTTCATAAGTAGCTCTCTGCACCTGCTTATTAAATTGTACAGTATGTGGTGCATGTTTCCTCCCTGTGAAATGCATCAAAACATTACGCATATTTGTGGCAGACCAGTATATGCTATTTTATGCTGATCTCTATGATTTTCAAAGGATCTGGAAGATTACTGTGTGATTTGTTCAGGCCTAGCACTGCATGTTATCTTCTACCTCATGTTACTTACTAGATTCCCTCTAAAGATGTACTGGGTGGTTGAATTTGGCAGAACAGCAAACACTTCTACACAGCCAGTGATCTGTAAGATGCATCTGTCCGCGTTTAAACTGACCGCAGGTGGTGATGTAGCCATCAGCTTCAGCAGCACTGGGCATGCTGTTACATAACTTAGAGCAATCTGTGGAATTTCAGAGGAAAAAAAGTTGACTGCAGAGTTAAGTTTTTCTTAAGCTATAGTTTCTGTGGCTGCATCATAATTAGGTTCTATATACCAATCCTGTTGTTAATTAACCTATATTAAAAATACTTCACTTTAATTACACCAACTGAAATGACAAAATTAGCATTGCATATACTCTTCAGTTTCAGAGACAAATGATGAAGCTTTAGATGCACTGATATGGAACATATATGGAAAAATATTTAAGGGTTGTTCCTGAAAACTGTATTTCAAGAAGAGAGGATTGGCACCACATGTTAAAGAAATGAGGGACATGAGTGAATAATGCCAAAAAAAATAATAAGCCTGACAATATAAAAAATATGGAAAAGAGGCAGCCTTCCAAAAAGCCAATCTTCTGAAAAATAGAGAAACTCCTAGAGGACAAAACTTTAGTTTGCAAAGCCATAGATGCTAAATCTCATAATTTTAAATGTTGCCATATCAGAGATTTTTAAAACATCTCATAGTATCTTAATTTCTTGCATCACATTTATAAATTTAGCTCCTCATGACTATTACTTCTCATTGTATATAATCTCCAGCAGCCATAAATCAGGTATATTTGCATAGAGAAGTCAGGCTACCAGTAGCAGAGATGCCATCACCTCAAATAGAAATAAAATGAAACTGATGTCACCAAAGCTGTCTGCCACTTAGTCTTTATAACTGTTTCAGAGACTAAGAGCAAATCTAGCACGGAAACGAATGACTAATGAGTAATCTGATACAGTTAGGAAGAACATGGAGTTATGATGGGTGGACATATATGCCCACTAATCATAAACTAGCTCGGTTTCCTTGTCTCCTCCAAAGTTTTGCAAATGAGCTAGTACACAGATAGTACCTGTAAGAAACATTTAGCTACTGCTCTCTCTTAAAAAGCCCATACAAGTAGAAGTACCCACCTCAGGAACAAAATCTTTGAATAAGGCAGTATTTAGGTTAAAAGTAGTAGCAAGCTGTAAACAAATGAAATAAATTAGATATTATATCAGTTTGAAAATGGGAATTTTTTTTCCCTTGGTGAAAAAAAAATATTCTGTTTACTTTAGTTCTAGATAATCTCTGTTTTGATTTAGTATTCCCTTGCCCCAGAATGATTCCTAGGGAAGCCACAGTGCTCTGTGGAACAGAAGAGAGACAGATTTCTCATGGACATGTTTCAGAAGCATGTACCAGCGAACAAGCATTATTCTTTGAAAGAACAGACCTGGCATCCTGCTTACTTCCTGCCTTTGGGACTTTCTTAGATGAAATATACTGAATCTGTCGGAGGCAGGACTCAAAAATCTCATTTGCCCTTTTGCTGCTGACCACTGTGATGATGTTTGTCGGCACCATTTGTGTCACCAATTTTTATAAAGATGCTCTTAGCACTCTTTCAGTTAGCAAAACTTCTTGGAAACTCTGACTACTAATGTCAGTGTGGAAACCACTTCTGAGAGAAGTCTTGTATGTTCTTCACCCACAGCTGAAAGCTTCGTGTCCTTGTACCTGCTTCTTTCCTTGTTCTGCTGCTCTGTTAAGTCTGAGGGTTTACTCCAGCTCTCAATACAGCTGATAGATACATTTGTTGTGGGCCTCTATGCAGCAGACTGTGGCTTCAGTATACTTTTTCCTGTCTTGTCCATTCCTCTCCTATGTGGAATCCATGCAGAAAAAAGCTTTCTTTGGTTCTTTCTGCCACCCCTTTCACACTGACTCTGTGACTTTCGTACCTGTCATTCCTTGCTTAGAGCTTCCAAGAAGTTCAGACTTGGGTCTGAGGGAGACTTTGACTATTTTAAATGATGACATATAGAATAAATGTCATGGATCCCTCCTACAAGTGGTGGAAGTGTGACCCAAATCTGTGTGAAATGACAAACATAATGTGTCTCCTTTGCTGACCATCCATACTGCTGATATTTGTAAATCTATTACATGCAAATTATACTTACCTCTTTGGAGATGGCGATGTTAAAGACCCCTGCTCTGTAGTAAGCCAGTGAAGCAGACTTAATAAAATAACTTGAGACTCCCAGGTAGAGCATGGAATCACCCTGGTTTGGGAAATCAAATGGAGCTGGCACAAAGGGAGGTTCTGTGTGACTTCCTACTGGATAGACTGTGCCCTGCAAAGAGTCATTATCAAGTATTTCTAGATGTAAATATTTGTATCTGTCAGAATGCATTAGCAGTGGTTGAACAGAAAGAATTCTTCCTAACATGAAGAAAAGCTTGACATTAAAGAAAACCTGAAGTAAGCAAATAAGCCTGTGATATGCCCTGAAAATCAACAAATTCAGGCTCTTCTGGAAAAATACAGGAATCACAGAGAAAATCTGGCCTCCATCCTTTCAAAGTTTGAATTTGAGCATTCAAGCGAATAATCTGAACTGCAGCTATGAGACACAAAAAAATCCTCTGGACCACAGCTTGCTTTCTCTTGTGGCAAAGACACATTTGTTAATTTAATTTTAAGGGTGACATTTCAAGAAAACCTTCAGGCAAACCCCAAAAGCACTGGAAGTTGCTTAGGACAAGGACACAAAGGAGCCTTTTATACCACCTAACTCTTAGTCCAGCTGCCAGTCCTCCAAGACCTAGTTTGAGTGCTGCACAGGTGTGGGACCTTGGTTCAGTTATACTAAGAAATTAGTTCTTAAAATGTGAGAAGGTATGTGAGCCAAGGCCATGTAAGACAAGAAAAGTAAGAACAGACAGTAAGTAGTGTAATTACTTACACTGTAACGGTTAGTAGCTGAAAGATTCAACAGGAAAAATACTGACATGGAAAGGTATAAAAGCCTAAGAAAAAAGTTGAGAGTTGGAAGACGGCAACTCATAACCATCCAGAATCAGCCTGTTCCAAGGAGCACTGAAGACCAGTAACTTCCTTAACTGATTAATAACTGACTTAGAAAGACTCATCCAGTATACCATTGTGGTGTCAGCATGTCAAAGCTTAGCCTGTAAGTTCTAGTTAGCTATAGTAGCTGATAAATAATTGCTTAGTACTTTTAAGCTATGTATATCCTGCTTGTGGAGCATTTTTTTGTGGATGGTAGAAGTTGCTTGAACAAAATAACCAAGAGGGAGAGTTTCAACCATAGCTCTAGCACACTTTTCTTAACTGAAGTCAGTTCTGAGAGCCATGGGGATGCTCTGAATTGCAAGGACTGTTGAAGCTGCTGGAAAAGCTGGGCGTTGCTGAGATATCTCTTGCTGACAAAGGTGAAAAATAGATAAGAAAGGAACTGCTGCGTGCTGCTCAAGGACTGTCTGTAAGAAGTCTTTTGTTGGGGTGTGACCTGTACATATACAAGATGCTGAGTCATCTCAAAACAAATGCTGTGGATTGCAATCACATTGGTACATATCAACAGTAACAGGCAAAGACCAAGCAGCAGTGGAAGAGCTGTGTACCTAAAGAATACTTTTATGCTGTTTATAAAGCACCTCTGAAGGGTTTCAACTCTGAAATAATTTAATTCTAAACAATAGCTTTGGTTAATTAATGAATGCAGTTGATTTATTAAATAAACAGTCATATCTGGTTTCCAAAATAGCTCTTGACCAAAATGTCCAAATGTCTTAGTGCTTTTCTAATTAAATATTGGAGAGGCTGAGTAAGACTGTAGTGAAAGAAAACGAATCAACACAAAAGGGCATCAGAAAAGTCTTAGAACGCACACTAATATTAAAGACAAATTACCTTCAAATCCAAGTTAATGTGTGATTTGAAGACTGCTGGAGAACTAACTAGGGAATAGTCTATTTGTGCAAAGGCATCAATCTGGCTTAAGACTAGAAGAATGATGGACAAAACAAAACAGTCGTTATTACAAAAACACATCACAAACAGTTATTGTTTAGTTAAAGGCAAAGGCATTATAGAAATGATGAATCTGAAGAAGAGTAGTGATGGGAGAAGGAAGAAGAAAATTAAAAAAACTTGTTATAAGGGAAAAAGTGAGAGTATTCCCTCTGGGGAATAGGGAAAGTCATCAATTCCTCCTGGTTGAGGCCTTGTTCTCCTGTTGTTCACAACTGAATACACTCCTCAGAAATCTCTCCCATGCAGTGAAAGAAGGAGTATCTGGGGCAGAGTGCCCTTTTTTGTTATGTGTTTGCACAAGAGAACTAAATTCTCCTATATGATTAGTGAAATCCTGGTAAATACTAATAAATACTTTGGAAGATGACATTAGCACATTTTTATGCATATCAGTGTTGAAGACAAGGGATGTTTGTTCACAACAATAGAGGGCACTTTATCAGACAGTATGATTGAAGAATTTTTCTGACAGGTGCTCACATGCAACTTCAGTCTGATTATTATTTTCGATTGGACTGTAAGGTCTGTTCATACTGTACAAAAATAAGAGGGTTTTAAAGAGAATTGGTGAATTCACACAGAGATTATGAGCTCCTCAATATGACAGCAGAGCTTGGAGTGCCCTTGTGCCTAAAGTGTTTAGGTATGTATGTGCTGCATAAGAAAATGTTCTTGATGACCATGATTTTTAGTAATATTTGCCACTGCTTGGCACATGGCAGGTCTAGACCATTTTAGGAAAAATACAAGTCTACTTACTCTGCTTCTGAATAGCAGAGCAGATAGTAGAAATATCCACAATGCAAAGTGCAGAGTGGGAACAAACTCTCTGACCTGAATTATATGACTTGAGTGAATTAAACAAATTTGAATTGGCGAAAACTACAAATATTATTAGTCTTGGAAAAAAACAACAACAAAAAAAGAAAAAAAAAAGCTGTAGGATTTATTATAGAAATGAAAATCTTATGTGTGTATATATATTTATATGCTTTTTGGACACAGATATCTATTGTCTTCATGTCTCTTCCTGTGTCATGTCTCTGCAAGAGTGACACAGGAATTGTTATTGGTGTGAAGAGAAGCATGCTTAGTGTGTAGTATGACATTGCTTTCCTGCAGTATCTTGTTATCTCACTGAACTCAAGTTCAGAACAAGATGTACTAAGTTTACGAGACCTTACAGGTATGTTTGCTAGCTCTTTAGTGGATTACTGGTAACTCAGGTTTTCTCATGTCCACAGTACCAAGAGCATAAAGGATCAGCATGAAAATGTTCATGTCAAAAATCTAAGGAAATAACACAGGTCAGCTACAACAGACTGAAAGATTACAGGTGACCTGCGATGGACACTGAAGAAATCTGAATGTATATAAGGTGCATGCAAGAGATTTCTAGGGTAGACTCTGTAATAGGTGAAAGCATAGAACAATGGCTATATTTTTCTTCCTTCACTTTTTTTGTACTGTGAACACAGGAAAGGTTTGGCATCTAATAAAAAAGGCTACAATTTGAGCACTATGAAATTTACTTAACAAAAAGCTGTTATCAACAACTCACCCTTATGCTTTTTTAGCTGTGCATCCATCAGTTGGACTTTGTATTTGATGTTTAGGCATAGCTATATGAAAAGAGAGACAAGTCAGTAATGTAAGGGCTGTATTTGAACTCCTCCCTTCACTAGCTGAAACCATATTTGCAAACTTACATTTTTATCCAATTTGGTGTGAATGGGCTTCTCAAGATAACCAGACAGAAAGCTGTAGATCCAGCTAAAGGAAAAGAAATGAACACAATGACTTTTTACCATGGATTGAAATCTTTGAAATATAAAACCTGGCAGCCTGGGACATCAATGTCATTTATATTAATGAGATGCGATCACAGTGATATCGGTAGACTGTGCAGTTGACTTTTTTTGTTAATTTGTTAGTCTCAGACAAATGCTAGGGGTTCTCAGTCTCATAAGAGCTATTTAGAAGGCAATCTGCAAAGTAGTTAAAGTTCATATGAATGTGTTGATAAACAATACTCAGTTAGCCACATTTTGTCTTCCAGTAAGACAAAAAAACTTTCTAGGAAATCAGAATGAGGAAAACTACAAGCATTGTTTCATATTCTCTTTTGAAAGTTTTATTCTGCAATTGTAGGTCAGCTTGTCAAAAGGCATAATCAGTCTGGACCACCTTCATATTTGCAAACCTCCATTTGCAGTCTTGTCATATTTAATATGCCCAAATGGCATTTTTTTCATACGCAGTATGTGTGGTCAGCTCATTTGTTGGCACATGCACAAAGAAGTGTAGATTAACCGTACTTCACACACTCAGCAAAGGAGCCTGGTTTTGAAAACAGACCTTTAAAAATCTATTTTCATAGCATTCAATAGTTAGTTATATACTGTAACTGGATCCCTGAAAGTCAAAATTTGAAAAGTGGCCCTTATGCTACAAACCCTGCTACCTCCACAGAGTAATTAGAAAATCTACTGTACATACCTAGATCCTCTGTTTAACTTGACTTTTAAACTATTAATGCTCAGCTGGCAATTGTGTAGCAATATGGACAAGCGGCCTGTGCTATCCCTTGACACTTTGAAGATAACTGCAATGAACAGTCCTGAGATGGACACAGTAATTCCTCCTTGGTCTTTGCTGCTTGGAGAAAAAAAACAAACTCGGTCAAGGAAACATCTGCTTTAAGGGAACAATTTAAGAAACTACATGTAAATCAAGTTTGAAAGGACTTTTTCCTTCTATCATCTAGAATGAAGAATGGGTTTTCTAGGGATTAAAGTAGATTAGGGACATGCATGGTATTCAAAAAAAGATTATATGCATGAGTTTCCAGGACACGAATTTTCCAGTGTTGTGCAGGATTTGACAAGTTTGCAAAAACGTGACAATTTCACAGCAACACAAGACATTCCAGTCCTTCATGACAGATCATGCTGAAGGCTTCTGGGACTGCAGCAGCAGAAGCCAGTTAGCTAATAAATACATAACCCAGTGGTTCTCAACTTTGCAATTGTTCTACTTTCCTCTTTCCTGTAACAGTTTTCAATAATCCTTTACAATGTATGCATTCCTCCATTCTTTGTCCTGCCCCAAACCCATTCATTCTGTCTCCTTTCTGTAAAAATCCCTTCTAAGACCCCAACAAAAATATCCTTATACCTAAATTCCAGCAAATTTAGGTATTAGGACTATGGTTAGGAGTTGTAGAAGCTGTAGACCAACCAAGCAGCATGCGGAGAGCTGAATGGATGTTAGAACAGCCTTATAAAAACCTCGTTTACCATAACAGAATTTGCACCGAAAGCATCAGTTTTCACCCCTTCATCCTGATTAACCAGGTTTTCTTTTCCCAGGCATTACTACAGTAGCTGCACCACACTACAGAGAAAGAGCCCAGCCCAATATGAAGCTCAAACCATGACTGTCTCAGCTTTCCTCTTTATTTTTCAGGCTAAGCAAAAATCCTGGGGAAGGAGGTTGTAATCCTGAGAGATTAATCATAATCCAGCCCCAAATCATAGACTACACCTGGCCAAACCAGTGAGTAGTATTGCCAGTCACAATGTCCCTTCTACCACCACAGACAGCTGACCTGATCTAGTACAGTGACTGCTCTGTTTTGAGCAGGAGGCTGGACAAAATGACTTCCAGAGATACTTCCAACCTAGCCTTACCCATACTTCGGTGACAGGGACCATTGCTAAAGGATCTCAGCCCTCCTCCTTCTTTTTTAGGGCTGCCTGGGAGATGGGGAGAATCCCAGCTACTTAGATCGTCTGTTCCTGCACCCTTATATCTGCTCTTCTTCAGGAGGAATCCTGATTCTCTGAGCAGGGTCTCAGCTACAGGCTTCCAGGAATAAAGGGCCTGCCAGGAGATTTTGTGACTGGCAGAGTGCTCTGGGACATGGTGGAGAGGAGGGCTGAAAATGCAGGGATAACACTATTACAACTAAAAAGTTGTGACAAGACCCTGGGAACAGCCCAGGAGGGGTGGGTTGTCAATGGTCTCCCTTGGAAAGCTCATTTTCAGCTGCCCCTCTTAGTCTGCTATGCTGAAAGCAACATGTAGGACTAGGGAACAGAGGGGATGAATAATAGGGCATATTCTGGATATGTCTATACCTACAGCCATTCACAAAACATCATACCGAACAGAGCAGCACAGATTGTTTCTTCTGGCCCTCAAAAAGGCAAGAAAAACCCTTCACCCCCTAAACTCAACCAAAGCTGGCTTTCACCACCTCCACCATGATCTGCTCTCCCAAATCCTGCATACCAGCTCCCTGCCTCTCTTGCCATCTGTGAAGTCTTTGGGGTTTTATGCATCTGGGGTCTCTCCAGATTTTGCCCAGGTCCTTATCCTTCAGCGAGAGGGAGAGGTGGCTTCATGTTTGGGAAGAGCTGTTTTGCCCTGCTGAACACAGTATCCTTTTCCTCACAATACTGGTATGGCAGAAGGGACAACAGACAGGTTGGGGGCACAGTGACAGCAGTTTCCAGCCACCATTACTGAGACTGAATGGGAAACTTGCAGCCTGGTGATCCATTTTGCTGTACTATCTGGGTTGCAAACAGAGCAATGCCTGCTGCTGTTACCAGTCACTCCATTAATCCAAATTGTAGAGATTAGCACCTTGCAAGCTTTTCTGATATCCCAGAAGTTTTAGCCCTACCCCTGCTTCCAAGAAAATCTAGACTATTATATTAAAATTCTATAGCAAAAATGCTGAGGAAAAAACAGTATGCAATCATGCCATTAAAGACAATCTCATAATGCACAGGCCTATGAAGCTAAGTCAGTTTTCCACAGCGACCCGAATTCTGGAATTTCCAAAGTTCTGAATGTTTGGCATTGTGACAGTGCCCTTCCTTTAATAGAAGCACTTTGGAAGACAATATACACTGTACCAGCAAAGAGATAATTAGCTATAGAGTCAACCTTCAAGTTATACTGCACAAAGAAAGTAACAAATGTGGCCATTGCAAACTCTGTGGTCTTGAATATTCATGTAATACCACGTACTATACAGTCTGGACAAACTGAGCATGCTAACAAATGTCTGACCTCGTACTCCCCAAAGAGACAATCTGTGGGGTAGAATAATTAAAAAAAAAAGAAAAAAAAATTAGTTGGCAGGGGATGTTGCCTTCTTAGGAAGTTTAGTCAGATAGATTGTTGTTAAATGATAAAGTGTATCTGACCTGAAAAATAATAATTACCAACTAGATTTCTGAATTTCATTTGCAACCCTTCTCCCAGAACTGACCCGCGCACCTGCATCACACTGTACAATACTTACAGCAGCCACGTGTTCATTCTCCAGTCTGCACTGATTGTAGCAGAAGCATGTGCCACTGACAGACTAACGCCAGTGCCAGGAATAAAGGAAGCAGACGTTTCTGGGAAATCTACAGCGTTAATTCTGAGCCTACAGAATACAGAAAGGGGGATATTAACCTGCACGTCAGAAGGGTTAGAAGGACTCCTGATCACTGAAAACCCTTCTGCTATAAAAAGCAAAGACTATGCTTCGGTAAAAGAATTTTTCAGAAATGACTGACCCTTGTATATTTTAGGAAAGAAAGACACTTGTACCATTACACTTAGTAGCATCCTTGGAAAAAGAATCCTTGATATCTGGCCAGGGAAAAAAGGATGCCTGGCCAAAACAAAAAGTTCCCCTTGGGAGAAAAACAAACTTCTTAAAGTGAAATGTCCTTGCTGGGGGAAAATAAGTCTGTGTATTAACCCAGTGGCTACATCTATAAATAAATCCAGGTTGTCTGAATGCTAGCATTTGCTGATGAACATCAAAGTTTCTCTTTCCCCATTCTGTATCCTCTCCCTTGCCTCAGCAAAGGGCTCTGGAGAAGATGCATTTTTCTAACCAAAATCTTACTTGAAGATTTCCCTGCCAAAACAAATGTTTCTGATACTCAAGGATATTGTCTTGCAAACAGGTGTGTTGAATTGAGCTGAACATTGTAAAGATATCAGCTGTAATCTTATCATGTAGTATACATTCCTCATTGTTTCCTGATATCTGGCAGAGATCTCTGAAACAACTGCCTTTAATCTACTTTCCCGGGGGCAGAAGGCACCAGCTACTTTTAGTTAAAATGACCATAATTCTCCAACAACATCTTGGACAGCAGTAAGGCTGCCTCAAGTAACCTTGTTTGCAGTGAGCTAAAATCAGACTATCCACTGGGAAGATGGCCAATTTCAAGAACTATGGTTAGGAGAATGAATTGGGGCTTTGAAGATCATATAATAATTTAGGTTGGAATGAGACCCCAGTAGATTTTCTGATTCAATCCGCTACTCAAAGCTGGGCCAACTCAGGGCCCCTGCCCACTTGCATCTTGAACACCTCCAAGGATGGTGATTCCCCAGCCTCTTTGGGCCCTTGTTCTGGTGTTCCCTAGCATTTTTTCCTAACTTCTAATCAGAACTTTTCTTGATGTAACTTATGTCTGTTGCCCATCATCATTTCACTGTGTACCTCCAGTAAGAATCTGGCTGCATATTCTCTATAATCACCACTCAGCAGACAGTGGAAGACGTGCAATAAGACACACATGCATCTCCACCTCCATAGTCTGTTCTTCTCCAGCCTGTCCAAACACAGCTCTCTCAGATGTGCAGGGATTAAGGTCACAATGATCATATAATACAATGAAGCCTGATGGAAAGCAGGCTACTAGGAAAACATTAGGTATAGATAAAGGATGCAGGCCCTATCCAGCAGAAAGTACATGAAGTCTCCCAGATTGGTATTTCTTGCCCTGGGTAATTTGTTAAGGAAGTAAAATGCTACTGAGCAGCAGAGTTTGGCTTGATAGTAATATTAAAAGACCAGAAGTTTCTGTTTTCTGTTTATAGCCTATTGGAAGATGGGATTGAAGGCTGTAGAAAAACCTGCTTTTATATTAGTCTCCTTATTTGGAGAAATTGTAGGAAACCCTATAAGACTGTTTTTTTCTACTGGCTGCTCTTGGTACAATGATTTTCCTCAGCAGGAAATAGGTGTCAAGCCCTATCCAATCAAAATGCTGATTTACCACTGTAAATCCATCCAGAAAGGTTCTGTAAAAGTCATCTTCCTGCCATGTTAGTCCAGATACGCCGTTCCTCTGCACACATTTTCATTTTATCCCTTTGTTGGCTTTTTCTCATCAAACACAAGTTATTTTCACTGCTACAGGTCCTTCATAGTAGCAGACTGTTAATAACACCAATTCTGCCCTCTTTCCCACCCATTTCCCCTGCTGTACCATAGCCAT
The DNA here is from genome assembly GCF_964188355.1 of Buteo buteo. NCBI lineage: Eukaryota > Metazoa > Chordata > Aves > Accipitriformes > Accipitridae > Buteo > Buteo buteo. The sequence goes on along the minus strand of NC_134189.1, from coordinate 4,757,597 downwards.
GCTTACACCTGTCTTGCCCCAAACTCTGATTCAAACCAACTAAAAAAACAGCCAACATGCTCCTTCAGAAGCTTTCTAAAGCTCATCTCTGAGTGTGGTAGAAGGAAGTACTTATAAAACCTATCAGTGTTTGGGCAGTGGGAACAGAGTTAGATGAACCATTAAAATTTTACACTGAAAAAGCCAATGACTCCATTATTATTACTATGCGGTAATAAATTGCTGTTTCATCCTAAAACTTTAAAATGTATTTCCTTTACTTACCTTGAAATGACATAGTTGACCTTAACAACCGAGAAACTCTCCTGCCCACTCCAGCTTGGGAAGGTCTCTTTCAATAGTGCTTGCTTCAGGAGCTCCATCCCAATCCTGCTGCCTACAAGGGGACAGAGGAAAGCACATGCCTTGCAGATCGGATTCAGGCACCCAAAGGTCCTGATATACTGCTAAATAATTTAATCATCACTTTTAACATAGTTCTTGAAACACTGATTCTCTGATCCTTACCTAGACCTCCTTCCAACTACTTATATGCCCATTTGTAACTTCTATTAGCCTCACGTACAAATCATTTAACCCAAGATCAAGATCACCTGTTAGGATCATTTTGTCCGTGAGTTGTGTTTTATATTCTAGAACGCTCGTCAGTTTTCTGAAACTGTTATACTTGCTTCACTTCACTCACAATGTGGACAGCCTTGGGAAACACTTGGTCATCACCTTTATCTCAGATTGTCTCATAATTATTGGATGAAAAAGCCAGTTAAGAAGTAGCAAGATGACTTCTATATGTAGTGTTTACTTATGGAAGAAGTGTGATATATGCACCTGAAGTGCTGGTATGTCACATGAAGAACTATTTGGATTGCTGTTTGTGTACAGGAAGTTGTTTGTGGTTTAAAGACAATCCTTTAAAATGTTTTCTTTCCGTTTCTTTCAGAGTACATATGTTTTACCACTGCACCTTATCCATTACAGCATGCTGCAGATCTCTGACATATTTCCTTACCTTCTCTCCTTGCTTTAAGGAATCCCTACTTTCTTGAATGCTTCAATGTTACTTGTGCATTGATAATACACACAGACCCTATCATCAACAAACAGAACATCTTTAAACCCCAGATTCCTTGTGTCTTCCTTCTTTTTGCTCATCTTTGATGAAGACACTGCTAAAACTTTAATACTGAATGATGTCCCGCTTTCAGATATTTTTAGCATAAGTTTCTTTAGCTTTTGGCCTCGCAGTTACCGAATACAAAACATCTATTTTTTTCTCCCCCAGGCTTCAGTGTATTAAAAAAGTAAAGCATTGAAATCAATGATAACTCAACACTGGAATACCTTTTAATAAAATGCATCTTTTATGAAGGAGAGGTAAATTATTATTCCCTGGGAATTCCTGACTCCAAAGCAAAATATGGGCTCTGACTGTAATAACTTAAAGCTCTCCTGTCAGTAAAGGCAGCCAGTGATCCGCAGTGGAATTTCTCTCAAGGTTCTTGCAGAAGGGAAGGAGCATGCAGGCAGGATCTATTGCCTCAGCCTTCATATCTTATATTAAGGGAAAAGACATGACAGGCACCGTGCTCTTCAAATATGAGAAATACCTTTGGGAGGCACACTGTTAAATGTCTGTTCTTACTACTAATGCAGGGGTGTGCAAACTTAGTCTGTTCATTCAGCACTTGAAGGCCATGCTGAATGTCACAAAAAGAAATCACTGAGAAATAGCAGGCTGAATTCTCATTTCTAAAGGCATGAGAGACCCCTAGGGAGCAATTTCTCCTGTGTGTCATAAAAAGATATGGAGATCAGGTCTGTTTTGGGTGACTGATGTTTGCCCTGCACTTCTCAACTCCTCAAAAGCCTTTAAAACAATGCTCATACAGAGAAGCAAGTGGACCTGATCCTTGCTTTCATCTCAAAGGCATGAACCCTGAGCTTCTACTTTTCATCTCACAAGTCCATTGTTTACCTGTCAGCATGTTCAGTACATAAATGACGATTAATCCTTAGCATGACCCAGCCTTTGCTGAATTTGTGCCTTGTTAACCTTTATTATTATTATTAATTCTGTAAACAATTGAAATCATACTGCGTGCCCTCCACGCCCGTGGAGTAAGTCTTAGCTAAGAGACAGTGGAAGTTAGCATGAATAGAAAGAGTAAGGAAAATACATTGTGGAAACTGCTGATATTCTGTTAAAGGGCAGAATTATGGCAGACAGTTACTAGATTTTTTTGAAAGAATGGCACATGCAGATGCTATCCCACGCCAAATGGAGGAATGAGAGTAAAGGTGTGCAGCTACCAAAATAGTAACCTTTTTTCCAATTATGTCTTATTATCTTCAATTAAATATTGCACTTTCAATCAGGTTTTTGACACTTTAAAAAAAGGACCAATTATATGACCATCTCATTTTGGTTCTAAGAAAGTAGATCAATACGAGGAATGTAGTAGAAACACTGTTGGACTGTAGGAGAATGCAGTCACCAATGCAAGGATAAATTCACATCTGGGGTGCACAGAAAGTAAGGAAATAATTGAGAGAAGAGACAAAGGGTGTTCCTGGTGTGAGATGACAAACGGAGTTTATTCTATTTCAATATTTAAGGAGCTTGTTTCTACATTGCACCTTTATTAAGGAACTATATTCTGTGCATAGAGTATTTATCATGAATTAACTCTGGCGACATTAGACATACCATAGTCCAGCCCCTTCTGAGTAATCCTCACTTTAAGACCAGGATTAGCCTCAAGCCGCAAGGACAGACAACACAGCAGGAAAGAATACCATGTCTTTAGCATCTTCTCACCTTTGCCACAGGGACCTGTTAACAACATTTATGATGCAAACATGATCATAAATGATGCATACCATGAGTTGCAAAAAACCTTACCCATATCCATCGCTTTCCTCAGTGAAACTGGGACAAGGGTAGATAGCCAAGAGAGGTTTAGCCAATGATTTTACTGCACGAAGCAGTCAGTGTGGGAGAAGACACAGATTTCTGATTACTTGGATAGCACTTTGGCAGGCATTAGCTGTTGGTGAGACTGAGTGGTTCTGCTCCACTACTTGATGCTTTCCCTACACCCATTTCTTGGCTAGTTTATTTTACCATCTCTCCTACCTCCTGCAGAGTGAACATGACAGAGCGATCCCAGCCAAGGAGGAGCAGGTCTGTCCTCCTATAGAACAACACCCTTTTCATATACACACCTCCTGGGATATACTGGATTTGTGAGTCCAAAAGTTTTTCAACTAAATCAGCTGGTCTAATAAAATACAGTAGGCCTCCCTACAAAACTTGCCTCCCTGTTACACACAAACCTCTGACTTAGTCCAAACACTGATATGTGAGATTGACTAAATCGGGTCACGAGAGAAAGGTAAATTCAAAGCAAATGTGAGAACTACATGGTGATAACACAGGAACAGAGAAAAGCGTCCCAGCATGAGCCTGCAGCATGGTGTCTTTGAGCGCAAAGCGAGACTGTGAGCCACTGCGTGGTGCGACATAACCACATGACACAGCTTCATAAGAGCTGTGACAAATAATTTCTTTGTTACACATTCCTAGTACAGAAGTAAGGTTTCTTTGTTCAAAATTCTTGCATTCATCCTGATTTTCACTACCACTGACAGCCACTGCTCAGTTTTCTAGAAATAACAATACTGTTTCTCAAGGCAACTTCAAGTCCTCTCAGTGCTGCATTAGGAAATTGTTTATTAGGGACCTATGGTAACTTTACTCTGGCCTTACCACTGAGGGGAGTGACACATCCTCTTCTAACATGTCTCATTGTGATCATGGTGCCTGTCTATGTACAAAACCACGCTGATTAATAAGTAGTAAAAAGGTCTTGCTAGTTTCCCAAGTATTCCAGCCTATAAAGTCATTCATGGATTTCTAATAAGTACCATATTGTCTTGGACAATTTATTCCACAATCTGCGAGAAAAAATATAAGTGCATTTAAAAAACCCACAGACCCTCCCCTCCACCAAATACCCCAAACCCCACCACCCTTTGGTAGTTTTACTTCTGTGTTAGAATTAATATTATTAGGTCAGACTCTAAATGGCTGCAAATCCAAGATCCACCCAGTACCTTATAAAATACTGCTCTTCAGTGGATTTCTGAATTATAAGACAGACAAAATGCATTATCTGATAGAGTTCTCTAAGGAATCCTTACAAAGTTACTCCAAGACACTATGGAAGAAAAAGTGGTTTCAGGGAAAAAACATTCTGAAAACATAATCCACATTGTGACAAATTTTGAAAATCCTCCCCTTAATTGGTCATTCCATCTCTAGTTCTTAGGCCTTTTTGGTTTTCTCTATTTTAAGCAACTCTAAATAAATAATTACTTTAAGGTAGCAATGTTATATTATGCAGAACAGCCAGTGGGAGTCATAAATCTTAAACTTTTTCCAAAAAGTGTCCTAGCTTTTCCTGCAAACATGCCACTTTCTATCCTGATTATTAGGGGTCAGTTAAAAATCAATATAAACCCAGACAGACAGATTTTTCTATCATTAAAGTACATAGATATTTACTAGATATTTATCTAGCAGGATGACTAGAAGCATTAATGCAGGCGAGATACCTCATTCTCATTGAATTTCATTCCCATCGAGGAACACAAAACAGCAATCTTAGTTACTACTGTGCTTTGTAGCTAATACGTTCTTGCTTGGATCTTAAATGTATGCCAGGTGAGAAGCTGAAAGAACAAACAACTGAACTGCCACCGCAATAAAAGACGGTATCATTTCATATCGCTTTCTCAAATCAACAAGCTTTACTTTTGCACTCAAAGCCCCAAACCTCTGTCAGATGTTAGGATTTGATTGTACAAGATTAGTCAGATGACTGAGACAGACAGAGCTAAGGAGAAGGAACTTGTCAGCTGCCTGATAGTCTAAATCAGAGCTGCCAATTGCATTGTCAATGACAATAGATGGCAGACAAATTGCTCTGATTTTTATCTTCAGTAACTGAGGCCCCATCGACCAATTCCTTTATGTAAATCATTCTCTTAATTCTTTTGTCTTCTCAGAGATAGTGTATTCAAGTACTTTAAATAGAGGAAAAGATGAAAAACTCCTTTGTTTCAGTCTGTGTACCTGTCTCACCCTAATGAAGTACTCTACTTACCAATCTGTAGATACCACATTTGGTGAACAGTCTGCAAAAACTTTAAATAAAACATGCAACAGAGATTACAGCTAAAATCTGCCTAAGAACTAAGAAAGCTTCGGATGGAAAAAAAAAAAGTCACTGTCATTGTCTTGTACAGGTTTAACACAGCCATAAAAACACACTGCCTTAAACTGACCAACTTCAGAAATAGAACAGAATATCTCTGAAAAAGAATTTTGTCCTTGACTTGCCTTGGTCCTGCACAAAACTCTCCACTTGCAGCCCAAAGAAGACTTTGTTTCACTTCCAAAAATTCAAAAAAGAAACCTCAATAGTTAACAAACACAAGACAAACAGTTCTCAAACATGATAGCAAATATAGTGTCTACCCAACCTGAAGTCCAGAGAGAGCACTTCAATTTCACAAATATCTCTGCTGTTATCACAGAACTGGGACTGGATTTTTCAGTTGCTCCTTTGCTCCATTGTCTCTAGTTACTCTGCAGCATGCTCAAGAACAGGTAGGCTTTCTGCAGCTTACTCAACAATGTCAGATCAAAAAGGACCCAAGAGCTTCAAGATTTTAACCCTTCCTATACACTGATATTTCATACGGAAAATCACCTCTGAGGAAAAGGAATAAAAAATTTATATGGTTGACAGGAAAGAGATATTGGCAGGAACACTTAAAGAAACCACCAAATGATACAGACAGGAGTTTGCTAAATGACATAAAAGCAGGTGATCTCCACCTTTCCACAACCACTGGAAATACCCACAGGAAAAGAAAAACTCCAGTAAGTTCCTGCTCATGGTTTCCTCCATTCAGTGTGAAGAGCAATGCTATCCACTTCCCAACTTCTGAGGCAGCAGATGATCTAGCTCAATGAAATCTTCAAACAGAATCCACAGGAAGCAATGGCCACCCCAGCCCCCATGGGTTTTATTTGTGAGTAGGTCTGGGACCCCCCCCAATCTTTCAGAGGCTTTGCAAAGGCACTGTGTTACCACAGCTTTTCCTGAGCATGGCTTGCCTACTGATGCCCTTCATAAAGGCTTTCAAAGCCTTGGAGAAGAGTTGCCAGAGAACTATTAATCTGTGCCAGGCTGCAAAATAAATAACATAGCTGCAATGCCTACACAGAATCCATTAACAATAGATAACTGTGTTGAGAGGCAGTTGTCTGATGAGGTGATGGAAAAAAACACTTTCCACTGTTTAGATCCATTGAGTTCATGTTGCTGACCTTTATAACTGCCCTAACCTAGCACATGAACCAGGACTACTAGGTTCATTTTTACCAAAGTACACCTAGCAAAAAAAAAAAATCAGCATTCTTGTTCTAGCTGTGCACTGCACACTGCCCTCACAGCTAAGAATTGTAAGGGTGCTCTTAAGCTGGTCCCCAAAAAGACAGGGGGAAGAGTAAGAAATACTGAGACCGTCAACAGGTATGCAGCGGGCATTATTTGTCTGGGATCTGCCCAGATTCAGATGAGTCCATCATTTGCGTAGGTCTGCTCTAAGCTTTCTTCTCTGCTTTTCTTCCAGTTGTTTGGCACACTCATTAGTCTCTTCTACAACCATTCAGTTACTTTCATGGAGCTGACAGCAGCATGAGGCACTCTCTCAACCTATGCAGCCCCTACTGTGGTTTTGCAGAAATTGCAGTCCTGCAAGAAATCACCACAGATTCCTAGAAGGTGGGCTCAGTAATCTCACTAAGAAAAACTTTACCCCTTTGGTTCATCACAAGACATAGGAAATCTTCCTCTATGGCTGGAGCCTCTTTTTACTACCCAGAGAAATGTGATTTTGGTCTGCTAATGCAAAGATATCAAACTCTTGTCTTTGATGTGCCACTTCAAAGACTTTTGCTCCACACACAACTCTCAGCAATTCAATACTGTAAAGAAATATATAAATCCAAGAAAACATGGTGGTAGCTAAAAAGGTATAAAGCAAACTGGCAAACCCCAGAAAACCCACTGAAAGGTTCTTTGCTGCATATGCCAAAGATTTTCATCAGAAACAGAGAAGTTCAGAGCCACATGAGCAAGCTTCAGACACCGCTTAAGGGTCATCTGTGGATAGCCAACCTGGGATGGTGTAAAGCAGAGCTCCACTAAATATATTAGCTATAGAGCACTAGCATAAAGGGCTTTAAAATACCTTTTAGGAGTAAAGTTGACCACCATCAAGCTGCAAGAAGTTAGGAGGTTCTTTCTACTGGCTTTGATTTGAACCTCCTTCCCCACTGGCACACTTAAAATGGTACTTCAGACTTCCACAGATCTCCTGATGATATTCCAGCCTTCATACCCTTCTCCTTTTCATTCCACCATCTCTCACATCTTTCGGTGTGACCCTAGTCATTCAAAATATCAGTATCATAAGGGTTAACATATACACATATATATTTATTTATAGATATTATAAAATACACTCTTCGTGGTGGCAAATACAGAAAGAAAAATAATGGAAAAGGTCCACTGGCTCACAGCTTTATTGCTACACTCGGCTTTCAGGAAAAAACATAGTAATTCCATGAGGTACGTAACTGAACCAGAGAGACCTTTACTTTTTATAGTTCTTCTCTGCCATGGGAAGTTGACTGCAGGTCAGCAGGACTACAGCTATATTAAGCTTCAAATTTCTCAAGAGAAACCACTAGGGCTATCAATAGGGTTTTACTTCTTTGGTGGAACGGGTTCTATTGCTTGTGTTTTACGCTGACCATGTGGGGGAGAAAAAACCTCAATAAAGTACTTTGAGTTGAGAAACTACATTGTCTTTAACAACCATTCTGAGCTACTGATAAAGAGCTTTCTTTTGTCACCACACTGTATATTATTTTAATGAAATAGACTTTTAAAAAATTCACCATTTCTGATAAGGGTGAACTATGCTGAAAGCCAAAATTCTTCTGCATACAACCACTTCTTCAAGTTTGTAAGCACACAGGTTTCCTGTACCATTTTGACACAGTGCCCTTCCCAGCCTGAGCTCAACTTCATATGTGGCCATTGGAAGTCTCCTGCCTGCAGACTGAGACAAAACGAAAATGGTGGAGAAAAAATATTACTCATCAAACAACAGCCCTTTTAGAAAGATGTGTGAGGGGAAAAAAATGATGGTGTTTTTGGGTCATCTGAAATTTGCACAGGCAAACCTGAAAACTGTGGAAAATGTTTTAGCCTTTCATTATGATTGGTTCTTAAGAGCTTTTCCTGTTTAATACTTACCGCTGTGTGGAGAACGTGTCTAAACCTTACATTGTGGCATGACTCATAAAATTCAAAAGAAAAATTAGCAGAATGCCAGCAGAAATGCTCACTTGTAACCGGCGTAGCTAGTTACCTAACAATGACTACTACAGCCAGCTCCTGAGAAACTGAACCATTTTATTTCACACAATTATTTTAGCTTGTGCAAGCTAGTGAAATGGTGCTTCTGCTGGAAGCATCACAGCTGTGGCCATGAACATTTCTCATACTAGGGAAGCCTCCTCCACCCTTCCTAAAGAGCGCAGACTAAGCTGCCCTGGAGCCAGTGGGAACACAGGAGGTGGCCAGGACAGGGACAACACTGAAGGACAAACCAGAGCAGGATGTCCATGGCCAATGGAAAATGGCCATGACGTTGAGGCAGCAGCATGACTCACTTTGGATTCAACCCTCTTCAAGAGGAAAGCAGAGTTTCTGACAGGCATGGTGCTCTTGATCCCTCCACATGTGTTCTCCTCCTTCCTATCATCTTTGTCCCTGCCTTTGCCACTTCCACTCTCATCCCCCTCTGCCGCAGAAACCTACTCTTCCGGATTTGTCCAGGAGGTGACCCCAATTGATGACGACTGCATAAGCACTTCTCCAACTGGGGCAGTGGCAAAGGGCACAGCACGCTTCTCAGGAAATAACTTGTTTTAACACTCCCAGTTGAGGGCCCAGTCTGTAACACCAAGCTGATTGTCATGAGCATCAGCTCTTCCATTGTTCAACGAGTAGTACTCCATTTCAGTAGTCTCTTTGCCTTTCATCACCTTCATCAATACAAGCCTCTCCTTTCCACCGAGAAATTTACTGACATGTTGAAAACAGACAACGGCTGCCCTTCAGTTTGAGATGTATCTGACAGCAAACTATGAAGTGAAGCAAAATTTAGCAACCACATTTACCTGGGTTGGATGACCATGTTCAGATGGCGTAAAGGAGATTGTGCCTGTAGCCCAGGACAGAATTTTTGAAGTTTCGGTCTCCTTTCTCTGACCGCCCCCCTGAGTGCCAAAAGGACACAGATAGGGCTGTTGCTATGAATGTAGGGTTAAGCAATCTCAATAGTGCCATAATAAGCACTTGTACTTGGTGGTACAAGCTAGGCCTTTCAAGTTCACTTTGCCTACTGATATTTTAGTATTATATTCCTAGTAAGTACTCCAGTTTTCCTGCACCTCATACTTCTCATATTATTCCTTGTGTGGAGAAAGGCTAGGTAATTAAATTGTATCATTAGAAGGAAAAACAAGATAGTCTGAGAATAAGCATTGTTTCAGTTACCTCTGAATTCAGTAATTCATTAAACAAAGTAAAAACCTGAATTGTGCCTTTTACATTTTTCCATGAACATTATACTTCTACAACATGTGTATTTCTAGAAGTTGAGTATAAAGTCTAAGGTGTGGGGAGGAACCTTTTTCCCAGTACGACAGATGAAGGGGAACTAAAGCCAGTAAAATCAAGCTTGTGACACTTCGTATTTTTGGTGAGATTATTTGACTGCTGGTGTCAAAACATTACATCTGAGACGACAAGTCTGCCTTATAAAAAAACATGTTCCTTTACAAAACTAAGTACTTTTGGGGACAGTATCCTCCTTCTACCCTTCCCCTAGCACCTGCTTCCATGAACTCCGCCAACAGAGTTCACGCTCTCCTCGACGTTTTTGGTTTCAGAAGACCATCTAAACCGGTACATACACTGAAAAGGAGGGAGGAGGGAAAAGCGGCCCAACCAAACCCCTCCACACGGCAGGCAGCCAGCGCGCAGAGATCACTCCCGCCAGGGGCTTACCCCCTTCCAGGCACGGCGGGAATAAACCGCCGAGGCGCACAGGGCTACCGCTGAACAACAGCAGCAAAACCACCTCAATAACGGAGGCGAACAAGAACCAGGCCGGCCACGGGGTCGGCTACCTCCTTCCGGCGCATGCGCGGACGCAGCCCGAACGCCCCAATCATCGATCGCCACCGCGCGGCACGCCGAGCGCACCGATCGGAAACGCCTCAGGCCCCGGGGGCGGGGCCAGACCGAGGAGGGGGCGTGGCCGGGCGGCCTGAGGCGGTGCCGCGCCAACCAAAACAACGACACGCCCCGGCAGCCCTTGCGCCCGCTCCCCTCCCGCCACCATCACCATCGCCGCCACCCGGCGGGGCCCGCTTCGGGGGCGCGAAGGCGGGCGCGGAGACCCGTCCGCCGCCGCCATGAAACTCCGGGTGCGGGTGCAGAAGCGAACGGCGCCGTTGGAGGTGCAGGGGGCGGAGCCAACGCTGGGGGAGCTGCGCGCGCAGCTGCGCCGGGCCCTGCTGCCCGCCTGGGGGTACAGGTAGCGTGCGGAACGAACCATCGCGGGGTGGGTGGGGGGGGGGGGGTGGGTGTAAGAGGGGGCGGCCGCGCGCTCAAGCTTGGGCCGGCGGCGCCGTACCACGCGGTGCGGGGGGAGGGGCGGGGTGGTCCGGCCCATCTCGCTCTCCCCCCCCCTCCCCGCCCCACGGTGTCTCTGCTGCCCCCTGCCGGCCGGGCGGTGCCGGCGCTGCCGCCGTGTGAGGGGGAGCGGGAAGGGGCGGCGGGCGCTGGCGGCCCCCCGGGGCCGTGGGGCGGACGGTTCGTCTTTTGGCCGACCGGGAGGAGGAGGGGAGGCAGAGCGACCGGGGTCGAGAGTCACCGAGGGCTCCGGGGTGAGGCCGGCGGCGTGAAGGGGCGGTGGTTGGGTTGGTAGGCCCGTGTGCTGTACCCCGGAGCGGGGGTGGGGGGGGTACACCGCGGCCGGTCCCGGCAGCTTCTGAGGAGATTTTTGCTTCGCCGGCTGTTCGCTGCCGAACAGGAAAGTAAAACTTACTTTGGGAAACGCTGAGCCGTGAAATAAGGGTTGCAGCTCGGGCAGAGCTGACTTAAATTTCTCCGTGGGTTTTACATCACTAAAATTCTTGTAGGTTGTCCGTTTTATAGTTTTGCTGTCTTCTTAGAGAGCCTCTGGGGTTTATATTTTGTCAGCGTTTTATCTGTGAAGAACTCGTGGCAGCCTTTATAAGAGAGTAAAGTCTGCAAAATCAATTTAAGAAATACCTATGCAAGGGACTCATTTTCCGACGGTGGCTAAAGGGTTTGCACTGCCAAACTTTTAATTAGGTGCGATGTACTGATGTTCCACTGGTGACACGTACATTTGGTAGCACTGCACTCTGCTGCATAGCAGTGTGGGCAGGAGAAATCTGAAGTTGCTGCTTGTCTTGCCACAGTGGGTGTGTTTTATAGCTGATGCTGGGTAGCTGCTTCCGTGCTACCCAGCTGCATTTCTGTTTGGGTTTTTTTTGTGGTTTTTTTTTTGGTAAGTGCTTGCCCTGAAGCATCTTTTCTTATTACTCTCATTTGCAATTAGCATGCTGTAGGGCAGCTGCTGACCTTTTGAAATGAATATTTTGCTTAATCAGAGGGCAAGATGGTTGAGTCTGCAAGAATATCTTGTTTTTAAATAATCTCAGCCAGTAGTTTAAAGTTTATTTTGCTAGGTGTGATGTCTTCTAATTTGGAGGGCACTTGTTTGCTTTCCTTTGTAACTGTTTTATGAACAGTTACTGTAAATGAAGTTATACCTACCAAGCAGCTGTGGCTACTTAAAATGTACTTGGAGAGAAACATGGGGGAAATAATTTCATACCATTTTTTTTTTCCTCACTCTTCCTTTAATAATAGATTAAAACCGGCAGCATAGTACTATTGTAGTATGCAGTATGCGTTTCTAACTATACCTCTGTGTGCAGTTACCCAGGTGCAGCCAACCATGCTTCCTTTTTTGTTTTTTTTTCTATTTTGCAGTTCTGATACTGAGTTTTCAATAACATTGAACAGAAAAGATGCTCTCACAGAAGATCAGAAGACCTTAGCTTCATACGGGATTGTTTCTGGTGATTTGATATGCTTATTACTAGAAGAAGCAGATGGACAACCCAACCTACCTCCTCCTCCTTCTACTCCTCCCCGACTTGAGAATGGTCATGAGCCGTCCACCTTGATCCCCAACAAAAGTCAGGCCAACAGTCCAAACGAAGAAGGGCAGAATGAGCAATCTGAAAACCAGAAAGCTCAAGTGGAAGTTCAAAAGACTGATGAGAGGGTAAGTACATGTGTTTGTGCAGGGCAATTCTCAAGGCAAAAACCAAGGTATCTTGTTTTGTCAGTTGCTGTACTATATAGCAGAGAATCTTTTCAGAATAATTGGCTCCTTATACTTGTCTGATATATAGCCAGTTACTTGGATGGAAATTTGTCTCTATTCTTTGTTTATTAGCTGTGACACACAAGCCAGTTCAGAGAACCTGAGATGTTTCAGGTCTGACATTTTTACAGGGTTTAATGTTTTTGCTGGAACATGCACTTTCCGTAAGGTAGTTAGGAGTGTGCTTCTTACCTGCCCCAGTGCTGTCTTCTCAAGGAAACTGATTCTAGGTACTGAACAAACGCGACAGGCACTGCCTGTTGGAAACACCACTGGCAAGATGAGTGCACCCTTTCTAATGGGTTATAACAGTTCCCTGTGATTCAGACAGCCTGCTGTAGTGTGAGACCTGTCTGTCTTGTACATGGAGGTAGTGTTGCTGAGATAGCTCCTGCCTCATGCTTTGTAGGTGTACATCTGTATGACCCCGAATGCTTCAAGCAACTAATAGGCACATTTTTTCATATTACTCATTGGTTTGTTTCTTGTGTGATGGTACATATGATAGTTAAGCAGATAACAGGACCCAGCAGCTGCTGGGTCCTGTGGTTAATGGCCTTCCTAAAGGAGGCTCTGCAGGTACAGCCTAGTGCCACGGTCTGTCTCATTACACGATCCTGTCTGTTTTAGGCAGGAGCTTGAGAAGCTGGGAGGAAATTGTCTTCCAACATTCTTTCAAAGCAAGTATTTTTTTTGTTTTGGAATGAATTTCAAATACTAAATGTCCCTTAATACAACCTTTATATGAGGTCTTTTAAATTTTAACGTATGAAAATTAAGATTTAGGATAAAAAGAATTGTAAAATAATGAAAGAAAATGTAGTTGGACCATTGTCTCATTGATTCTTGTTGAGAGCAATAACCCTTACATGGTGCTGTGGGCATGCAAGCTCCTTATGTCTGTCAGTCAGACCATAGTAAAGCTGTGCAGAAGTACCTGTTTCATATTTATTTAATATTTGAAGGCAAGATGAAGGATTCTCGCATCTTCTTCCAAAATTGTGGTGAAAGATGACAGGAAAATTTCTAAGCAACTAAGTGTCATTATAGAAGAGCTCTAGAAGTCTGAAAAACTGTGTTTAACTGGGGCTACATCTATTGCTGTTCATGAGAGAAGGGAAGTTCCATGGGTGGATGGCCATGCCAGCCTCATACAAACATAAGGGTGTCTTGGACCATTGAGCGTAGATGTGGGGGAGAAGTACCTACAGCTCCTTTAGACTCTTTTTTCCCTTTCCTCACCCTTCCCTTAGATAAATCTGCTTAAAGCTTCCATTCGCTACTTTTTTTGGTAATGTATCTGGGTGGTTTTATAAATTACGTAATAATATGCTGTGATTTTGGTAGAAGAAAGGAAGCCACAATAAAACCACAGTCCTCCTCAAGTGGCAGCAGATACACTCCATTGATGTTTTTTTTTTTTCCCCAGCTATTTAGGCCTATTGTGTTTCTAAGCAGCCTGAGTTACCATTTTGGTTATTTGCCATGCATGTTGGCTAAATTTAAATAAATGGTGATACACAGGAATAATTTACTCACCATACTATGTTGCAAAAATTCTAATGAAGGTTTAGTTTATTATTATCACTTTGTCTTCAAGTAGTATATGCAATAAAATGAGAGATCCTTTTATGAAGGGCTTGCATCATAAATATTAAAAAATACAGAGGCTATGTGTATAATCCCAGTCTCCATCTGGGATGCTAGAAAATGGAGATGTAATGAGTCTGTGCAACTTGCATGAGAAATCAGTAGAGCAGACTTGGTGCCTGTGAGGACTGGAATAAGCAGATGAATAATATTGATGTATATAGAGGTGTAATTTTCTGAACGAAGGTGTGTTTTGCTTTCCCTTGAAGGCAGGATCCAGTCTAGAGTTTCCTTCTGGATTAGTCCCAGAAGATGTTGACCTGGAAGAAGGTACAGGTTCCTATCCCTCCGAACCCATGCTGTGCAGTGAAGCTGCTGATGGTGAAATACCACATTCCTTAGAGATGCTCTACCTTTCTGCTGAGTGTACCAGTGCCACTGATGCCTTGATTGTTCTAGTACATCTTCTCATGATGGAGACAGGCTATGTACCTCAGGTAGGTGCACAAGCAATCAGGAAATTCCTTGGTCAGTATGAGAAAGCTGTGTAATATTGTGGGAATGTGGGATACAAGATTCATCTGAAGATCCACTTCTGGCTTTGTATATCTCAGTCAGCAGCTGGGGCTACTGAAGTATCAGCTTCTCTAATTTGCCTGACCAGTAAGCATTAAGGCTAAAGACTAGAGCAGCTTTTAGGTGTGAGAGAAGAAGCATGTCCCTGTGTTTCTTTCAGTCCTCAGCCTCACTGGGACCCAGCTGACAACCTCCTGTTTCTGCTTTATACATTTGAGCTTGTGTAGATGTGCTTAGATTGTAGCACTTCTTTGAAGCGCTGCCTTAAGCATTAGTATCATCTCAATGGTATCCTGTTCAAATGGTGGTTAACAAGGCCTAGGTCTGACAAAATGGTGTCTCCAGTTCCTTATTCACTTCAGCTGAGTTCAGTTATGCTTTGGTTCTGCTAACCTACAGAGATATCTAACTCGTAGTCGAGCATCTATGGCGATACCTCTGTATGATGTATGAATTCATCTTTTCCCTTTAGATTTTCAGAGATGTGGCTGAACATGCAAAACAAAGATTTGCCCTCAGGGAAGGTGTTTAAATTCTCATGTGTTTTCTTGCAGTGAGGTTAACTGAGCACATGTAGGGGGTCAGTTTAGGTTTCCGGTTGACCAATACCAGTTTAATAAATCTGCTAAGGTAATTGCATTTCTATAGCCTGAAATGCTATCTGAAGAATACATTTGCCACTGGGAAGAAAGTTTGTTTATGTCAGTCAGTAGGCTTGGAAGTAGGGAAGATGATTGCTGCGCAGATTGAAGAGGAAAGAGAGAGTCTACTTGTAGTTGTGATTATGTTGTGTCCCCCTCTGGGATTCCATCTGAGCCTTTTCATGCTGAAATTGAAGGGAAAAACTGTTAGTCCGCTCAGATTTTTGAATGGATTTCAAGCTATGATTCTTCAAGCCCTGTCAGACCTCATAAGTTCACAGAAAAGGTATGATGACATGTTTTTCATGCAGTAAATTAACGTACATGCAGGAGTTGTCAGAATGCTGGAACAAATGACAGAATGAAGTACATGTCTCAAAGAAATAGGTGTGAGTCTGCTCACTGAACAGCCTCCCCTGTCACACACTGGGACAGGATAAAAGTTACTAAACTTCTTAGATTTTTTGATAGTCTTGGGGAAGACAGTATATAATCATGCAATTGTAGTCTGTGTCATAATGTGCGTTGGGACTAAACCAAGATTTCAATTGCAGGCAGCATTCTGCCAGTTCCTACCTTTTAATTCTCTTTTTTCACCCCTTAGTCTTGGTACATTGCTAAAGTATGGCGGTGTTATCTGTGTGTATTTTTAGGGGACAGAAGCCAAGGCAGTGTCTATGCCAGAGAAGTGGAGAGGGAACGGTGTTTATAAGCTACAGTACACTCATCCTCTTTGTGAAGAAGGTTCTGCTGGTTTGACTTGTGTGCCTTTGGGAGATCTTGTTGCTATTAATGGTAAGTTAGTCAAGTTTTTAACCTGGATGCACATTGCTAAATATCACCATTGTTTAGCAAGAGAAGACTTAAATGTGCTCTTGTGCACTCTGTTTAGAACTGCACCTTGATTATCCAGGTTGCTGAGGTGCAAGACATGCTACTTCCTGATGCTTAATATTCTTGGCATTTCCTGTCTCCCTGTTAACTGTTTCTCTCCCTCTCATCATAACAGATCAGTCCTTAGAGGATTCAGCTGGCCTTTTCATTGCAATGTTGTAGAAATCTGTTTCTTGTCTCATTTCATGGGAACGTTTGTATACATTGCCAAACATTAAAAGAGGTAGATTTGCTCCAGCTACAATATTTTGTCTTGTCTCATGTTCTTTGCAAGACTTATAAACAACTTCCATGTATTCTTTAGCTTTAATGTATAATCTTCCTTGTAGCACGCCAACAGTTTAACTGTGGTCTCAAAAATTGTATTTAGTTTAAACTATTCAGTCCAGAAAATTTAGGGAAGTCTAATTTTTTGAGGCAACTTCCGTATAGCTTGGTGGGGTTTTTTTAGTTTTGTTTGTTCATTTGTTTGGTTTTTCATTCTTTTTCATATTTTATTTAGCATTCGAGCAATTCCACATTTTTGCAGAACCAACACTAAATTGGGTCTTGATTGTAATTTCAAGATACCATTGATTCAAATTTTTATGTTTATTTGTAAAACTTGTAACTGATTATGCCAATTTGTATAAGCACATATGTTTTCTGAGAACATGTATGCATTTTGATCAAATGTTTTGACCAAGTCAGGTTAAGGTTAGATTTAGGACAGTGTAATAACTACCATGCATATAGTGTTCATATAGTAAGCTTGTTGAATCTTTCTCTAGTTAATATTTCTTTAATGACTGGGTTATAATAATGGCTCGCTGTGTACCTCTTTTAGCTGTGTTACATCTCTTTCCGCGTGACACAACTGTGGAAGGCAATGCTTGGTTTCTGTCACCAAGAACTTTGTTTATTCCCTGCTATTTTAAGTCTCATTTTATTTTTCTGAAATTTTTATTTGTCTAGCTGCTTGCTATAGTTAGGTATTTTCCTTGAGGGGATCTGGTAAGGGAGGAAAGTAAAACACCTCCAAAGGGTAAGGCAGTAATGAAGTTGTCTTTGTCATGTCTCAATGTGTTTTAAATTTTGAAATGTCTTTTTTTCTTACATTTGCAGCAACATTAAAAATCAACAAAGAGATTAAAGGTGTTAAGAGAATACAGCTATTGCCAGCATCCTTTGTTTGCTTTCAGGAGCCAGGTATGATTGAGCTATGATACTCATAGTAGTAAACTGAAAGTAAAGAAGTGACACAGTGAATAAGGATATACTTTAGTAGGGGTCCGAATAGTACAGAATAGCAAAAAAGAACAAAAATGTGGTTACTGTTTAGGTTAGTGATAGCTCTGTGGTAAAAGGAGTTCAGAGTGTAGCCATTTACTCACATTTTGTTGTTAATTTGAATTTCTTGGATTAACAGTGTAAAGAAAGAACCTTGCAAAGCCCAAGTCATCCTTTGGCCCATATGCCTGTTATTTATGAGGTCTTAAGCATATGTGTGAATCGCTGGTGCAGCAATGCTGGATTATATCCCCTTTCTGCCTGGCAGTTCAGGACTTCAGAGGCTGATGGTACCTACACTCTTGTTGTGGCACTGTAATTGTTACATTCTTTTTGTCAGAAAACATGTGCTGACTACATAGCTCTCTCCAGAATGCCAAAATTAGAGGGAAAAGTAAGGAGGTGGCGGAGGAGAGAAGGGCAGGTAGATATGGATCCTTGTGAGCACAGACCTGACTAGCCTTTTTGTTCTCTGAAGTATATGAACTGCTTTGTTGGCAGTTGAGGCTCACTCAGTGTCCTGCACTGTGTCCTGGGTAGCCCCAGTTGCTGATGTACAATTCCAGTTGACAGGCTTTGGAGGAATTAACTGAGCACTGAAATGTATCTGATATAACGGTAGTCTTCTGGCTCCTCTGTCTTCAGAGAACAGAATGGAAAAACATTCCTGTCAGAAAAATGAATATTGCAGGCATTTACAACATAGGTGCGTGTTACACGTGAGCTCTGAAATCTGACAGAGGAAGCCCTGACAGCTTGAGAGTCAGTTTGTTTCTGAAGAACTCAAGTATTTCTCTTAATGGTGTAAGGCCAAAGGAAAGCCTAGCATGACCATGGAACTGGTCTGTAGTTTGTCAATGAATTACTTATTGCATGATTGTTACACTCTAGCTGCAGAGTTGCTTCCATCAAGATGACAAGCAGATTACAGTTCTGCTTATAAGAAACCCATAATTCTTCTGCTGTTATGTAATTTTTGCATTATAACCTCCTGAAGTTAAGCTTTTTACCTCTCTTCTTTGATAGAAAAGGTTGCAGGTGTTTACAAAGACCTTCAGAAATTATCCCGTCTCTTTAAAGACCAGCTGGTTTACTCTCTTCTGGCTGCTGCCCGACAAGGTGAGAGAAAGTGTTTACAATTAGAGATGGTACTTCATTTTTGAGGATGGAAGGGAGTGGGTCTAGCTGAAGGAACAGTGTTAGAAACAGCTGCTCAGTGATGGGTATATAAAGAGTAAGCATAAAGTCATTTATACATTCTAAAGAAATTATATTAATCTTTGCATCTCAGCAAATGTTAATATACTGATTATTTCCTGTTTGTTTTTTTTTCTGATTGCTCTAGTTACATTTAAGAGACTAAGTGGAGTGGCTGTTATCCATGCTTGGCGATGAGAAAATCATACCACAATAATTTTGTGGCAGCAGTTCTGTAGTTTTGATCCATTTCTTTGTCAAAGCAGAAAAATTTATATAGCATCATATTTGGAAGTCTAACCCCAGGAATGATCTTCTCAGTAACTGGTCATTGAGGGCTTGGAAAGGATGGTAGGAAGTAACTCAAGCTGGTGTTTGTGAAGCAGTAGGAAGCCAGGCTTTCTCTGCATAGGTATTGCCATAAAAGGTCTCAGCTTTGTATTCTGAAGACTATTCAATGGAATTCCCTCTAGACTTCAGTGCGGAAAGGTTTTATGTGAAGCATGTGCTCTATATTTGATGTGTTTTTTGTGGGCTCGTGAAATTGGGCAGGTCTTTTTTTCTTTTACCTATTCCTTTGTTCGGTAGCCTATAAACATAGTTAGGTGTGTGGAATGTTTCTTAGGCTTAGTGGCCAATAATGGTCAGTATGAAGTGCCATTTGCCCTATTTTGTGCACTCCATAAATGTACTTAAGAGTTGCAAGAGATCTGTTTTATAAGAAATAATGTCACAGTACTTTTTGAGAAAAGTGGTGTAACTCAGGCATCAAAGGGAAATGATTTAAGGGAAAGATTATAATGTCCTTTCTTTCTTTTAGGATCTTTAGAGATAGAGTACACTCTGCACCACTTAGGCAATGCTTCTATTTTCTCCACTTTGTAGCTCTGAACTTGCCAGATGTGTTTGGGTTAGTGGTCCTTCCTCTTGAGCTCAAGCTTCGGATTTTCAGACTTCTGGATGTCCGTTCACTCATCTCTCTTTCTGCTGTTTGCCGTGATCTTTACACAGCTTCAAATGACCAGCTTCTATGGAGGTTTATGTATCTGCGAGATTTCCGAGGTAATGTTGAGACACGTTTTTCTAATTACATTCTCATGTGAACAGAGGGATTAGGTCTAACAGATTTTGTTAAGAGCCTCCTCAGGCAACCACTTCTGATTTTTAAACACTGTGAGTAAATGCAGTCATTTGTGATGCTGACCAGTACAGTTGGCCAGGTGTAATTCAGGTGGATGCGTGATTTTTCTGCCAGGAAAACTGGTGACAGTCTGCTGAGCCATTACTGATGGACTACATAGTTCTTCCCATTGTGTGGCGCAGACTTCCCTTGTTTTCGTCTGTTTCCCTGGCTACCTTGGTGTTTTGGCTACTGCAGATATTGGGAAGTGGAGGGAAGAGATATTCCTGCTATAATTTCTCACAAAAGATTGAAGGAATAAGGTGATCAAGGGAGGTGCTGTCAGAAGTCAAAGATGGGGACAATGTTTCTGGGATTTCTCTATTCAGTAACTTTTGGAGATGATGCTTTACATAGAACGGGTATGCAAGTGGATTACTTATTGATTGGTCCTGGAGCTTTATATTTTTTAAGATGCATTATCTTTATGAAAAATGTATTGACCCAAAGTGTTTTTTCATCTCTTGATTATTCTGCAAGTTCTGACAAAACTGTGGGCATCTGTGGCATGAATGCTACTTAAAGGTAAAATAAGTTGCTCTTCTTAATTTTATGCTTCTCTTTGTAGATCCTATTGCGAGGCCTCGTGACACAGACTGGAAAGAAGTAGGTGGCATTATTTTATATAATCTCAGTGAGATTAGTCTCCATGGGCTAGTTTGAGAATAAAGCATAGACATTGGGAGGCAGTAACTTTTGAGTTAAATTTTTGTTTAAAAGTGTGGTGTTCTGTGTACACCTGTTGAGTTTGGTCGGAGTAGGAGAAAACAACATCAACAAGTTACGTGGTGCATGCCCAAATCGTGGGTTAGAGGTCTTCCAGAGATGCTGTGTTTGGTCTTTGGCAGTCAGGGGAGTTGCTTTTCTGGGTTTTCAGACTGGCGAGGAGTGCTTTTCTGAGAAGTTCTGCAGAACTGAATGCAATTGCTGAAGGTGGAACACAAAGCATTTACAGAGCTTTAAAATGCCTTTGTTTCTGTCTGCAGCTATACAAGAAAAAGTTGAAACAGAAGAAGGAGGCCCTGAGATGGAGGCACATGATGTTTCTGCCCCCTACACCTCATCCAATCCCCTTTCATCCCAACCCATTCTATCCTAATCCCTTTCCTCCCAACCCATTCCCATCAAACCCAATCTATCCCCCAATGATCATTGGTGGAGAGTATGATGAGAGACCAACACTTCCGTATGTTGGAGACCCAATTAACTCACTCATTCCTGGCCCAGGAGAAGCACCAGGCCAGTTTCCTCCTTTCAGACCACATTTTGACCCGATTGGTTCCTTGCCTGGAGCAAACCCTACACTTCCAGGACGAGCTGGTCCCAATGACAGGTTTTCACCTAGACCCAGCCGGGGCCGCCCCATGGACATTCGCCGTGCGTTCATTTGATTGCTGCTTTTTCCTTCAGTGAGTTTTCTAGTCCCTGAGCTTGCTTTCTAACTGCAGGAGATTGCAAATCCCAGGCACTAACATCTGCCTTCTCTTCAGATTGTGGCAAGAACATGTGTGCATGGTAATGTTTCAACCACAAAGGCTGGGTTTGTTTTATGCTCTGATAGTACTGTATCATCTGGCACTAAGGTCTGTTTCATGAAGAGCTACAACTTAGAACAGTTTGTTCTGCTTCCCGCCCCCCTTGCCCTTAATCATCTGTGAAGTGCTACTTAGAGACCAGAAGGATACCAGCCAAATATTTGCTGCATCAGATAAAGAGCACTTTAAATACAAAGCCTATACTTGTCTGTCTTATTTGAAAAGTTTTATTAAATTGCCAGGAAAAATGACAATGTGTAAAATCTGCCTGGCTAATAATCTCTATTGACAAAAACATCTACCACATAGAACAGGATACTACCACTGTTAGATGTGCGTTCATGGAAATTTTCAAAGATGATATTTCCTTTTTCCTTTAATGTTTTATTAGGTAAAAAGCATTTTTGTATTGTTACTTAATACACAAAGAATACAGGGAAGGGATTTTCTTTACAATGGAAATATTAGAACACAAATCAATTCGTTTTACAAACAACTGAGTAAAGTCATGCTACAGTGCAACTTGGAAGTCTGAACAGAAGCAGAGCAATTTTACAAAGAACCAGCAGCAAAACTTTTGTCTTTCTCCTTGACTTTACAAATAAGGAGCTGTAGTACATGGCTGCGTTTACTGTGTGTGAACTAAAACTGGTGCAAAAATAAATCTTTCCTCCTGCCTAACTTACTTAAGGAATTAAATAAGTTGATCTGGTTGCAGTGGAAATGGGATCACAGCAGGAGAAGCAGAATGAATTCTCACTTTTACTGCAGTAAATTCCATTTAATTCCATTACTTAAGTATCAAAATATATCTTGCCAAGAGGAAATGTGTTATAGCATGTTATGAGCACCTTTCAAGTGTTGCCGTATTAACTAATGAGCAACTAACAAGACCACTGTTAAAGTCTGATAATACCTGCAGGCTGATGCTGGAGCTCAATTAAAGGAAGACCGGAATGACTAAACTTTGCTAGAACTTTTCATTTCTTACATATTTTTTTAAGATGGATTGATCTCAGTGTTTCTATAAATGTAAATGGTAGTGATGACTGTTGTGACAGCTGATACTATTTTCTAAAATCTTTCTGAAATTCCAGCAGTGGAAATGGAATGACATTTCCTGTTGAATACAAGCTATTTAATCCATAATACTTATGTGCTTTTTCAGGTGATATTTCAGTGATTCATCTTCTTGTTTTGTATAAAGTCAGCTGACTTCAGTAGGGTCAGGAAGTTTTGCCATTAACTCCGGTGGAAGTAAAATATAATACTTTATTTTGCTGTCAAAAGTTGTTTTGCTTCTTTCTTCCCTTTTCTACTTCACAGCAATGGCATGCCAGTGCAAATCCTCCCATAATTAAACACCTAAGAGTATGTATTTAGGGACAGTGGTTTCACTTCAATACCAAGATTAGCCTTAATTTTTGACATTTGCCTGCAGTGGTTGAATTGCTTGTTCGAACAGAATTTTCCGTTAAGTGAAGCGTATAGTCAGGCCTCTTAGAGCTTACAGTGATTCTTTATATTACACTGACTATAAAAACGGAAAGGGAAATCTACACTGCGTTGGTCTTGCACCATTTTGTCCTTGTGATGAGTGCTTCAGAAATGCTTCAGAAGTAACTGGGTCATGTGGAAGGTGTAAGGTCTTGTGTACCTGCCTGTCATTAGTGAAAGAGAAGAAAATACCGCTGCAGATATGAGCAGGACTGCTGTTCTTCTGAACCTTAGCTTTATACAAGACTCTTAGTTGCATGGGAACATGAGTGACATTCCTCTTGAAATACCACACCTAGATACTACAAGAAAGTCAAGGTGTTTCTCAGTCTGTATCTAAACAGCAAAATGTAAACTAATTTTCCAGGTGGTGGATATGAGTGGGTGTCATAGCTGTGTCCCAGCTCTTTCTTGGGCTGGATCCAAACACACAAATCTATTCATGTTTCCTGGCTTCCATGTGAAGAAAATTAAAGCATGCAGGACGAAAGGGAAGCTCTGACCAGGTGCTCAATTTTCACAGCTGTGTGAGAAAGATCCCAAGGCATGCTCTGGGGCATGTCTGCCCTGTGATTTAAAAGTAACTTTTATTCACCAACTTTTCTGTTGCCGTCTTAGTGCTCCTAACTCCAGCTGTTATATTTAGGTACCTACATACCTCTTGGATCTACCTTAGTTCCCCATTCATAAAAATAGAGAATATACCCCTTTTATTCCCTCTCTCTCTTGCTTTGTTAGATTGTAGGGATTTTGGAATAGAAACCCTACATCAAAGGTGATAACCTGAATACACGATGATGCATTTATGAATCTCCTGCTAGCCACAACATCTAGTGTGTGAGCATCATAGCTGTAGATTGAAGTGTACTGTTGGAACATTTATAGGACACAGTATAGAGTTTCACCAAGCTGTGTGGTGCGGTCGACATGCTGGAGGGAAGGGATGCCATCCAGAGGGACCTTGACAGGCTTCAGAGGTGGACCTGTGCCAACATCATGAAGTGCAACAAGGCCAAGTGCAAGGTGCTGCACATGGGTCAGGGCAATCCCAAGCACAAACACAGGCTGAGCGATGAGTGGGTTGAGAGCAGCCCTGTGGAGAAGGACTTGGGGGTGTTGATTGACAAGAAGCTCAACATGACTTAGCCATGTGTGCTTACAGCCCAGAAAGCCAACAGTATCCTGGGCTGCATCACAAGAAGCGTGACCAGCAGGTTGAGGGAGGAGATTCTCCCCCTTTACTCCGTTCTGGTGAGATCCCACCTGGAGTACTGTGTTCAGCTCTGGGGCCCCCAACATAAGAAGGACATGGAGCTGTTGGAGCAAGTCCAGAGGAGGGCCACCAAGATGATCAGAGGGCTGGAGCATCTCTCTTATGAAGACAGGCTGAGAGAGTTGGGGTTGTTCAGCCCGGAGAAGGCTCCGGGGACACCTTCTAGCAGCCTTCCAGTACCTAGAGGGGAGCCTACAAGAAAGCTGGAGAGGGACCTTTTACAAGGGCAGTAGTGACAGGACAAGGGGTAATGGCTTTAAACGGAAAGAGGGAAGATTTAGATTTGATACAAGGAAGAAGTTCTTTACAGTGAGGGTGGTGAGGCACTGGAACAGAGGTCTCTGCCCAGGATGCCTCATCCCTGGAAGCGTTTAAGGCCAGGTTGGATGGGGCTTTGAGCAACCTGGCCTAGTGGAAGGTTTCCCTGCCCATGGCAGGGGGGTTGGAACTAGATGGTCTTTAAGGTTCCTTCCAACCCAAACCATTCTATGGTTCTATGATTCATCATTTTAACCTAGGAAGTCAACGCAGTGTTTTCATTAAAGCGCTTCTGTGCATAGAACTGAAGATGCTTTTCAGGAACTGTAGGATTAACCAAGTTAAGCTGAGAGTGCCTGTTGCTTTTAGTTGTTTTTGCAAGCTGGAGCTAGGAGGAGGGGAGATGCCATTCTGTTTGTCCCTTGAAAGATGACAGCTGGGAGCTGTAGGCAAATGAAGAGATCTGAGTCACTGCTGGGTATCTAGTCAACAGTGCTATCCTGTTACTGTGGTCCATTGGAGGACAGCCCTGTTGTGTTCAAATGCAGCATCAGCAAATGATCCAACCGTTGTGGTTTCAGTGATGAACTGGGGTCGATTTATAGGGCCATGCCATACTAGTCACTAGTTACTTATTTTTTGTATAGGTTGTATTGGTAAAAGAGACATAGAAAGATTCAGGGGATAGAGCAATTGAGGATTCTGGCAGTAAACTTTTATTTCTGTCTTTGCATCTCTGGTGACCATTTAGTAGGGAAAGGCATAAACCATGCTGAAGGAAGTGTTATAGAAGGAAATTCTCTCCCACCAGAGTTGTATTACCTCCTCTCCATGTAGTGGAGCCTGTTAATCTGCTATTGTTCTTGCCAGTGGGACAGTGCTTGCTCAAGGCCATTTGTCACTCTTTTATTGCTCCTGGAGACTGCAAAACAGCAGGGTCTGTTTTTTTTCTCAGACAATGACATGTAATTATGATGCTACATTGTAAACTGCTTAGCAAACCTGGAAGGATAACACAGAACTGGGAAAAAAAGAAAAAAAAGATAAATCATCAGGGAATAGGGTGGTTCTATAATACTGAACTTGAGTTATAAATCATTGATCCAGATGAGTCTCTTGAGAGCCTTCCAAACTGGAAAAGCTATGCTGTTACTTGCCTGAAAGTGCACAGGTCACAAAAGCCATTATATGTGTAAAGGCCTGCTCAGGGGTAGGTCGTACAAGGTCCAGATGACTGCATTGGATTTAGATGTTCATTACAGGTGCTATGCGGGAAGGAGTTGCTTGTTTGAGTTTATTCCCACCAGTGAATCGTAAGATCCAAGATGGCAAATGCTGCTGTTGCTCTTGCTGCTTTGGGGATCTCCCTGTTTAAGTGACAGCAAAGATCTGTGCTGTTGGCTCAAATGTTTTTAATTTACTAACCTCCCTGCTTCCCTGGGCGTTTCTAAGTGTCATCAGGGTGAAGTTGCTAAGGGAAGCACAAAGCCAAAAGTCTGGCCTTGAAGCTGTATGCACGGTTTGTGACTAAAGTACTTGACAAAACGTGAAGTCAAGTTGAGGAGGTGGGATGGGGACTGGCATTAGGTGTGTTACAAACAGAACTAGCACGGTGCAGTAAGTAGGTTCTCGGCTGGTAGAAACAGCCATAGATACATTGATTTACCCAGGGCAGTTTTTTCAATCGTGAATGTAGCTTGTGTCATTCCTGTTTTTTGCCATGTCCCAGTTCTAATATATGTGCTCATACACAGCTTCATTCTGTGTTGCAGGCTTAGAGGAAAAGCACATCTGGCAAAGATCCATCTCTGTCTTCTCTGGAAGAATAATTCTTGGGGGTGGTCGGGGAGGACTAATACTGATCATTACCTGCTTGGGGCAATCCCATACATGTCCTCCCATGGCTTGGTGTCTCTGGATGGACCCCAGCTCATCTTGGTTGTAAAGGAGTTTTGTTGTAAAGGATAGTTTTCCTGTTCTATTGCAGGTTTGTCACCTTGCATTCATTTTGCACTCACCCCAGTGAAGTCAATGGGAGTTCAAGGAGGGAGACAGGATTTCACTCCATCTCTCTGTCCATTTGGTATTATGGAACACTCAGCACACCAGTATGTGCACTTCATCAGCTCTGCTATTAATTAAGCATATTCCTGGGGGACATACTTAGCCAGATGTGACCAAGTCACCAAAGTGCTGGGAGTTTAGCTGGGTTTTGTCTGGAATTTGTGTGAACTGTGAACATGAACTCTCGTGTTTCCAGGGGCAGGGGAAGAAGTTGGTTTTCATGTGGAAGGCCCATTTCGCAGGTTATTTTTGAGCTAAGGCTACAGGGTTAGAACAGGACATTTTTCTCTCAGAACTCAGGAATCACGTGCAGGGAACATAAATGCAAGGCATGAAACAGAGATGTTTTATCTGCTATGAGCAGAGTGATCTGCAACAAACCAGCAGTCCATCTGGATGACCTGCTCATGTGATCTTTGGCGCTTACTGATGCCTGGTACCATATTTAACTTGAATGTAGTTTTGCTCTGAAAAGTGACTTTTTATAAAGTTGGTATCATGAAGTTCCACAGTTCACTGTGTTTCCATGCTCAAGCATGCTCACTTTATCAGTCAATGAATACTTATTCTTGACTCCGTCTTTGCACATCTGTTTCTGAAATAAGCCTTTTTTTTTTTTCAGCTCAGCCTCAACAAGGATTCAGTAATTGGAAGTTAGCAATTGTATTGACTATATACAAATCGAAATAAAATCTAGTTTGCACTGTTATAACTCTGTTGACTCCACAGGGGTTAGCAAGAGTAAAATTTGCTTTACAACTCAGTCATTTGAATAGATGTGATTCTGATTATGCACAAAAAACTATGAAATAGTGCCACTTTTATATAGTCACTTTTCAGACCATTATTAGAATATTTTCTTTGTATTAAAACAACTATAGCTTCCTAAATTCCCTTTACCCAGGTGTTAGTTGTAAATTGCTGGGTACCATTGAGTGTATTTCAGAATGATGTCAGGTACGCTGATATGAAGAGTAAGGGCTGACAAAAGCACAGATCCAGCTGCAGGGCTATTAATCAGAAAACAGGCTAGCAAATGATTTCCTCAGGTTGCGGATGGTCTCAGCTTTTGCTTCATCTTCATTGGCATTTCCCCGCTGAGATGATTCAGATATGCTGAAGGTGTTTGTCAGTGACTGTGATTTGCTGAAATGGAAAACAGAATTCAGACTCAGCAGGACAAGGTGGTAGTTCAAAGCTGGTTACTGATGCTTTGTGGTCCATCACACAGACAAATTCAAGGATAAAAGGAAAGGTTAGCAAGAAGAATCTCCATATGCTAAGACATCTAGGAATGGGGGAGGCAGGGTGGGGTGGAAGAGGATGGGACACGGACAGGTGGCTCCAATATCACAGTCTGGACTAGTAAGTGTTTATGAAAACATCTGACTAAAAGTATGCAGTTGCCATTTGGTGCAACTGTTGTGAGGAACTAATTGCTACTAATACAGAAGAATGGATTCGTACTGAGGGTTACCTGTCTCTCATCAGCTGTACCATGAATGATGGTCCTGTCCTTTCAGATATGAGAGCATGAGAGGTTCAGCAAGTTGGTAGCCATGTCCCCTGCAACGTGTGCTGTTGCCTGCCCTCCCTGGCATGTCTGCTCTGACTGTCAGCTGTGTTATGCAGATCTTTTGGTTGGCCATAATGCTTCTGCTGGGTGTGTATCTGCTAGCATTTAAGTTCAGATCAGGACTGTCCTTTTGAAGTAAATTTCCCAATTTTCCCTGCTACCATGCTTTGTCATTGTGTGGTTTCTCCTGTCAGTACAAGACCAGACTCTGAACTAAAGTACCTGAAACATGTATAGTATGGTGACTGCATCCTTAGCACCAACATTTTGATCCTTAACTACACTGCTTTTGGTTTGCCTTGCTCATGTAGGCATCATCATTGAAAGCTTGTTCCAGAACATCACTCCTCTGCTGCCTAGTAACTGTCTTCTCATTCCTAGCCTATATTTTTTTCTGGCCTGTTCATACCAATTTGCTCTTGTGTCAACTTTTTGTCGATGCCAAACATTTTTTTGCCAATCTTTCCTATCACAGTGCCAGCCAGATATGCTCCATGAAGGGTGGGAGCAAAGGCTGCTACCAAAGATCCACAATAATTGAGTGGTGTGCTCTGCTCCAGAAGAGTGCTTAAACATACAGTCACCATCTGGAATTTTATATATGTAAGTAGTACCACTTCCACTTCCCTCTGCCCCCCCTGCCTTTTTGCTACCAATTGCAAACAATTGCCTGGTGAAGAACCTTGTGTGGCTCCTGCATTCAGGGAATAGTGAAGGA
This sequence comes from Buteo buteo, assembly GCF_964188355.1. NCBI lineage: Eukaryota > Metazoa > Chordata > Aves > Accipitriformes > Accipitridae > Buteo > Buteo buteo. Next base: position 4,728,687 of record NC_134189.1, on the reverse strand, counting down.
ATGACTCTTGTTGAGCTTATTGGCCCATAATGCACCTGTAAGGAGTGTACACCCTGCTGGGAAGGTAGTAGATGTGTTGATATGGCCGGGGTAGAGCACGTGATTAACAATGAGCACATGAACAAGAGGAAGAATATGAAATCTTGGCGATGTCAAGTACAACTTGTTCTTCCTGACAACATGAATGGTGGCCTGTTACGCCCAGGCTTATATACCTCTGAAATCACTCACAGTTGTCCAGGCCTTTGTCCCTGGGGACTACTGCCTGACAACAGGTGATACGTTCTTCATGTCAGCTCAGGGTACTTTTTTGACAGCCTTATTCTACTATCTACAGATATCAGCAGTTAACAGGGCACCTACTTCAGATGCGGGTGTGGGGTGGCTTGCTGCTTGGACGTTTCGGTGGGGCTTGGCTGGCTAGGAGCCCGGCCTTGAGCAGGAGGTCTAGGCTGCTGTGGAGGGAACACGCCTGCCTTGGAAGGCTGGACTGGAGAGGACCCAGTTGCCGATCGGACTTGCTGTGGAGATCCAGGTGACCTTTGCTGCTGGGGTGAAGTGGACTGGGGACTCTGGGGCTGCTGTCCTTGAGGAGAGAGCCGCTGCTGTGGAGGTGCATTTGTCCATGGAGGCTGAGATCCCTGAGGCTGGCGTGGTCCACCTGAAGTATAGACAAAAACATGAGGAATTGCATGTGGTGGACAGCAAGCAAGGAGCATCTATGTGGAAGAATGGGTTTTCCTAAGGGGAGAGACTCTTCAGAGTAGCTTCATGCAGAAGGATAAGGGAAAACCTCTCTTGTAGGCCTAAAACTGGCGTCATGCCCATGTCTCTAGAGTTGTTGTCCATTTCTCTACCTCCGTCAGCACTGAAGAAGCTCTGCCACTTTCCCCAAAGGGAGTCACTTCAACATGCTGTACTCTTCCATGTGACTAATATTTCTTGTCCTTGGCAAGCAATTCCTGCACTGGGAAGGAAGAGTTTGTGGAGAACCAACTGTCTGCAGGAAATGAAAGCTGAATCTGCTGGTTTGGGTCAGTGGTCCCTTCATGGACCCAACAGTTTGATGTGAGACTGCATACCCTATCGCTATCCATACACCTGTTCCAGCATTGTCTTCAGCCATATTGGTAGCAGACTCTCAGGACTGAAGAGGATGTGGAAAACAGTTGGACGTGACATGAGAAATTGCTGGACATGACAGATAACAGTGTGAGAAGCTGACAAAAATTACAGATAGTGTTGTGAGGACTGGCTGGATTTCACAGTTGGTCAAGGGGGAGTTATGTGAGAAAAAACTTCACAGAGAATTGAAGGGGAGTACTGGAGACAGATGGGGAGTAGTATCCTGCAAGACCAACAATTCATATCAGTAATACCACCTAACACCAAGATTACATAGATGCATTTGGTATCATAAATACTAAATTTTTGGATACACCAAAACTGTGACCAATGAGGTCACAGATAATTAGAGGTGGGTGTTAATTTGGTAGGAGATTGGGGTGGAGAAAGGAAGGGGCAAAGGTAGCAAAAAGGAGGGTCTAATTGGTTATATGAATTGAGTGGTTGGTGTGGTCTGGGTACCCACTGGGCAGCCCTGTGCCTCATCACCTCAGCGTAAATTGGGACAATAAAGCAAACCTGTTGTTCTGACCAAGCCACATGAGTCAAACCTGCTTCTGCTGTCAGGAGGAGCTGGGGGTGTGCTCTTGCTGACAGGGGAACACCTGGACAGATGGATCAAGGATCCTGGCATCATTATGTTGGTGTCTGTTCCAGGCACTAACATCTTCCCATCACTTCTTAACACTTGTAGCCACTACAGCTTTGTGCAAATACAAATACACTCTGTGTTCAGAATCCTGTGCCAGTGCCAGTTCATGTGGCCTCGTTTTGCTGAGCCAAATCCTACCACAGTATCAACTGGATCTGTATCAAATTTTCATCCCACTTTCTGAGCTGCTGTGGAATATGGCAGAAGCTGCTTTGACAGCACACTGAATTTGCTGCCTGCTTGTCAGTGAATTGGAACAAGGAGTGAAACCTTTATCCTGATAGCTTTTATTTAGAAGGCAAACTGTCAGGTTTCACAGTCCACACTGTCATGGGACCCAAAAAACTGTACCTTGGGGAGGAGGCCGTGGTTGGGACAGTTGTCCAAGCTGAGGTCCAGTCTGAGATTTCATTGACGCAGGCTGAACTTGTGGAGGCTAGAGGAAAAAAAGCCATTCCAGTTAATACAGAGTCTCCAAAGAGAAGCCCTGAGGTAGTACAGGAACTGCGGAGTCATGAAGTGTTCCTTAAACACACATACACACACACGCTGCATCTGGCTGGTAAAATCTCATGGGACAAAAATGGAGAGCTGAGTAATAAAGAGCACAGGAGTTGTTTGCTCACAGGGAATAACAATGAAGTTACAGTTTAGAATGGTTTTTAGGCAATCAAGAATTACCAAATGTGTCAGGCCCGAGGGGGTCTCTTAGTCCCATCTCCCATTTTGGACAGTTGCCAGCACCAGATGTTCCGAAGGAAAGAGGGATGAACCATGGAAACATCTATGGAGCAATCAGCTCTTTACCCTAAGGGGTCTCCTCTTGATTGCTAATAAGCAAGGGGCAGCTTCAACCCTGAAACATGAAGCTTATTATCTGCTCCACAAAATCTTTGCATCAGTTCCAGATATTTTGTTTTGATATTTACACCCAGACCCTTTGAGTCTTGCTCAGCTCTCAGCCTCACTGCCTTTCCCATTTGCTAACTCCATTGCTTTGTTCTGAGTTTTGGGAGTAGTGCTCACAACCTGCCCTTGCTAGGCCAGTCATTATTTTGCTTGCAAACCTTTACTGCCCTCTCTCTCATTCACCTCATTTCTAAAGCCAAGAGACTGAATCCCTTCGGTCCTTCCATGGGAATGTTTCCAGGCCCCTAATTGTTTTCATCACCCACTTCTCTTTCCAGCTTTGTGATTCCTTCTGCAGATGCCAGAGGCAGGTCTGCTTACATTATTCCAGATGAAGCAGTATCTGGGTTCTCTGTGTACATCACCAGCTCATTTCTCCTGCATCCTCATTTCCTGCTTCTCCCTTGTCAGCACAACCATAGGCGTAGCAATGGTTTTCATTAGCCTGTATGTGACAAAGTCTTCCTCAAGGGGAATGGCTAGTGCCACTTGCAAGGTCTACAGATTTTTTATGTTCTTTCTCTCTCTCCCCCCAGCTTAGCTTACCTTTCAGTCTTCCATAGGGAGCTTCACTTGCTGTTGTGGTGACTTAACATACATAGCTCCGTCAGATATTCTTCACTGCCATCCCTGGTCCTGACTAATGCAAATAAGTTGGTGCCATCTGCACTTTCTTCTCTCTCACTGTTTACTCTTTTTGACAGATATTTTAATAAACAGATTAAGCAACACAGAACTGTTGCACAAAGGGCCGGTCCAAAGTTAACAAAAGTCTGAGTAAGCCTATTGCACAAAATTGTTTATGAAAGCAGGGGAAGATGGAGACAGATAGGCTGGTACGTGCTAGATTATTTACATGAAGAACACAATGAAGAAAAGGTCTTCAAGGCTCCTGGAAGACCAGGAGAATGAGCTAAGTGATTCTGGAAATGGGAAGAAATATTTCATAGTTGGAAGCATTCAAATGAGTTTCAAGTGACTAACATAAATGTGATGAGGTTGCTGGCCCATATTTTACAGTATTTATCTGGGACTTGCAAATGGACAGGGAGGAAAATCTGGGAATTTTCCATTCATGACTTCTAGTCCTACATAGCTTGGGACACTAAACCTTGGTGTTGGTGGAGATGTACTTTCCTAATGCTGTGATACACCCTGATTAGACCAGCCAAAGAAGGGGAATCGGATCTCATATTCACCTCTACAGCCTTTGCCTACAGGCAACCCAAGGCTTCTCAGAGATGAAGGCAAACCAGGATTTTGAGGCTCAGACATGAAGGGGTGAGGGCCAGCCCAAGGTCTTCTGCCTTTGGAAGGGAAACAGTGAGGGGAAAGGATGGAGGTGAAGCAGATTGGTGAGGAGAGAACCACAGCTGTAACCATAAAACCAGGTTGTCACTAACATCTTATCCTGTCCTGGGCTCAACCAACCCAATTATCAACAGGACCAGGCTTAGCATCCTTTAAATATTCTCTCTGCTAACTTTGCAAGAATTAACATCTCTCATATCTATGCCTTTATCTGAGGCCAGCTTCTGCTCCACAATGAAACTTTGCCTTTTAGCCCCTCCCTGCTTGCTTTCTTTAATAGCTCTTGTTTGTTACCTTGCCTAAGGCTTTTTGGCAGTCTAGCTACATTATTTTGACTGATTGCCTGTTATCTACCACTTTATGAAAGAATTCTCAAAGAAATGAGGGGAAAAGAATCAAAAGGAAATTAATGGGACATTTTTCTTCACAAAAAAATAATGTCGTAGATGGTCTTAAGCCGTGGTTCTGTTCATTTATTAGTCTTCTGTGTTATTCTTTAAATTATTGTCTGAGATAATTCGTAAGGTCCATGACTCATCTACATTTTTCTACGTTACTCTTACAACTTTTTAAAAGCATATTTTGTATTTGTTCTACACTAGTCCTCTGGAGCAATAACTGTTTCTAGTGAAATGGCACATTTTTTCTTGACAGCCTAGTCACTTCCTAAATTCAGTTCGTTGGATGTAGCCATCTGGGTCTGGGGGCTTAATAGTTTTTAAAGGTATCAGTCATCATTGATTTAATCACTGTTTTTGTTCTCTCCTCTGTCTTTCTGATCAGGAAAAACTATACCTAGTTTAAGAAGTTCCCCACTTCCAGCAATTAAATTTACTAGAGTCACAACACTGTCCCTGTTGTCTTCCTTTTCTCCCTTAACTTTGGATGATTCATAGAGCCCACCAATTCTTTGGTGCGGTTCCATCTTCTGATGAACTCAAAGTATTTGTTTCATTCTTGCCTCTATCTGCTCTTCAAAATCAATTTCCATCCTTTTTACGTTCCCTTTTATTATTTGCATGATGGTGCATAAATGTCTTCTTAAATGTCAGATTTCCAAATTTGGAAATTTATTTTTTTTTTGCTTGTCTTGAATGTCCACTATCACTTTACCACTTAACTCTAGAAGTTTATTTCTTGCATACCTGGTTCAGGAGCAGATCAGAAATGTATATACACATTCTGGAAAACAATGGTGTCTCAAATAACATCCATAGAGTTTTAATGCCAGGGAGCTGATTAATTTTCTTTTTTTATTAAAATTATCTTTTCTAACTGCTTGTGTCATACCGTTACTTTTTGATATCACATCTGTCCCTTGGACATCAAACCTAATGGTACATATTCACTTTCTGAATTTGTACCTGGGTGTTTCTTAAGGCTGGTTCAAGGTGTTGTTTCCTATCGCGCTTGAATTTTGCAGTTCCAGGAAGCAGACACCTACAGAGATGGGGAACTCCCTCTGAATTGCTGTCCCACTGTGCTATTTGACTTGCTTCTTGATAGCTGCAGTGTCACATTATTATGACTTGTTGCTTCTTCCATCTCTGTCAATGCTGTGCACTCAGTTTCATGATTTCTCAGGTTTTTTTGATCCAGAGACTAGTATAGACAGCTCCAAAAATATTTATAGATATTCTGTGCATACCCATAGGATATCCAAGGGTTCATATTTCTATGTATTCAGTATTGCTGTCCTTGTATTCAGAATTGTTATTTTTCTTTGTTCTGTGGAAGTCTTCACCTGTAGCTTTAGCTCTGCATCTCACCAGCGTCACATGTAGTTACTTCTCTCTGCACATTTGTAACTATGTGTTAGAGCATTATATCAGTAATAGTAGCTTGTGCAGTTTCTGCAGTGTTCATTGTACTGAGGTCTTTCTCTATAGCAAAACACTCAACATGTTTGTGGTTTTGATTTTCGTGATTTTGTATACACATATTTGTAGGTTGTATTCTTGATGAAGATGCTTTTCTTATTTAACTCTTCCATTTGACAGCCTATCCCTCCAAGACCATTTTTTTGGTTCTTATTTTGGCCCTATTTTAGGTCTGTTGTAATCCAATCCAATCCTGTACCAGCATATTACAGATGTAGGAAACAGATGCATCTGTCCATGTTCTCAGTTTCTGTTGGCTTCCCCTTTGCTCTTAGTTTATACACTCTATATCTTAGTTATTTCAGATGGCAGTTGTTGATTTCACTTTGGCCAGAGTAAATTCCATCCCTTCTGTATGCCCTTCCCTGCCTCAAAGCATTTTTAGTGTCTATTAAATGTTTATGCCCTCACTCTAGCTAAAACTTGGTTTGGACATACCCTGAATACTCTTCATGCTGGGCACCTGGTTTAGCAGGAGTGGGCTGTCATAGGACAAAGGCAGAGAGCCATAAAGTGCTTTCTCCCATTTTTTGTCTCAAGTGGAAAGGGAAACTGCTCCAGTGCATTGCAGTCATTGTTATCCCTCAGCCTGTTTACTCTCCTGTCCTTTCTTTTGTATAGATTTGTTGTCCTCAAACCTTCGTGCTTGGTTCCCTGCTGGATACTGAAAGAGGTGTAGCACATACACCTGGAGACACAGATTATATTCTGGTGTGTTTCATTTATACAGAACTGCCACTGGGAAATGTGGCACTAAGGTTAGATGCATTTGATGCTCAAAATGAAATGTACACAAGAAGCGTCAAGGGGTCAGTTTAAATGCAAAAATGACAGGTTCTTATATGAATTCAGCATTAGTCAAGCCTCCCCGATGAAAGGAGTGAAGGGCATCCCCAAAGAAGAAAGGCTGCAGTAAGGAATGGAGCAACTCTTGGCGGAAGTTCCCACTTTCCGTTCTGGGAAGCACAGATTTTCATCAGGGATGCAAAAACTGGAATGAAACCTATTCTGAAGGATGGTGTTAGATGGACATGGAGTTGGGCGTTACAAGCACCTCTAAAAATGGCTGTCTTCCATATGAATCTATGAATTTAGCAAGCCAGAATGTCTAGACGCATGGCCCACACTACCAGTGTGATACCACAGTTATACGGAAGGAGGGAAAGGGGGAGGGAGGTGTTTCTTGGGGGACCCACTTCAAAGAGTCTACGGAAGACTTCTTTGGAGGAGCAGGAGTCAATCTATCCAGTACACTCCCATATGGGACTGTTCAACTCACTGACATGTCTGACTACCTGACACCCACAGGGAGGAGAAAGAGAAAAAAAAGTTCAGGAAAACAACTTGGCCATAAGATCTCTCTATTTACTCATACCCAAGGCCTCAGCGGTGATGGCGTAGATCCAGCAGTGATGACAAGCTGAGTCATTTTGGAAACAACCAGATCGGCTATAAGCTGTCTGTCCTCTTCCACATGTTCCCCAATCAGGGGCATCGAGCTGTCCATCACCTGCCACAGGAGGGAAAAACAACAGTTAGTAACGAGGTTTCCTGGTGGCTTCTGCCTGTTTGAACTCACCTCTCACACCAACCTGCTTTGTGTCTCCACAGCCTTGCCAACACCTCTAGTCACCACTCCCCTCCATGCTGAAACATGCTTGGCTTTCCTAGGTGTGGGATGGGATTTCACTTAGTTTTTTTTGGAAATGGCATGTACTTCCCCCTACTCCCCATCTTCCTTCGCTTCACAACTTGGAAGCCAAGCCAAGACTTCTGGTGGCTGGAGGCTTTCTAAAACAACTGAACACAAATGTGCTTCTTCACATGTCCTGAGGAGATGCCTCTGATGGATGAGGTCTCTCTGGCATTTCCCCAGAGTATTTGGGGGTGACATTGCAACAGAAGGGGCCACAGGAGAAGGGAAACAACACGTACCAAAGGAGATGAGAGCAACAGGGTCTGGAGGAAACCAGGAGACATTTGGAATTAATCAATGCAAAGCACTGCACCCTGAGAGGGGAAATAAACACCACAGCAGTGTAATGAATAGGATGTCACCCAAACAACAGCACCCAATGCAGGAAAGTAAACTTATGCTTGTCTTCTTGATATTGTTGCGATACAACCGCTTCCCAAGCAAGTACTACAACAGTGCTGGGGAATGCTGGGAAGCAAGACTGTGAGGATGGGGAAAGGAGAACTGTCAAAGGGTCTTTGAGGTAAGAAATGGTCTGACAACAACAATAATAACGAATGCACAGCAGACCCTCAGCTGTATAGCAGTGCTAAACATAATTTTCAACAGTTCATCATAAATCAAGTGCTTTGCAAACATTAGCTAAATCCCACAGGAAGAACTGCACTATGATGAAGTTAAGATTCAGCTGGAGTAAATATAATTGTACCAAAATATCAGGGTTGGAAAAGTTTATTTTATTTTGCTTTTATTTTTAAACCAAACATTAAAAACCCTGGAAATGCAGAGTTAAAGGTTGCATTGCTCAAGAAAGGCACTGACTCACGCTCAGATAACAATCGGAAGTGTACTCCACCCTGGCAAGGCTGCAAGAGTCCACTCTTGGAGTGAAATGGAAAGTTTTGCACCCTTTTTTTTCAGATTTAAAATAAGGGAGATCAGTGAGGTGAGTTCATCGAGTTTGTATTCTAGTCTGTTCTTGCAGATTAATTTGGATTCTTTTCTATAGGTGTGTCGTATGAGCACAAGAGAAGCTGCGTAGGAAGGTTTAACTGGGGTTTGCATGAAGAGTGGGTTGGTGTTTGTATCCATGGCCCACTTGACCCAGGGAGTGAAAGAAAGAGGTTAGAAAATTAGATGGCAGTGCTCAGCTAAATACACAAAGTGGCTTTTCATTCCACTGTCCACTTCACTGTTTCTCTGTTAAAAAATGACGTGGGGAAAGGCGATGTTTCCTAGCAGTGGCAGGGAATGGCCAGTTTCCATCTGTGTCTCACTAGCCAGGAGCTCCTGGGGGCCCTCCAGCAGGTTCCTGTGCAGGTTTCTCTCTCTTCCACTCCCACCTTAAAAGCATTCCCATTTCATTTGGCAATTCCAGTCCACGCCTGAGAAAAGAGGTCTCCCAGCTCCCTGTGCGGTGCTGTGCGAGGCGCTGTGCGAGGGACCTGTCTGACCACCAGATGATGCCATTACTCTGCTAACAAGCTGGCCAGCCAAGCCTAGCTCCTGACTCCCTAACCCTCTCTGTGAGTAACTGAGACACAGCTCTGGTCCAAACACCCCAACCCCCCCATTTCCCCATCTTAAGGACTGCTTTCCCCTATTTCTGTGGCAGCAGTGGCTGGAGAAGAAGGGGAAGATGCTGTTTCATAAAACAAAGGCACCAGGGGCAATGCACCCTGGAGCAGGTCCCACCCGAACCAGTGAAGGTACACGAGGGATGATGGTATCTGCTGTCCTGCTGTGTAGTGTCTGGCAGGGGAACGTGAGCTGTGGGAGACTGCAAATATGGGAATGAACAATCACATGCATAAGGGAAGGCCTTTGAAAACGACAGTGATTTCTGTGGGCAAAATGACACAGCTGGTTGCCACTGAACTGAAAAGGAGCATGAGATGTCACCTTGTCTGTCCTCTGGGAACTGGGCAGATGTGAATGCTAATGCTGAAATAAATCAAACGGCTGAGAGGGGTACATGAATCACAGACAGATTGCACTCATCTCTTCCTGGGGAGATCACAGAACAGCTGGGCAAGACAAGAAGACGTCGGCACATATGGACCCGGCCTTTGTAGCTGCCCAAGGTCAGTAGCTGCTCCTGATGCAGCTGCTGTTGCCTGATAAGGTGTATGAGGGGGGAGCGGAAAGCAGCCGGGCAGAGAAGAGACTCAGGAAAACCCTATCCCAGTCCTCCCCCTGTGCCTATCTGACACTGAGGCCTGAAGGCTGGACTTGTTATTCCATGCTCTGATGTGCAAGAGCAGAGTGTTAGGTGATTTTTAGGGAAGGAAGGAAGGAAACAGATGATTAGACCTATCAAAAGAAATTATATGGCTGTGCTAAAGGGACAGGCAGGACTTCTTGCAGGGCAGCAAGGCGTATGTCTAGTAACACAGCTTAGCTGTATGGCAGGTGGGGCTTAGCTGATGCAGGAGGAAGAATAAATCACATGGATCATTTTTCTTGCCCTCTACTCGCTCCATATTTATCAGCATAACAGACATGTGGAAAAGGGTTAGATTACAAAAAAAAAGGGTGTGGGGAGATTATTAAACCATACATGCTGCTGAGCTCTTTTGAGAATCTGGCTGCTAACAGTGGTACTGAACTTGCACCGTTTTGAGGATCTGGCCTTCTGATCAAGTGCTGACTATTCATGCTGAATATTTCCTTAAAGTGACAAAGTTGATTAAAGTAGAAGGAAAAGAAGTACCAGCATTTACCATTAAATTCACAGCTGTTTTAATAGAATGAAACTTTGAAGAAATCTATTGATTTCTTCAAAGTTTTCAATACAAGCCATGAAAATGGTACATAAGTGTGCTAGTGCTTTGAAAGGGCAGAAACATACTAGATTCTGCTGTTTGCCATGGGAAAAGAAAAGAAGGTGAAGTTCAAGTAACAGCAAATACCATGGGTGCAAGATTACTCTTGTGCTGGGTTGATAACTCATCTGTCTTAATCTGATGATTCTGTTTGCAACAAACCACTGTGATAAATCTCAGTTCATAGAACTGCCCATCACTACCTCTGCGAATCTTTGCTAGAGAACTGCTTTGCACTGTGAAAATTAATTACTGCCTGCAATTGCATTGTGCAAATTCCTTATTTGTTCAGCCCATTTAGGCATGCTTTCTTGTAAAATGTCACAGCACACTGTTCCTTCTCACCAAGAAAAATACAACTGTCGCACTGTCAAATAACTTTTTTCTCCCACTATCAAAAGAAAAAAGCAAAATAAAGGATCAGTTTCAGACCAAGAAAAGTACCACAGAGTGTAGGCTGGAGGCAATTAATTACTTGTCAGCATCTCTCTCAGATCTGCATAAAGTAGAAAAGGTGCCTGTTTGGCTTTGTTCTGCTCTTTGTATTGCACTGCTCTACTCCTTTCCCTACAACAACGTCCATCAGCCTGGCGTCTGAATGCCTGCTAGATATCGGTACATCAGGTCTGCTCAATCATGTTCTCTACTGGGATAATTCAGCATGACCCATCTGAAGTTGATGTGTTTCTTCTGATTTGTGTCATGTTAGATCTATTGCTTTTTACCTTGGTCTCAGAGAGTGGAGTATTAGCGTGCATTTCTCTCTGTGTGCAAGCTGATGATGGCTGTTAGCGTACAGATGTGCTTTTCATCCCGTCAGTCACACACGGGGGCAGATGTGAAAACCCAGAGGTATACCCAGACAGAGGCATATAACCCTTAAGCACAGAATTAGCCGTGTGTGCACGTACATGGGCTTATGTGCAAGAACTGATGCAGTGATATGAAAACCACATCTCACATCTGAACATGTATGGACACAGTCCACATGTCCTTGCAGTCGTCTCTAGCAAGACTGCTTTCTTGCTCTTCCTTTCTTAGCTACATGTGCATAGAGATATAAAAGTGCACGGCAAGGAGATGGTCTGCTCTGGGGGATGCTGATGAATTACATACAGGAGCAGACCCATCAGCCGTGGCCCCATCACTTCGGGAAAAGACGGAGGCTCGCCAGCGCTTGGTTGCTGGCAGCACGCTTATATCACATGGCCTTTGACAGGTCACTGCTCCCCGGAGAGCGGATACATAATGCAGGAATGCACAGTTGCTGGAGGGCTCATGTGGTTCTCATCAGCATCCCAACCCTCAGCGGGTGGGACTGCTCTCCCACACATAGCTTTCCAGTGTGTCAGCACCCCTGCATGAAGCCATAGGCTGGCTCTGCTCATCTTCCTCAGCTGGCCTGTGTTGGTGGAGTTTACAGCAGGTCAGATGCTGTGCCTTCTTGAGTCACATAGTGATAGAGGCACTTGCTTACTTGCCAGATTTTCTCTCCCCCAGAGTGTCTCTTAAGTTTCCACTTTGATTTTCTGGCCATCTTTTCCTTCTCTGCCCTGTTAGGATGACCCGAACATGCTATTTACCCCACTCCCACATCTGCCGCCTGGCCTGGCAAGGAGCACGTTGAACTTTAGCTCTTAGAGCCACAGTCTGTCTAGCTCTGAACACAAAAGTTTGTAGTCCACACTGCCCATAGTAACACTGTGCTGCTTTATCTTGCTGGTCTGTTATTGTAGTGAATACTGTCCAGGCAAAAGATTTTAGAAAATACACCTGTTCTTTAAATTAAATTGTTCCTGATACTTATGGACCTTTTTGCTACACTCATTTATTTTGCTCTTTTAAATTAGATGCAGCTAGGATTTTTGTTACTGAATTTCCCTTTAAAGTGATTGGAGAATGACAGATTCATTCAGAGAGAAACTGAGATTTTTAATGGACTGAATCACCTGCCGGACCTCTGTGTAGATAATTGGGGAAGGTTAACATGACTAACATGCTAGCATCATCTGGTGTCTGAATTCAGGTTGGGCTGAATATGAGCATGTTTATTCATGATGTTGTTGATCCCTACTAGCAGCTATGAGAGATGCATTGGCTTTGCAAGTGCTTAGCCTAGGAAGGATGGTTCTGGGGGACTGGTGCAGAGACAAACCAAACTATGGATGCTGCCACCAGCACTTGCAGGCTGTTATGTGCTCAATAAGAAGGCATCTGTCCCATGCTGGTAACATTCTGCACTGTGGGGATTTATCAGCTGGAAAGCTGGGGTGGCCAAGCAGTCTTTGGCTCTCCATTTCCTTTCACAGTCCACATTGAGAAATGAAGGCACTTCAGTCCTGACACTTTGCTGCATATCTGCCAGTTCAGCTGGGACTCTAAATCAGTTTCTTGCCTATTGGTGGGCCACAGCTTGGAGGATACAGGTGGGCACAGAGGAACAGTGACTGCTGGACCACGCACCCAGGGACAAGCGAGCACATTGGTGCATGTGAACTCTGAGGGACCGTGTTTGCAGATACACTTCCCAAAAGAGACTTGCATTCAGGTTCCCCATGCTCTCACCTCAATGATATAGTCTTTTCCATCTTTGCTGTGGACAGCTTTGACAGCGCAGATGTCAAGACCTCCAAACATTTCCGCACAGGCATCTGCCCAGAGTCTGTACCTGCAGAAACCACAGAAGCATGGCCTAGGATTAGCTGTCATTAGGTAGTCCACCAAATACAGCCACCCATCCCACTGCCCACAGGAGCACAAAGAGATTCAGGAGCCCTTTTTATCACAAGGCATATTTCATATGCTTTGCTGCATCATTGCCTCCCTCTCTTGCAAGGGAGATGGAGCAAAAAAAAGAATCTTGCCTAAAGTTTCCCTTCATTTCAGGTTGTTTCAATCCTGTCCTCAAAGCCACCTTAAAATGTTTCTTTCCTTCCTTGGTGTTTACATCAGATCTCCAGTTGGTTGTCATTTAGCCAAGCTATAAATATTTAGCTCATTTAATCTCCCACTAGTGTTGGCCCCTTAGCGTTTTTATTGGCTTTGCCTGAAAGCCCTCCATTATGCAGGCAGCTTTCTCCCGATAAGACATCCTGCACATTGGGGATGGAATAAGATCGGAAAGCGAGTGCAGAATTTAGCAAGGAGTAGCCATCCCCTCCCTGATCTGTAACCCAGCAGCTCCTGCTTTTTTACAATTTACTCTTTCAATTTCATCCTTTAACAGTCTCCTGCCTCCCTTCTATCCCCTGGGCATTGCTTCTATCCAGGCAGTCCCATCACGTGGACCAGGCACTGTTTTGTTAGAGGGAGAGCTACAGGCTGCAGCCCTTTTCTCTAGCCGTTCCAGGATAGGAACGTGAGCTGGTGCCCCCTTAGCTATCCCGACGCCAGAGGAGGAGAGAGAATGACAAGAGGCGTATTATGGGGGGACCGCATCCCCCTGCTGTGGAAACGAGGAGGGAATGAGGTGGCCTGGTTTTATTTCCTGTGCAGCTGTGCCGCAGTCCTGACCATTTCAATAAAAATAATCTCAGAACAGCAGATCTGTAAGCAGGACTATGACAAGATGCGGAGAGGGGAGGGAAGGCCACGGTCTCATGAAAACGCTGACATTTTGCAGACCCTACAGGGACTGGGAAAAGAGCTGTTCTGGCCAAAGAACAAGCTTATGTCCTTGAAGCCAGACAGAGTCCCCATAGCTTGACAATATAATGATCAACTTGTGCGAACACAATGTCTGTGGGAAGAAACAAGAATATGGCTTATATGACTACCGGTGCTCTCTTATCCCTCATGAGGAGACCAAGTACATACACCCCAGCCCCCCTGAGGAAAACAGAACCCGAAGAGGAGCCACTAGCATAAGGAGGAGGAGAACTATGGACCCCATGAGCCAGGCAGGAGGCATGGCGAGTCCCCCTCGTGCACTGCTGTGGCCCCACTCCCTGGGACAGCGTGGTGGGAACCACCTCTCTTCCTGAGGGACGTCTCTAGGTGTCTGGGTTCAGCAGCCAAGCTCAGGGAATTGTTGTCCATGCCAGAGACCCTGATAGCTACATGTCTTCAACGTTGCTGGCCCTAGGTGAGCACTGGGAGGCGTCAAGGCTGCTGGGGTGGACAGAAGAGCGTATTTATGCATATGCGTCCAGGTAGCATTTGCAGAGGATTTACTGCCATTTTGCCTAGTATTACCTGAACTTGTCAATCCTTTGGGCTACCGTTCAGTACAGTAGGTACTTCAGGTTGGTCCTACTCATCACAACATTTCAGCACGCTCCTGCCTTGTTGCATGCACTGACGACTCATGGATTTCAACGGGATTTGTTGCATTTATGGCTGGATAAGGCTAGAGTGGTGAATTGTGGTACTACAGTTATAAAATGAAACTTCAAAATGCAGTGTGGCAGGCTGGCAGGAACCTGGGTTTTAGTCCTACAACACTGTAATGAGGGAATGTCTACCCTTTGTCTCTCTAGCTTTAGCTGTGTTAAAAACGACTGGGATGCATAATAATAATGTGCAGTTCCCACAGTCCTATTAGGGTCTTGCAGAGTCACCTTCAGCATCTGATTTGGGGCTTGGCTTGGCTTCCCTGTTTCACAGAAGTAAAGGTGCAGAAGGGACCTTAGATGATCACTTGCAAAACTCTTGTACCCCAAAGAGGAGACATTTCTTTAATCTGGTCCAAAAGAGTGCAGAGATTCCCCATCTCCTCCAGGCAATCCATTTCTGTGCTATGCGATCCTTACCATTAGGAAATACAGGAAATGTTCAAACGAACCTTTTCTGCTATAATTTAAGCCCATTATTTCTTACACTACAGTACTAGTAATATAAGGAGTGAGTAATGCCCTATTAGTAGCCTTTTACATATTTGAAGAGCTTGTGCCCTGTAAGTTTTTTCATCTTTGGGTTGAAGTGGTGCTCAGCTTGTGGACTTCTTCCAGCTTTGTGACAGCTAATGAAGGAAAGTGAACCTCTGCACTCCAGACATAGATTCATTATGCATGAGTCTACACCTCTACTGGAAAAATATCAGTGGTCTGCTAGCTGAAAAAGGTGGTAAAATTTTTCAATTGTTTGCAATTTTTGCATGCTTTTCTCATAGGCTGATTATGTTTTCTTTGAGTGTTCCCTTTATTGTCCTTTGGGCTTTCTGCAGCTCCTTGCTATCTCTCTTCAGATGTGGTGCCCAAACCTGGACAGACTCAGAATTAATCGTGATCCTGACAAATTGGGGGTATAATCTGAAAAAATCTTAGATTCACTAGGGATGAGTGCCTACATGTGATCTATGGATTCTATAAATCTATGAATAATCTACTTAAATAGGATGGAGAAGAAGTGACTTGATAGCAGTTCTGCAGAATACAGTTTGGGAGTTACAGGAAAACTTAAGTTACCACATCAACAATGTCATGCAGTTGCAGTATTAGCAAATATCACAGTGATTTGAATATATGGAAGTACAATCTGCAAATTTTAGTCTGTAAAATGCTTGAGGCAATTCCTTCTGCTGTGTTCAGCAGTGAGAAGACCTTAGCTAAAACAGTGTCCACTTTGGGGAGACTAATGCAAAAAAGTGCTTTCAACACTTCAGCTGACAGATTTTTCCCTCTGTTGAGCAGAAGAAAAACACTTTTTTGTGTCTGCCTCTCATTAGTAATGTACTTAGAATAACTTCTTGTTACTTCTTGTTTTGTGCTGTGACCTTTCTGATTTTATCCGTACATGTTTGTGCTCATGTGCTTGACCTTAGCATGCTGGTCTTGTTTCCTGTGGCTACATTCACTAAAGATCTAATGATTTAGCAATGTTGGTCGCTAGTTGTACTTCCAGTCTGTTCTCCAAAATAGGACAGTTTGCCTTTGTGCCCTTAGTATTTTTTTAAGGAAACACTCGGTCTTTTAAACTCCTTTATCCAGCCTCCCGGGAGACCTCACTTACCATTTCCCTCAATTAACCAAAGTCTGAAACACAGTTCCTCCCTTCTAACCCAAGAATAGCTAATACTGTCTTGAAACCCTCTTCTTTACCTCTCTGTCATTGCGATCTGTTCTAGCATTGCAGAACCTGTGTTTGCCTTCCAGTTTCCAGAGATGGACGTCCTCCTAGGAAAACAAACCAAAAACATAACCAGAACATGAAAATACACTCCTGCCCCATCCTCCCTCATACTGTAGTCCTTATTCTTGACTCAGTCCTTGTACAGGAGGGGATGAGGTGAGGTTTCTTCCTCACAGAAGCCTTTGCAAATCCTGCCTCAACAACACTCCATACAGGATATGTTGTTCAGACTCATGAAAAACTGAATGAGGAGTTAGACAGGGAAATCTCCAAGGAATCTTGAGTACACATCAAGCTCTGTGAGTACTTACTTTCTTTATACATGAGGCCCAGGAGAGCTGAAATGTCTGTAGAAGATCTCTGGGATAATCACCTTTGTGTTCTGCAATGGGTAGCATCCTCCGTCCATGGAAGAGTGACTCTCCAGGCAAACATCTGCCTGAGCAGCTTCACAAATGTCAGCTCTGACATTCTGGGTCTTCTTTGATTTCAATCGTACTGGTGTCATAGAATATATGATTATACCCTCTTTTCACTGACTTTTCATTGACCTGTCTGTGGCTCAATGTGTCTGGACTTGGAAAATTTATAATTGCAAAATTGTTGGAGTCTTGTTAGCTGCAACTGATGGTTAATTTCCAAAAAAGGTACTGTTGCTGGCAAATCCTGGGTTTCACCAACATCCATCAAGGGGTAAAAATTTTCCTTTTCTTAACCTTAGGCACGAGGCAAACCTTGGACAGCCTGCTGTGACAATATTGTGCAGATAACCCTGGCATAGTGTACAAGCTAGCACAAGTCAACAAGCTGGCAGGATACATCCAGGGAGAGTCTCCTTGCCAAAGAAGATTTAGGTAGAGATTTATGAGGGGAGTATGAAGTGTGATCCAACACTTCAACATGAGGTTTTGGGAACCCTCTCTGCCAGTTCTCTCACCTTTTCAACATGATGTGGAAAAGAGACTCTGAACTTGCAAAACTAGGTGAAGCAGTGGTAATACTGATGTCCTGCTAGACTATAAACCTGGATCGTTACAGTTGACTACCTAAGGTTCCCCTTTACTCTGGCAAGGGACAGCCTGCAGTCCTTTTTCCATTTCTCTTCTAAAGTGGTATGTATAGGTCCTGTGAAATTTAAATGGTCTTTGTAACCATATTTAAAGGAGTGGGAGGGGGGCCAAAGGAGCATGATTACTATGTTGAATAACCGTGTTTCCGTAGTTGACTCTTGTCCCTTGTTCCCTTCACCCAACATCCATCTTCCTGCCCTACTTCCTAAGCAAAAGAATGTATTCCTCCTCAAGCTTTGACTGTTACGACTGCTTTGATGGCCTGTAAGGTCAGTGTTAAACCCTCAGCCTCTCTTTTTCTTTTGACGTGGGATTCTTAGGATTATGTTTTTCAGTTCTGCAATGGGAAGAGCCACTCTTTATTAACATTTAGGTTCAGAAAATTGCCCTGCAGTGGCAGATGGCATCCAGAATCCCATTAGTACTGATGAGAACTCCTGGAGTCTGATTAGTGGCAAGATGATTGGATATCAGTGTTTAGAAAATGTGGCTGGCATACCAAATGTAAGCAGCTGTGTTGTCCCTAAGAAAACCAAACCACAGCTATATGGTTTTACAAGGAAAATTGATGTGGGAAAGCTCCCCAAATTAGAACTCTGCTCTAGCTGTTGGGCTGATTGGTTTGACTTGTTTATGCCTACCCATCTCCAGCAAATACTGGGCATAAGACATAAAATATTTCTCTCAGCTGTATCCTTAACTTTCCTGCTAGGGAACTTTCCTGCTTAAAATAGAAAAGCTTCGTTTGAAGCCCTCCGGACCAGTGACCAAATTCCTACACCCTAGCCTCTGTCAAGATCACTCCCTGCCAAGCATGTCTGAGCAGTTCATGTGTCAAGTGTGCCAGCAAATTCTTCTTCTTTTTTCTTTCCCTTTTTATATTCAACCTGAATACAGAAAGGAGACTGAAGACAAAAATCTTTCCCTAAAGATGCTCTGCCTCAAACCCCATTTCTCTCAGGGAATGAAAGTCAAAGCGCTTGCAATCATCCTAAACATCAGGGTGCCACAACAGCATACAGTCAGTACCTTAAAGGAAAGGGCCCCAGGCTTTTAGGGATCAGTTGATGAAGCAGATCCGTGACCAAGACACTTTCAGCATTGCTTAGGATAAGTGGATAAACTAGCAGATCATGGGCTGTTGGTGTCCTATACTCACCATCTCCAAGCTGGGCCATTTCAGTCTAAAAGTAGCTCTAGTTTAGACACAGTTGGTGTTGTATCCCCTGCAGAGCATATTGAACTGCATTTGAGGTGACAAGATCAGAAGTCATGCTCATGAAACTAGAAAGGAACGGATATCACCCTCTTACTAAGAGCTGGTGGCAAGGACTATCCCACCCCTGAAAGTCAGCAGCTCCTGGCTTCATTCAAAGTGAACAATATTTCATGAGTCTTAACTGGAAATAATCCCTCTGTTTGCCCGCAGTTTGGGTGAAGGTGGGAGTGTAATTTCTGCACCAATTTCCCCTGCCACATGAGCAGTATCCGTATTTTCTCTTCACCAGTATTACAGTGACAGTCAAATACCTTTGGTGGAATTTAAGGCATGTATCACACGCTGCTTATCTGCTGTTTTGAGACTGGCCCAAGGCATGGGCTAAGTAGGTGTTTGTTAGTAGTGTAAATCTGGAGTCACTGCACTGAAGTCAATGGGAAACTGAACTCAAGCCTTGGGTCATGGGCTGGAAGGAAGTGCATTGAACATCTGGGGTGGGGAGGAATGCATGAGTCACCCTGCAGCATCCTCCCTCTGGCAGATGCTTGGTGCAAAGTAAACATGTTCTGGAGAATTTCGGTACAGTCTTTTCTCAGAAAGAAGGGGGCTTGTAAAATCTATATGTGTGGGTGAAGGTATAAAAACACTGGGAAGATTCCATGGCTCACAGATCAAAGTAATTCACTTAGTATGACACTACTGCAGATGCTGTAATTGCCTTTGAGGCTGAGATTTGCTAGCATGACTAATGATTTTGAGTCTTCTATTTGAGACACCAGTGAGAGCTCTGATATTTTGGGTGCTTTTACCTCTGTCCTTGGACACAGTAGGGACTTATTTATAACATAGAAATAACCTTCTGTTCTGTCTGATGCTGGGAGAGAGGAACAGCCCCCGATGGGACTGACTAAACTGCTCTCCCAAGCTTACATCCATAAATGGCTCTCTCAATATAAGTCAACCTTCTGGGTTAGCAAGTCGCTGGGTGAATTTTGCTGTTTGCTTTCTTTGCTAATAAACTTCATTTCTCATTAAGGTGTTTCCCATTCATGGCTGTTTTCATGTGAAAACATTTTTCATTTAGCAAACAATTGTTTGCGCAGCTATATTCCCAAGTGGGGTTAGCTCTTAGTGCGACTGCTTTCTTTCCTCAATCATCTGGTATTATTTCTGATCCCTGTCTGGATGAGTGCGAATAATAAACGGGGAAAGGATATGGTCAGGCTAACAGAGCCTTTGTTTCACTTAGAGGCAGGCTGGGAGCAGGCTCTGGAGCCAAGGCTGGGTAGGTTGGCAGGAATAGGGAATTTTAATTGATATTTTAAACCTTCCTTCCTTTGGCCAATTTGAGCCAGACTCCCTGAGATGTTAATGTAATATTAGGCAACTGTGCTATTGTTGACCCAATCAGATTTAAAACAAATTTTATCTCATTGGGTTCACATGAAGTAGCCGAGTGTCCCACAAGTCCTTCCCATGAAGAATGTGACCAGTCGTTATCTAGTTTACTTAAATACCTCTGTGTTAGGAATCCAACTGGGAATTTTAGGTGGCTATAGCTGAAAAATATGTGATGGTGTACATTTGATTATCTTATTTAACCATGTTTCGCCAGAACTACAGCCTGGGGGTTGGTAAACATGGACCCAAAACTCACAGTGTTGTGGGTGTTAGGTAACATATGAAATTTATGTGGCGACCTGAAGAATGTGCTGCTGGACCTGTCTACTTATGCAGAATTTTGTGGCTGGATAAGAAGCTTCTGGAGAAGCCGTGCTATTTGGCTTTTCTCATCTAATGGTTTGCAGTAAGAAGAAACAGGTGTCTTTCTGATTCATGTGGTTACATCTTTAATTGAGCTTGACGACTACTGAAGTTTGGCTGAATGCTTTTTAATATTTTTAAACATACCAGTGTTGAGGGTTGTCTTCATGCCATCTCCCTCACTACCCCACGGGGCGGGGAGGAGCTTTGGGGCACCCACAGAAATGTCTCTCCTTCCCCTTTCCCTCCTTTGTACGCTTCAAGGAGCACACATGCAAAATGCCCCCAGAAACCCTGCATGCTGGCCAGGCTGAGGCTGTTCATACCCGGTGCTGTGCGCTCCTCGTGGCCTCATGTGCTTGCGGTGCCGTGATCTCCAGCTGGGGAGAGGATGGGGTGTTGCTATGGGTTGGACACGGTAGGATTCCATGAGTTACAGCTGGCTCAATCTTTTTTATTGTTTCCCGCAGGTGGGAAGGGGTGGGTTCAGTTCCCACTAGAGGGTATGGGGAGCTGGAGGATTTTGCTGGGAAAGATGAGCCCTTTGACAACAGGAGGGAGAGGTGATAGGTGATGGCAGAGCACAGTTGTTATAGTGGGAACTAACTGAATCTCAGAAACAGGTAGAGAGAGATTTACCTTCCAGAAACAATGAGCTGATGGTGAGTAATGGAGAAGATGACCGGTGGATGAGGGATCTGGGTTCAGAGGTGGGAGGAGAACAGAAGGGCTATTCTTCAAGGAAATTAAGTCAGCTTCCTACTCCTGGCCAGAGCAGACGCCGACTGAATCACATCCACAGCACTGTCTCCCCCCGTCTCACTCTGGCATAGCCACACACTCACATGTAAGCCTTGTAGTTGCTGCCGATTTTCTGGATTCGGATGTCGTACTTGGAGTCAATGAACGGCTCGGCGGTGGCATAGGTTTTTGCCATGGCTACTATGCTGGCCATGTCCCGGAAGTCGTGCTGGTTCTCAACTTTGACCTTGATTGCCAAAATCCAGTGCAAAAGTGACAAGGGCAACAAGAACAGGAATACTTTGTGAGCAGAAATCATCTCTGCGCCTGAATAGCACAATGTCAGTTAAAACCCCCACAGATGGAACTGAGGACAGAGCAGGGATTGTGTGATTGAAAGACAGAAGTTCCCCAGACCAACCCAACCCAGAACAGATCAACCCCTTTCTCCTTCCTCACACACAAGCCCTGGTAAACCTGGCACCAGGGAGGCAGCTAGACCTTTGCCCAGATGGCTCTCGCTAATGCTCATTGCTTTTATGACGCTTCAGAAAAGTATTTGATCTCTTAAGGGGCATTACTTCATTCCAACATTGGAACTGCTATTTCCCATATTGGGGTGGATGAAAACCGAGTATTTTGGGTGGTCAGGAAATAGAAGCCAATGCCAGGAAATCAACAAGAGAGCTGGTTGTCTGCCACCTCTAGGCTTCAGTTCCCTGGCATTTCATGTTAGCCCCCTCCAGACTTTCTTTGAGAAGCTGTGCAGGTCTCCTGGCTGGAAGCAAGCTCTGAAGGAAAAGGATGTCTCTGAGGAAGCCTGTGATTCTCGGGGAGATTTGTGTGAGCGTGATGCCATGGGCACGTGTGCGGGACAGCTGGTTGGGTGTTAGACTTGAGTCGCACTTGGAAATGTGCGGGGGGGAGGGCAGTGGCCTATGAACTGGAGTTTTTCTGAGAAGCTGGCTTTTCACAAATTTGTATTCAGTTATGAGAAATGCTCTGTATCTTATCCAAAAAAAAAAAAAAAGGAAGAAAACAGGACCAAAACAGTAGAAGCTCTAATGACATGATCAAACCTCTACAAAAGCTCATTGATTTGGAAGGGGAAAACTGAACAAGCAGGTAACAAGAACATAGTGGACAACTTCACCTCATTCATACTATCAACCACAGCCTTTAGTCTATTGGCAAAAACTTTTCTGGTGCATCAGAGAAACCCGTGCAAGTCTTGTTCCTTAGAGCCGGACGGGTGCAGGAAGGGTGGGTTAATTGGTGGAAAAAAGACCAACACTGTGTGAAAAGGGTGAGCGAGTGAGTGACTTTCTTTATGTATTACCTACACTTTGTATTTTGGTAACACTTCGA
Source organism: Buteo buteo (assembly GCF_964188355.1). Classification (NCBI taxonomy): domain Eukaryota; kingdom Metazoa; phylum Chordata; class Aves; order Accipitriformes; family Accipitridae; genus Buteo; species Buteo buteo. The sequence goes on along the minus strand of NC_134189.1, from coordinate 4,706,058 downwards.
GACCACAGTTGGGGATTGTAATCCTGCTTTGCTAAGTGTCTACTCGCTCGTGACAACCGGTCAGTCTCTGCCCTAGAAGAGCTTCCCAGTTGCGTCACTGTGTGTGTTAAAGGAGGGTGATGCCAGACTATGTGGAGCCAGCTGAAGGAAATGTGTACAATGGTATTTGGTGTTTCTTCGCAAAGAACAAACAAGTGGTTTTACATATCTGCCTTCAACCATGAGAGGGCAGGAGCCATCTTCACTAGAGAACAGAGGACAAGCTTGTTGCTAACCTGTTTTACTCTGTTTAGATGGTTTTCTGTAAGCACCAGCCGCAACATAAGCCAAAGATGCAGCCACATCCTGATGCAGAAAAGCTCCTGAGAACTGGACAGGTTGTGGGGAAGATGAAAAGTGCAAGTAGTTTGACCCGTGACCATTTCTAGATGCCTGAATAAGAAGAAAAAAGACCTACTCTTTGCCTCTCCTTTTGCCAAATGCCAAATATCCCTAGTCCTCCTCCCTTTTGCTATGGTGAGGGCTGTGTTCTCGCTATTCAGGGACCGCTGAGAAAAGGAGCAGAGGAAGAGACAGTTGTCTGTGGGGTGGGAGGGTAGGAAAAAAAAAAAGGAAATAACAAACACAAAGGGGAAATATAAAGGCAACTATTGCACGTCATCCAGGAGGAGCAGCCTTGTTCTGGGCTGTGTTGTTCCCCTCTATGTCTGAGCGGGGCTGCGTGCGGTGCTGGCTGCTCCTGGTGTGGCAGGGCAGGGTGAGGTGGTAGGAATGCCCCGGAGGCAGCGGAGGGGAGCAGGAGAGGGGAGCATCTCCCATGGGGGGAGCCCCCAGCCTGGGCACGGCTTGCAAAATACCGGGGGGAACAATGCGGGCTTTGTCAGGGCTGGGTACTTTGGTTGCATAGATAAGAGCTGCGCTGGGCTGAATGACATCAAGTGAGAGCATCCCACCCAGATGAGATGATCGCAGGAGGGACTGCAGGGGCAGGCGACGCACAGTGTTATGACATATTCTCCCGGACCCTTTTGGCAATGGGAAAAGACAAAAGCCATTATATAATGACCTACTTGGAACAAGGACGTTTGTGGGATCTGAAACAAAGTGCTGCGCTTGTGCAACAGATGTCTTTGGGCCCCGGCTGAAATGTTTGCATTCCCAGCCCAGGAACATTTGTCCCGGAGGCAGAGGAAGGGATGCTGCTTCCCTCTCCAGACTGGAATTAGACCGTATTGTTATTGCTAGAAAGGAGTTGTATGCTCGTCTCGTTAAATGGGATTTTTCCTCAAAAATGCAGCATGCTATGGAAAGGAAGGGTCCATTTCTTCCTCCTCTCCATCACCCCCCTCCCTATAGTGGAGAGAAAGAAAGCACTTGAAGGTGTTTTTTTCCAATGGGCCTGAGGATTTTTGGCTGGGTAAATAAAGAGGGGGGGACTCACCGAGGACACAAAGTAAGAAATGAAAAACAAAGAAGATGACTCCCACAGTGCTACACCACTGCACAGTCCTCAGAAAACAGCTCTGCCATCTTACCTGGCCTGTGCCAGAGCCCTTCCCATGGACTTTTCAGAGAAAGCAACTCACAGAGGTCCCCTTTTAGGAGATCACGGCCTTATTTCCTACCAGGCATAGAAACAATCACCAAAGCTGAAATCTGAGCCACTGTTTGTTAATTGTTAGAGCTGGCCAAATTTGTCAAAACAACAGCCGTGTCCTGGGTTAACGCTGGTTTAGCCCAGGGTATGATTATTACTTCAGAAACAGGAAGCACTAGAGTTACAGTCAAATTAGATTTATTTTCCTGCCTTATCTATCAAGTCCACCATTTTATTAGCTTTCTACTTTTAAATTTTGTATAATTCATTTCCTCCTGCCTTGTAACCCTTTTACATGTCAATAAAATATCCATTCTCCTAACAGGAGAATAAACCCTAGAGATAACCAAAGATAGGGTGGATGTAGTGTGACAACAGAGGGCATTATTCAAGACCGGGCTATTAAAAACCATTCTAGAGTGAACAGTTACCAATTTACCTAATAAAGAATAAATCTGTCTTCTAAAATGGCAGGTTGGCCAATGTGTGAAACTGAGAAAAGAAGTTGGAAAGAAATCAACAGGAAGCCAATTCTCTCTCAATTTCTTTTTTTCCCAACCTCAACAGGAAGCCATTTTTCTCTCTCTCTCTCAAAAAATTTTTTTCCCCAACCTTCTTAGGATAAATGCAATATCCCATTAGCTGCACAGAGGAGTGCAAACAGCGAGTGCAAACACAGCCCCTGCCCTGGTGGCCTGTTTGCTTAGCTGTACTGGCTGTTTGAGCAGCAATAGACTCATTCTGGAGGCATCAGCTGCTGTTTGCTGTAGTGGTTTAGTGACCTGTTGTGAAGAGTTTGGGCCAGTGTGTTGACAAATGCCTTTTCTGAGGAAGAAAGCTCTCTGAGATAGTCCCTGCTTTCTTTCTGGCTCTCTAACTCAGGTACCGGCCGTGGCCTAGCACGCTCCCTGTTGCTGCATTGGAGAGGGGAGTCTGGCTGGATCCCTGGGGACATGCCCACACAGATGTGACCATCCCTTTGCCCTGTGGTGGCATCTCAGAGGCTGATACTACGTGACCTGCAGCTGGTGCCCGTTCTCATCCTCAGCCTGCCCAAGAGGCACTGATCTTCCTGCCCTTGGCAGGAGAGCAGTCTGAGGGACAGATCAGGAAGAAACACTTCTGCCCCATCCCTGCTGTGGACCTTCTGTTGAGGCCTTCCTGCAAGGCAGGATTTTGGACGGTGTGTCCTGGCATTGTTAAAAACCCACCATGGATACTTCCCGGGCAGTCTGAGCCACCCCTGAGATCTGCGTGAGAACAGGTTCCTGCAGTGAGGGACCTGGGTAGAGATTTCTGCTTCTTCTGTCTCGTTATTCCTGAATCTACTGCCTCTTGTATATCCCAGATGTTCCTGGACACCGGGGTCCCAGGGCTGCGGCACTCCTCTCTCATCTTTAGCCTAAGCACTGCAAGGTATTGCCTCACAGTCCCCTTTTGCTTTCATTAGTTACGTGGCCACATGAAAAAATAGTCAGCCAGCCAAAGTGGCATAATTATAGTAATCTGCTAGGGCTGCCCTTGCCTTGCCTCTCTGAGTGTCATCCAGAGTTAACTCTGCCTTACAGGTTAAACCCACACCACTTTGGAGATGGCTTGCAGAAGCAGTTTATGTGTCCAAACTGGGGTTAGAGGCAGGTTCAACTGGAAGGTAAGTGTCCAAGGCTGAGCCAGGGCCGGGCTTGGCAACGTGGTGTTTAACTGAGTCTTGGTAGGCTTGTGAAAATGCACAGCCTGGGTACTTTCTGCCAGAGGAACTGGTGTGGCCACATAAAACTTGTGATTTTTTGTCCATCTCAACCTGCACTTAGCCTTTCTGTAGTGACTTTACCATTTTGGGACAGCAGGTCTTCAGGAATGACTCTGCACAGAGGGTTTCCTGAGTCTCCTCTTCCTTCTACCCAAATTATACTCCTCTTCTCAGAAAATACCCAATCCAACCAACACACATTCAGTTTAGGCCTAACTTTGACACACCTCAAAATAACAAAGACACAACAGAGTCTGCATTTCCTTATTATCCTCACACTGAAGGTCTCCAGATGTTACACTGCCTTTAATGCATTAAACCTTATAATCCCTACTAACTTCCTAACAAAGAGCTTCTCTCAGCCCCAAGTCTTGGCAGCTTTGGTCCCTGGTGGGGATCCCCTGGATCAGTCACCATTTTCTGTGTCCAGAGAAAGCTTCCAGATCAATGTGCAAGAAATGGGGATGCTTTTGCTATTTTCAAGATGGGTGGTACCTCCTCGCTCATGAGTCAGTGGGAACGCAGTGATTGGGCTGCTCTGTTGTGAATGTTACATGTCAAGTCATTATTTGTCCTCTGTAAAAGAAAATATTTGCTCCTTGACAAACGAAGGCAGCCCTTTCCCCTTCCTTTCCTCTTTAGCACGCTGGATTTTTCAAAGCTCTCACTTTTGGAACATTCTATTTCCAGTCCCGAGAGAGACAAGGTGACGAGCTGTCCTTCCTGATAAAAAGCTTGCAGTATTTTTACATTACAGAGTGGGTCTGTTTAGTTTGTGCTATATTTATACCAGGGGGAAAAAAAAAGTAGAGAAGTCTTTCCCATCCAGTAAGAGAGAAAATAACTCTGACCATGTTATTATGAACAACAAGTTTTTCTTCTACAATGTAATAAATTCATCTGAGCCAGGATTTGTACTAGGGAGGTGTTTTCATAATTATGGGGCAGGAGGGGACAGGAGGTGACTCTTAAACTGGCCTAATTAGAGAGGTCTAAAAATAAAGTAAGAGTAGCAATATATATATTTATTAAATTCGTATAAATATATATAAAGCTACATGAACAGATACTATTTTTCCTCTCTTTGCAGATCTGGCAGTTGTTTCCTTCTCATGATCTGATCAGGAAGAGGTGAAGAGGCTCTTTGAGTGTATTTGCAGTGCTGGGCTCTGTTCCTAGGGCACTTTAGGGTCATGTTAGCACACAAATGGCAGATATTAACACACTCAGAGCTTTATTCTTTTCCATGGGCTCTGGCATTATGAGATCCGGAGTCAGGAAGAAGTCTGATTCCTTTCTCACTGTAGTGCTCACCCTATTCAACAGAGACCCCCAATCACTTCTGGGGTAGGTAGGCTCAAGCTGCACAATGCTTAAAAATGCCTTGACCTCTTAGGAACTGCTGGGTGAACCATAGTTCAGTTCTGCACAGGGAAGGACATCTCTTCTCACTGTCCATCCGTGGCTTCCCTGGAAGAGTCCTTGAGTGCTGTTGACCCCATGAGCCTGGGCAACTTAAATACAACATGAGAAAGGTCATTCTCTGGTGACTCCATTATCTAAGCAGTATTTCTACAGATATTTTATTTGTATCGATACTGTGTTGGACCAGCAGCACACAGAGCACTTGTTATGATCTTCCAGTGCCAGCAAAATATGAAGTGACTCCTAATTTTGGAAGGGGGATAATGATGGTCATGGGAGGGGCTGTGGGGCATATATGCTGGTTTTAGGTGAGAAGATTGTCTGGGGCCCCTTTGTCTCTCTGGGTGAAGGCTATTCCTGCTGTCTCTGTTCAAGTCAGTAGAGAGGTTGTTGTTTCTGGATTTCTCAATGGAAATTTCAAAAGATGCCTTTTATTGTAAATTTGTTTTTTTCATCTCCACCTGCAACTTACATGCATGCATAATTTGGCAAGAGCATGTCTATCACTAATGGTATACTGCCACCCCTTTTGGTTCTGACCTTGAATACTAACTGTTCCTCTTCCAAGCTAAAGACGGTCAATAGAGCCTGTTTCTTACAATTCCTAACACAGTTATTTTTCATTTTAGCTTTGAGGACTCTCTGTTCAATTCTCTGATTAAAAAATGTGGTGAGTGAATTTTGTGAAAATGTTGTGAAAACAAGCAATATGTGAAAATGAAAGTCTATTATAATTATGCTGTTTCTAGCCATTTTTGCAAAATAACAAACACTCAGCACTTCTTATAGTGTCAAGAGCATTATGAACATGAATTAGCAATAAGTATCAGATAATCATTATAATCCTTCTGGTCTGTAACACAGAGAAACTGAAGAAGAACTGTGAAATGACACAAATCTCCCTGCAAGTCAATGGTGGAGCTCTTTGGGGAAGAGGCCTTTTCTATGTCCAGAGTTTTTCTGGCTCCTGGCCACTGCCTCAGTTCAAATAAAGAATAGCAGTGTCTGGACTTCCCATCTTTGCTTTTTCTTCTAAGTCCTGGTGCATCCCATTTCATGTGATTTTATCATTAATAACAAGAAAAATGTAAGTACTTCCTTGACAATTTCTGCTGTTAATGAGATTGTAATCTGAATGCTCCCATCCTTTGAAGCACCCATTGCAGGTACAAATACATGGCTTGCTATCTTGGCATCGTTTATTGCAGTAAGTACTATTTTTAATACTCACATGTGTACTTTGGCTAATAGGTTGGTTATTTTATCCTTTGTTTCTTCAGTCCCTACTTTTATACAAAACATGACCTGATGCAGGTGCTTTATTAACATTTACTTTCTTACACTCATCTAAACCAAAAGCAAACCTCTCTCTCTTCATATTACATAAATTTTACAGCTAAAGACCTGCTATTTCCTGCTATCATCTCTACTTCTGAAGACCAATGCAAAAAAATCCTTTAGCTCTTTGTAATCTTCTTATCATCATTGGTTATTGCTTTTACATTATGATGGTTAAAACCACTGTTATGTCTCCTGGAATCTTTCCTCTTCTGAATTACTTAATTGGAGGTTTGATTTTTTATTTTTTTTTACCTGTAGGTGTTACTTTCCTAGTATACCCATAGTTCTGCTTATCTGTATTTCTCATGACATTTTCTGTGGTTTCTTTCTGTCAGTCCCACTTGTAATTGAACCCTATTGTATTCAACATGAAACAAATTCCTGTTACTTGTCTTTTAAACCAACCAACTTGTTCTTTATTTTATTTTCACTTTCTCTGTTCTCTTTTTGCTCTATGTAATAAAATGCAGTGGGACTTCAAGAAGACTAATTTAATCACTCAACTTCCCTTCAGGCTGCTTGTGGCTGGAGAAGAGCCCTAACTAAAACCATAAGGTCAACAACCCTTCCTTCCTGCACCTTCCCCATCTACTGAACAGAGCACCGTTGAAACTCTGTGCCCACATCCACACTTTCCTAGTAGTCCCTGATTTCATAATGGACTAAAGTAAACTTGGCCTCAGACTAATTCTTTCTTCTAAGATGCTGGCTGTCAGCCTATCTCCATCTGGAACGACTTCCTAGATATGCCCCTTGTACCACTGCGTACAATTGTGCCTGGAAATTGAATAGAAACTTTCTTCCTCTATAACTTATGACAGCAAAAATCAACATCATTAAAGAATAAAATGGGAGGGAAAGTGAGTGGTGGAAGAAATCTGGTGTCTGGTGCAGAAGACAATAGCTAAATATTCTGCTGAGAGTTTTGTCTGGAAACACTGTTAAGATTGGGGTTCTTTTCTCTGATTCTACCCTCATTTCTGTAGCCACCAAGGGTCTTTTGTGCATGAGAGAGACACATGAAGCCCTCCCTACATTACAAGTGAAATTGCAGAGCAGTCAGAGAGATCCAGGATTGCAGGGTCTCAAGGAACTTGAAACCTTTCCTCAGGGAGAGCTTTCTTCCTCCTGGTTTGTCCTGGTTCGATTTTGCTAATGAAATCCTTCCTAGGGACATGTTCAGTGGCTCACTTAACGAGCAGCTATAGGCTGTCCACATGTACTCTTAATTCAATGACACCTCTGCCTGTTTAACATACGCAGCACCGATATTTTAACAAACATTTCCTGCTTATTTAAATGTTTGTGCTTTGATGCTGAAAGCCAACTCCACCACTGGCTGAAGGATCTGAGCCCACTTCCTCTCCGGCAGCTACCATCCAGACAGGGGAACGTTGCAACCAAAGCAAGAAAGATTATGAGAGCTTCCATGTGCAATCCAGAAAGCCAGAAAGGGCTTCTGTTTCCAGAGCGCAAGCAAACAAGCTGCACCAAGTTTAAGTTTGGCATACCTATATATAATTTTCAGGCAAAGTGTGAGGCTGGGAGGAGCGTCTGCTCTAGGGAAGCACTGTGACAGGGGTATCAGTTACGAAGTCCACGTACCACTCTTTTAGATTCAGAGATGATGCATCAGAATTTCCTGCTTCTGAACAAATCAAGTTTTAGACAGATAGGGAATGCTTTTTTAAAAGGTATATGCAAGAAAGAGGAGGCTAAAGTGCAGCAGGCATGTAGCAGCGATGCCTCACTGAAAGGGGAGCCCAGTCACCCCAAGAAACAGGGGCTGCTAATTCACTGAGGGAATAAAGATCCCAGAGAGCCTGGGAAAAACAAACAGGTCCTTCTGGGGAGTGAACTGTTTTTCAGGATTCCTTGGCAGGCAACCAGCCACTCTGCTTTGTAAGGTCTTGTTCTTCCTTGCAAGGAAGAAAAAAATAACTGAAGGGCTCCCGTTTTCTTGAATAAGGTCATCATAATGTGCTCAAAAGGACCAGTGCCACTGCTTCTCATTGTGAGAGCTATGGGGTGTAGCGGCACATTACAGGTGCTTGAATAAACAACATTACCACTTTCAGGAGAGGAGAAAATATATAAAAGACGAGCCTAATGACTTCAGCCCAGCCAGCTTTTCCCCCACTCTTCACAACCCCCCTTCCCACATCCCAGACAGCCTCCAGCCCGATACCACTGCCTGTCTCCAAGTGCGTGACAGAGGAAAAAGGCCTTTTCTCCCACAGGAACAGCCAGTGCAACCCAGATAGGCTGTGGGGAGGTTTAACCCCTTCGCTGGCTGGCCACACACCATGTACGATCACAGGAATGCTGTGCCACATATATCTATGCTGTGCCAAACATCATCTGTTTCCTGAACTATCCGTATTTTTTTTTACTTACCTTTCCCATTCCAGCATGAGCATGTCCCAGCTTGACCACTACAGGGAAATTTGGAGTTGTGAGCTGAAAGACAAAAGAAGGACCTCCTCATTAGTTATTTCTTTCCAGCCATTGTATTTGCAATAGTTTACTTCTATTTAGTAGCTTTTATCCTCTTCCTGGATGTTGATGGGAGGATAAAAAGGTCAAATAAAGATTGTCCAAGTGGTAGGACAATAAGCAAATAGCTCATCACTGGGACCCATATGATCAGAAATGGAGGCCAGGCAGAATTCCTCAGATCTGACCCACTTTTGCTGCCTGATAGCAGTAACCTCTAAAACTTTCTTATTTGTTCCTGTTGCTTTTCCCATCCTGTAACATATGGATGTGTGTACACTCATATGTGTGTAAAAAAAGCTGCACCTGCAACCTTGACTAAGTGAACACTTTCAGATGCTGAAAACATCTGAACTGTGAGAAAGACAAAGGCTGTTTGTTTTTTTCCACACAGACTGCTTTGACCTTTAAAGTGAGTGTGAGCAGTCCTTCAGCAGCCCTCCCATCAGCAGTGGTGGGGGAAAGGAGAGAGGGAACAGGGGCCAACCCTGTCCAACTCACAGAGTCCATCTATTCATAAAGCCTCTTCCTCTCTTCTCTAAGTTCAGGGGTAGGTATAGGGAATAATAGAAAACAAAGAAGGGTTGGAATGAGCAATAAGAATAGAAACAATTATGCCATGTCTTCTCTCTGGCTTGTGTGGTGTTTACCTTGGGCCGGGTCCTGCCATCCGAGCCATGCAAGTGCATCTTAGTGCACATGTGGGATTTTACTTGGAGAAGTGCCTTCACTGGACTGGTAGGAAGTGCACATGCCAGGAGTAACCAGGATACATACACCACACCTCCCCTACATACCAGTTGGTCCCTTTCTACGCCTCTGTTTGACATCCCTGTGCTCTTCATCTTGCCTGTGCTCCTGATTCTTGTGGTCTAAATGCTATCCCTTCAGTACATAACCTGTTATTTTTTACCGCATATTTCATCTTCTTTAACGGGAATTCTTTTAAAAGACACCTTTGTCTTTACCTAAATGCCTGAAGCGATGAGCTCTATTCATTAAGCAGTTAACCTGGGGATCTGGCAATGGGAGGAAGTTGAATTTTGACAGAAAATTGGCTCTCCTATTTATTTGAGCTTGAGAATAGATAAACAAATTGTTCTTGTGCTAATTACCAATTGTCTGTATGGACAGGCAGGCGCTACGCCCTAAAGATAGAATGGTGCTGCAGTCTCCATCTGTGGCAGTTCAGTATAAATAACAAAATTAGCAATGAACACTGATATGTTTTGCTATTCAACTGCTTATGTAAAGAAATGTCACAGGAGAGGGGAACAGTGAGTGCATCATGTTCTCAAACAACCTGTGTCACTTGTGAGGACCTTCTTTGGGCAGAAAGCTGAAGGATCCTCTCTGGACCACAGAAGGGCACACAGCTGCAATAAATCACAGTCCTGGCACAGGCAGGGACCAGCACCCACTGTTTCAGAAGAAGAGGCAAGAGACTGTGATAGGTGGCCATCCTGAAGCCCCGTAGTTAAGCATATGTCCAGGCACATGAGTTTGTGCTCTATTTCCCCTTCACTTCTCTAATTCATTGTAAGAGCCTGAAATTTAATTTGCTGCTGGCATAAATGAATCAAATGGAGGGCTGCACCTGAGGCTTACTGAAGATAGAGCTATGGATGGACCGTGCCAGGCCTTTAATGCTGGAAGATGAAAGGTAACCTAGTAGTTAGGGCACCCACCTGCTCAGGCTCTGGGATACCTGGCTTGCTTCCCAGCTCTCTCATCCATGCCCCACGCACACTGTTTGAGCCAAAGTGCTCGCAAGCCCCGGCCTCTGTTCCCTGTTTGTGAGCAGAGGCAGCAGCTGTTCCTACCGCACGGGAAAAGCAAGCTGCACGCTGTGAGCCAGCCTGATACCCTGGCAAGGAGGCCAAAGAGATGTGCGGGATAGATAATGTTATATCCCCAGCTCAAAGCAGCCGGAGGCAGGAAGCGATGTCTCTGCTGCCCTGTTTGTGTACCCTACCTGCGAGTTTTGCGGAGGGAGCCTGGCTCGAGCACGGGGCCTGGGAGCGGGAAGCATCTGTTTTCCTGTGTACATGCAAAGAAAGTTTGGGATCCAATAAACAACCCAAGTTTACTGCCAGCCTGGAAGAAACCACCGGCAATGACAACACTCTGCTCAAACCTCTCCCTTTCTCTTTGCTTCTTGGAAACATGAGCTCAGCTTTCTTGGTAAAGCTCAGCCTCATCCCGCGTAGGGGTGACCGGCTGGTGCCAGACCGTGCTGGAGTCACCAGCCGCTTGGCCTGGCCATGGTGCGTGGGGCTTGGGGTGAAACACAGATCCAGACTCCGAATGTATGGTAGCCTTGCTGGGAAAGCTGCAGCTCCAGGGAAACGCTGGAGCATGGTTTGTCAGGAATCTGCTTCTGCCACTGAAACCCCGTCAAATTTCCATGTATGTGAACCTGCCTTATGGAGGAACCAGTGAGAGAGAGCGGCACATACACTTAGCTGCAGCTTATAAAGGGTTTATCTAGTGCCAATGGAGTGCCTTTAGTCTGTGCTGAAGTTAGGTGGAATCGAAAGCTCTCAATAGTCCACAGGACTAAAGCAACCAAAGTCCACAACCATCTGATAATGGAACTAGGAAGCCCTTGCTGAAGTAGTGGAAGCGGGCTAAACTCCACTGCAGTCAACGGGGATACTTCCAACTTCCAGCAGAGTCTCGTTGGGACTCAAGTCCCACTTCTGTTGCTAATAAGGTGACCAACCAGCATACTTGGCAAGCACCCAGATGGCTAGGGAATCCAAAGGAAGGGAGGAATACACGCAACTATGAGGCAATTCACACACATACACGGTGAGAAGTTCTGGGGGTGGCCACAGCCGCCACAAGGGCAGACCCTTGAGATGAGTATTCACACATACTTAGCCATAGATTTCCTGGGAAAGAAGATGCTTATATTCAAAGGATAGCAGCACAGTTTAATAAGAAAAGCATGTTTTTACTGAAATCATGCAAAGAAGTATGTCTGTGTCTTTCTATGTGTTTGTTTATGTGTTGTAAGGGCTCTTTTTTCTTAGAAAATGGGGGAAAACACTTTGATGCTTTTAAAATGTGCATGTACTGTTGACAGGGCTGGTATAGATGATGTCTGCAGGTTTTGGGATGGGACTGTAGCACTGCAGCTTGCTCAGCGATCAGACGCAGGGTGTTAGTTCATATGCGTAACTCAACCCTTTGAATTAAAATCCTATAAATGTATTCCCAGATGTTGTCACACAAAAGCCTTGAGACGGCAAGGTTTACATATGTGTCTAGAACTTGGTGTATGAAGATGCCTGTTTAGAGTCAAGCAGGAGTTTCTGTCCTGAACTAGGAGCTCAGCAAAGCCATCTTTGCTAGGAGTGAAGGGAGAGTCATGAAGTTATTTCCAACTTACAACACTGGTGGCCCAAAGTATATCATTTTAGCCCCTGATTTTAAGGCCTCTGCTCTGTGTGTAGTGTCACTGCAAAGATCACTTTGCAGTTAATCAGTATTTTGGCACTGGTGTGTAAAAAGTGAGTGCCGGTATGCATACGTTAGCCTCTATTTGAAAACACATGGCTGTAAACTATGACACTTTACCCTTTACCCTCTGCCCCTCCTTTCCAACAAATAATGAGGTTTTCAACACTTCTTGTAAATATATGAATGTTTTTCTGTGTTTATTGCTGGTGGAGCAGGAGAACAGAGTTGGATCTAAATTGATCTGAAGGGAGGAATCTTAGGTGAAACCTGATCTGACCCATAAATACAATGCTCTCAACCTTTTGTTTCACTGAGGCCCTCAAGAGAGATGCTGATCTTAGGTGTGTGATTTTCTGTACTGTCCTGTAGTCCATAAACAATGCAGAACGTCTCTTTTGATTTCCTTCTGCCATGTTTAGTTTTATGCATTAATTCACATTATCTGTCTCATCTCATACAATGCACTTCCAGTTTTCAGTATTATTCTTTCTTCTGCAAATCCTTTCCAGTCAACACTAAAATGAATAGTCCAGGGTGCAATGACATCATGGATAATATTAGGAAGGATGTGGGGAGAGGGAGACACTAAAACTTTGGTCTCTTGGCACCAGTATTGTATTACCATAGCGGCTAGTGTTTTCAATCAGGCCAGAAGCCCCCATAGCACAAGGTATTGTAGTTTTTGCTTCACCCTTCCCCCAGAAATAATACTGTGAATTTTTCAAGCTTTTATACTCTAAACTTGACCTTTCTGTTTATTTAGCTGCCTTTACTTGTATGATGACAAAGTCTGTTCTGGGTGGGTACCTAATGGATTATGGGAATGTTGTTCATGCACTTGAGAGCGAAATGTTGAAAGTAATGTGTGTGGCACTTCCCTGGTGTCAATTAAATTGGAGGAGCAGTGAATATATATAATTTCCTGTAAGAGCAAGCAAGCTGATTCAAACCTACAGGAAAGTAATGATGTCATGACATGATGTCATTGTGTTTATGGAACTATCTTACTGAAAATCTGAGCTGAAGATCAGCACTGGTTGCATGCCAGCCTTGCCAGGCATGGCAAAGTCAGGGCTGTATAGTGAAATATGGAGGAGAAGCAGTAGTGGTCCCTCTTATTCACTTACTCACAAGTCGACGTAATCACCAACTGCATGCAGCATGGCCCACGCAGTGGCTTAAGACTGTTGTATTAAGGCCCCATGCAGGTTTGTGGTGGCCAGTGACTATGATAGACAAGTTGTTCCCCTCTGCTGTTTATCAGATCAGAAATAGTATAAGAAACAACAAGCAATGATGGGAGAATATGTTGAACAATAAGAGTTGCCAGCATTAACATCTGTGCTCTATTAAAGACACGGGATATGGATTCCTTTAAAACAGACACGTGTGTATTCTTATAATTATAGCACAACGAAGAAAAAATAATTAGTTGGGGAAAGAGGGCCTATGCTTCCAAGCCAGCTGAAGTAAATCCTGAGGAAGAGTAGGTATGCTCAAGGGTCTGTGGGAGAAGGAGGAGATAGGGGTTATGATGAGAAAAGTGATGAGATACTTGTGACAGGAGGAGTTCAATAACAGCTGGATCAAGACAGCATTGTACAAGGTAGGACCTGAAGCAGTATGGGGATTGATAGATGGGATGGCAGCTGGAATACAACAGTGCTCCTTCTAGCAAAAGGGGACACAGCGTATCGTTTTAGGATGGGTTAAGTTTTACAGAGCTTTACTGAGCTGGGGCAATGAAATCACTGCTGTGGACAAGGTGGATGATTTAGTCCATGGTAGTTTTAGTAGTTTGTAAGGGAGGCTTGTAAAATCAAATGGGAATAAGCTAACACACTTGATGCAAAGCACGGTGAGGACAGAGGCCAAAGTTTTAGCAAGCAAGCTAGTTTTGGAGGTGGCACAAAGAAGAGGCAAGAATGAGGCTGCTAATTACAGGGTTTGAGGGGAGAGAAAACATTCAATAATTTGAAGGGGACATCACTGCTGCAGGCCTGAATATCTGTGAGAGCAATGGGAGGACCAGGAATGAGTGCAAAGCAAAGGGTTAGATTTAAGATGCTTTAGATGGATGGACTTTTCATTTTATTTAGCACTGGAGCTGAGACCTCCAGCTTCAAATAGGAATGAATATAGTGAGTAACTAGATGGAGATATTGCATAAATCAATTTGTTCTACTAACTGAAGTCAGCAGTGCCTTAGGTTGCGAAGATCCTTCAGGGTGGTAAAAAATTATCCTTTGATAAGGATTCTTCTATCAGTGCTTCTAAAAAGCACAACACACAGACAAAAAAAAAAGAAAGAAAGAAAGAAAGAAAACCCAACATCAACATGACTTAGTCCCCACATCCTCGAGTAAACAAACCACAAACCAATGTTTCAGGGCTCCTAACACTTGCTGTGGTTACAAAAGGTCACGGAAGCAAGTGGAAAGGGTTAAGCATGAAATGAAACTTTTTTGTTATTAATTCCACCTCTAATGTTACTTAACTTCTCCTTTACTTGAGACAGGATGCTTTTGGGTTCCCAGTAGTCCACCTCAGCATTTGGAGGATAAGAGTGTGAGCATTTGATATTATTCTCATCCCCTTGGAGCTTCAAGTGTGAGAATTATATGAACATACCCAGACAAGCAGATGCTCAGCAAAAAAATAATATAGTATGTGTGTGTATGCACATGTGCACGCTTGTATTCACACACATCTAGCAGTCCTGGTCAATAAATCCCCATTACCACATCTTAAAATACAGGAAGGTTTTTTAAAGGTTGTTATGAGTACATAGAAAAGTTTAATTTCTTACTGCGTGGTGTTCACTTAGCCAGTATTTTGCAGTGTAGCCTTTAGAGAAGCCTCTTGTCTTTCCTTGTTTGCTAGGAGAGTGAATACATTCCCCCAACTCCTTATCTTGAAAAACTGTTTAAATATTTTTTGTGGGATGCAGTGGAATAGAAGGAGAAACTCTTGAGTTTCCTCTTCCCCCGATCTGAATTGGGTACCTTTTGCTGTGTTTTTCTCTAGTTAGAAAATTCCATTCCCCACATAAACACATTGCAGAGGGAGAGATTCTGAACACCAGTTGTTGACAGGGTGGGGAACTCTCTAGAAATTTTCTTTTGATGGGTTACCTTTGGAAAAAGTGTAGCACTTGCGCTGTAGTAGAAGATACAGGAAGGAGACAGAAGGGAAAAAAATGCTTTATGAAGTTATGCTGGGGTCTTTAAAGACATCTCTCTTCCAACAACACCTCAGGTTCACAAGACGCCGGCCAACAGAGCTCTCTCTTCACTCAGAAGGCTTGACTGTCCCTCTTTTGGGACAAACTGAATTCTCACTGATTTCAAAATGAGCAGCATGGGGTTTCTTTGGAGAGGACAAAACTTCCCTGAACTTCACAGCGGAAAACAATCTTCAGCAACAGGAACCGTAAGAGTAATTAGGTCTCACTGCAGCTGATCTTTGCCCTGTTACTGCTGGTCTCTAACCTTACCATGCAGTCTGCTGCAGGTACTTTCCTGTCTCCAAAGGGCAAAGTGAATACGGTTCTCACCCCAGCTTTTACACAAAGCAAAGATGCGTGCCCTGACTGCAAAGCTTGGGAGAATCACACATGACTTCAAGGGCTTGGTCGTGATTTCACAACCTTCTGTAGCACGTTTGAGAGTGGTGCAGTTATGTCAGTGTAAAATGAGAAGCGGGCCCTGGGCTTATTAGTACATTCATCGAGAAGTGCTCTGCCTGACAGAAATGGCTCTGATGTTTTGTTGTAAGTCTCATGCTGTCGTAACTGTGCCAATGACCCTGTGCAGCCTTGGCTGACATTGCCATGTCAGATGCTGGCAGGAAGAGGGCCACAAGCAATGAGCCATGGATGCTGCCTTGTACAGGGAACAGAATACCATGGTCCACTGGAACATTTGAAATACCCTCTAGGCTCCTGAAAGCTGTTGGGCACTGGATCACCGCCTCCTTCCTTCTTGCCATTCTTCAGCACTCGGAGCTATAGAAATAGCAGCACAGAGAACCAGGCAGTCACAGATGGACTTTTTTGAAAGATCCCGGGTTTATTTTTATACTTTTTTAAAAGCACAGATAGTAATCCTGATTAATGCTCCAGAACATAAGGGACTTTGGACATAAAGAAGGAGGAACATGGGAAGTGTCACCCTGTAGCTGGCATATGAGGCTACATCTATACTAGTAAATAGAGCAATGACATAGCAAGGACAATGGCCCTGAACTAACTGCCTGTGTTGTTAAATTGTTAGACTGATCTCTGGCATGTTCTGGCTCAAGCCAAATAGCCTTCTCCCAAACAATTCCCAAGCACAACATGGAAACCAGCAAAAGTCTGCAGCCATACCCCATAGGGTACTCTGGAGGCTAAGAGAGTTTGATAGCACGGCTGGGGTTGGACCATGCCAGAGTTGCCAGAGAATGGGCCTGGCACTGTATTGTTTGCTACTGTTAATGTAACCTCAGTCTGCCTCACAGGGTTGAGCGGGAGAGGAGTTTTTATCTCACATTATGCCGTTTCTTTGTGTGCTCTCACATTAATGCTTTATTTTGGTTGTACAGACGAATGGTGTCTCACATTCAGCCATTCCCATACGATAATTTCCACTGACTACCTTTTTCAGACCGAATTCATAGTGGGTGAATTTTTCACCTACAGCCACAGATATTTACACCACATTTCTTTTGTCCACTGACCTGAAAAGTCAGGTATTACCTCACATGAGAAATGTTTATGCTATGGGCCCAGTTTGTCCTGCTTTACAGCCAGATCTTATTTTCAGCATTTTGAGCCCTGAGGCTCATGCAGGAATTTAAATACTTCACTGATGTGGCCTGGCAGTGAGATACACAACCTGTACTTTTTGTGCTTTGGGACATAAATGTGGGGAGTAAGTGTCTCTAAAGCCCTATTCCACAGAGCTAACTCCTCCATGGGCTGCATCATGGAGTTGAACACTGTCAGCAGCTCTTCTGAACCCTGAAGTTGTTGTGGCATCTTTTGTAGGCACCTAGAGCAGGTGGGGGTCACGTATGAGCCTTGTTCTTCCTACCTCCTCATTCTTGTGCTTCACAGTTTCAAGTTTCTTTCTCCAGATAAAAATCTTCTATGTTTATCCAGACTAATTTTTCACTCATGTCAGAGACACTGAGGACATGAAAGGCAGCCATTGTATCCTATGATTGAATTAGCTCTGTGTCTCTTGAGATTTCTTAGGAACTTTCAAATTACATATTTTTGGTAGGAGCCAAAAACTGTAGGAAGGGCTCGATTTCACCATCTCTCCAAATTCAGCAGTTGCTTGGGGAAGAAAATGTGGTCCCAAAGTGCAAACTTCATATTTTTGAAGTTAAAAGTATCATGTTTCAATGATTCTGTGAATGAGCACTAATTAACCTTTTTTTTTAATCCAAAGGGGAAATGAAATGCTTTCAAACCGTAAAAGGGAGGTTTTTCTGACATGTATTTTATTTCTCCATGTTTCATTCTTGAGGCTTTTTGATATTTTGACTTTGGGTTAGGGAACTAATCTGAACCCTTGAAACCTCTCAAGAGCTGAGAAAACCTTTTCCCACCTAGGCTTTAAGGGCATGAGCCCACAATGGGACCACATGGGTATTTGTCTCCCTCTCGTGGCTTATTCCATGAGATATGATACAATCCTGCTCCACCTGTTTGCTAAAGCCATTAGAGCTTCCAGTGAAGTGGAAGAAATGCATTCAGTGGGTGTCCTGTGTGACTACCCTATATGCAAACTTTGCCTGTGATCTCAGTGCTGAGCGACAACCTAGTTCACCATCAGGAGCCAATACCAGTAGGGGAGTCAAGCAGGCTCCACACAGGACATAAGCAGAATTATTTTCAGCTGGGACTGGCTTCTGTTTACATCTTTTCCAGCTGTAACGAGAAAGGGGCTCCTGAAGTGAATGCATTCAGAGGAGGACAGAAGAAACCACTGTGTGGATCAGCCTGTTTCATCTCGCAGCCACCACCTCGGTCAGCGGCATTTTTCCCCTGCTGAGCACACACATTGATGTATAGCAGGCTGCAGCGGCCAGGAATGGCAAGCAGCAGGAAGCAGAGAAATTCCTTTCGGAGTAACACATAGACCCTCTTCTTTAGCTTGGGCAAGCCCGGAGCGGCAAAGGATGCTGTGGTCTCTGTGAGCCCACTCCTTCTGTTTTGCCTAGAGAGAAAGGGTTCGCCCTTTACTGGAAAAAGAGGTGGAGACCTGAGCTGATTTCATCTGTGAGGCAATATCTCCACTTCTCTGGGATAAATGAGACAAATGTGAGTGAGCTGGTCCACACCCAGTACAGGAAGGTATTTGTTTCTTTCCCAGGCACATTACTGAGGCTGTCATGGGATCCAGGTAGGATTTTGGAATGTGGGCAGAAACCCGCATGGAGGTAAATGGGCATGTGCCCTAAAGAAGGGCATTGGGCTCACCAGGCAAACTCATGTCTGGCAGTCTGGCTGGAGGCAGCACCAGGCACAAGGGGTGAGGCAAGAGGAGCAGAGGAACCTCTTGTCACCAAATGTGCTGTCCTTCCATCACTGCACGAGCAATGTGCTCGTTCACAGGCAAAGTCTGAAACTAGTCTGGAAAGATGGGTACTTGTTTCCTTATTACAATTCTACCTCTTTTCTTCCCATTAGACTTCATGCCATTAAATTATTTCCCAAAACTGGTTGCTCAAATCTTTTAGAGTGGTCCTGGCTTGCTTTCTTATGGAGGTAGTGCCAGCACCTCAGAAATGCAGCAGCTGAACTTCTCTGCTGAGCTTCTGTGCTGCACAAACAGTTGCTATCAAAATTTATAGACCAAACTTCAGGGGAGTGGGAGCTCCTTTTAAACAATGACAACAACAAAATCTTTGCAGTGACAAATAAAAAATGTTTACTCTCTCAAAGAAGCTAAATCATACCTTAATCTGTTTAGGACTACTCAAAACTTGTAAGACAAAACTTAGTCTCAAGTGGGAGAAGCCAGCTGGGCTTTTCACTTTTTCTTGGTTGCATTTCTTAAATTCTGAAATCAAACAGAGTTTTATATACAATTATCCTTGTGGGCTTCTCAACTGATGAGTTTTCACCCATCAGTTGTGGGTGGGACAATGAAGAAAATATTCAAAACTTCCCATGCAGAGGTGGCTCAGCTAATTCCGAGTTCCGAGAGTAGCAGGTGTCCGGGCTGTGTGTCTGTGCACTTTTGGACTTCGGTAGCAAGAACCTCTGATACTGGACCTTGAGGACAGAGTACTATTTCATATGCATTTTGTAGACAGCCCTAATTAGCTAAATTAGTTTGTCTGCATCATAAATGTAAAGCAGCGCACATTGGATTTGTCTCTAATTGTGGCATTGCTGTGGTGATGGGTTGCAGACTTTTTTTTTTTTTAACTTTCTCATTAGTACTTAGCTTTAGGCATTTGTGAGAAACCACAGCCTCCAAAAGCTCCCACTCCTGTCCTCTTAATTTTGACTCACAAGGTTTTAATGGATGAACAGAAAGCAAAGAAAGCCTTTGGTTCTCATACCATTCAGCAAACCTCCGGCTGGCACTGGCATTGTTTGGGAACCCTTGTGGGGATGAAAGCAAACTCTGTACAGATGTGGCCTCTTCTGAGACCGCTCTTTGAGGCCTGTTGATTCTCAGAACAAAAAGCACGTGAGGAGGGTGACTGGCAGGGGATTTCCATGGAGCGCTCTAAGTGAAGTTATTTTAAACTGATCCTGCACCACACAGGGCTAGCGATAGTCCTTGGTGGGAGAGGTTCCCAAAAGCATGAATGCTGCTGTGACCCTTTGTATGCAGTGATTTTTTCTGTAACCTCAGTGGGACGGGAGCTGGTGTGTCCGCTCCACACAGCGGGACACTGCGTGGAGATCCTCTGGGCCGATAGGCTCCTGAAGCACATCATGATGCAGGCTCACCAGTTTGGAGCTGGGAAATGTAGAGCTGGATGAATGTGGCAAAAAAGTCACACGTAGATGGCTTATGCAGGGACAGCTCGGGTGTTTCTGTTCCCAGACCTTTCTAGGGATGGAGAGGGGGGTCAGCATACATGGATCTGGCCGCTGTGTCTTTTTGGACCTTGGTCTCCACCTGTGAGAAGTTAATGGGGTGAAGCCATCTGGTTGGGCATCTCTGTGCCTGCCATGAAGACACGCTCGCAGAGCATTTATGACAAATCCTGTTCTTTCTTCCTAAACCCTCACGTAGGGAGTTTATGAGGCATGCTATGCGAACCCTGTCCCATGAAAGGATTAACCAGCTCTCAGAAACTGGGAGTGGTAAATGGGGTCCCTCCTGAAACAAATCCCACTATGAGTACGACCGCTGATTAAATTGAGGCCTTGGATGGTAAAACTGTAACCGGGGCAGGAAATTTGATTACATCCATCAATCCAGCTGTCTGACTTCATGCAGCTAATGCTGTGCTGAACTCATCACTGTGGCAGCATGGCACCTCACACGTAAAGACTGAAGCCCTGGCCGCACTGAAGGCAATGGGAGTTAGCTCATTCATTTCAATGAGGTTATGGTTTCTTTTGCAATGTCTGGTAAAGAATGTTTATCTCAGATTCCTCTCCCACCCTGAGGTATTTTCACTGTTTTATTGCTTGATGACGCAACTTTTAAGCAATCCTGCGAGGATGGCGTTTCGTGCCCAAAGTTGAGGCCAACTGAGAGTAGGAGGGCAGCCGAGAAGCTGCAGTCGGTCACCCAGCTTATGATGCAAGGTCCCAGGGGGACATGGACAAAAGCTGCCTCCAGGCGTCCCCGCGGCAGGGAGAAGCAAGCTCTTCCAGGAACTTGGAGCAGTGCTGGGAAATCTCGGAGAGAGGGGAAGCGGCTGACGCCTTCCTCCCTCTCATCACTTCCCATACATCTGCGAGGTCTCAGACAAGACCATTAAAGGAAACGCTGGGTCTCTTCCTTCTAGGGTGGCACATCTCCGCACCACACCAATGCCAGTGTGGGACCACGGGCCTCATTTGTCCCAAAGTTTCCAGGTTGCCAAGGTAACTCTAGGAGACACAAATCATTTCTATATGTGATTTCATTCTTTTATGCCATAAGCTAATTGCTTCCTTGTACCACAATATGTTCCAGCTGTTGGTCTTTATCTGTTTCTGGGTTTCTTCTGTCACTCTGGTGCATTGGTAATTTAGAAATGGTTCCCACATTTCCTCTTTTACTTCAAAAGAATAAGAAAACAAAACCACTCACAGGCAAAATCTGCTTGCTCCTAACTGTATTTCTCCATGTGAGAGGCTCCAAGATCAAATTCCCTAAAATATTACCTATCAAAAGGGTTACTTTGCATTTGTTGATGCAGAGCAGAGCTTCTTCCTTGGTGACGCTGCAGACGTAGAAGCCCAGACAGAACCGGGACAAGCTAAGCTGTGCAGAATGTGACAAACCCAGCTTTAATCTTTAATGTGGTGAGACTACTTGTCCAAGCTTACGAAGACTGCCCTGGCTTGGGAGTGAGGGAGAATGAGGACCCTTTAGTTTGTTCGTAAAATTTAATGTGATCTGTTGGTGTCCCCACCAATAGATGACAGTATATTGAATTAACTTCCTCAGATCCACCGGGCTATTTCAAGAGGTGGTACACAGGACTAGATAGACAGCCAGAGAACAGATTTTCAGAGCTGCAAGGAATCTGTGCAAGAGGTGGATTAAACAGGTCCTTCTTCTCCAAGCACAGCCTCAAAACATTTCCCAACACCCAAGAGCAAGATTACAATTAATGTGCTTTCAAGATATAAAGTAACATATCAGTTTTAATTATTTTCAATTGCAAATATGTTATGAAGGGAAGAGAAGAGGTATAAGGAGTTGCCCAGAGAGGTGGGTGAACTTGGCAATGAGATTCAAAGCTGACCTTTTTAAGAGCTGTATTAATCACTGGCTAACCTAACATCTGACTTGTAATTTCAACAGAAGACAGGATGCAGAGTTTATGGAAAGAGTGAGGGAGAATTTTTCAGTGAATCGGGAGGAAGAAATGAAAACAGAAATAGCTGTATGGGATAGGTGTGAATTGAAAGTGAGCTGGCTAAATGCGGTGAAGCAGAGGCTATTTGCTTTAATTCAGTGTGAGCGTTATGGAACGCAGATGCCCACGGACATCCTGATCCTTGGTTCCTACCACTCTCCTTTGCTTACAGCTTATTGATGCGAACCAGAGATGCGAAGAATTAAATACCCAGGTGCAAATTGAACCAGCTCTGAACTTCAGTGACCTCTATTTCAGGCTAGTTAGTCTGATCTGTCTTGGGAGTGTCAGCTGGTGGCCAGAACTTCTCTCCCAAGGGATAGGCAACAAGAGAGGTCTATTGCATGACCACGTTGTTCATGAGCAGGGTGAGTTGCATCACGCAGTTTACAGTGCTGTTGGGCAAATGAATCCAGCAATGAGCAGGGCAGATTTAAACTGTGCACAAAATTTTTATAATGAGTGAGGTTTATACTGATTCCAGATGACGTTAAGAAAGCTTAGTGCTGCTGCTATCCTGCCAATTCCTCTCTGTGAACATGATCAGACAAGCCAGTGGGGAACGGGTACTTCGGCCCTTTGGGTCGTGCTTGGGGCATGGGCCTTGCTGCCAGGTTGGCTATGGGAAGTGTGTCATTTAGTGGAAGTCCATTTGGAGTGTGGGGCCCCAAACTGTATGTGTGTTGGCAGCAGTACAAGGCTGGGACTCTTCTCCTTCTGTGACATGACAGCCCAAGCCCAGCTGGCCAGGCAGCCAAAGGATGGGGACCATGAGCTCACATAGCAAACCTCATGTTAGATGTGTCTGTTACATTTGCAAAGGATGGTACAATGTACGTCAAGTGAAGAAAGGAGTTTTAGGCTGATGGCAGTTTGCCTACGTTGGACTTTGTGCAGGTAGAAAAATTGTAGGGCTGAACTGGCCTTTACACTGCTCTGGGGCAGACACAGGCAGCAGGAGGGGAGGAAGCCCCACAGATACTGTGGTCTTTTATAATGAGGGGCTTATACTGACTGTAGATGACATTGAAAAGCACTCTGTCTAAGTGCTGTCAGGTAATAAAGTAACAGCGTAATTCCATCATGCATTAGCTCCTGCTCACCCTCTTTACTGCAAATATAGCCTGAGTTTCCAGAATTGAAGAAGGAAGGCCTTAGATCTAGGGCTCAATAGAGCTGATCGGTTTGAGAAAATGATTCAGCTAAAGCCAGCACTGACTGAAAACACAGGGCACCTCCTCTGGTAACTCCTACTCCAGTGCTGCCAGCTTAGGGCTGAGGTTTTCAATGTACTAGGCATTGTACAAAACTGTAAGGCAAACATCCAGGCAAAACACAACTGGTGAATAAACAGGAAAGCAGACATGCACAGGTGTAGCGGGAAGATGGTCAGCACAAATGAGTTTACATCAAGTTGTGACAGCAAATCATTGCTGCTCCTAAGTAGTTAACAGGCTAGTCAGGGGTAGATCCTGCTAGCCCGGTGTAGCCTATTCTGAGACTGATTATTTCACAGACGGAGATGTGAGAAACCGTCACAGCAAAGCAGGTCCTTCAGCCATTCGCACAACACTGAGTTTTTCCAGGCGTGCCGGCCAAGTGTGCTCAAGCCAGAGTTTCTGTCTTACCTAACCCACAGGCCTGGACGTGATCTGTAGTAAAACTCCTGATGAGATTTCACAAACTCCTTAGCTTAGATGAAGTTTAAGGATGCAATGAAAGAGCTAAGCTCTTCTTGAAGATGAGTTCTTGACTTCCAGAATAAAAGCCCAGGGTTTGGAAACCTGAGATCAGCATATTTCCACTGATGAAAACTCAGTTTTGAGCATGATCTGACAGAGCTCTGACTTATTGCCTGTCTGGGTGTGGTGGAAAGTATATTTGTTTGCAAATCCATGCATTGGGAAGGACTTGCAGAGGTGGTTTTTTTCTTGGAGACAAGATGACCTATTATCAGTATATACAATTATAAATCAAACTTAGAGTATACTGTGCTGAATGCTGTGCACAATATACCCTGCTTCAATCATTTACAGTCAAACCAGACAAGGTGAAGGAGAATTATCTTCATTTTGGGAATGAAGAGCTGAAACACTGGGAGATTAAGTGACTTGCCATGAATCAAACAGGCAATCTGTGGCAGAGCCAAGAATAAAATCCAGATCCCACTGAAGCAACCTAACCAGGAACATCCTTCCCATTGAATAGTTTAATTAACATAAATTAAGCAGCAAGTTGACTCAACATGTTTTTAATTTCACATGTGTACTTCAGAGAACACGATAATTGCATTTTATAATCTAAAAATAAACAAACACATATGTCTGTCAGAAAAACAACAGGCACACAGGAAAAATAGTTCATTCCTTTATTATATTTGGTGTGAAGTCCTTCGTTAGGACTAAAATTGTGCTGTGAAGTGAAGGAAGAAGGCAAAGAACTATCTCCTTCTGCGCTAGTTTATTAGAATTAAAAATAACCCTTCTTTTAGGTCTGTGCTGTCTGAGTGCCAGGGCTCTGTGCAAACAGAAGAGCCAAATGATGGATTCTTTAAGGGCAGATCCTGTCAAATTCACCACATCCTCAGTCAGCTCAGCGATGTTCAGCGGGCAAGAGGCAGAGCTGAGAATTTGCTAGCACCTAATATGTGCATTTGAAAGGGTCCAAAAATGGAAGGAGCCTGGAAAGCACCTGAGCCCTCCCATGCGCTGAGAGGGAAGATGAGAGCAAAAGAGATACAATAGCAAATCCCTGTCAAGGGGAAGATGTCTTTTAAGCTCAACAACAAATCTGTCTATTCTTTGAAGTTGGCTACGCCAGGCTTCATTCCCAGACAGCAGGGTGAGCATTCCTCTCTAAAATTAAGACCCTGGCAATTGTTCCCCCCAGGAATAGGCATGTACTGAGTGTAGGAAAGCTACACATGAGTGACAATAGGATTTAAAGAGCAAGAGAGACAGAAGAACTGATTTAGACCTCATGGGAACATTCACAGAGCCTTTTCTACATGCAAAACACTTGCATTGAATTAAGCTAAATCAATATAAGCCAGCTGGAAACTGATCAACGGGGATGGCGTTCACAGGCAAACAAGAGATTATTTTGCAGGGGCTGCATACCAGCCGAGGGCCATGTAGCCCTGGTCAGCACAGATTCACGGGGAAGGTCAAAAGGCAGCAGCTCTTGTGGTAACCACACTTGCAACGCGTGCTGCAAGCACAGCCGCATATCTGCACACCCCTCCTAGATCACAGTAACATCACCACCCCTGACAACAGAATACTGAGCCTGGAACAACTACCCCTGTGGATGAGAACTTACCAGCTGGAGCTCGGTGCTCTGCTAGAAGGCTCCCAGTCAGCCTAGAGCACATGCTGAACAACCACAAGTCCGCCCGGTGCGTGTTTTGTATGTAGATCAGCCTTTACTATCTTGGGGTCTCTTCTGCAACTCTTTTCCCACAGTTAAAGGGAAACTAGAAAATTTGGCAGACCCCTGGCTTTTGTCTACAGACCTGAAAAGGCACAACACTCTCTTCCTGTGACATTGCTACCAGTATGACACAAACCCTACTATGGTTTTCACTGGGGCAATTTTATGCACTTTTTTGTCTGTGAGGAATGTCAGGAAAACGTCAGCAATATTTGATGCATCCAGCATTATGTCTAAGATTGCACTTTGAGGCAGAAACTGGGCAAACTAGAATGTGGTGGCTGCATCCTTCCAGCCACTGCATCCTTTCCAGGAGAAACTGCTCCTGTTGCACTCTGCTTTTCTTCCATGATCAAAGCTTGAAGACCTTTATAAGGTCTAGATAGATCACACTGCTGTGCCCAGGTTTAGGTTACTTGCTGCTGAAGAGCTGGGAATGAAAGACTGAATAAAGCAGGCCTCTGTCACATTCCTTCAGTGAGATACTTCTCACCTAACATTAGACACCTATGAATCTCATTTTTACATCTGTAGCAGTCAGTCTGGACAAACTTTACAATCAGTGGAGAGAAATTGGAGGTTTCAGGGCATGATTTGCCCAAACTATTTGAGACATGTGCCTCAGGCTGAGAATAGCTGCTCCCCAGTAATGTCTGTGTTTCTCCCCACTGATGACAAAGACACTGCTGGCGACCTGGTCAAATACACTCCTGCGTAATACATGTCTACAGGATACATGTCTGCATTTGGTTAGGTGAATCCTAGCCCTTGAATGATGTTGATTTTGAGCAACACCCTCCTGCCCATAGGTGAAAAAAAGCTAAGAAAATGCTCTGACTGGGAGAATGGAGTCACTGAAACTCTCACCTTACCGGAGCTGATGCTCTCTGGGAGTATGGAGGATAATTGGAGGAATTTTAAGCAGGGCTTTGCTGTTTATCAGCAGATACTGGGGGCCAACGAAAAGGAGGAGCCTGGTTTGCTCTAAGGTGCTGGGCAGTGGTTTGCAGTGATTGTGTGTGGATGTGTGGACACCCTGCGTCCTTCTGCCCTCCACTACTAGTATGTGGCCCTTAGTGATTGTGGGAAATGATGCTAAGTGACTCTTCAGCTGAATGCTGCTACAACAGTCAGAGGTGGCTTTATTTTTGACAATAGCTGGTGCTGAAGTACTGGATGTTTCTAATAGTTTTGAATTAAGCCTCACATCTGAGGCTCACCAAGATGCTCTATCACAGGAGTTTGAAGAATACTGGCTTCCACAAAAAATGAAACATGTGAACCATATGCCATTAAACAGTACAATAACCAGGCAAAAATGCAGCAGAGTTTGTGGTTTTCAAGGGGTTGAAGAGGCAAGCTCCTTGATTTTGAGGAGCTGAGTCTCTAAGAAGAGAGCAAACATGGCTGGAACCTGAGAAAAAGCAGTCAAAATCTACTGGAGGAGCCAGAGTTATTTTTTGGAAATGCCATAAAAATTTACCAGCCAAAGGAAGTTACCTAATTCAGACTAAAACCTACATAAGATAGGCAGTGCTATCATGCCACAGAGGATGTAGGCTGTTACAAGACAAGAGACAGGCAGCAGAATGGTACATTGAGCATGGAGCTGCCATCCTCATAAAGCAGCACACAGATCTACAAACGAGTCAGGACAATGGCTGGTGTTTGGAAAAACCTTCAAGAACCACAGTAATTTCTATCACTTTCCAAGCACTTCCCCAGCATGGACAAAGAGGACAATAGCACCACGTCCTCAGATGACCCTTCATGGGACCGATGAGCAGTGCTGCAGAGGATTAAAGCACTATCATCTCGAAAGCAAATGAAATGCCTGTGCCTTGAATGTGGATGTTGGTGCAAGCTGAAGTGTTGCCAGGAATGGGCATGTTAGCATGGAAAGCAAAACCATAGGCAATTGACCATAAATAGGTGAAGCTCAGGACTTACTGTGGCGAGCTAATTCCTATTAGAGTTGTGACTAAACTCATGGGCAGTTAGCAAATTGGAAATACAGTTTATAATCACACTAAAGGAAAAAAAATTATCCACGAATAAAAACATGCCACTCCCTTCATCTCATTAAAGAACTCACCAAAGAGGCAGAAGATCAAAACAATTGAAAAAGAGTTTGAGGATATCTTCCAAGGGAAAGGGAACCTGTTAAGGCTTGTCACATATACTGAAAGCACAGGCCAGTCAAGTGAAAACTGCCATGGCATGGGAACGGTTGGTCAGCTGATGCAGTCTGGCATAAATTCCTTTATGTCGGAGAAATGAGGTATTTATTTTAGAGGCAGCCTTACTAGACAGTCGTAAAGGTGATCATACCATTTTTGCTAGATCTAGTCACCTGGCATAGTTAATGGCTAACACGGCACCGCGGTTCCGTGGATCTGAGTTTAAGCAGTCTGTGGTGAACACAGTATGAGACATTTTATTACTAGTCCAAATTTATACTCAGTACAACAGGTTGGTGGAAAGCAATATCAAAATAAGAAACCACCCACTGGAAAAGAGTAAGGAGGTTAACTGTGACCTGCATTTAGCATTGTTAAATTACAGGATTGTACAGAAGATGAGTGGTTTGTCAGGTACAAAGATTTCCTTGAGCAAAAATCTGAAGAATTAAGAATGCCTACAGTGTTAGAAACTGATGACACCAAAGCCTGGCGCGTCTACAAAGAAACAGATGAGGTAAAACAAACCTTCAAGAACTGAGGCCTTGGAACCATCCACTCCTACATGAAAGCAAGGCAGATGATCTATGCAAAAAAAACCCAACCCAGTTGCAAACAGTAGTGAGATCTGAAATGGTAGCCTTGAATTCAGGAGGTTGTCATAACAAATGGACATTTGGTCTCTAAAAACATAGGTGACTTCTCCATTTTTTGGAAGTGATAGAGAGATGATCACAAGGTCAGTAATTTTGCTCAGGAAGGTCTCAAGCAGGTCATGATCGGAGCTGGCTGAGACAGCTGCATCCTAGATTATGGCATAGTAAGAATGAACAAACTCAGAGGTGCTCGTCAGTAACTGTGCTGGTGTTTTTGCACTGATGGGGATTTTGGGAAGGTCCATGCAACTCTACAGGGTACCTCAAGAACAGACAATATTAGTTACTACGCTGCATACATGTATCTGGCATTCTAGATTATGGTTTTTGCTGGCAAAGATGCACATGGAGAATTATACTTTTAAGAGGCTTTCTGAAAGCAAGTGGCAGCAGCAACTGCCTTAATTACAGGCCCATGTTACGCATTGATGGACAGGACAAGATCAGGCCCCAGTGATGTGCACCTCCTTCAGATATGAGCACTCTAAATGATTTCTGAAGAACAGGAGCAGCTCATTCAGGAATACTGTTTACTGCCATTTAGTGAGAAAGTACTGCATCAGCTGGCATTAAGGATAAGCATCTCTGGAAGTCAAAATAATTTTGCAATTACTCAGAAACTGATTGTACTTTCATCACAATACTGATTTGCCAAAAGATCACATATCAGTCCAGTATAACTTGGGAAAAACAAACCAAAAAGTACTTGAAATGCAAGGTTTCTGCAATTCACAACGGCTTATCTTTTTGTGAAAAAATGTCATCAAGACAGCATTTTCTAGTGGAAATGTCAAATGAAAGCAGGAGCATGTTAAATAGTAGGAGAAGGTTTAATTTCCCTTAAATGCAGGGTTTTTTCCCCATGAAAATATATTAAAACAGCCTATTGACATTACTTCTTATGCAAAGCAGTACTATAGGGACATTCTAAATCATGCAAGACTTTTAATTTTGTAATGGTCTACCTGCTATCTTCTCATAGGACGGCAGTCTCTTGTGTTATCAGAATACCAACAAATCAAGTGCAGATCTAGGAGAAGCATCTATGAATGTTCCAGGAATCTCAATGCAGCTAGTAACAAGCATTAATAATTGTAAAGTTTATTAGGCCTCAGAGGTA
The DNA here is from genome assembly GCF_964188355.1 of Buteo buteo. Classification (NCBI taxonomy): domain Eukaryota; kingdom Metazoa; phylum Chordata; class Aves; order Accipitriformes; family Accipitridae; genus Buteo; species Buteo buteo. The sequence goes on along the minus strand of NC_134189.1, from coordinate 4,676,558 downwards.
CTTATGTATCTAATGACCATTTCTGTGGTCTGGGCCTTAAAACTTTTGGGGCAGAGAGACAAAGCATTGCAATTGTATTGAAAATAGCTGAAACATCCTTTATTTTATTATGGCATAGCTTCTAACTTCCAAACCCTTTCCCCCCAAACCCTATAAACCTCAAAATGTCAACAGCAAAAAATAAAGCAAAGCAAAACAAAAGGGATCTCCTTAAAATAAAACATAAAATTAGATTTCCTTCTGGATTCCCCATAGGGTTCTCCTATCCCAACAAGGGAATAGTGACATTGGTTCAAGGTGTCATCCCCTCTCTGAGTCATTCAGCTACACAGAAAGGAAGGGAAAGGGAAAGCATTTAGAAGGGGTCTCCAGAGCTTTAGCCCACTGAATTTCTCCCCAGCATACAATTTCTGGAAGAAATGGAGGAACCCCTTGAGCAGGAAGTGATTCAGAAACATACGATGGTCTGTTTGCAGTGACTCACAACACATCAATAGCAGAATTGTCCAGAGACCTATAGAATGTCAGGACTCTTTTTATACCATTGTGCAACCACAAGTACCAAGAAACATGTGTTTCCTATCACTCAGCCCAGCTTTATGCTAGGCTAATATATATTAGTCTGTTTAAGTGCATGCTTGAAAACAGTGCTGGGCTTGCATATATGTAGAATGTTTCATGCTCAGGCATACTATTGTTACTATTAGTATTAGTATTTAGATCACAAGTGTTGCTGTTCGCGATTGTATGGATGCAATTACAATTTGTTCTTTGCTTCCAGCAGACTGCACTATATAAATATATATATTTTGAATGGTACATATGTTTAACAATACCTTCTATGAGCATGTCCATGCAGACATGCCATCAGGTCTCCGTGGCTGATCATGGTGGTCTGTAACACTGCAGCATTGTCAGAGGAGTGGTGATATTCAGGCTGCCTATAACTTATCGTAAGATACTGGTTTACCTTTTGAAAAAATTGCCTTCTGGTGACCATTCAGGCTGGAATATTCCACCCTGAGCGCCTCCCGTAAGAAGAATATATGGAGAATTCCAGGTAAACCAGGAGGCTAAATACCCTTACGCATATACACTCACACACAAGCAAAGGAAGAGTTGTTGGTTTGCCCATAGTGAAGAGCATCCGTGACTGCTTCTTTCGGAAATTGACAGCTCCAGCTATGAAAAAAGCCAATGAAGTGTAGTAGCCCTTCGGTTTCTTGATCCTTATGAAAATTTGACCAAATTTGGTCAAATTTCAAACTCCTGGTACCTGCAGTTAGCACCTGCTAAGCGCAGTCTTGCCAAAGATCTACCCCAAGCCTATCAAAGCACCTGTCTGCACTGAGCAATTTGCTGAAGTGCAAGGCTCATTGAGATCTTCCCCTGCAGCTGCAAGTCTCCGGTGCTATAGGTACTGAACTGAAATAAGGGAGTCTGTGGGTGTGGAAACATGAACAAACAAATATAGGGAAGCAAATTACTTTGTGTGAACTGATATGCAGCAATTATTCATGGCAATCTAACCTTCAATAAAAGGCAAATAAACTGCTTTACATTTACAGCATGGTAAGAGTTGTCATGCAGACAGATACCTGTTTATGGTCATCAAAAGCTGACGGGATGTGCTACTGCATGGTGACATTTTTGCATATCTGTCCCCTTCCGCATGTGTACCACACTCCCTGCGCTGGGTCAGTGTCAGGGCTACAGCACTGCATGTGAAAGCTACGGTTCAAACCTAGAAAAAACAAAAACCAGCCCTGGGAAGAAGGACTGGATTTGCACAAGAAGCAATGGACAGTCAGGTGATGACACTGGGATTGAAGACTGCTATGGAAGAGAGAAACTAGAAGTAAAGATCTGGCTGGGTAAGAATAAGGATGGGAGCCAAGAGCAGAATATATAGGGACCAGTGGGACAAAAAGTCTGTGGGGAGGAACAGCACAGATGCGAACTGATGTGCAGGAGTGAGGAAGGCAAGGAGTGGCTGGGCAAGGAACTATGGACCAAGGAAGAGCAGGGTGTGGACAAGTATCTTATGGAAGACAGATATCTCACAGGGATCAAGGTGCAAACAGAGAGCTGGGATGGGCTGGAGAGAGAGTCTGAAATAAAGGGGTACACTGTGAATGAACCAGGTGTCTGGGGAGGGAATCTGAGAGAAGAAATAAGCAGGAAGGCAGAGTATTGGCAGGGAGGGGAGAGACAGCATGGACAGACCCAGGGATAAAGGCACCGGACGGGTCAGCCAAGGCCAGTGGCACTGGTGGTGGACGATGGGACTCAGTGGACAAGATATTTAGGAGAGGGAAGAATAGGACAGATATTAAAACCAACTGCATGAAGAGAATGGGACTTGCCTAAGGAGCCAGGATAGGACAGACCCAGCATGAAGGTACAGATAAACTGGAGGGAACGGGGAAGAACAGCCTGTCTCCACTGTGACCTTTTCCCTTCAGAGCCCAGAGTGGATTTTAAATGTCCTGAGTATTACCAGTTCTCTCCTAACAGAAAATATTTGCAAAGACATCCATACGGCCACAGGTGATGAATGCGAACACATGCCTGCTCTTCACAAAGTGCAGGTCAAAGTGCCAACCTTGGTGAGTCATGCATGTGCCAATATATGGCTGCCAGAGGGAATTTTTTTTTTTCCAATTTGCTTTGTGGTAAGCCTAGGAACCATCATGCCCGTATATCATGTGAAAAGGACATTATTAAGGTCAAAAAGTTAAGCAACCAAACTTTAGGAAACACAACCTTCATTTTCCTTCCTTGTACATAAGCATTATGAATCAGTCTTTAATTACATGACTGTGAGTTATTTTTTCCACAGGTCCCCTTCAGAAGGGTCCACCAGGTAGACCTGCTCTGAGGCTAAATCTGGACTTAAGGAGGAGTTGTTTGCAGGACCCCTGCTTCATTTCTTCCAAAAGTTGGAAAATGCATAGATTATGAGTCAGGGAGTAGCAGAAAAAGAAAGGGCACTTTGATGATTAAGGCAGCTGAAAAGCATCTTAGTGAATTGGATTCTGTCCCTAACTGTGCCAGAAAGTCCAAATGAAATTCTGAGAAAATCCTTTAAATCACACTTCTCTGTAGGAATTAACGTTGTGTCCCTCAATTTTTGGCTGCCTTAGTTTAAAACACTGCAAACTAACTTGAAAATTTTTCAATCCTGCTGCAATTAACTCCTGAGAATGACATCTTGGACTGGTGTTTACATATAAAAAAAGGAGAAAGACTTAAAAATTGGCATGGAAAAGAGCAGCTGAAATTATTTAAGAGCTGAAGAACATGTCTATCAGTGAGTTGCCTACCAAACTTTTTGACATGTGCCTTGAATGCAGGTTACAAATATGTTCCTGAGGAGTAAATACCAGCTGTAAAAAGAATCTTTAATCCAGTAGAGAAAAGTAAAGTAAGAACCTATGTCTGTGAGCTGAAGCTAGGCAGATTCAGATGAGGAATTTGGCATAAAGCTTTAACAGTGAGAGTAATTAATCACCCCTCAAAAATCAACCCAAGCAAATCATCAGCTCTTTATCTCTTGAAGTCTTCAAATCAAGACTAGCTGCTTTCCTAGACTACTTGCTTTATGCTTTGGATAATCCTGAATTATTGGACTAATTACAGGGATAACTGAGTGAAATGTATATATAGGTCTGTAAAACACAGAAAGTCAGACTCTCTGACCTAACAGCCCTTATCTTTACTAATCCAAGTGCCAGGCAGTCATGGTTGCAGATGAAGTCAGTGGAAACTTCTCTATGATTATAAAAATGCTAAATAGTGCTACACAGATAGAAAAAAAAAAAAGGTCTAAGGTATCTCACTTAAGACACTCAAATATAGTACATACTTTTGAACTTAATCTCTTACTAGCTTAATTTTACATCTATAAAATGGGGCTGATAACATCCCCTTCGCTGGAAGAGATGTTTTGAATGTGCACTGATTATAATTTGTGAAACTTCAGCGATGAGAACTACTGAAATGCACATGGGTAAAAGAATAATTCTCACCTCAGGACAGCATTTGAATAGTGTGAGAATAGTGGACAAAAAATTATGAGGAGGTAACAGCTCATTCAGTCAGAACCGGGTATTAAATGATGCAGAAGACTTGTGGGAAAAAAACCCCAAAACCAAAACCAACAGTAAGGGATCCAGTAATCAAGGTCTGGCACATATATGCATAAGCATAAGGGAAGCAAATAAGGTTGCACAATCAACCCTGATTCTGGCATTTCCAAAGAAACCTAGAGTTTTCAGCCTGATCCTGTTCCTCAGTTTATTAGCTGATACATCCTCCATAGGACACACAAAAGAAAATGTAATATAGTAAAATATATAACTGCTGCATGACATAAATTCAGGTGTATCTCCTTTGAACCTACACTAGGGAGAAACCTGTCTCAGTTACACAAACCAGCAACTTATTCCCGAGCATTTGCAAATCTAATGTGAGTCACAAAGAAAGGCCGGAAAATGGTGGACGGTGAAGCCGATGGGATCTCTATGACTGGATTTGGAGAAGAAAAATTGTCCCAGTGAGGGACGGGAGGGAGGTATGACTAGAAGAAGGATGGATCATGTTGAAGGAGAGATGTCAGTTACCATGGGGGTAAGGATTCAACACCTGGAAGGCAGTATGTAAATACAAAATGATCCCTGACTACATGGAGTGTCTGGTTTTGTCAAAGCCCTGAGCTCATTAATGGCCCTAATGATCCTGATGCCTTACCTGGGGCCCACACCCATGGGCCCAGGAACTCTGTTTAAGCTCAGCCCTGGGCACTCACTCCTTGCTTGAGCTATACTGGAGGAGTGCTGGTCTGCTGTAGAGCCACAGCCAGGCCCCCGCCTGGCTATGAAGCCCATTGAGCTGGACCTCAACCTATGGATTAGCTTCCTGGCTTGATTTTTGTTACTGTGGACCTGCCTGGTGATCATTGGACCTTATCCTATTCCTGACCTACTGATTGACTTCCCAGCTTGACCTCAGACCTCTCATCACCATTATACTGTGAATAATGTGAATTTTTGGTTGGACCTGGCCATCACTTCTGGGTCTGTCCTGCTCACCTCTCTCTGGCACTGTGGGACTGAGACCTGGCTGGCAAGGCTCCCACTTGGCTCATGGCTCACCTCCCTTGAAGGAGCCCTGCTCTTGCTGCTCCCTGACAGATTTATCCTGGTGTTTGGATGTCAGATGTTCTGGAGAGAGCGGCTGCCTTGCCAGCTGGAGCCAGAAAGCAACACAGCAAGTCTGAGAGGGAGGGAGAACTCTCCAGCCAAAAATAACTAATTTAATTTTTTAGCCATAACAAAAGTTTGGTAGCTGCGTGTATGTGTGACTAAGTGTGTGCACCCAGAGCTCTAGTCGGGCTGTAAGATGACATCAGCTCAAGCAGCATGCCAGCAGCCTCTCAGTCATCCCTTTCCTCTTGCTTGCCAAGAGCTGTTGACGCTTCCCCAAACATGTGGTAAAAGAAGCCTCGTGCATGTTTACATTCAAGGCAGGATGAGGGCCTGCCCCTGACCAAACTGCCACAGTATACTTCAGGGTCGGAGTCAAAACAATGCTGCTTTGACAGAGCTAATTTCTGATGGCTGGTCATTAGGTGGGTGAGGCTGTTCCCCGTCTCGGCCCTCTACTGTATCTATTTATCTTCTATGACACTTGGATATCTGAGGAATCAGGCTTAAAATCAAGTGGGGAACAAAAATGGCCAGCCTAGGAATGACAGGAGTAAGGTCTCGTGCTTGAAGCCAGCCTTGGCAAGTGGTTTCTGAAAGCTGGTACAAGCACAGAAGCTGTGTATAAGCTTTGTGAAAAGCACTGCGTGTCCTCTGGCTGTTTCCCAGCAAGTAAGTGTCATGTAATGTAACCGCTGTCATTATCTTCCATGATGGAGATTAACAGGAAGGAGTTTATTTTATAGACATTGTAATTAATAACAACAACGGCCAGCTTTAAACTACTGAAGCAGGCTTTCATTTGTAAACCAAATACCTAAAGTTTGAAGGGGATGGTGACCCATTTGCTGAGGAGAGGGGGTCTGGCGGGGGCAGTGTCCCCTCTCACCATCTTGGGAAGTGACTGAAAGGGACTAATTGGTAGGCTTGAGTCTGTTCAGCTGGCACATTAGGTTTTATCATGAGAGTAGTTAAGTTTAAAAAAAAAAAAAAAAGGTTCTAATATAAAGGGGAGGGATATTATAGCTTTTAATTATGTGTGATAAGCTGGGCAAACCAGTGGTGCCTAAATGTGCACAGGAGGAGTTGGAACACCCTCATCTTAGGCAATAGCTGGTACTCTTGGGCAGTAAAAATCCAGTCTAAAAGATGGATTAGACTATGTTGTCTAAAACCCCTTTCTTTGGACAGAATGGAGTATGTATGTGTCTCTAAGCTGTGCATGTTCTTGTTAAAACACAGGTGTTACTGAAGAATAGAGGTGGCTGTCAAAGTCAATGCAGGTGGCCAGCTGCAGTAACCTGTAGGGATGCTTAATGGGCGAAGAGTGACTGGTGGAAGCAGCTTGGACGTGCTGTGTGGTCTGCTGAAGGCAGGGTCAGGCCTTGCTCCCCAGCTGTGACAGTCTTAGGGACAGGCCAGCAGAAACTGGAAGCAGGTGTCTCTAAAGCAGCACTAGCAGCTGCTTCACCAAAACCTGAGAGGGCTTGAAACGGTGGTTGTGTTATAGGAAAGGGCGAATTGATTACTCTAGCCCTTACACTATATTGTTCTTACAGTACTTTGTTTATTTTTACTGTCCTCCCTTTCTTCAATAATGTGCTGTTTTGGTAAGTCATTAGATTTCGCCATATGGCAGCAGGGAGGCTGAGCTCTGCGATGAGCCCATCAGTTCTTGCTTTCCCATGTTTTGAGGTGGGAGATTCAGCTGGTGTTTGTTAGAGCCTTAGAAATCGAGCTGTACCATTTTGCTGCCAGCCCAGAATCATGCAGGAGGGTTATACAACCTTAGCTTCTTTGCTCCAAGAATCTGCTTCATTTCTGAATGTAAGTAAACAAGGGGGAAAATGGTACTTTAAAGGAATATTTACCTTCTTAATGGCTTCCAGAGACTTCAGGGGAAAAAGTCCTCATCAGCTTATAAGATGTAGAAGAGTGGCCAACTGATAGGACCTCATAGATTTTAGTAAATTTTGGAAATTTGCAGAGGCCCTGTTTTCCCTAGGCTTTTTTCAGAGTTCAGCATGCTTGGCCAAAGGCTCCATAAGCTTTCCTTACCCCCCTACAGCAAGTCTTAGGAAACTCATTGAGTCCATCACCTCCTACCACTAATTTTGAAAAAACTTCCCTAGGGGCTTGCTCCTTTGTCCTTTGGGATTTGTAGCTTGTAACTACACAGGCAGAGCTACATGAAAAGCAGGCTCCTGAATTTGGTAGCAGTACTTCATTCAGAGTTGAATATAATGAAGAGCCGCAATTCGCTGGGCACAATGACCAGTGTTAGAACAAGTGCACAGCACAGTATTGTTCTCAGTGTTGCAGGCAGAGCTAATGCATATGCAGCTATTTTCCACCTAGTCATTATTATCTTCTGTAGAGGGCAAAGCTCCACTGGGTTCTCTGGTCCTGCTGTCCTTTTGTACTGCTCAAGACCTTTCCAGCTTGTGCTGTTTCCCAGAACAGACACTGTCCCGCTAACTCCAACCTACCTGGCTTGCTCAAAGATTGTTTTCAATGAGGGAAAAATCAGGTTTACCTGACTGCATTGCTGGACTTAGTGGATGCTGTTTTTTCTTGCTTAATGTGAAAACTCATGTGCCCTGTATCATGGATTTTACCCCAATCATTGCATTTCTGATAGGAAATCAGAAGCCTTTGTTTGTTATTTTTTTTCTCTTGGCATCTTTGTACCCACTTCTGTAGATATCCACCTTCTTTCTTTGATTTCAGGCACACACGATTCTGGAATTATTTATGAATGAAATCTTTGTGTATTTGTGTTTTACTTTTTTTGGGACAGCTTTTAACATGTCTGTAAGGATGTAGAACTCTGCTGGTAGAAGAAAAATAATTTTTTAGTTCTAATACCCTGGGATCCATGTGTTTCCAGTCTAGGGTCCAAAGAGCCAAGTGAATAAAATGTTACTTGCTTATACTTGATTTTATTTCTTTCAATCTAGACCTACTGGTGCCAAGAGAGTTCTTCTGAAATTAGGCAGTAAGATAGAGATAATTATGTCCACATTTGTTTTTATCTCTTCTTGACATTTCAGTCAACCTCTGAAAATTTCAGGCTAGAAAGCAACCTAATCAGTAGTAGGCTCAATTTTAAAACTATTTTTTCTATGTTGAAAGTTGGAGGTATCAGCCCTGGGACACATCACCGATAAGCATTTGAATGTTGCAATTTGTAAAGAGTATTTTAAAATGTCAAACATAAAATTCCTGTTTCACATTTGGTGGTCAGAAAAAAAAACCCAACTTTTTTTTTTTTTTTTGCTACAGTGCAGGTGATATAAATACCAATGGAAACCTGTACCATCACTTAAAATGGGATTGCATGAAATAATAGTAAAGATGTCTGTGCTTGTACTGGTTTCAATGGTAATAGTAGCAGCAGGCATTTAAGAGAATTCATTATAAACAATTACTTTTGAATGTAGTCTCTGTGTTTGCTAACCATTCACTTGTTTGGGCTGGTTTCTTCAAATATATGTTTGTTAGCTGGCTGAAGTGAACACATTCAGCCTGTGGGCTGTTTTAGACATATTTGCAGCTCAAAGCACAATTTGTTACATCATACACATTATTCTGTACTTTCCTGGATGTCAGAAACTACAGAAATACTTCAGAACTAAAACAGGTCAGACAGCCAAAAAGTCAAAGAAAGGAAAAAATTTATAGGCAAGGAACTGAGGATGGGAGATTAAGCAGCCTGCCAATGCTTACAAAGGAAAATCTATGCTAGACTAGGAATTGGACCCAGACATCCTGAATGTCAGTCCAGCCTTAACCACAAGACTGTCCCTCTTCTGATTCACAAATATTATTACAAATTAACTAGTGGTTCTCTGAGTCCTTGTGTTTCCTTAGTCATAAACAGTGGAGTAAAACTATTGCATTCTTTGTAAAAATGCAACACTTTAGGTTTGGGTTTTTCCTTGGTACCACTCAGCCTTTTCAGCTAAAGGGTCATTCACTGATGTGTGGGCTGTGATCTGGCTGTTACCAGATTTAGAGATAGTTGGCTGTTTGTCATCGTTCTGTGTACGTGGCCAGGATTCTCACTCTGTGACAAAGAGACTAGACTGGTAAAAAAAGGACATAGCATTAGCATTTTAGCTGTCAGAGCAAAGGAATGATTCTTGTATTCCTGTCACCTGAATAAGTGCATTTTGTCTCACAGGTATGGTATATACACCTGGGACATAGGCATAGGCTTTCAGAGATGTTTTAGGTGACAAAACATTATTTGAAGCAAATTGGCCTTTTGCTTCAGGATTTTTGGGGCAACATCTCTTCATTGTGGCTGGATACCTCTGAAAATGTCTTTATAGCTTCTCAGGACCAAGGAGAAAATCCAAAAGCTGTCTCTAACCATCAAGAATGGGTCTGAGCTTGGTCTCAAGACCTGGCTTAAGTGTAAGCTTTTAAAATCCTGGTGAGGCACTCTCTGACTAAGGACCAATTAGAGAAAAGAGGTTGATTGTGCAGCTGATCCCAATATTACTCCCAATAAGCACACATCTCAAACTCAAGTTCTACCTAAGTACAATCAATGGCCAACCTATAGCCAGCAAAATAAATGAGAATCATATTGCTGGGCATGAGGAAATCTAACTATAATGCTGCTCACTTTATTTTAGAAGAAAAATGGCTGTCAGGCATGCAATGATGCAAGTCTGTGCTAGGACATGAATCTATCTGGGCAGTGAACTTTGGGAAATCCCCTTGTCAAATCCGCTGACTAGTGACTGTAAAGAATCACAGAACAATAGATACCGTGATTGAAACAGCTGTAGAAGTCATCTAGTCCACTCACTTATTCACTGAAGTACTATTGCCAGCACATCATTAGGTCAGCCCTAACTTTGAATAGCTGAGTCCTGAAAATTGCCTAAATTGGATATTCTATGACCTCTGTGGGCTATCTGTTCCAATGCTGCACTACCCTTATAGGAAATGTTTTCTTAATGTCCAGCTCAATGTCCCAGGCCCCAATTTGTGGCTCTTGTTTTATGTTGTATCAAGTGACGCTACTGAGGAGAACATGGATTTGTTATGTTTGTAATTACCCTTCAGGTAGTTGTAGGCTATTAGATTAGCCTTACTTTCACCTGCCTAAACAAGCCAAGATGCCTCAACGTACCCTTGCTGATCATCTGCTCCAGGCCTCTGACTGTTGTGGTAGCCTTCTGCTGGACACTCTCCAGTTTCTTCACAGCCCTCTGCAGTGGAGGAGCTCCAGACTGGACAGTATGTCATATGCAGCCTCACCAGTGTCAGGCAGCAGGGAAAATAACTCTCCTAGATCTGCCAGCCATGCTCCTCCTAACGTAGTGCAGAACACATCTGCCTTACAGTGACAATGCACTATCAGCTCATTCAGTCTGACATCCCTTGTAACCTCCTGATACTTCTCAGCAGTGCTGCTACTGAGCCAGTTTGCTCCCAGCACATAGGGATGCAGGGAGTCATTCCAACTTAGGTGCAGAACATTACATTTCTCTCTACTGGACTTCCTGAGGTTTCTGTTGGTACAATCCTTAGGTGTTTGAGGTCCCTCTCAGTTGAAGATGTCATTCATTGTGTCAGTCAGCTGTCATAATTTTGCACCTTCCACAGATATGCTGAGGGTACACTTCTGTGTTATTCAGGTTGTTGTTGAAGATTGAAGTATATGGACCACAGAATCAACCTCTGGACTACACTATTTATTACTGACTGTGAGCAGATGCTAAGCCTTTGATCATTGTTATCCTTTCAGTCTTGGGGTCCAGCTGATTTTCAACCCACCTAGAAGTCCTTTCTTCCAACCTTGGCACTGAAGAGCCCAGAAGGTAGCAGAGCTTTACCATTACTAGACATTTCTAAAGCAGCACTGGGGGAATTGTTTCCTAAATTCATTCATATCGATTCATCAGAAAGACTGTATGCGACAGTATGGGGTTGATAAAAGAAAGACCATGTTCAGAGAGGAATTAAGCATTCATGGAAGATAGGGTGGCTCTGTTGTACTGGAACCTCCAAAACTGTTACTTTTCCCTTCCCATTCTGATTTTGCTTCTTTCCTTACCTACAGAAACTGAGATTTAGGTTGATTGTGCAGCTTAAGGAGAACGGATGAGGCCTGGGGTAGAGAAACAGTGAAGCTGATACTGGTAGCTAGCATCTACAGACCCAAACAAACTGTAGTGGGAAAAAAGCCACTTTCACCTTATGTTGTCCAAACCTGTTAACTCAAAACATCCTCTTCTAGGAAAAAATTACTTGGCATTCTGTCATAATATTTAATTACAACAGCATTCTCCCCCCACCCCAAATATATCGGAAGAGTTTCAAAAGGTGAACAAATTAAATCGATCCATCTTTAATTTTGCTTTGGCTGCAAGTCCTTCTTCCTGGTGTAAAAAGATGGGGCCAAACCAAAAACATTCCATGTCCAAATATGCACGGCTCTGGATTCAGATATTTCATATCCAAACTCTATGCCTGTAGTCTATGTCTGTTAGCAGGAGGTCAGAGATGAAAACCACCTCACACATCCAGGTCAGAGCTTTTATAAGGGGGCCTTTTATTCATTCATCTCTTCCTCACCACTTCTCTTTAGCGTTCAATTTCTTTTTGGTTCCTGTTAGGTTAGGGGGAATTACACATCCATATGGTAAGGAGAGAATGGATTCCTTCTTCCTCGGTGGACAGTAAGGAAAACTAGAGGAAGCATCAATTTGTAATATAAGATGACCAAAGAAATTCTTAGCAATTATTACATCACAACTGTGTAATTATGAGGATACAGTTTCCTCTCTACACCTGAGAAACAGCAGGGTTGAGCTACATCCCATACGTGTGTGGTATGACTGAACAGTGCCAGAAGTAAGTTCTAACGGAGAAGTTTCTCTGGTTGCTAAGCCGGCTGGGTGACCTACTTGTACTGTCACTGGATACTGAGCATCCTTGTTTGAGCACAAAGTTGGTATTATTGCTGATGCTCAGACTTACTAGTTATTTCTCTCTGCCATCTGTGATAGTATTTAATCTCAAGTAATCTGAGGTGGAAATGAAACACGATGCAAAGCAACTTGAAGGACTTTTCACTTCAGACAGGCTTATTTAGTTTCCCCTGTATGGCATGGTTTACTGAATACCACATCAGAAACCTAGTAGTAAAGCAATAGCTTTTCTCAGGGAGGGAAGAGAAGCCTCTCTCAAAACACACCAGTGCTGTGGTGTGTTAGTACTGCAGGTGTTTCTGATCGCGGGAACACATTTCCTAGAGCCAGGCATAAGAGAGAAGAACTATGCAAGGCTGCCTTTTATACAGATAATGCACTTATGCTACTGTCTGTTAATCAATCCTGGTCTATACATATTTTTTTTTATTATATCAAAGCCCTGGTCTGAAAAAAACATGTGCTCTTCTGGTCCTAAATCTAGTCCTGCTGTACCGTGGATTTAATTTTTAACGTTAAGTGCTTGACTGCGCAGACTCCTGAGGAAACGCTTGGGCAGTGCTGCCCTGTTGGAGGCCATCTCGTGTGGCCTACGCAGATCTTCACAAGAGACTAGTATGCAGCTCACAGCACTCATGCCCTCTAGCCTCTCTTGGTGTATTAACCTCCTGTGCTACATGCACCCAGCAGCTCTCTGGAAGGATTGTCCTGGGTCTGAGGGCCTTTTTCCTCCATATTCCATCACTTGTCTTCACACCTTTCCTCCTCTGCACAGGGCATGTGACTGTTTTCCCTGGATGAGCTAGCAAGCATCGCCACTGTCAGGCTGGTGAGACCCAAGGCTGGTTCCTCAGTTAGCCCCTATCTCTGTTTATCCAGCTGCCTTGTACTGGATATATACCTCCATATACCCTTATGATGATATACCCTATATGATGATATACCCTTGCTGTAGTGAAGGAAGCTGCCCTGCCCTTGCTGCCCTCCCATCTCCCCAGACCTTGCTTTTGCTCCTCTCTGATGGCCAATTCAGAGGCACAAAATAACCCCCTCAGCAAAGAGGTGACGGAGCTGGACCCCAGAGGCAGTTTCCAGCAGCCTGGTATCACCTCTCTCTTCTAATATAAGTCCTTCCAGGGAGATGAGTGTGAACACAAGTTTGTCACTGGGTTCCCACCACCCACCTCCCGTGGTGGGGACTCCCTCTGGCCTTGGGGGTGAAGGGAGGGAAATTTCCCTTCAGCTCAACAGACTGCTGCAATGAAGTGACTTCGAGTCCTCCATCTTTTGGTTACTTATTCTCTTGGCATTTTAGTGAGAGCCAAAGAATCTGTTTTCCATTTGCTGTACTTTTGCCGGAGACTGTAATTGCTCTTTGAACCTACAGGAGCAGGAAACCCATTAAAGGCCCAAGAGGACAGGGATTCAGTGCCAGCCAGCACATTCCTCAGCTCCTTTCATCCTGCAAGAGGAGAGTGCTTCTGGCTTCTCCAGAAGGGGTATTACTACATTTTTTTCAAATTTAAGGCTGATTTCAAGAGTAATTCTACCACTTACCTTATAGTTATTATTATTCCTGCTATTTGCATTATTATCTTTATGGTTGTTATTATTATCACTAATACAGAAATAAGTATGGAGAGGTCATTACAGAAACCCCAAGTATCAAGCTTGCCTTTCGGTATCTTGCAGACTGTAATGACAGATACATTAACAAGAAAATCTGGGCTAAGAGTATGGCATATCAAACTGTGGAAAACTGTTGGTCAGAGCTTTTAAGGAGCTTCAGGAAAGAGAGTGAGAAGGCTGCATATTGCATGGGAAATAAGAGCTGCCTGTTTCAGGTAGAAAAAGTATGAAAAATCTCCTATGTATAATAATTTTAATAATGCAGCTGCCACCCAATAGGATTTTTTTTGACAAGAAGTGGCATGGCTCAGAATAAGTGGGATTGGTATGTTACTGGATTAGCCTGGATGTGCACCCTCTCTGCTAACTGTAGATTATCTTCCAGAAAGTAGGTTGCTGTCACTTTGCCTCAATAGAGTGTGCCCCACAGTGACTTTCCACTGCATGAGACCCTTAGGATAGCTAGTTGGCTGCAGCTGAGTCTGTCCCATGGATTGTGGAGTGGGAGAGGGGGAAGCAGCACAGCACAAAGAGAAAAGTATAAGCCTCAGAAGGTACTTCTGAGAAGACAAAAGTAGACTGGGGTAGCACTGGGAGCAGGAAGGCCCGGATATTCTAAGCCTAAATTGAGAACGAGGAGCTTGGATCTGATGCAATGAAAGAAGGAAGCTAGAAAAGATGATTTTAAGGATGACCCAGCTGGAGTTTAAGTCTGTTATTTTACTGAACTTCACAATAGCTAGTCTTTCTGTGCCAGATTTTGGCCCCTCTGATAGTTGGGGCCCTCTGTGCCGCTCTAGTTACACAAATCTTCACTTAAAGCTGATATAATGAGCTGGTGAAGAGTTATCTCAGTGTACAGGAATGTAAGCGGATATAAAGTGGATGACACCGCTGTCCCATCCTCTGCTGAAATGGTCTCAGGTAAGGAAACAGGAGACACGAGGATTTTCCATGTATCATGCAGCTGTCAGAAAGGCCTTGAGACTTCTCTAGCTTATGTCTGGGACTGGATCCTACTGCAGGGAGCTAGACAGACCTGTGCAGAGGTCAGTAATGGCATCTCCCAGACCATCCTAGTGATGACAATACTTGAAGAGGAACTGTCACCTCTTTTACGTATTTCTGCTTACAAGAGAGAAAAAAAAAGGATTTTGCTAGGCAGTGATATGGAGCAGAGCCTGTCATGCATGCCCTGAGTGTCCAATGGAGTAATTGATTCCCATATTTGTAGTGGTCATGGGTTAGGAAGGAGCCTGTGCTGAAAATCACAGCAACTGTCTCACTCCCAATAGACAATAGCACTTTGCATGAGGAAGCTTTTCTGTGAGTAACCAACACCTAGTTCAACTGCAGTTTACAACAATTAGCTTCTGAGAGTGGGGAGCCTTTGCTGGCAATCATTCCAAATTCCTTTATCTCCAAATAATTTAGCATAAAGAGCAAGGAGAAAGTGTTTGTTCCAATCTTTGGCATTGCCCAGGTAGCTCTCTCCTCCCTTACTCATTCTTGTACTCCATGTTACTTTAAATGACAACACATTTTGCACACAAAAAGCCTGCATAAAAACTTTGTAATGGTTATGGAGTCGAGTGCTTAGAAAGTTAGGAAATCCAGGATTAAAGTTACCTGGGCAACATTTGTGCAGATGGGTTATGATGCTGTCTTCATTTCAAAGCGCACAGACTATTGTTTCTCCGGACACTCCTTTGCTCCATGGGCAGGAGGGAACTACTCTGAGGGCTACTCACGGCTGTTCTCTGCAGTACTCCCTGCCTCATGTGTTGTGGAAAGTAGATGGCAGTGGTCACTGGAAGAGGCACGGGACTGCAGAAGGAGCAAGAGTCATCACGGGACTGAAGCAATGGTGTGCTGCCCTGCAGAGCTGGCCGGTGTCCCTGACAGTGCCACACAGCTCCAGTGTGATGCTGGGCAAGTTACTTCGTGCCACATTTCCCGTGGGTGATCGTGACATGGCTATGTCTTACTTTCTGGATGCCTGACATACCCTCCAGTCCCAGACTGTTCTCTGAGGCCCCAAAGGGTTATTTTTAATATGAATTGATTCCCTGATCCTATTTGCAGAACAGGCCCACAAACAGCTCTGTGTGTGTGTGTGTTGTGGGGGCTTGTTTCGCTGTAGAGTAAGGGTGGGAAGAGCATAGGCTCTGGTGACAAGGGTGCAAGCTATTGAAGCTGGCATTGCAGCCAGAGTCCCTGAATGGTTGAACCACAGCCAACTTGCAAAAGGGACTGAACGCTTGCAACTGCATCTGGGCTTTGTGCTTTGCATGTAAAGTGCTGCAGCGTGCTAGAAACTGTGAAAATCCAAGTCCTTGCCATTCTCTATCATCAGGTACACAAAATCTTTTGACTCTGCACTTTCAGCAGGCTGCCTCTCATCTATAAAATACATAATATCCACTGTAGTGCTGTCAGAACAAATTTGTTGATGTTTCTGAAGCAGTTAGATATGATATCTTGCTGAATGCCATGAACTAAAAAGGGGTTTTAGTCATTCTCCTCTCAGAACATGGTTTAAATCCTGTGCACTAGGGAAGATCCAGGTCCATCCACTGAGCAGAAGGATAAAGCTAAGTATGAAATATTAATTTTTTTAATTGCAGAAATTCCATGGCAGGAATCCTGTCAAAGAAATTATCTACATTGCAGGGCTCAGAGAAGGGAAATTAAAACTTCAGTGGCAACCCTTATAATGGCACTTCCTGGCTTTGCAGCTATAATAGTATTTGAGTGGGTTTTTTTGTGCTCAAACTATACATTTACAGTCATTTTCTTCTGTAGCCTATCAGCCCCTGCTGACCTAAAAGTTTCTCAACACATAACATTTTATTGTTTTAACTATTAGTCAGCCACAATCTCAATTAAACTAGAGCAAATTTGTATATACAAAGCTTCTTTTTTGAATAAGTGGTTTATTTGATTTGGCTTCCTTTGATTTGTTTGTACAGGAAAAAAATCATGAAATATGCGAACATCTCTCATCAGTTTTATATTCTACAGACCCTTCTGGATGGGCTTACCAGCACATCCCTGAAGAGACAGCAGGTATGTGTGGGAGCTGGAGTATGTCTGAGATGGTGGCTGATGACCTATTGTCAGAATTTTTTCAGAAGCTAAGTTCAGCAACACTTCTGATGTGGCAGCCTTTTAGCACAGGAAATTTAAAAGTATTTTTTTACTGGAAAATACAAAGAATGTAATGAAAATAATATTTTAAAACTTTTTTTGTTTTCTCTACCTTCTCTTGGGTTTCTGCTCCTTGTTTACAACTTGGAAGACAAGAAAGCAGATTCTTTCACCCCGTGAAAGGTTTAACACAGGTTAAAGCAGCAGCTTAGGATTTTTCTTCAGTAATAACCAGCAAACAAAGCTAAATCCTTTTGCAAAATAACAAATTTAATCAGACAGGCAGCTTTGCACCAGCTTCCGCCGATCTACTGCCCAGTGCAGAGGCACAGGAACCTGGGGGGGCCACAGCTGCTCTCCAGGGAGACTGGCAGCGCTCCAGCCCGAGCCTGCCCAGCAGATAAAGGTTCCAGCCTGTTGGGAACACGCAGCAAAGTGTGTGACTGTCCCATTGGTACTCAACGTTGGGAAACTATTGCAGGAATGTGTAGTTCAACAAGCCTCTACACACAAGCCTCTGTTTTTTTCCCTTGAGATAAGATTTCGTGTTATGAATTCTCAGGGCTTCCCCTGTTTTGCTGGGCAGAGGAATCCTGGCTTAACCTAGCAAATGATGAAAGGGGCCCACAATATGGAACACAGGGAGGCCTTGTCACCTGAGGTACCCGCAAGCCACCTGGCAGTACATTAGGGAAGAGTTTTATAAAGCAGGGAACTGTCACCCTTGGCACAGCTATCCATGCAGGAAGCGGACAGTCGCTCATGTAGTCCCATCCATGCTAAGTTCAGGCTACCTGAGCTGGGTGCTAATAGCACTATAGCTGTAGCAACTCAGAGCTCAGTGCAGGCTGCAAAACCTGCCAGTTCCCTGGGGGAGTAGGCTTGCTAATAGCTTTGCTGTGAACTCCACGGCTACGGTTATCAGCTCACACACCAGATAGTTTAAAGCTAGTACGAGCTTGTCTGCGTGACCCACTGGCTGGCCTCTGATTACAATGTCGCTGTATGCTTAGCCTCTACACTCCCTCCTGCGCTGGCTCCTTTGACCTACCACTAAATACACATAACACATTTTTGAAAGGAAAGAACCACCCCCCCTCCACTCAGAGGCTAATGGAGAAAAGCCTTGTTCAAATACATGTGCACCAAAGGCTTCAAAGTAATTTTCTTGAAAATGGATGGGAATAATTTATTTCTTTGCCTCAGAGCTTTTTCTTACTCCTTTTTTATGTAAATACTTGCAACAATGGCTAATTGTCAGAAAAATGTAAGCTATTTCTTAGTGGGATTCTTGTCTGCCCATTTCTACATTCCAAACTTTTGTCTTTATAGCTGAGGTCTTGACTAAATTATATAGCTCAATGTTGAGCTAGGTACTACCTCTCCAAAACTAGCCTGTTGGGACTGAGAAGTATTCTTGTTAAAACCCTGAAATAAAATATTCTGTTCCAAATGACTTATTCTTGGCTCTGGCAACTAACTGTGTATATATGCCCCAAGTTACTTTAATGTGGAAGTAATAGATCACAGAGAGCTTGTAGTGTTGTATACTTACACATTAAGCCTATGGCCATGACATCATTGCCCTTGTTCTGGGCTCCAGCGATGGCGTAGCCAAAAAGAGTAACTGAGAACACAACGCATTGTTCCTCTCAGCTGCTAGGGCCATATTGACTTTGTGAGTCACGCTCAGCATGCAGGGGTGACACATCCAGTCATTAGTGTTACTAATTCCCTGGTTTGAAAAGGGAATATTGCCCACTCTAAGAAAACAGGGAAAGGGTGGAAAAGGATTGGAACTGGTCACAAACTCATTAGTGTCTCTTGGCCTGTCTGAGTTCATTTGTCTGTGGCACAGATACAACAGTAGGATCTTAAATGGTTTTAAACAGAGCATTGTCTTGAGGCTTATATAGGACAAATATTATCTTTTGGTGAATCCTGATGAGATGCTCAGGCTGACCGCAAGGCACAAAGAACTAACTTGGACACTGTTTTCCTTTATGTTTTGCTGGCCTGCCAGCAAGGAGACCCAGAGGGATGGAGAGAGCTAGAAGGGCAGGACTGCTCTGCTGGCCTCAGTTAGAGAGGAAAGGAGCTGAAAAAGCCTAGAGGCAGGTCTAATACCGATACATTCTGATTTTTCTGTGCTAGCACATGTGGGAGGATTTGTGTAAGAAAACAACAAGAATCTCATCATAAAAATGAGGATAATAGAATTCCAGTAAGTGTGAAAAGGTGGGACTAGCTGTGCCCTTAGTAGATGACCACCCTTAGCTTCATGTAATCATTTGCAGTCTTGGGAGGTAAAAATACAGCAAACTAGAGGGACAGGAAAGTTTGTTTAAGCAGTTGTCTTTGAGCAACAAAAAACCAGGACGCACTGAGGATTAAGAGTGGCTAGCAGGAACTGCAGGTGATGGGGGATGCTTAGCTGGAGCCCCTAAGAGGAGCCGCTAACAGAGTTAGAATGGCTACAAGAAGTAGCAAGCCAGAGGGACTGGTCAGGGGTTCCCACCCCAGCTCAGCTCCAGCTCTGAAGAAGCCTTTGCTACCCAGCACGTGAGTGGCGGTACCCCAAAACTGTTGGCTGTGAGCGGAGCATTTCTAGAGCAGGGGGAAGCAATGGTATGCTGTAGCAGTTGCGTCAGCAAGAAATGAGAGAAGACTTTGGCAAGTAACGCTGGGGGAGTTGGTAGCTGCCTGTTATTTTTTGTATGTTCCTTTGTCCTTTTCTTCTTTATCTCCAAAACAGTGTTGTTCTGCTAAGCCATTTATGATTTGTGAGCAAGGAAGTAGAGCTCTCTGAACACTCAGTTAATTTAATTTTCTCAGGTTATGAGTGGGAACACAAAATTCTCTTTATTAGTGACCCTTAGAAATTGAACTGCCCTTGCACCTGCCAATCAGTCTGGCAGAAAGGGTACATTTATTGCTTCCTTCACTTTTTAGCTTTCCCCTCTCATATACTTGAGGCAGGAGTGAGGAAAACGGCTTATTGATTGTGTCTGAATTCTCTGCAGACTTGGTGAGTCTCTAGGGAAAGTCTGCATGAGGAGCTGTTGGGAGCTTGGTACCACAAAACTGGCGTTTCAGTTTATGTATAGAAAAAAGATAGATAAAGGGCCTGAATACTTGACAGCCTAGCAGTTTTTTACACCTCTGCTAAGCAGAGCCTGAATTCTTCACTGCATCTGAGATGCTCACCACGTGTAGTTGCAGTATGCAAAGGTGTGTAGGAACCAGATATAAAATAAGTCATTTGATTGGTAGCACAAGTTTAATGCAACAGCCTGGACTTCAAGACAGGTCAAACATGCCCAGGCAAGATCCTGGGTAAATATCCAACAAGCGAAGCACATGCCAGCACTAATGCACTACACTTCAGTACCTGTGCTAGCTAGAGCAATGCTAGGTAGGTGTGCCCCCACGCTGTCATGTCTCTGAAGGATGGTGTCAAGGTGTTCTGAGTTTCACCTGGGAGGACTAGGAGAGGAAAGAAGTGGCTTTAGTCATGTCCCCACTGTAAGTGGAGCCAGAGGTACACTGTGATCATGCCATCAGCATTGCCCAGGGCTGTTGGGAAGGCTTTTTACAGCCAGCCCACGGCCATCTGTGAAACAGCTTCTGTTCTGATGGCCACTCTGCAGACTGTGCTTTCAGAGCAGTATAGACAGTATAAGCAGTATGAAAATATTTGTTACATTTGCAGCCTTTGGAGTCTAAGACTGCTTTTAACTCTTATGATGGTGAGAACAGCCTGGAATGATCTCTAGCATACCAGACTGCTCTCGAGCCTGAGAGACTGTTTCAGTAGTAGTCAGGACTGGCAGAAGCCAACTGAATCAGGGAGAAGGGAATGCAGCTACAGACTGGCCTGAGGCTGCCCATACAGCCCTGCAGGAGTCAGCTGCAGGAAAAGGATTATTTGGGGAGATAGATCCAGATCTTACAATACTTGTTCACTAACACAAGGCTGAGAAGAGGCTGTTGCCAACCTGAGAACAGCAGTCTCCTTGCAGCTAACTCTCTGTGAAAGACACCTTTGTCTGTTCTGCCATTGTCTCCCATGGTATTTGTACATGGACCCTAGTGCTATCTGCTCCCATGGAAGCTGACCCCCGTGTGCTGCTTGAGAAGCTCCATTCTGTCTACAAAGAATTCCCTTGCCAGGGCAAGAATCCTCCCTGGTGTAAAAGTTGTCAGAGCTGCCCCGTTTGCATAGTAAATGGTGTGTTGGCACCATGGAAAGGACAAGCCAGATACACTCCAAGAGTTTCAGATTCCTTACAGAGACCGGGCCAACAACATGAGTAAGAGAAGGCTGCAGGGCATTTTGAACTGCGGTGGTACTGGTGCTCCAGCCAAGGCTGACCAGGTTCCAGAGTAAGCAGACAGCAGTCCTTTCCCTGATGCTGCCCTGCCCTGCCTCGCCCTGGCCAAGGGCTGGATGCAGCCCTGTGTCCAGCCCACTCCTTCACTCCCATTTTATTCACATGGACTTGAATCTATTCCCATGCTATTCCATTCACATGGACTTGATCTATTCCCATGCTCCTCTATCCCTGCTAGAGGAAAGTGCTTCCTAATGTGTAGCCCAAACCACCTTCGCCATTATGTGCCCTTTCACCTTGGTGCTCTTCTTGGATCCCCCTAAATAAGATTATAAGGTGTCTAACCTACTGCATCTTCGACTTTTTGAATTCCCTCTTCAGAATGGTGTGTTCTGCTTATTTCCCACAAAGGGGAAGGCTCCATGCATAAGACGCTGCAGAGAGCCTTTGCCCCCACCCAAAGTCTTATTTTTCAAAGTGACGCACACCCTGCTCTGCTATTACTTAATAAAAAGTGAAGTCACTGCTTTCCTCCCCTTCAAACTGCTCCACCCTCAATCAGGAGGTCTGCTTCTCCACCCTTTGGCAAAACAGCTGTTTGGGGGTGGAGGTGAGTTTAGGGGTGGTGTTGACCAGCCTCTCATCTGGGGAAAAAAAAAAAAGAAAAAAAAGAAGTCTAGTCCTGTCAAAGGGCTGCTTTAGAGCTGGGAACAGCCCTGACAGCCCTTCCCCCCTTCAGTGCTTGTGTGTATCTCATGTGAGCACAAGTGAGTAAGATCATTCATGTCAGTCTCTGGGTCTACTTTGGGATGCAAGGAAGAGTGTGAGCACAGCACACCACTTGGCTGTTCTTTATCTGCCTTTTTCCTCATGTTGGAGGGAAGATTTCACTAAAACACCCACCCTCCTACTTTGGCAGGTAGGAAGAGGCAGAGAAGTTAGTGTGTATAAGTGGTGTGATGTGGGGCAAGGCTCTCCACTCTACTCATACTTTGCTCCCAAGCGGTGGGAAGGAAGAGAGCCCCTAGGAGCTGGCTGCCGCTGCATCCTTTTGCCTTACTCTATCAGTGTGAGTGCAAGTAGCCCAGAAGCTGCCCTAAATATATGCCAGCACCCGATAGTCCCTTAGGGACCATCTGCCAACTAAATGTGCCTGGAACACAATGTAGTGCAGCCACTCTTCCTTCCCACCCTTGACATGCCCTTCCCAGCATGTGGGTGGCTATTCTGGCTGGCTGCTTGCTGGAGACTTTACTGCTTCAGAGACACCACAGGCAGGGGAGGGAGGCCTGGATTGCATTCTTCATCCTTGGAGGGAAGAGTGTTAACAATTGGGGCCACAACATCATGGGGAAGGCTTTTGGGGAGTGCATTTGCTCCAAGAGGTGTTACATCCCTCCAGAACCTCTGCATTTAAAAGGGGAAGTCTGCAAATGTTGAGGAAAGAAATTGTATCATGTAAGGAAGCACAAAAAAATGTGCGGGAAACTTGGCACAGTAGGGGAGCCAAACTTTTCAACTGGTGCATGCAGAAGGTGACAACTGGTAGGCACCACTCCCATAAAAAGGACAAACAGATGGTGAGGGACAGAGTGCAAAAACACGAGGTCTGGCAAGCAAGGAGGCAGCTGGTAGGTCCTGTAGTCAGGATGGTCAGATGTCCTGGGTCTGAAGGACTGTACCTTCACCTGCCTTAGAGCAAATGTAGTTTTCTTCCAGTTTTGTTGGGACCAGCTGAGGAGTTCTTCGTGTATGTAGCTACCTTTCTGCTATCTCCTGCTTCAGCCACTCAATACCATTTCATGGCTTCTGTCCCACTGTGCTATGGCAATTTATATGCCAGTCTCTGTTTTCTCCGCTTCTCAGCAATTTCCTGGCTGAAGCAGCTGTTAGCTTTGCTGTACTAACTCAGATGCTTTATGATTATTCACTCCAAAATAATCAACTCAAAAAGAAAGTGGTAAACAGAGAAACTAGGAGTCCCACTAATTTTTTTATTTGTTTATATGGACATATCACCCCATTCAAATACTAGCATCCCCATTGTGCCAGGTGCTACACAAAAATGGAACAAAAAGACAGTCTGTCTCCCAGAGAGACAACTATTTTCATATTAGATGAGACAGATGGAGCGCAAAGAAGTAATGAGCTAATAATAGTTAATGCCAATGGTCTAGGACTTCAGCTTTGCCATTGTTACAGAGCTCACATTCCTGGGTCAGAGAAACCATATTTTTGGGAAGGTTCAGTGGAAATGGTTTTGGGACTGTACCAAGGTCCTCCCAGGATTCCAGTTTTCTTAGTCTCAGCCTCAAAGGAATTTACAGCTGGCTCGCGCAAAGCTGGAAGTCCCCACAGGAAGGATTTTGTTGATACTCAGTCTTTGGAGGACAGTGAGCTTCTCTGTGAAGGGCAACACGTGTATCTGGCCATGTCCGCGGCACCACACCCGCTACTCCTCCAAAGCCGATAGAGTTTCAAGGACTCACATGACTGTGTCCATCTGCCCAGGGATTATTAGGAAAACCTGTAGATGGTATGTGTGTGGGGGAGGTTCCCCTCATCCATTCCTTCGGTTTGGACAGGACTTATCTCTGTCTGACAGTGAAACGCGCTGCCAACACTGCTCTTAAAATTAAAGGGGATCTTCAGCAATCAGCAGAGCTTCCAGGAATCTGTGGGAAGCCAGAGCCAACACGAGATGGCCCCTGAGCCCCTACATGTGCTCTGCTCACTGCTGGGCTTCTCCCTACTGCAAGCAGCCTTTCTATGCCTCTGCTAACAGTGATGCTGACTACAGTGTCCTGGCTGGGCCTCTGCAGAGTGGAAAATAGCTCCCTGTGCAGCATAGGAGCTGCGAAACACCTGCACCTGGGAAGCACCTGCAGGGCACGAAGAAGAGTGATGGGCAGCTCATTAGGTTTGTTTTATATGCAGACCGACTGCTTCCTGCCAGCCAGAGCAGAGTGCTACAGGCGGTCTTGTCCAAGATATCCTAGTCAGTCTTTTATTTCCGGTCCAACACAAAAGCAGGGCTGTCAGCCCTATTAATAACATAAATCTGGCCTCTGTCAGCTCAAGGAATAGCGTTCTCTGTCCTTGAGGGACATAATAACTACCTTTTTCTCCTCCAAAACAGCTTCCCAGGATTCTTCACTTGACTTCTTAAATCTATCAACTGAAAATAAGGTTACTGATCTAATTCCCAGGCCCTGGACTTAGTTTTCTTACAGAGCGGAGCCAGTGCCGCTTCCAGATCCCTTAAAGGTCCATATGCCCTTTTACTGTCCCCAGTCCCACACATACATCATTCCGAGCATACACTTTGGGCCTGCAGAGCATCTTCTACAGATTTGTATGTGGAGAGGAGGGGAGATCAGGAGAGGGAATCCACAAGAAATTTAGGGGAAGAAAAAGTGCCACCTGTTGCCCATGTTTCTGGGAAAATGTGGTTGAAATAGGAGTCATCCTAAACCCTTTACCTTCTTTTTGTAACCTGTGGTCCCTCTGGACATCAGATTCATCACAGACTCTATAGCAAGTTTTGTGGAAGATAAAGCATTGACATCAAATCACCACAAGAGTGTAAAGCAGGTAAAACCAGACTTCCATGAACATGGCATCTGCAGTATGAATGCCACATGCTGCAAGCTCCTTCACTCCTGGCATCACAGCTTTATTGCCACTGTGTTCATTTTGAACCCTCTCTAATATGTACTCTGTGCCCTTTGGCAGGGACTCGCTCTGCCTGATACATATCAGTACAGTGTTTGGGACAATGTGGTTTTGGTTTTCCTACAGAAGAGCAGTGCCAATAAATAATGAAAGCATGTCAGTCATAGTCTGCATAGGGAAGGCAGTGTCCATGGGCTCATAACATCTTTGATGGTTACCATAACATTTTCAAGAATAAGTCATTCGCCTCATATACTTTAAAAAACTGCCACAAACTTGGTATGCTAAGAACTTCTAATATGAATGTATCTATCTCCCTTATTTGGACAAAAGCAAATCATGCTTCCAGTTTCCTGATCCCACTTCATTTTTGATATTTGACCTGCAGATTAGAGGTTTTCACGTCATCTGCCAGCCCACAGAGAGTATCCCAAGGTTCAGTGTGTGTGAGAGATAGGAAAGGGACATTAGGAACAGGCCAACCACAAATAGCTAAAATTAGCTCTGAGAACTGGAGTGCTGAGGTCTCTGAGGAACACTAGTTAAAGAAAGAAAATGGTTGTTTGCTGAACTCCCACTTATTCTACTGCCTCTGAGGACTCTTGGCTCACATCCCTGCCCAGACATCCTACATGGCTATTTAAGAGGATTTCCCCCACCCCTTCCCCCTCCACTGGCCATCATTTTCCTCTTTTGTAACACCAGTACAGAGTGATATGGGATTCCTGCTCCAGCAGCAAGTTGCTGACTGGAAACGGGAAACAGGGGCTCTGCAGAGCTCAGCCTCTCTGACAACGTGGACGTCACACCCACGTGCAGACAGGGATGCTTCTCACATATGGCAATGATCAGCAGCTCCCCCTTTTTCTCCCCTTCCCTCTTCCCCAGAAGGGCTCACAAAGCCCTGGAGGGGCTGTATATCGAGTTAGAAGCAGTCTTTAGAAAGCATGGCTGTGTGAGGCCTCAGTTATCATGGAACATGTTTTCTTGCATAATTCTTTTAGATTCTCCGAGGCCAGTAAATTTGAGACTGTAAATCTTCACGTGACCAGAGCATATGGCCTTAGAATAAGACATGGAGTGAATTACAGAGAGACAGCCTATCTTCTGCAGAATCTGATTAAGGGAATCCTTTGAGAACTATCCCTTACATGCAGCCATAGGCATGGCTTTAAAAGCTGCCCTCCCTCTTCTTTCCCAGAAATGCCTGACAGAATAAGGTTTTTTTTTTGCTGCACCAGCTTCTCTTCTTTTCTCCTTCCTATTCTCAAAAGCCTTTTCTCAAAGTAAAACTGAATGGCTATGTCTGCCTGTCCTTCAGATTATAGTTTCGGTGGAGTGGGGGGGAAGATTGTTTAAAGTAATCACATTGATACTTGTGGAAACACCTTAGGGGAGTTGGAGGCATTGTCTAAGTTAAGGAGCTAGGTTCTATCTCCACAAGGGGAAGGAAATGCTCTTGCATTCACTGGGAATAAGTTTTTGCTTCCTCCAGCCAGCTCTCTGTGGTGCTATTTGCTTACAGCCGTGCACAGCTAATGCTATACTAGCCCCTCTAGGCTAAGTTGCTGTTATATATGATGTTCAGAGGTGAAGGTTTATTCCAGATGGGGAAACCAATTTAAAATGAAGTAAAAAATTCCCTTCCTAGCCTGCTCATTCTCCTTCCATGAGGCAGGCTGTGCTCTTTTTGATGATCTTCCTTCTTTGGCACAATAAATTCCTTGAAACGAAAGTGACTTTATGTAAATATCAGTGGAAGAAGTTTTTCGCCAGCAGTAGATAATTTAATCTGAACAGTGGGAGAGAGAATTGCAATGCCTTTGGAAGGTATACCTATAGCTATCCTCTGAGATGAGGGAGACCAGATTAGTGACTTCTATTCTAGCTGTGCTAAGGATTTGCCTGCATTGAGCAGACCTCCATCCTTCCCTTCCCTTTCCACTCACTGAGGTTGTGGTGGTTCTGCTGAACTTGAACTGAGAGAAAAGGAAACAAGATTTTGGTTAAAAAATGCTTGGTTGTAATCTACAGAACATGAAGACATTGCTTAAATGAAAATACATAAAATGCTCGTCTATCTACTCTCTTTCATACTGTTGGGTGCTGGGGAAAGTCTGCTGGAAAGTCACTTCTCTGTTGGTAGACACTGCTGCTGCTCAGAGTCTTTTTTGGTTGTTTTCTATGAATTATCCCATGAGTAAAACTGTAGATCCCTCCTGTGCATTGCAGAACTTTTACACTGAGACCACTTTCCTCACTGACCTCAGCTAGGTGTCTAGGGAGAGCTCTCCTGCCTCCCTGGCTTGTATGGTGAGAACTCAATCTCTTCTTGCAGTTAGCTTTAAGCATTGCTTAAAATCGCTGCTGCAGATACTGGGAGATTGCAAGAACAGAAGCTATGCTGTGGAGCAGCCCCCCAGCCGACTGTCAGCCATAAGCACAAGAGTCGCAAGAGGAGAGGAGAGGAGACAGGAGAATGTGTTGTACTAAACTAGTATTGGACACCTGCTACCACTAAAAAAGTTCAGTACCCCTCCAGCCTCTTAGCACTTGTGATGAACCTGGAGCAGTCTAGGCTCCCACAGCAGGGCACCTGGGCTAACACAGAACCCCTGGCCAACACTCTGTGCAAAATTTGGTGGCACTGTTACTAAGAGTAGAGCTACAGAGAGGTGTTTTCTTGCTCAGGGCACATGCTCAAGCTTTGGTACCTTCATAGCTCAACTCCTGGTACGTAATCTGTAGATAACATTCAACACCTTTCTGCTTCCTGCTGGCTCTGGGTAGTTCTCGTTGCATTGGAAGTCCTTTCAGGGTAGTACCAGTGGGGTGCAAGCACATTTACCCACACAGCGTGCCTCACCTTCAGAAGAGCATCCCCACTGTGAGCTACCATGTTGCTCTTGCTACAAACTGAGTTAAAATCAAAAGGAGTTGAACTCTGTCAGTACAGGACACTGTTTTTTTAAGCTTCTGCTAGTAAAGCATGGGATCATAATCCTAGTCCTACAGTCCCTGGTAAAGATACTTCATTCAGTGCAAAGGAAAAACAGAGCACCTTTGCTCTGTTCCTCTTTCTTGGCTTCACCTTCAGGCATGCTGCATCTGGTTACAGATTAACTCTTGCTTCACAATACCTGTTATCACTCACAATGAAATGGAAACCTGGGCTACTTTGCTAAATGAACAGAAAGGTTCTGTAATTACACTGTGATGTCTTTCCATACTTCTCTGTCCCCCACTGAAACATCCCTCAGCACACAGAAAGGCACAACTAAGCGACAGAAGCCATCAGATTAAAGGAAATCAGGGCCATCAGATTAAGGGAAAGGGGAAGAGGGGCTGTAGATTGTTACCTCTGTCTTCAGTGGAGAAAGAATACTATTTTCACACATCTGTGCTAAATCAAACACTGATCTTTTCACTCCTGACGTTAATACATTAGGTGTGGAAATCACACTGCCAACCTGAAAAGGTCCTTTGATGAATGCATTGCTCTTCACTCAGGAAGAGCAAGACAATAAACAAATGACTGAGTCCTTGCTCCAGCCTGCAGATCTACCATCTCCTCATCTTTTGTCTCACACTGTACACCAAGATTTATGGGAAAAATTCCAAAAGAGTGAGGAAACAGAAGTGCTGCCTTTTGCTCCAGAGAAGAAAGAGATCTGTCCTTGAAGTCTCACATGAGAAATCCCCAGCTTCTACTGGCTGGGACCTTGAGTCTGTGTGGGAAGGCCCTGCCCTAAGTGAGCAGTCCGTTGCTGTTTAGAATATAGCATTGATTTGGGAACACAGGAACAAAAGCATTGAAAAAGTCAATTTGGATTTAAAAAAAAATCCTGTGCCAAGGCAACAATCTCTGTTGGAGTCTTCACATGGAGGAACTGCTTCTCACTTTTGACACCCATGTGCTGACATGCATGACAGGAATTGCTGAGTTCATTCCCTGCTGGGACACTATCCTCATCATTAGAGACTCTTCTTGTAACTCACACCTTTATTTGTAGTTTCAGGTGAGAAACTAGTAACAGCTGGACTATGGGGATGAAGTGACTGGCTTAATCTTGTAGGAAGCTTTTGCAGGTTGTGCAGAGAGAGGCAAGAGACCAACTTTTCCTGCAGCTGCACCTGTTCTGCAGGTAAAGAGAAGACCCTTCATTCAGACCTGACAGCCTGATGCTGAATCCAGGCTCATTAATGTAACAAAAAGAGGAATGCCAGCCCCCTGGTGCTGCTCTTTCTGCTTTTCACAAGTATGGTGATTTCAGAGGATTCCAACATGCTTTAAAACCAGTGGCACATCGTATGGACTGGCTGGCCTACTGCATATGGAGGGACTGTAGCTCCGGTAGCCTCAGGATAGTCTTAGAGATACAGGGTTATTGTGTCCTGCCTGGGATCTTTCTCTACCTCCCTATACTCACACAGTGTTGTGGAGACCACTGTACCCTGACAGTGCCCTCTGATGTGTAGGAGAAGGGGAGAAAGATTATGCTGGGAGATGAGGAAGTGGGCTCAGTCCGTGTCCTCAGAAGGCTCGTGAGAGGGAGCAAGGTGAGGGGAGAAGGAGCTGGTTGCTCAACATGCCAAAAAGGTCATATCCTCAGGCCAGTCATCTCCCCTCCAGAGAGAGGCTGTATTCAGCCCTCCTGCTCCTCTGTGGCTGTTCTTCACTGTGAGAAGCCAGGCCGACTCTTGAGAGAAGACCAGGGATGCAGTGGCCAGCCATGTTCAGTGACAAAAATGGGAAATAGGAAAATGAAATTCTGGACTGTGCCAGGAGGAATGAAAAGCAGCAATACACTCCCTTACCACTGCCGAGCAGAGTAAACCTTATCACAGGGAGAACAACCTGCTGTGAGCAGAGAGACTTGCCAGTCTGCCAGGCTCTCTCTCTGCTAAACATCAGGGAGCTATTCGGACCCCCCTCAAATACACCCAGCAACTGCAGTGGCCAGTACGCAAATGCAAACCCTCTCTCACAGAAAGAGTCATTTCCTGTACAGTACCTAGGAGGAGGCACTATGAGTAACTGATATTACAGTGAGAGAGAGAAGGTGTAAGTAAATGCTGTCCCACACTTGAATTTGGGCAGGACATTAAGGCTATAGTGAAAGAAAGCAATGATATCTCTGATGACCACACCAACGTTTAGGCTTTTGTCTCACCAAAAGGAAGGCTTGCCCCATAGCTACTCATGGAGCTGATGCATGGAGCAGACGTTACTGCTTTTCTGCATTGACCCCTTCTTCCTAAAACTCCCTTTCAAGGCCTCTACAGAGATATTGTCGTCTTCAAGTTATGCTGATAGAAACGTCAAACCTCGATTGCAGCCATGAATCTGCTCATGAACTCTGCTGGCCACAATGCCACAGAGCTGCCTTAAAGCTCTCTTAAAAATGTGAGGCATTCCAGTCATTTTAATTACTGTGCATTGCATAAGCCAGAAACCAGTTCATACAAAGGAACAACAGAAAAGTGATTTTCAATCGCTCTCACTCTCTTCTCTGCTTAGTGCAAGCCTCCAGAGCTCTGGGAACACCAGCTCTTATTACCATTTGAAGCACTTCATCTATCTGAAATCTCTTTGTTCAGTCACTTAAAGCTATTGATGCAGTTTAGAAGGGCTTAAAAAAGAAAAAACAAAACTTCAATTTGGAAATGGCTACAGCAGCATGAAAGCAAAACAAGAGAAATGGAAAAACTTATTATAAACAAAAATGAGAGAAAATTAATTGCTTGGAATAAGGCACAGGCAGGTAGATCCAAGCAAATCACGTTGTGTCCTCCCTCCCTGGACTCTGTCAGACCATCTAATCACAGCCTCCTGGCTTGAACCCTGCATGGTACTGAGCCCTTTGGCCCTGATCCAGAAATGCACTTAAGCTTATATTTAACTTCGTGCATGTAAATGGTCCTGTTGACTTCAGTAGAGCATCTTGTGTGCTTAAAGTTGAACATGTGCCTTAGTGTTTTGCTGGATTGGGGCCAAAGAGCGCAGTCATGTGCAGGAAACATTTTCAGCTTGATAAGGCTGTTAAAAGATATTTCCTGGTTGCCCTTCTCTAGCTGATGCCACATCACAGTCTGACCGGAGGATCCCTGCGCTACAGAGATGGTGATTTCATATTCTACAATCCTTTATAACATAATGCTCCTGGCGACACATGGTGCCTATGGTCTACTTCAAGGCTGGGCGCTCTCGGTAAGCACAATCTGTAAAGGATCCTTGAAGACTGAACACAGTATAGAACCGTTAGAGGTGATGAAGGTTTAATGGTGTACCTCTAATTAAAAGCTTGGGAATGGGATAGAGTGTTACCTATGTCTGGCTTGCAGACAGGAAGGTGACATAATTCCTTTGCAACCTCAGAGAAAGAGATCAAATTAATTTTTTTCATACGTATTTATAGAATCAAAGACATTTTTGAAGAAAGAACCTTCTAATTTTAAGCAGCATATGAAGTTCACTGATAAAACGGTGGAATTAATAGAGGAGGACTTTTTCCAACCTTTTTCACACTTACAAATCATTGCAAATACAAACATTTTAAACAAAACAGCCTTCTCAAAGGACAGTGTCAGAAAAAAACAGATATTCTGAAAAAGAAACAGATAATCAGGAAATACAAGAATCTTTTTCTAATGCAATGCATGGCCACTCTCTACTGCCCTATGAGATGGTGTGAGTGTGCTGTAAAAAAGGACATGAGATGGCTCTGAAAACACCTATCCTTTCCCACTTGCTGTATAAAAGCAGAATAACAATGATATCTCCTAGAGGGTGTGATGCTGAGCTGGTGTAAAAGGTATGAGGATCATCAGCTTCAAGAAAATTTTTAGTATGAGAGGAGGCTTTTGAGCAACTTGGCAGCTTGACAATTTAGAATGCTAATGGCAGGACTCCACGCTCATGAATCAAGTCAAGTTACTGTGGAAAAGTTAAAATGGAAAAATGCCCATACTTCAGAAGCTTTCAAAATCAATATATTGTTAAGGAGGTGGCAGGACTGTTTGGACTGCAGGCTGAAGTCTCCTGACTTCATTCATGCCATGCTCAGTTTAAGCCAGCTGAGGTCTGGTGATGAGCTGGAGTGTTTTCAGCCACTACATGTATCAGGATTTTTTTCCTATGGTGGTGGTGGTAGTGGGGGGTATTTATCTCTCTCTCTCTTTCTCTCTTTATTTCTTTTATCCTCCCTTCCTCCCTCCCTTCCTGCCTTTCTTTCTCTATTTTTTTGGCCAGCAGTTCCTGTAGTTTGATGAAGCCCTTCTGTACTACTTACATTCAGATGCTTTTGTCAGTTCTGAAGCAGCCGGCATCCCTCACAATGAAATGTGATCAGAAGGAAAGTGAATATGCCTTCAGTTCATTTACAGCAACACCTCATGCCTCTTGAAGGAATATCCCAAAGTGCTTTTAACTCAGCCTCTGCAGCTAGCTCTGGGATGGTCCTTTCCAGCCACAAGCAGGACTTGTGGAAGGAAATTGATATTGTTAATATGCTCCTGATGTAAACTGCCGTGAGTATCTATGGAAGCAGAAGGTAGTTCTCTCTCCTGAAATTTAATTAAGACACCCAGCTTAACACCTTTCCTTTTCCAGAGTCGGTTCTTTAGAGATGGCAAGGAACATAGCTTCATCCGCAAAAAATGCAGCCATCTCTTGCAGCACAGTGCCCCCTAGCACCGTCTCTGCACATTCGTGCAGGATGGAGGGAAGAAGGCCGCTTTGCTCAGTCAAGAACACCTGCAGGACATGGCTTTCCCTGGGAATTTTCACACCAACTATTGACACAGCCCAGTCATGCTTAGCCTGTGGGATCCGACAAGATCACAGCATGAAGTGGTGTGGCTGCCCGGTAAAGCAGAGAGATCCTTAATTGTGTTCAACAGTGCGTTCTTGGTGGAGGACTGGAATAACACAGATTTCTTTATTTGGTGACATTAACCAAATGTGAACTCTAATTTTCTCATGTGAAGATCAATGTCTTTATTTTCTCCTCCTTTCTCTGCTACATTTTTTATGGCCATATAAGGCTTAAAGTTTTATTTAGGCAAAGGAGAGATGAATGCTAGTTTTTATTTTATTTTTTCCCTTTGCAGTTTCTCCCACGCAGACAGGGCATAGAGCGGGAATTCAGATAGATCCTTTCAGTTCCTTCATTGATGTTCTGTGTTACTTCAACACCATTATCAAAATTTTCTCATATAAATAAAGTCAGAACCCCTGCCTGGCTCTTCCAGAATGCACTTTCCTGGTAGGTCTCAAAGGAGAGAGGCCAATATTAAATATCTAATAGATATTGTTAGAGGATAATATACAATATCTCTATTTACAGATGATAAAGTGAATGTACAGGCAGGTTAAATGATTTACCAAGGCCTCCCAGCAGGTCACTGGCCAGACTGAGCTGTCCTGAGTATTATTGACCTCTGATTTACAAAAATAAAGCACTCTGGTTTCTGTATATTAAGTGTATCCTTTAAGTGGCAAATAAATAGTTATTATTGTACAGTATCCAGTTCTGGTTGAAAAACCTGCATCTCTACTTCTATAGAGAAGTTAATCTCTTTGAAAAAGAATATCTAAGCGTCAAAAATGCAGCTGAATCACCTAAGCCCTAACTGACCGAACACAGGTACCACCACTCCAGGCAATGTTAATACATGCATTAAAAAATTTCTGGATCACCTCTCAAATAGTGGTATAGAAGATAGTGGTAAGCCTTGCGACACACACAGCTTGCACACCATCCCTTCCAAACAGATGTGTCCTGCTACTGGATCAAGCTGTGGCTCTCCTTTTCATCCTGAAAAGTAATGGCAGATTACTTCTCTGGGTTATATCTGAAAAGTGAACTAGTTCCTGTAATCAGCACAAACTTGGTGTTACTTTAACAAGCTTGGTCATTCTCCTGGTAAATGAGCTACTTCTGTGCTTTGGAGGGCCTTGTGTAACTTCTAGCCCCCTTCCTCTTCCTTTTCAGAAATTGAGAAGATGACTGAAGGGTTTGTTTTTCAGTCTCCTCTGAATGTCTTCTGCATCTGTTTGTTTATTATAGTCACTCTTAGCATTCACACAGCACCCAACATCTTTAAAGCTTATTACGAAGCATTCAGCTTGTTAGTCCTCAGAACACGCAGGAAAGGTGTTATTATAGAAATGAAGAAACATACTCAGAGGAGTTACTTGGCCAGAGAGTGAAGGGAGGTGGTGCTGGAGCTGGGATTATCATCTAGTTGTGTGTGTGCCAAACTCTCCCTCATTTACACCAGTGTCAGGTTATGGAATAACTCCACTTCTCTCAGATACTGATCTGAGTTGTTGATAGTCCGGGTGTATCATGATGTTGGTGATATCAAACTTTTACAACAACAAAGAAAAAATGAAAGTGCCAGACACACCTAATTTTTCTTCCGTGTTACCTGCTGAGGTTGGTGGAGTTGTTCCTTGTTTACACCCAGTGAGACTGAAATGACAGTCCAATCTGACGGATTCAACTTCAGATGTAGTACCTTGAGCAGACAGTCCAAGTACCTAAGGAGTTTTTTGCATAGGGTTTCTCACATTGCAATTTGGAGCCCAACGATTCAGACAGCTACGTGTCTAAATTGAATGTCCTGTTTAATAATCTGCCTCATATGTACTTATATGACCCGTTAGCACCTCAACACCATCTATTTTTTTTTTTAGTGTGTTCACTAATACACATTCCTGTGAAGCTCCCATCACTATTATCCCCATTACACAGATTGGGATTGGAAGTACGGTGAGGCAAAGCTGTCACACAGCTTGTCTGTGTCACAGCACGAGTAGGAGCCTGTGTTTCCCACTGTTAGTACTGTAACCTTGATCTCTACTAGCAACACCCATCTTGAAGCTTTTGTGTACCGATGTTCCAAATAAAAGCCTGTGTTTCCGTAAGACTGGAGGTTTAAATTTTATATGGACGGTGTGATTAAAGAAAAGGTGTAGGCAGGCTGTGCTTCACCCAGATGGAGCAGAATTGTAAATCTGAAGACTTAGCTGACTATTTAGAAATTTAGGACAGCTGGTCCTGGGCCTTTAATACCAGCATAATTTATAACTAGACATGCTTAAGTCTTGTAAACCCCGTGGAAAGTACTCTGACATTATATACACTGGTTTGATACCGTGATTAATCACCTCTCAGTCCCCTTTGCAGGATAATAAGGCTGTCTGTATCTTGCAGCTGGCAATCTTCTTCCTTACAGTCCCAGCTCTTCTATAACATTTACATTTCTACAGCTGATAGAAATTTACGGTTCCAAAAGGGGATAAGGGAAAAACAAAACAAACAGGACTTTTCTGTAAAATCCGCTAAAGCTGCTCTGCTAAAATATACTTTGAGATTAAATGTTGGGAGTGCCGGGGTAGATACGACACTGCTTTTTCTGGCTCGGTTTTTGCAGTTTATGACCCCTTTCTGACCGAAAGCCCTGAGAAGGGGAAGTGATGGGTGGTGGTGTGACAGGAGAAGGAGCATTTGAGCAGGATTAAAAAAACCGCAGGATGAAATCCTGGTTTACAGTTCAGCTAGGTCTTGCCCTTCTTTTCCTCCGTCCTCCTTCCACTGCCTATTGAAAAAGCAGCAACACACTGCACTCCTCTTGTGTTTTCTGAAAGCCCTTTAGAACGCTATTTCACCGCCTCCAGTTTAAAACCAGCTTGCAGACAGCCGAGACGCTTCCGAGGGAAACAGCCCGAGCTTTCCAAGCGAACAACAAACCCCGCGTCTGTTTTCCAGGTGCCTCTTCGCGCCCTGAGGTGCGGAACGGGCCGGCTGAGGGGAAGGCAGGTCCTGACCGGGGCGGGGGGGGGGGGAAAACTCCTCGGGGCCAGACCCGTCCGGGCACTGACGGCCACCGGACGGATAACTCGGCGATACCTCGGAGGTACAACTAGTTTTTAAGAGTTTCAACCCGTCCCCGGCGGCGGGAAAGGGACGTAGGCTGAGGGACGGGGACTTCTCCTCAGAGCGGCCGGCTACCTGCCCAACCGCCCGCCCGCGCGCGCGCCCGGCGCTCCCCGCACTATTCCGTATAAGGCGCTGAAGCGGCGGCCCCGCCCCCGGCCCCGCTGGCCTCTCCCGCCGATGAGGTAATGCGGGGCTCCCATTGGTCGGGGGAGGCGGCGCCCCCGGAGCCCGAGAGGGCGCGATCGAGGCTATAACTCCGCGCACCG
The DNA here is from genome assembly GCF_964188355.1 of Buteo buteo. Lineage (NCBI taxonomy): Eukaryota > Metazoa > Chordata > Aves > Accipitriformes > Accipitridae > Buteo > Buteo buteo. The sequence continues at coordinate 4,640,395 of NC_134189.1, read as the reverse complement.
GCCCGCCGCGGCGCAGCGCAGCTCCGCACCGCTCGGCATCCCCCCGCCGCTGGCAGCCGCGGACCTGCCGTGCCCTCAGGCTTGCACCGGCGAAGGCTGCGCTGCCGAGGCCAGCGAGACAGAGAGGGGCAGTGCGAGGAGGCAGGCAGGCAGGCAGTAGCGGCGCGCGGGCTGTTAGGAAGCGAGAATAAAAAGCCCGGCGAACGGAACGGCGGCTGCCCTCCTGCTCCGCAGAAGTGAGGAGGCACCTCGGGGGCAACATGACGGCGTGGCTGAGCTTCCTCGTCGTGTTCCTCTGCAGCTGGAGCCTGCGGGACTTGGTGGTGGAGGCTTGCACTTGCGTCCCCATCCACCCGCAGGACGCTTTCTGCAACTCCGACATCGGTAAGTGCCGAGGGCGGGCGGCGCCTCCTCGTCCCTCAGCCGCCCCGGGGTGAGGCGGGCCCCGCCCGGGGGCTGCGAGGGCTCCCTGAGGTGAGGGGAAGCCGAGGCTCCTCGCCTCAGGAGGTGGCACCTGCCCCGCTGCTGCGAAGCCCGTGTGTCTAGAAAGTTCTGCGGGACCCTCGGGGGGAGCGGGCGGCAGTCAGGCTGTCGCCAGGAGCGAGCCTTCGTCCTGCAAGTCACCCACTGAAAAGAGAGGTGGGGGGGGGTTAAAGCGGTGAGGGGTGACCTGACCTTTCAAGGTAGGTTATGGCTCCGTAGCTGCTGCCTACGCCTGGGTTTAGGAAGAGGGGAGGCGTGTGGTGGCAGACCCTCACCCAGCCCTCCTGAGGGGCGGCGGGGAGCGAGGCAGCAGGTCCTGTCCCACGGCACTGGCAGCAGCCGCTCCGAGCGATACTTCAAAGAAATCAGTAATTGTAAGAGCGGCTTGTTTCCTACAGCAGGACGAAAACACAACTGGGGGTGTGGGTGGCCAAAATTTCCTCCACAACCTGGTGACAAATAATAGGAGGCAGGATTAGGACGGGTTCTCTCCAGCCAGCAAACTGCCTGTGGGGGTTGGTGTTGGAAGGTGCGGCTCACGTAGGCTTGTGGTGCTGTGCCGGTAACTTCAGGAAGGGCTGGAGAAGCAGGTAACAAGTGCATTCAAGATGCAGGCTTTCTGCATGCTCCGTTGTGATCTTTGCAGCTGCGGAGGTATGCAAACGTTCATGCTTTTTGGAAAGTTGAAACGCTTTTATTGGATCCTGGCTGATGTTCTCTGTTATGGGCTTTAGCATCCCTAGGGGTCTTCACTACACTAACTTTAGATAGGGGACAAAGGGAACACCCGTAATCTCTGAGGAGGAGGTAATGGAGACTCTGGTCTCAAGTCCTTTAGTTTGTTTGTAGCCAAGGGTGATTAACCAAATACGGTTGCTGCTTGGTAAGTGTCCTGTGACAAAGTATATGAAATCATTTAGTGGTGTCCTTTGAGTTAATACTGGACACATGTCCACATAACAGTAAATACAGGCTGTCACTTAAGCAGTCCTGAGTGGACTGCATGAGTGAAGTCTACTTGCATCTCTGTAGGTTGTCTTAGTAGCACAGTGTAAAAGGTGTTGGGGCATTTTGTGCTGCTGGTACCCACACGGTACTGACTCCAAGTAGAGTCTGCAAAGAAATCCTTCTGGCAACTGCTCTGGAAGTCAAATAGAAAATAATTCTCACTGCAGCAGAACACCCATTGCTATGAACTCTGCCAGTGGCTCTTTCTAGTTAGCCAAGCTTACTGGCAAAAAAAAAATCTCTCTCTCTTGCCTTTAACTCTTCTAGAGAAACTGCAGTTATGCCTGGTTATTCGTGTCTAGTTTATATAGTGTATCTGCTCTTGAATGCCAAAAAAAATTACATGTTAAAAGTGCTGGGAAGGTTACAGTTTGCTTCAGTGATGATAGCCTGGAAAATATTTATAAAATAGTTTTCTACTGGGGAATTCTTCCAGGAAACTACACTATTCAAAGTTCTGTTGCCATTTTCATAGTTTGGATCAAGCGTGCCACCTAGGTGGTAACTGCCAGGGAGATTGTACTTGCTGTGAAAGTGAGACTGGGAAACCATTTTTCCACAGCTAAAGCTGATGACAGCATGTGGCCTTCATTAGCTGCATTTTGGGAGAAGGTCTACTTTCTTGCTCTGATTAGGTCATGTTATACTAGATTAAGGGTAATTTTCAGTTTAATTCAACTTCTTAAAGTGGTGTTGAATAAATTTTTGTTATGAATACACACTGACAGTATGTTTTTGCTAGATGCATAAGTGACTAGGAGTATGGTAAGCTACAAAGTTTCATATAACAGTGCTCCTAAACTTCAGGGCACAAAGTTTTTCTGTTTTCTGCTCTGATATCTGGTTGAGTTCAAAGTCATCTGCTTCATCTCTTCTTTCTCTCTTCTGGACTTTTCATTACTTCTCACGCCTTGGCTTTGCTCTGAGACATAGTAATTCAAAAAGTTGTTGTCTGGGGCTGTCATGCCTTCAGACATCACAGCAATGCAAAGGATGCAAAGCACAAGGGGAAAGAGCAACTCATTCTAGCAGATTACTTAAATGCAAGTTTGGTTAAGACTTTGTGTGATGGGTTGAAGCAAAAGTAAATCCTTACATTTGCTAGAACTGTCTGGAAAATGTGATGTTTCTGTGGGCTGATTTTAGTAAATGCTGTCATGTTCTTCATGTGCTGAAAGGGCAAAAAGTGCACTAAAGCTTTCTGGCTCTGGAGGAGTTAATCATCTCCATGGAAACTGATGGCAGTGTACTAGTGCAGTGTTTAGACAGACTAAACTACACACTGGGTTATAAAACACATTGTGGGGAAGAAAGGGACTTGGCAGCAAGTTTTTATCGCTCTTGAAACTCCTGACAAAATACCAGCTCAAAAGGGAGGAGTCAATGCAGTAAGAGCTGGAGCAAAAGAGCTTTTTAAAATAGCTCCTAAAACAATACCAGAAATTAACTAGCTAGGTGGCAGCCTAGGAGAGGCTTTTCATCTCCAGAAGCACTGAATTTTGAAGAAAGAGAAAACTTTTAATTTAGGAGTGTAATGCAAACCCTTACTGTTGGTCTTTCATGCCTAGCCAGTGAAGTCCCACTCTCCTCCTTTAATCTGATCTCACTAGACATTTAATTTTTGATCGTCCTGTGGCTCAGTTCTGATACAGCCTCCCAACTCTGCAGTCATTAGAAGGTTTTAATCTTTACAGAAACAGATGGTCAAATAAACCTATTGGAAAGGGAAGGATTTCAATATGTACATCCTTTGGAAGTGAAGGTTGTGGTCTTCTAAAGGAAGCTTGGACTCCATACACAACAATAATTTTTTTTAATTAAAAAAAAGAGCAGGGAGGGGTGGAAGACGAATGAGTGCCAGACTGGTCACAAGGGGTCTTTTCACTCAGCCTGAGTGTTCCAGCATGATGAATGGAGCAAAAGTGAAGAGGTGTGTCTCATCTGGCCCTCCAAGTTCAATCAATAATAAAATTGTGGTTTTAACTCTTGGCTTTCTTTCTTTAACTGGATTGATAAGTGCCAGAATAGGCAGTACAATAATGAGACCAACAGCAAGACAAACAGCAACTGCTATGACTTGCCATCTGAACTTTGCTTCCTCCACTCCCGCCCCCTGCCTACCACCCCTTCCAGATGTGAATATTTTTCTTTTGTTGGAATTAAGAGACCTTTTGAAAGAACAGACACCAGGCATGCTTTGTTCTATTGTGACAAAGCTGTGACATTTCCAGCTGGACATAGCTGACATGAAAAGGGCTTGTTTGTCCTTTTTTTGCAGGAGCAGCAGGAACTTTTGAGCTTGGCTGCTGAATGTTGCATTCACAGGTTTGGAAAAACACCTCCTGCTTGGCCCCCTCTGCCCCACCTCCCTTTCAAAAAAAAAAAAAAAAAAAAAAGAAAAAAGAGAAAAATATGTGAAATTGCAGTCTGGATTTTGACAAACCAGTCTGCAAGTGATAAAGAAAGTACTTTGTCCACTCCACACCTATCTCACTTTCATCTCATGCATATACTTCAGAAAAGAGCTATGGCACTACTTGTTGTCTCTCACCTAAGTTCAAAGGAGCTCAAAATAACATTCCTTTCTATAGTTTGTTTTGGGGGAAGAAATACCTGTTTCAGCAAGGATGCTGGTGGGTAGTGCTCCTCTCTGTTCTGAATAACCTCACTCTTGGTGAGTTGGAGTTGGCAAGCTTTGGGGAGGTGAAGGTAAGCTCTTAGAGTCCCTCAGTACTAAAGAAGTCATTCATTTCTCCATCCTGCCATACCCATAGCACTGAGTTCACAACACCTGCAGTGACTAGCCTCCTTTGAACTGAGAATGTGGTACGAGAAGAGCAAGAAACAGCAGAGGAGGAATTTGTTTGACCCGAAGTCTAAGCACCTAATTGAAAACCTGCCCATTTTCTTTCTCTGGTTTTCTTGAATTGATCATTCCACCTTCTCACTAATAAGCTAAAAGAGCCGATGAACTTGATCATACATGAGATTTTGAACACGCATTCTTTGCTTTGACATAAACTCTGTAGTAAGGTCAAATGTGCTGTCTTAAGTAAGGTCTGCCACATTAATTTAAAAATTAAAGTAAACCAGTTTCAATTAATTATTATACCGATCTTTTGAGTTGAGGTGAATTTAAAACAATTTTGGGGGGTTACTTGTCATGATAATGGTTGCAAAAGTGTTGTATCCACTATGGAATCAGACTTTTGTTGAGGAAGTAATGATGTGGTTTTGTTTTTAGACTGGACTTCCCTTCGAGGCATTTTAGAAGCAGGAAATCTGAGAAGTGTCCCGTAAAGCTTTAAAACAAAACAAAACCCCCTGTGAATTCCATTTTACATTGGAAGAAATTGAGGAGATTTGCTTAACTTTTATGGAATTCCAATGTCCATGGTAAACACTGTGGTGAAAGAGGGTGTTCCTTGTGCCTGGTCATGTCTTCTGGCAGATAGGTGTCCATTCTAAACTGAATTGTCCTATTTAATAGAAGTGGAAATAGAAGTTGCTTGTTGGTTATTTGCAATTAAAGTCCACAGCAGAGTAGAGAGATCACCTTGTGGGATCTGAAGTTTGTCACTTCTCCAAATGTATGTATTAAAAAAAAAATGTGGTGGAAATTACTGTTTGGAAGATGTAGCGCAGAATGTTATATAAGGCTTCTTTGGTATCTTGTTACTATTACATGTGCTTACTCCATATTTCCTGCAGGAAGTAACTCCAGCAAGACCTCTGAGCCAGGGAGAGCCAGATGTTCTCACCTTGAGCCTTAGAGCTCCTTGCTTTATGTAGACATTTCTTTCATTCTTATTTTCACTGATTTCCCACCTGTTCTTGAGAACTTTCCACCTGCCAACTGCTCCTCTAATGTTTCTGGGAAGAAATGGGCTGGTGGGAACATAGTTATGTACAGCCATGTGCAGTACTAGCATTTTTTAGTTTAGCAAGTTTTCATCTGGGGTTGGGAATGGCCTGCTTTGTTCATGTCTGTTTTTCAGGTTGAGCAGATTTGATTGACCGTAGGAGAAGTGGCACAAGGTGACACATTCAGTCTTAGCTTCATCAGTGGACTTCACATTTTCTAAGACACTAAATACAGTTAGTCCTATGCTTTCAAAGTCTTTTAGATATGGCAGCTGGATTGGCATCTGATGAAATAGATCTCTGTACTCATGCATAATCCCACTGACAGTTATGGTGGGTGGGACCAAGAATCTTCAGTAGGAGCCCTCAGTGAGTCACCTTAGCTTTAATTGTATGTTAAAGCTATTAAGATGAAAACTTAGTTTTTCAATGTAACAGTGTTGTCTGAGGTCATATTTCTTTTTCCTCACAGCTCCAATACCATGTGGTGCTCTTATGTAGCCCAGCCAAGCATGCATCACTGAAGAAAGGAGCCCATTTGGTCTGGGCAGGAGGTCTTGTCATTAAATGAAACTTCCACTGGATGCTCTCTGGAAGTTCGTAAGAGCTAGTAAACCTGAGAGGACAGCTTGGTTTGAGTTAGCAGGCAAGGCCAGGCACGCTGTGCTTGCCAGCTCTGAACCAGACTAAGCTGAGGGACTAATTTCAGTCCTAATAATGTCTGCAGTGCATGTCGTTGAGTTTCCTTTTAATAATGAGATTTATTTTTTTTTTGGCTCATGATGAAGAGGCTTTTGGTCTGATGCACTGCTTATTGCTCCAGACTTTCAGGGCATGATTCTGTCTTTCACATGATGTTATAAATTGGAAGCAACTTAAATGATACTGGTGAAATGATAGTAGTGTAAAAGATAAGAGAGGAAAATTGGGCCTTCAAGCGCCAATTAGTTAAGCAAATGCAGAGTTCATTAAACTTAAAGGCTTACTGTGGCTCATCTAAACCTCTGAAGAACCTCTACATGTGACACTTGAAATTTTACTGGTGTAACTTTATTGAATTGTTATTGGTCTTTAAGCTAACTACACCTTACATAGACTTCTCTCTCTGAAACAAGGTTGATCAGAGCAGCTGACTACATATGGAACTGTTGGAAGACTGTCTTAACTTTTCCTCAGCTTTGTGGCACTGAACACTTGTTGCAAATAGCAGAGCTGAAGGTCAACCTCTTTGGTAACCCTCTGTGTCTAAGTACTCGAGGTACAGAGGAGGGAGGCAGACTGCTGGGGCTTTATTAAAATCCAGAGCTCTTCCCCTAGAGCAGATACCTGAAAGAGCACGCCAAAAATATTGGTGCTCTGCCCACTGGTGACTTTGCTACCAACGTTATTTGCCCATAGTGGGCTAGGTCCTTATTTAAAACAAGGGTTAAACTGGATTTGCTTTGGAATAACATGAGAAAAGAATGTTAACCTGTGAATTTCAAATTTCTGCTATTTGAAAGTATTAGGCTGGTGCTGGGCCTGAGGTAAGTGAGACCATGGTGGGTTAAATGGATTTACACCCTCTTACACTAGATCTAAAACCTGGCCCAGTTATCAATATGGAAAGGAAATACTGGACCAGCCTTATAAGTTGTGTAAGGCAGGTGCAGGGCCGCTGGTCTCAGCAGTATTTCACCATCTTGTATCAGAGTTGGATTTGACTTGATGGTTTCAGGTTTCTAAGAGGAATGTTACAAACACTAGAGAGGTTAAAACTATTGTTAAAAAAAAAGTTAACCTTGTATTGTAATGTGAAGTAGTTCCCTTGAGTGACCAGAGTGAAGATTTAGTGCATTAACTGACAGTGTCTAATAACATAAAAATGCAAGTAGTTTTACACAACCCTGATTATTTTATTTATTCAGCATTGCTGCCAGCTAGAAAAGATTCTGGGAGTCTTCTGGAAACAAGATAGAAGTCTCTTGAGTTGCGTGCTGGTAAAATAAATGTTGACTATGAATAGTCCAAATTCCTGCTAGTGTTTATATAAGACCTTTCCAAAGGGCAATTTCAGCCCTTAGAAACAGTATATGGACAATAAAACTCAAGTTAAACAGCAGCGAGACGCATATGCAAAAAATAACATCAATTCTCATCAAATATCAGCTATGGTTTGCCTGAGACGTACAATCTCACTTTTATTTTAGGAAGAAAGGAGGTGATTTTGGGTGTCCCTCCTGGGATTGAAATGCGCCAGGAACCAGCAGAGAGCAGTGCTTGGGAAGAATGTCGGGGAGGCCATTGTCAGCTTGGGGATAAGGTCTTGAGTTGTGCTAGTAGGGAACTAGTGGTCCCTGTCAGTGGGCTCTGCTCTGAAAACTTATTCGTTACAGCTGGGGGAAGAGGATGATCACAGCAATAGGCTCAGTGGGAAACTTGTAATGGGAGAAGGTATTTAGGAGCTGTAGGAGTGGCAAAGGCCCTTCAAAGACTAGTCTTGGCGTATAAGATGGAGAGAAGGATTACTGGAGAAGGGAGGGATGCTGTGTAAAAGCATTGATGAAAAAGTAGATACAGGCTGGTCAAGCTAAGAAGAATCATAAGCTGTGACACATGATAGGTCACCCTAACTAAAATGATGTGGGGCATGCCCAAGGTGGATCTAATCCATCCAGGAGAGTGAATGGGTACTGTGGCTTCAGGGAACACACAAATAGGAGAACCCACATAAAACAATCTGATGCTCTACTGACTGATCTTTAACAGCCTGTAGCATGTTCATTTCTGACTGGCAATCAAGGCTTACGCTTTGAAAAAACCTGCCTGGGTGGACTGGCCATGGACAGAGCACATGCTCTTTACTCCATCTGGACTCTAGCCAAGCTGTTGCCTTCCTCCATTCAGATGAATGCAAAGTTCCTTCAAATAGCCCTTCAAGAAGTGCAGGTTGCATGGGTGGGTGTGCAGGGCTTTTATTTTCGCCAGGTGAGTTGTAAGGAAAATACAGCTTAGCTGGAAAAAGATGCAGATTGCTCAGCAAGAGAAGCACATGAAAGTAAGCCATATGTAACATGTTGTCTAAAGGTACTTTTGACATACATGATATAGTAACCTGACCGACTGCAGTTAGGAGATAGAAGTAGAGCGTGCAAACAGAGCCATCATTGTTCAACACATTTGTTATTGATTCTGGACAAAAATACACACTCTAATAAAAAAAAATCCCCAGTCTTCCTTAGCTACGCATGTGTTGTTAAAGTGTCAGAGCATTGTAATCCTGCTGGTTCTTAAGAACTTAGAACTAGTTTATTGGGGAGGTAAAGAAAGGTATGTGAAAAGGCCCAAGGATGAAAAAGAGACCCCTGTAGATTTTTCCCTTCTTAATTCCTTGACTTTGATATGAAAAGGCCCAGGTTTCTGCTGGCCTGCATGATCACTGGTATTTCAGCAAAGCACGTATAAATTGCACCAAGTTTGTACAGTGCTTGCACAGATAGTAATGGCTACACCAGGTGCAACAGCATGAAGGTAACACATTATTACTTCTTGCTCCTTGGTGGTTCACTTGGAAAAAAAAAAAAATAAAAAAAATCCCACAACAGCACATAGGAAACAGGAGTATTTCTATTTCACAGGGCCATGTTCAAAATGACCCAAGCTCCTGCTGGCCTAGACTGAAGGACATGAATTTTAACTCTCTCATGCTGTACTGTAATTACAGTATGGGGACTTCAACATCTGTTTCCTTTTCTCCATGTTTCCCTCAGTATTGGGTGTTACTGCAGTGCAGCCTGCAGGGAGGCCTGCTGGCATTATGTTAGTCTGTTAATTTTCTATAGAAGAGCACTGGAGCATTTGTTCAGACAACAAGTTCAATCTCTCATGCTCAGTGAATACATGAACAAGCAAAGATCTTACTCCTCTGACAGTTAATCAGCCCTCTCAAATTTCTTGGATCAGCTGTAAATAGGAAGCTCTTCCTCTAGTGAGCAGGTTTTGGTGTTGGTCTCCAAACAGTTAAAATATAAGGGAAAAAATGTGCTTGCTTGTACCAAGACAGGAAAACCACAGAATGGAAAACTTCCACTTGACTTTGAAAGACAGGAAATGGCTGGTGTTGGAAAGGCAACAGGTAGAGGAGGAGAGAGCCAGAGGATATCTGTAGAAAACCAGCTATTCCCCAGACACTTCTCTTTCAGCTCCATGTTCTTTTGGGGGAAGGAGTTCCAGGCTGGCCCCACTGTTCCAAGCCCTTTATACACTTTCCAAACACCCACCCCAGTTTCCTACTTCCTGCCTCTTCTGACACTGCTATAAATATCCCGCCTGGCTTTCATAGGTCTAGAGAAATGCTCATTGCAGATTAAAGGGGATGGAGGTGACAGTATGAAACAGCCTTTAGACCAGCTCTTGCGAAGTGTGAGGTTGCTGGGTGCCCTGCTTTAAATTTCCCTGGGAAAATGGAGGGAGTCCTTTAAGAGTGAAACAGTCTCCCTGTTTATCATACTCACCTCTGGGGCCTGTTTCTAAGTAAACAATTTCCTCCAATAAATAATATACTACATATGGTACAGAGCTAAAAGCTGAAAAATTTCTGGTATTTGGGAAAGGGGAGGGTGGGGAAGAGAGGTTTAAGAAGGAACAGGAGACACTAGTTGTGGGACCACACTGCATGGAAAAGTATAGTACTTGCAATAATGAATACCTTAAATTAATTGGTGAAGAGGATGGGTCTAAGAGGAAATAAAACAGCAAAGTGACCCCTGGGGCACTTAAGTAGCCATCATGTACAGTACTTCAATAGCCACAAAATACAGGGCCCTCCCTTAGCATCCTGCAGGGCAAAAATCACAAACCCAGAGAAGCGTGGGAAGACAAGAGCAGCAGTTCCTGTGCAAGAGCCTCAGTATTGCAAAGGATTGTGCTGGGGCTAAGGGCAGGATGAGTTCTTAAGCCCTTTGTTTCACTTCTCTAAATCTGAAGAGCAGCACCTGTCCCTTTTTTCTTTTTTTTTTTCCTTTTTTTTTCTTTTCTCTTTTTTCCCAAGGGGATGGGGATTAAGGATTTAGTTGGTTATTTCCTTAGAGGATCAAGATAAAAAGGAGACTTCAATAAGTCTGTTTCCATCTTCTCTACAGACAGTATATTTTCAATAGAATTAAGCAGCTGTCCTGCTTTTCCCCCACTGTGTAACAGTTTGCAGCTTTACAGAGAAGCACAGAAATAGAGGATTCCACAATATCAGACAGAACTCCTGGGTGGTACTTTAAGAGACCTCAAATTATCACAGGAAGGGTTTAATGGAATATTACCCATTCGGAGAGAAGCTCAACTAGACCTGGTGGCAAATAGCCAATGACCCATATCAGTATGTTGCCTTTACACCTTTACTTTGGAACAAGCACCCTGCAGCAGAACCTGTGATCGTGAGTCATATGCATCATCCAGTTCCGATGAAGTTCTGATGCTGATAAAATATACCTCCCAGAAGCCTGATGTGGGATAGTCTGACTTTCCCATACCCCCCCTTCTGTGGCTGTCATCCTAATTCCTTGTAGTTAAGAGACTGATTCAAATCCTGCAGTTTTAAGTTCCTTCCAAAACTCTTTAGAGGCATTTGTTATTTTAACTCTGGAGTCTATTTTTGTTATCAGTATGAATGTCTAATCTACCTCCCGCATGCATTCTAAATTGCAGCTATCTCTTGAGTTTCCCACTGTGTTTGCTCTTTTTCTGTTTGACTGGGAGGCCAACAGGGTGGGAATCATATATTTACTCATATTTTGTTCTGAGGATTCCCCTGATGCCAAATAATTACGGGACTAGAAAGCTAGGACTAATAAATCCTTGTGTTACAGAGCCTTACATCCCTCTGTGTTGTGTGATTTAGCAGGAGCCTGCTGGAGGAGCACTGCCAGCTTGATCCCAAGGAGCCTTGTCCTTTCCAACAAACTGACACTTTTGAAAAAAACAGCAAGCAAAGTGGGAAGCGGGTCCTTACTGGCCTTTATTCCAATGCCATGTTTAAATTGGTTGAAGAAATAGTGTAGATTGAACGAAGCAGACAGCACCTGTGTATTTGGCTGGATGGGAAACAAAGCTTTCACTAGTACCGGAAAGTTTTCAAGCCAATAGGTTCCTTCCTGTCAGTGCAAGATCTCATGTTTGTTTCTGAACTCCCTTCTCTCATACCGATTTCCTCCAGTACTAATGGCTGTTGGAAGAGGTAGGGTAAAGGAAAGCACTGGGTCTTTCTTTCCCTCCTGTCTCAGAAGCTGTTTTCCTGTTTCTCTTTTATGCAATATGGCAGCTTGGGCCATTGACGTAAACTTTGTCCTTTGTGCTGTTCAAAGCTCCCCTCTTCTGAATTTGACAACATTTCCTACACACATCCTGACGAGGCTGCCTTTTTGACAGAAGGGCAGGAGAGCAAACAGACCAGGATCCTAAGGAGATAGCTGTCTTGGCACACCTGGGGGTTCCTATCTTTGTGCAGACTCTGTATTTGTTCATCAAGCCATCATATGGTCAGCACATGGCAGGGTTCCTTCCAGCATATATTCCTCAATATATATGTGGACCAACAAGGAAAGATCGACCGAAGTTGTTACTGGAATATTATTGTGGTGGTGGTGCTTTGAGGCAGCACCACAAGGTTACACTGTAGAAAAATATGGAAAAGGCAGTTTTTGTTCCAAAAAATACTCAGAGTCCTGAATGGGAGGGAAAGAATTCAGAGGAGTTTTCTAAGAGGAGCTGCTTAGCCCACTTGGACTTTCTTCTCTGATGAAACTCATCAGAGCTCACAGCAGCCATCTTACCTTGGGCAATTAGAACCAAAATACTGATGCATGTTGTTTCCCCCACTGAATTTTGGACTGTATCTCTTTATTCTATTTTTTCCTGATGAGAACATCTCCGCTAGAGTTGCTGCAACAGCTGTATTGCCATAAACATACTGAAATTCAGTAATGTGGACAACCAGCATACACTGGAATCAACAGAGCTATAACGGTTAAAATAAAATAAAAAAATCTTGTTTCTGTATTCCCAGAGTAATTTCCCTTGGCAAAGACCAAGCACTGAATGGAACTATATACTCACAAGCTAGCTACATGTTTGCCTGCCAATTTAATAGCAAGAGCAACCAGGATCTGTGTTCCTTTCACCCAGAAAAGCAAAACTACATTTTGGTGAGATTTCACTATAATGATAGTGGTTTCACCCCCATTTTGGTTTTAGAATGTATTGGCAGCAAAGCTATAGCTGACAGGAGCAGGCAATGCCAGTCGTCTTTTCTGTAGAAGCAGTAATATTTCAAACTATTCAAGGTTTTATTTCTTCCCTGCCCTGTTTGGAAGGTGGCAGGGGAATCCTTACTTGTCTTGGTGCATTTTCACTAAAATCCCTTGCCAGAAAATGTTACTGCAAACTGTGGCAATGGGAATGTAATCTGTGGCTGTTTTGCATAGTTGGACAATTTGTTGTTTTTGTTTTTAAGCCAACTTGTGACTTTCTGAGGCTAGCACTGCTCCAAACCTTATTAATAGCAGTCTTTGTCATTTTAGAGGTTTTATCTTTTCATTATTATTCATACATGCTCATTTCTGGATTTGCTAATATGCCCTTGCACTTCCTCAGCTTCCTTGCTTGTGGAAGGAAACAGTGTGTACCAATAGCCTGTTTCTTAACTGGGGTTCTGCTTATCCCACAGAATATTAGAAGCGGACATGAAACTATACATTGGTAAGCCACACCTGATTTTTCTCAGGGGAAAAAAGCCGTGTAACTATTCTTAGTTGGTATATTAAGTGTGAAATTAAGCAGTTCCAAGAGGATGAACAACTGCTATTCAGAGGGAGTGCCTTTGTGCTTCTGTCTTCTCCTCAAAGCTACAACAGTTCAGTGTTCTTGACTCCAAGTGTTTCCCTTGGGGTAGTGGAAAATCATAGCTGAGCAAGGCTGCTAAAAATCCAGGCTTAGACGTGTGCCTCGTGTGCGTGTGTGTACATCTTGCAGTTCAGTGATGACCCTGATGACTTCTTGAACTTTTAATGACAATGCAGCTGTCTGTTCATGGTGCTAATTAACCCAAAAGCTGATTCCTCCCTCCCCCTCGTTATCCATTCTGTGAATGAGATGTGAAAACAAGACGACGACTTTTCCCGTGCCCTTAGGACTGTCTGAGCCTGGCAGCAGTGACCCTGCTTGAGTAGGACTGAAAGAGCTGCTGCGCAATGGCCCATACTCCTTTTTAATGGGTTATTAAAATTCCACCTTCTCCCCTTCCCTCCAGTCCTGTTACAGTTTGGAGCGAAGACACTTAGGGGAAAACAGCTGCAGGAATAACTTTCCCTCCTTTCTTTCAGAAAGGCAGAGACAGCTGTTCAATTCGTAAGTCTAGGGATTCCACCACTACTTATTTAGGGCCTGATCCCACTCTAGTTAAAATCAGTGGAAAGATTCCCACTGGGTTCAACAGGCAGTTGAAGGAAGCAGCTTCAGGAAGCAGCCTGCAATCAAACAATACTGCTTCAAAATGTTGGAAACTGCTAGCAAGGAAAAAGAGAGTAGGAAGACATTTGTCACAGAGTTGACTTGCTGACTTGCCTGCAATCTCAAAGTGCAAGCACTCAGCAGGCCAATGTTTTACTTGAGGAACAGGTTAAATTAGTATGTTTGTGGTATCCTAAGTTGCTTTTTAAAGATAGCTCTAGTATGTCTATGTTCATTTACAGTCTGCAGTGTTGACAGACTTTTATTGGCACAGTGAATTAGAGGACGGATCTCTGTTGTTGAATGCTTATTTTAGTTTAGATACTCTCTGAAATCATAAGGGATAATGGCTTACTTCTTGAAATTATGCCAGTTCTCAGCACCTGCAGCTCTCATTGGTATGAATTTACTTGCTGCTTCTGAAAAATGAGGGGAAAAATGGAATTTACTCTTGCTTCTGTCATTAGAGCTTGTTGTTGTCACCTCTGATTTATACAGTGAAAGAGGAGTCTAGAAACTTTCTGGAGAGGACCAGAATTTCTGGTCCACAGAGAATTTTGAAATAGTGGAAATTTATTCAATCTGAAATGTGAGGGAAAATGAAAATATCAGAGTCTTCAGCATGGAATTTTCTGGAAAAAGTGATTCTGATGTATCTGAATCTAGTGTTTTGAAGGGTTAATTCAAAATGTCCATTTTGAATGAAGGTGCCATTTCACATCAACTTTTAGACTTCAAGTGCAGTTGAAGACAAATGCTGATTTGCTGATTCAGAATGAAAATAGGTCTCAGTTTGTCTGAGAAGAAAAATAAAAAACAATTTTGCTGAAGTTGATGCTTACCTTAGAAATTTGTGACTTAAGTAAAACCACGTTTCTTGACAGGAAAAAGCATTTCCAGAAACATTTCTACCAGTCCTATCCCTGATGGTTTAACAGTAACAGCCTCCCCTTCTGGAAGTGCTGATTTTGATCAGGTTATATGCTACCTCTCAAGCTGAGAGAGATTCCAGTTTGTTAGTCCTCTGGGGTTTATAGTTAGCTTTTTCTGAATGCGGAGAATTCCCTTTAGAACACAAATCTGCATACCCTTCGCTTGCTCCAGTCCTTGGCAATGGGCAGCTCTCCTTGGGTTTGCTGCATTAATGAACAAACAAGTTTGTGGTTGTGCTGCTGCCAGTGGACTGAGACGAGGTATTTCCCCTTGTGTTTCTGTTAGTTCCCTCACTGTCAATGTTTAAACATGCTTACACCTGTGTTCCATGTGTGAGCTTAAGTGGAGCCCTGAAAAGCTGGCTCTTGGGAGGGTGGTTCATTACTTTGCCAAAATAGTCCTGTTACCTCAACGTCTCAGGAGACCTAGACAGGCAGGAAGCAGTCAGGCTCGGTGTATACCCTGGAAATGATTACCCTTATCTGTAAACATTCAGCAGTGCAGTGTCCAGAGAACTTCTGCCTCCCAAACAGTTAATGGGCCTTAGAGCATTCAGAAATTGCAATCACTGTGCCAGGGCAGCTGTGAAATGACTATCCAACCATATCTTGTGACCTTTTGGGTTTTTTTTCTAAAAAGTTACAAGGACACCTAAGAAGTGATACCAGAATGCAGGCTTGCCTCCCCCAAACTGGAATTTTATGAAGGTTTTTGGTAAGAATACTTCATGATGCTCTCAAACTCCAGTAGTGCAGATGAGCTAACTGACTGGTAGGTTCACTTTAAGTAAATCTCCATCAGATTCATATGGTCAGACTTGAGAATTTCCATATAAAAAACACTAATTAGCAATACTAACTAGGAATAAAACAGTATGAGTTAGTCTTGGATTTGTATAAATATCTGTTGTGCAAAAAAAAAAGTCAGCAATTGGTAGTAGACAGGCACTGTTAACCATTCAGTGTGTTCTCTGTGCTTACAGAAGTCTAGCCGAGTTGTATCTCATTAAGATTTCATTGGGAGCACCAAGATGCATAAGAGCATCCAAGTAATGTCACACAGCTTCTGGAAATCTATTCTGATTATGGCCTGTCAGGCTGTTCATGAACATGAAATTTTGATGAAAAGTTTGTATGAAGGAAGCTTGGGTAATAAAAGGAGGAGATGGTTATACTGTTTCTCTCTCCACTGCAGTTTCTATGGTACAACTTTGGCCAGTCTGTCACTAGAACAGTCAGGGAGTGTCTGAGAAAACTGAAGTACAAAGGTAACTGGCCAGTGTCTGCCTACCCTTTCTGCTGCCAGTCCTCTGTGTCATTGCACAGGGAAAATACTGTGCCTTCAGAGCCAGAGGATGTATAGTGTGCAGTATTTGTGTTACTCATGTAAAGAGTTATTGCTTATAGACTTCCAGGTGTTCTCATTACCTCTTTCATGAGATGTCTCATATCATTTTCCTTCTTTTTTAACCTCACTCCCACAACAAATCAACACTGAGTTCTTCTGGCCTTCAAAGGTTCTGAGTTCTTTCACCTTGGAAGGTCCAAAATGAAGGATGATGTTTTGGAACACAGTTATGACAGGGCACTACATGGGATCCTGGAAAGTTCTGCATAGGTGGGCAAACTGGTCAGTGTGAGGTTTGCCCTGATATTGTCCTGACCTTGACCTGTTGTCTGACTGGGGATTGTGGTATGTGAGGCTGATTCAGGGCTCGGAGATCTTCCACTTGCTTTAATGGACACTGAATCAGGATCTGAGTGCTACACCTAAGTCTTTACATGGTGCTCAGACTCCAGGGTAAAATTCATCATGTGGCTAAGCTCAGCTCCATAGTATTAATGACTGTGGTTACATAATAGACATTAATAAAATGGGCAATTAGTAAATTCCTTAAGCATTATGATAAACCAGAACTGTCATGGACACATCCAGTGTCTGTGAACAGTCTGCAGAGGCTGTCAGCTTCCGAACAATTTATAATGGCTCAGGAAGGGTGGGCAAAGGTACTGGCTTGTCACAGGAGAAGTGGTTTGAATGCAGGTTTAATTCCAGGGTCCAGCAGGCCTAATACTAGGTCCTGTCAGGTCCAGTGCAAATAGGAACAGCAGAGCAGCACATATAGGCCTGACCCCGTTAAATATGTATACCGCTTTGGCGTGGACAGCTGCTTAGCCTATCAGTTTAATGCAGTTTTCTAATGCAGGAAGGAATTTGCAGGCCCACCCAGTACCCTTGAAATCTATACATGTTCCCAAACAGTTCTTCCTCTCTAGCTCCTACGTGCAAAATTGAGTGTAAACCATGTGATCAGTGGAGTGCAGCCTCCTCGCAGAATGCTGGCACCCATCCCAGCTGGGCGAGGTGCTGAAGCAAGGAGAGTCCTCTGAAGTAAGTTGCTGAAGCAGGGAGTGTCCAGGCCTGTGGCTTTTGATACTCCCTGTTTTGAAAGGTTTACATGGGCTGTCAGAGCTGCCCTATTTCTAATGTGCAGAAGAAAACTGCTTTCAGATGTTCTCTTTAGCAGGACTCTCCTTCCTCCTCCTCCTCCTCCTGTTGGACCATTTGGATGTGAGCTCCCAGTGTGTTCATGGATTGCGCGGTGAGTTAAGGAAGAGTAATAAATAGGCAGATTTGGCTCAAGAATTTTCTGTTGCCTCCTTGAAAAATACAGTGATGAATTTATTACACTTGTTAACTCTGGATATCACAGAGGAAATCTAGCACTAAGGAGCAAAGATATACCAGTTCTATGTATCTGGCTTTGCAGATGTTTCACTATTACATGAAATGCAAAATAGCAAGCTACCAGGTTCAAGCCCTGGACATTCACTGTATATATGGTTGAGTACTGGATCAGAGCATCTTTCCCCCCTTTCTCTTGTGATATGTGTGAGCAGTCTTTTGGCTGCTTGGTGAAGATAGTGGTTTTGTTCTGAGAACCAGATATCAAGCTGCAGCACAGCAGCTTGCAGAAGGAATGACCATATCCCAATAGAGCAACTTATCTACAGCTTTGCAGGCTGAGGACTTTTCTTTCTCAGCAGAACTGAAACTTCCTGGGAAAAATTGCAGTCAAAAAGAAAAAATGGAACAAAAAGGTGCGCCTACACTGCCTCTTCAGCCTCAAATCTCACTGTGTACTCATTTTGATGTACATGTAAAAGCAATGTCATTTGAATACTTGCAGCAACAGACATCGCATTTGAGGACTGCGTATTACCCTTGCTTAGGATCAACAGTACTTAATTCTTTAAGCATTGCCCATGACCTCAAGGGAGTAAAAGTCTGCCCCATGTGAATCAGAATGGGATTTCTGTGATTGTAGTAGTAGGTTCTTTAAAACACCACTTGATCCATTTTAATCACACTAGCACTCATTCTTGTAGTTTATTATCATGATGTGTGGAAATGGAAGATCAGCCTCACTTGCAACTGTATCAGTAAATCACGGGCAAAGGACATGTTTTCTCCTTGCAGAGGCTGCTCCCCTAACTGTACTTCTTTAGGCAATTCATCTCTCATCATATGCTCCAATTTGCTTTCCATGTTACTGCTTACTTGATGGGTTGGGAAACGATCAATGCCAGATGCACATTCCTTTCAGGCAGTAAATGCTCCTGCGGCAGTAAGTCATGTGCACCAGCTCCTTGTTTCATTAAAATCGCATATGGTTTCCATTTGCCCCTAATTGGTCTCACTTCAGCTCTGCTGTATTCTCTGAGTGGAACACTTAGACCTGTGGCTCCTTCGAACAATTCCAAAGAGCTATGAGAAACCAGAGCCTTGTCTGTCTCAGCCTGGCTTCCCTGCGTCCTGTAAGTACTGTATCTAGAAGTACTTGATCTGGAAGTGAGGACTGAGTTAAATCTTATTGCACAAACCTTATGTAGACCAAAAGAAAATGCAAAAGGTGTTTTGAGCTGAGCATTGCCTGACCAGCTTTGAGTCATATGGTTGTTATTTTTATCCACTGTTGTAAGCTGGCTTTGGAAGTGCTTTTGTGTGTTGGTTTTGACAACCATCTTTCCAGCACTGCTAACCTTGGCTGAAAGCAGTTCTTTCTTTGGCAGTTGTCAGTGGCACAAAATGAGGCAAAACGCACTCTGCTGAAAACATCTCCTGGAGAGAGGTGCAAGGTGCCTCTCTACTGTGCTCTGTTCATGAGGCACTCCCTTCCCCTCCCTCCACTTGCATCACTTTTCCTTCCTTTACTCTGATACTTGCCTACTGCCTTTTGCCTCTAGCCTGAATTCAGCTTTCAGTAACTAGTTAAAAAATATTTAGGTGGGAAGTTGAAAAAAAAGCCTGCCGCAGCAAACCTAGAATGTTTTGCTGATGCAAGCTGTGAAACTAACTTAGCGGTGGATGTAACTTCTGTGACTCAACTCACTCTATGCCTGTTCTAGGTAATCTCTTGGGCCTGCCTGGCTTCCCTGAGTTTAGTAGGTGTAATAGCTAGTAACAACAGCCATTTTTTTTCCTTTTTTTCTTCCTTTAGCTTCTCTGTGTTTATCACAAGCCATGTTCTGAAGCTAGTTTCCCTTGGCACGAAACATACCATCTACACATGATCTGGAAGATTCTACTTGTAAATGGATATAAATGCATTTTAGATCCCTCCTTTCTTCCTCCTCCTTTCAGTCTTTCCTCCATCCTCCCAATAGACTATGTGCGTATGATTGGAAAGCAAGGGAGCTAAGATCAGAGGTTAGATGCAGGGACAGTGCTGGGCAGCTGAAGAGTCTTCAACCAAATTGCATATAGGAACCTGAATGAAATGTCTAGAAGAGTATTTGCAGTTTCTTATCTAACAGAGACCTCTCATTTCTCTCATTCTAATGTATTTCAAAGGGAGCTTGGGCTTCCATAGGGTGAGACGGACCATATGGGGAGGGAGAAAAATGCTTGCTACTGCTGCCATCAGAAAAACTGTATCCAATTAATAAGCTACAGGTGAAATGCCAAGCACACACCAAGTTCTGCTTGTTTTATGCAACCTTGCATCTTTAATTTGTGGTCTTGTTGGGAGGATTAACTTTCTCCCAAGTAAAGCCCTTCTAGAGCAGTTTATACTTTTTGAACTTTTGATGGGAAGTCTGATGCAATCATAGTCTTGTATGAAACAGTTGTATCATTCCTTATTTTGCAGTGTTGGAAATCAAGCAGTACAGCGTGTTGTGCAAACAGACTCTCAGTGGCAACGAAACCTGCAGGGATGGGAAAACTGGTTAATACTAAGGAAGTGCAATTGTAATCAGTTTTAGAGCTTGGGCCAGGGTGAAGTCATTTAATAGCCTTCCACTTTTTTTGGGTGGCCTTCAAACAGCCTTGCTGTGCCACAGACAGGGAAAGTTTTTTGGATCTGTAAAACAAAGGCCAAAAGTAAATGTCATAGTTCTGGTTAGAAAATGAGAAGGAAAGATATCTGGGTGTCTCGCCTTCCTGTTTTTATTTAGACTTTTATTGTTAGTCAAAATGTTCCAACGCGCTTGCTGAAGTTAGCACAAGTCCTTTCCAATGTGATATTTATGTGACAACTGTCTGACTGGTAGAGGTGATTGTTGTCAAGAAGGTGCTCTTTCTCAGTGTTCCTCAGAGCACTTTGAAAAGGCAAGAGGTCAAGATTTGGACTGCCAGTAATGGGAGCTAGTTTGTTGGTGAGGAGTATGAGAGGAAGGCAGCCAGCAGTGAACCTGTTACTTCACTACCTTTTTTTGCTTTCTTGATGAGGTTCTCTGGTGATGCTGTGTACCAACACAGATGGATTTGGCTTCTTCCAAGACAAAGCAAAAGAGGTTGGCTTTGCTCTTGTGGCTTTGGCTGAAGGTCATGATGGAACGAGGCAAGAGGAAGCTTCTCTATTGTATTTTTTCAGCCTTCTGGCACTTTGCAAGTAGCCTTCAAATTCAATACTCTGATTTGTAAAAGAATTCTATTTTGGTTATGTAGGAGGAGGTGACTTTCAATACAGGCAGATCATCAAAGAGACTGGAGACTTCTATCTGTTTTTTTTCCCTCTTCATGAATCCCCTGCTGTCATCAGCATTTCCCTCTCCATTCTGCTTTGCTGTGGAAGTGGAGGAATGGGTGAGAGGCTGCTTTCTTGTCCTCCTTCCAAAGCAGGTCCCACCCACTTGCTGCTCATATAAGTCTACAGCCACCGGGCAATTTAATAGAGCATCCCGAGAGGCTGCATATAGCTGGGCCAGACTTCCAGTCCAAAGGACACAATCCACTTGTAGTTACGGTCCTCTGTTTTTAGGGAGGCCAAGAGTGTTGGTAATAATTGCTAACAGATCAGCCAAGGGAGTGGGAAAAGGAATGCAGCTCATGAGAGAGTGACCAAGACAGAGCAATTCTGCCTTTTTAGCAGCACCATCAGCACCAATGCTAGAAAGTCTGTGTGTAAAAGCATCCTGCCTTGACCAGATTAGGAGACACTCCCATAAATGCCAGAATAAACTAATACCTCAGTAGTGTCATAGGTATGCTCAGGAGTCCTAAAACATACCAGCTGCCTTAGCCCTGCATGATGTGAGTCCTCTAGCATGTACGAGCACAGTAAGGAGTTTTTGTGAGACAGGCTGAATGAGAGAGCTGCTAGTAAAGTTGGTAAAAAGTTCTCAGTAAATTGCTCTTGGAAGTGAGCCCTTGTATAGTCTTTGTATGAATAAAGTGGCAACCATGCTCCTTGGCATGTCCTGTGTCAGTGTTAAGGCAGCATTTCCAAGTGCACCATTCTGTTGGGGACTGGTTTTGCTGTCCAGTTCCTGGTGTAGTCAGTGACCTCAAGATAGAAGGTCCTGGTGTAGTCAGTGGCCTCAGGATAGAAGGAGCTTTTCTTCAGCCTCCTGATCACATTGCTGTTCCCCATATATTTTATTTTGCCTCTATTGGCATGTCAAAGAATGGACTGGGAGAATAACTTGTCCCCTGTGTCTCCATTAGTAAACAGCATGAATCCTCCACATCCTTCACTTACTTAAATGCAGTGAGCATGCATCTCAGCCAAACCTCTCACTTAAAAATACTCATATTGCAAACCAATAAAATAAATCCTTGAAACAATAATGAGGAGTGTAGCATTTGTTACTCTCCTGAGCCATTCATGATAATTGGTCACAAGGGAAATGGGTTTGGAGCAAATCCTGGTCTCTAAGGGGTGTGTGTCTCCACTTAAAATGCTGTTTATGGATGACAACCAGCCCACTTGCATGAAAGCATCTGGTTCTCATGGTGCAGTTGGGCATACAATTGGGGTTCCTGGTGTTGGCTTCTGCGTGTACTACTGCCCTCTCGTTAACGGAAGGTGAGATTTGTGATAGTGTCACCATCTAGTGGCTGGCCCCCATAAAGGACACGAAGATAGTTGGTGCTTTTGCTTTTCAGTTGGGGAAAAAAGGGCTATTACGCACCTAGTAGCTAGTGTGTGCCTGGATGAAACGACTTGGTAATTACAAGTCTTTTCACCATGTTATTTCCTGGCAAATGCTTGTCTTGATCTCACATGTCCACTTCCCTCACATCGGTCATTGCCTGTTTTGTCTACTGCTTGCCTCATGAAAAGAATGCCTTCTGCTATCTCAGCTGTAAAAGCCAGTGTCCTCTTCTGCTTCATATCTTACCTTTAGGCCTTTTACCTTTTCTGTGAGAAAATGGCTACAGAGTAAGGGATAAAGTTAGAGAGTAGTTGAGTTAGATAAGTGTGCATTTGCGCAAATAAAAGTGCATATAGGGCCTTTTTCTCCTATGCCCGTTCTGATTTTTTGCCTTTATAAGACCTGATGCAGTGACATTTGGAAAAGATGTAAGTGATTTTTGGGTGTTTTTGTGTGTATACATGCACATGCAGACAGTTTGTACCACCCTAGAGATGCCAGTGAAATACAAACCATTAGCTGCTTGCATTATACTAGTCCTGTGGCAAATCTGAGCCATCTCTGTTTTCCTAAGCATTAAGCTAGATTACATTAGGAAAAAAAAAAAAGCAAGGAGGGAAGGGAAAAGACATAAATACATAAATCATTTGTGATACGTTGTTAGATGTATTTCTTGAATCCTCAAACACAGCAGGTTGTTATTTTCTTAATTTTTTTTTTAGAATATCAACTAAATATCCGGTTTTCTTTCTCTCCATTCTTTCCCTCAGGTTTTTAATCATGTCAAATGTTGAGAAGCAACGCATATGTTTTCTCCTCTTTGAATCATAGTATGGCTGCCATGCTTATCTCATCAAGATTTATATCCTCATCTAATTTAACTTTTCATAAATAATTTCAAACCACTCATGAGACCTTGCCAACTGCTCCAGTCCCACAAAGTGACCCGACCTGGAACCCCAAAGTACTGAGAAACATTCATCTCGGAGTATTTTCATAGGCAGTACTTCAAAGGAATTGTGGTTTAAAAATATGCAGCTATTTTGGTGACCACTTGTGTGGGATAAAGTTTCCCATCAGTAATAGCAGGACTGTAAAAGAGCTTCAGGGAGAAGGAAGGACTTCAGGGGAGCAGTTAGAGCACCTTTTGCCTCATTCTGCTCAAGCAGTAAGAGTCCCCAGAAGTAAACAGTTTACTTTGTTAACATACCATGGACTGAATTTGCAGCAGAAATACTGTAAATTTCTGATAATTTGCAGAGGGTGAAAAATTCCCCTGGCAAGTATGCATGGTCCCTGCTCAGTAAGGAACAATATTCTTTATCTTCTGACCAGGTGTGAAGAGTGGTCCAGCAGTATAACTTGTGAGCGGCAGTTTGAAAGAGCAAAGATAGGAACTGGGAAACATGTGGCTGCAGATGTGCCACTTAGAGCTCTGTTCTGGGTAGATTTACAAGTGGCTTTCATGTGTGGAGGCTTAGGGTGATGAAGCTGGACATGCAAGAGCAACTTCTGAGCAGTCCTGTCCATCCAGCATTTCTCTCCAGTTACCCAGATGCATCTAATCCTCAGGGGGTGTCAGCCTCACAAAATACAGGGGGTAGACTTAAGTTGGAGTATCCTCTGCTCCTTAGCTAACAGCTTGACTTTGCCTTTAATATGGGAAGAAAGAGGTAGGGTGGGTTCTTTGATCATTCCTAGCTTTTTGGTAAAGGAAGGAACTTACCTAGAAAAGTTACAATTTGGTTGATAAAGGCAACTTCTCTGAGATACAGTGGGCTTGACCCATTTACAAAAGGCTTGAAGTGACGGCCTATGCTAAGGTTTTTCATCGTTTTTACTAGGTGAGTTTGCTAGGATGGTGGTTGTTCTCTAACTTTACTGGAGAGCAATAATATGAAAATACAGGTCCTTCCACTTGCTTGGAGGGGTAGCATTAGTTGAAATTGCGATGCTGTTAATGTGCTAGTGTAGATGCGCATTTTGAATCTTTGGTCCTTTGGTGAAGCTGTGGATTAGTCCATAAATCAAAGCTGGTTTCTTTCTGAAGTGGCTGTGCTACTCTAACTAGAAGATAAAGAGCTGCCAAGCTAGCAGTGAAGTACGCGAAGAAAATGGGGGTTTAGATATTTTGTCAGCAATTGGGAATGTGCCTGTCATCTTTTATGCTAACTGGTTTGGAAACCCTAGCATTTTGCAATATTGCCTTTTAGTATATTGTCAGTAAGATACAGGATTTCATTGTTGATTTCAGATGTGTTGGGTAAACACCAGGTTTTTCAATTTCAGTGTATCAGATATGCAACAGATGAAGAACAGACTTTTGACACCCTTTGCTATAGACTCCAGCATTAGTGAAGTGCCCTGTAATTCACAAAGCCTTGTGAAACACAAAAGAAATTGTGTTCTTTCTCATTGACCCTTAGGCAGTCTGGTTTTTGTAGCTTCTTTGGTGGTTGTGGTGGTTGGGGGCAACAAATGGAAGAACCTAGTTCTTTAAAGGTATTTGCAGTCCTCAAGGACATGCTTCAATATAGCTACTAAATTTTGAAGAAGAGAGTAAATTGAAGTCTGAACAACTTGTTAAATAGAAGAATCAATAAAATTTTACTGACTTTTACTGCCATTGGATAATAGAAGTTTAAAAAAAAAATGAAGAATGAAGTTTTACACTCAATGAATGAAGGTTTTGTTGGTCCTTTGAATCAAAGCCAGCAGGACTGTCTTACCTAGTTTAAAATTTATTTGACAAGTCTGGCTGAAGCATGGGATATAAATCAGAGCAGAGTGAGTTTGTCTTCATTTCACACCATCCTCATGGAACAAGTTCCAGGAACCTGGTGTGTGTATAACCAGACCTATGTCTTCCTTTAGATCTGTTCTTCAGATTATTCAGAAAGCTGGGACAAGCCTTTTGCCTTATTAATTTGGTCTAGATAGTGAACAAAAACTTAGCCTCCTCTTTTTCCCATTTCTTCCAGTGGGCTTCTACAGCTGTTTGAAACCTAAATGAGCTAAGAAGCAACAAGATGCTAGTTTAATATCCTATATAGCAAGCAAAATGGATCTCTGAACTTTGTTGCTGCTTTTTGATAGTGCTGTAGTGTAAATAATAACTCGGGGTTTTCCTGCTTGCAAAGGAGTACCTCCACCTCTTTGTCTCCCTTCCATGACTTCCTGCTTTTTCATGAATTGTTTTCTGTGATGCATTGGTATGACACATTCAGCAAAACACAGACGACATGCTGCAAAAGATGGCTGTGAAAGCAGTACCTCTGTCCTGTGCAGGGAGTTACGATCAGGACCTTCATAGGCTCAGAGGAAATTATGTATGTGGTCCATTTTAGTTGCTGGATTTCAGTAGTCTGGACCATTGGGCCATATATTCAGCAGAGGTGCGTTGTTTGCAATGGTGTACCGATACAAGCTGTATGCAAAAGTAGCTGATATCTCTTCTTCCACAAAAAAGGGGGTTCTGGGGGATTTATGTATAATTCTACATTGTCAGTTGTGTTATGAGTATGTTGCATTCTTTGGATTATTTTACTGGAATAATTTTCATAGCCCTTGTAATGAGAAGCTTGATGAATAAGATTAATGAATAAGATTTTAGTTAAGATTTGCATGGTTATATTGTAGTTTTGATGTTTCTTTTAACTGATGAAATTTTGAGTTCCCTGGTTTATTTTTTTGTCCTGTTGTTTGTACGAGTGGCATATAGGGTTTTCTGACGGTGATCCTTATTCTTCCCAGGATTGGTCTTCTCCAGTCTCATTTTCTGCAGCCTTTGTAAAAATTAAGCCACTTCTGGTGCTTGTATAATGTGATATGATTTTTCTAGGTGAGTGGACTTAAGCTGAATAATGCCTGCCCAGTCACTAAGCTTTGCTCCTCTACTAAGATGATGAGCAGGTGATTGCAGAACTTTTTCGATGAAACAGTAGGGGTTTTTGTGGAATGCCTCAAAAATAGAGGAGCCTGAGAACTCTTCATTAAGCACTGACTGTAAACCACCCGCTAGATCCATCTGAGGGACCTAAAAATCCTTATCTGTGATGGATTGGGCTCAGTTGGCATTGCTGTGGTACAATGGAGGTATCTGTGTCAGGCTGGATGCTGCGTACGTGCATGCACACACAATGCCCCCTAGGATCCACGAAGAAATGAAGTGTATGTAAGGTCTGATGGGTCAGCTTTAGTTTGTCTTCCAGGTGGCTTCTGGCTGGCCTGGCAGCTTTCACTGTGGACTTGATGGTTGCTGAACAATCTGTTTTTGCACAGTAGCCATTTGTTGGAGGGAGCCATTTTTTGGGAGTTTTGTGGTATCTGAAAGGTGGCAGCGGTAGTGAAATCCCCAGATATGGGATATTCCAGTGTGCTGTACTGTATTGTTGTGGTTGTTGGGAAATGGAAGCTGCACTGAGCACCCAGAGAACAATTGTTGAACATCATTCCGTATGTTGAGAGTTAAGACATTAAATATGAACTTCATGCCAGTGGCTTGGTGCAAAGATTTTAACCTGGCTTGGTCCTGGCTATAGTCTGCTTTGCAGATTTCAGTGAGATTTCAACATAAATAATGCTTGTTCTTATTCTTTACACAGAACTGGATTTCCTCTAAATAAATACTTGCTTTGGCATCCCATTTTACATGCCTTTGTTTTGTGTGAGATTTAGAATAAATTGAAAGGAAGGTTGGCTTGGAGTTTTGTTTTATTTTACAGAATAATTTATCTAAGTGGCTTTTTTGAAGTGGAGGGTCTAGCCTAAATGTTGTGCAAAGTTGTTTATAATTCGTTGTATTTTTCCTCTCTTATGACAGTGATCCGAGCTAAAGTTGTGGGGAAGAAGCTCATGAAAGATGGACCATTTGGAACGATGAGATACACAGTCAAGCAGATGAAGGTATGTTTGGAGGCACTTCACATAGGCTTGTAGATATGATAATGATTCTAATTAACATGTAATAATGAACAGAGTTTGCATACTTAAAATAACAGCATGTCAACTTTTCATATTGGTCAGCCAGAATAGAAGGTAACCAGCAATTGGTAGAAATTTGCCTGCAGAGGGGAAGGGAGCAGTAAGAGGTCATTCCTGACATATGATGCTGAATACCTGAATTCTTGCTTTATTTTTTAAATTTCTGGTAGTAAAAGATGCCAGATGGGCTTCTCTAGGTACTGGAGTCCTGTTTGTGTTCAACATACACAGCATTAGACTGTGGAAATGCAAGCTTTTCCATGCAACACTTTAATTAAATTCAAGATGTGGTGGTAGGGGGTCTGCCAGCCTTGGGAGAATGGTCTTTCATCTTTTTTTTACTTGTATTCTTTGTGACCATCAGTTAGAATGATGGCATTTTTTTCCATGTATGGAACAAGTGAAACTCATATAGTGAAGTCTTTATATAAAGCTAAACCAAACACTGTAGCTTCCAAATATCATCAGCTCAGAAGAGCTGTAAAGTATTGACTCAGAGATGAAAAGATGTTGATCTCCTATGCCAGTTTCTTGGTTTCTCTAGTTCCTCTCTTCAGAGCTCTAATTCTTTGCTGCACAAACTGCACTCAACCTGCTGCTGTGGACTTAGGTTTTTTTCTTAAACTGACCCCTTGTTATGTAATGCTAAAAATCAGCCCTAGATTGTTTTTCTTGGCTATGCCATTCTAGTCATAAGACTGGTTTATGTCTTTAAAAAAAAAAAAAAAAGGAAAAAAGAAAGGGAATGGAAAAGCTTGGCAGAGACTGCAGAAATCTGAAACATATTAGACAAAGTAAAGGTTCAGAAAAAACCAGTCACTTGCCTGCCTCGTAACAGTAACTCTCTTTATAAGGCAGTTTATAGCTAAGCACGAAAGCTGGGAGGAGGAGACGCAAAGCCTGTTTCATAAGCTGTCGCAAAACCGCACACATAGCCAAATCTGGTCCTGGCATGGCTCTTCCACTAGAGTGGAATGCTAGCACTTTGAATAAGAGAGCATGAGGTGCTGGGCTTACTAATTTCCTTAATCTTAAAAATTTCTTTTTAAGATTCAAAAGGAAATATGTATTTGTTGATTAACTTGTATTTGTAAAGAAGACAACTGGGTATGTTGGCAACAGTGAGATAATGCTACCGCTCCTTTTTTTTTCTGTTTGTTTTTTTTGATGGCTGTCCCTGGCCTCATCAGGCTTGCAGCACTCTGTGCTGTTCTTGTCCAGTTTTGTCACTCTCTAGCTCAGCAAATGTACACCATTTCACAAAACTACTCAACATCCACATGCTGCAGTGGCTTCATCAACTTTTCTTTGTCTGTTTTCATCCTGGTCTGTCCAGGACCTCTACTTTCCTACTCAGTTCCAAGAGTTTGGTGCTTCCTAACATATGACCATGAACAGAGTCCAGTGGTGATCCAGAATAACAGTAGTCCCCAAAATGAACTGCTACTTTTTATCAACCATAACGCTAGCCTCTCTCGTAACTAATGATGCAGCCTGTCCCATTGTCAGCCAGTGAGCTGCAGTGTCAGAGGTCTGTGGAACAGCATTAAGCATTCCTCCTCTGACCTAGGAGCCTGCAGCAGTGTCCCTGCTATGAATAGAAAAGGCTTCTCTGTGTCTGCTTGCATGGGGAGGAGCACAAGCCCAGGCCAGGTGAGCATGTTGAGTGGAGCAGCAGCCACTCTATTGTCAATAGCCACCATTGTGTCAATCTTTAAATAAGATGCCTGAGCCTGTCCTGGCTGTTTTCATTGGGTTATTCTGCAGCACAGGGCCAGAGTGTTTACAGCAGATACTGCAGTAATCTGCAATGTCCTTGTGCTGAGACCACAAAAGAACAATTGCCTTTTTGCAGGAGCAACTCCACAGTGTTTTGTTAGGAAGCTATGTGTCCAACAAAAGCAAGAGTGATTTTAAAGTGGAAATTGTGTGTTGGTCAAACCGCCTCTATGCCTGCTACATAGATGGTGGGCTGGTGGGCTGTTGCATTGCACGTTTAACTGCGACTTTTAGCAGGAAGGAACCTGAAGCAGTCAAAGTGCTCAGTAGAACTGGAATGTCCAGAGCACATAGTTCTTGATAAGCAAACAAAGTGTCTTCTTTGAAACGCTGCTGTCTTTCTGCTGAGCTTAGAGACTTCAGTATAAAGAGGGATTCAGCTCCATACAGCGGGGGAGCTCAGAATGACACAGCAAATCTCTCCCTTGCTTGCCCCAATGAAAGCTGACTGTCCTCCTGCTGAAAAGAAAACTAAGGAGGCCTATGGCTCTGCCCAGCTGCATGGGAACAAGTCTGAAGATAAAACTAACGTGTCAGTGTTTTCTGGCCACCTATAAACCCATCTGCACCTGCTGATGAAAAATAAACAAGCATTTAGTCTACCAGTGTGTACTGAATTGCCTGTGAAAAGCATTGAGAGCCTTAAAAGGCAACAAACAATCTTTGTATTTTTTCATGGGTTACTTGGAGTTTGCTGTGGCTGATTCTTGCTCTCACTAGCACTCCTGAGCTCGTTGCTGAATTTCACAACTAAATGAGCTTGGGGCCTGGACCGGAGCACAAGGTCAGCGCACAGGCACAGAACAGTGCCAGGCTTTCTAGCGTTCAAGTTGGTTGTCTGAAAAGGCCTTGTGCTTTTTCAAGCAACCTCTGCCTCCCCCAATATTTCAAGATCACATGTCAGAAATCGGCACAGGACTGATCTAACCCCCGCGTGTTCTGTGATGCTGCAGGGCATTCTGAGAAGGGCCCAAACCTATTTCAGGAAACTGCAAAGGAAACAGGGAGATAAGATATTTCTACTCCATGTGCACAAACAGTCCTGGTTGACCATGGCAGCACTCTGCACAGGCTGCCAGAAGCAAGGAGGCTTTCCTTGGTTTGTTGCTAATCTGTAAAATGAGTCTAAGGGGTGAAACGTGATAGTCCCAAGAGGAAAGAAGTGGGGTGGGATTAATTTAGTTTAATTTTAGACAGACTAAAATGAGGTGTTGAGTCTTTCAGGCTCTCTTGATTGTCAATGGAGAGGGACAGGAACCACTGAATTGTAATTCAGCCCACTAGTTGTAGACAGATACTTTAGGATGGGCTGAGTTGTGCTGGAGGTGCCCGTTCTTGGCGTTTGACTAAAGACGATGCCTAATTCATATGAAGCGCCTAAATTTTAGGTAGCTGAGGGTTAGGCAAGATAACTCCAAGCCTTGGTATCTAGTGTGACCTCACATGGGAGGGACAGAGGGAGGAACATCGTATCACAGGGTGAAGTTAATCATGCGGCAGGAACCACCGCAGGATTTGCATGTGCATTTCTGAGGCAGTATGGGGGCTGCTAAGGCGATTGCTGACACAGCTGGAAATAGAGTAGCACTAGCAGACACCACCATGTGATGCTTGCTAATACTTTGTTCCCTGTCATTATGCTTCCAAAAATACACATTTGTGGTGACAGGAGGACTCTGAGGGTAGCAGTTAGGAGAGAGGCTAGCTTTATGGTTGGTTTTCTTCTGACTGGCCTAATAGCACTTCCAGGATATTTTGTGTATCCAAAAATAATGCTTAAGGTATTGTTTTATTTGTTTTGAAAGAAGGCATTTGTAGAAGATTCCCTGTTGCCAAATTTTCTTTTTCCTCCCCTGAGAACCAAGGTCATGGTGAATTTTCTTTAGTCATCAGAGGATGAGGCAGGCCCTGTCTGCCCCCAGCACTGGGTCAATTAGCGTGACAGTTGCTAGCATTGATGAGGGTCACTGAGGGGTGAGCTGAAGTGCTTTTTGAGAGGCCAGAGCACGCTTCCTTCAGCAACCCTGACAGTGGTAATGTGAACAGGGAATTAGGTCCAGGAGTTTAAAACCAAGCCCCAGTTCAGCATCACTAGTTACTTCATAGGCAGTCATGTTGAGCTTGATGGTGCAGAAGGTGCGAGGAGTGACGACTGCAAGGGTCCTGTAGGAAGGGCCCGAGCAGCTTCTCAGATGAATGATTAGTCTGGCTTGTAGCCCTTTCTGCAAGGGGCTCGAAGAGAGAATGAGCTCAAAGCATGCCTGTGCACGTGTAGACTTTGTAGCCCAACACTACTTGGAGCTTACCACTCTGGGTGACAGATCACTTGTACTGCACATGCACAGCATACAGCTCTCTGCAGTGTAGATAACGCACTGCCTGGAGAGACTGGGCAGCCTCAGCTCTTATCTTAGCTAGTCTTATCTGCTTAGATACTGTTATCATAGCTTGTGGTGTGACACCCTCTAGAATGGGGTCTGAACACATAATCTTTATTCTATGTTCCGTTCCTCACAGTATCCTTGGGAAGCAAGGCAGAGCTGTTCTACAGATGAGGAACAAAAGTGTACTGAGGGCTAAATAACACATCCAAGGACAGACAGGATGCTTGTGCCAGAACCTAGATCTCCAGCTATCCTGAGCGTAATTGGAAAATCTGAGTAGGTCATCCCATACCAAGAAAATTGCAGGGATAAAGTACAGATTAGGCAAGATTCAGTTCTTCCATATTCATTGAAAGACTTTGCTCACTTACAGACACAACGGTGTATTCCAAACATGATCTGTGAGCTTTTGTTGATACAGTATGATTAATTTAAAAAAATGCTTTCCTTGCATATTTGCTGGGTGTAGAAGAAAGGCTAGAAAATGCAAACCCTTTGCATGTCTTTTACTGTACACAGCAGTGCTGTTAACTGAGTTGTGATACTGGTGTAAGAATATGCTGATTGGGGTAATATAACTAAGGAGAAAAAAAAGCCGGCAGACATTCCATGGATGCCCAGAAGATAGTTTGACCTCTCAGCATAGCAGAATAAATAGTAGTTCTTTATATTTTTATGTGCAGTATCTGGACCTAGCATAAAATCCATTAAATCAACAGACATTCTTTCAGAAACAAAAAGATTTGTTGTTTTTAAAGGAGGTGGAGGAATAGTGAAATGCCCTGGGATAATAGGGGACTTCAAGAAATAGAATACAGCCTGGAGGAGAATACCACAGCTTAGGTGGCACAGCAGCAAGGTTCTATAGCTCTGGGATTGTTTGGGATTTTTCTTCCTCTTTTGCCTCACTTTAATATTTACAGTTAATCTGAACGTGATTGTGCTTTCTATCAGTAAAGCTGATATCAGAAAAAAGGATATGCTATGAAACTGTGATTCTCTCTGACTCTTATTGTTTTCCTTTAACTTTTAAACATTGGCCATTCATACAGTTGGTGGAGGAAGAAGAGAGACTGAATGCTTAGAAAAGAAAACCAAATTTTAAAGATGAAATTTTGGGGAGAGTAATCCTCAATGTTTCAAAAACAGGATATGTTTTATTGCGTCCTGTGTACACATGCAGTGGTTGTTTCATTGCTATATGCGGACTTCACTATGCTACTAACAGGTGAGCATGAGTTTCCCTAAATTGTAGTGTGAGGTCAGGTCAGATAGGGACACATGCTAATTTCTGACTGAATCCAACTGCCAGTATATCTTTGGGTTCATATTTCAATTAAACTGAACTGTAAGAAAGATTATGAAAAAGGAGAAGGAGTATAGAGGAATTATGTATACATGATATTTTCTTTATGGCGCCCATCAGTACTGGGCTAATTTTAGGACATGGAGTAGAATTCTATTTCTGCATGCATTTAGTTAGAGAAACATTAAATCCTTGCTGAGGTCAGCAGAGGTTGTGTATGCTAGGTGTTTGAGAAGGAGGTGTCTGGCTTGATGACTTAGATCAAGCGCCAAAGGTTTGAAAGTCTTACAGCAGCAACACTGGAAAATAGGGTCATTGTTTAAAAGAAAAACCCCTTAGTTCAGAAGAAATTGTTTAAATTACATGAAGGAGAAAGATTCCAAACTTGAACTAATTTAATTTCTCCCCAATTATGAGCTATATATGGGAAAAAATTGTTCAGGATGTTGGCAGAGCTTACAGTGTTGGCGCTTTGCTCACTCAGTGCCACTGGAACTAATGCGAGTGGGGAAAAGTGGTCCCTGTGCTGAATTGCAATGGCTTGTTAGCAGGTGCGTGTTCTGCTTTACCAGCAGATCTGGTGGGGAGAATTCCATCAGAGTCCAGGTAGTGCCATTCACCCTCGTAAACACTAAAAGTTCACTGCTTGCCACCACAGTCTGGGAATGTAGGTTGTAAAGAATCAAAGTGAAAAGTTGTCATCTTAAGATGACGTAAAGCATTTTTATTCTTTCTTTAGATGTACAGGGGCTTCCAGATAATGCCACACGTTCAGTACATCTACACAGAAGCCTCTGAGAGTCTTTGTGGAGTCAAGCTGGAGGTCAACAAGTACCAATATCTGATTACAGGTAAGGACAGTGTACTTCTTCATAATCAAAACATCTTCTGTTCTATACATACACCTGCTAAGGACATGGGCAGGTGTGTAGACAGCTCTATACGCAGCTTCCCAGGTGTTAAAGACTCCTTAATGCTGAGAGTCTTTTCACTCTCCAGATTTCCTTCTCTTTCGTAAAGTATCTCTTACACCCAGCGATGTTGTGACAAATATGCTGTATAACAATCCACAGCTGTCAATTCATACCTGAGCTGGCATGTCTGTCACAGGGAACTGGTTGCTACTCAGCTGCGCCAGAAATGGAAGATACTTTTTGGAATGAGCAGGAGGAATGCAGGCTGCTGAGATGGGGGATGCAAGGAGATAGAGGTGTGACAGTAGCCAAGTCTTATTTCTAGTGAAGGTGTCAATTCACTTTGCTCTGTTGTTGAGAGGAGCTTGACAGCATTAGTCACCTGCATGTTGTTGCTTGTGCTTACAGCTGGCACAACACTCCTAACTTGCAGAAGTGCTGTAATCTTGCTGGCCAGAGATTCCTGAACCAGTTAATAAAAAGAAAGCAGTTGCTGAGCAGTGACTGAAGCCAAACATATTGAGAGCATTAGCAATCTCAGGAAACGAGAAAAGTGCTTGAGCTGAGAAGTGCTAACTTGTGACCATGTCTCTGTTTTCAAGGCCGCGTGTATGAAGGGAAGGTTTACACTGGCCTGTGCAACTGGTATGAGAAATGGGACCGGCTGACTCTGTCCCAGCGTAAAGGACTGAATCATCGTTATCATCTGGGCTGTGGATGCAAGGTATGTGTGTCTCTAATTAGGTGGCGTTAAGACATTCAAACCCTAGAATTCAGTTTCCCCTGGCTGGTAATATCACTGATGCTGGTGAACAGTCAGGAAGAGAAAAGGAGGACAACAATTTTTACAGGGAAAAAGTAAAGCTCAGCTTTAGTGTTGAGACCAGAGAAGAGACAATCACATAAAAATGCAGAGTCTATGCCTTTTTAATGCCCTGTTGGAGTTAATTGGGGTTGGGGAAGGCTCTCAGAATCCATGCAGAATCATTTACAGAGAATGAAATCACGTACCACGGGCTTGGCAAGATATGTCCAGCTTTTTTCCTGTGTAAACATTTAGAGTGCTTAAAACCTCACAGCCTGGCACTGTCACTAAGATTTTTTGCTCATGGCCCCAGGCCTGCAAAAACATAGACACAAGCTCAACTTTTCTGTACCTGAAAAGCCCTTTTGACTCTGGAATTACCTGTGTATGTAAAGCTAAGCACATGCTTACATGCTTACTGAACTGAGGCTGAATTTTGGGTTAGTAAGCAAGGTTTGAGGGAGTGGAATTTTGAATCCCTTGTCTCTGGTAAAAAGGCATTTTATATAGCGTTGTTTTTCCATGTAGCCTTACCTGATTGCTCTTTACAATTGCAGATCAGGCCCTGCTACTATTTGCCCTGCTTTGCCACCTCCAAGAATGAGTGTATTTGGACAGATATGCTCTCCAACTTCGGCCACTCAGGATACCAAGCGAAGCACTATGCCTGCATCCAGAGGGTGGAAGGTTACTGCAGCTGGTATAGAGGATGGGCACCTCCAGACAAAACGATAATCAATGCCACAGATCCCTGAGCACACTATCCCTTCCTTATCTCCCCTCTCCCTTACTTGTGGCTGATCTTCCTTTGGACACTAACTCTTACCAGATCATGATGATGACAATGAAATTAGTGCCTGTTTTCATGCAAATTTTAGCACTTCGAACACTTAAAAAAGAAAAGGAAAAAAAAAAAGGAAAGAAAAGAAAAAAGTCTGTGCTACCTTACTGAATTTGTAATCACCTTTTCCATTTTTTGATACCACTCATTTTGATCAGACGACATTTGGGAGCTTACTTTTGCACACCAGAGGGAAAAATGGGAGGGAAAAAAAAAAGAAAAAAAAAAAAGAAAAAAGATGGAGCTCTTGCTCTCTTACATGTATCATTAGCTGTAGCGATATAATCTCTATTTTTTTAGGAAAACAAAAATCTAAAAACTATGCCAATTAGGCACTGTATTCTTCTGTGCGCTGGCTTCCCGTCACCCCTCCTCATGCACTAAGTGCTGAAAATACATCGACAAATCTATTTGAAGGAAAACAGGTTTCATTAATCAGATTGGCGAATGAAACAAACTGAAAAGAAACCCAGCCTAAACTCTGGAAAAAATGACGTCCGAAAGAAATCCTCCTCTATGGGAGAGATTGGCAATGTGATTGACTCCAGCAGTGGGAGAATTCACCTGGTGTGTCTGACCACATCATCTGGTAAAAGCATTGTTGACTGATTGTCCTAGCTAATTCAGTCACAGTGTGAATGCAACAGCACATTTGAAG
Source organism: Buteo buteo (assembly GCF_964188355.1). Classification (NCBI taxonomy): domain Eukaryota; kingdom Metazoa; phylum Chordata; class Aves; order Accipitriformes; family Accipitridae; genus Buteo; species Buteo buteo. Next base: position 4,604,577 of record NC_134189.1, on the reverse strand, counting down.
TTCTGGCTTTCCCCAGAACAAAAGAGAGAGTATTTTGTATTTTTGTTGTTGTTAAAAAAACAAAAGCCCCGTCCCCTATGTTCAGGGAGGTAAATCCACCTACAGCAGAGCAGAAGAAGTGCTGTGCCATCCTGTTTTGAGCAGCATTGGCCCCTGAAATTTTTGCAGCTTAGCTTCAACAGCAAAACCAGCTTGTGAACACCTTGAACCAAACAGATGCAAAAATACTAACTGTAAATCAATCACATGGAAGAGGGAAAGGGGAGACTTGCTAGAGCTCTTACTATAAAAAAAGTCTATTGCCAAAATAGTGTTTTGCTGAATTAAGATGTATATACACATAATGACATAAGCTATTTTTGACAGGACGTGGAGTTTTTTTGGTGTTAAAAGAATGGTTTGATTGTGTTTTAAAGACAGAAATATTGACATTCCGAGTCAGTGAGTTGTTTTTAAGATATTGAAGCTCCAGTGTATCTGCAGTAGTGGCTACAGTCATTGTTTCCTCTGTACCTCCTTGCACCACGGTTCCTCCCCTGCAGCTACACTAGCTGCATTTGTTTATATAGTAAAAGGAAGTGTGTGGGGGGGCTAGGCAAGGAAAAGTGGTCTCCTAATAAGTGCTGGCTGGGATCATAAAATTTCAGCTGCCCAGAGGATTCCTTCTGTGTCAAGTGCTGTGTTTCCCTCTAGGCACTGTTAAGCATAGCTCTGTGCATGTGCTCATACCATGTCCTGCAGTGATGTGGGAGGAGGAGCCTTACTGTCTTGTGCTTTGCTGTTGACTGGAGAAGTTTTTTCGTTCTATTTTGTTTTTTATTAAGAAAACTATAATATAATTTTTCTTATCAAATAAAAGTATTTTAAGTTTTAATGATGGTGAAGAAGGGGTGCTGACGAAATGGGTGACTGAGTTTTGGATGGGGAGGGCTTGGGCAGGGAGAAGATTATGCTTAACTTCATTTTTGTATTATTATGGTTATTTATCTTAAGTTTCCATATATCTTCAGTTCATTCCACTTAGAAAGCAGAGCTGCCACCAGCAGGAAAAAATGTTGCAGTGATTCCAGCTTGGGGCAATACAGCATTTTACAGTCAGTGACCTCCATTACTGGAGAGTTGTTTTGGACCTCTTTGCCAAATGGAAAGGAAAGGGTGTCTGAGATGGGCCCTGATGTGTTTTTACGTTCCTTGCATGCTACCAGAGCTCTGCCAGACGTACATGCCCCGAAATGCCCCATTTACTAGATGAATTATTGCAGCAAAAAGCGCGTAGCTTCATTTTTAACATGAACTTTAAAGGGCATTTTCAAAGAGTTGATGTAAGAGGTGCCTAGGTCTGCTGTGTATTTTTTTTTCAGCTGCTCTGAGTGTCAACGCAGCACAAAACACATTCGAAGTCTGTTGGATTTTCCTGTGATTCAGGCTTGGAACACTTAAGTCCTCTTCCCTGTGACTACTCCTAAATTATGGGTTGGAGATGTGAGGGAGAGTAGGGTGCTTCACAGCACCCATCATAGGATCAGGTGGTGGGTCAGAACGTTGCCCCTTTGGGCAGAGTACGGGGTTGGGCTTTGGGCACAGTGGAGCAATCTCTGTTTGAGCTGTGCACGGCTGACAAAACCTCCGAGGGTCACTGAGGGCAGAGTGGAGCCGGCCTCGCCACCCTCACTGTTTGCATCGTGTGGAGTCAGCATCGCTGGAAATGGCCCTCCTCAAGCTCAAGGCGACTTTGCAAAGCTGACGTCGCTTTGAGCTGCAGCCACTTTTCATGGCTTTGGAAGGCTACATGAAAATGCCCCTCGATGCAGTGAAGTGTTGATTTGAATTTTCATTAAACTGCAGCTCTGCATATTTTACCTGTCACTGATTCATTTAGCTAGCTGAGACATCACAGTATTGCACTCAAATTATTGTGAAAATATTTGCATTCTAATACTATGAGGACTTGTGTCCCTAAGTAGGATATAATGTAGCTATGTGCTTTGTAAACAACAAAACAGCAGATGCATTACCAGAAAATGAGGCATATTCCCATTTTATATTGCAGACGGTAAAATATTTCTGAGATGCAGACAGCTAGACCGGCAGGGGTGGGGGTTTGGTAGCAAACCTTTCCCCTTGCTGTGTAAAGAAACAGTTGTTAAGGCTTTTAAAAATGTGGAGGCAAAAGGAGGGGGAAGAATCCAGTAAAAATACATTTCTTTTGGGAGGCTTCTTAATTTTGTTTCTGTGCATGCTATCAGGGACATATATTTCTTGGGCTAAGCTTTAGCTTGTGCTTGCATTCAGAACCTGACTGAAGGCTCCCTTGAAGTGGGAGGGAGCCATTAAACGGATTGAACAGGCTCTAAATCAGACTCCAAGACTTCTTCCTTCCTATCTGCTCTCCTTTATTCTGTCTTGCTAAGTCACTTCTGCCTGCCAATGGACAAAACTCTCTCCCTCCTTACAGCAGGCCATTCAATATATGGGAACACCAGGCATGGAGATGTGAGGAGGCAGGTGTGAAATTCTCCCCAAAATGTTAGGCTATGGAGCATACCAGTGGCTTGCAGCAGCACAAATATCTTCCTGTCACCTCTGACATGCTCCTCACTTCACCCCGTAACCTAAGGTCAGAGAACTGTCAATGGCACAGCTCATGTGAGCACGACCTTTGGACATGTACAAGATGAGGGCTCCCCCCCTCCATGCTTTAGATATACCAGCATTATTGAAAGTACCTTTTAAAATGCATAGCTCATTTCTAGACTGATGGTCTTTGCTTTCTTATTTATAAATATTTTTCCTTATTTGCTTGAGAGAGTTTTCCCCTTTAGAATTACAGAAAATATGAAAAATACATTGAGAGTTTGGGAAAGATTAAAATTTCCTTTTCCAGAATGGAGGAGGTAGAGAGCAGAAGGACATCTGTGCATGGAGTACCTTGAATAATGTGCTCTTGTGGGAGGCTTCCCCCTCCCCTGTATGGGACAGAACTGCCATTTTAGGTCTAAATTTCCCATGTTTTGAAGAGTTACATGGCCCTTTAGGTGGGATAATTCTAAAACCTAAACATATCGCTGTATCCCGTTCATACTTGGACGGAGTGAAATGCTGTCTCACAGTGATAGGAAACATACTGTTGCATTTTTTACAGTAAAGACTGTTTGAAGTAAAGGCCTCCATGGGAACAAGTTCCCATTCCTTCAGATGTCTCTGAAAGTATATCTCACTTAAAAATGTATTTTATAGCTTAGAAGGGCAGAACAAAATCGAGGGAACTGCAAAAATTTTTTGTCTTTTTTAGAATAAGTGGCTTTGGGGGCTACCAGTCTTGAGAAAAATCTTAAAAGTCCACTAAACGTGTGCTGCTGCTTTGCCTGTACTGGCTTTTTCTCTCTGACACTGTCTTTCCTTCATAGAGCCACTCTGCTGTTCCTGATAGTCATGGAAACTTGGTGAGGGAACCAAACCCGTGTGAAAAATCTTGTCCAGAAGGAATGTATTTGTTGCTAAATTTTCTAGCACTGTTTACAGTTTTCCTCCATGTTATTTATAAATTTTATATTCAGTGAATGTATATTGTCTTTTAAGGTAATGTTGCATAATGTTCACTTTTTATAGTGTCCTTTTATTCTAAACAGTAAAGTGGTTTTATTTCTATCACAGACATTCTGTCTCTGCTTCACTTATATTAGTTTCTGTCCACTTCAAATGTACACAAATGGATTTGCAAGTGGATTTATTCATTTCCTTCCCTTTCTTGATACCGTTTTATTGGGCCCAAAGCAGATATTCCACCTCTGGCAATTCTTGTACTTTGGCAAAGATCCCTCCAGCAGTCCCTCCCTTTTTTTAAGAGGTTGCTCTCTCTAATATTTGTTATTGGGGTCATAAGCCCAGGAGAGGTGAAAAATCCCTTTTGAAGTTAATGTATCCCAGTTGTTAACTGGCCATAGGGGGTCACTACAGAGCAAGGCAGTCATTATGGCTGTCCTGTAGTACCAGTAGGGCCTTAGAAGAACGGTTCCCAGATTGCTCTTATTTCCAGTAAACTAATCACCAGCGAGAGGGTTGAAAGGTACATGCCTGTGGCAAAGGAAAGAGAGATTCATCTTTCGGATCGTTTCTGCTGTGAAGTGTCAGAGCCTTGTGTCCTCTCTTTAGGCTTACTGTTTAAGGCTGGTTAAAAATGCCTTGTTGTCATGAGAAGGAAGCTTCAGAAAAAGCACTTTCAATTAAATTAAAATGCTCACAAGAATGGGCCTACTGTTAGAAATTTCCTTTATCTCACTTTTTTACTTTAGGAAAATCTCTATTCTCTACACAGATGAAAGAAGGAAACAGATTTTAAATTCTGTTCTATGTTTAATCCAAAGGTTTGGAAAGTAAGCTTTGGAGAGTTTTGGACATAGAAGGATGAGGATCTCTTATGTGAGAACTTCATTGCTTAAAGTGTACCACATTGCAAAGAGGTAAAACCATAACACGAGTTATAAACACTTCCAGGGGGTCAGCCATCAAAGGACCACAGCGTATTTTACGAGTGCTGACTGGTACAGCTTGAAAATGCCTCCAGGAAAGGGACGAAAAAGAGTGGGAAAGGGGGATCATTAGATTCCTATCTGACACAGGGAGAAGCTGATGCACAGTGGGCTAGCGACATTCACAGGTACTTGGTGGAGTGACGACTGCAATGGAGCTTGCTTGGTGTAAGCACTTGCCCTCTCAGGCTCTCACAGACCGGGATACTGTGAAGATGCACCCAGAAAAGATCTTGAGAAGTTAGGTAGATTCATTCTGTGAGGCAGACCCCCCACCTGGAAAGGGCTGGCCTGAATTTGCCCTAATGGATTGTTGCTTGTGTAAATGTTTGGAAAGTGACTGATTTAAACCAGATTACTCAAAATTGCATGTCAACAATAGTGTTTGTGTTCAGATGAGATTATCTACACTTCAAAGGGTTCCTGTTTTCTTCTGGAAGTAAGAAGTAAGCATCTGCAAGTAAGCGATACCTTCTCCAAGTAGGTGATCAGTTATAAAGGTGACAAATACGTGAAATTAAGATCAGTGCTCTGCTAAACCAAACTACTATGCTGGTAACAATGCATTTACATGCTGAGGAATCAAGAATCAGATTTCCAGACAAGAAACTAATGCTAAAACTGCTAGCAAATGTATTTCCAATGAAAACCTTAATCAAGCCTTCCAAAAATACCATTCCTGACGTGATGATCAGACAAAGTCACAATTGTCCTTGAAGCATTACATATGTCACAAAACCCTCTGTATAAATCAGCGGGAATTAAATGCAACAGGGTTTATCAACTAATTTGTCTTAAAAGTCTGCAACAAACTGTCACATAGTGTTTAAGGACCATTCATTTCTTTATGTCTTAAATGATAATACAACTCTTACCGCAGCATTTCATGACTGTACTTAACCTTCATGACGTGCCTGTAAAGTATGGAAGTGCTGTTGCCCACACAGTTGAGGTAGAGAACAGAGTATTGGAACAGAGAGATGGAGGACCTGCATTTCAAGGTATTCAGGTACCTAGCGAGCACTGGTGGGATTTTCTTCACAAAAACCTAAATGAGACTTCCTTTTTAATTTTGAAGCTCCCACTAGGTGCCTATATCCACCATCAGGTACCTACATCCTATTAGGCATTGCAGTTGGCCCACAGTGTTGCAACAAGTGTGTGAGAAAAGAGGGGCTTGAATGTTTTTAAGCCCTAGTTTGACATCTCAACAACCCTAATCTTCAGACTGCCAGTGCTGCTCAAGTTCACAATCAAGCGTGGGAAATAAGCTCAGCCAGCCAGTGGCTTGCATGGGGGGGTCATGGTTCACACAGGGTCTCATCAAAGCCTCAGCCAGGTAAGAAGAGCCACTAATTCATGGATGTAAGTTGGGAACAAAAATTCATGAAGGACTAGTCATCCTTTTAAGCCAGGGAAAACAAGAGGCATGAACAGTTTTAAACAAAGCCACTCACTTTGCTGTGTTCTCCAGGACTAAATGCACCTACGCAGATCTCTTTGGAAGGTGCCCTAAGAGTTTGGTACGGTGCCCAGTAGCCACACAGGGCACTGAGTGTTTCGTTGTTGACAGGAAGACTAGACCCCAGAGCCACTGTGCAAAGGAAGCATTACGAGCTGAAACAAACTCTTTTTCAAGAACTCCAATTTACTTTGAGTACCTAGTGAGGCTGAGTGATAGATGTTTCATGGATGGCAACCACGTGACAGCCCAAGCAAACTGACACTGTGAAACAAATATCTCTCATGGCCCATGTCCCAAATCATCAATGTATTACAAACAATTCCAGGCAGGGAAAAAAATCTTTATCTGAATAAAGTGATTCCTTGCTCTAAGGGATAAGCCTTTGTCGACCAGATTTTACGATGGATTTTTGCTTTGGTTTTGAGCCTGGTCTCAATGTTCACTTTTTCAGAGTCCATACATGACCTCCCTGGGGGAGGGCTGGGCAAGAAAGGAAAGAGGTTCCCGAGCAGTGCTTTTTTGCATATTGTTTTTTAGCTAGTAATTCTCTGTAAGTAAAATTGAGACTCTTCCCAGCATACCCACCGCCATCTCTCATGCCCAACTCACATTCGTTGCTTCTCACCCATCCATGCTGGCAACAGAAGAAAGCGAAAGGTACTCACCATCTGCTTATGGCTTGGGAAGAACGTTTGCTCCACGAGGGGGAACTTCTCAGGACCCAGCGAGTTGAAGATTTTAATGAGCTGAGAGAACTTGGGGTGAGGGAGAGGGAACAAAAAACAGACACAGTGGATGTCAGTGGCTTACTGGGTAACAGGTAAGTGCTTGCAAAATGTTCTGATACTGGTGAAGGAGGTGAGAGAAGCATGTTATTATGCCTTTCCCACCTTGCTTTCTTGACCCGAGAGCAGCAAGAAAATACGAAGTTGCTGTATTTACCCAGGGTCAAGCCAGCCTGTGTACACAAACCTTGGGCTAAGTGAGCGCAGAAGGGGTTCAAGAGCCAGAAAGGGGTCAGTTTGGGTTTAGTTACAGACCTGCTATGAACAAGCTTTGCTTTCCAAATGTGGCTGGTGGGGGGCTCTTCTTGGTAGAGGAAAGGGCTCAGAGGAGCGACCAGGCAAGAAATCAGTGCTACCACTCCTGAGCAGAGACAAACTAAATCCCAGATCTCCCTCGGATCTCTGCCCCACAGCCAAATCAAAGCAAGGCACATCTATCCATTGTGCTGAAGGGAAGGAGAATTGCTAAGGGGCAGAGATGACTAGAGGGAATTGCCAGTTCTACCTGGTTTGAGTGTTAGACCAAGGAAGCATGAGCCCACTGTCAATGATAACTGATTTATTATGAACCAAGGGTCTCCCAACAGCCCCCCATGTGTGGCGGGAGAAAGGGGAGATCATCTGCTACTCCTGTCCCATCTACCAGTGAGGTCTGAGGGAGGCACCTGTCTGTGAGGATGGTATCTAGAGAAAGCAGTATGTAACGTCAGTGGGGAAAGCAAGTGCTGGTATTTCACGTACAAGAGCGAACGTTTGCTGTTGTCCCCACCTGTCAACATGACCTTCACAATTATCACCGCTATCATCCCTGTTATAAACTATCATTCAGGGTTGTGCCCAGCCAGACACAAAGATCCCCATGGTAGGACTGAGCTTTGATTTCTGTTCAGGTTCCAAAACCCCAACAGAAGCATAGCAGAGCAAATTCCTGCTCCGCTTCGGCCATCTGTGAAGCAAGCAGACTATTTTGTACATCGTCTGCAGCCTCCCTGTTCAATCTCTCATTGATCAGCCAGAGAAAAACCCAAAACAATTAGAGAAACTTAATAACCATGACAGAAAATGTTGCTAAAGCAGGGTTGATGATACACCAAAGAGAGTAAGAGGTGATATACATCCCAGAAACCTTCCGGATCTCAGGAGCAACTCAGATTCTTCACAATTACACATCTACCCATCCTGCTTTCTCTCCGAAGTGGTACAGCTCCGTTACCATGGACAATGCTGAACTGGCAGTGCTGTTGGTGAAGTGGTTAGACTGGCAGCCTTGCAGAAGGGGGACTAAAGCTGAATAAGGTAGCTTGATTATTTTCATGGATGTTAAGAGAATAGGGGATTGCTCCACAGGTGAGGATTTTTGTTCCTGATGAGCTCAGAGATGTGACTGAATTCCCCATTGATATCCTATTTGCAAAGTAATTTAGAAACAATTTAGTTTCCAAGACGCCTATAATTTGGTAAAATCTAGTTAAATTAATAAAGTCCTCCAGTCTGGGCCAAGTCTCACTGTAAGTAAGTCCTTTACACAAATTTCTTCAAAAATTCCCCATCAAAGCTAGGAATTCCTTCCTCTTGAAGGAGGTCTTTGTGTCACCTGAGGGAGGTAACACCGAGATTAAGGGAAGGAGATAGACATCTAGGGAACAAGGGAAGGGAAAGAAAGCCCTTTTTCTTCCCAATAACATCAGCTGCCTAATCTTACATGTTCTAAGCACTTCTGAGTAACAGCTGAAGCCAGTAAATGTACCAAATTGCAACCCCAAGGTTATGTTGCGGGCAAAGAGAGAGCTACTGAGAATGTTTTCTGCTGAGTAGCTATGATAGGGCTCCTGCCCTGGTTACTGGGCTAGTCTAAGCAAAAGCATTTCTGTGTAAGAAGTTGAAACCTCATTTCTTGGTGGAGAAGAAATACCCCTTGGGGAGTTAAAGGGTGGTATGGGTGTAAAAAAAAATGCAGCCAGAATGCAAAAAAATTAGGCTGCAAGGTGTGTGCCAGACGCAGGCCGCATGCTGAAGGGGCAGCTTTGCCAGCAGCTTTGCAGACAAATGCAAAGAATCCTTTCCGTAATCTCATAGGCCAAAATGTGGCATTTAAGAAAACCCAGAAAACATCAAGAGGTGGCATATCCCATCACTAACACGACACCCCCCATGCATCAGCAAATAGAAAAACTCCCTGTGTAGAATAATTATTGTTGGCAAGGAGGGTATTGATGTTGGGAAAGGAGGACAGCTTGCTTCTCTTAACTACTTGCACTAGTCTTGCACATTGTAGAGAAGAAAAATAAAGCCCTGTTTTGACTAGCAAAGTGAGCAAAGAGGGCTTAAAAGTTAAACAGAATGAGACCGAGACAAGGAGGGGAGGAAAAGCACCCTGGCTGAGAGCAGCACATGCCCCTTGCTGCACGTGCACGCAGCCCTGGCGAACCATGGATGCCACGATGTTGAGGCGACGTACGTTTATCCTAGGAAAACAGCTCAAACAAAATAACTGGAACAACTGTGCAGCTGACAGACAGCGTCCTGACTTGTTCCTTGGGCTTCCTTTTGAAGCATACAGCTCTCGGCTGTTGCTGAAATAGCAAGTGTTTCAGATGGACAGATGAGAGACTCAGCCATCTGGGAGCCTCCTCAATGGGCCAAGCCTGCAAAAAGGTCTGACTTTGGTATTGACCCTCATGGGACAATTCCCTTCTTTTTTCCTTTTTTTTTTGGCAATTGTTAGGGACAGGATATTGGTAAACAGACACCCATGATACATGCTGCAGCAACCTCTCAGGTATCTGGTAGCAGAGCTCAAGTAGCGCATCCTGGTGCGTTTCAGATGGGTAGGAATGTTACCGTCAGCCACTCAGCTAGATATAACTGCCCCTTCCCCATTTTGGTATCAGATCTTACTTTCTGCGGTTCCACTGCTTTCAGTGAGTTTGCATTCAGACCGCAAAGCAAGACACGGGGCAAGGCAATGCGGCACAGCCTGGGTTTTAAGTGGGATGCCTTGCCTGGCTGGGTGGGTGGATATCTGAGTTACTTCCAGGGAGTCTTTATAGAGAAATAAAAAGATCCATTCAGAGGATCTCAAGGCCTTTTGCATATTTTTAAAGTGTCTAGGTCATCAGGGAGCCTATATCCTTGACAGTCAATAACAGCTTGGCTGGGAGTCTCTTGCGCTCTGTAGATGACCGTCTTCAAGACTTTGTATTTCCTGCAGTCTTACAGATGCAAAAGTTGCCTTACAATTACGGACGTTACTGCCTGTAATACGAGTTCTACTCCGAGCATTTTTCCCACTGTATTTTGTATTGTAACTTTTATAACACAAAAATTATTGTTAGTGGTTGAAGCATTGTGTTTAGGGTGCTTGTAGCATTATTTCTCAATAGTTCTGGGATCATCTTAAAACTTAGGTTTCTTAGATGTTTCTCTGTGTGTGAGATCCCCCTGAATGTGTCTGGTTCTCTTCCAGAAATGCCTATTTCAAACTGTGCCTGTGTTTACTGCAAATTTTAACCTTTGAAGAAATTTGTGTATTGCAGTACTGGAAACCTGGCAAATGTCATTAAAAAGGGGGCTGCATGTTTGAGTACGCTCAAGCCCAAACTCAGCTGATTGTAATTAGAGTTGCTGAGAAAAAACATTGTTGCAAATTGCCAAGGAAAAACAGTCTCACTTCCACCCCCCTCCACAGAATCATAAACATTTCTATGAAATGGAAACATTTTTGGAAAAAATAAAAAGGGAGAGTGAAAAGCATGTTTCCCAGGGGTATTTAATTTCATTTCTTCATCTATCATCTCAACTGTTTCTAGGTCCAAAGAGTTTCCAGCAATCTTTGTTAAGCAGATCCCTTATTTCGAGATGCCTGTTTTGCAATCACAGTGGAACATGCACAAAAGTGGTCTGTCCCTATCTCTCATTTCCCAGCTATCACAAAACCAAAATTTTCTGATTCTACTGCCAGAGAAACTTTCTGTCCTCAAATGCCCCAGTGCAATCTCCACCTGAGCTTCAACCCGATAAAATTTCAGTGGTGCCAAATACCAGCTCAGATCCCATCTGAGCTCTTAGGTTACTTTTAGTGCGTTACAATCATTGGTTTGGGGGGTGATGTGTGTGCGGGGCAGTAGGGAAAGGAGGCATTCTGCAAACCTGTTTTAAGTGTTTACAAGTGGTTTCCTTGACTCCTCTGGGAAGGTTGTCTGAGCCAGCTGTATTCCCTGTGAGGAAAGCATGGCACAACAGGACCCAGAATAGCTAGAGCTGAGTTACTGGCAGAGCCAATTTCTCCCACACTGCCTTGCCAGCCCTGCTTTTTCTTTTTTTCTTTTTTTCCCCCAATGTGCTGAGTTTGTTTGTTTTCTTTTATTTTAGATTCCTAAAAATAGTCCTGTCACATCTTGAGGCCCCTGCACACCATCAGAAATGTAATTACAAGGCATGAGTTGAAAAATGTCAACTAAGCCTTGACTGACTCAACCCCCAAAATCAGATGGAATAGGCCGCTTGACTGTCTTCCTTCCTCAGCAAAAGCTAGTGTAAATGCGGAGGCTTTTTTGACTGGTCACTGGGGTCAACATACTTGTGTGTGTAGGACCAACTGTAGGAACCAATGCAAAGGTGTTGTACTGAGCCTGGTACTTGGTCCCTCTCTTCCTCCCCTTTCCGATCCCAGCAACACTCATCATTCAAATGGGGACCGAGGCCAAATGTCCATCATCCACCTATACAATGACAGAAAAGTGAGATTTTTCTCACTACTCTCATTACTGCACTGCAACATTTTTGGGAAAGACAAGACCCTGCTTTTGGTCTCAAAAAAGTCCCTAAGTGTCATAAAAGAGGTGAAAACTGAGAAGACCATGTCTATTACACTGGTACCTTTTTTTGTAAGAAATTAGTTAAATCCAAGACTGCACAGTCATGGAAATAAAAGTCTGAGTCATTACAGACCTCAGCTGGACTTGAACTACCAGTCAACACACAGAAGACTAATAAGATATTTATTCCAAGGAAAAAACAACAACCAAAAAGACTTAATTAGGTAACAAGGAAGACAGTTACCACTTGCTATAAACATTCCCTCTCACCCCAAGCTACATATGTGCAATGAGTAAGGGGAATTCCTAAAAACGTATGTAAAAATTTTCCATGGAGGACATATTGGAAAGTCCCATCTCCTTGTCACATCCATATAGCTTGTAGTTCCCTGCTTTGGACCTAGAATAACGCAGGGAAATTTCCATTCTGGGAGCATCAGTGATCAGAGAGGGCACTTTGGGATGAAACTGATGGAAGACCCAGATGTGGACTCCAAAATGGTATCAGCATCTGACTTCTTCCTGCAGGTGCTACGATGCCAGCCTTACTCCCCTGGCTCTCCTGCTCCTGAAGTTTCTGCTGACTTAAAGCGGGTCACAAAACAGGTCTGGGTATTTATTACAAACTTTGAATTGGGGCTGAGACAAACCAGTGATAATATTTTTTAAGATTTTTCTGAGATTTCCAGGTGAACTTGACAAATTTCAAGAACAGGTGAAGGTGGGGTTCCAGTGCAAAATATCAAAATGCTGTCCTGTTCTCCCCAGGAGCTGACTCAGCCCAAGGTGCAGTCTTTCAGGCTCAATGAACCAACACTTTATGATAACCTTGTATTTCCTTCTGAAACTGCTGAAAAACTCTACAGGCTTTCCCCTTTCCTTCTGCCTCTTTCCAAGGCCTTTGTCATTCTATGTACCCTTTTTTTCCCAGACCTAGTCATTGAAGAAATCATCTCTCTACCTTTCTTCCCTTTCTTTTCAGCTAATTTCCTCACAACAAAGCACCACCCAGAAAAAGTAGGAAGAGGAGACAAGAGAAGTCAAGTGCAGGTTGCACTTCTGCAAGAAATGGATAATCTTAGTCTTAGCCTGGGGCACCTGGCTACCACAAGTGTACATCCACGAAAAGATGCTAGAAATGGCATAGTTCAGATACCCTCTGAAACAGTGAATGTTAATGTTTCTTTTAAGGTAGTTTTACTGTGTTTTGGTCAGGACAGAGACGTGCTACTATTGATCTGCTATTAATTATTGCTATTCATCTACTCTGCCTTACAGGAAATCTGGGTGTTACTGTACCATTGGCTGTGACGCATTAGAGTCTGGGACAGGTGAAATGTCCTACTCAGGGTGAGGAAATAACACCTTGCTATTACTAGAGGTTGATAAAGAAGCACTGCTGATGGTTTTTTTCCCCAAGAATTCCCAGCTGGATTCTGAGGGTTGTTCAGATGGTGGTTTTAACCTAAAGAGATGAATTCCTATGAAACAGACTGGAAACTGAGTTTGGTGCTTTATTGGTACCACATATCTACCTTGCAGCGTTGGCATGCAGTAGAGCTGGATCGCCACTTACCACCCAGGGCTTGCTGCAGAAGTTGTAGATGGAGTAGAGGGAGTTGACGGTGTGGATGCCGCCGTACTGGAGGCCGATGATGAGGCTGCGGAAGTCTTCTCCCAGCGCCATGCTGTAGGCATGCTGCCGGATCAGGACAAAGTCGGGCTTGAAGGACCTGGAAGAGACATGAGGAGTGACATTTTACTTTCAAAAACACTCAGCAACACTTCTAGCCTCCCCCTGTTCCTTCTCCATCCTTCCCCTTTTCATTAAGGCATATTGCTCTCCTTTGTGCCTCTCATCATGGTTTGCTTGCGTCAGAAGGTAACAAAGCAAACAAAAAACCTCTCATAATTAAAAAAAGGAAAAATCCAACATAGCTGCAAGTGTGAGAGTGTAGAAACAGGCCAAAGAGATTTGCTGCAGTTTCCATGTCGCTCAGGCATGCACAGGAACAAGCCACAAGCGGAGCCAAGGGTCATAAATTCACTGGTGGGGGGATTCTCTTTTCTTTCTAAAAGCTTGGCCGTATTTGGCAAGCTTGTTGCAATGTGCGATGCAGATGAGGGAAAGACTTTGTTTCCTGACGATTGAACTCGATATTGAAGCAATGCCCAGTGGGTGGGAAGATCATGAGGGATTTCAAACAGCTATCGAACACGTCCATACATTGACATACATTCCTCCTTTAATCAGTTTACTACATACGCAGCACATCCCAGGCTCTTATGGCTATGAGTCAACAAGTAAAGGGCAGGCATGGTAATGTAATTAATCAAATGAGCAGCGCCCCTCATCCAGTGCTGTGACTCATGGCGCGGACTTCCAGGATATTATTTAGTAAGACCGGAGCAGGGACTCCTATGGTTCAACAGCAGCAGCTCTCAGCAAATACACAGAAAAGTGAGGCCCTTTCTAGGTAAGCCAACAGGCGACAGATTATCTTTCAAACAGCCAGATTTCATTCCTTGCTGACGCTGTGTCTTCCGAGCCCTTCAGGAATCTCTGGAAACAGCAGCTGGAAAGAAACTGTTCCCAAAATGGAGCTCAGCAGTTCATTCTCGAAGGCATGGAAGGGGCTTTTCCACTGAAAGAGGGGATTATTTTGTACTTTAACAGAGGTTGCGTCAAGGACATTGGAAAACTTTCCATGCTGTATTAAAGTTTTCAGAGAAATGAGCTCTGTAACCAGGTCCCATTACCTCACTACCCTCGAACATTTTCCTTGCTAAGAGACTATAATTTCTATCCTTTGGATGTATGAGCTGGAAATACTTTGGGTTTATAGCCTCTATTTATATTTCCATCATTCTGGCAGGGAAATCCGAGATAGTGACTCTGGGCCAGATTGTGGCAACAAACACTGTATACAAAACCCAGGGCAGCTTTGTTGTTTTAAAGCCGTTCATTTTGTTTGTTGGCCTTGGGCTTTTGTTATCGCCCGAGACATGGCGAGGAGCACGCTCTGCTTTTGTGATGCAAGAGGCCAAGCTTTGGAAATGTTGTGATTCCCTCCCATGGAGTATTTTTAAACCCAGGCATGTTCCCTAATGTACTTGGCACCAAAGGTGGTGCTTTCCTCCAGCAGCGAGATGCATAATGAGCATCGGGAGGGCTGCGCTATCACTCTGCAGCTGATTTATGGACCTCCCTGGTGTCAAGGGGGGTGAAGCTGAGAAACAGCAAGTGAATACAAATCTTGGAAAGCTTGAGCTGCTCCATTCTGCTGAACTTGCCATGTAGAAAGTACCCCAGAGGCAGGCACAGGTCCTCAGGAAGGATTAATCAGCTTTCTAGGACCAGGACTCAATATCTGCTCTGGGTTACTAAACAGTTGCGGTGCCTGGAGGGGCAGGAGCTTCAGGCGTGTGCCTCCTTCATTCAAGCTTTCTGAGCATATGAAGAAGAAGAAAATGCTCCCCGTTAAGGCTCAAGTCTTTCCCCAGACTTGACTTAGGGAACAACACTTACTGGGGCTGCATGGTAATGGTTCAGACCATTGCTCTGGTGTCCCCAGAGGAAGCGGCGGTACTTGCCCTTGAACGTCTCTCCCAAGCCCCCCGGGGATGGGGATGTGATGCTGTGGTGGGGAGAAGGCACCGCAAATGAGCACGGCCAGCTGTGGGGGGAGGACGCACAGCGGCTGGGAAACTGCCTTCAGTGGCTTTACTTCTGCCAGCCAAAAGTTTAGGAAAAAAAAAAGCTCTTTTCAGATCCTGGCAAAGGAATAATTTCTCAACTTAGAAGATGGACACAAGAACACCGAATTAATGTAGAAAAGCCTATTCTCAAAGCCTGCATCGTGTAGGAAGGCAGGGCACTCTCTCATGCAGCAGATGAGGAGTGAATCTCTAAAGCGAAGGTGGACACTGAATCCCTGTTTTGAGCCATGGGACAATGAGGATGTTCCCATGGATACTGAGAACAAGGCAGAGGAGTGCAGGGCCTGGGACTAGCTGCGAATAAACATCAGCTGGAGAGCCCTGGAGTCTGTGAGACGTCTGTAATGGAGAAACAGAGACCAGTGGCAAAATGTGTGGCAAGGGGATAGGAAGGATAGCAGGCAGTAAAAGGGAAATGAATAGTCATGGTAGGAGTGGTGGTGTGAAAACTGAAGAACTGGGGGTACCAGTGATCTGGGGAGAAAAGAGCTTAATCACTTCACACAAGGATTCTTGATTTTTTGTAGATTACTTTTGCAAGCTACCACTCATTCTCAGAGTGTAAAACTTAAGCTAACATAGGGAGCCTCGGAGCTAGTGTTCTGTTTTCTTTGCTAGTTCAACCCAACCCAATAACATCTCCCATGACAGAAAGTTGAAATCCTTGGCAGACAGACAGGTTAGGCAGAAGTCCCACATTTGAAAGACCGTTGCCAAAACCTCAGGGTGAGCCAAACTCAGTAGCACCTACTGTGCTGAGGTCCTAAGCACCCGAGTCCGGCAGGACTAGGAGAGCTATGGTAGGAGCATGGACCTCTCCTCTCCACTAGATCTGTCCAGCCAAAGTTTAGATGACCACGAGTGGTCTTGAATACAACTGTACCTAGACCCCTGCTAAAGACAGGTCACGGGAATGGGTTTGGCCACAGAAAGAATACAGGAGAGCCCATTCAAACATCTAACGGACAGGGAGATAGGATAAGTAAATGGAACTAAATGTAAACCACAGATTTAAAACATGTCACTAATAAGCTGCGCTCTGCATGTTGGTGCGGTGCCCTTCCTGGGCTGCATGGCAGACGCCTACCTGAAGTGGTGAATCTTCCTTAGCATGACAGCCAGATGGATGAAGCTTCCAGGCAAAAGCTGGAGCCCATCTTTGGCCACAACCCTTCTACAGAAGCCCTTTCTTAGACCCCGGGAGCTCAGTTCTCATTTAAAATTTGGCTCCTAGCACTGCCTGGAAAATAAAGGCCACTAAAATGCATGTAGCATGTTCCCAGAGTGGTGCAGAGATACAAGAATCCTTTGTTTAAAAAGAAAAATAACCCAGGAGACTGGAAAAAATTTCATTTTCAGATTGAAATAGCTCGTGAGATTTCATTTTCCTCTGGAATGGAAAGGTGCTTTCCTTTCAGCTCGTGTCGCCCCAGGCAATGGCCTCTGCCATGAACGGCACGAGCCTTTCAGTGCTCCGAGTGGTGCACGGCTGAACTGGCCACCCCCCAAGTGAAGCAGCCTCCCACAGGTCCCTGTGGCTTTTCTCCCTTTGCAGTAGTTGCCTCCTCATCCCAGATGCTAGCCAAGGCACATGGCAGCTGCTCAGCCTACCTCTCGTCCTGGTAATTGAGATCAGCCAGTGATTACCAGAGTCAATCACCCCGGGGTGATGACGAGTGTCTGGCTAGGAAGCTGCCAGCGCTGCAAGTCCTGAGCCTGGACTCTGGTACTGCGGTGCAGGATGCTTATTTGCATTTAAGTAACTCTTTTTCAACTTGTTCCAGTACATTTTAGCAGTGTCTTTCTTCCTCAGTGGTAAAACTATACTTCAGAGACAAACCCAAGTATAAAGCCTGGATTTAAAATACCTAGTAGGAAGAGATCTGACTGCAGAATATAATTTCTTAGGTTGGACCCATCTACCCGTAAGTCTGTGACAGCATTAGCTGTCTTGGAAATAGTTTTGTCAGAAATGAGGGAATATAAAACAATTTAAGAGATTGCTGATGTTAAATATGGAAGTTAAACATCTCAGGAGGAGCAGCAGTAGCTATTCTGGTGACCATGTGTCAATCTTCTCTAATTACAAGAAGAGTATCAGCTCTGAAAAGATCATCAATAACATTTCTCTGCAGAAAGCAGGTCCCCAGCCTGCTTTGGGGTAGAGAAGATGTTGACAGCAAATCCTGCTGGGAGGTTTCATGCCTTAAAGAGATTTCTCATTTCTGCATATAGCCATAACTCTGGCTTGCTTCTTGGTCCTTCAGCTTTTCTCACTGAAGCACAAAGACCTTCATGGGTGTGATGAAAGAATACACAAGCATTGTCAAAATACCTTTTAATGATCCCTTCCACTGTGAATAATCACCCGCAGCCAAAGGGTAGACCTGCTTTATACTTTAGCACCACGAAGGGTTTAGAGAGCTTTTTGCCCATGCTGTGGGAGAAGGATGGGCTCTCCTGCTCTTTCTTAAAGAGTGCCAGTCTTACAAGACACTTCACCCTTCATGTCCTGCTCTTCCCTGGACACCAAAGATGCACATCCTCACTTCAGGTTCTGTCTACCCTCCATTATTCAAGGAGGCTTTATCCAGTTTTCTGACACTTCCCAGTGATCAACGCATTTTTGACAAAGTTCTCTTCCAAAGCCTTTCCTATCTCCTTGGCATGACACGGAGAGGAAGAAAAGTGCATAATTAAGCAATCTGATGCAACAAGCTTTGCATTACTGGCAATTAATGGAGCCTTCAGGCAAGCTTCTGAGGCACAAGTCCAAGCCGTAAGTGGCTGCAGCTACCTGAGAAGTGCAATAATCCCTCCAACTATGCAGCGCTTCAGGTGTCTGAGAGCTAATAGAAAATGGCATTTACAAATAGGAACAAGTTCTTTTTGTACTTTATTTGGGTGTTAATAGTTTTGTTACTACATTACTGAAAAGTAAAATGAAATCTGTGACATTTTCACTCAGCTATCACAATGTTTGATTTAATGTTACATTGGATGTCATAGTAAAATGGGAAATCTGCTAAAAAAATATATCTCATTTAGGTCAAAACCTCACGTCGTATTTTCCACAGAAAGAAGTAAACCCTGCTGAAGTTATTCAAAGAAATAACGAATGTGATTACTTATATGAATAAGGTAACACAGAGCTGGTTTTAGAGAAACAACCAAGCAACATCATAGAATAAAGAATGACCTCTCTTTACCAGGCTGGAGGAGAGGAGCAGGGGGTCTTTTGGGACACTGTAATAGAGAATGGCTGGGGAAAAAACATGGGGTGTTGGGGAGATTAGTGTAGCAAAAGCAGCAAGAACCAGGAATCATGGTTGCAGTAGGACCACTACCACTGTATGCAGATGAGGACACCCTGGAAGATGCTCTGATTTGTTTCTCAGCCACAGACCAATGGTCAACAAGCCATAAAATTCCATGTCACACACTCCCTGAACTGTACGATGGTGGTCTCCTAAGTCTGCCATCTATTTTACTTGTAAACTGCTCAGCCTTGACAAGGAAAAGCATGTAGACCCAGATGATGCCTCAAAGTAGTAACAATCATACCTGCCAACAGCAGATTGCCTTCAAAATGCTTGTGACCTGAAGCTTTTACAGAAGATGATGCAATACTTTCCAATATCACAGAATAAAGTCATAGAGTAATTTAGGTCAGAAAGGATCTTTGGAAATCATCTGGACCAACACCCTGCTCATTGCACGGCTAACATTAGAGTGATGTTAGGTTGATCAGGGTCTTGTCCAGCAAAAGTTTGAATATTCCCATGGATGAAGATCACCTAGCCTCCCTGGGCACTTGTTCCAGTATTTGACTGCCCTCACTGCGGAAATTTTTTAAAAAATTATATCTAATTAGAATTTCACCTGCTGCAACTTGTGTCTGTTTCTTCTTCTCCTTTCACTGCACACCTTCAACAAGAGTCTGGCTTCATTTTCTCTACACCCTCCTCTTAGTTGCCTGATGGCTGTAGGTGGATCCCCCTGAGCCTCCTCTTACAGACTGAACAAAGCCATCTCTCAGTCTCTCCTTGGATGTCTTTAGTCCAGTTCAATGAGCTTGGTGGCCTTTCACTCAACTCGTTCCTGTTTGTTAATGCCTTTTTTGTACCGGGGAGCTCACAGCTGGACACAGTACTCCAGATGTGAATACTGTCTCATTAGCTACAGGCTTGCTAATACCGCCCAGTGAGCTGCAAGGGCACACAGGACCTCCAGGTCCTTTTGTGCAGAGCTGTTTTCTCTCCAGCTGCCCCCCAGCAGTTCTGGGGTTATTCCTCCCTCACCGCAAGACTTTGCGATTGTCCTTTTTGAACTCCATGAGGTTCCTGTTGGCCCATTTCCCCAGTTTTTGAGGTCCCTCTGAACGGCAGCTCTGCCTTCTGGCACATCTTTTGCTCCCCACCCTCCACCTTGTCACCACCCACGAGCTTGATGAGGCTGTGATCTGTCCCAATGACTCAGGTCGTTAATGAAGATCCACCTTGACCAGTATAGTACAGGTGCAGCAGGACTTGGCCCTTCACTCCTCTGTTTGCCATTCCCGGGAAGAAGCCTTAGTAAAAACCCATGTAGAAAGGAGAAATATTAAGGCAGGACTGGAAAAAAGAAAGTGCCAATCAAGACTGAAACAATCTACAACAGCCTTTAATAATTCTTGCATTCAGTCCAGGATTAACTAATTAATGAGTGCTTTAGGCCCTGGCAGCACATTTCTTATTGGAAAGAATTACTGTAAATGCAAAAAGGGCCAGGGAGTAGTTTAGTCCCTGAGATGCTCCCCACCCTGGTCTGCTCAGAGTGACTTTTGCTTTCTGGCAGCTGCCTGCATGCCAAATGTTTTCCCAATAACTGTCAGGATCCTGCCTGCACGTCGGCTGGGTTCCAGCTGCTGGGGAGGTGAAGGGGGACATTATTCATCTGGGAGATCAGTAAACCCCAAAGGGAGAAGCAGGCCTCCAAGCAGCTGTTTAGCAGCAGGAGCTGAGGTGGAAGCAACTGAGAATAAATACATAAATAAGCACACCCCAACTTCTCTACTCTTTTTTTTAGCTGCTGCTCAAAAAAAAAAGAGGACAGGGACAGGCAGGTGAAGAAGGAGGAGGTATTAGTGAAAGATGATGGTAAATCATCCCCCATGTGGGAATAATTTCTCAGTTTATAAATGTTTACTGGAGGTGTTAAATTGCTTCATGTGTACCTGCAGCTTGCCAGGGTCTACCCTGTTTGACACGATGTCCCAGCCCATTGTCTCTGCAGGGAATTTTGGTAAGGGAAGCGGTCATTTGGCACGTTGGTGTTTTGCCTGAGGTGCATTTTCAAAAGCTTACACGCTGTCACACTCACTTCTCCATTACATTTACAGATTGCCATGCCATCAATACAAAAATATTGCCCAAATGTTGCTCAGTGTTAAATATATAGCACATATTGTACTATAGTGTGCAGCACATTCTGTGAATCTTGGGAGAACCATGCGCTCAACATATTTTTCCATCTGGCTTCTAGAAACCTAAACTCTGCCTATCAGTTTCTCCCATTTTTTCTCCCATCTGCATCTTTGCAGAAATTTTCAGAATTTTGGATTGGAAGCAACAAAAAAAAAAAAGAAACAGACAATCAAAAAAAGACCCCAATTAGATCAACAGTTAAATTAAAAAAGACAGGGACTAGACAGAATCTAGGGTTCCTCTTCGACACAAGCTTTCTGGAAAACAAGAAGCTGGAAAGTGACCTACTGCCTACCAGTATGTCCTCCATCAGTGTCCAGGGACAGTAGCTACTCCCATGACCTCCATGGATATTCTCCCTGTAGAAGAACTGCAAGAAACCACCAACTCTTGTGAATGAACAGTTCTCGAGAGACAAGAAAATATCCATCTCCTGGCAATGTGCAGCTCCTGTGTGGTGAGAAAGCATGGCCTCTGTAGGTTACAAAACCCACGTGCCTCTTTCAGGGAGCAGCTTGTCAACGGCCCTGTGGGGTGGATGGACCTACTGGGATGGGAAAGGTGCAGTGGGCAGAGGACAGTGTCCTCACTGGACTTCAAAAGAGTCTTACACCCTGGAGCAGGCAGATGTTTTTTTTAGCCAGAGTACACATCTGCTGGGGGCCGCAAGCTCTGACTGGTGGGAAAACACCGCTGCTGAGCTGGCCAGTTTCTTCCCCGCTCCTCCCATGTAAAAGGATTTGCTTCCTCGTGCTGTGATTGTACTGCAGCTTGCAGTGGAAAAATATGCTTTGGGAAAAAAGCACTTTCAGGTCCTGGTCTATTTGGGATGGTGATTCAACAGGCTGCCGTCCTGTTATCAGAGCATGGTAGAAGCACTGAGTCAGCTGGAACCAACAGGAAAGTCAGTGTTGATTAAAGGAATGAATGGGCTTGTATGGAGGAATCAGAGCATTCACTGACCCCACCACAGCTGCGAGTGACAAGGGCATCTCATCCAGGGCAAGCAGGGTGACACACGCACCTTCTTACACGCACCGGCCAAATTCAGGCAAGACCTGTAGGACTAAACACCACTCCACGGCAGAGATCCTTCCCCACAGCAAGGCTTTCTCCACGGCGCTCAGCCCCTCTTTGCTTTACTGTCAGGTTTGTCACCCCCTGCTTGCCAGGGCCATCGCTCCATTGCTGGGTCCTCCCCATTTCAGCCCCTGGGCATCTCCTGGTCCATCAACCGGTGTCTGAACTGTGGTGTTACAGCGGGTCTGCATACCACACTGTAAGTGGTATGGCCACCACTGTGGTAGGTCCCATGCAGACACAAAAAAATGCGCATTCTCCCCTGGATGATCAGCCCCAATGGCAAAAGAGCCAGCTCCACAGGGAGACAGGAGATGAGAGCAGTCTGGTGCATGATTAATTTATATCCTTAAAAGTCTGAAATGCTCCCAAAGACATTAGTATTCCCCATGTAAGAAAGCTGTCCAGATTTTCAACATATCCCCGTCTTATTCCCACATCTACTGGAATTAATAGCTGAAGGCTTGTAAAGCCCAAAAGGCAAACACAGGACTGCATTTAATCTAATGCAGAGGCTGAGATCATAGTTTGGGAGTCTAAGTGTTGTCAGAAGCAGAGACAGCCCCAATTCTCATTTACTCTAAGACACTTTTATAATATCCTGAAAGCATAAATGCACCTCAGAGTGGGTGCAGTGCCAGCGCTGACGGCCTCTTTGCACTGTGGAAACATTGGTATGAAGGGCCCTTCAGAGAAATGAAGACGAGTGAAAATGAAAATCCCATTCCTTACATCTAATCCCAGTAGAGCTTTCTAAGGTCCAGACAGTGCACTCAGTCTCTGTGTGTGTGTAGACCTGTGCAAAAGGACGTTGTACGTGCACTGGAAGGAGGATGAAGAATCCACCCAAGTGTTTTAAAAGCGGGCATCAGCCCACGCTTGTTTTTTCACACTGCTTAGTAGGCCAGCCATCGCACCCAGAAATTATTCCATTTCTCTGTTGAAGGGGTTGCTATGGCTAAGTTGGAGAGGGATCCTTTGGGATGAATAAGTGCCACCTCCTGCTTCCCGTATTTAACTTTTCACTGGGGAAGCTCTGGTGCCAATTTGACCCAAAGAAGTGCTGGGGTGACAAGGACCAAAGTGTGGGAGATTCCTCCCGCCAGCCCTGGCTGAGCCCGGTGCTGGTCCTGGTGCCCAGCTCATCCTCCTGCATGGTCCTCGATCAGGGCATGTGTTACAGGGCACTGAAATAGGAAAGCACTTGCCAGAGACTGCATGAGATACTCCATGGCCAGCTCTTTTTCTTCTAACTCTGAAGAAAATGCGTTGACCAGGCTGATGGAGCCATTGCAATACCATGGTGGAACTGGCACAGAAAACCACATGCAGTTTGTTAGATTTGTTAGATGATAGTCTCTCTCTCCAGCAGCACATTTCACTGAGACTATCAAATCCCTCACCCCATCCTACAGATGTACAGAACTTAGTAGCTAAAAAAGAGGAGGTGGAGATCCAGATTTTTTTTACTGTAGACCTAAATTCTGTGAGCCACACTCGTTTTAAAAATCAGGCAAGCAAAGTAATGCCTGGCTTCAGTTATGTTCTTTGCTAACTTACTTGTTGCTACTTGTTTCAAGATACACAGGCTAGTAGTCATGGAGGACTGTATACTTCCAGTTCCTTGCTGTCTTTAATTGACAATAATGCTTCTAAAGCTCCACTTTTTTTTTTTTTTTAAATTTGCCTGAGGCAAGTGGTAAGTATAGGGCTTCAAGGACTGTTATACTTTCTTATCAGGGGATTTATCTTCCAGGTAAAAGAACCACAATTCTTTCCTGGTGCAGTTCAAATCAGTTGGCACAGGGTCTAAAAGAATGCCTTAACTCCAAGGTGTCAGACAGGATCAAGGGATCAGCAAAGAAGAGTGTTGATTTAAACGTGAAATAGGATGTCCCCAGTTTCAAGAAAGGAGTCTTGCTGCAAAATGACAGGATTTAATAGGCTAATAGATTGTTAGATAGTTTATCAGTGAACATGATTTCAAACTGGAGAGAATACCCCAGTGGTTGCTTTATTATTATTATTATTATTATTATTATTATTATTATTATTATTACTACCACTACTGCTGTTGTTATAAACATTTATTATTTAATTGATTCAAAATCTACTGGTCTGTAGTAATTTCACGGTCTTTTGACTAAACTGCCACACTCTGTTGCCTTCGCTTTGAAGAGGAGTGTGAGGAAGGCAGGGCTCCTGCAGAGGGGGAATCCCAAATGTGCCTGCCAGCAAGATGCTGTCGTATTTCCTTCCTATAACTTGTCAGCGGGATCTCCAAGGACTTTGGGTATTCAAAAACCATGATGAGTATTATATCTCAGAATCTAGAAATGTTCTGACTTGTGACTGAATATTTTGTCTAATAAGTGATAGAAGAAAGATGTCCTCAGCAGCAGGGTTGGTGCACACATGCGAGTCGAAGGTGTCCCCGTGGCCGGGCACCCCGAGGGGTTCTGTGGCCGGGCAGGACACAGCTGTGGGTGGGCTGGGGGGACTTGGAGGGGGTGGGAAGGAAGCTGCACCCATGTGGGTGGGCTGGGGGGCCACCACACAGCTCAGGAGCAGCACCCTCGGTAATTCACCTTCTAAAGTGAAGAAGAGTTTTTATTTCTCTAAATTCTAAAGTATTGATAGGAGCGGCTGTGGAAGTTGGCAGGCCTGGGCTCTTGAACTGGCTGAGCTGGGCAGGACAGGGGCACATCGGCACAGGCTGTCATCAAATGGCTTGTGCTTGGAAGGACTATGACAAACCATGGACAACACACGCCGCATAAATTGGGTATCCACACAGGTATCTATATGCCAAATCCACTTCCCAGCACACAAATGCATGTGTCCTTAAACATGCATACACAAAACCAAAAAACCTGAACATAAAAAATTCATAAAAACATGCATTTTCATATATAAATATCCACGCAAAAAGGCTAGCTGTGATACCTGCGTATTTACTGCGAGCAGAAACATGAACACCGTGCCCCAGACGCTCTTGTGAAATAAATTTTGTCTTCAGTTTCAGTTTAATAGCTCAAGATCTTTCTGCCAGATGTATGAACGGCTTTGGGAGGAAAGGCACGGGGAGGAAAATGAAGATGTGATCAACCTAGGAAATGGTTCTTGGGAAACCTTCCAGCATCATGAGCAAGCGAACACAAGAGCGCATTAGCACGGTGCACTGTCTGATGGATGCTCCAGCGGCTGGTTCACGGGACATACGTTTTGTTTCACTGAGAAACAGACGTTTGTGGGACGGGAGAAAGCAAATGGATGTAACAGACTCAACCTTCAAAGTTTTTAGCAGAGGCTCGTGAAATTGTACCAAAGAATGAATGGAGACTTGGGGATGTACTAAGAGCTGTCAAGTCCTGAAATGAATTGATGGACCACAGTCATAGCTAATTGACAGTGACAAGTGTTGCTTTGCACTGTTTGGACTGGAAATTACATCTTGAGAAATAAAACTGAGGCCAGCATGCTCAGAATCACCATTTTTCAGCTGTTCTAATAATCCCTTTCAAAAATATCCCTGCATGCTGTATTATGTGTGTCTATTTCTAAACTAGAAGCAAACAGACAAAAGCATTGACTAAATGTGTGAACAGTATTAAACTTGGAGATACTGTATACACCAAAAATTGCAAAAGAATTGTACAAAAAGAAGTAGGGAGGCTAAAAAAATGGATTGGGAATAGCAATGAGATTTCAACATGAACAAAGAAAAGCTATTGTATCAAAGATGAAATGTAGAGTTAGAAGTTGTAATGACAGAAACTCATAAAGATGTAGGCTTGGGAATAAAAGGGTGAAAGGTGGTATCAGGGCTATGTAAACAGGCATTTTACCGTCGTACACAGATGTGACAACTTACACTGCTCCTTACATAGCACCAGTAAGAATGCATCTAACATTAACTCCAAATTGCAGGCACTCTGGTGTCAGAAAGAAGGGAGCAACGCTTCTGGAAAGTTAATTGGGTGCACGATTGGGGAAGCATTGCTCAGGAAAGGAGTCTGCCTGCAATGACTGCAATTATGAAGTAATGCTAGTGGGGACAGAAATCCCCATCAAACAGAGATTTGGTATTACCTACAAGATGTAGCACAGGGCAAGGCCGGAGCATTGGGAATCTCTGGCAAAAAAGGTGGTATTTCAGGAGGAAACCAGGCTGCGAGGATCAGGATCATGGAAAGGCTTTGTGGCTATTGCAAGGGTAGTCCACAGGGATCAGGACCTAACGCAGGTAGACTAATGAACGCAAGCCACTGTTTATAATAAAGTTAGTTGACACAAGGAGAGAAAAATCAAGGGAAAGGAAGATCCATTGTCCCTTTTACTGGGAGGCCTGAGGCTAAAAAGAACCTGAAAAGGAGGCATTTGCGGTTGCACAGAGGGTCTAGACTGGAAACAATGACTGTACGGCGTAATGTGCAACTGAGACCTGATACAAAACCACCAGAGTCAGGTCAGTCTTTCCACCGCTTCCAGGAAACCTTGAAGTCATCAGCACTGCACTGCCCTAGTTCAGATATCGGTCAGACCCTGAGGTCATCCTGCTTGCCCCAACGTTGCTCCAGAAAGCCCGATTTTCAAGACAACGCGGTGCTCCTCACCTTACCACCTTGGTGCCGTTCCTCAGGACCTGCATGTCCACCATGCAGCCGCCCGTGACGTAAGCAGCCAGGTTCAGCTCGGAGAACTCAGCCTGGAGTGGAGCAAAAGGACAGAGCGTTACTTGAGGGCAGCCGAGACACAAACACATGGACACAGACGCGGAATTGTCTTCAGCTGGAATGTGCCTTTCTTTTTTTTTCTTTTCTTTTTTTTTTTTTTTTTCTGTGAGGCAACGGGAGATCCAGTTACAGCTGATTTGCCCTGGAGAGACTGCAGAAGTATTTACGGCTCCCACACTTGGGGCGTACAAGTATACAGGATTAGGCTTATTGCAGTAATAAGTACTGAAGGAATTAAGAATGAGCAAGCTGAAAAATGCATACAGGAAAGAATAATAATAATAAAAAGAGGTAAGGTCATTTGAATTCAAATTCCAAGTTTCCACTTGGAAACATCCATTTAGAATTATGTCTGAGTTGGCTGTCGTGCCACTGGCCAGCTTTAAACCTAATACAAAAGATTTAAACCTCCCTAAATAGCTAAAAAGCTTCATTATGCTGCAGGAAGGTGATAAGCAGAAAAACCCACTTGATGCGGTTTACTTATTAAGATTGTAACTATTAAAGGTTTAGCAAAGCTGGCTAGGCTATTAACAGTACTGCTCAATTATTAAAACACTTTATATTTTAAAAGAGGTGCGACTTACGAGGCCAGAAAGGTTGGCAAGGAATATTTAAGCTATGGGGAGCGAAAGGGAATGTGGACGGGGGCGATTATGACTGCAGTGGGTGTCAGTGAAGGTTAAGACACAAATCAGAGCGATTAACGGGGCGAGAGGTGTGATAATCCTCCGGCGTGGCCGCTGGCTCGGCCGCCCCTCAGACAGGAGTGCCAGCGAGATTTGATGGTCTCAGGCCGCTCTCAGTGGGAAGAGGATGGCAGAATTAGCTGACCAGTGCTCGTCTTGGGCTCCAAATCCTAACTCTGTTCTTTATGAGTAAATGAGCAGTCCTTAAAATAGAACAGCCTATTATTGTGCCGTGCAAGTTGTTCCTTTCCAGAACAATGCAAACATACCTGTACAGATTCACAATCGTGTATTAAATTAGTGCCTGGGTATATAAATAAATATAAATATAAAAATATAAATATAAGGAGGTTTCATTTTTTGAGACAAAATTTAGTCTTCTCCCTTTGAACAGCTTTTTTTTCCCCTTGCTGTTAAGGCATTTCTTTCAGACTTAGTGTGATGGAGACTGGGCAGCAGTAAAATAATCTTCTAACCAGTGGCTACCTAATAGAAGAGCACTTAGATGGTGTTCCTAATGCTTGTAATTTTATTGAGATCCTTGTACTACTTACTGTTCTTCTGGTACTTCTACTAGCTGGAATGAAAAGATAGTGCCAGGAACAACTTTTATACAGAAAAAAAACAAACTGGAAAAAAAAAAGCATGTTTTGTCCTCCTGAACACACGGAAAAAACTTGCCAATGGAGAACGAGTGCACCTGTAAAGGCTCAGAAGCCAGACGACAAATGAAAAAATCACTTCCAACTTTCTTTTTTTAAAATCCACATAATTTTAAAGCAATGACTGTGGACTGGTGACCTGATGATGTAATGAGATTTTATGTCTGTGGCCCTGTGTAAACTTTTCACAGCAACACCCTTACATGATCTTACATCGTTTTAACTCCCAATTACAATGAAAGGAGGGGAAAAATTCCTGTTGCCAAGAAATAAATTCTACTTCAAACACAAACACACACACAGAAGGGGAAAGGCAGTGGTTCAGGTGACTGACTGGGCTTTTCTTATGAGATTCCAGCGTTGCCTTGGCCACAGCCACGCTTCTCCAGTGATCGTATTGGATCAGAGAGAAGAAAATAGGTACCTCTAAAAGGCACCTGCATTTTATATGTTTAAAAAATCTCAACAGATGTAGGGAGGGGGGAGTCCTTGAACAAATTCAGCAGGAGCAGATGCTCTGGGTACCATCAGTGAGCTCCCCAGTGGGTCAAGGCAAGCTTCCTCGCTTGCATGTGGGCTTGAGAGGCTCTATGGACTGGAGAGATGAAAGGATGGTTTTCCCATCTCCGTGTCTGCACATGCCTCGGAGATGTCCCACTCTGAAAGCAGAGAGTTACTGAGCTGGACCTTCAGCTTCTGCAGCTGAGGGATGCGTCATCTGATGTGAACACCAGAGCAAAAGAGGGAAGTTTTAGG
Organism: Buteo buteo; assembly: GCF_964188355.1. Lineage (NCBI taxonomy): Eukaryota > Metazoa > Chordata > Aves > Accipitriformes > Accipitridae > Buteo > Buteo buteo. The sequence goes on along the minus strand of NC_134189.1, from coordinate 4,575,873 downwards.
TCTGTGTTTTCATGTTTTTTAATGCTTTTCTTCCATAATTTTTTCCATAACGGTTTTGTATTAAAGAACTTAATACTTTGCTTTGCTGGGGGTGAAAATGGGCAGTCTTCGTTTGACGGCTGGCACTTACAATCCAAGTAAGTCGGTCTGACAGGCGTTGCCCCGAGGCCGTCAGACCAAACAAAGCTGTGCTCAGGCACCTGACGTCCCAACAGGCCTGGGAATCCCCTGAGCTGGTAAGTATTTCATACCAAACTGCCAGGACCAATTTCAGGCCTGCTAATGTCAAGAGCCAGAAGAAAAGGAGAAATCCCCTTTGGCAACCATTGTCCGGGGCATCCTGGCAAGGAGGGAGGAATGGAGAGAGGGCCTGGGGGACTCGGCTACCTCGCCCCCAAAACATCCAGATACACAATCCCAGCTGAGGGACAATCCTAATCTTTTCCTGGCATTCGCTCCTGCTTTAACGGAGTAAGTTAAGGACCGTTGCTGCTTTCATGTAGCTGCTTTGTCCCATCCGACAGGCCGCTGCTAGCCGGCTTTTGGAAGAAGGCTGAAAACTTCAGTCAGCAGAAATTGTTTCCTGTTGATTTTCCAGTGCTCCCTGTATTTTTAACTTTGTGGGTTTTGTAGCCTGATGACTTCCCTTGGCTGGGCTTTCAAGTCTGAGATCATCTCCAGCCTGAGTTTACCTTGCAGACAAAGAGGTCTTTGAAAGCAGCCCAAGCAGATAGAGTGACAGGTAACTATGCATAAAACAGGAGAGCCCAGCTCCCCATGGCCTTGCAGAGTCATTTGCATTAGGACTCATCGAATAGAAGGCAGCATTACATTAGCCTGGTGGTTTATTCTTGCTTTGCAATGGTGCCAGTGGCTGCAAAAACACTCAGGGCAAAAGTGAACCACGTGTGACAAACGTGACACAATCTGTCTTGAAGAATAACGTAATGCAGGCTGGGAGTAGAAATATTTTGTGCATCTGTGAGGCCCAGACCTGGGAGGATGCCACAGATATTTTGAGGATAGTTCTGTTAAAAATGTCTATTTCAGGTATTCGGATTCAGAAATCTTTCCGTATCATTTGGACTAAACCTTAAGCTACTCTCAGTTTCTCCCATCAGTGTTCTCTAGGTGCCAGAGGATCTTTTTGGTGAGCTATTTTAGAGTTTCTGTTTGCTGATAATGAAACAAGGAGGATGTTGTCATTTTAAATCATGCAATAATAGAAATGCCTGGCTTGGTAGCCATACCTATTAACGATTTATGGGAGGCACATGTTCAAGGTGGATTTTAAGCATTTCTCATAGAATAACAGAAAGTTGCGTTGGAAGGACTTCAAGACATCACATAGTCTGTCTCTCTTTCCTAAGGCAGGATCAGCTCTACCTCTGCTGTTGTGTGCAGATACTACATAACCTTCTTGTATCTTCCACAGATGAGGAACCTCCTCAGGCAATCTGCTCCTTAACAAGCTTGGAAAGTTTTCCTATTTTCCAGCCTAAATCTCTCCCCTTCCTTCTTAAGACTGTAATTTTTTTGTCTATTACTTCCTCCTGCAGAACCTGAGGACCTACTGTTTGAAGACTTACCCTTCCTTCTTCCTTTTTTTCCCTAGACAAAACCAACCCCATTCTTGTAAGATTTCCTTGTAGGTGATGTTTTTCAGCACAGTGATCAGTGCTGTTGCTGTCACTGGGATCGTCTCTGACTGGTCCTCAACGTCTTTGGGTTGTAATGGCCCAAACTCACCATGATCCTCCAGCAGAGATGTGACCACTGTTGAGTAAGATGTAAGGAAGTCCACTCGCCTTACATGTAATACTGCTGTCCGTATGTTCTAGCATGGATTTGTCACGTGTACAGCAACATGACTCATATTCTGGCTAAGAACCACTGTAATCCTTGCCTTGCTTTGTCTAGGCTACTGACTTGTCTTCAGTTCCCCGTCTTGTGCATCTGTGATTGATGATTGATGCGTAAGGGGGAGATTTGTCAATGTCTGTAAAAACCTGATGGGAGGTAGTAAAGAAGATGGACCCATACTCTTCTCAGTGGTGCCCAGCAAAAGGACAAGGGGCAATGGGCACAAAGTGAAATACACAAAATTCCATATAAACACAAGAAAACTCCCTTTTTATTGCAATGATAGTCAAACACTGGAACAGGTTGCCCAGAGAGGTTGTGGAGTCTCCATCCCTGGAGACACTAAAACCTTTATTGGCCAGGTCTTGGGCAGCCTGCTCTAGGTGACCTTGCTCAGAGCAGGAGATTGGACTGTGAGATATCCACATGTGCCTTCCAGCCTCAACCATCCTGAGATAAGTTTGGTATCTGGCAGATGTCCTTATTAAACTTCTCCTTCCATGTCAATGGAGAACCCCAGGAAAGCATCCCAGTTTGCTCCTTGAGCAAATACTGAGGGTGAGTTCATCTTCATTGTGGCACAGGAATGCAGGAATAGGGGTGCAGGACAGGTTTCTGGATTTGTGTTTTGGGGGCATGGTGGCTGATTTATTATTTTTTTTTTAAAGCAAGCAGGCTTAGTGTGTCCATACAGCAACAAGCACATTGGGGTTTTTTGAGCTACTGAACTTCCTAAGCCCTCATCTGTACATAATCTGACTAAAAGCTACTCAGGTTGGTTATTAGGAGACACAAAAGGGAGACACAATGTTATACTAGACTTCCGTGTGAATATTTGCATATATACCCCCATTTGCATATATACTGCACACACACAAAAATAGCAGAGGGGGTTTTAGCCCTGCCAGTGAACATTTACACTTTCCTCAGTGTGACACACCGTACGCTGTAACACATATGCTGGCTTTTTGGGGGGTTATTCCATCACATAAATCACAGCACTGAGCTACTGCCGCAGTACGCAGCTTCCCGTAAGGCAAAGCAGAGTACCCCCATCGGGATCCACGTCTCCTTTGGCTCTCCCTTACCCACCGATGGTGCTCTGGCCAAGGCTCTCCACTCTCCCACTCTTGCTCCTGAAACTCCTCGCCAATTATCAGTACACATCTCTTTTTCTCCCCCTGCCCTGTGACACAAAATGCAGTCAGAATAACAGGCCGGTCCGTGTCATGGCTTAGGCACTCGGGATGAGGAATTACTGCTGTCTAATCAAATCGCATACATTCCTCCGTGGATTTTATGCTTTAGCTTTTGGTAGATCTTCCAATATGTACAAGGAAAGAAAGACTTTGGCAGACACCAGACTGCATTCCTCTACCAGCATATTTCACTACAACCATTACAAGCATTTCAGGGGGGGGGAAGTAAGCAATCCCTAAATCCTGCACAAGCAGGAGGGTGAACAGACCGTATGGATGTGAAGAAGGGGAGGGCTGGGGCTGTGCGTGCTTGGTGTGCACATGCATGCAGAATTAGAGATTACACACCGTGATTCCCCATGTCTCTTTCCTGGGACATTTTCCTTCAGAGAGGTATCCTGCTTCCCACCTGCCCCCAGTACTGGGATTGCTCTCTGGGAGAAAAGGATGGAGAGGGAATTCCCTCCCTCGGGGGGATGGAATCCTGGTGTGCGGCTCCAAGGGGAGCTTCCACAAGTGTTCTTCGCAAGTCCTGAAGCTAGGATGCATGGTCGTAGGCTACAGACAGTGCTGATGCTGAAGGTCCACATGCCTTGACCTGTGCGAGCGCCTTTCAGTGCATCAGCTCTGATGGCATTTGGAATTGTCTCTTGAATTTTCTTTTCAGAAGTTGCGTGACTGCCCCAAAATTGGAGATCTAGCAAAAGCACATTTCTAGACCTTTTGATCCCAGGAAATAGCTCAAAATCATGAACTCTGTAAGCCTCCAAAAGCCAATGGAAATAAATAAAAAAAAGAAGATACTATTTTTTTAAGAAATTCATGATTTTTGAGTCATTCTTGCTATTTTTCCAGGTCCCTTTATTCATGGTTTCCGAATGCTTGTATGTGGCAAAGCTATGAGAACTGCTTTTGCTGTTCTTGAACTGCTTTCTGGCTTTCAGTTGGGAAAAAAAAACCCCTAAACATACAATGAATAAAAATTATACAGTTATTTGATGAGAGGCTGATTTTCCTCTCATCACACATGGGCCTATCAGACTCTACCTTTTGAAAGGATCACTTTATGCCACACATGAAAACACCTCTTTAGGACGGGAAGTACAATGGAGCTGCAATTCATGATTTGTATTACAATTATCTTCTGTGAGCGCCAAGTACAACTTTTTTCCTGACAATGCTGCCAATGGAGTCATAATCTATACCACAAGACTTTTCCAGAAGCGTGTACATAGGAGTTCACTGAATAATCATTCCCTGAAAATAAACCAGGCAGTGGGAACAAGTGAATGAGCTATGCAAGAAGAATGCGTGTCAGACGGACAGACGGACCCACCTCGTCACAGCAGGAAATGGTGGGAAGGAGACGGGTGGACAAACAACAGGAATAAAAATTTAGATGAACCTTTTGGCCCTTTTACCCTTTTCACCCCCCTCCACCATCAATTAGCCAATGCCAGGAAAGATGTCTCTGAATATACTGAAATGCCTTTGGGAAATATCTGACGGAAAGGTACCCCGAAGGTGGCCGACCCTCTCTGAGAAGTGCTGCTTGCCCTTGCCTGCTAGATCTGTGCTCTCCTCTCTCCCTCCTGGGCTCTCGCTGGTCAATGCAGGGCACAGGACTTGGAAAACCCACCAGAACGATAGGGTCTAACCCCTCGTTGCTGCAGGCACCACGTCACAAAACCCTTTCTTAAACCAGTGCATTTATTAAAAGCAGCCATGTCTCCTTTAGCCTCTGTTTTGGCAGCAGAAACAAACTCAACTCTTTCAGCCTCCTCTCATAAGTCAGGTCTCCATGGTCATCGCAGTGACCCTGCTCTGCACATCTTCTGCTTTGGGGCCATCTCTCTCCCAGAGAGGTGGCAAGTGTCCCACTTATCTGGCTACTGGCCACAGTATCATGGTCTGTCCGATGGGTCTATGGCTGTCCGGGTCTCAGCCCCAGCTCTCTTGCCCTCTTCTGCTCGTACCCGGGTGTGCTGGGGATGCACGGCCACGCGACATCCCCCTTGTGCATGTGGCATCCCCCTTGTGCATGTGGCATGCCTAATGCCCAAGGAGACCCCCACCCAGGGTGTCTTATCATCCATATGGGAAACCCCGGAGTCATATGAAATCCTTAGAGCATGCAAGGCTTAGTTTTCTCTGGGACAGGGCAGAGAGGGTGGGGAAGGAGGTGGTGAATTACTACCAGTTGCCTCTAGTGATGGGAAATGTTTGACAGAGCATAAGGTCTATGGTGGAATTCCTCCTTTTCCTGAATATACTGTGTTTCCTAACGCCTCCTGTCCTCTGGCCAGTGAAGGACTGTGAAGATAAAAGCAAAATTATTTTCGGGAGAGACTAAAAGCAATGTGGTGAAGTCCTGTGGCACTTTAAGATTCTTCTTTAAGTTCAACTTAGCCTTAGAGCCATTTAATCAAACTTACACCTTTCATTCTAAAAGAATTCATCTAGTATATGTATTTCTAAAGAAAAGAACTGGAGATACATACACTGCAGTTCTCAAAGCTAGAAATCACAAGGCAAGTAAAAGCAGTAACATGGATCAAAATCTAAGAACCTTACTTTTAGCATAAAATAGCAACAGTATTTTTAGACTCAGCTGCTCCTTAAAGCTTAGGGGTTTACCCACACTGACTAAAACTTAAATCATCAGGGTTTAATGAGAACAGGTCAAATAGATTTTCACTTTTTGGTCAGTGTTTCATTCAGTCTTATGAATGACTATCATTGCTACAGAAGGACCTGTAGCGGAAAAAATATCCAAATAATAAAAATGTAACCCAAACTGCCTCCAAAGAAAAAGGGGCCGTGATTCAGGAGAGCACTTGCCCTTGCTTCCCACTGCCCCAGCCCTCACTCAGCCCCGCACCTCTCCCCCTGCAGCCCCCAATGGGGTTGCATGCCTGGGTTTCGGTCCAGGGTGGGCAATAATAAATCCCACAGCCTCTAAAGCACATTGAAACATGTTTTGGGTGTTACGCTGAAGATTAGAAGGTGGACACAGAGTCAGGCCTCACGTTTGTTTTAGTGAATGACAGGAGGCAGCAGAGCCTGGAGAGGCTGTACCCACCGCTGGGTCCTGACAACTCTTGCCCCTATTCACTGGCACCCGCCGGTGCCCACAGCGTCACTTGTCTTATGCTAGTGGTAATGGACTTAGCTGAAGAACAACGGCCTGGGGTCGGTATCAAAGTCACGCCATTCATTTTGGTGCTAAAGTACCAGAAAACCTTCTTCAAGACTCCAGGAAACCTATTTTCGTACAAGCTGAGACTTACAGAAGCAGCACCCTGAGCAGCAGGGTGGCATTTAACAGTCTCTTCCCTGCGGATTATCCAGTGTCTAATACGAACCGAATTCACCTCTTGTAGAAACTTAGTGTCTTGAAACTTCTGCCTGTTTCTCCAATTCGGCTGAAATCAGCCAGTGCCTTCCACAGTGCTGGGTGGGGGTTAGTCGGAGCGAGACAGCATGATCACATACGTCTTGCATTCCTCGGATGACAGCCAAGGGGGAGAGGCAGCTCGGAGAGCTGGTAGGGGTGTATAACCAGATTAGATAACTGACTTCCCACTGCTGAGAGAGGGAGAGACAGCGCTGCTTTCAGCACTCCTGCTCCATTACAAATAAGTGATGTCATGACTTCAAAAAAAAAAAATAAATTACCTACTATCCTGTTCTGCTTCCCCCCCAAGATTGCAGAAATGGCTTGCTAAGAAAGAATTAAGATGTGCTAGAGATGGAGATGAAAGAGGAAGAGAAAGAGCAACAAGGCAAACTCTTCCTTCAGTTTAAACCAACTACAGAGCATCCTGAAAGAATGGCAAAAAAATTAGGAGGGTCAGAAAAAATAGGGCAGCTGTTTTTTCCCAATGTGGTTTTTCAAGAGTATTTAGCATTTGGATATTTCCTTTCACTGCTTTCTGCCATTCAAACTTTTTTGTTATTTAGCTTTTCAGATCAAAAGTGTTTTTTCCTATAAAATATAAAAAAATTTCCTAAGGCAAACTGTATTTCTGGCTGAGTCAATAATGTGTGGTTATCTGAAGCAGGATAAAATGGAAAAATGAAAACCTAAATGAACTTACTGAGCAGACCAAGTGGCTCAAGAGGTGCCCGAGAGTCAAACCTTGATCTGATGCAGAATTTATTCAGAACTGAACAGCCAGGTTAGGGCTTGTGAACCACGGCACAGTCTTGGCATAGTCTGTGTGCTGTTCACAGAACAGTTATAGTAGTGGAGATTGGTGAGCTGGGAACTCAAAGAGAAAGGTGTGGACCAGGCTGGTAAACACAGATATTCCCTACTTTTTTTTTTTTTTTTCCATAAGGAGACGGTGGAAGAACATTCATTTTTCAGGTTGAGAGGGTCTGTGTTCAGCCTCAGGGGAACTGTTCCACAACAGTTTACGTTCCTGGATTGCGCTCAGCAACCATTTGAAGAGAGTTCCTTTATAAGGACCTCAAGTGCAATAACATTTGAGGAGAAGGACTATGAGGGGAAAGGCAGAGGCTGGAGGTTTAGGAAAGACTTAACAGGTAATTTTGAAGAGTATCAGGTCTAGCTTTGAAGCTGACCCTGCTTTGAGCGGCAGAGCGGGTTGGATCAGAGGTTTGAAGGGCAACTATGAATTATTATTTGATTCCATGCTTCTATGTGAGAAGTGTGATTCCCCCCCACCATTCTCTTTTAGGACATTTACTGAAGCAGCCAGCAAAATAAAGACTTTGATAAGGAAGTGCAAGAGAGAATTGTTCTTGTTAATACCCAATACTGACAAGCGTGATATCAATAAAAAGAGGAAAATGAAGTGTTCATAGCATCATAGTTGCAAAAAAATGACTTGCTAAATTTTCTGTCCCAGACACAGCCTTTGGTTAGAACATGCGTGCTCAGGTATAGTCCTAGGCAACTGAACAGCACCCCTTTGAAAAGAGAAAGAACACCTTATCAAGGGCAATGGGTCCTGAGAAAGTCTTCAAAACTACTGCATTAATGATTCTATACACACACACAATGCAGAATCAACAGCTTTATAAAGAAGTATCAGGTCATTCAAGCAACATTCACCAGCTTTCTTTATCTAAGCAGTTTTATAGCCCTAATGAGTACAAAACAAGCACGTGATTCCTTCAGGATCACCAGCTCCTCTCTACATCTCTCTCTTCTTATGCCTGCTTTCAAGTTAGGCGCCTGCAGATGGTTATTAATAATCATTTCTACTTTGACAACTGCATCCAAAGTCTCAGTCAATACTGGGACTTCATTTTGGCAGACACTGCACCAACATGGAGAGGAGGGGACAGACCCCAACGTGAAGAGTTTTCAACTGAAATGAATGGCTGGTGCTAAGGCTAACAGAGAAACAGAATTTGTCCAATGCCCTGCAGAGCACATCAGAAAACAGGCCATGAACCTCCTCACTGTTCCTATGGGCTTTCAACAGATAAAAGAATTTTGCCATATATAGTTATTTTGCATACTTAAACCAAAGGTTTTAGGCTTAAATCAGGCTAAGTCAGAAGACTTGTATAGCTTGGATGTGGAACGTGACATGACCAACATGTACTGTGGCATACTGGCTTTGCACCTTTTCAGGCATATACAGAGCTGTGAGGTAGTCTTCAAATGGAAGAAATTATATTCCCATCACCAGAACAGAAAACTTAATTTTAAGGTGAAATAGCGACTGATTCTGCAAAGGTAGGGAGGACAAAGAGATGGCCCAATAAGATATTTTCATTTATAGCTTCCACAATTCTATAAAATGGGCATGTCTTAAAACTCCTCATTAGTTTCTTTCTTCAAGAGAAGAAATATCCACAAATTATCTGTCATTAAGTCCTCAGCACTGTCTACACACATTTCTTAGAGCCAAATTCAGTTGTCACTGACCTGTTCCACTCGGATATCAAATTCTCCATTCACCTTCTTCCCCTGGAAATATTTGGCCCTGCAGAAGAAATGAGAGAGACAAACATGGTTAAAGAAGATTTTTGGCTTTCGTTACATACTGCTTCTGCATTTCCCTTTTTGCTGAAGAATTTCTATCCGGGTCACAGCATGTTTTCCTAATTCCTATCTTCTGTCAGCTTTCTGTTCTCCAGGAGAAACCTGCCAAGCCAGATGAAAACCACATTGGAAAGTTCCTTCAAGGCTTGTGACTTTTTCATTTTATTTTCAAACTGAAAACCAAATGCTCTCCTAATGTTTTCCAGAGCAACAATTCTAATCGATGATTCCTTGCTATATCTTGTTTAATACTCAATCTTTATTCTGTAAAAGAAGGAGAGCAACATATGGCACGGCATCAGAAACTTCTTTTGATGTTGGGCAGGGATCTTTATCATCACAGCTGAAGTACTTGTGAAGCCTATTCTCTTGCTCTCTTTGCTACAGAGCTGCTTTTCAATTGCTTGTCTTTCTGCTATTGATTTAGAGAAACAGTATCTGCATCTACAGCGTCACTAATGAAGGATCTCTTCTCTTGAACTGAGAAACTGTACTTGCTTTGGAGTTGAACAGTGTCATGAGAAGGACGTACACCTTCCACCACCACTGCTCCTAGTTGCCTACGCTACGCAGACAGCAGAGGACTTCCAGAAGGATTGGTTGTTCAGGAGAGGAGAAGGCTGACAGTAGTGTTGGAGCAGAAAACATAGGACAAGGGCGGGCAGTTTTAGCTCTTTTATTCATATTTCTGTATAATGCCCCTTATATTGATAAGTCAACAGGGAAATTGCAAATATAATTTCTCCTGTGAATATTTCTCCCCAATTCTTCCCCTTGCCAAACAAGCTTGACAGAAGAAAATATGAATTTATTTTCTCAGACCTCCCCCCTAAAACTTCAGGAAGACCATATAGGTTCCAAAAAGTTCTTCTATTTGGAAAGCATTGAAAACACAGTTAAGCCCTGCAAGAGCTGTTTCCAGAGACAAAGTGACTCTCTGCATTCTGTTTCCAATTGGCAAAGAGAGGACAGAATAAAGAAGTAAAGGAAAATGAGGGGAAGCCGTCTTTGCTACCTATTTTATAGTATTAGCAAAAAAAAGAAGCTGGCTCACATTTTTACTATGTGTCTATTTGTTCCAATAAAAAAGGAGAGACAGTAGGAAGGCAATTTTCCCCATGGCTGAAACACACCAGTTTTCAGCTGAATGCTCCCCTCCCCCCAGAAATGTGAAAAGTAAATAAAAAAGTTGTTTTGTTTTGTCGATCTGGCTCAAAACCAAATCAAAAGTTTTCATTTTATTAGAAAAAGACATTAAAAAAGTCAAAAGTTTTCTCCTTCATTCTAACGAGGGTATCTGAAGGCTGTATCATGTTTCCCTTCCCAGACAGCCCATCCATCAGCATGGTGCTAATAAGACTTCTGCATAGATGTCAGTGAGGGACAGTGTAGCAGTCAGGTGTGACCAAGACCAAGGGGCTTGAACAACCCCTGTCCAGTATAAAAAGAAGAGCTCTGGCCATTTTCCCCCTCTTTTTTGAATTTACGAGAGTTGCATTCAAAAAAGCAGCTCAGCAGACAAGCTGAGACATCATGCCTCTAACAATAAACAGGAACGCAAAATGCACTTAATAATTCCATCATATTTCTGGAGGCACGGCTCTAGAGGGTTTGGCAACATTCCTCTCTCCTAAACATTGGGGATATTGCTGGAACCAGTGACTTCTCAAAAACTGGAATAAGCTTTAAGTGGGCCCACAGGAACTGGTCTGAAATTTGAGGCCCGCTATTTACTGGTACAAGCTTGTTTTTATTCCCAGCACACTCATAATGTATACTCCTTACCCACATTTATGAAACACACTTCCTCCCTCTATGGCCTCTCCTCTTTGCCGACCAGCTGGTTGCAAACTCCTTGGTGCTGCTTTGCTTCAGCTCGTAATGAAGTGTGATTAACCACAGTCTTCAGCTCGGTACAGATGGAGCAAAGAGGCTTCCACTGCCTAGTCCAGGAAATTAGCCTTCACACGCTTAAAAATTCCTCTCTCCCATCTCTCCGGTACTGGCTCTGCTCATGGATGGTCACACAGAGGGCACAGGCAGCATCAGGACTCATTGGAGCAGAGCAAGGGACCTCAACTTAGACACTGCCTGACGTCTCCTTCTTAGCCCTCTTTCCACACAGGTCTCATCCTGTGCCTCAGATAATTTTCTTTTAACAGCACAATCTATCACTTTCTTTCAAAGGCAGTCCCCCAGGAGGGTTAACCTGCTCCGAGTGGCTCTGAAGACTACAGGTGCTAAGCAATTTGCAGCCAAATATTTTGGTCAGCCCATCATTTTGACACAGCCCAGGGTAAGAATGAAACACTTCTTACTGAAACGTCTCTGAAATGGATGGAGTGATGTTTTCAATTTGCTCCTGGGGTTTTGGAGCCCCTGGGCAGTAGAAGCTATCACGTTGAGATGAAAAATGGCTTTAGCCTCACCCCGGAACCCCTGAAACTTCAAGCAAGCTGGAATCATTGCTGATGCTGTGGAAACATCACGATGCCTCCATTGCAAGAGGGAAGAGTCTTTTGGTCAGTACTGCACAACGTATTAAATGGCTTCTGGTCCCTCCAGCGGATGTGAGACGGAGGAAAGGAAGACCGCGCTGCTCTGGTGGGGATGCAGGAGAAAGACAGATCGATGTTTCTGGCAGGCGAGACCGTGCAAGACATTTGTGGATGTTCTCTGCCCCAAAACCACCTGAGCAAGGCTCTTCCAGATCTCCGCTTAGGAAATGACACGCTGCAGGGTTATCTAAGCAGTTTGTAGGGTGGCTGGGGAGCAGCACCCAGAAGACCAGTCAAAACCCTTTCTGGGAGCCTCAGAAGTGTCCCCACGCACCTCCAGCGCATCAGCGATGGGAAGAGCGGCTCATCGCCCCGGGAGGGGGCTGTCTGGCATCCGCCAGCTTGGGACACTGGGCAAAGCACTGGCCACAGAACCCCCCTCCTGTCCCGGGCAGCCTGCAGCACTGACCACTGCTCAGTTGGCTATCCCTTTATTTTAAAGCACGTCAGATGTTCAACCCGCCAGAACACAGCGTTATAATTTGGCTAGGCAGGGTGCAGATGGGGTGGTGAGGTTGCTGTGATCTCAGTAAATGAGCATGTAAACATGTTTTGACTGAAGAAAACGGCAGGGCCATGCTCAAGAGCAGTTCCTGGGTGGGATTTACAGCGCTAGGCAATGCATTTAAATGTAGCAGCACTGGCTGGGAGGGAGAAAGCACCATAATAAACAGCCAAATGTCTGCCCTGGCTTCCAGGGAGAAAGTTTGCCTTGAGGTGCTCCCTCTTTGTGATGAAGAAGCCGCATGCTCTGGAAAAGGACATATTTTCTGGGTGTAAGGGCATCAGGCAAACATAACTTCTGCTTTCCGCCTCAGTCCTGACATGATTACAGGGCCACAAGAAACCTGATACCTCTTCTTATGAAGTAATTTGGAAAGAATAAAAGCTTATTTTCCAGAGCTGCCATGAAACAGTCCCAGCCTGCCTCAGTGACCGTGGCTGGAGGAAGCATATACACAAATTTCTGTCAGATACGGAGTGTATCCTTAATAGCAGCAGGGAAAAATAAATTATCAATTCACCTCCAATTACCTACATACGAGCTAATTCACAGAAAGTCCATGTATAACATTAGCACCCTTAGGTGTCTGCAAACATCTCTGTAAGCAAGGGATACCAGCACTGATCCAAGACCACAAACACACCTGTAAGACGCTCGAATCCTGGGACAGCTTGTATTGCACATATGCAAGGGCTGCCTGAATCGGTGCTCCCCTGCACCTTCGTACTAATGCCTGTAGTCTGCAAATGCAGGGGTTCAGTCCTCATGGGCCATGAAGTTCCCCCGTCGAAGCCTTGTGTGCCACCAAGCCCAGGGGAGGTAGAGCTGGGCCAGTGGGCTACCAGTACGGGAGCTGGGGCCAGTGGGCTACCGGTATGGGACCTGGGGTCAGCCTGCACTGCTGTGCTGCTCCTGTGCCGTGGGGAAACACGGCGCAAGAGAAGCAACTCCCACACATAAAACGGGAGCTTCCAGAATTGGCAGCGAAGGGCCAAAACTCACAAGCTGCTTCTGTAAGGAGAGCACAGATCATCTTGCAATTTCTGTCTGTATGCTAAAATAACCAGTTACATCTGCCTTGTTCCCTTTCTGCTTTACAACAAAAGTAGGTCCAATGAGTGCTCAACCCATCAGCCAATACGTGTGCTCAGCACAGGAGCACAGGAGAATCTATTTGTGCAGAGCTTGTACTGTCTCTCCTGGAGTTATTTCTTCTCTCTTCCTTCTGCTTTTTTTCTCTCGGTGCAAAGAAGCTTATCCAAGCTGCTTAAGAGGACCGCTTCAATGTTTTCCTCTGGACCTGTGGGAAACAGAGACATCAGGGATGCAGCAGGGGACTGCACAGCTTCTGCCAGGCTGGAAAATGCTCTGCCCAGGTGAGGAATAGGAAAAGATGCCCAGGTATTAAGCATCAGTGAGAGAAAGTGCCCAAGGAGCTCTTCACCAGGTACAGTGCTACTAGACAGCAGCCCATGTAAGAAAAGCATCGTGAAGGGAGTAGCCAGGAGGGACAAGAGATTTGAAGTGATCGTGATGGCCTGGTGGAGGGCAGTGATTCAAAGCTTAAAGCTGTTCCTGCAGGTCCATTAGCTGGGCGAAGCAGAGAGTGTGACACATTATGGAGCTTTGAAGACAGGCTGGTATTTTGTATTAAATTCAGAGGACTTCTTCAGGGTATCCTGTAAAATGGCTCCTGTATGAAGCAATTTTCTAGGATAGATAGAGATAAAAGAAATATAGCTCAAATCTTCCTGTGAGAAACCTCAGGGGAGCTGATGTAGCAAACGTAATTGCAATCGCTGGTAGTATGTCTTGGAGTAACTGGGAAGCCATCCTTCAGACAAACAAGTAAGCCTGAGCCCAAATCCCCCGTGATGTGAACGAACCCAGGTACTTTTTGGGGAATCACTGTTAGACAGGGGCCTTGAGCTACAAACTCAGGACCAGGCTTGTACCTTCACCCCAGAAATGGGCTAAGTATCACTGAGAGCACACCAAAGAGGGGCACTGGGATATCATCACGGTAAATTCCTCCAAATCCTCTGACTGAGCTTGTGCCTCTGGAGCAAGACACGACAAGCAAAGCAAGCCAAGCCACGCTTTGGATGGAGACTACTACTCATCTGGAGCGGGAAGCAGCCTTTTCCACCGTGCGGAGGGGCCAGAGCAAAACATGCTGAGGAGAGGGGAAACGTGCGGGGCTCTTGGGGAGGGGCGGAAGAAAGAGGGAGAGAAATGGTGAAGAAGAGACCTGGGTAAATAAACCAAAAGGGATCCATGGGCAAATTTGGGAATTATCTGAATTATTTCCCTGGAATCACATTACACATATTTCTCTCAAGGCCCTTGGGAAAATAAGGGATGTAATTTCTTTCTGGATCAGCCTGGAAGAGGCGAGGCTGAAGCCCCCTGGATTGGGTGGGGGGGGACCTCGGGGAGGGGGTTAGCCACTGTACGAAATCCCCGTGTCAAAGGGCCTGGGGGCCCAAGTGATGCACAAGGCACTCACTGTATGTCCGCATTGTCTCCTTCATAAAAGGGGCTGGGACTGGGAAAAAGGAGACAGTTTCCAGGATACTGGCCAGCAGCCGCTGGAATGCCCCGACCCCCCCAGCCCCTACGCGCTATAAAGGCAGTGGGAAGGGAAAGGGGGAGGAGAGATGCATTTGTGCCCTTTTTTCTTCAGGGGTGAAAACAAGGAAGGTTTTCCTTTCAGGGGCCAGCCCTCAACCCCTTCACCGCTTCTCCCCAGTTTAGCAATACCCAGCTGCAAATAGTAAGGACTTTGGAGATGGTCAAGTCCTGACTACCCAGGGCATAGGGGGAGAAAAATCACTCCAGAAATGTTGAGGTCTGCAAACAGCTGGAGCTTTTGTCCATATTTGCTTTGGCCCGGAGACCTTTATGCACTGTTCAGCTATGGGATGGACTGGTTGGTAGTTAATATTTATGCTGAGAGAGTACCTTGAGGCAGGGGCAGGGGTTGTCAGGATGCTAAAGAGGGTGGAAAGCACGATGGATGTGCGCTTTGACACCTCAGAAAACAAGGTCTGAATTACAGGTTAAATGGACCAGAGGCAAGTGCAGAAAGAAGGAAAGGGTACCCACACCATGTGGACAGACAGGGAGGGACCAAGAGGTGAATCTAAGTTTTGGGTTGGGTCAAAAGGTAACCCTAAATACACCGAGACTTCGCCAGGAGCTCCACAAAAGTTTCAGCTCCAGCCCCGGGGTGCAGTATCGCTGTGCTCAGCCCCGTGCCACCCCCGGGGCGAGATCATCTTGTTGTCGGTGCCGATACCAGTACCTGGCTTACTGGAGCCACCGAATCAAGACCCAGCTCCGCTGCAGGTAGGTCCTCGGTGTCCGAGGTCGGGCCGTGGGAACAGACCGCCTTTGTTGCCTTCTGGGAAGAACCACAAGCCCCAGCCCGCTCTGGTTCCCGTAAAACAGCCCTCGAGGTGTTATTAGTTATGGGATCACATCAAGGAAAGAAACGCCTCTCCTGAAGAGGTTTGTATCGGGCTGTGATGGTGGCGGTGTTTTGGGGTTTGTTTTTTTTTTTGGTTTTTTTTTTTGGATAAAGGAAGTCCTCGTGGTGAGGTCCTTGATGAGGTCTGATGTCCCACCCTACAGGGCTGGAGGGATTTTCTTGGCTTGAACGCACACAGAAAGGGAAGCTTTGGGGCAGGAAGGGAGAAGGTTTTTTTTTTTTTAAATCTTCTTTTGTGAGTCCTCCCTTTCTCTCAGGGAACTGAAGGCCTGTTTTCGGGGGAGACCTGGGTTGGCAAGCCACCAGCACTTTAACGGTCGCAGAGACAACCATTCAGGCCGCTCTTTCTATTCAAGGAACTATGGAGTCCCACACAATACTGGCCTCCCAGCATCTTCCTGTGCCCCCTCCCGCTCGTCAAACAGGGGTAATCAAAGCCACCACCCCCCCAAGAGAAGAAACACTAGTTAGTGAAGCGCTATTGCTTTTGGGCACGGCTTTTTGTGCTTCTCCGAGCTGTCAGGATAAGAAGGGCACTTTGCTGTAGGTCTGGTCCCCCACCCAGGCTACATCGCGGTCACATTCCTCCCGGCCACAAGGAGCTTGGGGAGGGGGAGAGGTGGGTGGAGGTGGGGGGCTGCTTTAAGTACAGCATGAGGCAGCAATTTTCTTTTGCGTATTGTCAAAATAGTACGTTTGCTGGAATGTTTCCACGTTGCTAAATCTAGATGGGATGGCCTAGGAACTGTTTGCAAGGGGTATCATTTTGTTGAGGATTGGGCAATATTTTATTCCAGCCCACTCCTGCCCTCCCTGAACCTGAGGAGCAGGGGAACCGGGCTAACTCCAACCAGTGCTGAGGCAGGGCTGCTGGCTTGCAGGCAGAAGAAATCTGGCTCACAAACCTTGAGAAATACATCTGAGGGAGTTTTTTTATCTTTTTAATATGTACGGGACTAGGCAGGACATTCTGAGGTTAAATTCTATGCATTTATAGGAACTCTGGTAAAGCAATTAAGGTCCCAGATTTGACTTGCATTAGCATATTTATAACCTGGTGGGGAATGTTTTCCATATTCCTTGTGTCTATTTTTGTAATGATACTAATCCTTTACATTTCTGTATCACCTTTCATTTAGGAGCACTAGATCCCAAGTTGCTTTACATATGCAGGACAAAAATACAGGCAGACATGATGATGATATAGCTAAAAAAGATTGGAAAGCGACATGATAAATGCAATTTATTCAATATCTTTGACAGCTTTACTTCCTTTTCACCCTGATGCCTGTATGCTACGGAATACAGAAACTCTTCATGCTGCTTCAAAGCATGCGCGCGTGTGCACACAGACACACATTTAAGACAAACTTGCCTCCTCTTTCCCTAAAGGAAGAGAAATATTCAGTCCTGGGTAGACATGGCTAAACGATGAAAATGTAAGTTTTTTAGCCAGATTTGTGAAAATTTTACTTTTAAGTTTTTTCAAATTATAGCCACATAGTTGCACATAACTTGTGAAACCTTAAAAGGTCAGCCCTGTATAGTAAAAGCTAATTCATAATCCTTTATTGTCAGTTACCACCATGTTAGATGATTTTGGGCTTCTTATGGTGAAATATAGACAAAACTTTGCAGTTTAACCTGCAAGTTTGAGGTCAAACTTGAAGTATCAGTTCTGAATAAAATAATAATAAAGATAGATGATAATGAAGTCCAAAGCCAAAAGCTAGTCCAAACCTTCCCATTATATTTAAATGAGTTAGGTACAGAGATATTCCTCTGAATGGGAGCCATAGTATATAATCTTCAGCCTACTGAAAGCATAAAATTACTCAAGACACTCATTGAATATTTTTGAAAAGGAGTTCCTTGCAAAAAAATTAGGATTTAGGAAGTCCCATGTTACTAAAATTCAGTATTAGACTGTTATTATTGGACGAGTTACATTTTTTTGGACAAATGACATATTTGAGGCTCAATATTGTCATGTACTATCAGAAGTAAAAATAGTTTTGTTTTAATAAAAAAGGCTTGATAATTTCCTCTGAACAGTATAAAACAGTAATCCTGTCAGGTCAGTCCATAATTAGAACTGAATCATTACATTATTCTTATACAAAGGATCATTTCAGATGTATTAAGAGGATTTCATTCAGTATTAATCACAGTTTTTCTCTTCCTTCATCTTTAAATTTTTGGAGACAGTATGTTCAGGCAGATTTGGCTGTAAAGTAAATGGGAAAATAATAATGCAGTTTTGTGTCTCCTAAAATACCTCCTGTGGCTTTTTTTTTCCCTGTGAAACATGGCACAATCCTTGCGTGTAGAACTGCTGCACATAGGGCACAAGTATTTTGTGCAAGACAGCATGTAACACTGTTAGCATTTGGAACAGCCTGAAATGTGGACAAAACACACCGATGGCTCTGAAAAGTGACATGAGCTATTTCACAAATGCAACCAAGATACGTAACAAATGCAACAAGAACACCTTTGTTATGCTGTCTGGTCCAAAAAGCAATGTTTTTAGCATATGTTGTTAATAGGAGCCTTAGCTGTTCTTGATCACTTCCCAAATAAGCTGTTTAAAAACGAAGCATTAGGCTAGAAAGCTGAGCGCTTTCGCAGAGGATGGGGGTTAACAATTCACAGTACTAAATCCTGTTTGATCTGCTGAGAAATTCAACCCAGCAGGAGCATGATTTTACTTAATAACATGTCGGGCAAGGAAGTTGCCAGAGGTGGGATGTTTTCCTCCTGGCTGAGGTCGGGCTGCCGGAGCTGGCCCATCTGCCATTACATGGAGTCCTGCCATTCCCCTTCCTCACGGTCCCGCTCCCTTTTGCTGTGCTTTTGCACGTGCGCACGTGTGCGTGTGTTCACGTCCGAGCTCCTTTTTTTTTCTGGCAGCTGCTGTAGGTGAGTTGTGGATGCGTTTTTGGAAGTCTCCCAAGGCACAGACACTCCCAGCCCACAAGAAGGTGCCTCATTCTCCAGGTGGAGGCTACCCAGGTGAGATAAGTGCCATTAATGACCGAAGAGAAGCAGAGTTTTTCCCTCGTGTGCCGATGCACAGATACATTCACTGCTGTGGGTGCCTCTGAGGACTGCCTGGCAAAGCCAAGAGCACGAGGGAGCCGTACAGATAGCGTTCTCCTCTCGTGTACCTCCTACACGTGGCAGATTCACCGTGTGCTTCCTTGCAATGCGCTAGAGCAGGGTGTTGGAGAAGGATGGAAAATTTGTCAAAACATTGCCACTTTAACAGAAAGCTGGGTGAGTTCCCTTGCTTTTAATAGAATGTACCTTTCTTTTACTGCTGCTAATGCGGAAAGCAGCTGATCGTATTCTGTGGGGCTCACGTTATTTTTATAATACTTTGTCTTTGGAATAAACAAGACCATATTGTATGTCAGGAGTGGTAAGGATTTTATGGAGAAAGACAGGCCATGGATTCCCATGGATGGTCTTTGCTTCCTCCAGACGTCTGAGAGAAGTTGAGTGCTATACTGTACCATCAGAGACACAGTAGCTCCTTAAAAATAGTCACTTTAAAAGTGCATTCAACATGCGCTCGCCTATTTGCGTTGCTGGAGCATTTCATCATGCACTTGTGCAACACCTTGTCCTAATCCACAATTGCCGCTCTTTGCCTCTGCTGTAATACAAACAGTGGTGATAAATTAATGTCTGGCTTGGCAATATTGCTACAGTCTCCAATTATGAGAGAGTGTTTTCTTTTAGAGAAGAGAAATCAAATGGCAGATTCCACTGTCTCTCACCCTTCCTGCCTGTGAACAAGCTAGTCCTTGTTGTAAACCCCATGTAACTTGCTGCGGGGGAGGAGGCATTGTGGAAGCCCCCCGCCCTTAAAATAAAGGTAGTGCTTTAGTTGTTGTTTCTTGGGGATCTTTACTAGCAGAGTTAACTCTTTCAAAAGGAGAAGGAAAGGATTTCTTGAAAACCAAATACAAAGGTTTCACAAGTAGCAAGAACCAGAGCAGGCAGAGGTTAAATGCATTGCAAACACGATGCTTCTTCCAACCCCAAAATCACCAGCGCAGAAGTAACAATAGGTTGTTGATCACCCTCCAAAGCCTGAGACTGTTTGCCTACATGATGCAGAGTGGACAGCCAGAATCCCTGCATAACCAGCCTCTTCAGCCGTGCTCTCACAGGGCAAACACTGCTGCCTGGGGCCGGTCAGCTTGAGCTCATGTTAACACCCTGGCTGAGACCAAGAAGATGACTGGCATTGCTCAGAAGTACCTTACCAAGAATAATCATCCACAAAGTCATGGAGCCACTGCTCTCAAGGGCTCACTGAGTTTCCTGGAGACACAAAAATCAACTGCCAAGTAGCACCCCTGGCCTACTGGAGTGGTAGCACTGGTATGCTCTCTCAGAAAGGACCACATACTACTTTCAGGCTGAGGAAGTTTCTAGGCATGTGTTTCTGTCTGTGCTACAAAAAGCCATGGAAATCTCTGGCAGACAAGGGTTAGTAATGCTCTTTCCTTGGTTTTCATGTCATACGTATGTCAGGATACAGTCATGATGCATACACTAATTTTGTTCAGTGCCCTTACAGCCTTAGGCAGAGGGAAGGCAGGGAGCCTTTGCAAGCAGCATTATTTGGTGTCCACGAGCTTGTGGATAGAGGCAGAGAGCTGGGACGAATGAAAGGGGTCCCGCATCATGTGTAGAAACTGCTGAGTTACAGACAGTAGAGGGATAGCCTACACAGCAGGATACACGGAGTGCTTACACGTGAGCAGAGGAGTGAAGACAGCACGGGTAGCTGTACCTCCTCTTTATATCTCCCAGCTGCTGCTCCTTGGGCAAGCTCAGCTCACAGACCACGAAGCCTGCATGACAGAACAGCAGCTGGGAGATATAAAGGCAGGGATTTGAGCGCAGTGAGTATTTTAAAACATGAAAACACTGCGACAGAGTCCAACCCCTCCTTGTCCTTTCCCCTGCCCAGACTACCTTCAGCACCATTAATCTCAAGAAAAAACTAGATTGGCCTTTGAGCTAGGGCTTTCCTCTCTGATTACAGTGTTTGCACTAAGCAGTGCCGGCTAAGCCCCAGATGCTGGAGCTCTGCATTAGAGGCCCTCCCATCCCCAGCTGGAGGATGCTATGTTAAGGGACTGCCACCTGGCAGCATCTTCAAGGAACTGCAAAGACGCCAAGCAGAGAAGGAGGTTGGTGACCATCAGCCTGCTGGGACAATTGCAGGTGCACTGGGGAAGGAGAGATTAGGGTTGAGCCAGGCTGGTGTTGCCAGCTGAACTATCTGGTATTAGGAGGCTGCTACTGTAATAAAAGACACTATGCTGGTGAATGTTTGATACTCAATCCACTTATCGGGGACTTGCCCACTCAGTTAAAAAGTTGTTTTTCCTTTGAGAAAAAACCCACTGTTTTCCCTCTCTTACTTCAAGTTGGCTAAAGAAGCCTGACCTAGTTGTACTCAGTCATTGTGCCTTTTTGGCTAAGCTTGCTGATCCAAAAATGCCCTATGTGTGCTCATACATTAAGGCTATGAAGTTTGTCAATGAGCACCAAATGAACATTTTTTTCAAGAAATACACGAGAAAAGCCTACTCTGCCATTTAGGCAAGTCATTGGACAGACACCAACCTAGAGCCAGAGTTGGTGACCTAGATGTGAAAGTATCTGTGTACCCCCCTGCAGATGCCCCGTGCTTCCCAGATCCCTCTCACCCCCCAAACTTTGTGGAGCTGAATTCAGCAGGGAGGACCGCAATGACTTACCAGTCTGTGTGTGCGTCATCGATCACCAGGAGGATCTTGGGTTTCTGGGCCACAGGCGGTGTGGGGCTGGCTGAGTGGTCAATTAGTCCTGCAGCCGCTTGTGTGGTCTGCTTCATGGCACTGGAGATGGAGCTGAAGATGCTGGTGCCAGTAGAGGAAGAGAGCGAGGGCTGCGGTGGCTGCGGGTGTTTTCTCTCCATGGCAGGAGAAACTGGGGAGCTCGTGGAATTGTCAGGGCGCTGCAAGTCCATCATGTAGCCGTTGGGCAAATTTGCCACGAAACTACTGTCTGAGAGACGCCTCCGGAGGAAATTCATTGTTGCAGTGTTGTGTGGGAACCTTCTCAGCAAGAGCGAGGCTGGAGAACAGTGTCACTGGTCCCAGGGAATGTTTCTCTGTGTGTGTAGGGTACCTTCTTGCTGTCCAGGTAGGCAGGCGTTCCCCCTTGAAATCCTGCTGGAGAAATATGCCTTAGTTTTTCAGCAATATTTTCTTTCTCTCCTGTGGGAAGAGAATAAAAGACATATACATCAGATACATAATGTGAGTCTGAGATAAGAAAATCTCCTTTGGCCTTTTAAATGGGTACCTTAATCAACAATGAGAGGAAAAAAGACTGCTGGTTTCTATGCAGTATACTACACTGGTACAGCCAAACAGATAGGACAAAGCATATTTCGTGGCACTCTCTCATCCCAAAACATTTTCTGATCAGGGCAGACTACCTTGCACTAGTTTAGGGGCTAACAATTCTATAACTGTTCACCGTGGGGAAAGAAAAATTATTCTGACCATAAATGTTAATTTTCAAAAGAGAGACAGCTTATTTCTGGCATTTTGTGTGTTGGAAATAACACATGGTTGTTGCAGAGTAACCAGCAAATGATCCAACAGGGTAAAAAGTTGTATCATCTTTGGCAGGCTTGTAAGCAAGGCTCTGAATTTAAGGAACAAACATCCTAAATTGAAATAGCTTGTAGAAAAGAAATAGTGGAAAAATCCCCATACACATCTTGATCAAGTTCAGTGGCAGCTTCAAACTACTCGTTTCTGTCCCTGCTGCTCTCGGCACTCAAAATTAGACTTTGAGCCAGGTGCATGCTGGTGGTTGCTAGACATAGCAGACTACCTGATTTTACAAGTTCACTTGTAGGATTTTTGCAGGTAGTCAAAACTAGAAGTTTGGCTGTCTAATCTTCACATACTTTTTTTTTTTTTTGCTGTTGTTGGGTTTTCTGTTTTGTTTTAAGAAGAAAGGTCTTTTACTCTGCTCATCTTTTCCAGTGAGAAAATGAACACCGTGAAATATAACTACTTGGCTTTTCTCCCTTGACTGAGTATGATGACTTTATTTTTACCCAGAACACTACGTTTTTCGGTAGTTAAATAATCTCACAGGGTTAGTTGTTACTTTCAAAAAAATTTTCACCTGCAGGCATAGCCCAGAAATGAGTTTTCCACAGTAATTCCCCAAGACCTTTTATCTGCTGAGACAGCCTTTGAGTCTTGACCAGAGGCTGGTTGGTGAGATTTAGGGAAAAAGAAAAAATGTATTGCTGGTAAAACATAAATATTTTTCAAGACAGACATAGCCACAGCAACAAAAGTGAGAGTTATCCCATACATCAAGTGAGATGAGTCACACGGATTCCTGGTATCATCGCTAAACCATGCCCCAACCCCCTTCAAGTCTTTTTGAATGAGCCCCCTACAAACGCTGGAGCTCCTTGCCTTGACCCGCCTGGTTTGGCCTCCCTCACTGCTCACGCTCTTGTCCCAGTCTCCAATTGCCTCCTGACGGCAGGATATTGTCTTTTCCCAGTTGGTCCAAGAGAACTCGGCGTCTGCGAACCTTCCTCCTGGACCTGTGGCTGAGAGCTCATGGAGCAACCAAACAGCTTGCTTAAAACAAGCTATCGTTTGTTTTTACCTACTGGGATTTACAAAGCTTTAGAGACAGAGGGTCCAGACCTGTCTATGTCCGTACCTCTCTCAGCCCCCAGAGCCTTAGGGAGGCTCGGATGAGCCTGCCTGGAGTAAGTGAGCTACAAAGGGCCCCTTGGCACATGTCCCCCAAATCTCGTCATCCGTCATCACCCCGATCCTGTGGGCACAGGATCCATCTGGAGCAGAGGGCTCCCTGCTGCAGCTGCTGACATCAGCTTATTAAAGCAATTTTTCTTTTGATTTCTCAGCCCTGGCAGTACAAGTCCTCTGACTTTGCCGGAGCCTGGAGGTAGTCTTTTCCCAGGGAATAGCTCAGGAAATCTTTAATGACTTCCTGCCACATTTACAGTCGATAACGTATCTCGAGGCATTGTGCTGACTTCCCGCCTGGTCCTGGCATGCCTGGTGACTTTACAACATCAGCAAATGCATGCACTGGTGAGCACTTCAGTACACGCTCTGTTTATGCAGCAGCTGTTCCAAGAAGCAGGTAACATATATTATCCATCAATTACGAGCCAGCTACTTACCTCATGCATATATACACACAGCACTTGACCTACTCGTGTCCTACCACAGTTAACTGTGAGTGCCAGCAGAGAGCCAGCACCAGTTACCTGTCCGGGATGACCGGAGTGTGGAGCCTACAAAGACTTTGGGGACTGGTATACTACAGGCTGGGTAGGAATGTGCTGCACTGTCCTCTGCTCAGGAAACTGTGTTTTCTACCTTCCACAAGACAAATAAGAAAAAACACCTCACTTTAATGCCAGTCCGCTCAAGAGTAGGTCCGGTCCTGGTTAAGAGGAGCATCCCAGAGATCTGACTACTGTCGAAACGGCTCCATGCGACTATCCCATTACTGCATACAGCAGTTAGGCAGGCTCTCTTGGAGGACCTTCGCGTTACCTGGCAAGAGGTAGGATGTAATTTCCATACCAGTCTCAGGAGAAGCGGTTTTAGCACAAGATACCTGCTCCTTGCACAGCATCACAAGGAGCTGCCGGTTCCTGCTGTGGCAGCTCTCAGCCACGGGAGGGAACCTGGCCCCAGCCATACAGACTGGACAAGGCTCTTTCCACAAGCCGGTATCCTTGGGACAGGGTCCAGCAGGACTTGCACACCCTTGAAAACGTTTCTCCCCCACTGCCAGGCGCTTGCATGGCTCCTTCCTCCTCTGCGAGATTTGCACTCTCCAAAAGAACGTGGGCTCCTTGCAAAGCACTGGCAAGTAAAGCAATGGGCAAATATCTCTGCCCTGTGGAAGAAGGGCATGGAGGCACGTGGCATAGGGCGTCCCAGGGCTGGGAAGGGGCAGAATACCCAGCGATGCCCCTGGAAGGCACACAGCAGGTTTCCTCTGCAACAGCGATTCCCAAACTGTGCCCTTCAGGGTACTGTTTACAATAAACAATTTATCATACTTACTGCAGGGCTATGCCCACTTGCCTCCTGGACACTTTTAAACTGCGATATTTACAGTGAGCCATCATTTTTTTTTCCACTGGGGGTTTGGTAGTGGAAGATGTTGCCCAGGAGACACTGGGAACTGGCAAAACTCTCTTGTCCAGAGCGTTTGGGACGCTGCACTGAAGCTGGCCTTTCCCTCTGCTGGCTGGCACTGCCTCGAAGGCTGCGAAAACTGGGCTGCGTGCCGTTGGCTCAGGAAAGGAGGAGAGAAAACCTAAGCAACTGATGTCACGGGGAAATCTCCCTCCAGCAAAGCACGCGGAGGCTAAATTCAAATGGGATGACACTGCTGCAGCGGAGAGTAACGCCTGGCTCCGCTCTGGGCTGGGGGACGGCGAACCCGCCAGGAACTTTGACTTCGGGTCTGCCAAAGCGATGGCACAGACTGTCCTCTCAGTACGTATGTTTTTCTAATGAGCTGGGTAATGCAATTAAAATAAACTTTCTCTTTTTTAAAAAATGAAGTAATTGGTGGCTTCGTTGCATTGATTTATCGATTGCCATTAGTGCCGCCACAGAGACCTTTTCTGCAATGGGAGCTGCGTAAACTGCCTGCAGATTCCTTTGCTTACTGGAAAACCTCACGGTCTGCTTCTGCATGATGCACACTTGCTGTTATTTAACTACCAGCAGTAGGCACTTTCATACAGGCACAGGCTGAGTAGGTTAGGACCTCACGTTCCTACTGCTTGAAGCTCCCTGTAGACATCCCGAGGGCTCAGCAGGTGAGGCCAGATCTGGCTCTGTGCAGCTCTCCCAGCACGGCATCCACCCAATGTACGTACAGGTCCTACCCTAGCAAGCAAGCAGGACTGTAACTTCAGCAAAACCAGGAGCCAACAGCAAATTCAGAAGCAAGACAAATCTGCTAAGTGATGTTTTGTCACTCCAGAGCCACAGGTAGGAGAGCTGCTGGCTCTACACCATCAGGTTGTACCTTGCCTCTGTGCACACCGGTATCTTCCTACAGCTCGCGTGGAAACGAGTCGCCTACTTAATGCTGTGCCAGGCACAAACCTGCGCAAAGGAAGGCCTGGAGTTCCTTGCACAGCTGAAATACAGCCCATGGTCTGCTTCCAGGTGAGGTAGAAGCTCCTGTTGAGTTCCTCAAGCTGCAACACAGCAGCTGCCTCCCCACCACACAGGAGTAATCTGCTGCTGTGTGAAGTGGCTGCTCCTGAAAGCTAGCTGGGAAAACAGCGGGCATCTGGGCTGTAGAGCTGCAGGTCGGGGATCTGGGCTATATTTCAGGGTGGTGAAAAAATAAACAAGGCATGGGTGAATTAGTGAGTCCTGAAGAAAGAGAACAGGCAGGAGGGAAGGGGAGAGGAGGAGGAGAAGGCACAAGCAGAGAGGGAGGAGGTAAGCAGGAATCGGTTTAACCAAAAGACAATGTGGAAACGTGGAAATCCCAACAATGAGAGCACAGATAAGGAATCAAAAGGAAACGATGTGAGCAACTAAATGAAGCAAAGGCAAGGTCAATTAGAGCTGACCTTGAAAACACCAGCAAAGAGGCTAGCACTGCCAGCCCCATACTAATACACAGTTAAACTTCTTGGCTGATATTTTCAGAAGGGCAAGAGAGGATAAGTAATCTGCTCCCTCAGCACATTAACAGCAGCCAGGCACCTACCCACTTTTTCTCAAGGATATACTCCACAGAGATGCAAGTTTTTTCCGAAAACCTGTTGACACGCGTTAGAAAACAAGAACAAAACGTTCACTTAAACCTCTTGCCAAATTACTTTCTAATGTGCGGTAGCATCCAGAGGGAACCAAACCCAATTAGCTGATATCTGTTAACCGTGCTTAGATTTCCCCTGAGCTTATCTATACTGTCAGGTAATGAACTGACATGACCATGCCAGCCTGCATCCGATTCCTGCTCGACAGCCTCGATGGAGCAATGCTGGGGGTGGCAAGATGGAAAGCCAACATGAATGTCAACAGTCGATGTTATCCTCCCACCTCGCTGTAAGGGAGCCGCACACTTACTTCTGCCTCATTATGGATGGAAAGATGAGGGGATGCTCCTCACCTGGTACTAATACCCCTCACATCCATTTGTGGATAGTCATTAGCATATATGAGCATTTTAAGATATCCCCATGTGTCCCTCTCTGCCTTCAGGCATATTGACACACTGTGGGAGTGGACTTCTGTGGAGGAACAGCCATGTCAGGGAACTCCAAATCTGGCTCGCTGGCTTTCCACATGTATTTTCAAAAAGAGAAAAGCAAGAGATTATTCATTATTGTCAGGCTTTCAGTGTTTCACCATAAATGGCTTCAAAATTCCCAAGCTTGACATACCTTGGCATAGCTTGGCATTTCTAAAGAAGAATTGAAAGCAGAATAAAACAATTAGTTCTGAAATTAATCAGAACTTTTGTTGGGTTTTTACATCACTTGCCACAGTTTTGGACTCGAGAAGCTCACGTGTTCAAACAATTCTTGGTATTTTTCAGTGCAAGCTGAAATTCCACAAATCAGGAAATTAAAACAATAGGGGTTAGAAAGAGAAAAGGAAAAGAATAAGGATACACCCCACACACACACTCCCATTTTTTAAACTGAAGCATTTGCAAAAAGCGTAAGGGTTGGAAAGACTGCATGCCATCCCAAAGAACAGAGGAAAGCAGAGAGTTTCCATGCTGGTGTTCAGTTTGCAGAAAGCTTTCCGAAGCGTCAGCAACGCAATACAGGTCTAACATAGATGCTGGTGGAAATTTTCCAAAGTATCTAAAACTACAGCACAAATTCCACCTAAAATCAGAGGGGTTTGTGCATGCGGGTGCCAGAGACTCTTCTGGAAATTGTGCATCTGCTATGACTGACACCAGCAGAGCCGTGCTGTCTCTTTGAGGGGGTTGCAAGAAGTCAGGACCCTGCAGCTGGAGGGGTTGGCAGGGTAGGGGAGCTGAGACACCATGCCAGCAGGACAATGATGCTGCCCAGAGCCGGAGTTCCCTGTTGTGTGTTACACAGTTGCTTGCCAGAATTTCACTTGCTTCCCAATTTTTTTATTACCTTTCACAGCAGCAGTGATTTCCTTTAGAAATGGGCTCTTCAAGGATTTTTGCAAGAAGTCAGTGTCTTTTGCATCCAATTTCTCTGTTTAGAGAGATCCTCAGAGATGCCAGGAGGTCTTGTTGTCAGAAATGAATCATTTCACAACGTTCAACATGCTTCATTAAGCCAGCGATACATATAAAGGTGCAACAATTCTCTTGTCTTATTGCTGCATTCTTGTAGACCTTAAAAAATCCCCTCTACTTTCTTGGGTGGCTGTTTAACTAGAAAAGCCTAGGCTTTGCAAATCTTACTTATCTTTTCAGTTTGCAAAGCTATCAGTGCTTTCTATGTAGCAGTTTCACCACAGGGCGTTTGCCTTGTCTGGTCCTGAAGATAACGGGTGTGTGCATACTAAACAGAGCGCAAATGGCACCATTCCCCAAAAGCTACACCCAGCACAGAAAATGAGTTAGTCTGTTTCCTCTTTTGCCTGTTATTTCATAATAACAGGCGAGGAAAAGAAGTTAAAAAGAAGAGCCTAAAATGAGAAAATGTCATTGTAAGATCATCAGTCTTTTAAGTAGATTGCAAAGGAAGATGACTAAAGCCATTAACAATAGTGAAAAATTTCCTAGTGAAAAATAAATCGGAGTATTATGATAATACTCTATGGCTTTAATACCCCCAAGAAAAAATTATGATGTGCTACTTCTTGGAAACAATACATTATTTCCTCATTTTATTCTCACTGTGGAAATCCTGTTGGCACCTAACAGCCACAACGTTGTCTCAGTGGTAATATCCCCTTGTCAAGGAGCTTAGGGAGGCCTTTTGTGGCCTGTCTCTGTTCAATATCAATACTTGCTTATCAGCAAAGCCAGACCCAGCTCAACTGGCATGGGCAGTATGGGGCAAAGAAATCCTGTGCTAATCCTTGAATACTATAGAGCCATCTCCATCTGAAAGTCAGCTGAGTTGGCATACTGTCTCCATTTCTCATTTCCCTGAAGTATTGTGGTCATTCCCACCCCGAGCAATAGCGACACTAATGCTTCCATTAAGGCTAATACACACATGCCAAAGTAGATCCTTACAATTATATTAAAGAAAAGCAGGAGACACCAGTACAAACCGGAGAATTTGTAGAGATAAACGCTCTGCATGTTAAGCAGATGAAATAATAAGAAAGAAGCAAGCAGGGCCTGAAGCCCCCATTTTCTTCCTTCCCAGTCTTGGATCTGACACAGTTCACGTTGTGTGTTTGAGTCACGCTCTAAGTTTCCTGCAGTATCCACACAAGTCCTGATTTCATGGTGATAAGAGCGAAAGCAGTCCCAGACACACCATTAATAGAGCAGGGATTTCCTTCAGCTGAGAGACGCATTGCTTTGAAGAGTGCTGATCTGAATAAAATCAAGAAGCTGGATGTATTTAATATGTAGGGCCTGCCAATATCCATTAAGACTCATCCGGATAAAAGACGCCTAAGGGACTGACAACTCACAGGTTCTCAGAGGAAAGTGCAGCAGTCTGCCCAGTGCTAATGGGGCTCCTGTCTTGATTACGATCACATACTCTTCCTCATTGCTGTGCTATTTTCTTTCTACTGTATTCCGATTCTGCCACAATAGACTGGTTATTCAAAATGCGGGTAAATAGAATATTTTGTTACTACAGATTTAACTAGATATGTTGGGGGGAAAAAAAAGTACTACAGGTCATGAAAGGGAAGAAACAATTTGCTAAGAAGTCATAATATACACCAAATAGATAATTATTATTTAATAGACAATGATAAGGATTTTGTTTGGAGCACAAATTGTATTGCTTTTCATACATTTATAAGACAAAAATGGATTGCATATTTCCAAATAACATATCTTCAAACACAATTCTGCAATTCTTGCATCAATGCTTCTAACTCACTTTAAAATGCCACAAAAAAATTCAATTTCTTTCCTAAATGTTCTATGCTTCTGGGGGTTAAAAAGTTCTCCTTCAAACATCTGAAGTCTTCCAAACCATCTGTAGTGCTAGTACACACCATCTAAGTTTTGCTGCCATTTGCATCCACCCCTTTTCTCCCCCTTGCACCATTCTAGACACCACCCTATCCCAGTTTCCTAGATTTTTCCCATATGGTGAGGAACTCCTTATAATATTTGAGATTTACTTAACCTGATGGTGCGAACAGCAGATACCTGGAGAAATAAAGCCTGTAAATTGCTTTTGTGCAGCAAGGTGCTCATTTGCTTTCTGGCCATACATGCCTATCTCATGTAGCAGCACTTTAATACAAAGAGAAGAACAAGCTGAGAATTTGAGCACACTTACTGATTTATTTTGATGATGGAAGAGAAAGACAATGTTTTTCTGCACTCTGGGGAAGATTTCTGACACAACTGTAAGATGGCTTGATGACAAATTCTTTCATGCGATGTAGAAGTGGTAGGAGATTGTCTGGCTAGACTATTCCCCCAAAGAGGGAGAGAAAATGGGATTTGGTAGACCTTCAACTGGAGCACTGTAGGGATCCAGCTAGCTATGTCT
The DNA here is from genome assembly GCF_964188355.1 of Buteo buteo. Lineage (NCBI taxonomy): Eukaryota > Metazoa > Chordata > Aves > Accipitriformes > Accipitridae > Buteo > Buteo buteo. Next base: position 4,545,460 of record NC_134189.1, on the reverse strand, counting down.
GTCTCAAGGTTTGTGATGACCAGCTCAAACTGTGCTGAGTATTTGTAGGCGATGTTTTTCTTCACTTTTTTACATCATTACTATTGATCACATGGAGACACGTGAAAAGCTGTGTGGGTTTGTGTAATACATCCCTTTCGCTCACACCATGTACCCACACACTTCTCACCCCAGCAAGGGTGACAATCTTGTGTCCCAGACCTGGACTGAGCACCCTAGCTCTTGTACCTTTGCCAGTGCCTGCTCCCCAGCTGCAACCTCCCAAATGTCCATGAGATCCTGCTCTAGCATGGTTGCAGGTTGGACCTACAAGCCAAATTTATTCGTGGTGCCAGCAGGAGCCTGTGCAGGACAGTCAGTGGGCGAGTGTTTCGCTTCCTTAATAAAGGATCTGGCCACGTTTCAATGCCATCTGTGTCAGCTCCGTAGGAAGACTGTGTTGACAAAGAGTTGTATCACCAGAGGTGCACTGCTATGATTAGAAAGTATGCTTTAAAAGCCTAATAATAAATTATTTCACTTACTCTCCTTTATCAAGTTGTCTTCCCTCCCAGTTCCCTTCTGCTTGCCTATCCAGTCTTTGCATTCATGCCGGACGGTGTAGGAACCCTCTGTAGTTGGCTCCAATCACCAGAAACTATGTTTAGGCAAAAAGCATCAGAAAACATAATACACGAGTGTGGGAACTGGAATAGATTCTGGACCCAGACAGAGTCCTGAGAGAGTAGGCTAGTGGGCTGGGCCCAGACATGGAAATAAAGCACAACACGACTTTAACAAAGTCCTCTGTCATCAGCTCGGGGAATGGTCACTCAGTGTCTGTGCCTTGGTTTCCTCATTTAAGAAGACAAGCTTTGTTTTGTGGAGTGCAGAGATATTGTAAGGCTCAGCTCGCATGCCTCCATGCTGCACCACTGAACCAAGCATGAGCAGCTTCAAGAGCTCTGGTTCCCCTGCTGATCAATAGCTGAATTACAAAGCTTTTAAGGGTTACAGAATTGGCCAGCCTTATTTAAGAACTCAAGCACCAAGCCTTTCAAGGGCTGGCAAATACATAGCCACCATGAGTGGAGGCGGGGGGCTGGTGGGGAAAGCTTTCTTGGAGAAAAAAAAAATATGGCACGTAAAAGTATTTTGTAACTGGGAACATAAAGGATCGAGCCACACAGCTATTTTAGTTTCTCCTTCTCTCATACTCACAGAATTTCTTTCCCAAGCCTGGAAAGGAAAGAAGGAAAAGGAAGAGGGGAAGGGAGAGCACACGGCAGCTCCGCAGGCAGACAGCCCGAGGAGGGCACAGCGCGAGGAGCTTGAGCAGCACGTGTCGGCCTGAGCTCTTGCTGGGCGCACACACAAATACGGCGTGACTAACTGGGTACAGAGAGCACAAGCATTGCAGCAGGCAGAACAGCAATGGGGACATCCCACAAATCTCAGGCAGGAGTTATCCAAGAGCCACCATTTCTGCTTGTGGACTATAAACATCCGTACATTTATACGGTGAAATAGTATTCCTACCCCTCTGTGGCACAATCTGTACTCGATCAGAGCTAAGCGGTGCAGCCCCGTGTGACTAAAGCTTACTGAGGAAAACCACTTTTACTGTAGATACGTATTTACAGAAAAGAAGACGTGTCCAAGAGCAGACTGTAAGATCAGCTGAAGAGTCCAAAACAAACTCAACAGAGCTCTGAGTAATAGCTAGGGAGCTGCCTCACTCCACTAGGTTTATTTTCAGCTCTTGCCCAGACCCAGTGCCGGAGCCCTCAGGTTCATAAAGGCCAGCGGGTTTAAAGCTTTGCATGTTGGAACTGGCCGCCTTGTAACAACCACATCACTTTGTCAGCCACCATTTGGGTTAAGAAAACCAACAAAACCCAAACAAACCCCAGGGCACAACTTCTTAGCTTTAAGATTTCAGAGGCTGGCATGGATGGCGAGGTGTTAACTACAGCAGGCTGAGGAAGTATGTTTATTCCCCGCAGCTTTGCACAGAGCTATGCACTCATGGAGCCTGGCCTCCCCCTGTTAAGATGACGAGCCAAATTCTGCCTGCGCTTACACTTGCATATTCAGTGTTTTCCGTAGGCTTAGCTGAAGTGCAGAGCTGATATTCCTGCACGCTGCAGTATGGCAGTCACTGCATTAAAACACACAAAACATTATTCTCTATTTCAAGACTGCACACAAAAGGAAATTAATCTTATGGTTTTTGTGGATAGAAAGAGCAGTTCCTTTCCCTATGTTTTTTTCCTATAGACTTTTTACTTTGAGCAGGTCACTTAATTACTTCGTGCCTTAGTGTGTCTGGTTGTATAATGATCTTTCTGTTAAATAAAGCATGGAAGGGCTAAATTGGGTCAAGTTTGAGAGAGACTGAGATGCACGGTGATATAAATACAGATTGCAGAGCTGTTCTAGAATATACAAAGTAAGCATGGCAGCTGTTTAAAATTAAATCTACCTGAAAACTGTATTACTTTAACATGAAAGAATATACAGACTTCTCAGCTCAGATGAGAGCTGCTAAGGTCACTGGATTCCAGTTTCAGAGCTGATCACTGCAAAACCTGTTGTGGATACCCAGATGTTAACTGTGTAAGAAAGTAGTGCACGAGTGATCTTTTATAAGCCAGGTTAGACACAAGGATCTCTGTCCCCTTTCCTATCTACTCCAATGCAAACACAGTATCCAAACATGACCCAGTGAGTGATGGGGTTATGAAAACCTGGTATCATCACTCAACTCCACAGAGGTAGCTGATCATCTTCACATGTTGGTGATAGACCCTGCACATCCACATGTGTTTTCTTAAGAACCGCAGAAGAACCCTGGTTAAATCACTTCATATGGAAATCCACATGTAAAACCAAGGCAAGAGAGAGTCATATCGTGAGCACTAATAATAATGTACACTGCATGATAACAAATACATAAAAGTCCTTCACTATTATCAGCTTAATCACTTGCTCTGTTCTTGCTTCAGCTCCCCACCATTAGTATCTCATTCCTGAAAGAGGATAATTGCTTTGGATCTCTTCAATTACTACTAAAGCACTGCAGAGCACTTGTAAAAAATCAAATAGATTTGAAGACTAGGATCATTGAGCTCAGCCTCTCATGTAGTGCAGCTTGTGTAGTTTCTCCTGCTGTGAGTTTATAATTTCTGATTGGAAAACCAACTCCAAGGCTAGTTTGTAAATACTCACTGCTGTGGTCCAAACCAGCCCTGTCTCTAAGCCATCGCCACTGCAGCAAGAGCAAAGCAGCAGCTCCCTGAAAGCCAGAGTGAAGAAAACAGCATTTCATCCAGCTGCGATGATCCCCCAACTTCAGCAGGAGCTGCGTCACCATATGATATCCCAACGCAAAGACACTCGCTTAAGCACCCCAGAAAAGCTCAGATGTTCACGCCGTAAAGCAGCAGCTGCCTCCTGGGCAGCCAGATCTTGAGCAGCAGCTGCTGCCAGCGCATCATCTGCAGGGCTAGGCAGTGCCTGGCAGCCATCCCTACCTGAGCTGATTTTTCAGTTTGCGCTACCCCGAAGGTTGAACAAGAAACATTGCCAAGCAATGCAGGAGATGGCAGCTGGTTTGTCAGCTTTGGCCCTGCCTTCCCTCTGCCTGTTCGTCACTGAGCCTCACGGCAGATCCCATCGCCTGAGGTTGCTGCCAGCCACGGCCCACTGAGCTTTCTTTGCTGGCAAGCAGCAGCAAGGCTGCAGACTTCCATCAAACCGTTGGTCTGTGCTGGCATCTCCGTGCAATCACAGCACCTACCTGATGCTCCTTAACACTCATGAAGCAGCAGCAGGAACCTTCTGGCCAGAGAAACTGTGGTGGAGAACCTAGTTAGCAACTAAGTATTCCCCACCTAGCAAGTATAACAACTGCTCTGTGTTAGCAAAGAAATGTGAGTTTTGCCAAGAGGAAGTGCAGAACTTGCTGTTAGTTAAAATGGACTCCCTGGCTGTATGTTGGGTTTCAGAAGTGCTCTTTAGAGGCTCACAAAGATTTATTGCTGATGATTATTCCACCTCCCCTCCAGCTGCTAGCACTGACCATACCAAGGAACAAGCATGTGCTACACTGTCTTTATAAAAAAAAAAAAAAAATCAGAGTTTTTCTTACCTGCCCATAGCCCTTGGGCTCTGCCACTAAACATAAAAACATGCACTTAGGAGGTTAGACAACTAAAGAGCCTATTCATTCTTCGCCACCTACTCTGCTCTGGGAAAATATACTGGTCTTACAGCATTGTGTGAAGGTAACTAGCTATTGCTTCTATTAGTCCAAGGCGTGGGAGGCTCTGGAGAAAGTCACAGTTGTAGATGCCTCACTAAGAATTAAACCATGTTGGTGTCCTCTCTGTTTTCAGGCCAGAGGACAACTACCTCAGAACTAGCTCAGGGTCCTCAGCGCATCACAACCATCTAACGACCAGGAGGACAGAGACACAGACTGACAGAGGGAGAGCTGAAGGTGTACGTTCTTCCAAACACAAGCACTAAGGTCTTATCATCTGTGGCTGTATGGGAGGAATTACAGCACAGGGAGACATATGGAGCTGGGCTAAGATTGGTCTGGTTGAAAATTTTTATATTTTTAAGAGTAGGTTGAAAACCAGACTGCTCATTTCAAATAAACTGTGCCATTTCAAAATATTTTCTGCTCCAAAACAGCACAACAAATATTCCAAAATTTCTTGTAACTGGTAGATGTTGTATCAAATATCCCATTCATTTGCAGGTTTTCTTTTCCAAACAAGTTTTCAATGATGGCATTTCCAGAGCCTGTTTCACAGCCGACAATCTGTGGTCTTTCGGTGGAGAGATGTTGCACTGAAATGTTGCTGGCTGACTACTTCTAACAGTGGGGGACAGATGAAGGACCATTATAAGGTTTGGATATCACAATTTAACAGCATGTTACTGTTATTTTTTCCAGGCAACCAAAGCTAGCCACGAAACTTTTCTGTCCAAAAGATGAAATACCACAGCAATGCGGAAGCTCATGTCTTCTATCTTCCTCTGATTACTGCATTACTTTTACTGGAACATTTACCAAACTCCAATATTGTGTGCAAGTCAGCAGAACAGAGCGTATGGAAAAGCTCACAACACTACTTATTCAACTGGCAACTCTCTCAAAGCAGAGAGTCAATTCCTTCCCTTCCAGCTCAAGCAAAATTCTCATCAACTTCAATAGGATTCTTGCTGAACTAAAAAAAACCCCAAACTTTGGGGTTTGGATCTGAACCCTCTCTCTTTCTGACTGCAGCAGAAGGCGGATGATTTTGCACGGCTGGCATGGCTTTTGTGGGAGATGCCAGCTAGCGACTGCAGAAGACCTGCTACCGCTCTGGGTAACTAAAGGCACTATCCTCTTCTTTCTGGGGTCGCTCCTGGGGGGGGCAACAGCGACGCAGTCTATCCGCGGGGCTCAGCAAAAGAGGTGGCACTTTCTTTCAAGACAGAGGCCTGTGACCTGTGGCCAAGAGTCAGAGACATCAAAGTATCTTCCTGGGAGAAGCCTGCCGGCACGTTAATAGGGATTGTCAGCTCCAGCCCTTGACGGGCGCCGTCCCCACCGATGCTTCGTGTTTCTTAGGAGCCGGCGCATTGAATGGCCTCAAGAAATTCTCATACATGAAACTGCCCCTGTGGGGAACAGCAGGGGAAGCCCTGACTGAAAGGCTTTCTTGAATTATTAAGGTTGCCCAGAGTAAACCAGGGTAACCTTCATCTTAATTCCTGACAGCCTCTTTCAATTTTATTATAAAACAGCAACCCCCTACCTCGCCTACTCCTCTCTCTCCTGTTAAAAGGAACTTCACAAGGCTGCTGAAGTAAGAAAAGCCTGCCCGCAAGATTAACTAAATACACACAGGCCTATTTTAGAGAGATGCATCAAGCTAAATACAGCAGCCTTCAGCTGCTGGAGGGAGCGCAGCGTTTCATCCAATCCCTCTCGCCAAAGCGCATTAATGCTTTAGCAACCAGAAGGGAAATACAGGCACCGAGTCTCATCTTCAAGCAGCAAAACCAAAAACTTCAGGGCTAAAAAAAGAACAAATGCTTCCTAATGTGTCACGTTACTTGGTTTTGTCAAGCCCACTTCAGAAAACAGCCGAGTGTGTTTCCCTGCCCACGTGTTGTCCCCGCAGTCCCCGGCAGCTGCCTCTGATGGGCACAGCACATCAGAGGTGCACGCAGTGACTCGGGGACAGAAACACCCAAACCATCACCTCTGGGACCACGTGATCATTCCTTATCCCAAATTTCCATTGTTTTGTCCACTGCGCTACAGCAGGGCTTATAAACAACTGTGCTGGGCTGATAAGTTGAAGGAGAAAACTCCTGATTTTCTTGACTTCTTTCTCTGAGGAGGATCTGCATTTTCTAGCATCTTCCTCTGGATTTTATCAGCTTGTTTTGCAGAGTCAAGCAAAAGAGTTTCTGCAGCCAGGAAGATCTTTGACATGATCCTGGGCTGCGATGTACCACAGGACCCTTCAGCCTTTACTCTAAGCCCAGTGAGTTACAGATTAAAGTGGGGGAGGCAAATGACAGTGTAACGGATATGTTCATTGTATTATACAAAAGAAGACAACCACACAGAGCCAAGATACTCTATATTAAAAATAATACATTTTATCCAAAAAAGGAGTGTTACTATATTTTAAACAACAGATTTTAAAGGTCTGAATCATCTTGGAGCTGAATGTTCTGCTGCTATCGGGTTTGGTTTTTTAATAGTCATATGTAAATATGCTTGTGTTTGCTTACGAAGTTAATTTAGTGCTAGTGAAAGTCTACCAGCACTTCTAGATTAAATATATTTTGCATTGGCTACATAAGAGGTATGGCGTAAGCACTTCTGGCTGTTTTTTTCCACCAGGCTTGGAAGTCCTGAGTCCCAGTGGAGTGGAACTTTCTCCATTCACTTGGATGGGAATAAGGCATCAGTTAACCTCTTATTCTGCTCCAAATAATGTGAATAGTTTTAGCTATCACTTTTACCAAGAAGTGGCTTATTAGTATCCTTTCTTAAACAGTGTTGTAGTATTAAAGGGCTGGAACCAGCAAGTTAAATAAATATTTCCTTCTGTGTTTGTGCCATTGTCAACTAAATGTAAAATCAAATTGTAAATTAAGATGTAGGGCTTGAGGTAACACACTTTTACACTCGAGGGAGCTGAACAGCCATTTCCAACCATGAAGACCTGGCTGAAGACACTGGTTGCCATCTTCTAAAAGGAGTTGGTATGTGTGTGTTTGCTCCTGTGTATAAGAAGAAATAAGGAAGCCAATGCTTCTCCATGCTTCCCAGTTGAATTATACAGGGAAGAAATGCTGGCTGTGGTTCATGCTGAGAACAGGAAATAAATCAGCCAAACCCCACAACTTTTGGCAAAAATGAAATTTCATTCTTCAAAAAAAAAAAGCACACTCCTCTCCCCTACTTTGTACAGCTCTTCACCTGTCTCTCCAGTCCTTCCATTTTCCTCCCTTTAATATGAATTCTGACTTCTTTTTCCAACCCATAGGAAGATAATGCTGCTAGTGTTCTTCAGGCCAGAGTATTGTACAACACAGCAGCTATCTTGTTCATATCCCAGTCTGATAGTTTACAGCAAAATTTGATGTGCCTTTAAAAACAACTGCAGTTACTCTCTCAAAAGTGATGTGAAGGCAATACTCCTAGTTCCAGGAAGCCTGGGAAAGGGATCTTTGCTACCCCATCTGATCTGCTGTGTTTCCTCCCCATGACAGCCCACCACAGGTCACCCTAGGAAGCAGAAGAACTTTTCTTCCCTCTCATGTCGCTCTGGTGGCAATACAGAATTCAGCCCTTTGCAATGGAGCACTGCCACCAGGACAAAAGATCATTTCCACCCCAAAGGTCACATCACAGATCCTTTCTCCTACTTTTCCAAGGCCATCTCATTATTTTTTTCCCTCTTTATGAGCAGAGCAGGGTCTAAATTACAAGCACATGCCCTTGGCCACCTTTCCTGTGGCCAGAGTAGTCTGCTAATGGCAGCAAAGTCATAGCGTACCCTTGCTTTAGCATTTGATCTGCCCAGACAGAGTAGGATTATTTCTCATTAAACAGACAATAGATGAGTGTCTGGAACCTGACAGCCATTAATACAGACATCGTTAGTTCTACATAATCACTTCATTTTCCTTGATAACTGTATTATGAATATATACGAGTCTACAGTACTGAACTGGTAACAGATCTGCTACAATTGCTAATTAGATCTCTGCTGTTTGTCAGCATTCAAGAAAAATACCTTGACATTTCCTAATCTCTAGATGAGGTAGGAGAATACCACAAAAAACCATGAAGGATGGGAAGAAGTGAAAAATTAACCAGAATGGAGAGAGAGCATGGCTTCCCCACTGCTTAAAAAGAAAGGAAACCATTTTATCCCAAAAATAACAGGCATATCTGGAAATTGGAAGGTTTTCATTTGGTCTTACCGAGTCTGTTTGAAAACTTACGATCCAGGGCTTTGTACACCTCTAGGGATGTAAGCCAGCCAAAAACACGGAGGCCTGAGGGGAGAAGAGAAACACTGGAGTGAGCGAGGGGGAGGGATACAGGAGGCAGAGCAGTGACGTTGTTTGAAAGTAAATGCTCTTACAACAGCTCTGAAAATGCCCTGGGTGTTTTGTTTGACGTTTAGAGTTGGCAGTTTCACTTACCAATAGATTATCAGATCAAGCCACTGCACCTTTATCAGCTATTAATTGTATCTGGGCCAAGGCACCTCTTTGTTATGCCCATCTGGGAATTCTGGGTTTATTTGCTTAGCTATTAAAGTGGCAGGAAAGGGATTTTTAGCCTAAAAACTTAAAAAAAAGAATAAGACAGCCTAGAGTATTTACTGCAAAACCTGACATTCTGGAGAATTTCCAGACTGACTAAAAAGTGATCCTACACCCCTATAGAGAGAGCAGCATCCTCTGAGGGGAGAATGTCACAACACAATACACCAGTCACTGTGTAATAAGAACCAAACTCACTTTTTTTTCTTTTTAAAGAAGATTAATAGTTGTGGGGTTATTTTTGTGGGGTTTTGGGGTGTGTGTGTGTGGTTTTTTTCCTGGAAAGTGCAATGTAAATGATGTAAATACAAGGAATTTTTGGAAGGTGGGATGAGATTTGTAAGATGGAGAAAGCCCGAATTAAGTGTTAAAATAAAAGCAACAAGCCTTTTTACAAAGGAGTTGTATAAGTTAAGGGCATTATGTTTCAGTCCTCTAGGGTAGACTTTGAAATACTACAAATCTCATAAAAGCAACTCACACATCACATGCCAAAGAAAAAAGCAGAAGAGTGGAGAGCCAGAGAAAAATGGGAAAAATGGTACCCGTTCTGGGGGAGGAAGGATGATGTGGAGGACACGGTGGATAGTTTGTTGTAATTAGCGTTGACATCAATAAGGAGCACAAGTTTTGCATCCCATCACGCCCCTCGTTACTAGAGTACGTACCCTCCTAACCTCCACCCAGGAAAATGATATCATTGCATGAATTAATCATCTGGGCAATTAATGGCAAAAGCGACCTCAGGTTTCCAGCACAGTCTCTGGCACCAGCGAGCTGGCGATGACGTAAGCTTCCCTGGGAATACGCTGGCGTTTTGCCCACTCCTGAGCCTCGCTCTTGACTCCGAGGGCAGAAGCAAACAATGTAGTCACCCAACCAGCGATAAACGCTGCGAGCGAACGCCAGGCTACTGCCGCTGCAGTGTCAGAGGGACGCTCCTCCTGCCAAAGCCCCCGTGTGCCTCTCCCAAGGAAGATGCATATCCCAAAATGGGCAAGGGCAAACGGCTTCCTCGGACATGCGAGGAGATGGAGTCTCCAGGTGTGCAGAGGATCTGTCCCCTTTTTAGGAAGGGGAGCCTCCTGCTCTCCACCTGGAAGCTACGCAGCCTTGTGCAGTGTGTGAATAAGCAAGTTATTTAATTATTCCTCTGTTGCTGGGGCAGAGGTAAGGGGAGAGAAGTTTATTATACTGGGGAGTTTATTTTCATATGGCCAGGCTTGTTTTGCTTCATTTCTTAGCTCACTCTGTTGCTGCAAGTGCTTTGAAAGTTGGAGTCAAACTCAGCTATGACCATGTTTTTTCTAACTTAGAGGAGCTGAAGGGCAGGAAAGGCACGAGAAATCAAGAGTCAAAACCCCACTAGCTGACAGTATATGCCTTGTCTTAGACCTGTTTTTCAGTCAGCTATTCCAGGCGAGATGAAGAGAGCATGGCTCTATCCTACAGGAATCTGCAGCACATTCCCTGTGGGTTTTCTATCACCAAATACAATTATCCTCTGTAAGGTGGAGCCTTTTTGTACCTGTGCCAGGTGAGTGCCCCTTTGGCACGTGCACAAGCTGTGGGACAGAGGGGGACAGACTCAGCCCACCACCCCCAGCAGCACATCCCAGAGACTTCAGGAGAGCATGTGGACAGAGGGTAGACGTGAGCACTGAGGTGCTCTCTGATGGGAATATCAGTCATATTTGTATTTTCCCATCTTCGGGCCGCGTGAGAAAACCACAGAAATGAAATGAATTTGGGTAGGGGAAAGTTGACCCCTAATATAAGAAATTTGGTGTCAGGGAAGAAGAACAACTTATTTGGGCAAACGGGTTTGGTTAATCCAAGACAAGCCATTTTGTTGCTTCTTATGTGGGGCTTTCTGCCTTACTGCTCTTTTCAGAGGGAACCTCTGGCTATTGCTTTCTGAGCAAGCAGAAGCAGCATACCTCCCTCAGCACTCATCATAAGAGTTAGTTTCTGACTGAGATGAGATATCCACAGGTGAGCAACATTTTGCCTCAACAACACTCTCCTCTGGATCCTAGCTTAAAAAGAACAAGGTGGTGAAAATATATGAGAAGCAGCTAAACATGTTAACGCCTTACAGCAAGCTGCGATCCCCATTCCAGTTAGCGACTGGGCTAAGGCTACCCAGCTCGGGACAGCCTTGACTTAAAGGCTTGCAAAGATGTAAGCTGCAGAAGTGCGATTACAGCATCGTCACTGCAAACAACATTCCCTGTCTACATGGCTTAATGCCACTTGTCACATTTGTAATCCAGCTTCCCCCACCTGCGCTGTCTGTTTAGCAGTCACTTGTTATGAGAGCAAAGGCAGTGAAACAAAAGGAAGGGCAGAGGCTAATTTGCTTGATGTGCTCCTGCTCTTCCAGATAACGTTAATTCGTGGGCTCTAACCTGATCCTTAGAGATGCTCACCCTTTCTTTACATCATTAAAAGGGAGATAGCAAATCTGTGGGAGCAACTCGATAGGTTATCACTTTAGCAGCAGGCAAACAGGACAGTTTGATCATCGGTTCTTCTAACCAGTCAGATAACCTGTCCTGATTCCCCCCTTTGCTTTCCAGGTGTAGCTGGCTCAGCAGATAGGATTAATCCACTTTCCTACTCACTTGCACTCTCCATGTTAGAGAATCTGATTACACAGATTGCTTGCAATTTATCTCCACCTGCCATGACTAATACTCCAGTCTGACCTCCTCTTTCCCATTTCTCACATCTCACTGCAGATCCAGTACATACAGACAGATGCATGCACACTTGCTCTTTTTTGTTTGCAAACAGCTCACTGAGACCCTCAGCACTTCCATTTTCAATCAAACCAGAAAGCACTACTGTTTTCCCCACACTGCCCATGAGGTAATTTCTCCCTTTTGATTCCCCTCGTTACATCTATAATGCACAGGCTTCGTACGTTGCTGCTCTATCCACATAAAACACAGGCATCTCCGAACAGACATGCACAATGAATATGCAACGTTATAAACCCCTGCAGCACATATAAAGACAAAGGCACACGCTACATGCACTGAGCAAGTGCCACCACACGTATTCCTGTTCCCTCCAAACCCTGCAGGAAAACATTGCCTGCAGAGTGCTTTCCTATAAACAAAACCACCCTCGCAGCACAGGGTCTGTACACGATTCGGGCAAATCCCGTTCCCACTTGCTTCCTTACCTTCCCTTAGTCTGCTAATCCGGGGGCCCTGGACCGATTCGCTTTCCCTCCTGCACACAAACTGCCAGTCCCTCCTGCTTCACATTCACAGCACACTAGCAGGATTCACCGTCATCCTATTCTGCTGGATCCTTATCGCCCTATTGGCCAAAGCCAGACAGTAAATTCAATTAGGCTCCTCCTTATAACTATATTATCACAGGAACAGGATGAATAATTTAGTAAAACAACAAGGGTGTGCAGGCTCCGGTGTCACAGACTTCACCCCCACTGGCAGGCTTTTATCAGAGGCAGGTACAGAGACCAGAATCTGTCACTCTCCTGAAAAGGAGACCTTAGATTACCCACTTGTATTTCCCATTCCATCCCTCTTGTCCTCCTCCCCCTAAAGCCACGGCATTCCCTTTTTATTGTTGTACGTCCATCCCCAGCCCACAGAGTATTTCCCTCATGAATGGTCATTACCATCTCAGTGGATGCAGAGATTTCGGTCCAGGCAAAGCGATGCCGCAGCACGTTAAACACTTTGCCTCTTTCCTGAATGCAAGACATGAGAAAAGAATAAAACCATTCTGCAGATGGGAGTGACAAGACAAGCAGATCACAAGGAAAGGGGAGAATCTGCCTTGTATCATGATATCTTCTGTTCAGCAACTGCGCTGTCATCCCATCAGTTCAGACACCCAAGGGATGCAAGTACATGGTTCCTGAAAGAGAAAGGCTCATATACACACTGCTTGGGGACTGTGATTTCACATGCCTGCTGTGGGAGTTTGAATCCCATCAAAAAAACCACACCAAAGTGGCAGTTTTCCCCCAGACCAAATGACTAAGCTGTTCCATTTTGCTTTTTACTGTATTTTTTTTTCCTGACCAAAAATTTGTTGTGACAACTAACTACACTTGTATTTCCCAAGAAGTAGTTTTCTCAAACTGCTCTTTTTCCTCAGGTGATGCTTTGTTTGAAGAGTTGAGCACTGCAGCTTCCCTTAACAGGGTCACCACTGTAAGTGAAACCTCAGACCACCTCATTTGCCTGAAGAGTTTTTTGTTATGGGACCAATTCTGGAAGTGGAGGAGCTCACTGGGACAACCCCTCCCGCCTCCAGATCAGACCAAGCAGCCAGCAGGGCTCTTTAATGACCATTCACAGCAATATTGAAAGCTATTGCTAATACACATTCACCTGCCCAGTATTTACAAACAGCCATATCATTCCACCGTAACTGAAAAATAAATAGGCAGGCTGAAGAAGCCATTCTTCTTCCCTTTTAGGAGCTCGAGTCCCTGTGTCCAAGAACACCCTTTGCACTCTGCTTCCCCTATGCTAATATTTACTCAGCAGAGTCTATATACCTACTACCATAATAATGTGAGGTTCAAATTTGTACTAGAGCCCAAACTCCTTCAAGCAACTCCTACACTGGCTCTCGGTTTGGCTCATCTCCCAGGACGGGCTGGCTGGGTAGCCCTTAGCTCTGTCTCTAGAGGCAGCAGGGACATGAGGTTGAAGTCAAGCTTAAGTACCAGCACAGCTACAAAGGCAAACCGGCGGTGACAGACCAGAACTTTCCTAAAGGCAATGTCTTTCTTCAGGAACTACCTTCACAGTGAAGGACTGGCATGAAGCTGGGACAAGGCATGGCTATTGCCATCTTCTGAAGTGCTGGGCTGCCTACCTCTGGCACAGCCCCAGTGCAGGATGGAGTCATGCTGCCTTCCCCAGGAGAACAGGGCACAGGAATGGTGGATGCTTTTGCCTTTCCCACCAAGTTCAAGGTGATCTAAGGAGAGAAAAAGGCAAGAGTCTCAACCAAGGTTTTGTTACAAATCTCTGCCACAAAAAGGGACAAAACTGCCCTCCTGCTCCTGAAGATGCTTCACTTTTGAAGAATGGCAGCTGCTCTTTTCCTCCTCTGCTTTCCCTTGCAGCCATCCAAACTTTTAAGAGCTTTTATGTTAAAGGAAACCTTGAATTATGCACTTGGTGATAGCTTCAGAGCAATAAAATTAAGCCACGTGGCAAGTTGCCCAATGTCACTACCAAAACTCAGGGTGTTTTAGCATCATTTATTGAAGAGTTCTTACATGATGCTTACTTAAATCACAAAAAGAGAGCAAATTAGGCTGTTGCCACGACAACTGAAGAATCTGCTCAAAATTTGGGAGATGCTGGGGAGGGGGGAGAGCTCTTCAATGAAGACATCCAAATCTTGAATATGGCCCTTAGTTATCAAATCCCTTTCAAGTTAATTCCTAGCATCAAAGGCTCCCTGACAAAGGCCTTAATAAACGGGAGCAAAGCTTTGGCTAAAGAGGCCACAAACCAACTCTCCCAGCACTAATGTGAATTTACTTCTGGTGAGAGGTGCTCAGCTGAGAGGTCCACAGAGCAATCACAGCAGTGGCCGCAGTAGCTCATAAACACACATGAGGCAGGGTGGGAGAAGTGGCAGGAGGCTTCATTGCAGACAAACACCGAATAGAAAGGCAGATCGTGATCCGTGGCACAGTAAAGGTGAATGACAACTTTCAGAGAGTAGCGTGGGGAGTGAGAAGGAAGCAGGGTCCCAGCCGCTGCTGGTGGAAACCCTCTGGATGTTGGAATAAGATGAGCAAAGGCTTCTGCCAACCTCAAAGAAATGAATTAAAGCAAATAAGGAAACAAAATGGCAAGGCAAAAAGCAGGATCAATGGTGTCAGAAGCACCTGACAGGCTGAGCGAATGGAAGGCAGGCTAGAGTTCTTTTGCAGGAATTAAATCCTTGATAAGCTTGTTGAATATTTTCCAAAGGTGGTTCTCTATAGTTTTTTTTTTTTCCAGCTGAACACTTTTCCTGTTGCAAGCCTTCTAAGAAAATCACTATTTTAGTAGAATTTTTTTTCAGTGAAGTCTTTTGGTTCTCAATTACAATAGCTAAGGTATTTTTGCATGAAAAAAAGAATTTCTTTGGAAAAATTTCAGAAAGCTTTGTAGTTTACATGGAAGATGTCTCCTTCCTCATAACTATTTTTGATCAGGCACTTTATTGCCATTGGAAGCTTTGGTGTCCTCCTTTGAAATGATGCCTCACTGTGCATAAGCCCCTTTTGGCGGGTAGGAACAATAAGTGGGAACATATTCAAAATTAGAGAAAATTAAACACCCAGGCAAATGGAGTAAGCTGTGAAAGTTTCTGCCCCTCCCTCTTCATCCCCAGATGAGAGGAACTGTGTTTAGTGATGAAAATGAGAAGCAACTGAGAAATTTAGGGAGAGATAAATGATTGTATTGTTGTATTATACTCCAAGTAGGATACTTGCCAAGGCAAAAGCATACATACTACAGGGATTCGAAAGTTCAAGAAATTATGAAAAAACCACCAATAACAAGTATGCACTTGCAAGATATAAGTACCCCTTTATCCGATGTCCTGTTCACCCTTTGAGTCCCAAGATTGATTGTCAGTTTGCCTTACTTGGGATATTGTGGCAATATTTCAGCACCTTAAGTTGGAGGTGTTGATCTTCTGATGGGGTCTTCTTCCTTGTGCCTGGGTACCCCTTTTAGAGCTTGCTAATAAGGTCCAACCTCTGACTGGTTGGAACTGAACATAAACCAAGTCTTTAATTGGTTATCTACTTGCAAATGAGACTGGCTATTTCTTTTCATGCCCCTCTCCCTGCCTTCCCCAGCTAGTTTGCCAAAGCCTTGCCAAAAGCATTTGTTAGCTAATGACATTGGAGCAGCAGGAGTAGGTTGGGATACACACAAGCCATGTAAGCTTGTTTTGGACCCACAATATGTGGCAGAGATGAGAGGTTGAAGTGAGCATTTTTTCATGCTGAATATATTGCAACACCCTCTTTAACAGCTGTCAGTTTGGCAAACACGCTCTTGGGATGGCGTAACAGCAGCAGAGGCATTCAAGTGGAAGGTTCCCCAGAAATAAATCTGAAGAATAGAGGACAGGGTGAGATAGAGAAGCAGGAAGGGGCAATGCATAGCAGAACAGGAATGGGCTCCTTAGAAGTGTCTGGGGTGATATTTTCTGAAGTGAGATGCCTTTAGGACAAGGTGCATTTTACCTAGTCAGACTGAGGCATTATCCTGGGGCTTCAATGCTACTGCTATGTGTATGGTGGTCTCTATAAGAAGCACATTACCATCCCACTGAAAACATGTTTCAGTGTCCCAAACATGCTCCTAAGTAAAAGAATTTTTCATTCTTCAGCAATAGTAACTTGTTATTTTAATAAATTTTTCAAGACCTTCTAGGTATCATGTCTTAATCTAGGAAAAAAGCCAAACTTTTTTTCCTACTGGCATTCTTTAATTCAGTAACATTTTTCTATAATTAGTTTATTGGTAGCAGTGACTTCTTGCAGTCTCAAACACCATAGTAATATGAGGTCTTAAAAAGCCATATTTTATCCCACTATGCTATTCTACCAGAAGAAAACACAATCATATTTTTCCATGAGGCTCTTTGAGTGAGAATCTATTTAATAGCAATCAGCTTTAAAAATACAAGTACACCACTTCTTCACCAGGTCACCTGCCATATTTTGAAAAACACTGTTCCTAGGCTGTGGAAGTTTCCGAGGCAAAAAGAATATTCCTGTTTACTGATGGAACAAGTTTCCCCCTCCCAAAAGTTAGAAGAGAGAGACATGCCCTAATTCCATGTCAGCACAGGCATTATCCCAAAGATTATGGCACTCATTTAGGATGCAAGAAACAGAGGGCCCAAACCTGAACAAAGCGAACTGGAGACTCACTTATGGGTCCTCCCCAGGGGGAAATAAGTGCACCAGGAGTTTATCAGCTATTCAGGAGCAAAACTATCATTGTACCTCCTGCATAAATTATTCTACTGTATAGACTCCTGTAACATTGGGCCGAAGACTGAATGGATGACCAATGGCCAAGACACTCATCAGAAAATGAGATTCATGTCAGCAGCTTGTAACTCACAGAGCACAGCTTTGACTTCTTTCTCTCACATCCCTGTTGCCTCCAAGGTTATTTTCATCTAAACTACACTGGACACATTTAACTGGAGATGGAAACATCTGCTTTTTTGTTTCTTTGCTTTCTTGAATTACAAAAACCTACTTCATCTTCCAGAGTTTTTAGCCCTTTTGGCAACTGGGGAGAACATCTGGTACAAAATCTGAGGCTAAACATCATTTTCAGAAGGGACAGCTGAGCTGAATTCTTCTTTGGCTTCCTGGAAGCCAAGCGGCACTGCTCAATCACACAGCACAGCTAGGACAGCACAGGTAAGCTCTGTGCACTGACCAAATCTTGTTTCTTACCTCATTTATTCCCACTCAAGATGAAAAGTTCTGTCAACGCCAAAGAATTCATATTAGGGTGAACCTCATGTAAAATTAAAGCAGGATCATTATCCTCACCTTCAGCAGACAATCATCTAGGAAGGGCCAGTGCAGATGACTGTTGCAACGGAGTAGCTCAAGAGAACCAAGAGCTGATTTGGCCAATCACTTTGCTATAGATAATCTGCTTCTCCAGGTGCTTCCATCCTCTCTCATCCTCCTCCTCCTCCCTTCCCTGGTTACCAGGCAACTACACAAAGGACCGGAGCTGGTGCTGGAGGAAACCACCCCACAGGGCACTGCGTGGGTTCGCGTTTTCTTTCCTAGAAGGTACCCAAGGGAAAAGCAGCCTTGGCTTCAGAGGCAACATCTCACTGTGAAACATTGCTTTGTGTGAACACTAGTTGTGGGGCAAGTGATGTATACCCATAAAAAAAACAAAATAAATGCCTTCACAGACTCCAGGCTTGCTTCTGAGCTTTTTCTGGGACTCAGCTGTTCTCCATCAATTCCGCAGATCAATAATTTAAGGAACTCAAGTATAGAAGTCACCAGCCTGTACAGCAGGAGATTTCACAATACCAGATACCCCATATACATGTTGCAATGTCTCTGAGGATCACTGCTGTAGCTGGCCATAGCCACATGTTTACAGCACTGACTTAACAGTGTGTCCCGTAGGGCAAATACAAAAGAAAACTTTTTTGACCAGAAATATGTTTGCTTATAAAAGCTCAGGCATTTTTGGATGAGGAGCAAATGAGATCAGCCACTAAAAAGCAAAATGGAAAGCCCTGTACTGGACTCCATGAAGTCCCTTGGCCAGCTTGGTGTGGGAGAGGCTGTCTCATTCTCCTGGGTCTATCCAGCTTGTCTCCCTTAGGGTTTATAACTGAGGGATAAGCCACAAGTACATGAATGAAAAAAATTGGGATCTGATGTTGAAGCTGCAAAAAACCCAATATCTACACCCCAAAATGACATCATTAGTATTTCAAAACACAATTTAGTTTAAAAAATGGTGGCACCAACTAAACACAGGTACAGAGTCAGGTAAAAAATATCTGGAAGATTAGACACACAGCTGTGACTTTCAAAATAATCTTAATTTGAAAAGTCTTATCCTGTGTAGGACTGAATCTAACAAGGAAGAAAAGAGAAGAAAAGAAACTTTCTATTTCGGCAACTTTAATATTACTTTGTTTCCTGTAATCACACTGAATTCTCTATGCTTTTCAGTATTTCAAGCATATTTTTGAGAGCTATTACTGCACAACAAAATCTGTTTTTTTTACCCCTACCTCCATATGTCATGCCAGAAAAGCCATCTTTTCTAAGCAAAGTTTTCCATTTTTATTATCTGGTGTTCTGCGTAAAATGATAAAGGCTGTAGCCTGAAGCCATCCAACCTAATAGCATTCATTACAGACTCTGAAGTCATAGTTTAGGACTGTATCCTCTTTACCACATATCCCAAATATCTTGGGAATTTTCACAGTTTCCCTAAAAACTCTCCCTCCCTCCCTGTCCTGCCGAGTAACACCATGCTATTTCTGTATAGTCAACAGACAGTTAATTACTACTGATCTAAATGACACAGTCATAACCAGGTCCACAAGCTGCTCTCAGTTGAGAGGAGAAATACTTCTGCCTCCCCTCCACACACCTCAACCAAGGTTGAGTTTTACTAGCAATGAGATAATTTCATGACTGCAAAGGTTCTACTCTAGGTCCTACTGTTCTTGTTTGAACTTTTCTTAAACGACTGCATCCAGCCTTCAAGTTTACAGCTTACATCAACCATAACAAGTAGATTTCTCCTTCGGTTCTCTAGCAGTACAATACAGGTAGTTAATTTTTGTGCCTTTTTTTTTGTTCCTGGCACACCCAAGGTTCCCTTATCCCCTAAGGTCACATTTTGGCTTGCTGCCTTTTCTGCGGAGTTTTGAAGTCCAAAGCAGTACTCTATTACAAAATCTCAATAGTACCTTTGCAGTTCTTGGAGTAGAAAATGGAATTTTAGAGTGATTAAGGAAACTAGGATTTAGGAATAAGTTTTTGCTGAGTTGTCCCTTTCCTTCTTTTAAACACTGCTTAAATTTAGCACCTAAGGGTAGAAAATAAAACAGATGTTCTGATCAAGAGCTCATTTCAGCTTTTTAATGCCAAGGTGCCCCTGCTATTATGGGAAAGGTATGGATGAGATTATGAATTCTGGCAACTAAACCTTGCTGTTTTTTAAAGTGGTCTATCCTTTTACTGGCTTTAGAGGGAAAAGTCCTTAGAATAAGGAAATAAAATATGAAAGGATTTCCTTGAAAGAAATGGATAGGCAGGATGGATGGACACATTTTTCTGCACGATGCAAAGACCTCAACTACATCCACTTGTGCAGCAGCATCAGCCATGGCAGCCCAGCTGGGCTCTGGACAGAGGCATATTTGACACTATCACAAATCCCAGGACATCTCAAAGGGCACAGTGAGGCAAGAGCAATGAGGGGCAGGGGGCAGAACAAGAGAGTAGGGAGGGAAATTGTGCAGGGAGGGGAGTGGTGAGCTCGCAGGGTGGAGGGCAGGTGAGATGGGAGGACTCTGGTGCAGCTGTGCAGGGTCCTCTCATTTGAGGTGATTGAAGCCTTGCTCTGTATGGAAGAAAGGTGAGAGAATGAATTCTTTCACAAGTGCACACATCCCAGGGGATCATTTCAAATAGCAGTCTGCAGTGGGCAAGGAACCACTGTATTTAAATACAGCTCACTTCCCAGGGGTACGGGAATCAAATGAGAAGCTACTTATAAGGCTGTAAAATGAAACCACATAAAACGTTAACAGAAAAGTCATGTTTTAATTTAGAACTACTCACTAACTGATAAGAGAGCCAAAATACGAACATGTTCCCTAATGTTGAAGGCTGAATGCCTTTCTCAGAGCATGTTAAAGGAGAAGGAGACAGTGGCAGCAGGCTCGAATGAATTTGAGAGAAAGCTGTGCGTATGGTACAGCACCAGACAGAACTGCAAGGACCAAACGGCACAGCAGGACAGCGTAGGTATTGACCACTATTCCTGCTCAGTACCTTTGGTATATCCTCTGGTGTCTCACAAATAATGTGACTCCAGGGTAATTTTCGAAATAGCCTGTTCATCGAGGATAATTTTCTGGGATTGAATAAGTCAGTCACCCCTAATGTTTTTTAGGGTTATGCCTATGCAGCACCCAGCACCGTGTGAGGGTGCCTACAGTAGCCGAGGTCTGTACCCCATCCCAGCTGCGTTACCGTACGAGGGGCAGGGTCAGCCCACCCAGGCAGAGGAGCACACCAGTGCAGCTCAGGTCTTGCTGGTCCCAGTGCTACGGCTGTAGCCCCAGCTCTGGTCCCCACAGCACGGTGCCCTGTGCCGTGCAACTACACTTCCACATTCTCATAAGGCAGTAGCTCTAGCTTTAGGGATTGTGGTACAGATTAAGACAGTTTACAGCCTTGGTAGTAAAAAAGTGTGCTATATGTTATGTCTATAAAGCACATAAGTGGTGGGCAACAATACCCCAACAGTTTTCACTGATTTTCTCCAGTACTGTCCCACAAACACACTTAGCGAAACCACATGGTAATGCTGTCTCCTGAACAGGAGAATGCTTTCATATCTACAGCTCGGGCAGACTTTGCACAGGTCCCTACCATGGGGTCTTCCCTATTTCTTAATTGTTTTGACTTCTGCTGTTCCCTGAATGACCTCCTGCCTGAATGACACAGTGACAAAAAGACAGATGTCTTCCCCATTTTCAGGGGGTTTAATTTTATATCTTTGGTATATTTCTCTCTCTCCAGTTCCTTATGTTTTTTGATTGAGTGTATCTGGACAGATTTAAGATTTCTATACCTTCCAGACCCAGGAATCTTTCCCAGATGCCCTGAGACATCTCAGCCAAATGCAGTTTTTCACATAAGCTTCTTTTCTCTTCTCTGGTTCAGTAGGTTCTAAGAGACCCCACAGAGAAGGAAAGACAACACCGAGAGCCCCAAATGTCGTAGCAATAGCACCTGCCCTTTCCTTGTGAGCATTGCTGGGCAATCTCTGCCCATTCCATTATTCAACATTGGACTTAGGGCAGAAGATAAAAACCACCTTGCAATACACCCCTGGTGCAACTATACACTAAGCATTACCAACAAAACACTCAGAGAGGTTTATGTTTTCAGAAAAGAGTTGCAACAATTTATTTGTGCTGGGACAACTTCTCTATACATATTTATGGGGTCTGTTTACTCAAATAAAGCAATGTGTGAAATTCAACAGACACAGAACCTCACAGAGAAGTCTTCTGTCTGCTTTAATTAAAGAGAGAAGGAAAACACCCAAGGATTCTTCACTGTAGTGAAAGTTAAAAGGATCAACAGGAACCACTGTGGGTGGATGAAGCGCCTACATTTTAATGACTTCTGACATGTCTAAGTCCTCCAGGCTTTCAAACCATTACGATACAAGGAAGTTCACTGTGGTCACTAGACAGACAGATACAGTCCCAGGTTATGTACTGCCAGTTGTTAAGAAGGAAAAAAACCACAACAAAACACCTTCTGCTTCAAGGAATGAGAGAAAAAAAAACCCCACTCTTATTTTATGAAATTGCACAATACCCAGGATGCAGAGGATGAGGGCAGAGCAGCCCTTACCCTGAGTTAAAGCTCTCTGGTTCCAATATGTACATCACAAGTAAGAAATAAAGAAAAAGCTGAACCTTGAGAATGTCAGTTGGGGGAAAAAAAAAAGGCTACCTGTGCAAAAGACAGATTCATATGCAAGTAAACCCACTATGCTTTCCCATATTCCCTTCTGTTTTGTTTGGGTTGAGGCTTGATTTGTTTACAGTATTTAAAGCTCCTTTTTAATGAGTTGTGTGAAATCTGGCAGGCACATAACCTCTTTGAACAACAAAGAATTTCCTGCATTAATGAAGGAAGAAAGCAAGCCAAGAATTAATTTATTACAACCCATTAATTACTGCACAAAATGGAAGTTCAAATAATCACCAGGAACCACAAGGGTGAGGTAAAGGTGAGAGGAGATAAAATATGCACATTCTGCTTTGGTGATGGGCAAAAAAAGGCCCCATGACTACCAAACAAAAGTATAAGAAATGCAACTGGAGTTTGTTATTGCAGAAGAAAGTAATTATATTGAGGGAACTTCTGGAAGTCTTTCTTTTTGATAAACAACTGCTCCAACCTTACACAGGAGGACCAAAATAAAGATAAAGATAAATCAACCACGGGTAACAAGAGTGAGTGGATAGGCATACAGAATTGCACAGCTTGTTCCAAGACAGATATGTCACACATTGAAAAGGCAGATGGAAACTTGGAGGAAAGTTTTGCCACAAGGAGAGATTAAAAAAATACACCAAAAAAAAAATCTATGAAACTTTTCCCCCGAAACAGGGCTTTCAAATTGTATGTTGTAAAAATGTGTGTGCACACACAGGCGGGGGATGTGTGTGTGTAAATACTTACAGAAGTTACACAACTGAGGGAAGTGGTGAAAATGTCGTTGCTACAGAATGAAATGTGAATACAACCATTCGTATGCCCATGCATGCACGAATGGAGTTGAGGTTCTTCTTTTGCAGTGTGTATTGGAATATGTCCTAGAGGCAAAGCAGTAGGGAACTGCATCCTGCATATCCAAGTGTCCCAGCGTTCATCACTCTGTTAATCTCCAATCAAAAAGTCTCCACTCAAAGAAGGGATAACAACAGTTTTACCCAGAGCCTAGCGTTTTTGGTTTTGCGTTTACTGCCTGTTACCACAGCTCTGAGACCAGAATACGGTATTGCATGGTATGTACTAGGCATATGATGTACTATGTACAATGGCACTGACAAGACTTGGTAGCTATACTGATGTTCTGCCCTTGCTGATGACCAGGAAGAAGTGACTTGGTGCCACCCTCTACATTTTCATTTAAATGTTTACTGGGGAAAAAGCCACAATACTGAGTATGGAGTATGAAATGCATGACTATAAACTTGCTGGGTTAGCTAGCTTGAAGAATTTTGCCAAGTCAAATGTTGGGATAGCAATTGCCTTCTTTAGTTACCTATCAGGTGGTCTGCAGATATTTTCACTGGAAGCACAAGATGAACATTTGGGGTCTTACTTGTATTTCTGCAGTTCTAGGTTTCCTCAAAAGAAATACAGCTTTTCAATCAGTAAGATATGTGGGTGATAAAGATTCTTCGTTTAGCCGTGAACCCACAGAACATAAACTGGAGCTACAGGTGGAAGCTCAGATTCCCTGCAACGCTGCGAACATTTCCCTCTGTGTGAACAGTCAATGTTAGATAGAGAGTCATGTTGTGGGGGACATCTTTGGTACTTGTTTCTCTATATCCCACAAGGCCACGTGGAGTGCAAATCTCTCGCTCTAAGAAATAAAGGATCACTTAACTGCAGAAGGAAACGGATCAGCTGAATGCAAGGCTGAGATAATCAGAGGATGCAAACAAAGCACTTGAGGAGGTTTGCTCTGAAGGGGACCACGTCTTCAGTCCCGCTGCTTGGCCAACACACAACACCCCAAAGATCACACACAAGCCCTGAGCTGCAGGGACAGCCTAAAGAACGCCAGCGTACTTGGCAGCTCTCGCCCAAGCGCGTTTGCGAGGACAACATTTTCTGGAACCGGAGCACTGCTCCCTCCCCTTGGAGCTCTCCCGCTCCAAGCGCTGCTGGTTGGTTTGTGAACAGCCTCATTCACTGCATGCTGCACTTGCCTAAGGCTGGAAATCCATCTCCCCCCTCCTTCTCCCTCCTCCCAGCCTACCGCTAGTTTTGATGGGATATTTTTTCTCCCCGCATTAGCCTGCTCTTTGCTTCTCTCTCTTCCCGAGCTGGGCCTGTTTCCTTCTCCTAATTATTCATGCAGGAGAGCAGATGGCAGGGGGAGTGGATTTCTCACTCGCTGGGAGTGTGCTAGCTTATACAGACACTAGGTTTTGTCACACAAAGGGGGAATAACGCCAACTGCAGAAGAAAGCAAGATATTCCAGAGCCTGATTCCTAGCAGCCCCTATTCTCTGTTCTTCCGTTCAAGCGCAATATATTTTGGGCAACACCGTTCAGTTCTCAGTGTGTATTTATGCCAGTTACATCACATTGTGCTTTTTCCTTCTCTCCTTTTAAATTCTTAATTAGACTGAGAAAACACAGCGTATCATTTATTGAAATGAATGCAGCTTTTTCATCTCAAGAAATAGCTGCAGTTCACTACAGTCACACACATTTGGGAGGGCTATTTTCAAGTCTGTGGAAGCATCAGTAGTTCTCTGCAAATCTTCCGTATTCAGACAGTGGAGGTCAGTTATGATGAGGTAAGCGGAACATGAGCAAGATCTTTGACTGAAGGATATTTCTATGTACACCTTGCTTGCAAACTGCACTCAGGACACTCACCAGCCATCCCTACGTCTGGTTCAGTGACAAGGGCATCGCTGGGACTGTTCCCAATAGGCAGCCTGTGCAAGCCATGCTGTTTTGTAGTCCAGCAGTATTTACTGCCCCAGAAATAGGTCACTCCGTGCCAGTTGGCCTCAGTACCCAGGGACACTCCTGGACATGTATAATTTATTAGACTAGGTGTAACTGTGTTACAAGTACCCACACAGGCATCTCAATTTTGCTGGCCCAAGTGACCTTTTCATTAGCATGCCAAAATATTGCCACTGGAATGCAGCTGCAATTATCACCGATAAAGCTTCTGTCTCAGTTACCATCACCAAAATAAAATGCAGATGAGAATATACATACGCTTAGGCAGCCCTTGCAGTCTGACCATCTCTAGCTGACAAAACACTGTTAGGAACATCATCAGCAAGGCTACTGTTGTAGCCTCATTAATAAAGAGCAGCAACGCTTTACATGAAGTCTTTCAATCAAAATTTTGCCTGGTAGGTTCTGTAGCAATAATAAAGTGCAGTCACCCTTTGATTTATAGTGACATACAATGGGTACCCCAAGAAGAGCACAGAGAAATAAGTCATTGGTAAAGGCCACCGGGGTCTGTGCTGTTTTAATTGAAGCAACAATGCTGTCTTTGACTGCTACACAAGTAGTGCCAGACTTTCAGAGTTGTTGCTGTTTTTCAGAAAGCCTGAACCAAAATGACCTTGCAGAAAACTACATGCAACTGAAAACAGCTATTCAGAAAGAATGGACAAGTCAACCAAGTCCAGATTTTAATCTGCAGTCTCAAAAGCTTCTCTCTGTAAATTAAGGTAACTGAGTTGTAGATCAATGGAGTTGCAGCTGGGGAAAGCTGGTGAGAGAGGACCTGTCTGATGTTTAGCACCCTAAAGCAAAAGCTCTATTTCAATTTTATGTCAGGAGAATGAGCAACAAGAGCCAATGGGTTTCTAAACAGCAATTCACCAGTTTATCAAGGCAAGTCTTGCAGAGAAAAAGCCAGCAAAGAAGAATGAAAGAAAAAAAAAACAACTCAAAACCCACATGATAAAGTAATTTAAGGTACTGTCTTCAGACATCAGAACCCATTTAATTAAATCTCTTACTAATGCAAATGCCACTTTGCTGCTATTTGTCATCAGTGATGCTAGACTGTCAAGGTAACACAAAGGAAACTTAAGAAGCTTGTTTTCATTACATGTCTCACAGATAAAAGCTTCAGCAGTCTGAGCAGAAAAAGGAAGAATTACAACATTCCCTGGCTCCATCACATGTAACATGCAGTGCACGTACCTCCCTTCTAGGATGGTTTCTTCATCACCAGAAAACTTAGACTATTGTGGCTATAATGCACCTACTAATCAACTTCTTTTTAATTGGATCCCTGCCATGTGTAATGGAGATGTGGCTTTTGCCATGAAGCCAGTCAATAACTCTTCTTTTCATGCTACAGCAGAAAAAGTGCACTCAAAGAAGGTAGCTGTAAGAAAGGCAAACTGAATACTCTTTCGAGATCCAACAGGGAAGCATGAACTCAGCTCAGTATCAGTCATACAATGATCAATCAATGAGGAGTTCAATCTCCTGAACCCAAAGTTGCAGGATGGGATTATTAACTGCTTTGGACTCATGCCCTTCCAGCCCAGCTGAAGTTGAGACTTGGCCAAACACTTCAGAGTGCAACAGTGTTCTGTTGAATTGGGAATTTAGCCATGGGATCATGAAAAAAAAAAAAAAGGGGGTTATGCAGTACTATTGTTAACACAAAACCTGGAAACATGTAAGGGTATTTACTGCGATAAAGACAGGCTAAAATAACAACTTCGAGTCAACCAGGAGGCTCCTCTGAGAAGTTTAAGTTTTGTTTACAGAGCAGGGCCTTGGGAAACCATACCGAGACACTTGCTGTAGGGTTATTCCAAGTGTTCAAGCCCAGTCACATTAATACCCAAAGCAACACTCTTCAGCCCTATTGCCATTTGCCATTTATAATACCAGTAATCCAGAAACAACCTAGTGGGCAACACCACACCTTTGCTATACTTTATAACTTGTATTTCCTCCTCCCCCACTCCTACCTGTTGCTGACTCACTGGCACAATTTTTCTTCTTTCAATTTGCTGTAATTGCTTTACGCCAAGGCTCTATTGATCTGTCAAGGATGTGCGGGCAGGGGAATTTCTTGACAGCTCTGAGGCTACAGGTCTCTGTCTGCTGGCAAGTGAGCATGGGCAGGTCAGATGGACAGAGACGCTGGGCCAAATCTCAATTCCTCTGTACTGAACACCATCTTTCCTGTGTCAGCAACACCACCACTCTTTACATTGCCTAGCAGAAGCATTTTAAATGGCCACATGAAATTGTGGTAGTTCCCACCTCTCCCAGGCCCCAAGACAGACAGAAAAATTGGGGGGGGGGGGGGGGAAGACAGACTGAGCATGCATGTGAAAAACACAGATTGTGATGAGCATCGCATGGCTGCTATAGAAGTGCGAGCTCCCCTTGTTCAGGTAAGAACAGTTTTAGAGATAACAGGATAGAAAAACTGATCAACTGGGATCAGAGAGCATGCAAGTGGATGGGTTAAGTGTGAAAAATAAACCCAAGAGGAGCCTAAGACTGAGGAAGAAATAGCTATCAACACCATGAACCTACCAGCAAAAAAAAAAAAGCATAAATACCCACTATAAACAGTACAGCCTTCCTGGGAAACCTCAGGACTCTGACAGCTCATCAGATGCTTCCCCTCTCACACACACATGATTATCTATATAACATTTTTAAACTGTATTAATGAGGCTTTTCTGTATTAGTTTGGATTATGAATGTATAATATTGTAGCAAAGCTAACAGATAAGATTAGGCAACTGTTAAAGCAGTAAGTCATTGCCTTTCTTGTCTGCAACTCATCATACAACTTTTCTGGTGTGGGGACTGAAGACAGCGGTGAGGTTTCTTCCCATGATACTGAGCTGCAGCACTGACCGGCTCAGACTCTCAAGAATGCAAGGGTCAGATATTCACCTTTATATCCTTTTCCTCTCCTGGGATCTTCCACAGCTTACTCACACATACACCACAGGATCTGGCAGTTTTCTATTTCATTCCAGGAAGAGAACTCTGTCCTTATTTGTAAATAACGCAGGCATTTTCATGGACATCAGATAATCTTCACTTTGTTATTGGTATTCTAGCTCTGGGGCTCCCATAAATTTTAAAAATCACACTTTAGCCCTGAAAAGAAGGATGCTAACCCCTGGAATTATCTAACAACTTTTCCTGACCCAACATTATCAGCTATACTAAATGAGTGGCTATTCCAGAGAAATAAAGGTAGAAACAATATTGTGGAAACACACAGTTAAGCCGGAACTTAATCCGCAGTGCGTCTCTAGTTGTCTCACTATAATCATTATTACAGCACATAGAAGAAATCCCCCTGTCCCCCCAGTCCACTTCACAGTGCATAAACCAACAAAACCCACCACCAACAGCAAAGTCTTTCTACTTCTTTCTGGTAACAGTCTTAACCTTGATCCTAAATTGTTTCTGAATTATCACATGTGATATGACAAAACATTAGGAACTTGGAGATTTTTAACAACTGAAATTTAGGGGGAAGCCTGGATAGAAACAACAGTCTTGCATTAAAACTACAGCAAATTCTCGTAAGAGTTCGAAAGTACAGTTTTTCTATCATGTATTTGATTGAAAGATTTGAACTGTCAACCTTTCATTTTCCTTTGTCAGAATGAAAGATGTAATTTCTGATCAAAAGAATTCAGCATCTGATTTGAAGACTTCCAGAAAGCATTTTCTTTCAGCACGTTTCTGCCTCTGTGAACCAAAGGAGAAGCTAATTTTGAAATTTTTAAGCTTTCTAGGGATGAAAGCTCTATTTCCAGACCAGGTCTACCTAACACATTGTGTGCCACTTGGTCTTTGTGCCAGGAAATAGCTTTGAAATCACCTTTCAGATGCACAGAATGAATTCTGCTCTTTGATCGTGGAGTTTAGCATCATATAAGGTTGACACCAAACTGAGAGGGTTTATATCAGAAATGACAGATGGCAAAATGGTTGCCACCGCTATCAACTCTGTCCTGCCACCAGCTCTTGAATCTGAACCTGCCTGACACCAGGACAGCTCCGGTTTATAGCTGTTAAAGCTGAAAGGATGTATTTTTCATGTCAGCACAGCAGAACAGTTGGTAATTTTTCCAGAGCAGAGATTACAGCAGGCTGCCAGGCAGCCATCAATTCTGACACGGCATTCAGAGTTCCTGTTGCTGTGTACCAAATGTCTAATCCACAGCTTAGGGGAAAATTGGAAGGTGGACTACCAGCTGATATGCATGTAATAAGCTGGTATTTCTGCAGCATGTTCATTTTTCTAACAGTCCTTTAAGGATTATAAAACATGCCTAACAGTTTCTGCAATTGCCAAGATTTAGTCTCACACACACACTGATGGGAGGTAAGCATTCAGGTACATACATTGAACGTCAAGTTCTACAGATAGTTCAATTAGTCTAAAACATTTAACAAATTTAGGTTTGGAGATTGAAATGGACACGGGCAATATTAGAAAAAAAGGAGGAGAGTAATTTTCTGCCCTTCTTCTTCACAGGTGGGGAAACAGTGAAGAACGTTTCTCATTAAAGGGCAGACCCAGGCAGGGAGACTATCCATACAGAAGTCTATAGGTCTGGCTAGGGACTACTGAACATTAAGTCAAAGCCACAGCATCGTGTCTGAAGTGAAGGCATATTTCAGACCTGTCAGCGACGTGCTCTGGTACGCTGCCAACGCTTGGTTAGCAGGTTGTGGCTAGGAGGGAACACAGCCTGCCGAAACCCCTTCCCTGACCATCCTGTTCCCTCGTGAAGGCAGCGCTGCCCTTAACAGGTCACTGGATCCACTCTCCTGTGGAGAGAAAACATCCCTCGGGAAACGATGTCTTGGCTGTTTGTTGTTTGGGCATGTGTAAAGATAACTTAGCTCTCCTGCTCCTACCCTCAAAAAGTCTCCATGAGGCTGACTCCTACTGTTCTGGGCCATCTGGATACATCAATTCTAAAGTACTGTAACAGAAAAGCAGTCCATAATGTACTAGAAGACAACATGCACTATTAGCTGGGTACCAGAGATGAGCTAGATTAAGTATTCCCCAACAGTTGCCATGTGCCATTTGTACTGTGCATGTGGGATGTGTGGGTATTTAACAGACACTGCTCTCACTTGAAAAAAGACCTCAGTGACCAGATGGTCCCAATTGTTTTACAGTTAATTTAAAAAAAAATTCATATAAATCCTGATTAACCCATGTAGCTCCCTACTGTGACAAAAATACTAGGTCAAATAGGCAACTTGTTACACCTTAAAAGTCTTCCAGTGCCCCAGCAAAACCACTAAACTCTGCAGGGCCCCAGTGGCTTTGGTTCAAGCCCTACCACTGACATGACAGTCTTTCTAACACTAGGAAGGATAAAATTGCAGCAGCTATTATTTTTTATTCTTTACTTAAAATGACCCACCACCTAGAATTAGGCTAAAACATCTTTCCTTGAAGCATAGTGTATGAAACACACTATGCAAATTGCACGCCTTTCTTTGAGGTATGCAGGTCTAGTAACCAGTAACTAAAATAAGAAGGGCCATACTGTTACTGGAGGAAGTTAGCTCTTGCATTATTATGTTCCTGAGGCAATTCCCATCTATCTTACAAAGGGAAGCAGTGAACATACCCCAGGCCAATATTCGGTGTGATGTAATTCCAGCCAACAATAGAGAATTAAGAGATTACTCTGATAAAATGCATTGGTAGGAAAAAGGGTCATCTGCTGCCTCTTCTGCCGTTTTCCTCACAGCATTTCTGTCACCCTGATTTGCTGCTCTTCTGTCTACAGAAGCAAAGGGTAATCCTGTTGTGCAACTACCTCCTTTTCCAGTAATTAATGTTGCTTGAAGGAACAAAACTAAATGACTTTTAATTTCATTTTGAAAAACTGTGCTTTGTGACTCCTTTTGCAGAAACTAGAAAGGAGCCGATTTTCTTCTGAATCGTGTTATTCTTTCTTAGCATTGTGTGCTTGCTAAATTATATTAGCACAGCATGAAGTTGGCATAAGAGATATGATGCAGCCTCAACTGTAAAATCAAAACTGTTTGGTTGGAAGAATAAAGGATATTGCCCCCAACCCCCTCTATCCGTGATATTCAGGGAAGAAAAGCACAGTTTGGCTATGTTCCCTAATTTATCATTAAAACATATAGATATATTCTACACCAAATTCCTTTTGACTGGTGCTAAATGCCTGACTAATTCTGTAGGCTGAGATCAGAAGTGACAAATCTACGAAGTTTGCATTAAGTCAGTTTTAATATGACATATATTGTACTTGCTTCTCTTGGATCAGAATCAACTCACAGATGTTACTTTAAAGAGTTTTGCTCAATCTCTGCAAAGAGTCCTGCCAGCTGTATAGACTGGATGGCCAATAAAGAAATCCAAGATAATTGATTCACGATCTAGCCCTGATATATTCCCCGTCAAAAGGAACAACTTCAAAACTTCCTCAGGGTAGGAGCTCTTTCGTATGCCTCTCTGGATAAATTTGGCCGAGACACTCAATCCACTGAAGAGGTATGTTGTCATGAAACACCTCTTTAGCTACTCCCATAAGGCACCTCTGGATTTCAGATAAATTCAGATGCCCCGAAGAAAAATATTTCCATTAAAATAGCCAATTTTTTCTTTTGGATCAATTTGATGTTGAATAACTGTTTTTCCTGTTCAAGTTTTCAATGGACAAGGGTGTTGGATATGATGAAATATCAAGCAAAAAAGCATTAAAGGGGCTTGTTATCCTTTTTATTGAAGTTCTCTCTGAAGTCTTCCACTCCATTTTTATAATTAGCTTTGAAACTTACATACTATTTCACATGGCAGGGCTTCATCCATGCTGAAGACCATAAAAACGTAGTTATCTTAAAGGGACCCTCCACCTCATCTTGCTCACCCTAGCAATGAGTAAACTCTTCAGAAACAGGTTTAGAAACCCATTAGCTGCAGTCACCTGCAGCACCAAACCTCAAATTTGGCAGTTTCAGCCCTGAGGGAAGCTCACACTACAGAAAACTGCAGTTTTTGAGACCTTCGATTTCATTCTTTCACCATCTTAAATATCCATGGGTAACATTAAGACAAGGTAGGGCAGAGGACCCCCAAACCCGATGGGGATTTGGCTGCATTTCAAGTAACGACCCATGCAGCAGGTCCCGACTCCACACCTTGGGCAGGGGAGCAAAGGTGAGTCTGGGGAGAGCAGCCGCCTTCCCACCTACGAGCACACACACAACCCAGTGGTGCTTCTTCCCAAGAGAGAGTAACCCCTGAGGCTTTCTTGGTCAGGAAGACTCCAAGAAGTCCTAAAGTTTTGACACTATCAATAAGGGTGTTATGGAATACATATGGAGAAAAAAAGTAGATGAAATATAAACACGATCTCCAAGTTGCCCGTGTTACTGACAGGTTTAGTAAGAGCCTGCAGTAGCTGCAATGTAGAGGCAGCGAGGTGAGGAATCATTTTTCACCACCGCAGCTGTATACTGTTCTCAACATTTAAAGTCCAGCCAAGGATAAGGAATATGAAAAAAAATAGAAGTAGGAAAAAAAAGAAAATTAAGGTATGTGTAGTCATAGTTACTACTTCTGCAACTCGTGATAGCACAGCATAATAGTACATGGTAATAACATGCATGTTTTTAAAAAGAGAAAGGAGAGCAACTAATACGATAAACTCAGTGGATGGGAGATATCCAAGTCATAAAAGGGCTTAAGACTCAATGAATTCTCAGGAGAACAGGTAAAGAGTAGACTGAAATGCTCTAGAATTTCCTAGGTGTCTCAATCTCTCTTTTTTGATAGCATGCTTTAAAACCAGAGCCCCAGTTGTTTTGCCAGCCTGGACCTTATTTGTAAACCTCAGTTTATTCACTAGGGAGGAACAATTAACCTTCCAGCTCACGTACCAATCCATATACTTAAGAAATGGCATAGAATGAGTGATGTGCAGTCTGAAACTAAATGACAAATGTTTTAAGCTCTTGAACAGACTAATGAAGATAATTAAGACAGAAAGACATATTCATTGAAGGTGCCTGCTGATCATACCAGTCTAGCCACAAGAACAGCCTCCTCACCACATATTGCAACATGTCACAATAGACAACTTCAGTCCAAAATATTTCTAAAAGATGTAACTTTTCTGAAGAACTGCTTTCAGACTACATAGTTTTCTATTAACCTGTAAAACAATATGGTCAAATAGTGTAATTAAGCAAATGGGATCACAGATCTGACAAACGCCTTCAGTCCCATGGCAGTTTACTGTAACTTACTTGGCAAGAAATACTGACATCTTAGCTAATATCTAGAGTGAAGGTTTGACTTTCATCAGCACAGCTAGCCTGGGCATTCTCCAAAAGGACTTCACCACACTTGAGAAGAGCTGTGTGTACTGCAGGGATCACCATCAGTGAAGACATTTACGTTCAGGAAATCAGTTCATGCTGCTGATGTGCATGTCTTTAAGGCGGCTCAGGCTGTTTTTTTATTGTCTAGTCTTAGAGCAGCACTTGCCAACAGTGTTATGCTACAACTGGGAGGAGTTTGAAAAAAATTCCATATCTGTTTATTTGCAAGACTTCTACAGAAGATTAGCAACTGCTGCATACCAAACCTTGAGGAATTTTGTGTCAGAAGGAGATCTAATAAAATACACATTGAATTTTGAATTCAGGCAAATGCATTTTTACCTTCCCTGAGAGGGGAAGCAAAGCTGCTATCACAGCAGAATGTGTTAGTGTTCCATTTCAGAGCTATATGTAGAGAGACTAATATTATCTTTGCAGAAACGTCAATAGTGAGCTGCCCAGAAGACAGAAAAATAGAGCTCATGTGGGGGCACACACATATATATAAATTTAAACTGCAAAGAGCCTGAAGGAAGTTGGCTACATTTCAATTTTAAGTAGAAAAATCAATTCCACAGACTAGACGATTATCCCCACAGAGTGAAGGCTGGGATATTTTCTGTATTTTCACTCAGTATTTTCTAAACTTCTGTTATCATTCTAAAAGATGATACAGGGCAGAAATGTTTCAGCATATGTTTGATACTGTTATTAATGGGGAAGAAACTGAAGAAAATACTGCATTAGTGCATTCTGAACATGGATAAGGTACCAGCTTGACTAAAAGACTGAATCCTGGCCTAATTCAATTACTATGAGGAATTTAATTACTTTCTCTTGTTAGAGGAGGTGTGCAGAAGTGTCTAGCAGACTGAGAGCTGCATACTCAACTCCCATATAGGTAAGGAAATATCACCTAAAGCATGCTCTCTCTGAAATGCTATATTAACCAAAACTTAAAATCTAGAGCAAGGACTAAGAAATATTGAACCAAAGGGATCTTCAAGTGAGTGACTGACACTGTAGATCAGTCAGATCATCTAGATCATCCAGATCAGTTTAACTTGGTTTAAGATACAACAGCTAGGTGTGAGCTATACCCACACTATTTAATGTGAGTACAAAATTTGCTGTAATGAAACAGAGTAGAAAGTTTTTGAGGGCAGTAGAAGGTTTTAGGACTGTGGTTAACTTTCTCTACTGCCATTTTTACAACTCAGAATAACGTGCTATACCTTTTCCTGAAACTGAAGCTCCTCCAGAAGATGTTGTTTAGAAACTCCATTTTCAGAGGGAGCTACAGACCATATCAGCACCAGGTACCTTTTCTGCTTTGAGCTGTATCTCCTCTGCTTTGAGCTTTACATACTTATAAAGCTGCCAATCAACTTCCTTGAAAGAGATGTGAACAGCAGATCAACAGAACAGGTAAAAAGAGAGAATGTATCTGTCACATTTTCAAAATTGCTTAACAACCTCAATCACTCTCCAACTGTCAGACACTAAATTACATTTCCATGGATCTCAAATAAAATACACATAGAAACTAAAATGCTAAACTTCAGCTTGACTTGAGACAGACTCATTTTCTACTGATGTTTCTAAGCCACGATAATGCTTCTGTGCCCTGCAAACGAGGGGTCAGATTCTCAATGTCCTCTCCTTTCCCCCTTCATCAGCTCCCCCACCGAGCTCCTGGAAGAGAAATCAAACACCAGCCTGCTCACCTGCAGTACACATCTTCAAGCAGCGAGAACCCCTCTCAGCACAGTAAGACAGCAGGACATACAGCTGCATGCCCCAGAAGTGACTTTTAGTTTGCTACAGCACCCTACAGAGTAACAGACTGTGGGATACAATTTTGGCTTTGGGCAGTTGGCTTCTGGAGCCGTCTAAGCTTCACCCTTGGAGGTCAGAGGCTCATCAGCTCCGCTCCCCAGCTTACGCTGGCCTGTCACACTGACGGCATGTTTACAGTTCTGGGTGGTAACTTAGTACCACAGGAATACAAATATTAACTATCGATGACAAGGATGAACACTGCATATCATGCAACACCACATTTTTAGACACTATTTGCAGGTTGAGTGTATTTTGCCTACCAGTGGTGGGACAGGCCAGGATGGGACAGGGCAGCAAATATGCCAGGACAGCAGAACAGACACAGAGCTGCTGCCTACTTCAGGTATACCAGAGCCAAACTAGCCAGGGAGGAGTGGGGTGTGTGGAGCACTAGGTCTTGCTGGGAAGGGGAAGACGAGTATGTCTACACCCAGGGATGCTACTAGACCAGGGAGAGTAGAGGAGATTAGTGTTCTACAGACACACCCAGACAGAGCAGCTACAAATGTAGGACAACCTACACAGTTTAACCAAAGCAACTGTTAAAATATCACTATCAAGAGGGACTCTGATCTTTCCGTACCTGTCTTTTTGAAAAGAATGAAAAGAAGGAAATTGATAACTCCTCCCTCCTCGCCCTGGAGAAAATACTTTGGCACCACTGAGTAGTCTCAGACAGGATGAGGGGAGCAGGGTGGAAGACAGATTCTCGTCTTTCTCTCATCGGGTTTTCGATGGAAATCACAACTATTGATAAATGTGTTGCCAAACAGGCAATATATGTTTACTCATTATGGTTCATTTGTCTCCATGGAACCAATCAAAGAAGATTAATCTCCTAGCTGTAAGCAAGCCGTTGTCAGAGCCAAACTCTTCCAGCTTGCCTGCAGGGAACTCTTTGCCTTTCACTAAGATTGAAGGCCTGTACTGCACTATGGAGCTGCACCTCATTAAATTAGCGCTGAGCAGACCTCAGAGCTGCTTCTTTCCTACCAACACCATCATAGTCAGAGCTTGCTGCTGCTGTGAGGAAGGAGCTGCTGCATGTCATGAAAAAACAGACATTCGCTGCAGCTAGAGGTAGCTGTAATTAGGAGCCACAGTCAGGTTAATAATTTCAGTACCAATATTTTCTGCCTTCCCACCCTTACAAATAAGAAACAAATAAAATTATATTTTTGGTTTCAGCAGCCTTGTTTGCCTCTGCTGTTTCTAGATGACTTCCATCAACTTTGAGAAAAACTGGGCACATGGCAAACTCTGACTCAGATTTGGGTCAGTGTGAAAGACTTCATTAGCGAAGCCTCTCTCTTGCCACACTGTGCTCATGCACTTTGCATTAAAGCATGTATTTAAACACATGTGCAAACTTTGTTCCACCAATTTGCAGAGGGTGTGGGAGGGAAAAAATGAAACATTGGAGGCATTGCCTTCAAAAAGATGCTCCTCTTTGCAGGCCAACCCTTCTAGATAAAAGGATAACAGCCTCATGGAGCAGCTACTGAGACCAAGGGTAAGGCAAAGCAGTTCCCTGGTAATCCTGTCCCCAAATCCAAGTGTAAAACCTATTGTTTATGGAGCTGAGCAGCTCAAAGGAGCTGATAACAACTGGTTTCAGTAGTTAACATGATCATTCAATTGGTAGTCCGAGTGTAGAGTGTCCAGCTTAGGCTGGACAGCATGTAAGGAACAGGGTTTCAGACTAAGGGATGCAAAGATTCTGTCTGGCCTTAGGAGTTTAAGCTGAGCTCCTATCAAACTCTTCCTGGACAACTGTCCACACTTCAGGTGGTGGTCCAGGCAGTATCAGGGTGGAGGAGCTGATTAGCATCATCATCCTCTCCTGGAACTGAGCCTGCCATGGGAGAGCAGTGTCAGATCAGTACATGGGAGCTCTGCAGCTGATACCAAGCAGCTCATCACAGCTCTCAGTGCAGCAGATCTGGAGGTCCTGCTGTTCACTTTGTGTCCCAAGTATACCACAGAGAGCTTTAAAAGGCAGCTCTGGAGATAGAAACCCTGTTCATGCCATATCCCATGTTAGTGCCCAGTTTGCTTTCTACATTACCCCTCAGAGCCCAGCCTATGTATCCAAAATGCCTATGAAGTGATATACTCTGTTAGTGCATTCATGAGTCTTGATAGAACTTTCTTGTAAAGGAATAAACTCAGCTGCAAACAGATGATTTCACTCAGCTAACAAGCATAACATTAGCATGTTTCACTGCACACTGCCACCCCCCTGCTAGAGCACAGCTCAACCTAGAAGGATGCAAAAGAAGAACAAAGTCTTGTTGTAAGAAATACTAAAGCTTTCTTGCTGTTAAACATTGTTCTCATCCAGTCAGAAAGATTAGAGAGGACTTGAACACCTTTAGAATATCACCAGAGGTTTATCCTTTCAAGTTGTGGCATCTCCTTCCAGCAGTTGTAGCTACCACACATCAGCACTGGTCACACCTTCAGACCTGCTGCATGGCCAAGGACAGGCGACCATAAGCCACACACTGACTGCGCAAAATGAACGTGCCATTTTTACTATTACTTTGTCTGAAAGACCACATTCAAAACTCAATAATTTCTCTTGCTGAACAACCCAACTGTTACCTCCGATGCTTTTATCGGATCAGGCTGCCTGAGATTTTACCATCTACTGGAAAAGGGCACTGAACTGTGAAGGGTACCCAATGTTATCCAACCTGCAGCAACAGCAATGCCCTCAGATGGCTTCCCCCTAGCTGAACTGAATTTACCAAACACAAACCAAAGCTGAAGAGTAGAAACAGACATGACACACCAGAAAAGCATAACCTAATATTAAATAGAGAGCAAAGAAACAGCCATGGGAAGAACTTTCCTCATATCCTGCCTTATAGCAAGTACTGTATCTCTCATGCTTTGGGAGTCCACCTTTTTATATGATGCTAGATGACTTCTCTGCTTCATTTGCTTCCCACCAACTTATTAACTAGGAAGTAACAACTTGAGCACTTCCTGAAGGCCAAAACCACATTTCTGCATAGCCTAATACCACTTAAAAAAAAAAGTACCTTTCAGCAAGAGTTGGTGAGACACCTCAGCCTGTGTGGGCTGCAAATCACTTTTGGACCTGCAACATGCCCAGCTGAATTGCACTTATCTCTCCACCTCACTGGCACAGCTGCTGAAGAGGCAGATTGCCCTGGTCTCTATGGAGTTGTTTACTATTCAGAGGTTAGGACTGAAGTGCTCATGTTTAAGTTTTATTTCTCTCACTAACTTACTAAGTGCCTTTTGCTCAGCTAGTTTACTACTTTCAGTAAATGGGCTCCTTGAAACTAGCTGAAATTTCTGAGTCAGGATAAGGCTAAGACATCTGCACAGAAAAGGCTTTGGGCAGATGTCCGTTTTAAAAAAAAAAGCTTTAAACCAGTATGTTTAATTAATGACTCAATCAGATTTCAAGGGTTTTGTGATGCTTCCTCAGTGGGTGGGGTTGTGTGGGTGTGTGTCACCACAGCCAGGCCACCAGCAAAACACAGGTCAAACGCAGAAGGTTCAATCCCCAGCTATTTTGGTGCAGTAACAGTGACTGGGTCTCACATCATCCCAGGTGCCCTGCTCCTGTCCCCTAGTTCTTATCCTGAAGCACATTTTTTCAGCAGTTCAGATTTTTTTTTAAAGTAGAAATCTCATGCTATACTACTAATTTCACAGGGTCAAAGCCATGACACCACTAAAACATATCCAATCTGGAAGTTGGAAGGTGAGAGCCAACTTTACAGCTGCAGGGAAAGGAAGTTTTGGCAAAAGACTCTGCAATTCTAAAGAGTACTATAAGACACAAGGATCATGCAGGTTGTGAGTCATTACAGCTTTCCTCCAAGAGCCACCTTACAGCCAGTTGCACAGAACTCTGTTTTTCTGCTTCCCATAATGCCACAGAACAGTCTACCCCCTGCCATGATATAAGCCAGCAGTTCCACAGAATCCATACAATTTCATCATGGTATCTAAAATACAAAACATTTTATTTCTTGAAGTATATTTCTGGAAGGATGAAGACCTTCTCACACCCAGCTTCCCTCGCTCCCTTCAAGAAAACTGTTTTTATAGACAGCTTAAATATCTGTAATAGCTACTTGCTTATCAAACTCCATTGCTTTAAGTATGTGAAAAATAGAGTATAATTCAGTCAGCACATATAACATGCAGAACAGCTCCATCACTAACACCAAGTACAACTTCTATTACTCAAATTATATTTGTTTTATGAATTTACTTACCCACTCACTAATAATGTAGCGCATTCCTTGCTGGACAAAGCCTCTACCATGGAGGGAAATGTGTTGGAAGTAGAAAACATCAGTACTGGCTTGTTAAAAAACAATAAAGGAGAAATTTGTGCTCACATGCTTCAGAAACAGTATGTAAAGACAGATTGACTAACCAAGAAGGAACATGATTTCTAAGGAAAAAGCTAGGAAATAGGAACACATCTTACTATATGCTAATTATAGCCCGTAGTACACTCCCAGGGTTACAGACACTTTAATATATAATGTTTGCAAGTGCATAGATGAAATTACTATGTCAAAAGGAAATGGGCAATTACAAGTAAGAGCATTTTGAAGAGTGAAGTTTTACAATGTAGTTACTCTAAATGCTCTTGCACTGTTCTTCGAATGAACATTTTACAGGTCTTTCTTGATTTCCTAACACTCCCATATCAGGCTTGAGAAAAAAAATCCCTCCTCCCTTCAGGTTTCCCCATCAGGGACCTCATGTCTAATTAGACTATCTGCTACACATACTCTCCCTGCATAAACAATTTCTTTTAAGAGTAGATAATTATAAACACTGAATTTCTCAATGAACACACAAGTTCAGTTTGGCAGGCCAGCTCCCATGATTTCAAAGAAACACGCTCCATTTGAAAAAAAACATGGGAAATAGACATCACAGATTTCCTTCCCTCACCTAATGGGACTAACAGTGCCCAAGCTCCACAGGGAAGTCAATTCTAACTTTGAAGGCTTAACTGACAGGCTATTAATTCCATAGTTTCCACACCAACTGCTTAAATATTTAATCTCTTGACACGTCTTAATGATATTCCTCACTGCTGAAGGTTTAGCTTTGTGAAAGCACTTACTAGCTGCCCAGCACCCTGCTGTTGAAGTCCCAGTAGAGTTCTGCAGGGAGCCGGCAACCAAAGAGTTAAAGCTGGAGACAAATGGTGTACACACAATAATTGTAACTAGCACTTCTTTAGGCCTGCTTAATGACCATAGCAGATTATTTGTGACACAACCTCAAGCAAGCGAAAAATCCCAAATGAATTTGATGCATTCCTATATGGTATGGCTAAGCACAGGGGCTTTAGCAGGTTTAAGGAGAAACGTGAGAAGGCAAATGGGGTTAAACAGCTTAGATGGCAGCTGCTCTTGTCCCTGAGAAGAAAATATGTTAAATTATTCATGTTCATCTTAAACTGACAATGAAGCCAGCTTCAACAGAGCAATTCTTCTGCATTATTCATACCATGGAGCGAGCAGAGTCTCTGCAATGAGATGTTTTTGCAGATGGATGAAGCCTACAAATGGTTCAGAAGCTGGCCTTGTTCATAAACTCAATGAAGAGTGTGTGTGTGCACGATTTAAATATGAAAATCCATTGAGAGTTCCTGTAAGCAAATAGATAAGGCTTACATCATCTGGAAGCTACAGAGGCTTAGAAACATCATCAATGTAGATTTTCAACCATCAGCAGGAGGAAGCAGTGAAGATTCCACCTCAGGTGTCTGGTCATTGTATCTGTTACCCTGCAGGACACAGCAGTACTGAGAAAATCCATTTAACATAGTGGTTACTGCATCACAACAAGCCTTTTGTGCTCACTTCTGCTTAACTGAAGGGCCAAGGAATCTCAGTTTCTCCCAAGACACCAGCTAGGCTTCAGAGCAGCTTCAGCAGACAGCTGCATCTCTTTGCCATGTATTTTGTGAGTACACATTTTAAAGATGCCTGGAAGTACACTTTGGCATTGTCCCTTGCTTATGGCCACAGAGCTCTTCTGCAAGAATTATAGGGCCCTATTCAATGGAAGCATCATGCAATCATAAGTTAACTGCAAGTAGGACCTGCACCTTTCAAAGTCACCCCTTCCATTCTTCTCTGAACCTGGTGTTCTTCAGAGTAACATCCTACATGGATGCATACATAGACCCCAAATTTCCCTACAAAAGTTGTCTGGTTTAGCCACAGAACAGAGAATGGGCTGGAGAGACACAGTAAGCCTCTTTGAGCAAGCCAGACTGACCCCTGTTCTGCAGATGGAGAAGAGATGCTCTGAAGCACTACCAGCACAGATAAGTCAGTTTTTCAGGGAACCTCAGAAGATGTCCCTGAAAGTGGCATAGATTGAAAAGGTTCCCTTTTGCTCCAGCTGATTTTTCCAGTCACCACAATAGCTCTGCATGGGAAACACTGCTTCCATGTCTAGTCTGAGGGAGGCAGCTATACCACAGAGCCTTATCAGTAAATCCCACCATTACTTGCAAGCCAATACAGCCTCTCTGGGCTATGCCACTACATTTACTTATAATCCCAGGTGTGCAAACTCAGCTACAAAGACGCACCTGAGGCAAGCAAGGGGCTCTGAACTCCAAAAAGAAAGGAAACATGGAAAAAACCAGACCACTGACCACAGTCATATAGGACTGAGCAGCACCACAGCCCTCGAGGTGCATGGAGAAAGGCAAGTGTCCTGCCATGGGTAGGTAATCCAGACCAGTGAGCTCACAAGATAATACTTGCCACAGCAATGGAGAGAGAATAGCACCAAGCTGTAAGTTAAGATCACAGATGACAGCAGCTCCTTTTAGTACTTCATGTTTCATGAAAAACCAGAGCCAGAAATGGCACAGCCCTGTAATCCACATTGGGGATCTTGGGCTGACATCTCACAGCAAATGTGTGCTAGTGTATGACCAACAAGGCACAGCAGAAGTCTTACACTCCCTCCTCTGCTTTGCTGACCTCCAGCGAGCACCCATGTGCACACGCTTTCTGGTGACCAGTGTCACTGTGCAAAGCTCGTTTATCCCATCTCAGCCTCACCTGTGTTACATAAAATCCCTTATTTCTACTTGGTGCTCTACATAACCATACTTCTTACCAACTCAGCAGTTGTTCTGCAATCCCTTTATTTCAGAGACTGAAGTTCCACCTCTACAGAGCAGACCTAAAACTTCTGTTGAAATTTCTGCATCAAGTCCAGAACCCATCTTTGGGATATAAAGCATTTTGAGAATGAGCCAGGTTTTTAATCAAGATTTAAGTCACAGAGCCCTCATGCCCTCCCTGCAATTAGTCATCCCATTAACCAATTATCCTCACTGTTGGGAGCTGGAACTCAATTTTTAGTCAGACCTTGCCTCACTTTGGCTGCCAACCACTGTATATCCAAATTTCCTCTTAGGTTAGAGAGCCATCTAGCAGTAGACTTAGTGCTTTGTAGACTCCTATAGCACTTTAATCATCTTTCATATAAGCAAACCAAGCATGAATTTTGCTACATACATTTTCCTGAATTAGCCTCAAACATTTTCTAAACCTTTCCAGACCTCTCCCACAACCGGTTATCCTTTTTGAAATGTAGGCGCCATAGATCAATGAAATAGAAGTACTCAGGGACTTAGTAAGGGGTGACAGCATTACTATTTTACAGGTTATCATTTTACTGACTTGTTAATTGCAGGGTTGCCTCTTACTACCCAAACCAATTGATTTTCAGAGCTTTACATATTTTCACATCATATGTTCCCAATGTGCTACACAGTATCTTGATTTTTCGCTGTGCTTTTTATTGGAATCGTAGTATTCTGGATGGGATTTCAAAGATCCACCTGGAGTTTATGGATTATATTTTATGGAAAAGGTTTTTTTGCCAAGAGGAACCCAAGTTAAACATAGCAACATCCTGTCTTTGCATGTGTACCGCAGGAAAGCGCACACCCTTCCCTCGAGGGCTTCTAGACCTGGCTTCTCCTCCCCACCAGCCTTGGCATAAACCACAGCACTGAAACACGGTGGCAGAGAATGAAGTGTCTTGGAACCAAAGTTTCATCCCCTAGCAGAAAGCACGCTTATTTTAGCGATACGATTACAATAGCAGAATAGTAAGCACTGGAGTAAGAGGAAAGGGGGAGGAAAAAAAAAATAAGTCAAGGTCAAGAATAGAGCTGAACCCTGGTGCAGTGAAAACATGGTCAAATATTTATCTGTTTTGCAATGTACTTGTCACTCAGACAAGTGACAGACACCAGTCTGACTCCATTCGTAGCCCTTGAATAAACTCATTGATGTAGGTAACCCCAGTCTTAAGCCAGAATCTGGCCCTAAGCATTTCAGAAAAACCTGCTTTTAGGAATTTCAGACAACATAGCAGTCCTCAGGTGGACACAGACCTGATGTGAACAGCAAAGCAGAGGGCAATGCAGCTCTTCTCCTGTGCCCTCACCCACCTCCTGATCCCTTCACTACCAAAGACAACATGGACTGGCAATGCTGCAGCAGGGGACCAGGGGTCAGTGAGGGTAGAAAAGAGAACTCATTATGGCCCTTCTGGTAAATCCACATGTGAGTCGATCTCTTGGGTCTGTATCATTCGATATTGTTACCTTCAGTAATATCCACTCTGCGTACTTGAACGCAGCCAGAAGGCCAGACTTGTAACAGGCATCCAAGCCACAAGTCTGGGCTACTCTGACCTCACTTTTATTATTTATTTTAACAAAGGAAGATTCTAGGCCTTAATTTTTTAAAGAAAAATCCTGAAAACATGATAGAAGTGAAGATTATGGGTGCAGGAAATAAATATTACTCTAAAATTTTAAAATGTATGATGATTTTTAAGATGCTCAGAAGCCTTTTT
The DNA here is from genome assembly GCF_964188355.1 of Buteo buteo. Lineage (NCBI taxonomy): Eukaryota > Metazoa > Chordata > Aves > Accipitriformes > Accipitridae > Buteo > Buteo buteo. The sequence goes on along the minus strand of NC_134189.1, from coordinate 4,501,404 downwards.
TTTTTTTCCCTGATGGAGGGGATACTCTTAATTTTATTGCTTGCTTTGCCTTAGCTAATATTGCTACTTCAAACCTATCTGAACCCCCAGCCCCTTTGGATATTTTTTTCTCCACACTTGGCTTATTAATTGAATAACATAAGTCCTTCAGATCACTTACAGGCCACAGGATCCAGGAATCACTTCTGCACCTGTGATTCATCTAACTGCATGGACTTCTTGCAAGTATAAGCTACTGAATTTCCTTCTATACTGAAAGGAGACACATCCCCAGACAGGGTCTGAGCCCTTCAGCTCGCACAATCAGCTGCGCAATCCATCCCCCTTCATCTTCCCTGCTGTTTTCTTGGATGAGCATCTCTATTTTCCCAGCAAGAGCGATCAGGAGGCACCATCTAGTGGTGCCTAGAAACCCCACTCTTTTTATTTAGGTATAGTTTCTGAGACTTACAGAAACAGTTTGTGCTATATTCTAAGCGTGCACCCTCTACCCCCTTCCAGCCAGGGAAGGATAAGACAGCATAGGCAGGACAGCCCTGCAGAAACAGGTATGACAAGCAATTAGTCAGCAGAGTCCTGGGCAGGCTCTAGACTAAATTAAGCTACTTAAAAAGACTGAACTGGGTGTTAGTGGGCAACACAGCACAGGGGTGTTACCCCTGGACCCTACCCCGGGACATTCAGACTTCCAGAGCCACAAACGCTGCTCCCAGACCCAAGGTCTCCCTTGTCAAGACAAGGGCTTGCAAAAAAATGGGGTCCTTATACCAAAGCCTGACCCTGAAAACCAGGTAGCTTTGTCAAAGGGAGCAACTCCTTTTTGATGTGGCCATCTAGTGCCAAGTTCAGTATGAGGACAATAAGACTCCTAGACTTTTTTAAAGACTACCCTTCTGTCAGCTTCCCCCTTTGATGGCTACTTGTATTCCTCTCCCTATACTTCTTCAGGAAAGTCAAAAAAAGCAGACACTGATACAAACTAAGAAACAGACCTTGCCTAGGACTTAGCATTTGCAGTCTGTCTTTAGTTACATGCACTCAAACAAGTTATTTGGAGATAAGTATACTGTTAACTTAACAAGCTTCAGTTATTCCATGATAACAAACATGAATTCTTGTCCCATGTTAAATATAGGATTTTTTGATGTTCAGGAAGAGTAATGAGCTACTGTCGTGGTTTAACCCCAGCCAGCAACTAAGCACCATGCGGCCACTCACTCACTCCTCCCCCCTGAGCAGGATGGAGGAGAGAATCAGGGGGAAAAAAAGTTAAATGCTAGGGCTGAGATAAAGACAGTTTAATAGGACAGAAAAGGATGGGAAAATACTACTATTACTAATCAAATATACAAAACAAGTGATGCACAATACAATTGCTCACCACCCACTGATTGATGCCCAGCCAATCCCCGAGCCATGGTACCCCCCAGCCAACTCGTCCCAGTTTATATACTGGGCATGATGTCCCATGGTCTGGAATACCCCTTTGGCCAGTCTGGGTCAGCTGTCCTGGCCGTGTCCCCTCTCAACTTCTTGTGCCCCTCCAGCCTTCTTGTGGCTAGGCATGAGAAGCTGAAAAGTCCTTGACTTACTATAAACACTACTTAGCAACAACTACAACATCAGCAACATTATTCCCATCTTAAAACCAAAACATAACACTATCAACTACAAAACATACCAGCTACTAGGAAAAAAATTAACTTTATTCCAGCCAAAACCAAGACAGCTACCTTCACAAGCTTTCAGCCAGCAGTCCATGCACATCATTTACTACAGGTATGTGGCACAGTGCAAGTTTTCAACCTTTCTTACCTCCCAGAAGCATATCAGCATGTCTATCCTTTATGGTCACTTCAGCTCTCCCATCTCCAAGAGGACACCCAGCAATGCTGCTTCCCTGGAAACTTCCTTTAGGTCAAAGCCCCTCAGTAAGTATTTGCTCAGTTTTTACCACACATCCACCTCTCCATGCACCAAGTCAACCCTCCCCCAAGAGCCTCATAACTTCTCCCAGCACTGTGAGCTCCTTCAACACCTTTACTAAGCCAACATGGCTTCTAACCAAACAGGGGCAGGAGGTCCCTCCTGGACTTTGAGAGACATCCACCACACCCACCAGTGTGAGGCAGCTGGTTGATTTGCCCAGGTGATGCAACACAGGCACAGCTGAGCTCAATGTCCATCAGTGACGCTGGGCAGCAATTAGGTTTTAAGTGGGGAAAATCCCGTTGTGGCAACAACCTTGAGGGCTGGTTTTCTTAGGCATGTTTCAAAAGCAAAGGAATCAGTATCCCAGAATCTGGATATGGATAAGGTTAATTCCTTTGTCACAGGCCTGTAATCACTTACCCCATTGCATAAAAACTATTGCAAGTCCCAAACAGTTTTATATCCTTCAAGCACTCTGCAATTACTCCTCACCCACTCTAAACAAGATGGCTAACCAAGGGAGAACTCGTGACACAGGAGGTAGCACTTGTCCTCGGACTCACTAGGCTTTTTAAAGGAGTAGGAAACCCTCAGCTTTTAGAAATAGAGTATTTCAAGGTGCATTATCAAACCGTGACTGAAAACAGATTTGCTGCTGGTCTGCAGCTGCCAATATGCCAGCCAAGGGGCGCATGAAGTTGTGGGTATTCTCCAAAGCAAGGATGGCTTTTTTAGCTTTGCTGTTATCTCCCATGGACTTTCACTGACTCATAAGAGTTATAAATGAAAAAAAAGAGCTATGATGGTAGCACTATTAACTGGTGCTTTCTCTGTGGTCTGGTTATGACACAGATGGAGTATCTCTCAGAATTAATAAAAGACAAACAACACAACGGACCTCAGTGCAAAGTGATGGAACAAGGTTTCATCAACTATTTTTCTTGTATTTCAATTTTTTTGAATTTTCTTTCTTCTCCTGAAAAATGAAGAGAGCTTACAGGTCAAACAGGACTATGCATTGAAGTAAAATGTTTAGATGTACCAGCTCTTTGCATTCCCAAACAATAACCTGTACCTCAGATGATGAAACCACTTTGTTTTTCCCCGATACCCTTTTGTTTCACCTTCCATGTACCAAAGCTTATCATACAACGGTTGCTGGCAAAGCAATGAAGGAGATGGAACAAATGGACCCTTAGCACAACCACATTAATTCCAATACAAGTTTGTCAGGACTGCTTTTGGCCTTATATATATACAGTAATTCCAGCAAGATTTTAGTTGTAGCCATTATCAGATAAGCCGTGATATTATTCTTAAGAAGCAGGGCAAGCAGTGGAGAGAAACAAAGATGTTTTGGGACAACCCGTTTGGATGTACTGAGGCAATAGGGAGCTGGCAAACCAGTTTGCTGGCTAGGGAAAGTTGGTGGGTCCTGGGAAAGGCAGGATTGTGGTAGTCACCTTGGTAAGAAGCAGTGATTAGAAAAAGCCACTCAGCCATCCCTGTGGCTGTGGAGGTCGAGCAGTGGGAGAAGCTGCAGCATCTGCAGAAGGGGTTTGTTCCTGCCTCCTGGGAGAGCAGGAGAAAGGCAGAGAACTCATCCCATGTCACATCACTGTTAGGTGGGCTGGGGCTCTCAAACTTAGCTGGGGCTCCCTCCTCTTGCTGGAAATCTGAAGCAAACTTATGTTGTCAACAGAATCCCACTGCTGTAAAACTAGAAAGAGAGGAGTATCATCAGCCCTGCAAGTAGATGGCTACAGCAGATTTAGTTCGGGGTACCCCCAGACGAACCATGACAGGTGGAAGAGTCTCTCTGTGCCCAGTACTGCGGAATGGGTAATGCAAAATTGCTTTGAATGTATATATTTAGATAATTCAGCCCTGGCCAGAAAAATTGGGCCCTCCGGGAAAACAAGGATTAAAGGTAAAGAGGAATTACTAAATCCTCCTGGATTACAAGGGAGCCCAGGTGAAATTTTACCCCATCAGAATTCTGCATTTATGGTGAAACTGGGCAAAAAGAGTTTACCTTTTTTCTACACATGCCAGACAGCGATATCTGGGCTTTGAACCTCCGCAATGCAGCCTTAGGCTCCATAGTCAGAAAAAACCCCCACCCCCAAACAAACCCAAACACTGCACCCTTGGAGATGAAAACACAACACCCAAACAAACACATCTTTTCCATCAGAAATTGCCTGCCTCAGCTCCCCATGAACAAGCCGGGATGATGCCACCCTTTCACCTCACAGGACTTGGTGGGTACCAAGTGGTGCTGGCTGAAGTCTAAGGTGCTTTGGTCAGAAGATGCCCCTTGCTGTGTCACCACAGCCAGTTTTTTTGTGAGGATTGAATAGCTGCTCAGGAGTGATGCGTCTGGGCTCACTTAGACAAAGATCATGGGCAAAGTATCCCTTGGCATCTCCTCGGGTCGCTTCCAAAGGGTGAGCTGATCTAAACCCCGGGGGATACTGAGAGGTGCCTGTGATGGTTTTTTTCAATGTCAGCCGAGAGTCCTGTGGAGAGGGGGAGGCTGGGAATTGTCTCGAGGCCAGATGTGGCTCAATCACTTTTTGGGGGGCTCTGGTTGTCATAAGCCAAAAACCAGCTCCATCAGGCTGTTGTCCATCCAAGATAAAGTGGACCTTATTGAAAATTTTACCAGGGGAAAATAAAAATGCTATAAAACCCTGCAGTTATTTCCCTCTCTTTCTTCACTAACTTTTTTTCTGCCATCCAGAGCACTCCACACAACAGTCTTGTTAGTTCCCATTGCATTTGCCTTATAGCTATGGGTATTTTACATATAAGCCTTCTTAAGCAGAAGAAACCATATTGTTCTATAATTGTGTAACCCTGCACAATCCTGGAAACAATAAAGTTCTCACACTATTTGTTTACTTGTGGCATTTTCATATCATCCAAGGACAATAAAGGCCAGCTTCTTTCCATAAAGCTTGAGCCTGAAAAAGGGTTAAGCATTTTCTTGTAGGTGTTTGCCTCCCAGCACAGGGCTGAGATGGTTTTGCTTATGTCTCTGTGTTCTCTGTCACTCTTCCCTTATTGGTAGTTTACCCTTTTGTGGCACTGATATTTTGTATAGTTAGCTACCGGCGCAGTTACTCTGGCCCTTGCTCTCCATACAAAGAAGCAAGCAGTTCCTTTACTGTTTATACTGTGCCTCCAAAGACAGTTTTCATTCTGTGGACATATTTATTTAAGGAGTATAAAAATAATTGAAATTCCCTCACCTGTAACTATGAATATAACTTTTTATTTTCTTTTCAGTGTCCTCCGCACTAGAAGCACTCTCTCAGATTAATCAGGTTTTTGTCAAGAAACCTGCCAGAATCAATGATCTATCAGACTAATACGACAGCTACACTTTGGCGTGCTTTGAATGAGACTGACCCCGGTATTGGAGCCCGTAAGGAGCACTGCGGTGAATGCTGTTGTGGTCAGCAAGTGCAGGATCGCAGTGCGGTCAGAGGAGGACGGAGATGCCGGGTGATGCCAGTGTGAGAGCCGAGCCCAGCGACTGGGTCCAAACTGCAAACAGGAGTAAGCCAGACTATGGGGTGGGAGCCTATGGCTCTGTCCTTGGCTTCTTGACAGATGGGTCTCACCTCAGCACTGACTGGGATCGTGTGTCTGGACCGTGGTTACTCTCTTTTAGTATTAAACTGTGGTCAAAAGCAGGACTGTTTCAGTAACTGTGGGTGTCAACAGGAATATAAAGCTTTACAGGGATATATCTTTAAATGCAGATTGCAAAAAAAAAAGCTGCAAATGTTTTTTCAGGATGGGTAAAGTTCCAGGATTGCCTCCCCTACTTTTTTTCCTGCAAAACAGTTGAACTGGTTGGGCTGATTCTGTCTGGAGTGCATTAAGCCAGAGGCAGATACACACCATGGAAAACAGCAGCTTAAACAATCTGTTGACATTGAAAGCATGAGAAGACACGCAGATAAGAATGTCAAGAAACCTTAACTATAGCTGTTACTTCCTGCACAGCCTATAATTAGATACCAGGGTAGTACCTTATACATACTTAAGATACAAGCCAGAATAGTTTTTGCTTATTTTTCCGTCTCTGCATTCCCATCTGTGCTCTTTGTGTTCTTGCTTGCCAGCTTTCTGATAAAGCAATATATCTGTGGCTGATACTTGCTAGGAACCATTGTGAAAAATGTTTGCTACAAAACAAAATGCTATTAATTTTTTTCTCTGAATAAGTGCTGAGAACAGTAAGGTTTAATTTCCTGCCTCTCCACTTTCCTGACTTCTCTTGTTAACCTCAATTTATTTTTTTCACCTCAGCCTGTAAGAGAGCTTTACAAACCACGGTGTCATTTCAACACGTATTTTTCATTCTGATGCCTGGTTTGTGAAAACATCAAGTTAGATATTCTACATTTTTTTTAAAAAAGACCCATTGTTAGATGCCTAAGCACACTCTGAGAAGCTTGACTTTAGGCAGCCATTTTTTGGATACCATGGCCCTAGCAGAGCGCTCCTCAGAATCTTACGTCTGAGTGATGATCGTGGCATTTTTTTTGGAAGTCAAGAAACACAGCCAGTATTTCAGGACACGTTTTCAGTCCCGCTCTTTAAACCCTCAGTAGGGAAGACCCCGAAGGTATGTGTTGGCGACGGTGGCTCCTGTGCACACCCCACGTTGCCCTTGGCACTGCATTTCCAGATGAGGGCAAAGGGAGAATCGGGCTGAAACACACTTGTACCTGCCTGTCCCCAGCTGGGATGCTGGCCTGAAAGCACCCTGGGGAGTCGATACAAGTGACATAGTACCAAGTTAGTGAGAGTAAAATGGCACCAGGACTCACAGACCACTGCTCAGGAGAGCTGTGGTGGCCAGGTAGGCTTGGGCACATTTTCAGTCTTTGCTCTGTGTCCACGCCAGCTTGGCCAAGTCCACTCCTAGCAGCTGTTTAATGCAGTCTGAGGCATAGGGTCATGGCACCATTCGCAAATGAAAACTTGTGCCCAGCTCCAGCGCTAAATTGGGTTTTGTTACCACAACCAAGAACACTTGAACTGCAGTGCAGGCATGTGCCTCCTGCTACGCCTGGTGACAGGGCACTAAGCCACCCTCCTTGATTTTGCTTGTGTGTAGCAAAGTACTGGGTCTACACTATCAAACAAACCAGGGATGGTTTTAATCTGTCATTCAAGACTGATAAAAGATGAATTCGTTAGCTCCAGGTACACTTAACAGGTAACAGTTAAGCGGCAAAGTCTTGAGCTATCTTTTCATCTCACTGTTAGCCTGCCTAGTAAAGATAATGTTGTTTCTCTAGATGACTTAAGTGTCTAGAGACACTAACCCAAAACCTTCTGTTAACTACCAAAATTTCCCTACCAGCCACACCATACATCTAACGAATTACTGAATGTGACCATATAGGTAACTTTAATTTCTTTAACTACTGGACAAAGCTAAGCTAAGTGTGGAATTTAATGCAGGTGCTCATGAAGTATCACAAAATACAAAAATATAGGAGTGCATACTCATTTGAAAGAAAAAAAGAACTTCTTTTAGTGTCTAGTACAGGTTTTAGCTGAATGGGGAATGATGGTATTAGAAAGGCCTGAAACATTGGCCTGTTATTTCCTGCTGTCTCATTTTAATGAACTTTTTGTACGTGTTAATAAAAGTTTCTTATTCTCCTCACATAAAATCTTTAATGTATTCTCAATTGTGCTTTCTCTAGCTGCTTCTTTATTATATCAGTTTCTCTTTTCCAGGATTAGTTTGGGTAAAGGATATGAAATATTGTTAATTACTACCTTTTAGTGCTGAGACTGTAGTCAGCCCCTTCTTGGGAACATTTCCAAGGGAAGGCCAACATCCTACGTGCATTAATGCTGAGGAGAGGTTATAGGCATGTAAGTAAGTAACTGCATTGTCCTCTTTGGTCATCACTGAGGGCTGTCCCTGTGTAAGTGCCTAAGGCACCTGCACCAGGCATGGGATGACCCTAGTTCCACCCCTGCCGCTGCAGCACTCCTACAAAGATGCTCTAGCTGGTGATGTGCAGGACTTTTACCTCCTTAAGAGCTCTACTGTAAATTCCATACAGGACAAGAGAGTTTTGTCTTCTTGCCATATAACATTGGCATTGAGAGTTCCTACTTGCATCCCCTCCTGCTTGTCTTCCATTGCCAACCACAAGATCCTTCCTCCTTCAGCTGATTTTCCCTTCCTCTCCCCACTTTCCCACTCTCTGCAGATAGACTTCTCCCTCTACTGCCATAAGAACAAGCAGCAGTTTAGCCATGCTGAACAGCCCACGCTGGAGGTGACCATCCTCCATTTGAGAGGGGAAGAAACCAACCCCAAACACTTGGGTTTTTTATGGGCACTTCATTATCTTCTACAATGGGAGAGAAGATCAGTGCTAGTAACCTTTCTCCACACCACTACCACCACTTGGAAAACTCAGTATCAAATACAGCTTCCAGGGACATATGCACGTCCTTAGCTGTATGGTAATGGGAAGATTTGCCCATAAGGGTCTGTGCTAGGAGGAAAAGTATCCTCTGCAAGTTCCTGCCACAGATGTGCCTACACTTTAGCTTGTCATCCCTGCCTAGGCTTCTAATCATGCTGCAGCCATAAGGGGGTAGGTTAGGAGGTAGTAGGAAATTGCAAGTGTGTCAAGTACCCTGCAGAAAGTGAAGCAGGAGATGGATAGGGAAACATCTCAAAAATCAAGATTTGCCCTAAGAATGACTTCTCAGCTGATCTCTTCTGTTCATTGCAACCAGGTTCCATTACCTTGCTCTCTATTCTGCCTGTGTCCCTTCCCAGAAAGGTGACTTAGGATTACTTGCATGCTCTCTTTCTGTCTCCCATAAAAAATTGATCCAAACCGAGTAGAAGTGCACCCATGGAAAGAAAGGGCATAGGTAGATGTTACTGTGCCTTCTGAGATGTCCATAATACAATATAGATGAGAATCCTCACCTCATATGTGCCAAAACTGGAAAAGGAAAACTATTAAAGATCCAAAAAGAGAATTCTGCAATGCCCAACTATCCTGCTAAGGGCTAAGCTGGCCTGGATGTCTTGTACCTCTTCCACCTCCCTTATTTACCACGGCTGGGTTGGCTGTTACCTCTGCCGAGGGTGCACTACATGGACAAGCATCCCATCAGATGCAAGCTCCCCAGCGTCCCCACACTCAAGGTGCAGGAGCCAACTCAGCTGAGGTACCAACCTGGCTGTCTGAAGAGGTGCGAGCGTTGCAGCCGCTGAGGTGGGACAGCCATGTGATGAGGTGCCATGGACTCCCCTAATTAGTTAATGGTGGAGCTTCAGCATGTGCACCAGGCCTGCCTGGTGGCTGCCTTCATTCAGGGTTTGCTGCAATATCACCATCCTCCTCCCCACTGCTGGGGAAGGCAGTGCTCTGCCCATACATCTTCGCTGCTGACAAGATCCTTTGTGTCCTGGTGGGAATCACTACGGTCTCCTTAGTTGCAGTCTCTGTCCCTATAGGCCCTGGATGCAGTGAGCCTTTGGCTGGCTTGTGCTCCTCCTCGGGGCTGCAGGAACCAGCACTGATGATGCTGCAGAGCAAGCAGAAGACAGGGCTGATCCTGAGATGGGCTGTCAGTGGTGACCAGGCTGAGGGGAAAGACCCCCACCAACCTCAATACAACAGGCATCAGGCTCTTTCTTCTGAAAGGCTTTGGTCTTTTAACAACTCACTTTGGATAGCGTAGGCTTGGTAAAGACCAATTAACCAACTGATCAAGTGGTACTACTTGTTGGCTGAAGGCTATCAGATGAGACAAAATGATATAGTCCTATGGTAATGTGAGCACTTCTTTGCGAGCACTTCTTTTTCAGCCTCTGAGGCATGAAGCCATTTCACCTCTGTGTCAGGTCTCTCAGAGAGCTGGTACAGGGGAAACATGCTAAAAGGCATCTGAAAAAGTCACTGCACCTAGTAAAGACTGTGGTGCTGTTTTGGGGTAATAGCAGAGAGAACAGCAGGAACTAGTTTAATATTCAGTTCGCAGCCTGGTAAAAAGCCAGTGAACATGTAGAAGATCTGACTGAGCATTCTGCCTCTTTATGTGACCTGGTGTCAGGTACAAAGCTCAGAGAAGCACACCATGCCAGTGAAGATGGGTATTACCCCACCAGCCATAACAGTACAAAAACCCCAGCAGCAGCTTTATTAAAAATTGATGGATGAGTGCATACACTGGGCCATAACCTTTCATCTAACATTAAAACTCAAAAAATATCTAAAGCAAGCAAAGTCTGTGCTGAGGGACAACGCTGCTGCTTCCCATTTCTAAGACAATGAAAGCAGTTTTAAGGTTACTTCACCGCTAACATTTGTTGGAAGAAATCTGCAGCCAGGTCCCAGCCCAAGAGCTCTGCATGACCCATAAAGGCACAGAATGGCAGAGGTGCTTGCTGAGTTTGGAAGGCACCTCTGGAGACGGTCTTCTTCAGCCCTCCTGCGCAGACTGCGGTCACCTAGAGCAGAAAAGTTGCTCAGGGCCATTCTTGGTTGGGTTTTGAGTATCTCAAAGGGTAGAGACTCTACAACCTCTCTGGGCAACCTGTTTCAGTGGTCAACGACCCTCACAATGAAAAAGTAGAGTAGAGTAGAGTAGAGTAGCATAGCTCAGTTGGAAGGGACCTACAATGATCATCCAGTCCAACTGCCTGACCACTTCAGGGCTGACCAAAAGTTAAAGCATGTTATTAAGGGCATTGTCCACATGCCTCTTAAACACTGACAGGGATGGGGCATCAACCACCTTTCTAGGAAGCCTGTTTCAATGTTTGACTACCCTCTCAGTGAATAAATGTTTCCTAATGTCACTGTTCCTGCAGCCATGGTCCTCCAAATCAGGGGACCGGGCAGCCCAAGGTCCATCAGTATTACTAAGGATGGAAGTAAAAAAAAGCATTGAATGCCTCTGCTTTTTCTTCATCCTTATTTGTCAGGTGGATCCCTTCTCTTCCTAGTCATCCTTAATCCTCAAAAAGAGTCCCCTGGGTAAGTGAATTAGCCTGGTGGTATCTCAGTTCTCCCACCACGAAACAGAGGTGGGAATGTTTCTTCTGAGTGTGGCTGCAAGGGAAGAGGCATGCTGTGAAGCACCAGGACACTGGAGCAACAGCAGGGTATGAGCCATGCGTCTAACATGATAGCTACTGATGTGTCTGCTGTGACAAAGCAGTCGTGGTGCTGCCCATAGGAGCCGCTGGGTACAACCAGAATAAGTTCTGATGACACCTCCTGGCATGCTGTATCTGTGACACGGCTTTTGTTGGAGGACCATCGCCAGCCTCTGGGCATGATTTTTTTGATGAAATACATTCATACATCACCTCCCTGCTGGAGTTTAATTGACATAAGGGAACAGAACAGAACATGGAAGAAATCTGTGCTGCAGAGTGACCCAAAGATATATGGGGGCTACTTACAAGCTCAGGTGAATAATGGGAGAATAATGGCACCTATTTTGCAAGGCATTTGACTTATGGGCCTATAACTCTTAAATCTTGGCAAACATGCTCCAGAATGAGTTGGAAATATGAGAGATTTACTGCACACTAAGCATTCTTCCCCTAATGAAAGCAGGGGGGCTTCCCACACCTCCTTTTCCCCCCTCCCGCCATTCATCACCAAGTGGAGAAAAGTCAGAAGCTCCAAAGCCCACAGGTAGAAATATGATCCTGACACCAGGTTTCACACCTCAATCTACCCCTTATTTCAGCAAAGGCTGCTTTACACTAGCAGCCTATCCATCAGTCCAATTCACATGATGGAGGAGGCAAAGAGGAGGGAAGAGATGGGATGTCAAGAAAGGTCTGTTTCAGAAGAGGTGTCAGGGAGGAGCGATTTTCACAAAGAAGTGGTTTGTAACTGTGGAGCAGGGCCACTCCTGGTTGGGGGCTGAGGTGACACACATTCCTGTTATTCGTGCTACACAAAACCACGGGACATGCAGCCCAGCTCCTTTTGCTGCTGCTGCTGCTACCACTGGCTCCTCAGAGTGGCTTCAAGCACTGTCCTGTGTTCCAGGGATGGTACCCAACCAGGCTGGCTGGGTCTAGAGAGGAGAAAGATCTGTTCTGGGAGACAGCCAAGGAAGATGGTCTGGAAAATATCTGTGAAGGCATTTAGAGATGGAAACACTATAGATACCTCTTAGGAAGTGGGAACCAGTAAAAGGAAGATGTGAGGCCATAGGGAGAGGAATAGAGTGAAAAGGTGAGTGAGTGCAGGCAGAGTGAAGATTTGTTTGCTCTGAATTCACAAAGTATTTTGCCTGTACAGAGCCACAGGACTATAAAGTTTCAGCCTGGACTTGTTTTTAATGCTTATTATTGTTTGCCTTGGAATAAGAGGCCTTTATAGCTTGACAGAAGAAATAAAGCAGTCTACCAGAAAACAAGTGAGGCGTGAACTGCAGTAAGAACAAGGGGAGATCTGTTTACCAGGCAGGATGAAAACATAAGTAATTAGCTTACCAACAGATAGAGAATGCTCTATCAAAAGGCAACATGATGCACAGAAGACCTTTACTGGTGGACACATAAGAAACTATTTCAAGGAGATCAAATTTAATCTCAGCTAACAAGAATTTAATGATGCTCTGTCATTAGTAATTTAAATAGCTCTTACAGAAGACCTCACCTGCATTATCCAAACTTTTCCAGTCCATTTTATTATTCATCAAGTATTCATGTGGCCCTTTGCAGTGAACCCCAGACTGACTGGGGATGCTACTGATTAATGAGCATCCCGTTCAGGCTTACTGAGGATGAGAGGTGGCCTTAGGCAGAGTCACAAATGCAATTCTGTGATCTTAAAAAGGACTTTTTTTAGCTGAAAAAGAAGTGTGGATGAAGGTCAAAACACAGGTCAGGATGTAGAAGTTAGAGACTGTCACTTCTGATCCACCGACATCCTGTGTGACTCTCAGTAAAGCATGATCTCTGCATGTATTCATTTCAAAAGCTGAAATAATGGTAATAGTTCCTTACTTCAAAAGGCTGCTATCATGACTAATTGCAAAAAATGTTTATAGAACACTATCAAATTCTGAGGCAGAATACATCAGAGAAATGCAAAGTATCGTTTATAATTGCAGAGAAAAACAACTATGTTAAAACCGTCAAGGTTCCAAACTCAAGCATTTGAAAGCTGAGAAACACGAAAATTAAGGTCGTCAGTGAAATCTTAGTTTGGCTTCTCTGTTTGCATGTGTTACAAGGTACATTGCAGTTATGACATCTCATTTCAGGACAGTATATGGCAGCTGCAGAGCAAATGCTCTCCGTCTATCAACCAATACATACAAGGCGACATACACATACAAAGGCGACAGACTCCCCGTGGGGACGTGGGTGGAGTTGGCCAAAAGCCTAAATAGCCGTGTACCCAAAAGTTTTCTATTGACAAAGAATTAAGTATTTAAAGGTGTGTGATATAACATGATGCTGGAAGTATCCATCCCGGTGTATATGTTACACCAATGGAAAGCAATACAACATACAGTAACGCTATTGGCAGTGATTGGTAGCACTTTGGCATTCAACTTTTTGCTGGTATTGCTTTTCCTTCTGTTTAATCACTTTTTTTGTCAGGCCTGTGGCATACCACACTGCTGCTTTTTCAACTTCTATATCCCTTCTTTTGTTCCTCTCCTTTCATCCCTTCTGATTGTCCTTACTCCTTTTCTCTTTGCTTTTTCCTCACACACACTTCCAGTTCTTCCACAAAACCCAGTCTTTCTCCTCTCTTTTCCTCACTTGCATTTAATCTTACTGTGTTATCATACTGTCAACTCTGCTAGAGCTCCATTTATGCCCTTCCACTTCCCCAGCCCAACGCCTTCAGATAAAAACCAATTTCTCTGGCAAGAACTGTGGCAACAGATTAGCATCACTTTGATTACAAACTGCACTGCGGAAACTGAGAAGAGATCCAAAATAAGAGAGAAAACCCATCAGATAGCAGAGGCCAGGAGGGTTTGCAAATACCACAGAGATCAGCAAAGCATCTCCCTGCAACCAGTCGTGCAGCCTGAATGGCCGGGTGGCAGCCTGTGCAAACTGGAAAGAGGCTGCCCAAATCTCTGCCTCTTCTTCCTCCTCAGCAGGATTTCTGTATGGAATCACCCAGGAGAAAGTTAGGCTCTTAGAGAAGAAATACAGTTCAAAGTCAAGTGTGTAGTGAGCAAACTTGGTAAGAAATATTGCAGGGGAAATGAAATTTCAGAGAGAGAAATGGGTTAATGATAAGCCTCTCACACCTGGGCAAATTTTTCATGTCAATTAAGCTTGGGATAGGTCTATTAGGTTTCATCGGTGTTACAACAACGTACATGACATCAGAATTGTCCTATGCTATTTTAAATATTATCCCCCCTTCCCCGCCCCACTCTCCCTACAGCATGAAAGTGGCTGTTTAAAGGACAGGAGTCACATTTGCATGACCCAAATAGCAGAATTCAAAGTGTGCTAATGATCCAAGCTGTTGCATTTGGCATTTTGAAAGGGCAATGCTAGGATCTGAGATTATGGGCACAAAGACAGATTTAAGCAAATCAGAGTCTCAGAAATATTCCCATATAGCCCACTAACTTGAATTACAATGTTTCTAGAGGTGACATTTAGCTAACTATAGCATTTGGAGCAAAAGGACATCGCTTCCTAAGACAACTTTTTCTTCGGCTTCCTGAAATGATGTGCATTCCCAGGACAGAGGCATAGAGCCCACTGTGATAAATGAAGTGTAAACCTCAGTTAAAAAAAATCAGCTTGTTTCACATAGGATTAAACATTCTTCTTTTTGTCTCATTGAAGAGTATTGGCTTTTTTGCAGGCTGAGAAATCAGACCGGGTCTGAGATAAAACATTGATTACTTTGGGCCACCCACAGAATTATCCAGGAACGACAACTGCAATTTAGATTCGCAGCCTGTCTCACCTCAACTTACTCAAGGCATGCAAGTCACTAGAGAGCATCACCAAGCATATTTACACTTCCAGGCTTATATGCCCTTCAGCCAAACCCATTGCAGAGCTCTTCTCTTTTATTCCAAGCATGAGTAAAATTTCTGTCAATTGTACCAGATAACCCGGCTGTGCTATAATATAGTTTTCTTTGGGCTGGCTGTATGGACAGGAATTAGTTCATTTGGCTCGTTAAGAATCCCAACTGACTCAGATCCCCCCGAGCATTACCACAATAACCTGACTAAAACATGTTGCAATCACTGCTTAAAGTACCTGCAGCTTTATGGTGTCTGCAGATAATCCCATCACCCTAGATGTAAATGATATAAAGATCTTGGGACACCCCAATCTGAAGAGGTGGGCTGTCCCTGTGCCACAATGTGTGTAAGAGAGACTGATAGGCAGAGGGACTGAGCCTGATCCCCTTTTTCAGAGGGAGGAAACTGAGACAAAGCCCAGCAAAGACTTCCCTGGAACTTGCCCAGTTCATACACAGTGACCTCGCATCCTGACACATGTCAACGCATCCTGACACATGTCAACGCATCCTGAACCCCGTTCCTCCCTAAGTGCTCCCTTATTCCCACAAAAAAAGGCTCCAGGCTCGTTGTTATCAGAGGATTTGGCTGACAAAACTTGCTCTTCTCTGTTTTCTTCCACCACAAGCAGCAGCAGCGCAAACTTCCCCAGGTATCTCATCCCAAAAACGTCCTCCTCATGCCAGCACAGAACTCTCCAAAGGTGACCGGTACGGGACTGCCATCCTCTAGTGGGTACAACTCTCAGAAAGGGCTTACCATCAGAAGAACTTTTATCCTCTGGCCTGAGTATAAGGGAAGCAGATGAAGTATTATGTTCTATGTGGGGCATAAGTGTACAAGTTCTGAAGTTCATTTGGCCATCTCCATGCTCCAGACTGGGCTTTCCAAGTTACCAGTCACTTGAGCGAAAGCAGGCTCACACTCCCAGGGGAACAGCTGTTCAGTCCTTGGGTGCTTTGCTAAGAATGTCTCTTGCTTAACCTTATCGCCAACCATAATGTCAGTCTGACATATTACTTACCCTCCTTCAAGTGTTTCTGATGGGTCCTCAGAGATTTCTCTCTACCTGATACGGACTTTCACCTTGTTTGGATTGTTAAACCTGTTGTAACTGCTATGAGGTACTCAGGAAGGTGACTGATATTTTCCAGGAGTCTCTAGTGGCAGCACAGTGGCTATAATTAACCATAATATGTTTTTCCTCCTTCTCCCCCTCACTCTCACTCACAGAGTACAAGAAACAATGCACATCATAAGTGGGTGGCCCTCCGGATGAAACTGTTGTCTTTGCTGAAAGCAAAAATGAAAAACAACCCCAAACGCAGCAGGAAACAGGCAGATAAATTTTCAGATAAAAATCCAAAAAAATCATTATACTCATGATTACCCCAACAGAATTATTTTCTGCTCCCCAAGGAACAGCTGTTTTCAGACTAGATTAGCATCACTCTACTGCTGACCCTTCAGAGTAAAGTTTCAGGGCAACAGCTTCTCAAGTTCTACATGATTTACCATCTGTATTTGCGTTGTTGTTGCCAATCATCTTGAGTGCAAAATAACACCGAGCAAACCACTGATTCCTGCTCAACGTTAGTCATGAGAGGGATCTTCCACCTGATTCTCCAGGCATCCATGTCACACAGAGAACCATTGTTCTGGGTTTGTGTGGTGGGTTTTTTTGCTAGCAGTGGAGGGGCCGCAGGGCCGGCTCCTGTGAGAAGCTGCTGGAAGCTTCCACGGCTCCAAGATGGACCCACCGCTGGCCCAGGCCGACCCAACCAGTGACGGTGGTAGAGCCTCTGGGAGAACGGGTTTAGTAAGGGGAACCGGCAGGGAGTAGGGGGATTGGAATGTGAGAGAAACCCCTGCGCAGATCCCGAGGTCAGTGAGGAAGGAGGGGAGGAGGTGCGCTGGAGGAGGGGATGTCCCCTGCGGCCCGCGGTGAGGCGGCAGGCTGTCCCCCCCCAGCCCACGGAGGGGAGCGGGGAAGCAGATGCCCACCTGCAGCCTGGGGAGAGAGGAGCCCACGCCGGAGCAGGGGGGTGGATGCCCCCCAAGATGGCCGCCGCTCCGTGGGAAGGCCCGCGCTGGAGCAGGCTCTGACTGAAGGACTGCGGCCTGCGGAAAGGACCCACGCTGGAGCAGTTTGTGAAGAACTGCAGCCTGTGGGAAGGCCCCATGCCAGAGAAGTTAATGGAGAACTGTCTCCTGTGGGAGCAGCAGAGGCAACATATGACGAAGTGACCCCAAGCCCCATTCCCCATTCCCCTGCGCCGCTGGTGGGAGGAGGGGGAGAGAACCGGGAGTGGGGCTGAGGCGGGAAGGAGGGAGGGCTGGGGGGAGGGTGTTCTCAGGTTGGGTTTTACTTCTCATTATCCTCGTTTTGATTTGATTGGTAGTAAATTAAATTGATTTTGGTTTTTTTCCCCAAGTTGAGTCTCTTTTTTGCCCGTGACCATAAGTGGGGAGTCATCCCTGCCTGTCCTTGTCTCGACCCACGAACCTTTCTTTACATTTTCTCTCCCCCTCCCACTGTGGGGTGTGGGAGGCTGAGCGAGCGGCTCCGTGGTGCTTTGCTGCCGGCTGGACTTAAACCACGACAACCATCGAAGAGAGATGCCGAGCTGAGAGCAGTGCATCTTAACTTGGGGAATCCAAGACTATGGGCTGTGTTCTATGTTGGTGTTATGTCTCCAGGGACCATCAGCGGATGTCCAGCAGATGATAATGTCCCAAATACTCAGGGAAAGAGCTCAACTGATCCTATCTCTCCTGCTCAGCTGGCAGGAGCAGGATCTAAGCCACTGACAAGCAATATTACTGTATGAAATAAAGCCCCAGTGTAGGCTCTATTCCATGACACTAGTTTGGAAGTTTGCTCCACCAGAGGAGCACCACCATCAATCACAAGAATGTATCTCTGTAACAGACAACTTGTTATCAGGTTGTAAAGCACTGCAAGAGCATCTTGATTTTGTTTATAGCTAAGCACAGACACTAAGGGATGTAGCAGATTATCCAAGGCTCCTGCAGTGCCAGATATGGAACCTGGGTGCTTTCATGCCCACATTAGGGGTTTCTGCCTTCCTCTGCAGGATTTTCCTTACAACTGGAGAATGCCAGGGCCACCTCCTCTCAGCTTACTGAAGGTGACTGACCTGTGTCTCACTTCAATGCTTCGTGACAACCCTCTGAGCATGAGGTACTTAACAGTGACTTTGTCCCCATATCTGTCCAACTCCATTATCCTGGACTGTGCTGATACAGCTCACCTCTCAGTGGGCTCCATCTGGATTAGGTCTAGGTCCTCAGCCCCAGACAGCGAAGACCTTCACCTACAGTCGTTCTTTCCCTGTTGAGCATCCTTCACAATCTTTTGCCAGTAGTGTCTTGAGACCTTTTTCAGCTTCTTTTCATCCCCTGCCCTTCTCCTAGGTTTTTGCTTCTTGGCCCAGTTTCGCAGGCTGCCACCACCAAGGTTGTTTATTTTGGTGCTAATTGCTATGCCTATTGCACCAGCACCACTGAAAGCTGAGCACAGTTAAGTATCAACAATGTCTATTGGTTGCATTTGATGCGTGATGCCCACTGTTTTCACGGCTGCTCTTGCCTTCTCCCAATGTTTGGTTGCTCTGCCAGCCAGAATTGTCCGCAATGTTTCACTGGGAAGACTTTGGAAGTCAAACTGAAGAAGGAACACTGTAGCCGGTAGCATTACCTGGCTCTGAGTGTGAGTGGCTAGTACGGCATGAAATAATTTCCAACCAGCCTTTCCTCTGTGCTCTTTCTTAACTTCTTTGGCTCCAGCAAAAAAGGTTGTGCAACCCATCAGACAGCAGCATAAGCCCTTCTGCTGGAGGGACATGGCGCCTGGTGAGGGCAAAAGAAAAACTCTTGCGAGATCCATATTCTCCTGGAAAGACACCAGCTCTCCAAGGGCAAGACTGCAAAATGCAGTGTGTGTAATGCAATATGGGGAGAGCACTAAAGACTCTTCTTAGGGGTGCTGGGGCTGCGAGCTTTGTTCTTTTTTTAATGCAATGCCACTAAAAGCAATGGGCCTGTGCCCATCAGGGAATAGTGCCCCAGAAACACAGGCAAGAGCAGAAAGTCATTAACTAGTACACTGAAAGTAAATAAAAGGGAGAGAAAGCTCTTTCAGCTTCCTGACTCCCTCCAAAGGGATCCTGCCCTGTTAATTCAGCATTTTACACTGCAATAGTTAAAATTTGCTAGCTGACTTGTTAAAAACACGAGCTAGCATTTCCACGCAGATGCTAGTGCTGTGGGCAATGACGTCCATTACACAGAGGGGCAATAACTTTTGTACTGAGAGAAAGGAGGGGAAAGGAAGACAAGGCCAAAACTGCACCCACAGGAGAAAAATAAGTGGAACAAAGCATCAAATACAGAAGGGTGAGGTTGGACCCTGCCCAGCTGTCAGCAGAGGATCAGGAAAGCAGACCCACCGTCAGGCTACGTATCATACAGAGGGAAGGAGAGACTGTGATGAGCATGGCAAGAAACCTGGCCAAGTCCCCAAAAGCCCCCGTGTACCCCACGTGCCCAACATCTCCCAACCACAGCACCAGCCAGAAGAGGGCAATGCCAGCCCATGCACCGCTTCACTCGCCAAAGCAATCGGGGTGGCCCCATTTGCCAGCCCGTCTCCTCACACTGCCTGAAAACTGTCAGTTAAATGGGATATTTCCCATTTGCAGACTTGTGACACTCCAGTCCTGATTGTGCTCTTATTTTCACTGATACAGCCCTAAATAGCTCCATGTACCATGGTGTGGGGAAACTGGGATCTGTAAGGCACCTGTCCGACCCGTTCAATAAAGACACCTTTTTTTTTTTCTTATCAGTCTTATAGCCCGTGCAATTGGCTTTCCTGAATCACTCGCTACGCACAATGGTATGAGTTATTATCCACCGGCTTTCAGCTCTGAGGCAGGTAAATGATAAGCACTTTGCTGCTGCATGATTTCTCTGTATTTTTAGAGTATGCCTGGTTAAGCCTTTGGCACTGGGCTGTGCAGCTTGATATCATTAGTGCCTTCAGAAAAATGCCAAGCAGAACTGCAGTCTAGTCTAACAGGGCCCAGGACAGAGGTGGGTGCTAACTTACCTACCTGGCAGCTACGGTGCTGGGTCATTCTTTCAGGGTATCGCCTCTCCCATCACTTGTTTCCAAAAGTAAAGCTGTCAAGTTGTTAACTGTTGCAAGAGTTTTCCTGCATTAAATGATAATAAAAAACCTGCCTGTCTATGACCATAAACTTTAGGCTATGGAAATACAGACCGGTTCATGTAGTGACAGGACCAGAGCACAGCTGAGAGAGGCGAGGAGGGCAGGAGGGCTGGTGGGCAGGGGGGAGCACATGGAAGAGCAGGAGAGTGCTGGGCTTGCTGTGCCCCCAGAAAGGGTTGGGACTGAGGTGCCAAGAGGAAAGCTTGGGCAGAGCAGGGCTGGGTGGTTTCGGGAATTTCTCTATGGGTTGGATGAGTTTGCATAGCCTTGGTAGAGGCTATGCACTACTGTGAAGAGCCTGGTTGTATCTTCTTTATAACCTCCTTCTAGACACGAGGGGGCTGTGGTTAGGTCCCCCTGAAGCCTTCCCTTCTCCAGGCTGAGCAAGCCCAGCTTCCTCATCTGCTCCTCACACAGCAAGAGCTCCAGTCCCTAACCAGTTTGGAGGCCCTCCCCTGAACTCACTCCAGTCTATCCATGTCCGGGCCACAAACTGGATGCGGTTTTTCAGTTGTGGCTTCACAAGTGCTGTGTAGGGTGGGATAATCCCTTCCCTGGACCTTGTTGGCTGTGCTGCTCTTGATACAGCCCAGGAGGCTGGTGGCCATCCCTGCTGCCAGGGTTGTGGCTCACCAGGGCCCCCGGGGTTTTTTTTCAGCAGATCTGCCCACCCAGGCAAGCAGTCCCAGCCTGGGTTGCTGCACTGGGCTCTTTCTTCCCAGCTGTGGCACTTGTTCTTGTCGAATTTCATAAGGTTTCTGTTAGCCCATGCCCTCAGCCTCTCTAGGTCCTGCTGGATGGCCAACCTGCCCACTGTTGTATTGACCTGCCCAGCTGCCATCATGGATGTGCGCCTCGTCACCTCCTCCAAGACACTGATGAAGACATTAAACAGGGCAGTGCCAGGAAAGACCCCTGCATTACTCCACTTGTTTCTGGCCTCCAGGTGAAGTACGATCCCTTAACCGCTTCATCGCGCCAACCTCTCAGCAGAGGCTGGCACACAGGAGCAGGGATTTCCTACCCCCAGGTGTCTGGGGAAGATGTGGGACAAGCCCCTTACCAGTTTCCTTCCTCCCATTTCCTTAGTTTTCTCCCCAGTCTCTTCTGTACACCAAAGAGAAAGCAACCAGGCTGAAGGAACTTAATAATCCATTGGTAAAGCCTGTCTTTCTTCTGTAGAACAGCCTGGAGATGGTAACATTTAGGAACCCTTCACCCATGTCAAATACAGATTTTAGTATAACTGAGACATTTCAGTTAGTTGTTGGGGTTTTTTTAGGTTTGTTGTTTTTTTGTTTGTTTGGTTTTTTTGAGTTACTGACACATTTACAAGCCAGTCAACCTCAACCTACTTCAGATAACTCTAAAATAGGCTAAGCCCCCCTTCCTACATCACAGGGCTCTGTGTATATGGAAGATGGATGTTCAGGGGACACTAAGTATTACAGCCTTTGGTGTAGGGCTTCAGTATTTGCGTCTCATCTTGATCCCATCTCCTGAACTCCACAGTTGGGATAGGTACAGGAATGAAAGTACCTACGAAGGCCCCACAGTACAGCCATCCTGGCAGCCAGCAGACCGCTGCTTCCTCATTTACCCTCAATCAAAGAGAACTAGAAAATTTGGCACGGCAGCTCTGCCCCAAAGGGAGGGATCTGGTCACACATTTCTCACCTCGTCTCAATACATGAACATACATAGCCCTGCACCTTTCTCTTCTAGTCAAAGTTATGCAGAGATGTGACACAGGCCGAAATATTTTCCTTTGCAATAACCAAATGCTCTAGCTCCTGTACCTTTAGCTTTACAACAGCTTGTAAAGCAAACGGCACCGAGTGCTGGAATCAGCAGTAAAATCCCATCTGATTTTTTTTTTTTTCCCCAGGAACAGCTGGGTTAAAAATCTTTGACTAACAAGTTTTCACTGCCATACTAATCACTCTTCTTAATCAAATCAATGAACCATCCAATTTAAATCTGTTTCTCATGAAACAAACATTTCAGAAAGATTCAGGTGCAATAAATAACCACCAAACTCGAGACGAGCTGAAAGGGGCCCCCGGCTCATGGTTCCTGCCTTTCCAGACAGCCAGAGATGTGAAGGGAGCAGTCCCCCAGCTCAGGGTGAGGGCTGTGACGGCTCCTCGCTGCCTTGGGAGGGACAGATACGCTGCCAGCCCTCTGATGGGTTTTGTTGTAGCTGAGGAGAGTAGGTGTAGTACTGCAGCAGAAGGATTTTTACAGACTCCAGCTGAAAATTAAACATCCTGTTGTTATTTTAAGGGACATTTAACGTTAAGGTCCTATGCCTCACGCTTAACTGGAACGAGCAGAGCTGGTGGATCATTTCTTTTGCTCAGAATAATTTATCCTCTCTGCGGGGGGAACACAACAAAATTAAGCCAGACCATGCATAGGCAGACGTTCCTGTAGCAAGGCGATTCCCAGTCAAAGAAGAAAGCTCTGATCCGTGAACCGCTTCAACGTATGGTACCAAACACCCCTGCTATGCTGGAAAGCAAAAGCACGATGATGCTGTGTTAATAGGTTCACTGCATGGGGACATAGCGACACAGATTTGTGCCTCTGCTCCTTCCCTCCCGAGTAAGCCTAAGGAAACCACTGAGCATCACTGAAATAACCTCCGATTTCCCACACTCTCTGCCAGCCTGCAGCACCTCAGAGGGGTGTTGTGCAAAAATCGTCTCTGTGAGGGCAGTAGCACATAGAGAGCAAGGAGGAATTTGCCACGGCAGCTCTTGTCCACGTGCTTGAAGTGTCCTGTGGTTTGCAGGCTTCCAGCCTACCCATATGAAAGCACAGAGTCTCACTACCTGAAGAGCCACTGCGTAACGGAAAAATACAAAGAGAAGAGAAGAAAGGCTGAAGACAGGGTCACTAAAACAAGAACTGAGCTCCAAAGAGGAATGTTACTTAAGGTTTGAGAATGGGCAGTGGCGGGTTTTTTAAAAAAATCTGAAAGGATAAATAAATAAATGCTGTCATTATGAAGTGGCATTTCTGGTCTTTGAAAGCTGTCTCTGCTGTTTGATGAAGCAGTGTGGCAGCCTTCTGAGCTGTGATGCTTATTCCCCTATTAAAGTCCTTTTGGAACTGAGCTGACTGACATATGTTAGTGGAGCATCTCATGTTTGCTTTCCTTTAGCTGAGCCTTTGAGGACTGCGGTTCCTTGCAGAAGCCTCTGAAGATGTCCATATAGAACCATGTGGGTGATTCCCAAAGAGACACAAAGAACAAAACTTCTTGAGCCGCATAGGATTTCTCAGCAAGAGATTGCTGGCAAGACTGAAATGTAAAGGATCCCTTCAGCCAAAGGAGACCACCACACTTTCCCACCTCTGCCCCCCGAGACACAGCCACACTGAGCAGCCTGCCAAGTGCTGCTAAAAAACCCCTAACTGCCTTAACATGGACAATCCTAAAGTCCTTGCAAGTAATGTTTCATGCATGCCAGGAGGCACGTACCCTATTTAGGGAAATATGATATTAATCAAAGAATTAGTTACAGGATATTAAACTTGCTGAGGTGCTGTTATCAAATATGTAAGGCAAACAACATTCTGGGTAATTAACAGCCATCTATGACGAGCCTGCAATCTGAGTAAGGGGTTTGCCTGTGAGTCTCTGGGTGTTGCTTTCTTCATTCCTTAAAGCTTCCTAGTGGTTTGTCCAGGTAACCATCATGGACAAGCCTGACTTTACAAACTTCCCCTGGATTATTACAAAACAACACATCAGTAAGATGTAGCAGCAGTAAAGATCTTCTGATTTCTTTACCACAAACCTAAGTAAAGGTTTCCCACTTGCTGCAAACATTGCTCAAGCTGAGCAGGTAATGAGCAGCACTGAGAGAGTTTAATCAGCTGAAGAAGGGACAAGGACTTGGGTCTCTCCAGGAGCACGGCTGAGACTAACAGGGTGGTAACAGGTTGGCTTCTCCCTAAAAACAACATGAAAGAGCTATTCTCAGCACGAAATACATGGGAGTCCTCAAGTGAAAGAATAATCCAAGGGCACGATAAAGGAAAGGCAACTGTATGTGGATGTCTCACACTTGCCTATGCAGTTCAGGAAAGAGGAACAATTGCTTCCAAGAACTGTTATTATGCCCTGAAGCAGAGGATGAATTGAACCCATTAGAGTTGTTCATCCTTCTCCCTGGTGGCCACTTCAAAATACTGGCTTTTGTTTAAAAAAAAGCGTTCAGCACTTATAATTGCAAAATTAACCTTCAAAATCAGAACCCAATATAAATGAAGATGCTGTATCAGCAAAAGCCCGAAATGAGAGCTCTGAGAGGTTGCTGCCATTTACCACCTGAAATTGCCAGCTCTGGAGCCAAACTGGGGGGTGAACGTTAGCAAAATGCTATTTCTCTCCTGGTATACAAAAGCTATTTAGTGATCAGCTGATGCTACAGGTTTCACCACAGGCAGTATTCGGGTTAGTACAACTGCCACCCCCTTTTTGGCTTTGCTATGAATATGCTATGCTTTTATTCATGCTCAAACACAAAATTACCAAGACTAAAGTTGTCAGAATCTCCCAGTGCTTGTGCTATGAAATCCAAATTTTGACATGAGAATTAGATTTTGATTTTTCTTTTCCCCACAGACACTGGATACCTTACAACTACATAGACCATACAGGGCATGTGATTCATGCTACCGTCATGCCAGAGTTATTCTTCAGGTATAATTTGGGCAGGGGGAGAAAGGAGGGAAATGTTAGACTGTGCTTTTGTGTGATAGGAGAGTGAAGAAACGGTAGCCAGATTTGGCCTGTGGAAATCTGAGACAGAAACTCAAGTGGCAAACTAGGGAGATAAATAACCCTCTTTTATGGCATTTTAATGGCTAAATCTGTGGCAGAACTCTCATCAACATCCCCAGCCTGACTAATACCTGGCTCTTGAGCTGCATAACATAACCCGAGGCAGCAAACACACACATCCCACATCTGCCCGTATGATTCGGTCACTAGGTAACTCTTCTTTTAAAGCAGCTTGAAGGTGAGTGTGGTTACACAAAGACCACTGGGAATCACGCAGAGAGCCTGGAGGAGAGTTGGTACAGAAGTGGGTAATGCTCCATCACTACTTCAGTCTTGGGACCTCAGCTTGCCACCTTTTGATGAAACATAACTTCTGACCCCAGTGTAAACACCTTGTAATCTGCCCTATTGCATCTGTCCTGGAGCATTAATATTTGACATAAATCCTAAAGGAAGCTCTGTTCTTTAAAACTGATTTGTCAGAGGTGGATGGATAGGAAGGGTTGTGGGTAGTATGGAAATGGCATAGGCAGAGGATCCCTTCTGGGAGCCTGACTATTGAAAATCAGCTGCTATTTACACAGTTAATGCCATTCACTTCTTGCACCTGCTCAATCATTCATTTCCCAGTGCAAGCCAGCTTTGCCTTGCTGCAAAGTCAGGGATTTTAAGGGAGTTACACCTGCAGGTTTTCTCTTTCTTTCCAATGATTGCAGAGTTCAGCTTATAAAACTCCCACTTGTACATTTCCAGCCCTTCATCTTCCTTTTCTGTGGATTCTTTTTCTACCTATTTATATGTATATATACTTTTCTAAGTCTTTATATTTCTGATAATGAATCCAAAGCTCTCTCTAACTCTTGTTGGACTCCCAGCCTGCTCCTGCACCACACAAAATCCATTTGATTCTGTAGTTGTCTGAAAAACAAGAAATTCAGCTACCTTCCCAACTTACACTAGTTTTTATACATATTCTATTCAATCTTTGAGAGAGGCTCCATGCCTTACATCCAGGGATATCCTATTCTTTATGATGTCCCTACAAATGTAAATTCTGTGCTGTCAGCCCCAGCAAACACACTTTCACAGGAGATTGCACTTTGAATTTTGGTTAACTACCCCCCAAACAAACCACAAAGGATTATGCAGCTGAGCTGTCTTCCCCCTCTTGTCCCCATGTCCTGTCTCAATAATGAAGTTCTGCAGAGAAGTCTCAGGCCACCAAGTAGGAAGGGAGAAAGCTGTACTCCTGTGGTTCTACTTATTAGTGCTAAAGGATGTACCAGCTGTGAGATTACGGGAGGTGCAATTGCAGCTCTGAGCACCTGAAAAACCTATCAGCGAGGGTTAATTAATACAAAAGTGAAGGCTCCTGGTTTTCACATAGTTTTTTCTATTATCAAGAGAAGGACTCCTATACAGTGGAAAATCCACGCTTCCACCTAGCAGATAAAGCATTTGCAATACTAACCTGTAAGCTGGATTTGCTTCCATGGTGGCGGTGAGGTGTCATTCACTGTAGAGTATCCATCTGCTTGTTGTCATACTTAAATACGAACTGAATGAACTCCCCCCATCTGCCAAAGTCTTGTCTTCGATTACAGAAAGAAAACAGCAGGAAGGAGGTCAAGGTCAAGTAAAGCAGATAAACTTATGATTAACTCTGAGCAGATAATGACTCACCTGTCTTCAGTGGGAACAGCCTGGTACTGATGTGTCTGGTTGAACCAGGGTTGGAGGAACAAACCAGATTAAAGGGAATGACAATGCAAAATTTAAAAGTAATAAAAAGCTTAAAGATGAAAACAAAACAGTCCATGACCTCTTTTTTTTTTTATTTCCATCTGAAGAAACAACAGCCGGTAGGCTCCTGAAACCAGCACATGTCAAGTCAGACACTGGAAAGGAATTGAGAGGATTATTTCACAATTTTATTGCACAACTGAAAATTAACCTTTTTTTTTTAAATATTTACAAGCCATTTATTTTGCACACACAATCTAAACAGCATTTTCCCCCATAAAAGTGTCACCTAGAAAACTTACACATGGACTGAAGCATACATGTAAACTAAGTGGTTTGCGTTAAACGCACATTGCCTCAGTCTAACCCTGGAGGGGGACACGCTTGGGAGATGGGGCAGCAGAAGGAAAGAAGACAGATTTTTCTTTTTTTTTTCCTGAAATGTTACTTAAGAAACTTTCCCCAACATGGAGAGAGAAACAAAAGAGTTCAGTATTAGTTCAAGCAGAAGGCCAGCCAGTCAGGTAATGTACTGACAGGGTGGTGAGTTGAAGATTCAAACCCCTCCAGTGCCACAAGTCTTGCAAGATAATTACAAGCCTTGTTTTCATGCATGGCTCACCCAAAAAGTCACGACATCCCAATTTTCCCCTGGAGAATGTAGAATCACCTTGGTCATGACAGAAAAGGAGCGAGGTTTGAGTCTTAAGAAGAAACAGACGTGAAAGGCTGTTGTGTTTTTTTTTTCCTTCTTTCTCACAGATTTCTTACCTGCACTTTTGGAAAAGTGCTGGCTGACACATTGCAAATGCTGCCCCTGCTCTCGGCAGAGCTGCACAGTGATAATACAGTGCAACGAATGTTGCACAACTTGACCAGCAATGCCAGGGGTAATATTTTAACCACCATTATGAAGCCCACAGCTTTGTGCTGAAAACGAGTGCTTTCTGGGCTGTTAGCATAAGTTGTCTGTCACAACGTGTATCACAGTCTCTGGAGTCCACAAATCACTCCCTCCCATGGCTGATCCACCCACACTTTTTTCCATCATATAGATTGTTGTTTTCAAGTTTGTCAGCTCATATTGAGTATACGGCCTTGTAGCACTTACTGCTTAGTTTCCCGGGGATTTTGACACCTGCAATCTTAAAGGAGTAGGTGGTAGCTCTAAAACTGATGCTCACTGGCTCAGATTTGTCCCACGTTACTTTGGGCAGATGTACACCCGAGGCACCTGCGTGGGGACCATCGGCACTGCAACTGTTTCTGCTAGTCAGAGAGCAAAGGGTGATGAACAGAAATGCCCTCTGCAGAAGTCCGGCTCACTCCATTGACTATCAAAGGAAACTAAGGGGGAAACTAAGGACCCAACACCGTGGGTCTCAGACAGTCGCCAAGTTGCACGGGCTGAAGCTGGGCCCGACTGCTTCCAGCTGGGCACCTAAAAACCTAGGGATTCTGGCACTGCAAGGTACATTTGGTGTTTAGATCACTTTGGTGCTACCTTTCTTCAGGTATTGGACCCTCTGCTGTAGGGTGGAGAAACAGAGAAAGTGATGCCAACATGATCTATAGCGAGTTTGGAAGGAAAGGGAATGTTTATAGACTCGTTATGCTAGTTAATGCTTGTCCATTGGGAACCATGCTACTGGGACACGGCTTTGTGAAAGGCAATTCAAATGCATAGGAAAAGCGAAACCTATGGCCTCGGACCAAAGGATCTATGTCAAGTCTTCTAAAGTCATTTTTTCTTCCAGAGCCACACATAACCACCATTGTCATCTTATGCATGGCTACCAACTTGTAGTAATGTGTCAGGTCCTAAGGAACGATTGTGTTTTGGCATTGACGGTATCGAAGGCCTAAGTCTCTCCCTCTCCTCTCGCCCAGCAGCCCAAGTATTTGTTTTTCTCTTTTTTTTTTTTTGAAATGAGTTCTTGCTGGTTTAAAGGAGTCAGCAATGGAGAGATGTCTTTTTCTATGTAATAGTTACAACCAGACCCCAGCACTGTGGAAACTGTCTATACTGTCTTTAAAATACCTGCCAACACCTACCTAAGGCTAGTATGAACATGGATTTAGGGGTGCAGCAGATTGGGAATGTGGAGAAAAAGTGGAAAACCTGAGAATGGGCTGGCTGAAGAAGGATCCTGAAATTGAGCCCTACAGAAATAGTAGATAATTTGTAAATTGTAGAAATTTGTGCTAAAACTTATGGCTTGAGTAGGTTACTCATCAGTAAATGCCACTGATTTCAGCCCCACTGGATTACTTGCAATGACTCTCTTCCTTTCAAAACAATATTTTTCTGGAAGATATAGGGGTGTAGTGGACCGAAAAGTCTGAACGCTATGGATATGCTAAGAATAAAACAAAGCATAGTGATCCCATTCTTACAGCTTCAAATTGCTGAATTTTCTCTCAGATATAGGCTTGAAGATTAAAACTGGACACCCCCCCCCCCCCCGCAGAATAAATTTGTGTGGAAGGCCAGGTGCCGTGCCAGAAACACTGCTTTAGCAATGAACTCACGCAGTGGTCTAGCACAAGCCAGTAGTCTTTCATACTTACTGGAAGAGACACTGCTAAGATAGAAATAAAACCTGTGATAGCACAGAGGAAAAAAAAATCCCCCAGGCTACAGGAAACGCTCTCTCTGCACCAAAGTGGTGTTGCAGACATCTCGCTGACCCCTCAGTACTATTCTTCACCCCAGACAATGCTGTAATGTTTGCAAGTCTGATTGATGCAGAAAAAAGCTGTATCAGCTTAAGAAAATAAAGTTTTGCCAACTGTTAATTTCACATCTGAAAATGGAAATGAAAGCAACAAAAATTATAAAACATGTGTGATCTGATTCAGAGTTGTTTTTATTACATACACTTGTTTTGCTCTACGAAGTGTAATCAGAAAGAAGATGACCGTGCCTGTATTTGCTGCGCTCATGACAAAAGCTGGCAGGTTAACTTGGTGGATATTTTGCATTGATGAATCTCCATGAATGTTAATCCTTCTGGGTCCTTACAGAACCCATTGCTTTTTTTTTTTGGATTGCCTTTGCTGTTCTTTGAATAAACCCTAATAGTGAAAAATAAAAGATGTAAACTCTCCATGAGCCATTTGAACCCGTATGGCAATATTTATGGATGTTATGGACAGAAAGCATCATTTCGTTCATCTGTCCGCTCTCTTATCAACACAGACAGCAGAAGCTTACTGCCCAGCCTGAACACCGAGCCTCAGGCCAGTTAGATTAACTGGTGCTAATACAATTAGTAAACACGGGGCAAGGTGTCGAGGGAAAATACACGTATCTCTTGTTCTCATTCTGAACCAGCAAACTGCTGAGTCCCATCTCTTCCTAACCCCAAGGGGCCTCTGTCACTCACGGTGAGTATACATCTAAAATGCAGAAAAGCTCAGCAAAGTCTATCATCAGAATAACAGGTTTTGTACTGAACTCACTATTGCCATCTAAAAAAACTCAAAGCAGACAGCAGTGTGGCTTCCTTCCTGCTGCTGGTTGTTAGTTCCGACTGGATGAGGAGTTCATGGATCAATCAGCATTGGATAGCTTTTCCTGTCCTTATAGCATCGCTGGAGAGCACCGCTGGAACAACAGATCCACAGGTAGATCAAAAGAGGAAATTCTATGTACCTTGCCAGCTCCAGCTTTGCCCCAACCATTGACCTCAGGGCTGACAATTTAAAAAAGGCTGGGTAGTCAGACTCCTACTGTCATCAAGCTGCTACTATCTTTTTTTTTTTTTCTTATGAGCACCAAAGGAGCAATGTGGGAATCCAAGGAACTGAAACAAATTAAACACCTTTGAGCTGATAATGGTTTAATCTCAGTGCTGACTTTTATGAATTTTACAACCCACAGAATTTACTACAGGTGGGCCACATCGGCTGGTGTTGGATGAGAAATGCCACAGATCCAGAAAGAGCTTAGTCCAACCCACGGATCCTATGAACAGATCATCTGAGGGACATCAGAATGATTTTACCTTCCTCATTCCTCTGGAAATTTGGCTACTTAAAACAAACCCTCGTGGCCCTCCCCCTCAATTATTTACTCTGTCTTTTCACTGCTTACCTGACAGACTGCCGATAGCCTTTAGAGTGCTCCCAGAGACAGAACAGACATGCCTGGACAGAGCTGGGATTCATCACTCTTGCATGTTCAGCTGTTAGCATTCATAGGTTGGGGGTGAGTGCTACAAGTCCTTAGAGTGTGTAATTTCGAACAGCTCCGTAGGATCCCTCCACACAAGAAAAGCCTGTAGAACAGAACTGCAGGCGTTCTGCTCAGAAAGCCTGAGAGCGTGGGGGATAATTGATTTTCCTAAATCACAGTTTAAACCTATCCTTTGGAAAAAAAAGAAAAAAAAAGTCTGGCTTTGCTCAGAATCAAGGCAGCTATCATATTATGAAAAGCTCAATGAGAGCAAAAGTAAAAAGAAGTATCACCCAGCTGCTTCATTCCCTGAGTACCATCCACCCTGTGCATAGAATGAAAGGAGAGTCCTCTAAAAAAACCCAGAAAATGATTGTGTAGAGACTATGTCCTACTATGTATGTGCCGGGGGACAGAAAGAAGTTGTATGAGCAAATCACCAGCTCCACCAGCAACTTGAAATTTCAGATCCTCTAACTTTCACATGACTCATTTTGCAGCCTTAGCAGGAGTCTTGTGATATAATGGTTAACGTTGAAAACTCGCACATCCATTGTCTGAGAATTATATACTATAATACTGAGGAACAGGCTTAGCTTGGCTTGAATTACTTGGCCTCATGTGTTTGGGGACCTCTTCTTGAATATATTTGGTGAGAGTGGTGTCTACACGCCTGATCGGAGAATTACCCCCAGGTCAAAACTATTTCTTTCGGATTGAAATCTTGTATCTCATGGCAATAGACCATGGAGCTCAAATGCAGCCTTTGTCACCTGCACAGTGACTTCCCACGAATCCATGTTGCAGAGGTTTAGGACATTTTAACCCTACAGAAGCAGTAATTAGCTGGGAGACAGGAAGCTGTTATCCTATGAGAGGAAACTACAGCACAGAATGACGGAACAGATACTAAGCTCTTAGCCCGGGTTTCAGATCTTTTGCATCCTGACACCCTCAATGAGCTAACACTTCCACTGCAGTACCCATTAACATGTCTGGACAAATACATTCATATGATCCATCACACAAATAAGTATTTGGCTGGCTTTCTAATTCCCAGATTATTTTTTCAACTGATCATAACAATTCTACTCTGCAGAGCAAACAGACCCCAAACCGCAAGTTGTCGTAAGAGGAAAATGTTCCGGCCAACCGACACGTACATAGTTCCTTTTGAAATTCTCAAGGACTTTGTGTCTTGTTTTGGGGATGTGTAACTACTGATAAAAACAAATTCCTATAAAAGCAAAGTATTTCTAAATCCAAATTTGTAAGCATTTCCTGAGCCATAATTTGCTGTGCACAGCCAGAAGCTTTTCAAAACTTAATTTTATATTGTGAAGCAAAGTAACAATCTTCAAACAATCCCCAATTCACCTAAGTGTTTGGATGTAAACACACCATCTAAATATACATTATGAATTACTACTGTAAAAAATGACTTCATTTCGCTATCAATGCTTCTGCATTCTCAATACTGCAGTGGAAATACTAGGTTATTGGCTGTCATTGTCTACTAGCGACTTCTTTGTTCCAGTCTCACTCACTGGAGTTGCAGAAACTTAGCCACTTTCTTTTCCTAAAACTGAAATATTTTTTGAGCTAACAATGATTGATTCTTTTTTTAGCACTCTCACCATCTAATGTATTAGACCTTGTTGAAATTCATAAATAATGATGCTCACCCCACTTGCTGAGCTTGCTGTGTTCTCCTGTTGCTGCACTGAAACCTGAAGAACACCCGTACAGTATCTGGCAGAATAGGAAGGAATGTCCTGTGCAATGCCTAAGAGTAATATCTCTGCTGATTTGCCAGGACTCCCAGTGCTGCTGGTCATTAATCTTTCTCAGCCAAAACCAGATGGGGCTATTAGGCAGGCTGGAGTAATGGGGGAAACTGGCAAGATACAGAAGGGAATGCATTACCTTCTGGATAGAACTGCATGTAAAAATGAGAACATTAAAAATGTATTTTTCATATTTAATTGGACGATGTACGATTATACCTACCAGAAAATAATGCGCAATGTGTTTTGTGCAGGGCATTTATAATACTGTTCAGCTGTGCTAGGGCCTTATTTTCCCCTGCGGAGAGAAACAGTAGCTACAATTCTGACAAGGTTTTTGTGCTTTTCCCTCTAACACAGGGCTTACTCTGCTGCAACAGCTACTGCAAATAACACTACAAAGTGCCTCCGCTTGTTGCAGTAAAAGGAAAATGCAGTTTATGATTTACATAAAAACCACATGAAGCCTACCAGGTAAAAAATCAGTACGTTAGGAATAATGTGAGCGTATGTGATATTCAGTCTAACAAAAGCGATGAACTGCAGGTACAGCTGCTGATTCCTTTATGTCACAGAGTCCAAGATAATGATTACAAATAGAAAAAAATTGCAAATTATGAACTGGAACCAGATTGCTCACATAGGAAACTAGCAAGGCTGGAAGGAATTACTAAAAGTAGGACTTGGGGAAAAATCTGATAGATACTAAGGACTACCTGGGATAAACAAAGACATTTTCTAGGTCTGCCAGGTAGGCAAATAGTAGATGACCCTTAGCCAGAAAATGATAGCATGGAAACTACAGCCAAACATTTCGAGGTGTATACTGTGACTGCAGAGAGAAATCATGGAAATGTATTAGAAGGTTACAATAAGGCATTAAATAAAGGCAAGTGCTTTGCCCAAAACTTAAACTTGCAAAGCCTGTTACATCAAAGGGAGAAGCATGAAAACAAAAATAGGAGGATTGGGTGCCAGCCAGCAGATTATTATTTGGAATAATAATTATGTCTGAAATGTGGTGGGATGTCAGAAGGTGCTGGGAAACACACAGTTCAGGCTCTGGGACTGAAAAGTTTGCAGTGACTCATGTGTCAAAGTTTCGGAGTGGAGGGGGAAAAGGGAGACACAGAACAAAATGTGTCAAGATAAGAGCCCAAATTAGAAGAACAAAAGAATTTTGTAACATTTTATTTCTGATCCCTTGACTAGGAAAAGGTTAGCATTCAGGAAGGTTTAAAGAGGAAAACAGAAACCCTCAAAACCTAGTAGGCTGATATTTGATATAAAAATTTAAAAACAACCCCCCCTTAAAGAATCAGTGGCCCTAAATAAAAAGAAAAGAAAAACCTGAAATCCTGAGATTAAAAATGCAAAGGGCTTATAAATAGCCATGGAGTATGGTATCCCTTTAGATAAATGGCAGACAAGGACAAGGAAATGCTGGTATGACTAACTTGGAAATTTTAGAAGTGATTCAGGCCAAATAGGAACCCTTCAGAGAACAGAAATCAAAACTCTGTAAAGCCAAAAGGAAGGTATGTAATAGTTAAGATGGAGTTTGAGCAAGCTAAGAGGGAATCTGAAGAGCAAAAAAGGGTAGGAAGTTAAAACTGAAAATACACATTTGCTCAGTATCCCAAAAGCAGAAAACCGGAGATAACTGGTAGGCCACCCCAAACAATAAGAAACAATTAAAGACAATAAGGACATTGCCAAGAATCTAAATGATTTATTTGCATCAGTCTTCACTAGAGAGGGTGCTGGCGTGATACCTAAATGAGAGACTCACACTTTCCAAATATCAAAGATAAGGAGAGGTCATAGACTGAAGACTCAAGAGAGAAATTGGTGGAACAAATCAATAAATCAAAGGCATTAAGTCACCAGGTTTATCTGATATTTCTTGAAGATTTCAGGAGAAAACTGAGAATTAAGTAACAAAGTTGCCAGCAAATACCTACTACAGCAGAGGACTGGAAGACAGTCAGTGTTACAACTGAGTTGGGGATTTTTGTTGTTGTTGGTTTTTTCACGGTGTTGGAGGAGCCCTGGCAGTTACAGACAGATATGTAATCCTAATTTGCTATCATGTAAATTGGCTGAAACGTGTTAAAAAAACCCAAGCCCCACACCTCCCAAATTAAGAAGCACATCATAGACAAACATGACATGACAGATACAAGTCAGTACAGTGTCTATAAGGGAAAAAAAAGGGGGCTCTTTGAACCTACTACCAATCTTTGAGCTGGTTACACCAGCCAGCACACCTAAGCCTACCCGGGAGGTCCCACGACTCGCTGTACAGACAGGCAAGCAGCAAACATTTACCTCCCTGCTCCCCCATCCGCATCTCATGACCACCGAGGGCAGAATCACGTTCATGTGGATAATGGCACATCCAAACAATGTACAGGTCCGTGCTACAGGTTGTGCTGCTGCAGGGCAATCCAGTCCATCCTTGGGCAACATTGTTAAGCCAAGGAGAAATGTACCTCTGGAAATAAAGTTTGTAATATATATGAAACATAATGGTGGCCACACTGAAGCTCTGACTGGGGATTTTATGTAGGTACAGCCAGTGGTGGCCTCTCTTAGGATCAGCTTTTGGTATCTTTCTGCACATTAGCTAATCAACAGGACTCTGTGCTGCAGGGTTCTTCTCATTCTCAATATGCAGAGTGACCTGGGCCCTTAATGGTGAGTAATATGGGACTTGGGGAGTTAAGATTTTGGGTTTTTTAAAAGAATGTATCTTAGCCAGGACTGAGAACTCATTTCACTTCTTCCCAGCTCTTCCCAGCTTTTTATGTAAATCTTTACATAAAGCCATTAAGAACAGAAGAAAAGTACTTTGGAAAATTATGCGGTGATGTATTCTTATGCAGCCAACACTCCCAGGGGAACAGGTGAAAATTACACATAGCCTCCCGCCCCTTTTTATTTCTTGTCAAAGATGTTGCCTTTTTTGGCTTTTCTTATATATACACAGCATGATGAACTGATATTTGTAGTTTAAATGTCTGGTTTAACCGCGTGGTTTCCACCGTAACAGAAAGCTCTCATGAAATGTCAGGTTAGAAATAAAACCAAGCTCTAGAGGGATGAGGTGGGGAGGAAAGTAGAAGGTCCAGTGGCTGAAAAACAAAATGGAAAAGAAGTGAGCAGAACGGAATGTGGATCCATTTCCCAACTCAGGCAGTGGTATTGGTACGTGTGGTTGTATGGGGATCTGGGGCAGGGAGACAGACGCATTTCTCACTGAGTTGTTTCTGCTTTCTCTATTAACATTGCAACAGAAATTACAAATAGCCCTGCAAGGGGTAGTGCATTAAACCTCATCTCTTCATCCCATGTAAACACAACATTAATACTGAAGAATAAAGAAAATGGTAAAAAGTCCAGTGTCTTGTTTTCTGCATTTTGCTTGTTAGGTTTCCTGTCCGCCCTCCAGCATACTCCTGTGTGTACCGAAGTTGTGAACTTGACCAGCCCACGTTCAAGCAAACACTCACACTCAGATTCCCAACACATTCTTTTCTCCCCCTCGAATGGGGAGTTTATTCCTAACAGTTCTGCTCCTTTTAATTATAAACTCCTTTAACGAAGTAGTTCTGAGACCTTGCAGCAGGCAGCAGGAGAGCACCAAGGCTGCTAGTTGCCATGTTTATATTCCCTGTTCAGCAAAGAAGTCCACTTAAAGCCCAAGGCCCAAAGCCTTCACGGATGGGCATGCACCGAAATGAGCCTACAAATCAATATCCCCCCGCACAACGTGCCTTATAGGCAAAATCCAATTCCTGCCTAAAAAAGATAAAGAGTTACAGCCAGGCCCTTTATTTTACGAGACACACACGGACAAGTTGCTCTGGTGAAAACAGACCGTACACTGACAAATTTTGTTCACTTTCCGGCAGAGCTACTGATCTTCTTTACTGGACCACCAGAACTGAAGATGGGAAAGAAACACAAGGGAGACATTTCCTTGGCAAGGAAAGGAGCAGCATTTAGGACTGGGGAAAAGGCAGGGTAGGGCATAGGGGATTTTCCTGATAAAACAACTAATTTGAGAATAAAAGACCAACCGGTATCATGTATACACCTAAACCAGTAACACACCTTCTCTGGAGCGCAGTATTGTATAAGCATCCCCTTCGTTTTCAAGGCTAATTCAGACCTTTGGCTCATCCTGCATTAACAAGGTCATCCATGTTAACAGGGCCCCTGTGACAGTTCACAGGGGAAAGTTCCCTTTTAGAGTAGTGCAGATTTGAAATTCACAGGACAGCGACCCGAAGATCTTCCTTTACAGATAAAAAGCATGTCAAATTATTAAATAGCAACGTGAAATCCTATATTCTGAAGGTCTGTCTTTGCTCTGCAGTGAAGAGAGCAGAGTGCATTCCCAGCCCCTGCCCAGTCCCCACCTCCGGCGGCACGGCGGGCTCGTGGCCGGCCCCTCGCTGACACCTCACGAATGCTAAAGCTGAAAGGCCTGGGGTAGTCGGGGAAGGGACGAATGAGCATAGTCCGAAGACATGTCACTTCAAATTTCTACGGTTAGAACTGCCGAGTATGGTATAAAAACAGAAAGTATTTCTCAGTTCCAAGTTTGAAGACCGGGCCCCAAACGTCGAGCGACTCCTCCCTCCAGCGTCCCCGTTTCCCGCACACGGGCTCCGTTGTGCTAGCTGTTGTTCTCCGCCGTGAGATATTTGAGAGCTGCGAAGCCGTAGTGGCGCGACATATCCTGCTGGAACTCTTCCTTCAGGGTCTTGAGACAGATGCGGTATTGCTTGTTGGAGCGAAACTTGGTGATGTCGAAGCTGGGGGCGTGCGGCATGTGGATCATGTAGGCGTTGGGCAGCACCGTGAACTCGTACTCCTGGGGGAGAAAGACACCGGCTGTGAGGGGGGTCCTGAGCCCTCTTGCAATGCACGTCTCTCGTACGTCCGCAGTCAAACATCCTCCATCAAGTGACAGAGCAGTGTGGGTCTCGGAAGCAACAAACCCATACAGATATGCCAAATAAGCCTTCTTTTTTTTTTTAAAGTTGCTTTTTCCTGGTTTTATGAAAGATCAACTTTCTCTTTTAAAATGTTTTACTCCATATAAGCCAAATAATGGGGCAACAGTACAAAGGGCATGCCCGGAGCCATGTCTGCAGCGCAGATTTTGCGGTAGTGTGCTTGCAACCAACACAGCTGTGACTGCACACGGCATGAGTCTCAAGTGTCCATGTAAAAACATGGTTTTGCCCCTACAATTTATCTGGCTTGGGATGCTGCAATAAGCTAATTTACAAAGGCATACACTGCAACACATATGTTGCTTTGCCTGTGTACTAAGATACAGTGACAAAACTGTCCAGAACTATTTATAAACCTGAAATAAGGGGAGACTATGATATCTTTTATAGGCAATGTGTGAAAATGGACCTGCTAAATCCATAGGCTTTGAGAAGGTTTTGCACAAATTAAGTTCTCCTTCACAAAGTATGAGATACTGGCTAATTCCCCCGCTCCTCTAAAGCTATTTCAATAATTCTCTTTATTTATGTCTGAACAAGTTCTTTGACAATTTTTGTTGTTAAAAAATGATGGTTCATTTAAATCTCGATTATTCCTGTTAGATTTGTTCCATTTTTATAATTAAATACATGATCATTAGAGCAAAGCTAGACAAAGACTGCTTCTTAGACAGGGATGTCTAAGAAGTAGGATGTGCAAGAACCAGATAACTGCTCCTGCAAGGAACTGGGCAGAAAAGAGATGTGAACCACCCTAACTGCCCAGACACTATCTCTTTTTTCATAAGAAATTTCAAAAAATATGACTTGTATGGGATGCAAATGACAAAGAAACTTCAAAGACTCCACAGACAAATTTCCTGTTGTCCTCACACAGTTTCTGTTTACAACTGTTGCTGTATTGACTCATTAACCATCTCTGCAGAAGACAGTGGGCAGGGAAGGAACAGCCCCAGAGCATGCTGGCTTTATAAGAAATGGTGCACAACTTCCCCTGCTTTGCAAAGTCCAGTTACTTGTAGATTTAGGAGTCTGTGCAAAGACACAGAGTATCTGCAGCACAGAGGCAGAGTATTCCAAAAACATTTTGTTAGGGAAAGTGATTTATGGGAGAGAACACGCTTGTGCCAATAAACATCAGTGTTTCACCTATAAATCCTTCCTCACTTAACAAAATATGATCAGCCTGGAAAAGACTGAAAATTGCTGCATTACGATGCTACCAGAAACCAAGTGTTTGAGCAACACAGCCCCAAATGAAAGCCAAATGAATGGAAAGAAATGAGTGGAACACAATGTGGATCCATTTCCCAGCTCAGGCAGTGGTATTGGTCAGCTCAAAGCATAGCTACGGCTGCAGCGCTGTCCCAGAGACACCTATGAAACAGCAGTACGTGTTGGACAGCTAGGTGCAGATGCAGCTGTATGGCTGCTCCTTTCTCATTATGGGAACGCCTGTTCCCTGCCAGACAGTGCTAAAGTGGTAAATCTTTGTGCCAGATTACAATGCTGTCATATATGGGAATAGGCCCCTCTGAGCTTCTATTTAGGGTGACAAATGTACAGCAAGAGCAAAATAAACTGATGCTCACAGGCAGAACTCATTTAGCTGGAAGAGACTTAGAACTAATGGGGAACCAAATGCGAAAACAAAAGCTGGCATGATGGAGTAAGGAGAGCTGATAAACTACAAAATATGTCTCTACGGGACCTTAAAACTAAAGGCTGAAGCTGCAGAGGAAGATACATCCCCCTCATACAATCTTTCTTTTGTTCTCTGTTTGCATCTCAAGTCTGTAATCCTGCAGGTCAGGGACCAGCTATGCTCTGCAGTGTAAACTGTTCAGCACAGCAGTGCTCCCATCCCTCCGAAAGGCCTTCAAGGCACATAAAGCCTTCCAAAACCTTACTAGTCTGCTGCTAATAAGCCCCTTTGAAAGATGCTGGGCTGGGGTTCTGGAAAAAGGATTGCTCACAGTCTAGTTCCGCAGTCACTGGAAGAGCAGGGAAACGTTTCCTAATGGCCCATCTCTACTACAAGGAAATGTCTGTTGAGAAAGCAATGCACTTGCAGGAACGTCTGTACCCACCTCACAGGTTATAAATTCTTTAGACGGAGATTGTCATTATCTATGTATTTGTACAGCATCCAGCTCAATGGACATCTGCATACCCCCAGAATAATAATGACTGTTATCTCCAAGCCGTGTGCCGCTCTGAAGGACGGTAGTGGCACAGGCCCTTGGTAAGGAGTCTGCAAGCGTTCTCTTGACAGACTCTGCAGTTGTTAGGATCAGTGAAATAATTCAGTTGAGAAGCTGCTCTGCCTTCTGGTAACGAAGCCAGCCAAGCAGCTGGCAGCAACCTGATCTGTGGACACCCTGAAGGAGAGGAATGCCACAGGGAGAGGTAGCTGTGTGATCCCACGTCCCCCTCCAGGCTGATTTTGTGGGAGAACAGGCCAATACCCATGTCACTACAGACAAAATTGAAACTTCTTTTCAATGTGAGAATGTTTTTAAGGCTGGAAGAGTGAGAAAAACAATTCCCTAGAGTTAGTTCATACCCAATGGCCATTTAAAATATCTGCACTATGATCAACTTTGAAAAATGGTCCAATTTCCCATGTGTCAATCTGTATGCTGGGCAAACATCTCTAACAGAACAGTTAGATCGTGAGTGCTAGATGAGAGCTGCCAGCGGGAACATAAGCCTTGTTACCCAGATTAACAAATAATAAATCATTACCCTGGCACTCTCCACAACCGATGGTTAATTGATTAGTGTTTGGAAAGTGCACTGGAAAATTAAAGTGCTATAGCAAAGCAACGTATTATTATTAATGATAATACAAGGGACAATTTTTTTTCTAGTCTGTAATAATTTTTTCTCAACATAAGCAGGTACAAATTTGTTGGGAATGCCCTTCTGCAAACAGAGGGCATGTGCTGCCAGCCCAAGGTGACCATGTGGTTTTGTAAGCAGAAGTAGAAAACATCCCTCCCACATACGTGCCTGCACACAAATACACTGTAGCCCGCATCCCAGAGACACAATCTCCCAGTAACTTGTTGCATGCCTTGTGCTGCTCTGCTTCGCATAAACTGGTAAGAGTTGAGCAGAGAAGGATCAGCTATGTTCCAGATACATGGCAGAAGCTAGCATAGGAGGATACAGATGACCAAAAAGCATGGGTTTTGGTTAGCATGAAATGCTACTAGTTCAAAAACTGGGACTGAAACCAAACTAAAAAAACCCCAAACCCAAACTAAAAAGAAATGCCATGACCCAGACCCTGCTGATTAGCACAGTGGTTTGCTTCACATCCAAGAACAGCAGGGAGATGCAAACCCTGCCATTTCAGTGAGCAGCAGCACTGGGCTCCCACAGAGCCATAGTCACTGCCAGCCTCTAAGATCTAGGTCGGTGGCAGGGACCTTGGCAGCTCTACGAGTTCTTCTAGTGCCAGTCTGGGACTCTTGAGCTTTCTCTGCATCCTTATTCTTATATATTCTGCCCAGCAGCTCCATCCGAAGTCACAGATCCAAGAGGCAGGTAGCCCAAGGATCAAGTACCTGGATCCTCTCAAGTCTGCTCCACAGCCAGAGACTTTGCAAATGTAAAGTCCTTGGCTTTGCAGAGATGTGCTGTAAATCCAGGCTGGAAATTGAAGATGCTTGCCTTGGATTCAATTTAAGATTGCTTTTGGAATTCTAAATTAGCATTTGGGACACGCCAACCTCTGTTTAACGGAAAAACTTCCAGCTAGGTCTACAGAACCCCTAGTAGGTGATGAGACTGGCAACAAGGGCTGCAATGTTGGGGCACACTGTCGGGCAAGAGGTGGGCACTGCGGGGATTGTGCCACTGCGAAACAATGATGTTCTCAGCACTGACAAAGAAACTAACTCAGGCTCAGTTCTCCTTTTAATGGTAGACAAGGACTAAACTGCATGTTCCCAACTCAAGAAGCACTCATTAAGGAGCTCAGTAAGGCCAGATGAGCACTTTGGGGATGCAAAGCCTGAGGCTTTCCTACAGACCACAGATTTCATTTTCACAACCCTGCGCCCAGCCCTGGGCGAGATACGCCGGCGTCGTCTCCTCACCTGTGCATCCAGTTCCATGATGTGAGCTACTTTGTTCCAGCCAAATCCAACAAACCGCCTGTCATACTCCGGGCAGTCCTTCCTCACAACAACGTATGGCTCAAAGTCTGCTTCCCACTCGACGCGGTAAGGGGTGGTGGCTGTTCGCCACTTGGCAAAGTTCGTTGGCGCATGCCCTTTCGTCCAGACGTGATACCTGAAACAGACATCAATGGCACGGACGTGGGGGGGGCAATTAGATAGAACACATCTTGGTGAGGTAACAAAATGTTACTTGTTAGATGAAATGCTCAAAAATAAGGACATTAGCTTACAGTTCACATCATCATTTTCAGGACATATTGGAGGCAATTTCTAGGACTCTTTCCAGCGTGCTTCCCAGAGCCTCTATGTGCTCAATGCTTAAACACATCTCGTTGGTGAAGGATAGTGTGAAAACACTACCTAATGCTAATGTGAGAAACAATTACGAAGTACACAGACAGTTCATCTGCACTACAAAGTGCTGTGCCTCGTTCCTAGCAACCAAGCGGCTGTATCAGTGCTCTAAAATCAGTGTGAAATTTTGTAGCTCAGATAAGGTCCCTAAAATTAGCTACTTCTACACCACAGTGACATTCACGATCTGTTTTATATGCAATTTTATAATTTGTATGAGAGACAGCTGCAGCTCTGGATAGATGTTCCGTTTTATTAATTACTGTTATTACTATAGCAGGAGCCAAAGTGCATAATTAAATTAGTAAGTAAAATATTACATAAAGGCTTTCTGCTGTACTTTCTACATTGTGGGGAGTACCCATGTGATCCTCAGGCAAGTAATCAATTTGATTTACAGAAAAAGATCCTTTTATACTTCGCTAATCTTGTTTAGGTCACAGCAGGTCTCCTCCAAGCACAGCTTGAATCCACCCCATTAGTGCCAGGGTCAATGACTCTCTCGCCCACTTATTCTTCTTACACCTTTCCAAAAATCAATGAGACAGGCTCTTTCTGCAGACTCATAGATTAAATAATGAAACAAAGGCATAGGAGGCCATCTGTATTACAGTGCTCTGAGATGTGTAACAGAAGGGGCAAAACAAACATCCTGCCAGTTTGTAATGTAAGGTACATTGAATTCACGGGGATGACTTGTGCTAGAAGTGAAGGGATTTGAGCATTAAACATTTGCAGAATTAGGATCTGAGGTAATGTTTCAACCCCAGAAATTCTCATAACATTGCAAGCCGTTGCTAATAACAGGGACATAAAATCACAACCTAGGAGTTTTAACTTGGATTGTATATTTGTATGGCTTGTAACAGGAAAAACAGAGAGGCGTTC
The DNA here is from genome assembly GCF_964188355.1 of Buteo buteo. Taxonomy (NCBI): domain Eukaryota; kingdom Metazoa; phylum Chordata; class Aves; order Accipitriformes; family Accipitridae; genus Buteo; species Buteo buteo. Next base: position 4,458,177 of record NC_134189.1, on the reverse strand, counting down.
AGCTTTGCTGACTCTCCTTGTTCAGGGGCAGTGCGGGAGGACAGAATTATTAGGATAGCGCTGGGGTCCCAAGTGACGCATGGTCCTTTGAAGGCTGCATTTCTAAACTGTAAATAGGCTGCAACACTTTCAGATATCTGGCTTGGGGACCTGGAAAAACAAAACCCTTCTGTATTAAAAAAACTGACGGTGAATTAATTCTCTAGAGATTATTAGAAACCAGTGCCGGATTCACAAAGATGCTTACAATCCTTAATGCCCTTTGGAATCATCTCCAAAAAGCCTATCCCTTTTCTTGGTCTCTTTTGGAAATGAGTGGGTAACCTGCCCAGTCACTAATGGGCAGCTATCTATGCTGGAAAAAAAATGAAATCACAATGTGGGGTATAAAATGATATGGGATTGTGGAGGATGCTGTATCTTCTAAAATCCTACCTCCGGCATTTTGAAATTAATTATGATAATAATAATAATGACTACTAAACACTTACAAAGTGATTTGTATCTTCAAAGCCCCATACAAACTTTGGTTAATTGAGAGATTCCTGCAGAGAAGCAGTCAAATGCTGCTTTTGTTCTAGTAACATTCTCCCACTGGCTTAAACAGAGGGGGTCCAGGACACTAACCATAAAAACTATCAATTTCTTTCCACCCTTTTTGGGGATATCAGTGTAAGCAGTTACAGCAGCTCAAGTATAACCTCTGTGAGCTGAGAGAACTGATCAGCAGGAAAAAAAAAATAATTGGGAAGAGAGAATGAAGGGAAAATATGGAGGTGAGATCAGAGAGACAATACGAAGCAGAAAGGAAGGAATAGACCTGATTGCACCAAAAAAATATAATACCAGAGATGATCTACTTGCCTCTTCAGAGTGACTGACGTGAGTGGAGGGAAAGAGGAAGACAAAAGGATGGCTAAGGTCAGGACAAAGAGGAAAATGAATACAGGATGCTCAAATGAGGTGTGCACACACTAATTATAAAGGAATAATTAGACTGGAAACAAGAATTGTGAGAGTCCAGGATTACATACGTATCTGTACAAACAATATATATGGGTCTACATATATACACACACACATGTAATCTGCTGGAGCTAGGTCTTGGCCAATGACTCATCACCGCATGAAATGTACTGCAAAGTAAGATATGCACACACCATTACATGGATGTCCATACAGAGGAAGCTACCATAAAGAAGTGAGTAACTTCCAACAGACTTTACTCTTGATGACGCAGTTGTGAGAAGTGGTTTGCTGTCTGTCTTGGTCTTCCATCTCACAGGACAAATGAATAAATCTAATTTTCCTGCTCAGGCCCCGCTCACTCAAAGATTTAAATAAACATTTAATTTTAAGGCCACACTCAATCTCACTGACTCCCAGGAGAACTTTGTGAAAATTGTGAACAACATATTCTTCGCTACACTGGCAATTTTGACAAATCCAAACCAAATCATTTGATCTCCATAAAATGATGATGAGTTTCTTTCCCACGGTTCATGGAAAACAACTGGAAAACAGCCCCCTCCCCCCCGCTTTGGATCGAATGTGTCATTTCCATTATCGATTGCTTTTGTTTAAAATAAAATCTCAAAACTATAGTAAACTCAGATAAATAAAATCATTATTCTTCTCAGAGTGTTCTTCCTCCCTGCCTCGCTCAAAGCTTCCCGTTTCGGTGAGAAAGATGATTTGGTGAAAGAAAAACTTCCCCAGTTCTGTTCTCAGACGCTGAAACATTTTGCTGGATTGTGGACGCAATCAGTTAATTAGTTAATCAGTTGTTGCTGGTTATGTTTCCTCAAGACGATGTGTCTTCTACCAGCTGCGGTCTCCCCGGTGCCTGAAAGCTGTGTCGGCAGTACGTTTGTGGTTTATTACCCAGGCACCGAGCGGGCGCATCCTCGTGAGGCACGGCCAGGCAGCCCACAGACAAAGGCAGCAAGCTGGCACAGAGCAACCCGTTGCCGCGGAGGGTTTCCACACAGCGCACCTTGCCAGCCGCAGATGCTCACGTCTTCCTTTTTTTCTTCTGGTGGTGACTGGGGGATGTAATTGAGAGCCGTTTTGTACTTCTTAGCTGCCCAGAGGTAGAAAAGGTCACCATTTGGAAAAGAGGTGACAAAAGCAATTTCAGTGAGGGAAAGATTGTAATCTACCATGTGGTGTGAGGGACTGGGATGCTGCAGGCACTCTCAGCAATCACTGTCACAGCAGTCCTCCCCAGCTCACTCCCACCAGCTCAGCCTCGAATTGCAGTGTTATTAAAGCACCTTGAAGGTGGAGGTGGAAATTCTCAGCCCAGATCACAGCTGCTTTGTGGCTGTTGATAGATTTGAGCAATGAAATGAGCCAAAGCAAACTGGGGAAGCATTTGTAAAATGTGTCCTACACATTAATATGTACATCAGCTACAGACCGCGTGTCCTTCAATTCTCATTTAACCTTGCGCTGGCAAAACTCCCACTGATGTTAAAGACTTTTTTGCCTGAGTGAGACTTGAGAAAGGATCTGCAAAGCCGGCTGTGTACGTAATACGCCAACACGCTCTATAGCTTGAAGATGAAATCTGTAGTGGAAGGCCACTGCTGTGCAAGCTGAAAATTTGATTGTTGGTGGAATGTAACATCTGAAAGTCCTGAGGGTGTTATTTTCCACTGGAAGGATTTTTTCTGTCAACTATGGGAGAAACAATTATTTTCTATCAACAAATCTCCTGTTAATTTGTACGTCTTTGACTGTTACAGAATGATGGAGAGTGAAGGCACTTGCTCTATCAGTATCCTTAAGTAATTTTCCAGAGAGAGGCATGCCTCTCTCAGTTGCCTCAAGTTTCTATTTCAAGGCAGTCACTGGTAGAGGTAGCGTCAGAATTATGTTTTCCAGGCTCACGTAGGCTGTCTGCTATGACGTGTGCATGCAGCCACTTGAGAGAAGGGTGGCTGCTGCAGCGAGAGAGGTGTGTAAGACGGGGAATGGAAGAAGTGTGAGGAAAGCTCTAAAGTAAGGGAAGGATGGGAGAGGTGATAAAGAGCTCCACCGGCCACGGATAATATCTAGCTTTTTCATAGTTTTCATCTCTAGATCTCAAAATACTGTAAAAAGGAGAGGTGAACATTGTTACCTGCATTTCAGAGATGGAGAACAGAGATGTAAGAAAGCGAACTGATTCGCGTACCACCTCCCAGCAGGGCAGTAGTGGAGCTGAGACGAGAACGCAGGTCTCCTAGGCCCCCTCTCTGTGCAACATCATAAGGCCGTATTGTACTCTTTCCATCGCTGCGATGCTTTACAATTGTCTGCTAATCAGACCTTACCACACATGCCCAAGAGACTGTTAACCCCTGGTAGTTGCATTTTAAAACCGAAGAGTCTGGCAGATAATAGAAGTGACTTGTTCACAGCCACAGAAGGAGTCTGCTTCTGAGAGGAGCTCCAAATTTAGGTGTTCTTCGCTTCTCAACTTCTACTCAGGGTACACTTTTACCTCTGCATTGAGAAACTCAAGCTGTTTAAGCAGCTTTTTCACACTTCAACAGAGCACAGGACAAGCCTGCATTTGTTTTTCCAGTAAGTCAGTAAGGAAGCGAACCAACGAGCAGAGAGAAATTATTTTTGGTCACATGAGGCACACAGCTATCCGGATAGTATTTGGCAGCCAAAAAGCAAATTACACGCACATGAGTGTAATGGTCGCGCTTGATTTTGTAGCGCAATAAAAAAATGATGAAAATAAAACAAATTCAATTTAACAACTGAAGTCCTTCAGTAGAGGACTATAATACTACATAAAATGCTGAGCTTACAGATGGAATATATCCACATATGATCCTGTTCACTGCCTCTCTGTGAAAAGGGAAAAAAATATTCCAATAGGTTTCTTAATGGAGCTAGCCAGCTGACAGTGAGAGAGAAAAATCAAATATTCACAAGAACATGAAGAAGATCTTTAGAGATAATGACCACAGGTTCAGCAAAAGTACTTTCCATTACCTGAAAGTGAAGAGGGTTCCCATGTCCAACATAGATAGCAGCTCTGCTTTTGACTTGGGGAAGGAGAGGCGGTAGCGTAGGGTCTCAAAAGCAGGTACGATCAGAGCTTTCTTGGTGTTAGCCAGGTCCAGCTGGATGACGGACTTCCTAGCAAAGAGAAACAACAAATAAAAGCAGGAAAATTTTAAACCAAGCAAATCACTTGGCTTTTCAAAATAAAGTGCAGACAATGGGCAGTTTGGTACTGTAAATGTAACTATGACCCACATTTTTTCCCAGGGGTGCTTCATATTTTCTTCTACTTTTGATCTGCTGCTCTAAGAGCAGGGACACCACCACAGATCAAAAAGAACTTGTGTGTTTGACTGCTCAATGCTGCCCTGCATGTCCAGGGGTGCACAGAGCTGAACTAGCACCCTGAGCACGGCCAACTGACCACCCCTTTAAGAGAACCATAGTTGAATGTTACTACATATATGGGAAAGAGCTGCCCAGTCAATGGCAGTTCTAAAAAAACATGGGTTTTATCCAGGACTTAGTGGGACTTTACAAGATGAGGAGCTGGAAAGTTGGTTGCGTTTCAGCCTAGCTATTCTCTGTGCTATGCTGTGCCATCAAACTTGCTTTTTACCTCTGCTTTAGAGCTCTGTATGTCTTGCAAGGTGAGTGTTACCTTAATATCACTATGGACCAGATATTTGCTCTCAAGAACACTGTTGCTGTGATGGTCGGTCTTTATTCAAGGCAAGGCACAGATCTCCTGCATCAGGACATGGTGCAAATCAGTAAAACTGTACATTAGCAGGTTTTTTTTGAGTATTGTTAATCACGTGCATGGTAGTGCCCAGAGATCAGAGCTCATTTGTGCTTGGCTCTGTACATAGGGCAAAGAGGCTGTTTCCTGCAGAGAAGAGCTGTGCACTGGATGCCCTGAGATACCTTGCTTTTTCCATTCTTTTGCTGCTGGTTGTTCAGTGCAGAGACTGTTTTGGTGTGTGCATGTGTGTGCACATACTGCATTTTGCACAGTAGGACCCTTCTCCAGGCAGGGGCCTTAGGGCGACTGCCCCAGGAGAGCAACAGCTTAGCAACTTTGCGCCCTGCCTGCCAGAGGTATTCAGTCTATTCTTTCCTAACAAAGACCCAATGAAAAAGAAAAAGAAGTTACTTTTCCATCCTCAAACTGAATCTTACTATGCTTGTCATTAGAAATAACTCTGTCTCTATTTTCCTTTCATTATCGTTGTATTTCATAGGAGAAATATGCCTCTCTCTCCCTGTCAAAGTCAGTTCCCTTTAACAGGATTCACTGTCCTGGCTTTTATGTTACTGCAACAAGCAATCAAGGATAATGTTGACAAGCAGCAAACTCTCTACAGCCTTATAAGATGAAGGAATTGGGATCACTGTCATAATAACAGAAGGACCAAACCAACCACTTTTCTAGGCCCAGAATACCTAGAATTCATTTATATTGCCAACAGAGAAATAGAAGAAGAGCAGGGCTATTTAATAAAATCTGAATTTTAGAGAATTCACATCACCCTATGGGCCTGTTCTATAAAAAGAAATCTGTTCTCAGAGCCTTACTGCAAAGTTTGCATTGTTTAAAGAACCCCTGCCACATTCCAGTGAACTTTTCACAACTGAAGGAGTTTAACAGCATCTTAAAACTTTTTCGTACTTTCTTCACTAGCTTCTCCCTCACCATCGCTAATGGCCGAGATATCTGCATGTAAATAGACGACTCCTTCACAATCAGCCTCACGACCTTCCAGAACCGTTGAGCAGTGCCAGGATCCAGTCTTTATGATGCTCTTAATGTTTTTTGCCCTTGACACCTTCTCTGAAAGCAGGGGACACTAACATAGTTTCTCTTCCCACATCTCAGGCTTTCTGGACTCTGTGCAATCTATCAGCCTTGAGCGGTAGAGCTTTGGGGATTCAGTTCTAGGAAGGAGCAGGTAACATTCGCAGTGATGCTCACCCTTCGGGCTCTGCAAAGAAACAGCAGCTTCCATTTATGGCTGTCACTATCTCTGTTTGATGAAGAGCTCAGAAGTCCCAGGGAAAAATCAAGGCCTTGCTGTGCTTGGCACTGTCAAAGAGTAGGAGACAATCCTGCCCACCAAAGTTCACAGTCTGAAGCTGAACATAGCTGAACGAGATATAGGTATCAAGCAAGAGTAACAGCAGAGACTGTCAGACAGAACAAGCTGTGTTGAAACTAGTGTTGAACATGCTTCATTTCGTAAGATATGGGATACAAGCACAAAAATGATGTGGATATCAATAATCCTTTCTGCACACTCCCTACTCTTGTCATCTGCAAATTTAATATAGGTGTCATTGGCAGAACTGTTGGAAAGAACAGATGACAGTACCTTCATGAAGAAAACCAAAAGGCAGAGAGAACAAACTGATACAAGAGGCTGAAATCCCTTGCACCGTCAAAGGTCAACATAAAAAGTCAGGTCAGTGGAGAGAAGCAGAGGTCTTAAAACAAGACGCTTGCAGTGGATACAGTCAAACACAGAGAACTGGTGGAGGTACTTCAAGAGTGAAATAGAATAGCGGGATAATCTCTGTAGAAATATTTTCAAGAGATATGTGAGCATCTGAGGTGCATGTTGGTAAGGTCAAAGTGGAGGCGTTCACCAAAACCGAGCTGAGACATGCTCAGTCAAGAAGTCCAGCAGCACTGACCTCTAGCCTGACTAGATGACAGAAAGGACTAATGTAAGGGGAAGAAGGAACCAGTGCTGACTTCCAGGTGTTTAACCTGAGTGACAAAGGACAACAGAGGCCATGCAAATTGTGCTAATGGCAGGGAAGACTTGGTAGAGAAAAAAACTCCTTCCATTTTCTTCTGATAACTTGGCTGGCGGTCTGTTCCTCAGACAACCAGCTGAAAATCTAACCTCGTCCAATTGGAAGCAAAGCTACTTTTCCTTTTCTGTGGGGTGACTTTTATTCCTGTTTCGAGCAAAGGTGCCATTTGCTGGTTGACTGTTTCTGTGATACTTGGAATAGGAAAATTTTCACTGTTGGTGTTGCAATGTAGGGATTACATTTGGTTATTTTGCAAACTAGTACTGGGTAAACTGTTGAATTCCTGCACTACCCTTATGAGGCCTGTTTTTTGGATTCAGTAATAGCGATTCAGTATCCATTTTCCTTTATCTGTCCTTTTTCCCCACATCCCAAAACAAGGATATATGATTTTATGAAGAGCTTTCTCTTTGCTATTGTTGTCCAGGAGACCATTTCCCAGGCATCTTTGTGTTCAGACCTGAAGTATGTCATTCTGACACAGTGCAGGTTGGGTTAAATTTCTAAATCTAGTAATCAACCCGATTTGTCAAAAAGCATTGAAGAAATGAAGAGCCTCCTCATAGGTTGAATGAACTCCAGCACGCTGATATCAATCTTTTAATCCCCATAGTTCTTTCCAAAAATTAACACAGAATTCTCATCCTCATGGGGACAGATAGCAATATCATTCCCATTTCTGGAGGACAGAGAAGCTCAGGCACAGAAAGGTTAGCAATCTAATCCTAAAGCACTGAATTCAGGAAAAAAAAAAGTCTATTAATTCAAATTAGCTTCCACCATCAGGACTTGGTAAGTAGTTAGAGTGAGATCAACAAATACAGCAGTCACAGAGTTTGTGGTAGAGAACTGGAGAGTTGTCAGTCCACTGTGAAATTCATTAGAACGTTCTTCCTCTCTGCAAAAGCAATGAATGCATAGCCTACAAAAGCATCCAAAAAATAAATAACAATAGGCACAACGTAAAGCGTGTCTCTTGCTGAGATGCTGAAGAACAACCAGAAATAATTCACAACTCAAGTTGCAGGGGACAAGTATAAAACCTGTGGATAGAGATCGAATGCCAGGTCCCAATTCATGCTAAATGTGTCACTGGAAGCGAAGAGTACATTTTACACGAACGTGTCTGGTAAGAACTTTAACGCTAGCTGTGACAACTGTAGATAAGCAGCCTGTCTAGTTATTTTATGTTAGAAGAACCTTTAGGATGACCCCCACACCTTACTTGTAGCAACCAGAAAGAGCCTTTACCTCTGGGGCAATGACAAGATGACCTCAGTAACTAATGAGGGAAGGTGACAAAAGACTTCTTCGACTCAGCACAGACCATGAAAGTGAGTTTCGTAAACAGGAAATCTTTAAATGATACATTTCTTTCCTTTTGTACTTCACAGAAGAGTAAGGTAGGACAAAAAGGGTGTTTGATGGAGATAAAAAGCATTGAAGTGGTCTTACTTAGCAGCTGTGAAAAAGCTCAATTAGCACAAATCTGTGCTAGCAATAGATACCTAGAGGGACAGGTAACCATCAGCTCCATCAGCTTCTCCTTCAAAACTGGCTGTAACCTTTCATATACAACACCTTCAAAATATGTTGAAAATGTTTTTCAAAATTCCTTTCTTTCTGAGAATATATTGTCTGTAGAGAGACAATATACAGTATATGTAAATCAGCAAACTTGCAGTGAGAGGGACTTGTCTGGCTCACCCTGTACAAAGAGATGCCTGAAACACCACTCTATTTCTATTTGCTTATGGTTGTTCTATCTGCGGAAATAAAGATGAAAATGTTTGTACGTCTCTCTAACAAACAATCGCTGCCATTCAGATAGATAGCACTAATCAGCTACTTGCAGAGGTGGTGGGAACAGTCAATGCAGAAAGATACAGAGTATCCGTATTTAAAATAATCTCACTGCACCTCCCTGCTATTTTGCTCAGAAAAATCATTATTGAAAAAGCAACAAAAGTCTCTAGTCCACAAGCAAAAAAAATCCAATCCCTTTTTAAAGAGCTAGCAGTAGCAGATTAGGAATTTCGATATTCCCAGGCAACAGAGACTCACAGTCAGAGTTAAGGCGGTATGGGCCTCGCAAAAAGCTGGCAGAGTAACACAAGGTCTTGGATGCAACAGCTTTCACTGTGAATCTGTTTTTTTTCTGAAACAGCACTGATGGGTTGCATCTCTGTGCATTTAGTTCTACAATACATTATCACCATACGAGAATTATTTCTATGGTTGTAATATATCAAGTATATTGTGGTATGTCATTCTGTCTTCTCTCCTCTCTTCTTCCTTTCAGTGCTGGCTCCCATCAGTGCACTGCGAAGCAGCATGGGGGAACAAGTTGCTTTTTTAGTACTACATGCCAGTACCAACAGCTTCTACCCTTACTGTGTCCAGCATTGATCGGAAGAAATATAACAGTATGCAACACTAACGTCAAAGGACAGAGAAGCTAACAACAACTGTCCCTACATATATCTTGAGACAGCTAACGTGTGCAAGGGACAGAATGATTTTGGAGTCCTCATAGTACAAGTCAAAAAGAAATACCCTTAAAACAAGTGGGAAACAAGCTGACACAGTGCGATGAAACTTCAGTGATATTATTGAAACACGGTGTCTTAAAAGCCATAGAATTATAGAATGGTTTGGGTTGGAAGGGACCTTTAAAGGTCATCTAGTCCACCTCCCCTGCAATAAGCAGGGACACCTTCCACTAGACCAGGTTGCTCAAAGCCCCATCCAGCCTGGCCTTGAACACTGCCAGGATGGGGCAGCCACCACCTCTCTGGGCAATCTGTTCCAGTGTTTCATCACCCTCATTGTAAAAAATTCCTTCCTTACATCTAGTCTAAATCTACCCTCTTTTAGTTTAAAACCATTAGCCCTTGCCCTATCGCAACATGCCCTGCTAAAAAGTTTGTCTCCCTCTTTCTTGTAAGCTCCCCTTAGGTACTAGAAGGCTGCCATAAGGTCTCCCCAGAGCCTTCTCCTCTCCAGGCTGAACAACCCCAACTCTCTCAGCCTGTCTTCACGGGAGAGGTGCTCCAGCCCTCTGAACAGTGAATTTGGCCCCGTACATGGATGCAGAAATTGAAAAAGGCAATTAATTCTCCACATGAGGGAGAAGTGAGAAGAAGATGCTTACTGAGTTGTTAAGCCTGAAACAAAGGAATTCCTCCATAAGTTTATGACATCAGAAGGTGTATTTCCCTTTACATTCCAAAATGCCGGGCCTACGGACTGAATGGGATCACCTACAGGCAGACAGTCACTGGAACACTTTGATCAACTTTCACCAAATTAGAACAGAGATGAAAAGCAAAACTGGTCAGGACTAAGGAACTGAAATCCTCCTGTCTGGCCACAGGGTGTCCTCCTTGCTCTATGCTTTGGCCTCAGCTGACCAGCCCCTCCAGGGGGAAAAGGTCTTTATTTAAAAAAGCTCAGTTAATGGATCAGAGGTCTGTAGTTTGCTCAGCCCAACCTGCTCACATTCATTAGGATACAATACACACTGAGGTTACTCTTCCCAGTTTCCTTATGCTAATTATTTTGCCCTGACAGGTGCTGGCATTGCCGTCATATTTTTGAGCTGGTTAGACTATCACCCTCTTTTCATATACGGAACTGTATTAAGAGCGTGTCACAGGGACGACAAGTTCCGTAATGCTTTGCATGTTTTTTCTGTCACTGACATTAAGAACCAGGGATGTTTAGGGAAATCACCCGGTTCACATCTCCGCTAATACAGGATGCTCTTGCACATTTAATAATACTTAGTCCAGTTCAATTTTCAAATTGATTCTTCTGCTACTCTGAGGGAATTATTCTGATGGCTAACAGGGCTCACATTTAGACCTGAGTTTTTCTTTCATAACCGTATTGCTTTACTTCCAGTTACAGCCCCTTCCTCTACCCTAAAAATTCTTGTAGCTTGCTGGGCATTGTCACACCTTAAACACCTACAAGCTGCCTCTTTCAGATCTGCTCAAACTGCATTGTTTTGGGAATACGTGAGCAGGGTGGGGTGTGGAGGGGACGAAAACGTGGGTGATGGTGGGAATCCCTCTGCTGTCTGTTTACCTGAGGTACTCGTAGAGTCCATACATGGGCAAGAAGTCAATGTCGGACAGAAACATGTATGGTGTGCTGATATGCTTCATGGCCACATTCCTTAGCAGATTCACAGGATAAAACTGGCCCTCCTTGTATACGATATGGTAGCCGACATTGTGGCGGCTCATAAGTACTTCCGAGCCCTGGGCGTAGCGCAGAAATTGCTGGGCTTCTGCATCGGAAAGATAGAGTGCCAGGCTGATCGGACCTTCCCAGTGTTTGCAGATGGCTTCAAGCATCTGGAGCCTGAAAGAGCAAGGGTGAGAATAAGAAAAGGCTGTCCCTCTGTCTGGGACTCTTTGCCTGGGTTCATCTGATCAAATGCAGGTATGTGGCTCTAAGTGAGACAGACTGGGGTCACTTCATACACTGTGGAAAGCAATAAATATTTGTACAGCACAATTCAGCTCATGTAAGTTGATGTCTCCTTCTGGACACATGGACTTCACCCTAGATAAGCCTACTTCTCTCCACTGAATACCAGGGAGCTTAAGACGGCCCTAGCTCAGATATACACATCCACAACTCAGATACGTAAAGCTAGCTGAAATCAACACCATCCATCCTTCCTACAGCATTGATGCTGCAGGAAAACCCACATGGACGATAGGACTTCATTTGATGGGAGCTTTGAGCAGTTGCAGGGATCTGTCCATGTGGATCTACTTACAGGATGGGAGTCTCGGAATCTTAAACAGTGTCTAGTGCCCAATTCACACTTCAGGTCAAGCTATTCCCACATACTAACATACTACATTGCTCTTTAAGAAGCTTGTGGAGGAGAAAGGTGTACAGACCCACAGATCATTTTACCTCCTGTTTAGGAAAACTTTCCCCAAATTTTTGCAAGGCAGTTAGATCTTAAAAGCTGTTAATAGTGATAGGTCAAGGGAAAACTGACTTACATGAACATTTGCATTGACTAGAAGAAAAGTCACTGTCAGGGAAAGGGCAAAAGGATGACACATCTATAGAAATGGGATTTACTATGTGTAGGGAGTAAGGAGAGAAGGAGGGAGAGACATGGCATTTCTGTGGAGTATCAAAAGAACATTTCAGACAAAACCATCATTTAAAGTACTAAATTGTGTATGTTTTACAAGTATGGCAAATTTCATTAGATCATTTTTAAAACAGGTTGTATCAACGTATATTTTTTAAAACTTCAAGCACTTACAATACTATTGATGAAAATGACAACAAAAGATCTCATACACAAATGTAAATCAAACCCAGCCTGGTCAAAATCATTTAAGCACTTCGGGTAATTTATAGAGAATTGCCTAGAGATTAAGATATGCCACCCAAAAATATAGCAAGGACTGATTACAAAGCCTCTTGAGTTACTACAAAGGGAAATGAACCTATGCAGCCTAGCCAGATATTCTATTAAAAAACAGGGAGAGTAGACTATGCAACATGATTATCTTCTCTCCCTTCCAAATCCACATTACTAGATTTTTCCTATTAATATTTATACAGAACACAAGAAAAGTTTTCTGCATCATCGTAATCAGAGAAAATAATTTCCCCCTCCTACTATCTCCCTAAGCTTTGCAGCAGAAAGGAATGATATACCAGCAAACACATATTCTGATTTAACATTAATAGCTTTTTTCTGCATTTCTGAAGGATCGTGATGACATCCAAGATGATATAATCATTTTTTCTTAGATATGAGATATTACCTTTACTAGTCTACACCTGGTACATTATTTTCTTTTTATCTGTTATTGAAACAAAGGTTATTATCAGCCTGAAACATACAGCCGAATTAGAAACACAAATCGACAAAAAAGATCTAAAAAGTATGTGAAGGCTTTAGGCTTTTGATTGTACAAATAATAAATAGAGAAATATACTTTTTTTTTTTCCCCTTTTCCAACATAGTGGAAACCTATTAATCAGAAGACTCCAATTCATCAGCACTTAAGATTTAGGGCAGCCTCTTAAAAATGGAATACTTGCCTAGCAAGAAATGCAGCAAAATGCCTTTCAAGGACTCCATGCAGTGGACAAATGGCATACATAACTTATTTAAACGGCACACCTGATAATGCCTGCAAAGCTTTTCACGATAGTTAAGTGGGAACTGGGTTTTGCTGGTATAAATTTCCAGCTGGACAGCTTAGTGCCCTTCAGAATACTCCATTTTGCTGTGTCGTTCTCATTGACAGGCTCCACTTCCACGAGTTTGATACAGGGACTGCTGAGTGATGCTCCATTATCTGCTCTCTGTAGGTTGTTACAACAGTCTCCTTTGACCATAGAACTTAGAATTACTTGTTTCTAAGCACAACATGACCAAGTGATTTTGGTTTTGTTAGCCATACTGAGGAATGCGTTCTCTTAAGGACTCTAGAGAAAATAAATGTACTGCTATACTGCATAATAATGAGGTCATCATTTAGTTGGTAAATTTTTTAAAGGTCTGTTTCAGTCCAGTGAACTTTGCTGGAATTCAATTGTTTTGTGAGATTCTTTGTTTTCACTTTTCTTCTTAAGAATACTCAACAAATTTACAACTCATTCTCACCCAGACTTCAAGCAGTGTAATGCTAATTTGTGTCTTTCCTTGTCCATACCCTGATCTCACGTCTCTGTAACTCCCACTCTGATTTCTGAACCCCAAGTACATTCCATGCCTTTAAAAAGGCTGCCTGGCCAAAAGACGTGCAGCGATGCAACCAAGCCATTATCCAAGAAAATGTCACATCAGTATAAAAGGTGGCAATAATGAGCAACACTGAATGAAGTCTGTCTCAAAGTTTCTATCACCTAAAGACATTAATGTTAGCTCCTGAACTGCACCCCTTGCTTCCATTCCCCAAGCCTACAGCACAGGCAAACATAAGCCTGTCATGATAGTCATGTCAGTCTCATCTCCAACAGGACTATAATTGGAGACACTGGGAGGTGCTTTTTTGCCTTTCCTCATCTTGGATGATCATTTGAAAGAATGATGCAGGAATGTAGTGTATAGCACATTGTTTATGTACATGTCATCTTACATCTGAGACACTATTCTTAAATGTCTACAGCTATGCTGGAGGAGTTTAATAGAAGTGGTTTAAAGAAGATAAAAAAAAAGGCAGTAACTGAAGGATGTGAAAGAAAACAAAGCAGCTAAACAGTTCTTTGGTATGATATTATTTATTGATTTTAGTTGAAAGAAAGTATTTCCAACTCAAATCAATAATTTATTGCAACACACCAACGAAGTAGGGAAGATTTTTCCTGCACAGTATCAGGAGGGCTGTTCTTCCTGAATAAAAATGTGTGGTTCTGTCTATCAATAAAAACATGTGCCCCAGTGAGGATCCAGAAAGGGAAACAGATGCTCAGACTTTGCATCAGTGCCAGTGAATCAGCACTGAGCCCCAGCTCACTCTTTTGAATTAAATTCTGGGGGGAAAATATACCAAGTGCACACACCAGCTTTACTAATTTACTGTGGCACTCGCTCAGGGTCTGGCTTAATTTATTTCTTTAGTTTTTTACTCAAAGGTTTGTGAACACTTAAGAAATGTTTCCTCAATTAAAAATCAATAGAACAGACACCGATGTGCATAGCAAATCATAACACAATGTGCAGCATGCAGCGCTGAGGCACTGGCGAAACAGAATAGCCCTCATTCGTTCGTGTTTATTTTTAAAACAGGCTGTAAATGTTTTGTTGATCTGAATTCCTCTGACTCTCCTGGAATACTGCTGACCTTCCGCTGGTGTAGCAGTGGTGGTATTCATGAGTCATGTTGTATTCAGTATATGCTCCACTAAATGAAATATCAGTTTCTGGCTAATATTCAAGGAGTCTGACCTGTTTTGTAACCCACTCTGATAGCAGTAGCTACGAAGTTTGGACTAGATTCCAACTGAGAAGCAGGAGGAAAAAGGAGACTGACAAGTCAAAATTTCACAAAGCTGGCTCATCCAGACTGTGCTTTCAGAGCTTCTGAAAAATGACAACTAATTGCAATGGTGGGAATCAGAAAGGTGCAGGTGGAATTTGTCACAAAATGGATTTTTTTTTCCCTAATGAAATACCAGTTAAATTCCACTTTACATCAGAACCGAAAGTTGAAAAGAGTTAAACTAGAAATGTTATTCTGAAAATCAGCATTTGTATAAAAATGCAATGACTCCACTCAAAAGGAGATTTTTTATTTCATGCTAGCACATTAAAAAAAGAGGTTTTATTTTCCACTTCCCAATTTGAAACTAAAATGTTTAGTTTTGATTTTCACTGTAAGAAAAAACACTAATTGAAATTTTCTGCAAGGAAAATGCCAATGAAAGCACAACTAACATTGTCTAACAAGGAAACACTGTGTGTAAAAACTTGGCCAGCTACAACTGCTTGCCTAAGTCTATTACAAACATCTCCTGTTTTTTCTAAGTTGTTGCAAAACTCCATAAACTAATAATGCCTGAGAATCCTGACAAGTAACAACCCCTGCAGTTCCAGTATTCAGCCTCTTATGAACTCTACCCACGCTCATGTGTGCACCGCAGAGCTGAAGCCTGGATGCATGTGTGATATCTACATGTGTTAATCCTAATTCAAGAAAGGTCTTACAGTATGACATCTAAGTTTCTACAAAAGTCAGTTTTTTCTCTCCCCAAAGCATTACATAGTTGGATTTTTCTGTAAGAAAATATTCATTGCCTCATGCTCCCAGATGAACAAGAGATTTTCCCTACCTGTCCATTGAAAGTTGAGCCACCAGTGTTACATCGGTATTGTCTGAAGCAGGCTCGTATTCGTAATGTAGAAAATACAAATGAGTGCGATGGACAGTGAAACGTTCTCGACGAAATTCATAGCATAAGTCGTCCTCATCCAGCTCAGACAGCTGTTTCTGGAGCTGTAAGGAAAGAGTGGACATAAAGATAAGTTCTTTTTAATTATTTCAGCAAATCAGAGAGAACGAGGAGGTTGGGAACCTGCAGCATGATGCAATGCAAAGTGGCAGTGGAACATACAGAGTAGCAGGGTTTTCCCAAGCCTAGCTCCTGCAAGTCACTGGACAAGAGATTAGAAGAAAGCACTTGTAAGTGAATTGATAAGGCAGACAGACCATTGTATTATGGTCTGTATGTTGTATATATTATCTGTACTACATACTTTCAGCATCCAGACTAGCAATGAAAGTAAACAATCACAAGTTTAATAATCACCAAGTTTCAGAGTTAATGCTCCAACATGATGCATAATGCCATTCCTTATTAGAAGCAGCGTTTCAAACTACTTGTAGACATACAGCTCCAGTAGACAAGACTCAGCAGCAGATTAAGCTTGTACGTGCTGGACTGAGTAATTCCCGTTCTGGTGCCTCTGTTGGAGAAGAGTAACTGCTGCTAGCAGCATGGACAGACAGCTGGAAAAATAACATCTTTAACTGATCATTATTCCATCTCTTGAGATTTATGTATCTACGCCAGTTCAATTTTGCAATGAAAATATTCTTTCAACTGCAGAGGTGCCAGAATTAAGCCTACAATTTTAACAGGATTTATGCTTCTGGATACCTAGTTTGAAAAATCCAAAGGATGGCAGATTAGCAGAGAACAGGTATTTTTTTGACTCCCTTGGAAAACAAACCCCTTCAAACTCAAAATGGGCATCTCGAAGCAATCCAATCCCAAGTCACATAGACATGTAGCTTTAAGAGAATAAAAGTTTAGCTCTGGGGAAAGGAGGAGGAGAAAAACTGACCAAATATCTATGCAGTTGACCAGTTCCATCCCTGAACTGTATTATTTTAAAGCCAAACATCTGGCTAGATTATTTAAAATGCATTCATTTAAAAGGAAAAATCAGTCACACCTGCTGTAAAATGTACTACAAAATGTAATGAAGATGAAAATTATATATGGTCTTAACATGTCAAATAGAGTTCCGTTTGTGTCGCTCTAAAATTTAGGTTATTAATAAAAGTATTATTTTTATATTTTATTTCTTAAAAGCATCCTATAAGAAGAATACGATTGCATGTTTATCAGTACATAAGAAACATATTCATTTTATAGGAATTTTACAAGTTTTGATAAAAATCACAGTGCACTTCAAAACTGTTTCATGCAACAAAACAATTATTGAATTATAGACTTTCATTTATATTTAAAAATCTCTTATTTTTGTCCTGTTCAGAATGATTTAAAGTAATAGTTTCACCATCTTCAAGAAAAAAAAAGGAAAATGTAGGTATTTCTTGTTCTAATAATGTGTTAAGAGGAGCTGTTGTTCTTGGAACTATAAGCATAATGGTTGCCATCAACAATAATGCTTACAGCTGAATGTTTTCCTGTGAAGGCTGATGGAATAATTCCTGATATTTTCCTGTACATCACTCTATAATCTTCTTTTGAATAATGGAAATACCTCCTTTGATTTCAATGAGTTTTGGATCAGGCTCTCATTCTGTGCTGTTGTTCTGCACAGATCTTAAAGCATCCCTCAGGAGAGACTGCTTTTAGAAAGATGAGAGTCCGATCTTGACAAATCTTTACTCAGGCAAAACTTCTATTCAAATCAAGATCTTTTTTGGTGGCATAGAAATCAGGAGTTCTTTTACATATTCTTGGAGTTTCATTCATTCTGCTTTACAAATCATCATTCAGCTGAGCCTGTACTTTATTTTCCAAATCACACTCAAACAATATTTGAATTAAACCCAATATTTACAGCGACTAGAAAGAATATTGTATCTTTCTGTTTCTTCCTTGAAAAGAGACACTAGTATGCCCTTAACGGAATTATCAAGGAGATGACTGAAATTTAAATAGTTAAAACAATAGCAAAGCACATTTCAGGGGTACCTTACTATCCTGCTGTACATACAAATGACCAGGCTAGAAGTTTATAATTGCACAGCAGCTACTAACCAGGCAGTCACTGAATGATTACCAGATTACATTCAGGTTGCAAGCTAAGAGTATATAAATAGTTAATTATGAGTTAAAGAATAACATTTGGGACTAAATTACGGCTTTGCGCACTGCAGAGCCCTGGGTGGGGGAAGAAGAGGAGACGCAGCTTCTTAGAGCCCCCAGTATTTTGATGGTGAAACTCACCAAGTCACAAAGTTGGTGATGGAGGCGAAGGAGAGCAGCAAACAGCAGAAGGTCCCTGCTGCTACAGGGAAAGGGAAATCTTGCTCTTTCCGCTGCATTTCATAGGGTCAGGATTTTGTCTCTGTCCTGTCAGACTTTTTCTAAGCCTGCAGCTATGCTGATAGTCCGCGAGGTTCTCCCTGGCCCTTCCCATGACTCACGCTCAGTGCTGTATGTAGTGTTGGGACCCAAGAGAAGAGATGAGACAGCTATGGCCGTACGCCGTGGAGAGCGCAGTCCCCAGAAGACCCATGGGCATGGTGTGCCTGTCCAAGAGCCCTGGCTAATACGTGGGCATCACTCAGCAGGATCAGACATCGCAGCTCCATCAGCACTTCGCAGGAATGCTTGTGCAATCCTTGCCTGCTCATACCATGAGCCTAAACTGGTAGGCAGCCTTAGGAGCCATGCTCTGCAGGCTGGGCAAACGCAGCTTGCTTAAGGTGTGCTCCCTCAGGTAGGACAGGCTGTGATTTGGCCCGTAGCATTGTCACCGCGCATGTGGCAAGCAATGTGCATTAAGGATGGGCCTATCCTGCAATGGTGAGGCAATAGGCACTGGAATGCAACAGCGTGTGATTATCCATGTGAAAACTCCTCTCCTACTGGAAGCAATGCTGGACATGCTCGGCACTCTGGGTTTGGTCCAGCAAAACGCATAAGCTCACAAGCTCTCTCACTGAAGCTAACGGTATGATGTGGACAAATTATCAGGACCAACAGCTGGGTGCTGCAGAGTTTTACACAGTTTAAGAGCCCTCTTCCCTCTCTCACTTTCTTTGTTCCCCTCATTCATACATACATTCAGACACCCATGCCCCAGCATCCCATACACATACAAAGGCTGCTTCCTCTTTACTATGAAGAGACACATACAACCTATAAATACATACTGCACACAGTCATATGCCGTTTTTTACACACGTATTTAACATGAAGAGTGTTAAAGATGCATGACATTCAAAAGACAGGGAATTATCTGGGACAGACACATATATATCCTTAAATTTACCTCTTTCTTAGTTACCTCCTATTATTTTTCAGTTACATGATCACAGAAAATTTCTCCAATGATATAATCTTACCTACAGCATGCATGTTGCATGGATCCATTATTTACAGACAAAGAACTTACAGCTTGGTTTAAAGTTTGCTCCCACATTATGTCTTCTTGAAAATATGGGTTTATAATGGGAATGCTGATAGATCTAGGCAAACAGATGCTTACTTAAAGAGACTGCACCATCAAAATGAGGACCTTAATATCAGCTGGATTTGATAAAAAGATGACATCCCCATTATGGACCCCTCCATTATATTTATAATAATATGCCTTATATAGCAAAGACTTCTCAACCTTAGAGTGACAGCATGTATTCTCATAAGCGAGTACCTGCTTAGCATAAGATTCACTGTTTCTACAAGATTTTCAATGCTAAGGCTACTTGCCACTGAGCATGTGGGAAATGTCACCTCTAGGAAACACGCTCGCAATTGGAAAATGTATTATTTTCAGACTGTGTATGGTAGATGTTCTCTTAGGAAATACTGTAGTGGGAAACAAGTGCTTTCATTAGCATCATGATACTTTTTCCAGAAATAAAAATGGCAGCCATGACATGCATAATGCCAAAACAAAGAGACAAATACATAAAAAAATTTATGCTAAGTTACTTCTCTGGGCAACCAGCTGCGGCAGGTGATCAGCCTTCATCTCAGGAAAGGCAGTGTTTGAAGCTAGGCTGGCCAGAGAGGCACAGGCAGGCTAGAAGGTATTCAACTCCACCATAAATCGTCATGATTTACCAGGTCTACTTGTCTGACTAATACATTTGTATGAGATGAGGTGCTGTTTTCTATCCATGTGATAGATGGTAGACCCATATGATACATGGCACACAACATGTACCTTTCACCAGCGAACTGGTCAGTCTGCTCATAAATCTCCCTTCCTAAGGCTGTTCCTAGTGCAAGCAAATTTGTGTTTAGCTTCGTTTTTTTTTAACTGCTGTGTCACAGAAACAATTTACTTCCCACCAAAATCTACAGGATTTTATCTCAGATGAGACCAATCCAAAATCCAGGATCAGAAGTATTTTCTTAGGGAATAGCGATATTTAAAAACCCCACCAACAAACAATGTTATGTCTCTAGAGGCTCCTTAGATCTTGGGGAAGGGGATAAAACCCCTAATGTAGGCATCTCTCTCTCATCAAGTGTTCAAGGTGAGGTGAGATGACACGAGGCTCAAGTCACTCGCTCACTCAATATCACACTAACACAACAGGAACTAAGCAGTTTAGAGGAAAACTTTTAACTTTCAGATCATCTTTCCTTCTCCCAGGTGTGTGCAGTTAAGATTCATAGCACAAAATCAACTCAGCTTAGCCACTGAGATGAAAACTAACACCCGCCCAGGATGAAACTATAATCTGGTTATAAACTGCAGCAGTTTCATTTCCTCCTGTGTAGCTGTCCCAGTTCCCACCAGCAGGCAATTTGGACTGCAACATTTAGCACTTTCAAAGTGTGTGAATTAACTGTTGCCTTTAGCATGGAATAAACAAAGCAGATGATGATGTAGGGAGGAAAAAGCATTCACTGAGTCTTGTTTGGGATGACCTACATAAAGTACTTCTGGCTTCTCCAATGATTAGTAATAAAAGCCAGACTAATCCCACGTCAATTAAACCTTTATTCCTCCCACGCCATAAAATTTTGTACATTTGCTATGGGTCAAATTGAGCCTTCTGTAAAACAAAGCTGTGCTAAGGACAAAGAGGATAGTGTCTGAGCAAGCCTACCTAGCAAGAAGAATTTGGCTGCAGCATGTAAAATGTAGCTAATACTCTTGCTAAATGGAAGTAAGGGCTTATCTTGACTGCAAATAATCAACACAATTAAGAACCCAATTTTCAGGCATGCGCAACTTCTTGGATAGTTCCGTATATATGAAGTACAACTTTCCTTGATCTCGGCTGCAGATGTCAGATCTTGGTAGTCCTCTGCATCTCCTTTCCCCAGGTCCCTGCCAAACCTTCTTGGCTGAGCTGTTCCTAGACCCCCCTTGCAGCACAGTGCCTTGACAGGTTGGTCTCCTTCTTTTGTTTCCCCAGACAATTCCTAGCCCTGTTCCCTCTTGTGTGGCAAGAAGGTTAAAGTCAGTCCCAGCCCTGTTTCTAGTCCCATGGCCCCTGTTCAAGTAGTCTGCCAACTCCCTATACCTACAGGCACCCGCCTGTCCTTTCCTCCTCCTGCTCCAAACACTCTCTCTCCAGAACCTACTGCTCAATTAACTCTTTCCTTTCTGCCTTTGATCTAGCTTTCATCCCTTTTATATGTGAATCTGGATTTTCCTTCCTCCACACTGCCCAGACATCAGTGAGGGCAATGGATGTCCCTTAGAATAGAGACCAAATAGGTTCCTGCTCTCAGCTCTACTATCCAGTCAGAACCTGGCGTGAAGCATTCAGAAGAAACAGTCACAGAAAATGCCAATCTTTGTCCAGGTCCCCTGCCTGCAGTATGCTCAACTCTGCTGTCTCACTGGAATATATATAATCTGGTCAGATGTATTCGTGCGCACTCCTAAGAAAGAGTCTCCAGAGATCTGAGCCTCCAAAAAGTCGAAAACACTACTGACGATGTGTAAACCATGATTTTTCAGCATTGTAATTTGCCTAGGTTTTCACCAGGTTGGCAAAGACGTGCTCCTGGCCCAAGTGTCAGTTCCTTCTCTGAGGTATGGAGTATCTCCATGAATAGGTCATTAGAACTTGTGGTGTGGGCAAACTCCCCAAGCTTTTTCCCCATGTTTCACTTCAAAAAATGAGAGAAAAGCAAAAAAAGAGGCATACCGGCATGACAGAAAAAATACCAGTCCACATGATCCCTCATCTAACAATAATATAAGTAGCTGAAAGTGGTATAAAGGCAACTTTCAGGCAACTAACAGGATGGGCTACCAGCTCAGCATTTAATAACAATAACAGTTGTAATAATAGAAACAGCACAGCTGGGGAAGTCAGGATTTCACCTCAAAACTGCCATATACCATCTGTTATTACTAGAGAAAGACTCTGTCATGACAAAATAGTAACTTTAAATCCCAGCCCTACAAATGATGCAGTATTCTGAAATTCCGCAGGAGCAAAGGGTACTCAAAGCATCAGTCTAAATGCAAGTTCAGCACCTTGATACTGACTTGGAAGCTCCCTTTGCTTGCTATTTTTAGACATTCAAAAATGTCTAAATTTGTTAGTAGTGTTTATACTATGTGGTACTAGAATCTCCTGCTTTTCTGGTGGATATTACAAGATGGCATGCACAGCCATTTGCTAATATTAAGAATCTCTGGGTTTGCACAACAAAATAAGTAAGTAAAAACAAACTTGGTAAGCAACTATACACCTAAGCAAGTGTTTTCAGGGAGAACTAGATTTTTTACACTGTTTCTTTGTACCGTTGATTTGAAAATCTGAAAATATACATCTGCAGAGAATTTTTTCTTGTGTTTTCTGAAAGTCTTCTCTAATGGGCATCTACTGTCCTTTTCTTAAACTGAGTGAAATCAGTGATAAATTTCCCACTGATCTTGCGCTGGGCTTTGGTTCCAGACACAGGCTTCACTAATAGGGGACACCCCATTCAACCTTCAGATTTAATGCTTTGTCAGAAGTACCTGGTGAGAAGCTGTCTGCAGGAAAGAAGTTTTATGAGAATGCTAAAAGGTTGAGTGTGTGTCTGTGTGCTAAAATCAGGCTCACAATATCTATCTTATAGCGTAACTCTAGAGATAGGCTGATACACAGAAGATCCTATTGAAATATTTTAGGCTTTACAGTAGGTCCTTTAGAATGAAATGCTGGACATAAGCATTAAAAGCCAATAAGAAATGTTCAAATTCAAGATTATTGTGAGCTTTGCCTTTGTGGGTTTCCCTAAAATCTCCTGCACTGCATCAAAATAACAGAGGCGTGAGAAGGGGGGAAATAGCATGGAATAAGTGGGATGGAGTGACTAAGGACGTGCTCCAAAGGCCACTTGAGTCAATGGCTGTGTTTACAGGAGGATTTGGTTCATATTCTGAATTTCCCATCCAGAATCTGCAAAAAAAGCCAAAGGGGTGATTGTAATACCAATTTGCAGAGAAGAGTCTGCTCTGTGTAATCTCATTTTAGTACATACTGAATAAAGGGGACTTACAGTACTGGTCTATGGCAAGGAGCGTGTGGCAGGCTCCTGTCCACAGCCTGTCCCTGCAACACACGGGGTCTTTCAGCTTGAATATTTCAAGGAAAGGATGAAACATGTATGTACACATAGACATACATGTAAACATTTTTACATAGACAGAAAAAACACTCCAGTCTTTATTTCTTTGCCTCCAATATTTGTTTCAGAGCCCTATCTGTTCTGTTCATTCCCATTTGTAACATTCTGGAACCTAATAACAGTGCTGTTTGGCGCAGCTGAAGATCAACAACTGACTAGATCAGGACTATGCAGTGTAAGATCCAGCGACTGCCTTTAGTTCTCTTAAAATTCAGTCAGTGGTATTATACTTCTGTATCAAACATTAAAAAAAGAAAAGTACTAAACCTTCCACATGCGTATAGATGTATATATTTAAGCACACATGCATGCGCACACATAACATAGAGGAAAAGTGAGAGAGATTAATATAAGGTCTGATTACCTTTTAAACTAATGCCCCTTTACACCTTTCTGGCACTGTAAAGGGTCCTCAAAATGGGAAGATATGTAATTTACATTCATTTTATGGCCATCTCCGTACTGATGAGAAGTGTGAAGGGGCCTTGTAGTAACAGAACCAGCCAAACGGTACCCACTGCCACACTTCCTTTTCATGTTTTACAGATATTTGCATTAAAAATGATATTCCTTAATTACAGGTTTATTGGAACAAGTCCTTAAAAGTAGATACTGATACAGCCAGCCAGTGAGTGACAGACTCACACCAAGCCACTGCTTCTTCCACAACAGGGCTCAGTACATTTACTGCTTAAGTAATTCTCGCTGACTATAAAACCAGCAGAGCTATTCTAACATTTTGTCCACTGGTCCACAGTGGAGAGAAGCACAGGCAGCTGAAGGAGCACCTTTTACCCATAAACAATGCCTAGCATAATAAAGCCCAATTGTGTTTTGGGACTGCTAGTCTCAATTCAGAGAAGAAAGGAAAAATAATAGGTATTAAGATAAATCAAATAGCAATTCCTACTTTATACATACATGACTTTGCAGAAATTATAGCCGTTTATGTAACATATGTGCTTAGGAATCCTAATGGAAATGTACGGCTGCATCTTATCGCACTGAACGTCCATCTCGCCCAGCATCTTGTCTCCAGCTGTGAGCTGGCTGCCGAGAGCAGTGTAAAAGCAGGGCCAGTGTACAGCGATGCTTTCTCAGAATGCTCCCCCAGTCCTGAACTTGTGGTTCAAGGACTTTCTGCACCAAAGCTTAACAGCTCCCGATTGATTTTCTTTCCATGAAGAGTCACTTTTGAGCATATGTATATTTTTAGCAACATTGCCTCCTGCTCAAAGCTTCATTACATCGTGGGTGAAATGTCTATCTTTGTTTTGAACCTGCTACTTGCTATTTCCACTTCACGCCCCCCTAGTTCTTGTACTGGGAGGAATGACAAACAGTGGTTCCTTACAAGCTCACCTCACAAGATGCTCTGCTTCTGAAGATTATCCTGCAATAGATCACGGGAATGTACGGTGTTTTAATAGGACACCTGTGACACTGTATGTGCTACAGCAGACAGAGTGAGAGAAAGAGTGGTTTTCATGATAATCCTATTCTTTGAGCCTCATAACCTCAAAGCTGAAACTTGCTTTTTGTATTCTACAATAAAAAGGACATAGTCAAGTTTAGAGGGGAGCTTACCTCAAGGGTAACTAATAAAAACCAATGTCTCCTCCTAAGTGACTACTCTTAAGCTATCTGAAGTTAGATTTTTTCTCTATCTGTTTTGATAGAAGGCTGTTAGCTTTTTGGTGTCTCTTGGCAAGTTAGGACTCATGTATTTTTGTATGTCTAGCTCATTCTTTTCAGTATCTCTTTTTTTTATTATTTATAAATGGAAGAATGAGTTACATTTCTTTTTCAGACACAAGCCATACCATATACCATATTGTGTTCTACTTGTCTTGAATAAGAAACAGGCTTGAACAGTTAGTCATTTCCAGTGTCTGTCATCTAGATACAAGTTCAATAAAATGAGCCATTTTAAACTTTCAGGACTGCCATTTTCGTCAGCAAGAACTTGCATTCACTGTGCACTGCTCCCCAGCAACTTGTCATTTGGAATAAATCTGTTTATTAAGGATGTACAGAGCTCTGCAAAATATAGCAAGAAGTCTGTGACTGCATTCATGCTCTTCGAACCCACACAACATACTGTGAATTCAGTATAATTTTAACCTGCATTCTTAAAGTGTGATGGAGGTGTGTTTTGTTCTGTTGTGGTGTTTTTTTTTTAATGTCTCACTCACCTTTTCTCTTCCTATCCTACCCTCTACTCTATTTTATCTTGATGTCTCTGTCTGTCAGACTCTTAGTGGTCTTTTATCACATTCAGTTCACTTGATTGTCTAAAAGCCTCTCACTTTCGCAGAGGATTTTCTTTCTCCATGTGCTTTTGCTCTCACCGTGGGCTCGCTTTCTCTCCCTCTCCCCCCCTCTCTCCCCTGCTTCAATCTCTCCCAGTTAATGTTTCTCTCCCAGTTTCTCATCATTCCCCACTTCTTTCAGAAGACAGTGGGATGGTCAAATAAGTATTTGGGAAGCCATGTCTTGGGCTAAAATGTATCTATGCAATCTCTGAGTGCATAGTTAAAAAATTGGGAATGGCATCTCCTGTGGTCATTTTATCCACAGACTAAATGGAAACACTACAAGCCTCAACGATGCTATTGATTGCCAATTACTTCTTAACTGCTAATGTGTACATGATACTGGCTTTGCTTTATTGATTTTTATACAGAGAATGTCGTATATTTTAGAAATATTTTTTTTCTTGAAGATAACATAAAATGTTACAGGTTCCTTTTTTTTTCCTTTCAGCCTACGTAGCCAAAATTGGTACTTGGTCTAGAAATCTCCAGAGACCACATTATACACAAGGAGTTCAGATATATCTGTGTATAAACGTTTCAGTTAACAGTTTTTTACATTGGAATTATATATACTAAGGCATACACACACATAAGAACATCTGTATGTAAACACCCTTGATTTCAGCTATTTTCAAAGGATTTTCTTTGTCTGAAAGGTTTGGATTGCAGATTTTATGCAGATACTCATAAATGCTGCTGTGTTTGGTTAGGGGCAGTGCAGAAAAAAACTGCAGTCTCACAGCCTACATGTACCTTGAAGGATTAACTCATTCTATAGTTTGCAGCACAGCAAAAAAACTCGTAGACCTAAATCCAGCAGTCTTGATATTTTCCTTTGTTCTTCATTATTTGTGCATTAGTATCTAATAGCCAAAATTGACATCACTGTATGCCGAACAAACACAAAGCAAGAAACAAGCCCTCTCCCTGGAAACTTTTAGGTCTAAGGGTGAGATTTGTAAAATTGCCGAATGGAATGAACAGCCCAAATCCTCATTTTCAGTTTGTGATGTTACCTTTGTTAGGGATTTTTAAAAGGCAAGGTAGACAAAATAAAGCAACAAAAACCAGGGGAAAGGCAGTATTAATATGACAGTTTTACAGTGAGGAACCGAGGCACAGAGAGATTAAATGACTGGCACAGCATCACTCCTGGAACCTTAGCACCTCAATTCTCCTGAGTCGCTCTGCGCCACAGTACCTGCACCACCAACTCTCCAAGACTTCACATAGCCTGTGCCTTGTATGAACCACCCTTTAAATAGTCAAGTCCTAGATATCCCACTTACATTTTCACTGTTAATGTCTGCCTCACTGGGGCAGCCAAAGAGTTCCCGTCTCAGCAAATTCCCGTCATATTCCAGGAATGTCAGGTAGAGATTGCGGAAAAACTCCACGTGCTTGTTTTTCACTCGCAGCTTCTTTGGTGAGTTCCAGTGAATCACCTCAGTGGGAAAAAAAGAGAAAACACATCCTGCTGTTAGAATACAGATTTGCTTTATCTGCTCTTTTTATGTGTGTTCAGTTCACTGCCCTCTTAAAAACAAAAAAACCCAACCCCCAAACTACACAGACTTCCTTCTGTATTTTATCAGGAAGGCTTCACCATATCTTTCACAAGTAACCGCACACTCTACAGATGATGTGCTTTGAAACTCCTCCATAGGATTACCTGCAGATTTGAGTTAGGGTGCTGCTCTAGTTTGTGATACAGCACCTCATAAATGCTGCCACAACTCTAATCACAGAGCCGATAGGTTATGGACCCTGTTGAAGAAGGTGGCAGGACGAGGGACACAGGGATGTAGGTATTAAACATTAATCTCAGATTTCCACATGACTGTTTCAGCTAATGAAATTGATTCACTGTTGCAAGCCAGGCAGACTCTTCTCTGGTTAGGTATTGAGAAGAAAAAGCTTGAAATTAATTCCTATACCCATTTACACCCTTCAAAAAGGACTGAATTTAATCTGTCTTCCTTTTTGCCATTGCTTCATTTAAACAAGACTGATCTCAGTTGCATTACACAACACAGTGATGCAGTACAATGCTTCACCCTTTGAATTCCAATTTCTAGCAGGTATTTAGCCCCTGCTAATGGGAGATGACTCTCACAGTGGCCTAGATTTAACTCTAATGTTGACATAAAGGGCCTGATTCTCATTTACTTCAAGGGAACTTTGCACTGCTGCCAGAGTGAATGAGAATGAGGCCCTAAGGAAAAACTAAGAGGGAGCCAAAAGTGGTGTGCAGGAATGATTTCATTTTATAGAGGCTATATTTTAGGCCTAAGAAAAAACCACCAAATGCTTTGTATTCAGTTTTATTCCTGTGACTTCTAAAGAGATTAAAAAAAAAGTCTCCCTTGGGAATATTTCCAAGCTAGGAGTTCCGGAGGTTCTCTGAATCCATTAAGTTAATTGCATGAAGGCACCGTGTCACTCACACGCAGCCACAGAGCTGCAACACCAGCTGCCGAGCCGGCCGCGCGTTAAGTTTTGCTCTGAACATTGCATTTGCAGGAGGGAATGCACAGCGCTGAAGCGCAGCACGTAGAACAGAAGCAGCCCAGAGCAGATGAACGCAGTTCCCTCCGTGTCAGCAACGCAACTCCACGGGAACAGGGAGCCCTCTGAAATCACGCTGTTGCCGAATCAGAGGACCGGAGGACGAAAGAGCAGGACACAGCCTGAATTCTTCCTGTGCTAACTTCAGCAAACAACATACTCTCTGCACTGAGTATTTATACTGCCATAAAAGTTATGGCACTCTTCTACATACCTAACACCAACGAATATACCTTCTGATAGGGAAAGCTTTATCCCTTCCAGGGATTTCACTGCTGAGGCTAGTAGGATGTCAGAAAACCATACATGCAGTTACAGAAAAGCAACTGTAGGGAAAAAAAGATCATTTCAGAAATGCACTGGCAAATCACTTTTTCCAGTTATAGGAACACTTTAAATCAAGATCATGCTGCATCTATGCCCTATATAAATCTGGGACATTATTTGGACAAAGCTGTAGATATTGGTGTAGATATTTTTCCCAGGTAATGCTACATTCTTTGCTGGTTTTACATTTGTCCATATGTTCAGAAGTGTAGCTTAACTGTGTAATAACATCTTGCTGCAATGCGTGCTGAAAATACGGAACACCACAGAAACAAAAGGAGCTTTAGGTAGGTTAGGACATAAACTTAAGATGACAGATTTCCTCCACTGAAAAATGGATCTTCAAAATCTCCTTTCTTTGAAAAGAACTTGACATATTTCATCCATTGCAGTTAACTGCAGCAAAAGGCATTAAATGCATGCAAAAAATCTCAACGATTGAATCCTACCTGAGAGAAACAGGCACACATAACAGAAGCCCAGGGCTTCTAAAGGGCTGCTTAACAGTTTTACAGGGTAGTAGTATGCATTTTTACAAGCAGGCATAGAATGGAAACTGTCTGCTGGTAACCTGCATTTATTTAAGACTAGATCAAAGAAAGCTGAGAAGCTGGCAAGTGGGACAAAAAATACTTGCTAAGAAGAACCTGTGCATTCTCCATACTACTCCTACACTTGATGCGAGTTTCCTTTTGGATGTCTTTGTGAGCATCCTATCCCCCTGCTGAGCACTCTGACCACTCACCCTCAGGACCATGAGCGCAGAAATGCCTAATGGTGATAAACTCAGGAACTGTTATGGGACAGGCTCCCCGGTGCTGCAGGAATTTCCCATCAACATACACTATGTCACATCACAGCCAAGTCCTGGTGTTGATGCCTCTACCCAGTTGTGTCAAAACCAGACAACTGCTGTTGTCAGCGCAGAGGCTCTTTGCTGCTGTGCTTCAAAATCTGTTGTGTGTGTAAAAGCTGGTAAGTGTCAAGGGCCTAGCTGGTGGTTCGGATCTGATCAGATTTGAAACGTGTCAGGATGCTGCATGTGTACAGATGTCAGGGGAGCCTGGAGTGAACTGAAAAAAGCTGAATGGAGCTGATGACTATCCAGAAAAGCTGATTTTTTAATCAAGAAAGACAGCACACGCCAATGCAGCTAAAGAACATCAAGGAACTATGCAACCATCTGGATGACCTGAGGTAGAAAAAACACAAAACAGGTCTAGCGAAAAAGCAGGCTGCTTTTCAAATGTAACTTGATTAGATAAATATTATGTCATATATGAAAGCATAAAAAAGAACAGCAGGTGTCAAAAAGCAACTCTTAACCATTGACATACAACACTACATCCAAAGACCATATTCTTTCACTGTCAGCCCACAAATTCACCTCCAGTCCTGACTGTAGCTGTCAGATTTGGTCTATTGCACCATCAGCTACAGCAGAAGCTGTACAGGCCAAGACATCCTTGCATACACAGCCTGTCACAGGCTTCAGTGAGGTACATGATGAAGACAATGGGCTGCACAGGTAAAGCTATGGCCATTACATTAGAAACTTTATTGTGGGCAACAGTGAATTGATTGGAGAAAAAAATAATCAGTTGGAAAGGGACTACAGGGAAATCACAAGAAAAAAAAAAGTCAAACTTAGAATCCACTTTATTTGTAGACTAAGCAAGTGTTATCTCAACATTAAAAAAAGAAGGTGAATTCAGAAACTAAAAATCTCATTACTACAACATCCCCTTTCCAAGACTGAATTGCACCATAATACTGTGTTTATTTATTCTTCTATATTGCCTCTTAGTTTCTAAGCTATTCCAAAGCTCTGTTGGCTTACAGAGGAAACTGCAGCTAGAACATATAGAATTCCAGTGCCATTATCTGGGTGGACACCTCAGGAACAGTGCTAGCCTTCAGGCTGTCCCACAGATCCTTCCACTCTTGATCAAGGCCTCCTGAGAACTAAGAAAAATACGGTCCTTAATCTTCATTTAGCAATTTAAGCACTGAAAGATCAGAACTTAAAATTCCACATCTATTTAACACTTGGTTAGTCGTCATTAAGCAACTTGGCGCTATGTACATTTCTGTTAATACCATCCTAGTTAATCAGCAACTGTTGCCACTCACTGATTACACTCAGCCAGCCTCCTGGAATACTTCCATACACTTGTGACCTAGTGAAAAAGGCTAACTGCACCAATAGTTGCCATTTATTCACCAGGTTCTGACCCAAAGCACTCAAATGATGAGACAGTTGGAGCCTCATAGACCAGCAGTGGGATCTGAGATGGGAGGTAACAGAGGATGTTATATGCTGATGGAGTGTAAGAGAGGGCTCTAACGTCAGTTATCTGCATGGAAATACACTGAAAACAAAAATCCAAGCAAACCTCCTTAGGTTACCAGCTGCATTGTCCTCTCTGGAGAGATTAAATACTTTGAAACTGATCTTCAACACAACATTATTTCTATAGATACCCTTATCCGCTTTTCCCCTGAAGCATCTTCTCTCTCCAAAAGAAGTATTTGGCCAAATGTTTCCTTAACCACAATCTTTTACACTTTTTACCCAAAGACACATCTTGATAATTTCTCACTCTGCTTCAGCCCTTATGAAATCAGATAATACAGGATATCCTGTATACCTATGTAACTACTTTCCTGGCTGAAGGGGTAAAAAGTAAAAATAAATTAAGCTTGAATTTAAGGCTACAGAAGTTTAATTTTGCAAAGCACTGCACAGATATTCTTAATCAAGCCCATGAGCACTTTACAATTTAGGTAAATCAGTAAAAGTAGTATTTTGTAGATGGGGAGCTTTCCTGCTTAAAAACTAGACTCCTTGTCTAGGCAACCAGACATTTTCCACTGAAATCAACAGGAGTTAAACATCCAGCAAATCTGCACAGTAGAGTCACCTATATATGCCACTTTAATGCCATCTCAATAGGCTTTTTTCAGGCATGTATTATTGAAAAGTTTAAATAAGCCCCAAGTCACACTGCAAACAAGCACCACATGTGTAACTTATGCCTCGATTAGAGATGTCTGGAAACTTTATTTTTAAACTGTGTTTTATCAGAAATGAATGGTTTAATAAAAGAACCAATTTCCTCAGAAAGGATCAAATACTTCACAGAAATGTCATCAGGGAGGTTTCAGAGTGTTATTTCTGAACTACATAAGTGGAAGAGACTCACGTAGGAGTAGCCA
This sequence comes from Buteo buteo, assembly GCF_964188355.1. Taxonomy (NCBI): domain Eukaryota; kingdom Metazoa; phylum Chordata; class Aves; order Accipitriformes; family Accipitridae; genus Buteo; species Buteo buteo. The sequence goes on along the minus strand of NC_134189.1, from coordinate 4,426,342 downwards.
GCAACCCAGAGGCCCAGGCACTGCTTTTGGATGTGGGAAACAAATCCTGCCCTGCCCCATTTGGTGCCCGTGGTCCCGGGGATTACTTTACTCCCCAGTTCACTGCCTATGCCGTATGGTGGTAAGCTGACAGACTGTCCCCACCTTCTACTTTCCAAAGTTCTCAATTTTTCCTCAAAAGGATTTGCAGCTCTCCCTTCCAATCCTGTACCAATGTTTAACGAGAGGCCTCCTGCCTCCAAAATCACCCCTAAAACCACCTCTGTAATACCCCACTGCTCCCTTTTTGGCAGAGTGAAAGCACCTTCCTGACTCCGATGTTCAATTCAAAGGAGGTGTTTTGGGTTTGTGTGGCGGGGTTTTGGTAGCAGGGGAGGGGCTGTGGGGCTGGCTCCTGTGAGAAGCTGCTGGAAGCTTCCACGGCTCCCAGTCAGACCTGCAGCTGGCCCAGGCCGAGCCTGTCAGTGACGGTGGTAACACCTGTGGGAGAACAGATTTAAGAGGGAAAACCTGCAGGGAGTGGGGGGATTGGGATGTGAGAGGAATCCCTCTGTGGGTACTGAGGTCAGTGAAGAAGGAGGTGCGCCGGAGGAGGTGCCTGTGGGAAGGACCCATGCGGGAGAAGTTCATGGAGGACTGTCTCCTATGGGAGGGACCCCCGGGTGGAGCAGGGCCCGAGTGCGGAGTCCTCCTCCCCCTGAGGAGGAAGGAGCGGCAGAGACGAGGTGGGATGAGCGGATCCCATTCCCCATTCCCCTGTGCCGCTGGTGGGAGGAGGGGGAGAGAACCGGGAGTGGGGCTGAGGTGGGAAGGAGGGAGGGCTGGGGGGAAGGTGTTCTCAGGTTGGGTTTTACTTCTCATTATCCTTGTTTTGATTGATTGGTAGTAAATTAAATTGATTTTGTTTCTCCCCCAAGTTGAGCCTGTCTCTTGCCTGTGACCATAAGTGGTGAGTGATCCCTCCCTGTCCTTATCTTGACCCATGAGCTTTTCTTTATATTTTCTCCTCATCCCAGTGGGGAGGGGGAGGAGCGAGCGAGCGGCTGTGCCCTGCTTTGTTACTTTCTGGGCTGAAACCACGACAGGAGGACTATGTTTAGCCCTCTTGAGCCCTTACTCCTCTCAGCGCAGCTCTTTCTTGGTTGGCATTAAAAGGTGCAAGGCAGCAGAATGCCAGAACTGCTGCAGATCAGTGCTGAAGTGCTTGGACGGCATGGGGTGACTCAGGGACTGCGACAGAAAGAGGTGCAATAGGTCGTGTTCGAGGCAGATCTGAAATGATGTATTTGGGTTATGGACAAGAAGCTGTTCAAACTTTTGTAAGCAATCTCACAAAGCCATCCTGGTATGGAGGACATTCCCAGGGAGGACACAGTGAATCACATAACACAATTTCAGAATGGGGGATTTATGAGGTTAATTATTTATCTACCTGCTAATTTAGTATCAGCTGTGTTCAAAACCAGTTTGAAAAGTCATCAACAGGTTTTAAAGCATTTGCTAGTTTCTGGGGGGGTGGGTAAATTCTAATAATTTGATACATTCCCATTGAAGAGTCCAGCATCTGATTTTTGCGATTGTAAATTACCAGATTCTCTGTGTGTAAACAGCAGCTGTATCCTTGACAACCAGGCTTCTCTTCATGACTGACTCATTCAATGAGGTCATGAGTCATTGTCAGAGGCATCACAATTCATTACCTTCTTTCATAGGATTTTTCTTGCCATTTGGTTTGTGCCAAATCATAGTAATTGAGATTTCCTTACAGACAGGAAGAAACTATCAACCAAAAAGGAAAGCAAACACAGGGCCCAACCCAGCAAAAGTAATGCGTAAATGAACCTCAGCTCCAGCAGATCCCCACGGGCTGCGAAGCCCAGCAAGCCCTGGTCCTACAGCACACGCTTGCCCATCGACAGTGTGGGCTACTGGGGACCACGTGAGGAGCTGAGCTAAGCAAGATAGACAGTGGATGCCTACACAGAATGACTATTAGCACTTCCCCATCTTTTAGCCAGTCTTCAATAACAACTCCTGAGCGTTTCTCCAAGGTATAACAAATGCCATGTAAAAATAAACACCTCTGGCCTTTGGAGACTACAGTTGGCTCACTTGGCAAAAAGAACTAAAGGGCACCTGCTTCCTCTTAGCCCACTCTTTGTTTTCTATTAAAATTGTTTATTTCAAGACATTCTTGACTGATGCATCCTTAATACAGGTACCTTTGGGATGGGGAAAGAAAGATATCTGCAAGTGTAATTGTTTACGTAAATTTTGGTTCCATACACCACGGACAGCAGAACAAAGCCCACAGACTTCAGTCTAGTTGTGTACAGTGTGGCCTTTAGCACTATATAAGACGACACAGGAGGTAAGTAAGCATTTAGATGAATAAAAATAATAAAGTAGTCTTATTTTGATGTTACTTTAGATGGATATAAAACTAGTGGTCACTAACAATGCAGAACTTGGTTATAAATATTTCTATTCTTCTTAGGCCTTTTCTGAAAGATCTCCATGTGCAAGTCCTTCCAAATTTGTACACGCTGCTCAGCTGCAGCAAGGAAGTAGAGTTCAGCAGTAGTCAAACATCTGACCTTCTCTAACATAAGACAGCACACACACACAAAAAGAAATTCAATAAAATTGATAGGGATGGAACTTAATGAGGACTATAAAGAGAAAAAAGTGATTAGAATCCTCTTCAGGAAGTATGAAATATTCAAGTGCTCCACAGGCCTGCAAAGTATGCTGGTCATCCTATGTTTGCACAAATGTGAACAAAGCAGCACAGAAGTGTGCATATATATATAAATATGTATACACACACGCACTTGAACAGCAGCCAGCCCTGGGGGGTCTAAGTTTATTTGACACAATGTTGTGTGCAAGAGATGACAAATCTTCAAATCCCATGGACTTTGAGCCAGGTGGAATTAAATCAGTGCCTTTTCAGTCTGACATGAGGAATGCAGTCTGGTTTGACTGAGGAATACTTGACTGGGCCAGCTTTACCTTGGAATTTAAATCTGTCCCTGCATTTCCTTCTTTCCTATGCTATCCTTCTTAATCCTCCAGTACAAACTTCACAATCTGTCTTTCTCTCCCTCTTACCCTGGAGGTTTCTTTTACCTTGTTTCTTATTTCAGTCTTACCATGAAATACAGGATGTGCCAAATATGTTGTGTCATACCATTTAATATAAAATGCCATGGAACTGACTAACTTTGGTGATTTTAAGAGTATATTTTCTAACTTGGGCTAACGACATTTGTTGCTTTTTTGAGGACCACATACCAAACCAGCCGGTTTCTTTTCAGAACTAGAATTTTGCTAATTTTCATAATGCAAATTCACAACTTTAATTGGTTTATGCTTTTTTTTTTAAATTGTGTGAAGAATTTTAACAATGCTGCCTGAGGGCCAGTTCTTTAACTGCTGAATATGGGAAGAGCTTTATTGAAACCAGGGGGCTTATGTGCACTAGATAAGGCTCTGGCCTCTCTTCCACAGCAAAGAATTTCATCCTCGATTCAGTATTTAGGGGATAATTTTAGCAGTGTGAATAAATCCAGTTCAGCTGAAGAAATTGCTTATGTGTCTGCACCCCTTGTTGAGTTCAATACCTCAGACCAGAAAGCCAGTGGAGGATATTACGCATCTTAGACTTCATTCCCTATGCTGTAATGGAACTGACAGTGTGATACAATATAGGGTAATAAACAACCAAGCCTAAGTTACACTTGTAAACATAAATTTGTTAATCAACAATGAAGAAAGGATTCAATTTATTTTTAAGATACTTCTATTAAATGCTTACTTGTAGGTGTTACATACGAGCTAGATGTCCCACAACTGAAGCAGATTAGTCAGCACACTCATTGGAGCCTAAAGACTGATTTGCTTGATTAGTTGTCAGTGTCTCCTCTGAGGTAAGCTTAACCAGTCACCAAAATCACTCATGGGGATCACAGTTCAGCTGCCTAAATACAGATGTATAGCAACACTGAAAGCACCTTAGGGTTATCCTGCCTGCCCATCAGCTGCTTTGCCAAAAGAGTATCGTCTCTTGTAGGTCTGTGTTGTATCTGCCAGTCCCATTTGGATATCTGAGAGTATCTATGGTGACTCAACTGTGTTTAGGCAACTGAACCAAGCCCTAGATCCTCAGTTATTAGCTTCAATAGCTTTTTCTCATGTAAATGTATGTGTCTTAACCTTGTGCTGAATCCAATGTGACTGTCTCAGTGGATTATATGAATTAATGTCAGCCTCTAATTCACAGAAAAATATTGTGATATCTCCCAGGTAGGAGGTGTATTTTTTTAAAATTCTTCTTTTAAAAAACACTCTCCCTGCTACTACACCTCTCCTTTTGTTTCAGGCCTTGCAATTGCTGTCATACATGATTCTCAACATGAGTACAGAACTAAAATCTCTACCAGCACTTTGTTACAAGGCATAAAAACATGATGGTTTTAAGTCCCTGCCTTGATCCTGCCCTACAAACATCTATCATGAAACGTTCAGTGATCAGTGTACTGATCTGTGTATACTGATCTAACTTTAAAAGCTGTCTTCTATGGACCACACTTGAACAGTTGGTTGTGAGTACTTTATGTATGAAATTCAAGCAATACTGGCCAGCTTTGACAGGTCAGTTAACCTATGTAGTAGATATTTTGGGAGGTGCAGCTTTTGAAATCACTGTGTCGAGGGTGATGATTGATATTCTGTATTCATCCAGTATCTGGTGTTCATATTGAACACTCCTGCTGTTACTCTACAAATTGCTACAAGGGAAAATTTGGTTAAATTTAGGAAATACACTGCACCATGAGGGTGGTCAAGCTCTGGAACAGGGGGCCAGGGAGGCTGCGGAATCTCAGTCTTTGGAGACTTCGCACTCAACTGCACAAGGTGGTGAGCAACCTGATCTAAGTTGGTCCTGCTTTGAGTGGGGTTTGGATGGTCTCCAGAGGTCTCTTGCAACCTCTTCTATGGTTCTGTGTTTTTCTTTTTTTTTTTTCTAAACCTCATGTACTAAAGCATTCTCAAAACATAAATTAAGTATATGAACATTAACTGAATTTTAAAATGAATTGCCAAAACCTACCTATATTTACTGTGTTCTGATGCCACTAGTCTGCTCTGATAGAATCTACTGCTGTTTAGCCAGCCAGTCTTATTCTACACCTGGTAGAAGCTCAGTCAGCTTCAATTCTGAACTCTCTGCATGCTAAATTTGAGTCTGGCCTTTCAAAATGACCACAGCACAACTGATGTTAATTTACCTATATATGTTCAAATTCATCCTGCTTTTATGTTCTACTTGACAATAGTGAAAAATGTGCTATTAAACTGATACTATAACTTCATTTTATTAAATTAATGTGTTTCTACTCAGCCTTTTTTTCCAGGGCAAAAATTATGGGTGTCCTCATAAACTGTATGTGTCGGTTTCCTGCCTCCTGACTTCATCCTTCTGTCACAGTGGAGTCCTGCATTCTCTGTCCCAAAGGATACCACCCATCCAACCTCCTGTGAAACATACCTTCAGGTCAGACACATCTCTGTAGCACTGCTCGGAACGGGTGTGATCAGACAGCTGCACATTCCAGAAACATGGGAGCTGATAGACAAGGAAGGGATTTTGTTTGATGACTGCATTGAAGATATCCTAGCAGACAAAACCAGAGAAACAGTTGGGTATGTTGTTTCTACAGTGAGGTGGTCTCAACCCCTCTCCAAGCTGACTGTCCTTCTCCCCCTCACAGGTAGAAATGCAAATGGTTGCGCGAGCTGAACCCTGCAAACCTTGCTTTGTAATTCTGTTTCCACAGAGGGTGCTATCAATCTGAGGGGTGATGTGTAGATCTGAACAAGAGGAACACAGAGCTAATGGACTCCAGCAAAGTTTTCAAAACATGTATCTTGTGCTGCTGGCAAGAGATGTGGTTCTTCTTCTAGTCACCAGGGAGAGTAATATGCAGTGAATGACAGACTGCCTGCTGTTAGTTAAGTACTGCTTCACTTTCCAATAAAGGGGATGAAAGTGATCCTGGCAGTTGTACTGTTTCCAGGTGAATTACTATGTGGGATTTTAGCTAGCGCTTTATTGTTGCAACAAGTATTTCAGGTATTTCATGGAAAGGGCATGTAGGACAGATCTGCAGAACAGCCTACACCATGATGGAGAGAATGTGTTCTGCCTCTATGCTGCCATCCAGTTGGAGAAGTAAGTTACAATGACAGTCTTGTGGTTAAGGTATTAGGGTAAGACATAAGCAACCTTGGTCCACTCTGCAAAATTCTGCCCCATGTGGGTATTAGATGGCAACTCAGAACCTGACTGAAAACATAGTGAAGTTTCAAGAATCATTTTAATGAACTTCAGTAGCTTTTGGATCAACCTGCAAGGATACTGTACGCAAGTGCACATCTCTATGTGCACAGTAAGCAGCATGCTTCCTTAGTGGTGACTGGTCATAAGCCAGATGTAGCTCAGAAGCAGCAGAAGTATCTAAATATGATGCTGCATTGAGTTAATACACTCAAGCTGTTGAGCAAGACTTACTGGTTCAGGTCCAGTACTACATTAACAAGGTTTCTGGATTTAAAACTGAGAGCTGGCAGGAAGCACAAACACTAAATATGCATTTCTGTGTATAGGCACACTATTTCTTCCCTTGGCCTCAGTTTCCCATCTGTGGCAGGGAGACAGCAGAGCTTTTGTCTTCGCAGGGATCTTGTGGCAAGGAGTACATTAAAAGACTGCTTGGGACTCATCTGCCAGAAACAGTAAAGAAATATCTGGAGACTTAAAACTAAAGTCTGCTTAGACAATAACCAGTAGGAAAAGACACAGTATATTTGGACTTCTTCTGTCCAGGGAGTTTTATGTTAAAGAAAGGAGGACAGAAAATTAAAGCTTGCAATCCCCATTTGTCTATCTTATGAATCATCTGTGCAGAGGAGGTAAAAATGTCAGTGTAGTAAGAGAAACCTCATGAGTAAATCTCCATTCCTCTTTTCTATGTTTTCCCCAGAATGATTCAACAAATGGCGACTACAGGCACAATATCTTCCCCCCTGCCCTTTCCCACATCTCATCCCCTTTCCCTTTCTTACCTTCCTCAATCCATGGAGTAGTGGTTGTACCACTCCTCTGCCGCGTCCTACTCACCTGGTCAGCCAGTGAAGTGGACAGCATGCTCATTAACTCCCGCTCTGCTGTGAGCCTCCACATCTGCTCCCATTTCATCTTCCGTAACTTATCGAGAAGCAGCAAGATAACCCCTAAAGGAAAACACAGTGTAGAGAACAAGAGAAGCCATGAGGTCACATGCCAGTCAAGGCCCATCCTATCTATGTGCTGACTCAGCAGTTAAAACAAGGACACGAGGGGAGATCTATCAGTGGAAACTACAGTCCTTACCCTGTGCTAGCAGGAGATTGACTAAAAAATTGTCACTAAGAGAAAGTTTTCCTGAACCCCTGAGGCTGCAGAGAAGAAATGGAGAGATGGCATACAGACGAATGCTAGGTTATACAGGCTTGCAAGAAGGCTAAAGTAGCCTAAGAAGAGTGAAACTGGGAAGAAGAGAAAGCAGAGAAGGATGTTGTATTTCTAGTAGTCTCCTTAACTGATAAAGCTTGATTTCATTATGACATGATTAGCATTGGGATTATTCCTTACAAAGTGAACTAATACAAGTGATTCACATGATGGAGGTTAACTCCATCCGAAGAGAATTAGAGAATACCCTACAAGAAAGAAAGGAACCTCTTAACACTCAGAAGTGACCCTCCCCACTCCTTATTCTGAAAAGCTACAGGCCCCAAGAGGATATTCTGTCAAGTCACTGTCTACTAGGGAAAGGGTAGAGACAATCCTGATTTATCTAGTATGACTCCATTTCTGCCATCTTCACACTGAACAGAGATCTGCTTCTTCCAAAATCCCACTGTCTAAATTAATTTCTATCTGGCCTGAAATCAAGATTATGCTGAGACAAAGAGAATTTTGTCACTCATAAAACATTTTACTCAATGTGTGTGGGGTGAATTCTGGCCCTTAATAATTACTGCATAGGATGCAATACATTTACTGCATAGGAATTGCAGCCCTTACTTCACCTAGTAAGAAGTTAATCACCTGACACATCTGATGGCAATCCTTGAAACTTTTCTGAGTAACAGATTATCAATGCTGGTTCGCACCTAGCCTTTGAGAGTGCCCTCCATTAAGGCAGCAAGCGTTCACAGACCAGGATCCTCGGATCAAAGTTACACTCCAAGCAGGAAAAGAGATATCTCAACATGCATTGTCATTCCTCAGTTGCTTTTTGTCTGGACAAAATCCCTAGCGTAGAAGGTGGCAAACCAGCAGAAGCAATGGAGCTGGATTGAAGCATCAGCAAAACCTTTCCTACAGTGTCTCAGAAAATTTTACTTGAAAAATTAATTTGGAAAGACTTAGATAAGGGCACTGTCATGGGGAATGAACACAAACTGAAGGACCATAAAGGAAGAGTACTGATAAACAGCAGCCTAGCAGGTTGAGAGGAAGTACCTACTAAGAGCAACGATAGGTTCTGTGTTGTTTCACATCTTCATTAGTGGAAGGGGGAAGTGAACAGAATAGTAATGACATCTGCAAGTGACATTAAACAAGCGGTCTTACAAAAAAATATCATGGCAACTGTATAGAAACATAACAGCTACACAGAAGAATATGAAATGGCAAAAAGCAGGCACTGGGAAAAGCTGCCCGAGGGAGTCTAAGAGGATAAAACTAAAAGTAATGAGAATAAGAAAGGAAATGTAGTCTGAATACTGAAGAAAGAGTCTCCTAAAACCGTTGCGATGAAATAACCTAAAAATGGCAGATAAAATGCTTTATTTCATGAGTATTTAAAAATCAGACTACACAAAGATTAGAAAATATACCTGGAACAAGCCTGCACTGCTTGGGAGAGAACAAAGGTGGTTCCAGTTCCTTCCTATCTTCAGTTTCTACGATATGGCAAATTCCTTTCTAGTAAAACCTGGCATTGCGAGGTATAAAAAGAAAGCCTCTTCTGGCAGTGAATTTTGTGGCCTATTTCAGTTCTGTTTTCCATTTCGGTCCATCTGGTTCCCAAGGATGCTGGAACCTGTACTGGAGGGATCCCCTTTCATCTTCAGTCAACCTTTCTGCTTCCAGCTGTTGCATTGGAAAGGGACGCATTGTCACAACATGCTACAACGTATTTCTGCCAGTGTGTTTGTCTTCTCTCCAGCATGAGCGAAGCCTATCTGAAGTGTAGTGTGCGTGCATTAGCTTCTAAGAGAGCCACTGTGCTTTGTCTGAAATTCTAGATCAGTGTGAAGCAGGTTCCTTGCGCTGCAGCAATAAACTGGGTGGGATAAGCTCCTCTCTGGCAGTGGATTTTTTCCAGCTGGCAAGAACTGTCAGCTTTGTTTCAACAGTGAAATACAACTGAGAAGATTCTTTATTAAGAAAAATAAAGAAGAATTGTAAGATTCAGTTAACTGTAATGTAATAGTTTTTATAATTTATAGACAATAAACCCATTTTTCTTAATTTCTTTAAGCCTCCAGTCTGAGGAGGAAAAGGGGAAATTTTTTTAATATGTGCAGTATTCTCCAATTGTTTTGTCTTTCACTCTTACGCTAGCAGCAGATTATGGCATTGCAGCTAAAGAGATTATGCTGTCCTGAGGGGCTATCATGGTAGCAGCTGAGAGTAAACGAGGCAGATGGGGTGGAAAAACTGGAATATATGTGAGAAAGGATGTATGAAGTTATGATGCAATCATGGCTATTGAAAATATTCATAAGCATTTAATGTTCCATCGTCAAGACTAATTTCAACGTGATTTCTATTTTAATTCACCTGCAGGCTTGGTTTTAACACCTTTGTACAGCCTCTGTTCAGGGCTTCTCACACTGTGGAATTGTAATTTACTGCTGCCGTAAAAATAACTACAGGAGAATATTTATAGAAGTTTAAATATTTACTCACTAGTATTAGTGAGAATAACAGATTTCTACTAAGAGGAGAATTTAATACTATTCACTTAATTAGTGTTATTTAGTGCAAAAGCAAAGCGAAAGCATGTATGTTGGGAACTTTTAAATAGTTCATGCAGAAGAAAAATTACCTTTTCTTCAGAACAGAGCACTTCAGTTTTACTTCTGTATTGTTCTGTTACCAAAAGCAAACATAACAAATGAACTAACTCCAATCTATGCAATTAGTTTGCAGACAAAGTGTCTGAAATAAGGAAAGGGAAATATTTGCCTCAGGAGCCCCTTGCCTCAGAGTCAAATTGACTGAAATCTCAGACTAAATTCAAGATGACATACAGCTGAACACAAGGGGAAAAGGGACTTGCTCTCAGCTGCTGTGCTGAGGGAGGAAGAGACTGGAGAAAAAAAAACAATCAAAGGTATATTTTATGAACATCTGGCCCCAGGCAGTGGGACTTCTCATCTTTTGATGAGTGCAGCATTTTCCTGCCCTAACCTACCTGAGAAAAACAAAGGAAAAGCTTGGCAGCAAATAAACAAAAAGAAAAAAGTGGCAACCCAAATGTCTCATGAGTATTACACAAATTATGATCAGCCACAGAACACCCTATTTTCCTTATCCTAAGGAAATAGTTCAGGCATATACAGAGATGCAAATATCTCAAAATGCTCTTGGAAAAATAATGCTTTATTACTAAACCTGTGGAACACATCCTAGTCTTAGTTTTTACTTGAATGGCATTTTCTCCCCCTGCTTGATGAGACTTTGCTTGAACTACCAAAATCTGTCAGATTCTGAATTGCTCAAAAAACCAAAGGAGTTTCTAAAAAATGTAATTTCAGGACACACACACACAAAACCAGCCCCAAAAGCAAAACAACAACAACAAAAAAGAAATTTGGTGAATAGATTGGAGAAAGCAGGGCAAAAACCCCTAATTAACGTATTTGGACTAAAATGTTTCAGTTGGGAAATACTGCAATTTTTTTTTGGCACATTTAAAAACCAACTTGTTCTAAAATAGAATTTTGCACTTCAAAATTGACACATATTAAAAATCTTAATGAAAATGTTTACAAGACCTGAAAAGGAAAAGAAATGTTTCATTCTAGGTCTAACAAAACTCTGGGGGCCACCTGAATTTTTGTCCTTCTCCCATTTTTTGATTCAATCCGAATCAGATTCTTTGTCTTTCCAATGTTTTGGCTAAGCAATGTTTTCAGGAGATGCTTCAAGCCATCTCAGCAAAATAGTCTGGGGTTTTTTTTTGTTAATCTGCTCCAGAACAAAATATTTAATTTCATTTTTCTGAATAGTAAATTGAAAGTTTGTGGAAACATCAGCAATTTCCCTTGGAATGCTACAAAACATCCCCACCTCTTGCTTCAGGAATGCAGACTATGGCTTTTCCTGAAATTCAGAGGAATATGTAGTAGAGCTGGAAGTAATAAACAACATTTTAAGACAGAACAGAATCACTTGCAGAAGTTATAGTGAAAGTGGACAAGCTTTCAAACTCAATCAATTTATTACAATGGCCCTTTTAAGGTGGCTGAAAAAATACTCAGTGCTGTAGGGGAAAAAAATGTAGCTACTAAGAGATCATTTTCTGTAAGCACTACCTTGCCTGTTTCTTTCAGATGGAACAGGATGCTTTTGTGAGCTGTTGAGGCAATACCATATTATGTGAACAGCATCTCAGAGCTTATCCTTGTCAGGTTTTTAAAAATTCTTCTCGAAACTAAGCCTATAACAGTGAACCATCTAGACAGATAGCAAGTAGATTACATTACAATATCTGAAGAAGACAGGCAAGACACACTTCAAAATATATTATAAAGCAATAGTGAGTTTTAAAAAAATTACTGGGATTTTACAATACCTAACCGGCATACCAAAGACCATACACCAAACCACTGAGTCTTAGATGCTGTAAGAAATAATGTTGGATAGGGCTGATATTATGGAGATTTGCTGTAATAAATAACGGACCCAGAGATTTAAGGCAGTACAAACAACAGTAAGCTACCGTGTTTTGTGAAATGGATTTGGCATCAAAAAGTTGAGTTGAGCTTTAGGTGCTATGGAAGGCGCTTGTAGCTATCCCAGGAGATGCACCATGATAGTGTTGATGGCTTAGTACTCTAGCAAATACTTATGCGTGTTCTTTTAATTCCAATTTATTGTACCTGAAATCAACGGAAGGGCTCACGGTGTGTAATGCTAGGAATGCGACTATACCTTTGCTGGATCAGGGCCCAAATGACCAGTTTCGCTAAGGACTGCATCTGGAAGCCACTGGGCCACACCTCCACACCACTGACTCTGGCCTCTGCTCTCCACCCATAATATCAAGAGCAAGTAGAAAACACAAGTATATGGCTGTTAAGGATTAAAAAATTGAATTAAAACTGCAGTTCCACAACAAGACACTGCCTGCATTTTTAAATCTTCATTTTAAGTCTTCGTGTGGGTGAAAATCACTGCATTTATTTCACTTGATTTATAGACCACCTATCTAACTGCTGCTCATAATCTGACTAGCCGTATCATTAGTATAATAAAACCATAGCTTATGTCTATAGCTTTTAACACAGTATGACCAAAGGACTGTTATTCTAACACATTTTTGGTGTATCCTGATACATTATTTAACTATGAATTTACACACACCAGCCTTTTTCTCCTAAAAAGCCTTTCACAATGTAAAAAAAAACCCTAATAAAAACTTGCAGGGATGCACAATGTGTTAATTGAGAATAAACAATGACTCCACATTTGAACTTTTCTTTGAGAAAACCGAACAGGGCTGAGAAGCTGTTTTGAAATGGAAAGTGGGTGTCCCTCCGGGCATGGTGACAGAATGCAGGAGCCCTTGTTTTCTCTGCACATGTATTGAAAGCGAAGCTGTTATAGAGTGCATTTTGAAATGTAGTGCAGTCACTCTGTTGGGAGCCTGCTTCCTCTTGAAGCATTATAAACATTTTGTTTACACTTCCTGATGACCATTTAATGAAATGAAACACTTTTATTTTCTCTCTTTTTTTAAAATTTTCTTATGTTTCTCCTTAGGCAGAATTGAGATGAAAGAGGTACTCAAGTATTATTCTAACTTCTTATAGAGCTACTGACTGTAGTTCCGAATTTCCTAGTGTTCTAATTGTTTCTTTGTTGTTTAGATGCTATTCTTCCTGAGTAATTTGAAAAAAAAGATACATAGGCTTTGTATCTTCTCTTTAATGACTTCCATTTCTGGGGGAATTTCTGCAACTTTCTTAAAGCCACAAAGGCTGCTACAGAAAATTTCCTTGATTCAGGAGTCTAAAAGGTCTACAGAAGAGGAGTCATGAGCCATAAGTCTTTTAGGAAGTCTATGAAGGACAACCTCTGCTACTTAAAGACCACCCTGATAAGTAATGCTCTCCCCCCGTATCTTCCAGATTCTTGTGATGAGAAGTAACAATTCTGCAGGTCTCTCAGAGGTCAGCAAAGAAAAGCCATCTCTAGACCTGGAGGAACTGGCCTTCTCTAACATAGATCCCAAATGGTGCAAAGTCAGACATCTTCCTGCCCAAATTGCTGATAAAGTTTTCCTAAATCCTATAATGGAAAACAACATGGCTGGCAAAAAGACAAATATTAGCAAAATCAGAAAGGGAAGCTACAGTTTTGCCCAGCTGCTCTACTTGCTTTGGGCATCAAAGAAGACAAGTAAGGATAGCAACCTTTCTCGAATCCTTGCGTTTCCTGAACCCTTTGCAGAGTTGCAGGAGATGAAAACCATCTGTGAAGAAGGTCTTTACATGGGTTTTAAAAAGCTCCTCAGTTTTCTTATAGCCTTTGCACTACATGACCCTTGTGAGCATACAGGGTACAGAGACTACATTTTAAAGGCACTGGGAAGCAAATATTCCAGGGACTTCTCAGTTGGTAAACTAGGGAGATTGCTTCCAAGAGGGGAAAGAAAACCCACAAGAGGCAAATCATTAAATTCTCTTGAAATTCAAAAGATAGGGAAAGTTTTTGCTCAGAAGTTTTAAACCTCAGATAACACATTCTAACTTCAGACCAGCAAAGGGAGAGAGTGGAGGGAGGTTTCAGCCTCTAGATGCTGTAGCACAATGGCAATGACCAATCTAAATGGAGCAGAGGCGAGCTGTCTCAAAGATGTGTCTCGCATCACTGCCATGCACAAGTATCACCCAGCAGCTACTCAGTGTGCATCTCTGTACATGTCTGGAAGTCATGATGGAGGTGCCCAAACTTGACACTAACAAAAAGATGGTGAGGTACACATCTTATTAGAAAGCACTTTGAAATGTGAGGCTTAAAAAGAAAAGTGACATGGGGAAAATGTGGAAAATTTCTACAAAGTTTTAAAGAACTTGTCCTCTCTTCAGTACTAAAAATGCAGTAATTCTTACACGGCACATTATCTGTGATGTCATTTGCCTAGGTGCTTAGGTGACTTCAATTGAGAGGAAAACAAAGTCCTGGTTAAATACATATTTAAGTGATAAAGTCAGAAAGGATCATTTTTAGCACTTGCATAGCAAAGGCCATAGGATATTTCAATATCAATTTGTGCTTTAACTAGAGCATAACTTCTAGAAAAACATTCAGTCTTGATTTAAAAATTTAAAATAATGGATAATCTATCACAAACTTTGATAAGTTATTCCAATGCTTAATTACCCTGATGAAGGATACTTCCCTTATTTCTAATTTGAACATGTCTTTGAACTTGCAGTCATTTGATCTTGCTGAACCTTTGCTAAATTGGCAAGCCCTCTATTAAGAAATGTTATTTTCTCCTGCAGATACTAATAAGCTATGATCAAACTATCCCTTGACTCGCTCCCAGATAAGCTCCTGGAGCCATTTTTCCCAAGTTTATGGGAAATATTCCCATATTTTGTTTGAACTTTGTTAAATTGTAAGTACTCATCTTTGACCTGTGGAGATTAGACCTGGACAAGTAGCTAAACCTACATTTTAAAATATATCCACTCCAAGAAGTGATCCCTAGTGCCCAGATCAAGGACTATGGAGTAGTTGTACACACACTGTTCAGGGTCTAGCACTTCATACTATATAGTACTTGTACTACTTGTCTCTGAGGGCCTAGTTTGTGTTCCTCAGTTTTTAGACATAAAAATTATTTTGTTTGCATTTCTCTGTGTCTGACATTATGAGAGAGCCATCTTACAATTTTCTAGATTGGAGAGTTTTTAGCATGGAACTCAGGGTCTATGTTGTGTGCACTGAAGAATGTCATCAGGGCATGTGGGAATATTAGAGAATGTGAAGCCCTCTGATGCAGTCTTGAAGGACTGGAAAGTGATGCCAAAAAGAGTGAAGTCTTATCCATACTATCTTCCAGAAATACTTCCTGGAGTGAACTACCAACAAATTACACTTAATATTTTTTTTTCTTGACAAAAGACAGGTTGCTCCCTGAGAAAGACAGGCTACCAACTAATTTCTGTGCCCTGTGGATGATCAGGGAGCCAAGAGTGAAGAATGAACTAGGGAGCTAAGTTATCTGACAGTGTAGACATCTGGTATGTCAAGAGTAAAAAGTCTACACCTGATACAAAAGAAATATACCTCCCATACTCATACTTGAAATGTCCCTGTTTATACATCCAATGATCACACGAAGTATTTTGACAACTGTATTAAACCTGGAGTTCATGTTCACCTGATTATCCATCCTGGACTGAGTCTCATGCATGTCTTCATTCTTTCTGAGTGTGCAATTTTACAGGTCAGTGCCTCAAAACACAGAAGTGCGATTGAGTGTCACAACTCTTATATCAAGCCAGAGTAACTGGACTTTGGGTGAGCTGTCCTGAAGAGGAATCACAGAACAGTACAGACTGTACAGGGTTGGTGACGGTGCAGGAGGTCCAGTCATTGGATCTCCCTGTGCAGGCATGTTTGGAAAAAGGGATCACACAAGGCTTGTTTCCATGGATAAAAACTGAGGAGGTTTGCTGGAACTTGGTGAATATTTCCCCTGATGAAAACAAGTAAGTCTTTCAAAACTAATCTATCTTGGACTCTCCACCAAAGAATCACCCACCTTTAAAAGAAAAAAAATCTGTTTCTTGATCCTCAGCTCCTGTAAATCAGCTTAGGTCTATTTAACACAAGAGTCAGGCATTTATATCAGATCTGGACCTTATCCATGATGCTTACCTATGTTTTTTTCTTCCTCAGAAAGCAGCAAAAAGTGAAAGGTAACAGGGACCATTGCTTTAAATTACGTGGGTTTTTTTGGTGTTGATCCTCTCAAAAGCATCATATTTAATAGGGGTCAAAATGTCAACAGTTTTACAAGGTTTCTACTTTGGACTAAGTGAAGAGGAAAAATGCACCCTGCACAGATGATAATTATTTTGCCTGGCTTCTAATATTAACAGTAGTCCACAAAGCTAATTGTAGGGATGGGCACAATGAGTAAGAACCCGTCATAGCTTTTCTTGCTCTGGTATTCAGTCAATGCCCTAGCAACAAAGAAATGTGGCTCATGGGCTGAACAGCCTCTAAGTTATTTCTTTATAGTTGAATGACAAAAAAGTTTGGGATTTTGCATTCAGAAGCAACCAGACAACTTTTTCCCCCCCCTCTTAATGGGTGGTTCATGGGCTGGATGAGATTCAGGAGGAATAGAACATTCTAAGAAATGGATTAGGGGAAGGAAAGCAGCAGCACAAAATGAACAAGCCTAAACATCAACCATAGCATTTTTTAAAAAAAACAGGAAACACAATGTACTTTTAATGCAATGACTTCACCCAAAAGTAAGCTGCAGGTCAATCCTTCCTCCACGACCGTCTCTCTTCTAGTAACAGAGAGACAGGATTAGGTTCACAACAGAAATACAGGGATGCATTTCTGTAGAGAGAAAATGTGTGTGGAGCTGTTTAGCATGCTCATATAGCCAAACCGAGGTACAGTTTGGATAAGGGGATTACAAGGTGCCTGCAAAGTGAGTTGGACTGCCAAGCTCAAAGGGTTGTGATCAGCAATTAAACATTCAGATGGTGGCCAGTTACAAGTGATATTCCACAAGAGTTGATACTGGGGCTGACACTGTTTGACATCCTGATTAATTAGCTGAAGATGAGATAGAATGTATCCTCAGCAGCTTCACACATGACACCAAATTGGGGTCTGTGGCTAATACCCTGGGGATAGGGCTGCTATTCAGATGGACCTTGACAGGCTGGACAAGCGGGCTAAGAGAAAGCTCATGAAGTTCAACAAAAAGATTACCACTCTTTACTCAGCACTTGTAAAACCACATCTGAAGTACTGTTTTGGATTCCTCAGTCAAATAAAGACACCGACATGCCGGAGGAAGTCCAGCGGAGAGCAATCAAAACAGCCAGTGGCCTGGAGAACATGTATGAGGAGAAGCTGAGAGAACTGGGCTTGTTCAGCCTGGAGAAGAGAAGGCTAAGGGGATCTCTTATTGCTGTCTACAGCTACTTAACAGAGCCAAACTGTCCTAAGAGATGCACAGAGACACAATGAGAGGTAACTGACATAAATTGCAGCAAAGGAAATGCTAATTATGTATTAGGAATTTTTACTTTTATTTTTTACTTTTGTCACCAAGACAGTAGCCAAATACAGGAATAGGCTGCCTTGACAGATATTCTTGGAGATACTAAAAACTCAATTGGAAAAGGCCCTGAGCAACCTGAGTTGGCTTTCAGTGGGAGGAGGACCAGAAGACCTCTGGAGATCCTTTCTGACCTAAATTGCCTACAATCCTATGATCCTATTAGGGAAAGCTTCTCTTTTCACTGTGTCTGCTAAGGCCTTGAGAACAACTGTGTAGAAACTATCTGTATATATAGGGTATTGCAGTGATCCTGTCCTCCCGAGATCAGTTTGATAAAGACACGTGGAGGAGGGAGGGTAGAGGAGCTACAGCAGGAACAGTTAAAGTCAGGATGTAGCTGACCATAGAGACAGAAGAAAGACAATGGGGAAAGGAAAGAATTGAGCTGCTGCTCCTGAGATCTCAGTGTCCACTCAGTTTTGCAGATTCTTCTTTCTCAAAAATCTCTTGATATTTTTTTAAAGGGGAAAGGTTTGTCCTGAACCTAGTTTGCCCTAACACTAAAATGATTAAAGCATAGTGATTTCTGTAGCCAATAGCACCTAAGAGAGTGATCTGACTATGACCAAATTCAACTGGTTTTTGTTGGTGCTCTCTTAGAGGTGGCAGCTTTGACACAGGGGTGTAGAAAGACATCTCAGTTACTCTGCTACTTTCTGTGACAGGCACCAGGCTACCTGTTAAGAGTCCAAAGATGTAGTCCAACTGCGATGCTTCTTTCTTTGCTTTGGGACTATGGCTAAAATCTCTGTTTCTGCATCTACAAAAAGGAACTGTCTTTACAGTTACTTTTATGAGCACAATGAGAAACTGGAAAGTGAACTTGCACTTCAGAAGAGAAAGTACTGGTTTTACTATTACTATGCATTTGTCTGGGGTTCTCCTGTCATATAATAGAAGTTTTTCTTCTCAGTTTAGACACCTGGCTGCCTCTACTAAGCTATTATGTGTAAGTCTCTCATCTAAATTTAACCTGCTAATGATGGTCCCTCTACAATAAAAAGAGGGCATTTCAGAGTGCTGGACAACATAATTACTCATCAAGCTATGTATGTTCACATAAAGAACTGTCTTGATCAAGCTAAAAATACCACACTTCAGAACGATGCTTTAAATCGTTAGACTGGCATACTACATACAAATGTCTTATTTACGTACATTACATGTAGAACTTTACATTATGAACTCAGGTCAGACCAGTAAAAAACCCCCAAACTAGGACAATTTATTAAACTAAAAGGAAATACTTTTTATTTACACCAATATAATGGATACTAGAATCTGGTATAGACTGTCTGAATGTCATTGTTTTTTTTAATCACAGGTTTCTTAGGAGATGAAAGTTTTCAGTGTTTCAAAGAAAGTCAGGCGTTGTTTTTAAAGAGAAGACAGTTATGGGACTGATAGATTCAATTGCTAAGGAGCAGAGGATGTATCTCAGAGAATGCACTGAACAGTAGACTAATTCAGCCGCAGCAACGCTGTTACTACATGGATAGGCTTCTCAAAATAGAGGCACCATTTTCAAAATCAAATACATATTGACCCTCATTTGAGAAACGTCAAGCATGCTGTAAACAAGTTCTCAGTACATCACGTGTTAGAAACTGCATGAGAAAGACTGGAAAGGAATCTATTCTTTGAGGGTAGTCAGCTTTAAGATAGCTTATTTTTAAGTGCAAGCTGCAGATTATAGCCAACAAAGATAGGTATTTGGTCATCAAAAGCACACTTATCGTTTTAGCTTCCCACCACTGACACAAACAGACTGATGTTTCCTGTTGAGCCTAAAAGCAATTGTGGTGGCAGTTCCTAAACTACTACCTGTACAATGTGCGTGATACCTGTACTTCAAATGCATCTATTTGCATTGTAAAGCACATATGTATCAGTATGCTTTGCACTGATAATAATATTTGCTGAATGAAGTCACGGTATCTTAAAGAAGGAATAATCTAATCCAAAAAACGGGTACAGCGTGAATCTGAGTAGGTGGAGTAAGTGCTACTTTTTGCCTTGCATTGGCGTTAGACTTAATTTTTTCTTTTTTTTTATAACATTAAAATGTATTTTTCATCTGTTTGCAAAGGCTCCTGTACTTAACAACCAAACCTAATGATACCAGTTCCCGTACCAAACATGACTAATGTTTTATATCATGAGAGGCAGGAATATTGCAATGGCTTTTAGAGAGGGCATGGCCAAACTGAGTCAGGCCCCAGTGGTGGGTATTTAAAGGTTCTATAAACTATGAGTTTTCTGACTTCTTCATTCACAGAGACAATTTGGAAAAATCTCCTCTCTCAAGCAACCACTATACTCTTTTCTTTACAACATGGAGAAAAGCGCTAGTTTTACTCAGAATCTATGGAATATAGTTTGCAAATTAGTGCTATATTCAGATGGCTGTCATGAAATTCTGACTCTTCCAGGGGGGAAAAAAAGCATTTTGGTAACAGATCTATCCAGAATTAGGCAACAATCACTATTTAAAGCATTAATTGTGAGGATTTCTGAAAAACAGAAATGTCTGATTAAATTAAAAGTGCTCAGCACGTCTTAACATCAGATCCATTATCATAATGTTGTGTGCCGAAGCCCATGGAGCTCCGATGAAAGCGGTTATCATTTTTCCGGAGCAGGACCACAGGCAGTTCCATGACCGCCACCACCCCATTTTGCGCTGCTTTACTAGTCATTTGCTTTCTGCACTGAAGATGCACAGTATCATCACGAAGAAGCACAAGATGTGATCCAGCCTAATCTCATATAAACAGTCTGCCCTACGCTTGTCACAATTGCTAAATATTATGCAAAAATGACATAACATATGCTTCCCACTTCCAATTCATCTTCCATAGGTCCTTTTTTTCAGGGAAATAATAAAGGAAAGAGATTCATTCTAGCATTCTTCCAGCCATTACAAATACGGGAGTAATAATGCACGGCGCACACGGAGCCTGGTAATTGTTAGGTGCTAGCCATTCCCTTCTGTTCTCAATCCACAAATCTGGTAATGTGACATCTCTCAGCGTGGGAGTACGAATCCTCAGCTCAAGCTGTTGAGACACCTCCTTACAGTATCTGGTAGTTGCACTGAGGCAGTGTATTTCAGATGAGCCTCAAATCCTCAGGATGGGCTTCTGTAGTCTAGGAGTCCGAAATCCCCTGGGCCAAAGTTTTTACAAATGCCCCCCTGGCACCCAAATTACAGGCACAGATCCATCCTAAAGCTCCATTTGAAAGGCATGGAGTCCATCCTCAGCTGATATAAGTTGGTCCTGCTGCACTAAAGCCAGAGAAGCCAGAGGTAATTCACACCAGCTGAGGAAGTGGCCTGAAATCATGCTAACAGTCACCAGAAACTGCTTTTAAAAGCTATTCTCCACCATGATGGAAAGTATAAGGCGGACAAAGTACTAAAAGCTTTTTTGTTTAGAATTTCTTTGACAAGATATTTTTCTGAGGACTAAGAAGACTGTTATTCCAAAAAGGAACATCAAACCATACAGTGCAATTCTGGAGCTGTCAGTTTAACATCTGTAAAGAGAAAAATCATAGTGCAGCTCAGGCAATACTTTTGAAAGCACAGTTTAGTCAGTGAAAGACAATATAGATCACACAGAGAGAAAAGTGTGCTTTAACTAATGTATGAGGAGTCTGTAAGAGTTAATCTCAGTGTAGACAAGCAAAATGGCGGGAATGATATATAAAAGAAGTATCTGATTAAGCAGTTTACTGAGTTTTGGCCAATGAAGTACAGGAAAAACCTGGGTACCTCTGCAGTACAGAAGGAATTGTGTTTAAAATGGCTTGAGGAAGGTAACGTTATCTCAAATAAAGAATCGTTCTAACTAAGAACATTTTAAACACCAATTAAATTGTCACTAAACTAACTTTTGAGTTTGGTCTGGCTTTCCTAAGATTATATTATCATGGTCTAAAGTATGACTTGGATTATCTGCCTGTGCAAATGAGGAAGAAAGATGAAAAACAACCAAATAAAATCTTTCCTTGAAAAGCTGTATTGGCTGTCAGGAGATTTGGCCTGGGCACACAGGAACAGGAGAATGCACATGCTTACTGGGTTTAAAGAGCTAGTGGAGAAGGAACAAACACACCTTTGGCTTTAATGTTTCTGCCTTCTGGGACTCCCCCAGCCTATATGTTGTCCAGAGTGGCTCAGACATAGAAAGGTTGGAGTGAAAGATAAATTATTTGCTTCAGAAATTGGGAGGAAGCAGTGGAAGAATTTTGACATTGAGGGGTGCTTCTGCATCAAATCTGCCAGGGCTGGGTCTGGCTGAAGAGGCTTACATAAAAATCTCTTTTCTTAGGATTGTATCCCAGGACTGTAGTAAACACTCTCCCAAGAGCAAGAGCAAAGTCTGTCTGTGAGCTTCCCCCTGATCCAGCTTTGTTTAGCTAATTAAAGTTTCAGGATTTTGGGGTCCCTTTGACTATTCCTAAGTACAACTCTAGGCACCTGAATTTCTGAGTCTTCCCTTTCCTGGCCCGCTGTCTTTTATGAGTGTTTTGCTTAGACTTATTGCCTCTCTTTCCTGCCCCCCCCGCCTTAGTTTTCTGAATCCTCCTTGGCCACAGTGTTACATTCAGTGTCAATTATTTAATTTACTGAACACATCAAACAAGCTCCAGTTTCACTTGGTATTTCATCTTCCTTGAGAGATTTACACCTTCAATCTCTGCTAGATTACTGAGGCAAACAATTAATTCAATTAAGAAAATTATAGTAAATGTTGCTGATTCTGTCAATAACATTGTTGTTACTTCTCAGAGGCTGCACTGTTTCACTCAGTGACCTCTCGTTCCGTGCACTGAATGTACTGAAAAAACATCATTCCAATTCTTATGATCACTTGTCAATCTACCATTAATTATCTACTTTCTGGTCTTCCTTCTAAAAAAAAAAAAAGTTTTTATAACTAGACGTGAGTTGTCTGAAGAAAGAAATTGTGAGCAGACTAAAATCATGGGCAGGATTATGCATGGCCTGACAGGTATGTATTAACACATACGAAGAACTAACACATGCAATGTATGTGAAGGACTGCAGACATTCAATTATTTTTGCTTTCAGTGGAAGAATTTTGTGATATACTGTCATTTGGTATCCCTATAAAACATTTGGAACAGTAAGTTAAGACAATATAAATTAAAGCTTTACAGCGTTTTTATTTACATAATTGCATTTTAGATACTACAGACCACATATTTCTGGGTTACTCTAATGTTATGTGGTTGTGACACATTTCTCTGTCAGCATTAAAATGGCAGAAAGGAAAAAGCAAAAATGCAGCAGGAAGAAAGTAACTATAAAAGGTGGTCATCTCTCAGTAGAACAAAAGATACTGCTTTGTGGTGTAACACTGAAGAGAATTGACATTAACAAATTTAGTTGTGTATAACATAAGCTTTCAGGTTTCAGGACAAATCCATAAAACTTAGCGCTCTCTCATGCTTTTGGGGGGGTGGAGGGCAGGCAGCCCAAGCCTCTATATATGCAGTTCTGCTCCGGCAAGTGGAGAACCAGGAAACAAACCTCTTTTACCAAAATCTTGTATCCATATCTATCGCTGTTCTGTTAGGCTATTCTTTTGAACATTTTCACAGAACAGAGATGCTTTGCAGAGGCTGAAATACAAATTCACAAAAACTGGAATGTTTCCCCCAAATACACAAAGGAATACAGAAATACAGAAGACCCAGCCACAACTTGTGCAAATCTTTTTCTAGTTAGTCTGTTTAATTCAATCCAATATATTTCTGTGAAGCAAAATCGCTATTATGGTGAATAATTTCCTGATAGTGCAGGGATATTTAAGTGGACTCATCTTTTCTAAATGGAGGCTTCACCATCTGTTCTGCCCTTGTATTACAAATAGAAAGGTAACCTAACTCACTGCATCAGCATGTAAAGGCTAGCATGGAAATGATTTAGATATACGTGTGTGTTCTTAATGCACCTGGTATGTTTTCTCACATACCAAACACAAATCTGTGGGGAGACTTGTCTCTTGCAACCTAATAAATTCTCTGATCCAGTGCCTTTATTCCTTTCTCGCAGCAGCAGAAATTGATGGCCAGTAGTTTGCATTTTATTAGGACAATTATGACCCTGTTGCTGTCCTGCAGGAGTTATATCTTTATTGGGCTGACATTTTGTATTTACCTCTCTACAGAAAATGAGCCTTGATTCCTATTCTTCCTCTCTTGCTGGGCCTACATATGCTTCATCATGGACAGAAATCTTGTAGGAGATGTGCTGAGGGTGTGTCAGACTGCTGAAAAGCTCTGTCCTTCCCCAAAGATTTAGAGAAGGAACATATTCTCCTCAGAGTAACACAGGACCAGAAACTCCAAAAGGCATCACACTGCATCATTTTTACTGCTTTAAATGACAAATTTTGCAGTAGGTTAGGAAGGGAGGTGCAAGTTACCACATCTCATACTCTTTGTACCAGGAAACTGACTGCATGCTCCGTGCAAACATTAATTCAAAGAAAACCCTCAGGCCCTACCTGTGTTGTAGCCCCTCCCAAGCGCTGGCCAGGGCCGGTGATTCTTCCAAAGGTTGCCCAAATACCAATCACTCTGGTTCTCCACCAAGCCAAGAACCTGCTGCCCTGGAAATGAGCAAATTGCAAAAAGATCATGAGACAAAAGACAGTCAATCAATGGAAAACAAACACGCGATCTGGAGAAGGACAGCCAGTGGAAAGAGAAGACAGAAGTTGGGGTGCTGCCTTCCTTTCGCGCATTCGGAAGATGCCTGCTTTTGTAACAGACAGCAAGCCTGGCACAGCAAACTCCGCACAGCTCATTTCTTTCCTTCTCCCCTGGCTAGTCTGAGTAATTAAACACTGTGGGAACCTTTGTCATGCTGACAAAAATATATCACCCAGACAAATCTGAATGCTGCTTGATTTTGGAATACAATGATGGAGAATCCTAGTGAGAAGTAAGTGTTGGTAAAATGATCATCTAATATGAAGATCTGTTCATACTCTGATGGAGATAATATAATTGAAGCACAAGGCTCAGTACAGCAAATTATTGTCTTCCCATGCTCCCCCCCACTAGTTTCAGGGATTTTTTTCTCAGTCACAAAGGAAATCCCTTTTGCTCAGGAAAATATTGGATTCTAAGAGTTTACCTACAAAAGAAAGCTGCACCGTTTTAATTTAAGAGAGTAATTTAAAAGTCATTTAGGTAAGCCTGTGTGGAATGCTGCATAGAAATTATGATTTCAGTTTTAGATGGGCTTATTTTGGTTTAGCTTACATTGATTAGCAGCTGGCTTCAGCTAGAGTAAAATGTGTTTTAAAGCAAATGTGTCTAGAAGGTTTGCACTGCTTAAAAATCAACTGAAAAGGGAATGTTTGTATAGATAAGGACTTAATTATCTATCCTGAAATGTGCTGTATAAAATGTAAATAAGAGAAGTGATTGAAATGATGCTCTGGTGACAGAGGATGGAGGGAAGGGGAAAACTGCATTTGGATCTAGTCAAAGAAAGGAAAGGGAACGGTGTTTTGACAGACGGACCCGCTCAGTGAGGGCACTAAGGCTGGAATTGGAAATTATTTTGCAACCTTTTGAGAAAGCAATTAAGCATCATGCTCTGAAGGCACATTTTCAAATCCCAGCTATGCTCATAAAACTGGATGTACGGTCACAGCAGTGCACTGAAAGCATTAAATGATCATTATATGTTGCTTATGTAGGACCATAGCTGAATTACTAAAATTTGAGTATGGCCCAAGACAAGATTGGGCTCAGAAGCAAGACAGAAAGACAGAAGTGATTAATTCAATTTTATAATCAGCTAAGAAGAGATTAGGATACGTCAGGTGATTGCGATACTCTCCTGCAGTATCTCCAATTCAGTGGAACATCAGTAACCCCCACATGTGTCTCGAATGCTGTTTCAAAGAGTGTGAGCAGCAGTGAGTGGCCAATGCATATAACAAATAAATAAGAACACTACGAAAGCATTCAAGGAGTGAATGGAAATCAATCTAGAGATAACCTTGAGAGATTACCAAGTCCAGTCCACATCACTGTTCAGGATCATCCTACTCTATCCTAATCACAACGTGCCAGTCCTCACCAGACCTCATTTTCTAATGATGTCCCTCCTTTTGCATTACATATTACATGTAATATGTATTTAATTTTTCACATTATAATCCATAACTTATTTTTTAAGAAGGTGGAAAATCAGGGGGAGAGCAGAAAGGATCATATAAAAGACCATCACACATTTATCACCCCATTGGTGCTACTGAAAACTGGTAATATTAACAGAGTGCAATGCACAAGAGCATGAAGGAAATGACAAGTTAGAGGCAGATGAATCCTAAGCAACTGATGATTTGTTCCTACAAATAAACTGTAGCATCTCTCAACCTGTGAGACACATGGAAGACACTAGACAGCACATGAGGTGCCACGAGCCATATATTGTGAGGAAATATGAAAGGGATTTCAACTGGCTGAAACAAGTCTTAGCCAAAAAAAGCTGAAGGGCAAAATTTAAACCAACATTTGTTGATTCTGTGCTGGAAGACTGCCTGTTCTTTATAACCACTCCCCTATAGTCGAGGTAGAATAAATCAAAATAAGAAACTACCATGGCTAGTAAAGGATGAGAAAAAAAACCCAATAAAAAATGCAGGTGCAGCTGGGCTGGAATGGATTGGCACAGCCGGTAGGAAGAGAGTGACCCTGCCCATATTCTAACAGCGCATTTCACAACTCAGCAGTCCACAGATCCTTCTCAGGATAGTACTGCTAACATCAAAAGAAATGTTAGAATTCCATTTGCAAGAAGCAGATACTGAACTTCCTTACCACAGAGCATCAATCTGCTTTCATTATTTTAGCCCCATGCATTTCCCAACAAGCCACAGAGTTCAGCCTTCAAACTGATGAATAATAAAAACCGAACAAACCTTGCTTCTTGTTAATGGTTTTCCTTTCCCACCTACCAGTCCAAAATCTCAGTTCTGACAATGTACCCCTGAAATACTTATTTCTCAGTTATTATTTCTCATTCTAAGATAAACTGAAAAGGCTCAGGAAATTATGTTCGCACATATTTATTGTAGCTGTATCATTTCCTTCCCCCTTTTCCCTTTAGTTTTGAAGACACCAGAACAAATCCTGCTCTCACCAGTATTTCTTGAGGTTTGATATGGGACATGGATGAAGGCAGAAATTAACATCACGTAAGCTTTCCGGCTTAGATACATGGATGAGATAATGTGACTTACTGTGTATCAACTGAGCTGGAATAACTGCCTGTACGTGACCTTTTAGCTTGTCACAAATACAAAGCAAAATGTGTTGGCTAACACACTTTAGTTTGCTTTTGCAATGGCCTGGGAATGCACACATGCTCACGTACTGTCCTAGGGTAGAGCATTATGCAACTTGTCAGGCTGTTGTAACTCTTGCTGGTGTCTGAAAACCTACCAGGCAGATGTGATGGCTTGTCTCCCAAGCCACCTTGGAGAAAGTTATGAAGATATGTTTTGTATCTTCTCTAGTTATATTTCTGTTTTCTCTAGGCTGCAATAGTGTTGCAGTCTCTGCCAAAGAAGAATATATTTTTATTTCCCTTTACTTTGTCTCTGTGATCTTGAGTCAGGGCAGAAGTGATCAGGAAACCAGAACTTCAGCTGCTTAGCAAATATTAATCAAAAAATGTTTTCATTCTGAATCAGTATAGAAAAAAGAAATTCAGAAATATTCTCTGGAAAAAAATTCCCCAAATATTTTCATCTGAAGATATCAAAATAACCACATCTAAATGTACGACCCTCCTCATTTTAAATAATATCAAACAATGTGACACATAATACAGATGCATAGTATATACCACATATACCACTTTATTCTATGTATCTAGAAGCTCAAAGAAAATAAAACCCTAAGTTTTGCCCTTCCAATTTTGGACAACTAAAAATATTTCGCTCAAAGCTTTCATCAAATTTTTTTTTATATTAATGAATCCTTGTGAGAATATCTGTCCAGTGTATCTGAGCATTACCAGTTATTTCATTTAGTTATTTCCTTTTCCAAATGCATTATAAAGTTATAGAAACGAGGCACTGGCCAGAGCAATGCATGGTGTCGAGCAGGGGCAATGAACGCTCCCCGTGCTCACAGTTTTCTGAGCATCCATCAGCCCCAACTTGTCCCTTTGCCACTCTTCATGCCTTCCCTGCAAGGTGCCTGCAGTTCTGCAGAAACTTTCACCAGCTTCTTTTCACCTCTGATCATACCGCAATCTGAATTCAGATTTTCTGGGGAGAACTGGAGCTCCTTCCCACCATGGCCTTTTGTAAAAGGCAAGCATAAAAGAGTTATGTGAGTTATTCTTCCAGCAGATGAGAACATGGTGGCTACCATAATGAATTTGAATCGTTCAGCATTCTGAGCTGCCTGTTTCTTCTTCCTAAGAGTTATTATAATAAAATACCACCACTAACAGCAAAAGCTCTGTCATTGTTTTCTGCTCTAGCCCTGCAGTTATGATTAAGTGCACTCCTCTCACTCTCCGTTACTCCAGGCACAAGTTAGCTTATGAAAATGAAGCTGTCTTTCTTACTTATTCATACATCACCACTAACAGCCAGACAACAAGAAACAAGGCTATGATTCTGGCATGACCATGGTGAAAAATTATCGAGCAGGCAGAATTACAGCTGGATTGTCGGGAACGGGGCTGTATGCTGCCTGGCTGTGGGACGAGACTTCTCCAGAAGGCAGCTGCACAGCTACAGTGTTTTGCACAGTACAGCTCCCTGGCAGCTCCTGCATGATGAGAAGTGCTTCTCTCCTTTGCAAAAGCTTAGCTGTCGCTGGGAAGGGGTTTCCATGGAAAAACAGATACTTCTGAGCCTGACAACTCAATGCCTTCGATTCTGTTTTCACTTCATAGATTTTTGGTGGCTAACGGAGGGGAAACATGATCCTGTAGTTCAGGCACTGAAGGGGAATCCAGATCTCAGCTCAGCTCCCTGCTCCGATACTGATTTCTTGGATGACACTGGACAGGTCACGTAACAGCCTCTTGCTCGATTCTCCCTTAATAACAATGGGGATAACAACTTTTTACCCCTCTCCCATTTTGCCTGTCTCACATATCGCACATTTAAGCTCTCATGGGTAATAAATGTGTGCTAGTTTCTGCTGAAAGCATGTGGCATGGCATTGTGTCTCCAGCAGCAGGGAGCAGCAGCTGTGCAGTGCGGAGCACAACAGCACATCTGTATGGTGGCACTTCTTAATAGTGGTCCTCCAGCTTCCAGTGACTTGTGGCAAATGACACATCTGAAGAAATATCAGCTTTCATTTATGTTGAGCCTGGTATCTGCTAGTTTCATTTGGTGCCCAGTACAATCTTGGTGCCTGTGAACAGTATTTTCCTATTCTGCCCTGATTTTTTCCCAGTTTTAGAGAATTCTATCTTCTCTAGGGTCTTTTGTACAGAGGACCCTAACCTCAGCTCTTACCTTGAGGTATTTTGCTATTACAAACAACAATAATAGTAGCAAAAAATTATAGTTATTACAACTACTTTCAACATGGTCTTTAGTGGAAGCCTTTTTTTTTTCTCTTAGAGACTACAGTGGCTTTTACATGACTGCACTGCAATCACAGTAAGAGCGATGAGCCCACAGCAAATACTTTGGGTGAGTTGCACTTTCTGTGGTCCTCAGGACATCAGGCTGTTTCCAGAAAGGGAAAATAAAAAGGCGTGTTAAAGGGGAGGGAAGTGGTGGGATGGGGTGCCACCTTTTGATCACCCATGGCCAAAGGGTGAGCTGATATCAAAGGAGAGACCTGTTTCAGCACAGCTCTCCTGCTTGTTACATTCACAAGGTTTAGTTGTATTTGGTGAAGGCCTCCAAAGCGAAAAGCAAGTGCAAAGTATTTTTCAGCCTTTAAAAACATAAGTAAGCAACTTCTACACCGTGGAGGTTATTAAAGGAGAACAGAGCAGAATTCTGTCTTGCTACTTCTAACTGCTTTAACAGCCGCGGTTCAGATCATTAGGAATTTAATACAGACGCAAATGCTGGAGCCACAGCCAAGCACTGCCAGAGCAATGCATGTCTTCAGTGTAAGCTGAAAGAACAGGAGAAGGACTCAACAAGAATTTAAGATTCAAGCTTAGCAGGAATCAGGAGAACTGCAGAGTTCTGCTCCCAAAATGGGACACAAAAATAGAGAATAATAAGGTGACAGGAGAGAAGAGGGGAAAAGGTACATATTCTGAATGCTAGAACATTTTTAAATTGGCCAGTACCACATCTGATGAACATAGTCAGGACAAGCTGAATCTATAATGGTACAATGAAGCTGGGTTATTTTCTGCACAACTCAGAGTTAAAATCTTTCATTAATGTCCTTTCCCTCTTCTTCTCCTGATTTCTTTTTCTTTACCCTTTAAACACCTGCATAAGACACCCTTCCTTTCTGACATGTGTGAGGCCACATCCTTAGCTGGTATAAATCTTCACGACTCCAGTGAAATCAGTGTACTTCCGCTGATTGATACCAGCTGAATGTGTTGCACTTCATGTTAAGTCTTGCCTGAGTGACTGACCCTTTCTCTATGGCCTTCCAGTCCCTGATCTTGCACCGGTTCATACAAAATATGTGGCTTCTAAAGTCTTTCACTTCTCCTGCCACATCTCTCATCCATCTCTTCAGATCACTGTCAAGTTCAAGCTTTTCATCTTCACCATTGATGCCCTGTGCAATTCTTGCACTGTCTATATCAATTCATGTTTCTTCCTGCTCCCAAACTCACTCCTCTCTTCTACTGCCATGTCCTCTCTCAGCCCTAAAAAAGACTCTGCCTTCTCATGCAATAAATGCCCTGAGTTACCTCTGAAAATATATTTCAAGCACAAAAACTCTCAGCACTTTCCTCTATAAAGTTTTTAGAAATTTTACCATGTATCCAGTGTAAAATATACACATGAAATCTTGTATATGCACTGTAACACAAGTCTGCCTGTCCCCAGAAACGCAGTATGACATTTTCTCATATGCCTGCACAGTACAGGATACACTGTGTTCAATAGAATTGAACAATTTAACCTCTAATGTGCATTTATTTCACAGGTGTGCATACACATAACACATGTATGCATTACATGTGTATGCACACATACACATGCGTATACATATATACACACACATATACATGCATAAATATATACAGAGATGTGTGTGTATATATAGAGGAACTTCTATTTTACATGTGGAAAAGTCAAGTTTCAGGGAAAAATGCCTCCCACGCAAGTCTAACTTTTTAATTTGCTCTCTCATTTGCATCAAGTACATTGCGGTTTCCCAGCAGCCATTAGCCCTTCTTCCTGGACTAATTGGTCATACAGAGAAACTGCATGGACAGTTACTAAGTAGCTTGGATGAGAAGGAGGCCGAAGAGTTGCTCAATGAAGGTACGGCAGGAGTGTCTCCGGACAGGAGAGGATGTCTCCATGGGAGCATCCCACTGGATAGCACACTGGTGCCAGGAGAGGAAGAAAGGAGACAGGCAGTGAATACCTGGTAAGAAAGGAGGGTAGATAAGTGAAGCAGAGGGAGATACAGTACATCAAGGGCAGGGAAAGACAAGATGGGCCAGGTTGACTCAGTGAAGGAGAAAGGAGCTAGTGAAAGGAATAAAGGAAGACTCCGGCAATGCTTGAACGAGGATCTAATGTACTGGTTATCAGCTGACTTCTGGGTGTAGAGGTGGAGATGTGACCAGGGCAAAAGAACTTACAGCAGCTTGGGCCAGAGAAAGAGAATAACTCGGCACGAGTCCGTACACAAAGAAATGTGCAAGTGTTTTGTAGGTGGTAGGAGGGAGGATTCAAAAGGCACAATCATACACAAAAGGTGATCAAGAGGATGAAGTATACAGCATTGGATCGAGAAAGGCTGGGGTAAAGAGCTAAATCTGTGATTCATCTTCATAAAGAAAGATGAAAGAATGAAATCAATCAAAAGAAAAGAATATATTGGGTTTCTGCGCATCTTCTCCTCCAAGGAGCTTGTTAGAAAAATGAAGAGGACAGTGAGGAGTCCAGCAAACTACAGCAAAGTTAGCAAATCTATCATTAATGTTTGTAGCACTTTCATCTGCAGAATTTCAGGGAAATGGATTCTCAGCAGCTGAGCATAAGAGAGTAAGTCCAGAAAAAACCTTTCACTTTGGAACAAAACTTTTTGAGGTTTTCTGTGACAATGGCAAGGCTTTGGGCGCCCATGACAGAGGGCTCCCATGTTGCCAGAAACTTAAGAAGAATTCAAAGATGTTATGATTTGGACCCGCACAGAAGTTTTTTTTTTGTTTTCTACCTGGCAGGAAAGGATATGCCCAACATGTTGCCAAGAAAATTGCTCTAGCATGGAGTCTGGGGAAGAATGAGCCTGACCACTGAAACAGTTGTGA
The DNA here is from genome assembly GCF_964188355.1 of Buteo buteo. Lineage (NCBI taxonomy): Eukaryota > Metazoa > Chordata > Aves > Accipitriformes > Accipitridae > Buteo > Buteo buteo. The sequence continues at coordinate 4,394,158 of NC_134189.1, read as the reverse complement.
AATCGTAAGCTAGATCAGAAGACATGCCTGTACCAGCTTCATGTGCTGCTGAGCTGTCCTTCCTCACCTCAGTTTTTATGTCACTATTTATAGCACAAAATGCCCCAGCAGTAGAAATGACATCTAAACAACAGCAGTAAGAGACTTGACATGAAGCCCTTCTCAGGTGATAGGTATTCTCTCCTAGCCCGGAGAGGCTGCAGGAGGTCAGCGAGATGTACTCAGTGCTCTGACTACACACCTCACTTTTTTTATTCACACCAATGACAGCTTAAAGATCACGTGCCCTGATACTGCGTTCTCCTCATCATGGTCTGCTTTTTAATTTTTCATTTATTCAATATAAAAACTCACACTCTTACAAAATTGAAAACTTCTTTCTCTGAAAGCAGCAAAATGTCCTTGTGAACAAAGTCAATTCAAATCCACTACTTCCAATATTCAGGTATTGGTCTGAGAGAAAAGATATTTTTAAATGACTGTGCCCAGAGTTTCAGGAACATACAAGCTATTAAAACCATGGCTTGAATTTGTGCTATGCAGGAATACGTGATTACTGAACAAAAAATGCTTCATTTTTTTGCTGCCACAGATAATGCAATAAAACTGTCTTGGAGGAGCATGTGAAGAGCATGAAAGTAACCGTCCATGCACCATGACTCTGCCTGTTGTAACTGTACCAATTTTATAAAGGGGATAAAGGCCTGATATGCACATTTTTGTTGGCACAAACCCCATCTGTGAAACAGTAATAGGAAGCCGAGCAGCAGGCTGCAATGTGTAATCTATAATCTAACTCTTATGCAATGCCTTTCATTAGTAGCACTTTACGAAGGAAAGGAGAGACCTCCTTACAGCAGGAGAAACTGAGGCACACGGTGATGGAGTGACATTTCCAAGGTCACCGGGGAGGTGAGTGGTGACCTATGAACAGGTTCCAGGACTTGTGAGACCCAGAGCCCTGCTCCTAGATAGTCAGAGACACTGTCCTTTTCAGTAGCCTTGTGCCTAAACTGTCACTGCCAGTAATTGTTTCGAAATTCCCACTCAGCTAGTCTTTTGAGCAGCTGTCAGCTTACTGGGTCCACTGATGGCTGAGTTTTTCTCGCCACGTCCCTGACCGCTATGTTCTGCTCTGCCATAGATTTACTTTGGGTACATCCCTTGTGATTCTGGGCATGTCTCTTCACTTTCCTCTTGACATTCAGGCAGCTGCTTATTTTGGCTGTAGCGATGTAAACCTTAAGCTGCCTCTGTTAACTGAACAAACTTAACTCAGATTCACATCAGGGTAACAGAGGTTAGCAGCTGGCTGTTCGTTCCTCACTTTCGTTCTGTAAAATGAGGATAACGCCACTGCTTCACTATACTGCATCGGGTTTCAGTAATCGGTGTTTGAGGTTGTTGGAATAGTAAACTGTTGTTTATTAGCAATGACTTAGAGACAGAGGGTAAGAGCTTTCTAATATTTTGGAGACTGTTCATGGAAACAGTGCACAGCTTCCTACTTCATATCTTTTTTGGCAGTTATCATATAAAAACAGCAAGATATTAAACCCCCTTCCTTTTTATTTAAAAGGAACAAATCTTCTAAATCGATGGACACACCAGGATTGTTTGTAAGCATGAAATCAGTAGGTATGTATCATAAGTACTTTCTCTGAGCATCAGAGAAGTCCCAGAACATAGAAACAGTGGCAGAAAAAAACACAAGATGAACAAAATGAAAAGGACTGGTTTTCTGGTGACAAGTAAAAAAAACCCAAACCAAACCAGAAAAAAAACAGGCCCATATTTAGCAGCAAAGGGCTGCAGTCACCCGCTTAATGTGAACAAGGTTGCCAAGTTATTGTACGTGGTGTTGAAATCCAACCATGTTGACATTATTTTTCCCCTTTGTTTGGTTCAGTTCTGTTAAAAAATAAACAAGCTCTGCTTTTCCCTTTGGCTATGTGGCTTTATCAGCCTATGCAAATTTTTCAGGATGAAAATTCAGGAGTCGTCTCTTCAGTAGACACAGATTGCAGTAAGATGCTGCTACCTGCCTAGCACTTCTTGCCAGCGCTATTAATGGCACTTACTATACTGACAATTGGTTTATGTAAACAGCTCACCTTATCCTTCTAATTATGGGCTTCAAGACAGGTTAGAGCTCACAAACACTACAACTAAGAATTATTTATGCATCAGGAGTATTAGATGGCAAGATGACACAGCAAACATTTGTTCACATCTAATGACTAAGCACAATTAATCCTATATCGGGAAATATGATAGAGCTCTGATACCAAACAACAACCCACTGTTTTGCATCTCGAGCCTACAGAATAAGAGATGCTTCTGCCTGATATGCCAAAACAGTGGCTGTACCAGAAACCTCATGCTTTAGTGATGAGCTCAAGAGTCTTGGGATCTGTTCCTCATTCTAATGTTGACCGGCTACGCAATCACAGATGGGTCACCTCTTTGTTGAGCTTCAGCATCTCTAAGTAGAGCATGATTCTGCAGTCAGGCTAAATAGCGGATGTGCATATAAGAAGAAAAGAAGAACCTGGAGAACAGAATGGAAAATTTTATCCCGATACAGTGTTGCACGTTATTTTGTCAGCAAGAGATAGAGCACTGCAAATACCTAATAAATGTGCAGAGAATTGCTCTTAAATTTGAACACAACCATTCTTCCTCTATGTCCTTCCCTGTCTTTTAACCTGCACCCTGGAGACATCCAGATTTCCAGGGCAAAGTGGTTGAGATGTTCTCTTGCTGAAAATGTGTCTACATGTAAACTCAAGTTGAAATCATATGTAGCATTGACTCAGTTTTGCCAGCATGTAATAATCCTGTCCAATACTACAGAGTCAAGATTGGCACAAAGATAAAATTATGAAGCAGCCACTCACACAATACCTTGAGCTCTGAGGTTGAATAGTACGGTATGTCTCACAGATTGCTAATAAGCATTAGTTACTGTTTACTTTCTTAGTTTACAGCTGTTTACTACATCTATGACACATTTTGCTAGCATGACAATGAAGTGGTTAATATTCCTGACAGAGAATCCAGTAAGGCTTGGAAAAAGCAATAAAAAAAACCATTCTTCAGTCTTTTGCAGATCAACCTTTGTGGATAGTTCCAGAGGTTTTAGGATGTTTAACCAAAGTCCACTTCAGCACTGACATTTCCCTTTTTTCCCTGTTTATTGGCTTAACACTGAGTGATTTCTGCTGTTCTGAGGAACCATGGCGCAAAGACAAAGAAGGCTGTCTCAACTGAGTAAAGGGATAAAACCAAGTGTTATGAAAATCAGCTTAAGCTCCTTCTCCCTCTCTGTTGTTTAATTATTTAGTTAGTGCAGGTCTGGCTTTAATTGAGACAAATGGATGAAAAATGTGAGGCCAACAGTACACAGAGAGTGCAGAACTTTATTACACAGCACTGAGCCAGAAAGACTTTAAAGTGTTACAAAAGAGTTAAAGTCTAAAAGCAAAGAGGTGAGAGACTAGCAGAAGGTGCCAGTTTCATTAAGTAGATATGTTGATGATAACGGGAAGAAAGGGCAAGACTTGCTGTCCACTGAAACACAACAACTCCCATAATGTATTCTGCACATCATATCGTTCAAGCCTCTAATATTTCATTCATTGATTTTATTGTCAAATGAAAAGGCGCTTGTTCCAAGTGGCATTTAGTGAGACAGATGGGGAGAGACCCAGACTTCATTACCGGGAGTTTGCTCACTGGGCAACACTGACATTATATGAGCAAAAAGCAAGAAGAGTGCAAAAGTCTACCAGTCTTAATGTTTAGAATGGTCTCTTTGGTTCTCTTCCTGGAAGACGGAGGGCTTCTGGTCAAGACTGCAGCCTGCATCTGTGAAAAAGCATCACTCAAACTTCTCACACAGGTGCTTTGAGATAAGCTCTGTTAGCCTAGGATTCAACTTTTGTGTTGACTGCTGTTTTCTGCTATAGGAAGAGAGAAGATCAGAAGAGAAGTCTATGAACTATTAAACTTTCTGGCATCCAGTTTTAAGGAAACATTCTGCATTGTGCTTATAAAACAGAGAGGACACATGTATGTATTCAACTGAGCCTGTTCTCTTTATCCTCAGTAGCAAGTATCACTAGAGAAACCTTGGAGGTGTATTTACTGACACGCAATAATTACAAGTGGTTGCACTTGTAAGTGCACGAGTGGTTGCCAATTGAGAGGCAAAAAAGAGCTCAAAGTTCCTTTTAGCCACAGAAATAAATGTACAGAAAAGCCAAACACCAGAAAGAAGGAAATGCACATCTGTATGGGAGTTCCAAAACCACCCCACAACAACCTGCCTGTTCCCAAATCCACCTAGTAGAGGCCAAGAGAATACTGAAACAGTGTTGGTGAGAAAAAGCACTCCAAACCTTGCTCTCTTTGGAAAGAACTAGAGGAGAAAAACGCAAAAAGTAAAAGCAGTTTCTGGAAGAAAATCCAGAACTTTCCCTCTTAGAGAAGTATCCTCTTCAGTGAATGACTGGGTTCTGATCATTCCTGCTTATTCCCCCTCCCTTTCCAGCCTCATTAATTTTACATTCCTGGTGCACAGCAGCATGGCCTCACCAAGAGGCTGCCAGCAGCCAGATGTTACAGATATTTTTTTAAAAAGCAATTGGAGAAGTTGGTTCAAACCCTCACAGGCTAAAGGAGAACCTGCAAGCTGGCCCTCCCTTTTCTGGCCATGTGCTCCTTCCCTACATTAGTATGTCAAATGTAGCACTGGCACCCCGCAAACTCTTCTTCGTACTCTTCCCCTGTAATGAGGTCAATTTGTTTGGACCTTCCGAAAGGTTAGCTGCAGGAGAATCAAGATGTAAAATGGATTTAGGCTGAAAATAGCTGGCAGTTGTCTGGCTCGACCAAAATGACAGCATCTGTAGGCAGGCACAGCAGCAGAACTGAAAGTGCCTGTGTGTTGTGGTTAAAAGCGAGGTGCTTACCAGCAGTTTGCAAAAAACTTTTGTGAACTGCTTTTTTAGTTATGTGTATAAACTCTACCTAGATTTGAATTTAAACAACAGTGTCCCTTTGTTAATCTGAGCCTAATTTAACTGCCTTTTTTTTAGTGATTTTTATAGCAAGGTTGCGGGTGCAAGCCCTCCTTCAAAAATACTAAAGAGAAGAATCAAAATGACCAGCTCAAATACTGAAAATGTCTAGATAAGATAAACCATACTTCCACGATAAAAGGAGAGGAAGGCATGAAAGTATTCAGAAATCTGAGGACATCAAAATGCAGTAAGCCACCTGTGCAACCACTGCAGGGAAGCATGCAAAGGGCAGGAAGTTACGGTATCAGTTAATCCCCTTAATCTCTACCAATGCATGAAGTGTAAGCAGCATTCCTTTTATGAAGCAGTAAAAAGCTGTTATGAGTTTTCAATCTGTCTTGCATCTCAATGAATTCTGTAATCAAAAGGCTAAGAACAGCAAGTGAAATATGAGTAAATTGTCCTTTACTTATTCTTCTCTTCACCTGTCTAGGGACAAGATGGAAAACAATATAAAAACTAAAAACTGTAAAATGGACTTCGCTAACTCACTGCCTTATAATCACAGACATCAGATGACACACTGTACTTGCTCTTAAAAAGGGAACAAACGTATGAGATAAATAAGATAAAGAAAATTATCCGCAACCTATCTGTATGACAAGCCTCTTTTGCATAAAAAAAGGTATTACAAAACAAAGGGCTTCACTCTCTGTCTTCCTTGGGGGGGAAAAAAAAAAATAAATCCCTCACCCACCAGATGATCACAAGACAAACCCTTTATCAGCTCGTAATTCCATGTAGTGGAAGCTGATGTCACCTTTTTGACAGTCATGCTGCAGATCTATTAAACTCCATAATAAATACAAATTACAATAGAAGCACATTTAATACTTTAGCAAATTAAAAATGGATTGCCTTTCAAGTACTGAAAAATAGCAACAAATTAATATGCATTTGCAGATCAGAAAGGCAATAAGTCAAAATAAAAAGGTGATGTAGACGATAATTTTGGCTGTGTATTGGGAAGATCAGTAAGACCCAGTTAAACCTAGGGATGAAATCTTGGCTTCCACTGGATTTAACACCTCAAGAATTAATTCAGACCTCAGTCACATAAATGCTGCAGAAGCAAGCACACTAATTTTAGAAATTATCACCCCATAGCAGGAGTTACTGCCTACCTAGTTCATCTCGGTGTACAGCCATCTAGATTAGCTGCAGCCCTCTCCACTGGCCCTTTATAATGGCTGTATGGAGAGTGAGAGGGACTATGAGTCCCCATAAAATCTGTTAATGCAGCTCATTGAAAAGTAATGAAGAGATGATGGCAATAATTTCTTAAATCACTCCAAGCAAAACTGTCAGGACATCAGTTTATGCCTCCAAAAGCATCCAGTAAATGGGACATCTACAGTTAATCTGTTCGAATCTCTAGAAAAAGTAAATCCCTTGTTAGCACTGAGGACAGATTCTATAACCTGGTAGATTCGTGAAAGTCTCCCTTCAGTATCTCACTTCAGGTTCCACCTCTGCCCTTTTAAAAGGCAAACCTGATCTTTCTCTAGGATTCTTTCCTGGAGGTGCACAAATATTGTACCCACTCATAAAACCAAACTGTGTAGTCCCAGACAGACCTGCCTACGATTTACTCTTCACAAAGAAAAGAGAATGTAGGTGACTCCAAATAACTCTTGTGAAATCATCTGTGCACAGGTGTTTTTTTCAAATGCACCCTAATTAACTCTTATTTTAGTCCACAAAGTTCCAGCCTCCTTCCACTACAGTGACTTAAACATTCTCCTGAGGCACTTCTTAACTCCCCACTTCATTAGCGCTACTTTTAGCAGGGACCTAGACTTGTTCCCTATCATGCCCTAAGGGTTTTCAGAAATGAACTTCTTTTTCACAAGATTGTTTTATATCTAATTTGTATGATTTTCTCTCTGTGTTCGATGCTGTAAAATCTAGATTGTCAACAGTGCTTTGTAAATTGGCATAAGAAATGTAGGGATCATTTTCAACGGTACATACATATTAAAAAAAAAAAAAAGAGTAAAAGAACACAACACCCCCTCTACAAGACATGAAATGCCAGTTTCTTTCCTTCTAGAATAAGATGTGACCTTCTGACTGAATTTAAAGCTCTTATTCTGTCACTTAGGCTCAGCCCATTAATTGCATGAGGAAACAAACTCCAAGGCATAGATCAAATTCTGGGACAGGCTTCCATTTGTTATCACCACATGAAGAGGAACTCGGCTCCTGCCTTGCCATGAAAGGAAAATAAACAATTTCCCATTTAAGCTTATAAGATCAATGCTGCAAGAAGAGAAATGTGTGAGTATGCATGCACTGAAGGAAAAAAGATTTATGTAAGATGTGACTTAAGACACAAAGGCATTAAAAAGAGATCATTATCTGTTTTGGAGGTGGAGAAAAGATCTTCTATATATCATTATCAGCTTCTGATCAGCTCTAGAAATTGAAAAGCACTAATGTTATTTCATTTCCCAACAGATGGGAAGGTTCACCCCTCAGAAAGACTGAATGAGGGCTGACTCAACAGCAATCATAAATTATTAACTAACTTGAAGGATTTTTCCCCTCCTCTTTTTCCCCCAGTCCTCTAAGCTAATTTTGTAGCTAATGCAAGGACAGATCTGAGGGAGTAATTATCAAGCAGGTATGACAGGATTAAGTAAACGCTCTATGACAAGACAATGCTGGGCTTCTCTCACTGAACGACTACATAAATTATTTGTGGTCAGGATTAAAGTATTTAATTAAATCATCTTTGTGTAGATGAAACATGAAAATTATTTTTTAAATTGCTGCAGGAGAGAAAAAAACTTCCCTTTGTTTGCTTCTTACAATCTATTATTGAGTCTGTAGTTCAAAAAACAAAATGATCAAACCAGCAGTGAGTCACTAGCAAGAGCATTAGGATAAATCAACGTACCTTGAAAGTTATCTCCTTGCATACTCTTCTCCCCCAACCAAGATGATTGCAACGTTATGCAAATGTGTTACTGGAACAAGGACAGCTTCCAGACCAGAAAGGTAGTGTCCCTCCGTGGTCTGAGTGGTTTACACACAGTCACTTCAGTGAGCTCTTACTAAACATTAGCAGTCTGCTAGCGGACTCTGAGAGAGAAAAGGGATTGTCAATTTTTTCTTTTACACAAACAATAGCGGGAAGTAAGGAAAGGCTTGCTATTTAAGAAAAGAAGAAGCGTGTGTGGAACAAAGGATTTTTTGACCCCTGAGAACAACAAAGGGGAAAAAACCCAAATTGAAGACATAGCTCTTCTTCCTGAGATTTACTGTCTGCAGTACCAGAAGGGACAACCAACACTGCGATAGAGTTGCTCTGCTGCCCACATCAGCAACTGTGAGACACAGCTAGCCTAGGACAGGAGAACTGAGAGACACGTACCTATAGTTTTATGGACGGTACTGAAGAACATCTGAAGTCATGGCTGAGCTGGGGCAGAGAGAAATTTCTTTGCTTCCACAAAAATGTTTTTTTGAAGTCACATTTAGCAAACTGTTCTGAGAAATGAACATCTGAGCTTGGTTTGCCTCCATTTGGCTGCAGAATTGAATGAAATAATCTAATCTAGCTGGTGGATAAAATGCAAGGATTTGGACTTAATTCTTTAGCCACTGTCAACTAGGATGGAAGGACTTCAAGCTATTTCTTGTTATTTGGACTAGTATCTTGGCTGGAAGAAAACCCAGTGGGGAAGAACTGAGTTGGTTATTAATGCAAATCCTTAATATCTCCCTTCAGAAGATAAAGGTGTTGCCATTTTTCATGCTGGGTGTCTACTTCTTATTGCAGAAAGCAAATCAATCCTTTTGGTTTTTTTCTTTTAATTTCAAGCCATAACAAAAAGTAGAAAAAATAATAATTTGTACAAAATCATTACAGATGCATCAAATAACAAAGTACTGTGAACTAATTTTTAGGTCTAACAAACCTTGTCAGAGTCCCTTTAAATGACAGCTAAGAAGGAAAATCTACCTCCAGTAAACTTTATAATTCCCTCTGCTGTATGGAAGGTAAAATAATTTTCTGAAGGGGAAAAGAAAGCAAGCTAGATAAAACAAATATTACACATTTTTTTAACTATTATTTCTTCCCAACTCTACTGTTCGGGAAACAGCATATGTATTCTTTGCTCTCAAGAATAGCAAAAACAGGTAACAAATGTTCTATGTGAATAGTCATTAAATGGAAAGTCTACGTGAACATACGTGCAATAAAAACCATGACCTAACACTCAGTAATTTCAGTGAGTGTTGGATCATGCAACTATACACGTGTAATGTGCACATGTAGCAGAAGCTAGATGGACACTGCTGAACAATGTAACAAAGCAAGAAACGTCTTTTAATAATTCTAATAATTTCTGGATATGCTTTATCAGCAAGTCACCGTGAATGAGAGAGAAACTAACACAGTAAATATGCCTGCAACTGTACCATGTACCAATGCAGGGAAAAAAATGGAAACAAGCATATGGAACTGCTAATGGAAATGAATCGAATTCTATGTAAGGATTATAGAGTGGAGGTCTGAAGTAAGCTATAAGGTATATGATACTGCACATATTAAAATGTTTCCACAGTATAATCATAATCCAAAAGTGATTTAAACATCTACAGCAGCTTTCATAAGAAGTTTGATGTATTTCTTCTGGACCACTTAACAATCATGAGCTGCTGCTTAATTTCCTTTCCCATCATTACTTGCTGTCAATAAATGTGTGTGTTAAATTTAATTTTTCTCCTTTGTAATTAGTCTGGGTCTACCTGCCTGACATATTAACTGATTCTACAATCTCACATTTGTGACATCAGATGATTTCCATGGTGACAGATTGAGATACATTCCTGAATGAGACTGGTAAGTGGGTCATATTTGACTGGAAAGGGGAGAACTGCCTTTATATATACCTCCTTTGGTTAGGCTAATCAGTAATTAAGGGAAGAAAGAGCCTAAGAAAAAAGTCCAAAATGGCACAGTTAAATTTGCTTTGGAGCTGATAACCAGAGAGGCTTGTGGAAAAGTTTTCAAGGTTATTGTGGGTAATGGAGATTTTCCGAATAGGTCAATCACTTTTTTGAAGACTAATTTGATTCATACCTTCGGACTTAGTTCAGTACATAACTTAGTTCCATGGTTTTTTGCTTATAGCGGACTGTTCTGTAGAATCTGCCACTTTATAGGCATGTTGCAGCAGCTTTGATCATTAAGTACGGTCTAGATTTGCCACTACAAAATCTCTGGTCTTTGTCCCTTTGCACAAAGAATTTGCTCTGTTCTCAGGTTTATTTCCATTTATCAACTTCAATTTGTACTGTAGACCATACTTAAGCAATGAAACTGTATCCCATGTATCTGGGTCTGGATTAAAATTTGATGTGTTCTGCTGCACAGGCACCTGTGTCCTTGGATGTCTATCTGTCCAGGGTGCTCCAGTGAATACCAGCACCGTCAAGTCCTCGAAACGCAGCACTGCTGGCTTTGAAGGGCACCTGGATAAAATACACTCGACAGGGTGGTCTTAGATGTCAGCAATAGCAGCTACTGTGGTTCCTGATAAAATGGATTCAGTGGTGTTGGACAGTGTAACAGGGAGAGAAGACCCTCCATTTACGCACAGTGACTTGAAGGAGTCACTACAGAGATGCGGTAAGCAGGTATGACTCCTTTTGTATCACATGGAGCCATTCCAACTGGTAGCAGGTCAGAATTTGGCTCGCTAAATTTATCAGAAGAATAAGCATTTAACAGAAGAATGAAGCATTTTTCATATATTTTTCTCATAAGAACACCGGCTGTGGGCTTTGCTGCTGATTAACAACCTCCCACTTTCCCATTCTGGGCAAGTTGGTGAGGAAAGCTGTCAGACCACGAACAGGATTGCTGGCAAGCCGTCCTCTGGCCAAGGCACGCTCCACAGAGCACGCGGCTGTGTAGGAGAGGCTTTGCCATTTGGGAAACCAGGCTTCATGAATTCTAATCCATAGCAGCCCAAGTTTAGTTCCTTAGAAGAGCAAGCTAAATTAAAACTAACAACTTTCCCAAATTGCAAAGGGATGCAACCACTATTTTTGAAATGATACCAGGATGGCATAGAAGGATGTGTAAATTGCTGCTTGATCGCTGTGAGAGTACATCTAATTTGATGTTTTCATGGGAAGAAACTCTGCGAGAAGAAAGTACCAGAATCATGTGTGACATTAAATGTTAAAATTCACAGAAGACAGTATTTGCCCTCTAAAGTGTCTGACAGTTACCATTCAGGAGCGCACACAATAGCATCTGAGCAACCACAATGAAACCAGACAGCTACTACTTCACGTATTCACAGTAACTCTTGCACAATTATTCCCCTGAGACTAAACGTGAGATAAATCAGAGGGAACTGTGAATTCCCAGTGTGAAAAGGGCTCAGCGCTGAAAATACTTATTCCTATGGACAATTTATTTGTACAGGGGGAGCTTATCCAGTGCTCTGCATGCTAGGTGCTGTACAAATACACAACTTGTAATGACTAGGCAAGACAGACGATGGGAAGGAGAAAAGAAACCACAAACAGGACCCGGGACGGCAGAGGCAGTGAGGTGCCCACGTATGCCTGTGGCAGAGCCGGGATGCTGAGCCCAGATCCCTGCTGTTCCACCCGCTGGAACCGCTATTCTCATCCTCAACCCCGCTATGGATTTTTAAGAACTTATTTCACGAGCAACAAAGTTTGCTGATACACTGACAACACTAACCTTTTTTCTTGTTTCAACAGAAGAGTCTAAATAGTTGTTAAGATTGCAAATTAGTTCAGCTCTGCTTAAAGGATTAATTTTTTAGATCTTTTGCAAATCAGAGAATTTGAAAGAAAAAAAAAAGACAGATATATAATGCTTTCCCGGAGGGTCTGAAGTAACTCCCCCAGCAATGCTGCTTTCAACTCCAAGTTCTGCTAACCAAGTGGCAAAGGAACTCTTTCTACACTAACTTACTCATGTCAGACACGACCTTGGGAAATGTTTTGTAACATGTCGGAACACAATGAATATATAATTCAGTAATTAGAAAGCATGCAGAAAGAGTATATTCATGTTTTATACGTATTGGTGAGTAGACAAACAAAGGAGGGACAGCAAACAGGAGTACTGAAACCGTTGCAGACTGGACAGTCGGTTTGATGAGAGTAGTTAAGAAGATTAATTATACTCTAAACTGAACTCCCCCAGTCAGCCAGCACTCAATAATTTAAAAGACAATGCCAGAGCCTTCATTTCAAGGTGACAGAAAATTCTGATGATGAAAGAGGTAGCTGAAAACTTACTTTTAATTAAAAAGCAAACAGGCTGAAGCTTCCATGTGCCTAACAGGAAGTAATACCATCTAGGAAACAGTGGGGAGGGATTATTATTAGATAGTTAATTTTATTGAATAAAAGAACTCAAAGAGAACCAGTAACAACTTTTCTGCCCTAGTATCCTTAATAATATAAGATGATTACTCATTGACTTAATGAGAAAAAGTTTGAGGCTAAAGAGAAAGCAATTAAACTGACAGATTTATTGCTACCAAGAACAGATACCCACAAAATGCAGAGCTAGGATGCATTTAATGACCAGAATAATTCATGAACACTCCCAGGAAGATGAATAAATGGATGACAAAGCTCACATCTTTTACGTGCTACAAATAGGTAGACAGGTGACAAGCAAATTGATAGGTACACGTTCAGATGGACACAGAAGTGACATATTCACAACATTCATTAAAAAAAGCGATCAAAATTATTATACTAACAGTATATGACATGAGAGCTCAGAAATTGCGCAGAAGAGGCCAAATTAAAACTGAGTTTCTACAGAAGCTGGAGGTTTCCAGTTAGCTCCACTCGCTTGCTACAAACACTTTTAACCTACTGAAGTTCAGTTACAAAACTATTTCTGTGTTAAGAATTTATGAGTTGTGGGCACGAGCTTTTTTTTCTAGGGATCATTGATCTCTGTAGCCTCAGGCATGCATCATCTGTCACAGCACATGCCAGTGGGGAGCAGCAGTTCATCATGGTCACCTGTGACATTTTGCTGACTGCTCCATCTTTTTCCCGATGCTAAACTCAATGATCTTAAACTTCAGCTTAAATTTCAGCATCAAAGGACTAATAGGAAGTTAGTACATCACATCTTCGCCTCTGCACTTGGAAGGACCACATTTGGCAGATACTGTTCAATGAGGGGGATAAAAGAGGATGCTGGTGGAGAGCAACACTTGGCCCTGAATCTATCAGCCAGGACAGGCTCAGACGTTACCAGCCCTAACTCAATGCCTAACTCAGTGCATAATCATTTTCAATCTTGCTGAAGTCAATGAGACTACTCATGAGCTTTTACACTTCAGCCTATGATTAAGTACTTCACTAAATAAGGTCATTAAATTCAAATTGTAGATGCTTGCTAGGTACTCCTGAAGGTTGTTCTCTCACCTGCAACATATTCCCTTCAGGCTCAAGGCTGGCAAAACAAGTGGCAAAATAACATCCCAATCTGCATATCAGCAATCCTCCCACTAAACTTAAGACATGGGAAATTGATTGATTCAGAACGGAGCTGTGTTTACCCTACTGCTAATGTAGGGAAGAACAGTAGCGTGTTACGGTTCTCAGAAAAAGATGAGATACACAGAAAAGGAAAGGTGTATGAACCTGGCATACCGCAGTGTCTTGCAAAGGTATCTCAGCTTGTTTGGGTAGCAGAAGCCATACAACTGTGTTAACGCAGCGTTTTGTCACTGTGTATTTTTGCCACTTCTCAGTAGGACTAATCAGCCCAACACAGCACTTTGCTAGTGCAGTTAACTAGCTCGGGTACACGTGCATGTGTTGGCCCCCATGGAGACATACCCTAAAGGATTCACATAGCACTTCTAGAAGCTATCAAGCTCTTTTCACTTCTCTCTCCATTCGGCATGTACACCTCAAAGCAGCCCTCTACCCTGCTTCCTATTCCCAAACAGGCTATCAATCATGCTGAAGTGTATGCTAAAGCCATAATGTGGATAACAGACCATTAAAAGCTCAAATGAGACTGCTAAACACATTTCATTAATCATAGCAGAATCCAGTCTTGAACCAGGAGCTATAACTTCGGCAAGCTGGTAATGGAAAGCTTCTTTCTACCCACTTCTAGTGACTGGGAAAGGGAGAACAGCTCGTGAGCTGGTTACCTTAAACCTTTCGCCCTTCCTCCTCTTCCTCAGGTGCACGTGGCCTGTGAGGGTTATATTGCTGGGGAAAAAGAGTGAGTAGAGGATAAAGAAAAAAATAAGAGAGCTGCTAAGAAGAGAGTGTGAATGCTGTTCAGAGAGCCTGGATTCTCAAAGGAGCCAGAACACCTGCAACTCACACTGATTTTAATAAGAGTGCTTCTGAAAAACTGGCCGAACTGGCTCCCTCTCCCTGGCAAGGGGTCTTTATTTAGGGATTTGACAGGATATCAGAAAAGGGACTTTCTTCCTAGGGGTCCAGACCCAGTGCTGATTTTACCGGCATAAAAGCATAGCAGGTAAAAGCTAAAGGAAGCATTGTGAAAAAGAGATGCCCCCGTTACACCACTTCTTATTGTTACATCTCTGGCTTTTCTCAGTAGCTTCCCAAGCCCTTTCCAGGGAAAGTCAGCCGGTTACTCATTCCTTGCTAGGCAATTGGCAGGTTAACAAGAGTTACCTGCCAAGCACATCTGGCTGTTTAACCCACCCTGATGCCACGTGCATCTGCATACTAGCTTAAAGGTGCGGCATACTTTTTATCAGGGAGCAGGTTGGAGAAGGTGGTTCCAGCTGAGATAGGTTGTTTCCTTGAACAGCGGAGACAGAAGACACTATCCATAAAAGACCCTACTTTAATAATTAATTGGAAGAGTGAACATGCCTGAACTAAAAGAACCTATCAGCATGGGGTTCAAGTTTAATTCTAGTGGAGGATTTGAATCAACAAACGTCTTGTGAGGAGGCAAGCTTTTTTACCTTAGCTTCACCTCATTGTGGTCATCCTAAACACCCCAGTTTAGACTTACAAAAGTCTCTTCCAAATGAGTAGAGAAATCAGTTGCTGACATCACTGGATGGAGTTTCCTATGCAATGTTAAAAAAGGGAAAGAAGTGTTGGATGCAGCAACAAGAGCTTTCAAAAACACAGTAGCAGAGGCTTGATTATGCCAGACATCAGTTGCTCTATTTTTGAGCTGATTCCGTTCACAGAGGTATGTATTTGATATCTTACCACATAATTCCCATATACTAAAATGACATAGGTCCTATTCCAATGAGGTATGTCCCAGCTAGGACTCTGGAGCACTACCAATTAAAAGGCAAAAATAATTTCCTATGTTACTAATCCCCTGATTCCTATTATTTGTTGGAGAAAGAGTGGTATTATAACCATACTATTGCTTTTGTTATTTAATGCTGCCTGATTATTTTAAGATCTGCAGTAACTACTGCTCTTACTTATGCCCTGCTAAATGGAGTTAGGTTTAGAGGCTCAAAATGTCCCTGCAATATCCGCCAAAGAACTTTGACCCTACTGTGAAATTTCTTGAACACACTGTGCTTTGTGGCAGGGGCTGGAAACACTCCTAAGAATTTGCAAAATTAAATTCCTGTAAAGTAATTATGTTTCTACAGTCCAATATCTTCCTTCCTCTGTGGGGCTAGGCAGCAGAAGCCTGACCATACCTTGGGGGTGTTTATTAGTATTGCAAGGGGTGTTTATTAGTATTGCGTATTCTAGAAGTATCTAATAATGGGAAAAACTTCATTTCTTTCTCCTTTTTTTAAAGAGTAACCTTTTTGCTCTTATGACTGCTATGAAAAGCAAGGAAGTGTAACATAAGTGAGCCAGACAACAAACAAGAACTACATACTTTCTTTTTTCTTAACATCATGATTTTTAAGTAGGTCTCCTGATCTTTGAGGGTTTTACCATGGTAGGCTATCCCCATTAAGGCAAGTCTCAGGAACTAACCTCTCAAAGTCAGTATTTCAGATCCATATATTCCTTCTCACAGGGGATTTGTTCTCTTATGTGCAGAAGGCTATGACAATACCTTTACTTTCTCTGGCACACCTATATGTATCTTTTCTGATGCCACGGTTTTGCAACAGAAGTGATATTTCCTTGGTAGCCATCAAACGCTCATGCAGCCAGCTGGGATACAATAGAGATAAAGAGATACTGGTCCCATACTGATAGCTAGCTGGCAGAGCTTTTTATACCTGTGTTGTGTGTTAACCCCAGCAGGCAGATAAGCACCACACAGTCCATCATTCACTCCCCCTCAGTGGGATGGGGGGAAGAGAAAAGGAAGAATAAAAGCAAGAAAACTTGGGGGTCAAGATAAAACAAACAACTGTTTAATAAGTGAAGGATAAGTGGAAAAAGAGGGTAGGGAAGAAACAAAACAAGTGATGCCAAGGCTCCTCCTGTGGGTAGACTGATGCCCAGCCAGTTCCCTAGCAAAAGATGGCTAGTCCCTTAAAGCCCCCTGTTTTCCCTTTTATTGCCGAGTCTGACGTTACATGGTATGGAATAGCTCTTCGGTTAGTTCAAGTCATCGGCCCCGCTGTGTCCCCTCCCAGCCTACTGCACACCCTGCGCTCTAGTCACTGGGAGGGCAGAGTGACAAACGGAGAAGGCCTTGATGCTGTGCAACCACTGCTCAGCAAAAGCTAGAACATTAGTCTGCTATCAGTATTGTTTTGGTCAAAAATCTAAACCCCAGCACCATATGAGCTGCTATGAAGAAAATTAACTCTATCCTAGCCAGGCCCAGTACAACCTGACATGTAAAAAGACCCCAACAAACCCCACACAAACTGAAACCACTCAACTACTGTGAACAAAACAAAAAGAGTAACTAACCTGCTTGCTACTACAATGTTGTTTCTGTCAGTTGGGTAACAACCAATTCCTCCTATCTCCTGTCTAATAAAAGGGAAAATATCAAATGCTGCAAGAGGGTAGGATAACTACCTGTAAATACCATTTTTGTTTTCCCCATTAAAAGCACTTGCATGCTGTAAGGACTTCCCCAAATTCCAGCCACCAGCGGAGCTTTACTAATGCAAAATGCTGCACCACACAAAGCTAGCCTGGCATCGTGTGAAACAACTCTTTGGTTTCAAGCAAATGCAAGTTGCAGTTCACCTTATTTAGACTACAGACAGGTAACATCAAGTATTGATGACCAGACTTTTAAGTTACTTCCTGCCCCGCTCAGTCTTCACAACCTACTGCACATGGCTTTCTTTGCTATGGTCTTTTGCCAGACATTTCACAGACCCTCATGAAATGAGGCCCAGGCTTTGAGTGAGGGAGTGAAAATGTTAAGGGAGTTTGGGAAAACGCAGGAAAAATCTCACCACTGTAAGACTGCATGAGTCAGGTAAGGTGTATCAATAATTAAACATTAAAAAAAAAGCAGCAGAACTAGTGTGGATTAGAGGTGCCTCCCAAATATGGGCTGGAACTAATGAGGCTTTTCTTTTGCCATCAGAGAAAGTTTATTACATGTACTTCAAAGGCAGTTGACTTAGTGAGCAGTGGAGGTGGGTCCGACACATCCTTTCCAGTGATGCTCAGCATAAAAGCAGAAGCATTCATAATGGAATGGCTGAACTGGCTGTGAAAATAACAACCCATGATGTGGAAAGTTTTAAGGAGAGGATTAAACCTTAAAATAAAAAGATACGGAAGGCAGGAATGGCATATAAAGTAAAAACAGAATCCTGCAGTTATTTCACAGCTACAAAAAGTGTGTGCTGATGCCATACATGCTTCTCATTTGGAGGTCTGGCCAGGTCCATACATTTTAACCTGTGATACACTGGACTGTTAAAATTCCTCTACTCTCTTCAGCTGAGGCTGCCCAACTGAATGTTAACAGTACTGAAAGTGGGGTAAAAAGCACCCTGTTTACCAGTGTAGGTGTCATTAAACTGAGAGGTATTGCACATACCACCAGACCAGAAATGTTACAGAGAGACCTACAGAGATAACAGTGAGGGTGGGGAAATAAGAAAAAAAAGCCATCCTGGAAAAAGCACAAGTTATTAAGCCTGAGGAATAGAAACCAAAACAGAGTGAAATAGTGAATGGGATGGAAACTGGTGGAAAGCAGTATATTAGAAAATAAAGAGCTATGATCTGTTGTGCTTTTCACAGGAACTGCGAGACAGGAACTGCTTGGTTCTCGTCTCACTTGTGAGGCTCCCTGGCACTGCGTCCCTGCTTGGGGTAGATCCTCCTTCCTCAAATGCCGAGTCTTGCTTGAACTTTAAGAGATGAGAGAGAAAAAGCTCTGGTCAGTGCTGAGAGCAGACGGGCACAGCAGAGCACCTACACAGTACTGGATATCTAAAATGCTCGTAACAGCACTGTACAGCCAGACAAATCTAGCTGTTTCTCTTGCCACCCTGTAGCTAGATCTTGTGATTCACAAGGAGTCGCATCAGTTTGGCAAGTAATTATCAACAGCTGTTGATACTGCAATGGCATTTCAGCAACAGAACTGTGCCACTATAACACAGGCTATAGCGTATGGAATAAATAAAGGAGACCCTTAAACTAGAGCTCAGGCATAAGCAGACAAATCCCATCCTATTCAGAACTAAATGAAAGCTATCACAACTTCTCTTTCATAGTCACCAAATTTATCTACATTTCACAGTTTCCAAAAGTTTTGTTCCTTCATTTTTTTTTAAATTTTAACAGAGTTGCACGGGTTTTTATTTTTCAGAAAAAAACCCTATCTGGATCAACTGTTTTCCTCGTTTTATGTTGAGCATAGATGGTAAGATTACTTCTGGGAGACCTCTGCTGCTCACTCAAGTCTGCTGTCTCAGGAAAAAAACCCACAGTACATCTCACATATACACTGTTTTCTAATTGAAAGCTGGATTCTCATCTCATTTTCACCAATATAAATCGAAGGATAACTTAAATGAAAGTAATGGAGTTACTCTGGATTCAGTGTATGGTAAATGAGACAAGGATCTTGGCCTAATCTCATAAATGGCTCCCTTAAGATCTCCATTAGTAACACTGGGTTTTTAGTGAAAAATGCACCACATTCTTGCGAGATCCCCTGGTGGGGAAAAATGGTATTTTTTAGTACATTAATTCTACACAATTACATTTAAAACTTTTGGTGAGATCTCAGGGGAAACGGTTACAATGTCCTGCTATCTCAATATACTTCCTCATCAACAGCACTTGAAATACATAAAGAAACTCTGCAACAACCGTAACATGTAATTAAATAACTAGCTTCAGGTTGTGTATATTCTAAGTCTGTAAGGGGAAAGCGTGATTCAGCCACACCTGTTTTCCCTCATAAGTATCATTAGTACTAATTACTAACAACTTCACTCATGGCAATCGCTGGATGATATTCAATTGCTTTCAATATATTGCTGAGAGATCCTAATTCCACTTGCAAGGCAGGAAATGGGTATTGGTAATTGGTAAAGGTGCTTCAAGCTTTCGGGGTAATAACACCATTGTGATAGTACTTTATCCTGATTCATCTGCAAGAGTTTGCCTCCTCTTTGCCCTTTGCCAATGGACCCACTATGAACAAGACATCAGAGCTACAAAGATCCTAGGAACAAGCTCATCTTTTGCCTGACAGCTAGGCCAGACAGAGGCAGTCTTTGGAGAGTAAAACAAAAAGTACTAGCTATTTTGGATGTCTTATGAAGCATATCCTCAGTGCATTTTTGCCGAGGTGGACATGTAAGCATGACTTCTTTTTTCTTCCCCAAAGCTCAGCCTTAAATCACAGCTTTCCTGTCTCTGCTTTGAACTCTAGTTGCAACTTCCTTCAGAGTTTATCATTGCTTTTTCAAGCACTGGTCACAAAGGGATGAAAATAATGAAAGGTGCTCTCCAGGTCTCAACACCCTTTCCACAGATTTCAAACCCAATCTTTAGTTCTTAATTTTGACAACCTGGAGACCTTACATATTGTTAGAGAAATGATTAAATATCTTCCTCTTATACCAAGGGATAAATTAAGACTAATCATAACTTGGGATCTCTAAAATCAAATTTCTTCTACTTTAGATTCTGCCTTCCAAGCTTCATCCCAAGAAATTAGTGTTCCCATCTGCTTTCAGTGTGAAAGTCAGAGCTACATAGCAAGGTACCCTAGAGCAATATATTTCAACAAAGTTAGTCCAAGCCTCACTCCAGCAATGGCTCTATGATCATTAGTATACAAGATCTGTTCATGACTGAGTCACCCAGCAGAGCAAATTTGATACATAATCAAATGTGGGCACAGAATGACATTTCTATTGCATTAGCCAGAACACATGATTTGGAGTTTATGCTGACTTTAAGCTTAGTATGGAAAGACAGATGGTATCTGATCCAGGGTAAGGTTTCTCAGAATAGCTAATCCATTAATATTTTGGAACAGAAATGAATCAGTGAATTTATACCAGATTACCACTTAGTGCTAGGTGTCTATGACATTTTGATCCAGTACCAAGATCGCTACTTTTTTTATTTACTGTATCACTAAACAACAACAGCTTTCATCAATAAGTTTCTGCACCTCATAATTTTGTGCTGTTTAGTGGAAGGTGAAGTACAGACCTGGATATCTGGTGAAGTGTGCCTCCCCAGTTCAGAGAGAGTGTGTTCCAGCAAGGAACTGTAGATGGACCTCAGGTGTAGGCTGCTAATGTTTTCAATGCTCTATAGAAAACACATGGCGATGGGAAGATAGGAAAAGAGTCGTAAACCGTAAGAAAGGTGAAAACCAAGGCAGCTCCAATATTGGTGTCACATCTGCAATGACAAAACAGCCCTGAAGCACATGAAGAACTATCGTCACTGAAACGCACTGATACTCAAGTGTAGTGTTTGCTGCCCATGCTTAAGTGGTACTGACTGTACTGGTTAGGTCAGGCTAATGCTGATTATATGTCCTGTATTGCCAATATAGTGAGACTCCCAGGGGAATACAGTGGGTTAGGATAACTTCTCTTTTGTTACAGGGCTGGCAAAGAGCATATTGCAACCTGCAGCTCTTCTTTACCTTTGCTTCACTTAAAAGGAAATCTCCACAAATTCTCTCTGCACAGGTACATATTCCAGATCTAGATCCATCCATGACTTGCTCTGTGGGACTACAATCTCGCTTCTTTATCTGAGCTCGCCTCATACAGCAATCTCAGTCAAGCAAGGCAGGAAAAAAAAAAAATCAGTCATGAAACTAAAGGAAGGATTATTTGTTGATATGGAGGGCTCCATTAAAAATGAAGCTCATATAAGGGGTAACAGCTTCCTTAGCATTAGTACTGGGTAAGGTAGAAGCAATTTTAAAAAGCTTAGGGTATGTCTATTATTTGGTTTGATATTATTGCTCTTTAAGAACACACACATGCATACGTCCTGCTGAACAGTGAGTTTTCTAATTATTAATGAAGTGGAAAAGATCACAGCTTTGAGCATCTCCGCATAGTCCAGCTCTTAAGAAAATTAAGATCTTCTAATCCAGCCATAAAATCCAACTATGAACCACAGAGTTTACAGCAAAAAGAACAGGCTATGGCAGCATGTTCTGCATTAGAGGCAGAAGGATGTCAGAGAATGGATTTGTACTGAATGTAGCTAGTTAGTAAGATTAATGAGTAGAAATCACATTGCACGGTGGTCAGTCTTCAGTAATTAAATTGAAACAGGAACTAATTTCAAGGTGATATAGAAGTCCCTCTGAAGTTTGGCTACAATCTTTTTTCATGGAGTAGAAGTCAACATGTCATCAGGATGTAAAGGAAAAGGAGAAGCAAGTGTTAACATTTAACCTTTGACATATTCATTTGAAATTTCTTGGCTAGAGAAAAGAGTTGAAGAAGTGCAAGGAGGTAATTGTCTCCAATGAATCTTGGTTAGATCAGATGGAACAGGTCTCATCTGGAAACTTCAAGATCATGGAGGGGATTTCCAATACCAAAAAAATGAAGGATAAGGGGCACCCTAAGATGTCATGTCTCTGAGGGAGGCATTCAGAAAGCAGGAAGGAAATCCTGTCGCCCACTAATCATCACTCCCAAGTAGGGCTGAGAAATCCAGAATGGAGCCTGAAGAATTGAGGGTGAAATGAAAGGAAGTAATAGCAGACTTGTCTAGGCTCGCAGAGGGGTAAGTAACCATAAAGCACATTTGAACTTCATGGCATTCTCTGCTGCCTGCTTGTCCTTGGCGAGGGGAACTCTTGCAAGATCCTAGCTGCAAGAAACATGCATATCAGGAATGAAAGGGTTTTTTCATCATTGATGCAACTGATTACAGGAAACTGATACACTTGTGCCTCCCGATAAAAATACTGATCAATAACAATCTCCACAGCTGTCTGGCTATGCTTGTCTATCCTCTTTCCAAGTAAGTTGTCCTAAAATTATGAACCTGTAACAGTGTACTCTGTACTACAATGGTTGCTGGGACAGGGTAAATGGTCTGCAACTGGTCCATAACTTCAATCTGAAGTTTGATAGTAAAGATGCAGAGTAATCTACCAGAAGTTAGGAGAGCTGATATGCTCCAGTGGTCCACTGCTCTAGGAGAGGCAAGTAATGAGTAGATGGAGATGCACATTAGAGGATGGAAAAGCTCTATTACCATTCTTTACAAACACAAGAGACTTTGCAGAGCACAGCTGTCAAAGGTATCACCCAGGGAGAGGGAAAATCCTCAATATAGACAGATCCCAAACAACTTCGGGCTTGCCAGGTCACAATCAACACCCTGAAGCTCACAGGCTATCAGTATGCAGCTGGAACCGGCTCTCAGCGTGAAGCAGTGCTTTGTAAGAGGGCTGCCTCATTCGGCAGTTCTCACTTCAGCCTCCGAATAGTCTCAAGGAGCAGCCCCATGCAGAGAACATTAAAGTAGTCCTGTCTTTTGATAGCTACAACTATCATGACAAGTTGTTTTTATACTAACTCCCTGGTACATACTCTAAACCCTAACTCCTGTTTTGCTGTGTTTTTGTTTGAGTATTTACTCATGTAGACTGATTAGCCAGCCCTGCTCTAAGCTTAATACTTCTGACTCCAAGTTAAGCAACAGGAATTTACTTTTTCTCTGTTTTCAATCAACCATGACCCCAGATTTTCTTCCTGGATTTAAGTATATGCCTCATTTTTATTGTTTATTATGTCATTCTGACACTTTATGGAACCCCTGTAGTGTACTGTGATATACCTGCAAAAAGGCCAGTGTTAAAGACGCTATGTGAAGAGGAGAGGAAAAAAAAGATTCTCATAAAAACTGTCACCCACAACAGCACGTTTCTATGGTAATACAGGACTGCTTTAGGTTGTTATGGCAACTAAACCTTTAAAAGTAATAGCATAAAACCAATGCAAAAAAAATCACAAAAATGGAACTTCATCACTGCTTTTCTCAATTTTAGAAGTCATTCTCAGCCCTCCTACCCCCCACAAAGACTAGATTGGGTGTTACAGTGATCAAAACTCTTTAGGAAGAGGAAGAAAACCACTTGGTTTCATGGCAATGGGTGTCCAGAGCCTCCTTACCACTCTCTTTTAGAAACAAGGACTAGAAGTGCTGGTCCACAAGCAGAGCTCTTGCCCTGTAGACCAAAACAGATAAAAAAGTGGTAACAATGACAGTAGGACTAATTGCTGACTGCAGCCAAGCAGGGATGATATCTGCATTACCCACGTTGCGGGAGGGACAGGCCAAAATTACACTGAATTAAATGCTGGGTTAGCTCCTTAATGCTACTGTGTACTTCATTACTTCCTTGGCAAGTTTTTTCTTACAGTCAGATGCTGCTGCCAAGGAAATGCAGAAATTTTCCAGGTACATACACTTGCTTCTATATAGCTCCACAGAAATTTACTGTGATATATGACATTTCTAGCTAATTTCAGACAGGTTTTAAGATAAATAATCTTGACTAACTTGGGATGTGTTGCCACTTCTCCCCCTGCCTATTCTTTCTTTCCTGCTCAGTATCCTGTATATTCACTCCCACTTCCCATCTCCACACTGTATTCTCATTTACCTACCAGTTATGCCCACTTCCTATTATTACATTTGAAAGAACTATAGGATCATGAGAATGGAACTGACAGTGTGCAAACATCCTCTTCTAATTCTGCCGCGGTGCCTCAAAACTCGTACCCCAGCAGCGCGTCCCTTTGCTGCCCTGCTTATGCACTTCAGCCTTCACGCACGTCAGACCTGGCTGAGGTCACCCAACTCTTTTTACTTGTGACCCATATCAGGGGTCTAGAGTTGAAAGGAGAGCATATTTAAAGATTGCTCCTCCAACTATTCACATCTTTTTTTAGTTAGCTTATGAAAGAAGCTGTAAGTTCAAAGCAGGAATGTTTATGTAAATCAGGGAATACAGGAGCTAGACTGATGTAAGTCAGCGTCATCCTGTTCAGTCCAATGTTTTATAAAGCTAGTTTATAGCAGCCGAGATGTGCTCGCTCAGGATCTTAGGCCACAAGTGTAACAATATTCAGTAGTATTTCTTAGTAGTATGGGAAAGTGCCTGAATCTCCAAACACAGTAAAAACTGGTGCCAATATGACTCTGAAGCAGGTTGGCAAAAAGCCTGTAGACAGCCCTACAGAATGCCACTTGGCACCTGCAATAATCGTATCCTGAAGCATTCCTGAAGGAAATATTATTACTGTCTATTAAACATAACATGTGCAGGAAGACATGGTAATGCCATCAATTAATGAAGTTCAGGAGATCCTGAGCCAGTTTCAGTAAGTTGCTGTGAGCATAAACTGGCAGACATTTTGTGTTGATGACAGAAGAGTAGCAGCATTGAGTCAGCCAAGGACAACTTTTGTCTGAGAAAAAGTACGACGGCTCACTTCACGGTAGGGCTTTGGTCCTGCTTAAAGTTACGTGTCTCAGAAGGGCAGAAGCAGTAAGCGTGTGCTAGGTCTGCAGCCCTGGGACAGTTCATGGTCTGGCTTATTTGTCAACAGCACCACCGAACAACACCTTCTTTGCTATACGCCTCCACCTCTGTTGCCATCAGACAATTCTCTTGGTGTGACAGAATAGCACTTATTTGACAGCTCCTCCAGTCCTTAAGCAGATAGAAAAAACCACTACATCCCCAAGCACGGACGTAAGTAGCTTCAGGGTTTCATTTAGTTGTGCCAGTAGTTAATGGCTCTCGAGAAGCTGTTCTGCTGACAAGTTCAGTCCCAGATCCAGAATGAATCCCAGAATGAATCCCAGAACCACGAGGACCAGAAGCAGCTGACACAAGGGCTCATCTTACACCCAGGCAGGAACAGCATCAGCTTAGATCTTGAGACCCTTTTAGGGATTCAGGCAGTGCAAAAGGAAACATAAATTGGTCTGGATCTTCAACCAGAAAATGCCGACTGTGCACCTCTTTTACTGACAGGAACTTGCACACCATTTACTGCAGCTATGAATTTTGCACTTCAGGTCCAAAATCTTTTCAGGACCAGCCCTTGTGCAATGGAGGGTGTTACTGATCATCACACTTGACACTTGAGCCCAAACTATGAGTTCCACTGTGACTAAATGCAGGAAATAAAATAAAAATACAGAAAAGCTGTGGAGACACTTGGTCCCTGAGTTTTACTGTATGTTTATCAATCACCTTTCGGTGTGTATATATATCTGGAAGGGCTGGGACAAAAATATTTTTATTGTTAGCAGTGTCTCAAAGCACAAAAATTATTTACCTTGAGGAAGGAGTCAGAGGAAGAAAAGCTCCTTCGTTCAATTAAACTGCTTGGCCCATGCTGAATACAAGCTAGAGATTACTGCAAAGAACATGGAGTAGAGCAAGCTTGAGATTTAAGTAAAATAAAGACACTTGGGAGACGCAGAGTGAAGCAGGCCATTACAGACATACGTAATTCTTTCTTCTGGCTTGAGGGTTAAAATAAGGGGCTCAAACATCCCTGTTTCTCTAGATTGCTTGGAAAAAGGAAGCCTGTGAGGTTTCTACTATTTCCACAAAATTGGATTATTGATTTCGTTTACCTGTCTAACTTTTAGTTCATGTAACTGTCCCCAGTTTTGCTCATGGTGCATTTGTACACAGCCTTAGTGCAGTTTAAACCAATAAATTGGTTTCATTTTATACGCTCTTTTCCCTCTTCCCTCATTGTGAAGAGAGCAATACCATGCACTCATCCTGCTGATGGGACAATCATACCATTGACCTCTGGGCAATACATTCTACCTTCCAGCTTGAGCCTGTGAGACAGATATCGCCTATGCCACTTTACCCTATGCAAATCCATGTGCTGCCAAGGACAGTATTACAGACATAATTTGCAGCATGAAACCAAAAAGGTGAAACCTTGGATGAGAGCTTTGTAATTGGAAATGGGGCCTTAGGTCCTTAAAAATATGGATCGCTAATGCAGAACAACACAGGCTCAGAGAATATGCCTGGTTCAGAGAGGGAGAAAACAGAGTATCAAGTTATTACAATGCATGTCACAGAGAACTGTGAAAAGTGTATGTGCTTGATAGATTGCATGTGATTAGAATGAAGGCCTTAGGCACGGAAACCTATCTATTAAATATCATTCTTTCTTTAGTCCTAGTAATATAACTATCAAACCTTAGAGTAAACTTCATTTGTTAGGTGAATGACCCATGTGTCTCATTTGCTTGGTTTTTTCACACATGCAGAGGTGAATCATCATTACACATTATTAATTGGAATGATGGACAGGTTGCCACTCCCTCCATATTCACTGCCTGCTCACGCACGTGCTCTGCTTTACTGTCACCTAGGGAACACGGAGTAACTGGCCAGAGAGATTAGTACATGGACTTAATTTGTGTGCTCCACCCAAGAAGACTGGCAGACATTTGGGTTTGGGGATTTTTAATAGCCATCTAAAAAAAATACAATTAAACAAGTTGTGAGTTGACAGGGCAGGGGTACTGAATGTATCTGAGGAGGAGCATGTCTGTAATTGCACAAGAAAGTGAAGAGATTGCAGGAGAAAATGATCAACCCAAAACATTTATCGGTGGACAGCAACTCCTGACTGATTTCCCCTTTTTAGTTGGGAGTGAGGGGTTATTATTATTTTCCTCCTCAGTTTGTTCCCACCCTCTGTTCTCATAGGTTTTCATTTCAGCACAGCCTACTGGCATCCCGTTCCCAGAAATGCACTTTTCCTCTGCCAAGAACAAACATGCAAAGCAGAAATGCTCCTTCTCCCAGTGTGTACCCTCTGGGAGCTGGATTTCCTAGCTTTTGGAAAATCACAGCTTCTGCTAGTGAAGGGAGATGGGGATATGCACTTTGCTCCTCTGATGCCGTGCTCTGCCCAGATTTCTCTCAATAAATATTTGCAAGGCAATTCAAAAAGCTCTAGGTCCATTATCCACAGCTGGAGTACTTAAGATTAATAGAATTAAAGTCTCTTTAAAAAATCCTGAAGAAAGAGCTCAGAGGAGACAGGAACTGGTTTTTGCTTGAACACCGTCTGAGTCATACCATGTTTAGTTTGGGTGTTTGATACATCATAGCATCTAAGCCAAAAAGACAGCTGTAGAATGAGCGGCAGGTTAACAAAGACTGGAGAAAATTAATGCAGAAAAAGCACTAGATTAATGTTGAGAAGGTAGAAAAAAGTCCTCAAAATTGCAGTGTTGCCAACAAGATTTTATTACAAATCTCGTAGTATGTAGTGGGGTTTTATTCTGAGAACTCCAGTTGTGGAATCAAAAGATGACAAAAGAAGATCAGCTTTCATTTTTAATTAAAACGTTCCTAGCCCCCATAAGAAAAAGCTTGAAAACATGACCAAAGGGTATCCCTTGGAAATCAAAACAGAAAAATAAAGAACCCAAATTTTTTATTTTATTTTACTTTAGTTTAGAATTTCCCCAACCATGAGTTATATCCAATTTCTATGCACTGTTGGCCTTTCACCTCTAAATATTTCTGCCTGGTGGCAGAAACAGACAAAGAACCATTCAGCTAAAAAATAACTACAGATGTTTCAGAAACTGCAGCCATTCCATTTTGGCAGCAATTCATAATCAGAATTTTCTGATTATGTCCGTTGTAACATTAAACCCCCTAAACTAGAATATGCACATGATGATCTATATAATAAACTCTCTTCTCTGGAGCTCATTTACTGAGGTCAACTTTCTTACATACTAGAACACCATAGCAAAGCAAACTGCAATCAGGGGGAAAAAAAAAAAAGAACAGGGAAAAAAAAAGAACTTCCAGCCAGTCAGCTTACACGACAAGAAATATGGAGATACAGCAGTGTTTTTCCCTAGATCCACACATTCAGTAAGTCCCACCTCTTTGCTTGATCCCTTCCTAATTAATATCAGCAAAATTAACCTCCAATCACAGTTAGAAACTTGTGTTTTCCAAATATCCTAAATCTTTACTTTTTTTTTGGTTCTTCACCAAGATAAATCAGTGTTCACTCCTGTAGTTTCACACACAGATGACAACAGCAGCATTAAGAGACAGAGGAGCACGACACACCCCAACATTTGTATCAGCTATAGCTAACAAATAGGATTCTTTATCAATGAAGTTTCAAAGCTTTTGCAGCAGAAAAGAAGAAAACACCACGATACAACAACCAGGAATAGAAAATCTTAAGCAGGTAGAGTCTTCACAGGGACCTTTTCAAACAGAAAATGTATTTCATTTGTGGAATAACCCTAGGATGAGCTATGTACTGTAGTCTAACCATTAAACACTTAGACAAGTCTTTCAGAAACTAACAGATGTTCCTTTTATGAGCAAAGACAAGTGTCATTCGGCCTTTTTAGACACCTATAAAAATTCAGATAATTTTAAGCTATTTTAATAGCTGCCTGGCAATTTTATTAATACACTCTGCTACAATGTGATCCTGTTTCCTTCACAAAAGGACTGACTCATACCATCAATTTTTACACACACTAAGGTGCACTTTGCTAATGCTTTCCTCTTGATTAGTAAGAAAAGAAAACGTATTGTACTGACCAGAAGGAACAGAAAGATCTCTGCAGGATTTAACACAAACTGTCTCAGCCCACAGAGATCCTGTCTCAAAATGATCTGTGGAAGCTTTAATGATTTACTCAGTGTAAACTGACAGACTGAACTACAGAACCTGCCCAGAATCAATTCTGTGGCTCAAATCCTGGCTGCAGCCATAGGAGACAATTAATTTTAAATTTTAATCTTGGCAACAACTGAATATTTTACATCATCACAAAAAGAGCATACCTATAATAAGTACAATCTTTGCAGAAGAAGAGCCTAGGTCTATGACAGGTATAGTTTATTAAAACGGGGCTTCACTGACAGAGCCAAATTCAGGGAAATTTATACAGCACCTGCTGACTCTGCCTGACTCTCACCAGTGCCATCAGCATCTCACTTTCTGGCCCACTAAATTCACACACAAATGAAAAGTTACACATGCATTTGATATTACAAACGTATGCATAATAGTTCTTGTAGGAATATCATTACTAAACCACCTACACAAGATGTTGAATTTCGTGATGGTTGTGATTTTTTTGTTTGTTTGTTTGCTCTTTTTCCTGAAAAAGCTGCAAAAATAGCATGAACCTAGATTGTTACCTCAGGCATTCTGCAGAGCAATATGCCAAAGCACCGACATACTGAGTGTTTGCAAATTTTAAGTTTGGGACTGACTATGTGCCAATCCCTCTTCAGCTGTGGGCACTTGATCCTGCACCAAAATCGCTGTTGACCTTTTCTGGTATTTATGATGTCAGTATGGATTTTTATCATTGTTTGAGCTCCTGACACAAAGCAAACAGCTTCTATAGCATGTTTTTATTCATGCAAAGTATGAATATGGGAATCTCAGTCTTCCTATCAAGCTTGCCATTTCTCCTTCTTGGATGCTCGGTTAATGGAGGTAGGTGATTCTGCCTGATTGCCTTCATCAGCTTTCCAGAGAAGACTTATTTGCACAGATGAACACTAATTGTAGCTTATATCCTCTGGAAGACTTAATCTACAACTAGAGTTATTTGAAATACACTAGTTAGGTACAACCCAGTCTCTATTGTTTAAGGTACTTAAAGTCACCGAGGCGATCAGCTCCAGCCCAGGCGCATTCCACAGCGGAGTGGGGAATCGTGGCGTTCGGGGCAGGGGGTTCCTGAGCTGGGGAAACCCCCGGGGAGCGCAGAGACCCGCCGGGAATCGGCAGCTCTCACGAAGGAGAGTGGCTGATGAGGCACGGGCAGGGCCCTGGTCCTCTTCGGGGACTTCCATCACCCCGATATCTGTTGGAGGGACAACAGCTTCATGTCCGAGTGGAGAGCAGTGCCAAGTGGCGTTCCTCAGAGGTCAGTATTAGGACCGGTGCTGTTTGAGATCTTTGTCAGTGACATGGACAGTGGGATTGAGTGCACCCTCAGCAAGTTTGCCGACGATACCAAGGTGTGTGGTGCGGTCAACACACTGGATGCCATCCAGAGGGACCTTCACAGGCTTGAGAGGTGGGCCCATGCGAACCTCATGAAGTTCCAACAAGGCCAAGTGCAAAGTCCTGCACATGCGTTGGGGCAATCCCAAGCACAAATACAGGCTGGGTGGAGAACAGATTGAGCGCAGCTCTGAGGAGAGGGACTTGGGGTACTAGTGGATGAAAAACTGAATATGACCCAGCAATGTGTGCTTGTAGCCCAGAAAGCCAACTATATCCTGGACTGCACCAGAAGAAGTATGGCCAGCAGGTCGAGGGAGGTGATTCTGCCTCTCTACTCAACTCTTGTGGACCAACCTGAGTACTGCTTTCAGCTGTGGGGCCCCCAACCCAAGAAGGACATGGACCTGTTGGAGCGAGCCCAGAGGAGGGCCACCAAGATGATGAGAGGGCTGGAGCACCTCTCCTATGAAGACAGGCTGAGAGAGTTGGGGTTGTTCAGCCTGGAGAAGAGAAGGCTCCAGGGAGACCTTACAGAGGCCTTCCGATGAGGAGAGGCTCTTTAACAGGGAGTGTAGTGACAGGACAAGGGGTAATAGCTTTAAACTGAAGGAGGGTAGATTTAGATTAGATGTAAGGAAGAAGTTCTTTACAGTGAGGGTGGTGAGGCACTGGAAGAGGTCACCCAGAGAGGTTGTGGCTGCCCCATCCCTGGCAGTGTTCAAGGCCAGGTTGGATGGGGCTTTGAGCAACCTGGTCTAGTGGAAGGTGTCCCTGCCCATGGCAGGGGGGTTGGAACTAGATGATCTTTAAGGTTCCTTCCAACCCAAACCAGTCTATGATTCTATGAAAATATTCATCGTATCAGCTAGCTGGAATAACAAGTAGTAGTAGGACATCACTGTTCAATATAGCCTCTGAGTTACAACATGTATTTAGAAATACCATAATGCCCTTAGATGTGGCATTCAACACAGAGTCCCTCAACACTGATCTCAACAGGGATTACTGAGGTCTCATCTGAGGGTCTCAGCTGTGACTCATACATAGCAATGGCCTAAAGGAACCAGGCAGACACAAGAATTGTCACCTGACACTACATAAAGACCAAAGACCATCTCTTGCTATTTATAGATACAGCACCCAGCACAAAGAGACTGTGATCCTGATTGGAACTGCAACCTGTAACACAAATAATTATGACAACAATTGTACTTGGGTCCGAAATATATTCACAATACTGTTTACAATAAATGCTCTTGAGAATCTGTATTTAACATACAGTTGAAGTCAAAATCAGAAGTTTGAAAAAAAGAACCCGCATTTCAGTACCAAGCATTTGTGTGAGCAAGAATAAAAAAACAATTAGCTGATGTGGCCTTTAAAAGAACTTTAAGATTGATGGCAGAGAGCATAGCTTTGGACTGGTTCTTTTCTCAGAAGAATTCACAAAATTTCTGCAATAAAAGCATATTGGTTACACTAATCCTTGCTGTCTGAAACACTTTGCAGCACTTCATCCAAGAATGCGTATGATCTACAGACCCACTCTTCTGCCCTTAGGCTAGATGCTTTCTCAAGTTTAGAACTGTCAAAATCCAGTGAAAGATGAATAGAAAACATAATCGGTGTCAACCAAGTCACAGAAAACATGCATGACAAGTTATCTTCACCAGACTGGCTGCAGACTCACACCTTTGAAGTCAATATTTTGGAGGTATATATTTGTCCTAGAGAAACAGACTGCTTATCTTTGGGAGAGCAAGAGAGAATGAGGCTAAAGCAGAAACATCCAAATCCCAGCTGAGAAGCTGGTTCTGACTCTTGAAATTTAAGTTACTGGTTCCCAAAGACATATTTATGCATAGAGATTGAAGCTTGCATATAGAAGGAATAATAATTATACAACCCCCAGTAACTGCTATGAGAAATTTATAAATGTTACATTGCTTGAGACACTGTTTCAGGCTACCAAAGAGAGGTGTGAATTTCTCCCAGAGCCTAAGGTTGCCACTTGAAAGAAGAGATTTTCAAATAAAATCACGTACGTACAGCCCTTATTTGTGCACGCAGTTACAGCATAGTTGGGTCATTTATTGTAAGGGCGTATACAATGAGCTTATCAGAAAAGGGCAGAAGAGCAATAATTTACAAAGGAATCCTACTCTCTTTTTTTTTCATCTACACAGCAAATGTAATAGTAGCTTTACCACCTAAAATATGAAGTTACTATGTAAGGGTCTTTCAGCAGCTCTTAAGATGACTGGAAGAAGAACCTTTGCAGAACAAGGATACTGGGTATCGCAGGTGCTATTTAAAACATACTTTGGGCCTTTTACACAGCAAATTGAACCTGGTTAAACTGCAAGACAATCCTGAATCTGAGTTTCTTCCAAGCGTGGTGTCCTAGAAAAAGGGAATCTGAGCTACTGGTCTCTCTTTGTCACTATTTTTGTTGGGAAGAAAAGTCTTCCTGGGCACAGAAAGAATTGCAGACTCTAGGACCTTCTCTCTCTTTATCTGTGTGGCCGTAATTTGGAAGAGGCTGTGCTGGACTGCCTTATCAGTTATCCTGCAGCAACCCACAGAAGGAAGCTCTTGTCTTTCCTGCACTGATGTGAAAAGTTCTTCTGCTTGTCAAACAACATCCTGGTGCAAGCAGGTTTATAATGGCCACTTCTAGTGAACAGCTGGGTCTTTGAACATTTGTAGGAGAGCCTGTGGGTCTATAGCTGCCCTCCAAGCTGGGCTTGGGTACACCTTCAGGCTTCTTTTGGAGAGTAGAAATTCCCTTCATAGGGGTTTTATTTCTCTTCTGTTTAAGTAATATTTCAACAAACACACTAGACTGCCCCAAAGAAATCTTCATTAACTTACTTGGGACTTCTGAGGGAGAAACAAGGAGGGGATTAAAACATTAGTTTAAAACCAGATCCTTTAGAGGAATATTTGGGGCTAATGACATGAGACATCCTTTGCATCTTTAGTAATGCTGGCAGGAAAAATAAAAAGACACTGAGGACAAATTGAGAATCACTGTATGATTTAAACCAAACTTTTACAAAGCAGTAAAAGAGCTACAGTATCTCTCCAACTTACTTGCCCTTGCTTTCCAGGATGATCCATTTCCATTGAGTCATAGAATCATAGCATCATTTAGGTTGGAAAAGACCTTTAAGATCATCAAGTCCAACCATTAACCTAGCACTGCCAAGTCCATCACTAAACCACGTCCCTAAGCACCACATCTACACGTCTTTTAAATACCTCCAGGGATGGTGACTCAACCACATCCCTGAGCAGCCTGTTCCAGAGCTTGACAACCCTTTCAGTGAAGAAATTTTTCCTAATATCCAATCTCAACCTCCACTGGCACAACCTGAGGCCGTTTCCTCTTGTCCTATAGCTTGTTACTTGGGAGAAGAGACCGACACCCACCTCACTACAACCTCCTGTCAGGTAGTTGTAGAAAGTGATAAAGTCTCCCCTTATCCTCCTTTTCTCCAGGCTAAACAACCCCAGTTACCTCAGCCGCTGCTCATAAGACTTGTGCTCCAGACCCTTCACCAGCTTCGTTGCCCTTCTCTGGACACGCTCCAGCACCTCAGCACCCTTCTTGTAGCGAGGGGCCCAAAACTGAACACAGGACTCGAGGTGCGGCCTCACCAGTGCCGAGTACAGGGGAACGATCACTGCCCTAGTCCTGCTGGCCACACTATTTCTGATACAGGCCAGGATGCCGTTGGCCTTCTTGGCCACCTGGGCTCACTGCTGGCTCATATTCAGCTGGCTGTTGACCAACACCCACTGGCCATTTTCTGCTGGGCAGCTTTCCAGTCCCTCTTCCCCAAGCCCGTAGCGCTGCATGGGGTTGTTGTGACCCAAGTGCAGGACCCAGCACTTGGCCTTGTTGAACCTCATACAGTTGGCCTTGGCCCATTGATCCAGCCTGGCCAGATCCCTCTGTAGAGCCTTCCTACCCTCAAGCAGATCAACACTCTTGCCCAGTTTGCTGTCACCTGCAAACTTACTGAGGGTGTACTCAATCCCCTTGTCCAGATCATTGATAAAGATATTAAACAGAACTGGTCCCAGTACTGAACCCTAGGGAGCACCACTTGTGACTGGCCGCCAACTGGATTTAACTCCATTCACTGCAACTCTTTGGGCCTGGCCATCCAGCCAGTTTTTTACCCAGCAAAGGGTTCACCCATCCAAGCCATGAGCAACCTGTTTCTCCAGGAGAAGGCTGTGGGAAATGGTTGTCAAAGGCTTTACTAAAGTCTAGGTAGACAACATCCACAGCCTCTCCCTCATGCACTAAGCAGGTCACCTTGTCATAGAAGGAGATCAGGTTAGTCAAACAGGACCTGCCTTTCATAAACCCATGCTGACTGGGCCTGATCCCCTGGTTATTTTATTTCCAGCAGACATCTGTTAAGTTGAAGTCCCCCACGAGAACAAGGGCTAGAGATTGTGAGACTTCTCCCACCTGCTTATAGAATATTTCATCTGCTTCTTCATTGTGGTTGGGTGGTCTTTAACAGGCTCCTACCATGGTATCTGCCTTGTTGGCTTTCCCCCTGATTCTTACCCATAAAAACTCAACCCTGTCATCACCATCATCACGCTGATCTTTGCCTAATGGGACTGCACCCTATGATATAGGCTGGAGAACAAGCTTGGGCTTGGACTCTTTCATTTCTCTGTCCTCCCCAACATTTAGGATCACTATTTTGGGCATATGTACCTTCCAAAGTCCTCTCCCACCCTGCTCAACTCCTGGGGCTATGGGATTGTCGCATTAATTCTTTCTTTGTGCATGGCTGTCTGGGACATGAGCAGATGTAGACACTGACCAATTTACTGCCAGGATTAAAAAATTGTGGAGAAGCCAGTGGTCAGCTGGAATTAAAAAGATAGACTGGACAACTTACAAAATCACACATTTGGGAGTTGTGATACATATGTTATGAGGGCTGGCAGTAGCACAGGAATTCTGTCTCCATGTGTAAGTTAGAGCTTTTCACAGCTATGATCAGCTGAACAACCTTGCCTAGCTCTATGGAGACTGACTTACACCCACTTTTTTACTTCCAGTAATTATCCTTCTCCATGTTTCCATATTTTCTGTCTGCATTTTTTTCAATCTTGGGCCTGCCTCTGCTCTGTATTCCTTTCTTTACCTGCAGTCTTTACGCTTGGTTTCTTTCCCCAGTAAAAAAAAAGCGACTTCCATTGAAACTATGGCAAAAAATATAAGCAAGGAGATGATTCCCCTCATTGTCTCAGTTCAGATTTTGCTGTCATTGACCATGCAGTGCTCTATGCCCAAGTTCAGTTTATACACATTTCTTTAGCTGCTACATCATGCTAATACACCATATTCAGTAAAACATTACTAGTAAAGGGACAACAGCACACAACGAGAGAGTACAACAGCACGGCATTACTCCCTATGCATACATTTATGTAAATTATGTTGTCAAGGTATATGTTTACATGAAACTCAAGGTTCAGGGTAGGGAAAGGCTCGGTGAAGAAGTTTCAACAGTACCTGAAAAGGAAGAAAAACTTTCTATTCCTTAAGAAAGCCAGTTTGTGAATAGTTCAGTTAAGTAAGAAGGTGATTGCTTCTGGCCTGCTGAAGGGACATCAGTGTATCCAGAGAGGGGAAAGGAAGGAAATGCACGGAGAAGCCGAGCACTAGAACCCAGTCCTTGACTGTAGAGCTGAAGATAGTAAGGTCCTGCCCGTTAGCTGGGTACTCGCAAAGGCAAAGAGGCCTTGGGGATTTCAGCATGGGATAAGTACAGTAAATGCGCTCTCTTTTCTGTCACCTTTCTAACAGAGTGGTACGCTTTCGCTTCTGTAAATAAATACTCCCATTTGCTTAGGCTGACTTTGCTTGAGGTGATTTTAAGAAAGCTGATGATATGCATCAAGGTTACACTTTTACGGGGCTGTAAACCTTCAAACCAGGATACTGGAATGCCTCTGTGCTTACCAGGACTGCAATACATATTCTGAGGGCAAGAGGAGAACAATAGGGCACGTCTCTGACTCTGAAAAGTTGAAAACACTGGAGCCTGGGAGAATTAAATGGTTTTAGCAGTGTGTTAGCCAGGAAAGTGCTCTGGCTTGTGACAGGGTAGTGGGGAACATTTTTGTGATCATCTCCTTACACAGTCACTCTGAAAGTCTCCTTTCTTGGTCAAACTATCAAGGAAATTTTCAAGGAGCTTTAGGAAGTGGCGATAGGTAGAGAAAACTACTTTAGGTGGATACTTCAAATCCAGAACCCTTTATCAACTCATTAAGAGGAGCAAGCAGTAACTCATTTCTATTCACATGTATAACTGCCCCCTTCATCCTCCTCCCTGGTCCAAGTATGATCCTAACTTCATTCATTTTCAGTGGTAACATGGACAAGTTACACTGAAAGTAATAATCAGGTTTAATTAATAAAAAGTAATATAAAACAAGTTCTTTCAAGTATTGAATACCAACAGGTACTGGAAGGGTACACCACTACAGCATCCTCGTAATTCTTTATCATCTACTGTATTGTCAAGCCCTCACCTATCGCAAATAATTAGACCAATAAAACAAACTACATAATCAGTGTTGTCAATCATTCTATATTGAACATTGTTGAGGAAAGAGCTCACAAACAGAAGAATTATATTCAAACACCAAAAATCAAAAGAGTGAAAACATTTATCAAATCTCAGATAGCCCTTTTACCCCCACTGTACTGTTTGCTTTACCATTCTCCCTCCCCCTCAAATAAAGAGAGTAAAAAAATCATTAGAATACCTTTGAACTTGTGAAAGACGGCCCATAGCTCAGCAATGTCAGTGGCAAATGTTATGTCTGTGTCGAGGACAATGACTCGCTCAAGATTGGAAGGTAGAGTCTTAGTCAGAACCAACTTCATCAGCCCGTAAATCCCAGAGTAGTGTTTGTTGGGGATCCAAGACACTTCCGACTGACAGGAAATGGGAAGTAGGAAAGAGGAAGAAAAAATAATCTTCATTAGAGAGAGAAACTCTTCCTGACACTAGTTTCTTGTAATAGTGGAGGATCTCTGAGGTGGAAACAGTAATCTAAAATCCTGCTTTTAAATTAACTTCAGAAGCTCTGAAATATGCTCAAGTTTCTGAAAGCTTGAAAAAAAAAATTCTTTGAGGCAACTGCTTTACACAATATAATTAAAATTAGTTGAGCCTTTCCAATCTGGTACAATCCATTCTGAGACATCCAAGTATCCTGATAAAATTGAAATATATTTTTGTCCTGGTTTAACCCCAGCCAGCAACTAAGCACCGTGCAGCTGCTCACTCACTTCTCCCCACTCCCAGTGGGATAGGGAGGAGAATCGATAAAAGAGAAGTAAAACCCATGGGTTGAGAGATAAACATTTTAATAATGAAAATAATATCAATTATGATAATAACAATAATAAAATATAATAATAATAATAATAATTGTAATGAAAAGGGATATAATAAAAAAAAGGGAAAGAAATAAACCCAAAGAGAAGTGATGCACAATCCAAATGCTCACCCCTCAATGAACAATGCCTGAGCAGCGATCCGTGCCTCCTAGCCAACTCCTCCCAGTTCATATATTGAGCGTGACGTTCTATGGTATGGAATATCCCTTTGGCTAGTTTGGGTCAGCTGCCCTGGCCATGCTCCCTCCCAGCTTCTCATACACCTGCTTGCTGGCAAAGCATGGGAAACTGAAAAATCCTTAACCTAGGATAAGCACTCCTCAGCAACAACTAGAACATCAGTGTGTTATCAACATGATTCTCACACTAAATCCAAAACACACTGTACCAGCTACTAAGAAGAAAATTAATTCTATCCCAGCTGAAACCAGGATAATTCTTAATCCAAAACTTCAGGTGTATTGTACCTTGCTTTCATTTTCAAATGAAAAAAAAACCTTTTGTGTTTGCCATTTCCAAAATTTTCTGACTCTGAAGTAACAAACATAATTTTGTTCCTTTTATTTCTTACAGATTTGGAGGTCAGAATTTCAAAAGGCCAGTCATTTGGAACAATGGGCCAGAAAATTTCAAAAAAATTGTTTCTTACAAACTCAAATTTTCCTTAAACCTTACATCTTTAACTTATAACTACTGACATCACACAGGCATGCTCAAAAGTGGAGAAAGTGGAAGAACATTTTTAGCCACAATTTTGTTTGTTATATATAGAAGAGGCAAAATGAAATGTTTACATTTCTTCTGTAAGGGCTACACAAAACATTTCTACAGCTTCTAAAATAAACTGGGAGACTAAACCCAATATTTCATTGTGCTACTGGCCTAGGATGTTCCATGAGCTACGTTTAATTTTCCTTCTGAGAGACTCGAGTTCTCAAATATCAAAAGTCACTGCTGAAAGTTGGATATAGAAGTTTTTGAAAAGTTCCTATTGCCCTGTCTGAAACTCCTCTTGTTTAATGTTCTAAAGGGCATGCACTACAACTCCTGGATTTTAAGCTTTCCCCTGAGCCATGCTCCCATTAACTTCAATTAGTATTTTGTCTATAGGGGACCTGAATGAGACAGATTTCAGGATTTGCCCTGGCATGTTATACTTTGGAGAAAGCAGGCAGAAACAAAGTGCATTCATAAAGCTGAGAAGATTTATTCTGTTGTTTAACTGTCTCATATCTATTCACTGGCATTGTAAAGTTTATTATGTGAAACAGCTTTTGCACAGAAGAGCTCATTTCCTCCAAAATCCTTCAAGAAAACCTTCCCATAAGAGAATGCGTTCCTAAACATTATTTGGAAGTTGGAAGAGTGGTCGAAGAAATGCTAATAATAGCTCCTTAGAGCGCATTTCTTTTTGAATATAAAGTAACAAGGCCTATGCTGATGTAAGCTGACCTGCTCGTTTCCCTTTAAAATGGCACACAACTTTCTTCTGTATTCTCAGAGTTCCTGTACCAGGGCAGAACTTTCCCCCACTGCTAAGTTCATTAAAAACACTAAGGGTAGTGGAGCCAACCTTCAAGGAGAAAGGCAAAATTTTAAGGGGAAAGGGAGGAAAAGCAGTTTATCTTAAAACAACCCCAAAATAGAAAGTGCAAACTGAAGTGTGAAGTTTTGTTTGGTTTTTTTGAAAGCTACCTCATCCTGGCAATCCATTTGTGTGTTCCGTTCGCTGTGCATATAATTCATATGTAATCGCTTGCATATAGAATTTGGCTGGCATTATCTCCCACACATGTCTGTGTATTATTTACTTGTGCTCTCTATAGTATTTGCACTGTAGAATGCCAGAAGAAACACAAGCAAGGATTGCTAGGACCCTG
Organism: Buteo buteo; assembly: GCF_964188355.1. Lineage (NCBI taxonomy): Eukaryota > Metazoa > Chordata > Aves > Accipitriformes > Accipitridae > Buteo > Buteo buteo. The sequence goes on along the minus strand of NC_134189.1, from coordinate 4,354,254 downwards.
GTATAAAACACTACCAAAGAAATTAGAGAGGGAAGTAACACACAGCCTGGTTTAATTTATGAGTCAAAAGAGTCATAATTCTTATTTCATTCTTTCTTTCTTGCTCTCTCTGTAATTTGTATGGTGCTTAGAAGACAAATCTAGTTTCTGTCTCCCAGATACATGCCAATAATGATAAGTCTCTAGTTATATAAAAAAGAACCTCAATGCTCCCCAGAAATGTCTTCTATGTGTGTAACACAGATAATTTCAAACCCATACCCTCAAAACTCTAGTTATTTGCGGTCCTAGCTCTCCCACACGATGGCCCTGGGAATGGGCCATCACATCAAGGTATCAGCAAAGCAGTATTTACCCTGCTTGCCCAAACTCTGCGTATCATTCTGAATCTGCCACTTGACGGCCTTGTGCCAGACCAGCCATGGAGATCAGCTCTCTAGTCATACTGACATGGTAAAAGAATTAAAGTAATTTTACAGACTTGAGCTTACTTTTATTATTACCCATCCCTATGTTATTAATTTTGGATGGCATGTCCTTCATTTTATTAGTCCAAATGTAATATCGCTCCAGAATAACTCCTAATATGCTTATGCAAATAAGCCTAATAAGGCAGGGATTCAGATGTTGCATGAATAGCCTGAGACAAGCAGGGAAGGTAAAAGTTGGCTGGAAAATTAAGTCACTTTCAAGGAGCCATTACCTTCTTTGCTCTCAGGTTTCCCAATATCTAACAGCACTGCCACGTATCACTGCAGAGAGGAGATCCTTGCCTGGTAGTTCCTTCTGATCTGGCACACAGAAGCCAAAAGCCTGCCCTCCTGAAGCCTGATGTCTGAAAGGATTGCTTTTAAAAACGAAAGGAGCAGTCCTTACTCCAAATGGTCCACCACAGCTGGCTAGTACATGTTTGATTTGAGCATACGTTGAAGCTTGAACTGTCAATCAGTTCAATGTATCTGAAGTTTTCTTTCCTCTGATGCAGAGTTGACTAAGACATAAACAGGGGTCCTAATTAGTCCCCAGCTTAATTTCTTCACAGCTCTGCTATACATTAATAATGTAACTGTTCCAAATTCATGCCAAAGAAAACTCCTTATGCTACACAACAGCACTGTGAAGGCTCACTCTTTCTGGGTATTACATGTAGTCTTACTAAAAGAAATACAAGAACACTATGGTTGAATAGGTCCTTAGTAGTTAAAAAGTGCCAGTTTGAGATAATAACTGGTAACATTTAGCCATTTAATTTATATAAATATAGTCTAAATACTTTCTGTAAGCCTTAATACATTTTTTTTTCTCTAGCATAGTTAAAATGGTCCATATATGGAATGTTTGTGAATCATTTGCTTTACAAGCAAATGATTCTCTGAAGAGAACAAATATTCCCAGAAGATAAAGCAGGAACAGAAAAAAACAGAGTTAATAAAAGAGGAAAGTGAAACAAAATAGTGTGACATACTTTGCCATTTCTATAATTCTCAGTTCAGCAGAAATAGCACACCTTGGATCTCTAGCTCTCAAGATATGGATTTTTGCTCATGAGAAGAGAGTAAAGAAAGACATTTAGCTGGTGCTGACAGTGCCTCTTTTAAGTAAGCTACATGAAATATTATCTTCTCACTAAAGATCTTCCACCAGAACCATCTTGATTCTTTCCATAATTGAAGACTGAAAATAGACTAAATTGTCTAAATTGTTCCATGTTTCTGGCTATGAATATAGAAATTACATGCCCATGAGTATGCACGCTGTACACAACTGATCACTCCGGTAAATGCCAGAGAAGCAGGACCAACAGTTTCCATGTCCAGTGATACTTTACCAGCACCTTGTCTTCCCCAACTATGCTCTGACTATCTCTGGGAAAAGCTGGCTAAACCACAGTGGCTGTCCACAGCCTAACTTAGCCTTCTCACAGTTGCTACCACTGTATAAATGTTCACTACAGTGCTTTTTTTTGCCCCTAAGTATGCTATTTTTTCCCCCACAAACAGGTGATGGGGAAATTTGCCCAGGCTTCCCAGGTGAATACCGACTGCTCTGTCCCACAGAACATATAGCACTGTGGCACCCCTGAGCTACAAAAAGTGCTTCCTGTTCAGCGTGGTAAGATGAGGGAAGTTTGGCTGATGAAGTGTTTTCCCTGGCAGCATGTCCTTAAACACTTTACACTGGAAAAATGCAACCTTCAATACTGTATTGATTTTCTCACTACATTCACTGCATCTTCCTAGATATGCCTGGAAAAAAAATCAATCAAAATAATCTTCAGCTATGACATAATATCCCCATCCCCACTCCAAATAAAAGACACCCTTTCTACTCAGCTGACTTCACAAAAGCACCACTAAGGCCAGTATCTCGCAAGAGCCTGAAGGTCAGAGTGGCTGGGTTGATGCACCAGGCTGAGTTACAGCAAGCCTGGAGGCAGAAGGTGCCACTTGCACACACCCATCTCAGAGCTGGGCTGATCAATGGGATTAAACAGAACCAGATCCCACCACCACCCAGACTTAATGGCTGAGGATTCAACGTGGTGGGGAAACAGCCAGCAGCACACAGGAGGAGTTAGAAAAAAGAAAAGGCTGGGGGAGGTTGAAAAGGCAGTCAGTAGGTAATTCTGCCTCCCTAGAGCTTTCACGCCAGGTTTTACTATAAAAAATATCTGGCATCTAGAATATACTGATTGAAATAAAAAGAAACGTGATTAGGCTTTGTAATGAATGACTTGATGGATTTCCAAAAGTATTCGGCATCTACTTGCTCTCACCAACTTCAATATAGGCACTATCTTCCTGAAGATTGTATCAGTCGGGTGATAAACTAACTTCAGGATCTTAAAAAAAAAGCAAGCCAAGTAAAATAAAACAAAACTACCATGCCACAGCACAATCATAAAGAGTGTTGTAGATCTGCACAAATTGTAGCTGAATTGTTCTGAACTGTATCTGACACTGATCTGAAAAGCAGTGCAATCTACATGGTATAAGAATTTACAGCTGGAGGGATCTCTGTGAATGAAGACCAGCCAAATTCTTTGGTAGCTGCTGGCTTCAGGCAGCCCTTACAAATGGCCCAGGCATGGGAAACAGCCCTGGAAATTCTGATGTGTGAATCAGATAACAATAAAAATTGTTCTTTCCTCAGATTAGATAAATAACTTCCTAGACACAGTTGATAACTTGTTTTCACAGCTTTTTCATTACTTTTTAGTGCTTTGCTGCTTCTGTGAACACTAGAAGTAGCAAGATAGTTTATTTTTTTAAATCATGTGACCTTTATTTAAGACAAAGCTAATAGAACTGCTGGCTTTCATGTCATTTCTAAACTGGAGGAAAATACTGTCACCATTTTAATGACGATCATATTACTAAGTTTTTTTGCAACACAAAGCATAAAAAGAGGGGGAAAACAAACAGTGTCGTATTGCTGGCACAGGACAGGAACTTTCCTTGATGCACAGTTTTTCTCATCACTGTTATTTAATTTCACACATGGAGAACTTCATCCTACTGTGAATTTTTGCCATGCCTCTTCCCACATTCATGACAATTGAGTCACAATTCCAGCAGCACTAGCACAGATCAGGGTTAATTTCAGGATAATTTTTCCCATTTCACACTGACCATGCCGCACAACATCTAAACTCTTTGCAGGGACATCTGGCTGACCCCTTCCTCACTCTCTTGCTTCCAGGAAAGCAGTATCAATATCTTGTTGTTGAGATTGGCTTAACTGAATCATTAAGAAAGGAGGGCAATAGCAAGTTAGCTTTTAAATATGGGTAACATTCATGCCTGTCTTTAGCACACTGTATTTCTTTTTTACGGATAATAATAAAAAAAAGAATCAAAAGTGAGAGAGAGACCCATTTCAAGTGACCAAAGAGCCTGGGAGGAAGATGGTGACTGTCACCTGTAATAGTTTCCTCAGGAGGAATGCCAAAAGGAACCTCCTTGCATCTCACTTTCAGAAAATCAATGCCTTTGCTCCATCCTTGTCAGGTATCCAGCAAACGTTAACAGAAGAACCTTATTTAAATGAAAACAGACTCTTCTGTTAATGTTTGCTGGATAACTTGTAACTTCAACCTTGAATTTAATTTTTTCCTAGGTGATTCACAGGTTTCGATTATACTGATATTCCCCCCCCCCCCCATAACAGGTCCTTACTATTTATATGAATGGTTGTCAAGGAAACCAGGAATCCAGCAAAGCTGGGTAACTTTTCTAGATTCTGGTGCCTGATTATTTAAAGAAATAATAATAATTCACACTGAGAAACAACTGTAAGGAGATGGGAATTTATATATTTTTGCTAAAATTATTTTTCTATTTCTGCTGGCCTTTGCTGCTGTTGTTTCTTACTCATCACAGAAGCACTGGTGACTTTAATAGAATTCTGCCTCATCTCTCGCTTTATGAACAGATGATATCTTCCACACATACATGCAACAAGTCTGGATACAAATAGCGGTGAGCAAAAAGGTTGAGACAGAAATGGATGATTATCTGAACCTCTGGGTCCTGGATAATGTAGAGCAAATGCAGAAACCATGGAGCAAGCCACAACTGGAAAGGAAGATTAGCTATTAAAAAGGCAGAACAAACAAAACCTCCCAAATCAGCATACAGCGAAGGAGAATAACTGCAAATTAATTCTCATCTCTGTACCAAAGTCTGTAACACAGTCTGACTGATGCTGATGCTTGTTTTTCTTTTTCTTTTTCTTTCTTTCCGAATCTTTCACCAATACACACGTATACACAAAGGGCAGACAAGTGGGAAAAACCTCATTTAAGAATGCTTCTTCAAAACAGCTTCCTTAATAACAAAATTAATTGAGGGTGCCAAGAGTTAAGCCATGCTCTGTGTTTGGAACCAACATGCTTTTATACGGATGAAACTACAGACTGTTATATAAAGTAAAATGGATATTTTTTTGTCTCTACCATTTAGGTAACAAGACATTCAGCCATACAGCTTCTTCAGAAAAGAGATGGCCAAAAAGTAATTCACCTCCTGGGATCTTTGAGGATTATCTCCCTCCCCTTAGGTCTTTGGCTGGGTTTCCTCCACAAGGTTTCCATTCCTCCCTCCTTCCTTAGCCCCACCAAACTCAAACGGCCAGTTTCCATTTGGCTCTAAGTCCTTTTCTTTACTCTCATTTGAGACATTCTTAATTTTCTCCACTGTTTCTTGCTATCTCTAAAATGCTGAATGCCCTCTTCTGTTTTTCTCTGTTCATTTGTGCAAGATGAGACTGCAGAATAGAAAAGTCTGTGCAGTCTCATTTAGTGCTGTTTCTTGTTCCTTTGGGGCCTTCGGCGTCAACTCCAGCTGTTTTCAGTGGGGCAGTCACGGGTGGAGGACCTACAAGAGTCAAAGCATCCTGGGAGAGGTCAGTGAGAATAAACCAAACACCAGCCTCCCAGTCCTACCTCTCCAGCAGAGGCAAAAGTGCAAGTCTTCCCTAGAAGATAAGCTTTTTTTTTTTTTTACCTTCCTGTCAGTGAATGAGTGAAAAGAGACACACAAGCTGGACTAGATAAAATGGCAGGAAGCCAGAGCTTTCTGCTAAAAGCTGACTGACAGGTAGATCTGCCTAGAATTTGGCCAGTGGTCAAAAGCAACTCATGGCTGCCCTTCTCACTTCACCTGTATGGAAAGATAAGAAAGATCAATTGCATGGTTTAATTGCTACTGAACTCAATCAACAAGCTCTTTATACTAATCCATCAGGGAAGATACAAATCCATGAAAATATTATCATTGCCAGCTTTTTAATTTTAGTAACTATGCAAATACATGCACATTGGCTGCAGCCATTATATGTTCTGGCAAATTTCCATGCAGCTCTTGGGGTCAAAGTCCAGAGGCATCCAATCTGTATTTTGCATGAAGTCAGGATATTAAACAGGTGTCATCAAGACGCACTGTCCAGAATGAAAAGCAACACCATCTCCTGCATAAACACATGTTATGTTGGATAGACAATAGCCTCAGCTCAGTGACAAAAGTGTACCTGAAATGGGATTTTTTTCCCTACTGGATTTTGTGCAAGAGTCCTTTTTATAATGATGATGAAAGAAGGTAGCAGAACAGTTACAATGACTATTACTAACCAAGTGATGCCTGGCAGGTTACTGCAATCTAAAAAATTAGTTATCATGTGCAAAAAAATCCCCAGCCAAAACCCAAAAATGGTGAGGGAAGGACTTCTCACTCTTTTAAGACTGAAAGATCTCATGCAGTTTGTATCCAATACAAAACAGAATGTACTTCAATGCAACAGCCAGAGTTGCAGAAGATGATGATTTGTGGAAAGGATGTGGGAACGCAGCTTCCACCAGACCTCTAACAACCTACTATGAAGTCAAAACACAGCAAACACAAACAAGAAAGAAGGATTCATTCTTATATTCAGGACAAAATCACTAGCTACTATCAGGCATATCACCTGTAAAACCTCCTCTCTCCAGACCTAAACTTTTACTGTTTCTACCTTCAGAGCGAGAGTGGTGAAACTTCAACAGCTGAAAATGCTGCAGCAAGAAAGAGGCCATTAGTGGGTGGAACACACATCCAGCTGGTGGAATAAATGCCATATCCCATAAAGAATTATTAATTCTCTTATTTTCAGCAAAAGTGAAGAATTTGCAGGAAAACAAATCACCCTCCATCCTGTGGGGTTGGAGGTCAGGTGAGTGGGAACTTCTTGTATCGCAATTATTGCTTCAAGAGAACAAAAATTAGATGAAGCAGCATTCTTTTCTCCAATGGTAAGTATTATACTAGATCAAAACTCCTGGGGACTAAAAAGCTCCAGGAACACAACTGTGATAAAAAGGATAATAAAGGATAAAGTGTATTACGATTATGAACAAGCAATACTAACAATAACCTAGTATAAGAAGCACTGAATGCAAAAGGGGGAAAAAAAGTATTAGTTTTCTTTGTTACTAGAAAGAGATGTCTCAAACAATGCAGCACTAAATAGAGAAACAATCTGAAGAAAATAAAGACGCTATTGGGAAAGCTGGGCTCCTCCAAAGCAAGAAATATTGAACTTGATGTTCATCACACCAGTGTAGCTTCTTGCCTAGGTTCTGGTTAAATATTGGTCAAATACTTCAGATAAGAGTGAATTTGCATGAGTGGCGTTTAAAGGAAGTGTCCATGTAGCAGGTATGTATCTCTTAGACTTGAAACTTTTGGTGTGAGGGCTAAGGATACCGGTGTCACCCTAATCCCATGTAATCTTGTAGTTTCACTCTAAGGACCATCAGATAAAAAAGCAGGTACTCAAACTCCCAATCATCCTGAATGCCCTTACCCAGGCTGAGATGGTGTCAGAAGACCTATGAGAAGAGTGACTTCGCCTCACTGTGTGCTCACGCTACATCAGATGCACAGCATGGCTTGTAATTTCCACTGCTGTGAAAAAGTGTCATACAAAGAGGTGTGCCCAGCTAAGATGAACATCATTTTTTACCACAAGAATGACCATTTCAGCCCAAGCCCTTCAGAATACTTTCTGCCTACTCTGCCTGCTGGACCACTTGGTGGGAAGGAGATCATATTTGAACTGTCATGCAACACTTCCCTGAATTCCAGTCGTTTCTCAGAAACAAGCTAATGCCAAGTACTTTACAAATGATGAATTCTAACAATTCCAGCTCCCTGGTGGTGAACAAGGATATTCTTGGAGTCCTTCCAGCCTGCTATCTTTTTTCAGCTTATCAATCAGACATGGAAATATATATACTTCAGTTCTTTGTAAATCTAAACGCAAGGATCACTAAACATTTTTATAAGATGCTCACATCAATACCAATCCTGAATAGGAATGTCTTGAACAGGTCATTGCTGTTCTTCTATCAGTAATCAAATGCCCTATGACAGGGAGGTGTCCTTGTGAGCAAGTGAAAAGCCATTAAGATGTAAGACCAGAGTCATTATGTGTCCTCCCAGCTTTTTATCTGTTACTGCCAAGAAAAGAAATTGTGCTGGAGCACAGGATGACCATTAACTCTCCCCAGCAAGTACAGGGGATATACAACCTATACCCCTTATGCAGATCAAAGTGTTAAATAATTTCCATATGTCCAAGGTTAGGACAGCAAAATGCTTTCATTTCTCATGGATGGATGATAGAAGTTCTGAGAAAGTAGTTGCTGTAATGGGAATACATAGCACAAACAATAGTTGCAGCAGTCAGTTCAAGGCACTGTGTGTTTTTAAGTTCTTTTTTTCCAGGGCACACTGGATAATTTTTGTCAAACTGAATAATTTTTGGAAAATCTTTTATTCATCTTTTTCTCATTCTCTGCTAAAAAAGCCTTCCCTGGAGGTGCAGCACATGTTGCTGCAGTAAGAGTGACGTTGAAGAAGTTGAATGCCAAACAGGAATCCTTGCTATTGAAATGTCACAGTCAGCTACTATGATAAAAATGTGGGTGATGTCAGAGGAGGAGAGTTGGCTCCTTATTCCTCACTTCGCATATGTTACAAAGAGCAACTACCCTGGCTTTTCATTGGAGGTAGTATATACTGACTGTCCTGCTTTTCCTTAGAATCAAGAAAAAGGTGGAGCTACAGAGAAGTCCACAACAGTTAGAGATAAGTTATAAAATTAACAAAGAACGCCAATGTTTCCAAAACACCAGCAACAGTAGGAAAGTGTAAGGGGTTTATAAAGCCAGGCATGAGGCTTTCCTTTGGAATAGCCAGTTGTGCAGTAGAAGCACTGCACAATATAACACAGTAGGCAGACTGGGACCCTTGAAAGATGCCTAGGAAATACTGCACCTTCCTGCATCACGCTGGGCTTCACCCCAGTACACCAAATTCTTACAGTTCCAAATCTTAAATTAACTGACAACATTTGTAAATCCAAGGAGAAATCACACAAAAATCTGCAAAAAGCTAGTCCACCTTCGGTATCTTGCCTCCTTCCACAGACAACATCAGAGGTGAGGCTGCTCATGAAAGCTAGATGTCACTAAGCAGATCAGCAACGGCACCGTGACTCCCATTCTCATGACCAATTTCTGACCACCCTCACCAATTTCCACAGCACTTCTTTCATCACCGCTTGTTTTGAATAGGCAGAAATTTAAGACTCGGTGTGATTTTACATAAAATTACTTTTTTCATATTCTAGGCCTGAATAATAATGAAAAACACATCTAATAATAATTTGTAATGTTGCACGGCTTTTTTTGTGCAGAAGAGGGACCGGGAGGGCAGAGGAAGTACTGCTTAGGCTACTTAGGCTGCACGGATAGATTCTGACCACTTCACAAAGGTTCCACTGTGCTGGGGAGTTTGAATTGCTATCTGTTTCTTGGTGGATACTCATTTCCTCCCAAGCAGTCTGAAGGAAAATATCTTGGCTTACAAAACCTGGTCTGTTAATGTCCAGTCATCTGTACTGAAAACCATGGATAAAAGACCCTGTTCTTAGCATGGTAGCATTGTGTCACAACCACAAGCATATTTTATCACCTGAGACTTCGCATCTCTAGTGTTCAATATGTTCATTAGCAAATATACAAAATCTCAATTATAATGTGGAAATTCAAGTCAAAAGCTAAGCTCTGCAAGTTATGAAAATCTGTACAATGTTTTGATTATAGACTTTGGTTTTCAAATTCTTAAATTTGCATTTTCCTTTTAAAAAAAATCATTCTTTAACAGAGAAAGGGAAAGGGCAGGAAGAAAGAGCAGTCTTTGCCTATTATTTCACTGATGTGCAGTAGGCCATTTTACAAAAAGACAAAAGGCTGGTGAAATGCAGGAGCACTGCAAGCCCACCATAACATGTGACAGTATTTGACCAAACCCAGAGTGCTGTAGAAACACTTTAATTGAAAATCTAACACTGCGTAAATGAATGTAAACATAAACAGATGCTGTGTTTCACATCCTGTATTGCATTAATAGCAATTAGATCTTGCATATGAAGTGGCAAAAAAGGAAGGAAAATAATGTACGTCTGCATTATAACTTTGCGTGTCTGCCTTTGAGGCATACAGTGAACTAAACAGATAATCATGCACTGCCCTTGAACATTGTATAATCTGCATGCAGTCTAATGCAAATATAGTCTAACCATTATAATCCATGATAGATAGTAGCCAGTCACTAGTCCTGTGAAAATAAATTGTTATGGATGGCTGCTTCAGCAACATCCAGCGGAACTGCTTGACCAGGAAGATGGAATGTTGAGAACGCTGGCCAGTTTTGTTGTTCAAGGCTTTATCAACATTACTATCATTGTTACGCTCTGCAGTTGATGTGACTAACACTAGGCTGATAATCTGTTCATCAAATATCATCTATCATCTTCCCAATTGACAAGCAGGTCCCTCTCTCCCATCTTCAGCAGGTGGTATCCGCAGTTCTGTTGGAAGTATTTGTTTGAACATGGTTCCAAAATTGGTATATGGCAATGTACGATACATACAGCCTGACCAATGCTATCACTCATTGGAAAAGCTTCCACTGGTAGCAAAAAATTTCATGGCATTTGATTTGCTTTTGGTGTCATTTGTTGCACAGACACTTACAAACAGAGCATACTTTAAATGAGCTAACATCATTGGGATATTGGCTTAGGGTAACTTGCACAGACAATACAATTTGTCAAACGGGACACTCGGTTGCTGTCTGGATGGTGAAGGGAGTCTCCATGGTAAGGCTCCTTGCAGGGGCATCTTAGTTGGATTGGGTGAGACTCCCCGAAACACAGTTCTGTCCAATTTTTATAATCCAGCTGGCCTGTGGTCCTACATGACCACTGCAAGACATGCATAATCCATCACTATAGATAACCTTAACCTACATACAAAACACTTCCTAACTATCTTAAGTATGTACAAAAGACTGTCCTACATGATCATTTCTACACATGTAGGAACTGTTTCTATTGATTGTCTTACCCTTGTATGATTGATTAACGTTGCAGCAGGAACTGTCTGGGAATCTCTGGGACAACCAGATTCTCTACCCAGGATGTTAATCAACACATTTAAGCATAGAAATTGGTCTAGGCACAGCAGGGACTGCCTGGGATATCTCAAGAACTGTCTGAAATTCCCACTGGGACAGCTCCTGTAACAATCTGTCAAATACCTCTTGTGCAGATGGCCAGCAGTTCAGGCAGCCACCTAGTTTCAACTTGGTCTGCTGTCTCAAACCAGCCCTTTATCTCATCGACGCAGACGACTAGCCTGGGAGTTCCCAGACCACTTTGGGAATTAGTAACTTAAGTGGGAGCGCACACAGGCACAGCCCTGAGACCCAGCTATACTACAACTATAATTAAAGAATTAAACTTCATTTTTCTGCTTAAATCTCACAGCCCTTGCCCATCTATCTGACCAAATGATGTCAACATCTGACCTAGTGAACTGCCTTCACAGTTCAGATGAAAGTGGCTAAGGAGTGACTCATCTCATGCTTAAGTAAATGCCTAAAGTTAGGTGATACTTATGCCACGCATTATCCCAGCTTAGTTTTGCTCTCTGGATCACACCACTGATTTTGACTGAGTGTGCAGACTACATCAACATTTCTGATATGAAATCACCTAAGGCAGCACTGGTAGTGAGACTTGTGTTCTACTGTTTCTGGGAACAGTAAAAGCTGGAATATTGTCCATATATGCAGCAAAGTATGGAGCTTTTCACATTTCACTTTCAGGTCAAATGCTCAGCTACTGCAAAAACATATTCATCATCCCTACATTCAAGTTCACCGATCAATTGCAGCATGTTAGTGGGCTAAACTGTTTAAAGGACATGGCTTTTCTGCTTTACCAGTGGTGAAGAGACTACATTTATCTGGGCCATCAAGATTTACACACAGCAGAGCCGGCAACTGCTCATTCTACCTTCTGCTTCCCTCAGTTCACCTGATGTTGTCAGCAGTCTGTCAGGCAACATCTGGGAAAACAAACTCATCTCATCTGTATTCCACATATCACACATACAGTACTGCTTTATCAGCTGCTCCTTCTGCTCTGGGCCAATGCAGATCACAATGGGTTTAATTCCTATACTTCCTTGTGAGTGAACTGACATGAGATTCCGGGTTGAATAATGACATGTAGAAGCTAAGTGCTCGTGTTGCACATCTTCAATAGTTAGCTCTGGAGTTTCTTCATGTAAGACTGAACTGAAAAAAACACAATATCCTGCAGCCTGATATTTGCAAGCCACCGCTATAATGGGTCTTTTAGATCAATGTTTCACAGGTATGTTTTTTTCTTTTATTTAATGTTCAAAGAAAGCAATTTTCAGTTTCCAGTTATTTTGTGGGATGCATTGCTGTAATAGCTACATCTACTGCATTAGGACCGAAGCTGAATAACATGACTAATGTGATCATATAAAGTGAAACTACATTGCAAGTAACTTTCCAGTTTGTAGGCACAGCCATATGTGACCACATAAATTTGGAAGAGTTATGTGTGGGCCATAGCGAGTAGAACAAGAATGAAGCCTGCAGCTATGTAACAGGTCAATTACTGGCACCATTATCAGCTGCCCACACTTCAAGGATGCTTATTGCTGATTAGTAACTGCATGTAGCAAGTTTAGTTAATGGGAGAGAGTTGCACTTGCAGTACAGTTCACAATCTGAACAGCTTCTAAGTTGAGGGAGAACTTTTAAGCACAGATCTCCCTTGTGGTTATTGGCAAGGCAATGAGGAGACAGGCCAAGTTATGTTGGAGGAGGTTACAAGTGTCTTGGTAGAACTGGCTGTTAAAATCATCAAACTAGCTGTTTAAAAGAAATACACCCAGCAAGCTCCCATCTCAACTGTGTCTGACCCTTCTCCTGTAAGAGCAGTTACCTTGGCTCAGCTCCACAGCCAAGTCTCCTCCTCTTCTGCCCCATCCCCTATCATGTGCCTCAAGCAAAGATAAACTTCTCCCTGCCCATCCTTTCCTGTGCTCCATCCCTCTTCCAAGCAGGCTGGTGTTAGTTTGGCAGCACCTGCCTGTAGGGAGAGAATGAGTGTGGGCTCTTTGTGGTGCAGGATGAACATGAACAGATGTGTCAACCTTGCAAAAGGAAAAATAAGTCTTCTCTAAATTTTAAAAGGAACATCTGGCACGGTTAATTCACAGCAGCAGACAAAGTAGGTATGTTGGTTTGCTGGCCCTAGAAATTTTGGGATAATCAGTGGTGCCTTGTCTTCCCTTTCTTGCAAAGAAGCATACAGTTCTCCTCTAAAACCTGAGAGAAAACACCACCTACTGCAGAGCCTTATTTTCTACACCTTCCTTCAGGACACCGGTTGCTCTAACTCTAAGCTAAACAGCAAGTATTTTAAGACCTGCAGGATATGTTAAGAAACACTGCCAAATACTTTAGTCTCCAAATTCTGCCTTTTAAAAAATTAATACTCTAGTGGAAACTGTTGCCTGAATTCTAAATAGCTACTTGAAAACAAAAAAGCGTCCGTACTATTTATGGAAGATCTAACATTATGGGCTCCCTTCCACTGTTTGAGCAGGAACAGGAGCAGAAGCAGGGCTTTTCCCAGGACTTAAGGGCTTAAGTTAACTTGCCAGCTCCTGCTGCATTAGAAGCAAGAAGCTGGAAGCTCATACATATCCAAAGGGAAAAAAACAAACTTGAAATGAAATGTTTTCTGTAGCAGCTAAAATGTGTTCCAAAACAATGAAGCACTGGTGAATGAAAGCGAAGCATAAAATTCTCAAGCTATTGTTCAGTCTAAACCCTTTTAAATGTCAGCAATTGGTATTGATTACAGGTTTAAAAAAGAACTACAGAGGGTCATTAAAACTGAAACATAGTATGTACTGTAACACTGGATTCATAGATCACTTTGGATAAAAGTAGACTTTCTAGTAAACATTCCAGCATCACCTCTATGTTTTCCTAACACTGGACACCATAATATAGCCCCCAAGAGTACAGGTGAAGTACATGAACCCCAAACAATCATTAAATCCTCTCTAGAGGCTATGTAGGAAACAAATGAGATGAGCTCCTACAGCTGTCTGTAAACAGCTCCTCTGTCTTCTTTGCTAAAACTTGCAGAATGATCTGGATATGAGCCAGCATCATACCTGGCTTTTTAAAACTCCATTTATATTTACAACTCTTTGCTGTCCTTTGGCAGTGTTTGTCACATTCATCTATGCCGAGTACTATATACTGGGGTTTTTGGCTACTGAAATCAGGGAAATTGCTTGGCACACAGTACGATGAGCTCTGAGCAAGACTGGCAGACCTGGAAAGATGTATTTATGTATCAATACCTTCATCCAGTAAGAAAGTGGTCCCCAACCTAAAGCCTATGGGTTACATGCAAGACAGTCCAGTGTTGCTTTAGGTCACCAGCCATATAAAAATTAAAGCTGACTGAGGAGGGAGGGACAAAACAAGACTTTGCTCTGTAGCCTCATATCTGCACATTGTTTGGTCTATAAATCAGCAAGTTGGGGATCACTGAAGTAAGCTCTCTTGCTTATTATTTACTTAACTAGATTGGATCACACCCAAATGACCAGAAGGAAAACACCAAGAGGTCTGTCTTGCCCAGCTGAGAGGCTAATTAAGCACTGTAAAACCCTACAATTTGCAGAAAAGCACATGTAATATAGACATGTACAAGATTTACAACAAACCTCCTCCTTGCTATGAAGCGATAAAGAACAGAAGGGAGATCTCTAGCTAATTAGGTTAATATCAGCTTATGGCTTCATGTAAATGGACCAATAAAACAATAAAAACAGCTAGAAAAAATATTTTTCTCAAGGATCATTTTTTCGCTTTTCCATCTCTACAACTTTTTGTACTCAAGATTCTACAACATGGTGTGCTTTGAATTTACCCCTTAATTAGCACAGCAATTTGCTAAATTTTGTTTTTTACTTGTTTCAGGGTGCTGTTCAGAACAGTCTGATAAGTCATACAAATTATTGCCATCAACTCCAAATGCTAAAATCTGAATGCTTCATTCTAACTCCACAGCTAAAAAACGCGCAGCTCAAACTCAATGCTGTGCCTCCCTGATCTAATTTAAACTTTCTAACTATGAAAAGATAATTACTTTATGCTTTGAGTACGTGATTTTTTTTTTCCCCTTGGAACTCTCCTTTCTTCATATTCATTCCTTTTGAAAGGGCATCCAGATAAAAAAAGGTAGCTATTTCAAGATCTAATACTGATACCTCATCGCAGTGTGTGTACTCACAGTGTTACACACCCATGCTTAAGGCATGCTGGGAAGTTGAGTGTTTCCAGTAACAGACTTGGGCTTATTGAACGAGATACTTAAGATTCCACCACTGCTACTAGAAAGAAGTATCCTTAGCAAAACATAATGTGATCAGATGCAATTCAACCTAGGCAGCCAGAATCCTCTTGATAGCAGGTAAAATTCTAAGCTGCTAAAAACCATACTCCATTAGCAGAGAAACTGCACTGATTTTAGCCATTTAGTATCTTCTAGTTAAGTGTTACTGGCGCTACAATCATGTAGGTTAGAATTAGTTTTAGCCAGGGAGAATATTTTAGCCAGCAGTTCTCCCACAAGGCACCAATCCAGAGAGATGAACAAAAAAGAGATGACATGAAACCAGAAGTGTATGAGTAACGTTTGCTTGTCTTTCTTTACCTTGAGCTCATCTGCATCATAGAAGTCTATGCGCACAGCAGGGACCATCCATGTCTGGAACAGAGTTGCCAGGATCTGTTTGGCAATTGCATCTGCGATGAGGTGGAAGTGGAGTGGGTTTCGCCTGATATGAGAAGGGAGAGAAATGCATTAGTTCAAAGGTTTCTAATTCCCTTACAAAGCTTTATCTTTGTCTAAGGTCTCAAGGTAAAGTGTACAGCATGTCCAGTGGACTCCTGCTCTGTGGCCAAAATATTGAGACACAATTTGAATAAACATGACAATTATAGAAATACCGGATCAGTTTCTGGGTGGTTGTAAGTAAATTCAGCTCCTTTGACTTCAGTGGAACATGATGATTTATAACAGCCAAGGATCTGGTCCCTTCTACCGGCTCCTTAAAAGAAGGCCAAGTTAATCCCCCTTTGGGGACTTGAGCTGTGCAAGTGATTGCTTTCAGTTTCTAGGTCAACCTGCTAATTTATCTTTGTGGCAAGAACAGTTGTCTGAGGAGAAGTAGGGGTGAAGGGAAGGTTAAAAAATAATCATTTCAATGAGGTGAAATTCCAGGACCATTGAGTTTACACGCATCTTTTCTACAAAGCAAACTTGGGGTATCAAAAGCTGTCCTATGGGAACCCAAAATTAGATGTTTCAGGTGAGTGCCTTCTAGCTACTGGCATAGTGAATAGAACGGAGATTGTCAATCTCCCCACAACCTTGTTCCTAAGAGGGAGGGAGGGTTGAAGAAATGCAGGAAGAAAGAAAATATTTTACTTCAAACCACCAAATTTGGGTTCATCTCTGTAGTTACAGGACTTGGGCTAAGTGAAAAGCTTCAGAACAAGATGAGTGAAGCCAGTATCAACAGAAGTGGCAAGATTTGACAAAGTGTATGCGTTTTTCTACAGTAATGTGAACCTGGAGATTACAAATTTAACTCCTTTAACCTTGCTTCTCGCTTTGAGGGACAGTAAGCAACAAAGTCTGATCTTTACTCAACTTCTGTGGTAGGAGTATGAAAACCTGCTAGTGGAAGTTAGTCGCGATTTGTAGTCTTCTTTAATTATCCCTAGCTTAGGAACTTTCCCTGTCAGCAGGGAAGGACAGAGTTTACAAAAGCCACTAAGAAGACAGATGGTTCATTTAAACTGTAGCATTGGCTCAACTTTTCTTTGATCCTGTTGTGGTTTAACCCCAGCCAGCAACCAAGCACCATGCAGCCACTCACTCACCTCCCTCACAGTGGGATGGGGAGAGTATCAGAAGGGTAAAAGTGAGAAAACTCGTGGGCTGAGATAAAGACAGTTTAATAGCTAAAGCAAAAGCCGCACATGCAAGGAAAGCAAAACAAGGAATTCATTCACCACTTCCCATGGGCAGGCAGGTGTTCGGCCATCTCCTGGAAAGCAGGGCTCCATCACACGTAACCATTACTTGGGAAGGCAAATGCCATCACTCCAAATGTCCCCCCCTTACTTCTTCTTCTCCTAGCCTTATACACTGAGCACGATGTCATATGGCATCAAATCTCCCTTAGGTCAGTCGGGTCAGCTGTCCCAGCTGTGTCCCCTCCCGACTTCTTGTGCCCCCCCAGCTTGCTCACTGGTGGGGTGGGCTGAGGAGCAGAAAAGCCCTTGGCTCTGGGTAAGCCCTGCTCAGCAGGAACGAAAACATCCCTCTGTTATCAACACTGTTCCCAGCACAAATCCAAACCGCAGCCCCATGCCAGCTACTGTGAAGAAATTTAACTCTATCCCAGCCAAAACCAGCACAGATCCCTAAGGTGGAATAGTGGAGTCCCATTTCTGTGAAATTTATAAAGGTAAATGAGCGTACTTGTTTAACTGGTATTTTTCATCTAGAAAGAGGAGCATTTAGTTTCAGATGCTGGTTAAAGTGGAAGATGACTGATGCTACTACATTCTGCTGTGTGAACAAGAAGTGAGGAAATCTATGTTAGTACTATGTACTTCCATTAGACTTTTGGGCTTAACCCAAAAGACAAAGGTTATTTCTTTCTCCCTTTCCTACATTAATGAATAATATGTGCCTTTCTCTTTAATGCTACTCTTCTTACTTTGATGAGTAATACTGTTTCTCCCTGAACAAAGTCCACAAGAAAACATAAAAATACATATAATGGTTCATAGTATCACAACGCACTCTCAGCAGAGACAGGAGATTGTTGTGAGAAGCAATGTATGGCTGGATTTTGCAGTTAGAAAAACTGCACCTGAGATCCAGTCCAATACCCAGGGATGTCAGTGAAGCTGTTGTATTGCCTTCAAGGGCACTGTGGATCAAATCCCGTGCTTACAGGAAGAGCAGAAAAGGGCTGGTTAGAAGCCTTATATATGAGATAATCGTGATGGTGGAATAAACCCACAGCTGATCCGCATTTTACATTATCCAAAACACTAAGCCACAACATGCTTTCCCAAAAGACAAAGGTCTTTCGACCTCCAGCTTGCCTGGAAGTGAAGAGCGGAGAGGGAAAGGCATAGGCTGCCAGCTGCTGAGCGTCCCATTACCAAGCTAAAGGGATCACAGCAATTATATCTGTTTCACCAGCCCAGCAGGAGAGAAGAGGACATCCTGGCTCAAGCAGATTCCGCAGTAACTGGGCACCTTGCCAAGAAAAAATCGGGAAATAGCGGTGATCAGGAAATACATTTCATTAGCAGAGAAAAGGCCAAGGGAAACAAAGTACAACGCCAGTGGCTTTGGGTACAGGCAAAGCAGTATCTCAAGGCAAATAGGTGTTGAATGTCAACACACACATTCCACACAGGTCCCTCTGCTTAGCAGGGGCTGAGTCTGGTATCTAGTAGGACTATTTCCCAGCTGGTGTTCTTTAGCAATTCTTTTTCTTTTTTTCAGGGTCATTGATCTATATTTTGCAAAGTAGAATAAGAAGAGTAAAAAATCAGTTAAAAACAAGAAAGCTACATCTTCTTTCAAAACATCATTTAGTTAAATGGAATTGATATAAAATACTTGAAGATGAACCACACTAGTTGAAAAGAAAAAATCTGATACAAAGACACTCAGATGTTCAGTAGCAGTTTATACTTATCTGAATGACCCAGAGTGTATGAAACTTAAATGGGAACAAGTGGGTGACATTTTCTTTAGTTCAGCTCCTACTGGGAAAAAGAAAAAAGGAGTAGTTGTACTCCTACACAGAAATCTCTTTAGAGTTGTTAGCCTCGTGGTAAAGATTCAGCTGGAAGGAAAGTATGTGTCAGAGGCAAAGCAGAAGATTATCACTTACAGAAATACATCCCCAAAACAGAATAGTGACCCGCTGACATCTACAACTAAATGTGCATCAGCCACAGAAAATTTTACTCCAGATGAGATTTTAGTTATGTGAAAAGTGAGGTTTAGCACGGTGCTAGAAGCCAACAGAGCACAGACTCAAACGTGGAAGACCTTCTGATGGTAACAGTACTAGCATACACACAGATGACATCTTTTACCTCTTCTGGTGTCTGCAATATGCAAAGCCTAAAAGATATGGATTGCTTCAACGTGTTTATGAAACAAGTTCAGAAGCTTAAAGATCAACCAGCATCCATTGAAAAAAATACAGAAGAGATTTTTGTAGGATGAGAAATCTTTCTCCAAAGATATGAGAAAGGGATGTCATCATTATTTGCCAACATGACTGAATCACCGGCTGTAAGAATTAGGGGTGACAATCAGGATATTGTGAAGGATTCCACTGAAAGCTACATTTCATTGGACTCAGATGTTTTGCTTTACCATTTGGTGTCAGTGAAAGCTATTCTGTTCTTCAGACTGGTCTTTTTCCAGGACAGAGACATTTTGGGATACGAGGCTATTATCAGTGAAGGGATAGCCATGTGGAGAGCTATCCTTCACAGGCATTTAGCAGCTACAGTTTAAAAAGTTTGGGAAAGGCAGGGGGAGATAGCCAAGTCTTCCAGAGGGAGGCTTGAGAGTCCCTCGCTTGGGTAACAAGGAAGGGTGGCATGGCCTTTGAAGAAGTTTAATCAGCACCTGAAGACACTGAAGTTTGTGTGAAGTTTGCTAGTGGAAGTCGAATGGCATGGAACTGGAAAAATATGATGCCTCAGTTAAAGAAAAAACTGACTTCTTTCTGTTATGAAGGTAGATCAAGTTATGAAAAGGATTTCAATGCTGTGTTTTCCTGCAATAGCAGGGGAGTTAATGAGATGACCCAGCAGGTTCTTTCTGATTCCCTGAGCCTCAGGACTTCAGTGCAGGACGTCTTTTGTGGGTTGAAGGGAACCTGGAATCAAGTCTCAGAGAAAGTGACGACCAACACAAACCTCCTCTTCTCTTTCCAAATATGACGTGGACTTCCTTTGACTTCAGCTTCTCTAACCAACTCAAAGCACAGCTCTGTGTTGTGTTTATTTTTAATGTATATGTTATCCCATATAACTCATTTTCCACTGGGCACGTCAAGGAATTGAAAGAACCACAGATGGTAGAGACTGGTTATATCTTGTACTGCTAGAAAGCACAGTATAGTGTAAATGGTGACAGTATATGCAACTATGGCATAATATAGGTTAATACATGACAATTTTGACAAACTTATCTTACAAAGTCAACAGGTTTTGGAAAATTCCTGGTATTCCTGTGAATTCATATGTTTGGAAGTCAAGGTATCTAGTGTCCCAGGTTTCAGAACAGACAGCCCTTGAACTCTGAGCCTCAGGTCTTCCAGATTCCTCACTATAGAAGCAGGGATTGAAACAACCAGAGAATTTCGCCCAAGGTCCAGAAATCACTTAATCTTGTTTACCTTAAAGACTCTAAACTTCTGAATTTTTACAAACTACAACTTTTCACAGTTTCTGCTACATGGAAAATGCTGACATGCTAATGTTTTAATGCAGAAGGATGTCATTTCAAAATATGGGTATTTCCCATCAAGTGGAAACTCAAGGTTTTAACCGTTCTATTTAGAAAACTGCAAATCTTCATATATTAAATTATTTCCACTTATCTTGAGATCAGAACACTATCTGACAAAGTAAACCATATGTAAAGAGCCCACATTTATTCTCCTAAATTGCTTTCCTCAAAAGTGAATGAAGAGGGATTCTGGCCAAGATTTTCAAGCATGGATGCTTAAATATAGGCTCTTAGGCCTAAATATAGGAGCTCAAATGAATGCTCTCGTTTTCAGAATTGCTGAGGCCCTATAAAGTTTAGTA
The DNA here is from genome assembly GCF_964188355.1 of Buteo buteo. Lineage (NCBI taxonomy): Eukaryota > Metazoa > Chordata > Aves > Accipitriformes > Accipitridae > Buteo > Buteo buteo. The sequence goes on along the minus strand of NC_134189.1, from coordinate 4,333,366 downwards.
AAATGAAAAGAAGTCAGTAATTTAAAAAGTCAAGCTATGAATTTAGGAGCCTATTCCGAGGTTCCCATTTCTATATTTTTTTAATCATGATGTCTTATTTTTACATTTCCAAACTTCTTATTCTTCATCAGAGTTTTGATCTGCTTGCTCAAGCATTTGTGGCCCATTCTTTTCTAATAGCCACTGCCACAGAGTTAAATACAAGAATCTACAATTGAAAAAGGGAGTAGTGAACCAAGACTCACTCTTCCCTTCTCTATTATTCCATAGCTCAATTGTTAGCAATTCAAAAAGCAGCTGCTTGGTTGCACAGTTCTCTCTCTGCAACAGAGGAATTTTATTTTCTAAGAATATAAAAAGGTCAGTAGCCCAGGGGGTTTATTTCCAAAACCTATACTTTATTAAGGGAAGCACAACAAGGTAATACCTTTTATATCTGTAACAAATGGTTACAAGAACTTCAAAAGGAAATAATAAAAGGCAGCTTGGAAATTTTTTTTTTCCTAATGCTCATATGACAATCCCTCTCACATGGGGAGAATTTTAATGTGAAAATCATTACAGATTTTTCATACCCCTTCACATCCAGGATAGATTAAAATGCTCCCCAAACTATTGGAGAGATCTTAAAGATGCACTAGCTGCCTCATTCATGGATCTTGTTTTGTGTTAACTTACATAAGCAATTTGGGAAATAATAAGAGATTTCATGGCTAGATTTTTTTTTAAACATTGCTTTCTCCATTATGCCTCCATTGTTAGGACTGCTAGAAAATACAAAAAGAAGTGTGTATTATTGATGCATCTATATGGATCAGAGAAACCAGTTCATACTTTATAGTTTTTGCCAAAACAATCTCCCACAAAATAGACTCACATGTTAGAAAAGTTGGAAACAATGACAGAGGTTTTAAATTCCCAAATTAACTCCATTAAGGCAAAGTGGTCTCCATGGAATACAGCCACTAGATTACATAAGCTTTAATAACCAGCCAGTGTTGACTTGTGACTCTTACTTGGAAATTACATGTCATCCTTTTTTATTTAATTTAGATTTTCATTCGGTTTGCCTTATTCTACTTGTTCTAAGGAAAAAAGTTTCTTATTCATACAGCAATCTATAACAGTTTAATATCTTAATCTTAAAAATGCTTAGACACATGCTTAACTTCAAGGTTAAAAGCAACCTTCTTAAAGCAAAGAGGCTACTTCATATTAGAAAGCATTTGTCTAGTTGACTGGTTTTGTTTACACCACGAAACCCCATCACCATTGCTATGCCACTATTGCTGTAGGATAGATGGAGCCTACAGCTAAAGAAGTAAGTATGACTTCTCCAAAGAAGAGGGACTAACATGGGGGAGGAAAGCCAGTATTAGCTGGCGCAAAAGAGAAGTTAATTTTTCATAGATTCTCAGGTTGACCTAACTGCCAGCAACATGTTATAATTGTGTAATGCTGGCCTTTCTTTGTTCCCAAATGAAACATGGTGTTTAGCATGTCTTTGGAAAAGATAAGAGTACATTAAAAATAATTTTAGTTCTTACTCAAGTTATGACTTACCTAAGTAGAGACAGAAATGATCTTTGCAATATGAAACTATAACTCATGGGCTATTTCTGTGGCACTCTAAGCTTTACAATTTCCAGAAATGGAGTAAAACATTGAAAATGACCAATGTAACTTGGACCAGTACTTGCAAAAGTTTCGAGAACAGTTATTAGCCAGAGGACACTGCTTCAGTCTTGAAAAAGAAATGCAGATACTTTTTGCATACTACTGTATGCACTGTTTCCAAAAAACCAGCATTTGCATTTTGCTTTGCCCATTTGACCCAGTATCTTTAATTTTTTAGCGTTTAGTCTTCTGCTTTGGAAAAACGGAAGTTCAGTTGCACTCAGGGCACACTGATATGAGCTTGGCTGTGTTAAACTGGCTCAGAGCGAGTATTTTTTTACCCCTGCAACAGATTTATAAAATCTGTCATAATTAGGAACTAGATGCCCAAGAGAGGAAAGCAGGAAAGTTGCAGACTAGGTCTAAGTAGTCATTCTACAAGCCTCCCTCTGTGCAGCACTGCTAATGCATATTTATCAGACTCTGCAAACCCTGCACTATTCCAGCTCTGCTGAGTCTCCTCCTGAGAACAGACTGACAGTTGTGTTAAACTGGGTGTTAAAAGCTGCTGGGATTTTGTGGCTTGAGCATACGGTTTTTAAAGACAAAACTGGAATCAAGCTCCTTTTCCATTGGGAATGAAACGCATTTCTGAACTATGCTGTTCTTATAAGGAATCAACACCACCATCCCTTTCCTCTCCTCTTCCCACTCTCTGGAACCTGAAGACAGATATAGTTTCTCAAATGGTTTGAACAAGTAGCTTGCGTAAGTCTCACGATATATATGGTATGACTAGAATCAGAAACTTGCTTTTTTAGAGCTGGGGAGAGCTGAAATGTTCAATATGCAGGATTTACTGTATATTCATGCAAGAGAGAAGAGACAGCACACTCCATCTATAGAAACTCCTATAGTTTTTATTCTTAATGACCCAGCACCCCTGCTGTTTTGTGTCTCTTTATCTAGCACACTAGCTCAAAGTTGGGGGTATAACAAATATATTAATGCATGGAGGGAACATGATTAGACTGACATGGCCTCCTTTCCTCCGAAGTTTCCTATTTGAGAAGTAGGGATTCCCTACAGAAATAGGGAATTTAGGTATCTCTTTTTGTATCAAAATGCACAGCTAAAACACACTTTAATTACTAAACTAGATGCAAATGCTAATAAAAACACACAACATCTCTGTGAATTCCAGACAGATTCACTGAAATCAGTGCTCTTACAACAAACACCAAGCAATATGCAGCAAGAACAGGCGAGGATATTAAGTGTGGTTGCCTTGAGGGGCCAGTTGTTTAACCAGTAGATTGTATTCAGGGTGTTGCAGGGCAGGATTGAGGTGTAATGGTACATCTGCCCAAGGAGCACCCGCACTGTGCCTGGCTACATAATAACAGTTGAGATTTCTGCACAAGCTCTTTCAATTATACAATACACTCAGACTCTTGTTCCAGGCACATTCTGCACCTGCTCTATCAAGTTTGGTTGAACATTGATCATCAGAAACTTCAGAAAAGGAAAAAAAAAAAAATCTCTTGGACAATACGTTTGGAGGTAGGTTCGTTCTGTTCTTGCAAAGCTGTATTTGAGATGGAATGTGGTGACCCTACAAATGAAGGACCAGTAGCCTAACTTTAGAGATTAGGATAGAATGAGCAAACTTCTTCTCCACTGGAAACACGCAGTCCTTTCAAATGTCTGTTTTGCTTGGCTTATTGGACAATGCCAGCTAGGATGCATTCCCTGGTGCACACTGAGGTGTTAGGAGACATCTCCATGTCTGTTTTCACTGGTGACCCTCAAGTCAGATGGGGAACTTGCTACTGATGTCAGGAAGCATCCACTAACTGAACCAATCACCTCCAACTCTCCTAACTCATTCCCTCCTAATGCAGTATCATGACCTGTCTCCATCCTTCTTTCCTACAATTAAAATAGGCCCTAGCAACCAAAAGAAGCCATCTTTCCAATCATCATAATTTTTGAAGTGCGTACTAGTCTCCAAGATAACATTGTTTGCACATGGCAACCAATGCAAGGAATATTGGTTCTAAATCAATTTTCAGCTGAGTTTGTTGTTTGTTTGTTGTTTATTCTCCAGCCTTCTTCACTGCCACTCGCAAGATAAAGTTGCAAGAAAGGAGCATTTCTGAGGCGCGACCCTCTGCACATGTAGCCATAGCATCAACAGATGCTTCAGAAGCCTGTGTTTTCTAGAAGATATGGAAGAAATGTCTGTAAGAAGCTCTGTCTCTTCTTTGAGAATGTCTTCCCTTTCTAGTGAACAATTTAGTGCCTAGGAAGAAAAGCTAGTTCTAGGCAGGAACCAACTTAGCTTTGTCTTTAAGTATGTTTTGAGCAAACAAGCGAGATAGGTTATCTTGAATGTAACTAACTGTACTAAAGGTTCATTAGCTATACTGGACTTTATCTTGATCACCTCTGCTGAGCTAGACAAATCCTTTGAGATGAGCAGTACTGCTAGCCAAACAGCAAATATGTTCTTGACAAGGGCAGAATCCACCAGACTTAGAAACACCAGTGTTACTTCCCTTTGTTTTGGCTTCATATTTTTAATTTATTATATTTCCAAATTATATAATTCTGCCATTATATGGCAGAATTGTTTATAAGTTTGCTAATTGCTCGATGAGTGGCTTATGTAAACTGGACATTTCCTTTAATTAACACAGAAAGAGATTGTTTAAACCTTTGAGCTGTGAGATTCTTATTATTTACAGAACATTTGGAAACCTACAGAATATGACAGTGTTCTCAAAATGGATGCAAGTACTAGGGGAGAAAAACATTGAGAAGCTAACCACTAGGATAACTCGTCACCATAAAAATGTGTATTTGCAAGAAATCCCTTAGAAACAACAATCAAAATAGACAAAACGCCCCACATTCTTGCAATATAAAGCCATTTTACACTGAATAATTCAGAAGTCTAATCGGAAATAGATATAGTTTTAAAATTTAACAGGATTTTAACATTCAGAAAAATTATGCCTAGAGAATGATATAGGTTTTTACTGTTGTTTTGCTTTTGTTATGTTTATTTTAGCATTGTTTTTCTGCTCCTAGCCCTCATCTAACATGAACACGCCACTTCTGGAAAGACTTGCAAAGGCTACGTGTTGATAGTGAAAGCTGCTCTCATATTTTGGAGAATTTCCCCTCTCCACCTGCACTCTAGCCAACCTCTTAAACTATATTTACTGAGTCTTTTTCCACATTGCACAAGGCAAACATTTGCATTCTTTTACAAAAAATGGGTAAAAGATAAAACGGTGTACTAAAGCCATTGTAAGGGAGTGATTACTAGGACAATTCCAGCAGAGGACTGGAGGCAAACATAAGGAGCAAGGTGCGGGACTGGAATGCCCTACTCCAGCGAGCTCTAAGAAGATACTAGCACGACATGAACAAGAGTCATCCTCCCTGGTATAATATTACCATTCCATATAAAGCAGCGTATTGAAACTACCTCTTTAGTAAACTCCTTATACTCTATGCATGTTTTATTAGTCTATTTGTCCTGTTTGAGTCAAACAGTCTGATCACCTCCGTTTTAATCCACCTCCTGCAACACTGTTGGAAAACATCTCTGAGAGACATTACTAAACTGGACAAGTTTATACAACAAGGACAAGGGATATACACATATGCCAACACACAGTTTAATACCATTTCTCTTTTTCTGGAGCTGCTGTTTAAGGGAATTGGTTATTTTGTCTTCATTGTACATTTATGTCTCTCGATTTTGGGATCTAACTGCACTCCATGTGTTAAAAGCAGGTTGCAAAGCCTTCTGAGGGGATGCAAGTAGCCCTTCTAAAGCCAGAATAAATAATCTGAGTTCAGTGAAATAATACTGACTATAGTAATACATTTACTTTGAAAAATAAATGTCTAAATGGGAAGCTGGGATAGTCAAGTAACCAGTGTGTATGTGTACAGCTTTCAAATCACCATCTACACCTGTGCCATAAACTGATACCAGAAATAGGCAAAATGAATACAATGCTGTTATTACTCTTGTTATTATTTTACAACATTCAGGAGCGTGCAGATGCTTTACAGTGCTGATAGGTACTGTCTCTATTCCCACAACACAACAGGGGCAGCAGGTGGATCTCTGATCCCTCTAGTTCACTGTAGAAATCTTTACACGGGTTAATATATTTGTGGTCGTCATAAATTTTGTGCTTCCTTCCTTCCAAAGAAAAAGCAACCAGGGAAGGGAATCTGACTTTCTTTTGAAGTAAGAGAGTAAATGTAAAAAGAGCTTATTTAGCCATAATCAGATATACAATATAAAAGAAAAGAAAGCTACCTTTACCTGTGAAATAAGACAGACTTCACAAGTGTGACAACATCCCGACTGGCATTGTACCCTGCACAAACAATGGCAACGTGGATGGTCTGTGGGAGAAAAGGAACAAAAAGAACAAAAATTAAAGCCTGCTCTGGTGTTCTATCATTCATTAAGGAGAGCACATACATGACAGTGCTATTATTTAGTGCGGCGATTGTTAAAGGTTTGAGGGGGCGTTTTGCAGCTGTTTGCAGCCCACTTGAGGCAGTTTGTTAAAAACATCTTAATTGAGTTATAACACCATTATCATTCCAAAGTCATTACTACCTCTAAATTACATCAGATGTCTGAACAAAATTGCACTTATTAGCTAAAAGCATATGTGTGTGCGTGTGTACACACACATACCCGTTCAGCACAAAATTCCGAGTATGCAAACATGCAGACACTTTAACCTTCTGAAGTTTAAAATTATGTCTGATAATTAGAAGCAGATATGCTTTTAGAAATTTTGCATTATTTCCATCTTAAGGACAGCTACTAAGGAGAGGGAAACCAAGTTCTGATGGATGAGCATGAGTGGGAATATTGGTTTGCCAGGGGCTGGGTGCATCCCAGTGGTAAGACAGGACATGAGCTCTGAAAGCAGGTGGTCGCTTCCCTGCCTGTGACTACCAGTATGGGCTGTACTGGGCAGTGTTAATGTGAAGTTAAATAAAACCCCCCACACACACATTCTCCCCACCCCAGCACCTTGGTAAATTATCACTTATTCTGCACCTTCTTGACTCCCTTTTAATATGAGGCAGAGGTTTACTCATCTCTTCAAGAGGAAAGGGAAAATTGAAAAGGCGCTACTAGTCATTATTATTAAGGTAGTAAGTAATAATTTGAAAAACGCTGTTAAGTTACTCTTCTCTGGTTTTAAAATTAGCCATTGCTATTCCCTGGGGACAAAAGAAAATTAATCTTAGCAAGTTTTGTCTCCAGCTTCTGTATTTTTCTGTTTCTTAGTGGTCACAGACATGAAGCAGAGTTCACCATGCTGACAGCACAAAGCTGCGACTGGGGACACAGCTGTGAAACTGCAGGGAAGCCTCATTTGGCTTCCATTTGAAGCTTGGTTAGCTGGTTTCTCACACACACTGCTCTCATTTCCCACAGAAAGCCCACTACGCAGAGAACAAATGAGGAATTCTGCCTCCTCACATAGTCATAAATTCCCAAAGTCTGGCTTGTAACAGAAGCAGATTTACACAAGAGGTGGCATGCGTTGGGCACGTCTAAAGAGTCCATAGCCCCATCCATTAACATCGCCTGGTACAGGGCACAATTTGAATCATATAATTGCCAAGTGGCTGTGCCATTGCGCAGCCCCCACGTGAAGATCACAGCTGCCTCCAGCCCTAGTGTGCCTCACAAGCTGAGGCACATTGAAGATCTGAGGTTTTAAGAGGACTTGAATTAATAAGGCAACTGTCTGTCCAGAGAGGTGTGAGAAAGAAAAGATATTGCAGTACATTTTGGCAACAGCTCTGTGAGGTATCCAGCACTTTAAATTTACGTTAAAGTCAATGGGAGTTGAGCATGTTCAGCACTTTGCAAAAATTGACTGTGTTTCTCTCTTGTGATAACAATAGGGGAGAACGGAGGCTGCTTATTAACAACTTTTATTGCAGCAGTGGTTTGTACCGTATTTATGGGCAGGGGTTCCTGTGGGTGCACAGATTCCCGACACTGCATGCACTGCCTCCTCTCTGGTTGCCACCTGGTCTTTTTCAGGCTTTTGGAAGGCCTAAGATTCTTCTCTTCAATGCCAATTAAAATCAGATTAACTGAGAATAGTTTCATGCTTTCTTTAAACACCTCGCCTGAAGACACTGGACCAGACACAAACATTTTGTGGGTTTTGACAGAATAGCACTGTCATATCCCTGTCAACATCACTTTATACTACCTCTACTTGCCAGAAAAGCTCTCCTCACAGCCTCTCTCTCCACCTTACAACTCCCCTTAAAATCAGAGTTTATTCTGTCAAGGACTCGCCCACATCTGTTCTCCTCTTCCTAAATCAGTCTGTTTCGAAATTAAAGCATGCTTTCCTCGCTGTCTTCTAGCAGGTGCTGTTGTCTTGCATGCTGTTTCAGCCAGGACGCAGTGAGAAGACAGCACTTGCTGCTCTTCTGAATGTCCTCCTCCAGCTGAGACACAGGCATCCATATATACTTTCTGCTCAGCCTCTCTGCGGTGTTTGATACTACATATCACTTCTATTCCTGCCGGCAATCAGCTATAGCAAAGAGCGATAATCCTCAAAGAGAATAGAAACATAGGCCTTTTTTTCTGAAGTTTTTGCCTGCAGCATGCTGCAAGACTCAGTCCGTTCCCCTCCTTTTCTTGATTCACTTTCCTCTCCCTCATTGTTTAACCGTTAAACAAAGTCAATGGGAAAACTCATAAGTCAACATGAGGTCATCAACCTGAATGGCCTGCAGATATTTGCATCCTAACAAAAAAAGTTTTATTTCCTTTTTTTTCCGTGCTTGTTCTAAATACGTGTTTGGATAGAGCGCAGCAAATTCTGGCCAAGACAAGGCAATAGTGGCTGGAAGAAGAATGCACTTCAAAGAACTTGCATCCTCCTGAGTATACTACTGTAAGCATCAGCTCCTAGATTATGAAATTGGTCAGCAGCATCACAGCTCTCTCAAACTCCTCATTTTCCATCTGCAGACGGCTAGAGGATTGTGTCCCCAACCCAGCAGAACTGGCCACTGTGATTCACACAACCCCTGGACTCGATGACTGCAGCTAACAACTAGAAGTGAAGCCACGTAAGCAAAGAATGCTCCAACTTCCACAACATGCAGCAGCCTGTCTGCTTGGTTCAACGTGTCCCCCCGAACATCTCACACCAAGGCTCTGCGTGCTACACTTGCTCCTCACTGTTTACAATCTGTGGTAATTCTAGTTGCCAAACTCCTCTAGCCTGGATAATAAGAAGTCACTGCAGGACTAAACTGAGCTTCTTGAAAGTGTCCATCCTCCTACAATGCTCTTTTTAAATTGAATGATAGACATGTTCCATCACTAGCAGATGCTGCAAGAAGTCTGCACCAGGCTGTTCACTGCTTTTAGACAGTGGAAGTCATTGCAGCAACAGATTAAATGACAATACATCTTGCTTTCCAGACTCAATGAATTCTTCCTGTGTTTATACTTACGGATACAAATAGGTAATCAAAACATTGTGGAAGTTAATCACACTGTTCTTCCTACAGGTTGGGGGATCAGGGACACAAGGAGAACTTTTGGTTTTAAATAGTTTAGGGAGCACTCAGGCCCTTAAATGCTTAAGGCATTCAAGGAAGTTTAGCTTCTTTAGGAAAGGGGGTTTAAATAATACCAAGGTGCATGCTAACACAGTTTAGAAACCATTACTTTAGCCACTTCAGACTCGGAAAAACTGTTTCTAAAAGCAGTATTTCGTGTAAGTCCATTCTGGGGTAATATTAATGGAAAGAAAATATCCAAAACAACATGAAGAACTGGGCCTTAGATCCCATGCTGATAAGGAGTATAAGGTGCCTAGATAAACAGATGTTATTTTTTTTTCCTCCTCAGGCTACATTTTGGAATGGTGAAATAAAGAGCTTAACAAACTCTAATTAGTTCTTAGAGCTAAAAATAAACTTTGGTAAAGCATTTCATACTTCAATAATTTTCAAGTAGTACTAGCCAGGCCCTCCATTGCAGTTATGTGGTTAAGAGATAGTAAAAGCATGTTACAAAAATGGAAATATGCTACAAACGGTTCCCAGAAGCAGGTAACATCTGCCTTTCCTGGGTTACAGTGCTTAAGTTGGTGGGGGCCTGTTCTTTGTGGGTCTGGAGCACTACACATGTAACCCTATTGAGCAACACCATTGAGAATAGTAACAATACAAATATGCCTGTAAAAATGCTTCAAATGTTAAGTATTCTGCTAACTTACTAAATGCTATGCTGCGAATTAACCTTTTTCTAATATATAATATCTTTTAAAAATCTTCATAAATGTACACTTAATTCAAACGAAATGCCCAGTTTATGGAGGCACAAGCTGGAAAGATACTGGGATAACATCGTAAGAAAGAGTCATATAATTCTGTTAGCTTCCATTGGCTTTATGCTCTCCTTCTGAAGCCTGTTATTTGTGCCTACACCTGTGTAAGGACTACTCTTACTTCTGTTTCCAAGGTCTGTGTTAAAATCGTCTCCTACTGGGAAGGCATGACAGGGATCTGCTCCCTCCAGGGAGAAGGCCCTTGGCTGGAACTCTGTTTTTTTCTTGCAATATAATGCTGGTCCATTTTATAATACCAGAAGAGCTCTCCTGCAATGCAACAGAGTAGGAAGCGGTGGCTGGAATGCAACAAACCCACTACTGTTTGATATAGACCACAGTTATTATCACACAGATTACGCTTTATCAGAGATTTAATGTTAATTCATTGTAACTGCATTTTCAAATGTTTTAATCATCACTAAAGACCATCCCAAATTAGATTCTGTAATATTACCTTCAGTAAATCTCAGAGAACTGACTCAGTGAAGTAAACAACCTATTCCTAGCTCTGTCTCCCCCAGAGCCCCAGTATTCTTCCAGAACCCTTGTCTTTTTCTACCCAAGTTGTTGACTCTTGCTGTGATATATTCTGGGGTCAGAGGCTAAAAAAGATTTAGTTTACACTTCTGAAACACTGAAAACTGAGGGTGAATGGAGTCAAGATACTATTCACACAAACACGGAACCAGAATCTACAGTAATAGGATAAACGATGAGACCCCTGGCAAATCTGATAATAAGGAAGTTTAATTTTAACTTCCATTGCTGTTACTGAATTACTGAGTGAATTCCTTAAGAAAAAGAAGAAAAAGCTATTTCGTTATCAAAATAGTGTGCGGTGAGATAGGGGGATGGCAAATAAAGTGAGGTTTCGTATTTTATATAACCATTGCCTCCAGCACATGCTAAACCCCACTGAGCAAGTAAATTTATTGGCAAAACACATTATAAATGGAAAGGCCACTTAAACTATTTCTCCTTTAAGCTGCTATTTTTGTGTCCCAAATTGGTTGGTACATTGAATAACTGAGAAGGGAGATTCAGCTCATCACTCCTTGGCATGATAATAAGGGAGAAGTGAGGTTTGTTTATTGATGGTCTGAACCTTCCCTTATTAAAAGAAACGCCAAAATGCTCACAGGGAGGAAAATCAGACCCTCATTATCAGGAGGAGGGAAAATGAAAACTGGACTCCTCCTTTTCCTTCTCCTTGAAATAACGTTGGTTCCTTTTTTCCACGCTGATGGACAAAGATGTCCAACTGGAAAGCAATAATTCATTTTTAAACGATATTTGATATCTGCCCATTAAACAGACTTTATCTGAAGAGATAATTAGGACTTCTTTTTCTCTCCCACTTACTTTCTTTCAACTTTTATCTTCCCAGTGGCAGAAAGCAAGATAAAAGGTGATATGGCATTACCCTCTTTGTAGAAATAAATGGAGGAAGTTATTTTTTATACCTTCACCAGCTGTGACTAGCACAAGGCCTTTAAGCAAGACTTTCTGATTTGGATCTATCCATATTGAGAACTGTCATCATTCAGATATCTGACAACTAAATAGCTGGATGACATCCACAAAACTACTGGCATAAAATGGGGAAAGGCAAACCAAAGCAACCCCCAAAACCTTCTTAGAAACAGATCTCCTGTTCCCTGCAGCTCACCACATCTCTTGTGCACAGCTCTTGTTCCACAGTAACATCCAGATACACTCGTGAAAGTAACTCAAAAGCACAAGCTGGCTCCGTAAGCCACAATTTAATTAATGGTAAACCCTGAACTGTTCTAGTACAGATGCACAAGCAAAGGAGTAAGGCTTTTCAAAGCACTGTGGTGCTTTCATTTAATTTAGAAACACATGGGGTCAGTTTGCCACAGGTCGTTCTCAGCACAGCTGTACTGAAGTCAGCTTGGAACAAGGCTTTGATTTTTACACCAGGTTTGGGGACACAAGAATGAAAAAGACAAAAAACCCTGATCAAATAATAGCTCAAAAGATATTCAGATGATTGAATGTTTTAAAGTTCTAAAAAAAAGAATAATTAAAAATTATCTTGAAAGTTGCGCCCAGTAGTCGTTTAAGAGGCTGGTTTCTGAGCACAAAGTTTCAGGCGGAAGGAGACAGGAATCTGCCATGTCCTTAAAGCATCAAATAGATCAAGTTTTTCTTTTTTTTTTCAAATCTACCAAGTGTTTCTGGCAGGTTCCTTGTGCTTATTTACCTCACATTTTTCCACTGCTGGCTGCTGCCCGCACTCGGAGCTGTTCCCCGCCACAATGCCAGCCCGCAGGCTCTCGCTGTCACCCGTCCCCTCCTCCATGGAGTAGGTTTTGGAGTGATTGCCGCGGTGGTGCGAGGGGCTGCGGCTCTGCGCCAGGCTGAGCTGCTTGCGAAGGACGCGGTTCTCCTCCTCCACCTCCCGCATGCGGACTTCCAAGCTCTCGCGCTCCCGCTGGCTCGACGCCGTGTACCGAGGACTGTGGGGCTGGGATTCAAGCGGAGACAACGACACTGGCTTCCCATCTGCAGGAGAAGGAAAGAGAACGCTTCTGTCAGAATAAACTTGAAGTGGCGTTTTCCTTTAATGTCAGCATCGTGAGGCAGGGATGTGTTTCAAATACAGCCACGTTTTACGCAGACTTGGCACTTCAAGGCGACACTTAAGTGCGTGGTAAACTTGGACAAATGCTGAAGTTCTATGAGCTACAGGTCCTGCTAATTTTAAAAGCACACTAAAAGATAAGCATGTGTTTCTTTTGTTCTGGATAGGGCCGCCTGCCAGCCTCAAGTCTGGGAAGACAGTCAAGAACAGAAGGATTTAATTCGAAGACAATTAATATATAGTTAAAAATATTTTAGAAATGTATGCAAGACAAAATAATTATCCTATTCCCCATTTCCTCCACAGTCAAGCTACAGCATTTTGGTTACCATTTTGTGCCAAACAGTAGTCCCAGCTGACTCACATGTGAGGAGCAGATGGTTTTTATTCAGCAACACAGTATTATGTGCTTGCTGAGAAATAAAGAGGTTCAGAAGGACAGAAACATTAAATACACGTGTGGGTCAAATTCTGGAAAAAGATAACAAGGGAATTTTGAAAAAAAGCAAAATGGTTCAATTCAACACCTTTAACTGAAAAGTTATACTCCAGAAATATGAAACACTTCATTTTCACATTTTCAACAGGTATCTTCTTCGTTCAAAACAGCATTAAAAAAATGAGCTAGATATAAAGCTTAAAAAAAAAGATAAATTAACCTGAAAACAATGTCCATAACCAAAGATGACAATTGCAACACATTATGCCATCACTTCCCCATGCATTACTGCTACCAACTTTTAAGGGAGCAAATAGGGAGGCAGCTGATGTGTTTTCAAAGGAGATATATTTTCACATAACTTTAATAAAGCTATATATACACACAAGAGTACAAATGCTTGAAAGGTGGTAAAAAACCCTCAAACTAAACTACTGTTCAAAAATGTTCAATTGAAATCAAATTGAAACAAAGCAAAAAGAGAGTGAGAGTTATCCCCAGTGTCATAATTAGCAAGACATTCCTTTACGGTGAAGATATGTGAGTATCTTATATTAAGGTATTTCTCTGAAATAACTTTCCACCTGCATGTATTAAAAAAAGTATTTGCTATTTAATAATTTTTCCAGTGCAGAGAGTCCCTTTGGCTTTATCAAACCAACACCAGCTTGAGTGGTTTAGAAAATGGAAATCATGCAGTTATTGTTTAGCAGTTCTCCTCAACAAGTACATTTCTCACCCTCTGACTCAAAACTATCTTGGTGATATGAAGACCTGGTCATTGCTTGTTCTCTTCCACTGTTTCATATTTACATGAATGGTGAGCAGTTCTCTAAACTAAGTTAATGAAAAAAAAGCTATAGAAATCAAAACCTCACTTCTAATTTCCACTGTTGAGTTATACAGGTGTACATGCTTCCTGTTATCTATATAAATAGCTATCCTGGTTTTAATACACAATTTGGATAGAATGTCTTGCATTTGCTTGTAGACTTTCTCCTGCAAAATTTTTCTAATTTATTATTTTTGCCATTGTCGTGGTTTAAGCAACAAAGCACCACGAAGCTGCTTGCTCACTCCTCTGCCCCGGCCCTGGTGAGATGAGGAGAAAAACATAAAGGCAGCTCATGGGCTGAGACAAGGACAGGCAGGGATCACTCACCACTTATGGTCACGGGCAAAAGACAGACTCAACTTGGGGAAGAAACAAAATCAATTTAATTTACTACCAATCAAGTCAAAACAAGGATAATGAGAAGTAAAACCCAACCTTAGCACACCTTCCCCCCCCCCCCCCCCTTCTTCCCAGGCTTGACTTCTGATTTTCTCCACCTCGTCCCCTCAGTGGCACAGGGGGATGGGGAATGGTGGTTGGGGTCAGTTCCTCACACCTTGTCTCTGCCGCTCCTTCCTCCTCAGGGGGAGGACTCCTCACCCCTCCTCTGCTCTGCTGTGGGGTTCCTCCCACGGGAGACAGTCCTCCATTAACTTCTCCAACGTGAGTCCTTCCCACAGGCTGCAGTCCTTCAGGCACAGACCGCTCCAGCGTGGGCTTTTCTGTGGAGCGGCGGCCATCTTGTGGGGCATCCATCCCCCTGCTCCGGCGTGGGCTCCTCTCTCCCCGGGCTGCAGGTGGGCGTCTGCTCCCCCGCTCCCTTCCACGGGCTGGGGGGGGACAGCCTGCCGCCTCACCGCGGGCTGTGGGGGCATCCCCTCCTCCGGCACACCTCCTCCCCTCCTTCCTCACCGACCTTGCTGTCTGCACAGGGGTTTCTCTCACTCCCCTCTCCACTGCAGGTTTCCCTTCTTAAATCAGCTCTCCCAGAGGTGCTACCGCCATCACTGACGGGCTCGGCCTTGGCCAGCAGTGGGTCCCACCTGGAGCCGTGGAAGCTTCCAGCAGCTTCTCACAGGAGCCGGCCCTGCGGCCCCGCCCTTCCTACCAACACCCGGCCACACAAACCCAAACCAACCATTAGCAAAGCTTATGGGGACATCTGAGCTTGAAAAATGTCTCAAGACAGATTCTGAAGTTTGGCCACTGATATTTTGGAACTTGAACACTCAAGCAAATCATTATTAAAAAGTAAACGACAGACTTGAAAAGCCTGCACTTCATGGGTGCAACAACAGAGAAATGTCAACATTAAGGACAGAGCCACACTACAATTAGAATTGCAATAAAATACTGAGGTATCTTTCTCCATCCAGCTTGGAAAGCATGGAACTGAAATTGTGTTATTTCTCAGCTGCTGCTATCTCAGCTAGGAAGACTAAAACTCATTTGGATGTGATTATATTGCATTCCTATTACTGGACAGCAAGAGCGTACTGTGTAGACACTCTCAGATAAAAAGAAAAACAGCACTCTTACTCACCCACACAACAACTAACCTGTGTTATCATCAGACATACAATTATAATGCAAGTCTAGCCAAAGACTTCACTGGCAATCATCATTCCCTGCTTGGTGAATATCCAGTATGGCATAGGTGTTACTTATCTCCTCCTATTCTAGTCATTGGATTCTGCTACCTTCTCAAATAATTACCAGAAAAGGTAGCAAGATATGGAATTAAATCTCAGAAAAACATTCATCAAAATTTCAAAATATGGAAAAAATTTAGACATCTCTTTAGCTATTCTACGGACATAAATCAACAGGTCATACATGTTGCTTTGCCAAAATTAAAAATGAACAAAAAAGGTACCATTTGGTACATCTGAACAATTGTAGCTATATTCATGAGAACAGCTAAACTGTTTCTACACAATGTTTAGAAGAAACAGCATAGTCTGAGAAAGAGACTGAAATATCACCTCACTGCCTCAGACTGGAAGTTGCAGCAACTAATGAGACCAGCTCAGTGTTTATGCAGCCTTAGCTTTAAATGCCAGTAATCTCCACTACTGTCTTCTCAGTAGTACATATTTCTGCTAGTATGTAAAAGGCAGTAAGGAAATCATGTCAGGAAATACAGAACCAGCTAGCTTCTTGATCTGAAATATATAAAGAGTCGAAATGTATTGATTTACTATAAAAATTATCCATGTTTTCTTACATAGTGCTAAGTGTAAGACATTTTCTGGGATGATCTCCTCAGGGTTCATACAGCTGGACAAGCCATGTTTTGTTACTAACATTGCTGATTATTCTCAAGTGTATCTTGATGTATTTGGTATATTCGTAACACCCCAACTCCCTGCTGCAAATGATAATGTGACAATTCCAGGACCCATTTGAAATAAAAGTATAAAATCAAAAGTGAACTGAGTTTGATCTTAAGACTGAGAAATCAACTAATTTTTGTCATAAGTGTTGAGACGGTCTAACTCATCATTTTTGCACATCTGAGGTTGGCAAGGCTGGTGGCAAGGTACTACTTGATTTAGTCCTATTACCAGACTGGACATATGAAGGTATTTTTATTTCACTGAGCACACAGACGTGGCAAAATGCCTCCTGGGAGCTACTGCCTAGTAGGTAAACACCGACACATGCTACCCCGATCTGCTTCTTATCAGTTTTCAAGGCAATGCAAGGACCGTGTGTTTCACCTCATCTTTGAAGAAGGAGTAGGTGGACTAATGTGAGGGACCACTAAGATTTGATTGACTGTGTATGCTGCTTGGTAGAAGAGTTAAACTGATTGCACTGCACTTGAGTTTTATAGCTTTAAGTAACTGGCAGAGTGCTCTGAGCTGATGTCTAGGCACTTCTTATCTAATCTAAATCAAAATAAAATAACATAACACATAACGAGGTCTGTGTGACTTTGGGACAAAAGAACTCCCAGGGAACACTGCAAGGAACATTGCTATGCTCTGAAGCAAGTAGTACACTTTTGAATGCTGCAATAAATAATAATAAAGCTATTATTTTTTATTCTTCATTTGGGATTATTGCTCTATTTTGGGGCCTTGGCAGTCTCGGCTTTAATTTTTTTTTTCTATCTGTGTCAAGCCTTTTACTTCAGACTTCCTGTGCTAATACAACCGTACCAAAGAAATAAAAATGACCTGCAAAATCCCACTGTCCACAAAAAACTGAAACATAAACCTGAATAATTATTTGTTTTGGGTTTGTGTGGCAGCGTTTTGGCAGCAGGGGAGGGGCTGCGGGGGGGCTCCTGTGAGGACCTGCCTGGAAGCTTCCCCGGCCAAGGTTGACCCAACCAGCGATGGCGGTAGCACCTCTGGGATAACAGATTTAAGAAGGGAAAACCTGCAGCGGAGAGGGGAGTGGAATGTGAGAGGAACCCCTCTGTAGATACTGAGGTCAGTGCAGAAGGACGGGGAGGAGGAGGAGTGGGGGGAGGAGGGGGTGTCCCTGCGGTCTGTGGGGCGACGGCAGGCTGTCCCCCCCCAGCCCAGGGGATGCCCCCCAAGATGGCCGGGACTCCAGGGGAAAGCCCGCGCTGGAGCAGTCTGTGCCTGAAGGACTGCAGCCCGTGGAAAGAACCCACACTGGAGCACTTCGTGAGGAACTGCAACCCATGGGAAGGACTCATGTTGGAGAAGTTCGTGGAGGACTGTCTCCCGTGGGAGGGACCTCACGCTGGGGCAGGAGAAGAGTGAGGAGTCCTCCCCCTGAGGAGGAAGGAGCAGCAGAGACGAGGTGGGATGAACTAACCCCAACCCCCTTCCCCTGTTCCCCTGCACCGCTGAGGGGACGAGGTGGAGAAAATCAGGAGTAAAGTCAAGCCTAGGAAGAAGGGAGGGGTGGGGGGAAGGTGTTCTAAGGTCGGGTTTTACTTCTCATTATTTTTGTTTTTATTTAATTGGTAGTAAATTAAATTGATTTTGTTTCTTCCTGAAGTTGAGTCTGTCTTTTGCACGTGACCATAAGTGGTGAGTGATCCCTCCCTGTCCTTGTCGTAAGCTATGAGCATTTCTTTATATTTTCTCCTCCCCATCCCACTGAGGGGGAGGCTGAGCAAGCGGCTTCATGGTGCTTTGTTGCCGGCTGGGCTTAAACTACAATTATTATTTCATAGTTGACATCAGTCAATGACTTATCATCATAGCAGGTCCAACAATTCAGAAAACTTGTCAATGTGCAAGTTATGAATTCTATGGATTATTGAATGCCTCTGTATGTGTGGAGTCACCTGTGTTTAAGGCAAGAGATTTCATTAAACCTTACTTAAGCAGCGCACCTTAAGACACTGGAAGAAATAAAGCCTATAGAAAGCAGTTTAGCAGTTTATTTGAAAGGAGAGGGACTGAAGCAGTGAAATTTTCTTATATACAAAACCTAAAGGATAAGCATTAACACTAAGTTCCTAGTTTTACGGTTATCAGACTTGGAGAGATGATAGTCCTGAAAAGAACCCAGTGGCACTGGAAGCTTCCTGGGGAGAGGGCCACAGAAAGTACAAAGTTTAGCCAAAGGTTAACTGCAGGGCTGGATAAGGGAGAAAGAAGCAGAGTGTAGGAAAGAAAAATTCACCTGGATTCTAAGGAGAAGACAAGTGCAGAAGTAGGGATCCAGAGTTTCTCAGACAACCCCGATCTGAACTCAAATGTTTAAAATTTTGTTAGGAACTACCTGAGGTAGGCAAATTTATGTAGCATGTTGTGGGATTTTTTTCCTTAATTTTTTACATTTCTTTTGCTATCTTAAGTGCAAACTACTTGGGTTTTGGCATTTTTACAACGTCTAGAGGTTTCTATGTGTTTTAGCTATTATTCCTCCCCTGCCTAATAGCATGTAATGCCTTTATAATGAATTAACTGATGACAGTGAACTCTAGGCTGCCTCTGAGATAAGAGGAAGTTATGCGGCTCGCAGATAATGTTTCAGTCTGACTACAGATACAAGAAAACACCACTCCTCCATTTCACATTTGTTCACATTTGAAAATTCATATTATCAGTGCACCCTTTGAGGACTAGCAGTATAACAATTTTAACCAAATGCCAACATGCTGCAGAAAGAGCTGGGAAAGCAGGCAACCACCCTCATGAATTTCCCCGTTAAGGCCATGAGCAAAATCATTTGAAGTTCATTCCACAGTTATTTTTTCCCCAAAAAGACGATTGTAAAGAACTCCATAGACCCTAAGGGGAAAGAAAAATAAGACGACTGCAGTCTGGACTATGGAGACATGAAAGCCCTGTGTAAGCAGATAAACTATCCCTTTTCTTTTCGAGCTCTAGCTCAGCTTTAATCATCTAACACCTTAGGACTCTATGCACTTCTGCTCAGCTGGATGCTCTGGTAGGTATTGGTTATATGGGCAGCAATGAATGAAGTTCTTCTTGTTAACAGTTTGGTACTTCAACATATATGCCTCCATGAGTAGGTGCTAAGGCATCCCAAGGTGCCTATTCTCTCACTCACCAAGGCATTTTTTTCTCTGGTGCCGTTTTGTGAATCACTGCAGTGTGATCTCAGCTGGAAGTAGAAAACCTTGCCCAAATAACCATCTTAATAGTGGAATAAAGTCTAAACAATTTACTCCAGATCTGTGAACACAGAACTTCTTCATTCTAACATGAAATGAGGCAAAATCGAGCTTATGCTTCCAAGTTTCAGTGGAAGAAAGTTGTGCAATTGAAAGATGTCACAGCAAGAACACTGAATGCTGACGTCCACTAGACAGAGACACCACAAGAAGTGACAACCAAGCCTTTCCACACTGCCCAAACAAGTTTCCTCAGCTCTGACAGAAAAGCTGCTCCCATCAGTATTACGCATAAACCCTTCTTGGGATTTGGCAAGGACAACCTATGTGCTAAATTACATGTTCATTGGTAAGAAGAGACTGTTTCCACACAAGACACCAATCAACCATCAGCCTTGGACTCAGGCAATAGCAGTTGCACTTAGGCACTTCTGCATGTCCTTTAAGTGCTAAATCTGTGTTCACTTCCACTGCTGTTAGTGGTACTTAAGCACATGCTAACACATTTTATTGAACCCAAACCTGAACCATTCAGTTCCACTGCAGGCCAGCCTTACTTAAAGCATCACATTATTGCCTGCTGCTCATATACAGGGAGAAGCCCTCCCAGTGTCCTTTTCTTGAACAAAAGAGCCCTCGACAATCAGTGGATTTTGAAATTAAACGTATCGTACACATAAACCCTACACCCACAGAACATCAGGTTTGCAAAGTGTATTGGGTTCGCATGGCAAGGTTTTGGTAGCAGAGGGGCTACAGGGTTGGCTTCTGTGAGAAGCTGCTAGAACCTTCCCGTGTCCAACAGAGCCAATGCCAGCCGGCTCCAAGACGGACCCGCCGCTGGCCAAGGCTGAGCCCATCAGCGATGGTGGTAGTGCCTCTCGGAGAATAGATTTAAGAAGGGGAAATAACTGCTGCTCAACAGCAGTCAGAATAGAAGAGAATATGTGAGAGAAGCAACCCTGCAGACCCCCAGGGCAGTGAAGGAGGAGGGGGAGGCGATGGTCCAGGCGTCCAAGCAGAGATTCCCCTGCAGCCCGTGGGGAAGACCATGGTGAGGCAGGCTGTCCCCCTGCAGCCCAGGGAGGTCCACGGTGGAGCAGATCTCCACCTGCAGCCCGGAGAGGACCCCATGCCGGAGCAGGGGGATGCCCGAAGGAGGCTGTGACCCCGTGGGAAGGACCCACGCTGGAGCAGGTTTTCTGGCAGGACTTGTGACCCCGTGGGGGACCCGCACTGGAGCAGGTTGTGCCTGAAGGACTGCTGCCCATGGAAGGGATCCATACTGCAGCAGTTCATGAAGAACTGCAGCCCGTGGGAAGGACTCATGTTGGAGAAGTTCGTGGAGGACTGTCTTCCATGGGAGGGACCCCACGCTGGAGCAGGGGAAGAGTGTGAGAAGGAGGGAGCGGCAGAGACAACGTGTGATGAGCTGACCCCAACCCCCATTCCCCGTCCCCCTGCCCCACTCGAGGGGAGGAGGTAGAGAAAATCAGGAGTACAGTCGAGCCCGGGAAGATGGGAGGGGTTGGGGGGAAGGTGTTTTAAGATTTGGTTTTATTTCTCATCACCTTATTCTGATTTGATCGGCAATAAATTAAATTAATTTCCCTGAGTCAAGTCTGTTTTGCTCATGACAGTAACTGCTGAGTGATCTCTCCCTGTCCTTATCTCAACCCACGAGCCTTTTATTATATTTTCTCTCTCCTGTCCAGCTCATGAGGAGAGTGATAGAGCGGCTTTGGTGGGCACCTGGCATCCAGCCAGGCTCAACCCACCATAAAAGTCAAACACTCAGAAGTTTGGAAATGTGAGAATGACTGTCTCCTGTCCAATCTTTGCTGTCGTTCCTCTGTGCCTGATGACAGGATCATTAACTGCGTGATCACCACTTTACTTCCAAAGAACCTTGGCATCACTGTGTGCACAGGATGGATGGCGCTCACAGCTGTTCAGTAGCTTGTTTCAGCTCATCATTCAGTTTGTGACCACACATACCCTGCTCTGAAAAAAGACTTATTTATTCCCTCATTGGCCTATTATACTCATCCCTGTAATACTTGAATGCGGCACAGGGATCAGTGACTTATTTTTCAAAGTTATCTTTAGAAAAGGTGGTACTATCAGTCCCTCTTTACAGGCAGGGCAGAGAAGTTTGGAGTCATTAATGCCAAAATAAAATACTAGTTTTGGATGCACAATTGAGATGGTTCTGATGTAGTTTTTCAACAAATAAGCACCTTTCCTGCACTTCATTTGTTCAGAGCACAGACCTCATCACCTGCATATGCAATGGTATATGCTTAACATTCTTGTAATGTAAGAGTCTGCAAGCTGGAAACCCAGAAAATGGAAAAAAAAAATAGTTAGCAGTCACTTGTAATAGCTTTGTTTTATGAACATCATGTAATGAACTCAGTGGTAGAGTCAGAAACAATTTTCCAGGGCAGATTCAACTTCATAAACTACAAAGCTGTCCCTTTCCTTTCGATGCTCCCCTGCCTTGTTCATGACACACCTTCCAGTCTCTTTAAATAACTAAACGGAGTGGTCCAAGAACCACTCACCACATTGCTGCATTTGCTCTGCACACAAAGTGAGGAAGGGGTTGTGTCTCGGAAAGAGTTAGCAATTGTACCGTCAATGATGGCATCACGTCGCACAGCTGCAGAGAGCTGTTCATGTGGTGGCTGAGAGAATGTAATTCTGGTACTTCTAACAGGGATAAGAGGGATGGTAAACAGTGAAAGACTCTAGGTAAAGAAAAAGCATGTAGGAACAGAATGCAGGAAGAAGGAGGGAAAGAAAATCTAAACATATTCATACATCTTTCCTGAAAATGGATGTGGCTCCTTTAAATAGTTAGTTTTTTTAAATGAAATATTAGCTTATTAGCTGTTATGAATGGTAGCTTATTAGAAAATTTAAAACAAGAGCCCGTAAGTCTTAAAACGATTTCCTCATTTCCTTGTCTAGAATACAATAACTTTTTTTTTTCTTTCTTGTGTTTTCTTCTCATTCTTCCTTTCCCTGCTTTGCATTGCCTTGGCAAAATATATGCCTCTCCCAGAAAAGGACTAAAAGTAATGTTTCCCCCTTTCCTTTGGGAGTGGAGATGTAAGAAAATAATGTCTTATCAGAATAAGCACTGAGTGAAAATAAGATTTTATCAGGGACTTGGCTTGACGAAGATAACATGTTATCAAGAGGGGAACTTGGCAAAGATAACACGTTATCAATATCAGGAGTAAAGCTTGGGGAAAATAATGTTTTAATACCTATTAGATTCTAAATAAGCCATCTGTGCTCTTGATGAATTGTTATTTTCTCCAAGCCCCATTCCTGTAAAGACACTGATTTTTTGGCAAACCACTTCTGTAGAAGTTGGGAAAGGAGGGGATAAAGAGGAGAAAAGGAAGCCCTTTCTCCACAAAGCTGGAGGGATATTCTCTCTCTTTTCAGAAGCTTTGCATGCAGGTAAAGACTGCCAACGTGACAGCTCGGAAGACTCAAATATTCAGACACCGAACAGGTATTGCAGGGAAAACTCCTACAACAATGTTCTGCAAGTATACTGCAGAGAATCCCGAAACAGGAGAAGAGGGTCAATACCCTTTCTGTCCTTGACCACCCTATGCAGGCTCAGAGGTGCTGCCTGTAGTATTTTTGGCAGAAGCACTTCTCTACAGAACCAATGACCGGCCATCACTTAGCAATGACTTTTTGTCATAAACAACCACATCACAATTAGCAGTGGTCACTTGGGGGCACAAATAAATGACCTCTTTTAGATCAGTTGCAGACATTATCACCGTTCAGTTAGAGATCACCATTCCCACAGCTTAGCTGACCCAAAGGGTCACGCACCACTTCTTACCCCCTGCGGTGCAAAGCATCCAGCTCGGTTTAGGTGGTCAGTGGAGCTAGTTTTAGCTAGCCTGATTGCCTCTGCCCTGAAACATTCCCCTCTACCACCTCCACTACGGGGGTAGAGACAAACTACTGTCTAGTGGATGTCTGTGCCCCGAAGCTGAAACCTTCTGCAACTCAATTATAAATCTTCAGAGTTACAATCCAGAGTTACAATGGCACCTCCTGGAAAACAAGAAATCCAATTCATAGTAGGACGGACCACTAACTGCCTTAAATGGCAGAATGTGGGTGAATGCCACTGGTTATTCATAGGAATGGGCAAGCAGGGAGTAATTAGAAGGGAAGCTGTGGAGGGACTGTAGGAGTGTGATGTGAATAATAAAGCACACTTAGGAAAAGGCATATGAATGATATCTGCAGGGTAAGTATTTGTAGCCAGCTGAATTTCCCTGGTGTACAGTAGGAGTGGGAGGCAAGACAATGGGATCTGTTAATCTGAAGATTTCCTATGGAGGAGCTGAATCTCTTTTTTCATTAACCATTTGGATCTCTTATGTCCAGAGATTTCTATATGTTCAGGTTGGTGCTAAGGTAACTTCAGAGGCTCTGATATAGCAGAACACATAACCAACAGCAGGCAGCCATTACAGCTCTCTAAGGTAAAGAATGTGCCCAAATGCATCCCTGCAGCTGTACACAGTACTGTGACTATCATTCATGGCAGTGGGATGTAAAAGACTGAAACCCTTCTATGTTGGCTCCTGCTCAGTAAAACACTGTGGAAGAGATAGGAAGGGGAAAAGTCTGAAATACAGCATTTTATGGTGGTTTTTAAGTGTACAAAAAGTACAAGAAATAAGCATCTATAAGCTTAGAAAAGATTATAAAAATACCTATAGGTTTCTACAATTGCCACAGTAACCACAAGCATGAGACAAGTATGCTCAATCAAAGCCTAGTAGTAGTTAATTCAGATTCTGTTGCTGATGATTAGCCTCAGCTGCTCATCAATAGAGACTCCAGCTGATAATTATTAAGTTAAACTTCTGAGCAGTATTTGCATATGTAAAGCACGCTTTCCCTGCTGAAGCAACAATGGATGCTATAATGCATTTCCTGATTGTACAGCACTTGGATTTGGGGAACCTGGGAAAGAGAGTCTGCTTTGCATATCCTTCCTTACCCTCATCAGGCTAACCATTCAGAAGAAACGCACTTACACATACTGACATCTACAAGCTAGAGCAAAAAAAGAGTCCTAACCCTGCATAAGAGGAAAAATGCAACCATTTGTTTCAACCAGAATATCTCTAATAAGAATAATATAAGACAGAGTTTTGCATATTCCTCAAAACATTTACCTAAGCTTCCTTACAACCTGCAGAATGTGTAACAACTGCTCCGTGACGGGACAGCCTGGTCACCTTAGAAGACATGCAGAAACTCCAGCGGACAGATTCAGCCCATTAATTCCTAATGACCTCCAGGTGTGGCCCCCTCCGCCAAAGGAATATTGAGTATCATTACGTGGTTCTCTGTTTAGCCTTTTCTCATCTCACTTTTTCCAGATCAGAACTGCATTTCCTGAATGTGATTCTTGGTCATCAGTCATAGCCATGCCCTCCTGGTTAACTGTAGTATCAAGAACACAGATAAACACGCACAATGTGTAGATTACATTTATGTGTGCAAGTCTCCATGTTTTCATAATTATATGACAGACAAGGCATGCCCAGATCTGCTTAATACCAGAGGATTTCAAACGCACATTTGCTTTAAGGAGAAGGAAACGTGGAAAAGAATTGGGAAGATCTTTATGGAATCCGTAACGCGACTAGCTGCCCCCATGTCACTACCATACCACTTTGGTTTAAGAGTCCGTCATAGGCTTACTATTAACAGACCTGAATGGTTTTTAATCAGTCAGCAACAAATAGCAAAAGGTGACTGAGTTTGGCTTTAGTTAAACATGGGAGATGGGTTGAAAAAAGGAGGTCTAAGGGAACACAGGTGGTCAGCCTCTCTGAAAGCCAGCATTTAGGCTCTTAGGTGACAGTTTAAAATTTAACTACAGCAAAATTTATGTGTATTGCTAGAAGTCACCTGGTAGCACTGTTACACACAATGTCAAAAGTTGATTTTCAACACATCTACAGAAATTCTGCAGTATTAGTTCAGGCTGGCTGGTGCTGCTGAAACCTGCTGGAAAGCTTGTTATATCCCTTAATCTTCCTTGGCACAGAGATGCCATTAGAAAACCATGTGCTGGTATTTTGATTGAGGCTGCTGGAAAAGGAGATTGTCTGAATACTGACTGAGCACCAAGGATTGTTCAAGGATAAACAAGTAAATAAAAAAATCCAAATTCTGCACCACATCATTTCTTCCTTAGCAGGAACCAGATCTGTAAGAACTTCAAATCTTATAGAGCTCTAGGCAACAACAGATATGAGCACATATATATAAAGGCAAGTAGGAAAGAACATATTTTCAAAACAATGATTTCTTTCTGAATGTATCTGAAGATTACACATGCAGACAGAAATGTTGCAAGTTCATATTTCTCGTTTAGTATGATGTTGTGAAATAACATCGGTGTTATTTCACTGATGACATAGCAGTGTATAAGTTATTAATATCTTTCAGTATTGAGTTGTCTATTTTCCCCACACATTCTCGGCGCTTTTCATTTGCTGCACCTGTCATTTCAGCCACTTCAGCCCTGAAGAACAGTGAGGGGAAAATGCAAGTAACTGCACATTCAGAACACATGAAGGCTGATCAGTGTTATGACATTTATCTTCACTTATGACAAGAGATAAAATAACTCATGAGTTAGTTTCCCATCCTCCTCATGAAGAAAAATGTCATAACAGATCATCATGTACTATATATAGCAAAATTTTTAACACACTTTGTAGAGAAAAAAACATCACAGCACTGATGCAGATGGTAGGTTACATGTCATGGCTATGACATCAGAAATGAAACGCACAGCATTTTAAAATAGTAGAACACAGAATTATAGAATGGTTTGGGTTGGAAAGGACCATAAAGACCATCTAGTTGCAATCCCCCTGCCATGGGCAGGGACACCTTCCACTAGACCAGGTTGCTATGCTTAATAGAAAAGTAAGTCATAATACAAAAAAAAACCAACAAACTAGAACAACAGTTCAAAAATTAGCTAAAGGCAACTAGTTAAGATTATTTGCAAAAGTTACAATCACATTAAACAGCAATGAGCTGTCCATACAGTTCAGTGGAATCCTAAATAGAGTTTCACGTTTTCTTATTTCGCCACAATTCCCAAATAGAAAGCCACAGCTTGCCAATATATTGTGTTTGATAAAATAATACTTTTCTACTTAAAATCTCCAAACCGCATAATATACACAAAAGGGAGTAATGAAATTCAAACAAACAAACAAACTAGAAAATATACTTTTAATTCTCATGAAATCCCATGGAAATCAATAGCGGTTTCAGAATTAGCTTCAGTGTGGCCAGGTATCTACCCCAGGACTACAATCTATTTTTGGTGACCAGACTCCATGGACATGTAATATGGAACCTCTTTTTTGCATTAACTTAACATTTACCTTTTAAAAAAAATATTTGGCTTTCATGTATTAGAGATGCTCCTTCTACAAAGATATAATAAGTATGTACAAAACTAATTTTATATCAGATATATCAGGTAGATAGAGATTTTATTTCAATCAGTGACCTAGGTTTCCTATAAAAGATGAGGAAATTACTCTTCTTTATGGCACTTGTTTTGTTACGAAACTGAAGACAGCATATCAGAATCATAATCCTATTTCAAGTGAGTCAAAGGCAACACTCAGTGACTTTGATGAAAACAAGCATAGGTCTAATATTTCATGATATTCTGCATGCACACAGCATGATGTCGTTACTCATTTTTATGTTGTACTGTCGCCGTACACAGCGCTGTACTGCAGGAGGTCAGAATGTGGGCCATATCCCCTGTGCCCCATCACAAACCTGCCGAGCTTCCTGTGCAGCAAGCAAATGAAAATTTTCATTTTTGAGCAGCCACAAGTTTATTAACGTTAAATATCATCAACAAACAGCAAGATTTAGATGTTCTGCCTACTAAGATTTTGTCTCCTAATAGATGAGGTATATCTTTGAGACTAATTCACATTTCTGCTCCAGTGCACAGAAACATCTTAATGTATGTTTAGGGTCCTGAATAAGGATCCTAAAGAATATGCCTAGTCTTGTGTAAGACAACACTGAGGTTAAGCCCCACTGACATGCTTACTTACTATTCTAAAATAAAGTTGCTTTACTCAGTCAGGGCAGCAGTGCTCCATATTCACAGGATCTGCATGTAGTTAAATAAACACCTTCTCTTTTTTTCTCAAGTAGATCTCTTGTTTTCTAAGTTTTCATTATCTCCAGGAATTTCTCTCAAATGTAGAATATACTGTGGGAGACTTTAATAAGTACAAATGAAATACTATAGTGTAGCATTTTTAACGATGCTTTTGTTAGGCAGACTGTGAGCAGGGCTGATGGCCAAAGGCTTTCCACAGTGATGCATACGATCAACTAATTGATGTCTATGACAAGTTTTTGTGTTGGGGAAAAGAGAAGATGAAGGTGGAGGCATTTACAAAAATTCTTGTAGTGTGTTTAGGAGTAAATGGGTTGTGTGTAGTGGCCAATTACAGTCTTGCAATTGTCCTTTATTTCTGTTAATAGACTTTCACTAAAATATCTATCTATCTTCCTTTGCTAGTGTAATTATAGATTTGTTCATTGCTATCATTTGAAATATTGTTGTCTTAAAGTCTAAGTGGAATAGATGGAGACTTGACCAAAACTGTTTCATATTAAAAAACCAAAATCAACACACCTTATGCCTAAAGAACAACCAGACACGGAAAAAACCAATAGGTCAGCTACATTAAAAAAACGTTGCAACTGTAAAAGTCCTTTAAAGGTCAAGCTAAAGAAGAAACAACAGTAAAAAAAAAAGAGAGAGGGACAAAAAAAGTAGCTTCCCTTCCCATCTACTCCCATCTTGTTCTAGGAAAAGGGAAGGATCTTAATCATTATTTTTAGTTATATATTCCATAGTAATTTGAACTGATGTAGACACAGGAATCAGCTGTTAAGAACTGACATAGGATAAGGTTGAGGAGTGAATGCCAGAAGGACATTGCTTATTTCACCCTTCTTTTCCCTCTGAGAATAGGCTGCTCTGATACATAACCTTACAGTAAGTAAGAAAACATGGCCTTCTCCCTTCTAAATTATAACCATCTGCCCAGGAAAAACTAAGGCAGACAACAGAATAAGAATACTTTATTGTGGTATTATTATCAAATTTACTTTTTAAATTACGCTGCTGCCTGGTCTTAACTATCATTAAAACAGTACAGATATTGAGTTATACCAGCTCTGACTTCATATGCTCCTCTGAAGAAAATCCTACATTTCTGTCAGTATATATGTATCTTGTCCCTTATGGTAAAATTCCACTTAGCAGGACAATTGAATGTGATTTCTTATGTTTTGAGAGACAGTCTTTCCTCTTTTGAGAAACTGTAATTTCACCAGGTATATATTTAAAATTCATACTAGCACCTTATCCTAGCACCTTCTATGGAAACGATTTAGTTTCTTATTTGATAAGCACAAATATTTATTATAAAAGCCATCAGACAATGCTTTGCTTTCTTTTCCTAAATAATCTGACTGAATCCAATCAACAGGGAAAGTAAAATTCCAGACTTGCCTAAAGTCCACATAGGTCTTATTCTACTGAACTATTATGTGACAGTCATTAAATCTTGTTCCAACTTGGAACATTAAGAAGCACACAAGATGTAAGAGTGAGCAAAGAATTTGCTGCCTGCGTTCAGTATTTCCAGTTCTTAAAATTGTATTTAAAGTCTTGCAATATTTTAGATTTACTGGAGAGTCAAATCGTGGAGTTACATGACAAAATATCAGCGCTTTTTGCTTGTTTGTTTCCTTTGCAGTTAAGATCTCATTTTCATCTCTGCAGGAGAAAGCTGAAAAAAACATGACCTGTCTTGATGAAAAAATCAGGAGACAAAGCTCTTAAAAACTTATAATTTTAGATATAGTGAATTATGACTTTTGAACATTTTGAACTAGCAATGGCAGTTTTTTATTACGACTGTTCAAATGACTTGTGCTTTACTATGATGGGTACGTTCTGTAACAGCAGACACATCACCTAGGGTGGGTACATGGAAGGGCCAGCACCTGTGATAAGCTTGTGCTAACTATGGAGCAGCCATCAATTCAGCCTGAAGAGCGTTTACTAAGAAAATCATAAATGTTGTTGGGCATTTAAAGGAGCACTAAATATCCTGTGGTAATCTTCAGCAGAACTTTCAAGACAATGGTATTGTACCAGATAAATAAATACACAAAATTAACACACATTTACCATCAATCATATGAATTATGGCTTTTGTTTATTTTTGTTGGAATTATCCTTGAGAGGGCTCTGCAGGCAAAGTTTTGTACAGAAAACCATGTTATTTTCACTGATATCTCCCCAGTACACGTAACAGGGTTTTCTCCTTCTCCGTAATTGAGCACTCAGAAGGTATCCAGACCCCAGGAAAAAATGCTCGGATAAAAGTAAAGTGATACCAATACCACACTGTCCCACTATGGCAGTTAGAAAGCAGAAGTTTAACTCTGCCAAGAATATAAACCTCCAAATCTGTTAGATATCATTTACTATGTATTTAATTTCACAGCTGTGCCTTTTCCCTTTTTGATTTCTCCCCCCTCTTTTTATGCTTCTCTTGTTCAAGCATTTTGGATCTGGTTCTTAATCGGGTCCTGATGATCCTTAATGCCTTAATTTCAGAGCCCAGCATTCCCCAATTCCCTTCTTCATTTTGAAATTTCTGCAAATTCTATATTCATCCTCTGTGTGGCTGTGCAGACTGTAATCCCTCATAATAGGCTGATGCTGATCCTGCTCTATGGATTAACCAGTGTAAAATGCTTATGTAATGAATTTTCATCAATTCGTGCCTTCCAAACTCAGCCCCGAGCAGCCCAGGTATATCTAATCTAACCGACTGGCTTTTATCAGCTGCACACACGAGATGTGAAAATAAGCCTCATTTCAAGCCTCACTCGCATAGCTACAACCATGTTGTTATTTATTTAGCAGAATGAATATATGTGAAGAATTCTAAGGTACGCTTGTAGTTATACATCACTGGATTTCATATGGTGTATGTTTCTTTGAAAATTGTGAAATGACAATATTCTCATGCCTGTTTTTGATTATTTCTCTTAAAAAGAGAGAGGAAAAAAATACAGCTGAACTTCAAGTGTAATTCTGCTGCTTTCTTCTTGTGAAATCTATATTCCCATGCCAGATGGTGTCTGAGTTATCAAAGTTATTACCGTAAACTCAATTAGGGAAGAATGAAAGTAATTAAGTAGGGGATGAAGTGACAGAAGTATTCAAGATATAAAGCATCTAATATAGGTGAGGATTCTCTAAATTAGATAGAAATTCATCTATAAATTCAGCCTAAAACATAACAGCTTCAGCCTTCACTTTTAAATATTCTAAAGCATTGTGCAAAATTCAGTACTTGTTCAAGTGGGTACAATTCCAAATGAAACAGTGGTCTACAGAAGGTGCGAGTTGTTTTTATATTCTGGAGGGGCTATTACTAGCGATCACCAAATGCACTCTGAGACAGTTATTGTTCAAATGTTCCTGTATCTGTTGTGGGATGATTTTTCAGGCTGTTGTGTGACCTCAGGAACGCTTGTTTCCTTTCTTAATCCTGGCTGTTTCATACCCACAATGGCAAAAAACAATTACAGTAAATACTTTTTACCATAAACCCTGTAAAGTAGACACCACAGAAGTGCTGTTAACAGTTTATTTTACATTTCTGTTTTCTTTCTCCATTTGTTTTTCCTTTGGCGAAGTACATCTAACAAGTTGGCACTGAGCTACAGGCATGACCGAGAGCTACAGCTACAGATTTTAAATGCAGTGGCAAAGCAGCCAAAAATTATTTTTTAATCTACTAATGACAGTCTACTTATAAGAGAAATACGTAAGAAAACCTAGTGAAAACAAATCTCTTTTACTTATTGAAACTCATTTCTGCATAGCTTCTATTGACAAGAATCACGCACTTATGGGTAACACTCATCAGGATAATTTGTTAGTACTCTGCAGGCTGTTCACTCATTTTCTCTTTAACAGATATATATATACCCAAATTCTCAAGGTATGCATAGCTGAAGAAGGATGGTAAGGAAAATACCATTATGTTCTGGAATGCTCAGGATTGGTGCCACATGGCTGAAAGAAAAGAAACATGTACTGCTTTGGAGAACACAGATGTAGCTTGTGCTACTGCTACAGGCAAAATCCCTGGCCAGAAAGGGAACAAATTAAATCCTAAGAATGCATGCATCGTTTGTTCCTGCACTGGGGATAGAAGTGCCAGGAGGGAAAGGGCCTTTAAGAACATATGCTGATCGTAGCATACCTTACTGTACCATACCATACCATACCAAACAGTGCTCTGTGGAAAGAATACAAGGATTTTAAGTATAAGCACTTAAAAGTTCGGAAATACCAAAGTACTCCTGCCTTTGTTTGCCTCATGTGTGTCCAGGACAAACCAAAGCAAAAAGCCCTCCTGCGTGTACCAGCAGGTGAGATACAAACACTAACAATGGTTCCAGTTTGCAGAGGCAATGGCCTGACAAACCGCAGCGCTGTCACACACGTGCTTAAGGAACTCCCAAGCTCTTTTCCCCACCGCCATGAAAAATGGGCTATTTTTAACACAGACCACTTAAAACTTGTTTTTAGCACAGCCTCACAAAGGTTACAAACTTATGCAAGAAGGGAACATCCATGAGGAGAGGTGAACCTGATTTATGCCACTGGGAACCACAAATCATTACTGATAACAGTAGGTTTTCAATTGTATTCTGGAACACAAGGTTTGAATTGTATTCTGAAGCACATGGATTTTGATTCATTACTGAAGAACTTTTAGGGAAGACCAAGAAAGAAGCTACTGAGATGATGAGTTTGGTGATAAAACAAGAACCAAAAAGAACTCTCATAGAGCCTTGTGGACAGGTAAGTTCAACAAAAAGACGGTGGCATGGGCGACAGAGTTCTGTTTGCCCAGGTAATATCATTTCCCACCCTTTCTTACTCAGACTGAGCACTGTTGTCTCACCTGGAAAAGGAAAGATGTTCTGCTCAAGGGACTAAAACTTGCAGGGCCTCTGAAGGCTTTTACAGTCAGTGATCTCAATTAAAAATGGATCACGAAAAAATCCAGAAAAAACTGACTACTGGAGACTTGCGTAGCTCTGGGGAATTGATCCACTACAGTCACACATGGGATGTTAGGGTACGTATGGGGCTGGGGCATGCACCTTATATGCATGTCTGTTAAAGGCTTCCAGAGAAAAAACAAAAGTCCCATCTGGAATTATTATCAGTTCAGCTGCAACTTTACTGAAAATACAGTAAAGATCCATGATATTTCCCTGACCGTTGCAGGTGAGGACATGTGAGGCAATGGCACTTCCAAGTGGTGTATGAACACTTTCATCCCATGCCACGTGGGTAGTGTAAAGGGCAGACTGCAAATTGTTCCCTTCTTGACCACTCCTACTATATCAATTAAAGGTAACAATAAATCATAAGGAGTGTATCTTGCTGATTGAATTTCAATGCATGGAGAATTTTGAGCCCACGGCACAGTACAATGATGGGCTTATAGATGTCTTCAGTAAAAGGAGGTTAAGCTATTAGGGCAATGGAGTATGCAGAGAGCAGTGAAGCGCTGCCCCGAGAAACATGAAAATCAGCAACTTGAGGTCACATTTCATACATTGCTTTGTAAAATGAAAATAGCAGAAGAGAGGCACAAAGCCAATTTAGAATAGGGAACACATGAACCAGAAAACAAGCATAGTGAAACCCCAGAAATGGAGCTATTAAGGTGGAGATGTCAAAAACAGCTATCGAGTTTAAGACAAGCATAGCAGATGCTGACGTTAATTTAAATTTTACCAAGGAAAAATTTATCTGGTAGACTTTTGGTTAATTTGTTGAAGAAAAGAGACCATGCACTCTTAAGACTACTCAATTTTAGGGAAATCTAAAGAGTGCATAGATTACTTTTACTAAATTCACATATCCTAGTTTCAGGGGAAGACGAAATCCTAGAGGACTAGTAAACTAGTTCCCAGTACCTAAAGTTTTTGTAATGTTGACTTACTCAGAGGTATGAATAATGAATCTAAACCAATGGATATATCTATATAAAAGCAATTCTCCATAAGCAGTGACATATCCACCACTACTTTCTTTCAAAGAAAAAGAAAATTACTAACTTCAGTAAAAGAAGCAGTGGTGATTCCCTTAATAATTCAGATGAGGGTGAATCCTACCACTCATCTAGCAGGCCAAAATTATTAAGACAGTTGATTGAGAACTCTTTCCCAGAACAGTTTGCTCTACCAAACCTATTTTTTTAATCTTAATTTGAAATTAATTTATTCCCCAGTTGTCAAGAAGAGTCAAGCAATCAAAAACTTTTTAATTTTCATTTTTCCCTGTTGCTCATTTCTATTTCCAGTGTAGACAGGGGGATGGAAGAATAATGAGATAGAAAAGCACCCATAATTATTGTTTTCATTTAGGTGATGAAGATGAGTATTATTTAATTTAAAACCCCACTTATATTGATACTTTTCAATGAAATTCTAGTCTCTGGATTTTTTGTATGTCTTTCTACTGTTTTGACAAAAACAAGGTCTTAAAGATCACTTTGATGATTTAGAAGCACATTCCATTAGAATAAATAGTCACTGAGGAGCCTGAGAGGCTTGAGAGGAGCAGATTGTCAAAGAAAAGCAGGTGTCTACAATGAAGGTAGGTGCACCTTTAGCATCTATCCTCACTCAAATTGCTTAAATGACTTTCTTTTTAAAGTCCTAACTCATTAGCTTTCCTCTTGAATGCGAGACTTAACATTCTTTTGAAAATGCTACCCCAAGACTAATTAAGAATCCACTCTGACAGCCAGGTGCCTACCAATGCTCTGTAAGCAGACAAGCCTCAGGAAATGCAAGGGATGTTTTAAGGAGAAGAAGAAAACCCACAAACCTGGAACATGCTCTGTATGTCAATGGCTGCTGCTAAAGGGTTTGACCACGTCCAGTTCTAATTTCTGTGCTGTACTGCAACTTGGCTTTGAAGATGTTGCTAACTTCTCCTTTACATTTATTATATTGATAATGAAAATGGTGCCAAAATTGAAATATGAACTCTCTTTCCTATTTTAATAAAGGAGAGAGGGTACTGCCTTGTCCTACATAGTGATGATTGGCTTTGTGCAGGTAACAGAACAAAGTATTTCAGTCAGCTCTTAAGTACGAATTTTGATAAATGTAGCCTAATTTTAGGCTGCTCAATTCATTGCAGTGACTCTGAGGCTGTACATGCTCAGAAATTCCAGAATCAGAACAGAACTTCTTGTGCTACTGATTCAAAGCCACCATGCAGCAGTTAAGCCAAATTTGATAGAAGAATACCAAGCAGCCTCACAAAATTGTATACATCAACCACCTTTACATGGATGTGTAATGTGGATGTGGAATACTAACAAAAAGATTTTTGGAAGAACAGCTCATTAATTTCTTCTTAACTAAGACCATACTAATTAAAATGAAAGTACTCCCCATTTGCTTCACCAGCTCCAAATACAACAGGAGGCCCTAAAAAGTACCTTTTTCCCAGCAGAGATCAGGAAAATAAATAAAAAAAAACAACAAACAACAACCAAACAACAATCTCTAATGTTTTTATATCATTTTATTAAAAGGCCTGTTACTTTGGTAACAAACTAACAACCAAATCGTTGTTCAGGGGATTTTTCAGGCTTTCAGGCAGTACACCTAAGCTTCCGAGAAGACTTCTTGAGCCATGAAATGGGGTATGAAAATCTTTAATCCCTGACTGAACTGTTATCCTTGTGGAAGCACTGTGAGTACATACAATTACACCAGAAAAAAACTCATGTTCACTAGCCATACATTTCATTGTTGGGAAGCAGCTTATTATATCAATACACAGGGTTTTTTACTGGTACAGTTACCTCCATGCTAGAAATGCTTTACCAGTATAACATACAAATGATTGTATACTGGTGAAGTCCTCTTAGAAAAGACACTGTTAGGCCACTGCAGTATTTTGCAATTCCTTTATCACTTTTCCTTCCTTTACAACTCTGTAAATAGCATTTATTAATTGCCAGCAATTTAACATACATATAAAACTGGGAGCTGGAGTGGGATTTTTAGAATGGCATTCATTAGTTATAAGAACAAATAGGCTGTGGTTGTCTTCCTAAATCTCTCGGATACTTCTCAGCCCGTCACGTAGGCCTATTTCCCTAGCGCCTAAATCACTTTGGTACAATTGAAAAACATATTCCTAGCCAAAACAAATTGTCTCCAAGACTCTCAAAATGGAATGGCCAAGATTAAGCTTTTCAGTTAATATTTAAATTCTGACTTGAATTAAAAAGATATTCAAAATTGTTTAGCTGGTTTAGCTTTCAAAACATTTCAAAACATAATAAATTTACTTTTGGTATTAACGGTATTTACTTCAAGCGCTTACAAAAATTATTAGATACCAAAAATCATGGATTTGCTTTTTTTCTTCAAATTCTAAATTTTGCAAAATATTTTTGAGTTTTTAGAAAAAAAATTCAAGCTTTCCTTTGGAAATGT
The DNA here is from genome assembly GCF_964188355.1 of Buteo buteo. NCBI lineage: Eukaryota > Metazoa > Chordata > Aves > Accipitriformes > Accipitridae > Buteo > Buteo buteo. The sequence continues at coordinate 4,297,144 of NC_134189.1, read as the reverse complement.
GAGGACTACAATTTTTTACTTCTGTTAAAAAGAGATTGGCCAACAATCATATTAATCTGTGAAGGTATTCTTTTTTTTAAAAAAGCAAATATCAGAAAAAAATGGGTATATACTGATAGTCTGTTTGGCTTCAGGCAGTCACATGAATGGTAGGGATGAAGATTGTTCTTGCCAGAAAAAAAGCATCGCTTTCTGGCATTTCTTGTTATTACTTAAATGAACCTATTTTATAAACAAAACTATGAACTGTATAGAGATAGAGATACCAGATTCTGTAAGGCTCAGGTTAGCATTAAAACAGTATAAATTGGACATCTTCTGTACTGTCCTTCTTTTACTGTTTTTTCTCAAGAAGTTCTGTGAAGACCAGCAGTTCAAACTCGTACAAGAATTCTGGTTACTTTATAGAAGAAAAACTGGAAGAGGGACTACATTAAGCACATGCTACTTTGCAGCAAAAATTGTATTTAAAAAGTTATCATAGATGTCATATACTTTTACTCAGATATTGCAATGTAATATTGTTTTGATGATGGGGTCACCTGCCAAAATAAAGATTTGGACGAGTAATTGGACAAAAAAAACACATCAAGAAGCGCGGGTCCAAAATTTCCTCGGTTGCAGTCCACTTTAAAAAGTTCTTTTAGCAGCTATAGTACATATAGAAAATCTTCCTTTGATATCAGTGAAAAAACCAACCAAACTTTCCTCACTTTTGCATGATCATGGTGGTGGGCTGTGGAAGGGGGGGGATATACATAATATTTGGATTCTCGGCTGTAATTGTGAAATTCACTACTTATAAAATCAAAGTAGAAGGAGTCTCATTTTCTTGTAATGAATCAGCTACAAGTACAATACTCCATCTTTTTAGTTTAAACAAATTTCATGGCACAATTGGACAAAGCCATCTGCTGCCAATTGTCTTGGCAACTAATAGCATTGCTGCTGGCAGCTGCCAAGGAAGAGCACATTGACATACAGCTGTTAGAGTTGCTATAAAACAGACAGCTAGCTTCATCGTTCCTCTCCATTGCTTCTTCCTCCCAAATCCCCGAAGGCTAGATCACGGCCAAAGCACCACCGGCGTGTCAAAGGAGAAAGCAAGAGGCCACATCGAGGCGGGAGACCTCATCCAAAATTCTGGCTATACTGGCGAGCGTGCAGCATCTCTCCCCCAGCTTTGTCCAGCCCTCTTGGCTGCTGTGAAAGCAGAGAAAAACCGTCCCAGTATGCCCAGTAGGCATAGCCCCCTTCCGATACTTATCATCTGTTCATGTGCTAAAAAAGCTACCGGTAGTCATAGGCTATTTCAGATTGCCAGCTAGAGTCTGCTGAATTTAGGGAGGGCGTCTTCCTCCTTCTAGCAGCGATACAGGTAAGTGGGGTCAGGCTGCCCAGCAGAAGATGATCTGAGCTGTTCATCCCTCTCTTTAACTTAGGTGTTGCAGTTTAGGCAGCTGATGTGAACTTAGCTCATGTTTTTAATGAGGATTTTGATTAGTACCTTTCGAAGCATGCTGAGGAGACCCTTGAAAGCTTCTTCAGGAACAAATCCATGAAAGTTTAATTTGCGGTACAGTCAAGAGTGGGAGGATACACAACCAGTCCATGTGTCAAGCGCTGTCAACCATTCAGGAGAACCAGATTAGAATGAACTGTCATAGCAGGAAACACGAGTTTTACCTCTTTTCCTGATTTTTTCCCCCATCCCACTGGGTGGGGGGGAAGTGAGTGAGCGGCTGCGTGGGGCTTAGTCACTGGCTGGGGTTAAACCATGACAATGGTGAAGCATGTAGACATTACAAGCGCTGACGTGAAACTCATGAGTTTCAAAATACTTGGTCATGTTCTCCTGTCTCTCACAAGCGCCATAATGCAGTTCTGTAGGATCTCAGGTTCTAAATGAGTGCAAAAATATACTTAGCCCTGCTAAAAGTAGAGAAAGACTGAAAAGCAGCTCCCTAAAGTTTTAAAAATAAGAGAGTAAATAAACCTCCCCCCTCGCCACCCATCAAGATTTTCTCAAAGAGGTCCTAACCCACTGATGCCAATGGTAAAACTTCCGATTTTCTGACACTGTCTGTTTGGTCTTTGCTAAATCACAAAAATAGCTATGGGGGAAAAGAAAAAAAAGCAACATGCAGTGACAGCTGCTTCTTAAATCATCCCATTTACTAAATATAGGCAAAGGGGCCAGACTAAGTTCCCTAATTTTTGCTATTCTGGTGTGTTGTCAGAGGTTTCACAACAAAATAAGCATCAGCAGAAAGGTCACAAAAGACATAAGGAAATACCGATTTGTTCTCAGACCAAACATGTTTTAAAAAGGAGAAATAATTTCTTACTGATTAGACTGATTTGACGGATTAGAAGAAAATGGAAGTCAATTCAGTGTATTTATAAACTGTCACACTAAAGATGTCAGAAATAAGCACAACAATATGTAGACCTGACACTTAACAGAGAATATATCAATCAAGTGGACACAGATTATTTTATAATTCACACACTCTGAGCAACAAAGGGATGAATGGTGGGTTAAAGAGAGAGTAAAACCCACAAAACCTATTACCTTTTATCACAAACTACGGCGACTAGAGCCAACAACCACTTTGCATGTGTAATAGTAGGGACATCAGCGACAGATGATCTACAGGCCATAAAGACTCTCAGACAGCATTAAGTGAATTAACTTGATACTTAGCCAGTATTAACTACTAGCTAAAAGCAAAAATACCCAGTCAGAGAGAATCCTTGATCTCCTCTGCTGCTCGAGATGGGGAGTTCAGGAAGCTGAAGCCAAACTGACAAACCAGCAAGAATCTTAATCTCGCTGCCTTGAGACAGAAAAGTGCTTTGAGAAGCGGGGGCAGAGGGAAGGAGGTAAGGCTACTGTCTTTCAAGAAAATGCGCAGTGCCTCTCAAAGTCACTGGGAAGACGGCGTATACCTTTGCACCTTGCAGCACAAACAGAGCTTGCTGGTGACTACAGGGACAGTCTTTAATCCCACGGGATCTTCCCTCCTTCCACCCACACAGGAGGCAATTTGTACGGCTGTCTCGCTATAATCCTGTGCCCCTTCCCTCACCGCACCACGGACCAGTGACTCCTGCTCTTTGCCTCGCAGTTTCGCATCTAAGGGTGATGATCAGAGCTGCCTAAATTAGTTATCCAGGGAACGCACGCTGCTCAAGACACATTTACCCAGTTCCAGACAAAACACCAGCATTGCAACTTGTCTGTGCACCAGAATTTCAAAAATCTTCAATGTTAGGCCATTCTGCTGTACTTGGGCTTGACGGGGCTCTGTCAAATCCGAAGTTGGGTGATTCTGAAAACATACCATCTTCCACTTCGCATGACGTGTTCATTTTCGTTTCTTGGTTTGCATTGTTTCTAGGATGCCAGTAACTAAGCCTGTTAAAAACTTACATGCATATTAACCACGTGAGGAAGAAGTTATGGCAGGCAGTGTGGTTACTTAGATGCCTGAATTTATGTAAGCACTTAAGTTTATGCAGAATCAGGGCCTTGTGTTTTAGAACAGGACATAATTCATTCTATACCTTACATATTCAGTGGGAAAACAGCTGTGAGTGAGTGCAGTCTTGGGGTTCTGAATTTAACGTCCAGAAATTCAAAGTCATACATGGTTCCCACAGCATCCATTACTCTCTCCACTGGCACATATGTAGTGTTTTGCATTAGTGTTTATGCTAAGAAATTTATGCCCTGAAGTGTATGTAAAACATTACCAACTTATGTTTCCCACAGCTGCTGTAACTCTAAAGTTCTTGGCTTCTGTGCATTTAAATTAACAGTCATAACAATACACCAAAGCCTTTTCTTGCACTGAAATTGAATTCTAGATATTCTTTTTTACAGTATATAACCAAAATACTCATATTGATCTCTTGCTGAAATACCTCTCCTTCTCAGTACATTCTGAAAGAACAGCAGCAGGTCATTTACTGCTGCTCCTGCATTTCATGCCTAACATTTTTTCAGATGTGTGTCTTTTTTTTCAATGTCATGGTCACTTGCCCTTGTGAAAGGTCGTATTCGTAGCACGCGTGAAGTTTTCCAGTTAAGCCTTTTTGGAATCACCTACTCACAGAAAATAACATCTGAACAAGGCAGTTAACTTATGTTTTATCCCCTATACTGCGTCAATCTGCACAGCTTTCTAGCCAACTCCTTTGTACCTGTCCCCCCTTCACCATGAAATAAACAAAATTCTAAGCAAAGAAGTACTAGAAACCTCAATTCAATGGGTAACTTCCTTCAAGTCAGAATTGGCAAAAATGGGGACAAAGAATGAAAGTACTTCCTGTTACGGTTAAACAGTGATTGTATAATATTTGCAAGGTAAATTATCTTTACCTGGAAAATAAGCAATTTCCTCAGATAATTAAAAACATCTTGCATAGGGTCTGCACCAAAAATGTAAAATTTTAGCCTGAAAAACTGTAAGCCTCTTAAAAAAGGACATTTAGAATGGAAACATTCTGACAGTCTTAATTCTTGACAATTCAATATTTTCCCATGTGTATTTATACAATATACATACCTGAAGAATATGAAACACTGTTCTGTTCTGGTGATCCTTATTAAACAAGGAAGTTGATAAGAAGGATTATGTGAAGACCTGCAGAATGGCCTAAGTGCTAGAAAACGAATTTCAGAATGAACTGCTGAAGGACAGAAATCTATTCAGATAAACAAAAGTATGGATAATAGGCAATTTGCTCATATCCTTAAGTACCTATAAGAAATACTAAAATTCATTCCAAGAAGACTCTTCCAATTTTAAGAGAGTAGTACACAACCCAGTGGCTGATAACTGAATTTTCAAAAATGCAAGACAGAAACAAGGTACAAATTTTGAGCAGAAAAAGTAATTAAGCATTGAAATAACTAGCAAGAATCACCACCAATTTTCTGTCTCTGTACATTTTAAAATCAATAACAAGTTTTTGTAAAAGGCAATAAAAAAAATCCTGTGGCCTGTGTCATGCAGAAGACTGCAGCTGTGTCTTTTTGCTTGGTATACGAGAAATTCCCTTTATAGCACCGATTTTGGTCAAGGACTGAGAGCACTATCAGAGCTAAAGAACATGCACCCCCGAGCTCAGTGATCTCCACTGCGCCTTAGCCCCTGCCTGGAGGACCACACTTCTGAAATTTCAAAGAGGAATTTGGAAGTGTGAGAATTCAAAGGTTTAGGGCATGTGAACTAAGGCAGTTCCACCACATTCTCACTGTGAAGCCAACCAAAGCTAAACTCTGCATTAATCTGCTGCCATATCTCATGGCACCAAAATGGCCAGGTTTTGTTTCAAAAATCTACTATATCATACAAAACTTGCGCTTTAATATTATTGGCTGCAACCAAAGAAAGAAAGAAGCAATATAAATGTTAATGAGAAGACGTCTGTTTCACTTTATTTAAAAGCCAGACTAATCCCATAATCCTAACAAACAAAAATATTAGGCTCTCCACAATTACAACATAACAATGTCCAGATGGTGTCTATCTGTGGGGAACAAGAAGAACAAGGGGCTTTACAAGCTAAATTCCAGCAAAAATATCCTAGTCCCAAGGAAAACTAAGACAGACGTAATAGTGGAGGTGTTGAAAGACTTGACTGCAGTAAGTAGCACCTATTGCTTATAAAGGTATTCCATTTTTTAAGAGGAATTTTCACAACACAGTGAGCAGAGAAGTCAAGTGTATATACTCCAATATTGTAGAAGGAAGAACAGTTAGTGTAACATAGCTTGAAGATTTTTCAGTTTTCCTTCCTAAATTTGTGTCGTTTATTTATTTTAAGAGCTATAAAAATTATAAATCAGCCATTGAGTTCTCAAGGATAACTGCAAGATTTAAAGGTACTCAGTAACAAAATAGACATATGGAGAGCTGGAAAGACAAAGAAGAAAAGATTAGAAAGAGTTCATAATTTTTCCCTTGTGAAGCCTCATTGTGGTGCATAGTTGGAAGTGCCATTTTTGTCATACTGAAGTAGAATTATTGTGCAAAGATATACCCATTGAGTTCTTTGTAATGCAATACCCCTTTGTGTAAACTCAGCCCATGATGCTCTAATGCAGGCTTAAAATGGGGCTTCAGCAAAATTTCAAAAGGGGTCTTGAAGCCGGATGATTCAAGCTAGAAGGATATTCCCTCAAGCAAAGCTTTTGAAACTTAACTGAAAAAAAATGAAGGAAGCTAATATGCTGATGGGAAAAGAGGAGAAATATGTCTACTCATCAGACACCAAAGTCTTGGAAAGCACTGCATGCTTGGAAACCTAAATGTACTTGAAGTCAAACTAAATGTGACCTTTTTCATTACATAGACATTTTAGAAAATCAGTAAATTTTGAACACAATAAGAACTGCAATTTTACATAATATAAATAGTTGCACTGCAGACAATTTTAAGACTTGACTTTTGTTAACAGGAACATAAACCAGGCTATCTTCTATCCAGTGGTCCATACTAAATAACCAGAGGAAGACCGTGTGCTCAAAAATAAAGGAGGGAATTTGTCCAGGGAACAGCCAAGAACACTACATAATACCAATCAGAAAGGATAGGCTGTTTTATTGACTTGAGTATTTATTCTGTGCCAGTACTCAAAAAGGGGAAACAAAATGATCATGATGACTCTTGGGCCTGTTGCACTGATGCCAAATGCACTAAGTGCACTTAAAGTAATGAAAAAGTTAATCCAAAAATCAGTAGATAGAAAATTAATTGATAGGAATATAATTAAAGATACACAGCTGCCTTTTTTTTTTATATTGATCTGCTCTGATCAGACTGATTTTATCTTTTGATCAGATTTAAAGTTGGCAAATAAAGATTATGCACAGATTTAATATATTAAGGCATCTGCAAGGTGTCTCATCTAGTAACAAATTTTTGTGTTGAAAAGATACAGTACCAGGACATTCTATTTAATGAACTAAAAACTCGCTAGCTAAACAGATTGCAAGCAACAGGTGTCAATTACTGGAACAGGAGTATCTGCTGGGACCTCAAGGAATCTCCTGGTTCCTATTTAACATTTCATTTACGCTTTGGAAATAAAAGAACTTTACATAGGACGCAAAGTTAATAGTGTAAATTATGCTAAAGACAGGGCAATCCAGTCCCCGAAATGCAGTTCAGCATGTCCAATTGCAAAGGTATACTTTTGAAAACAAACAATGCAGACCATATCTGTAAAACAGTATCATGTATTTTGGGAAACGAGGATCATGGAAGGGACTTAAAAGTCAGAGTAGATAAGCAAGTAATTGAAAAAGAGCTTCAAGAGCTGAAGCTATAAAAGAAAGGGGTGTGTAAGTAATTAGGTCTTTGGAAGTAAAATTGGGGGAGTAAAGAGTAGGAGATAAATATATGTAGTACCTCTGTATGTAGTACTGGCAAGAATGATACTTCATACCACCATGACTTCTGTCACATGCATTTTTAAAACCATGTTGAAAATCTGGAGAGGGTTCAGAAGAGAGACAGAAAATGAGTTGAAGACTAGGGATAATGGCCCACAATTGAAAGAGATCAATCTGTTTAGCTTACAAAAAAGAAAACTGAGAAGTGAGTTGATTAAACTGTAGAAGCTCCCTCACAGTGAGAAAATAACAGGTACTGAAGAGCTCTTTAATCTAGTGAAGAACAATATAACAAGAACCAGTGACTGGAAGCCGCAGTTGGACAATTTCAAATTAGAAATGGGGTACACATTTTTGTCACTGAATATGACTAATCGTTGCACAAGCTTCCCACGGGGAGTGATAATTTTCTACGTTTTGAATCATTACTACATTTCTGAAGGCTAGGTTTTAGCCTCACAGAAGTAACGCGGCAGCAAAACCTAAGTAGTCTGCCTCACTACGATAAACTTTGGGGTAAAATCCAATGACGTGACACAAAGACCAGCTCAGACAACTGGGAAATCCTTAATGGCCTTGAACCCAGTGAACATATGGCTTCCATCGAGGTTTTAATTGGTCCTGAGAAGTGCCCACTGCCAGCCCCAACTGAAGTTTTTGCTGCTGTGGGGACCAGGCCCTACACCACGCACTCCGCCATTGCACACAAGGACGGCCCTAACATACTCCCTGCTGTCCATCCCCAAGTGTCCCTCTTGTCACCTTTTAATTGGAAGGCAACCTATCAAGAGAGGAAGCAGATATTTCAAAACGTTTTTGCTAAGTAAACAGTCAATTGCCACAAGCAGCCGCGGCCAAGTTCCACGGAGCCTACCGAGCTGCCAGATGTCAGCGCGACCATCGGTAGCTGCACATGGCAGCGCAAATTGGCGTTGATTATCACAGAATTTCCTAAGAGCTGCCTTTCCCTGGACCCTTCATCTGAAAACTAATGATTCCTAAGTCTATTTTGGAGTTAGAGAAAGAGAGAAGCAACACTCAGCGCTCTCATGCTGTAGGTACTAAGGACAGTAAACAGGAAAAAAAGATGCACATCCCAAGTACTACTTGAGATGTTCTAATTCTTCAACAAACCTTCCTAAGGACGGTATGACAGATTAAAGAAGAAAATTCAGCAGCCATTTAGATGACAAACCCATCTACCTGCCTTACAAGTACTGCTTAGTTTATACGGTCTCCATTAATGTGAATGCACAAGTGGACTGTTACTCAAAGAGTCTTGGTTTTCTTTTTTATAGCAAGTAGATTTCTTGTTCCATAGAATGCCAAAGCAAAGCTTGAAATTGTTATCTAGTTATAAATTCTGATCTAATAGTTCATAATCCAAATGGCAACTAATGAGGACTTTTATTTTTAGGAGAACAGATGCAGAGTTGCTTTAGAAACAAAACTAAAAATTCAATGTCATGATTTTTGTGATCCAGAACTCATGACATTTGGGATTGGCAATACTGTAAATGATATTTTTCCTAGCCAAAGAGACACCATCAGTCAAATTAAATTCTATTAGATCTTTAAAAATGGAGAGTATTTAAAATATTTAAAAGTTTGAGGAATTACATCCATTCTTTTCTCTTTCTGCCTATTTCTGTGATTTTACTATTAGATTTTCTTGTTTTACAGACTAAGAAAAGAGAATGGTTTTCTCTTCACACAAAGATAGGCAGTTATAATCTTTATTTATTTTTCTGATCTTGAAAATGGGTATGTAATGAAGCTTTCCTACGGGTGAGTTTAATTCATTCATGACAGTTATGTATCACCTTGTCTTGCAATTTTTTTAACATATCCCCATTTTTGAAAAACTCAATTAAAAGAAAAAACTCTTTAAATTGCCAGAGATAACATTTATCAGCTTCAGGCTGGGATTCACCAAGAAGCCTGAAGCTCAGTTAAGTATCCATCTTCTTATAATTAATCAGTTTTTTTCTTTTTTTAAAGGAAGAAAAATATCTACAAAATGGAAGGAGTGGATAAGACTTAGAGAATAATTACCCTTGAAGGTTAAAGATTTTCAAATACTCATTAAAGAAATGAATGGAACTGGTTTTAAAAAAAAGTACTGAATTTTCTTTTCTGATAAATTTCAAGAAAATTGAGAGGTCCACTTTGATTTATGTGGTAAAATGCATCTCAGTGTCCTCCCTTCCTTGCCTCCAGTGAGCTGATAACTCATTCCCTTCCAGAAGTTTTACACTCATTTGATGCTAAAGACTCGGAAATAAACAACAAACAAAGTTACATTTTTACAGATACCGACTTGTGAAAACCTTAGCTGCAAATACACAAATATCGGTCATCCCTCTCTACAACCCGGTGTCTCGCCATGTGTCTATTTTTGGCTTGGAGTCCTGGAAAGAGACCTAGAGGAAAGCCGGCAGGGTTCTGCGGGAAGGAGGGCATCCATGTCAGGCTCCGCCGTTCAAGTAGCTGCGTTTCGCATCCCGCTGTGCAATAGAGAATTCCCACTATAACCAAACCACACCTCAAGCTAGGAGCAGACGAGGTCCTTCTGCCATTTTATATACAGCGTGTTTAGGGTTGTTTCCTAACTGATAGTATCTCCCCATTTGCAGCTGTGGCATAACGCGCGCGCAGTTTTGCTTGCCATTTATCAAGCCCAAATTGCTCATTACTCCTCAGGTAACAGCCACTTCTGCTCTGAAGAGACATTTGCCACACAGGCCTTATCTGCAATTCAAACAACCCGAGACTCAAAGGAAAGCATTAGAGACAGGGAATAACATTCTTTCCCCTCTCAACCCCTGCTCCCAAAGTAAAGTGCACTTCAAACTCCGATGATCTATTTAAACCTCCATCATTCAAAAAGATACTCTGTCACCGTAGAAAAATGGACGTATCTGTGGGTACTCCATTGATAATACTTCAGTTCTTTATCTTGTAAATCAAATTGCCTTGCAGATTTTCAAATTCTACTTTGACTACAAACAGATATCAAAATAATGCCCCATAATTACTAACATAATTACCCCAATAATTACCGATTTGGGAGTTCTGTTGAATCTTTTGCCCCAAGGCTTTGCAAATTTCTGAGCGTGGGAACTAGCAGATAGGAGATAAATTGCACTCTCCGTGCTTACCCAGCAGCAGATCCAAACCTCCCTGGAAGCAAACAGGTGCTGGCTGAGAGTCAGGACGTAACAGGATGGATCAGGGGCTCGGAGCCCTTGGAAAGGCTTTTGTTCTCCTCCAGTGGTTTCTGCAGTCCCTCTACTCTTAGGCTCCCTTCTGGCCCCTACTCCTATCACACTACCCATTATGTCTGTGACTTTGGGGATGGCTCACGGCAGCCCTGAAGTGCAGACACACCAGAAATGTTTTCATTAACTAGTTCAGACACTGACAATGGTGAGGCTGTATCAGCTCGAGCTGCACACAGAATCCTAAAATATCCGTGCTGCCACGGTACCAACAGCAGTCAAGATACTGGATATGCAACAGCAGTGCTCCAACTGTGCTTTTAAATGCAACACAGACGTACTTTGCATTTTGCTATCCTGTCAGAATGAATTGCTTTGCTTATTTCTACAAAAGATCTAAACATATTTTCTCCCTCCTAGCACCTCTCCCCCCCCAGCCCTCCCCACGCCTGGGATGGTATCATAAAAGACTAAAAAAGAGACAGAGCTGCTTCTCTTTGTAAAGGAAAATCATGTCTTGCCCCTTATTTATCCCTAGTTGCACCAGTTACAGCGAAATAACACTAAAACATCTAGCAACTAGCTAACTGAAGTACAAACACCCTCCACCACCACCACCACCATTAGCCCAACACACTAAATCACAAACACTAAGCGGAGAGAAACAGTGCATGGATTTATGAAGAAATTTTCAACTATCTGAAAGTCTTGCACTTTTCTAGTTACTCTTGGCTGGCCGTATGATTTCAAATCACATTTTCTTCTGTGGAAGCCCTAAATATAAATGGTCCTAACCATCATGTAAGTTTGTGCAAATAAACCAGATGCAAGAAAACTATACAGCTGAAAAGTATATTACAAAAAAAGAACAGAAAGCTAAGTTGGTTAGAAGTTTACTCATAAAGAGGGTAATTAATTATCATATAAGAAGGAGTCCCAATACAGTAACAGAAACTGCAGTCAGTGGGGTTTTTATGTTAAGCATAGCTAAGCAGGTATTTAGATAGTAGAACATACAGCATAGGAAAACAATAGGCAGGTGAACTATGCACAACTGATTTGCATGACTTCTCCATTCTGAAATGTCACTTGTTGTATACAAAGGAACATCTGAGCCACATTGGATCTTGTCTGTTATAATTAGGAGGACACAACGCTCTTCTCTTTTAGCTCCATTTCCAGGCTCCTTGGGACTTTTGCACAGAACACATTATAACTTTGCTGAACAATGTTGCTTGGTTTTATATCTCCAAAATTAACTTGTTTTTCTACTGAAAATCAATTTTAAAAAGAGGAAGCAAATGGGATTATATTTTTTTAAAAAAAGAGAGAGAGAAGGAAAATTAATGATGTATGTGTGGAGGGAAACTAGCAGTGGTTAAGATTTTCTGATCACATCATCACTGGTGCTGAACGAGGAACATAAAGACTATTAGAGAAATACTAGAATAGCAGCCCTTATTCCCGCTAGGCAGTACTGCAAATATACCCCCAGGAATTCAGTGATAAAACAGAGAAAATTGAACATGTGTGACAGAGAGCTAGAGTGAAATGAAGCACGAAAAAGAAGTGCAACACAAAAGGCTTAAAAGGGCTCAAGGTGTGAAAACACTGAGGAGAGAGTAAGAGTGTGAGGGATGTGTGAACCAGTGCAAGTGCAAGAGGAAAACAGGAACAGGATTTTGAGTGAGCGAGGCTGAAAGTGTTAGAGGGTAGCCAAGCATAGATGTGAAAGAAAAAATGGGTACGAATGAGCATACAAGTGAGCAATGGAGCACAGCAGAGTGACAGCCTGCGATGCGGTAAGAGATGGCACAAGTAGGAAAACCAGTTAGAAAAGAGTTTTCATGATTAATTTCTTTTTATCTTGGCTGGTTTTACCTACATCATTTATCAGAAGAGAGGCTGTTACATGAACGCAGACCAGCAAGCAATGTAAAAAAGAAACAAGAGCCATAGTAACTACTAAGAATTCTCAATAACCAAGACATTTGGAAATTGCCTTCAGTTTTGTCCATCAAGCTGGGGTGGTCAGAATGACCGTGCAGTGTGTCCTTTGGAAAACAGCAAACTGGAACTAAGGGGAACCCATAACTTCAAAAATGCAGCTGAGCACTTAAATATTTTCTCCCTTATGTGATGAACTGTTCTTGTCTCAGTGTACTGTGAAGCCAAACATACGTATAGTATTACAATACAAAGCCTTCAGCAAGGAATTAGGGGCAGAGAAACTAGGGACTACAGACATTAGGTACAACTATCTGTAAGAGATGGCTAAATAAAAGTCCTACCGCACAGCTGTAGTTACATAAAAGTACGAAACCAGGAAATATTTCTCCATTCACATACAAGAAACTTGAAAGAAACACAGCTATTCAAATACTTCTCTGGATAACAACAGTTATGGTGCTCAAATTACTCTGCTTATCCTAGTAACAGCCTTGGTGGATCTCCTGCACCATTTCTTTCATATCTAGAATACAGGATGACTTTTTTTTCAATCTAGTACTCTTTCCAAGAGTTTCAAGACAATCTCCACCTGTGTAAAATGTCAAGTAAAAGAGTGAGCTATTTCATATTGTGTGGTTAATGACAGAGAAACTGCTTGTTTTGTTTTTTTTGAAGACAGCCTCAAGTTTATTAGAGTGTAAGAATATTAAAGACAAAAGGTTGGATGGCTTCCCTGTGAACATTCAAACTCTCAAAAATACTGATTTCATTTAACCTTTCTACAGTCATTTTATAAAAGATTCAATTTGTCACATTCACGTCATAATCTTGAAAAACTGTAATAAAAGATTCCTATAGATTCATTTTTACCTTGAAGGTTATTGAAGGTCTACATGGTGAATAAATACCTTATTTGTGCTTATCCAGTCTCAAATTTGGATCTTGTGGACTAGATTTCATCAGTAGCTTTCTAAAAAGCTACATACAGAATATATTATAAATAATAATGAAATAAGACGATTAAAATAATTTTTTCTTTACCCCAGCTTTAAATGGGAGTGACCTTTTCTTTCAAAGACATCTGGGCAAACAGGAACACATCTTCATATTTTACACATACATACTTACATATACTACTGTAAATGCTTTTTGATCTTCAATTATTGTTTCAGCAATTTGTTTTACATACAAAGGAGTTTCAGCAACTAGAAATAGCCAAAACTCAACCCGCATCACAAAAATAAACAAATCCTTTTTTTTCCAGCAATGACAAAAAGAGTTGCTCATCAGAACGCTGCTAGTAATACTGTTGATATTCAATTCAGAATAGTTTCCACCTCATTCTCCTACACACGGAATAGCTTTGCAGTACTAAAAAAAATTATTTGATGAGCAACAGAAAAAGCATATGAGAAGGCAGGCAAGTCCAAAAGAAAGTTGATTCCATCTAATCGCTTTCATACATAATATAAAGTTATACCTCAAAGAGACTACTTTCTGTTAAAAATCTATAGACTTGGACAACGTAAATTTAGTACCATGAGCGCAAAAAACATGCAAGATGGGCCTGGGTCTAGGCTTTACGGCCACCTGACTTGAATAAGCACCAAAACACATGGAAATGACATCAGTGGACAGGTGGCCTATATCTTATAAGTGCAAGTTGGGACAAACAGGACACAATGCAATTCCACCTACGAAAAGCTGTACGCACTGCGTGAGAGACCCAGTTAGCCCCAGTACGTTCAGTCACTACGACTGAACGGGCTTTGGGCATGCAATGAAGAGAGATCAGAGCCACTTACTAACAATCTCACTGCATTTTTTGCAGGACTGGGGCTGTTTGCCCCTGAATTTTGGTCAAATATGAATATAATAACTATACTCGTCTTTAAAATTCCTCCTTCTGTGCCAGTGTGTTACAGTGTTACTCTTCACACCCTAACCTTTGCTCTTGTGGAATGCTTCCAAGGGGCTTTTTATGTTGATAATGATGGACACTAACTCCCCACAAATAAAATCTAAGTCATTGGGAAGTACAGGTTCTCAGCATCTCTCAGGATGAAGTCTGTATTTTGCAGAACACTTCTGTATCCTTCAGGACAGGAAGTATAGTAGGAGGAAAATCAATGTGCCAGGCAAAGAAATAACAGGTGGATCAGAGCTTTTTCAATACATGCTGTGTGTTTCTTTACAAATTGCATTCCCTGAACCACCCACTTTGAAAGAAATCCACTTTCCCACACAAATGCTTTGAGTAGTTCAGGTTACACAGAGAGACTGTCACTCAAAAGAAGACTTACAAGCAGCGTTCCCGAAGCTTAACAGCATTCCTTTTTCTCCATCAACACTTCTTTTCCTTTGGCTAAAAAGGTTGGCGTGACTAATTAGTCCCCAACACTCCATTATAATAACAATAATATTACCTAGCCTATATAGTGTTTTTCATCAGTAGATCAAAAAGTATTTAGTAAAGAAGGCAAGTGTCATTACCTCATCAAGTAAGACCCACTAAATAATCAGCTCTGCTGCTGCTTTAATACTTAAAAATGGTGTTTTAAAACCATGAAGAAGCCAAAACATAATCTCCAAATAATACACCTTCTCTAGCAAAGGAGATTATTGCCTGTTCAGTGGAACCCAAAAGGGTTCCATGAAGCAAAAGGGAATATATTTGCAAAGATACCACATAGGATTAGAAGGGACCTTTTCAGGTACTGAGCTAAGGCCCAGTTGTCCCATGCTGATATATCATATAAGCCCCTTCTTAAACAGCTCAAGTTTTGCCTTAGAACTAGCGAGAGCTTTTTGCCTTTCATTAATCCCACTGAGAGGCTGTGCCAGAAGTGTACTGATCTGATGAACAGATATTTTCCTCCCATTTCCATCCTAAATGTATTGATCTGATAAAAATCATTTGTCTTGGTATTAACAGTATCTGTTCATCTGAAAAGCTATGCCCTGCCTTGTGTATTTAGAAAGCTCTCAATTTGGTAAAGGAATGGAAAAATACAATTAAGTCTGCCATTCTAATAACTAGCAAGGTCTATCAGATTTTGCCTGTGGCTACTGACATATATATATATATATATATATATATATACACACACACATTACCTACTACCTTCCAGTGTCAAATTCAGCTTTCCTAGGAATATTTAATAAAAGTCCAAGGTCTAGTTCCAGAGCAGTGACAATCACCTAAGAGTCCACTATAGTGTATTAGGATTACTCTTTCCCAAGGTGCCTTACTTTACACTTAGAAACACTGAACTTAATTTGCCGTTGTTTTGTCCTGCTTTAAAAAATCTCATGGTGGAGATTCCAAAACTCCTGTTTCGCTATCTCTATCGTGACACTTCACACTCCTTATGTTTAGAGCTGCTTTTCCCCCTGTCAAACCCTACCTAAATTTCCCATTGCTGCAATTTAAGGCTGTGACTTGTTATGTTCAGATCAAATCCACTTCTGTATGCAATGAAAAGTCTAGTCGGCTTGCAGCATTGAATACAAATGTGCAGTCCTCATCTTCCTGAGAATTTCACTATTTATCAACCTTTCTTTCTTTAAACAGCTAGGGAAGAAGTTTGACCTTCCACCATATGCTTCAGGACAGTACCGAGATACGCTTGTTACTCAACAAACATCTTCAGAAATGATACTTCACAAACATCTCGCATTACTGCATTTGTGACATTCTGATCTTTTTTACCCTATTTTTGCTATCTGAAGAAGCAAAGACCTCCTCATATACTTTTTTCTCCTGTATCCTTGGCTGACGTCTCTGTCAACTTGTAACAATATTCTGCTGTTTTCTTTGGAGACAAATAATCAATAACATTAAGTAGGAATGTGGTTTTGCCTGTATTCTGGATTCTCACAGCCATTATCTCACGTTCATGTTCAACCGGCCATCTTGAAATAATGACAGTGCTGACTCTGTCAGTTCAGTCTCTTAACTTTTCTTCCTTTTCTTCAGTTTCAGCAATTATCCAAATTACCCAAAACTTAAGTGTTCCAGTTACTTCTTAAGTTGATTTTTTGTGATACACTGGAACTGTTGAGTAGAGTACACAGGCAGAATACAACTTCCTTATCAAGTTCTAGTCATTGCCTTTTAGTTATTTTATTCTTCATATTATTTTTAACTACATAACCACCAGCTGTCTTACTGGGCGGCTGACGATGTAAAGCCTCTGCTCTTGAGCTACACTGATAATAAAAAGGTGCTGGGAGGTCTAGAGAGATTTAAATTAGCCTTAAATAATCCTTGCACCAACCACCATCACCAAAAATGCCTCACCTACAGGATCACTTTCCTCTTTCTCTTCAATATATTGTTCATTCAATGTTGTATTTGCTCTTGAGAGGACCAAACAGACAGGTTTTCCATATTCCTTGTAACAGCAAATTTTCTCTTAACAATTTCCTTCAACTTTACAACACTGATTCAGTTAAATCCACAAATGCTTGATGACTACCAAATATCAATTAACTATTTGCAAGTTCGACTGGTAGCTTTCATGTCTACAATGAACTTCAGATACAAAAATTCCCTGTAATTTCACAAGACTGAAACCTAAAAGAATAATTTGGAATGGATAATAGCATACATGTTTCCATGATGCTGAATCCTTTCACACACACGTGATGCTCAAATACAACAATGAGGGTACTGTGAGGCACGGTGAGGCTGCTTTTAGTAATACTGCAAATGATGCTCTCATAATGGAACTCAGCGTCCTCCTGACTCCTCAAGATAAAACCCTCTCTTTTCCATACAGATCCACTTTTTTACTACATCCCACTACTTGCCATGCATGCATATCTTTGTTTTCTTTTGTCTTCTCTCCCCACCGGGATTATTACAAAAAAAGCCAGCTCTCAGTACTCTGTTCAGCTTCCTACCAAGGAATCATTTATGACAAGTGACAATAACACCTAAGCACGGTTCTTTCCTCACTCTCATTCATTAGCTCCTCCACCTCTAGTTAAACCCTCACGTCCTCAGTTTTCACCACACCATTAGAACATCTCTTCTGTGAGACCCACTAAAAGCAGAGCTCTTGACCTTCACCAATTCTTTTTGTGATTCCTACTTTTACTTGCTGAAAATCCTGTTCTTCCAACAAGCAGCACCTAAAATTACCACGGATAGTCTTTCCACCAGCAGAAGCTTTCCATCTCCTGTCTGTCTCTAAGCAGAGTCTCTATTCCACCACAGCTCCTAAATCAAGTATGTTACTTTCGTGCAATGAAACTGTAATTGGTACAAAAACATCCCCTGTTCAGAAATGGCTCAGATTTTTCCATTACTTCTGTGCAGTCAAGCTATGACAAAAGCGCCAGGACTTCAGTGGAATATTTCTAAGCAATATCCAAAAAACAGAATATCTTCCTACTCCTTGTAATTTACTGCTGGATATGTAAGGCAAACGATCACTTAGTTATTCAAAATACAACACTGTTTAAATATGCAAATGTTTTCCCAATTTGTTACCAAGGGCAATACCTTACCCTTAAAATAAAGAAAATGACATGTTTCATCCTGCTCTGTACATCAGCTATGTTCATAGATTGCAGTCCAGTATGGTGTAAAGACTTTTTCTCCCTAAAAATACCATTATGCTTTGTTTCAGGTTGACAATATTATTCTAGATCTGGCTCCCCTGAGTCAACCTGTAAAATAAAATATCATGCCAATTAAAAGAAAACCAGTACTAATTGATGTAGGTTTGTTGGGGGAGGGAGTTCTGCCTTTTCTTTAGTGGTAGCGATTGCAGTGGGTAATAACAATTTTTTCTAAGCTAATGTCATTTTGTCTTGATTTACTGGCCTATTGTGTTTTCCATCACCAAGGTAGAAAAGTGGCTATTGATAGCAAAAAAGTGCTTTTTAAAAGGCCATTTTTAATAAAGCTCAGGAAGGTTCCGTGACTAGAAAACTTACGAGGCCTACTGCAGTTACAAGGCTCATCCCAAGTGAGCAGTGTAGATAGAGGCTTTTTTGGAAGCTAAAAACAATGCAGTTATACAAGAGCTTTCCTAACAAGAGGGCATAAATCAATCCCCCCAGTACAGCAAAGTATCAGGCTGGGGAGCCATCTTTTCTGTACAGATTTTGAAAAGTAATGACTGATTCTGGGTTAAAGTTCTCGGGTGTTCAACTTGAGCTTCTTCAAATTTGAAGGGGTTTGTTTTTTAAACAGGAGAAACACCGACTCAAAATCAGGGATCCAGAGCCAGTAAAGCAAGCACGGTAGCATCCACAATTATGAATTGCTTAAAATTTTACTTACGTGCTTTCACAGCATGTGCTGTACAAATTAATCAGCTACATCGCTGTTCAACCAACAAATCCACTATCTAATAAATGAGGTCTGATGCATACCGAAGACCAACCATTTTCCTTTTGAGCTTCCTGTGTTGCTTGCTTAGTCTGATCTGTTCTTCTCTGACTTACAAAACTGTAACGTGCCGCTCCTAATGGAGAGTTTCTGCTTTTAAAACTGCTTAGAAGCTGATAAAACAACCCCCCAAATAGGTGGGATATGCGAATTGCACATTCACACCTATACAGACATTACTTCACTGTCGTCTTGTAGTTAACAGGTGACAGCAGTAGCAGCATCTCAGAAAAAAATGGTGTTATGTTTAGGGCTTCTCTATAAGATCAGCTTGTGCCATTCTAAGATGATATGCCATTTTAAACAGCTATTGCTATGTCAACTAGCATAATATCCCACATGACTGCTTTTATTGGTACATATGTCATTTTGGAAGCTGTCTTAACTGAGCTGGCAAAAGCCATTCCTACATTGCAATAATGCTATCTATGACAATGACATAGACCAGTATAATTGTACCGGTGTCCTTTATGAAGTTTTCTATGTGGGTTCTTTCTTGTCATCCCCTGATTCAGTGTGCTCCACATCCATATTGCACCACAAATCTAACCGTACTTCTGAGGCACAAAGAAATAAACGCATACAAACAGGAGCTGGGGACAGGGAGGGTAGAACATTTTTGAAGGAAACAGGTTGCGCGATACATACCAAAACAACAATTCCCATAGTTTTCAATATCTTGATTTAACCCATCTTCTTCCTGAGTACAATAAAAACCATGAGTCCCTGAACTAGCTTTGTTCAAGGAATAATTTTCTTCTCTCCATCTCCTAACAGTGGTCTTCAATTAAAGCCTGCAATGATGAAACTCACTGAGATTGACGGAGGAAATAAAAGGAGAGAAACCACTGAAATGCATCTTTAGAAGCAGATTATTAAATGTCCCGCAGACATCGGTGCGAGTGACAGCCGCCAGAGCTTAGTGAAAAAACAGAAGCGGAAAATTAAACTTCTCATTGGGCCTGATGATGATTAATATCTCTTCTCTGATGAGCTGAAACTGCTTAATCTTTGCTATTAATATCAAACCAGTGAGGTGCAAGTATGGCAGCTGAAGAGAAAGGGGGCATATGAGAATGTTTAAAATTGGGGAGAGGAAAAGAAGACAAAAATAACTGAGGTACATTTTGCTCTTACAACTTCTAAAGCAAGAAACTCGGAATGAAGCTGAGAGTCACCGTCAGCAGCTCTGACGTCAGGTTACTATGAGGCAGCTCTTGGGCAAACAAAGTCGTACAATTTAAAGGAGATAAATAGTAGATTTCAATCCTTTGGTTAAAGACATTTGCATTCTACAGAAAGACTACTTAATTCATCACATCTCCATTCAAGTGTACGTGAACAAGCAACTAATATCTTCATCCAACTCAAATACGTTAGATAATTGTTATTTTCAGATTTACTTACCTCTGTGTATATTGGCAAAGCTTTAAAGAGAGTTAGTTGGAGTTCCTTGGAAACCAATAATTATGTGTAGCTGTGCAGACAGATTTTTATACTTGATTCCTATAAGAACATTCTACAAAATGTAACCTCTCTGTTGAGATTTTTACCTTAAACCCTTGGGTTTGTAATGCACTGAAGGAAGAGGTGAAATAGCTAAATCCATTATAGTTAATACTCCTAGAAAACAGTCTGTGTGTATTACATTTTCAGACCAAAAGAAACCTCTGTTATAGTCAGCGTAGATCACTTGAGATATGCATTATAATAGTTTGATTAGTAGAGAATAAAAAGCAGCTTTTTACAGCACCCATTCATCTGAAAACATTGTTCCTGCTAAAGTTAACAAGCAAAATCACGGAGTCAGGTTAAATTAAATCCAATGACAGGCAGGAAATTTACTGATTGTGAAATATTAAAGCTGTGGTATTAGTTCAACAAGATTCTAGAATACCAAATGCCTTAATGCTATGAAAAAAATGGAAGAGAAGCCTTCCATTTCTTAATGCTGTAAAAGTAACTTGTAAACACTGTACAGTGATTTTATGTTTTATTTGGAGAATCAAGATTACAAGATTGATAAAATACAAGTTTATAAGCCTTGATCTCATGAATAATTGGTTGCCAAATTAGTGTTCATACAAATCTTGTTTCTTAAATTTAATAAACATTCTTAACTTGCAGCTGAAACTGTGTTTGAATTGAACCTTTCTGAAGCGTTATTTTTCACAACTGAAATGGTACAGTAACCTGGAGCCCAAAACAAAGAATCTGCTTGGGAAATTAGTTTTTCTGGCCTGGGATGGCAACTGATCATCCTAATAACTAGTTTCTATTAGCTATGGTAAGGTTAGTAATTATCCTATAAATTTATCTCTTTTTTGAAACAGCTATATGTTTGTGTAACTGTAGTACTGTAGCATGCTCATCTGTAGTTCTCAAGGTGGTATTTTTTGCAGTGCACTTTATGTACTGCAGTACATAAAGTCATGATCGCTTATTTTACATGAAACTGAAACTGTTAAAATGATCCTTTTTTCCTTATTTTTTTCCTCATCTATTTCTCATCTTTCACTTCCTACCTTGAAGCCAGAAAAATCTGGACAAGGATTAAAGCATGTATTTTTGAACAAGGTGCAATAATTTATTCAGAGATGTGCTAGAATCCTTCACCAGCTTTAAAACTGAGTTCAGAAATCTGTGTAGAGAAAAAGCTTTGGTGTATCTAGAAGGTATGGGTCAGATGCAGAATTACCAGCCAGCATTATTCTATCAACTCTACAATGTAATACAGCCTGCACTATGCAAGATATTAGAGACACTGATTGTTAACAGTCCCTCTAATGGTAAAAATCTACAAATCTTCACAAGCCAGCAAAACATCAGTGACTGTTTTGTGTGATTTTGGGGAGAATCTACAAATTTGTCTGTCAGTTCCATTTTGAAATACAAATTAAACAAAAGACTGCTGCAACTACTCTAGGAGAGATGTACTGTAATGTAAAGAAGGAAAGAAGAATGATAAAATAGGAAAAATAGGGAAGGAAGAAAATGGTGGAGAGGAAGACAACTACTTTTGGATTATTTTTTTTTTACTCTACTTAATCACATAATAAACAGATAACTCTTTCATGTTTTTTTATTCCAGCAATTCCTGCAAGCCCTTTCCAGCATATAAGAATATTTCTATCTTATTAGCTATGGCTTTATTTTAGCTCCAGAAATAATCCTCTATATATTACACGAATACTATGCAACATTCTTTGATATTAAACTACACCATGACAACCTCAATCCTGTGTCTAGAGAGCCAAACGAAGATGCTATTGTAGCACCAACAGCCATAGATGCACTGGTTTTAATCTACTTAGGAAGAACAATAATCACTTTGAAGATGTAGGGGCCCAGGCTTCACTGCCTAGAGAACAGCGTACAAGTTGACCAGACTTCTTCTGCTTCTCAGAGTGGCCTCTCTCCACCCCTAAAGTACCTGTGCTCGCTCAATTACAGCCAACACAAGCAGGTCTGACTATACTACAATCACATTTTCAGTTTACTTTGTAGATACACATTTTGGGTTTTCGAATTCCAGACCTTCATGTGTTAAATCCAATCTTGTAAGCTAGTCCAGGTGTCTGAAAGTATATGTTGGTGATGGTGATTTCACTGGGCACCTACCGAAGTTCAGGAATCTGTATGCAGAGAGCGGATCGTGCATCTCTTCGTTAGAGTAGGTACAGACCTGTTATTTCAACCTCACTGGAAAAGTATCTCATTATGAAACACTTTCTTTAGACAGTAAAATCTTTTAACTAAGCCCATAAGTTGTTATCTTTGATTTTTTTTTTTTTTTTCAAGTAAATGTACTAAACAGAAGCACATTCTGTTATGGATTGTGAATTTAACTTAGGAAATGTGATGAATCCAACATGTTTTTGTGATTTTAACTTCACTACTTTCAGTTCTCCCCCCTCATTACTGGTCTCTGCAAACGCTGACATTTAGCAATTTAAAAGCTAAACAGAATTATAAAGAAAAAAAAAAAAGGGGGGGGTTTAAAACCTTGAGGGTTACATCCTGGACTTTGACTCATGTTTTACAGAACTATGGAGGACTGTCATGCTACAGGCTAAAAAAAATGATTACAGCAGAATAGCTCAAATGGCTTGAACGTTGTTAAGCTGGAAGCGAATCTCAGGCTAAAAACATATCATTCTCCAGGTCATCAACTTTTCCTCCTATTATTGGTACCTACAAAGTTGAGTAAAACCAAGATGACTGCTTTCAGCCCATGTTTTTGAAGTTAGCTGTGCATTTCACTCAATTCTCCAGGGATATCTAGATACATTTAAAAAACCCTCTTAGATTCAAGTCTCAAAACAAGAATTGCAGAAGGCAAAGCAACACAAGACAGGTAGAACTTCACAAGAGGGAAATTACTCAACTGAAAATTCAATGGTTGTCATGACTGAAAAATGTTTGAAAAAGGTAAAGAGGGAATAAAAACATGTGTTGAAGATACTGGTGTTCTTAAGCTAAGCATACCTAAAACATGTCCATCCAATATCAGGATATTAACCTTCACACTCAGTTGCTTTTCCTAAACCATGCCAGAGCATTATCTGCAGAACATAAGAATGACCATACCTGACGTGTAAAGCACTTCTTAAAATTCATTTTTAACTTGACTCATTCTCCTCCTGGTATTATACACATTTAAATAAATACTCAAAATATAAGTTTCAAAAGTACTGGAAGACACTACAGATACAATTTGCTGTCTAACAAGAAAGATTCTGATTTCAAACTTTTTCCTGATCTGAAAAAAAAACCCACAAATTTTAAACACAAAAACTCCACAAAATTGTTCTAAGTTAACTGAAACATTCACCAGAAGCAAAATACTAAATTTTCATTTCAATCTTTTTAAACATTTACATTTCAGG
The DNA here is from genome assembly GCF_964188355.1 of Buteo buteo. Taxonomy (NCBI): domain Eukaryota; kingdom Metazoa; phylum Chordata; class Aves; order Accipitriformes; family Accipitridae; genus Buteo; species Buteo buteo. The sequence continues at coordinate 4,273,270 of NC_134189.1, read as the reverse complement.
TATTTTTTTCATCCTGTAAGTATACATTTGTTGACCTGCTTGCCTGTTTGCCCCCAAAGCTCACTGGTTAATTTCAAATTACTTTATTAGAGGGAAAGAAGTCAGAGGTAATGAAGCTTCTACAATTGTCAGGAACACACAGAGAGAGATGAGGGATGCTATATGTTTTACCATTGAGAAATACACTGCAGCATGAGCTCAAGATTTATTTAGATACCAGGGGACCCACATGGGAGCTAGATTTTATAAATGCCCTAATTGTAGGGAAAGCAACTTCGATATCAATCAGATGCATGACATCAATCACAGCAAGTCAGGCTACATTAATTCCAGCACTCAAAGAGGGTCTGGTGTACTTATAAACTGCACATTTTGTTTCAAAAAGCCAAGCACTCCTTCTTAGGGGTTTGGCTTTTTTTTAAAAACAAGACATTTAAGCTCATCTTGCTTTTCCGTCTGTCTTTCTGCAGAAAAACTTATTTTGCCTATAAAGTTAGTAAGTACTTAGCTTTGAAACAGAGGAAGAGGAATAATCAGGAAATAGCTCTCCTACTGCTAGTCTTCCATCCAGCCCTAACAGAATTTAGGCATCCAGATGTCCCTTCTTCTTGAAAGGAATTTGCTCACCTTTGTGTAATGCAACTTTTATAGACTCATTTTTCCCAAAAGTTTGCTCAAAGAATGAGGAAGACAAAGATGAAACAAAAACCTTGAGAAATTCTACAGATTATATTCAGAGTAAGCTGCTGTTCCAAAGAAGCTGGCAACTTATTCCTGCTCAAAGAATTCCTTTTCGTTCTGACCTTTATGTTTCTGCCAGAAATTACAAACCAAGAGCTGACTGGAAAAAGAAAGCCAACACAAAACTAGTAGACCTGTGTTTAGAAACAAAAAACCATTCCATTCAATCAAGAGATGTATAGAGAGGAATGAAGGTAAACCTACAGCTTACTTTTATGAAAGAATAAGCATGTACTTAAAAAAATGAGTGTCAAAAGAGAACGTGTGTGTCCTGTACTAGAATTGAAAAGAGCAGCGTGGACTTGTTTCATTTGGCACAACACACTGACAAAAGAAGTGGCTGTTGCAAGACTCGTGGCATTTCCTGAGATGATAATGTATTGGTTTATGATCTCCTGGCAAGCTAAGGAAGAAACAGCACTGACACCAGCATTTAGGTGTTGAGCTATTCAGTGGACCTTATTAGTTAAGGATAAAATGGTATTGCAGGATTGTAGGTATTTAGTTTAATTGAAAGAGTGGTTGAGAAGAAAAAAGGTCCTCACTAACTCCACAGTTTGGCCTCCAAAAGCTTCTCATGACCATGTTGGATTTTGGCTCACATTCTTTGTCTAAGGCCATTCTCGTTTTGCCACAGAAACTACTTCAAATTTCCAGTCAGTGCTCACAAGCAGACTCTTTCTTTACATAATGGGGAGTAAAACTCTTGTTCATACTCAGTTGTTAATTTTATTTTCTTAGGTGATGGACAGATAAGGGTTCTCATGTCTGTAAGACAAAATCTAATTGTGGGGCTACTGAGTTGCAAGCTAAAGATGATGAGCAGAGAACCAGGTCCAGCTTTCACAGCAGGGACCTTCTGGTCAACAGCATACTTCAACCAAATTTTGTCAGTACTCTGCATATCCACATCGCAAGGGTTTCATAGAAAGACAAGTTTTCCAGGATAAAGCAACAAAACTTGGCATAAGCCTGAGGTCTTCACTAGCGTGACTGATTTTATTCGTGTAGGAACCCCAAGTAAAAACTGCAAACATACTTAAGAAGGTATCTTGACTGCAGCTGAGATAGAGCTGCTTAAGTGACAACTCTCAGCATACCTCCTAAAAAAAAAAAACAAACAAGAGAGGAGTAAACCACCACCATTTGCTCCAGAATGGAAACTTCTACTTTAAACGGACACTGGACCAAGTTTTCTTGTTTGATCTTGTGGAGACACACAGCAGATAAAATTCAGGCAAACTGAGCGAATCGTAATGAAAAAAGCAATTTCAGATTTTGCCCCTTCCTGATTACATTGTCTGTGAAAGGATTATTGCTGATGTTTGTTCATCACTTGCAAGTGTCTGATAGACATTTTAGCAATTAATTATTGGTTTGCCTCTTCCTATGAGCAACTTTCTGCAAGGATTAAAAATTCAGGCAGTTTTCATTACGCACATAGATCATGTGATAAACTTTTGGCACTTAACTGGATAAAGCTGAACTCCCAGAATCAGTTTTCTGATTCAAGTATTCACAAATATGATTTCAAAATCTGCTTCCCATGAATATTAAAACTGGATATTCATTGTTTCTGTAGACAGTCTTCCCAATTAACATATTCACTAGAATATTTATGGAAAGCATACACAAAAAGAGTGTGAACAGCATCAAAGTGAATCCATTTAAATACTAAGATGAATATTTGCAGCCTTCCTTCATTTCACTTTATTGTATTTTATGAGGTGTTTGCCCAACTCTGGCTTCAATCACGTCTCTACAGATTACTTGGACTAGAACATACTGACAGAGAATGATAGTCGTCCAACACTGGAATGAAAAGAGTCGACTCCCTGCTCTCTCACAGACTCCCTACATGATCTCACACAACTTCGCAAGTTTTCATCTTAAGGTTACACTACTGACTCTTCCTTTCCTCTGAAGTATGTTCTACACAGGAGCCCTACACAGACACGTTAGGGCTTTCAACCTCAAGTGGATCCACCACGCAGAAACTAATAACTCAAGTGTATTTTCATCCTCTCAAAACGGAGGTGACTGTGAATCTGCTGAGGCCACATAGTCACAGTGGACGTTTTTTGAGGAATCAGTAATCGAGAGAGCATGTGTCAAATTACAGTTCCAAGTCTCCATTTTCCATGACCTTCATGGTAAAGGGGATAGGAAACTGCTGCATATAGCTTGGAAAACAATGCTATTTCTGGAGCTACTGTCAGTTAGTGAAATTGCTATTTTCTTTCTAATGAAAATTCATCATATATTATTTGATTATTTCCTCTTCCCTTTTTTAAATGCACTCCACCCTTCCTGCTCTATTACCTTGCCTTTTGAATGTAATTTAAGAATGTTGGAACAATTAGCTTTTTCATTCAAAGTAACTGATAACTGAAATTATGCCGTCCTTGTGCATTATTAAAAACAACAACAGTAACCAGGTATGTTCAAAGGCTATACAATATTCAAAATCCTCTTTAATATTCTAGTTCATAACCTTAATAGACATTTATACATGATTAATGAGGCTTTTAGTAGCCTTTCCTGTCACAGCTTGGGTAATGCCACCTCCAATGAATATTCCAAGGAAAGGGTCTTACTGGCAGCGCCTGAGTGACAACTGTGAAGTAGCAGGCTGCAATGTACTTTCTGACAAGAGAAACAAAACCCCAAATGAAACAAAATTCTGTCCTAAGGAACTGCAATCTACTTAAAAAGCAGAACACGGGAATTGACTACATTAGGGCATATTTTATATTACAGATTCACTAACAAAGAGCTTATAAAGGGTTTCTAAATGTGATCCCGCTGCCACGCTATGGCAAATGAATAACTTAGGTTCTTAGATATAAACACATGGATGAGTAATGTAGTTCCTCATTACATCAAGAACACGTAATTTTCGGACACAGCACTGCAGATACCAGTACCGAAGAGAGATATTTGATTCTAGAGCCCTGAAACATCCAAACAAACCATTGCAAAAGAATTAAAAAAAAAAAGAGCATAACATTTTTTGCTGTGACAACTCAGCTAGCTTAACCTTTTTAGCTTTGTGAAAAAAAGGCTGAGAGACGATTTGACTACTATATGTAAATACCTTCAAATGGAAACATACCCAGGCCTGACTGGGGAATAATTAGCATGGATTCACCAAGGGTAAATCATGCTTGACCAACTTAACTGCCTTCTTTGATGAAATGACTAGATCTGTGAATAAGAGATGACCAGTAGATGCAATCTCCCTTGAATTTAGCACAGCTTTCAAGATGGTCCCCCACAGCATCCTTGTATCCAAGTTGGGATTTTACAGTCTATATGGGTGGACTACTAGATGCGTGAAAAACTAGCTGGAATGTTGGGTTCGAAGGGTGATGCTTACTCGTTCATGCTCTGTTTGAAGTCAGTTACCTGTGGAGTCCCTCAGCATCTATTCTGCGACCAGTCCTTTTCAGTAATTTTATCAATGACTCGAAAGAGAAACGAGAATTCACCCGTATCAAGATTGCAAATGACACCAATCCTGGGGGTCACAGTCAATAAACTCACAGGCAAGAGTGTCACCCAAGGGGACCTAGACAGGCTGGAGGAACGAACAAAGCAAAGCCCTGTACCTGGGAAGGACTAACCCTCTCATACTGCCACAGGCTGTGGACTAGTCCTGCTGGGAAGGACCTGCAGTCCTGGTGGACAGAACATTAAACAGGAGCATGCGTGGACAGTGATGAAGGCCAACGGCATCCTGGGCTGTATCAACAGGAACATAGCAAACAGACTTGAGGGAAGTGACCATCCTCCTTTACTTGGTACTCATTAGACCACATCTGGAACACTGAGTCCAGTTTGGGGTCCCAAATCTAAGAACAACATCGATGAAGTACAGCATAGGGCTATCAAGCTGTACGGGGGCTGAAGTGCTCACCCTGGGCTTGTTCAGCCTGGAGAAGAGAAGGCTCCGTAGGACTTACCAGCAACACCCCAGGACCTACAAACAAGTTGCGAGAAGACGGAGTCAAGCTCTTCACAGCAATACACGGTGAGGGGAGGAGTGACATCAGACATAAATTGAAGCAAGGGAGGTTCAAATTAGGTTTAAGGAGAAACTCTTGCACCTGAGGACAGTCAAGCAGTGGCACAAGTTGCCCAGGGAGGCCATGTAGTCTTTATCCTTGGAGGTTTTCAAGACACGACTGGATAAAGGCCTAAGAAATCTTGCCTGACCCCAAAGCCCACCCTGATTTGAGCAGGAGTTTAACCACAGAACTCCTGAGGTCCCTTCCACGCTGAATAATTGAGTCTATGAAGATACCAGGCACTGGCAATTTCTTTAACTTAGTGGAGAAAAGTATAACGAGAACCATTTACTTGAATCTAAAACCAGATAAACTGAGAAGAAAACTTCTAGTGCTGCCTGTGATTAACCAAAGAAACTAGTGCCAGAAGAGAGAAAGGACTCTCCACTCCTGCTGATTTCAAACCAAGGCACAATGCCATTGTGGGACATTTTTTACTCAAATATACACAGACAGCTTAAATTGTGTGAACCATAGTGGAGTGCAAAACAAGAAGACAGGTAAAGTAATAAAATGGCTTTAATTCTCTGCCCATGATACCTACAAGTTAAGGAAAATGGTAGCTATTATTCAGTTAAATAAATATTTTAACGGACCTTAGTTTTTAACCAACAAAGATTCCATCACGACCCATTCAAACATTAAAAGAAAAAGAAAACAGATACAGAAAAATAACAGAAGGAGTTACTAACTTTATATAATTTCCAGTCCTTTTCCAGTTCAAGGCTTCTTAATAGGTCATGGGCTTTGCTCCCTGGTTTGCATTTACGATTAATTCACATTGAGAGCTTTAAGTCACTTCAAATACCATGTAGCAGCAAATTTCAAGATTTGTATTGAGCTCTCTGTAAAAACAAAGGATTCTACACACACAGGAATTTAAAGCAGCATGCCATTATCAATTGTGGACACAATTAAAATAGTCATTACGACGAGGCAGCATAAAATTCTTCTAAAAGCAAAAAGGTGAGGCCTGCATTTGTTCAGCTTTTAAAAATCAAACAAAATCAGTAATGTTCTGCCTGCCAGATCATTAGTTTTCAAGTATGCAGCCAGCACCCCTTATATTTCCAATTTAACAGGAATCCCATAAGTGTTTCATTCTAGAATAAGCTCATAGAGTTACTATCCATTAAGGCAGAATTTTAAGTAACCAAATAAATTTGCATAAGCAAATATTTGTACCTGGCATGTAACTAATTCAGAAATGTATGCAATACACACTGAAAATCTTTACATGTTCTCTCTTGTAATTTAACTTGGAACCCAATTTTGTTTTGAAACAAAGCACAAATTTGTCAGCCAAGGTTACGTGAAAGAAGCTTGACATTTTAAACAATGCCTTTTTAAAATTATCAGACTGTAAACTAGAGTTTGAACAGTTTTTAAAAGGCTGAAACGCCTTTCCTCGTGCTAAGATAACTACAAAGGCTGAACAGCTTTTTTCACTCTTGCCAAAATAACACACCTATTGCCAAACATAAAATGTTCCATCTCGGGGGGGGCGGGGGGGGGGGGATTAAAAAAGGAAAGTAAAAAAAAGGTACAAAGTAATAAAAAAATAGGATATCCCACATCTTCTAACCTCACCTAACTGCAGTATCATGGCTGAACTCCTTTAAGGCCAGGAAAAAAGTTCATCAGATAGACAATTTAAAAGGTAAAGTAGTGGTTATTCCAAGTGTGAGTATAAAAAGTGCCAGTTATATAGTTGCAAGTCAATGTACCTATGAACCTGAGGATCTCCACCTGACGAAAGAAGAGGACAGAAAGATACTCTGGCTATAGCAACCCACTGCCACCCAGAGGGATATGGATTCAAACTGATTTTATATAAAGAGAGTTTTATACAGGTATTGATTGATTTTCCGTGTTCAGCCTTCTAGCACAATAAGCATAGAGGCAGTGGCCAGAACTAATAATCTTCACACAAAGGCAAGAAAAGAGCATCGTGTGTTCGCAGGTTTTGACCACGTAGGCATTTATATAACTAAATGAGGAGCCCATAAAACATTTCACAGAATTTGCTGCTACATTTACACCTCAGAGCAGTGTCCCACCACTGTCCGACATTCCGCAAACTAGGTACCACCGTGTGTTCCCTGTTCCAGAGAACAGCAGCACACTGCACAACCGGACAAGAGAAAGCCTGCGGCTGAGTGACCGTGACCTAGCAGAGCCCACTAGGCAATGAACCGCGCCAGACACGTTTCCCTGGCTTGTACCATAGGCTCTCCACATTCTTGTAGCTAGATACAGCTTCCCGCTTTGTGTCCCAAAATCGGACTCAGTGGCCCATGTCATCCATACATATAAGGTCTAACACACAAGTCCATAAAATCAAGAGTTGTGTAAAGAGTGCCCAGAATACATATGGATGTCTTTTAAAACACTTTTAAATAATATTAAGAGCAGATCTGAAATGAGATGTTAATTTTAATTAAAGGTAAAATATTACAGGGCATAGGACAGATCAACTTTTAAAAATTAGAAAACACAGAGAAGAAATTACTAAGGTAGGGGTTTTTTTGTTGCATTTTTTAAAAGTTCAATGACGAGAGGAAAATCAAATAACCAGGGCCAGCAATTACCTCCTCCTCAGCAGTGAGAAACAGGGTAAGGAAGGCCCTTTCCTGAAATCTGCACCTTGGGAACTATTTCCTATGCAAGGCAAAGCAGATTTATTTAAATAAAATCAATGATGACTGATCTGCATTTATCTGCCCTGATACAAATCATTCAACACCCCACCCCTCACCCCCAGCCATTATTCCCCTCCTACCTTCAAAACTCCCAGCAAACAGATAAATCCATGTAATGGCTGGTACAAAAAGGACAGTCAGAGAGGCAGCCAGGAATTTCCGTCGCCCTCGGCAGATTCCCAGCATTCTCTCAGGAGTGCAGATTCCCAACCCAGTGCTGTTCCTATGTCGGAAGCAAATAGTCCACAGCCTCCCACATATTACTCCCTGAAAGGGAAAGGAAAAAATATTTTAACAGCTTATCTCTGTACAGAAAGTTAGACTATGCTAGGGTTCCTAAAGAGTTAAAGGAACAAGGCTAAAAATAGGGTTACTGCAATTGCAAAGCAGTACCCATTTCAAAATTATCCATGACTACTTAATAAATAAAGCAAGTTTTAGAAGTCAGACTAAGACAGTAAGTCAATAAAACACATCGTATCACCTAAATACACACTAAGCTAATCTTACAAAGAGACATCACCTTTATTTGGTTTTTTTGCCACCCTTTTACTCTACAGAAACACTGGGTTCTCTGATGCCAATGTGTGCTGGTGCCCCATGGCAGGTAAAGAGAAAGCCACCCGCATTTCTTCACCGGCTCCCAAAGAGCAAAAGTCACACCAGTGAATCCATGAGCTGGCTGCAGGTGGCCAGGAACTCAAGAGTGTGAACTGAAAAATGAAAAGTAAAGTTTGGGGGATGTTTTTGTAGAAAGATGTTTTTAAAATGACCCACTCTGCTAATCAAAAAGCAATGCTGATGAACTGCTTTATAAAAGGGGAGAAAAGAAAGAGCAAAATGGGCAAGGAAGCTTCTTTAGTCACAAAAGGGGTTTTCGGGAGCTTTAGACTGTATGCTATGAGAAAAGAAGGGGATTCTGGAGAGTACCACTGTTTTTATGAGGAAAAAAAATAATTCTGGTCTCAGTTTGTTTAAAATAATTGTTCTGCATTTCACAGTGGCCAAAATAGCAAAATAATCTGATGATTTTTACTCACAGGAGAAGAAACATACCCACACCAGTGCAGGCATGCAGGGCATAAAAATAAGGTTTCACATCATTCGCTTTTTTTTTGAAAAGGGAGGAAAGGCTAGTGTTAGACTAGAGAAGTTGGAGAAGGAAAGGGAGGTATTCAATCCATGCAAATCTAGTTCAGGTTTTGTGTGAAAGGGCTTATATTTTCTAATTTTAAAAAAAGAATCGGTCCACAAGCATGATAGGGAAAGAAACACAGACTCTGGCAGTACAAGGTGGTTAATAACAGTGCCCTTTGGCTTATGCTTAAACTAGCACTAGAGTTGCAATAAGCAATTACAGCATTTCTAGACTGACATATTAACAATGGCTACTGTGTCTCTTGAAAATATGTCTTGAGCTCTACAAGTCCACATATATTGCAGTGCAAGTCAATTCTGAAATCAAATTACAGCAAAAATGAGAATTATAGACAAGAGAAATGGGTTCATACAAAGAACTCTGCTGCTGGAGATACCTGGCTGCAGTAATCAGGCAAACCTAGAGCTGTTCCTCGAACGTTCAATAGAGCCCACTTCACTACACTACAGTTTAAGAGTCATGATAGTACTCTGACCTTGGAACTGATAAAATGGACTGTAATTTGTCCAGAGCTAGCACAAAAAGCATTCCACTGTGTCAGCTTGCCAACGCAACCAATGCCTCACCACAGAGATTTTGCGCAAAATATGTGGACAGACTTAATATTAACAACTGTGGTATTAGAGTCACTGTGTTAGACAGACACACACATTTAGTAGATAAATTGTGGAGAACTCTTATCTTTATTCACTGTTATTTGGATAACGATTACATTTCATTTCTTTTCCTTACATCCCATAGCTAGTACAACTACTCTGAAGAGAGTCCTTTACATGCCTACTTGAAAAACACACATAATTTTCCTGGCTTCTGTGTTTTACACTTGCTATCTGTGTCGTCGATATTGTAAAGTGCACAGAATCACTTACTTTAAGTAGAATATTTTTTTTTTTCCTTTAATGTCATGGCATGCACCACTGACATCAATCTATGCATGGAAAAATAAATCTTTGAAAAAATAAAGTCACACGCAGGATCATTCTCAAATAGCCACATCTTGTATTGCAACATGCACTGGATACATACTGCTCCTGTCAGTGATACCTGTAAAACCCACAGGTAGCAAAGTAAGAGTCAACACTGCACGTTTCTGAAATCATGCTGTTACAAGTACACTGATACAAGTTTTTGGGATAATGACACCCAGACTCTGAAGCTTGGGGTTATAGTGCTGGTAGTGGATTAATTGATCCTGGGGCTGCATATTTAAGAAATAACTCAATTTTTCCTATATATTCTTTTAAATATCCATGCTAGTTAAGTTTCTGAACAGGTCGACATGGAGAATGAAATCCAGTTTTTCTGCCCCATGAATGTAAAGTACCCTAACAAATTAAGAAAGTATAAGAAGCAACACTGAACTCCCAATTCAGCTACAAAGGAAAGCTAGGAATATGGCAAATTCAGTTTTCTACAAATTGTCATCATTCAGACGAAACAGCCAAATCATTCTGCACATTCATGCACATCTTTTATCTAACTAGGAAGACATTTGGGAAAATCCTAGACAGACAAGTCAGCTTGTGATGGATCACCCTAGGAAATGTTGAGATAATTTCTTTTAATGGTGCTTTAAAAGAGAGAAGAGCCATAAACTATTTCAAAGGAAGTTTCTACTATCTCCCCACCTCCCCAAAGTTGTGAATAGCTTCCCTTGAGTCTTAAATATTTATTTTCAGTGTATAAAATCACCACACTTGCTGAGTATTTTTTTCCAAACTAGACAATGCATCACGTGCAAACCCTAGACAAGCAATTGTATAAAAGGTCCATGAACGGTAATGAAGACGCTTAGCTTAAAGGAAAAGCTTTGGACTCAGTCACGTACCCGTCATTGGTTTTACTTGTAAAGAATTTTACCTAACCTGCCATCATCAAATAAACTGAAAGAAGACATTGCAGTTCCTTGACTCGGTTTTCCTTTCAATTCAGCAGGTACCAGACTGACATCCGTTGTGAAAGGGAAGTGACTGACAACGCTGGAGCGAGAGCTGAGCGCGGACGGGGCAGCACTGCGCACATTTCTGCCACACGAGCTTGCCATTGCCCTTCAGACTTCTACAGCATCCACTGCTTCTCAAGCCGTAGTCCTACTGAATCAGACCATCACCTGCCTAAAAGGTCTTAGAAAGCAGTTTCATGGTACAGGCTAAAAAAAGAAGCTACTTCAGAAGTGACATTGCTAGCTATATTCCTCTTTTCAGTAATAACGAACACTGTAAGATGGTTCACTTCATTTATACAAATCCATGCAGTGTTCCTCCTGGTAGCTTTCAGTCTTAACAGCTGTGCTAACTGAACACCGGTACTCAGAAATACACAGCATGAAATATGTTGGAAGGAAAAAAAAAAAAAAAAAAACCAACAGATGAGGAAGGAACTGGCCAACTTAAGCACAGGATCTACCAATACTCTGATCAAAAAATAGCCAGTGGCTCCTCTTTATCTGTTGCCCAATGTTAGTATTTTCAGATACGTCTAACTGCAACTTTAGCCATCTTTATTTGGTTTATCTCAAAGCAAGGGAGATCAAAATTAGCCCCAGAGTGAAATGGAACGGTTGCGAGAGTTTATGGTAAGGGTTTTGCAGTCTGAAACATGGCTCAGATTCACTCCTCCAGATACAACCAGATTTTCTGCCCGTGCCACAGATACAGAGAAGATGCACGCATTACAGGATATTCTTCTACCCTGGTCTTCAATTTTTAATGTATTGAATGTGCCCCAAGAGTATCACATAATTATATTTTAGAAATCGAATTAAATAATGTCCACAAAAGTTAGCTATACGTACATCATGCATGTATGTCTTGCTGTCAGTAAGTCAGATGCTCTACACTTCTACAATACACCCAGTTCAAGATTTATAAAACCTCCTGCACATGTATAGATCAACAGACATTAATAAGGCAACCTCAGGACAACTCATCCTTGATTACTGCTAATGGTGCTATAAAAGGCTGCTAGCTTGGACAATGCCTGGGTGAGGGATGGCAGTGGGAATTAAAATAAACTAGGTTTCTCATTACAAAGACTTACTCATGACCTTCTTCCCACATGGCAACAGTGAAGGGAATGACTTTTGTTACCTTCACATATGGTCAAATGCTTCCATTAACTATGCTACCTTATCAGAGTGGTGGCTTTGTTTTACATCGAGGATTATCTTCTCAGCTAAGTGTGAAGCAGCTCTCAACCAGTATGAGCAGCACATATATTAAAGCATGTAACACAACACTAATCACATTGGTATTCAGTTTCTATTCATTTATTTTTTTAATTATGGCATGACAGCTCGACTATGTCGGACATTCAGCAGGAGTTCAGTGGAACAATGGAAGTAATTATGAAAACAAAAATCAAACACAATTAACTAGATTTAACTGCTCTACTATAAAAAGCTTTTCCAACTGCTTCATATATTTTCCTTGCATTTGTTACAGTTAATCTTATCCCAGTAATCTTCCATTTGTTTTCCGAACCACTGAAATGAATATATACAGTTAAAGCTGTTTATACACCAATCCCGTGCCTTGGCTTTGCTGTGTTGCTTGAATTAATGTTATCTAATTCTCTCTGCTTTTCCACACTTGCAGTCACAGAGTCAATGAACAATTTCTACTGTAAAGCTTTTCCTTTGGCTCTGTGTCAATGTAGCATCCGTCCCCCATGAGAGATTTTTCACAGTTTTTTGCCAGACTCAAAATATAAATAACCTAAAGAAAAAAGCAGTATCTTAGTCAGTATTTTTCTGTTTTTCCTTAAAGTGTTGCTAATGTGGGGTTATAATGAGTTTACTCCTTGATAGTTTTTATTTTGCAGCTTTGTGGTCTTCAAGTTATGGAACTTGGTTGTCATGTGACAAGATTTTTTTGTCGTATTAGAGAAAAGTTTGGTACCATAAAGGCAGGGTGTGAAATAAGCCCAACATTATGAAATAAAAGATGAAAGAATTAAATGGTCAATGTTTATTTAAATAAACATCCCTTTGTTAATATACTCCACTTCTCAAGTTCTTAAAATAGAAATAGCATTTTGAAGGAAAATGCCATCTCCCCTCTCATCAACCTCTTCTTCTTCTCTCTCACGGAGAACATGCAACAGAAACAAATCTAAGGCTCCCTTTGCTCCCAAACTCTGAATTTTCTTGGCATTGGAGAACTTCCCCCGAATCAGACTTCTTAATCCTACGGTATCATGACTTTAAACTCAGACTCAGCATCCACCTCAGAAGTTCTGTGAAGCCACTTTGAAGGAACAGATTACAGCAGAGTTTCCAAATGCTACCAAATTTACTCTTTCTCAACCAGTTACAAGAAAATAGTCCTACCTATATGAGAGAATATAGCCAGTAAGTTGACAGCACAAATGAGTTCTGCCTTGGAACTGCGCTAACTGCTCTGAGGGCACACAGGATTGACACCTTCTTTTATATCTTCACTTGGTATGTGCCATGGCTCAAGGAAAATTCTATTAGTGTCCTGTTCATCAAAGTTTTCTAGAAGGTTCCACCTGTAAGCAACACCACCACAGGAATAGGGATCTATCCTGACATTAGAGTAGTCACAGATGGAGAGGAAAACGTAATTAATACGCTTTCACATTTTTCCTTTTTCATTCCCAGGTACTCCTTTATATGTATGTATGTATGTATATATTTTTATAGATGCATTTTTAATGGCATTCCTTTTTCCTTTCAAGTCTAGAATGCTCAAAAGAAGGAAAGCCTGCAACTTTAAAAATTATTATCAAGGAATAACACAATTTAAGATCAACAGGATAAGAATCTTTTCCTAAGCCTCCACTAAAATGTCACTGTTAACATGAGGGGGAAAAAAATCTATCAGTTGAGAAGAGATAGCAGCAACAAAACACAATCATGACAGAAAGATCAATCTTGCCTGTTACTCACATTTCATTTGCAACCCAAGAATGATACTTATTTTCAAAGCAGTTACTGACCTAGTTTTTCTATGAGTTCTCCAAACTCTGCTTTACTCTACCCCCTCACCTATATGGGTATATAGTACCAGTATTTCCTGACTCTTTATCTCAGGACTTGGCACAGTTCAAAGAAAGTGAAACAGAACCTGACTCGGTTACTGTATAGCAGAAGTCTAACGAGATACTATATATACATACTAAGAACACCTTAGAATTTGAGATCCTAATGTCATTGAACTATAAACATACCAGAGACCATGGCCAACCAGCAGTAATAACTGTAATAGAGAATCTTTTAATAGTAAAGCAATTCTGCTCCAGAATCATATTTTACACTGGGACCACAGCATTATTACACATCTGAATTTCAGGCTTAAAAAAAGGACAAAGCTCCACTTCTTTCCAAATCCAGGCCTCTCCACCTGAAATAATGGCAGGAGGAAAAAGGAAAAGTAACATGCTACCTGCTCTCGGCTGGAAGAAAACATCAGCATGTTGCTGCATCATTGCTCTCCCTCTATACCAGGGCATTGTTCTCCTTCATAATCAAACACTGAAGAGTCACGGGTTTATCGATTCATTAATTCCCTTTCTTAGGTATTGTGTGCATGCAACCACACAGAACACAAAATGGTCTTTAAATCAGAAGTAGGGCACTACATGCAACACACATAATACCTCTCAAGAATTTTGATGCGAATACTTTGCTTCTCAGCTGAAGTTCTTGGATGCTTATTCAAAAGCACTGTTTACCTTCATTAGAATCCTCTATGTACAGAGCTGCTCTAACAAGGAAATTGATTAAAGATTCATAAGAAAGTTTTGCCCAGGAGAAAACAATTATTGCTTGAAGTGTTCCTCCCTGACAAAAGAATCCATGTCCCTCTGTGAAGCAAAGCCCTATTATAAAAAAAAAAAAGAAAAAAAAAAGGAACCCTTTATTTTACTGCATAGGTCTCAAACTACAAGTTAGTTTTACATGGCGATTTGTAACATGCTCACAGCAGCTACTTACTTGTCAGATGGAAATAGAAGTTGGCATTGTACTTATAAATTGCTCTTTATGAAATACTCGTATTAAATTAAAAAAAATAAAAAGAGAGAGAAATGGGCCCAGGTGGGTCTCTCCTCAATCCTGGCAGTGAGGAGGAAGAAACTGAGGAGTGGTTGGATCCTGCGGGTCAAAAATTGGTTGTGCAGCTGGTATTGACAAGAGATATTTTGATTTTACAACCACGGGACCCTCTCTGAGAATGGCGGACTGCTAACAAGAGACAGGACGCATCTGGCCACATGGGGCAAAAGTGTCTTTTCCAATAGGCTGGGGCCAAACTGGTGAGGAATTAAATTGTGAGTATTGAGGAGGGAGATGAAAACCCACCAACAAATGAGAAAGTAGTGGATTGAGCTGGCAAACCAAGGATGTTGAGCGATGTGGACAGGAGATACCTGCCTGCAGCCATCAGGTAATGGATGGATATGGGCTTTTTAGGAAGGACTAGCCAAGAAGGCAAGGAGGAGGAACTACCCTGTATGTGAGAGCAGCAGAAAGAGATGGAGGTCTCCTTAGGATCCTTCCCCTCTACTCATCCCTGGTGAGAAACATCTGGAGTGCTGTGTCCGGGTCTGGGCTCCCCAGTGCAAGGACACAGCCAGAGAGGTTGCAGAGCCTTCATCCTTGGAGACATTCAAAACCCAACAGGACGCGGCCCTGAGCAACCTGCTGTAGTTGAACTCGCTTTGAGCAGGGGGTTGAACTAGATGATCTCCAGAGATCCCTTCTAAACTCAATTCCATGATTCCGTGATTCTACAATTTTGTCCCCAGTCATAAAGTAGATAGTGGCCATTCATTTTAAATCCCAAAAAATTCCAACTAACATCTACTCCACTGTGCACGAATAATAATGTATATAAACGATTATACTGAAACACACAGAGAATCCCAAGTTAAAACTTTTACCTAGTATATATCAATACAGCTTCACTGAGATCAATTCAACCTGCATCAATTCACAGAAAATAGGGACTAAGACTCTCATAATTAATGGACAAGAAGTTGAATTTTATATACAAGGACCAAACTCCTCACCTCATCACTATGTATTGCTTGAATATTACTAGACCCACAAATATTTCTTACAGATTTATATAAAAATAAAACAAATGATGCAATGAAAATTCCAAGAATTGCTGGGAATTTCATATTTGAATAATCAAGGAATCAGCAAATAGGAAAAAAAAATGTAATATACATACAGCCTTGATGGAAAGCAGAAGACAAATCCTTCGCTACAATTACAGTGCTACTTTACTAAGCACATTATACATTCTCAATAGTTCTTTGATGCTACTACAGAACATCAAATAGCACCATGAGTTGTGAGCTACATTTTTAAGTAAATTTTCCTGCTGAAAACCTTGTGTGTCAAGGTCCACTATTTATTTGTTCTTAAATATTATACCATCCAGGCAGGCTACAAGGACCAGCCATTTCCCTAGGCTTTCCCAGGGCTGAGTGGGTTCTATACAAGTTGAATGGAAAGGTGCTTCCCCCCATACTCCTTCTTTTTAGCTGACATAGAAGCAAAGCGCTTGCAGAATAATTTGGTGTCAGGCACTTTTTTAAGTAGGGAAGGGAGCTGTGGATTTAGGTTATTTTACATAGGACTATCCTCAAACATTGGAACACTGGCTTGATGAACTGGAATTTATAAATACAGATTTCTCATGGCTTCTAATTTGGCACTACTCAGATTAATGTGGGTATTAGACAAGAATGGCATGCGAGTTTAATGCAATTACAAAAGGAGTATGAAAGGTGTTATCAAAGCTGAACAAAGCTGGAGAACTAGCCTCAAGAGGAGACACTGGCAAAAGCACTTACTAAAGAATCCAAATTTTCTGTGTGTGGGGTTACCATTTTAATAGAATCATAGAATAGTTTAGGTTGGAAGGGACCTCTGGAGGTCATCTACTCCAATCCTCTGCACAAAGCAGGTTGAATACTGTTCTTTCAAACCAATCTGTAATTTGGATAGCTCTTTACTCTTCATTTAAAAACTATCATCTGAGGGAGGGTGGTCTGCCTAGAGACAAAGGGCCATGAGCTAAGGGTTTCTCTGTTCTCCCCATTTCCTCAAACTGTAGGGATTTTCACTGAACATTTCATTGTTCCTCTGCATGAAAACTTCAGTCTTTGTAATCTCTTACTGATCTCATTACCATCATCATTGTTCTCTGAAGTTCCTGTAATTCTGCAATTAGATGAAGGTGCAGAAATAATAAATATAAAATATTTAGCAAGTCCCTTGTAAAGAAAATGAATATACTGAAAAGAATGACCTTATTCAAATGCACATAATTAACACTTCCACTTTAAATGTTATTATAATGCGTCATTTTCAGGGCAGAGGGGAGGTTGCCAGATCTTTTCTAACAAAAGTAAAAGAGGATAATGATGACACTGAGGATCATCAAAGGATGTAGAGGACTCTGCAGTCATGGACACACCATATAACACCAGAACATGCTTTGCACTGGCTGGTGTTTGAGATGAGGGGAGGTAAAGAGGAGTAACACCTCTTACTGTCTCTCCTAACTCTGCTTCTACACTGTAGTATCTTTTAAGACAATTTTACTCTTTCTGTGTTGTACTGGCTATCATTAATATAAATCTAGAGCAGAAGTAAAGCTAACCTCTAGTAACTTCAACAGTGGGTCTTCTGAGAGTAGGACAAAGGCTGAGTAAGAGTCTCAGAGAACAATTAAGATGAAGGAGTTCCTCACTCTCTACTCTGAGACGGTTGTCCACTGGATGGAAGTACTTCACCAGCGTGAGATAATCAAGTAGGAATGACTGAACGTCGTATTATGAATATTCACACCTTTAAAGGGAACTCTGAAAGACACCTGAGCTTTCTATACTGAGGACTTATTTCTGCAACAATTCTGCATATTAGATCTTAATAATAGTTTAAAACCAAAAGATCTTTAAATAGATCTTTATACAAACACATATATACAAACACAACTTCAACTGATACCAAACTCAAAATAATACATTTGAAATATATTTTAAAGAAAATATAGTCTAACCAATGGAGCTGCGGTTAAAATAACCCCATGTATACCAATACTGTTTAACAACTTTGCTCCCTTCCTTGTTCCAGATCTGTGATCTGCTGTGGTTCACCACACCTATCTCTGATCCTGGGCTTTCTTTCAGGGTCAGCCAGCCAGGTCTTTCTGACACAGAACCAGGGGAAGTTCTGGAGAAGATTCACTACAGAGACCATTCCCTACAGGATGAGATTCCTCCCCGTGCACTGTAACATCCCCCAGCGCTGCCTCGGCAGGTCTGCTGCCTGCAGGCACTGCCATCGCGCAAAGCCTCCAGAAATACAACATGGAGCATCATGTCACGACTTGGGCGAACTGTGGCAGTTTTTCTGAAGCACATAAAGAAAGAAAAATAACAGTGTGTTGGGATCTAAGCAAAGGATGTTACGCAACATGGCTGCAGCCAGTCCATTCTCCGTGGAAAAGTGCTGTCGATGACAGCCGGTCCCACCGCCTGGTCCGCAGAGCAGGCTGCGCTCTCCGGATGCAATGCCTTTGGCAGCAGAAATGTCACTGCTATAATGTCTATTTTGTTATCTACAGATGGTCTACCCTGTTCTGGTATCGTAAGAGTCATCTTTTACGATAACCATACGGGGCACAGTATCTAGAATCTATGGGCCATGTAAACTGCAAGTACACGGCAGATATAAAGATCATAAACTAAAGGGGGTCAATTCAGTTATACCGGTACAGAGACTGGGATCACGATACCGACCCCAAGGCCAATGTTTCACCGACAAGATAAGATATACCTCAATATGTATTGCAACAGATAGCGATAATCACTATAGATCACTGCATTTTATGCAGAAGAATTTTCTCAGTTGCTCATGGGGAACTGTCAGTAAGACAGCATGAAGATATAATGATTGTGAAAACAATTCTAGCACACTTCTAAAAATAAAACTTTTTTAACTTTTTTTGTTGCTAGGAGATACAAAAATATAGGACATAACAATGCAGTTATTTGAAGGGCAACAAAAGTAGTCCATAGTATTATCAAAAATGTACCACATTATTATTAGCTATAGTGATTCACACAGATTGGTTGATTTTGACAACAAATTACATAATATTGTTTTTCCAAGATTTACCCATAGCTATGAGGATACATGTTGGTAGGACAAGTTTTGTTTACTGCCAAGATTATATGAACTACTTCTTCAATTGATGAAAAGATAAAAAAAAAAAAAAAAGGCTGAAAGGGGCTTGGGTGTCCTTTTTTTTATTTTTTGGCTGCTGAGAATTAGAACTATAGATATATAAAATACTTGCAGTAATTACTTATTATTGCACAGCTGAAAGGGAAGGTAAATCTTTTATTTCCAATATAACAATAAAACCATATTAAGAATATTTGAAAATTTAGGGAACATGCTCAAATCAAATGGCTTGAACTTTGATAATATGTCATCACTTGCAGTTCATAGTACTAATGTCAACTTTGGGATACACAAATCCAATAAAAAATTAGAGTACTTTTTTTCACCACTAGCTGCTGGGAAAAAATACATATTGCATATAATTTACAGGCAACTTATAATTTGGTCTTGAAAGTACTTAAGTTAGGCTTTCAATTACTTTTCCTTATTTGTCCAAAAAGTTTCAAAATTATAAAACTTACATTGTCTGCCTTGTTTTATGGAAATGTCAAGGCATACCTTGTAATGACTACATTTTTGATACCATACTATTAAAAGAAACTTAAAATGTATTCCTGTTATTAGAAGTTGCTCTGGTACATCAGGTGAAGACAGCTCAAATGCATGGTTTGGGTGTGTTAAGAATGACAAAGCTGGAGATGAAGGACAGACAGTGACGCAAGGCTATTTATACCTCTTCTATAACACACTAAAAATGTCTTGTACAGTCTTAAGAATAGCATGATCTTACATTTGCTGGTATTTAGACATAATTTTGTAATTACAGGGTAAATTATGACCTAAGTGGCTGATACTTTGGCCGTAACTCTGTTTCTTATCTCTTACCTAGCCTAAAACATAACCCGAGAAAGCAGAAAAAAATGTGAAGGGGTTTCTTTCAGTAATATGCATTAGCTCTAAAGTGCATACCATTGACTTTGGATTTCAACAGCACCAAGCAAAACCATCTTAATTTGGTTCAATTTCTCTAAAATGAGGTAATTTTTACAAGAAAATACATTTACTCCTGAAGGGTTTCAACTTGATAAAATGCTAAATATGAATGTTAATTGATTGTATTTTGTAAAGTTTATGTACTCTTTTAGCACTGTGTAAGAAAATGCAGTAATATTTCACACCTGAAAACTTGTGAAATGTGTTAGTTTCTAGCTCAAATACAGTATAGAAGAATATTTTACTTTTTAAACAGACTTGACTAGATTAAAGAAACCTGTTAATATTGATTGTTACAGCTGACTTTAAAGTTATATTTCATCTCTACAGGTAAAGACTTTTACAAGCTGATTTTGAAAGAGAGAGACAGTGAAATATATTGAAAGTGACAATAAGCACCATTTTAAATAAGAAACTGAAGCTTTAGGTAATTGGACAGTAGGGCTGAAGACTATAAAAATGTATAGTTGAGTGAAAAATATGCTAGAGAAAATGGTGTTCCTGTAAAATGCCCCTTAAACTATGGTAATACGTCTTATTTCTGCCTAAGTGGCCATTTTAACAACAAGCATTAGCAGCCTGACAACCTCAGGTGTCTCATAATTAAAAAAGGAGACCCCATCAGCTGGGAGAGGGGAGGAAGGGGCTGTTCTTCTCATTTTCTTAAATAGCACCTTAGATTGGAAGGCTTTGAAAGTTCATACCTCAAATTATACTTGCAACTATGAAAACCTAGAACTTTTCCTTTTTTAAATGAAAGCTGAAGTTACATTAGAACTTCAAGAACTGAACTTGACATGAAATGCCACTTCCTCATGGCTCCTGAGAAAATCATGGGGGTTAGCGCTACTGTTGCAGGCATTACTGAAAATTCACGTATCTGTTGGAAGAGAGTTCAAACCACTACTGGATACTGATCACAAATTCAGGCTGTTGTTGTGCAGCTCTTGAAATTTCTGAGTCCAATTCAGGCAGATACACATCTGCTGGGTCTGCTAAGTTGCACTATCTTCCAAACACACACTGTGGTGACAAACTGTTTATAAACTTTAATAAACAGATGCCTGGAGTAGTTCTTATCTGATCAAGGTAGAGATCCTTTAATATTTTAACTATTGAGGAGACCTTACCAAGTGTTCACGTGGGAATAAGAATCCATGTTAACACCTTTTCAGATTATTATTATAAACCAGTAGTATGAAGTAAAGCAGAACTTTATAGGTTGAATCACATCTTTTCAGCGTCTAAAAACGCTTCAGAAGAAGTAATGTTGAATATGCAATGCATCTTGAGGTATTTTTTTGTCATCTTCAAAGCTATATTCAATAATATGATCAAACACTGTACGTGTCATTCTTCTAATATTTAAAGTGATGCTGGCAAATAATTACACAAAAGAGTTCAGGAGGAAAACCGGCTTTTGCACAGAAATGATAGCAGGACTTTATAAGGCTTGAAAAAATGTGAAACACTGAAATAGTTCTTTGGGAGAACATAATTTTACTACTTCTGATACTAAAATATTTTAGCAGTATAAATGGGGGGGGGGGGTAGCTGTTCTCGGCCTTCATTTGAAGGTCTCAAGGTTTTTTTTGCATTTCTAACATTCCTGTAACATACCCTGATACTAAGATACCAGGATCTCTAAATTAAATGTCATAATATTTACATGTCTTTGGGAGTCCTTGGGTCTTTAAAGTAAAAAATTTAAGATTTTAAGGAAAATTGAGTTTACTGGTTGCAGAGCAAGTCAATGATAAAATTAGGAGAAGTATCCAAAAAGCCTAACTGCAGTGAAAACATCTCATCTAAGCAATATCTCAGTCCTCATTAATATTTTCCCACAGTAGCTCAATAATATTGTCTAAGTGCCGCTAACAAAGATTAATGAATCAGATCTACACATTTGGTGTATTTTGTTTAATTTATTTTTTTCATAATGACATGCTACATTTTCTGTTTAGTTTATAGTGCCATCTGTGAGGTTAAGAGATTTTGGATAAGAGCATCTAAAATTGTTTCACTGTGTGAGTAATATGAAAGACTTGGAAGTATAAAAATTCAGAAGTTAATGGGGAAAAAACTTCAATCAGCATGCTAATAGCAACAACATTATCAACTGAAACCCTACAGCTACCATGACATACGTCCCAGAAATTCCATCTCCATTCCTTTTGGTGAATCACTGCAGAAAAAAAGCAGGGAAACAGGCAATTTCAGCTCCAACTGAGAAAGAAGTCAATGAGCGAGTTTACATCGGCGTTTTAATTGAGAGGAGGAATACCTTCACCCCTTTTGATGCAATCTCCCCAAGTATTCCAGCTTACTCCGGGCTGAGCTACATGACTGAGGCGTCTGAGAGGGCACAAACTGGATACCCGTAGGATGAAACAAAACCAGAAGATGCATTCCAGAGTGTAGGCTAAAGGATAGTAGGGATGCTCAGCTGCTGGGACAAGACTGCAAGTAGCTTACTGTAAAAACCTTGGATGAATGCAGCCTGTGTATCAGGTCCTCGGCACCAACTATTTCACTCTACAAATCCACTCCTGCTAGGTCTCAGTATTTGGTAACGTGGACAAAGTTGTACCACATCAAGCTGCAGAAAAAACCAAAGCCACACATAAATGTGATGTGAACTGAAAAAACCCAGTCCCGTATAGCTGTATTAATGAACAATTCACAGGCTGTGGCGCTGTCAGGAATATCAACGGCTGTGATCAAATGCAAGTTTTTTCTCCATTTAAAAATTAGGCTATAAAAGAATTCCTTTTTTATCATCCCATTCATAACCTGTCTTATGTTGAAGCGTAAGAGCTCAGCTAATTAGGTACTTGATAACGCTAGCTTATTTGGGGCATTTTCCTGCTTTTGCATTTACAGTAGGCAAAGGAGGTAACGATAAATTACTTATTTAATGTCAACAGTTTTTTTCCTCAAATCTACAATTCTAAGCAGTTATTTCCTCAAAGGTGGCAATGAAAGGAATTAGATGTCTTCTAACTTTCAGTGCTTCAGTGAAATTTTTTAACTAAGACAGACTGAAATTACACATCCTGATGTTGTAGTTCTAAATGCTTCCAAGAAAATAAATGAGTTTCAACTAAAAGGGTGCTCCATTTGAAAGTCAGCTATATAATTCCATTAAAGTGCTCGCATTTGTCAGCAACACACACCAAGGAGTTGCAATGCCACCGTCAGACAGCAGATGTCACATGGCTTAGCAAGGTGACTCCAAGAGAAGAATCATCCCCGATGCCTCAAGGATAGGGGAAAAGGCGAGTGAGAACGAATTAATCACTCTGACAACGGTAGGCAATAAAAAGTAATGACACACATTTGCCAGTTGCAGAAAAACATCCAGTACCCAGGCAGTGGGGAAAAAGCCCCACTGAATCCCAGGAGTGAGCGACTGGCTTACCCACATAAGTAAATAACAGTAATATCCTGCAAACAAAAACTTACTTGCAGTCAAAATGGTAAGATTTCTACATTTTTCCTCCTCGTGGTGCAGAAACTTCTTCTTGCACAATTATGCCTATGGTCCTTACCATGGGAGGATCACATCTGGTAAGTGGTGTGCAAACACACAAAGTTCTTGCCTCAACAGATCTTGTGATCTAAAATTATCCAAAAAGAAAATACTCTGATCTTCCATAGCACAGAGAGTATCAAGGCAGACCGATGCACCTTGTCTATAATGAGACTGTCTGAAACGTGAGTTGGGAAACGGATTCCAAAGACCAAGTTTACCACCTTAATTGGAAGCTATTCCTCTTTAAAAGCAGTATTACCACAGAACCCTTGATGCCACGATCAGACCTTCTCTCCCAGTTCAATGCCCAAGAGTATCTACAGGCTCAAGCTGTCTCACCTACCGACGCATTCTTTAGCAGCACAGTTGAAGACCATACAGAGTGAAAAATTAACAATTGAGAAGACACCTGGTCTTAATTCTCCTTTGGGTTTTGGCATCTAACTTTTTGAAGAGATGACCATTTGGAGATGAATTTATTTAAGAAGTTCTCAGTGTCACACTTAAAGAGTTACTACATTTTTTTCCTCTCAAACATTTTAAAACATAGAAAGGTCTTTTTTCAAGAGTCTGTTTTGCAGTCCTGTGATCTGGCACGTGCCCAGTATTTAGTGCTGAATTACAGCTCTGGGAAATAAATGAAACATCATTTCCAAAAGAAATTATAAGTTTCACTGCAGTTTACAGATGTATTGAGGGACGAATTCCAGCCTTAATGAGCTGGTCAAAGTCCATCCCAGACAGGAAACTCCAACACTATCTTATGCTTGCAGTGTAAAAAAAAAAAAAAAAAAAGAAAAGAAAAAAATTCTTCTAGATCAGAAAACACTTGCAAAACAGCTCTGCATGACGTTGTTCAAGAAGCAAAAGAAACATGTTCTTTCTGTGCTGGGGGACAGGCAGGGCTACAGGCTGGACAGCCTCTACCCTAAGGATCACGAAGGTCTGACCTTTTCTGTCCATCCCCACTCAGTGTTACATATGAAGCCAACGCAGACCTAGATTTTACCTGCCTACTCATATCCTTTACACTGACAAGGCACATTCTTACAGTATTTAAAAATTGATATTACAATAATCATCTTGTTCTTCCCTTCTAATCTTATGTGGGTTGATTTAAGTTAACACTGGTCACATTATGCATATGAATAGGCACACAAGCAGGTGTCTCATGTTTATGTGCATGAAGAATTTACAGAAGTAATACAAAACAATTCGTTTTTACATTTTTGCTTTACAGACATGGTAGTAGATGATCCTTTTTATGAGTTATGGAGCTGACTCTCACAACCTAGGTCTTATGAAAATACACACATAAATTACCTCATTTGGTAAAAAGTCTAATGTTTTTAGGACACAGCAACAGAGCTGTGACATGGGATTGTGGTCAGAGGGAGAAAGAAGTGAAGTCTCATACAGGAGCTATGTACAACTCTAAACACTTGAGCTAACATCACTTTTCTGACTTTGCAGTGAATTACAGAAAGGGAGATTACAACCTGAGTAGGTGTTTTGCAAATAAAATACTAGAATAAGGTTAGCACTATCTTTCATTACCCAAATAGGGTGATGCAAAAAGGAACAAGGACACTAATGAAGCTGATAGGAATGACCTTACAAGCTGCTGCCAAGTCAAAAAGATCATCTCTGTAATGCCCACACATTGCTAAAAATCACTACTTCCCTTGGTAACTGCCAACTGCAAATCAGAGACATCCTTATGTGCTCAGTTGATACTTCTCCTGCACTCACACTTAAGTCTGACACTATGATTATTGGTTTAGACCCCCGTAATTCTCACATTTAGGCAGCATGAAAATTTTATCTAAACCAGTGGGTGCATCATTCACCTTCAAATCCTTCACTGATAGGAAGCAATGGCTGAGAGATACCCCACTGCTTTTTAGGAAGGCAGCAGAAAAATCGAAATCCAAAATAAAGAAATAGAAGAAAGATGGAAACCTAGATTCAAATTATATAAGACAGACTATTAGTTATTTATTGAAGACAGTTTTCTCATTATCCTTTATCAAATCGCTAAAATATAATACCTTAAAAAAGGCCTATACATTTTGTCATTCTTTAGCTTTGCAGAAACAGGAGATGGTAATTATAGTTTAGGTGCAAAAGGAACTATTTTTTCAAAGGTTGTAATCTAGAGGCAAATACTGTCTGAAGCCCAAAATTAAATACTTTTTTTTTTTAAATCTGCTTTGCCATTGTGGGATGTCTACCTTTTAATAAACCCACTTGTGTGAAGACTCAACAAGATATCAAGACATGACTGGACATGGTGCTAGATAATCTCATCTCCCTTTTCCATGAAAGGTTGGACCAGATGGTCTTTGAGGTCCCTTTCAACCTGGGCTGTTCTATAATTCTATGAACAGAAATGCCCATTTTTTATTAAATACCACAAGTTCTAGATTTAGAGACTTTCACAGAAGTTAGGTGTACTCAATACTTTTGTAAAACAAGGTCTTACAATGTCTCAAATTCAGAATTAAAATTAATACAGCTAGAATTAGCAACTAGCTTCAGAAATGTAGGTTCTAAGAAGATATGACCCAAATTCTAATGCAAAAATAGGCCCCAGAAGGGAAAGGTCATACCAACGAGCCACCCCTTCTCTCGGTAAAAAAGAAGACAGGGCCTGTAGAAGCATTGAAACTATGTTTCACCATTTTATTTTAATTTTAGATGGGTTTGTTGTTTTTTTTTTTTACACATCACTTTCAATCATCTCTGTATTGTTTGGCATATACCAAGAGTTTGGGAAAGGAAATGAAAGACCTTTCCTCCACCTGAGCTCCAATAAAAGAAAGGTTGCTTCATCACTTGCTAGCTGTGATCTTAGCCCTAAGAAAGCAAAGGCTCATCATAATATACAAGATTCTGTATATAGAAAAGAAACATAATCTGCTATCACTCACATATATTAACAAGAAACAAAAATTCTCTATAAAAAGGAACATAACTTTAAATTACCCCCCCTTTTTTTAATTTAAGCAGCAACTCAATTTATTTCATTTCATCATCACAAATTTCTTTAGGAAAACAATCAACCAGCTAACACAAACCAACCAAAGAAACAGAACACCCACAACCTCAAAAGCCAAAGCCAAAAAATCACATCATTGTAGATGACTGAGCCAGCTCCTCTCAAAAGATTAGCTGTTATTGCAGAATAGGTATTACAACTCACATTCCTAGCACTGATAATGCCTCTTAGGAAAATAAACAAACATCCTCCAACCTCTTTACAAGAAAGTGCTATTTTTTCCATATAATGCGCTATCTACTCCGCTTATTATGTACATCATATACACACACTCTTCCTCTGTCTCTCAGACCACTTAATTACAAAATAAGCTAATGAAGTCAGTATCTTCTATTTTTTTCTTAGTTCATGATGCTTTTACAAGGAGCATAAAGGTCCTGTTTTTCAGGCAAAGATTCCAATTAATAAAGGTCCATAAAAGATAAACGTAGAAAGCACCACACAGGAATTTCTTCAGGTGCAGGGCTTGCAATAAGGCAACATGAACTTGTCAGTTCACTGGATGCTCCACACAATTAAAGTGGTATTTTCTAACCAGAGGGAGGACAGGGGAGAAGGGAAACACTGTAGTGACAACTCAGGCTGAGATACAACAAAACAGAGCATATACCTACAGCTTTTATGATATATCTCTTCTTGTCAAGGGCTAGATAATTCAAAGGGATTATGGAACTCGCTTGTACTTTGGCAAAGGATGTTGTTGTATCCCATCAATCAATTAAATGTTAAAGAGATCTGTAATAGGACTATGAAGAATAGTTTGAATGAAGTATGCATGGAAATGTGTTGGGAAAGCACCAAAAGAAACAGTCAAAGAAGGAATAACAGATGTCACGTGTTGAAGGGCACCCCACACACACCCGTTATCAACTGCACTTCTGCATGCCGTTTCTCAAGAGGTCTGGTTTTGTAAAATAAAGGACAAAATCAAATCATTAAGAGAAAGTGACAAGAAGATAAAGAACAGGATTAGAGCTATAAACCACCCAGACAAGGTGGCAGAAGGACAGAGGGGAAATCAGCAACGCTGCCTACTGACTTACAGAGATGGTACAGAGTGAAAAGGCTAAGATTGCAATCACTGTCAACTCCTGAAGAGAACAATAGGTATAGTCAAAAACCACCATGTGATCTCCAATCAAGACAAAAACAGCAGATATGATGAGGACTTAATAGCTGGCATCTTTTACTCTTTCTGTCACTGTAAGTAATCCTGGGCCCATCACTTGGCCACACATCTTGGTGCTTCTGGGTACGTGAGAGTGAAATCAGTGAAAGAATGAGCGTGAGAAAGAAAAATGCGTTTTGTGAAAGCAGAATCACCTTCCCCTTCTATAGGGCTTGCACATTAGATTTTGTTACACTAGTTGCAAAAACTGGGATCACTTGTGGTCCCAGGCCAGGGCACTGAAGAAAGTCACAGGATGCTTAGCTCAGAGCAGTAAGTTTAGCACTGTCCTGCGCTGTACAAGCCAACGTGCTTGGGGATGCCAAATCGTATGATCCCATTCACAAACGCACACTTTCTGCATCGTCTCATGTGGAAACATACGCCACATGACCAAGTAACTATTCCTAAGCATCTTACATGCTGGGATTTTAATAATTAGGGAAATCTGTTCATAAACAGGAAAAAAGAGTTGGGTGTCACTCAAGTATAAACATCCTCATCATGCAAGTCTTTTTTCTTGCTGTCTTCTATAAAAAGAACCACTGGGAAAGGATAAAGCAACTTAATGTCCTAGAGCCAATAAAAGCCACCAGCTCTACTGTTATTACTGGTACTAATGCAGTAATTAATTGCCTTTTCTCACCTACGGTAGTCACCACTAGAAGAGCCCCATACAAGAATACCAAAACCAGGCAGAGTCCTTCCTCCGGTGGCAACGGGCCGAGATTTGTGATGCGTGCAGATCCAAGTCCTACCCCTGCTGCCGCCGTGAAATTCCATACAGTCATGGTGAACGACAGAGTGACAACCATGAAGCAGCCGCGGATTTGTTACAGTTCAGTCCCTGGTTAACAGCAATCTGAGAAACATTTCTGCTCACCCTTCCAGTTCATACTCTCCACAGAAGGAACCATGCTTACAAACATAACATCACACACGCGCTCGATGTTATTATTTAACTTTTTCCTGCTGTAAGAACCTACAGCGAATGGATGAATTCTCCATTGCATTTGATGGAACAGTAACGACTTTTAAGCAAACAGTAACACTGGCCCCAAAGAGCTTGAAAGCTGAAAGGCAAAACAAAGGGAGTCAATTTTCCAGATCTGAAAAGCAGTAGTATGCAAAATTGTGAAAGCATTGATAAATAAAGCATGTTATTATGTAAGTAGCCTTATACACTGTAAATACTTGATGCATGGTTGGTACTTTAACAGCATGCACATTAAGTATTACTGTTTGAAGTTTTAACTCAATAAATTACAGCTCCACTACTCTGCCTTTTTCAAGAGGGTTTTTTCCTTTGAAAAGTATTACAATGTAGGATAAGGCAACATTTCATTAACATGCAAGTGTTGAAAATAATAATAAGGAGCCAACACAGTCACAGTTTGCAACACAGACATTTTTATTTCATTTAAACAAAAAAAAATTTGGACAGGAAAAAAGAGCCTTAAGAGAAAAGAAGCAGACTATGTTTGCTCTAATGGGAGGTAAAGAAAGAGCAAAGGAACTTCTGACCTCAGGCACAGCCAAAAATAAAAGAAGTAACGTGGCTTCTTTCCTCACACAATTGCTGACTCTGTATTCACTTATTCCCATTACATATCATTCAGATATGCAAAGGAGCTGGTAATTTCTTCAGGGGAGATTTTTGCCACGTTATTTATTAGCTAGGAAATATTTCCTGACACATGCTGAATTTTTGACAGACTTGCTCAGTTTTGACTCAGCCTTTTGATAATTACACAGCAACAGTCCCTATGAATACAAGTAATTTCTGTTTGCTTCTTATGCTGTGATTATTCCAGAGTTCTCTCGATAGCACTTACCGAGTCATTTCAAATACTATTCATTTTTTAAAACTTCTACCTATTCACACTACTTGGGGTTTTTAAGCCTGTTTGGTTTGTCTTAGTCTCAAATAATGGTTAGATTTTTAATATCCATGAAAATGGCTGTGTAGTGATTAATGGTATTGCATAAATCCTCTGTAAGCAGGAATTGTATGTGTTTCTTCACGCATTATACCTCAACTAGCATACCTCTGTCTAACCTTCAATATTCTCTGCTACTTCATTCCATAATAGAGAGATATAGAGTTCCTAAAGTGACAAGGCTTTTTGAATCATTGCTTGTGAGCATCTAACCTGAGACATCCTAGTGGGAGGCCCTGCTTCTTCCACAAAGTAGAATTCAATATTCCATGAAAATCAGGCCCCTTTCAATGACTCTGGATGGGGGAGAAGGAAGCACATATTGGATGAGAATTTAAGTATGTTATGGTGCAGTACTAGTTCTTTTAAGGGTAGAAGGCAGCTTTCTGTTTCTAAATTAGCTAGATTAGGTCAACCTGGAACTGAGATTGTCTTGACATCTTTTAAACCTCTTCCGGATCTGCTTATCTCATAGTCTTAAATACTAGATTCATAATGTTAAGTAGCTTTTCACAATTATCCAAAGTTCTGGTAATACGTGGCATTTTTGTGGAATAGCAGCTCAGCTCTCTGGGAATGGAGAAGCACTGACAGACCAGAGCCATAATGATCCCATTCTAGCTGCCTTCATCGTGACAGGCGTAGCTGCACTGCACCGTGGAAGAATACCCTGGAACAGACCAGCATTATTTGTGACTCCTGCACAGCGAGTTAAAGGATTAACTATTCCTCATATCAGAGGTGAAATCTTTGGCAACAGTGGCACATAGCGGACCTCTTCAATGTTATAAAAATTACATGACGTCTCCCAGTGTTTAGTGTTGGTAAGCTTTGATGAGTCTAAGAGTTTACTGTGTCTGCGTGCAATCCACCCACATGTAGCTTCTGCATTTCTTACTCAACCTTCAGTTCTGTCTAGTCTAAGCAAAGGAAGAAATTACATACTGTCTCACGGTGATGTTCAGCATTTGTATAATGCTGATGCAAGATGGTCATATGGTAACAATCTCAAAGCGCAGACTTAAAATTGTGTTGCAATGGTGGCAAGAGCCCCAACATTAAATTTTGGAAATTCAGGAAATTCACACCTAATACTATCTATTGCAGTTATACATTACGGGGTCAACTTGCAAGATCCATATTTTTAGAAAGCTGGCTGCATCACGTTTATCTTGGACGTTAAAACTGCCCCAGCTAGTACCACAGAATTCTAGACAGTTATTTTTCATTTATTCCAAATTCTTTTTTAAGTAGTGGGAATAATACAGGCAGTTGCTTCAACGTGCAGTACCACGTCTCCCATTATGCCAACTGCAGTGGGATCACCAGGCAGCCTTCTGCATTGAGCAGATGACACCTGCCATCCTCCTCCTTCTCTGCACAGGCTCTCTGTGCTGAGAAGCTGATGGTGCATTCTGCTGCTGGCAGCTTCTGGGAGAAATTGTCTGCTGCTTTGTGTGGGATAGCAGACAGTGCAACCATCATGGAGATCCCAAAACACAGATAACACTTTTGTGGCTTCTTAAGTTAGATCGGTGTGATTAAAAAAAGGCTGGTAACTACATACAAATCTTTTTAGTTCAAATTTTTGGCTCATTTCCAGCTCAGATCAGTAACTGCTGGAAGGCCATACTTCCAACAGCTGTTAAGATTATTTTTTTTTTCTTTTCTTTTTAACAAAGCTTTCAAATAGTGTAACTACCTCACATGAGCATTTTGACTATAGTATGCCTATACATTCTGGGCAGCATCTTCCACTAACAAAAATCAGTGACTGCAGCTATGCTAGCGTACATCAGAAGAACTTCTTGTCCATCTTTACTGCAGGTTTCCTGTGCTTTATCCCTTTGCTCTTGCAAGTAGCAGTAATAAATGTTGTAGCCGTAACTCTCCTTGACAGCACCGTATTTAAGGTTGCACCCTTTCAAAATGTGTCTTGAAGAGATGATATATTAAACAAAGTACTTCTGGCACGGATGGAGCTGTCTGTCCTTCGTAGTCAAGGGAATAGAAAAGCATTTGAAACATAAACCCCTCTGAACACAGGAAAACCCTGTTTCTGTATTCCATGGTAAGACAGGGAGCATGAACCATGAAGTGCAAACTATGGGGCATGTTGTTGCATCATGAGCGTGTCCTGAATGGGGATGATACTGCAACATGCAAGAACACAGGCAGTATACCAGTGGAGACGTTTGTATTTAAAGTCTTTGCCCTGGAGAAATACCACACCATTCTAATAAATGATGCATCATCCATATGAGGTCCATAATCTCGCATTTTCAAATTGATCCAATCTGTCTCCTACGGCAACTTCTACCAACTCCTGTTCAAACTTTCAGTGGAAAAAGTGACTACCTCACAAACGTTGTCAACACAGTTCAGAGTGTTGGCCTTGGACCTGCAAAGAAAACTGTGCATGTGTTTTCTCCATCTCCTACGAAAGAGAAAAGACTCAGTATTAGCTATTGTCGATGCAGCCCTTTTCATCAGCTCTGAAAGAAGAGAGCAGAACTCCCCATGGATCATCAAAACAAGCCTGCAAATATACTAGATATGGCTCTACACAGCTATACTTTCCACCAATGCAACTACAGATTGAAACCAGTCCTTGAGAAAATGCTTTCTTACCACTGAGGCAATTCCACTGCTGTAGTAAAGCCAAGTTAAAGGGGGGGGAGGGGGTTTGGAACAGGGGGGAAACACTTGACGGGGAGAAGACATTGCTAAATTCAGATCATGTCGTGGTTTGAACTAAAACCACGTTTGACATTTTACGTGGTTTTTACAACCGTGTTGTAATACAGTGAAATTTGCATTCTTTTCATATGGATTGCAAACCTCAATAAAAAACTAGACTATTTTTAACTTCGCTGTTAACAAGGTTGTCAATTCTAGAACAGAAGTTGGAAATAGGTACACCTACCCCAATATCTCTAGTGTTAGGTAAAAGGATAATGAGCTGGGTCTTTCCTTCAGAATCTTAGAACTGCAGCAGGTACCAGAATTTTATTTTCTTCATTTTCTACAATGTCTTATCAGTTCTGATACTAAGAAGCAACTTCTTTTAGAATAAAATGACAATGAAGTGGGTCAAAATCCCAGGACAGGCCCACAGTTTTGATCTGCTGAAAGTACAAGAGACAAGCTGCTGATGCCTTGACCAGATTATCAGCATATAAATAACCCACCTAGAGTTCATGAGATGTGTTTGTTTCAGTCTTCAACAAAGTAGAAAGAAGTATCATGCACTCTCCAAGATCAAATTGATTTACTGAATAGAAATCATGTGCCATAACTATTGATATGTGGCCACTAGAATGGCCAAGAGTCTATCTACATGAATAATTGCTGCAGTTGGCCCCCTGTCTAAAGAGCAGATCAAACAGGATACAAACTAGCGGCAATTATGTTGTAAAAACGTTTACATGGGTATTCAATCTGGAAAGATTGAAAAGCACAGCTTGCTTGGCACAGGTTTCCATATGGTCCCAAAACCATGATGTTAGCAAGGCACAACTGCCACAGGTGGGAAAATGGAAGCGCTCTCAGAGAAAAAGATAATTTTTCATGTTTTCTTTTCATGATTTTTTTTTTCCAGTCAGAAAACATGGATTCATATTGATAAAATTCTTTGCAGGACAGCAAATTAATTCAGGATTGTAATTACCTGGTTTCAATTATTTGTACAGAACCTTCTAAAAGTAAATATAAATACATATAATGTACACATGGAAATAGATTAACCTTAATTTATTTTTAATTCATGTATTTATGTCCACAATAGAACAGTTCTTTCTCACACCCCAATGTCAGGACACTCCTAGGCCTTATTTTTGAGGAGGTTGGGGTGGGGTGTGGGGTGGGAGCATCCTCCTTCAAAAGGAAAACATCTAAAAAGAGGGGAGGGAAAAAAAAAACCACAACAAAAAACCTTCCTGACTCAAATATCACTCCACTGCTAACAGAAGGAGGAGAGGTGTAAAGCAGCCATCTTCAGCTCACTCCTGTGCTTGTCCCTTCCCATCCTGTCCTAATTAAAGATAGCTTTAATTTTAACCTGTTCCACACCGCAGTCAGATTTGGGGCATGCAAAAACAAAGACAGAATTGACATACGGTGGCATTAGCTTAAGCAGGAGGTACCTGGTGCCGTAGGTTAGAGCAACATTCCCCGAAAATCCCAGAGCTTCTCTTGTTGCAGCCAGATGAACAGCTGAAAGAGCAGCAGCTGCCCAAGAGTTATTTTGGGGATTAACAGAGATTGTTTACCATATGTGGAGACCAGATAAATGACCATCCAACTGCCCTTTCAGTCACCTGGTTTCAAACCTGCCAGTATTACAGCTCATTACAGCAATTATCAATTGCTACCACAGTAGCTTGAATATTGATAAGTCAAAAAGCCCCAATAAAGTAAGGTTCAGCAAAGCTAATGCACGCATAAAAAGCATCTGGATTCCTTTGAGATGCTGCTGTACTTGAAAGGTGCTATATTAAAAGCCTTGGAAGAATGTCTGTGTAGTTGCTCTCTTCCCTCCAAATGTATGTCCAGTCCTCTGCACTTGTGACACAAATATAAAGGCTTAAGTGGAGAATGAAAGGGCTGCGTACTTAGCTTCCGAATCCTTCTTTCCACGTATTTCACACAATGGACTTACCTATAAAAGGGGTAAAATCCTCTACAGTCAATAGTATAATTCCCAGGATAGGAGCTAGGAGGAGGAAATCCATATTCTTATTACCCTTTTTTTTTTTTTTTTTTAAAAAAAGGGGGATCAAGTAGGCTATTTGCATTTATCTGATCATTACTGAATTACATTCACATGCCTACAAAGTCTTAAGTTGCAGAGAAATCCAATAATATTATTTACATCTAATCAAAGTGGAATGATCAATGCCTGCTTAAAATCTCGTATTTCACAGAAGTATTCAACACTTTGAAAAACAACCAAAAAAATGAAAAATCATATTGTTTTGCAAGAAAATTGATATAGATGGTCTAGTGAGAGAATAGCTCATTGTTGACAATTTCTGAGGCAATTTCATATCCATTGGATTTCCTCATTATGCTTCTAGTCTATCAGTAGATAAGAATTTAACCAGTTTAAGAGCACAAAAGAATAAGCATCAATATTAACAAGGAGAAAAATACTTTGTATATACAATTATACATATATAATTTTTTAATTAATCACCTCTCACATTACAACGTGAGCATGAGCTTGCCTCTGGCATCAGATGATATATGGTGTATATTTTTAAATATTCCTTCCAAATGAGTGTCATGATTAAAAAGTCTGGTTGCATAAACAATTAGGTCTCTGTGTAATCCAGAGGGTTTACAAGCTTAATATCGCAGTTCACAAAACCAATAAAAGATGAACTAGCAAAAATGAAGCCAATTTTAGCTATTTATAAAAACAGTAAAGAATTTAAAGGAATTCTCAAGGAAAAAAAAAGAAAGAATTGTGGTGGAGTAAGGTTCAACAAACAAACAGGCCAAAAATACTTCCAGAACACAAAACAGAAAACAGAACATAACACTCTTAGGGAAGTGTTACAATGTTCTCATCCTTCCTAGAAAAAACATGCCATGAGCAAAATACATATTGCTACCTTGTTAAAACTGAACTTCACCTGTGTTTTTAATTAGTTTTCCTAAAGAAACAAAGCTTGTGCAATTACCCTTTGTTGTTCCTAATAACTTCCGCATCTGTTGGGCAGCTTCTACCAAATTTGAAAGAATATCTTTCATTCATTCTTGTACCATTCGAAATCATGAACTATCAAGAGGGAGGAACATCTTATGCATGTCCCTACGGGGGGGGTCTTGCCTGCTTCTGAAACTGTCTGTTGAAAGGGTTCAGTTAGCCACTTATTTTTTAATTTTTGGACCATCTACCCTACG
This sequence comes from Buteo buteo, assembly GCF_964188355.1. Lineage (NCBI taxonomy): Eukaryota > Metazoa > Chordata > Aves > Accipitriformes > Accipitridae > Buteo > Buteo buteo. The sequence continues at coordinate 4,237,820 of NC_134189.1, read as the reverse complement.
ATTTTAACAAGATCATCCTAGGAAAGGTTTTGCACTGTACCTCTGGCGTTTGCACACACTTCTCAGGGTACACAGATGAAATAGCACTGTGAAGCAGGTAGCAAAGAACACTGAAAACAAAACGCGCGTGTCACTAATGCACATTTTGTACAAATTCTTGCATACAGTGAAGAAAAACTAGACTGACTTTTCCAATTTTAGACGTCTGCAATCTTAGAAAAATTCATCTGAGGCTTTGTAAACCCATTCATTGGAGAACTGCTATCCAAAACAAGGTCTAAAGGATCAGCTAAGCGGGATGTGAGAAGCTGGCAGCACTGCACTGAGAGAGTAAAGGTTATGCAAGTAACCTTCACTGTATTTGGCCAGTTTCCCAAAACACATGAAGAGAGGGTTTGTTTTGTCCTTATGTGAAAATCTTCCATTTCCACCCTAATATTTCTTAAGACAACATACAAAAGTGAGATCTCCAGAAATGCCCAGTACCAGCCCAGCTTTCCTCTCACTGAAAAGGATGACAGTTTTGCCATCGACTTCGAGGAAAACAGAACAATAATGAGTGCTCTTAAAAGTTATTGTTCAGAAGACAGCATTTTGCTCTCACTTTTATTCTAAATGTGGTATTTGATTTCCAATCTTAAATTTTCAAATTGAAGTTTTCCATTAGAAACATGAAGTAAATAAATACATAGTTCAATGACTATTTCAAGCACTCCTGTGGAGAAAAACACCTTTACCATTTAATTGTCCTTCTTCCTAGAGTCATGCATACAGAGCTGTCCATTAAATCAAAGAAAAGGGGAAGTATGAAAAAGCACATAAGATCCACAATGGAATGCATGTATATACATTCTTTAAATTTATACTTATATATTGTTTAATTTAACCCCTTCATAAAAAATAAAGCCTTCCAAAGAAAAAGTGGCCTGAGCCAAAGTCTACGTCTTTTCGCCATGTATCAGCGAAGTCAATGGAAGAAAAATCTAGATTTTAACCAAGGCTTCTGTTTTGGAGCTATCCACATTCAAGACTGATTGTCTTGCCTGCCTCTTAAAAGCAAGTGAATTTTTGAAGATTAATTTTCTGCAACAGCTGTTCTAGACTTACCTAAGACTACAGAACATGGATTCCTTCCCCTTGCAACATACATGTTGCCTCAAAAATGAAGCTTCAATTCCCCTGCTTACCCCCAAGCCCATCTTTTTTACCCTCCCCTGACTGCTGCTCTTTACATTTTCAAAGCAGTGTCATGCCCCATACAGAAGGGAAGCCTGAGGCAGAGATCACTTAGGATCATCAGTAAATCTATAGCACAGGTGGGATGAGAATTTAGGAGGAGAACAAGAATTATGTCCTGCAAACAGTGTACTAAACCACACCTATTTTCTTTACAGCCAAAAAGACTGTCATTACCAGCAACATTAGTTACATGAATTCTATAGGCAAATATAGGAAGACTACCAGGAACTCTCCTGCTTGTTCAACCGTTTCACATCCAAATCTGACCCAGTCAAAAGGATGAGGCCTATGTTTATTCATATTCTCTCTCTCTCCCCTTTCCTGTTTTCCTGATTCTGGCTGCAACCAGCACTTCAAAAAAAAAAAAAAAAATTACTCAAACTGGCCAAATCAGTACAAATCACTTGGTATTTTCAATAAGTTCAAAACATGCAGGAAAAGAAGGATTTAGTTCCTGTTATAACTGGTTTCTAGTAATATGGGAAATATTTCCAACCTGCACAATCTACAAAACTCAAGTAACCAAAATTTATCTTAAATATTTTCATTTCCAAATAATCCAGAATTTAAAAAATAGGAACCTTTTAAATAGCATCCCATTATTTGGGAGCATAACGCAAATTAAAATTTTGTTTGTGTATAAGCACCTTCAACACCATCCGTCCCACCTACTTAACAAAATTATGCACAGAAATTATACAGAAAAACATACACACTTCATATTCTGTAAATAAAGTTTGCATTCATATTAAATAAAACATACACAACCTGTTTAAGTCTACTGTATTCACCCTTATGTCAATAAATGGCTTGACATTTTAAAATATACACACTACGCATGGTGTATTTTTAGGAGGAGGAAATATAATTCTAAAAGACATTAGGTATTCCACATATCATAAGCACATTTAAGAGAACATCAGCAACTTGTCCACTTTGGGGGGAAAAAGGAGAAAACAAACCTCCTGAGCCCAATTATCTCAAAATTTGTCTTCTTTCATTCCATTTTATCATTCAATTAGCTTAGAGAAAAATGGATAAGTTGGTTGAGATTCAATCGTCCAGAATGCTAAGACAGCACCTGATTCTTATCTTAGTTGTCACCAAATGCAGAGCAGATCCAGTGGAATCAGGCAAATCAGTGTTATACAGTAACAATGTAAGAAAGAAAAGATTCAGACCCTGACTATTTAATTCAGACTCGGGGGGGGGGGGGGGGGGGGGGGTTGGGAAGTAAGTCCTTTGTAAGTCTCCAGAGTCTTTCTAATTTGTGTTTTCCAATTGTCCAGGAATACCTGCAAGTCTGTCAGTCCTTTACTCCTATCGTCTGAAATAAGATTCAAAGAAGCTGCATACCTGAACGTCTCCAAAGAAATGCTTTTTGCCTGCAAATATCTAGCACAGACAAAAGAACAGCTCCACTTCTGTGTGGACTGAGATGGAGAGACATAATCAGAACTTGTCTCTCCTGCAACACATAGCTTTCTGCATCACCTCTTTCCTCACGAGACTTTGCAGAGCTGTGTTTTTTAAATTATTTGTGATAGGAAAAACATAGAGGCTTTCACCTTTTCTATTAGGTATGATTGAGACCTGAAGTGACTGCAGATTTGTTTCCTCTGAAGGTCTTTAGCTCCATTTCTTCAGTAAAGGAATGTTTGTCTCTCTAGGTATTTCCCATTCATAACTTCTGGCTAATTTCATCTAAATTTGACAGAGCATCAGCAGTTTCAATAGATGAAATTCTTGCTCGTTTTGTGGAAATCAGCAACTACTGAAGCACCGGATGAGGAACAAAGTGAGTGTTCCCAGTGAAGGAAGGTAATTACACCTCAATCTTTATCCAACACGTTAGCATGTGAATGGGTTTGCACTAGCCACCCTGTCTGTTGTTAATTCTCCAGCCAAGTAAGTAGGTGATATGAGAGGGATCTGAGAATGTTTTGTAGAAAGGTAAATTAGGATAACAGGATACATTTCAATAGAAAATCAGTCCTCATTAGTTCAGCTGTTTATGAAGCAACCTGTTTTACATTTAAATTCCATGCTCAGTGTGCTATTGAGCGCTGTGGTTAGCAGAACAAATAGTGTTTTGACATTAGAAGAGATTGAAAACTGATCCACTGAAAAAGAGGGAGAAATGTAGTCAGAAGTATGACAACTCTTTACAGATATAAAACCCAGAAGATCTGTAAAAAGGTATCAGACAGCAGTCTGAAAAGCAACTAGTTGAGAGGTGTCATTATGAAAGTAGAGATCTGAGCTTCCTCGCCATCCTGAATGAATGCCAAATCAGCATGTCAGGAAGAAGGGATTCAAGAACTCTTTCAGTTCTGTTTACAGTTCAGGGTTTAAAACAGATTCCCTCATCCCTTCTCAGAAGATGACATTTTCCTTAATAAAATGAGTTTAATCACATAAAATTAAGTAACCCAACTATCCAGATAATGCCCTAAACATCTACTTTTTACGTCTCTAGCCAAGCAACATCGTAACTTGGTGACTGTAATTTTTCCTGTTACCAGGTCAAATGGGGAATAAAAAGATAAGAAACCTCCTGTTCTCCAAAAGCAGCAATGCTCGTCCATTCTAGGAAAACATGCAACCTTTCCAGGGAGTTCCCTATAGCGGCAGTCTTCATAAAAGACCAGAAAATAGGATCTTGAATCTTTTAGACAATAATTTGTTCATTTGACGGTAAGGATCAAATATTTAAACGTCTCATAGTCCAACAAAGTATTTTGGGCACCATGTTTTAGACCTCAAGGATGGCACTGTACTTCCTTTCAACATACATAGGTCTTCCCAGTGCTGTGCCTATTCTCTCCACAATACATTCATAGAGAGCAGCATTCCGCTCCTCTGCCTCTATTTCAATGACCAGATGAGCCAAAGCTGTACCTCCCCTCTGCTTATTTTCTAAATAACATTCACCTTTTCTAAACAGCTTATTTAGAGTTCTGGACATATAGCATTGCAGGTAAGTATTGCACTACAGAAGCATAATGGTTTGGGTATTTCCCCATTTTGCAATAATACCTTTCCTGACCCTTTTTAAGATCACATTTGCTCTCCTTTAGGATTACATCACAGTCACAGTTCATAATCACCTTGCAGTTGACAGTCAGACCCCATTCTTTTTGTTCCTCAGTCATTTTCAAGCAATAGCATTTCCAACATATAAAAGAGAGTGTTACGATTGCATGTTATGGGCATGATCTTTCACTTCATACGGTGTATCTTATTTTTCTGTCCAGCATTCCTGTCCACTACTGCAGTGCTCCACATCATCAGCAACTTTCAGCTTTCTTACTTTTCATGCCAACTTCTTTAATGAGAAATCTTTAAAATATTTTCAAATCTGATCTTTGAGGTACTCCAGCACTATTCTCCCTCCTACCCAGCATACTCTTCAGCTTCACTTATTGATTCATTGCAGCCATCTCTCTTGCCCACCTTTCATTACTTATTCTAAACTTCATTTTATCTTGACTAGTATTTCTCCATGTAACAGTGCATCACATGTTTTACTGAAATCCAGATAAATAAGGACTCTTGCCCCTTCCTAAAATATGAGTTGTAACATTAGACAGCAGGTTAGTGTAGTACCACCTCTCCCTGGTAAACTCATGATGCATTTCATCTCATTTGCTGTTCACCTCCATGCCTGCAAGCATCCCCTCCCTCTAAGTATGTTCTAAACTGACGCACCGAGATCAAACGAAAAAAGTTTGTAGTCAGGCAGATGTCTCTGCCCCATTCTGAAAAAGAAAGGGTACCCTCTTCCAGCCATATAAAACAACCTCTTATTTGATAAATTCTAAAAAAATCCTAACCAGTGGATTTACAATTTCATGTGCTGGCTACTTCAATATTCTGAGGTAGGGATTATCAGGTCTATTCAGTTTCAACACATTAAGCTCTTTGTGGTTTGCTTCCACCTCAGAAATGGTAATTTCCATTTCTATATATACCCCTTCCCAAGAGCTATCCTGTCTTCCCTACACGCCCTACATTATCATCTTTACTGAAAACAACAGCAGAGCATTCATTTAGCTTTCGGGCAAGACGCAGATTACCTTTAATCACCACCCAATCATTTCTGTATGGTGTTTTCATTTTTCCTTTCTCATCCTCTCATTACATTTAGAGTTACAGAGCTGTTTACTATGTGTTTTGACTTTCTTTAAAAAGAGATCTACTCTTCTGCACTGGTGACAAACTTGAGTGCTGAATGTGTCTTGAAGGATATTCTATAAATAGGAACAATCTCATTCACCAGTGGGAATCACTGAATTAGTCCCCAAAAAGAGAAGAAAGTTTAAGAACTTGTGAAACTGGCACACCCTTCAACCTGAAAACTGGGCTATGGAGATCTAGCAAAAATATGCGTAAAGAAGTAACAGAGCAGGTCACTTCAGTAGCTATTGAGCTTTTAAATCCATTGTGTATTTTCATACATAAAACTGCATCTTCACACCACTGGCTTTTAACAGATATTGTTCATTCTTTCATGGCAGTGAATATATGAGGAAAATACTAACGTGAACTTGAATGATTCAGAAAGCAGCTGTGTTGCTGCAAGGTATAGCTAAATAGGTTAATTCTCAACTGTGACGTATGCACAGGCTACCATGAGGCAGGTAGTTAACTTGTACCAACTGCTGAGAAACCACCAGCATACATGTTTGCATCCCATGCTAAAATGCAGCGGGTATGAAGTATTTCACCCCTCAGCTGAGAAAGCAATAAGCTCCCACACAGGTAGTCTGTTACAGAGTCAGGGTAAGTGTATGGACAATCAACACAGGCACCTGGCAGATGGTATCTTGTTATCCATATTAACCTGCTTAAGTATCAGAATCCTCTAAATCTACAAGAAGGTTATTTCCCCCCCACAACCATTTAGGTATCCCTCCACTCGACACATATAAGTATCGCCTTCTTGTGCCGGGGAGCCCCAAACTGGGCACAGTTCTGTACATCGGGTCTCACAAACACTGAACAGAAGGAAATAACCATCTACCTCGCCCTGCTGGCTACACTCTTGCTAATACAACCCACTACATAATTGGCCTTCTTTGCTTCAAGGGCAAACTCTTCACTGATGTTCAATTTGTCACCAAGCAGGGCCCCCAGGTCTTTTTCAGCAAAGCTACTTTCTACCCAGTCTGCCCCCAGCCTGTACTTACTGTGTGGGCTAATTCCATCCCTGGTGTAAGACTTCGTATTTGCCTTTCATTCTTCCCTTCTTGATTTCTTTCTTGTTTTGGATTCTTTCTTATTTCCTGTTCTGCATCCAGATTGTGAGCCACAGGTAAATATGGTCGGAATCCAGAATTTCCAAGAGAGAGGTTGAGGTGTGACCCTCTCCTCCTTTCTCAGCTTTGTAATCAAGGAATTCTTAGTCACAACATGACTATTCTACTCACACACAAAGGAAAAAAAAGCATACCGCGTAACATAACTTCTTTCAAACTCTTCAGCTATCAGCACACTGCCCCGTAGACTACTTTTATCAATCTTACTTTTCCCCTTCAGAAAAACTCTCAGGTTCTATTTCAAGATCTTGAAATGCTGTTCAGAGAGAAAGAAGAAAGAAAACCGTCTGTCCATCTAATAGCAGTCGTCTTGGCATTGTGTCTCAGCCATCCTTATTTCTTTAATTTCCCTTTATCTCCTAGATGACGACTAGTAATTTGACCTACTGTCAGAAGTGGAAAAAAATTGGTCCCTTATCTCAGAATGCAATTGTAGATTGCTACTAGTGCTGAAATTTGCTCCTGCTTTTTGTTTTAAAATCAGATAGCTACATTACCTTGATTTCATAGCTAATGGGGGTGGGAGGTGTCCTATTTCTGAACATGTGCTATTTACAGAACAGTCTCATGTCAGTGCTAAAACACAGGAGTGAGTCATCTGTATCCTGTACATGAAAAACTAAAATGATTGCTTCAGTACTTATAAACCCCTTGACCAGCTTTCCTATTCTAGCAACACACCAAGAGCAGCACTGCTATGCATTGCTTGGGTAAGGAGCGAACCTGAATTTTCAATTTTCACCCTAACAGGCATGCCATATGTAGAGCATTAACTTAAACTGGGGCAAAGAAGATTTACATAATAGCTTTATACACTAATCGTATAGTCTTTGGACCTCTAAGGTTCGCAAATAAAAAAAAATGGTGCCCTATTTATCAGGATAATTACCCAGGGGATCCTGCAACACAAGAGAAAACCTATATAAAATCAGTATAACATAACTTTTTTCCCCAGTCCCAAAATATTTTTCACAGTCTAGAAGGCACCATTATGGAAAATTCTTATGTCTTTCACACTGTCATCCAGATACCCTGTAGCAGACACCCCAGGCATATGTGGACTAATTTGAAGCAGTTTAAAGAAGGTAACTGGAAGAATGGATGTACTGTCTACAGGCTTAAGTTTGCTTGTTTAAGATTACTTGTTTGGGGAGGAGAAGTACTGTCAGTGAGGGATACAGCAATGCTAATATAACCCAAATTTAGTGAACCAGGTCGAAAACAGTGCAAAATCCCCAGTAAATACTCACCAAAATTATTCTAAGAACAATGCTGTAATCACCAAGACTTACAGACTTTATTTATTTATTTATCTTTAAATTGATTTGCGGGTTACGCAAAATGAGGCAACTGCAGCATTGGCTGAAGAAAAAAGCCTGCAGTATGCTAATCACACCCAGCTTTGCCAAGCCACCTCTGTCCTGATCTGCAATAACTCTTCATTTCAGTTACAGATCTCCCCTGAAAAGGGGTCCTCAGTTATGCCAGACAGCACAGCAGATTAGAGTTGAGAAAAGAGGTCCAACAGGATAAGAACACCTAACTCTTTCACTTGGAGCCTCTCCTGAAGTTGAATATTGCTGTATTGATCCCTTCCCAAAGACAGTTACAGCATTAAAGGCAAAAGCTAAAATTTAACAGGATCCTATTACTGTTTACTAAGCACAATCAACTTACATGACACTTGGCAAAGCACTGAAAGAGGTGACCTCTGTCCAAGCAAACTTAAAATATCCAATGAATTAGGTATTCAGTACAGTACAGGCAGTGAAACTGATAGATTTTAGTTTAATATATGTAACATTATTATTTTCTTTCATGGACATGTTGATAGGGTTGCAGAGGATGTGTGTTTTAAGGAGGAATTCAGTCAAGAAAAACAGGTTACTGTTTGCAAATATGTATAAAGCAAGAACAGCTTTCTCATGCATTAGGATAGAAAATCTAAGCACAAGGGTCAGCATGAAAAAAGAGGATAATAAGCAAGAAGAACCTATAATAAGGCTGCAATGCAGGGAGGGAGAGAAGAAGGGAGACTAAAGGTATAGGCAAGGACTATTGCCAGCGTCTTGGCATACTGCTGTCAAATGTCTTGATGACTGTTGGGTAGCTCTGAGCATGGAGGACAATTAACTGAATAATCAAGGTACTTCAGCACACACAGAGTTGTTCTTTTTACCTCAGTAGGACTATTCATGGATTTAAAGTTAAGCATAAAATAAATGATATAGGAACGAGGTGGAAACCAATCAGAAGATATCACAAGCGATTCTTCAACTGAGACAACACATCCCCCCACCAGCACCCATCGAAATACAAAGTAGGAGGCTGTTCAAAAGTCTTGCAGGAACTGCCTCCAGCGTAAAGCCAAGCTGGTTATTCTTTATTCAGGTGAAGACCTTCCTTCCCTTATCTACATCATTATTGCTTTCAGATTAGATTCTGTAAAGTGTGGCTTGCGCTAATCATAACTTAAATTTGCATGATCCGATTTCTGTAGCTATACATCCAGATCACAGCTATGAGACTCCGATGCCCCAGCTGTGAGCTGTCAGTGGGAAAGCTGTGACTGCAACACCCAAGACGTGGACAGTGCCACCGTTTAATTCCCATCACTTCTTATACAGTGTTGCTGCGGTGGCAGGTCTTGCTCCAAGCAGCTGCCCACATACAAAGAGAGTCATTTGGCTTTCAAGCCCCAAGAGTCACTGTCCATCTTCCCTGAGGAAAAGGTGGGAGGATGAATGGAATGATACAGGCCAAGTCTGGCCCATGAACTGCCATTTGCATCTGCTGTAAATCACATAAACCAGACTCACAGATGAGACGGAAATTTTACCACTGAGCACATCTAGTATATTTCTCCTGCCTGCCTGCTGGTGTTGGAAAACAAAGTTCTAGATAACCAAAACTCTGCTTATTTTAAAGAGCATTTAACCACACAGGACAGGTTGCATGAGCAGGATGTTCACCCTAAGGGGATTTTCTTTCTCACCCTTTCGGATTTTCTTTCCTGTTTTCCCAGATCTCACTGTCCAACGTTTGCTGGAAAGCTCACTTTTGTTCTAAAATTGTTGGTGTACAACCTACTGAGCAGACGCTTTCTGAGCTTGTTTGTGCTACGATCATGCTCTTAAACAACGTTAAATTCAGCTCTTAAATCCAGTACCTTGAAAATCTTGAGCTGGAGGAGAGTACTGACTGGATTTGGGTGGCCTGTACCTATGCTTCATGGAGTGAAAGGAAAAAAAGAAGACATTTAACCCCAAATGGATACTTCTAATATGTTCTGTATTTATTTTTTTTTTAGAAATTAATGACATTTCTTATGCAAACTATTCAGGTAACAAAGTGCTACTTACTAGAAGGCACAGAAGTGAAGTCCTTCAAAGCACAGAAACAGAAATTAAAGCTTAATGAAAGCCAACAGAACATGTGAAAACTTATTTTCCCTTTTTTCATTATTTTAGTATACCCCTTCTTTCCAAATTTGGTTACATACACAGACCTCAACAAGCACTGAATTCATGCCAATGTCTGCCATCTCTTTGTTACCCACACAGAAAAGATGAAAATGTATTGTACTTTCTACTCTGCTTTTATACTGTGGAAAGAAGTGTGTTTTTATTAAGACTCACATAGCATCACAGAACCATAGAACAGTCCAGGTTGGAAGGGACCTCAAAAGATCATCTCGTCCAAACTTTGGTGGGAAAGGGAGCCTACATGAGATTATCTAGCACCCTGTCCAGTCACAACACATAACTAAAACAGTCACATAACTGAAACATTTTAAGAACTGTCACCCAGTAAGAAGCAATGAAGAAGAAAACATGGTTTCCTGAAAACGTATGAGTAAATGAAAACAGGGAGCAATATTTAAAATGTTCTCCTTCCCTCATTATCTTATGCATTACTGATAATGCTATAATGGATTCAATAGTATTTACAAACCAAATTGATCAGAGACTTTATAAACTAGTACAGCATAAACTTAAATATCACAACATATTACTAGATAATTGACAGTAACAAGAAATCCCTGTGACTAGCTTTTTGGTTAAAAATCAATCCCCATTATAAAAGAATTTGGATAATGTGCTAAATGTGGATAAAATGTGCTGTATTGACTATCCTCATTAAAAACACAAACAGTAACAGTAGTAATTGGCTGGATGGTTTCAAACAAATTAAGAGCATACCAGAAAATCCCCTGAAGGGAAAGCAGGGCTCCTGGATCTGGAATCTGGCAGGGAAACTCAATCCATAAGAGAAAGTCAAACTGCTTTCTCTTGCTAAATGCAGTATGACAGAATTGGTGATAAGTAAGTAAGCTCTGTTTTGCAAATTATCGAATGCAAAGCGAAGTACTGTGAGCATGTCCTGCAGTGGTTTACATCCCACTTCACTGACTATGTTGATTACCATTTTATGAGTACAGACAAGTCCTTTGCTTGTCCACAATTTTTTTCCCCAGAATAATTCTGCTTCTCACTCCAAGATATAACTGAGCTCCTAGTTGCTGTTCTGCATAATAGCCTCTTTTAGTAGCTCTGTACTATTTAGTTTTGCAGCTATTCAAGCAGCAGGACTTTCTAGAGATTGCTATTTCTACCAAGCTTAAAATAAAAAACATACCCGCATTAGGAAAAAATGACAATTTCCCCAGAAATCCTGGATGGACTGAATGTGCCAAGCAAGCATTGCTATATTATAACCAAACACCAAGTTAAGTAAGGAAGACCTTACATAGCTCAGCCAATTATCTTCCCACCTTGCTATCCAGAATCACATAGTTTCCCAGAATCAGTCTCCATCCTGAAACACAATTTTCCCAATGGAAAATTATCCAGGCACAAGATAAAAATTTTTATTTTGCCCATTTGTCCAACCTTTCCAGAAAGCCTTAGGTGAACAAATATTCATTTCTCTATTCATCTCTCTTACTCTCAACATTGCGTTTTTCTTGTATTCATAAACAATAAACAACAAGCTAAAGAATTCTCCTCTTCTCTGTCCCATCAAAAAAAAGTAAAAATTAGTAGTTACCATGGGCGAATCAGATTGCCATCTGACTAATCAAGGGCCCTCCTGAGCACACACAACATTCTCATGCTGGTAACACACAAAGAAATAACATACATTCCCCAGAACAACTTCCCAGGAGATGGGAACGCTGCTGTTTAACTCCTTCAAAGGCAAGGATACTAGAAACATACATGAAGCTGCCCTGCTACCATATGCTCCTGGGCATAATTAGTCAACCAGAAACTTTCCCTTGGGAATGACAGACAAGAGGAGAATGTGATCACTGCATAAAACAGGAATGAACAGGTCATGTCAGTGTAGCAAGGAATTGACAAACTTCCCGACCTGCCAGGCAATTTTTTTCTGCAAGATAACAGATTAACATGTAAGAAATAGATGTGCAAGGACCAACACGATGCACCTGTTTTCTATCACAATTACAAAAGTTCCTTTTGGGCTGGGATACAGGAATAGTTTTAGGTGATTAAAAAAAAGCCCTAAGTTGCATTTCCACAGCTCTTCTACAGTTTTTGAACTTCAGACTAAACTCCTTCCTAGGGTCACAAATCATAAAGAGTTAAAATACAGAAAATGAAACATATTCCTGATAAATGGTAATTAGTGCTTGGCTATCCCATCAGCTGGTCTAACTTGTCACACCCCCAGCTGCCCCAGATTTGCCCCAAAATCCACATATGTCCCATAAGTGCTCTGAACTAGAAGAAAAATAAAATGCAGCCTGCTTTAAAAATAAACAAACCAACCCACATGATATTGTAAGGTATGACTCATTATTTTTATTGTTTAATTTTTTTAAGTAACTGGTGTTGGTAGTGAGAGTTGTGTAAATAACTGATACTTAGTCAAGTATCTGAGCTTCAGAAAAAAGTTCACTTGAGATCAAAGAAAAAAACACTTGAAAAGGTCACACTGAATGGAAGGTACATTTGATGCTTCTGCATACTTGTAAGAGAAGGTAAAAAAAAAAAAAAAAAAAAAAGGAGCCCTTTTGTCCAGTAGCTCAGTGCATTCACCCAGGATGCTGGAGACACTCTCAGCACACTCCTTCAGTTGAAGCAATCTCACCATTCGGCTTCTGTTGCACACACCTATTTAATAAACCAGAGCATCCCATGTTAATGCTGCTTTAGTTTGCATATGTAGTTCAACTTCCACTCAAGTAGGAAATAAAACCTAGGCATCCCACCTCAGAAAAGAGCAACACAAAGCATGGAGAAATCCAAAGGTACAGGTCCTCCTACCCTTCTTCATACAGCAGAGAGAAACAATCTGCTCTGCAATGGTTATCACAGTAATACTGGCTGCAATCTTAAATCACTTTAAGCCAATCTAAAACTGAACTGCAGCACTGCACCAAGAACTGCAGTACTGCCTTCCTTCTTGCTTCAAGTTTCCTGTTGCTGCAAAACTTCTGTGAATGGAAGCAAGGCTGCCTTTCAGGAGTTTGGTATAGTACACTTCAAAAGAAAGTGACGTGACAGAGACGGATGGCACAATCTGATTGACAAAGCTGCATCCCAAAGTTGCTGCCACCAACTGCCAACAAACTGCTGCCTCAGTTAATCACCAACTGAGGAAGTTGAGCCTCAGCCAACTGAGTTTGAAAGCAAATAGGTCAAAACTCCTTGCCATACTTACCTATCATCTACTGGGATACTATGACAAACTTCAAAAACAGGAGAGTCCAGATTTTCAGAAACATTATTCATAAATCAGCTTTAAAGGCTCAAACACAAGTGGTTAGTTCTCTTACCACTCTCATTCTTTTGTTTATGACAAAAAGTTATTTTTCTCCCTGGTACCTGTAATAAAAATTGAAATTAACTCAGCTCAATTTTATATACTTCTTCATTCATGCTTTACCAAAATTATTATATCAGAGAACAATAAATGTCTACCTGTTTCTATGAGTGATATCGCTCTAGAATTCACATTTGTTAAATATGCCAGCAGAAGGAGCATAAATTTTGCGTGGATGCTACAGCAAGCTTTATTTTCTGTGATTTAATAATAGTATTTTTCAACAACTGAGCTGTAGTAAAGAAAACTCACCCATACATACACACATATTATATATATACACACACAAGCACACACAAACATGCACCTGCACATACTATATGGAATCCAAAGAATATTCAGCTTCAGTTTATAACAATTAGGTAGTACGGCTACTGAGATTATTTAACAGTCTTTCAAAACCTTTTAAAAACTGAAAAATATTTCTTAATCTGCTTGTGCTTTCAAAACAGGTTCCATGATATTCCATGCCATACATTTCATTCCATTAGAATTATGCTGTTTGAATTTAGCCATTTTTTAAGATATAAGTGGTTACTTTATTAATATTTATGCAATTTAATTTCTATGTAATATTTTATTGTGATCAGCATTTATACACTACACAGCACCTATGACTAGGCAAGCCTTTACTGTTCAGAACAAGGAGATTCAAAAAACATAAAATCCCATTCCAGCATCATGTTTTATTTACCTCCTTAAAACAATACCACAAACTCAAAACAAGTCATGTTAGTGGAGAAATTTCCTTAAAACATTTTGAGTACGCCAGTCTTCAATTCACCACGTTCTTTACCAATTCTACCCTTGCAATTTACTGATGTAGGATACTGCATAAAGAACAGTTGATGAGGAGTCCACATACCCAGCAAAATCTAACAATGTTACCTCTAAATTAGCTGAATGTAGGAAAAATGCATGAGAGCTGCACCAAGGGCTAAAGGAATAAAGAACAAGAGAGGTCTGCAGATCATATGTTTTTCTTAAAAATAATTCATAGATGCCAGAAGGAGGGACAGTGATTTGCTAACTTAAAAGTGCCTTCTACTTGCCCTTCTCTATCCTTCTCCCTTCCTGTTTTCGTTTGCTGCCCGGTCTAGTCACTTTTTCACCCTCTTCTTTCCTCCTCCCATTACACCCATCTTTTTCTATATATGATCTCTGCCTAGCCATTCCAAGATTACGTCCGCAAATCCACTAGAAGTATGTAATAAGCAATAGCGTTTTCTCATTCCTGAGAAGGGTCTAAACTTAACTTATTCCTGGGCTGTGACCAGAGCAGTAACATCTGGAATCAAGATGAGCCTTTATTCCCTTCCATCCTCCCTGTCTTCAACCCAGCTTGCTCTCAAGCCTGGGCTCTGAATCAGAAACCTCCTTCCTGGCATCATAAGGAAGAGCTACAGTTAAAGCAAGGAAGCACCTACACTTCAAAGATCACATTGTTTTTCAACATCTCTGGTGTTGTACTTAAGAGAAGCATTTATATTATTCTTAAGTCTCCGAGGTGGTGGCGATTTTCAACCCTGACCCTCAGTTTCTACAAATCATACAAACACTGCACAAATCCACTGAATGAAGATCTGTACTTGTACTGAGAAGTAACTTCTAGCCTTTACTACAGCAAAGAAAAGCTTAAAAATTTGAATCTTAAAAGATTAAGAAAAGGCGGCAAATAATATAAGCCCAGTACTTATTTCCATGGTTTTGAATCCCATCTTTGCTTTTTGGAGAGAAAGCAGGGTACGATTCTGATCTGCAATTCTGGAATTGACAGTAACACCGTAAAAAGGAAAATGCAACCCTTCCGCTCATCAAGACTACTGCTGCCTTGGAGTAAGAATTATGTCTGCAGACTTAGGTGATGGGGATAATTATTTTGTAGCAAACTGGACTCTTGCTCAACTCAAGGCAGAGAGAAACAGATAAAGAAGACTCCATTCCTGCAAGGTGGAATTGCCCACAAAGAGTTTATAGTAGGATGAGAGCTTTGGTTCCAACTGATGACTTTAGGAAACTGAAAAAATTTCTAGTTATACATGAACTAGGAAGAACACAGCTTGAGCTCTGAGATCCCACCCTGGAGTTTTTCTATATTTTACATTGACTAACTTCCAAGCTCAACAAACTTGTTCTAGAACTCATTAGGGAAAACGTATAAACCCATTAACATCACTTTTGCAGTCATTTTCTGGATTTGTCTGCACTTTGCAATATTTATTCTTCACATTTCTTACTGTAGATTTACACATTCTTAAATGAGAATATTGTTTAACAGTTCTCCTGGGCTTTCTTGAAACAAACCAAATATCAAATTTCCCACACTTCCTATGTTACAACAGGTCTTCCATCAGTTCAGAGTACACTAAATTATTGGTATCTTAAAGAAATACCCACAAGCCCTTGAAACCAAAGTCTAGACAGCTACAGCTTTGATCCCAGCAACATGTTTTCAAACGCTTAACTTCATCATCAAGAGCAGTCCATTTCCTACAACATTACTTGCTTTACTAAAGTGAATGCATGGTTTATGTGTTTGCAGAACTACGGCCTAAGTGAAGAGGAACTGCATTCTGAATATTTGTTATCTCAGTGTTGCAGCTCTTGCAATTACTACAAGTTGCCTGATATTTGTTTTTCTTCTTCCAAATCACAAGAGCTTTAAGAGCTTGAAGAATTGAACCATAACAGCTCAAAACCCCAGATGTAAATAAGAAGAATCTATTTAAAAATTCTATGGTTTTTTAGCAACCTTCTGCTTAAAATTGACACAAGAGCGTGCTGCAAGGGCTGATCTCGTTTCTCAGTTTGCGCGTGGATTCTGATAGCAGCTGGGGAACTTCCATGAAGTATAGTATTTAATATTTTCCCCCAGGCCCCATTAACCCTTTAAATAAATAGAACATTACAAAAACTTAAACAGAATCTCATAGCATAATGGGAAGTTCTGTTTCTTTTTTCAATTAAAAAAAAGGAAAAAAGATACACTGCTGGAAAAGGAGCAAAAGCAAGTATGGTTTACAATATCATTTGTTCAAACTTTACCTCTTCCAATCAAAAAAATGAAAACATACGTTACTCTATATTACACTATTTTACACTTTTGTAATCAACTGATACAGACAAAATACTGAACTTGACCTGCTATTTCCCCCTAAATCCAGTACTGCCCCCACTTCATTACACTCCTACAGTTCATTGGGCATGTGGAAACAACACCTGCTCTTGAGACCACATGAAATTCAAACAGCTGGTTTAGATTTGAGAGGTGGAATCCTCCAAAGAAGAAATAAAAATACTGAGATCTCATTGTAAATTATCACACTTGTCAAATTAAGTATTTAATAACAAAATATGAAACATCACATACAGTTAATCAAGACTTTTTTTGTCCAGTGTTCCATGACCAGCCAAGTCTAGAAACATTCAGCAAAACAGCATGAACACACTCGAGACAAACTTTTCCAAAGCTTCCTACTAGTCTTGAAACTGGGAAGAGAACCCAGATTAAACTTAATCAGCGCTATTCAAAATTTAGCTTCATGTGGGGTTTCAGTTGTTTACTAAGGCTGCAATTGCTGACACTCCAACAAAAAATTAAATATTGACAGGGGACTACTCAAAACAGATTTATGAAGACAGCTGATGAGATATTAGCGATGAATGACAATTTCAGAGCCTAGTTTTTGCCCATTCTGCTTTCACAATCCCAAGAAGAGTGGCACTATTTCAAGTTCTTAGAGATCAAAGGAAGAAATACAAATGCACATCATATTTTAGGTGGGAAAACAAGAATAGGCAAAGCAAACTGATTTGTTCTGTAGGCACTTCTTTTCTGTAACAGTTTTAGCTTGTAGACAAGGTCCCCTGGAACCCAAATACAGGATACAACCAAAAGCCGTAAGCCTTCCCATCGCTGTAGATCCCTTTGGTGCTCCAGAAATAGATTTAAACTCTGCACAATTTTTTTTCCTTCCCTTTCTCCCCACAGTCTCCCATGCAGACAGTCCTGCTGAATCCCCTGTATTTGAAATACATTTAGAATCTCCTTTGTGAATTCCCTTATGGTAGGAAGAAAATAAAAAGCCATTCTATGAATCTTTAACTGAGTATTGCTATGGCAACAAATATAATTCAGAACTTTTAAAGCATTTTCTAATGGGAAGTATTTATACAGACAAGTTAGTACATGGCTTTAAAACACTCAGAAATGTGTAATCAATCAGGAGGGATTACCAATGAAAAAAGACAAAATGAATTTCAAATATAACATTAAAAGGTTTAAACTGCTACTGTTTGAGCTAGTATTTAGATAGGACAATGATGATTATAGAAATGCTGCTTGACCAGGTGAATGAACAAGCACGGCTTTGGGCACTGAACGATAGAAATTTCTACAATGATCAAGCAATGAATTCAAATAAAAGAGCTGTAAAATGGCACTTCCTTCTCTGGTTTGATCTTCCATAGTGTTTACAATTATACTTTAATACAACTTTCAGTGGCACGGAAACTCCTTGTTAACTTTCTTAACTGACAGATTAAGATTAAAAATGATGATGGTTTTCTAGGAAAAGCAATGGACTGTGACTCAAGAGGTATGAGTTCTATCTATAACTCTGGGTCAAGACCTATGCAATTTGGTCAAATCATAATTGTTTCAGTTTCCCGTCTATGTAATGAGATAAAACTAGCTTTCCCCAGTTCTTGGTCCAACTTTCCTTTTTATTAGGTCATGAACTTTTCCAGGCAAGAACTGTTTCTACAACACGGTTGTAGAGGGACAGTGCACAGGGTTTGGTTGGGACTTCTGCCTGTTACGATCAGCAGATTTCAAACTGTGTAACACAGTTAAAAGACTGGTAGTAAACTAAACTGCTGACCATGGCTCTAATGATCCAAAAGAGTCTATGGCTGTAATAATCTAAATATTATTTGGAAGTGGAATTGAGAGGAAAAGGTGTCAACACATATAATCACAATTGGTTTTGATCAATAAGCTTCATCTTTTACAGAGGGCACAGTGACTACCTGTCCGCAAACTGCTCATAATAGGGGGTGCTGAGAAGCAATCTGTGCTTGTACCATTTTTTTCCCATTCTCCCCCTCCTTCCTTTTCTATTTTCAGAAAAGCTGAGTCTAAAAATACGGTGATCGGCACATAGCACGGCACTACTTAGATGGGATTTTGTTTAGAGAGCCTCTGCCTCAACAAAAAGGTTCAGAGAAACTCCTTATTACAGTTTCCACAAGCTGACTTCACAGAGTTGAAATCACCATGGGGTTTCTTTATACTATATATTGTAGCTATTACTATATATATTACTGTTTCTGATTCAACTACGTAATTATTTTTAGAAGACACAAAAGTTTATCTATTCTGTAATTCCTTCAACACTAATTCTAACCTTCCAAAGGACATTTCAAATACTTCAGTAAAGCCAGATATCAACACCTACATGTGATCAAATGAACTCCATGCCCCTTCTCCAACCTATCAAGGCAATTCCAATACTACTACACATATCAGCAGGATGAAGGGAATGCAGTCGTTTGAAGAATGCAAAGTACAGAGACTCTAAGTTCAATTAGCAGTATATGGAGAGTAGGACTTTATCAATGCATCCAATTACCTTGCCAAAATAGCTCAAAGAACAATATGTGCTATAGCAAACCACTGTACAAGCAGCATTTATTTTCCTGAACTACCAAAATAATTACATTTCCATCACTAATCTAACCAAGATGAAAACTGAAACATGCCCAATGCTTTAATTGCAGCAGGTCTGTAACTCAGTCTGCCCCAAATTTGCAGCACTGGGCACTTGCTCAGCTGCATTTATCCGACAACACTGCTTGTTATGGTGGTCATTGATAAAGTTTTCCCTTTCACAACAAATACAGCAAGCATTGGTTAAAACAGCACCACTTTTAAACGGCACAAGTAATAGCTGTAAAAATGTTGCAGTGGGGAAAATTTCCCAGACTCCAGAAATCTGCTTTTAAAATAAAATAATTCTCTTCTGTTATAACAGATGCTGAGAAATGGATTTTTTTTAAAAGCCCGTTTACATAGGACACACGCAAATACATTTTTATTTTTTTTTACTTCCTCTGCAGCTGCAGCTAAGAACCTATTCCCAGATCTTTGCTGAGATAGTTGGTGATTATCGCATGCAAATAAAAGAAACAAACATAAACACACTGTATGCCACATTAAGCTCTATTCCTGATAAAATTTTGGGGGACAGAAACACAGTCAAATGAATGAGGAAAAGACACAATCTGAACTGAAAAAAGTAGGAAAAGTTATTTTACACTATTGAAAACAGCATTACAAATGAAGCCCAGTAAGGACAGTGCCAATTACACGCTACTGCCACTCTTTGTGGTTCTCTTGTCAATTCTACATGATCAACACTCATCACTGTATTTCTGGCTTTCAGCATCCTATCACTTTTATTTAAGAAAATTTAGTGTAAATGGGTCCACATTTATAATTTTATGCAAGTCCAATTCTAAATTTCTATTTTGACCTCACTGTATGAAGAGAAAGAATATTCTCTATTTTATTATTTAAAACCAAAACCAAAAGAAAGTCCCAAACTTCTTCCCGCTCCTCAAAAGCGCAACCTTCCAAGGGTTAATCTGACAAACTTCAATGTATGAGATTCAAATACTGAATAATAGGGATTTTTTCAAAACCAGCCTTTTTAGAAGATATTCATCAATAAGACAAATTCTTCAAATCCTTTCCTCCTTCCTGCTCACATATAGATACTGCCCTTGATATCACCATGAAAATCTAGTTTAGAATTACTGCAGAAGAAAAAGCCCATACTTAAAAAAAAAAAAAAAAAAAAGGCATTACTTAATAAAAAACACAAATGCAGCATTTGCAAAAAAAGGAGTCTGTGCTGTTCTTCCCCCCTACTTCCATATGGGAGGCCTTCAGTCCCAGAGCAATCAGGTATTGTGTGGGCTGCAAATCATACTTCTGTAAATATATCAAACATGATTTTGTTTCTCTTTGTGCTTCAAAGAATCTCTCATACTCATGTTCTTTATTTTTAAAGCATGTGCCTGCACTTATATAAAGTACATTAAGAAGATAGTTACTTGATAGGTACATTTTCTTTGGAGTAATTTTTACTTTGCATCTTCCATCTAGCTTTTTACCACCCATTTTTATCCTGGTAAGTTGATGAGGAAAGGTCAGTGAGCATGGGAGCAAATCTGGTATTCTCAGCTGAGCACCACATTAAAGACAAAATCGACAGCTGCAAGAAGATAAAGGGTAACTCATTTTCACTTGGTTAACTTCTGTGGACAAGAGCTGGTACAGAGTGCAGAAGAAACACTAACTTTGCTCAGTACTTGTCAGACAGGCATTCAAGAATCAGTGCTAGCAGTAAACAAATGAGAGTCAGTAAGACTGGTTTGTCTACCTGGGGACACTCGGGAAAATTAATCTGTGTTAACTATATATGTGGAATTCAACTAGATTAGCTAGACTACATTTAGAGGCTCCGTGAACACCCTTGCTCAGAATCAAGAAAGCTCTACTTGATTCGATGTAATTCAATTGGAAGAGAAAGTATCCACATAAAAGATTTAATCAAGTTAAACTAACTTCTTTAAAATTGATATACAGCTCAGCTTTTCAGTGTCTCCATGTATGTAATGCTTGACTTCACATATGAAATTTTTATAGAAGCCTCGGCTCAAGGGGATACTTTTTTGTTAAATTCATGTGCTAGAGTTCTAATTTACAGCCCCCGGAATAAAACCCAGTAAGTAATCAGGCGTTCTCACTCATTGCTTGGAAATTAAAACAAATTGCAGCCCACTATATGAAGCCTCTCAGGTGAGTATCTAATTGCGAGGGAGAGAGAGATTTGATGCTCATAAGCTAATTGCCTAACCTTTACTGCTCACTGCTTTAGGACATGGAAGTGGAACTCATAGAATGGGAGTAAAATTCACATCCAGCCACCATGCTTAGCTAAAGAACACCAGCAAGATTTGCACCTCCAGACGAAAAAAAACCTGCACCAAAGAAATCTCCAAAGTGACTGACGTCCATTGGGTACATGCACATTCAGACTTTAGCAGCCAAGTACCCAAGAATCAGGACCCCTTGACTAGTCAGTGCCATCACTGCTGAAACCCGCAGACTACACTCTGTTAGTTCCTACACTAGCTACGTTAAATCTTGGTTTTGTTTATTCACAGAAGCTGCGATCACACCTCCTAACTGTAGCTTCTATCTGCCATGGCTTTGCATAACTTCACTCATGCAATTAATTACATGGGTTTCAGATTCTTTAAGGCGCTGTCCAGCAATTTCTATATGCAGCCAGAAGAGCCAAATTACATTCTCATGTATTGGCTTGGATGTGAAAGACTGGAAAAACTGTACATTCTTAGATTTTATGTATTTATATATATGTATGTATGCTTGCAAGCATATGAACATAATTAAAGGCATAGCATCATAGTGGCACCTTCAGTTGCATCTTTTTTTCTCCCCGAGAGACTTCAAGCCTCACAATATGGAGTCTAGATGACAAATGAACCCTGTATTTCTCTTAAATATAACTATGGCTTCAAGACTCATAGATGGTGCCAATTATTGGAGGAGAGGGTGAAGAAGAGGGTTTAATCAAATTTGCCTCCCAATAACTTTGATTTTTCTTCCTCTATGTTAATACGAAGGACAAGGAAATTCTTTAAACTATACCTTATTTCCAACTACCAGAATGGCAGTTACCTATTTGACAGTTAATTATATTCTTTCATTATTTTAAAGAACTTCTATTTTAGTGATTTATCCTGTTTTTTAATTAGATTCAGTGGTTTAAAAAAAAAAATCTCATCCATAAAACACTGCACTTTTCTTTTAAACTTGAACAAGGGGAATTTTCAAATGCATAGACATAAATCAGGAATTAAATTCCTACTGAAAGTCACTGGGAATTAGTCTCCTGTCTGGGGCCTGTATCTTTACATAATTTTGGTGAAGATTTTTAAGCAAGAACCTAGAACAACATCCGTCTGAGCACTAATCTAGTTCAGACAGCATTAGTCTAGGCACTAAGGGTCATATTTGGATCACTGACTGCCCTCGGTGACTTAGCTGTCATTACTGCTACAGCATCTCCCTTGAAGAGAAGAGCTAGGATTCAGGCACTCGCTATCCTGTGCCGTCAGGTCATGGCTTAACGATCAGTGAGAAAAGCAAACACATCTCCTCAGTGTAAACACACATCTTTTACCAGGGCAGGCCTTCAACCCATGGCAAAGAACCACAGGCTTCTGGAACTGATTGAGAAAATCTTTGTTGCACAAGGAAACACATTTGAATCTGACTTGTTTAAGGTATGCATATACCAACACCCTTCCAAAAGAATCCTTCCCACTTAAACCTGGTTTTGGAGCTTCTGTTAAGAGATACCTGTTGTAACTTTTGAGCATTACATAAAATGTAGACTGAAAACTCCCCCAAAACCTAAACAGTCCTAGTAAGGTTCTCCTATCAACATTTTACTAAAAATGTGGCATTTACATACATCCCCAAAAGGGCTCACACCTTTTTTGGTGACATGGACAGTGGGATTGAGTGCACCCTCAGCAAGTTTGCTGACGACACCAAGCATAAAAAAGAAAGCCAACCATATCCTGGACTGCACCAGAAGAAGTATGGCCAGCAGGTCGAGGGAGGTGATTCTGCCTCTCTACTCAGCTCTTGTGGACCAAACTGCAGTACTGCGTTCAGCTGTGGGGCCCCCAACATAAGAAGGACATGGAGCTGTTGGAGCGAGCCCAGAGGAGGGCCACCAAGATGATGAGAGGGCTGGAGCACCTCTCCTATGAGGACAGGCTGAGAGAGTTGGGGTTGTTCAGCCTGGAGAAGGCTCCGGGGACACCTTCTAGCAGCCTTCCAGTACCTAGAGGGGAGCCTACAAGAAAGCTGGAGAGGGACCTTTTACAAGGGCAGTAGTGACAGGACAAGGGGTAATGGCTTTAAACTGAAGGAGGGTAGATTTAGATTAGATGTAAGGAAGAAGTTATTTACAGTGAGGGTGGTGAGGCACTGGAACAGAGGTTCTGCCCAGAGAGGTGGTGGCTGCCCCATCCCTGGCAGTGTTCAAGGCCAGGTTGGATGGGGCTTTGAGCAATCTGATCTAGGGGAAGGTGTCCCTGACCATGGCAGGGGGGTTGGAACTAGATGGTCTTTAAGGTTCCTTCCAACCCAAACCATTCTATGGTTCTATGATTAAGGGTGTATCCCTCAGTTCCTATGCACAATAGCTGTCCTTCTTCAAAAATTCACCTATGGCTGTGAAGAGACAGTGAAATTTAGCTGTCCTCTTCCTGTTGCAATGAGTGCAGACCTTCAGAGTATTATCAGAGTAAGAACAAATTCCTCCCCGCTCCCCAGCTGCTCCCAGCCCTTCTATAATGAAGGCTTCCTTTTGGGAGAGAGAAGGGAAAAGGTCATGGGGCAACTCGGATTCATTGACAAAGAATTAATAGTAGTATTCATTTGGAATAAACCACTATCAGAAGAAAATTATGGAATAAACATCCATGTTGATACTGCCTTTACAAATAGGACAGTAAACTCCAGTGAACTGCGTTACTTAAACCAAAATACAATTTATCTAAAACCTCCTGTTTACAACAGGATAAGGAACAGTAACAGAGCAGAATAGGCAAAAACACAATATATGACCATTTATGAAGGAACGTGAGTAGTCCAAGGTACAGAACAACCATCTTCCTAGGCACCTTTCCCAATCCTGAGAGTCAGGTAGAATTACTGACTAGATTTTCCTCCTCTACGAATCAATGAAGTAGGTCAAAATGAGACAATCTACTTGCTGACTTCTATGCCTAGTCATATGACTTAATAATAAAACTCACCAAGATGTAATGGAGCTGTCACAGGTGAGAAAAACAAATGTCTTTTTGGTTTTGATGCCTATGGTATGATATAACAATATACTAATGTAATTCCTAACCATTTCTGGCTGTACAGGACAGAGTTAAGTTTTATCACTGAAAATACTCTGATGCCCTCCTGCAGCAAGGAATACACACAAAATCTTCATGTTAATGAAAAAGAATTGCAATATGTGACTGTCTGATCATCTGCAGACAATCATATTTGATGGGTATATATGATAAGAAATTTTGGTTTATGAGACAATTCCTTGGTGTTATATACCATCTACATAAATAATTTCCCCTGGAAGGAGTTGTGGTAAACAGCTTCTACAGCACACGAACACTGCAGCTACGTACATATGCAAAGGACGAAGCACAGATAAGGTTGCCAGCTTCAAAGAAGAGAGGGCAGAAATGGAAGCTTACTCACAAGTCATACATACTGGAGGTGTGAGGTAGGAGGGAAGAATAACAGCTCATCCTGAAAACAAGGATCACCGCACATTCCCAAAATTAATTTGACACTGAATATAAAAATAATAATAAATATATAAAAATTACACAAAGAAAAGATCCAGAAAGTTATCTTTGATCTGAATAAAAAGGTTACATCATCTACTGCTAAGACAGGCAAGACAGAAAGGCAGATCAAAATTTTCCACATAAAGGGATCAGGAGAAATGGTTTCAGTGACTGAAAGAACTGTGCATTACATGGTCAGTATAATGAATATCTAATAACAGCAATAACCCTGCCAGCTCCCAGCCAGGAAAACCGATCTTGGCAAAATCTCCAGTCTAAACTAAGTGCATTTGTTTTAAAACTTTTAGTACTGGGAAACATTCTAGAAAGTTGGATTATAATATCACTTTCTTTAAAACAATTGTGTATTATAGATTTGACAGGCTCTGCCAGTAACAAATACACTCTCCCACTCACCAACTGTGGATAAGAAATTTTGCAAGGCAAATGGACATAAGATTTATTGCCTTCTGCAAATCTTAAACTTTCATTTACATACATATCTACATACATCATAAGGTTGCAAAGATACTCTAAGCCCTGCTGTAAGACTGTCACTCCTTGAAGCTAGAAAGGCAGCCTGAAACAGAAAGAAAGAGGTGTGAGGGATTTTTTTGCTTATTGAAGCAGCCTAGCTTTGCCTTTTCAAATCAGATACAGGCCTACAACTTTCACAAAGCTTCAGCTCCCCTTTTTATCTCCTGAATTAGAGTATTTAACAGAATGGCCACCAGTACTTGATGAAGTTTCCACTTCCTAAGGGAACTCAACTTGGCTGGCTGAAGGACAGAACTTTAGAACTCACATCAGACATAAAAGGGATGAAAGGACCAACCCCACAGTACTCTATCAAAGGTGTTACAGAAATATCTCCCACTGCATCAATATTTCATGTCTCCTGGCCCCAGAGAGAGGGGAGGTTGCATAGCATCACCAACAGTGGAAAAAACACTTTTCTTTTTTTTTTTTTTTTTTTAAAAAAACAAACTGAACACTACTTTAAGAATCCATTATAAAATCAGGAAGCTTCCCACAATTATTTCCTTAGTTTCACATCCTTTGCCACTGCCACGAATCATACAGTACCAGTTAAATCCTCCCTTTATATGTCACATATTGCTCCAAGATTAGCAATTATTTCTGTTCCTGTTTGCTTTATTATAAAGCTTCACAGAGTGCTATGTATACAGGTAATGCTTTTCCCTTCAGCTTCGCTGACCAAATCCTGAATCTTTTAAAACTGTTTTACTGACAAACATCACTTTAATGGCACAGATGATGAGCCAAGTTCCTTATTTTTCCTTTTAGGCTTCTGTGGAAGTAGTTTCTTTGCTATGAATACTGGCAACTTTGCTTTGTCTAGTAATTGAAATACTAAAACATCTCGCTTGGTTTCCTCTAAAGCACAAGCAAGTTTTAGTGCTCATAAACAGCAATGCTGAAAAATGTAAGTACACTGTGAAAAAGACATCAGGCCAACCTCCTCACATTTGAAAATATGATAGATAACTTTCACTTCCCAACAACAACAAAAAAATCCCCCTTCTTAGAAAGCTGCCAGGTGTCCTGTAGCTGGCAGCACTTCCCCTTCCCTTATTGCTAGAGTTACTTTCTTCAACCTGTAGTACTGCAAGCCTAAATCTTTAATCTTACAGGCTCTTTACACACTCTGCCAGCAAACACTACTGAATGCAATTCTCCCCAATACCTTTTGAAAAGGTACCTAATGCACTGCAATGCAAAAAGATGTTACATGAGTTCAGTATCTCCGGTCTCCCTTCTCTGCTTCATTTTCCACAACGAGTCTTGCACCCCTCCCTCCTGTTTATCAATATTGGCAGAAAAAGGCAGCCACGGTTCCAGCTGCCTGCAACTTAATAAAAGTCATTAGACAAAAGCATGTCTTTCCATTGCTGCAAACACAATAATCCATCACAGAAATAGAACACTCAAGAAAGCACTGCTTGAAAGGGAAGAAAATTAAGGAAGGGAAGAGAAAGAGGCCCATAAAATACAGCAGAGGAAAAGTAAAACATTTTTTAACACATTTTAAAAGTTTACAGGGATTTTCCTGTAAAAATGTTCCTCATGTCTAATGCAGTCTTGACTTAGCAGTCAATTAGCAAAAAGGCTGGTTTTCTGACTGGCTTAATGTAAATCGCACCACGAGCAAGAGGTGGGACTAGCTGACTTCCTGAGGTTCCTTCCAACCCAAATTGTTTGATGAATCGATGATAAACATTAAGGGAGTCATAAGATTTGCTGCTGGACAGCCAGAATACAACAAACCTGGGAATACAAGACAATCAACACTTCCACAGCGATTTCAAAATGGCTTTGCAGGAGGTAGGGAAGACTAGGCAGTTTTGGGGAATTTCTTCCAGGAGTCTCACCGGGTTGACAGAAAGATACATATAGCTTGGTAGATAAAGTTCTATCTGTCTAGACATGATGCTTAGGAACAACAAAGAGTCTTGCAGACAACTACTTACTCTAAAAATACTTCTTGCCTTCTACTTTTGGGGCAATCTAAACTTAAAACTGTTTAAGAAGACATTATATACACTACTGGTCACATATTTCTGAAGAAAAGAATCAAAGTATGAGAACTTAGCTCAACCCAGTGGTTAAGAAGGAATAATATCAGAGGCACTACAGTCCAGAGCTAAGGCTCAGGGGATTCTGAAATTCCACCAAAGGTAAAGACATTGGATTGAACTTTTGAGACAAGAAAGGGAACAGAGGTACATATGCCCCTCAAGCCATGAAAACCAGCTGTCAGGAAAGAGAGTGGAAATGTGGGTCATGGTTAGTATATTCAGATACGATACAAAATTGTGGTATATAGCCTCTTTCTCCCTTTTTTAAAGGCAGCATTTCTGTGTTTAGATTCAGGAAGCCATAAAGGAACAACAGAATCAGCATTACTACTGACTTGTTTGTCTAACTAAAATGATGAGGTTGACTTACTCATCTGTTGCAAACAAATTTATTAATCTAAGGCCCATACCTAAGATAGATTTTTCTTTTTAAGTATCTTAAAAGTCCATTTCTTGCTCTTTGCTCTTCTCTGAAGGTGGATAATGAAACTCAGTCAAGTCAGATTAACTTCCCTATCGTCACTGTGGCAGTGTTTGGGTTTCAGGCAATAACAATTTTGTCGTCCTCTAAAATAAGTTTATCACCATCAAAATTTTTTTACAATTCTATGGGCTTTTGTACTTCTTATTTTAAGGAAAACAGCTTCTTTTACAGCACTTACATAGAGGCTCATTTTAAAGCTTACATATTCTCTTGGCTTACTTTAAGGATAGATGAAGTTGGCAGCTGTCCATTGTGAGTTAGGGGCAGTAAAAAAAAAATCCACAACTTAAAGTGTTTGCTATTCAGTAAACACAATTATCACCCACCAGAAAATAGGCAAACTGGCAGGAATGATGATACTAATTCTTTAATAGTCTGCTGGAGACGGAAGAAGCATTCCTGCCTACTCCAGGAAGTAAGTTAAAACCTTTTGGTGCATTTTCTCATTATGAGAAACACTGTCAAGAGCTGCAAAGAATTCCTGTTAAGACCGCCTAGGAAAAAAGATGGCGTGATGCCTACTGATTCTTATGAATGGGAAAAGTACAAATGCTGGCAACAGAACTCACTTTTTGCTATCATGCACTTAGATACTGACATGGCTGATAGAAACCCCTAGTATACAGACCCCAAGAACTTGAGAAGTTGTAGATGTATTGGGCCCATATTTTCCCAGCCGTGCACTGAAGTTTTTCAGTCTTAACTATGGGCAAAATCTTAAAAAACATCTCTAGAGTAATGGGTATCATTCCAGACTTCTTGAAAAAAAGTCAAGCAAATTTTTAACATGGAAAAATGAATTTTCAAGGTAGGACTTGAAAGTATTTACATTCATAGTTTTGTACTGCATTAATACAGGAAGCAAGTGGACTCAACTTCTCCTCTCTAAATGGGCTCCCTCTGTCACCCATGCATCCTCCAGGACAACTCAAAATGCTATAGTGTATTTAATAGCGTAAAACAGCTCAGCGCTCAAGTGCAGCCCTGTAGATCAAGACGATCACAAACTTCAGCCCTCCCTAAACAGTTACCCTGACTTTTATTTTACCACTTCCATTATTCCTTCTCCTCCCATTCACCCTACCACTACCATCACCAAAGAAAAAAAACATTTCAGTTTACTTATGAACAACTTTTATACATCTCTGATAGAAGAAAAAAATTTTGATGTAGGAATCACCAAGCTGGTTACTCAGATCTTTCCTAGTGTTAGTAATACATTTTGCACACCATTATAGTTCATTTAGATGGCTCGGTATAATTAGCAGAAAGAGAAACTCTCCTACTATGCCAGACCCACGAAGAGGCGTAGGCCTGGAGTGATCAGTCAGGACTAGCTAGTATTCTAATTCTGTATTTAAACAGCATTCTGTATTTAAACAATGTTTAAAACAATGAAAAAGAGGAGAAAACGTGATAAATATAATAACTTTTTTGCAAAAGACAGCAATAGAAGCTTCCTTATCTAATTATAGAGAGCACATGAGCTGACTCTTAGGTTGGAAAGCATCACACAACCTTTAACACAAGGTCCTGTTTCCACTCATTTATATCTCTTCCAAAACCCCCAAATCTGAGGGGTTTTCTATGCTGTCTGCCTCCCTGCATGCTGATTTTGTTCAGATTGCTACACCATGCTTTGCAATTTGAAATCTAGCACAAGGAGACGACTTGCATAATTTCATTGCTACTGGCTGAGCTTTATACATTGCCTGTCATGAATCACTGAGCAACAAGCATTTGTATGACCACTCGCATCACACAACTTCCAAGCTAACCAGTGAGGTCAATCAACATGCCTGTCTTTCAGGTGTCTCAGGATGTTTTAAGGAAAGACATGGATAAGGGTCACAGCCACCCAAATGCCCAAAATGAAACATTTTGGCCTGTGAAATAGAAAATTACATTTCCGATTGAGAAATACCATAGAAGTTGGTTCTGAATTTGTCAAAACATTCTTCAGAACAGAGTGTTCCATTAAAGTTTCAAGCTGTCAAGTCATATTGTAAGGTAAAATATCTGCTTACTACCTCCTCCAGGAAATGCCTGCACAATGGGTTTCACTAACAGCTGCATAGGCAACCTTAATTATGACATTTTTTAGAGTGCTTCATTTTTAATTTTACGGTCTTGCACACTTTCCGTGTGACCCATCTTTGAGCAACTTAACAGTTCAACAGTTAAGATCCAGTACCTCTACTACTACTAGATTCCTAAATACCTAGGTTTATTGTTTCATTAATTTTCTTTTAGTGGCACCAAAGTGTTCCAACAAAGAGGAGAATTTCACCATGTTAAACTCAACATGAACACTCCAGGGCAAAGGGGATTGTCATTTTTACTCTCTATTTTGTATAAATTCCACTACACATTAATAACAAAATCACAAAACAGAGAAAAATATCCAAGGGATTTCAACACTGATTTCCCTCTTTCACTTAACTGATTTTTCCTCTCTCATAGATTTACATTGGTATGTTTTTTCAACAGCAGTTTCTACCAGTAGAGCACAACTCTGGCTCAGACTGTAAGCCACAGAGCTGGGATCTCAGAGGTCCATAGCGTTGACCTACATTATCTCTCAAGCTCTGTATGTTCCGTGGGGGAATCCAGGGAGAATCAAAGTTGCTATACAAAGCTGAGGAGCACACGTTTTCTCCTGCAACATGGGCGTGCATCACTGTCACATAACGTGAAATGTGAGGGAACAGAGACCCTGGAGCTGCATTTCGCCCCATGGCTCAATCAGTGCCCTCTCTTACAATGCCTGAAGGAAAGAACAGTTGCTTAGGTGTATTTTTCCACCATCTGTGTCTATATTTATGAAGGAATAAACTAAGAAAACTCTGAGAAAGTGCATGCTTGAACTACCGGGAACTGTGAAGAGATTTAGCAAAAAACCTTATGTATGATCTAGAACAGTGGGTCTCATGTTCTGAAAGGGTAAAAATTTCTAAAGAACATACCAGTCAAACACACAGGCAGTCAGAAACCTTTTATACAACCTCTAGTGTACTAGGAAACGTCAGCCTTCTCTCCCAGATGAGAACATGGCCACATCACGTTGATCCCTGCCTCAATCACTTCCAGGCAAAATTATCGTAATTAACTGTAATTAGGTCAGAAAATGGAAGCAATTTCTCCAAAATCTCTATTCTAGCTTGGCAGAACACAGCAGCCTTTCTGCCTGCAAGAGACTTGCCTACTGTCAGTTCACAGCCCAGGTTCCAAGGGAGGGTCTCACGGAGTCCCCCAAACCTGCCCCTGCTGCTGCTGCCTCAGGGCAAACACAGTCGCACTGGTGACTGTTTCATCATCCTTGAGCTGGTCATGGTCTACCCAAAGAAATGGATTTTCTCCAGCCAATGGAAATTTCAAAAAAAGACACTAGATAACAACAGCCAGGAATAAAACATACCTTCAGTTCATGGCAATCAGCTGTGTACCAGCCATCCAAAGGAGACCGCACTGATTTTGCCTTTACTCCACACCATTAGGACCCATACCATTTTTAACACTTTGGAAGATGCCTGAAAAGGGGGTGTACATGTAAAACCACAAACACGAGAGCCAAAAAAAACCCCACAAAAACCCCTTCTTCAATCAAGGAAGGGTCAAGGCATAAAAATTCCAGAAAGACTCTTACAGATTTATCACCCTCAAGAACATTTACATATAACAGTGACTGGCAGTACAAAAAGTCCAAAGATTAGATAAAAATGTTGAGTGACACACACAAAATTTACAAAAGCAAGCTACAGCTACTCAACACTGCAAGCCCTTGTCTGCCGTATTTTCTGGCTTGCATACTATGGATGGTCAAGAGTTCACAAACAGTTGGATTGATTACAACAATCAAGACTGAGGAAATAAACAAAACCTTACATTTCTCTAAAAGGAACGGAAAATAACTTTTTTAAATTTCTAATGAAATCAGCAAAAGCTTCCAAAGTGCATTTCAAGACAATAATAGTATCCACAGACATAGGTTGCTTCTGTGTCTGAAAAGTAACAATTCAGTCTTATCAAATGTAGTACTCATTTTACAAAATAACAAGTTTCCCAGATTTTTCTTCTTCTGTTAGCACAGGCTGCCTTCTTGGAAATTATCACAACATCTTTTAGCTAATAAACCATTACAAATCAACCACTCTAATGATGGAAATTTTGAGAAATGGTAAGCCATATATTCTATATAGAGAAATTACTGTACAATACAAAAACTCATGGAAGGGGAAGGTAGTATTTATTTACAAAGTCTCTAAATAAATTGAGTTTACCCACTCATTCTCTCATAGATTTCATTCATTTACATGCTCAAGTCTACATTCTCACAAGCACCAAGATGTATCTGCCCAAGTAGTCTGCACAGAGAAGACAAGAGATCATAGCTGTCGAGTCCATACCATGTCTCTGGGGTTCCTCTTCACTGACTAGCCAGCTTTCAGACAAGCTCTTTTGTACCACTTAGGCATCATCAGCTGTTACGAGGTGGTTCTCAACCTCAAAGTCTTGCTAAATTCAATTTCAAAAAAATCTTAGGCCAGTTGCTACCCACTGTCTGTTTTTTCCCTCACTTGGAATCTATGTCAGTTTTCCTTGTGACCTAACAGGAAGAGGAATGGTATACATCGTATGTCAAAGCCTTTTTCCACCTTCTTTGTGGTAGGATGGAGGGTCTTCTGCTGACAAGCTATCTGTGCATTGGCTGTATCAAAGCATGGGTCTTTTGGTCTTGAAAACCACATTCCTCAATTTTACTGCAGGGAATGTTGTCCTGGGAATGGTGTTCTTTGTTATCAACACAGGCCATGCTTTTAACTATTTTGGTTTGTTCGGCTGTTTCTTCTGGTGCTTATACACACATGCATTTCCACTCATACTGCATTCATAAAATCTTAGTATTAACTTTTACAAATCTCCACTTCTACACCAGCAGTGGTCAAGTGTGTCTAAGGGTGCTGTTACCTATCACTTTGTGGACATGCACTGATACTTACTAGTCTTGACAGATGGATCTGAGGTTTTAACAATCCTGAAATCATCATAAAGGCAGTCTGGCCATGATTTTAAAATAATTTAATCTAAAGTGTAGAAGTCAGTAACCACTTCACTTTGCCCTCAGATCTCCACTGGGCATAAATACATGTGCAAACTGTTGCTTTTCCCCTGCAGCAGTCCCAGTATTTTGAGTAAATTAGTAAGGATAGCTTGTCCAAGAGGACAACGCTTCAGTCATCCAAGCAGGATCACAAAATTTACTCAGTCTACAATCTGACAGCACCAGGTATAAACTTTATGAAATTTATTATCAATAGTTGAAAAATGTACAATTAACTAAGCATATCCTTTCTTTTTTGTTTTACAAGAATCCTGTAGAAGTTCGCACTCAGGAATACAAGGAATATTTACACCCTCAATGTCCAGGCCAGCTGTCACCCCAGCAGACCACCTTCATTTAAGGTATGGTGCTTATTAACTTGGGTCTAATATCCACTTGAAAGGGAACTTACAGTAATGAATTATCTCCCACTTCTAATAACAACTTGAAATGGAAATAGAGTCCATGAGATGAAGGCAGTACTTTAGTCATGAACCTTTACCAATACACAAGGGAGTAGAACTTTGAACTTGTGGCTAATTACTGATTGGTATGCTGGTTCTGCATGTAAAAATCACTATTACTTCAGCATGCACAGCGACAGCTCCAATTAATAGATAGAAAAACAATTCTTGGCAGAGAAAGCAAAACATGGCCAAACATGCTAATGCAGCAGTCTGTTCTTGAATCCACAAGTCTGGACTAAGTAAGTATTTTTAAGCCTACATGAGGTTAAAAGGGGGGTGAGGGGGAAGAAAAGAAAAAAAGCAGGAATTTACAGCCACTGAGGATCTAAACTTCTTTTAAGATGAAGCAACTAATCTCCCTCCCTACCCCTTCATTTGTGTTTGCAAATTTAATAGAGAAGGTGCAAAGTAATCCTTGTTCTCTAAGTTAGCGTGCCATCTCTCATGATAGAGGCGATACATCGAATGGCTCTAGCACACAATATATGAAGATAAAAGATATGCCAGAGAGTATTTTTGGCTTGGTCCAGGAGTTATTCCATTTCTGAAACACAGTTAGTCCTTTGTTGGTCCTTTAAAGTTTTAAACACAAAACAAAAATCATCACAACATTTTCCATTCGCATGCAGACAGATCTAAATACAAGTTTTTATAGCATGAACAGTGCAACTGTTTAGACAGGAGATCAGTTATGGGAAAAAAATATCTCCATTAGAGTGTAACACCCACTACCATTCCTAGAAAACACTCACACAGCTTGTTTAGAGAAGACTCCTAAATACTACCAAAAATCATGTCTGTGCTAGGAAGATGGGCAGAGAAAAGACTTGCATAATACACCACTCCATGAAAAGCTCAAGGAGGAACTTGTGGCTTTTTTAATCCTCTGTATTGTAAAGTTTTTAACAGTGCTAAGTAGTAGTTAAGGGCATCAGTGGATCTGAAGAGAATTCCACAGAAATGTGCCTTAGTGCAGTTTTACCTACTCCTAAATCTCTTGAGGGTAACAGATGACTACTGATCTTCTGAGATTGATGCTGACTGAGATCTGTGCTTCAGTAGTGAGTTTCAGGGATAGCTGAAAGCTGATCACACACTCCACAGATGTCAGCTGGGGGTGGCTCTAGTCAGATGCCTATCCCAAAAACAGAACACTTAAGTCTGAGATGCTTTGGGATCTAGCCAGTCTTGTAGTCTTCCTTCTTTCTCCTCTCCCCTCATTTATCTCATGCTCCTATAAAAAATCATTCAGGCAGCCATATAGATGAAGTGACCGATTATCATAAAATCTCCCTGAAAACTCATTTGAAATTATAAAGGATCTTCTACTATAACCAGTAACAGTAGTCTCTGCAGTTATCAAGGGAGCAGATTGTCCGAGTTCAGTTACTGATTTTTACTTCATTCAGAAAAATATCAGGTTATTGCTTGGGTTAGAGAAGAAATGGGTTAGCCTTACAGGGAAAAAGAATTTGCTTATTTTTAGAGATAGGACAGGTCAGTGTAAATCTCAATAAAGAGATTTTAAGAACTCTTATTGAAACATCACGTGTGCTTTTCTTTCCGTTATAAGTCATCTTGTGGGAAGATAATGTTCTTTTACTGGTAATACTAAATCTTGGGCCAGCCAAAAAGCAAGGAATTTTAGAAGTGCAGGTGGGGAAAGAAGAGTTCCAAGTAGTGTATAGTTTTTAAACTTCCTAGAGAAGTTAATTTGAAACTTTTAGCTGGCTCCCATTCTTTGAACATCTGTTGGATATAGTTATCTTTTGTTTTGCTGAGAAATGTGAAGTCCTTTCTTATTCCAACGGACCTAATGTATTCAGAGAGTTACTAATAAAATGTGCTACCGTATTCTTAAGCTTCTTTGAAAAATTGAGATCGTTTGTGCCATTCCAGATTTGCTACTACTAACCTCAGTATAGGTAAAGCTATCCAGTCTTTTCAGCTCCCATAATTTTTGTTTTGATTCATGCTCTTTAAATATTTTATCAAGGTCAACTGGGCACTTGTACACAGTATTTTCTGAATGGTCTGTGCTTTTAGTCTATACTGATCAATTGGTTTCTTCCTCAGGTATTTCTGTAGGAAGCCAGGAAACACAACTGACAACACAAGATAAAACAATAAGTGGGTCAAACCGTGAAATGTGGTACCTTCTTTATGCTCAAAATCTTAAAAATAAAGATTGAAAATCTCAGCATTAGATACATCTTAACCATTATTTATGGCCTCTTAATTCCTGGAGCCAGGAATAGCTGCTGGAATTCTACAGCCCAATTCCATCAGCCTAGATGATCAGAGTAATTCCTCTGGCATTAGTAAACATCTCATTATGAAAAAAGAAAAATGAGAAGACTAAGAAATTAAGGGCAAAATTTTTGTGCCCTACTCTCTTGATAAACAAAACAAACAAAAAAATACCAAGCACGTACCCTATTACATCTCAACAGGATATCCATCTGTAAAGTCTCACCTTCCAGATGCTTTCCCCTACTATTTCATTGTCCTGCTAATCTCTGCAACTGCCCCTAGGGGGAAAACAAAACACTGCACAATTTACTGTCAGGCTAACATTTTGAAGGATGGACAATACAAAAGGAAATATACTCTGGACAACAGTCAGTTTCAATATTACAATTGTAAGAAGCAGAAAAACAGAAGTGGATCAATTTGAATAACGACACTGAATGCAAAAAATGCACAAAAATAAATTAATAAAAACAAAAAGCATCTTATATGGACACAATAGTAAAGAAGTGCATTTGCAAAAAATAAAAATCACAAATCAACGAGGAAGCCTACCAACCTCTTCCCCTTAAACAATCCAATTTTAATCACATTAATGTGGTCAAAACTTCAGACAACTAATTATTTTTTTTTTAAAAAACGTAGAAGTATGGAGTCAATTAAACCAAACTACTACTACAGCATCTTAGAGAAGTCCACAAAATGTTCTCCCCAGGCTTCAGTAGGGTGGCAAGGTTTCTTCTTACTAGGACTCACCTGTACACTAAAGAACCTTGCAAGCCTGTCAGTGAAGCAAGAGAGAGTCACTTTAGTAAGTTACAGGGGGTTTGGACAGATTTGTAAATGAAGTCCTTTAAACTTGAAAGTCAGATCTCCTAGCCAGTCACATGAAATGCTTGGGCTTTGAGTAGCTCAGTTATCTATTTGAACCCCTTTTGGTTCCACTGGAGCTGTGCAGCTAGAAACTACTGCCTGTTGCAATTGAAACAGACTGAGGGGGGGGGGGGCCTGGTGCAGAGATAACCCTCCCAAGAAGTTAACACAGTTCTCACAACAAACAGGTCTACCAGATACCTGACAAAGGATGAGTTTTATTGCTATCAATTTCTATTGTTTGGTTTGGTTTAAGTGTGATTGAATTTAGATAGCACCTCTTTCCAACCTCCAGGTGCATTACAACAATACAAACAAGCAAAGAGTTGATTTAAAATATAAATAGAGGAATAACATACTTCCGTTACATAAGTGCAAAAGGACACTCATCAAGGAACAAAAAAAAAAGCACTTGGTTTTACACAGCTGCTATTCCCTTACTGGTTTACTATTTGCCATGCTCAAAAAACCCTTCTGAAGCCAGCGGCATGCAACTTGCAGAACATACTCACACCCTATATAAAAGTTTCTATGGCCCTAGAACCCTCATCCCACTTGAGCTTTACAAACTTTTTTGCTTATAAGCTGCTGAAAATATGAAAATCTGGACAGATATAGGCAAACCAAGTGGATACAGAAGAAACTAGTAAGAATTCATACCAGTTTACCCTATTAGGCCAAGAATACATTTCACAGCAACACATGCATAAACTAAGCACCCAACAGCCAACTTAATTATGTCCTGGATATTATTCCAGAATTCCCCAGTACTGCTTGGCTCTCCTTTTTGCCAGTTCCTTACCAGACACAGACAGCTATTAGATCCAACTCAAATGAGTACAATCCTCCAATTGCACGGTGTTAGCAAAATCATTTAAGGCTTCACCTTATGCTACAAATTGTAGCGTTACTTAACCAGTCATAAGTATTACCTAAAAAACTCCTTACACCAGCAGAGTAAGTAACCAGTAAAATCATTGCAGTAAGTTCACATAAAATAAAATGTAGGGGTTCAAACCCCTTTTATCCTCCCATGTTGGAAGCACCACATACACACATGTTCCAAGCAGTGAAGCAATACATGTTATCATGCATACTTGGAACACTACTCTAAGTTACTATGAATTTCTGTATATCTTCAATCTTTCCTCCAGATATGGAAAAAAATTCAGTCATAATTCCTATCTGCAAATATACAAAGTCCAAAATTTTAAAAATAAAGCCATTTGAGTTGTCACAACATGGTCATAATCTTGAAAGTGTCTTAACTGAAAAAAATCCTCCTTTCACAGCAATCAGATAACTCAAAAGACAGAATATATATTCATGAAACCTTACAAAAAGAAAAACATCTTCTAACTTCTGTGAAGAATATAGGCCAAAATCCCATGCATTTTTTTTAAGTTTTAAGTAACTGTTTTAAATTTAGAGATGCTATATTTCAGTAGAGCTAGCGAAGACAGGTTCATTTGCTGTGATAACATTTACTACAGAAATATTTTTATTTGCTGTAGCATCACCCTCTATTGCACAAGTAGCTATCTAGTAAGACAGAACTACTTGTGTTTCTCACCACTGTTATTTTGTCTCATAGGTTTTCCAAAGATCTCTGTTCATAAAACGTTTGTCAAAATGCACTCACACATAGCACCAGGCAAAGAGGAGATGAGAGACAGATGCTTCTGCATGTTAGTGGGCGGGATGGGAAAGAAGCTGGGGAAGAAGCTTTGCATCCAATCCATTATAGCTGTTTTCCTTTTAACCATCTAACAGCAGCTCACAAACTCACCCAAAATGCATTAAATCCTCTGAACTTATGAAATGATGCATTACTGAAGTCACAGCAGGGAAGCCAACTCAGTTTAGAGGGCATAAAAGACTAGCTCTAGAACAACTTTTTTCATTACAAGGTTACAGATAAAAAAACAAAGGTAATGTTTAAATGGAGTGAGAAGATGCACAGTCATAGAAGCAGCAAGGTAAAAGCACTATTTGTATTTCTCTCCAGAAGAAATTCCCTTCCAGAAAAATTCCTCTCAGACAGATTTTCCACCTCGAAAACACCAAAATAGATCAACAATCTCTTAGTTCCCTGCTCCAGCGTGTTACCTTTCTTCCACGTATGCTCTCTTCAGCTACTTGAGTGCATGGCTCTTGGAATAAGCTAGCTGTCTAAGATCTGAAACTCAATTCCATCCTTTATAGATTCTATCACTGCAGCATTTATTACTGTAAAACTGAGGCTACAGTAAAGCTTGCAAGTTAAAGAAATAAATTCTATTTTTCCAATTTTTTCCTCTGCTTTAGATTGCTTCTCTTAATATAGGCCTTTACTGGTTGCAATATTTGTTGAAAGTACACAAAGTTGCAAATTCTACCAACCTATGTTCACATGTGCCAATTACACATATATACACTGCAGGTACAGTACATGCGTATCTTACTAGTGTTCCAGTATATCAAAGCACAAAATGGAAGACACTTCTATGTACTATCACCATGGGACAGAACTGAGGGAACAGAAAGTCCTTATCTAGCTCCATCTAAGCTATTGAAGGTGAAATCAGAGGTAAATGCATACAGCAAGAATGACTAAACCCATAAATGGTCCAAAATTATTTGTTTTATTACATGAATACAAGAGACTACAATCATACTGAAGAGGCTATTATCAAATCTCTTCAGTGACAAAGCTTTCTGTCGAAGAGGACGAATAAAAACAAGTGCATAAATCACAAGAACGTGGCTTAAGGCCATTATCCCAGAGGATTACTGAATGGTTTTTGCATCCTCCCTCTTTACTTTTAGTACCTCCATCTTTGTTTTAATATTGTAGCTATTATTACCAGTGCTATCTGAAGACTAGAGTCCCCTGTCGTTACAAATGGCAAACAGAAAAACCTTCTCACTTGTTAAGAGAGAATCTAGGGTATGCTTTAAAGGTACATTCAGTAACCTTAGGATAAGAGTGTGTTTTTAATGAGTCCTGCCAGCCTTGTCCAACTGTGTAATGCTTTAATTATTGAGCACTATACTGGGCATTATGGACTGTGGTTGCGAGGCTCCACCAAAGACCCATGGTTTTGCTGCGCTAGCCATGGTGCAAATACTTAACGAAGTAACTATGCCTGTCCCAAGGTACTCACACAATCCAAAGGTACAATTAAGGAAAACAAGTTGCTAAAAGAGGGAAATATAGCTGAAGCATAGAGAAGACAGGGCAAGTATAGCAATCAGCGGTCACCACACATTTGGGGATGCAACAAGGGAGTAATCACTCTCATATAACACCACCGATTTCACTGACAATATTCAGAACATTCCCTAGAGACTACAGTATGTGAACATCTCACAGTTGAACTCAAAATGAAAACAAGAGTTAAGGAAAATTGCTCAATTTATACATAATACAAATTAGGATTTTAACCTGGACTCCAGATAAAATGAGAAACTGATGCTTTGTGCAACCCTAAGCAGACAATTAAAAGATTTCACCAAGTAGCCCACAAATCTTATACAGGTCTTCAAGCCACCTCACCCCTGCTGAAATTACAGACATCACTACAGACACACGCACGCTTCTCAATTTCTAAGAACACTTTTCAGAATACACTTTCATGCATAAATAAAAAAAGAAATCCCTAAACACCTAGCTTACCACCAACTTTTTTTTTTTTTTTTTTTTTTTTTTTTGCAGTCAGCAACTGCAATCTTTTGGTCTCAAGGCAACCCCTCTTTACCAGAGACACACATTTGATCCAAAATGTGGATCAAAACTTGATTAGTAAAAAAATGCAGCTCCAAAGTAAAAGGTGGGGCCCAAAGACGAGAAGCAAAACCAGAAATGAGAGAGCCAGTGAGGAGGTAGAAGAGAAACATGAACATGCTCTTCTAATCGACTAATACAAGAACTTGAATACCATTTATAAAACCAGAATGCTCTTCTTCCTGACTGCTAAGCCACTATTCTCTTAATGATGGGGAAGAAAGAAATTAGTTTAAAATCTTTAGTCCTAAATTTCTGCTTCAAAATTACTGTACTTTTCAGCAAGGCAGTTGCTGACTCAAGTAAAAAGCTTAGCAAAGCTGAGCAGTAATTAAGAGATTTCATTTACAACACAATTTCACATTTGTACAGGGGGAACTGTGCTTCTTATGACATGAAAGTTCCCATAATACTGAAAAGACATGTGGAGATATAATACCATCTAAGTCTTTCATTTGCCCTGTGAAGTAAGCCATCACTTCTTATGGTAAGTAAATATGCACTTGAATAAAGGCAACTATTGAAGGCAAAACTTAAGAGGTAATGAATACCACTCAGAGCCAAAGAAAACAGTTCTTGGAGCTTTTTAAGATCATGTATTCAAGTTCTGTTCCAAAATTCAAGTCAACAGGCGTCATGCCATTACATTCCTATATAATTCAAGCAAGCCTCAATGGCTCTGCAATATGCCTAATACAATTTCCTAAGTTGTATTTACAGAAATTAGACCTGAATCAGTTTACACTTTATTTCAAATCAGTGGTTTCAGTTTGTGAATGTCTGAATGTTTTACAGATGCACATGCAGATGGAAAAATAACAGGTATGAGTCTGCGTTTCCTAGTCAATCAAGAACTAAGAACCTTAGAAATTGTCTACAGATCACCACTTTTAGTCTAAATAATTTCATAGGAGTTAATGACCTTAAAGATGAGAATTTTGACTATGTAACATTCCATACTTCACCTCAAAGAAAGTTTTTCCTAATAGATCCAGAGCAGCCATTAATTTTTGGTTTATTATATATAAACATGGGACAGACAGTTAGACATGTTGGTTTTAATTAGGTTCTTGCAGAACTTCCTCCTCCCATCTGTAATTTAACAATGGCAAGACGTTTTGCACTAACTGTGCCAAGCCTGGATCAAGAATTTCTCCTTTATTTCAATATTCAGTGTGTTTAAATAAATAAATATCTAAGAATCCAAAACTTCAGTCTACTTGTTAGCTACAGACATGCAGAGAGAGGAAAAAAACCCCTACACTATGACAGCACCTTGGACATTCAGTGGTGCTTAGAGAGATTAATTAAATGCACTGAGCACATCCCAATCTGCATTGTAGATATAACAAGTAATCTCGGATACAATTCTATACCAGCCCTTAGCAAAGCAGCTTCTAGGATACAGATCCTCATCTGCATCAAAAAGCTACTCCTGAGCCACAGAATTAGTGCAAAACTTTGCAAATCTATATTTGTGTTCTGCCAGCAAAACAGTAAGCCCAAAATTCTTAAAATCACAGCATACCCTCCAGTTTTCACACCAAGTATAAGCCATAACAAGAACATCTTGAATGAAAATTAGTTCTAAATGAAAGCAAGAATACTTAGCACCTTTCTGGTGCATTTCATCTTTCAAAAACATTTTGCAAATATTAATGTGCCAAGACATAAAGGAGTCATTGTTTCAGTGAAAGGAAGTAAGAAAAGAGGATGCAGAATTTTGTAGCAAAATGGATGGGTGGCTGGCTGATACTTCAGTTTTGTATACTGTGGTTTCATTCCCATCTTAGTGACGCATCAAAACAGGTTCTGCAGTACTACAACAGCAAAGGAATACTACATTACTGTGTATTGAGAGATCTTGGTAAACCTGGGTTACTTTCAACACTAATACTTTTCCAACTGAAATTCCAGTTGCTTTTCTTAAATTAAGACTGCAAAGGTTTTTTTTATTCTATACCACCATAAGAAAAACTTTTATATCCTTATTGAGAACAAAGTGTTTTTCCTTTGGAATTCCCATTACTGCATTTCCAAAGGCACATATGCCCAGCACAGTCAAGATGCTAGATACAAAGCTGCAATTTGTTTAAGTTTGTCCATGTGCTGGTTTTGGCTGAGATAGAGTTAATTTTCTTCACAGTAGCTAGTATGGGGCTGTGTTTTGGATTTGTGCTGGAAACAGTGTTGATAACAGAGGGATGTTTTTGTTCCTGCTGAGCAGGGCTTACACAGAGCCAAGGGCTTTTCTAGTTCTCAGCCCACCCCACCAGTGAGCAGGCTGTGGGGGGGCACAAGGAGTCGGGAGGGGACACAGCTGGGACAGCTGACCCCAACTGACCCAAGGGATATTCCAGACCATAGGATGTCATGTTCAGCATATAAAATCTGGGGCAAGAAGAAGGAAGGGGGGGATGTTTGGAGTGATGGTGTTTGCCTTCCCAAGTAACTGTTACACATGACGGAGCCCTGCTTTCCTGGAGATGGCTGAACACCTGCCTGCCCATGGGAAGTGGGGAATGAATCCCTTGTTTTGCTTTGCTTGTGTGTGTGGCTTTTGCTTTACCTATTAAACTGTCTTTATCTCAACCCATGAGTTTTCTCACTTTTACTGTTCTGATTCTCTCCCCCATCCCACCGGGGGGAACCAAGCCAGTGGCTGTGTGGGGCTTAGTTGCCAGCTGGGGTTAAACCAGAACAGTCCATTACATGCCCTGCTGAATTCTGTTTTCTTTTTTTAGGGTGCTTTGTGGCTCTTTAAGCACAGCTAACAGGAAAGACACAAAAAGATTCATCACAAAGCATTATCTGCTACATTCATGTTCATTGCGGGTATCTAATACTACTAACATAGATCAACCTGGGATCTCTACCAAGAACTCCATGCCATC
This sequence comes from Buteo buteo, assembly GCF_964188355.1. Lineage (NCBI taxonomy): Eukaryota > Metazoa > Chordata > Aves > Accipitriformes > Accipitridae > Buteo > Buteo buteo. The sequence continues at coordinate 4,194,501 of NC_134189.1, read as the reverse complement.
CAGAAGCATCACTGTATCCTTGCCAATATTCTGCCACAGCATACACTGGTAACTGATAGATGGAGAACCACTCTCCAAGAGCAGAACTCTAACAGATCCTCATCTCTATTGGTTAGTACCTCACTCACTCCATTATTTAGCAGCACTGATTTCAGCAAGAGAGCTCATAGTAAAAGTAAAGCAAGAATGGCAAAGTTTTTCACTTCTTTATTTAATGTTCAGCTCATTAAGGGCCCAGCTTGAAGCCCTGAGAACCTGGCAGAAACTCTCCCACTAGGGTTTTGAGTAGGGCCTTGAAAAATTAGGGACTTGAACTTGATAGAGAAAGGAATAGAAGCTAGTTAAGAGCAAGGAGCACAGATTTCATGTCCTCCCATTGTTCAGCCTAGTTTAGCAGGCTTGGTTACTAGTGGGAATTTGCACTGGATTACCACAGCCAACTCAGACAGCCAGCAAAAAAAGCATGGAAGTTGGCTGCCAGGATGACATTTGACAGGAATATCTAACTGAAAACATTAGAGGGTATCATCTAACAATCTCCTTGGTAAAAGCAGAGAGGATTCAAAAATGGACCTGAGACAACATGAACAATTAAGAGACTGATTTCTCACTACAGAGATTGAAGTCAGCATTACAAACAGCTCCTGAAAATGCTTCTCGCTCTTAATAATGTTATCTCTGGCCCGCTAGAATACCAGTGCTCAATCCACTAAAACTTCACCAAAAATTCCATTTTGCTCTGATTAATCAAGATACTAAGTTCTAAAAATGACAGCTATACCTGACTCAAACCAGACCAAATAGAATGAGTTCTTGGTGATCAAAAAAGTTGTGTCACAAACTCAGATATCCATGGTGAATACAGGTAAAGAAAAAGACACAAAACCACAAGAGAACTTGGATTTCTTGCTATCTGTGATGAATGACTTAGTTCCTGCCAAGTTAGATGCATTTCACCTCCATAAATTACAATCACATGGCAGGTGCAGTGGGATCTGTCTCCATCCTGCTAAAGGTTTCTGTTTGGTTAGTCAAAAAAATTGGTGTTATATACTGCTGTTAAGATTTTACTTTAGCACTTTCAAGTCAAATATAAAAATGTACTTAAAATACCACATCAATTAAAAAACAATGTAACCTGACAGAGAAAACAAGTTGTGTCCCAGAACAACAGTGAATTTTTTTCAAAACTGTCCCAAGTTGCTGCTTCCAGTGGATCGCAACAGAGGAATACAGATTTTATTTTTTCCAAAGACATTTTAACAACAACAACAAAAAATCAATAAATAAGCCAGTATTACTCAAATGACAAATTATTGAGATGAAAAGTACAATCAAAAAAAAAAATTTAAAAAAAGAAAGTACAAACTATCAGTTTTCAAACACTTCAGCACACTCTTACTTCTGTATTTTGTAAGCTCTTTTGGGCAGGCACGGTTTCTCACTTTGGGAATTTCTGACACCCCAGCTATGTTGGCTGATGGTGTGAAGAGTGACTGTTGATTGACGTAACTTGGCTAGCAGAAGCTGCCACAGTAGTCACAGTTATATTGGCAAAAAAAGTGCTTTTATCTGAATTGCTTCCATCATTTGTGGAAAATTTTTTTTTGCATGAATAAACACGAAGAAAATCAACGCAAGGAATTAAGAAATCTGTGTGCAGTTTCATGGCTGTGATCTTGTTGGGATGACGGAGGCATGGTGGGATGGCTTGCATGACTGGAGTGCTGCAATGGAGGGATACAGGCTCTTTAGGAAGGACATGTCAGAAAGACAAGGAGATGCAGTTGTCCTTTATGTGACAGAGCAGCTGGAACGCATGGAGCTTTGCCTGGGCATGGATGATGAGCTAAGTGAGAGCTTATGGGTAAGGATTAAAGAGCAGACCAGTATGGGGTGACACTGTAGTGGACATCTGCTGTAGGCCAGCTGACCAAGAAGAACGAGGGGATAAGGCCCTCTACAGACAGGTAGAAGCAACCTCACATTCACAGGTCCTGGTCCTAATGGGGGACTTAAACCACCCCGGTATCTGCAGGATGGACAACACAGCCAGGGATAAGCAATCAGGATGCTTCCTGGAAAGCACCAATGACAAATTCCTGAGCCAAGTGATGGAGGAGCCAACAATGACAGATGCTGTGCTGAACTTTATACTTACAAACAAGGAAGGTCTCCTTGGGGACATGAGGGTCAAAGGCAGCCTTAAGCTGCAGTGACCATGGTGGTGTTCAGGATCCTGAAAGGAGGGAGCAGGGCAAAAAACAAGATTACAGCCCTGGATTTCAGGATAGCTGACTTTTGTCTCTTCAGGGAAGAGTCCCATGAGATAGGGCCTGGAGGGAAGAGGGGTCCGAGGAAGCTGGTTGATACTCAAGGATCAAATCCTCCAAGCTCAAGAACCGTTCATCCCAACAAGCAGGATGTCAGCCAAAAATGCCAGGATGCCTACATGGATGAACAAGCTGATCCTGGCAAAAAGTATACAAAAGGTGGAAGCAGGGACAGATAACCTGGGAGGAATGCAGAGGTGCTGCATGAGCATGCAGAATGCAGTCAAGACAGCCAGAGCCCACCTGGAGCTGAAACTGGTGAGGAATGTCAAAAATAAGTATCTGAAAGGAGGGTGTAAAGATGAAGCCAGATCCTTCTCAGTGGCATTCAGTGACAGGAAAAGAGGCAATTGGGCACAAACTGAATACTGGGAAGGTGACTGAGCAATGGCACGAGGTGGAGTTTCCCTCTTCGGAGATACTCAAAAGCCATCTGGACATCATCTTGCAGAACCTGCTCTAGGTGGCCCTGCTTCAGCAAGGGGTGTGGACCAGATGACCTCTCTTCCAACCTCAACCATTCTGTGATTCTCCGAAAGCACTGCTCTGTCAGAAAACTTCCAGCCACACACCACTGTTTATATTGCTGTTTTATACCAGCCTTCCTCTTCCATAAAGTACCCCTAAGGTACACACAGAGTCTGCATATTTGTGCTTCACCCAGCATGAAGGGAGCCCTCTCTCAACCAAGGCCTCTAGGCATTTTAGTAACATGATTAAGTAACTGCTTTCTATACTACATTTGCAATTCCAAGAAAGTCAAGACGTTTTCCCAAATTATATTACCATCATGTATAGCATACTTAAAATATGAAAGCCTAGGAGAAAAGGAAAAGAAAGAAGAAAAAAAAACAACTTAAAAAAACAATCAAACTTCAGCCTTTCTCAATATACCAATGCCCAGTTGCAGGACAAACAAATCTGAGGAACAAAACCCAAATACAGAAAATAATATATACTGCAAAATTAATTATTTCAGAGAATTCTTGATACTAACTGCAGGTCCAGAAATCTTTATTACCGATGTATAAAACAATATTTTGTAGTCTGAGAACTGAAAGGGAAGAACCTCACCCATGAAAAATTTGAAGAGCTTTAAGACAAAAAGAAGGACATCTGAAAAATTTGTTCTGTATCACGCTACATCACCTTCAGACACGTGTTAAATATGGATTTATCTCACTGCTGTTTCTCTCTCTTCTTCATTTCTCTCCACCCCTTCACCCTTAACAAATCTGCCCAGCAGCACAGTGGGATACATGCCATACAAACATGGCAGTAGCTTTCTATTCAGACAGATACTGTGCCTGCCCCTGCTCATCACTGGTCAAAACAGATATAAAACAATGTCATCAATAAAAGCGCCACATTTTTAACCCAGTTAGCATGTCGATAATTCAGTGGAGACTCTCGTCTCCTTAATGTTCATTTACGGTGACTTCAGCTAAATGGCAGTGGCCTGTGCCTGTTTCCCTCTCCAGGCTGTCAGCACCACCTGGACATAGATAAAACTCTATATACTTAAAGAACACTAATCTACAAACTTTAAAGACCAAGATATATTTATTTATTCCTTCAAGCATTCTCCTATTTCCTTCCTCTTTAATTGTACTATTTTCTGGTTTTGAGCAGTAAAACACAGTCCTTTCTTCCTTTGGTCACAGCACTGCCTCTAAATGCACAAAGAGTATCTGTAAATTCTACTATGATGGGTTTATTTTGCCATTTATCCAGTTGTCAACCAACTTTTTTTGTTTGTTTGAAGATGCACATAGATTCTGTATATTTATATTAAAATAATTGTTATATGCCAAGTATCATCAGGGACTTGGTTTTATCATCTAAGGCACAACTACATTAAGCAATAGTTCTTGCTAAAGACAGTGGTGTTTTCACATGCTTAAAGCACAGGGCAATGACTCTTTCCAAAAAAAAAAAAAAAAACCAAAAAAAGGACATTCAAAAAAACCCCAAAACCACATTAAAAAAAACAAACAAAAAAACAAAAAAAAAACCACACCAGAGTTCTGCTCTTTGCTTTTTGACTAACCACTTGGGCAACTTTGCTCAAATCACCTCACCTACAGTGCATCAGTTTATCTTTCTACAGTGTCATTTTCCTCACTCTAACCTGCTCTGTAAAGCATTCGAGAACCTATGGATTTATTTCCATAACATGCCTAAGACTAGAGAATTGGCAAAGCTATTCTGCATATGAAAAATACTGTCATCAATTTCAGTTCCTTGCATACTAGTAGCACAATATTACTATTTTTGCTCATATTGATGAAGAAAAAAATGTTAGGAACATCTTTCTTCTCAGCCCATTCACCAACTGTGCACAGTTATTCACATTGCGATTGTAACATAAATCAAGATCTAAGCTTACTAAACAGTATTTCAGATGTTACCGGTATATGATGCGGTTTGGTATACCTCAGGTGCCAGGTATGAGCACTGGCGAGAGAGCAGCGGCCACTAGCAGTATGAACAAGTTGAGATTTTACGTCCAACTGCCCCAACAGGGCATGCAAAAGCAAGGGGCAAGGCTCTGGGTACCAACAATAGAGATGTAAATTCCAAGATGCCAAGAAGGCAGTACTGTGCATGACTCTCCACTGTCCAAACCAGCTGGAAAGTGATCTGATTTTGGCCATGGAGGAATCATTCCCAAAGGAATGCCTTCATATGGAAAGGAGGTGTTCCAATGATGAAGGATCTGCATCGCTAATCTAAACAACGTGAGTTCGAATGACCCCAGAAGTTTGCTAGAAGCCACTATTTTAATCCAGCAGCCTTTAAGCTGCACTATCATTATAGTGAGAACAAGAGAAAAGGGAGGCAGACTGCAATATTTGGAAGGAAATGTAGTCACTTAAGCCACTGTTGGTATACTCTCCTCTTTACACCTGAGGTCTGAGAGCAGCTATGGAAGGATGTGAATTTATTCTCATACACACTGCTTCCTTCTTAAAGCCATCTAAACTGCAAGACAATTGCTGGACAATGAGTTGAAGACACCTGCATCTCAAGTGTTCTCAGCTTGTACATTTTATTGTTGCTCTCCGAGGTAATAGTACAGACCAAATTACTGGTTTGCATTCTGGACAGTAGTCTGAAAAACTTGGTATAAAATCAACAACATCAAGTACAAAAGCCTCCCTTTCCTACCCATCACCAAATGGTTTGGTTTAGCCACTAGCAGGTCCCATCTTCCAGTGGACTTAATACCGGTACTGATTTTTTTCCCCCCTTCTTTCTCCATTTGTAGCATCCTGCATTTTGTCAACATAAATCTCAGTGAAGGAAGACATCCCAAACTAAAAGCTTCTACCATTTCTTTAAACTGATCATTTTTTGCTTTGTGGAATTTAATGTCAACATGCAACTTTCCTAGTACAAAAAACTGTTTACGACATCATCACCTACTGATTTCAACTACTTGGAAGAGTCACTGAAGAGGAACAGATTTCTCATAAATGTAGTTGATGTTAAAGAGCTCTGCAAGACAAAGATCAAGGACGTAAGTTATAAAGTATTGCAATAATAACAACAGAAAATGTCCACCTTTACAGGGAGCTCATTCTTCAATGCTCCAATTCCCTGCTTCGATAAAACAGCATCTAGTTGTATGGTACACTCAACACTAAAGAATCCAAAACGACAGACAGTTGTACCTTTTTAAACTGGTAGGAACCGTCTTTATCTTATTTAAGAAATCTCAAGCATGCCAGCCAATATTTTATCTTAGAAGACTTGTCTAACATGAATGATAACCTCCCTGTGTTTAAATCTGAGTCACACTCTAGAACCAGTCTTAGGATTGAAAAAAGATGAGACTACAGAAATACAGAATTTAACTGCTGCTTGCAGAGCCTTATAGTTAATGTCAGTTCATTTTCTATAAAAACCAGGAAGCCTAGGACTCCCTTCTGTTAGAAAACAAATGAAAGCTAATATTCTTAAGAACAACATGATCTAAAGAACATATATTTGGGGATTTAATAATGCTAGAATGATTGGTTTTCATTTCTTATTTCTATCCAGTAGCATACACCTTTCTAGTACCTTCGGCCTGAAAAATATTGAATTAAGCAGATTCATACATTGAAGTCCAGTAGTTTCTGAACATAAAATTCCATTTGCAGTATTGATTAGCAGCAGTATTAACTGAAGACAGAAGGGAAAACAATCACCAAGGGAATTTAGTACTGAGGCGACTGAGGTTCAGGGGCACAGCAGGGGAGTCAGAGAGAGGAGGAAAGTGAAACCTAGCCAGGAGGAGCTGGGTTATCAGCTGGATAGCCTGAATATCAGCTGGAAACTTTATCTCATTTGAACAGTTCATGATTCTTTGTGCTCCCCCCCATTCCACCATTCAACAGCAATTTTTATTCCAGGATGAGAACCATTCTTTTCTCCAAATAGACAAATTCATTTCCACGTCCCTAAACAAGTACAAAAGTCCATCTGGAAATTGTGAGAAAAGAAAGAGTTTCATATTTCAAAAAAATAAAAAAAACTTAGCTCAGATTCCACAATTCCTTTCTTTCACTTCTCTACCCTTTCTCTCCTCTTCCTCCTCCTCAAAACAAAAATCCTTCATTCTTCTTCTCTGTATTTAAATGAAGATTGCTCAATAACATAGTTTTCTAGTTTTCTCCTAGTCCTAAGTCTTAGCTGTCAAATACCTACCAGGAGGTAAAATCCAAAAGCTAATGATACAACTGAAATGATGGCATTTTGCCTGTAAATATTACATTCTGGGATAAACTTTAGAGGAACTATTGAAAGCTGCAATTGATGACAACTCAACTTCCCTGGAAGTTTTAAGCAGCAGAAAATTTCTGGTGAGGGAAGTGGAGGGGTGCTTAAAAAGATATTAATTTTTTTTCTGAACATAAGTTTTCTTGTGAAAGTGTATCAGTGCCAGAATGTGAAAGCAGGCTCAAACAGATATGGGTGTTGTCCTTCTGATTTAAGAAAGCTATGGTTCTGGTGTTAGCACTGCTACTTGCAGTTTTGCCAAACAACAGCAGATCAAAAATTGTTACAATTTCTATCATCTTCACAGACACCCGGGAAAACAGTAAAACAGTAAAGCCAGACACTGTTAATTGATGTGACCCTTGACTAGCCGCCCCTCAGGCAGCACACAAAGGGTCTGGGTCAACATGCGCAACTATTCCCTGAGGATAGAAAATTGGTATAGACGTGGAATAACAGAAATGACTCATCAATACTCAAAAATGCATGGGAGAAGAGTAGAGTGGTGGTGGCATCTATCTCCTTGTAGCACTGGTCAAGAGATCGGAGGCGTAAGGACAGGGAACTCTATCCCTAAAAAGTCATCTATTTCTTTCTATTATTTTCAAGTGTACCTGTCTTATGCGGAGGTTAGTGAGGAAGATTGCATTCTGCCTGCACCGTCTGAGATTTCCAGCTTCCTCCATCATCAGGCTTACATGTTTACATTCGGCTTTTTGCTATAGCATTGGATAGACATTGCTGGGGTTCTTCTTGCAATTTTAAGTGTAGCTTCTACCCAGTTAACTCCATTGTTGTGAAAATAGTAGCTATACCCCGGAAAGAACAGTGATGTGGATACTACTGTAAGCATCGTTAGATCAGACCTGGTCTGATCTGCACATTAAAACAGGTAATGGAACTATTTTACACAGTTTGCTTCTAATTCTGACACAGATGGCACTTAAACAAGGATTCCAGCCTTGGCAGTTTTGCTTCAAAGTCACTGCCAAGGCCAGGATAATCCTTTCTAGCAATTTTCTCCTTGATTTTTGAGCCACCAACCTCCATATAAAATAGAATTTGTTATCTGCTACTCCCCTTCTACAGCCATGCATTGAACAAGCTTTGACAAGACACAGGATAGACCTTCAAATACTGAGCCAAGTGACACCAAAAAGAGAGTCATGAATCCCTACAAGGTACAAAGCTCATTTCTTAACCCTTATCTTCAGGTGGGTGTACCACAAGGACGAGAAAATTAGTGATCCAATGAAAAAGCAAGAAAAGGAAAAGTAAAGTTACCTTTCTTGATGGTAGTTCTGACTCTCCAGCTCTTAAATTACGCCAAGTGTGGGATAATGAACAATGACTGTTTTTTAAAGCTAGCATTCCCTACAACAAGAAAGATGAGGCAAACCCAGACAACTAACAGAGAAAAAATAGTGCATGTGCTCCTGTGTGTATGTTTCCTTACACAAAACTACTTTTCAGAAAGTTCTTTAGCCATAGAATTAGGCAAATAACCAACATAGCTAACTCTGGAAAGAATGGAGACAAACTCATGAAGAATAACCAACCGTAAACTTGCACTGGCCATTATGTCCTCTTCTCACACAAGTCTTAATATTATTGGCACACTTTGGTTATAGGAAAAATAGATACACCAGAAATCTCATATTCTTAAAATGGATGTTTTTTTAATTTATTCTAATGCAGATGATGAAAGGTCTTCAATCAAGGCTGGCAAGAGCTCATTAACACAGGCTTTCATACAAGCAGGGGGAAAAAAAAAGGAACGGCAGTTCTGGATCTAGACAAGCACTCCCATCAACGTCGATATGAGTTTGCATGTAAATCAAGTTTAGCATTATAGTGCAAAGACTTTGGAGTCAGGTTATGAATTTTACCCATTATTAGCCTTTATAAACATCAGGCAAAATGGCTTCGGTTTTGTTGGTTTTGTGTATGTGCGAGTTTGTTTTTTTAAGATTGCTCTTATAAAGGCACACATACAAAAAAGAAATCAGACAGAGGATGAAATAGGAGAGTATTCCAGTAAGGGTCTATTGACAACTGATCATTTATTTCAGGAAAAAATAAAAAATACACATTTGAGCAAGAAATAGTCACACAAGTAATAGTTTGGAGGATTGTTCCTTCAAAATCATTATATTTAAGAACACTTCAGTTCAGCGATTTACGTGCACATGGGAGATGCCTAGTTTTACCAGTTTTCTAAAATAATTCATTCAGAAGGAATACTACTTTTGCTAATATTAAATCCTACACACTGAAATTTCACATCAAGCCTCTGACAGATCTTAATGTTGCCAACAGACATGCAGTCATTCACCACTGCTCTGCGCTTTGGCTTTCTCAGGACTGTGTTTTGGAATTCCTGTAGATTGAATAGCTGGCACAGGGAATTCAACATATTAGTAATACTATTTTCAGTGCTACTTCAAAGAAAACCAGTGCTTATTTCTCCAGACCTGAAAAAACTTACAAACTTTTCATGTCATCTAAATAGAGAAGAAAAAAAAGTTGTCATGCATATTTCAGATATTAAAAAAAATAAAATCTTGCTACATACTGCCATCCAAATACCTCCAAGCTATGCATTCCTTGCCAGCAACTGAGAAGGGGGTATGTACTTTGAACAGGAAAGATGCAACACACAACATAAATCAAAAATTGTGATAATTAAACATCAACAGGGCGGAGAAAAGGAACCTGCTACCACAGCGGGCAATTAAAAGACCAAAAAAAAAAATCAAAACCAACCTACCAATCCAATTATCCATCAGAGACTCTGCAGTTACTGCGGCTTCTACATGACTTGCAGCCTTGCTGATCAAGGGCCGTCACAGGACACCTAAGCAATAAGAATTTCACATTTCAAACTTGGAATACTTATCAGCAATTCGCAGTTTTCAAGAAGCTTAGGGATACCTGTTCCACCTCAGTCATTTCTCCATTTTAAAAAACTGCAACACAGTGAGGACGTTTGGGTTTTGTTTTTTGTTTTCTTTTTTTTAAACGTGTTCTGTTCTTACAAGTAAACTAGCCTTTGATAACCTATCTCCATTGGCAGCAGGGAGCAGAATGACTTTGTTAGAAGATCCCCCCTGCCCTGAACTCATCACCTGAGTTTATACATGCAATTTTTCCCCCAAGCTTACAGTATAATGATGGAGCTCTATAAGGTGAGAAAAAAAAGCCTTCATTTCATAAGTCTTATTACAATAGTCTGTGCATTTTCACAACTGAATGGGGGTGGAAAAAAAAACCAACCCAAACTAGTCCCCCTAGCGTACCTTTGCAGTAGGAGTCTAAAGAGTATGTGGCAAATCACTGTCCTGTATTTTTGCGTGAAGCTAGCTTTTCTTTTTTTTTTCAATAGAAGACATAACCACTTACAGAAACTGCAGGGAAACTAGGCAACCTTTCAATCAATTTATCTAATTTCCCGCTGTTCCTATTTCTGAACAATTTAAAAAAAAAATGTTGTGCAAAGAAAATTAATATGTATGCAGAAAATTTCATTAAATAAAATATGCTGACCTGTTGGCAATTGCCAGGTCTGGTTTTAACACAGTACTTTGTTTAGCCCAGTGCTTTCTGTTCCTTCTAGCGCTGAAATTGTATAAAAAAGCTAACCATGTTTAAAAGACATTTGATTCATTGTCATTTCCATCCTGGCATCAATACCTTCCAGAATACATAAATGACAATCAGAGCTGTGAAAACGTTTCCTGTAGTAATTTTAAGAGTGCTATAAAAAACAAGTACAATACACACCAAAAAAAAGGTAAGACCTTATAACAACTGTTCAGATGCCTCCACAGGCTAGTTTTCAGTTAAAAAAAAAACGCACGTTGGAAAAAAGTAGGCTTTACGTGCTGTCTAGCAGTACCCCTGTTCCGAGTTGAACAAAGCAGAAGATATTGTACCCAGGTGAAAACACAAATAAAGATCGCCTGTCCGATGCTCTGCGAAGAGAAACCACTTGCTTTCTAAAAACAAAACTGGGCACAGCCGAAGAGCTCGGAATCTCTCCAAAAAGTGTTACATAAGGCATTGTCAAACTTCATGTCACCTCCACAGAGGCCGCAAGTTCCTATCTCCCCCCCCCCCCGCCCCCCCCCCGGTGAGCAGGGAATAACGATCTAAATGACACAACTCTGGGATAGGATCGCAGAAGCCTTCCCACAGGGAGAGCCTCCTGGGCTGAAGCCTTTCTGGGGAGGCTGGAGGGGCTTGGGGAAACCCTCCTCCCCGCCTCAGCGTCCCGGCCAAACTCCAGCTTCGCCCCCGAGCCGGCAGGCAGGTCCCGTTCGGGCAGCCTGCCTCCGGGAGCAGGCACACACCGAGGGGCGAAGCGTTCACGGCCCACGGCGTGACACCCTTCCACCCGCACGGCACCAGCCCCCGGCTCTCCCGGACTCCCCCGCGTAGCCGACGGTCCTCGGCGGGACGGCGGCCCCGGCCCCCCCCCACCTCGCCTCACGGCTGGAGCCCCCCGCGGAGCGGGAAGGCATCCCGGCCGGAGGGAAGGGGAGCGGGGCGCGGGGTAAACAAGCTCCCGGGCGGGCTCGGGAGAGGAACGGGAGTGCGAGCCAGGCGGGGGAAGCTCCCTCGGCTTGGAGGAGCTGGGGGGGGGGGGAACGACGACGAGGACGGAGGGGAGATGTGCCCCTTTGTGCCTGGGGAGCGCCAAGCGTGCCTCCGCCTGAGCATCTCCTCAACTCCAGAGCTGAGGGGGATTCAAACCCGGGAGAGAAACCCCCCCAGCCTCACCGGACTCGGCTGCCCCCCCCCCCCCTCCCGGGCTGCTGGAAGGGAAGACACTCACCGATTGTTCCTTGCCTTCCCCCCGCCCCTCGCCTCTAAAAGCGGCAGACCACCCGACGAGGCACTTACCTTCCCCCGGGGAGGGTTCCCGGGCCGCCGGGACGGTCGCTCGGTGCCCGCCTCTCCCCGTAGACAAGCGGTCCTTCTCCTTCCTTCGCTCCAGGCGGCCAGCTCCAGCTCCGTCCCCGCAGCCCGGCGCTCCGGCGGTGTCAGCCGGCGGGTCCCAGCCGGGGCGGCACCGGCGGCTCCACTCTCCGCGGGACGAGGAGCTGCCGACGGTGGGAGGAGGAGGAGGAGGAGGAGGAGGAGGGCGGCGGGGAGGTCCCCGCTCTTCCCGGGATGCGCCGCTGAGGTGGCTGCTGCCTCCTCCTCCGCCCTGCTCTCCCTCTCCGGGGCCTGCCTGCTCCCTGCTTCGCGCTGCCCTGAGGTGCAGCCCGGTCCCCGGCCGGTCGTTCGTCCCGCTCGCCTTCCCCCGCCCCTCTCTCCCCGGCGGCGAGCAGGCCCCGCCGGCGGCCAGAAGGACCCGGTGCTGGAGGGGGGGGGGGGGGGACGACGGGGGATTCCGGCCCGGCCTCCGGTCCTCTCCCCGGGGCCTGGTGCACACTCTCCGCGGGGAGAGGAGGCCCTGCCCCGGCCTGACGGCCGGCGAGCAGCCCCGGGAAGGTCACCGGTACCGCGGAACCGGGCACGGAGAAGGCTCCCCTCAGGGCACCGCCGCGGCCGTTGCTCTACTGCTTTGCCGGCCCGGCCTCAGCGGCCGCTGGGTGCCGCGCTCCGCCCGGGCTCGCTCCGCGCCGGTGCCCGGCGGCCGCCTCCGAGTCCGAGTGCCAGGCTGCCCCCTTCCCCTTCCTTCCTTCCTTCCTTCCTCGCCTCCCGCCCCTTCCCCGCTGCCAGCCTTCCCCCGCCGGCTCCCTCCGGTGCCAGGCTGCCCCCCTGCGGGTCTCGGTACCGAGCCTGGCCCCCCCCCTCGCCGCCGGCGCTTCACCCCGGCGGGCCGAAAGCGGAGGGCGGCCGCCGACTACCGTTCCGCGGGTGACCGGGAGCGGGGGTACCCGCCGCCGCCGCCGCTACCGCCGCTCTGCCCCGGGCTCAGCGGCAGCTGCAGTGACTGTGTGTCTGTGTCATGTCTGTGCATGGGCGGGCGGAGGCGCGGGGCCGAGGCGGAGCCAGCCCGCTGACACGCCGCCCAGCGACAAGGCGCCGAGCGCCCAACCAGCGGCGGCCGACACCACCACAACCACCGCGGCCCCCCGCCCGCCCGCGGAGCTCAGCGCCCCGGGCCGCTACACCTGGGCCCGGGCGGAGGTGTGTGTGAGGAGGGGGGGGGGGCAGGCCTGAGCCCCGCCGCCGCCGCCGCCATGGCAGCGAGCCCGTCCCGCGGGAGAGGGGCTGTGAGGAGAAAACCGGCCCCACGCCCGCCCTGAGGGGCCGCACCTGAGGGCGCCGGTGAGGTGCCGGAGCGGGGCTGCGGTAAGTGAGGGGAAGGGCCAGGGGCGGCCCGGCCCTGGGCCTCGCCTGAGGCGCTGGCGGCGGGGGGGCCGGTCAGGGAGGCGAAGCGGCGCCCAGCCTTCAACCGGGGACACGCTGGAGAGACCGAGACCCAACTTTTTACCACCGTTGAGGCGTCAGAAACGAATACCGCGTCTTTTCGCTTAAATGCGGCGCGGCGTGTCCCTGTGTTGTTTCCCTGCCTGCCCAGAGTGAAGTGATAAAGGCACCTTCCCCCCCCTATTTTTTTTTTCCTTCCCTGCTGTGGGCATAGAACAGCCATCAACGCTCTTTTTTTTAATTATTATTATTTTTATTCATCATCTTTCTTTCACTTCATTAGCGGTGTAAAATGGATCGTTGCAGTACATTAGCATACTAAGAGGGCCGTATGATAAACTGTGTGTATGGGTGGAGGGGGTGCCTGAAATTTCGGGAGGGGCACAGATATTAGAGGAGAGGAGCAAATGTGCATACAATTCGATTTTAAAAAGGCATTGATCCATTCTTAGAATGGAAGAGGAAGGCAAGTATACACGTGCTTTGAGTAACAATGTAAATAATCAGAAGTAGAAATAATAGGGATACTATTCAGTACTTACTGCTTGCTTCTCCCAGAAGGGAATAGTTGAAAAGAAAAAATGTTCTTCTACAAAAGATACCACAGATGCTAATTTCCCTTGTTACATCAACTGCTGAAATGCTTTAACTTACTCGGAAGTTGCTTTATTGTGGGCAGAAATTATGTTTTGCAGTACGCTGTACCAAAATATTGTGAACTCTGGAACAGGTTATTCATGGCAAGATAGTATATGCCAGACTCGATTAAGGCATTGGTCCATCAAGCTTAGTATTCTGTCGCCAGCAGCGCCCACTTCCTGATGCTTTAGTCAAGAGCGGTATCAGATGAACTCAAGTAAATCATGATCTTAAACATGCCAGTAATATCACATAAGTGTTACTAACTGCTAATTTTTACATACTATGACAACTAGGAAAGCTTTTTTTGCAGGGGGAGCAGGGGGGAACAACGACCTCTGCATATCTGTAAAAAGAATTTAATTCTGATACGAATGATTTTCTGGAGAAGCTACCGTAACATACAGCTCGGTCTCTATTGTGCTAGTTATTTTCATGAGCAAATCAAAGTCAGAAATGAGCTATACTGAAGTGACTTATTCTGCCCATTCTCCTAAGTGAAGCTAAAGGATCAGCCTTCATGTAATAATGCTTTCTTGCACTGTTGAAGGATTGTAACTGCTTTGGTGACAGTCACAATGAACAAAGTGCTGGGGATGTATGGAGGAGGAAACAGGATTGTGTATGTGGCTTCATTATTAATAAAAACAGATTGTCTACTGCCTGTTACTGGAATTCTCAGCAGTTTCACTTTTTTTAGTCTCACACTATGTCTTAAAAATGAGTAAATTGTCAGAGTCTGATTCTACAAAATATTGAACCATTTCTGCAGGTTCTTAAATGTTCTTATCTGCTATTAGAGCAGGGAACTCTCAGCACCCACAAAAATTCTTAGGTTTTAAGAGCAGCGTGGATTATTAGGATTACCTAATGTACCACCATATATGACAAATGATGGAACTTCATACTGAAACAATGTCTTTCTTAAAATTGCTCTGCATTGTCAGGTTGATGACCTACTCACAAAATGGACAACAGTTGTCCAAACCCAGAGCTGCGTTTGTCAGGGGCTCTAGCTAAGAGTGATTACCACTAGGTTACAAAACCTAACAGGGACAGGAGGAGTGACTACCTGTGAAGATAGAGTTTTTCAGAAATTGTGTTTATAAGCAAGTAGTCCTTTCATATTCATCATAAAATCGCTTCATCAGTCTTTGTCCTTGAAAATCCTGAAGTGGCAATTGCTTTGGACATGGAGTAAACAAGCAATGCAGAAGGATCCTTATGCCAAGGACAGGTAGAAGAAATTAGATGCAAATATTTGCACTTCAGATTTCATTCAGCCAGAAGGAAGCTTTCTCCAGAAGCTATACAGGTTCTGGAGTGAGATGTCTATTTACATTTAAAAAAAACCAAAAAAGCAAAACCTATAGTAACACCCAGTATATTGTTTTTAAAAAAATTGACAGTTATATAAGGTTGGAAATCTCAAAGCTTTAACAGTTCTATTATTAAAAAATTATGTAAACCAGACCTTTCTTTTTTAATAGGAACATGTCAATTTTGAGATTGTATTATATGATAGAGTTACACTGATGTAAAATTATCACATGAGTGTTTGGTCTCGTTTTTTTTTCCTTATTGGAACAAGAGATAAAGGTGTTACAGTACACAATTTCAAACAGGCTATGGTACTTTCACTACACTAGAACATCAGTAAGTAAAATAGGATTAAGTTTGTTTATAAAACCCCAAACGCTTACATATTATCTAGGTTTTGATGAAAAGAACACAATTCTTTCCAATATAAACATTTTACATGAAAGGGAGGAGTAAGGCCCACAAGTGTTCAAACTTATAAAAGTGCATGAAGTTCATCTCTCATTTAACACCAGTGAAGTCCTTTTTACATTCCTACAGTTGCTTCATTGTTCTAGCTGAATACAACCACTATGAGGTCTTTTGAGGAAAAAGGCAGTGCTTTGTTCAGGAGGTGACTGAAAAGTGCTTTACGACTCTAATAGTGCATTATGTGCCAGCTGCAATAGAAGCTAAAACATTCCTGAAGATCAGGAAGGTGTTCTGTCCCCATTCTTCCACACACACTCCTGTGGTTAATCAGCATTTTAAATACCTAGTGAGGCTGATGCTGCTGTGTCACAGTCGAGATATGGGATATGCATGGACAAAGCTAAGTTCTCCATGACCTGCTTTTGTGTGGAGTTGATGAAATAGCTACTTTTCATAAAATCAACTGTTCAGGGTGTTCTCATGGGGAACAGAAATTCAAATCTGATTTAGCAGGCTGGCTGGATCGTGTTAACTGAGCCACTTCAACACAGAAGGTTGTGAATCTTTGTTTATAAATTGCCGCTCTTAACTTCTGGATGCTAAATTGCACAACCGTTAATAGTATCAGAGCATGAAGAGCAAGACCAAAAGTCTGAAACAAGGCCTAACCCTTGAGATTCTTATTATCATCTGCCACTGCAATGAATACAGGACTACTGCAGAACAGGCTGTTAACATCTTGTGTAGTAGGAAAAGGCTTTCAGACAAGAAATAAGTGAAATTTAATCTACTCTGGAAAAATAAATTCCCAGTTCTTGAGTATAAAGTAGAAGCTCTGTTACATATGCTGTCCACAACGGGCAGTAAATTAAAATTTAATGGAGATTTTCCTGTGCATGTAACAGAAAAAAGAAAAATCAGCAAAAGCCAAGAAAGTCAGAGCAAGATCCAGATTCCCTGGGGTTATAGGAACTGGAAATAAAATAAAGACTGGCAAACTGAATGCCTTGAAATGACTAGAAAACATCATGGAAAACTAAAACTTTCAGAATGCAAAGAAAATGAAGTTAGTGAAACAGAAATTATTTCTCTTTTATGCCAAAATACATTTCAGACAATAAACTGATTGTTCTGTGTTAACTTATTTTGATTTTTGTATGGGTTACTCCCACAGCTCTGTTGTACTTCTAGACGCAAAAAGGTAAACATCCATACTAAAGTCTTAGATAGTATTGTGTCCTATATCAAAACAAACTTGAAGGAAAGGGGTATTTTCCTATTTGTTTACGTTATATCTCTAGCAGAACTTTCTGTGGATTTTTTTTTTCATTGCTGTCAATTACTACTTTCCATTTGTTGTGACTTAGTCATTTAGAGAATAGTTTGGGGGTTTTTGTTTGTTCGGTTGGTTGGACTTTTTTAAGGCATAGTGCTTTTAAAACCATAAAAACTAGTGAAGATACGCAGAATAAATATAGTGCAACTTTAATTTTATGAAGTTAATCTGATTTCAGGTTGAAAGTACTTCTTTAAGTTTGGACCTACCATGGTCAAGTCAATCCTGTATTTCTACTTATAGAAATAGTTGATTACTATTTTGCTAATATGATCTATATAACTCAGAAAAGACTTTATTTCATACTCCATAAAGTCAATGCCAATATTTCCAGAGCTCTTAGTAACGCATAACTGCATCCTAAAAAAAAAAAAAGTAACAGGTGCTGTGCTTGAAGTTTCTTTTTTTTCTACAAAGGAATCTTCACACCTATGCTGTTTGCAGTGAAATTCTGGATATTGTGCAGTAGCATAACTATTCCTTATTAACATGTATCGTTCCTTTACAGAATCTTCTGGGAAAGAAAAACAGCAGCACTGGACAAACTTTAAAATAATTTTAAACTTCATTGTCTATGAAGGTGAAACTGACCCTCTCTTAAGCCTAAATCAAGGTATGTTGGAAGTCAGTGGAGCAACTGCACTGATTTCAGGGGTATTCAATCTAAACTATCCTTTATGTCCCAGTCCATGTTCTGGGAAAATATATATACACATATATACATACACACTCTTATTAAGTTCTTTTTTAGTACTTGTTTCTATTTGACTGCTTCACCTCACTCCCAAGCAAATAGTGGATATACTGTCTCTCTCTTGTTACTCTGTTTCTTTTGTTACGGCAGGGCAATAAATGGAGAAGTGTATGAATGCGAAATAAGACTATGAAAAGCCTTAAATGAATTGTAGACCTGTATAATTAATATCTGCTATCCTTTCTTGAAGTATTAAAGCACAGGATGTATCACTCCTCCGCTCTTATCCTTACACATTTAGATTTTAATTCATCTAAGGACACCTTTCACTACTCTGGTGAAAAAGAAGATAACTCTACCTCATCAAAACAAGACCTTTTGTTTCCATTAGAAGGACCTGTCTTATACATGGAAGGTTTAATTGTTTTCAGAATAGCTTCATTAACTTTTGAAAGTGTTACCAATACAGGCCTCCCCAGAGCCAGGATGCTAATTAGAAGGAAAACTGGCCTTACAGTAGTTGAAGAATTGTGTCTTCTTTAAGAGAGCGGGAAGGCTCATTCAATCATTGACAGAGTGTTTCTGCCAGAAAGTAGGAATAACTGCCAGTTATACAAACTCAGAGAATACCTGTGACAAATTAGTTATTCCCACAGTCAAATAGCCTCTTCAGACAACCAACGACAGTAAGCCTAATAATGATTAAGTAAAGAATGTTAAGAATTGTTAAATTGATGGACAAGTTCTGTGCAGTCCAAGCAATGTCCTTTATGGCCAGCATCATCTGTCAGTTCCGATCTCCCTAACTCAGTGGGTTAGACATGTTTGGACGGTGCCATATGAATGCTTGGATTACTTCCATAGGCAGCCAGAGTGTCAGTAGTAACATGTCTGTCTGCCTTTGTCACATTTATGCTGATTTTATATTAAAGCTCTTGTAAGTCTGACCAAAAAAATCTATACAGGACTAAAGAGTAAGCGTAAATATAAAATGTAAACAAAATTAAAACAGATGAATGATAAAAACATAGATCCTATTACAAGTTAATGCATGATATCAAGACTCGTTAAAATAATTTTAAGTTTTGTATCAATGGTCAGGCCTTTAGAACCTGTATAAAAAATACCTGAATTAAAAACAGGCACTGAGGGGAAGGAAATTACCCCAAACTTACTTATAAGAATCACTACCTAATGAGTCAAATAGGAATATTTTTGACCAAAAATAAATGACCATAATTATCAGTCAGATCCTAGAACTTGTGTATCTTTTCCCAATGAGGGCTATTCTTTTAATTATTTTCTAGAGGATTTCTCTAGAAAGCAGAAATGCATTACAGCTGCTACTCTCCAATGAAGGCAGGGTAAAATAAAACCCAGATCCAGTCAAATGACTCAGGCTTATTTGGTTTTTGGCCATTCACAACAGTAAGACTGCCCAGTACAAATCTTTTCTGGCAGTTTAACAAAATTGACAGAAGAAAGTCCACTTTCACGTCCTTGTCAGAAAAAAGCACAATGGAAATATATCTACATGCTTCTGAATATAAACAGGGAGCATAGTCCAAACAGCCAGGCGTACAAACATGAACTCATTTAGTGGCCACAAGTGGTTGTGTATTTCATAAGTGTACTGTGAATAAACTAAAATGTTCCTTTGCTGGGGCTGAGATGTGACAGTGAGCTGCATCCAGCTCTCTGGCCAAGACTGTCAATGCTAAAGAAAGTTTCTATGTTCTTGC
This sequence comes from Buteo buteo, assembly GCF_964188355.1. NCBI lineage: Eukaryota > Metazoa > Chordata > Aves > Accipitriformes > Accipitridae > Buteo > Buteo buteo. The sequence continues at coordinate 4,174,875 of NC_134189.1, read as the reverse complement.
TGGCATTTGAGAAGTTGTGAGCTATGATCTGGACTTGCTACGTTGGCAAAAGAATAGGAAAGGTCACCCCATCTCAGCAGTGAAACTGTCAGTAACAAAAGGATAATCCTCCTCAGCCTCAACAGCAGTTACAGGGAAGTTGATGCTAAGGTCAAGCAACAAGGCAAGACCAATACTAGTGCCAATGAACCTGTCAACATTAAACACTTCTTTTTCAGAGAAGTACTTTAACACTTCAATATTCTGCTATTCAGACTGTATCTTGACACGGTAAGGTTTTTTCCATTGATTCTTAGGTGAAACTAAAGCTGTCAGACATACTAGAGGCCAAGGAGACAAGGCTGGACCCAGAAAAGGGACAGTCCTTCAGAGTCTGAAGGTGACATTGAAGGAATCCAGCAACAGATACAAAAAAGGCCCAACCAATTCAATAGATATTTTACACTCTGTGTGTGTACTTGCATTTCTGAGCTTGGCAGCCACACAGGTGCTGGCGTTGCTACTTGCTCTAAAATTGCAGTTTGTATCAGATTGTGCACTGAGGAAAGGAATAAGCTTTTACTACCATAGATGGCATCAGAATACACAGTTCCTGCAGCACCTGAAAGAAATGACCAGATCAAGCAAAGTTTCCAATGAAATCAGCATGTGTTTAAGTCAGTTAAAAGAAGAATTTAATCTACAGAGAGGGAAAATAATTTTAAACATCACTTCTCCAATGAACACACAGGATCTCAGTGCCGTGAAGTCTGTACCTGACCTTTTTGCACATCAAATAAAGTAAGGGTCTGGTAGAAATCACTCTGTGATCATGTAATTAGGAATTGTATCATAGTCTGAAAAAAAGGGGTATCAAATTCTGTTTGCATATGAGAATTTAGTTGTCATTTCCTAACTTTGTGTACTTGAGTTTGCAACTACAGCGACGTTCTATTAATGTATTTTTTGTGTGTAAGGCTCAATATTACAGAAAAAGAACAGAGAAGATGAAGTCTTAATGAAGTTTTTGTTGCTTCAAGCTTGTACTGACTGCATTGCTCACAAGTGCCTATATGAAAAAGAAACTTTTTTTCCTAGTTTCTTTCTAGTGGTGACATTTATAGAAAAAAACCTAAGAAGCACAAATAAGAGTCAGATGCCTAGATGTCTTTTATGCCGGAAAAACGGAGACATTGAAGGTCTCTGAATGTTATGACACCCCAAATCATTTGTGTTTGTTGTAGGCTACAGTTAGAATAGGATTCTGCCATCAGATTTGGGGTTTGCTCCCTGAAATAGTACTCACAACAGATATACTCCCTTCTGAGCATTTTTGAAGAAGCTGGGGCACTAATGAATTATATTTTTTTAAGAATATTTTGATAGCATCAGTGTAATAGGGCACAAACAGGAAGACAACCCTATCCACCAGCATACACATGGTAAAGGCTCAGATGCAAGTGACACTTGACTGACAAATTGGGTGCTAGAAGATACAGCTGTCATTGCTTGATTTCCATCCATCTGCCCCTTTACCTCAGTAAATCAATTGGTTTATATACTAGTAATCAGGTGCACACAATGATTCTTTTGATAACCTCTCTTACTACTGTTGAGCAGATTTAGACTCAGACCAAAGAAAGTTGTGGCCTATCCTTCCTACAGTAACTTGTAGCAGAATGTCCATATAACTGACTTCAGGTGACAAAATGTCAAATCCAGTAGAAGTACAAGCAGAGCATGCTGTCTTAAGACATTAGAAGGCTGATTTGAAAGAGGAATTACACCAGCTGAATTAATACTATGTTCCAGTCAATTTTCTAGACCTATGTTCTTTCTGCTAGGAAAGGAGGTAGCCTTTGGGAAAATATTAATTTTCAGTTTCCTCTGCTGCAAAGAATAGCCTCAGAAGAAGGACATGCTTGAAGTCAATTGTCACAAAATGTTTGGGTTGGCCGGAGAGCTTGAGACTTCACAAATATGCCTCAGATACACAGTGCAATGGAGTTTCAGCATAGTATACATCTCTGATATAACTGATGTTTAACATGATACTTCAAAGGCATCCTTTGAAGAAAATTTCAGTAGACCCAATCTCCAGCCTGGCCAGAGGGTAGTTTTGCACTTCTGTTCAAAGCGTAGTCAGAAAGTGACACTTTCTACCCTAGAATCTTAACATGTATTGGACTGATTAACATCCCTTGAATGACAGGATTACATAACAAGGTCAGTAGCCCCACAACTCTGTACTTGCCAATTAATTTTGATGCAAACATGTAGATGTTACCTTATCTTTTTTCATATCTCCTTCTTCCCTTACTTTTGTAAACAAAAGTTTAAAACTCAGAAGAGAATGTTTGCAGACCCTGGGCCATCAGCCTTTCTCTAGAGAGTGAAGATGGTTATCTCAGAACGATGTGTCAACTTCTTAGCAGGCTGCTAACTCTAGAAATCTGAAAGCAATGTGCATGTTTCATTTAGGTTGTGCGTCATTTCACCAGGGACAGAATGATATGGACTTATTTTCTAAAATTGGATGAAGTGGGAAGAGTCAATGCAGGAGGACAAGTAGTTAATAGTAATTACTAAGAAATACAATACTAAAAATATCCTGTCCCCACCAGTTTAAATTCACACCTACTCCTCTCTGAGCAGGAAAGAAAAAAGAAATTTCCATCTTCAGCTCTGGAAACTTCATCTGTCTCCTGGGTACTGTCTTCAGCTGGCAGATGTCGTCAGACAGTGCTGAAACCTTACCATATTTCTGAAGGATCCATTCTTCAACACCAGACTGCCAACTTGAGTGTCAAAATCCCAAACGACTTGAGGGCAAACAATCGCAACAATTGCCTGGGGACCTTGCACAATGTTGTCAGGGTAAGCTGGGTAGTAGAGCAAACGGTTCTGCAGATGGGTAGAGCATACACTTCATTCCTTAGCTTCTTCCTGTAGCTGCTACAGGTCTTACCAGCTCTGCCTCCAGTACTGCTGCTCAAACCTATTGTTTTCCTGAGACCTAGACATTAGTTCCTGATGAACCACATCAGCAGTACATTGGCTATTTAAACCTGGGGGTTGACAGTGTCAAAGCAAACCAGACACCGTAAAGTAACACTACGGAGTGGACTTGGAGGAGGCGGTGGGCAAAGAGGAAGGAACCGAAGAGTTGCATCAGGTACTTACAATGTTTAGGTGAAATGAACACAACAGTATACGAGGCTGGAATGTAACTGGTGGAAATGTGGGCACAAATGTCTTTTTTACTGGTTAAGGCTGTTAGTAAGAAAAATTACATACCTTCTAATCGGCATGCATGTTAAAAACTATGCCCCAAACAAATGGAAATTGGGTAGGATTCTGAACATGCTGTGTAACATGAGTGCCAATGAACAGGACTTGGAGGGAGAGGAAGTTACAAGTGAATTTTAGCAGTCACTGCAAATTATCTCAGGTTCTTTATATTTACATGGTTTTCTGATGTCAAGCTTTAGGAGTTCAGGAATTTTCCAGAGTTTCTTGCAAGTGCTGTGGCTCGGTGGAGGTCTGAAACTCTTTGGGACAAGATTGAAGATCCCACCTCTAGCATCAGTGAGTCACCAAAGACTGTGGGTGTTGAGACCACAACTCTGAAAAAGCTATACAGAAATGCTAAACATTGCATGCTGCCAGTTTTCTCAGAGAAATCAAGGTGGCTTTTATAGGAATATGTAAACCCTTGCAGCAGACTAGCCCCAGGTGTGGACCAGGTAAGCTGTGGTCCAACTGGCTATGCCAGAGCTGTGGAAAACCAGGTTGGCGGCTGTGATTGCAGCTGCCACCGCCCAGAGAACAGGCAGGATATCTGCTGTGATGTCCACTGCTGGGTTTCAGACGTCTCTCCAGCAGTGCTGTGTCCAGCAACACGCTACCCACCCTCTCAGAGTTGCTAGAGGTGGACACTTTCCATATGGTCTACAGCCTGTCTCCCTCCAATTCCTTTCCCATAGCAATAGCAGCCCCATCCTTAGTTCCTCTGCTTTGAGGCAGAAACATTGCGTTTTGCATATATTGTGAGAAGTGTTGAGCTGGCTCTGCTTTGCAGGACTGGGGCTTACATGTATACCAGAAATCCCCTCTGATGCAATTATAAAAATTGGTGCGCCCTGTTCACCTCTTTCTTTGGTAGGTTTTGTCAAACAAGCAAACAGAAAAGGCAGGCTCTTAAAAGATTTGGAATGGTGGAAGGTGACCCAATCTGGGACAATATGGGAACAGAAGGTGAGTGGAAATGAAATGTGCATGAACCATTTATCATTATTAGAGGTTATTAGGTAGGATCGCTATATATATTTGTAAACTTAAATGCTTTTTTTTTTTTTTTTAATTCTAGGAAAATCTTACTACATTTTTCTCTGTCAAGAAATACTACCTAAAGGTATTACTCTTAGTAGTTCTGGGTGAGAGATAAGTAATTTCATACAGTGCTATTCACATTCCATACAACTATAGTCACTGCCTTTCTAAAAGCAACAGCCAAAACAACACCCCCTCCGAAGTAGACAGATCCATAAATTATTTAAAACCTTATCTTACATTCACATACACATAAAGTAACGGTCTCACTGTGTTCTGAACTGTGAGATTTGGTGAATGAGTGATGCAGAATCCCCTCCTAGAATTGCAGGGTCTCCACTAAAAACACAGGTGAGGTACATCCCATCAGGCACTGAATCTCTCCACTGATTTTGGCAGGAATCTGCTCTGTTCCCCTACGTTACCCGTCCCTTTATTTGGAAAAAAAAAAAAAAAAAGAATTAACACAGTCTGAATTGATTGTCACAGAAGTAATTGTTTCAGAGAGAACCAAAAGATGCAGTAGTAAAGAACTACTTAGGCGGAAACTACTACTGGTGTTATGAAAACATTCTTTGGGAAATAAGTTCTTAAGCAGTAATCTGTATGTGATACCGAGCTAGTTTTTCAGTTTGACACGTGTTCTCTTCAGAGGGGAAAAAAGAAATCAACCTGACTTCTGTACTTCTGTAGTTATAAGAACCTCTTTTCTAAATTTGTGATATATTCACTTCATATGTTTCCAGATTCCCTTGATTTGTTAAAGCAGTAATTCATGGGTGCAATTGGAAACATCTGGGCAGTGGGAGGGAGTAAAAGGTAGCCAGAATAAAGAACAATTGTGTGGAGCACAGACAAGGCACTGAAGAACTTTGCTGCTTGTTTCTTGGTTTATTTTATTTTTTTTCCCTTTATGGCTTGCGTTGGTGGGATTTACAGTCTAAAAGCTTTAACTCACTGTTAATGCTGGTTCTCCTCTGGGAATATATACATTTAAATGCTCATACTGTTGTAGGCACTGAAAATTAGCAACCTTTTTTTACACTGCTATTCTATAAAAAGCATAGGGAATGCCCATAAGAGGATCTTTTCCTTCAGCAAGAAGACACAACCTGATTAGAACATTATGTAATCTTAATACACATTTCATATCTTTGGTATCTAACTCAGAACTCAGCTCCTAAGATGGTGGTGGTAATGGGATGCTGGAAAATGTAAAATTGCCAGTCTGATGACTTTTTCATGGGTTCTCCGGAACTCATGGGTATTGCTAGATGAGGAGCACATGGGAGGGAAAGAAGGATGGCTGCCAACAGTAAAAGAGTCACTGTTGCTCCTTCCTCTACAGTTACAACAAGAAGCCAATGCTCCAGCCATACGCAGGGACAGGTTGCTGGAGGATTGGGAACACTGACAGATACTTGGCCTCCAGAGGAGGTTGGGAGTGTCTGAGCAAGAACATGGTCTTTGAATGCAAGTCCCCAAAAGTGAGTAAATAAAAATAAGCGTTATGAACATGTGAGGGGGGTGGGGGGAAAGGTGTGGTGGGGAGGAGAGAATAGCAGGGGGAAGAGATTGCAGCATGGTGAAAGAATAGGTGGAGGTGCACAATGGAGCCAGAGACCTATGCAAAAATAAATGCAAAGGTTGAAGGAAAAAGAGACTTTACTGTTTCAGAGAACTGAAGGAAGTAACTAAAATGAAATATGGGAGAAAAATCTTAGAGAAGGAGCAGATGAGACTAAGAACTTCTGAATAGCGGCCCACAGATTTCCCAGCACACTGAATGGGTAGCTCAACAAATCTCATACAATTTGTGGAACATTCAAAATACCTTTAGTTAGTTTTGCAACCTCCTCCTTGGAAATGCAGTACACTTTCTATACCAGTGAAGATGTGTCTCACACGTGGAGGTAGTGATTAATTTGACAAGTAATTAACTATTGAGCCCAACTGTCCCATCAGTAACCAACTTGAATAGAAAGACCACTGAATGTGATGACAGGCAGTGGAACATTAATGAGTAAAATAATGATAATCCTATAGAGGTTAAATGGGAATGACAAAACAGCTGTGTTGGCTCTTGCCCTCCCTGAGCTTCTGCACTAAAGAGGTGTAGTCAGTCAGTCTTCAAATGTTACATACCAAAGCAAAAGTTAAGATAAAAGGGCTGAGCTTATCCTTGATCTGATCTCTAATGAAAAGGAGAGGGCATTTTATGAATATCCACCCTGAGTACAAATTAACTTAGAACTTAAGCAAGAACTGATATATTTGATTTGTAAATACAGTGTAGAGAACAATCTCTAATTTTTTTAAGAGTTCTTTGCATCTTTCAAGGACTCCTGCCCCCTTTTACTAACCGATATGGATCATGCTGAAAGTAAATTCCTCTATTAAATGTCAGCATCTCCGATAAATGCATTTAACATCTTATCCAAGCAGATTGTTGCAAGAGATTTTAAAATGGTTGGTACATTTTATATGCAGCAAAGATCTTTAGAGATGTCTTGTTTATCTTGGTTTCCTGTTAATTTGGCAAGGACTGAAGCACTAGGCTTCATCACAGACCAAGACTGTGTCAGACAGGATGAACTTCTGATGAACATTGACCGCTGAGACTAATAATACCTAATTATGGCAAATGTTTCTCCCACATGGGCACTCACAGTTCTTCACACAACAGACACTGAGAATACTCGCAGCTGCTTTTGTCCCTCCCTGTAAACTGATAAAGCCCCCACCAAAATGCAAATGAAAACGCTGCCTTCATCATAGCACCAAGGTCTCATCCTTTCTGTTTCCAGCTTTACTAACAGAAAGATTGTTTGAAAAAACCTCAACCACTTCAACAACCAAAACACCAAAGAAAAGTAACTCAGGGCAAGAACTTAGGCTCAGCTGTTGCTGCCTTTTCTTCTCTCAGAACTTCCTCCCAAATATTTGAAGTCTAACAGTCCACATCTGCCTCCAGCAGGCAGCTGGAGATTTTGGCAGGTTCCAGTCTCTGCTATGAGTCTGGGGCAGCAAGAGGTTCCTGCTTATTTGTCAAGTCCAATTTGAAGTTCAGCTAAAGATTCTTGTGTTATGAGGGTTTCACTGCCCCTTTCTGCAGAATGCAATGCGGATGAAACATTTGAATTAGCAAAATGATATTGCAGAGTTTGCAATGCAAAATTAGACCAGATAAAATTGCAGAGGCAGCATTTTTAAGAGAAAGAGAAATAAATGTCACATTGGGGTTAGAGTCCTCAGAGAGAGAAAGTTAGAAGTGGAACTCTGTGACTTCAAGGGTCTTTGGAAAATGGCAACTTATTCCTTGGAGAATGCAGCAATGAACCAGGTGGTAGGGAAGGGTGATGCCAGATGCTGCAATGTCTGCATTGAGGTAGGAGGGAAGCAGATGAAGTAAAGAGAACGCGTTCCGGTGTAATAGACAGCTAGAGGAATATTACTTCAGGAAATAAAAGCATGGGAAGAAAAAAATACAGTGGTCCAGCATACTGGAAACTGGAGGTTAATGTAGAGCTGTATTGTCTCCCAAAGACAGAGACAATTTTCTCTTAATGAGAATTTTATTATTATTGCCCATCTCCATGACACAGGAGGGCCATGTCTCTGGGATCTCACAGAGACAAAGTTACAGCCAGACAACCATTGCCCCAGAGAGTGACAGAGGAGAAAGGTTTGTCGTGCTGGTGACAGGGTTTCCGTGGAGGGTGCAGAGGGGAAAGAAAAAAAATGCTTTGAAGATGCTGTACACAATCATTTAACTTTCAAGCTGGGACTGATGTAAATCTCACACTGAGAATGAAGGATGGCAGAGTTGCTGTGGGACTAGCAGCCAGCAATGGACCACCCCACGAAGACAGTTTTTCACTTACAAATTAACTTCACAATATGCAGTTTTCAGTCCTGTTGATATTGGTGCATCCTTATGTTTCTAGCAGCTGCCTATGCACAGTATGTATTATGGTAGAGGCATAACGAATCAGAGAATGCTTTCTCATGAGACTAAGCTAAGCAAAATGCCTGTCTGGTGGTAGCCAGCTTCTTTACTAATAAAAAATGCAAACCATTACATCTCCTTCATTCTAGGACTGGCTCCAGCACTCAGTCAGCCTCTGCCTTACAGAAGAGCTGACAGTTAGACCAATTTTAAAGGATACAAATCTCCTAGTCTGGACTGCATCTTTCCCAAAAGAAGCAGAACTGATCTTAAAAACCAAAACGATAAACCCTGAAACCGGTAGTTTTAAGAGGAGCTTGTCACTAGACAGGTACCCGATAAAGGAGTGTTTTAAACTACTTTTCCCTGGCTTCTCTTTCACCTACGACTCTTGACCTGAAAATCAGCCCACGGGAGCACTGTAATCACAGAAGCAACAATATCAAGCCTTGACCCCTCTTTCTGGCAAACACATCGGGAGGGACAGCTGAGAACATGCTTTGTTGGGGTAGAAGCAGCAATACAGAAAGCATTCATTTCCTTAGCAACTAGGACAACCTCTTCTTTAATTAGCACATCATGGTCTGAACTTTGCTAATAAAACCTGCCTACACTGCATGCTAACCATGGGGTTAGGTAATCTTGTGCTTGCCAACATACGGCAGCCTACCACGCTTCTGCATCCTGACATTCTCCACACTAGCACTCTTGTTCTCAGGTCCCACATCTGCAGGCATGCTGTGGGTGGTGGTAATGAATGATACATCCTTGCGGTTTCTCACCCTGGACTCATGATCCCATATCCCATCACACATTTCTCTGGGCTGGCAGGCACAGGGTGTTGCGGAACAGCTTCTGTGTGCTCCCTTGGGATTTGGGAGGTTACTGTTTGTGCCAAAGGAATTAGTTTCCTGGCATTAGCTTAGCAGTTACGATAGAGGAATAAGAGAGCTTCCTCACTGCCCTAGCAGCCCCCCTTGGCCTGTCCTCCCTGATTACTACTCTGTGCCACCCTTTTCTGGAGCTTCTTCTCCAGCAGCATCTCTGATGACTAATAGACTTGCGTAGGAAATCACCAAGATGCAGCGGCACCAGCAATTACAGAAGACACTCTTCTAGAAGATACGTCATAAGGGTTTGTAGTGCGGTTGTGCTCTGCTTCTGCCCCAATATTACAGGGAAAAAAATAATTAATAAAATCCTGATCAAGGAAAACTAAATATCTGGATGAAAACATGTTTTGAGAAAAAATAAAAATGAGGGTTTACAAAACCATTGTCATAGCTCTAACTACAGCTTATACAGAGTCACTGAAACTTCTATCAGCGTGGCAATAGTAGCGTTAAGTTTAGAGCAGACAGTAAAACTGGTCTGAGGTATCGCATGCTCAAATATTTATTCTGGGCTCAGTTCTGTATTGCCATGGGTATTAGAGATGGAGAGTCCAAAGCTAGCATGGGTATGCCTGTATGAAATCCTACCACTCCAGTGGAACAAATCGTGCTCTGAGACAACAGGTCTCATTAAGTGAGAGAAACAGTGCATTCAAAAGAGGAGAAAACTAAATTTTGATTTTTTAAATGCATTATTTAATAACAATATGAATTAAGGCAGCAAACTCTTCCTTTTTTTTTTTCTTTCTTGTTGTAATGAATTAACCCTGGGCATTAGGGAAAGAACACAAGATCACATGCTGCTTTTAGAGAGCCTGCTCAGCAGAACAAGTGGATGAGGCTGTGACTCCTTGTGGGATCACTGTCAGTATGCTTTTACCTACAGTTTACATAAAAGTATATGTCAGGGGGTTTCTTAATTACAAGATTGACATGGTAGAAAAGTCAAAGGAGAGTGTTTCACAATAAAACAGAGATGATTTCTGTAGGTATTTGGTTTGTGTTTGGTTGTTGGTTTTTTTAATGTTGAACAACATGAACTGAAAGAGAAAGCTGCTGCCATTCTACAGGAAGAGAGATACTATTCAAGATATCAGATACTCCTTGTAAATGTAGTCTCTGAAAACCAAGAAACTGCACCTCAGGATCAGTAAATTATCTGAGTGCACATACATACCATACAGTATCATGCACACTTACAATATCGAGCCTACGTTCTCAAATGTTGATAATACTTGGAATGCTAGCAACAAGGTGCTTTTCTTCTGTGCTTGAAAATGTCAGACTTTTAACAGATCATTGCCCCAACAGAATCAGAGATTCAGAGAAGTGAAGTGCCGTGATCAAAGACACACACCGTGCTTCTGAAGAGGAATTCAGGAAATGCAACTTCAGCTGGTATAAAGAACTGTCACCTCTTTGCTCTGGTTATGTGCATCTCTAAATTAGCCATTAGATAATTCTACCACTTCACTGAACTTTTGCACATTCTTCATTGAAGGTATTTATTCTTCCTTGTCCAGGAGGAAAGGCTTTAGTGGTAGTTATGGAAATAAAAGAGAGACTAAAGCTCCCATGCAAATCTTATGTTTTGTGTATTTTCTTATTTGACTATAAAAGTGATATTCCCAGAGGTGTGGAGTCAGGGATATTTTAAAACTGCTTACGAGCATCATCCCATTTCTAGTTTAATTAAATACTAGTGATTTGCTCATTGCAAAAGACAGTTTGTTCCATTACAAAATCCTTTTCTTGTGTATGGAGACATAAAAAAAGAGTCTAATATCAACTGCATAAACTATTTCTATAAAATAGAAATAGTGAAGTTGACTTCCTCTTGTAAAGTGTTTTGTGATCTACTGATGAAAAGCGCAGTAGGGGCGGGTAGTTTCATTATTACTCTAAAAACCTGTTGCTCCTCTCTGCACTGGCAGATACTCCTCTCAACCAATTAAGATATGGGATTAAAAGGACATTATAAATTTAGAATATTTTTTCCTTTACTTGGAATAGTAATAACACCTTGGAAACCACACAATAAAATCGCTTTCCAAATGAAATCTGACATTCTTGAGCGCTACCATTTGTTTTCATTGCACTGATCCCTCTACCTGTGGAGAGATCTTGCTGGCAGTTTCTGCTGTAGTCCTGCCCCAGGATACTAATGATGATACTGCGTTAAACATCTCCTTGGAAGCCAGCAAGCCTCTATTGCTTCTGTAAGCATCTCTGGCAAGCAGAGCTGCCTCTTCTGTTCCTGTGCAATGGAAGCGCGGGGGTATATCTCTTGCTTATTGCATCTTTTGTGTCATAACCGAGGACTTGGCCATCAACAGAACATGCTTCCCCAGGTTCAGTTTAAGCCTGTTGCTTTCACATCCTGAATGCAACAGTCACCTCCAGTTGAGCCTCCATGGAAAGTCTTCTGTCAGCCCACACACTCCAGGGCACTGGCAGGATTAGCACACAGAGGGAAGCTGGGGAACTTTGTAGGTAACTGGAGTCCTGGCTGCTCTGACATAGAGCTTTGGAGAGCTCTCGTAAGCTTTTATGGGATTTTAGAGCTGTGTTGCTGACTAAGACATGGGAATCTGGGGTCTTGTTCATTAAAATCTGGAATTTCTGCAGTATTTTGCCTTCCAATGATATTTGCCTCTGGAATAAGAGGGCCTTCCCATATTGTGATGACTGGTGGGAGGGAGAGTAGAAGAAAGGCAGCAGATACTTGCTGTGAAGTTTTTCTTCCTGCTGTTTCTGTTGTGGAGAGATAGCCAGAAGAGAGTTTTCAGAGCTCTCCTTATTCTCCAAGTCTCTCTTGTCCTTTCAGAAAAATATTAAATGTGTCAGCACCCCAGGCCTGAGGAATTTTGGGTCACTAATGCCCAGATTAGGGTGCTCAAGAAGATTCAGGAGAGAATTTATGATATTTGTTTGCCAGAGGACACATATTTGAGGGAAAAAAAGCCAAAGCCAAATAAGCGTTTTGGGTTAAAAATACTTTTAAAACTATAAACTGAGGCATGAGGGCTCCTGTCAGCAATTTGCTTTTGCACGTAAATGGGGAATGGGCTAAATCGGGTATCTTTCAATAAGTTTCCTGGACAGTGGGCAGATCATATGTGTGTTAAAGTTCTCTCTCACTGGTAGTTTACACAGGTTTTCCTTTAGCTCAAATAGTTGGGAGTCTGACTTGCTGGAGAAAGAGTGCTGTGTATTCAATTCTGATTTGCCATTACCATAAAACGCTCTGTAGTGACAATGTATAGCATGTGAAAACCTGGTGAGCAATGTTAAAACCCAACATGTCGGCGCTATAATTTGTTGACATGTTTAAAACTCACCCTTGAAATGGATTCCTTTGAGCGACAGACTAACCCTACAATGGCCACAACTCTTGCCAGAAGCCTCTTGTTTGCTGAAGTAGAAGCTGAAGTCCCCAAAATCCTGTTTTACATTCACCCGCAGCACAGAATGAGCAGGAGCCCCTCTGTTTCACACAGCCAGGGCACACACATTTGGCCAGTCAAGGGGACTGTCAGGTTCAGCATTCTTAATCACTTTATAATTGGATTCTTTGTTGGGCCACTTTGTGTGCATTTATCAGCAAAGTCCAGATCAAGAGAGGTCAAGCAAAGCCTCCCCAAACTTGCCACTGCCCTTTCCACAATTGAGATCACTCCTTTAAACTTTAGAAGACCGACATTTTTCTTTATGGCATCTGTGGGCTAGGGTAACATTTACTTCAGATGAATTGTATTTCCGTAAGACTGACAGAGGGCCCCTATAGTCTTGCTTGCCTGTGGGAGCAGGGCAAGAGGAAATGCCAAGGGCAAGTCTCTCAGACCTGCAGTCTTGTTTCTTTTTGATCCAGTGTGTGTTTCTTTTTTATTCTTCCTTTAAGCAATGAATTGAGCTCCTGCAGCAGAGGAAGGATTGTTGACTTATAGTGTACACACATAGCGGAAAGGTTACTCCAATCAGAGGGGAAAAAAAGAAAGAGAAAATGCTCCCCAAATTGTGCGTGTGCATCTTGAAAAGGAAGCAGAGGTGTCATAAACAGAGGTGTCAAAAGAAAGCTCCTTTAAGGCACCTCCAGCAATCCTTCTAGATGACTTTTCTTATTGTTTTTAGCATTTATATGAGCACACTTGAGAACCCCCCCTCCCAGATCAGAACCCCATTTTGTTAGCAGTTGTACAACTAATCCCACACTAAGTAGGAGATCTTACAGTTCTTCGGGAGAGTACACAGAGCAATCCTCAGGCACCAAAATTGTTTCTAGTTTACAAAGAGGTTCACACAATAATTATATTCCTTGGCTGGACACAGAATAAGAAACTATTGACCTCTCACTAAAGGTATTTGGGGTTTTTAAATTTACAAAGGTTCCTCTCTGTTACTTCCAAAAATGCTGGGGAAAATACAGTGTGAGGATGAAGGTTGATCTTAATTCCTCCATATGAATATGCACTGTCCTTCTGGCTCTGGGGAGAGCTCAAGTGGGAAGAGTCACAGAGAACGTGCACGTCTCTAGTAATTACTTCTGTGGATGAGAAAGAATGTAATAAAAGCAGGCCATTAATGGACTTCAGTAGTGTTCGCGGTCAAAGTACATGAGCCTTGTATCAGCCAGAGGTTGGGAGGGCTAAAGCAATTTCACCAGCTGTGTGACATTTCTATGACTGGAGCAAGAAGTTTATGGGTGCGAGCTCGGTTCTGAGAACACAGGCTCCCTTACAGAGTCTTCACGTACACAAAAGTTTGATGTACCTCCAAGAGCAAGGACAGTGAAAGTCATTAGTACAAACCCTCTGATGCAAGCACACGTACCTTTGGACATGGCAAACGAACAACCACATCCTGGATGAAATCAGTTCTATTCAATGTTTCTGAAGGGTGCAGAGGAGTTGTGGGGGGTGAGCAGAAAGAAGAAACAATAAAACAAAGTTTTTAAGTTAGTTTATAAAATAACTAAGGCTAAAATATTTCATACCAACCCTGACAACTTATGTCTGACTTGCTGTCCTGTGAGACAGCCAGCTACAGCACTAGTTTTTTGATTCCAGCAAGAAATTCAAAGCTGTCCAAAGAGTCCTCAAGCCATAATGAAATACTCATGTGGTCTGGATATAACTTTGTGTGCAAACCTGTGTGTATAATTAGTGCATGCACAATATTGCCTGTATTTATTGGTATCTGAGTTTTCCAAGACAAATTCAGTCTCTTGCTCACAAAATTCCTTCTCAAAAACTGCACACCTATTTCTTTTCACATAATAGAGGTAATTTATTTCCCTGTTGCATCACTTTGAAAATGTGGCTGTTTCTGGAATGCTATTGAGCCAAATGGTTTAGATATCTGACCAAGACTAAGTCTGTGAAGCTGGAGCAAGAAAGAGTTGAAGTCCGTGCCAGTTCCTCAAATAGCTGTATTATGCGAGTTCCCCTAGTGCTTTCTCTATACAGGGCAGCATCTTCTCTTCATTTGTCCTTGGACCTTTTAATTATATGTCCTTTTTCTAGTACTTTGTAACATGCTAAAGGTATGTTGGCATATTTCATCTGTGATTTTGCACCAGGTCACAAAGTAGCCCTTTGCTCGAAATCAGCCTGTAGCTGCACAGAGGTAAGCAAAGATTGCAGTCTCTATACTGAATAGAGCTGTTGCTTGAAATGTCCATCTACAGATATAGTGAAAACTTGACTGGACAAGGGTTTGAGAAACCTGATGTAAATTTGAAGTAAGTTTAGAGCAAGAGGGTTGCACCAGATGACCTGCTGAGATCCCTTCCAATCTGAACTGTTCTGCCCTTTTTCCCAAGCCAGGTGTAACAATGAGCATGATGCAAAGTGGAATTAAGAGCAGACTGCCTTGATTCATTACAGCAGGGGTAGAGGTGGCCAGGCCACCAAAGAATGTCGCCCCAGCTCACTGACACAAATGTTTGATGAGAGGTGGAGTGCTATGGAGTGGGGACACTATCCTCTGTGAGCGCTGATCTCAGCTCTTGGGCAAACAGCAATCATCACCTACATTCAGCCAGACAAAAGCATCTCCCTCCTGTAGATTTCAAAGCTTCCTCAGTCCCACCGCAGGTGCTGAAAGGAGTAGTAGTTCCCTGCTCATGATGGACCCTAAGTGTACACAAGAAAGGTTTGTCCTTGTGAAAAAAATCTTTTGACTGTAGGGCTTGTCTTACTTTCCAAAATCAATATTGCTGTCCCACCAACCTGCCAACATAACCCAGTTTAGGCATGCTGTCAGAAAAGCCATCAGCAGCAAGTCTCTCTCCCTTTTCTAAGCAACATAGCTATGCTAGCAAACTCCAAAGGTGGCTCTGATTTTTGTTACTTTTTGGAGAACCTTACCGGGGTGCTCTGACTTGAGGAAATTCGAGCAACCCCCAGAAACTCTGCTGTAGTTTCAACAAGAGTCCGGAGCAGTAGAGACACAACAGGTATGATTCACTTCTCCAGATTCATCTTGTCTTAGTGTAGGTGTCTAAAATAGGTCAAATGAATCACAGCCTAAAATTCCTGCTTAAAAGGGAGTCTACTTGCCTTGCTCAAACATACATGACTATTACGAATGATTCTCACCAGACATTTCTAACACTAGACGTGATATAGGAATGGTACATATATGTTGCTATATCAATACATCAAGTAATCAATATAATGAAACAAGATATTTCGATACATTCAAAATAATTGTCAATTTTTCTTAACATTTCCCAGATGGGAATTTCATCAGTTCCAGAATGTTC
The DNA here is from genome assembly GCF_964188355.1 of Buteo buteo. Lineage (NCBI taxonomy): Eukaryota > Metazoa > Chordata > Aves > Accipitriformes > Accipitridae > Buteo > Buteo buteo. Next base: position 4,158,956 of record NC_134189.1, on the reverse strand, counting down.
CAGTGTTCCAGAATGAAGGCAGGTGTCAGGATTGCCCACCAAATGGTGTGTATTTCTCTGGAGACCTCCAGACATCAGATGCTTACAGGTGACCAAAGTCTTCTCCATCTTCCAGATCCCAAGGCCTCACTTTTACCTTTAGAGTCACCACATGACAGGAGCTGCATTTTTTATATCCAGGAAAAAACAACTGTAGATATGAGATCAAGGACTGTCTGGCATTCTTCTAAATCTGGTAAATTCTTTCACTAATATGGTAACAGTCTTTCTTATCTTATCCGAGAAAGGATTCATTTAGTTTCCTCAAGAGAAATAGCAGATAGCTTTTCACAGCGTTCAAATGTCCCATGGTTCATATTCATTTCATTCATAGGTCTGGCCAAATAAATTGAATCACACTGCACTGGTCTCTCATTTAACCTCATTATTCTAGTTTATTTCAGAAAGAACATAGTTTTTGCTAGCATTTTTTTTTAAAGCCAGGTGATAACAGCCAGCACACAAACACACACAGAGTCCATCTCCCTTGAAAGCAAATGTTATCACTTACAAGCAAGCTTTTACTTCTTGCATGGACAAACAGTAGTCTACAAAAATCGTGTCTATAACTTTGATCAGAACATACCACTGTGCTTGCCCATCACAGCATAAAGTTTTTATGCAGTTGTCTCAGCACTCTGAAACACATCTATATAGGAACTAGAAAAATTTGGCAATTCTGCTGAGCAGAGTCTATCAGAACAGAATTCCCTGCCTGAAATGCCATTCTGGATGTTTGGTTTACCCAGCTTTGAAACAATCCAGAGTAAGATGTGTTAAACACGCATATGCACATATACCTGCATAATGCATATACGGAAAGATTCAGATGAGAGAAAATAATGCCATAGAATAGGGATACGAATGATTGTGTCTTCATATTTTAATAACTAATGTAGTAAAAGACAAAGACCATGCCTCTTAGTGATCATCAGTGTTTCAGCATTTCCAAGCACCCACCAAAAATGTTCCCTAAGTTTTGAATAATTCACTCTCTGACAAGATCCCTTTAAGGTATTTCAAACTAAAGCAACCAGAAAAATCACATTGTATACTATATGACTATTCATTTGTTCATTTATTTTTGCCACAAGCTCGTAATTTTCACTTTTAAACACCTAGATAAGTACCAAGAAATCACTATTCACTGGCCAAATGTGTCCCCATTAAGCAGAGTTTATGCTAATACTGTCTCAGTTAAGTAACAGTTATTCATTATCCTCAGGCTAAATTGTTTCACTGGCAGATGTCTCATTAAAACAGCTGTTCTGAGCAACCACAACCATGCAAAACAGGGGATTCTCTATTGTCATTATTGTTGTTGTTATTATTAACAATAAGAATTTACATAAACACTTCAGATGTACGTAACTCACAATTACTCTCTACGTATTCCTTACCCTGGAAGTATGGTGATTCAGAGACCATTTGTCACAGTGGAAGCAATTGCTAATTGGTGATAACACAACACAGCATATGTTTTTTGATATTACTGTTATCCTGGAGCAAGTGTTTGACCTTACCTTATGCTATTTTGGAACTTTTCCTCTACAACCTAAAGCAAAGCATAATGAATTTAGAAAACACAGCAGCATTCTCGGTAGCTAGAAGAGGGCTGGGGAGGTTTCTCTCCTTTCCCCTTTTATTTCCCCACTTCCCTCTCCTCTCTCGTTGGCTTTCAGACTCCTGTCTATGCATTTATTCCCCCTAGAGCCCCGTAAACTCCTCTCCCACCAGCACGCTGTGCCACACTGCTCTCTCCTTCTCCTTGCTGGAGGAATCTCCATGCTGGGAAGGCAGGAAAACCAGGCGTCCAGCCTCCTGCTCTCCTGCCTGGCTGCCTGGAGCACTGCTCAGCCTCTCCTGCCCCGCGGGGAGCCCACCCAGGTCTTCCCCAAGGGCAATGCTTACAGAGCCGAGCTGGCCCCTACAACCCTCTCAAACATTTAGCAGCCAAGTTCTAACAAGTCTGTAATGAGCACAAATAAAATGTTTCAAATGCAGAGCCTTGCCAAGGAAAAGCTGTTTTCCATAGCAACAGTAGAAGGGGGAAAGGCCACCTCTACCAAATACAATGTCCATCCTCCAAAGGATGGGGGCATGACAGTTTCTAAAATAAAGTTTTACCTACTTGCTGTCATGGCAAAACAGTGCTGTCTCTTCCCCTAGCCCCATTTCAGGGAATTTTTCAACCATTTTTGTTAAAACTTAAGGAATGCATATGCTTATTCTGAGATAAAAATCCCACATGGGAAACATCTGTGCAGCTGAAGCAAGTAAAAGTTGAAAAGAAAGACTTATAAAGGGAAGTGTAAGGGAACCCTGGCAAGTGATGTTTCTAATGCCACTTGCAAAATACCAGAAATTGGGAAAGAAACAGGAATGTGAGCCTGTGCTTCCAGCCTCCCTAATGAATTAAGAGAGCCCTTAAGCAGCTCAGATCCTCTGGGACCAGTTAGCAGTCAGGAGTGGGAGCAGCGGGAGTTTGCTCCAGTTCACGCCAGTTTGCTCCAGTTCGACACGCGTGCAATCGTCCAGGCAGCCCTTGCGAGGTACCGTGGCCCTGGGGGGGTGTGGACCATGGGGGGATCGGGTCTGAGTGATGACAGAAACGCGGGATAGGGATGACCCATGGGCCAGGCAGGGCGAGGAGTGGGACAGCAAAAGGAGACGACAGCGGGTAGGCTCAGCATCCCGAAGCGGAGCATTAAGGGATGCTCAGTCTCAGATGCCAGCACATGGAGTCCGTGGGCCACGATTCAGCTGCGTGCCACCTCACCTCTAATGAACTGACACTGTAATGAACACAGCTCCCTTCGCAGAGCACTCCTTTTATCTGTTGAATTAGGCTTGTTAGATGGACCCCAGAGAGGTTTTTCTTTTCTCTTTTTTTTTTCCCCCTTTTCATAATCTGTGAAAGTTAAAAGCTCGTTGTTCTTTCAAACAGTCACAGATTTATCTTTTTACTGCTTCTTAAAGGTATATTTTGACTGCCTGAAATGTTGTATCACCGGTCGTGTCAATGTGAATGCAAGGAACTCTCAGAGGACAGTTAATCAAGACCATTAGCAAGGTCCCATGTAGAGTGTTAAATACCAGTTTGGGTAAAATTAACTGTGTGGTAATAAATAGAACAGGTAAAATCACCGTGTTGGTGTTCTGGTCAGTGCGGGAAGAGGTATCTGAAGTTCATGTTGCTCAAATTACATATGAGAAAATCAATTCTGCTTTTTTGTCTTTAATGATGTGAGTGGGAAACACTTTAAATCTGATAATATTTCTTGACATTTCAGATAAGAGAAACAGATTCCTTAAAAATGTTCATAGCAAGAAACCCTCCCCATACACAAAATCTAGTTTAAGTGAGAGAGAAATATTTCACCTTAATAATTTTAAAATATTTTTATTTGTTTTTGACTGCCCTATCTCTTATGTAGCCCTGGTATTGTGACTCCACTCCTTCAGTGAAAATTTCTTAAATAAAGTTTTTTAACTTGCACCTTTTGTTGCAAAAATAAAAGAATATTTTCTGATAATTTTCAGTTCAATATATTTAATAGGAAAAAAAAAACCCCTGACCAACCCTCATTACAGCCGTTAACAATTTGCATTATTAAAATAGGACAGGGAACCCTGGAGTCAGATCCCATCTCCTTTGTCACGAACTGTGAATGTTATCTACATACATGGTGAGCTAGATGCAGCTGACAAGATCTAAAGAAGCTTTTAAACTAATAATTCCTCAGGTAGCTTGGAATCTGGGTAAGAGCCAGTGGGAGTTTGGCAGGCAGTCTGATGAATTTTGGTAGCAATGTAGTAGCTTTTCAAGCTTTGATGAACCTCGCGTCAGAGTATCTCTAAGAGGTAGCATCTTCATCTTTATACATAGATTTCCCCCAGAAAATCAGTGCCCACAGCACAACGAGCACGCAGGAGTTGCTTGTGCCCGATCCTAACTATTTCCCTTTTTACCAAGTTACTTTTTTTTTTTTTTGTCCAGAGGATACTCCGGTTATTTTGCAGAAGTACAATTTCACTGGCAGATAGAGAGACCGGAGGGAAGAGCGTATGTGCCGAGTTCGTGCCGCGACGAGTGTGATGCAAGGGATGCCTGGCCACGACTGTCACGAGCTGGACGTGCCCATCGAGGTGCCCGCTGAACCCTGGTGAAGTTCTGCCTGCTCAGGTGCCCCCCAGACACCACGATAAAGGTCTCTGATGGTTCTGGGGGAGGAAACCAGCGATGGTAAAGACTGGTTCGTGCAGAAATATTTTGCTTAGGGCTGGCTTTGGCCGTGACCGCGATGGGAGCTGCACACTGAGAGTACTGCAGCTGTGCCCGGGTCTTGGAGGCACGGGAACTACGCTGAGGGATTTTTAAGGGAAGGGCATCCCATAGTGCGCATTTGCTGGGTGTTCCCTGTTTCCTTCCAAAACCGATCCCACCCAGGGTGATACGTGGGAGCGCTGGATGGGTGCGTGGGGCTGGTTTACGGCTGGGCAGAGGCACGGCTGCTTCAGAGCTGCCGTGGCCAGAGAGCGGCTGCGGGGCAGATCGTCCCCCAGGAGCTGAGCTTCGAGGTGGGGTTCAGCCCACTAAACCTCAGAGAAACGTGGGCTTCTCCACTTACTGGGGAGACATGGATGTTCTCCTCACCTCTCATCTGATGGACTGAGTTTTCCTCTGGAGGAAGCCCTCTGGTTCCATCGATGACGGATTGAACTGGAGGATGTGCTTAAATTAGGTGCCTAATTTTTATGTGCCTGTGATAAGAATCCTGTGCCTAACCACATCAAGAACTTTTAAAAATCCTGTTAAGCATTTTCTTGAATCTCCTGATGCCTAAAAATATTTGAAAATCCAGCCCCAGCTATTTCCTTAGCGAAAGATGCGTTTAACCTTCATGTTTAGTGTACTCCAAAATTAAGGCATCATGACTCATGATGAATCATGAGTACTCTAGGAGATCTCAAAAGTTTCTTCATCGTTTTCGCTGTCTGAAAAGGAGAAAGTTTCGTAGGACGAGGTAGGCTTCAGGAGCTGTCATGTGGTATGTAAAAACACACCAGGAGGGCAGAAGGCAGTATTCCAAGGTCTGGGAGTTTTTTGTCCTTGCAAATCAAGAGGGTCACATAGAGGTTAAATTCCTGGGTAAACATTTATTTTATTTTCTTCAGCACTGAGGAGTAAAAATAGACAAAATAGAGAACCGCTGTTATTGCCAGAGTGGGTCAGACAGTTCTGGCACAGTCCAGCACAGAAATACATACATACTTATTCATTACTTTAAGCCAGCTCCACAAATAGCCTGATTTGTGGCTACTTTTTGCAATTATTTTCAGGAAAAAAACTTCCACAGTCTAACAGTAAATAATTCATGAGAGTATTTATCTAAAACTCCTCCTCCACTGGCCCTGTAATTACTTGCTCTTTAAACAATTCCTGTGGTTTGTATACGTGTAACTGATTGTGTCTCAATCGCCTATGACAACATAATACAGGTAATTTTCTTTAGCTGCATTACTCTATCATTACTTTGGCTCTCTCCTTAATGTGTCACAGTAATGAATGTATAACAATGCCTGGTAACTTTTCCCCTGCTCTTCTACTAGTTATTTAAAGTGAAGGGAGGGGGGCAGAGACTGAAGTCTAATTAATAATATGTTCATTTCAGCTTTGTAAGGAGAAAGAGAAAGGAAAAATATGAAGATGGCTGTTTATTTCTTAAGCCAATATAGCTTCAGTCCACGATTATGGCTGGCAATGTGACTCTATGTGGCTATTTCATTGTGGGTACATAAAAAACAGCAAAGAAAATGAAGTGTAAAAAAACCAGACAAGCAGCAGGAGGAAAACATTTCATCTTGTACACAACTAAATGGGAAAAGAGACAAGCAGGCAACAGATGACAGATGAATGGGCCTATGATGGACTGCATTTTTGTGTCAAAACAGAGCCAACTGTCTAACAGTCATTCAGACGGTAGGAGAGGCACCACACAGCATGATTTCCAGTTCAGCTGGCACTTAGGGGTTTAATTATGTACATGGTAAATATTCTGCGAGGACAATATCCTGGCTTCAGATACAGGCACCCAAAGCCAAGGCTTCTTTCTAGCTCTGCCTCTCCTACTGTTCTTAGTTTTCACTCCGAACTGATATAAAACTGTGCTGTGAATTCCCAGGGATGAGGGAAGCTGTCACAAATGCCACACCACCCTTCCCCATCCCTGCCACACGGAGAACATTAATTCCCCTGTTTGTCCCTCGCAGGGGTCCTGTGCTCTGACATGAGTCCTGCTATCTGACACGAAGTGGCTTGAAAAGACAAATAAGGCTGGCTCAGGGCTAGTTTTTACATTGGCAGGTGGATATAACCTCCACAGTCCACTTGGTTCCTCCTCTTCTCTCTGACCATCCTGTAGCCTGAGCAATGTAGCTCGGCACAGACGCTTTCCTTACAACTGAATTGACACCGAGAGCGTCTGATAGAACTGAATGATGAGAAGCAAGGATTTCTGACTGGTCAACTTTCAACCTGGAAGGAAAAGCAAGAGGCTTTTTGCAAAGCACAGCAAGAAATAATTGCTTATTTATGAATACATAATATTACAGCGTAACTAGTACTGTATGGTTAGTAGTAAATGGCTTTGTTAACTGTATTAGAGCATTCCTGTGCACACAACTGTCATGGGTTAGTAGAAGCCCACTGAATGGCAGATAGAGCAATCACTTCCCATTATCGCTGATTTCTTTCACACTGCCTCCAACTCTGCTTTTGCTGGTGTAAAATCAGCAGTAACTTCACTGAAGTCAACGAAGCTAAACAAGTGAAGTCCAGTGTTGAGCCAGCATCCCTCCAGCTGACCCAGCCTCACAGAAGGTCTGCCACCCAGAAGGGCTCCTTTGGGGACTTCATCTGTTCATTGTTTTCTTCAGACCAAGAAGAAAGGGTTGGGTGCAATGTTTGGAAATATTCTGCTTTGGCTATTTCAAGGCTAAGAACAGCTCTTCTCCTTGATGGCCATAATCACTGTGAGGCTTTGACCGGTGGAAATACTTAACCTGCTCTTAAATCCAAGGTGCTGCTTGTAAGAAACAGGTACCTTTCCAATACAGTTCTAGTCTTTGAGCAAGTAGCCTCAGAGTGGGGATGAAAGGACTGGCTCTGCAAGAGCAGAAAGAGGTCATGTCTTCTCCAGGCTGAGTTTCCTTCTGGCTTTTCTTTTTAAGTTTTTAGACATTAGGAATGTGATGTAGCCTGCAGATTAGGCTGTTCACAGTGTGTATAGACTGGAGTCACATGCATACCCCTAAGCACTTGGATTCTGGTTTTGTGGGAAAGATAAATGAAGAGATGGAAGAGAGGGACTGGGGTGCTCTTTGGGGCTCTGTAAATATTTCACCCTTTGCAAAATAAATTTCAGTACTTGAGACCTCGCTGGTTTGTTCAATTTAGTGCCTCTTAACAAAGGTGGCAGATCGTTTTTCTGTACTGATTTGTTGAGACCACGTTGCTGCTGTGTCCTGACTGATCCTGACAAGAATGCGCAGGGACTCTCCTTCGGTAGCTCCTTTCCTTCTTTGCCAATAAGTACCAAAGAAAGGTTCAGGCAGTTGATCGTTTGTGCCAATGACCTTCTGGGGTATTCCCCAGCTGTCCAGGCTTGTCCCTCTCCTAATCTGCATGGGTGATCAGAGAGAACATGAGACAGCTGTGGGGCAGAAGTGCTGGCTGTAAAAGTACCTCTAGTTCTCTTTCCAAAGACAAGTTTTCCAGAGATGAGGATTTGCCTAGGAATTTACAAAAAAAATTCCTCTTCTTTCCCTTGGCAGCATTTTCCTTTCCATTTCAGTAATCAGAATAACAAAATTATCTCCCCCAGTTCACTGATTCCTTCCTTGCCAGACTTTCAGTTTACCTGGAGTTTGATTGACCTGTGAAATGTAAAACTCAAGGAAAGCATTCACTTTCTACCCACGCTCTTTGTTTCATGAGAATAAACTGAACTAACGCAAACTTTGACTTTTCCAGTACAAAATTATTTAAGTGGAAAATTTTCATCTGGTTCTACAAGAGCTGGTATCTGCAGACAGGGCCTGCAGCACGTGGGGAGCGATGAGAGGGGCAGAAAGGATGGCTGCCCACCACATGGCCTGGTACCACCTCCTTACACACCCAACTAAGTCTGGCCCTGTGCTTATAACAGGTATTCTTCCTCTTCTGCCCTCGTGGCTAGCCTGCCAAGCTGTTTCTGTCTGGAATAGGGCACGGCTTCTTGCTAACTCCATTGTGGTCATCAGAGGAAATGGAAGATCCCTTCTGTACTTGTGCAGTTTTCCCATAGCTTTTAGGAACAATTTGAGAAGTTGTCTCTGATTTACAAAGCCCTTCCAGCTGTGGGCTGTGCTCTCCCTTCCTAAAACTGTTTTTGTTCATTACAGCAATTGAGAAAAATCTTGGGGTTTTTCTGCATATAATCTCCCGATTGGAGATTTGGCTATTCTGGCTGCATGTTACTTTTCCTTGGTGCTCTTAAACCTTGGAATTTGCTTCTCTGCTGGTCTATTAGAAGCAAAATATATTGACTCTCACAGCATGTGGCAATCCCTAAGGGTCACAGGTAAATGCACTTTTAATTGCCCTTCTGTTTGTGTGTGTGGTTGGAGATGCAGGGACAGGAAAGGATATGAAGTACTTGCCAAATAAGTGGTTAATTATTTAGCAATAGCAGAGATGAGCTGAACCAGGAGAAATTGATCTTGCAAGACCTAATTGGAGCTGATTTTTCTAAGGCGAGCGAGCAGCTGCTTGCGAGCCCAGGTTATGCAGAGGTCTGTAGGTCTACCTACGATAAGGTAGATATCTGTGCAAGTTTTCCAATGTTTGGGGAGGGAGTAAAGCAGGGAGACCCAGCTCCGCTGCCATTTACCCGGGGCTTCCTCTCAGGACCCTTGCCTGTTCTGTATCCAGAAACATTGCTGCCAGTTTCCCCTACAGCCAGACAGCTGGGTAGGATTTCATGATGTGTTTTCCTGGTTACAGATTCTTCCTGCTATATACAGTATAAGATGAGACACAGAGAGGGAGCAAGAGGCCTGTATACCTTTAATGGTCTCTGCTTTACTACTGAACTGCATTATCCAAGCTTCCCAGATGGAATATGCAATTTCAGTGAGTTCACAACCAATGATTTCTCTTTATTTGTCAGTTGTTTTCCTGCCATGTGATACTAAGAGGGTATGAGGGTTACCAAGGTGTCAGCAGGCAAGGAAATAAATATGCTGATAAAATGACTTATTAGGTTGCAGTAACAGAAACTGTCTAAATTCCTTGCTAACAAAACCTAGTCATGATAAATTACATCCATGCATTTGAAAACACCCCCCATTCCCTAATAATAACCTCTCAGTTGAATCTGTGCAGCACCAGCTATGTTTCAGTTTATGGGAGACTCATGCTATGTCCGTTTGAAGAATTGATGACCCTCTGTAGCCGTTTCAAATCCAATTTGTCCCACACACTGTGAGATAAAGATTTTCAATTGCGTTGAGCGTTAACCCAGAGAGTGCTGAACTTCTGCAGCCCTCTCACAAATGAGAGCTGAAGAGGGAAGGGGTATAGAGCTCTGTCTGATGGGAGCAGAGTGGGGAGGCAGAAACATGAACACTGTAGAAGCGCTGAGTACAAATTTTGATACTGTCCTTATAAATCACACGTTAAAAGGAAATCATAAGTGTTCCTACTATCTTATAGGAAATGCTAATGGTTTAGAAGTTCAGGATATCCTGAGCCAGAACACATTCCTTGGAGTATAGAGAACATGCGCAAGGGAGCTCCCAACATACAATTACTAGAACTTGCCAAAGGGAATCTTCCAGTACATGGAAACTTCTTTAGAAGGGTTTTAACCCCCTCTTTGGTGGCTTAAACAGAAGAGCCTAGACTAAGACACGCAGTTGTACCTGTGGCTTTTGGTTATCATAGAGTCACAGAATGGCTGAATTTGGAAGTGACTTCTGGAGGTCGTCTTGTCCAATGCCCCTGCACAAGCAGGACCACCTAGATCAGGTTCCCCAAGACCATGTCCAGACAGCTCCAAGGATGGAGACTCCACAGTCTCCCTGGGCAACCTGTGCCAGTGCTCGGTCACCCTCCCAGTAAAACAGTGTTTCCTGATGTTCAGAGCAACCCTCCTGTGTTTCAGTTTGTGCCTATTGCACCTTGCCCTGTCACTGGGCACCACTGAAAGGAGCCTGGCTCCACTTTCTTTGCACCCTCCCTTCAGGTATTTATATACATTGCTGAGATGCCTTCTGAGCCTTCTCTTCTCCAGGCTGAACAGTCCCAGCTCTCTCAGCGTTTCCTAGTGTGTGAGGCGCTCAAGTCCCTTAATCATCTTAGCAGACTTCACTGGACTCCCTCCAGTGTCTCCATGTCTCTTTTGCACTGAGGAGCCCAGAACTGGACCCAGCACTCCAGGTGTGGCCTCACCAGTGCTGAGCAGAGGGGAAGGATCACCTTGACCTGCTGGCAACATTCCTCCTAATACAGCCCAGGATACCATTAGCCTTCTTTGCTGCAAGGACACATTGCTGGCTCATGTTCAACCTGGTGTCCACCAGAACGCCCAGGTCCTTTTCTGCCACGCTGCTTTGCAGCCAGGCCCTCCCCAGCATTTACTGGTGCCTGGGATCCCTTGTAGAACTTCATGAGGTTCCTGTCAGACCATTTCTCCAGCCTCTTGAGGTAGCTCTGGATGGCAGCACAACCCTCTGGTGTATCAGCCACTCCTCCCAGTTTTGTGTCACCTGCAAATTTGCTGACGGTACACTCCGCCCCATCATCCAGATCATTAATGAAGATGTTAAACAGTATCAGACCCAATATTGACCCCTGGGGGCCACAGCTAGTTACTAGCCTCCAGCTTGACTTTGTGCCACTGATCAGCATCCTCTGGGCCCAGCTATTCAGCCAGTGTTCAATCCAACTCACTGTCTGCTCATCCAGCCCATACTTCAACAGTTTGTCTCTCTTATGGCAGACAGTGTTGAAAGCCTTCCTGAAGCCTAGGTAGACCATACCCACTACTCCTCCCTCATCTACCAAGCCAGTTGTTTCATCATAGAAATTTATCAGGTTGATCAGGCACCAAGTTTGGTACCTTCTGAACACTGAACTAGAAATGACTTAAGTAGAACAGATTTGCAGAGAGCATCTGCTTAACACTTTCTGCAAGTCAGTCTTTTATAGGTATCTAAGATTGTGCATTTAAACTAAGCAGTTTAAATTTTATCTTAAATGAAGCTGGAAGCAAATAGCAATTCAAGACCTATGTCTGATTACACCAGACAACATCTTTACTTTTATGTTTAATGATCAGGGGAAGAAAAGAGCTGTTTAAGAAAAATCCCTCAATTTATGGTTTTCCTTATTAGCACAGATCTATAATATCTACCTATACAGACTGAAAATTATGCCTTTCTGCGTGCTATTAAGTGCTGATTCTTAAGTGTTAGAGATCTATTTCACCTCTACATGAGGTCTGATTTAATTATTTAGCGTTCTGTAAAGGCCCAGTTCCAGCTCCTCCATAAGTCATTGGAAATGTTCCCTTGATCTCAGCGTGTAGGTCCCTATGAGCACTGCTGAGGCTGAAGACTCAGCCTCTAGAAGGAGGAATAACTGCCTGCTGCATCTTGCTGAAGCTCTCCCAGCCACCCCAGGTGAGTCGCTGCAACCCCTCTGCAAGGAGCAATTGGTCTGGTGAGGAAAACAAGGAAGGCAGACCCACAGGAGAGGAACCTCTCCCTCCGTCGTGGCAATATTTTAATTAGTCTTTTAACTGAGTAACACTATAGGCTGCAAGAACCTGGGTTTTTGGTAACATCTATCCTTCAGCCACATCTGTTGCCCTGGTCTCCTGTATCTGTCAAACCCTTTAACCACCTGCCGGCAACATTTGAGAAGGACTGTGAATAACACTCAAGCTTCTGTTTATGCTTCCATATGACCTTCTCCAGGTGAAACCCCTTCAATATGGGGAGAGTTAACTATGTCCCGACTCTGTAGAGAGATCAGATCAGCACTGTGTTTCCCCTGTATTCAGAGCCCTGCTACTGACCCTGGAAGACTGTTGGGATTGAGTGATATCTCCTCTAAGAAAAAAGGAGGATAAAAAGAGATGGGCTTCAAAGTTTAAAGGAAAACTTAAATCTTCAAACAGATCTTCAATGCCTGGCTGCTGCCTTATCTAGAACTGCAAGATGAACCAGTAGGATGCAAATATGAGGGAGGACACTATAGCAGATGGCAAAGCTCATTTTATTCACACCAAAGAAAGCCCAAAGACGAAGACACCGACTGTTTTAGACTAGTGTGATTATGTCTATATGCATATGAGATTATCTGTACGAATGCACTGTAGAGCTGTAGTCACAAATTCATGGGTTTTTGAGATGAAAGGTTGAAGTTTTTTAGAACTGGAAGCATGTTGTTGTATGGAGTTTCTGCAAAGTCAGTTGATAATATATGAGATACAGTAAGTTCTACAGGTTTTGTGTGTGTGATTTGGGCATTGAAACATCAGTCCAGAACCAAAACCCACTTCAATACATCTAAAATTTTAAGTAGCTTCTTAATATATCTATTCTGGAAAGCACTTAATTGTGCACTTACATTTATGCACATGTTTAAGTCCTATTGATTTCAAAATGGAATTTAAGCACACACCTAAATGCTTCACTGATTTGTGATATGGAGGAACAAAAGAATTGCATAGTGGAACAGATTAAAGGACCATCTAATAAGGTATCCAATACCCATCAATGCCCAATAATGCATTTTACTTTTTAGAGCTATACCATGAAGAATTTTCTTCCTGACCTCAGCAGGTAACCATGCCCCGAAGCATGAGGATTGATAGCCCTTGTAATTGTATTTAGCTAGTGTCCTTGCAGATGTTCTTTTTATTTATATAAATGCTGAATCACTTCTTGAACCTGGAGACCCATCCCTCTCAATCTCTGGAGCAGCGAATATCATGGTTTAATTATACCTTTTGTAAACAACATTACCTTTCACCCACTCACAATGTGTTGCTTTGTAATTTCATTCAATGGCCACCAATTTATTTTTTATTACCAAAAAGGCGGACTAGCAGTGCTTTCTCGGCCTTCGTTTTGCCATTCATAATTCTCTATACCTTTATCGTAGCTGCCTTTAGTTCTCAAATCATTATTTTCCTTCTTCTGAAGTGTCCTAAAGTGAACTACCTCACTCACAGGGCAAATAAATTTCTCGGAGCTCTCCTAAGCACCTGGTATCAGGACTCGGTCACAGCTTTGGCATAAACTCCAGCTCAGGAGCAATGCATGCAGGAGGAGACCAAGACCTTGGCAACATCCCAGGGTATGTATATGCTGTCACCCAAGCTGTCTCCCCTGCCGTCTTTCCAAACCAGCATTGCTGATCATCCACGTCTGCAGACCTGCATGAAGAGGCTGACACCGTGCTTTGCAGAGAAGACTCAGGCATGCTCAGCACCTCAGTGTGTGCCCAGGCTCTTCTTCAGGGGATTTAAGTGCATGAAGTATGATCCAGGCCCATCGACGGCTCTTCTGCTCCTAAACACAGTTGATCCTTTGAGCTCCCATGAAACCTTAGCTAAAAGCTATTATCATAGGCAGAAAGCAAATGGCTCAAAGGGATCAGTGCGTTCGTGGCCTGCTCCTTTGACTTGCTATGCACGCACAACCTCAGAAAGTCACAACCTGGTTGTTGCTTCTAGCAAGGGAGTAACCAGCGGCAGGCATTTCCTCGCAATAGCATCTTCTGCACCAGGCTCAGACAACTTGGATATTGTGTGGCAGGAAGCAATAAAATCTCTGTCTGTGCTTCCATCTTCCCTGCATGGAGAGGGAAATAGCAGCCCTTTGTTGTCAATTATTCTGCACTGTGTTGCTGTGAGCAGGTGGCACAGAGTAATAAAAGGACACCATTTCTTTCCTATCTCATTTCTTTGTGAGTGTGGAAAATGACCATGTCTTCGCCTGAGGCTGATTTCTGACATCATTCTCTCATACCTGTTATTACACATGTTGGTTCACTGAAATCAGTGGAGACCTCCCTTCGTGGAGACATCTAAAATTCTCTGTGAGAGGTTATCTGAAGCTGGCCTCACGTGGGATCATTGTGCAATGAAGGTGCAAAAAGGCAGGAGGATGGGAAAGAAGGAAGAGGTCGGATCATCAGATCCCACAGCAACATGAGGCATTTCTGATTCTTTATTCACTTCCTTCAGTTTTTAAAACAGTGGATAACCTGTAAAACAAGACTGTCTTGCTTGATACTACTATCATGATTCTGATGGGTCTTAGTGGAAAGACTGGGATACAGAAATACTGACAGCCTGGAGAACCTGGTTGGAAAAGGCTCCAGTGATGGAGGGAGCTGCTCGCTGCAAGGAGAAGAGACAGGCTGATGCTACTTGGGGAGCAATGAAATCAGAGCAGGGATCGCTAATGAAGTCTGATCAAGGACACTGGATGCAAGGATAACCTCTTCACAGTGGAGGGGATGAACAAGACAAGCACAAGAGAGGAATGGGCTGAGACACCGGGAAACAGATCTGGGGGAAAACAGCAAGATTCAGGCACAAAATAGGTGGGAAAGGCAAAAGAAAAAAGTGAAGGTGGCAATGGGGATACCAGGTTACAGGTCAAGCCAACAGGGAAGAAACTGATTCAGAAAGGAGAAGGGAAAAGCTTATAAAAGGGGAAATAAGTATCTTCTTTCTGCTATGTCCAATATGACCAAATTAAATAATCTTAGGCATTTCTAATCTTCCTTTCAGTGGAAACTCTCCAAGGCTTCCCTGGCCTCTGCAGGCAATCACTTTAGGCTCTGGAGCATGAGATATGATTACCATTATAATTATCTTAGCTTGTATAGATACAAATTTACTAATGGTCGTAAAATTATCCAGTGTGGGCTCTTTTTTCCCTTCCTTTTAGCCAGCCTCTGCATTAGTGTCCTTAACTTCCTAGGGCTGTGAATTTCTGAAGGGGAGTACATGCTGCACAAGTCAGTCTGCTCCTCAGATTTGTTCTAAATATACAGCCTTTTACAATCCCCAGCCCACAGCTTCCCTTGGGTTTCTAAAGGATTTCGAATAATGAAAAGTGAATTGGGAAATGAACTATTGTTATGGGTGAATTTTATCAGATAGTTTTATGGAAATTGGTGGATTATTTATATATACTGTAATTGTAACACGATTCACTAAATACATTTGAACACTAAATGTACTGCTTATTAATTTACATTTTAAGAGTCCCCTTGTTCTTGCATTATGTGACAATATAAAAAGCACAGACTGATTAGTTTTCACTATTTCTCATATAATTATGAATACCTCAATCAAGTCTCTTCTAGCTCCTTTTTTCTCTCAGGCAAAATACAATAGGGTCCTTAAAATTTTCAGGTTTTACTTTTGACAAGTAGATAAGATTGCCTCATTATCTGAAATATTTCCCTGCACTTCCCTAAATTGTTACTGGAACTATCAACACGTTATTTAACTGCACAGGCTTGCTTCGCTACCCAAGGCATCCAAATAGGTTTAATGGCCACTTATGCCTGTGTGGGGTAATTACAACAATGCCACCTCACTCCTGACTTCACTCTGCAGGTCTTTGATTCAACAAGATATGCAGCCTTGTGCCTGATTTGGGAAACAGCCCAGCTGAAGCCAGTGGGTTTCTTCAAATGATTTTGATTGGTGATGTCCTGGTTTTGGCTGGGATAAAGTTAATTGTCCTCCTAGTAGCTGGTATAATGTTATGTTTTGGGTTCAGTATGAGAAGAATTTTGATAACACACTGATGTTTTCAGTTGTTGCTAAGTAATGTTTAGTCTAAAGTCAAGGATTTTTCAGCTTCTCATGCCCAGCCAGCAAGAAGGCTGGAGGGGCACAAGGAGTTGGGAGGGGACACAACCAGGGCAGCTGACCCAAACTGGCCAGAGGGGTATTCCATACTGTGTGACGTCATGCCCAGTATATAAACTGGGGGGGAGTTGGCTGGGGTGGGGGCGGTGGATCGCTGCTTGGGAACTAACTGGGTATCGGTCGGCAAGTGGTAAGCAATTGATTGTGCATCACTTGGTTTATATATTCCATTTTTTAAAATTATTATTATTATTGTCATTTTATTATTGTTATTATTATCATTATTAGTTTCTTCCTTTCTGTTCTATTAAACTGTTCTTATCTCAGCCCATGAGTTTTACTTTTTTCCCCGATTCTCTCCCCCATCCCACTGGGTGGGGGGGGGGAGTAAGCTAGCGGCTGCATGGTGCTTAGTTGCTGGCTGGGGTTAAACCACAACAGGTGAAAGGTTAAACTCTACATTGGAAGGCCTAAATGACTCCACAAAAATGGCAGGAAAGCTTTTGGTGGGCAGTTCTTTGGGGCAGAGGCTGTCTTTTAGCCTGTGTTCCTATGGTTGGGATGCAGCTAGTGCTGCTGACACTACTACAAATATCATGATCTGAGAGTAGCAGGATCAGTAAAGCCCTGTTCTGCCTGCATTTATACCCCTGCTCCTATGCATCTCCCCAGTCCTAGACAATGTCATTGTTTGCAGGGCTTTCCATAGCCTTCCCACCTCTTTGGCTGCATCATGGGACTCGCATCCCCCTCCCGTGTCCCTAAATTGGCAGCTATGCAGATGGAAGATTGTTCTGCAGCAGACCTGCATGGGTTGAGCAAGGCACGTAACTGTAGAGCTCACTTTGAAACTTTTCCTTCTATGTTGACATTGATTTGGATCCCCTTCCTCTATCCAGCCCCAATTCTTACAAAGGCATAGGAGTCTCCTATCTCTGAAACCTCCTTAAAGGTTGGTTGAAATTAGGCAATGAGTTAAAGCTACGCAGGGAAGGAGGTTGGGAAGCATCAGGCAGAACGACAATTTCATAAGGCTTGTTTCTTCAGGAAATGAGGATAATTAATAAATAAATAATCCAGAGTCAGACTGCAGGTCTCTGTGATTATATGAGCAAGATTAATTTACTTTTTTCCCCATAATAACACTCATTGTAAGAGCCTTGCTGTGGGCATCTTAGATGGCTAGAAGTATTTCATAAACCTGTCTATCATAAGAATACAAAAGGTAGTTAACCTGGCAACTCTTGGATTTCTCTTTGCTATTTCCATGCTATTTCCCTCCAAACTCCTGTAGCAAGGAAATTCAGTTCTGGGGAGGGGAAATAAACAGGGTATGTGCTGCCGAGCAGGCAGGAGAGATTGATGGTCTTTCACACACCTGTGATTCACACTGCGAGTCAAATGCCATGTGCTGGATCAACAATCTCTCCTCCTTTCTCAGCAGAGGCTTATTCCCTTTGGTCCACGGAGACCCTCTGGAGTGGTGATGAGAAAATATTATTCCTGGCATGATACAGCAGATTACCACTGAGGGAACTCCACTATCAGGTTAGAGAAAATGCTCCAGGTGAGAATGGGCGCAGCTGGGGAACCAGCTGTGATGTCCTGCAGGGCAGATGGAGATTCTAGGCCTTCTGCTTTTGGCTTTGTCCTGATTTAAACCGCTCTTGCAAATGCCTGTGTGGATAGAGGAGGCCAGTTTCCACCATGATCCTCATTAAAGTTGCAACTCCAACTGTAGCAGCTAGGCTGCAAAGGGCTAAAGCTATAGCACCAGCCACCTGTGCCTGCGAAGTAGGTCTTTGCTGCTTTCCTCTTTCCCTCTGCTAAGGCTTTCAGAAGAGAAGGCTGTGTGTGTGTGTGCAAGAGAGATGGACACCTTGAGCTGGACTCTTCCCTGCTGCTGACACCACACTTCTACCTCAGCAAGATGCTGCCCTGGCAGGAGCTGCCAGACTTCCAGCGAAGCATCATCCGTCAGGTGGAGCATTAAGCTGCTCACTATGGAAGCCAAGCCTATTAAAATACAATCCATCTCAGGGACATAGTGAGAGATGCATTGACCAGTCTCAACATTAAGAGCAGCAGCAGACTTCCTGCACTCAGCATTTCCACCTGAAAACAAGCTTGCTAAATGATTCCTTTGCACGCTCCTTAGCTTGCATTGACAGGCCTCCCAGGCTGGTGTGTTTACTGTATCTCCTGGATGCATGCTTAGTCAATTTTTCCTCTTGTCATAAAAGAAATAAAAGTTTACCAAACAGATGAATAATTCTGATTGACTACAAATGGCTGGATCCCAGAGGTGTCCCTGTGGTGCAGTTATCTACTCCCCCTTTGCTATAACAGAAGAGCATCTCTTTATATTTGTCAGGTGATGATACTGCAGCAATTTAGTGCTCTGCAGGCAAATACCATGGCTCTGCCCGACCCACCTCCATCCAACCTACAGTAGTGGCACACCTCACAGCTGGGACCACAGGGCAAAATAGTATAAGGAATTTCCCCACACTATTTGGTGGGCAAACCAGCAATCCATACCCTGGATTAACCCAGGGAACCCATCCCTGAAGCTGCTGAGTCTCTTAAAGCCCAGGATACATACTTACGGGCACAGTAGCTAGGTTGCATCACTTGCATTTTTAGCAATGCCGCTGTGCCAGAGTGGTGCTGCTTGCAGCTCTCCAGCAAGCCAAGGGTTTTATGAGCACTAGATAACCACAGCCTGGCTTCCAGTTTCCATTCCCCCATCAGAAGTTGATTGCCTTTTTAACCACACAAAGGTAGCAGTGCTGGCTCCTCCATCCTCTCATCAGCTGTTAACAAATCTACTGGAGAAAGCTGTTACTGATGTCTCTGCTGGAGTGAAAGCTTCATGTGAGGACCAACTTATCTTCCTGCATGCTCAGATCCTTCTTTTTCTCCTCTTGTCTTTCACGGGAGGTGTGTACACAAATCAGTGGAGTGCAGGGCAAGCACTTTCCAAGCCAGTATCAGATTTGGAAGTGGCAGGAGAGAGCTGGGGACAGCTGAGAAGCTGGCCACCCAGCCTGGGAATGGTGGGCTCGATGATCTTGAAGGTCTTTTCCAACCTAAATGATTCTATGATTCTATGGTGCTGGGCACATCTGGCTATCCTGTTGCAGGGACTTGAGCCAGTGTGAACATGGTTCTCATGTCTGTCTCTATGTCAGAAGGGAGCGATTTGGGCCATCATAAGAACACAGATACAGCATTACAAAGCCATACTTCAAGCAAGAGGAATTTTTCGTTTGTATAGTATGTGGTTCTGCAAGCACATTGCTACAGAAGGTATGTTTACACTGCTGATAGTGGTGTGCTGGTGGTGTTGGGTAGAGATATCACAGTGACCATTACTAGGGAAACTAGCTTGAGTGGCAGAAAAGTTTAGCCACAGATAATAGAATTCAGAGCATGATTATTTACCCTGTTTCTTGCAGCACAGATCTCAGGACCTCACCTGGCAGATGCCAGGGCCCTGTGCCCTCAAACACAAGGGAATTTAATAGCTACCTCTTGCAACAGCATGTATGTCTCTTCAAGCGTCAGCAGGAGTGTTACCTGTGGCCATCGCACATCCTGCCTATAGCTCCAAGCTTTGGTGATATGGGTTTGATCTGCTATCAAGCTAGACATACGAGCTTATGCTGTTTCAGCTATAAGGCTAGACTATGTCTTCCTTCCACTGGGCCTGAACATGCGCTCTGCATCTCCATTTATTGACACCATTTCTTACAAAATGGAATAGATCTGAGGGAGATTCACCACCATGCTTCAGTGGAAAGGACATTCCCAAAGGAAATTCATTTCAGGGATGTTCTCCATCCCCTCCTCAGATCAGGAGGTTCAGTCCAGCCCTTACCTCTAAGCTACAGGGTATTCAGGAATTACACTCCCTCATAGCCTCTTCTGGATCTGCTTCCTTTATAAGGAAATATATTTAAATAATCTCTGGGAGAGAATAACTCCCTGTTGTGGAAGCCAGGAGAAATTGGAGTGTCAGTTTCTGCTTCAGTGAGTTTTTACACAAAGCTCAGAAAAAAGAGAAAAACAGAGAAAGAGAAAAACAAAACACAGTATAAGCCTGAAAAGCATGACAACAGCCTATGTATAGGAACAATGTAGGAGTCATTAGATCAGTCCCATGCCCTACAGTATAAGTCCATGTGGCATCTTCACCACATCATTTCCCCTTCCCCACCTTTCTGCTAAATCTCATTCAGGCAGAGGCCAAAGCTTGGAGCTCTCCTTTGGCAAGTACTGTCTTGTCTCACCAGCATCCTCTTGGGATCCCCCTCATGCCCACTGGTGCCTGATGCTCGAGCAGGGCCCTCGCACAAGGATGGAGGAGGTCCTTCTCACTCCAGTTTCACTCACCAGTTTTAGTTAAGGTGGCTCCCCAAAAGCCACATCAGGAGTCTCCACGCTCAGGGACTTCACAGACAAAGCTCTCTTTCCCAGACCTGCACTGGGAAAAGGGAGAGAGAACTGAAAAAAGGACCCAGGGCAAACCCAACTGTTCCTCTTTGCAGTTGGAAAAGCCTGCCAGGATACAAAGGCTGAGTGAAGAGGCTGCCCTGGTGTCCAGTGCAGGGCATATCCCTGAAGTGCCCTCAGAGATGACAGTCCTGGTCTTTATCAGCTCTTTCAGATTTCTTTGTACTCAACTACACATGTGTGCGTGCTGTCTCTGTCATAAAAAGCAGGATTAATTTCAGTAAAGATGGTCACAGAGCCAGAATTCAGCATTTAACTTCTTCTTCCATTCTCCCAGAGAAAATGTTTGGAGTTACCTTGGGGCTTTAATTAAAAACCCTAATTAAAAGGGCTTATGCAAATTCAGGAGGAGCAGAGATTCTCTCCCCTCCCCCCAAATGCTTATTCAAGCTTTTAATTTTGGGAAATTTTAATCTTTAGTTTTTTTGTTCTTTATGCATGTTTAGTACATTTTCGCAAGAATCCTTTTGTTTAATTATTCAGAAAAGTAGGCCGTATTTCTTCTTAAAAATCCCACGGACCCCAAATTAACTCTAGAATGTTGTAGGAGGTTAAATTTAATACCATCCTTCTGACTTGCATCGATTGGCAATGCAGCTATTTCTGCTGTACATTTTCCTTCTTTTCAATGTCATTATTATTTGTTTTTTTGTAATGTGGGAGGATCTATCCATCCTACCTAATTCTGAACTAGGACGCCACTGTGCTCAGTGTTGTACAAACAGAAAAGAAAGCCACGGTTCTTACCGTGAGCGTGCAGGGTTGCGAGACAGCGATGAAGCGCTCAGTAACAACGGCCGGAGCACTCGCAGCAGCTGCTGTGCCAGAGTCAAGGATTTTGGGGGTGTCACAGCACTGATGGCCTTAATATGATTTTGGAGGAAAATAATGTAAAGGTAACTGTGGATTTTACTGGGAACTGATTGAAAGTTGAAGGTTCCGTGCAGGGAAATGTGCAAAGGTGTTTATCAGAAATGGTAACATAGGCAGAAAAAACGCAGTGTCACTGAAAGAACAGAGACAGTTACCTACCATGCTGCCCTTTTCACTTTAACTCTGCTACTGCTGAAGGGACCTTTCTTCCTCTGATTAGCTCAGGCATGTTATTATTTCAAGACTTGCCATGAGGATGCAACACCAGCACATTATGAATCTGACACATTATCTGACCCAGTATGAATAAGATAAATCTCAATTTCTAGAGGACAAAATCACTGCTAGCAGCAACAGCTGATTCACATAGAAAGTTTTTCTATACCAAAGAGTCAGCACAGGCTCAGCAAAATCCCATTTAAGGCCTTGGATTATATAGATGAAGCACAACTAGGAAAAAGGCCTTAAACTGTAGTCCTGGTCTAGGTAATTTTCATGCAAGTGTGTATAATTTTGAAGATATGAGATCTCTGGTCTCCCAGTGCCCCAACATGTACACTGCTTTCCTTGCTGATAAGCTGCAAAGCTACTCCAATACCGCAGACAGCAGAGAGAACGGCTGTATTTATATCCTGGTGGAGTAGTTCTTCAGTGGTTGTGGGAACGCCTGCGAAATTTGCAGGTCAGCAATTCACAGTAATGAGTAGATGGAAACTGTAAATCACTTCCCACACTCAAGTTATGTGATCTGCCCTCCACAAGAGTTAATAATCAGATCTGTTAAAAAAAAAACAACCAACCAAACAAAAACCAACAACACTACAAGGGCTTTTTCCTTCACAGCTGCTTTAGTGCAAGCATGAGTATCTGAACAATCACACTGATGGTTTCCCAGATTTGGAAGGGATACTAAGGTTCAAGGGAGCAGATGGGAACAAATAGCTACTGGGAGGTAGCAGCAAGCCTCGATTCGACAGAACACAGAGGAGTGAACAGGAAAATAATTATGCAATGGGTAAAAACCATCATAACCTTTTTGAAATTGAGACTATGGTAATTTACATCATCATTCATGGAGATGCCACTGGACACCCTGTGCTGGAAGTGACTGCACCAGCTGACTTATGAGCTCCTTTGCTCTTCTGCACCTGCATCTGTGCTCCTGGTGATGGATAATCCCTAAGCTAGAGAAGCAATTGACAAGAGAATGTCCTCACTAATGCTCAGAGGCCACTCTAAATTTTAGTGCTTCCAAACAGTCCCAACAGGATGCTCCAAAGCTATGAGAAGATCACAACATTTAACAAAAAAGAAAAAAAAAGAAAAAAAAGATAAATATAGCTGTAACCCTTCATATCCACTGTGTAAGGCAAAGTAAGCTGTTTCAAGTGATGCTCCCAAAAGATATGCTAAAATAAGAGGAAACACCCAGAAGCTTCATACACTGCCTTCATCCTGGTGAATCAGGCCTGTTCTATTTCTTTATTCCCCTGATTTATAGACCATCTACTGCTATGGCAGCAGGGTGTTTATTTACAAGTAGAAGAACATAAATTCTGATAAATTCCATAAAACCTGGAGAACAAACAAAGCTTAAGAAAAAAACAAAACTCTAGCTAACGCTAAACATCTTGTATTGTGTTCTGAATTACTACACAGTCTATTGTGAGCTCCAGGGTTTTTAACAGAGCTGACTGATAAAAATAAAACACTCCAAGGATTGTTTTGAAGGCATTGAAATAAAGGTCAGTGGACATATTTGCAAAAGCACATATGTGATTTAGAAATCAAAGTCTTATTTTTGAAAGACACTTAGGTACAGAATATTATTGGCATTGAGCGTCTCATGCCAGTGAAATCACTGGTGATTAAATACCTCTCATCGTGGAGGATCTGGGCCTAAAAGGTCTTGTATTCTTTCAAGTTCTTTAGTTTTAGGACTTTAGGTTTAAATTAGTTTTGCAATTAAGCCTTAGGTGCCACAGTCATTTGGATTGTGTAAAACTGTGTTGGAACACCTAAATGCCTTTAGAAATTTGAACCTTGGGAGATGAATGTCTCTTGACGTTGAATGAGACTGCAGGCCTGAAGGCCACGTTCACTGAGACTGAAGCAAGTTAAGTGCCTCAGTTCTGCTAAGGACCTCAGGACCATCCATCCAAGGAAGAAATTTTCAAAGGTACAGAGAGCTCTAAGGCCCTCAGTGTTGTCTGATACAGGTTAGGAGGTGAGTTTTCAAAGAAAATATATCAGTGAAGAACTTAGCTTTCACAAAGGAGAGGGAGGCTTCCAAATCAGATGCAGCCATGTCTTCCAACTCAGTCTGCTGTTAAGGAAGACTTTTAACTGTGAATTTTCTTAGCCTTTCAGTAAAGTTACAGGAGTGGGAAAGTCCTCTCCAAATCTCTTGGAGAACAGAATAATTCTATGAAAACTTGCAGTGAAGGAGGAAACCAATTGCAATGCTTTGCTATCCTTACCGCTAGCAATTTCCCTAAGGTTTAATCTGATGCAATCTTGCTTTAAGTTTTTCCCCATTGTTTCTCACCCTAGCCACCATGGACATAGACAAAACTTAATTCCTTTCTTTGCAGCAGTTTTCTATATATCTGGAGACTGTTACATTTTTGCTCAATCCTCTCCTCTATAAAATAAACAAACACAATTCTTTCAATCTATCCTTGAAGAAATTTAACGTCTCGTCTCATCTGTGCCACCAACTGGTGTTGAAGATGGATATCCTCTGCACTGACCTGGCTTAACAACAATCTATCTCCCTCAAAAAATGCAGTGGAAAACTGGAACACAGACTAGAGTAAGACTCAGTGGTACAGGTAAAGCAGCATCGATCCTTTAGGCAACCAGGCAGCAACACTTACGGTACTCTTGCAAGTAGGGCAAACCTGTGAGACCTAATATTTATGTGAAGGGAACAAAGATAAACAATAGATTTTTATTTTTTTTTCTGAGACTGCAGAAGCGTGGGAGCTTGCACCCAGTTTCTTCAGAAGTGACAGGGAACCTTGCTGACTTTAAAAATGGAGTGTCTGATGTCCGTGAGTATCATTATCAGACTTTTTGTGTCAAAAGGGATGGAACTGACTCAAACCAGCTTTCACTATACAAGACAAAAGCAGCATGCGTTGTGTGCAAACCTTCAAGGGGGGGTTTGGTGAGGATCTCTATGCTGTGAACTCATTGTGCTCAGTACGTCAAGTTAGGGTATTTTATAGATCTATATATGCTGGTATTAATGAATGTGGCCTGGATGACTTGGTGTTCCGGGTTTGTGTGGCGGGGTTTTTTTTGGTAGCAGTGGAGGGGCCGCAGGGCCGGCTCCTGTGAGAAGCTGCTGGAAGCTTCCACGGCTCCCAGTCAGACCCGCAGCTGGCCCAGGCCGAGCCTGTCAGTGACAGTGGTAACACCTGTGGGAGAACAGATTTAAGAGGGAAAACCTGCAGGGAGTGGGGGGATTGGGATGTGAGAGGAACCTCTCTGTGAATACCGAGGTCAGGGAAGGAGGAGGGGATGCCCCTGCAGCCTGCCATGAGGCGGCAGGCTGTCACCCCCCAGCCCACGGAGCAGAGCGGAGGCCGCCCAAGATGGCCGTGACTCTGTGGTAAAGCCTGCGCTGGAGCAGGCTGTGAGGGAAGGACTGCACCCTGTGGAAGGGACCTGCACTGGAGCAGTTGGTGAAGGGCCGTCTCCGGCGGCAGGGACCCCCCGGCGGAGCAGGGCCCGAGTGCGGAGTCCTCCTCCCCCTGAGGAGGAAGGAGCGGCAGAGACGAGGTGGGATGAGCGGATCCCATTCCCCATTCCCCTGCGCTGCTGGCGGGGAGGAGGGGGAGAGAACCGGGAGTGGGGCTGAGGGTGGAAGGAGGGAGGGATGGGGGGAAGGTGTTCTCAGGTTGGGTTTTACTTCTCGTTATCCTTGTTTTGATTGATTGGTAGTAAATTAAATTGATTTTGTTTCTCCCCCAAGTTGAGTCTGTCTCTTGCCCATGACCATAAGTGGTGAGTGATCCCTGTCTGTCCTTGTCTCGACCCACGAGCTTTCTTTAATATTTTCTTCTCATCCCACTGGGCCTGGAGGGGAGGAGTGAGTGAGCGGCTGCGTGGTGCTTTGTTACCGGCTGGGCTGAAACCACAGCACCTGGTCACCAACACCCCCAGCCATTCTGGGGCTTAGGAAATGTAATTGAGTTCAGTCTTCTGATAACTAGGGCAGTATACCGGAGTGCAATGTTTGAGAATTGTGCTAGCTTTAAACCTGCGCTAGCCAAACAACTCATGAAGAAAAGAAAAGTATTTGTTGTCATTTCAGGAAAGACTTACAAGAATTAATATACTGCTTGAAATATATAGCTCCAGTTTTTAAAGCATCTATATGCTTTAACCAAGAGAAAATATTATGTTATGTGATTAAGGTACTATTGAACAGTGAACACAATTTGTTAGATGCCTTGTATTAAACTCTCCTTTTGGCTAATAAATACGTAACGCTTATGTAAAGTGTTATAATGCAAAAATATATTTATCATCGGTGGGGAGGCTGTTGGCATTAAGAACATAATTACTGCTACTAAGCTGCCATTCAGTGAAGGTTATCATATCTAAACAAAGTCTATGGTCCTGGAGATTTTCTAAAAGTACTATTAGAATTTGCCACCTAAGGTGGTACACAACTGTGGCTCTTGAGGTTGGCTCACTGACAACTCTGAACGAAGTGGAAGGATTATTTCGTGGGCTTGGCAAACTATCCTTTTGTTTATACAGCTCAGCAGGATGTTTGCTTTCTTCACAACAGCAGGGCACTGTGGATTCATGTTCAGTTTGTGATCTGCTATAACTCCCAGCTCCTTTCCTACAGAGCTGTTGTATTTCTCTGTTCAGTATTCATTCATGCTCCACACATGGCTGTCCACTTCCATGTGGCTTCCTCTCTCATATCCTCCTCTTGTTCATCTGTGGTTTTGCCTCCCATTTTGGAATGCATTCATGTGTCCCCATCGACTGTGTCAACACCCCTTCTGTGGTAACTCTCTCTGCCTAGGGCAGATGCAATTCATGAATCTATTGGAAACTGTGCCTTCCTAGCAAAATCTGCACCAGGATGCTGCAAAGTACTCTGGAGCTCTCAGGTGTCCTCAGACTGTCTTCCTCCTCCTGTCCTCAAAACAAGACTGTCTCACTGGGCAGGGAGTGGGATCAGGAGAGAACAGATCTCTTCCTTTGTTGCCAGGACTGGACTATGCCTGACACTTGGGGAAGTCCACAGAAGAGGCTGGAGAGAGGAAGAATCAGAAAATTTTCTTTGTTTGTGTGTGATGTGGGCAGAGTGAGGCTGGGGATGGTTTCCAGGTGCAGACAATAATGGCTATTGCCTATGGCCCCTCTCTTTGTGCTAGCAAGTTCAGAGATCTGCAAATCTGATCTGGCCGTTTCTGTTGCCGTAAAGGACAGACTAAAGGTTTGTGTTGCAAGAAGGAGCAACCTAACCTAGGGTCAGTAGGCCACTACTCCTAACTCTTTCCAGCCAGAGAAACCAAGCATGTTTCTCCATGACTTTCTGTCTCGTCTCATTATCTTCTCCCCCAGGCTCAGTTCATTTGCAGGAACAGTCTGGTTTTGGCACAGACCATGGCATTCATCCATGGGCTGAAAAAAAAAAGGCAATTTTGTCTCCCCTCTTGAGAAGCCAGGGCCTGGGGTGAAGGTAATGCCAGCAAGGACAGGGAGAGGATGGGGAAGCCCCATGAGGTGTGGTCTCATCCTGCCAGCCGGACTACCGGGATGGGGGGGACAACGCACCTGGAGCTGCCTCCTCCCCGGGAAGGAAGGTGTCTGCACACTGGGTGGGGGGACACGGTGGCCCTCTGCGTGCCGTGTGATAGGCAAGAGCACAGGGGCTTGGGAGAAAGTTTCTTTCTGCCTAGGTGCACCTGACATTTGCAGTTCTAACCCCTTTGGATTTCAGAGCCTGTTTAACCTGCCTAAATGTATCCTGACAGCTTTGCAATTTACATGCCCATGAGACTAAGCATCTGCTACCACAAGGGAAAGGAGATCAAGGGGGGGGTACACAACCACAAAAAAACCCCCACCCAACAGCCCCTCAACCCTAAACTTGTCTGGCAAACACTGGGAAGAGGTTGGAACCTCTCGCCCCCTCTGTCCATGCGACCCAAGCTGTTTCCTTGTCTTTCAGTTCAATTATCTACAGTTTCTGAGGCTCAGAAGATATTTGTGAGGGAAGTATAGAAGATTACACTGTCAAATTGGATGGTATGAAGGAAACGTCTCAGGAAGACAAGTACCCAAGCCTCTTGAGATAGTGCTGAGATGGAGAGAGGTTATAAATAAGGAAACTGGGACTAGATGGGGAGGGTGGCTTATTAAGAATTCTGTCCTGTGCTTTCATGTAGAGGGACCATATTCCTGGCACCAAGGAGAAAGCTTGTCTGCTGCTGATATACCCCTTTGCTAAACATGCTATCGCTTCTGAGAAGACATGCAGCTCTGCAAGCGCTCACTGCCATGTTGCTATCCACACAGCGTGTGGATCTGAGACGGCGTGAGGAGCAGATTGTGGGTTCACCATTTGTGCCCACCTGCAAACATTATTTTTAAGAATGAAAGTTTTATCTTGGATTGAGCTGAATGTTACATTTGGGAGTTAAACCTGTCTCCCTTTTAGAAAAAATGTAAGGAATTTTCCAAACAAAAGTATTTTTTGAATAAAAAAAAAAAATCAAAGGTTTGATTCACAAAATGCCAAGACATACTTCTTCAACTTTCTACTTATGTATTTATTTTCTTAAGTGATTTTGTGAGACATTGAAGTGCAACTGAATCAGTGGGCAAAAATAAAAGAAGGTGCAAATGAAAAATATCTCTGTGCCCTACTCCCAATGTAAGAAGACATTTTCTAAACTGCTCACCTCAGGTGCAAGCAGCAGCTTCCCTGGCAGGCCCAGCTCACCCCAGGTGTTTCACTCCCAAGGCAGCATTTTGCCTCTTCCCTGCTACTCTCAAACACCTCTTTCTTGTGGCAAAATGTTGAAGTAGATACAATCCTAAACCATCATAGGTCTTACTGTTACCTTTCTGTTTATCACTTCCTTTTCACTGATTTTTCTTTCATCATATCTATTTCCTTCCTACATAAATTTTTTCATGGTTGTAAAAACATCCTTTCTTCCGTTCTTCCCCTCTGTATCTAATACCTTTGGTTTTTCTGGCCCCCGTTCATATAGGCCTGGTGTTTTTTGTAAAGAAGACTCAGTACTGCATCTTTTAATGGTAGAGATCTTCTGCTCTCTATTAACTTCTTTCAGCAGCTCACTGCAAAGTAGCAAAGGTGATAAATGGAGTCTCCATCTTTACATACAACGGCAGAAGTATTTCCATCTCCTTACTGGGCATACTGCAACCAATGTATTACAGGATCACATTTGTTAGGCATGGTTACCTTGTGACTGATTTATCACATAGGTCTTTGTCATTCTCCATTGTTCCCAAGTGATGAATTTCTACTTCTTAGGAGAAATTTCTCGATGATACAAAGTTGGGAGATATTGTCAATATACAGGAGAAGAAAGCAATGCTACACGGAGAAGTGGCTAACCTAAAGGACTGAAATAATAGAAACAGGATGACAGTCGCTACCTTAAAATAAAACATCATGTGCCTAGGGACTAATAAGAATTTCTGCTACAGAGAGGGAGTTGATCAATTGGAAACAATGTATTAGAAGCAAGCTAAAAGGAAAGCCTTTTCACAAAAAAAGGAATGCATTTTTCTCTGGAAAAGATAATTTATATGAAAAAATATCTTGTTGACTTGTATTTTTTTTTTTAAGAGAATTTGATTAACAGTGATTCTTTAGGTAAACATTCTGACTGCAGTGAAAATAACAATTTCCATCAAACTCTTTTGGTGATACATTTACCCTTGTCTATACATACCTAGTACTTAAAGGCCATTTTTCCCAGCCTGGAAGATGGCATTGCATTCTTAAATCAACCATTTGTCTCATTGTATTGAAGAAGGGGCAAAGTATCTTTTCTATACTTGTGAGTGAGTTTCTGGCCACACAAAACACGATGATGGGCCATGGCAGGCCCCCACAAAGGCTTCTCAAACAGCTCTCTCACAACTTCAAGGCCAGAGAGGTGCTTTCTCAAAATTGGCCTCGAGCCCAGACAGCCAGACCCCAAGGAGGGTGTGGGATGAGGTCTGGGCAGTAGCAGCTTTTTGCTTTTCCACCACACAGATACACATTTTCTTTCTCTGAGACTATCCTGGTCCTGTTTTTATGGTAACCTTTCAGTCTTTTCCCTTTTTCTCCTGAAGTCATGTCTACTTGTGTGCAGCTCACCCTTCTTTAAATCCTCTCAATTTTCATTCCTTTTGCCAACTACAAGAGCATGATGTCCAGGGGAACAGGAGGAGGTAGAGTCTGAGGCTGTTCTGTGAAGCAAACCACAAGAGATGGGCCAGATTCACTGATCTTGCAAGCTACACTGCAGAATTTTAAGTCCTGACACACATGGCAGCTCACAGAAGACCAAGGGGAGTAGAAGGGTACATCAAAAGCAGCTCACAGGTGGGTGGTTCACAGGGCATCTCATCATTTCTTTGCGGATAGTGAGCTGGATCCCAGGTAGACCAATGATACTGGCTTTACTTTTCTGTGCTCCTTTCATATAATCCACAAGCCAGAGAGTCAGTAGTTCTCCCTTCTGCCTCTGCCTGTTAGTCATGTCATACAGCCCTGGCAAAGACCTGTTTGAACTATTTGTGAACAGCACATGGCTCAGGATCAACCAATTCACCACACTTGACTGATACTGCCACATCTGTGCTTGATGGCTGGGAAATTCTGGTTGTGGCTGATTTTTGTATGCTGTTACTGCTAATATGCCCCTTGAAAAAGAACCTGTAGGTCAGGTCAGGTCCTAGGGGAGCAGTATCACTGTGGCCAAAAAACCCCACATGAATGAACTGGTATAGGTCCCATCTTTATCTGGAACAGGAAGCCCCCTTTTTTTCATAGTGTTGAGAGAATTCAAAGACTGAAAATATTTCTCTTTCTAGGGCCAATAAATCTAATTCCTCTGGTCCAGGTTTTATCTCTTGTCTTCCTAAGAATTACCATCAAGGTTTATAATTAAAGTGACCAATACCCTGAGAGCTAACCATGCTGTAGTTCTGAGAGCTCAGAGCATCTCAGAGACTTGGGGCCACATTCAGATTGTTTTTTAAAAGGTTTAAATTAGGTGTTAGAATTTCTGTTCTTCCCTGAGTCTTTAGGAAGGCATGTTTCAGCAAGCCTGGGTAATGACAGGAAGTCTGAACTGTTCATCTCTCTCTTGCAATCAGATGCTGAGGTAGTTGTAATGTGCAAGTTACGTACCTATAGCACATAGTCTGAAAATGGCCATCAGTGCTCTACGGAAAATCAGCAGACCACATGCATATGTTATTTCCTCACTTTGTGTGAGTAACTTGGCAAACAGAAGAGTAAGGTGTCATTCCAGAAGCTCTGAAAAGTAAGGTTAGGGAAGGAAATTTTGGAAATGTCTCAGAATGGATGAGTCTCGGTATGGATGAAATCTGTCCTTGAGTAAAAGGTACTATTTGCATGCCCCTTGGAACTCTTCACTCTTTATTGCATTACTGATCCTTTTCTCCCTTAAGGCTATTTAACTTTAGTGCTGAATTCCAGAAATTCAATAGCCAAGCCACTCCCATTAATATACTGTCTCTCTCCTTGACTGTGTTTCCTACACATCTCTATAAATAGATTTAGGCACTACACTTTCACTGTGTTCTTTAAAGCTGTGAAATTCTGTTGCCATAGAGATTTTTTAAAAAATATTTAGCCATGAAAGTACCGATATTAGACTGTAGGTTCTTTGGGGCAGGGATTTCCTTTCTGTCTGTGTACTGTCCTTAGCCAGACATATTGTAAACATAAGATATTCTATAGGTAGATCTGTTTTACAGGCTTTTCCAGGGCTATGAATCTTTTCCATTCTCTGAGCTTCCTCTACTATAAGGCAAAGGAATCTTTTCTATGTGTAAAGGGTAAACCTATGGGTGAACAGGTGGTTAGTTATGCATCTTAGCTGGGTCACCAGGCCCTTTTCTTATTGGAAGAACTGAGCCTTTGTCTGCATGGATCTTTGCTTCTGGGAGAATTAGACCTAGAAGAACTCATCTGGCTTCCACTCAGCACTGGACTAATCTGAATGATGTAGGGATTTGCATACATTTACCCTTGGTACTGTGAAAACCACTGCTATCATCTGCCTCTAGTATGGCAGGTCTCAAGGGAACTGGAAGACATCTGCTTTATTAAGACTAAATTGAACATTGACTTCAATTACTCCATCTTAATAAACTCTCCACTAAGCACAAGGAGAGCCTTTATCAAGCTTAAGTACGTCCTTAACTTCTGGAAGCAAAAGAAATAAAGATGTTCACCCCCTTTTTACCCTCCTCCCTTTGAGGGGATGCTGAGAAGGGATCTTCAGAAGCTTTCAGACGATTCAGAAGTCAAATGAATCATTCTGTGGGCGTAAAGTTGGAAATCATCCTGTGTTTTAGAAGAAAACGTAATCGACAGGGTTTTAAACAAAGGAGACGCCACAGAAGCAAAGCTTGTCAAACCATGTCAGTATCTGACTGGTCTCATGTGTTGTGACTTAAAATGCTATGAGGCTCAGGCGGTGGATAGGGAAAGGACAAGTGAAAGAATAACTCTGTTGCTCCGCTAAGCTCAATAACTCTAATGAAGCAATTTGTTGAAAGGGATGGAGCTGTTGAAGGGGAAGCATGTGCAATATGTGTAATACCCAAATTTAGTGGGATTGGTGGCAGCTACATTTTTTTTGCCACTGGAAACTGCTTAAATCTTGAACAAATTCAGAAAGCATAGGGGGCTGACTTGCCTTCTCCTAGTCCTGATTACAACCCTCCTGCCACAGCAGAGATGGGTGTATGTGCTAGAGAAGCCTTGAATTGGTCTAACTGGGGAATCTCTTGGGACTGAGATGTATCAGCAGATCCAACTACTGAAATCTTATTTTTCTTCACAAAAAAGGTTCAACGGGGACAGGAGCAGCATGAGCAGCTCCACTGTCCCCTGTCAAAGGGCTCTGCAGCAGCCTTCTCTCTAAGAATGAAAAATTGCTGTGAATGTGCAGATTAGGGCTCTGTGCATAAATAATCTGAGGGACACGGAGGTTAAGGCTTTTCTGGTAGTAAGGAAGATTGCTTGAGAGGTAGGCACATGACTGAGACCTGGCTTCTCATCACCCTGGACTCCTTCCAATCAATAGTGGGAGATGGATAGTCTGAATTCCCTCCTGGAGGTACCCTCTCTCTATCCATTGATTACAGAGTGATTTTAAGGCAATGATATTCCAGGCTTTAGGGAGCACAGTCAGGCACATAGGGAGCACAACCAGCGGGATGACTCTGAGTCTGGGAGGGAAGCAAACTGTCTATCCAACCTTACCCTTTTTTCTCCCTATTTGCCTGTTTTACAAGGAACTGACGTTAGTTGTTCTGTATTGCGAAACAATCAAAAGTGATGTGCTTATTCTGCCTCAGTTGCTTTAGGTCTTTCTTTTCCTTCCCCTCTTTTCCTTCTTTATGTCTGTTCCCATTATATACTGTATTATTTCTTCCTTACCCTACTATCTTTGTATTTAATCTGACTTCCCTGTGATATAAAACTAGTTCAACATATTTCTCTCAACATCTTACCTCTAGCAACCTGTCTAGTATTTTTTTTGTTGTTTTCTTCTGCACTTTCTATTTCCAACTCTCTTCTGCGGCTCTATTTATCTTTAATCTTTTCCTCCTCTTCTGTATTCAGTGTTCTTATACCTTTCATTTTTTTCTTACATGGAGAATCTTCTTCATTCCCTCCTGTCACTCTTCCATCATCTCTCTTTGCTCTCCTGCTCTCCTTTACAGCCTTATCCCTGTTTCCTTTTCTCCTGCTTAACTCCCTGTCTGCACACATGTCCGGAGCCTGAGGGATCTGGATTGCTTTTCTTTGGCTCACTCTGCACCCAAAGGAAAACCATTGCTGGGTGTCAATAAGTCTGAAATCAGTACCCATTCTGGTTATCATGTTGTCCTAGATTATTGTATCAATGAACGGCAGTATTTATTTCTATTCCCTTTACACAATAATTTACTTTTCATCAGTGGCAAAAGTATATGTCAAACAATCCTCTCCCATCAGCATGGTCTTCCAGGGTAGGAAGAAGAGAGACAGGCTTTCTCATCCATATTCAAAGCCAATGCAGGCTCTGTCAAGTCAAACTTGGGGAAAGAACTGTATAATCAGGTGTTTTTCACTGATAACATCCTGCCACCAGTCCAATCTGTACTGCAAAATAGGGACCAAGTAACTCAGCTGACACCATCTACTATGGTATATCACAGGATGCAAGATGGTCACTCAAGTAGCCAAAACTGAGAGGCAAAAATTTCTGTAAACAAAATCAAAGACTTGAACAGCAACTGGAGGTGAAAAGGAAGACAACAACTATAAAACAGAACCACTAAGTGTTAAGCCTCAGATATGTGCATGTATGGGATAATGGGGTAGCACATGCCCGGTGGCTGAAGCAATGCAGCAGGCTGCCCAGCATGTCCTACATCACCTGATGGTCTAGAAAGTAAGCGAGAACAGACTGCCAAGGCAAAGACTGCTTCCAGAGAGAAAGGCCACATTTCTGAGCCAGACACAAAGTAAAGGAAAGAGCTCCTAGACACCACTGCTAGCTGAGTTTCTAGTAATAACCATAAATCCAAAAGTGCTCTCAATTTTTCCCAGAACAGTACAAAAAATGTGAGCAAAGGTGATTGATGCCTATTCTGGATCCTGAAAAATCTTTTCCTCAAGCTACTATCTGCAACCGTATTCCATCTACTGGCATTAGTAAAGTGACCTTTATCCTACTATTGTCCTGGCTAGATACCCTGGAAATACCACCTCATATCATCTGGGTCTGATGACAAGAAAGCATATCTCACTTGCACCCTGGCGGTTTCCCAGTAAAAGCACCTTAGTAGTTTCTTCACCAGTTTTCCCTGCTCCTCAGTTCAGACCTACATCTCAGGTAAAAAAATCCCTGTTCTTGATTGGGATCATATATATTTACAAATACATGCATGAAGAGGGCGAGGAGAATTCTTGCATAGCCATGCACACAAGGCCCTTCAGCTGAGATGACTGTCACTCACAACTCTGCTTGCCAGCTCCATAGAAAAGAATGGGATGGACCCTTTCCCCATAACATTTAATTCCTTTCCCCCAAGTCCAGAGAGCACCCAGGAAAATCTCCTAGCAAGTGATGTCAAGGTCTCCTGAGAGCTGTGAGCCCACCAGCAGGGACAGATGGCATCTCCTGCAGTTAGGAATCAGTATTAAGGGGAGCAGAACAACCTCCCCGCCACAACCCTGCCATTGCAAGGTTACAGCATGGCTGCAGGGCCACTGGGTATGGTTAGTCCCTGTGACTGAACCCAAGACATAGCAGACATATGGACAGGACAGAGGAAAATGCAAGTCTTCAGTGCCAGGTGATGTGGATTCTGGGCACCTTCTCCTTGCTCTGGTTTCTTGAGGACAAGTACGCCGCAGGCTCCATCTGGTTCTGTAATAAAGGATAAATTATTAAAATAAATAAAATATTGATGAACTGTTCTATAAAACAGAAGGCCTTTAAAGTATTGATTAAGAATCAAGAAAGTCATAATGAGTTTTATCTGCAGAAATAATTAGGAAATAGTTTTTGTGTGGTAACCCTCTTCATGGAGCAGGTAAAAGGCAATATTTAATCCCTGGATTTGACTGTCATCTGTATAGTTTATACATCATCAAAACAATAATTTTTACAAGGTCATTGTGTTGTCCATCCAACAGTCTTGTGGCACCTCATGAGCTATAACAAGTTTCACAATGGCATTAAGAAATACATAACCATCACTGTAGTAAGGGCAGGACGAAGCAGGAAGAACCAGTTTCCACATCCTGCAGTGTATATTTAAACTGATAGCTTTCAAGAAAACATAGCATCAAGAGAGAAAGACAAGTAAAGGAAGAAATGCTGCTCTCTTAAATAGTTAAAAACAACTAAATAGTTCTTCCTTAAATAAAGAATAAATACCTAGAATTGTTTTTGGACTTAGCAAGGTATGACCTATTCCAGGCTGGTTCCTCCGAGCCAGCTGAAATACACATGCTTAGAAATACCTATAAAATTGCCAAATGTACACGGAGATTTTGACATTCACACATTCCTTGTAATCGGCTCTTAGTGGGACTCTCAGCAGGCTGGCGTGTTTGGGTATCAGCCAACTGGCTTCACATGCTTCCCTCTGTTGGGGTCCTGATTCTGTGGACCTTCCCTTGCCATGGCTTCGTTTCACAGGAAAGCACCACGTTCTCTCACTCAGCACCTACATGCACTCTTTCCCAGAGTCCCATCATGCGGGCGACTTGACTTCAGGCTTAGCTCTTTGGGGCAGGTTGCAGTGAAAAGCAGTGGTGGCCAGACCCAGTTCTTCCAGTTGGGTTTTTGCTGTGCTGTGGGTCCTCTATAGCCGTTGGAGAAAGGCACCTTCAGGGAGTGAGTCAGTCTTACCTAAGATCTAAATCAAAATCTTGGCACTTCCAGAGGGTGAATCAGATCTGAGCTGGGCTGAATCACTCCCTGGAGCTGTCTATCAACCTGACCAGTTGGCTAAGTCTCCTGACTGTGGTGCCTCTGAACTGCATCCAGACTAGCTTCTTTTGAGCTTGGTTAGTCCCACAGTTAATCAAAACCTCGTCTATAAAATCCTGCATTTCACCTTTCTCTCTCTAACCCAAAGCTTACTGGCCTGCCTGTGAATCTCTTGACTTTCTATATCCCACCACGAATTCCTGGTTCTCTAGCTTTACTTCTGAGGTTTTGCAGCTGTCTGCCTCATCCCCCTGCAGAGCTATGAAGGAACTAGTTCTCCTAGCAGGTATCAGTCAAATAATTCTCTTAAGGTATTTCCACTTGAATAGGCTATTACTTCAGTTAATGATGCATTCTTGCCCCATCTGGCAAATCCATGGCAGGCCCTGTCAGTTTTTGGTGGCTTACTACACATCGTGGTGATTCACAAAACAGCAGTTCTTTACTGGGATCCACAAAATATGCAGAAACCCAACATGTCACTGATTTAAAACTGATTTGCTATGAACCTGATGCCACTGCATCCATTCATAAGATGTCAGAATTCACTTCACCCTCTTCATAATTCATTAGCTCCTGTCTGTGGGTCACTAGTAATCTATTAGAACAACTGTTAATAGTGGCATTAAGTACCCTCTCTATAACTTGCAATGGGATGTTACATAGAGCAAGGTCTCAGATTTAGAAGAAAGGAGTAGCAGAGGTAATACGGCACTCCTGAAATATTGGTGTGGAGATGCCAAGTTCCCTATAGTAGGATCCGTACGTATAGTTAGGGTTTGCTCTGTTTAGAGTTGCAAAGCCTGGGGCACAGATCCACAAGAGTATTTCCACTGCAACGCTGAACATTGCAGTGCCTGGCTTTCAAACCCTTCATTCCTGATTTAATGACACTTTGGAGGGTTGGGTGCTAAGGAACAGAATTCACTAGAGCCAGCATGCTGAGAAGAGAGCTACTTAAATTAGCCAATAGGAGAAAACAACAGGAGGGATGAGTTTTAAATCACGTCTCTCTTGGGGATTGAATGCCTTAATTTGACTTCATGGAGATTAGCTTGCAGGCTGCATTGCCTATGCAGGGAGGAAAGTGTTTGAAGGCTCTTTAGCAAAGGCATGACGAAGCCCAATCGTTAGAAGACAGGGGAAAAAAAATCAAACTGGAAGCAAAGTGCATGTTTTAAAGAATCAGGATAATTAACCGCTGAATTAGCTTATCAAGAGATATATCACATTTTCCACCAACTGAGAGGCATCTTGCATTTTGAATTTCTCTGTC
This sequence comes from Buteo buteo, assembly GCF_964188355.1. Classification (NCBI taxonomy): domain Eukaryota; kingdom Metazoa; phylum Chordata; class Aves; order Accipitriformes; family Accipitridae; genus Buteo; species Buteo buteo. The sequence goes on along the minus strand of NC_134189.1, from coordinate 4,121,544 downwards.
AATACTCAAAAGCAACTAAAATGTGTGTGTACGATTCAGGAATTACTGGGTGATAATGTTTGTCAGGAGCTCAGTGTGTATCACCATGATATACCATGTCCTGTCTTTTAAACAGATTAATCTGCTTTTACCGGGGCTGAATTTGGCCCCACTCCTCTTCCTGAGTGCTCAGTGATGTTTTGATATAGAATAATGTGAATTAGAGATGGTATCAGCTTGTCTTGCCTTCTCTCTGCAGCCATTGCAGGATTGTCCTTTATTTTCTGTTCATTAGTACTTTGACCTGGAGAGTTTTATATATCTGAACTGTTTCTATTGCTTCCCTTGGGATTATTCAACAGTCTATTAGAGCTCACTACTAGGACATTTTTAACATGTGTATTGTCCTTCAAATCCTCTGCTCACCTGAGGATTTCTTTATTTCTTTATAGTCACACACCCTTTAGATCCAGCTCTCCTTCTCTTTTTGATGTTTATTTTTGCTTAGAGATATGCTAGCCATGGGTAGCCGACCTGCACCTCTTATGCACGTCAAATTTACTTCTCGTTTGGGATCTGGGAGCCTGTCCACATTTATCCTGTGTCTTGCAGTGCCACAACAGGATCTGTGGGAAAACCCTACCATCAGCTGTCTGTGGTCCACTCTCATTGCTTCCCCACCCTACGCTCTGCAGGGTGCAAGGGACACATGCTGCCGATCGTGACCACCTGAAGCTTTGAGTTACATGATGCAGAGGATCAGGAAAGTTGGCCATGCTTGGTGGCTGCTGCTTTCCCCATGGTTTAACCGAACTCTGTATGCTGGGGCACACATTTGGGCCAAAATGAACCCCATCAAACCCAACAGCCTGATTTTGGCCAAATTAGATCTTTTAATCTTGCCTGCATGACTGCATAACCTCAGGTGGAAGAAACCTGTAATCACATTGGCTTTTCCCTTCAGCATGTTGCAGTGCAGACTCGTAACTCATTTGTTCATTCTCACTAGTCGGCTCTTCAAGTATTTCCCTTTCCTCCAAAAAAATTTAGTTTCAGATGAGTTTTCCCCTGTGTGCATTTTCCCAGGCTGAATTTAATTTTGTTTTATTTTCAAACTCTATTTCTTTCTCAGCTTTGACAGTTACGGGGCAAGTACAAGAAGCTACATGGAATTAAATGCAATCTACATTACTTCTCTGTTCTCCTTGGGATTTGCAATACCTCCTGATTTTGTATCACCTGTGAATGTAATTAGCTGATTCTTTATTTTGGATCAGGGATATAACTGCTCAGTGAAGAAATGGCCATGGTGAAATCTGAATAGTTTAAATCCCTAAAGTAAGAAATTATTTTAGCAGTAGTGTTTATTTACTTGAGATTCTTAGGTCTGTTTTCATGCCACACAACAATACTTTCTGTGCAAACTGAGAGTAAACTTCAGCTTTTTTCACTAATTTTGCCTTGAAATGAGAAATGATTAGATTTATAAGCCTGATGCACACTGTAAAACACTATAATGCTATATTCATTATTTCTTGTGACTTTGTTATCAGATATGTGCTTCTAGTTTTTCTTTCTTTTTTTTCTTTTTAATTTTTTAAAATTTTTTTCTTTTTTTTTTTTTTTTTTTGAAGGGGAGGGAGAGCACAATGCCACCAATGCCAGCAGGTAATCCTGCAGGCTGTCCCCTGCTACACCAGCTGCACACTGTGCACCAGTCCCACTAGCAGACCGCTTTGGCAGATGCATGTTGCTGAGCTCCTGTTCCAGAGCCACCAGAGGGAGCAAAAATCTGTGTTTAGGAGCAGCAAAAAAAATAAAGAGCGGCTGGTGCTTCGCTTATTTAGGTTTTTATTCATTAAGTATCATCTGTTTAAGTGAATAGTTTTCTCTTTTACTCTCAAAGGGATATTTCTCTTGTTCTTATACCTATACTAGAATTGTCTCACCTATGAACTTCCTGCTCCTTCTGTGGGACTGTCCCAACCCTTAAGGGTGTTGGCTGTAGAAAATCAAAAGAAGTCAGCTGCTATATCCCATATCAGGTCTGTTGTAGCAACGTGGAATGGAAGCAGCACTAGTGGCAAATCTTATGTGGCAGCTGCTGAGGAGAAAAATACATGGAGACTGGGGAAGAAGATGACTGAGCATATTGCAATGTGCAGCACCATGTCTCAGTTTCTCTCTGGTGTTCCTCAGGATCTCCATATATATAAGCAATAATAAATGAGCTGAGCAGCGCTGGGGCATGCTGGGACTCCATCTCCACATACTTACTAGATTTTCAGTAGCTGGGGACAAAGGCAGCCTGCCATGCAACACTGGACAACACCAGCAAACCAGTGCTTACGTCTGGTCACGCAGCCACAGCCACCTGGATTTGATTGTGTGCTCCCTGTTGTGCATGTTGCAGCCATTTGTTTCCCATCGTAGACAGCTCTTTGAGCCAAGGGTCACCTTGCTGCCTTACTGTGTAGTGCTGAAGGCAGCAGGGTCCTGATGCCTAATGGGGAAATAATTATTATAATTAGAATTATCCAATCACCAGCTTGGTTACCTTCACAGGAGGTCAGCCTCTGAGCCTAAGATTCATGATGGTCTTGCTATTAGTAAACTCAGATATTCAGTAAAAAACTGTGCCCTTTGCTCTCCTCCTGAGAACTGGTGACTGAAAACTACTACCCATTATGTGACATGAAGCAAACACAAGTACTGTTTCTCTAAACTTTCAAACAAATTCGTTAAAGGAGCGGGAAGTCAAGCTTGGTAAAGCATAGGATGCATAGGACCCTACAACTAATTACCTTAAAGTTTCTTATTTCCCATTCAGAACCCTGGATGTAAATGCTGTGTATATACCTTGTATTTATTTGTCTTTCTACTAAATACCATATGCTATTGATTGGAGCCATAAATATTATAACTGGTCTAAAAAGAACAGAACAAGCCCTTGGGATTTCCTCATGAATGTAATTGCAGAATTTTGCCACAGAATTAAGAAAAGCCAAACCTTGGATTAATGAGTTAAGAGGCCATTTTGTGCCTGGATTTGCTCATGGTGGAAGGTTTACTGGGAGAATTTAGGAAAGCTGACATCGGTTAAAGAAAATATGCATTAGAAAGGTATCCAGGAGAAAATCTGACCTTCTAAATGAAAGGAGAAGGGTAGGATGTCATAATAATGCAATATTGAACAAGGCTGTTGTCTGCTTCCTGGGGACAATTTCCACTGTCCAAATGGATTTCTAAACCTTTAATGCAGTCAGCAAAGATTCTGAAAGGTGACCTGGAGAAGGCTTTCTGAACTGAGGCTCTGGGCTTAGGCTGCAAATTCAGGTACCTAAGCCAGGTAAATACCCTATTTGATTACAGCTCATCATAATTCACTAAAAAGATTCTTTTTTAGTTCTGCAAGGCTCTGCAAAATGGCCCAGAAGAAAGTAGGATGGGGTAGGCATCTCTATATTTCATTTTCATTTCCCTGTTTTTGTCACTGCTTTTCTGTTTGTCTCAGGATAATCCACTTCTTTGCTGAAGAGGTGCATAAGATGGAGTATAAAACGAAGACTGCAAGGCTCTAAGAGAGAAGAGTGATAAATGCCAGTCAAGCACGATGGATAGACTTTACTGACACAGAAGCAGTATGGGGTAACCTAGTCCCTGAACAGAGCAACATCAGTTGAAGTAGTGACTGTGAAGCAAAATCCAAATGTGATAAAACATTTGGCATTCTTCTTGCATGCGGGCTTTTAAAAAAAAAAAGTATATACCCCGCTTCAAGGAAAAGTTATGTTAAATATCTCACAGCCTTCAGCTTTTCAGAACATGTTTAAAGGATGGAACTGAATGAACACAGTGAAGTACAGAGTGCTTGGCACAGAAGCAATTAAGGTAGGCTTTTCTTAGTGTCTAGAAATGTGCGAGAAAACAGGCAAATTAACACATTAACCTCCACAGCCCACCTGAAAAGCACTGTAGAAAAAAATTAGTTGCATTATTGATAAAATTAATCTAAGCTAGATCAGTAGCACGAGTAGAAGAAATCAAATCAATGAGATAAAGATTTCTCCCACCAAGCTGAACTCTGCATTCATAGGAGTTTGGATGGAGAAAGGTGAGGATCAGTGCAATAATCTCTAAAATGTCTAGAAATTTTGATGGGATAACTCTAAAGAGAACAAATGAGAAACAACTATAGCTTTCAATCTTTGCCAAATAGACCCAAAGCTTGATGGTTCGACTCGATGATTTTGAAGGTCTTTTCCAATCTAGATGATTCGATGATTCTATGATTGATTCCTAACTTGATCTGGTCCTGGTTACTGCTTAGAGATAAAAAGCACAGGAGAAAGACAAGAATTAAATGGAGCTTCTGGATTCAGAAATGATCAAATTAAAAGCCAGCAACTCGCTACCTGTGGCCCTGAGTGCACAGTCTGACCATAGCCATTAGCTCCTACAGGTTTTCTGGGTTGGTGCCTGTCATGTTTCAAAGCATTGTACTTTAGGCTGGCAATAGTGACTTTTAAAAATCTATGGTTTGGGCCACCATGTGGACTTTAATGGGATCAGGATTTCATTCACACGGTCTGCATGGTGTTCACAAGGCAGAATTGAGTGCTGAGTAATGCTGCTTGAGCTAGCTTTGAACTTGGGATACTGGGTGTTAGAAATGACCTTGACAAAGAAATGCACACCTTAGCAGTGAGTGTTTCACACAGATGCAACCAAGCAATGAGATTCTTGCTGCCTGATTCCCCAAGGTATTTAAGTACCTTATTCCCACTGACTTCAATGGGAATCAGGTACCTAGGAGAGGACAGAGCTCTCCCTTCCTGCTGGTGTAGGACATGGAAAAAAGATGGAAGGGATTTGGTGATGATGGCTTCAAAATAATTTGTGTGCCCTGTATCCCTAAAACTACCGAGGGGCTTCCTGAGGCTCTGCTCTGTAACAGGGCAGATGTGTGGCTGCTCTGCCTTCCCAGACAGAGACCATGAGAAACAGAGAAGAGCTCTAGCACACAGTGAGCCATCCTCACTCCTCCGCATTTGGGCTGTCAGAACCCCTTCATATGAGCTCCAGGGTACTTGTCAGAAAGTGTGTTTGGATACCTGAGACCTGGAAGGTCAAAGCCATTCAGTGCAGGTGAGAACCAGGCTGCAGTGTGACACAGGCTTATCTCTGGGTGTATAACCAGGCACAGCCCTGGGCTGCAAAGGCTAATTTTTTGATCTAAATTCTTCAATATCTTAAATATGTCTTTGTATCGCAACACTTATTGGGATGCTGGCAATGATGAGCCTTCCCATTTGGCCTCTGATTTCATGTCCCTGCCTGGGTGTCACTTTTGGGATTATTTTTCTGTGCAAGCCTTTTGTCCTTTCAGCATCAAGCCTCTCGCTATGCCAGGCCTTTGTGCTGGCTGTGTGTCTTGGACAATTAAAGCCACTCATGACTGTTAGTCTCCTGTCTTCTAACCCTCACTCTGGGGTCTTTAACAGCCAAGGAACAGACCATGTGCTGTGCTTTACCACCTGCTTAAAATTCACATGGGGTAAACCTAGTCACAATGAAAGGTCTTGTCTTCAAATACATTAAAGTCTTTAAAAGCAAACATTGCTGCTAAACCTCCTAATTTTCTGAAATATTTAATTCTGGTTGCGTGAAATGATTTAAACAGACTGTGCTTTGCAAAGGTGGCCCATAAACTTTTAAAGAATTAGAAATCACTGCAAAGCAGTGGGCTCTCACAGGGACACACACACACACATCAACACATGCACATGCTCAACCAAGCCTACACTGCCAAGGGAAAGAAACATTTTAAAAAGCTTTGAAAGTTTATTCTTGGAGTTGGTATATCAAGTCATAAAAGAATACAAAAGAGAAGGCCCATGGAAGAGTTTAAAGCACATTTTAAAACCTGCGTCTGATTCCTGCAAGAGGTCCAACCCACGTCACCATCCACAGCTTAGCTACTCTTGCATGAGCTGAAAACCAAGCATTCTGAAACCAGGATGAAGCAGGAGGCTACGAGGATTATTTACCTTAACTAGCCTTTCTAATTTCCATAATTTCTGCTGCTTAGAGGACTGACCCCTGACTCTTTTCCTTTACCAGGATTCAGAGTTATTATCTCTGCAATTAAAGCAGTTACAGAGGGACATTTGAAATGCAGGTTCTTTTGAATTATTGCTAATAGAAATATTGAGGAGCTCTGTTAGCTTTGATCTCTTATCACATCGTGCACAGAGCTCGCTCCCCTTTCTCTCTCCCTCCCTCTCCCTCTCCCTCTCCAAGCATGGCTGCTCCCAGCGTCTCTGTGTGTAATCAGACGTGTCACACCTCCACAGAGGTAAATTGAGTTTATTTAAAAAGGAAAATTAAATTAAAACTGTTTAGGAATTAATTGTGACTGCCTTAGCTTAATCTATCATATTATCCTATTGTTGGCACATCAGGGCAAAATATCAGCTAACCCAGTTTTGGAGTGAGAGGAGGAGGGAGAACATTCACATGCACCTAAAGAGGCAGCAGTAACTTCTTGGAGAGACATTATTTATTCTTATGAAGTTATTATTCTTTTGAAATAATAAAGTGTGTTACATCAGCTGATCCTTTTACCAGAAGAATCTGTCATTTTATTTATGGAAAGAAGCACCATGTTGCACCTATGTCAGCAAAAAGACTTTATACATTGCACGCCTGACAAACTTGCGTGCACATACATAAAATGGTCAAGATGTCTAAACCAGGGAGTTAACCATCTCCACTAAACATAAAAACCACCGAGGCATAGGTTATAATAAGTAGGCAAAAAAAGAAATAACATTCCATCAAAAGTGCTATGAAGGAAAAAACCTGATTTTTGACAACACAGTTACTGCAAAAGCAAAATATTTTCTCCTCAGAACAGCATCTTCTTTCTATGCCACGGCCAGGATCTTTATGACACACTTTTTAATGACAGATGAAAAAGTATCACTTCATGGGGAAATGTAACAGCTCGAAGGAAACTCAATTTCACAACCACACATCAAAATACTTGGTGAAGTAATGAGAAAATGAAGTCAATAAACTGTCCTCAGTGTGGAAATCCTTAAAAATTAACATTAGCCCCACTGCTTTAAGTTGAACTTCGTCTGTTTAACGTATCACAGTTTGGCAACCCAGAATCCTGGCAGGAAAATAGCATAGTCCCTTGGGTTAAACACATTTTTCCAGAGTCTAATCCTTTATTTGACCTAGTTTGTGTGGCCTTGAGCAAGTCACCTTTCCAGGTATCAACTTCTACACCTCAAAAGCAGATTTGATGTGCTTGCGGTGACACCACAAGCATGAATTCAGTGCTGTGTCTCTGGCATGCTGAAGATATCAGTGCTACATAAATACAGAGCTCTGCCTGAAATACTAATGCTACTCTGGTAATGGCAAAACAACCCACTTTCTCGACCTCTTTGTATCCATAAGTGTCTCAATCAGAACAGAGATTTTAGGGTGGTGGTAACATCTCGGTAGTCAGAGTGACCTACTACCAAGCAGTGATTTAGAAGGACCGTCTCAATTACAGCTGAAGCACAATCCCCATCACTTCCAGGTGTCTGAAGTACCAGAGTGTGTTGCACACTGGTGGTGAGTGGCAGAATATCAGCACGGAACTTTTCTGTCATTAGTGAGGGTATAAGTGTATAAAGCAGCCTTTATTGATGACAGACAATAGGCAAATGCTCTTGTTCTAGGGAGAGGATAGGTCTCTCTTGTTTTCACATAGTTAAATGACACTTTAGCTGAAGTCTTTACTCTGGGAACAATAGTCTACAACAATGACAAATAAGGAGACAATTCTATGGAGTGCCTTGAAAATTGTCTGCAGCCCAAGTGAAATTGTAATATAAAGCTTTGGAAAGAGAGACCGAAAGGGGCTACTGGAAAGAGAGAACACAATTTAGTACAATTTAGAACCAATATCAGAGGTCAGGTTGTAGATATCTCACCCATGTGCTCCCAACTACTGATAATCTGTTGCTCTCTGATAGTTAAGTGTGGAGGCATCCACACAGCCCACCCTTGGAAAATTAATTCTGTGTGTGTATATCTACGGGATTAGAAGTTTTGGACTAGTTGTAAAAGGATGTTTAGAAATCTGTAGGTGTACAACAACATTTCGTAAGAATTTGGTCTTACAGTTTATCTGTTGTATTGCTGACATTATATCCTGAACGTATATTTTGCTGACTGGCATTTAACTACCTGTCATTAATAAATCAACAAAACACTTAAATCCTGATCTGTTTTAACAATGTGAACTGTGCAATTCTTCCCTGCTACGGCAGCTGTCTTGTGACTGGGGCATTTATTATACACAAAAAATATAATCTGTGTAGACCACTAAATCAGGGTCAGTCCTTGCAACAGAAGACTTTTTTTCTTTAAAGAAAACCAGTCAATTAAATCTGAATAAAAGAATGCAATGAACTTCTTACTAAAGTCTGGATCTACATTGATGTATTTATCCAAATTTACAAGAATATTATAAACTTTGCTTTGAATCTGACTGAGCTGAACTTGAATGTGACTGTGACAAATTAACTTTGGATACAGTCCCAGAAAAGAGTCAAAATTGAATTAGGGTCTCATACCTGATTAAAATGGATTTAATGTCACCCTTGGAAAGAAGAGAAAAAGAGCTGGCCTCTGTGGTTAGCTGAAACAGATGAAGATACTTATCCATCTGTGTGCCTCAGGAACTTCAAACCAAACTTCTCAATATTATCAAAATAATGCAGACCAATAGAGTTAGTGAGTGTTCCCCTTTAAGACACCAACTGTATTATATTCTTGGTTCTCTGTCACATCAGGTCATACGTGATGTTGATCTTGACCAAGGGGAATAAGTAGAAAGAATGGGTGAAATTAGAAGGGGCTAATGACACAACTCATTTTGAGATCAGTTTAGATCAGCTGAAGGGACTGGATCAGCATTTTTTGACCAGAGGCAATCAGGATATCTGCTAGAAGAAGGTAATTAGACATCCTAGAATCATGAGTTGCCCAGCTGGAAGCTAATGAGTTATGGAGCCCAAATGAAGGAGAAACAGAGCCTAATTAAGCTAAATAGGAATTCCTGCAGGAACAGGGAAATGTCAAGGAGCAGAGAGAAAAACCTCTTCCAGTGCTTTTTAACCAAAATAAATTTAAAAAAATTGTCTTTTTTAGCATAATTATTTCTATTTTTATTGTAAAATTGAAACCACCTTCCCTCTCTCCCTCTCCCTCATCTTCTGTTGTCCAAATCAGTGCTCTCTTCTTTCTCGATGTAAAAGGTCCATTATTAGTTTTCCAGTTGGACAACACAATGTCTTATCATAGAGGTTTACTGCACGGGGTATGGAAGCAGAAGGGGAGCATTGCTGGCAGTATCAGCGACGTATGACTCTCCTTGAACACACAAATCTGAACTTTATCACCCCTGAAGGGGTCCCATACTAAACCATGAAAGACATCCTATTTGGAACTATAATTCTGACTCCACATTTTATAGTCTTTCAGACTCTTTCCACACCCGCTCCCTCAATATTTACTACATAAATCTAGACAGCTGTGAAACTTGGAGGAAGTTTAGTTTGGATCCAAGTACCTTAAAAAGGAGATGTCTGGACCCAAGTAAATCTTCAAGATGTGTGTTGTGTTTTAAATGTGGATGTGGGTCCAAAATTACCTCCAGTCCATGCGTATATTTAAATAAGGAAGCCTAAAGCAGAAGCTACACTCTTTGGGAATCTACCCACCTGTTCTCTAGCCACAGTTCTTAAACAGGCAGCATCATAAATCCATGCACAGCAACTATCTGGACCCTGACTGCGTGGGAAGACAGAGCGGAGCTAAGAACACTCATACACTACTGCCAGCAGTGCCCTTAGCTGTGTTGTATCGGGCTGAAAGAAGGTTGAGAGACAATGGCAAGAGAGTAGCAGCTGTGTCAACAGGTCACATTGTATTCAAGGATGCTAAGATTTTCAAAATGGTTGCTTAAAGCAAAATATATAAATAGGTGGCCTTGATTCATTTCTTCAGTAACAGATGGTTCCCTTGTATCTAATCTATTTATTTAGTTATGTTGACTGGAATGTATGAGCCAAACTTCGGTCACTGACTTCTGAAACTTGTAGACTTTCCCTATAAAAAAGTGTAAGGGAGTGAATGAATGCTATCTGGTATTCTGCGTGTTACAGCCAGTCTCACCGAGACACATGCATAACCAGAGGATCAGGGATGAACCTAGGTCAGAAGGTACTCTTGGATGTTGCCTGAGCCAAGACCCCACTCAAGGAAGGTCTAGTGTCCAAGGTAGAGCAGGGCGAGATCAAACACAAGCCATAAAGGGGTGGTTTCTGCTTCCCTTCCCCACAGACGCTCATGCATATCATGCATGGACAGCGCAGTGCTGTGGCCGCTGCCCTGATTTGCAATCCCATGTCACCACAGGCCAACATAAACCAGGCTGTGGGGATGGTCTCATTCCTAGCCTAGCCACAGACACACTCTTTGGTCATTTGGTCCAATGCAGCATTTTCTCACATGCTGGCATTGAAGGTGCACTAAAAGTCAGTACAGAAAGTTTGATGGATCATTTTGGGGGTCCCTGTCTGGCCTGACTTGTAGTCAGTTTATTGTTACCCATGCCTGCTTCTATAAGGGCTCTGCTGAATCTGATGGCAAAAGCAGGTCTACACAAAGAAATAAACCAGCTATAAACACCTAACTGAAAAGAAAGGAGATTCTTCCTTTGCCATATTCATTCTCCTTGCCAAGAGGTGGGAGAGAGCTTGAAGTTTTCAGTGAAACTCAGTGAACAGCACAGACAAATGACAAAATGACAAAGCTTGCATTTGAGAGAAGACAAATCACAATCCTTCCTCAGGTTTGACCTTGCTAAAAACACAGACATAAGGCAGCTCCCAATGCGAGAAAATTTCATGGTGCATATTCAACTCCAGGTGAGTCTTTAGATGTTGTTGATGACAAAATAAAAACCAAAAAAAGCCCCCCAAACTAACAAAAGAAGCTGCTGAGAAAGTATTGTGAAATCCACAATGGTAGCTCTTGGGGCAAGCAAGAGGAAGAACTGTTAATAGGGAGGAAAGAGAAAACTGAGATCATAATTTCCTAACATGTAGAACCCATAGTGGTAGCCTATCCCTTCCATCAAGAGGTTACAGCCTAATTAGATAAGATGGACCAAAAGTCTTTTGCCTAGGCTGCCCCTTCAGTATTTGTTCCCACCAAGAAGAACCATTTGGCCGAGCTAGTTTCATGGCTTCCCTTGGACAGTCATTTTGAAATTTCTGGTTTCCATTCCACAGGTTCAGAGCTGGAGGAGGAGTGATCGCATCTCTTGGGCCTATCCACATCCATGATCTTGTCAAATAAAGGAAGAAAGCAGGTGTCACTCTTTTCCATTTTACAGTGGGAAATGGAAACAAAAAGAGAGTCAATTGCTTTTGTGCAGTCTTTGGTAGACTTGGGTACTTAGCCTGTCCTCCTGAATTAGCAGCGCAATGACTTAATTTCAGGGTTAATCATGTTATCCATTTACTTGGTGGAATAGTGTAAAAGCAGTGGACACTTGGACCGCTGGACAGGACCTGCAGTAAATATAAGACCTATATAAGAACTCTTCTGTTAGGAAGGTTAGCAAGACTGATATGAATCTCCTGATGGAGCCAGGAAAGAGATTTGGTTTGCTCTGTGAATGTGCAAACTCAACAGGCTGTTCTTCCTTCTGGGGAGGCTAGTGATAACAGCTTGAAAGACAAATGTAATTTCTTTCCTGAGGTGGGGTGGGGTAGGAGGGAAGAGCAAGGCTCATAGCAAGCATCTTTGATGAGGGAGATATAATATTGCTTCTTTTTGTTTTGTGTTTTTCTTCTTCCTGTTCCCTTCTCTAATGTCCCTCTTTTCCCATGGCTGTTCATCAGTTCCTCCTTCTTTGCCTCCCCTTCACGCATCTCAGTAACCCCATGCACCAAATTCAAACTCTGGACTGGCACCACTGCCTCCCCAAAGCTCATGGGCTGAAGCCAAGGCCTGTTTTGCTTGCACCTCAGCCTGCCAAATCCACTTGCTCTCTTGCCTTCACATGTCTGTGAGCTGTCATCAGTGCTTCTTGGATGCCCCAGCCCTCTGTGTGTACAAACCTGTCAATCACACTGACATGGCTCAGTCATAACGCCTATTGGGGTTTCCAAACAGCAAGGAAGCCAGCCACCAGCAGCAGTGAGAAGAAATGTCAGCCTGGCAGTGGGCTGTTGGAAATCATACGTGGGAAGGAAAAGAGTCAAAGCAGAGCTCAGGGCTGGATGACACTGTAGCCTGAACTGCAAAACTGTTCCTACACTCATCCAGCAGGCAACAGCTGTCTCCTGCGGGGAGCAATAACACTTCCATGTCCCCTTGGGCTCATAAACTCACATTTGCCCCATCACCAGTCTGCTAAGTGACTATTTGAACGCTGCTCCCTAGCAATCACTGCCTCGTACTATGGAGAGGTCCCTAGAGGTCATTTGCCAGATGGGAACATCATGCAAATTGGGCTTCACCACCCATGGATGAAGCAGCATTGAGACTGACTTACTAAACATCAGTGGTGCAGACAAATGGCATTCGTATTCCACTCTTCAGCCTGCTTAATTTAAATGCAAAGATGCACTTCCTTTGCCAAAAGCTAATGCTGATAGGCCAAATGCAGACCTGGATAATTTGGGGAAGCTTAGCTGACTTCTACTGCTGTCAGATTTGCTGTATGTAGATGATTTTCCCTTTATCTCATCATCATCAGATGCAAGCATGCTCACAACCACATATTAATTTATCTTCAACAACTCCTCTATGCTCCTTCTTTCTTCCTGGATATGTCATAAAGGAAAACAAAAAGGCAAAAGAAAAAGAGTGGAGATGCTGTAGAAAGACAGAGATAAAAGGGGAAGGAAGGGAAGCAATTACACAAGTTGTGAAATACTGGAGCCCATTTTCTTAGTGACAAGTTGATCTGGATCTATTATTGGCAGGATGAAAGGTAACAGCAAAGGAAACATCACCTACTAAATTTGAAATAGGACTCTGGCAATTGAATGTCAGTATGCAGTCAAAACAATAACAGTAAGCAAACATGCAGGGAAATCCCTGGGTTCATATCAAAAGTAAAAAAAAAAAAAGCTGGAACTACACACATTTCATATGGCACTCTGTCTCCCTCTCATGGTGTGCCTTTCGTACTATTTCTAATCAGAGAAATTCACAGGCTGCTGATGTAAAGGATCCATGGCTTCTAGTGTGGTCTCCCTGGAAGGATCAGAAGGACCTGGGACTAGTATATCAGCAGCTCAGCAGCTTACAGCTTAGGCTAAATGGCCTAGATGGTATCCCAGGTTGTGGTAAATCCAGCAGCATCTTAGCTGCATACAGGAGCTGCTGCTGGAGGTGCTCTGAGCAGCACCCGGAGCTATTTGGATTGTACAAAGCAGGTCTCTTCTGTTGCCTTGAACCCTGCAGAGTGCTGGAGTCATATTTTTCCTACCCAGCTATGATCACATCTTAAGTTCCCCTCACCCTTCAGGATAAGGAAACAATGTGATTTTGCACAACTTTTCTACCTTTTTCAATTAAAGATAGCAAATGCAGCATCAAACATTTTTTTTCTACTGTTTTTCCTTCCTTCCTTTCCCTTTCTCTACTCTACTTTTTTTGCCTTTTTTGTTTCTCAGGCAAAGCCCACTCTTTCATCATCAGTGTCCCAACAAGGATCTGAAGTAAAACCATAGTGAGTGAGCTACAGCTGTACTGTACACAGGATCTGTAGGACAGAGCCTCACTACTTCATGTACTCGTTCTATCACAAGGTTTATATCAAAGTGTTAAACACAGCCACATAGCCTTTGAAAAAGGCCTAGTGAATCTTTGAATCTTTATGTTCCACATGCATTAACAGGGATAAAGGTATTAAGGCAAGTCATTTATGGATTTTGCACTTTTTTTTTCCATTCTCTATTGAAAAGAGGAGCCTAATGAATGCCAAGAGCAGCAATATTTTCCCACTCATGTCATATGAATATTTAACTGTAAGAGGTTTCTCTTTGCCTAAGCTGGAAAAGGAATCACTGGGGGAAAACCTACAAGGACTTGAGACTCCTGAGCAGGGGCATGCAGTGCATTCACCCACAAGATGCTCTTCCCACCTATCCCTGGAGAATTGTCCCTGGAGATGCTGATCTGGGTGCAAGTCTGGGGACAGCCAGTTGTGTGCTGAACACAGAGAGACTGCGGAGTAACGTGTCAGCTCGAGAGTTGTCCCAGAATTGCACTGAACAGGAAGCGACATAGAAGGGTTTATCCGCTGGAATGGCCAATACTGTGTGAAATGTTAGTACTGCTCATGATCTACTGGCTGCATTCAAAGAAACAGACTGTTCTCAGCTGTGCTGGCCAGTGGCTGGGAAGTGTGGAAATACACACCTCAGAAGTCTCTGCTGTATCACACAGAGTCTCTCTTCCTCCCTTCTAACTCCTGTAGCTACCTCTGTCATTTCCATCTCCTTCTTCTCAAGCCCTGGAAGAGGGCACAAAGACTTTGAAAACATGTCCTGTTAGGTGGAGAAGATCAAGACTGAAAATCTAAAATGCATCAGAGAGGCTCCAAAGTGTGTAGTCTGAAACCTTCCCTGCCAGGGCACAAGCAGTTGTTGCAGAACAACTCTCAGACCCAGATTTTATTGCTGTCTGATGACACTGACAGCTAATGCTGATGCCACAGGAGCTAATTATTAACTTCACAACAAGGAGTGAGGCTATTGCAGTGGGCCAAACCACTAACACCTCAGCGGGTTTCAGGGAGCAAGCAAACTTGCTAAGGTACCAGACAAGCAAGGAGCTGGTGGCACTGGCTCCTCATTGCATGAAACCTGCACAGTCCTTGATCAAGTTTGAAAGAAGTACTGCTAGGTTTGTCATGTTAGTTTTTTTGGCCACAGACAGTTACCTTTGATTTTCTCTGGGTTTTATACCAGCTGACCTGGTTCAGCTTTGTCAGTTCATCTCAATCCTGATTGCCAGAACCACTTTTATTATGCTGACCTCTGATTTAGTGTACTGTTCCCTATCTGATATTAAGTTGCTTATGCCATGCCAGCCTTGTGTCTCTCCTGTGTGTACCACTGTTTCTGAAGCTCCCCAACTTCACGTCCCAGACATAACTGTACCCCAGAGACCTCTGTCAGTAAATACCCGCACCTTTGCTATTCTAGTCCTCTGACTCTGCCAAGCAAAGCTGCTGATTGCACAAAACCATTTTGTGGTTTGCTCTACTGCAGCGCAAACAATTTTCGATACTGTAACTGAAAGAAGGAAGGAAACCACTTTACTAAGGATGATAACTTGAAACTAACAAAGAAAATGTTCTTGCCAAAACATACTCCTAGTTTTCCTCTCCATCCATATAAAACATTCAATAACTATAATTTTATTTAAAACTGAAAATGAAAATAGGGAGATAAAATAAATTTTGTTGCACTTGATCTCAAAGCAGTCTTCACAATTTAAAAAAAAAAACCACAACATTTTTTTTGGAAAATCTTGGTGAAACATTTCAGCTTTAACTACCCTCCCCCTTACATATTTCTTGTATTCATTTTGGCTAAAGCAGTCTGCTAATCCAACCTGAATTTCCAAACAGCTTGAGTCATTTTCAAACTGCATTTTTGGTTAGCAGATAATTATCCATTTGAGAAATGCCTATGGCTCAGGCTCTCTAAAGGAAGGCTAAAGAGGAGACATCAAATTCATCTTTATTTCTGACAAAAAGCTTTCCTTGAGATTCTCAGCCACTCCAGTCAGTATACCTCTCTGGGACTTTGCTATTCTGCCCTTACTGGCTACTTCTGGATGAAAGGAAAAGGGGAGGATAAGTCTTTTGGTGAACTGGATGCTCTTGTTGCGCTTCTTATAGCACATTCCCTTTTGTGTTGAATGCCAGACTCTGTTCTTAGGGTTCCTTGCTGCTTCAGTTTTCACAGCCCATCAGTTTCTTTCATTTGTGTTGGCATTAAACAATAAAAAAGCGTCTAGTGCCCTTTTTTAAAGGATAAAAGGGAAACAAACCCTGAGGTATCATGGAAAGACAGTGGTGGCAAGACAAAAATATTCAGTTTAAACATTACTTGCACTTAGTGGTTGTCTTGCTTTAACTTCTAGCTTTAGCCACAGAGGCACACATTCACAGAGACCTGAAGATTGCTTATGAGTTTAGGCATTTGATTTAAAAAAAAAATCAGAATCTTCAAAAGCCGATAGGATTGGGGAATGGGATGCGGAAGGAACAGCTTCTGTCCGTGATGCTGGTGGGGAAGGTGGCACCCGCAGCCAGGAACTCCTCCCTGGAAGGCAAGAGAGAAGTACTTGCCTGTCACTTGCATGTGAACTAGCCCTATGAGAACCAGCATTATGATTTAGTGTGTGTGCTGTACTGATGCAGGAAGGCTGCGGTGCCTGCAAGCAGTGCTAGGTATTCTGCAAGCAGAGATTCGAGAGCAGTCACTGTCTTGACAGGGTTGAAGTCCACCTGAAGCAAAGTGAGGCAGGGAGACTACAACACTATCCTTCAGTTAGGCACAGGAGCATGTCTTCTCCCTAAGTATCCTAATGAGGTATTTGCTTGTATGTGTCACAGTGTACACAAAGATACAGGCGACGTTTTGAGTAGATCTGTTGAAAAATATCTGCAGGTCAAGCTAAAACAAGGAGATTTGCCTTGGTCTCTGGACCAGAGAGGGGTGCCTCCCATAACTAGCCAAGGTCCCTGAGGGTGCAAGTACTTCGTAGTAACAACTAGAGGGTTTTCAATAGATGGGCCATGGGAAATTATCACATGAGATTGGGCACAATCAAATCCTTGTAATTGAATAAGGGGGCTTACACAGTGGATTAAACCCATAAACCTTCTAATTTGCTGATCTGCTTTTAATAATGACCTCAGAGAGATGTGTGGATGTCTCCAAAGTGGGCAGAATATATTCTTGGTATCAGCCTACTTTCAAGCAACTACAGGCAGACCTAATGCTGGAGTGTATGAGGCAGTTTGGACATAGTGAATTAGAAGCTGAGCTGTTCCAGAATAATGACCCTGCAGAACCATTCCCATTTAATGATTATAACCTGGGAAGGAGGACAGGAGGAGGAACCCACCCTACATCTTGCATCTAAAATTTTTCTCTGCCTTTTCAGTGTCAGGACAGCACAAAATGAAACATACTGATTTTAGTTTTGCATCTCTAAAGCCCAGTTTGTGAGGATTTACAAAACAGAAGTATGACCTTTTCAACCCATCTCATGGCAGAATTAAATTAAAGCTTTCCAGAGTGACTGTCAAACCCAGAAGAGACTGATTAACTGACAAAAACGTTGTAGAAATCTGTAGTAGACCAAACCATGCAAGAAGAAAACTATGCTGCGATATAAATGGATATTTTAATATGATGGTTTGTCATCTTTGTAACACTGATTTGTTATCTGTTGTTGCACATATTTAAGATCTTGCAATTCCTCTATGCTTATGTGATCGGTATAGCATACAGATATGTTTTCTTCTTGATCAAAATTTTTCAATTTACATATCTAGCCCTGGAAGCAGTGCTTTGGTATAGTTGCCAAACCTAAATCCAGAAGAATGGAGGAATACGAAATACATCTAGCCTAGCACAAAGCTCACGAGGGGTAATGGGATGAGCTGCCAGTGCTGGTGCAGAAAGGCTGACGCTGACAATTGTTTTGCTGCTTAATTTTCCCTATCAACAAACGGAAGCTACCTTAGCTCATCTAACTGTCAGCATAATGCAGTGGTTACACAGGTTAATATTCATAACACATTAGAGGAATGTGCAGTATATAAAGCTCCGGACTGGAAGCTTCTGGGAACAATGTCTTTCTGTTGTGTGGTAGTACAACATGCAGCAGCAGCAGAACTCCTGGAACAGGGCTGGGTTGCTAGGCACTGTGTCCATATAACTATTAAGTCCTAATGATATATCGGCAACATACGTCACTGCATGTTTAAAATGCATGTGCTTCAGCATGCACTTAAGTGCTTTGCTGAACTGAAGCCATGAGTACTAAATGGCTAATCTGAATGGGAAAATGCCAGAGAGTGGTCTTAAAAGAATGAAATCAAACTGTTCCTGGGAATGATAAACAAGCATATATAAAATAAGCCGCAAAAACAGTTGTAATAATGCTGTAAGTGGAGCTCAGTTAAAGGATAGGAAGTTACCAGCACTAATGCAGCTCTGCTAACTTCAGTGGATATGAATTTATTCTCAGTGAGAGTTTGCTTTGATCTGGGCCTCCCACCCCACTGGTAAGCATGATTCAGGACTCACAGGGCATCAGATACCCCACTGCTGACAGCACCAACAGAAAGCCTTTTCTAAGCTGAATATAGTATGTAGAGCTGCTGTGACAGGAATTCAAGAGTTCAACCTGGATGGTCAAGGATAACAGAGGGGAAGCCCAGGGAGGTGAGCCTGGCTGTAGGTCTCATGGATAAATAAATATTGTGGGGAAGGTAAATCTCATTATCACTTGTATTTGCATTAAATGTTGCTCTGCCAAGGTGTGGGGACAGAATGGGGGATGCAGAGTTAGCGTCCAAGATATAAAAAGCAGGGAAGTAGAAGGCAGCCCCGATGAAAGGGACAAGCAGCAATAAAGTCCTGACTGACATCACAGGCAAAGACTTATAAGAGTCTGCCTAGGCCAAATCACTCTTCCAAATCTGTGAGCAGAAAGACTAAGTAATATTTAATTATACATAGTACTTTGTTCCTAATGTGCATTTTAAACCAACTCTCCCTTCCATCTTTCTGTCTCTTCCATCCTTCTTTTTTCCCCTCATTTTCATCAACGCTAGAAACTTAAAGAGGGGTTGTTACTTCTGAAAATGAATCAGAATAGAAAGGAGATCTGATAGAAATAAAAAAGCCTCTTAACCCTTATCATTCCCCCTCCAGTTCTAAGTTATTTCATTGTTCCAGTCTGAAAATTAGTTGCAAAATTTAAATGAAGTAAAATAAAAAAGATAGTAGAGATGACTGAAGTCTCTTCAGGAATCAAAGAATAATCTCTAGAAAGTGAGGTTTTGACAGTGACTGAACCTGCAAGAAATGGAAAAAGCTGAAAAACTTGTAGTAAGTTACTAACTACATCCTATTTACAATATTAATCTCTGCCACAAACTCACTGAGAGATGGGGGAAAAAACCAAATGCTTATTCTTTTAGATTAAATGCATAGAAAAATAACAAACATGTCATGTTTGTGCTTCTATTGGACCAGGACAGGTGTGTGTAGTGAGAGCAATGAATACCTAAGCAGATTGCAAATAACAGCCAAAGACAGTGCAGTAACTATGTTTAGTAGATTATTATCCTTGCCTTATAGTATGGCCTGAAGTCTTTATACACTGTATGCTCTAGAATACCTTGCATTAAACTGTTTACTATCTAAATGGGCAAAGAAAAGGCAAGGGAGGAAACACCGATACTGGTAATTGTAAAAGGTCACAAAAGTCAGTGATATCTCCTAAGAATGTGGCCAAAGTCCCAAGACCTACCCCTTAGGACTGTTATCCTGCCAGCCTGCTTGACTATTGAAGCAAATGGTAGGAGGACAGATATCAGGCTTACTCGTCTTTGGATCTCACTCCCCTATGGGTATGAAATAGCCAGAGTGGATGACATCCAGTTTTGGAACTGCATTGTAAACCCACATGTTGAGAAGGAGTGGAAATCCAGTGAGATTACAGAACTTCTTCCAATGCTCTGAATAACAGTCATATTCTAAAATCAGAACATTATTAGGTACAGAAAAGCTCTTTTAAAGAATTTTGAGAGTTAGCTAAAGTTAATTGATGATAATTTTACTTCCCAGCTAGCAGTGCAAGAGAACTTACTTTAACAAGGCCATTAGCTTTCCATTTTTGTGGAAGGACACAAATGATGGGCTGGTCTATTCTTTCTAGTACTTCTGCAAAATGTACATTTTCCCCTGGGATTAGCAATAGTATATAGAAAAATGTGATTTCTTCTAAGATGGTTAGCAGAATTTGCTCTTAGTTCCATTGTGTTATGAATTATAAATATCCATTTATACCACTAAGATATTTTCATCCTACACAGAAATCCCAGAAGAAACTCTGAGTCGGAGGTAGCTGCTGGGGCAGAGTTAATTCTCTGTTCCACACTGGAAGGCATTGGTAATACATTGGAAGTGCATCTGTGTGGTCTTCTCTCTCAGATGCCACCTTCCATATATTTTCAGTTCAGTCGATTCGCTTTCTGTCATTTAGGTGCCTTTCAGCATCCTTTGCTGAGATTTTAATTTCTTTTGAAACAGCCTTTCCTACTTATTACATGGCATAGTTCAGGTTGTCCTCTCACATCTTTTTTCCTGGGTTTTGTTGGTTTTGGGTTTTTTTTCTTTTTCTTTTTAGGCCTCCTTTCCTCGTATCTCTTCTCTCTGCTCCTTCTCCTGTACTTGCCTACCTTCCTTTCCCTCCAATTAATATGACTTTATATTCCCTACTCTTTGCAGCCTCTGAGTAATCTGTGCTATAATCTTTCCTTCCACCCCTTTCCTTTCAGTCTCTTTCTATTCCATTTTGTCTTCACGCTTTCTTTTGTTTCTTTGTACCCTCCTGTCTCTCAA
Organism: Buteo buteo; assembly: GCF_964188355.1. Taxonomy (NCBI): domain Eukaryota; kingdom Metazoa; phylum Chordata; class Aves; order Accipitriformes; family Accipitridae; genus Buteo; species Buteo buteo. The sequence continues at coordinate 4,100,812 of NC_134189.1, read as the reverse complement.
ATGTTTCACCTTTTTCTCCCTATATCATTCCTTTGAGGATTTTTACTTTGACTTTTGACTTCTTCCTTTCCCATCACATGCACATGTCTCTTCCTTTATTTCTGCTCACACGTTTCTGTCAAGTCCCAGACATTCATTCCCCTGTTCTGAGTCTCACTGACGGTTTTTGGGAAGGGGGAGAACTGCCTAAATTCAGTTGTGGATTAAAATACAGTGCATGAAGCTGACTGTCAGTGGAAGGATGTCCCACAGCGAGAGATTAGTGAGCACTGTTCATGGAGGGGCAGAGGTACTACGGGCTTCTTGGTGATACCTGTGTAGATCCAGGAGCTAGTCTATCAGGGAGGGCTGATGCTCAGTGCTGCAGACTAAAATTTTACATTAACAAAACTCTAAGATCCTGTGTGTCACAGTGTCACCCTCTCCCTTTTGTCGAAAGCAATGGGTTAGTGCAAGTTCCCTGAGGCATGCGGATATTATACACCTTCGTATTTTATCTGAATTTAGAAAATTTTAGCCCAGTCTGTCTCTTCGCCTTTTCTTATAAAGGACTTACTCTTATTTATAGGAAGGCACTTTCAGAGCACTCCCGCAGCGGTCATGGGACCCTCCTGTAAAGGACAGTCACTATCATTAATGGCTAATAAGGGCCTGAATCCTCTGGCTGCAATTTCATCCTGCATCCCAGGGCATTACAGGCTATTTTACTCTGTATACAATGATATTTCACCGTGTCCTTTTAGAACCTGCTCTTCGTCACAGACCATTCTTTGAGCATACTTACATTATGGGAAAATGGAGGCAGTAATATATGCTTTGCTTTCTTTCTACACTGTATAACATTTTAGAGAGATCTCTCTCACCACACCTCACTTTTCTCCTAACCAGATTAATGGATATGATTCTTCTATATTTTGTCCCTATTTGAAATATTCCCCTGTGATTCTAATAATTTTCACTTGCCTTTCTCAACATCTCTTCCAATTTCTCTCATGGCCTCTTCGAGCTGAGGTGACCAAAAGTAAATTATTAAAGTAGTATTCAAAGTAAGGACATGCTGTACAGCAGGTTTTATACAATGGCATTATATCATTTTGTCCATGCTATTCACCATCTCCTTTCCCATGCAGCCAAACATCTTATTTGCTGCTTCTGCACGCAGAGCAGATGTCTTCATTGAATGATCCATAATGATGCCTAGAACTCTTTTCCTAAGAAATAACAGCTAATTCTGAATCCATCACTACGTATCGGTAGCTTAAACTGTTCCTTCCAGTGTTCATTACCTTGCGCTTGTCTAAAATGAATCTAATCTGCCTTTGTGTTGCCAATTTTTCTAGTTTGATAGGTCTTCTCAGAATTTCTCACCTCATCTCCACTGAAAGATTTTGTTCCACTAGATGATATTGCAGTTCGCTTCGGTCATCCTCTCTTCCTAGTATTTAATATTAACATCGTTGGACTGATTCGTTGCTCATGTTCTTTGATGAACACCTGATGTGAAGGCTTGTTTGGAGGTGGTGTGAGAAGTAAACCCATCTTTTCTGCCACCCCAGAGGGTGAAGGAATGGCTGTAGCCACGCAAAGGGAGTGCAGCTGTCTCAGGAAGTGTAATTATGGGGCAATACTCTAGTTAATTTCCTTTCTTAATTGAGCTGCTCCTGCATTATCTTCATGAAATTCAGAGCAGCACAGCCCTGGAGCAGCTGTGCTCCCCAGGAGCAGGCATCCCTCTGGGCTGTGAGTGTGAGGGAGCACACTGCAGTTACAGCAGTCATGGTCTCTCTGTGTTTTGTCGTTGCCTGATAGTGTTGACAATCCAGGGTTTCTGATCTGCTTCTGTATTTTTTGACCCACAGCAGGACTCTGTCCAACAGCAATTGTCATCTCATTATCTCATGTGAAGATCAAAACAGGCCAACAAACCCATGTAAGAACTTCATCCCCAATATAGTAATTATCCCATTCTCCTACATTTAGCATTAATAACAGGACAGGGACGTAGAGAGATGGACTGAACCTATGAGATGAAGAGACCTGTTGACGGCACAGCCATAAGGCAGGATAGGCCCGGCAGCCAGGGCCAATCCCACAGCTCCAACCAGGGAGTAGGGCACTGGGGGCAGCCCCGGACCCAGGCACTGGGCATCAATCCATCAGTACGTATTGGTAGCTTAAACTGTTCCTTCCAGTGCTCATTACCTTGCACTTGTCTAAAATGAATCTAATCTGCCCTTGATCCTTCGTCAGGGATGGGCCATGGGCAAGGATGGGCACTCAAATGAGATACACAGCTGTGTTTGGGGTTAGGTTATGGTACAGTTACAGCTTATAAGCACTTGAAGAGTACTCACGTAAACAATAGGGCTGTACAGGATTGTATATACATGTAACATTACTAAACGATGCAAAAGAAAAAAATACATTATTTTATATCAGAGCAAGTTCCTGACACTGGGTTCACTTACAGTGTGGAACTTTTATGGCAGAGGGGACGTCTTGATGTCCTATCACTTGGGACATTTACAATTAAGCTGATCAAAACCTCGGCAAATGCACTGTAGGAAAGATAGATAGGTAATGCAGTGAATAACAGGGGTTTTCAATCTCTTATTGCTATGAAATTATAGCTTGCTTTGCACAGCAAGAAAAAGTTGCACAGCTTCATTATATACAATTTAAATCTTTCATTTTTGTTTCATACTCAAGGAACAAACTAAATTCCAACAGGATATCACCATACTGTGCCCATGCCATACAGCTAAGCCTGTATGAACAGCATGCAGTCATGTTCATAATGAATAAGAAATGGAACAATAGCCTGTCACTTTTGCTAAACTGGCCTTGCTGCCAGCAAGAATGACGTGTTCCACTATTACATGAGACATTTTTACTAGTTTCTCCACAAGAAAGAAAAAAAAAGAAAGAACTCTTGGTGAACTATTAATTACAAATGGGCTTAAAACACTCTTTATCACTGAAAATATAGGGCAAAACCTTGCCCTGGGATATGCATGCAAAAGCTCTGTTGTCTTCAGAGTGACTTGCATGCATATATCCAAGGGCAATGATTAGACTATCATTATTTGCTCAAAGAAATAAGCCAGGTAATAATGAAGAAGGACATTTTAGTGGTTTCATACATAACACTGCAACCTCGAGCCACACATATTTTCAGATTTAACCTGAAATCTTTTACGGCATGCAATTAGCCTGACAAAATACTGTTTCAAGTCTCATTCATTAAGACATTCCTCAGGGTCTTGGTATTTCGCCTTTAAAAAAAAAATTACCATTATTTCAGAGAGTACAAACCAACTTTTCAACTGAGAGCAGATCCTGAAAAATGAGAGAGAAAGAAAAGGGGAAAGGAAAGGAAATGGGAAAGGGAAGGGAAGGGAAAAGGAATAAGGAAAAGGAAAAGGAAAAGGAAAAGGAAAAGGAAAAGGAAAAAGAAAAGGAAAAGAAAGGAAAAGGAGAGGAGTGGAGTGGAGGAGAGAGGAGGAGGGGAGACAAAACAAATGTATCCATTGAGGTTTGTAGAGTTGAAATGACATCTCTGTTGTCATTTGCATCGATGAAATGCACTCTTGAAGTCACACGTGTATTACACAGAGAAACTGGAAGGTTCTTATCTCTAGGATGGTCTCTTGAGTTCATTTTGGGGAAGAAGCATCCCACATCTACTTGAAGACTTTGTGAACTCGGCAATTTGTGGACTAGGCAACTTACTAAGATGTTGAAATATTAATGTAAAACAGGCCTTTAACTTTAGGTATTGAGACTTGGGAAATGCAAATGCTTTTAAAATAGTTTCTAATCCCTGAGTGAACAAGCCTAACTCTTGGAATCTGGGATTGTATTTTCAGAAGTGAGTAGTGTATGTAAGACATCCTAAAGCATTTCTGAGGAAGAGCTGAGCACTGGTCATGTGGAAAATTGGGCTCTTTGAAACATCTCAAATTGGACACACACAATGCTTTTGCATGCTGAAAATTTACTCTTGAATTCCTGGTGCAGACATGCTTGAAGTTTGCACTGCTAAGAATTTACTAAAGCCACTGAAAATATGTTAATTTTCAGCAACATTTCTTCTAGTACAGGTACTTATAGGGTATTTGCAAAAAATCCATTGGATATTCATAGTAGCACTGATGATGATGATAATAATAACAACAACAATAATAATAATAATAATAATAATAATAAAATCACCATTTAATTGTTTGGAAGTGGGCTTTGGCAAGACTTTTTGCAAGACTTTTTTTGTGTTCTGCCCAGCTCTGCTGAACAAGGATGCAAGCAGGCTCTGGCATGCTTTAGCATCTGGCCCAGAGTCTATTAGAATGAACTATAAAACTCCTCTTGACTTCAACGGATGAGGAGCCCATTTCCACAGTACACCAAAATCTCTCTGACAACAATAGCAGCAGTCATTCCTTTTTTCATGTGCAAGATAAAATGATCTTCTGTAAAATACTGGGTAATGGTAATGCAGCCTTTGACCTTCATCAGGGAAATTCTCATTGCTGAGTCTTGATCTTGGGTCCACATGCTCTATTTCCTTTGAGAATGCCTAGACAGTTATTGCAAGCTATCACTGCAATGACTGCTTTGAACACGAGACAGCTGCACTCCTGCTAATAGCTCTGCCCTGTGCCGTAACTGCTGCATTTCCTTCACATATGTTTTTTCCTATATGGAATTATTATCAGCAAGAAATTTGGCCTCGTTGCCTCAGGTGGATTGCATTAGCCTGTTCAGTTTTCATGCCATCTTCCAATCTGAATTATTTTTTTGCCTGTTATCTCAAGTTCTTTTGTGTTCAAAAGATTCTAATAGCAGTTGCTGGAAAGCCACAATGGAATATTAGCTAATGGCTAATTACTTTTTATGAAATATGTCTAAATTACTACAAAATATTTTTCCACAGTGCAACCTACTTAGGTTATAGTTCTGTGAGGATTTACATGTGTGTTAATTTATGCTTGGTGGTTTCAAGTTCTGCCGTAAAAAAATCAAGCCTATCTTAAGTATTTCAAGAAGGGCACTAAGAAGCAGAGGAACTTCAAATCTTTATTATTCATCTTTTTTTCTTCTTTAACATTAAATGATCTGATTCCTGAGGGATCAGTTAAGGACTTGCTTAACTCCAGTTAAGTTGCTGTCAGACCTGGCCTTAGCATATGAAGTAAAGAAGCAAAAGACAGCTGTGGTGTCACTATCAAGTGACGATACAGAGTAGCACAATAAAAATAAAAATATATCCTATAGACAGCAGAATAAAGCAGTGTTTTCCTAACTACCTCTGGAACTCCAAGCTTGACATGAAAATATATCATATAGGTGTCTGTAGGCAGAATGTGGAAAAAAGACACAACTCGCACAAAAGGAGTGGTGGAAACCTCCTGCAGCATCTTCCTGTCTGTTTATCCTCAGATATGAGCATGTTATCTTGTTATAGATCACCAGGTCATACTTCATTTGTTAAAAAGCTGATGCCAGGCACTGCATAGTAGAAGCCATTCGCAGTACATGTAAGTCTTAATGGACCTTTAAACCCTAGGGAAGATGCTAAATCTTCTGGACTTCACTATACTTGACTTGTACAACGATCTGTTATGTCTGAAAAGCCTTAACCCCAGCTTTACCAGCTCTTGGTTTGAGCTGTGAAACCCCCTGGCTCAGCCTGAGACACACCATTGACTAAGGCAGCAGCCCTCACGTGCACTCTTACCCCAGCGCCAAGCACGTCCGTGATGTGATGTGAAATGCTTCTGTTGTGTTTTCCTGTGTCCTGCCCAGTTCAGAAGGCATAAAGAAGGGTAAGCCTCGGAGAAGCAGGATCCGTAGGAGCAGACCTGTGGACTGGAGGGCTGATGTGTTCCCTCGGATCGCTGTGGATGCTCAGGTATAGCAAGGCCTCCGCCCTGCATTGGGTTTACTGCCTTTTCGGGGAAACATGCCATTTCCACTCCTTCTGAAGATACATTTCCATTTCAGGGCAATAGAAAGAGCCTCAGGGCAACTGGCAATTCAGCTATTGACTGATTTTTCACTTCTAGGTAAATAGGACATTAAAAATGGAGAAGTGAGATCTCTTCTTTAAGTAGCCAAAATATGACACTTGGCAGAATAGGAAAATCAAAGAGTAGCATGCCCATTATTAGCTTTTCAGCAAAATTCTTCTTTTAAATTTTCTTCTCTTTTTGCTGCAATGCTTTGGAAAAGCCACTGACTCTTCCACTGGCTTCTGACTTCTGATGTTCTTTTTTGGTCAACAAAAACCCCCACCTCTCTTTTTATTAGTTTTTCAAGGCAGACCTATCACAGGCCAAAATGAATGATGAAAGTTTATGCATAGACATCATATGGAAAATCTTCAATAGGCATTAGCATCGTGTGACACTTCAAACACTGTGTTATCTGAACAACCCTTTCCTGATTCCTGGCTGGAGGCAGTTCTCAGGCATCAGGGAGGTGAGAGCACGAGTATAATAAGGGATTCCAAATTTAAAAAGTATTGTGAATCTTAAACCCATTTAACTGTCTGAAGCTATTTCATTTCCTCATATCAGCCTCTTGAATTTTGCAATTACTTGATTTCCCCCCAGTTTTAGTGACCTAAGAGATAATGAAAAGGAAAGTTTTCCCTCAGACTGCTGCTGAGGTTACGTCTTCCCCCCCTCCCCATTCCTGCTGAAGTTCTCATGAAGCTTATCCCAAACCATTGCAGTTTATTGCTTGATTTTGCTTTGCCATAAAATGTCAGGCTTTAGGCTGTGCCTGTAAATGCCAGTAGAAGCTCAGCTGTCCATTGCGCCAACCAAGAGCAGAAACCTTGGCAGCCCCTCCAGTGTCACTGGCAAGCCTGGACTTTCTCATCATATTGTTTTGTGGAGAGAAGCTGGAAAACATATTGTCAGCGTACCCCAAAGACTCCAAGAACCTAAATTGACTCAAAAGGTGTAAAAAGCAAACCAGGATTTATAAGGTAACCATGTCATTTTAGCGTGTATTTTTTTGATTTACAGGACTGGCAGCTGGAGTTAGAGCTTGCATATGAGACTCAAACTGACTAATTTCACAGACACAGGAGAAGACAGTGTTTCTGGTTTGTGGCTGGTGTGTACCTGACAGGGCTCTGCACAGGCAGAGTCACTGTTTTCTTTGGGCAGGCGAGGAGTCCTAACATTTGCTGCTCTCCTGGTGCTCAGCTCACAAAGCGACGAGCTAGTTTGCCATGCTTGATTTCCTGGTAGGCTGTGATCGTTCCCAGAGCGAAAGCGCAGAGGAGAAAGTCATTCATAAAAACAGGGTGCAGCGTGTCTGAAGAAATCACAGACATCGGGCTGGCAGCGACGGGATTTGAAGCTCCAGGCTGGTGTCGCGGGGAAGAGGACAAGGTTTTGCTTGCAGGATTATTGAGCTGCCTCTGCTGCTTCCAACTCACACTGGTGACTAAGCCTGGGATTGACCTAAAGTACTCCACGCAGGCACGCTTGTGGTTTCATATGCAGCTCGAAGGGGCAGGTACAGGGGAGCATCAGGCTGGGCTGTATGCCAGCCCCTGAGGCTCTCACACACTGCGGGGGCCAGCAGCTTTCCTGAGGGGGCACTGACAACTGTGAAGGCAACGCTGAGGGAGGCTCTTCTTCCAGCGGTAACAAAGTCCTTCGGCTCACTTTCCTGCTGTTCCACTTGGGATAAGCCACTCACAAGCTTTGTTTCTGGTTCAGATAGCTCTTGGCATCGATGGGAGCACCCTCCGGGGGAGGATGAGGTGCTGTGCCCCCCTCCTCACGTGCACGCCAGCATGTGAGAGGCAGTCAGGGTAATGAGAGGCATGGCACTAGCTGTATCTGTGGGAAAAGTCAGGGGGAGTTTCCCAGTTATTTCTTTATTTCAAATGAAGCACTAATACATAAATGGAAGCGTCGGGGAGAACAAAGCTAAACATCAATGCACACTGCTGAATATAAGAGAGGGAGCCATGGAGAATACCTTTAAACCTGGAAGATTAAAACCCTTAGAATAAGGGTAATTTCATGCAGGAAAACCTACTTTATTTTACCTTCTGTTGAAAGGAGTAAAATTGCATTGCACAGCTTTCTAGTCAGTTAGGGTCTAGGTAGCCTTTACACACTGTACAGCCTATGGGATTGGAGAGGAAAAGGTGCTTTCTTTTCCCTCAGGTTTAGGATACTAATTCTGAAACAAATTAACAAGAATGGGCCTTCACTGACATCAATCACATCTCTCCAAAAAAGCTGTGTGCCATCAGAAAGACAGCTATCTCAAAGGCTAAAAGAGGTCACAAAGACATATAGCTTATATAGATCTACAGCTGAAATATGTAATGAATCTTGGCCACAGAATCATTAGATATTATGAAACAGGTTTGAGATTTTTTTTTGGCAACTTAGTTTTTAAGCCTTAGGCATCCTATGAGCATTCTTTGACGACCATAATGGCTCATTAAAGGCTTGGCTTTTTAAGGAAATATGACTGAAATCTGTGCCCATCAGTCTGCCTCACCCCCTTGAACAAGCTGGCTGATCCTACCAGACTCAGCAAAAGGGCAAAAGATCTTGAAGTTACAAAGGTCTGACCAGTTTCACAAAAATTGGCAGCTGTGAAAAAAAAAGAAAGCCTGAGATTAATACTGTCACGGAGTCAAAAGCTTCAGCACAAGCACAAGAGCTATCAGCATGGGCTAAACTAACCACAGTAGTTAGGGAGCATACAGTTGTAGCCCTGAAATTAGGGGACGTGGGAGGGAGTTGAGGGTGTGCAGAGGAGTAGCTGAAATAATTGCGATAGGAGCAAGAAGAAAGAGAAACAGATGTAGGATGTAAATAAGTAGAAAACCAGTCATCATTAGTTCTGCTGTTACCATAACTGGTTTCTTTTTAACGCAAATTAGAATACCCAAACAGTCACAGACTTCCAGGAACTGCAGAACGAAGTGAGACACCAGGTTTCATGACACTTGTGATAAGTATCAGAGATCTGCTAATATTGCAGCACTAGAGCTCATTCTTACATTCCCACAGGGTCAACAACCAAATGCGAGTGGTAAGACTGACCTTATTAAAAGCACTTTTCATAAGCAGTCCCTATGCCTGGTGTAAGGACCTCATTAAAGGAAACACAGCTTACTAGCGTGAAAGTTCATTGGAAGTCAGATTTGTCAGCAAGAGCAGGCCACCTGCTTGTAATCTGTGACCCCAAACACAACTTATCTCTTGGAGAGAAGGCGAAGGACTAACTAAAATGCCAGTGATCTGTAAGAGGCATCTCAGATAGACACACCCAAAATTGAATTCCTGATATCCAAAATATTTAGGGCAGAAGGTATTAGAATGAGGAGTATCTATTGTTTTACTTTCTCACATAGATCCTACTTCTGGAGCCAATGTTGCTGCTTTGACTGAAAATTAATTTGTTGATACAAAATCCCACAAAGGATGTTTTTTGCACCAGGTACCAATCTCACATACATACCAAATAGTCCTGAACAGTCTGCGAAGAGAGTCAGCTGCTTATAACACAAGGAAGATCTCTCAGACATAGTCCTTGTTTTGCAGTGTCTCGATAGAGATGGTTTTTTTCCCAGTAATGTTTTTTATTCTCATGAAAGGAACTGCTCTTCCAGCATGGTGCTTATGTAGGTTTCATTGCCATAGCACTGAGCTGCCCTTCTGCTGGACCTTGCTGAGGCAATCGAGTTCTGCAGCTGGTGCCTGGTGGTAACTGTGCTTCCAGGGGACTAAAGCCCTACCAAAGTCTGATCTGTTGTATGAAGCCACTTAACCAGCACCTCTTTGCCCAATCTGTACTCTTAGCTATGGTTTTTATCCTTGCGGTGCCCTCTCATCATCGCAAATGCCTGTTCCTCATCTTTGTCCCAGCCTTTGACTATCTTCTTGCCATGAACTTTAGCTTGGTCTGCCCCAATCTTCTTCCATCCCATGCCCTGACACACACATTAACTTCTGACTGTGTCCCTTCTTGATACTGCTGTCTAGGTACTTCTTCATTTTCCCAGGGCCAGATATCAACTTGCTTGTATTTCGACCAGTGTTCCATAATCCTACCTCATCCTACTTATGCCTCCCTGGTACCAAGGATCATGACTTAGTCTAAAAGGCAGGGATGTCCTCTGAATATAAGTAGAAGTGTACCTGATTTTTTTTTCTACTGTTTATTATTGAATTGACCATCTTCCAGGCTTTATTTCTCCCTCAGCTTCCTGACCTATGCCAATAGCCTGCGCCACCTTCTGTAACAATTCAGGCTAAACTGGCTGATTTTGTAGTGAAGCAGACTAAAAATCCTCATACAACCTCATAATGCAGGTTGGTTACAAAGACAGGAGAAGGCCCATAATGAGTAGCTGATAGGTAGAAAAATCTTAATCTGCTGCAAGCTACTTCCAAGGGGATTGTATGTCTATATCATTGTATATATATTATAGATAGTCATAGAGACTAAGGCCAGATCTACAAAGTATTTTCAAGGGAAGGGAAGCTCCATCCTATCTCTTCAATCTCAACCTGTGTGGCTTCCTTAGGGACACACAAGGAATCTGTGATGGAGCAGGAAATTGAATTAAGCTTCCCAGGTAGCAAGTCTAAATTGCATTTTTTTTTGAAAGTTGGAAGCCCAGTTAGAAAAACAATTTGCAAGTAAGCGCTGCACACCAGTGGAATAGAAAAGGAAAGTTTCAGTTTATTTCAAAGTATAGAAACTTCTGTGAACTGCAGGTGTTACAGATTAACGCTTTAATAGGAGCCACATGCGTTGCATCGTTTATGTCTGACTCCAACTCAGGTTGAGAGATAAAATTATTTTGACATCTGAGGAGGACATAATGTTCTTTCTGAATATAGATCAGGTTGCCTGTGACATGTAAATTAAACTCATCTGAGTAATTTTTTTTAAAGAAATATGATTGAAAAGAAGAGAGAGAAAATTTTTCATGTTTATGTGCTATCCTGGGAGTCCAGTTCTAATTACAGAGTCTCTTTGAATGGACAATGGCAATGTTTTAATCTTGTTTTGCTGAAACACTTAAGCATGTGCTTAGGTATGGCTGTATTCAGAACAGCATGTAAGTAATATCTAGATGACAATGCTTACCCCTGGTGCTGGCTGTAATTTCCATTCATTGATTCTGCCAGTCCTGTCTGGTCTAGTTTTTGGAAGATGTTTACATATATATTCACATACTTTACTATTAGTGTACACTGTTTTTCCCCTTGTCTGCTTAAATGTGTGCCACAGACTTCCTGTACTTCTAATGAAATATTTCTAAACTGGCTTCATACTGCTTCTATGAATTTCAATTTTTCTATTTTTCCTTTCAGTCTGTTCCTAGCTAATTTTCTCATTTAAAGAAAAATCATTTTGTACTCTGAAGTTTTATGTTGGAGACAGCTATCTAAACTATAAGGAAGCAGAAGACGACATGTCAGGCAAATGAACCCAGACTCCACTTCCTTCCAACAAACAGGACATTCCCTCAACGGCACTGTCACTTCTCAGACTCTACAAACCTCTGCAGTGCTATGCAATGTTCTGCCTCTGTGCACCCTCTTCTCCCTTTCCTGGCAGACTGATTTGCTTCTGTGTTAACATGTCTCTTCTTCTCAGTGTCAAGCTCTGTCTCATGCTGGTGAGCAGCCTGTCCCCTTGTTGTTTGTCATTTGGTCCTCCCCATGCTTTCTTCCACCCTATTGCAACATTCAGTAACTGCACAGAAGTCACGGACTCAGATGCGCACCTCTGTATTCGCACAGCATTCTCCCTTTGTCTTATCATGCAAATCCCTACGTGTTCAGCATTTACATATTATCACTTGTCTGCACAAAGCCAGTATTTGTATACACAGAAGCCACATGTGGTGAGTTTGTATTTGCCAAAGAGTTTGTGTAGTTTCACTAATTCAGTCTCCCAAGGAACAGAGTGCAAAAAGTGGCAACATGGGAAGCTTTGTTTTGAAGAGGTCTTGTAACTTTTCCATTCATAGTTTAGTGGTCCCATCTCTGGGAATGAGTCCTTGATTCAGAATGCCATGGGTAGAGAGAAGCATCTGGGTTTGTGATACCTTGTGGAGAAGAGGATGGAGCATGGGGAAATTCCTGAACCTGGTGAGACAGAGATGCTTGAGTAGATGGGGACCTTCAAGATGATCCAGAAAAGGAAATATCTGTAGCCTGTTCTTCTGCACCTTGATGCTATCGTTTTATGAGTATTTGGCATCTAATTCCTGGAGCACTGTGATTTCTGTGACTTTCTTTTACTTTTCCTTTCTGTCCCAATTATGGGGAAGCTACAAAAGCTCCCACAGGACATTCCAGATGTTCTGAAACATAAATGCAGAGGGATGTACAACATTCGACATTTAACAGGAATTTGTTTTGCTTTCTAATTTCTGTTTACAGAAGGAAAAAACCCTTAAAACAAGGCTGCCATGTTCATTATTCTCTGCTTTTCCTCAGGCATATGCTGTGTGGGAAAAATGAAGTCTCATAGACTGACGCTGGCTACTTTCTTTCTCTCCCCTAGCCTGCCTCCATCCATATTTAGGGTTTTAACAGACCGAGGTGATAAATCAGGTGGAATGATCCTGCCAGCAGCTTTACCCTGGAAATCCAGCTTGGGTGGCAAGGAGAGAGAGAGTTCATGGAGGAAGCACCAGTGATCATGCAGATTTCAATAACAGACTCCTTATTCTGTTTGGCAGAAGTGTCTTCCAGAGTTGACACAACGTGCCATTGTACACCCCTCAGCCCCTGCCAGCACATGAAAGCCATGTCAGCCATGCCTGAGCAAGGCAAAAAACGCCTTCCATTCAAAGCATCCAAGGAACCCTGGCAACTGCAGAGATAATGATTTACTCTGTCTTCCCCTTGTTCTCTTGACAGCATGGTAAGTGCATAACTGTGTTCATGGCATTCAGGGGAGTCTGACCCACTCATGCTAAAAGACGTAGTGGAGAACAAAAGAGGTCATGGCCTCAGTCTCTCCGTGAAAGGGAAAGCTCCACTCATGTTTGCAACAACCTCGTAATATGAAAGATCATCCTAAGGTAAGGAATATTTCTCACAAGGCACAGACAGAGATGCATTTGGGATCAGAAAATGTTTAATTACCTCTGGCAGGTTTAAGCCCCTTCTTTGGGCTTTTGAATAGCTTCTCAGAATGAAAACAGGAGAAGGTATGCATCAGGTTCATGTCCTGTGCTCTCCTCTTTGGATGAAAAGGGCATGGACTATCTAAGGTACACACTTGTGATTTATTTAACATTCTGCTGCTGTTGTGCATATCCTCTTCTTTCACTTTCTGCATCTGCAAACAGGCAAGTCTGGGAGGTGAACATCACTTTATAAATGACCAAGGATAACTTCTGTGGATCTGTGGGAATGTTGCTCACTTACAGGAGACAGACTCCACAAGGAGACAGCTAGGGAGGGCCAGCAGATATCAGGAGTCCTAAATGCTCCTTGAACATCTTGCAGCTGAATTTTGGGACCAAAATAAGGTGGGGCTTCCTTTCATTTGCCTTTCTGGCATTTAGATTTCATAAGCATCAGTTTTTTCTTCTCTTATTTGAAAGCTAGCTAAGATGACAAGAAACCAGAATGTGAGACTTTTATAAATCTTGACACTGAGCAGTGCAATATTCAGCCTTAATTTCACTCTTTTGACTGGGGACAAGGCAGCTTTTATGCTAAAAAACCCCAACCCAGATACCAGGAGAAATGTGTCTGATGATAGGAGAATTAGAAGCAGGGAGCCTCAGGATAGCCATCACCTCTGAAGAATTTGGTTCTCATTCCAGCTTAGCTCAAACAAAATCAATGTGAGGATTTGTCCCAATTCCAATTAGTCCACATCATTGATCAGTACATCTGGCAATTCCTAAAAAGAACTGAGCAGATATTTCAGGAGGCTGAGCAGCCCCTATTTCTGTTCAGTTAAATGTCAGCTGAGCATACCTGGCACATTGCAAGAAGCAGTTCCCTGGAGAAGATGAAGGCTGACTCTGACAGAAAAGTAGACGGTGAGAATGGAGAGACACAAGAAGTTGAATCTCCTAAATGTTCCTGAGCATCATTAAAAATAAGGGTGTCCAGGGAATGTAAATCTAAAAGACACCTAGGTCAAAATTTCAAGTGTGATTTTGCAGAGGTAAAAGCCAGTTTCTTGGTGCAGCACCTCTATCTACATTATTTGGATGTAGTCTGAGACAGAAGAATTTGAAAAGTATTTATGACACCCCAAAGATGTTTCAACATCTATTCATTTGGATGTTTTAGTTTTGCACCAAGGGGATGAGGGCAGAATAGTTCCTGCTTGAACTTTGCTCACTGGAAAAGTAAAATCATTGCTTTTGCAAAAGACAAAGAGAATAACTTTGAACAAGTTCTGGCCAAGTTCATACCAAAGGTGCTGAACTCTTCTCTGTGACAAGATCTCATGTAGCAGAGGTCGTTTTGTACTGCATGCTGATATTGCCACCAAATTAACTTAAACTGGCATTCTGCCTCAAAAGCTGAAAAATATTAAACCTGACACTCTGCTTGTTTGTTCTCAGTTCAGAATGTCTACAGCTACCCCTTTTGTGACTTCCCTGTTGCTGCTGGGTTTCCACTTAGGTTGCTTAGATGTCCTGTCCCACTATTCTCAAAATCTCTGCTGGCCCCCAAGTGACTCCTGCACTATGACTCATGGGCCTCTTTCATCAGGAGGCAAACTAATGGTCTCCTTCGACACATGCTGGATGCATTCTGCACAGCTCCAGGGTTTCTGCTGCTGCTAATGAGATTTTTCTGGAGGGTTGTGAAAGATCATTAAGAAGTGGTTTCTGAAAGCCCAATATTAGTTTTTCAGTGTTTAACCGGAGGTGCCTCCTCACTGCTCAATGCTAATAATGGCAGAATGGTTGCTTTGCTGGCAGGGTGGTCAAGGATCAGCTCATGGGTGTCAACACACAGGTCCATCTGCTAGATTAGGTGTCTTTGAACTTTTGGAGTGATGAAAAAAGGAGCGATACTTGCTGGCTTATATTAAGGTGAGTTGTGGAGCTGAGGGGTAAGTGAAAGACTTGTCAGAAGATAATGGTATAAACTGGCTGCTCCTAGAGGGAATTCCTACCTTAATTAGGTATCCAGTCCAGTGGAGGCAACAGAGAAAATTACCAGAGAGAGGTGCTTCAAGAGAAATCCCTGTCCTTGAAGACAAACTGGATGGTACTAGGTGGTGTGGGCTGGGGAAAAGGAAACTATCGTTGGGAGACAGCCCTGTGGGCTACTGTTTGTGGGGTTGGTTAGGGAACCGGGAGCATGGGGGAGAGAACATCCACTACTGAAATAGGAACTGTGCAGAGTACTACAAGAGCTATGGGGCAGAGGGTGCATAAAAGCTTGGGGAAGAAAAAGAAAAAGCTCCCTGAGATGCTGTTTGTTAGTATGGTCAGAAAGGATTCAAGAAGATTGTGGATAAAATATATGACCAAAGGAAAAGGTAGAAGTGGTCCAGGGTGACAGAAAAATGCATGATGAAACATACTTCAGTGGCTCTAGACAACACCCTTTCCTCAGAGCCCAGAGATGACAAAGCCCTTAGATTTCCCTACTCGCTACTTTGGAAGATAGTATGAAACCCCTTAATTCAGGGAACTGGAAATGCTGAGATACAGGTTTTAAGACTACTGAGCTAGCTGAAAAATTAAAGAAAGTCAGTGGATTACTGTTTCCAGGACTTCCTTTTATCTAGGAAGGAGAAAGACTGAAATGCTTCACTGATGGGGAATGCTTCATAGTTTTTGCAAAAGCAGGAGAAAAGGTGACCCTGATGGGGGCACTGTGTCTTTAAGAGGACCTTGGCAGGAAAAAAGTGCATTTGAGTTTAAGAGGAAGCTTAAATTCTGACATGCTGATCTATTAAGCTTCAAAACCAGGTATGCAGTTCACAGAGCTTTCCCAGAACAGTGGCAGAACTGTCCAAAGGCTTGGTACCGAGGGATTTCTGAATACCACATCTGAAACAAAACAGAGATGTGTCCTTCTTTGTGAAGTGGAGGAGGTAAAATCACTACAGTGCTAAAATACTGGGATTGTAGATGAAAGGTACAAGTTTGAATTCTGCTTTGCTTTATGTAAAGCGATGGGTGAAAGCTAACAATTACCTGGTTGCTGTATTTTTGACAATAGTCTGTTGTCAAACATTTAAGGCTTCTAAAACTTCAACTGAAGAGGTGGGTAATTATGAGACTGTAATACAGACATGTGCATATTCTCCTGTTAAAGATAAAATATATGAGTAATTATATTTTCTACCTAAAAATACAAAAAGCAGATGAAAGATCTTGAGAGGATCCAGGGTCAGAGAGCTATTTTTACAATTTCTGGGAATTAATAGTGTTCCTGTTAAAATACCAGATGGTGATTATCTAATAACAGGGATAAATGTATGAAGAATCATACTGGCAAGGGCAGGAGGCCAGAGTGGTTACACACAAGGATGTCTTCAGGGCACAGAGAAGCTCTGAGCATAGGTTAGAGCTGAAGGATCCCAAATGCCCCATCATTATTTCTATTGAGACTGTTTTCTCTCCTCCTGTAAAACCAAATGATCCTGGAAGGGTTTTAAACTCAGGTGAGCAGAAGTGCTGACAGAAAGGCTGTATTAACATGTCAGCCAACAGAGGAGTAATCCTCTTCTTTGGGATTTACATCTACACATAAACCAAGTTTCCATTAAAATGGAAACACTTCCCATCACTTGGAGATCTTTTTTCTTGGTCACATCAAGTATTTTCCTGTCTGCTTGCTGTGTCAGCTTTGTTTCTGGCCTAAATTTCTCAGGGCACTTATGTTTGCCTACATTTAATTCTTGCCTTAGGGTATGGTTTTGGCAAACCGACAGCTGGCATGTGTTGGGCACCCAGGGCATTTCCGTGGGAAACAGACTCTCCAAGAAAATCTGTTCCACACTGATAACATTTAGATCTGAGGAAAACCAGCAGAAAAGTATGGCCAGGGGCCTTTGGCAACTTTGGAGAGAGCCAGAACTCCTACAGTTGCTCAAAAGAGCCTAAATAAACTAGAAAAGAGGGAGAATTTCTGCAAGCCTTTAGCCTTGGAGGAAAGCTGAAGCAGTGAGATGTACAGGTAGTTTGAAAGCATCACCTGCAAGCCTGCAAGGACAGAAAAGGTAGAAAGACCCTTGGGTGAGGCAGTTGCCATGAGAAAACTCCTCTTTAGCCTAGCTACGTGAATCAGCAATTTGAGAGTGCTGCAGTGCATGTATGCTCGATAGGCTGGGGATGCAAATGTAAGGGGCGAAGAAGGGGACTGGAGTAGCTGAATTGTTTGGGGACCCTATCCCATACCTTCACGTGGGGGCAAAGCCGAGCCTGCCTTCAGCAAGTCTTTTTGTGAGCAGCAGGTAAAAGCAGCCTGCTTACCTATGAAACCTGGTGGATCGGTTTCTAAAGGTGTGAAGGTCAATTGGCTTTTCCTCTTTAGAGGTGATACCCTTCATGCTTCTCTCCTGCCTGGATACTAACAGTATCTTTCACTTCCTCAGGACTATCAACAGACGTTTAAATGAGCTTAAAATATTTCAGATGAGTGATCCGCTGTTGATTTACCTGAAATAAACCAGAGAGTTCAAAAGTTTGGTGTGCTCGATGCACGGAGAGAATAAACAAGTCGACATGCAGAGTGTGATTGCATAAGTATAGTTGTTTTTTCACATTAGAAAGCAGCCTAAAGTCTGTTTGGCAGCAGATGAAAGGCAGACTGTGATTGTTGCCACTGCTGCTCAGGATGAAATCCTGAAGAAAGTAAGTATAGCTATTAGAATAAGAAACCTAGGACAAGACATATCCTGTGTCTTCTACCAGTTTAGGAGGCAGCTTGCGGAGGTGGGATACACATACCAGGCTGATGATTTCTAAGGTCATACAGAAAAAACCCATGACTACAAGGAGTTACACACATTGTTTACCAGTAGAAAATTCAAGAAAGGGGCTAAAGACATCTTTATACAGGGCTCAAAATCAGTGACACTGAAGAAACAAAGACTTGTCATGTGAATGAGAAATATCTGTCAATTTAAAGACAGCCCACAATGAGTACCTCCAAAAAAAGAAGTTCCCTGGAGTAGAGTCAGCATAGTTTTGTGTGGGCTGGAAAAACTGTATACCCCTTTTCTACTGTATTATTCTCACTTGGCTGTAAGTACTTGAAGACAGAAAACAAAAATGCCTGGGTAATCAGACACTGATGACAAAGTAGAGGCCTAGCAGAGGGAAAGGGAAAAATAAAACCCAGTTCTGAGCTGGATCCCAAGCTTAAGTACGACTTCACGGATGTGATATTGCACATCTCTTGAAGGGAAACAGTGGCGGCAAAGAAACTGCAGGAGTAGCCCTGCAATTATGTAAATCATCCTCCCCAACATTTGCCCACATACAAAGAAGTAGGTGGCACCTTTCTCGGTAGACCAGAAGCAAGCGAGATAAGCAGCCTTCTGGTATCCATTTTACCCCCAAAGCCCTAAAAGAAGCAAGAAGCGTAGCAGTTTGTGAGGCTGTGTCCCTGCTGTGTTGTGGCACAAGGGTGGGTTCACCCCCTTTCTGACAACCCATGTGCTCAGACTGGACCTCTATGTCCTTCCTCCCACAGCCTCATCCGTGTTCCCGGCACACATGAAACACAACTGATGTTTTCTCTCTCCGCCTCTGAAACAGCCTTCCTTTGACTCACTGGCCTTTCATCACCAGCTAAGCTGTTTCTCTGTTCTCTGTGTTTAGAGATTGTAAATCTTTGAGAATTTGATGGGGCTTTCTGGTGATCAATTAATTATCTGTGAGTAGGGAGCTCAATTGAAGATATCGTGCACAATTTATTTTTTCTCAGATTGAGTATTTAATCTCAGTCTCTTAAGACAAGGAAAAGGCTGTGTGTGCTTCCAGTCCAAACTGCCCATCAGTTGAATAGTTAAGGATATATTTTGGGCCTATGGTAGTTAATGGGTAAAACTCATTGGAAGTAAAATTTAGCTCATGGCAAAATGGCAATAGGAGTAAGAATTGCACACCTGAAAAATCAGGACCTTCATCCTGATGTTAAACATACAAATTCTTTAATGTTCCTCATCTAAGTCAGTGTCTAGTCATCCTGTATCTTTATGTTAATTACTTAAGAGAAAATAAGACCTTTCTTCTGCATACTCTTACCTTTCACTTAAAGGTACAGATAGTTGAAAAATAAGGAAAAATCCTGGTTTTTTGAAGCCTGTTGGTTTTGCTAGTTTCAGCTGAACCCTTCTGCAATATGTGGAAGCTTACTGAGTTATTTCTAAATACATTTTCAAAGTTGTAGCTGAAATGTTTTTGGTAAGAATATTATTGAAAACGCCAAGTAATTTGAAAGGCTGAAAAGTTCAACAAGCTAAGCTGCTAAAGTCATCTTTCAAGGGAGAAGAAAATTAATAACGTGTAATAAATCTGAACCATCTCTTCCGCGCAGAAGCTGGTCCCAGAATTCCTATGACAACTGCCCAGAACTGGCACTCGGTGCTCTGCGATCGCTTTTCCTAAGGCTTCGCACAGTAGTGTGAGGAGAGGCTGCTCATTTTCAGGACGGCCAAACTACTTCTAAACTGCCTTGTGGGGCCTTTCTGTCAATTAAAGCATTTTAGCCCTTTTTGGGAGTGGGCTTCCTCACAGCCTGTGGATGGGGCTCGCTGCCCAGGCAGCGCGAGCCTGCTGCGGCTCTCGGTGCTTTTTCAGAAGTTGTTGCTTTCCTCCGGGGAGCGAGTTGAGTGGAGGTATTGTTTCTTTCCCTCGAAGAACACGAGAGTGAACCCCTTGAGCACAGTGGGAGCCAAATGCCCATGTTTGTTAGCAGCGTACAACAGCACGAGGCCCGGCTGTACATATGTATAACCAGAGACTGTTGGCTTTTGAAATGGAAAATACAGCAAAGGCGATGGGAAGACAAAACAGGCTAGCTAAAGGGGCATCACCACATTACTCTAGACTTCAAAGGACTTATCAAAATCAAGTGCGTGTTGCGATTGTGTAAGCACAGTGTGTGTGAATTCACATTACGCAGACATGGAAGCACATCGGCTGCATGAATGCTCTTATAAATCTCCTGTAACTGCTGGGAAAGTGTCTGGATGATGAACCCCCTCACATGTGTCTGAGTTTTGCCCAAGGGACCACAGGCTGACTGATGAACTTGTTTATCCCGCAGCATCAGTAAGGCTGGCAGTGCTTTACAATTGCAGCAGAGCGAGAGCTCCCACCCAGAACACTGTAATGAACGTGTCTTGTGTTGGGTGGTTAATAACTGCATGGATCGCTCCTTTTATTTCCGTGCCCTTTGCAGCCCTTCGTATTGACCAAAGTCTTGCATCTCCAAACCTGCCCAGCAGTCAGGCCCTATCAGTTTTTTTCTCTGTAAAGTCATTTTATGGATAAAGTCAGTTCAGGCAGCATTGGGGGTTCAATGTAGATCCTTCACCTCATAGATTGCTTCAGCTAATGTCGGTCGCTGCCTTTCAAATCAAGTGTGATATTCTCAGTCTTGTCTGTAAGTTTTACATTATACTTCCCTCCCATGCCCAGAGTAAACCCACGAATCCTGATCTCTAGTATCCTCCTGCTGCCTAGCAAATTATAATTTAATTTACTGCCTGTGAGCCAAATCCCTATTTAGCAGCTGTTCCCTGGAGAAAGCAACTGTTTTGTCAACAATTCAATGACAGAAGTCTCTTCTTGGGACCAAAGACCTTAAGCATTTCAAAAGACCTATTCTGAAGGCAGACGAAACTGTGTGGTACATAACGCATGTGACCAATTTTCCTATGAGCAGCAGGAAAGCAAAGCAGAATTAGTTTATTTAGTACACATAGTGAGCAAAAGTAGACTTTGTAAGGAAGCACTGCAGCTGGCAAGTGTCTAGTCCTTGCCATTCAGTAGAGGCACCCTGCTTTTCCAACACTGCTGTCCCATGCTGACGGGTCCAAAGGTCCACTGGTATCTTAATCACAGGCACCAGTGGGCAGCCACTGGTAAGGAAGGGCAGACAGGGACTGCAAAGCCTGTCTTTGCCTGAAGCTCGAACGAAGCCGCATCCCTGTGTTCATTATGGGACTGAAACGCAAAGCTCTACCCCTGGGTCCCTGTTGCTGCCTGAAATCGGTGTGTCACCAGGGGAAGTCCCGTCTCTCCTGACAGCTGCCGTCTCCATCAGCGAACGGCAAATTGAACCGGGGAATCACTGCTCCTAAAAGCCTAAGTTATCACAGTTGTGTTGGCACATCAGCACCGTCCTTGTCTGGAGAGGAGCTGCGTGCTCCATAATCCCCCTCTGAGCCAGGGGTTGCAGAAGCTACAAGGAAAGGTTTTATTTTGTGCAGCATCAGGGAAGCTGGGAAAATACTTGGGAAAAGGTCAATAGGCTATTTGCAAAAACTCTGAAAAGATGGATTTACAGCATCAGCCTTGCAAATGTTGAAGAAACCGCACAGTCTGAAGCACTGAATTGTCAGAGGTTTCACATGTACTTTTAAAGGTGCTGGCTCTGTGGGAAGCGTGCATTCGTTTAGCTGGTCACTGCACAGCCTGCGGCATGTTTGAACTCTCGGTCTGAAGTGTCCTGCAGCTACCTGGATAGAGGGGCTGCACTGGAAAATGTCAGTCCTTTCTAAACTGGGAAAAAAGGAAGCGCTGCCGGAGAAATTATGATTAAAAATAGAGTGTTTGCCCCCTCAGTACAAAATACAGGTAAAACACTTTCAGTCTTTCTGTATGTCTTGCTGACAGCTAGGTACGAATTCATGCCATTTGTCTTTGCTGCTAAAAAAATGCAAAACAAAGACGACTTCCACATTTCTTTTTAGTTCACCTCATTAAATTCCATGGTTCATAATAGGGTTAAATTTGGCCCTAAGAACTGGTTTGTCCTAAGAAGTCTGCTGTAATTAATAATGGATTTATATTCACATTACTTGCTTTAGAATGTAAATGTGATTAGTGGGTTTTCATTGTGAAGCTTTTTACAATGAAAACTGATTTTTGGACCAAAACAAGGATTTTTGGTTTTGAATAAATTCGCCCATTAAAGAAAAAAAAAAAAAAAGATAGGTAATGAGATAACAATTTTTCTTGTTTTTCAGAAGGAAAAACGGAAGATAACTTTCTGGCAATAAAATATCTGTTTCTTTATAAATACATCTGAACTTAATTTTGAAAACTGAATGTTGTGGGATTTTTTTTTCTGTAGAGATCTTCAATAATGATGTTTTGCTTCTTTTCTTTTTTATTTCTAAAACATGCCTGTGTGCGAAACTTCAAAAGTCCCATTAAATGGGTATTATTCCTTCTAGCCTTTGAGCAGAATACAGTTGCTGGGCCTTTTGTTTCATTAATTCCCCATACAAATATACATTCTACTCAATTTAGGATCATGAAAGACACAGGGATTAGAAACCTATTTAGGCTGACTAAATCCTCTGGAAATTTAAAATGGAAAATATCATCACAGGTTGGGTGTTACATCTACCAAATTTTTGTCTAACTGGTTCATTATTTGCTTGAGAGGATCACTAAACCTTCTTGTGAAAGCAGGGAGCTTTGGCAATGACTGCAGCCTCCAAACCAGAAAGGCAAGCACATATTGTCATCCAGAGTGGCGGAAAATGCAAAGCAGCTGAGGAATTTTGAATCTTTCTGTTAGAAACACTTTGCTGAGTGGACAGGTACACGTGCATAATTAGGAGGAACAGCTCGAGAAGAGAGAATTCAGGGAAACTCATGGGAAGTGATTAAGCACAATCCCTTTGTATTAAAAAAATGTGTCTAAAGAACAGGCAAAAAGCAACTACAGGAAAGGTGAAAGGGAAGAGGGAGGGAGTGCAGGACAGGTTGCAAGAAGGCGCACAGCCAGACGGCACCGGTGCAGTGAGCGGATAAACTGAGGGTTTGCTTGTCCCTGCCTCTAAAGCAGCAGGACTGGGATGCATCCTACCGGAGTTACAAGAGTGTGTTCAAAGGCATGGGCCTCCACCATCCAAACGTTTCTTTTCCTGACAACAATAACCTGCAAGACCCCGACATTTTTGACTGGCTGCTGAGGCTGGGAAGTAATATTATTTTGTAAGGGGAGCATTAAACACTGCGGGGAGGTGATAACTTTGCAGGAGGAGGTGGGAAAGGGTAGACCCTTTTCATAAAAAGAAATCTGTGCTGCCAGATGTAAATAGGATGGATGAGTTTTCTGATCAGCCAGAGATATCTGGCTTTGTGAGGTGCTCTCTATGACTCCTCGGTCAGCAAAAAAATGTGTCTAAAATGTGATAGCATGGCATCTCAGGGAGCCCGGGCTTGAGAAGTGACCACTCAAATGTTTTTAAAGGTGTTAAGGAGGCTTGGTACTATTACGGTTTTAGATGGTCTTCTAGCTTCAAAAACATTATTTTTTTTTTAAGTGACTGTTTTTTTCTATCATCTGAAATAGGGCCTTGGTAGCTATTTTTAAGTTACTATGGCTACCTTGACTTGTCCAGCAGCACGGGGGGGTGTCAAAGCTGACTCTAAAGGAAGGGTCTCCTGTGGGCAGGCAGTGAAGGGCATGGGTGTGAAAGCCAACAGAGAGAAGAAAGAGCAGGAGGATACATGACCACTTAGAATAAGAGGCTGGGGGGGGGGGGGGAAGGTGTGGGGGCATCTTTTCACAGCTATTTACCTATCTGCCACAGCAGACCTTCCAGTCATCTCTGCAGGACACACAGCGTCTAAAATCTGTGAAGGAAAAGTAATTATCCCATCTCAGTGGCTCCAACTTTTTATAGAAGTCAGTTAGTTTGAAGCATTTTCTGTTCAAAATTAAATTAGAAGCAGGCTTTTCAAAACAGCTGAACTACTGCACGTCTCAGTATGCTGCTTCCACACGCATGTGTGTGTTTTCGGCATGCAGCTGGCATTATTCCCAGCCTTTCTGAAACCAATGGCCTATTTCTGGGTATTTTTCCCCTTCAAAATCCCACCTCAAATCTCTGTAGTGTTTTGAATTTCCAAGCTTTTTTTTTTTTTTTTTTTTTTTTTAAGGTTGGTGTCTCAGTTAACAATGCAGCCAGGTATTCAAGAAGTGAAAAACTTTTACTTGCTGAGGGGAATGATAGATTGAGTCATCATGGGATATTGGTTTTGAAATTGGGGGATGACTTAACATAATACAGCAAGCTTCGATAGGGATAAGATCTTTCTTACATATCTGCTTTCATCAGAATGTAATATATGACTAGCAGGAGACACATGTATAAGGAAGCAGGGAGGAAAGTAAGGGAATACATCACTATCTTCTCTGTATGAGCTTTTCAGCTTTACGTATTGTGTAGTTCTGTGTCTATTTAACCATCAATCTGCATGCTCAGGCCTGGATTGACACAAATATGTATCCTTCAACTCCTTTTCTTCTCTCTCCACTTCTGGGATGATGGAAGGATTTCAGGTGTGTGAAAGCCTCCTTGAGAAAACAAAACAAAGTGCTAGGGTATTGTTTTTGCAATGGAAATGCACCCAGCAGCAGGTGGAAACCCCAACTCCATTGCTCTGCAGTTCCCATCACAGGAAAACAGAGCTCTGCAGTCAGAATGTCCTTGTGTGCTAGCATGACAAGGGCCTGATGTATTTCAAGCTTGTAATTTTGCCTGTAATGTGCTTTTTATTCCTTATGCCTTTCCCCTCTCTGTTGGCCAAAGGATGCTTCTTTCATGGTTGTGGAGGGTCATCAGTATTCCTGGGAATAGATCCACAGGGATAGAATAAAAATGGGATGTAGCCCTCTCTTTTCTCATTAGTGCTGCCTGATGAAATATGTTTGCTCCTGACCGTGAGACAGGAGAGGTATCCCACTGCCATGCAGCCAGTGCCTCTGTCTCAGGGCTGCATCTGGCCCAGCTTATGAATTGCTCTCATTTTAAAGAAACTCATTTGCTAGCCCTTTATTTTTCAGATGCATCACTGCAGATGCGAAAAGCTGGATTATGCCTGGATTTTTGCAGTAGGATTTCCTCTCTTCTGCTTTGCTGAGGCAGAGTAAAAATATTCTGCCCCTTTTTCTCTTCCCCCCACCAAGATTCACAGCCCAGATCTCAACCTAAGTACGTAATTAACAGAAACACTTAATGTTTTAACTGATGATGCGTTTTGTTGACCAAAGAGACCACTAAACAAAACGTCTTGCTTGACAACAGTTTTTAAATAAGAGCACAGTCAATGACAATCATCTTCCACATGTTTCTGTAATATTTGTGAAAGTTCAGCAAAAAATTGTGGAAAAATACTATATATTCCTCTTTTTAACCTACTGGGGCTGAACCACAAAGGCAGGGAGAGGACAGGGAAGGGAGGACACTTGCTTTTTCCTCACAGATCCCTAATCCATAAGTCACTACCGATGTGGGTAGTCACTGGGAGAGTCTTTTCTGCCCTCTCCACAGGTAAAGGTAGTAAAATCAGGCATCAGTCCTTGAGAGGATGCTAGCAAGGAATAAGAACTGACATTTGGATTGAGGTTTCTATAAATGGCTGTTTGTCATTATATGGTGTGCTTTAAGATTTTGTGTATGCCCCTGGAGGCTGTGAGAATCTGCCATTTCTTGTAGCAATGAGTGAACTTTCCAAAGTGGATATATGAAGTACAAATTTTGGGCTAATTTTGAGCACTGCATTTACCTTGGAAGGTTACAAGCTCCTTAAATCCACTCTAAAATGGTTAAACTAGAGCTGTCTGATGAAGCGTTTTAGGCTTTCTGAAACAGAGAAATTGCTTTTACAAAAAGTCAACAAAAATATTTTACCCTGCACAGTGGAGAAATACTTAGTTACTGCAGAAGCAGGAAACAAAAATAACTTCATAGTTCAGACAGCACATACATAGATGCTTTTCCTCAGCACCGTTTTTCAGAAGGGCTCGTCCCAGGAAGTCAGCATCACTTGCTAACCAAGAGCCACAGAAAAACAGAGTATTTCTGGTTACGGTGTTATGCTGCCTGCAATGACTGATAGCTGAGTCAGTCTCTAAATCAGGGACTCCAGGTGAAGGCACTGAGACTGCTGAACTTCCTTGGTGGCTCAGAACTGTTTCTTTTCATTTCCAGGTTTGTATAACTCTTGCCTTTTATTCCTTTTCCTCCCTCCTCCACTCTTTCCATCAATAAAGGTTAAGCGAGTTCCTTACTGAAAATGTTAGGAAATGAAAAGAAGACTTAATATTGTAGCTCAGCTTTTGACTTTTCCACATTATTTCCTCTTCTGTGGGATGCCCCTGCTGTATCTGTATCTGTTGATCCCAGCTCATAGGCTGAGTTGGCCATGTGAGTTGGGTAAGAGCTCTGCATGGATGTGCCTGTTGCCCCGCGTGATGGTCAGGATTGGTGCTGGCTGCATGGCAGTGGGGCAGAGACCAGGGCAGGTGGTGCTGCACACCAGGAACGAGGGGTGCAGGCAAATGCTCTGTACATAAAACTCACCCAGTGCCTCCTGGCTGTCAGGCAGGCTTTTGTCAGTGCTGACAGCCTGTCCCTTCCATAAGCATCAAATTAATCCCAGCACTAAAATAAATCTCAAATTGAGCCATGGCTGATAAAGAATCCACAACATGTCCTTGTTACCTTCTACGTGCGTCTGTCTCCTGTCTCTGCTAGAAGGGCTCCTTAACCAGCTCTCCGTGAGCAAACAGATGGGAAGCGAGCGAATCTAGCAGCCGTCTTTCCCTCTGGTGCCTCAACCGCTCTAGGCTGTGACACATGGAGGCTCCCAATGGTGGGGTTTACATGACAATTTAATTTTAAAGAAAGAGGACACGTATGTTTCTGGCAGTTGTGTAATTAGTGCAGTTCCTCGGCAGACCCACCACCGTTCCTTATGCTTCTTAGAGAGAAAGTTGGAAATGACAGGCAGGTTTTAGCAGGCAGCGGTTTCCAGGGTAGGAGTCGAAGCCCTTGTTGGAGTTGGTAAAAGCTCATCCAAAAGATGACATCGGCTTCACTCCCTGCCTTCAATCTTATGCGGCCTTTGATTTCCACACCCAGAACTTGGATGTGCCCTAGGGACTGGCCAAGGGAGCAAGGATATAAATGGGAAGGGAGTGTGATCAGTGGGGTCTTATTTGTGGATTGGCTACATATTGACCATGCCTATATGTGGTTCTGTTTTAAGCTGAATTAATTCTGTTTTTATCCCAAAACTTTATGCCTTTACAGTATTGGTATCAGAAATACAAAGACTTCTGAAAAATTGCTGTCATGTTTAACCCCAGCAGCAATTAAGCACCATGCAGCTGCTCGCTCACTCCCCCACACCCAGTGGGATGGGGGAGAGAATTGGGGGAAAAAAAGGTAAAACTTGTGGATTGAGATAAGAAGAGTTTAATAGAACAAAAAGGAAGAAACTAATAATGATAATAACAATATGAAAATGACAATAATAATAATAATAATAATAATAGGATTGGAATATACAAGTGATGCACAATGCAATTGCTCACCACCTGCCAACCGATGCCCGGTTAGTTCTGGAGCAGCGATCTGCCCCGCAGGCCAACTCTCCCAGTTTATATACTGGGCATGACATCACATGGTATGGAATACCCCTTTGGCCAGTTTGGGTCAGCTGCCCTGGCTGTGTCCCCTCCCAACTCCTTCTGCCCTTCCAGCCTTCTTGCTGGCTGGGCATGAGAAGCTGAAAAATCCTTGACTTTAGACTAAAAACATTATTTAGCAACAACTAACATCAGTGTTATCAACATTCTTCTCATACTAAACCTAAAACATAGCACTATACCAGCTACTAGGAAGACAACTCTATCCCAGCCAAAACCAGGACAACTGCAGAAGACATTGAGAGAGGAGAAGGAAAGGCCTTGCATAATTTAAAATTTCTCCTAATTTTTGCTATTCTTTATGCCAGCACTTTCTGAGGAGTGCTGGACAGGGCAGGAAAGACCTCCATCTCAATCCTGGTAGGAGGGCAAGGGGGCAATGAGAATAAAAGCAACAAGGCAGAAAAAACATCTACTCTAATTCTGAGAAATTGCCTGAATTACAAGAGTTACATTTCTGCTTTTGGCCTACTGTGGATTTACCTTCTCTGAAGCCAGGGAGGTGAGTCCTGACATGCACCAGCCCACCTTGGAGAAGAATAGACAGTTTGTACTTCAGAAATTCGTGACCATGGAAGATGAAGTGCACTGAATATTCGTAGTTCCCTGGTGCTCACCCTGGACTGACTGTTGGTGAGGTGCTTTGCTGGCCTGGAATGACCAGAGGTAGCAAATAAATACACCTGCATTCAATCCATTTGGTCCTGAGACATTCTTTTGGGAAGGCTAAAGAGAAAACAGAGCAGTGTCTTTGTGTGTAAGTGCTTTCATCCCATCTCGAGTTGACAAAACCCCCCTTTATTTACACGCAAGCTGTGGTTCAGACTACTGCAAACTATCTCTGCTGATGTGACTCCATTGGAAGAATCATAGGACAGAGGGTAAAGTTTGGCTACAGATGAGCCAGCTTTCTTTCTGTTTTTCCTGCTTTCATGCTTTTCTCCCCCCCCCCCCCCTTTTTTTAATTGAATTCTATGGTGAGACTGTGTGCCTCTTTAATCTTCCACTTTGAATTCATTTGCAATGTGATAGATCGAGTTTGTGTTTCAGAATGTGTCAGTGGGACCATGATAATGCATCTCAAATGGTAAAAGTCTGCATCTTAATTGATTACCCATGATCCTCCTTGGCCACATCCTCTGCTACAAATTCAGCACCGGGGGGCACAGAGAGAAGGGGCTGGGGAGGGGTGAAGGGAAGAGAGAAGACATTGAAGAGTTTTAAAAGGATTTGTGTTAATTCCT
Source organism: Buteo buteo (assembly GCF_964188355.1). NCBI lineage: Eukaryota > Metazoa > Chordata > Aves > Accipitriformes > Accipitridae > Buteo > Buteo buteo. Next base: position 4,071,873 of record NC_134189.1, on the reverse strand, counting down.
CCAAGACGTCCCTATGTGATGTTTCTCAGTCAATAGGAGATTAGATTGAAGAGAGGATAGCCACTGTTAATCCTCTTCTATCCATTCCCACAATGGGTATTAATATAGGAACAAAACACACACAAACTTGCAGAGGACTTTTTCATTGTTGTTGTTCTTTTTTCTTTTCAGTGCACGTCAAGGAGAACACTGAAGATCAGAGTCTTTTTGGTCTCATTTTTCCCAGGAAGGTAGTAGTCAAGGGGGAATTTCCAATGAGTGTAGGACTGTGAGACTCTTGGGTTCCCTCTGCAGCTGCAGACCTCTTGTGCCAGAGCTGTAATCGTAGCCAGGCAGAATGTGCCTTTCCCCTCCCAGCAAGGTTAGAGGTAAAGGGCAGTGATTTAGGGTCTATGTTCCCTTTAAGAGAGACCATGTGATTCAAACTTTGTCATAATCATGAATCTTCTGGATATTTTATAGCACATTTTTGTTAGGATGAAAGCTCCTTTGCATTCACTCAGTGTCAGCACTAAGACTAAGGACTCTCCAGTCAGCCAGAGCCAGGTGTGCTGTGAACCATTTCAATTCCAGTTTGTCCATCTGGCCTGTTCTCTCACCTATCCCTTTATTAATGCATATCTGGCTTATTTATGTAGGAAGGAAAAGGAAACTTTAGTGATTAATAACTGGTTCGCTCCACATGCACCAGTTGCACCATTATAAGCATCTTCATACGTTGCTTGAAGTTACTTTACAGAGCTCCTGTATTCCTGCTGTCTTATGCATCTTCCCCAGAGTAAGAATCTGTGCTCTAAAATAGGTCACTGTGTACATCTTTCCTCAGGTAGTAGACTGGCAGTGAAGAGGGGAGCAAGTGAAGAGGGCAGTGAAGTGGGGAAAAAGAAGAGACTTTCTTTCTTCATTCCTTCACCTCCTGTTTTTTCTCTATTGACAAAAGAAAGAAAAAAGGAAATTCATGAAAAATTAATGCAAGATGCAAACCTGATCTTTCAGTAGGCTCTGCCTAAATTTGAACATCCTGAATCTTGATGGCAAGTTCCCTACGTTCTGCCAGGATTAACCTTTGAAGAAGACTGAGGTTATGATAATAAGCATTTCTATAACTTTTATCAGAAGGTGCTGAAGTAATTCACTAGCACTACCCTTACCTTGGAATAACTTTCTGAAGCAGTTAGTTATCAGTTCTCCTCTTTTACATACAGAATAGCAGTGTTGTAGAACATTGAAGCAACATTCCCAAAGTTGTTCATAGCCTGTGGCGTAACTCAGGACCAAGGCACAGGTCTCTAGGCTCCAAAACTGGTGCTTTGAGCGCAGGGCTACCCTCCTTAAGGCAGCCCACTGCCAGGAAAAGTGGCATGTGGGACTTAATTCCTCATCTCCAGTCAGCACTGTAGCAGTGGAGAGTCTCTGCTTCCTTTGCTTTTGGCCAAGCCGTTTCCCTGCAGGGAAATAAATAATCCATTTGCTGTTTCTGTCTGACATATCATCTAACATGCACGGCTCAGACATCTAAAACACAGGTGACCAGAAATAGAATCTGTTTTAAATATATAATTGTCCAATTTCTTTCAAGATTCTGGAAAAATATTCCCTATGACACACAGGAACTTTAAGCAGGTTTCATAGGCACCGCTTGTCATTTTCGAGCAGAAGATTGATAAGACTTGGCATCAACTTTATCCACGGTCTCTCTCCTTCCCTCTTCAAATATGTTTTTATCCTTTACCCCAGTATCTGACTTTGACAAGCTTTCTGTCAGTCTCTGGACTAGCCCGTCCAACATGTGGTACGTCAGCTACCAGCAAAGCCGGGACATGCCGTTCTTCCAGCAGAGCATGTGAGGGGTAGAGCAGCTCAGGGGTTGTTTCTGCCACTAGACCTAGCCCTCCTCTGCTCCTGCTCTCTAGTAGAGGCTGTGGGGTGGGAAGGCAGCGTGGATAGTCCCAACGCACCCATCTCTGCAAGCTGGGCTTCAGCTGCTCCTTTGGTTGCATGCAACCTTGGCTGAACTCAGTGATTAGCTCAAGCATGTCATAAAAACCCACCCCCATGCCCCAGACTACAGTGCTGTAATTGCCTTTCTTCCCTGGTACATCTGTGGGGGTCACAGCTGGGCGATTCCTCATCATGAAAGCACCAGCCAAGCCTCAAAACCGAAGCTTTTTTTATTGTAGGCAGTGGTGTGCTTTCGGAGACTAGGCAGTTAAGGCATGTTCTCCATAAAAGAAGCAGAAAACAGCTCACAACATCCAATACTGTCCTGACTGAAATAAAATCAGGGCCAAGACTTTCACTTTCTCTGGCACTTCAGCTTGACAGAGCTCATGCCACCCAAGGCAGCCTTCTCAAAAGTCCCAGAGCTCTTAAAAAGATCAGCAGACTGGACTTGCTGTAATGATTTGGGGTTATTCTAACATCTATGCTCAACTCTCTTTCACTTCTTCCTTTTAGCCCTGTCAGAGTTTTTATCCCCTCCTTGTTTAATTAGGTGTAGTTACCACTTTGCTTCAAAGAGCTCAGATATATTTCCTTTCAGGTGCAGCTTTTGTGAACAATAAATTTAACTCCAGTCACCCATAACACTCTTAACCGATTTAAGCTCTCTCTTCCCTAAATTCAGGGGCTACTCAAGGAAAAACTTTCCCCCATATTCCTCCTCCCTCCCAAACCAAGGTCTCTTCCACACTGATTGATTCACCATCGCCTCTTACATCCCAGCTGGAGCTGAAAAGCTCCACCTGCTGCTATTACTCAGCAGTAATTGCACTGCACTTTCACGCAGGTTTCAAGCATTCATCATCAGGATGACTCAATAAGGCAGCCCTGCATTGATGAAAGGCCTTAGAGCCTCCATCTCTCTTGCACATGCAATAGCCACCTTCTGGATAAACTCAGGTGTGTGTACTGGGGGGAGGGGAGAATGTGTTTTATGATGAATAACTCGCTTGCCAAAATTTCTCCTCTCCTCCATATTCTCAGGCTGTCTGAGAACGAATCAAGTAATCCTCGCAGTCATACATTATTCCCCGAATATTTCCTGTGAGTGATGCTCCGTGTATAGCTCATCCTCTGGCAGTCGCCTGGGGAGCATTCGAAATCAAAGCTGCGTGCCAGATGCACCCTGTGTTTGCTGCGTGAAATCCAGACTGCAAGCCAGGACCTTGGTGCCTCCCAGGAGGCCCAAATCCTCCGGCTTCTTCGTGTTTGTCCGTTGCTGGCTGTCCAGGTTGGGACCCCTTCGGCTGGGCTTGAGCTCCTGGCATGGCTACACTCGTGCCCAGGCTTCAGCCTGATGTGCTCAAACTCCATCCCAGCTGCAGCCCCATCACCGGCCAGGCACACATGCACGTCCCCTCATTTTCCTCCTACTTTGTCTAAAACCAGCCAAAACGCCAGACACCACCTGGCACTAATTACCCTCAGGGGCAAACAAGAGGGTGGGAGAGAGCTGGAGATGAAATGTTCACTTGTTTCTCTCCAAAGCCGTTTCCCCTGCTGCACCATGCACGTGTGGTGTGGAGGGACTCACAGGAATATTGATTGGTTACTGGGGGGGTATTTCTGTTCCTGTGCTGGGCAAACGTAACCGTGGGATGAAGGTTCCCCAGAGAGCTCAAAATTCACTTTTCATAACCATTATGTAATATTCCCTTGCAGCCGTCTGGCAGAACATTTCTCCTAACTAAATCACCAGAACGTATCTGGAAAGCAAGCAGAGCATACACCTGCAGGGTCATACAACATTTATTTACCACTTGCAGGGTATTTTTTTTTTTTTTTTCATTTTGTTGTGTAATATCATTTAACCAGCTTTGGGAAGGTGCAACAGCCTTGTCAGGAGACAACCCCAGGGCCAAGAAACCAAGGGCTGCTCTCGGCACTGCCACAAGCTCCGTCTGCAGCATCCCATCAGCTCCTCTGGTGCCTTGGGTCCCACTGGCCCTGGCCAATGCTGGTGTTTGTGACTCCTGAGGGGTGGCGAGAGAGACGATGTTGGTGGATGAGGAGTCTCAGATGTTATGATGGAGTTGCTGAATGAGCATTCCTCCTTCACCTCTGAGGGCTTTCTTCGATCTCCCTTGTGCAGCCTGTGGAGCACTTCCCTATGTATTTTTAGACATCTACATACATATATATCTAAAAGAGTCTCTATATATGCATACATACATCTATATATAGCCCCATACTGATAATCGGTATCAGTATGAGGGGGGGGTGTTACAAATCTGAAATACAGCAGACGTGCATGCTTGTGCCAGTGGGGTTGCATCAAAGCTGGCTGAGAATATAAACGGACTTCTCCCCCCCCCCCCCCCCCCCAAGTATCAACACTTTGAAAATTCAGCCTACTTGGCTGAATATATAAAATACAAAGAAAAAAAGTATAGTTGCTAAATCTTTCAGGTTGGGAAAGTTGGAAGATTTTTTCCCCTTTCAAAATTAAAAATGTCATCGAAAATGTGATAAATTTTACCTCCTCTAATCAGGCAACACTGTTCTCTCCTAACTATTTCTGTCCCAGGCTTTCTGACATTCTTAGAATCTATTTGGTCTGGAGTTTTAAAGGTGTTGCACCTTAAATGTGCCTAAAGATGCAGACAAGTGTACAGTTTTGCAAAATAAAACTAAGTGTCATTATGCAGTATTAGGTACCAAAGCATCTTTACAAACCTGGCCCATTTTTCCTCTGTAGGTGGGCATCGCAAGTGTTAAGAGTAACCAATGATTCAACATATCTGCAGTCATCGTTAAGAGTAACCAATGATTCAACATATCTGCAGTCATCGGGGCACACAATTGCTTGATCTTATCTACTCCAGAACTCCTCAGAGACCTGGTCCTGATTGCCAGAGAGAGGAAAAAACCCATCCTGCAGTCCTCCAGTTTTCTGATTTTATGCACTTTAATTGCTAAATCAAATAATTAAGCAGAAACGTAACATAAAATAAATATTAACCCAATTTATTTTAATTTATTTTGATATAAACATAAACAATTAATCTAATTATCAGGTTAATTAAACCATTATAAATAAATCAACAACCTCATGAGCTTTATCTAGCACAGTAGAAGACAGCAGTTAGCTACCAGCCGTAAGCACAAAGTAGCATTATCAGCACCACCTGAAACAACTTATTCCATCTGAATGCCAGATGTAGCAAGGTGCCAGTCACTCCTAGATCAAAGGTGATACTGGTGTTCATTAAGATAGTCTGTTCAAATCTCAGATGGTCCAGCGGTAGCCAGTATCTCTGCTTTGCCAACAGAGGTCACATAAAAACATCCTGGTGCGTGTCAAAATGATGCAGCTTGTTACATGCAAAATTCAAATGGATATGTACAGAGAAATACTTTCAGGATTAATCACACAACATTCCCAGCCTGAAATTTCATGCATGCATGATTCTGGAAAGTGGCTGTTTAGTTTAGGGATGCCTTAGGTGTTCAGAATCTATTAGTTAGCTGTCATTAATAGGAAAATCCTTGGATTATCTGCACACACACATGTGCGCACACACAGAGCAAGGATCATCAAGTGTCAGAAGTCCTCTTTCAATGAGACTGATGTTAGAACCATCCTTCCAAGAAAAGTATCACAAAAAGACAACCCCTCAAAGCATTTTCTGTTTAGGCAATATCGTTTCTATGACTTTCCTCCGAGAGTTTCAGGAAGCTAGCATGTTGTTCAGAAAATTACTTAGTGGTTTCTTTGAACTACCTGTTTAATATTGATAACTTTCCTTAACCAGGTTAACCAGATGTCAGGTCCTGTGTATTGTAGCACATCTGCGCACCTTTTGTGGCTGCCTGGGAAGGCAGAGGAAATACAGACTTCTTTGGGCTGGTGGTTACGTGATGGCAGCAGCAGGCACAGCCAGTTTCAGTGGCTAGTGAACAGAAACAAAGATTTTTGGATGTTCAGATGGGATAGTGTGGCTTATCCCACTTCTTCTTAACTCCTGCTCACCAGCTTCTTGGCAAATTAAAATGGGATGCTTGTGAATTCACCAGCGTTGCTTGGTATATCCTGCCCTTCCATGTAAAAGACAATCCCATATGATCATAGGGGAAACAAAAATCCATCCCATCAGACAGAGAATTTATACACATTTTAATATTTCAGATCATGGCTCACTGGATAGATGCCACTTATTCTATCCTATAAAAGCCCCAGCTCAAAAATTACTTGGAAGTGCAAAGCTAGCAAAATGCTGGTGCTAAAGACAGTAATTCTGTCAGCTCTACACGGCTGTTGCTAATCTGGAGAAACCCGTTGAACTGCTTCTTGACAATTTGGTGCTTGTTTCCAGCTACATTTTGACCCAGGCAAACTTAAAAGAAAATATTACCTTTTGTCATCACCAAAACATGGGGGTTTCCCTGTCCACACTTCGCCTTTTAAGCAAAGCTCCCTAGGCATAGATCTGTTTGCCTCCCAGCACAGTCACCAGAACAGAAAGGCCTGATCCCAGCTGGATCCCATTACTCTAACTAGATTAAAGTGTGTATTAAAAATTAGAAGTTGATAATCATAATAATTAATGAATGAATAGCTCAGATTTTATGGTAAAGGGGCAGTATTTGCAAAAAATCCTGCAAGTAGTTCTGTTGCTCTCAATTATGATATTGGGGACCCACTGGGTCCTATTGCATTACATAGAGCCCTCCCTCCCCTCCCCACCTGGAAGATAAACCTGACTCATGGCAGAAGAGGGCTTAGCTAATTCATGTGAAAGGCTGCAACGGTCCCTCCTGTACAACTTGATGCAACTGAGGCACATCAAGAAGCAGAAAAATATTCAGAGGCACATTCCCCAGCGGCAGAAATGCCACTGCTGGGAACGGGCTGGGAGAGCTGCACGTGGCGGTGATGGGGCACGAGGGGATCGCAGAGAGCACGCAGAGATCACCCAGGGTTTCCCCAGCGGTGCTGCAGGTGGTCACAGTAAATAAAAAACAGTGGCCTTCTGCAATGCAAAGCACAGCTGGATTCTTAGCAGCGGTCTCCGTGGAGTTTTCTTCAGTATTACCCCCCGGTTTGTTCTCCTTCTGCTGGCTGCCCTTGGCCCTGCAGTGTCTTGAGGTGATGGCTTTCTTGTCAGGTGAAATCTTCCCAGCCTGACTGTGAGGCTGATCAGGTTCTTCCCGCTTCCTCCCACCCTGGAAATGTTTGTTCATCAAGAGAAAGCACCTTCCTATATGCATTACAACACCTGATTGACAGGCCAGGCAGAAAATGTAATTTGTAATGTTGAAGTGAGGTTGACAGGAATAAACTAGCAGTCTGATTTTTTTGCTTTGCTACTATGTTAAAAGATAAATTGATCTGGCTTCTCCATTGTTTTAGCTATGCAAGAAGAAGGACTTCTGTGTTTTCCCACAGAACGCATTCAGAGCAGGTAGAATGAGGTTCCACTAGCCAGCAGCCAAAGAAAGATATAAGATACACATGCAGAGAAGATGAACAAGGTTTTAAATAGTAAGTGTCTTTTCAAAAAAGCCTTTAGGAAGATTAGGGTGTGTGCATTTGTGCCATTATCCCAGCCAAAGGGGAAGCATTGACAGTAATTTATGATTAGGTTAAAACCTTTATCTGCAGCCTAAGATTTGCTTCAAGTTTAAGACAAGAGAGGATATGCAGTGATTAAAGGCCAGGACCAGGAATCCAAGACTGCAGGGTCCTATACTCATCTATACTGAATTACTTTAACTTAGGGTGTATCCTTTAGCCTCCCTACACATCTCTCTCTTTTTGTGTCCCCTTTCCCAGTAAACCAGCTCCCTTTCTGCCACCATCGGCTTGAATTACTTACGCCTTCCTCTGATGGCCACATTTAAAAATATATTAAAAATTGGAAAGAGCCTAGAAAAAGGAAAAAGAAAAACCTGATGACAAGGTCTGGATAAACTGCATTAATGAAAAAGCTCACACTCTGAATATCAAACCCCAGTATCACTCTGGAAGTCCTTCGAAGTGATTAACCTTGGCCTCACAGGCTTTGAAGGCCAAAAGGTGCTGTTTTGTATGGGGCCACCTTTGCAGAGTCCAGAAGCCACCCAGGTGAGAGCTATGCTACTTCTGCAACTACATGGGTGTAGGCAAAGAGCATGTATTTAGGCAAGGGGAGAGGAGTTGAGTTCATGCCTGCATAGAGGTGGTAGCGGGGAATTTCTAGCTGGAGGGAGAGCACCATGTGCAGGAGCTACTGAGGTGAGTCTCTGGTAGGGCTGCTATGCCCCCATATGACATTAAGACTCACAGCCTTGGAGGAAGAACCATCCCTAAAATTCTATGTCCCCAGCTTCTGCCATCAGAGGGAATGCTTCAAGGAAAGAGATTATAGAATCATAGGATGGTTTGGGTTGGAGGGGCCCTTGAAGATCATCTGGTTCCAATCCTCCTGCCACGGGCAGGGACACCTTCCACTAGACCAGGTTGCTCAAAGCCCCATCCAACCTGGCCTTGAACACTGCCAGGGATGGGGCATCCACCACCTCTCCGGGCAAATCGTGGGGTGGTGGTCTTCCTGCAACCCCACAATGATGCCCTCCCCATGGCCTCCTCTTACAAAGCTATGGGGCTTTCTAAAGGGACCTTTTCACCCTGTAGAATATCAACACCTTCACCAGACCTGTCTCCAGCCCGTTCCCATTCTTCCACCAACAGCATTAGTTCTGCCTCTCTTCCTTTCCTGGCCCTTTCTAGCTTTGGAGCATACCTTGGAGACAGAGGAACATGAGTGGAGTTTGACCTTGACATCTGGAGGTGTGTTGAAGTAGTGGAGAGGGCTGGTCATGTTCCAGTGCCTCAGCGGGAGGTGGAGAGCTGAGGAGAGGTGTGAGAGCAATGTTCTCTCAGTCTGGCCATGCACTGGGATGGAGCACGCAGGGAACCATGTATACCTGTACCTCGTGGGCTCCACAGAAAGACCCCTAAAGATCTTGACCAGTTCTTGTTGGACAGAAAAGATAGTTGCATAAGGCATGTGAGAAGATAAAGTGAGAAAAGAGCTGGGCTATGATGTGCTGCAAGGAATCTGTAGTCCTTATTCCCCCCGCCTCCTGGCTGCACATGAGAAAGTGTCTCTAAATAATTCTGGCTGCTTCTCACAGTTTTTCAGAACTTTTTTTTTTTTTTTTGAGTTTATAAATAAGCTTCACTTCGTGGTTACATGAATGCCCCTGATGCTGGGTGGAGAGTAGAGAGCTGGAACACTCATCCAGGCACTGCTAATTCTCTCTCCGTGTATAACCCCACGGACAGGGAGGGTAATAACTGCGTGTGAGGTCAGGCAGAGAAAGTGAGCAGTGAAAATCAGAGTCAGGACAGTACTGACTAAATAGAAGAAAGGAAGGAAAGAAGAAGTGTGGAGTAGTGGATCATGCTCAGGTGAACAGTGATGGGATAGGGCAGACCACTGCACTCCTCCCTTTGCACAGGCAACGTCTCTAAGCGATACTCTGAACACTTCTTCTGTTACCAACACATTGATTTCCGCTTGACAAGGAAATCAGGCATCAGAGTTTAAATGAAATGGAGTCCTGCTGTTTCCATGGAAATCTCCCATGCCCATCAGATTAATGGAGGGCACGTTGCACTTTGCATAAAAGTAAACAAAATAAGGCTGCTGCAAAGGCAATGGGTTACCTTTTCCATTCAGACTAAAAATTCCATATACTCTCATCATAGACTCTCTCCCTCCCCACTCTCTACTTCAGCAGAGACCTCCTCTCCTACATACAGCATTTATTTCAATTGACTGGACCCCATGGAGAGTCTTACTCCTGGATAACCAGCATAAAATACATGACAGACAAATTACAGGACTAATAGCTTAATCCTCTATAACAAACTACATGTTCCTTTGATGTATCCAGCTTTTCTATACCAGTTTTGGGGTCTTCCCATGACCCAGAATTGATCTTCTCCTCTAGTTATGGGCATCTTGTGTGTCTCAGTTAAGATAATATTTTGACATTACATGTCCTATCCTTCCACCCTCCCAAGGAAATCAGTCTACTCCTGAAGATGAAACCTTTGGATGTGAAAAAGGAGCAACCAAATATCAGCTTAGCGTGTAGTTCCCATTGCAGCCTATCAGTGGAAGTGGAAACATTTGTCTCCATTGGGCAGCATGGGAAAGGAGAGCTTTAGGTTTATTTTTCTTGTTTGCATCAGCACCAGCTATCTAGCCTGACAAAACAACAGGCTGTTCATCAGGCTCTAACAGACCAAACGATAGCAATTTATTACCACCCAAGCACTTGAAATAGTTTGCATAAATATTTGTGTAACGCAAGTTTACCACGGCATGAGTTATTTCCTACCTCAAGCACAGAGACAACATATAGCATGAATTAGCCTGCCTGGAGCTCTGTGTTACCACAGCTGGACCACTTCCAACCCTGAAATAGCTTGGATATGTCTATGTTCCACCAGATTGTACAGGGTAGGCATTCTCAGCAAAGATCTAAAGCTGCAGCTGCCTCAAGTTTGTCCTTCCAGCCATACAGCAAAATCTCATTTCCCAGAAACAGAATCCGGGGTTTGCTCTGGCAGTAACAGCAGCCTTTGGATGCTCTTCCTTCCCTTCCTTCTGGCCTGGAACATAAGCAGCGATCACTTTTGTGGTCTCAGGCTCAATTCAAAGTCACAGAAGAGGAAAAATGCAGATTTACTCCTTTTTAAGCTTATGCACATAAGGGAGCTACAAACCTAGTTGTTTCTTTCCCAGCCCTTTTTATCATTTAAGCAGCATCAAGTTGGCTTGCAACCAAACACTGTGATTTTACCACTATGGTCGTAGATTTCAGCAAATTTGTTTTCCCCAGACAAAGAGAGACAGGCTAATAAATGCAGATGAAAGATAAAATGCAGCAGAAAGTGAAGGGATAGGAAAAAAGAATGAGTACTCTTGTCAGGGTGTGGTGATGAATGGGTAGCTATTATTTTCAGTCTCAGGCATGAACTGGGAATTGTCTTTGGAGAAGCTGAAGTTGCAGGTCAAGGTCAATACCTGAGTCAGGATTATGATTCAATGTCTGGATCATGGTTCTTCCTCACAGCTGACGCCCCAAAAAGAAGGGGCAGTAGGGCAACACTAAATATTAATATTTCAGCTTAGAAACCAGGACTACTTTTAAAGTGACTAACACATATTAAAACTGCAAGAAACAAAGTGAGGCTACATCTTAATGAGCTGAGAGGAGGGTGCCCAGCTGCCCACCAAGGATTTACCAGGACTGCATCCCTAACGTAGAGGTCATAGGCATGTGTTACAGCCGGAAAAGAGAGAAAGCTAAAACCAATGAGAGCAAAAGACTGTGTTGCTTGTGACTTATAACCATTGCAGCATTGCTGCTGCATTGGCACCAAGGTTGGGAGACTACTGCTGTAAGGCTGAATACAAGAATCTTGGGTTTATGGTTCAGCTTTTCAACCCACTGGCAACTCAAACTAAGCTTTGCATGGTAACTTTCAGCAACAGAGCTCAAACTTTTATCTTGGAACAAAATGTTTTAAAAAGCCAATGAAATGATAGACAGAAAATGAAAAAAAACTAAGATGAACCATCCTCTGCTGTCTCCTAACTTAACCTGTTTTATGCATTTCATCACATTGGAAAACACCCATTGGTTATTTCACAGTCCTCTATGGCTTGAGCTGAGGTCGCCAAAAAGAAGTGCTCAGCAAGCAATAAACTGTCCTTAGCATGATTTTAAGACTTTCTTAGAGTTCCATGATGGTAACGCACAGTCCTAAATCCATCTCAACTTCAGCTGACGGTGTATCTACCTGAATTATCTTGCTATCACAAGAATTATCTGGACTTGTATCCATGGGAAAAAAATAGAGTGTCATCTGCAAGTTCTCACGTTCTGTTTAAAACAGTTTGAAGAAATGAAGGGCGCTGAAGATTCCCCTGTGTTCACACAGGGGGGGTCAAGCTGCTCAAAGTTTTCAAGTCTGTAGCAGATTTTCAGAGGAGCAAAAGAAATGTGTGTATATTTGTGAAATGAGCAAAAGACTAAATGAAAGCCTAATAAACTCCCAAAGGGAGCAGGAAAAGAAAAGATGTTAATGCAATTACTGCTGATAACATTTTGAAAGAGTGTGTGTGTGAGAGAGAGAAATTAGTATATCATCTTGGAATCCTTAATTACTGGCATGTTAATTACACAACAAAGCTATCCTCTTCTAATGAAAGAAACGAACGAATATCAGAAGTGTTGTTCTGTTTAATCCAGAAAATGAGCACTGAGATCCAAAGTTGTGTGATGTAAATCTGGAAGAACTCCAAAGAAGTCAAGGGAGTTACCCAGTCTCCAGCATAAGATGGCAAATGCGATGCAGTAAGGAAACCCACAAAATACTGTCTGATCTCTCCCCTGGGAGGAGAGAGGCTATGAGGTTGGTTCCCTTTGGTCTCTGCACGTGACTGAACGCCGACTAACGTGTAGTTTAGCTAATAAGGTTCCCTCCCTTGGATCATTGGCCCCTTCCTGATGGGGTATTGAGTGAGAGGCCATTGTTTCCATTTCATTCTATACAGAGGTTATTACTCCTCTGTTAATTGGGAACCAGAAGTAATAAGGGGGATGGGATCACTTCAGCATTCAGTCAGTAAAACACATAAATCAAGAAAGTAAATGTTTCACTCAGACATAAATTAGGCTGTTAATTAGGCTGCTGTTGCCTACACAAATCTGGCTATGTTTAACCTGCTCACTGGGGTGCAGAAGTTAGACTTGGTCTTCCATAGGGAAAAAACAGGATTTCTCCTTTTAAGAAATGACAAGTACAATGAAAAGAGCTTTCCTGTCTCTTAGAATTGAAGTCTGAGTGCTTCTTCCTTGGATAATTTCTCCTCATTGTTTTGAAACTGAAAGGCCTATTTTTCTCATGTAGGAGCCTTTAAGCAAGAAGTTTGTTAACGTAGGCGTTCTTTAGGTACAAAGTACTTCAGATAAAAGGTATAAAGTAGATATAAGAAGATATAAAGCTCATTTCCCTTTTTTTGTGAAAGAAAGTGGAAAAACACAGCAGTATACTGTGTGGAACCACTCTTCCCCTCTTGCCATATGTTCAAGCTGCTGCAGACTCCTTTCTGGTACTGTCAGATGACCTCAGTGAGCTCAGGTGTTCAGACCATGCCTTGAAACCTCAACTCCAAATTCCAGCATCATTTTGGTGATGCAAAATAATTCACAGACACATAAGCGGTGCTTCTTGGGGTCCATATGCCAGCTTGCTAATTCATAGAATCATAGAATCATTTAGGTTGGAAAAGACCTTTAAGATCATCGAGTCCAACCGTTAACGTAGCACTGCCAAGTCCACCACTAAACCATGTCCCTAAGCACCACATCTACATGTCTTTCAAATACTTCCAGGGATGGTGACTCATCCACATCCCTGAGCAGCCTGTTCCAATGCCTGACAACCCTTTCAGTGAAGAAATTTTTCCTAGTTTCCAATCTAAACCTCCCCTGGCACAACCTGAGGCCGTTTCCTCTTGTCCTATAGCTTGTTACTTGGGAGAAGAGACCAACACCCACCTCACCACAACCTCCTTTCAGATAGTTGTAGAAAGTGATAAAGTCTCCCCTCACCCTCCTTTTCTCAAGGCTAAACAACCTCAGTTCCATCAGCCGCTGCTCTTAAGACTTGCTCTCTAGGCCCTTCACCACCTTCGTTGCCCTTCTCTGGACACGCTCCAGCACCTCAGTGTCTTTCTTGTCGTGAGGGGCCCAAAACTGAACACAGGACTCGAAGTGTGGCCTCACCAGTGCCGAGTACAGGGGAATGATCACCTCCCTGCTCCTGCTGGCCACACTATTTCTGATACAAGCCAGGATGCTGTTGGCCTTCTTGGCCACCTGGGCACACTGCTGGCTCATATTCAGCCGGCTGTTGACCAACACCCACTGGCCATTTTCTGCTGGGCAGCTTTCCAGCCCCTCTTCCCCAAGCCTGTAGCGCTGCATGGGGTTGTTGTGACCCAAGTGCAGGACCCAGCACTTGTTGAACCTCCTACAGTTGGCCTCAGCCCATCAATCCAGCCTGTCCAGATCCCTCTATAGAGCCTTCCTACCCTTGAGCAGATCAACACTCCCGCCCATCTTGGTGTTGTCTGCAAACTTACTGAGGGTGCACTCGATATATTAATTTTAAACAGCTTTTTCCCATTCCAAAATGAATAACAAAATTCAATGGATGATTCCTTTTACTATAACTACATACATACTTCTCCATTAGTGTAATGTTGTCTTGTTTCATAGTCTTCTGTGACCAGACCGCTTTCAGGTGCTGGAGCCAAATCAGGAAAAGGCCATGGCCTATCACTTGCTCATTTGGTGGGACTAGGACACTTTTTTCTCGCTATAGTAGAGGGAAATCACTGTCTGGGTGAAGGAAAATATAGCCGAGTACACATAGGTCCTATTAGAGTAACCATAGGAACAGGTAAAACTGCAAGGTGGTTCAGATGAGAAGTTCAACTATTATTTAAATTTGTTAATAAAACAAAACCCCAGGAAAGGGATGAACTGTATCTCTTGCACTCTCTGCAGTGTTTAGCAGGAGCAGGATAAGGTTGCTATTTTGCTGGATACCGTTCATAAGCAACCCTTATCTGAAGTTTTCATCACGTAGAGAGCCAACAGAGTAAAACAGACATTTCTGTACTTCAGAGGAGTTCTTGGGCAAATATGCCCTCATTTGCTTTAGATCCAACTGCTTAGAATTCATACAGAGCCCTAGCATGGGGTGGCTGGATTTCGTCAAAGGTTTCTTTCCCTTAAGGGTTTGTTCCTCCCCTGATGCGCTCTTGTGACTCCCACTGACAGTAATGGGGAGTAATGCATGCCTGCAGGACACCTCTGGTCCCCCTCAGTGGGAAAGGAGAGAGTGGGTTTATTGGAGAGGGGTGGGAAAGGAACAGAAGGAAAAGCAAGGCTTTGAAAGCCGTCTAATTATAGGCTGGTGTGTTAACCGCTCCACCAGCCAGTGTGCAGTACTGAGCATTTGGCACAGCACAGCTTTGGTTTTTTTGATTAGAGAGGAGCATTTGAAAGAGTGGTGAATGATTGAGGAACAGAGCAAAGAGAAAAGCCTACCCCACTGGTAAAACGTAGATGTGGCTGCTGAACGGACTCCAGCAGTGCATCAGCAGCAATGAGGCTGATGCTGCAGTTCTTTCTGTGGATGGGTGCGCATCGCTTTCCCAGGCAGCACTCTTGACTTCCATTAGACAGAGTGAGCATACAAATACAAGAGTGTCCATAAAGGCACCTGAAGAATTGGGTCCCCGACGTGGTAAGTGTTACTGCACAGGGAAGGTTTTTGTCTTTCTCCACGGGTGACCTAAACAGGAGATCAACGTTAACCCCAAAGGCACACTAGCTCCTACTCAATAATAGATCCACTCGTGATTTTTGTCATGGGAGATCCCAATTCAGTCCTCATGGGCAGCTCACTGGGGGGAGGCGGAGGGTCATATATTAAAATAGAAGAAGAAAGGAAAGAACAAGAGTGAGATCGCACAGCACAAAGCGCCGCTGTGTAATGCACCCAAATGTTCATGCACACGTGCCTGCAGCACTATGGTGATCCATTCTTCCAGGTCATGCCCGAGTGGTGGAGACAGCTGTGTTGTGTCCACTTCCAGGAGCCCTCTTTCCCAAGAAATTATATTGTAGACACATCCCCCACATGACAGAGTGCAGAGTCAGAAAACTCTGCAGATATGTGTCTTTTCTTGCATTTAAGTAAATAAATCATTCTCCCCTCCTCCCCCTCCTGTATAACTTTATAACCAATTTCAGCTTGACTAAGATGCACATCAGTTCAAAGAATAGCAGTTTAAAACCCGCATCTTAAAATAGATTTCATTTTCACTTCGGTCCTGGTGCTAGACCTCCTTACTGGTTTCTGCCTCAGAGTCTCGGTCAGACCTGGCCACCTCCCTGTTGATCTGTTTAACCTCTTCACTGCCAGCCACAGTTACAAAATAACCTTCTAAGAGGTTGTCCTGGCTGCTTGGGGAAGGAGAGTTCACTCCACTCAGAAAGGACCTGAAATTGGTTAGCAGGGAAGAAAAGGGTAAGGGAAACATTTATAAGATCGCATCTACCTGTCAGCTCAATCCCCTGCTTGCAATCACCCAGGAGGAAAAAGAAGAAACTCCTAAATCTGATGATGTGGCTGTTTGAGCCTGTTTGGCCATAAGCCCAGTGAGAACTTTAAATGTTGCATTAATTTCAACTGTGGAGGATGAAGAATAAGAAATGTGCATATTACAGTAAAGGTTTCATCTGAGATCTCATGAGAGATTGCTG
Source organism: Buteo buteo (assembly GCF_964188355.1). Classification (NCBI taxonomy): domain Eukaryota; kingdom Metazoa; phylum Chordata; class Aves; order Accipitriformes; family Accipitridae; genus Buteo; species Buteo buteo. The sequence continues at coordinate 4,055,526 of NC_134189.1, read as the reverse complement.
AGTTCACATGCCTGACCTGGCATGGGTTTGTATATCTGAACTTGCACAGCAAAACCTGGAAAAGAAACACGAATGATGAATCCTGGGAGAGGTGTCTCATGGTGTGTCAGGTCTGGACTGAAGTTCTCACACCTCAGAGGGTTGAAACAACCTAATAATACAGTTACTGTACATTTGGTAGCATGGGTTTTAAAATTTTTGGAGGGCAAGCTTGGTCTGCTCCCAGGTGACTGAGGAGAGCCAAGGGGTTGAGGAGAATGTGGGGGCTGCTGAGGTGAGAGACTCCCCACCCCGTCCCTGTGCCGGCACCGCAGGCTTCTCCCTTCTGCTGCCCCAGGGGTGGGGGTCTCGGGTACAAAATTCCTCAAGTGTTATTGTCAGACCTTCGCCCAACCCACCGCATTGTCCAAATCATTCAAATCACAGTAATGCTTGGCAGTGTTAGGTTTACGGTTGGACTCAATGTTTTCAAAGGTCTTTTCCAACCTAAATGCTTCTATGATTCTATGGTTCTATGATGCAGGAAAATGACGGTGTGCCTGAGGGTATCGCTCTCTCAGAAGTGCTGGGAGTGTGTTCAGAGCTTGAGAGGTTGGGGAAGGGTAGGCTGGGATGTCAGCTTGACTCAATATGGCCCCTCTTTTGAAAACACAATTTCAGTTACTTCTTCTGTATAGTCTTGCCATCTCCAAAGATGACCACAAAATGAATATAAAAAAGCAAACTTTATGAACTTGTGAATTTATTTCTGGTGAAAGGTACTGTCTTAATAGCCCTGGAGAATTATTTATCTACAGAGGATAGTAAAATCTCCTATGTCTTCTCTTATTCCACTGCTCGTCAGAGGGCAAGTGGGAAATGAAATCCCCAGATCCCATGCAATATCTGTCCTGTCTATTAAAGTAAATGCAGTAAAAATATTTTCTCATTGCATTTAAGAAGACCTAAAACAGTGAAATCAGTTCTGTCGATAGATATAATAGAAGGTTTTTCTCTGGCATTCTTGTGATCTGGAGGAGATAACACAAGAAGGAAAGGTGTGGATGGGAGAAGACAAGACCCTGAGCAAAGAGTGTCCTGAAATACCTTTGCCATTTTATATTTCTCCTGCATGTTTGATGCTATGTGCAGGTTCCCTTTGCTGTGTGTGATTCCCATGGAAAATCTCAACAGGGTTCAGCTCCACAATGGTAGGATCACTGTGGTGCATATCATCTTTGGTATTCCAAGTGCTGGATGAAGAGCCACCAATTCTTTACAAGTAGTGATGCGGTTATGGAAATACTCTATTTCCAACCTCCAATTTTCCACTTCTGTGTGTGGCTCAAAGAATTTCAAGCCTGCTGCCTATTCTGCTTTGTGACAAAATATTATACACTGGATTTCCACTATCTGCATTGACGGGATGTGCAGGTACTACACGTAAATAGCAGGTGCCAGCCTGGAGACATCTCTCCTTTGAAATTTCAAACAGGCTCTTTTGTGGCTCTAAGGAGGATTCGAAACTTTCTCAAATGCTGTTTTTTTCAGTAAGGAGAGCTATTTCTGCTCTCTCCCATTTATTTCCCTCTCCTTTTGCTTTCTGCAGGAGAGAGTAATGCTAGTTGGATTAGTATGTATGAACTCAAAGTATGCCTTGCTACTTAGTGATGGTATAGCTTCCTATGCACTCTCTGGGGCTGTCAGGGGTCAGTTTGCACTGTTTGCAGCTTGTCTTTTCCCAGCAAGGCTTTCCAGGAAGCCAAGTACAATGCAGAAAACTGGGAAACTTGGGGGAGTTACCAGAACAGATGTCAGAGCAACGCCTGAAGAGTTTTTCTCATAGGGGATCTGTCTTCAGGACTTGAAATAGACCTTTAAGACTTTAAGAACGCCTTTAGCCTCTCCTTATTTCAGTTTCTCATTGGTATTGTGTGCCAAGAAGGCTGTATTCCTAAATCATGTAAATTTAATGCTATCCAAGGGCCTGATGGGCTTTAACCATTCTCAGGGGTAAACACAGGGAACTGTTGTACAGGGAGCAGCTGAGCAGTCTGTCCTCACACTTGCCTTTGGTGTCACACAAAGTGTTCCCTGCAGAGCCCTTCTTCCTCTTGACCTCTGCCTGAAGTCTGCAGAACCTTGTCTCAGCGCTGACCATCACCCCACCTTCCACTGGGGTTTAAAAGAAATCAAGTGAACAGGTGGAGAATAGTCAATGGGTTGTAATTAAAGATCAAGACACTTGCCAAGTTAATGGACATACTTCACCCATCATTTGATCACCTACAGCTGCAAATATGCCTGAGAGCAGCCTCTTACTGTGCAGCTGTCACAGATGTGGGTCTAAGAGTATCTTCGTTCCTCTGTGTCTTTACCTATGCCAGAACGGGATTATGCTATTATTCCACTCTTGATTTTGCCCTGTAGGTTGTAACACTCTGATTTAATTGTGCTTACACAGACTTGTTTCTCATCCTTGCTCTTTATCAAGCTGAGAGCAGTGCATGAATGTAATATACATATGATAAAAAGTACTTTTGGAAACTAATCCTGCGTTGGATTTTGTTTTCTTTTAAGACAAGAAGTCCTTTTTCAAAAGTAGCCATGGGCCAATCCAGATGGTAAAAACTGGCCTAGTTTCACTGAAGTCAATAATACTACAGCAGCTTAAAAGAGGTGGAGAGGTGATTCTGTAGAGCCAGGAGGTTAAAGAACAAACAGAACTGTTCAAGCAGTTTGTAAAAGGCAGATGTAAGAGACTAAATAATTACCCAGCACATCTTCCTAACATAGGATTGTTCTTGGTTCATTAACTAATGCTTTATTCAAGTAGTTCCAAATGATAGGGTTTCCACCATTTTCCTCATCATTTCCTCATGATTAAAAAAAAATCATAATATAATGTCCCTGCTCTTCAGTACAGGTGCAATTTCTTCCCAGTTTCTGCTAGGGTACACTAATGATAAAGAGACCTTGAGCTTTATGTGTCATCTTCTGTCTCTTCCAAGATATTTCCTACTTTCAAGATCTTTGGAAGATTTTTTTTTTTTTTGCTGTCACTGTATCATACAGTTCTTTCATGGTCAGGGCAGACTTTCCAACTTTACTATATTGAGTGAAGGAAATGGTCTCTAAAAATGAATGTAGTACCCCACCAGTGAGAGGCAGTTTTTTAAATAGAGAACAAATGCTAGACCATCTTCTGAGATGCAGGGTGCCCATCTAATCTGAGGGGCAGCAAAAGTCATCTATTAACAGCACCAGACCTGGTCCCGCTACAGGGCCCTTTCCCACTTACCATTGAGTACCTTTTGATCCATCAGCACCTTTAAGTGCCCTTCTCCCCAGCATGCTGACTGCACCCACAGCCCACTGCCCCTTCTAAGCTTCACTTGGTGTTTTTGTTTCCCTGATTTCTTGTCTCCAATACTTTTCCAACATCCCAGATGATTCCCTGCCCTACCATCATCACCTGAGTTTCCCCAAGTCAGATCTAATTGCGTTGTCATTGTTTGACTTTTCTTCTCATTCTTCCTTGGCAAATACTGAGGCTCCTAATCCCACAGCAATAAGAAAAGAAAACAAACAAAACCACCTTGAATGAAGCTTCTCTCCCAAAGCTTAGGGACATGCCAGGAGATGACTCAATTCCCTTTTCCAGCTTTATAAACTGCTAGATATACTCATTATCATCTCAGAGCTAAATCTATTGTGAAGCTACGGAAACTGCTTTTGCAGTTTGCCCTGGCTGTGCTCCCCTGCCTCCCTTCATTTCCTGACCCTTCACACCCACCAGGAGCTGAAGAAGGAGGTGATGATGGGTGCTGAGCATTGGGAAAACTATCACTGACTCTTTGCCAGCAGCTATGCGGAAAGCACTGCCAGCCCCTGCCACCATTCTGTTCTGTCATTGCTTGTCCTCTCTGGTATTTACAACACAGGTGTTGATATAGCTGCAAATGTCACAGGTGTGTCATTATTAATTCCCTTTTACATCGGAGGCTGCTGTTAAACAAAACCCGGGAACTAAGGGTAATTCAGAAACTTGAGAAATGCCATCAAAGAGCAGGTGGCAGTAGAGGTGGATAAACTGAAGAGACGAATAAAGTTAGTATGCGCTGGGGGTGGGAAGTGGATGTCTCCCCTCACTTTACTCATTGCTTGCAGGGTGTCTCCCACCCCTGTGTGGTTTTGGAAATGAAGGTAAGAGATTCTGTACCACTGGAGGTACAGTATGGGGCTGACCTTAGTTAGAGACCAAGTAAAGGTGAGCCTGGGACCCAATCCACCAAAGTACCCTGGTTTCTATTTCCTGCAGCCTGGATTATAGTTGCTGCAGTTTTAAATGTGAGAGAAAGACAAAAAGCAAGACTCTATTACGGTCCTCATTTCTTTTCTAATGTCGGCTGTAAATGTTTATCATGCAGCTCAATGCACCCTGTCGAGCCAGAAGAGAAAAGCAAATAAACCAAAGGAAGGTGGCTTTATTAATGTCTCTCTGATCAGAATGGTTTTATGGTAGTGAAAGGACCCAGATATGATTGAAAATAGGACCTTGCTTGAGCTAAAAAATAAGTTCTTATGTAAGACAGTTGAGAGGAATATTTATATAAATGGAAGTGCAAGGGAAGAAAGAGGGAGGGAAGGCTGTATTCTTGATCAGGCGTGTGAAGGAGTGGAGAGAAACAGTGATTCTGGGAAAGAACAAGCCTTCTGGGAAAGTTAATGATTTTTTATTATAGGATGGTTCTCTTCTAGGCTTTGAAGCAACTTTTTTTTTTTTTTTTTGTCAAGACAGGATATTTGGCCATTTGACTTGAGATTGTCTTCCCAGTTTAAACCAGATGAATACTTTGTCTTGAGCACTGTGATGCTGTGGTTTGACAGATCCAACTGAGACTCAGGAGATCACAGCTTTGCTTTCAGCTCTGTCACTGGCCTGCAGGATGACCTGGGCCACGTCATGTCATCAATCTTTGTCTCATTTACCTGCCTTGAAGTGGGGCTATTGGGAATAATCTACTGTTTTTTTAGGCTGCATTGAGTATCCCTGATAAAAATATTGGATTCAAGCTTGTGTGGAAAGGACTAGTGATGCCTGGTCACATACATTCAAATACTTATTTTAATGTAGCTAAGCCGATAGACACTGAGTAGCTGCTCTTTGTCCTGATCACTTGAAGGAATGTTTTATAACACTCAGTGCTGGAAGTCCTGTGGACTATAGGATCACTGGAAAAGGACTATTCCTATGGGGTCTCACTCTTCACTGCCCTGCTCTGTTGAGGTTTGGTGGGCTGCTAGCATGACAAGGCAACAAAACATCGAAACCACCATGTAGCACAGCATCGCATGGTTCAGAAGTGCCTATACTGCCTTTGACACTCACTCCAGCAGGAGCTCCACTTGACCTAATTTTCCCTGCTTTTTTCAGCATGAGCACAGCTAATGCCCCTGAAACGTTTCCAATACTTGCACTCAGAGATTTTGTGCGCTGTGCAGTGCAGTGCCGTTGGCATTTCCCGAGCAAACCAGATGCTCAGCAGCTCTGAATGGTTATATTTGCACTATATTTTCATCCTAGGCTTGAGCCCTGGGCTTTGGCTCCATACACCCTGCTATTTTGCCCAAGCTGAGCTCAGCTGCCGGGAAGAAGTTCAGAGGATCCTGCCTGAGTGTGGCGGGAGCCTGGCCTTGCTGCCCTCCCTTCCCTCTCCCTGCCCATGCCACCCTCGTTTGCTGAAGCAGGGCTGACCTTAGAGGTTTAGGCTGCCTGTGCAAGAGACAGGGCACTCAAGACTGGTCTGAGATTGGGAATGGGAAACAAATTGGAGTTCTCACCACGACTTGCAATGCAGGATAGCTGACACTGCACGGGTCTTTTGGGCAGCTGCTACACAGAAGGGGCTGGTCAAGAATAGGGCTTTTCCCGGGCAGACTTACTCCCATATGCATACAGACCTCCAGAACACAAACATAAGGCTGAAACATAAGGCTTGGGATGATGTTTTCCTTTCCTTGTACCATGTGCCTCTACTTCTGTCTCTCTCAGGTGACTGCTGTTTCTCTTTGCAATGCCATGCAAAAGCAGCCCACATGCTGGGCATCAAATGGAGATTATACAGATTCACATCTCAGCAATTTATCTTTCGCTGGCTTGTTTGAGACTCGAAATACCAATCTGGCTTTTAATACCTTGGGTACTACTAAATTTGAAGTGACTCTGAGGGATAGCTACAGAGATTCATAAAGCTTTTCACGTAGCCTCAGCTTCAATATAGATGGGTGTCTGTCTGTCTTTACTCCTCCCTGTAAAAACCTCAGAGTATGTAGGTGGACAGATAGTCAGGCTTTTGGGTTGCCTGGCTGGGATCTGTCACACTCCTCACAGGCTCGGCACCTGCAGAGAAGTAAATATGATTCGGTATAGATTTTGTACACAGTCTTAAAGCTATTTGGCAAACAAAAATAAATTCAGGACCACACATTACCAAGCTTGATTTTCATTTCAGCTAGTGTTGTTATGAGAAGCCCAGAGCTAAACAATCCAGTTTCAATATTAGAGGCAGCATTTAATCATCCCATTTGTGCAATCACCAGGCAAACACACATTCCCTATCTTAAAAACTGTTGGAAAGGGGAGGGGATGATGATAGTGTGATTGGCTGTAGACATCAGCAAAAAAGTGTGTACTGAAACTAAACTTTAGAGCTGTAGAAAGATGGTGACACCAAAAATATGTTCATTTGGTGTCTGAATCACCTATCTAGACATGGACATAAAGTGCCTTGTGTAGGCGGCAGCTCTTCCACTGCTACAACAGAGGACCGAGCAGGGCACACAGGGAAACTGAAATTTCACTACCCTTGTTTGACAATCCGTAGCTGATGCCTTTAAACAGTCCTAAATCCTGTCATATAAAAATACTCTTTAAAGTGTGCTTGAGAGTGTGAGGAAACTAAAACTTTGTGGTTTTTTTTTTTTTCTTTTCTCTTCCTGGCTCTTTCCCAGTGGTAGTTATAGGCACTGAGTGTATATGCAAGCACACAGTCACATGCTCTTCCCTTAATATGAGGGAATAAAAAGTATGGGAAGGTCTCCCGGTGCATAAAAACTGAAAAAGTAAAAAAAAAAAAAAAAAACAAACAGAAAAAAAACCAGAAAAAGACAGAAAATAAAATGCTTAGAATAATGGCAGGGCTGTATTCTCTTCATTGCTGCAGCCTGGACTCCAGTGAACCAGGGACTGCAACAACTGCTAAGAGATGAGGCACAGCTCTCTCTGTTTTGCTACTAGGTCATTTTTGGGGTGCAGGGAAATGGGACAGGGGGTGGCTTGGCCTGATCCCAGCTCCTGGGTTTCCTCTGCTGAAAGTGATCAGTCTCCAGTCCTGGGATGCTGTCTGGACCAGGGACACGGGAGGTGAGGGATGTCTCCCTAACCGTTACCAGGCTGGCTTTGCTTGTTGTGCCTTTTTCCAAACAGATAGCCCTTCAATTCTAGGCATGGACTGGAGCCTGACTTGGAGATAGATGGATTTAGGCATGTGCTCGGTGCTTTCCCTAGTTAAAGCTGGAACAACTGGCAGATCACACTCTGCAAAGCAATAATACCTGAAAAAAGCTACTCCCTGGATCCTTAATATTGGTGTTCCAGTGGGAACCTCTCAATTTATTTTGGTTGAGTTTGCTCACCCTCAGAAACATAACTAATTAGCAGACATCTATCAGCAATTAGACTCTCTGGAACACTTTTCTGAGCCCTTTACACAGGTGGGCCATATCCATTGCTAGTTCAGGGAAGAATTTCCAGATTTCCCCCATGGCCACTGCCTGGAGTTGAATGGCTTCAGTTGCACAGCTACTACAGCAAAGCTGCCCCAACTTCAGGCACTTAACTGGGCCACCAAAGTTGTCCAAGGCTTTTTTCATTGCCAAAAGACAGTGGTAGGCATCTCCAGCTCATGGTTTCGATGCAAGCAGACTGGACCACAGAGGGCAATGGATGCAGCAGCACTCTTGACTGCAGAACACAGCAGCTCTGCTTCTGCACCTGCCGGTAGATGAATTTGGGGGGGATAAATCCAGCCCCACTGACAGATTAGCTCTGGGTTGTGGGCATATTATAATTCTCTGAGGGCACTGTTGTGTAGATTTCCTTTCCTGAGGCTGTTTAATAGAGACTTCATTACAGGAGGAGGTGATACAGGGCCATGTAATTTCAAAGGAGAGCAAAGCTTGCTGTAGAGGTGTGAGCAGAATCCCGGCAGCTATCTGTAGTCAGGCTGATTAGATAACATATTTCAGACTGTTTTCATTAGAAAAAGTCTTTGTATTAAGCTCATTTTTAGGATTTTTTTGCAAAATCATATCAAATTCTATGGAATTCCTGCAGGAGAAAACATTTTTAAAACAAAAAGGGATTTAGGATCCCATTTCAAAATTTCAGTTTGAAACTTGAAAATTGTATCTGTACTAGTTTTCTATGCATTTTTCATATTTCTGTTTTGTGTATGCATTCTTTCATGACCTCACTGTTGAAATGTTCTCATTTTAATTTTAGCACAATAAAGCAATCTGTTGGATATCAATGAAACCAGGAGTCAGTGATTCACAAAAAGAGGTAAGATACTCTAGCTTGCTGTGAGTGCCCTTAATAGTTGAAAACAGATGAATATCAGGATATTTCAATGACCAGTTGATGTCATACTTTGCTATATCAGTAGCAGTAGGAACAATGTTTTATGATTTTAATAATATAAAATAATTTTTAAAACCTACATAAAATTCAGAATTCTTTTTGAAAGCCAGGTAAGAAATATTGGAAGATTAAAAAACCCCATCTGAATCATTTATTTTTAAAAGTTCAATTTTTTCCTCTTTTGGCTGGAATTCTACTTCCATATTTGAAATTGAGCCTGCAGGTAAGTCACCTCCCATAAATCTGGCTGTAATGGTTTAAAACTATGGTGCCCCAGCTGTCTTCTTTCTGCTGGTGGAGATAACCACCCTCAGAGCAAGGTTCAACAAACTTAGCTTAACCCCTTTATTCCTTTCCCCAACATACTTCACTGGTAGGTGTAACTAAAGGTGCCAGACTTGAAAAAGAAGGGGCTGGAGCAGAGTCTCACACTGCAGCCTGTCATTCAGTCTGCCGCGGCAGCAGTGTCCCGCAGCGGGAGAAGATAGCAAATAGCTGGAGGCAAAAGCATTTTACCTGGTCCTGGATGCTCGTCCACCTCCACCTGGTAGTCTGCATCCCATAGCCAGCAACAGCTGCAGGCAGATCTTATCCTGCCTTTGTCTTAATTTCCCCTTTTGTAAAGAATGTAAGTAATAATGCAGCTACCTACCTCAGAGGAGCGCCGGAATTAATTAATGTTAGTAAAGTGCTTTGAAGATAAGATCTAAGTATTATTATTAATAATTTACCTGCAATTTGTTCTGTGCCTTAAAAGACAGAAATAATTTACCATGAAATTATGTGATACTACCTAGGGCTATATTAAGGTCTTGAATGGATGTGAAGGGCTTACATTACCATTAATGTAAACTACTATGTAGAGGTGCCAAAAGGCAGAACTGGGCTTTATGTAAATACCCAGTCAGGACCTCATTATATCACACAGAATTAGTATTTATAGGATACAAAGATCTTATGAATTATAAGTTACCTGTTTCCTGGAATATATACGGAGGCGCAGACTTTCGAAGGACAGTCTCTCTAAGAAAGGTAAAAATTAATTCATAATATGCATTTAAATATAATAACAGAAAAGACTTGAAGATATATTAGTCTGAAAGGCAGCACACTTGAGGTTTTCCTTGGTTTCCTCAGACTGACACAATGACCCTCTTTGCATAAATTATCTCCCACTGTTTACCCCATTCATTATTCTAACAAGACACTAAGTGTAGTCTTCATTGGAAATACTTGTTTTGCCACAAAAGTGAAGGCTTTAGCTTCGAGGGAACCAGATTCGGCGCTGAAAAGCCACGAGACCCATGAACAGCAGCAGAGAGACCAAGAGACCCATGACGGCTCCTCCTGTCAGAAGAATCAGAGAAGGAAAGCCACGTGCTCACCTGACATCCTTGGTATTTAGGAGAGAAAACGAGGCAGCTCCAGCAACATTCTGGTCCTTGCTGTACCTGGAAAGCAGAGGGATGCTCACAAGAAGAGCCGTGCACGGCTCACGTCCCTCTGCTCAGCTACAGCCCCCGCTGCAATAACTTGCCACGGAGTCAACTTTTCCTTGCGTGATAAATGAAGATAAGCCACCAGCAACACTTCATGAATCTCTCCTTTAAACCTTTTTCCAGGGATCGAGACACATTTTACTTCTATAGTTTATGAAGATGGCACAGCCCAGAGGTATCAAAGGGGAGAGAAATATACCTGTCTGAATAAAGGATTCTTGGCAGCCGCCACAGCTATGAGATGAAACAGGTTGACTCTGGTGTCAGTAGAGAATATCTTCACTCCCAGTCTGCGGGCCAAGCTCTGGGCGAATTTTATGCACAGAGCATAGCAAGCAGCATGAAGAAGACTTCATATTTTTAATAGCTGATAAGCTTTGTCCAAGTTTTTATCATATCTGTGACATAATATCTTCCTGAAGCCTTATCAAATTTATATCGCCAAGGTTAACGAAAGGTAATACTAATGAGGATGCAATGGCAGTGATGATGAACTCTAGCTGCTGAAGAGAAGGTGAGAATGTAAATCATTTGCCTGTGAGCAAGTCTCCACGGAGGGAAGCGGCAGTGTTGGTGCAACAGATTAGACAGTCCTCAGAGGACCACGCTGAGGAGCTGGAATGGACATCCTAAGGTACCACGATGTGAACCAAGTATCTCCAGTCCTTGGTGACAACAGGGACCTGATTTTTGCCTGCCTGGAGACAGAGATGTAGTTATTCTCTCTCATTCTTCATTTTACAAGCCAAAGCGCTATAAAAACCTTCTGTTTGTAGTCTGCAGAATTCTGTATCTGAGCAAATGATTCATGACTGAGGATTTAGGTCAAGCTAAGCAGATTTAGCTCAAGGACCTAACCAGTGTTCTTAAACTGTATCTGCTCCAACATTTGCATGTGAGTGTTAACTTGAGTCCCTCTCTCACAGCAGTACAGCTTATGTGATAGGAGAGAACAAAGAAGTATCATGTCCTCTCTTAAAATAACAATAGTATTATAGGTGTTTCACACAGTCATGAGCTAACATTTACAGGGATTATGAAGCAAGTTTTCCACTAAGGAATTAAAAATTGTCATTACACCATTCTTCTCAGAGCCTTCATAGCTCACCTTTGGGATATGCAGAGATCAAAGTGCTCAGGAGAAAGTTAATTTGCAATTAGTAATACTATGTTTGTGTTATTTGTGCAGTTCCAGTTTTATCCAGGAGAAAGTAGTGGTGCTTTGACTGCTCCTCAAAAAATATTCTGAGACTAGAATTTCCCCAAAACACCAAGAACCAGAACAACAGCAGTCAAGTCCTCGACTTCCACCCAGTTCAGCATAAGGATGTGAAACGACTAACCCAGGAAAATACCCACCTAATGACAGTACAAAGTCAGTTCCTGTTCTTTTCTGTGTTCCCTTTGTATAGATATTAAAAATTCATTTGGAAAAGTGAGTTGGAGACTTGGTCTAAAAAATCATAAAATATCAAAGATGCATGCTCTGTTTCCTCACCTGCATCAGGACTCAACTACTGGCCTTTGGCTCTGTCTCCATCTCTGGCTGTGACCTAAAATCCTACAGTGGGTTTAGGAAACCTTTCTGATAAAACTTTCATAGGAACACTGATGTTTTTACAAAGGAAACTTCTGTTTCAGCAAATAAATCTTTTTCTGCAAATCCTTGGTTTTCTGCAAATCTGCTTGTGACAGCTCCGGGTACAGAACTTGCTGCAGAAAATGATCCAGCCTCATTTCTTTGCCACCAGTGGTCCTCATTCCTCATCTTTATTCAATGGTTATGGCCTTTTTGATGGACAGAGTATCACAGGATTTTGCCAAGAGGGTGCTTTTCTCCATGGCTAGATCCACACTCAGTGGTCTGAGATACCACAGGTGTCATCTGTCTTTCTTGCTTCTCAAATCCACACGCAGCCATTTGGTGGTCATGCGGGGCAGACTCAGGTGCCGCCAGGATGCAGGTGTTTCTTCAGCTATTAACACTTATGACTACACTACCGTCCATTGCCCAGGTCAAGTGTTAACTGTATTTTCAAAGAGCTTTTGCATGTTGGCTCAGGTAAGACAGGCGCTAGTCAAGAAAATCATTTTGCTGAGTTTGTAGCAAACTACAGTAGTAGGTGTCACTGGAGTTGAATGTGCACACCCTTGATTGACCAGTTCAGCTGACAATTTAGGCATATTTTTAGATGCCTCTTGTGGTACTAAACTGCCCTATACTGACATTTGTGATTTGTTTTCAATAATCTCTGCCTGGGCAGCAGAATCTGTCTGGTCCTTCTGGTCAATGAGCCAGCCTCAGTCATTCATACTTTAATTACCTTGCAGCTGGATCTCAGCCATCTCATATGTCAAGCTCGTAGCTACAGAGGCTGCTGTCAGCCCATCAGATTGGTCTCCACCCTTTCCAGTGAATTCCCAGAGTCAATTGAATCAACTGTCTTCTGGTATTACCTTCAGTGTAACAGACCCAGGATGTTTAACATATATCAGACAATGGAGCACAGTGCAGAAATCTCGATCTTAGCAGAGGGCAGTAAGTCCATACATGGTAGTACGTGGCCTACTTCTTAAATAATAAAGTTGATGTGGCAGTGAAACCCAAAGCTTAGACAGAGTTGAGAAAAAGAAGAATTAAGCATCAGAATGAAAAATCTGTTTCTCTGGCCCATGGTGCAATGTCTGAAGGGAGGGGCAAATTTCTTCACAAGAGGAAGTGACAGCAAAGGTGAAATTGTTCTCAGACTCAGAAGAAGGACTTTTTGAGGCTTCTCTATTCTTACTGTTCTAACATTTCTGGTGTGTTGCATCTGGTTTGCAATTTACTTCCATTATGAACTTTTACATCAGCCCTATGTTCAAACTCAGTCTTCTCAAATGCTTCATTATGTCTCAGTCTTTGCTATATTGAAGCATTTGCTGTCAGAGGCATAACTTGGGTTGTCACTACATGATTGGTATTCATGGCAGCCGTCTCCGAAGACATGTGGAGCAATCAACCTCATGCAAGCTGTGATATTGGCTGGGCTGGAATTCTCAAGTTGTCCGTGGATCCAGGTGTCTTAGGGGTTACTGGCATGGAATGGAATAGAAATAATAAAGCCTTTCTTGTTTTAGCTCTTTTACTAGGTCTGTATTGGGATTGTATGTTGATCTGATTACACTTTTCTAGATGCAGATATTTTCTCTGGATATATTAAAGAGTTGAAAATGGAGCTTCCATTACAGAACAAACATGTTTCTGCATAATACAGATGATACCATGACATCTTTCAAGCAAGGCAACCCTCTGGGAAGTACTCAGGTTGCACATGTTTAGATCTGATCCTCTTGATTTTCATATAAGGGTAGCTTTTCAGTAATTAGGGTAAAATACTCTCTAGACACATCTGAGCTGTCTGCTATTGTTAACTGAACTTGTGCAGAGGAGTCTTGCTTAAGCTGTAATAACACTATATTTGTGTTAACAGCACAGTTGCATCAAAGAAAAAGAAATTAAGATAAAATAAAATAAGCCCATAAGTAACTGGAAAGCCCGTGGCTTTTTTCTGAAGTCATGCAATTGCAATGAATAGTGTTGTGCTGTGACAAAAGTGAATACAAAATAATATCATTGCAGTACACACAATAAGTCAGTTATTGGGAAAATAGCTGTGGGTTCTTAAAGGAACTCTATGTCTTCTTTAAACAGATGATTATTGTTGTTATTATTATTGTGGGACTGTAATACTCCTAAAAACAATCACTGACACATTGGAGACTTCTACCCAAGAGGGACTCTGGGAGTTTGTATTTTTGTATTGCTTAATTATATAGGATATTAGTAGGTAGAGCTCTACACAGAAATGATACGTCAGGGTTCAGATGCTGTTTTGGATGCTGTCTTCATTTTAAACATAGAAAGTCAGAGGTTTTCGAATTTGTGAGGTGAGTCAGTGGATCAGGAACCAGAACGATCCCACTTCCACCGGAATCTGACTTCTGCTGGGGAGAAGCAACAAAAAGTCATTCATAGCATCCGCTGAATAAGACTCAGAGTCTGGAAATTGCCAGTTTCAGGTCTTCCAGGTTCCCAGTTCCTTGTCAGCTCCACTGCTGAGCTGCAACCCAGCATGCCTAAAGCCTGGGAGCAATGAAAGCCTGAACACCTTGTGACTGGCAGGAGCTGGGGACCTGGAGACTTGGAAGCTTGGAAGCTTCATATCTGACAGGGTCTAGGCTCTTCATCCCTCATCAGCCTGCCAGGAGAGCAAACTGTCAAGCAGGGGGGAGTCCAAAAAGTGGGGCTTCTTGACCTCCAGCTGGAAAGGTGGGCTGGTAGCAAGCCAGGCACAGTTTTCAGGCAGGTTTTGAAGTCTGTCAGCGGTTTCACAGCAACTTCATTGCAATTAAATTGTCTCAAAGAAGAGTTTTGGTTTTGATGAATAGGCAGTTCTTCTGCAGGAAGGAAAAAGTAAACTAAGCAGGGAATTTCCATTTAACTACAATAATAAGCCTGTTCCTCACTGAGTGTGGCACTTGAAGTAAATATTTTCCAGTAAAAACAGTGGTGGGGGTGAGAGGATGAGTCTGTCTATTGGTTGGTAATAGGTAATCCCACCCACAAATTACTGATGGGTGCCTTGGAAATATGCATTGATGGTGCTTTGGTATCAGTGCAGCCAGGATTGCAAGTAAGTGATTTGTAATGAAGATGTAGTAGGCAAAAATGGCTGTGCTGACCCTATGGCTTCTGCCGAAGGGATGGTCCCGCTCATCCCTGCCCATTCTCTTCCCTTGTGCCCTCTCCAGCTCTCCTCCAAGCCATCAGCAAGCTGAACTGACAGAAGGGTAGTTACTTTCTTTTTTTCTCAATGAGTTTTTTGTCATCATTAAGATAGTTTCAGTGGGAGTTGGAAGCTGGAGTAGGGGAGGAAGGGAAAAGCAAGAAAGGGGAGAGCCAGACTTGTTTTCTAGTTCCCTTTCCCAGGGCCAGTAAGCCCTCTGAGCCATATCCCCTATGGCCAGCGATGCATATGTGGACTCCACTGCCTGTGCAAAATAGTCTGTGTTTCAGCATGAATTTCTAAACCGATCTTCAGATTTCCTCTTTAAAATTAATCTCCCCTTGCCAGTTCTTCTCAACATACTGTAACTGTTACGCTTGTCCTCATAATTCTTGGACAAGTCTGTAGGATGGAGATCTCAGACAGGTCCGTAATGCAGAGTTTACAAGCAGGTCCTATTTTCACATGCCTCGGTCCTATCTGTGGATTCTCTTGGGTACCTTTGTTGACTCTGGTAGAATTTCTCTGTTATAAAAGGTATCACAAAAGCGATATCCTATTGCAGTCTGCTGACAGCAATGAGAAGTATGTCCATTGGAAAGCAATGGGCTTTCTGTAAGACCATTGACACAGGAAACACATGGGTTATAGAATTTTTCTCATTAGTCTCATTTTCTAGGACATGGATAATTTAGTGTATCTCAGCTCAGACAGCAGGATTCAGCTTCCCACCACTAGCATAAATCTTGAGTAAACCTGACTTATCCTCTGACTGAGAGCAAACCAGACCCCTTATTATTTTGTTCTTTTCTATTTATGTGTGACCATGAGACTGAATATGTCATCAGTGCCATCAGCCCAGAGCTGGAAAAGATTGTTAAGTCAATCTCTCTCTGAGAGCTGTTTGACTGAGTTTGGGACTGTAGCTAATAGACCCTGCACTGTATGGCTGTTTAGCCAGTGTTACAGTTTTTCACTATCAGTAATTCTATGTTTTGTTTGTTGTTTTTTTTTCCTTTTTTTTAATGCCACAGGATTTCAACTCCCCTCCTCCAGTTGATTCTAGTTGCTTCAAAACTGGTTGGAACTTATTGTCTTGATTAAGAAATTGGGGCTGTCATTGCTGGCAGAATTGAGAATGTCTTGGAATAATCACTGTGTATGATATCCTTTTAACTTCATACAAAAGGGACAGAGAAATGAGAATTTTAAACACTATGAAGAAAAATATTGTTCTTATTGCAGCTGGAGAACTGGCCTGTACAAAGATTCTGCCCTGGCACAAGTGTACCCACAAAAGCTAGTAGTTTTAAATATATCAGTGCATTATCTAGGATGCACCAAAGGGCAATTATACAGTTTTAACCTCTATGAGCACAAGCCTTGACTGAACAAAATGTGCCTGAGGAAGGAGGCCCTGTGTGCTGCATGGATACCACTGAACACATCCTGAAAAAATAGAAGGGAGTCACAGAGTTACAAACCAGCGGAGGCTGGAATGGAGCTCTGGAGGTCGTCTGGTCCAACCTCCTCCTGCTCAGGCAGGGCCACCTCAAGCAGGCTGCCCAGGACTGTGTCCAGATGGGCTTTGAATATGTCCAAGAATGGAGATTCCACAACCTCCCTGGGAAACCTGGGAGACGCTCCTGTCCCTTAATCACCTCTGTGGCCCTTCATTTGACTCTGTGCAGTATGTCACTGTCTCTCTTGTACTGGACAGCTTGGACAGAACTGGACCCAGCACCAGGTGTGGCCTCACCAGAGCTGAGTGGAGGGGAAGGATCACCTCCCTCAATCTGCTGTCAAAGCTTGTCAAATGACAGAGCAGTGACGACTTTTGGGAAAACCTCGGACTGTTGTGTTATGTGTGAATCCCAGCCATAATACAAAAACCCCGTTACATATGCTGAGATAAACCCTGCAGAAGAAACCTAAAGAGCTCAAGAACCAGACAGTAAAATAAAGGAATGAAAATACCAAATTATTTTTCTCTTTAAAAATCACATGCCATTTTAAATCCAATCTGTGATTTTGGGGCTTCTTGAGGTTACTTGAATTTGGCAATACCAACTTCATAACAATGCAGCAAACATTTTTCTTGACGGTGTATGAAATCATACCTGGAGTCTCACTCTCACCCAGATTCCTTCCTAAAAAGATTTTCAGTATGGTAGAAATATTATGACTCCAAACAGCAGGACAGAGGAGTTTTGGTTTTTTTTCACCAGGCACTTCACCAAGAGAACGTGGTCTCCACTTTAGAAATGTATAATAACTATTTGTTTGGAGTCAGCGAGTGAATTTTTACTAATTCCTGAAATCTCAGGAGAACAGCGAATTTTATGCTAAATTTATTCATAGACTAGATGTACCTTTTTATAAAGTGCATAATAATTCTGATTTGTATGTTCAGATAATACCATCTGCTCAGACTGGCAAAGGAAAAGGCAGGCTCTACTCCTGTATCTCTAGGGAGGACCTCTGCCTCCTGCATTTATTTTTTTTTTTTTTAATTTAATTCATTTTTGGGAGGGATATGGAGAAAAGGGGTTATCAATTTATATGGCAGGTCTAAAAACATAGAAGAAAATTCAGCTGCCTTTTGCTTGATCCAGCTGTAAGGCTGTTCAGTTAAAAAAACCCCTACACCAGCAAGAAAAAAAACAAACCCCAAACAGATAAGAAACATTCATCTCCTGGATAGACTGTGAAATCTAGTGTAATAATTTTTTTTTTATTTATATACCACAGGCATCCCCAAGCTTTGGCAGTGACAGAGGCCATTTTGCAGTGACGTGATGTGTAATGTTGGCGAAATCGAAGGCCCAGCACCCCAGACCACTTGTCTGCTTCTCGAGCTGGATCACTCATGGAATAAAACAACATTTCATGTCCTGAAAGACTGTGCTTTGCTGTAGCATGTCTACCGCCTTAACAAGGGAGACTGGAAGTATGACAACATTTTAGAGCACCTTGTACCTCCAGATTTCAAGGCACTTTGCATGGACAGGGCTTAAATGACAAATGTATGAGAGGGCTCGTTAGTACCCTGTGCTCTTTCTGACCCTCAGCTTCTTCTGTTGCAAAATGTGGCCGGTACTGATTTCCTTCATAAAGCGCTTTGGGGACAGGGGAAACATAGTGTGAGTGGGATATCATTCTGATAGAAATAACTGCAAGGAGAAAAGTCCTGCCCCAGAGTGTCTATAGCCTCAGGCTCCAATCATGCGATGTATTCAGCATCAACTGCACTTTGTGGTCTGTGAGCACTTCAGCTGACTCCAGCGCTGCCTGAAGTTAAATACATACAGGTAAGCCTTTGACAAGTCATGGGCCAAGTGCTGCAGCCTTGTGAAATTCCCTTTGCCGTGCACCTCTGGATCTGTGGGGAGCTCCCCCGAAACAAACAGAATAACTTCTGATGCCAGGCTCTACCTAATGGCGGAGATGAACAGAAAATATACAAAGGAGAGAGAAGGCAGGAGCGAAGGGTTGCCAATATTCCACGTGGGGTGGCTGAAAGAGTGTGGACATCACTGGGCACATCCCTGCACACAGATGCGGAGAGGCTTGGCTGGCCATGCCTAAAGGTGTGGGTTCCAGTTTGGAAACGACATGGCTTTATTAACGAGGCTCAGGTCTTGACCTGATATAATCCTGAGCACACGTACGTACCTACCGCTGCAGACCTACCCCGCACACCATTCTTAGCTGAGACATGGCAGGGGATCAGCCAAGTCCAGCGGTAGAGATTTGGGTACCAAATCCCCTTTCCAGTCGTTCCTCCGCAGGAGGCGATTCACCTGCGGGTTTGCTGAGCGTCTCCCCTTCATACTGGGTCCCGTCGGACAGTTGTCTGGGTTTCCTCCTGCTTCCTGCTTGCGATTCAAAGGAACAAAAACCAGAAAATTATTATGGTTTTAGATGTGAGATTTTTTTTTTAAGGTTCACCTCAAGGTTTTTGGGGACTGATGTGATTTTTCCAAATGTTTTGGACTGGCAATGTTGTATCTAGATTAACCTTTCCTACTGTGAAGTTCCCAGCTTGAAAGCCCTGAAGACCTCAATCTAAATCCACATTTACCCAGGTAGATAAACTGAACGCTGCGCAATATTAATGTGTGTGAGTCTTTCAGGGGAAACTTCAGCAGTAATCAGATTCTCCTTTAAAATCTTTCTTCTTGTGTCTCACTTTTGAGCTTAATGAAGTCCCACAAATAGTTGGCATTATAGCCAGGAAAAACAATATCCCTATTAAAAATCCCTCCCAAAGAGAACCCCTTTGGCTTGGCCCATTTCTGCACGGGGGACTGAATGGTGGGAGTTAGCACCCTTCCAAGACCAGCAAGTGTGATCTGGGCTGCTTTAGTCACAAGGCTCAGCATATGTTACTGATCTCTCCCCGCAGTGTGGAAAAGATGTATTCAGAGCAGAGGGAGCACTCCTGACACGGCAAGGGGTGAAGACATTCACCACCGCTTTTGAAGAGGTTTTCCACCATTTTGACAATGGAGCTAAAAGGAAAAGATAGGTAAAGGTAGGTATGGAAAAAAGTAGGTATGGGAGAGGGAAAAGAAACAGAACCAGGTGAAGGAAGGAGAAAGAAGACAAAAGGAAGGAAAATGAGAAGAAAAAGGGAACATGCGAAACATAGAGGCCCAAAGGGGATTTGGGTCCTTCTAGAGAGGTGGTTTTCAACTATGTTTTGCAAAATCTCTGTTGTCTGTAGAGTGTTTCACAGGCATGGAAAGAAAGATGTGGAGGAAATGCACATTAATTTAATTTCTAAAGCAGTTTGTACATCTACTTGAGAACTGCTAGGGATCCATAAGCCAAATAGTTGAAGACTGCTGCTTTAGATGTTGGGCATGGAAACATTTCTCTTGCAGGCCATGCAGCTGTAAAAGTGATAAATGAGGAATGGAAAGAAACAGGCAGTTCCATAAGAATGCAGATTATCTCTGACAGGGAAGAGACAATGTACTGGCAACTCAGTAGTAGCTGAAGTAAATGACAGATAGAAACAAAGGGAGAAAATAGGTCTTAAAGGAGGGAAAAATAGCTCAGCACAATAATTTTTCTTGATCTGTGGCTTTCATAATGCTGCAGTAGGCAACTCAGCCATCTCTGAGCACCTAGAAAGAGAGTTCAATAATGAGACAGCCCTGGCACCGGCAGCAGCCAGCAGCTGGGGATGGCAGAGGGATCATTTGTTGGCACCTGAAGCCCAGATCAATGCATGCCGCACGGGGTGAACAGCAGAGTGATGGAGGGACGGGAACCTTAATTGGAGCTCACGGCAAGGTGAAATACCCTGGCTAGATTTATGAGTTTTTCCCATTACTGTTAAAAGTTTGAACAGTAAAAAAATCGTGTTCTCTTCTCTGTCTCTCCCTGTGGGAGAAGAGGGGGCACCCACAGAAAGTCCCCTCTGGGGCATCCCTCAGCCCCTCCTGTCGCTTCCTGAGCTCGAGCCCTTAGCATATGTCTCCACCGGTACAGTCAAGTGTCTCCTGAATATTTATTTCTGCTGCTGTTTAGTTGTAAGTTAAATACAAATCTTAGCTCCTTTTCAGACTCCTGAGCTGCCACACTTCTCTCTTACCCCCAGAGCTGAAGGAGCAATTTAACAGCCTTAACTAGATGTTATCATCATTTCTGTTTTGATGTGTTATTGCTAATTTGCATCCTGATTCCCTTACCTTCAACTTTAATAGAAGACAAGAGCTGTTCCCTTTTATGCCTCTTTTTTTCCTCTCTCTTTTTTTTTTTTTTTTTAATGGGGAGAAAGACATAAAGAAAGCACAGAAATAAATACAAATACTGAAACAGCTCCAGATGAAAGGCAGTAAAATGACTGCCTGCTGCTCCCTCTTGAACTGACTGGCAGTAACTCTGAGTTTCTCCTGCGACCCTGGTGTGCAGGATTGGCTGCTGTTGGTAACGTGGGACTCCTCTCTCTGCCCTGCTGGATCCTTTTAACTCCTCCAGGTCTGCCAGGAGACATGGCTGCAGCAGCAGCAGGTTTCTCAGGAGCTTTGGAGACAGGACAAGACGACACAGGGTTGTCCCTTGAACTTTCCCAGGAGCATTGCAGGACCAACCTAGCTCCTGTCTCACCCTCCCTGACTTGAAGGGGCTGTAGCTGCCGTGCAAAGACTGAGGGGGGGGGGGTCTCATCTGTTTTGTCCTTGTCACCTTCCTGGTGTGTTCCTTCAAAACCTTTCCAGGACAACTGAGCCAGAACCAGCTGGTCCTTGTAAGGTGGCACCAAGGAACAGCAGCAGCAGGTTTAAGGACAGAATGGAAAAGCGATGCTTCACATCTCCCGAAGTGTCCTGAACCACCCAGTACATCTTGTAAGTGCTTGTGTCTGGAGTCTTCCTTCTTGGAAAAATATGTCGTGTGTGAGATGTGAGCTACGAGACCCCATCACGGGGGTAAATGCTCGCATGGTTCTTGGGAAAGCTCTTGACGTTTGGGCCTCAAATCTGCCTGGTCAGTCCTGCTCCAGCCTTGCCTTTCCCGTCACTGTGCGGAGGTGGGAGTGCAGCCAGAAAAGCGTTAAATGGTGGAGCACACTCACCCAGGATTTAGTAATGTCTCTTGCCCACCCACGGGGTGCATAAAAGCCAGGGGAAAGATCACAGTAGCTAGGCTGCTGCTTCGACACACAAAAGAAACCATACATCGGGCTGGATTTGTGGGAGGGCGTGAAGGTTTCTGAGGAGCTGTCTCCCCCAGTCGTGGTCTCTGGTCTCATGGGGTGCTGAGACAAGGGAGTAGCTGCACTCCTCCTGCTCTCTTCTCTCGACAAACCTGTCC
Source organism: Buteo buteo (assembly GCF_964188355.1). Classification (NCBI taxonomy): domain Eukaryota; kingdom Metazoa; phylum Chordata; class Aves; order Accipitriformes; family Accipitridae; genus Buteo; species Buteo buteo. Next base: position 4,033,750 of record NC_134189.1, on the reverse strand, counting down.
TTCTGAGCTGACACCAGTGGCAGCCACGTCAGACAAGTCTCCGTTCGAACGGTGCTGCCCTTTCCCCCCTGTTCGGATTCCACCCGCCTGCTGCTTGGGCTGACGCTGTGATTCCCCATGCACATCATGTGCCTCCACCCCAGAGAGCAGCAAGGCAAACGCTCTATGCAAATTATGTGCTCGTTAATGCCAGCGGGGTGCAAATTAAACACAGCAAAGCTGGGTTTTGCTGAGCTCTGGCGCTCTGGGGCGCAGGACTCCCATATGGGGGAGGAACGGGGCAGCTGCCTGTGACCCCAGGGCACAGCGTTGCAGGCAGGTTAAGCCAGGCACAAGTCAGAGAAGGAGTGGGAGACACATCTGCCTTCGGACAGAATCCTCCCTGCCTATGCCATCCCTCCATGCCGAGTCCAGCCTTCACGCCGATGAAACAGAGCCCTGTTTAGAAACGCAGCTGCAGCCGTCACTGGGGCTTTTCCACGAGCACAAATACTCCTTTGACAGCGCGTCTGTATCGAGTTAACTGGCAACAGAACTGCTGTTCTCTCCAATTTAAGTGAAACATGTGAGTCCTTTCATTCGGGACTTTGAGCCACAGGCACAGCCCTGCTCCCCCCCAGTTCCCAGTCTGCCCCCCCACCCCAGGCCCTGCCATTCCCTTTCCCTTTTCCCCACCATGGGGGTGTAGTTCCCCCCTTCCCTTCCCAAGCCCTCTGGGCTTCTCCCCTCTCTTGCATTTTCCCAGATCAATCCCGGTGCCTTCTCACAGCATCACCCATTGTCCTTTTTTTTTGTGGCTAATAAAGCAAATTCGGCTGACTGCCTTTGCTACCTGTTGAAAACCATGCATTACAGACACAATGAGTTTTATCTTTTTCTTTTTTTTTTAATCTAATGAGAAAAGAAAAGAGAAAAAGCCAAAACACTAATTTGCCTACTGAGAACTCAGGAAGCCTAAACCTCAGGAATCCTTAGAGAACCAGGAGATGAGATATAAACTAAACAAATTACCCCAAACAGTTTCCTGACACAGCTCTAAGAAGTCCGATGCACACAAGGGATGAGAGCTGTGGGATCACAGCATCTCTGTTTTCCTTGCCTTACACAACCACTGCTGAAAGCAGAAGGGATGTCCGAGCAGAAACTTCAACAAAGAAACAACTAAGAAGTACTCAACTCCCACCACTGTTCTCCAAACACCCTGAAGTTTTTCCCTTGGGAAGGGGAAGGAGGAAGGTCTCATCCAAGGAGGAAAACACTCTAGTGCCTGGGACAGAATAAAACTCCCAGACTTGTCTCTGCTGGTCTTCTACAAGTCCTTGCTTGTTTTGAAAATGGAGCTGTCTTTGTTGCCTGGTGGTTCTTGGGAACATTTCCTGACCTAACTCTGGAGCCACCAAAAGCCACAGAGTACAAAAGTGCTTGCATCCTGCAGGTGGTGGTAGGGATCAGTGAAAGAACTGCTCCAAGCCCCATGAATCCAGCTGGCAACAGCCAGCTTAGGAGATGTAGTAGGTTTGGTTTGGAAGAGCAGGTGGAAGCTGTCTTAGTTCTTGCATCCAGTGAAGGACCTGGGTTGCCACAGCAGATAACCAATTGCTCGTTTCATTTCATAATGCCTGCTTTTCTTTAAGATTGTGGTTGACACACTAGATGTCTTTGCTTGGGTTGTCTTTCCTGATATGCCTGAATGCCTGCTAATGAGCTCAGAGCTCCTGCCCCATCATTTTCCTCCATGTGACACTGTACAACTCGAAGGCATTCTTCCGAATCATGAATTTGCAAACACTAGTTGAAGCCACAAAATGCCAGTCTTCAGTTGGGCAGAAAGGCTGTTCTAGTGGTGGCAAGAGCTGCCTGCCTTGCAGACACTAACTAAGCAGTGTTGGGTCATCCTCCCTCCTGATCTCTGGGGAGCAAGAGATGGGGACCAGTAACCGAACTCCTGTTCCCTCCTGGCGATGCAGCGTGCTGAACCCCTCGCCCACCACTTGGCTCAAGGGATGCTTTCTGCTCTGTGCTCTGTCATTAATAATTCATTTGTCATGTCATGTAATGACTTTCTTGATCATTATGAATTCATCTGGTGCTAATGTGCATGTCATATCCACTGTGACAGGAGACAGTAAAGCAAAACAAACCAACCAACCGACCAATATCTTTCTGTCTCTGCTTTATACATTTGTATGTAATTGATTTGCAGTTGGTTGATTTTTCAATTCGGCTTTTTGAGGTTGGTTTGCAATTATTAATATCTTTCTTTTGAGTTTTGGGTTTCTTTAAAAAGAATCTGATTTGCATCTTTCTGTAACTCCCTGCTGGGCATTCTCCAGATATGCAGCAGCATCAGACAACCTTTTTCTTTTTTTTTTTTCTTTACTTACAGATACTTCCATGAGCCAGAATCAAATACTCAAAGGGCTAAATCTATAGGACCAGATTTTTTTCCAAAGTAGGTTATCTTCCCACTGAAGTACTACAACAAACAGCCAGAACTTCACAACACTGCAGTGCACAGACAGCCAAACTCCTTTGGAAATGTGCTTTCTAGGCAGTCATATGCTGGTGAAGGTGTTAGGCTAATTGCTGTGTTCATAGAGTACTTTCCATTATGCAGCTCAAGAATCCCTTTGTCAGCACTCCACAGCAATATCTCATTAATTGGACCATCTCTCAAAATGAGCAGGCTACAAAACCAGCTGCTTCTTTCTGCCGAGAACTCAGTATAAGTGCAATCCGCATCATGGACTTTTGTCGCAAGGTTGCCTTTCCACTGCAAGTTTGACCAGGGCAATGCAAGCCAGTGTGCAACTGGCATTGACTACTAGCTTTTGCAGTACTGAGCTAGTTAAAAGTGGTGATAAAACAAAATAAAGTGGAGGTAAATGGTTTGGCACTATATTGCTGCTCCTCAAGTTATTCCCTGTCTCTGTTTCTTCTCAATATGGGGAAAAAGAACGTTTCAGAACATTTCATCAAGTGCTGCTAGTTAAACTGAAGTGAAGCTTGGTTAGTTGGTAGCAGCTGGAAACTCAGGATATGATTTACTGCTCTGCTGCAGCCTGAAAAAAGTAAGAAAAGTCTTGGTTTGCACAGTACAAGGCAGAAGCATCCACACTTTAAAATCCTATTTCCTGGGCCTTCATTGCCTGCCGCCACAATTTTCTGAAGCATTTTCTCCACATTTCTGCAATAAACATTCCCTTCTCTTTTTCAGCTTCTTTCCTTCTCACTACAGAAGCAGTGGCTGGCTGGATGTGCTGGGTGCCTAGACCTGTGAACGAACATCTCCCAGGCATGAGTGAGTGGAAGACAAAGGCCGTGTCTCTGAGCCTGTAGTTTGAGAGGGAAATGGAAGGAGAAGCACATGGAGTCTCAACACGGACAAGGGCAGAGCTCAGGCTTGCTCCTGCACTAGGGTTGTGCCATCCAAACGCAGCAGGCAGACGTCTGGCTGGCATCACTGTCAGTGGAATCCTGCAGGAGGCTGACATCCAGCAGTCAGGGGAAAAGTCAACAGCAGACCAAGATGAAATATCTATGTCCCATGATTCATCTGTATAGTACGCTACACGGTGATGGGTGTGATGGGTTTGGGTGTTGGGAGTATTTCTACTGGGCAAGGGCCTTAGCCTGTGGTACTGAACTACTGCTGGCAGTTTATCTGGGTACCAGACCTGATGTGAGGCAAGCCCAGACCCTTGCAGAGGGCCACTCTTCCCTGAGCTTGATCTTTCGTGCTGCAAAAGTCAGATGATGGAGGGCAAAGTGATTGCCAGCAGGTAGGCAACTCTAACAGTCACAGCAGTAGACCTGCCCAACAGCGCGGTATGTTATGCGTACATCATCTTTTTTCCCTTGCGAAACTGGGAAGTGAATCAGTAGGAGTTCTGCCTTAAGCAAGGCACAAAGATACATCAGGAGCATTGAAGAGAGACTGTCGAAAGTTATTTGAGATTTAGGGTTGGGCTGTTTCCTCAATGGTTCTCAGAGATGAAAACAATCTTTCTGTTCAAAACTCCTGCTTGGCAGGGTTTACGAGTCATTGCCAAGAAATCCACTCTCGTTTGACACCCGTTACGTCCCCGAAATACATCCTCCAGTCTGAACAGAGCAAACAGAAACAAGAAGAGATACATACCTACACAAACAGCATAACGTTGAACTGCTTCTTGCATTGTGGTGGTGTAAAGAAATCCCCATGGAGTAGCTGAAGTTTTTGCAAAAATACTCTTAGCAATACATTGCTGGTAAAGAGCTTTCTGTGATATATAGGGTCTGAGAGGCTGCAGCACCGTGACCATAATTCACTACTTCTGCTTGAAAATAAATCTTACTCCAAGTGGCATGAAATGAAGGTAGGGAAAGGCAGGGAGAGTGGAGATATTTCAAGGAACAGAAAAGGGATAATTGCATTTCAGGACTGATTTTGTCTTAATTCAGCTTGTATTTTACAGACTCACACTGAGCCCTCTTTCACCAGCCCTGCTGGGTCACAAGGTGTTGGGTTTCTTACAGACAAGATAATATAGATATTGCAGAAGGACCTTACGAAAGGACAGTCTGGACTCGGTAGCTGTTGTCTGGATTCAGATGTGAATTTGGTTCTTTTTTCTGCAAGACATCCCTTGTGTAAGCTTGGGCAAGACATATCACCGGGTTTTTTCCCCATCCTTTTGGGCTAGGGACTCTTTCTCATTGGCTTTGTGCAGAGCTCCTGGTACAGACAGGCTTTGATCTTGGTGAAGGTCCTTGGCTAACAGCAGAACCACAGGGATGAGAGGGGCATACAGATAATAAAAGTCATTGTTCTGAGTGAGTGCATATGATGATAGATATTGAACACTTAATTCACTCCCCCTGAGCATAAGCACTCAGGAACATTTGAAATGCCACGGGAGTATACGAAACATTCAGAGAGGGCTGGCAGACATGGCACAGGACCTATGGGTCACCCTGGAGCAGCAGTTGGAAGCCAGGCAGAATCCTGTAGGGTATCCCGGATGGCTTTAGATGCTGGCAGTGAGAGAAATGAAGAGCCCTGGAGCCTTTGCTCCTTAAGCTGGTTTGGAGGTCTCTGTACAATGAGTTGGCATACACAATTTCACCTCCCTACTCTTTTCTACATATGGTAACTAATATGCCTCTAACTGCCTCCAAACCAAAGGAATGATGTACTGTAGCTCACTGAAAGGAAGGAAATTCATAACTTCTTCCCCAGGTCATATCATAACAGGTGATATCTAAATCAGGGATGCTCTTGCAAGCACCACTCTTTCCATTCCATACGGCCACACTGTAAACAAGGGTGTAATTTGCAGTAATAAGCTCACCTTTGTTGTAGAGGACTACTGCAGCCTAGAGCCACGGTACAGGGGCACCAGAATGGAATATACATGCAGAAGAAAAGTGGGTCTATTCCTTAACCCATAAAAACAGAAGTGGAGATCAATCATCCAGACTTGCCATTGCCTCTCTGTAATCGGATAATGTTATGTCAAGGCTCAATAAGGAACAGAAAGAAGTCTGTAAAAAATGCGGATGTCATTTTACATATTTATATGAAATAAAATAAATTAAGGATCAATAATCCTTGAGGGGAGGAAATGAAGAGAGAAAGGGAGTTAAGAATCTACATGTAGCTCCAAGGAAACCTGAAGGGAATAATTAGATATAACATCTAACATAGTTTTGTAACTCAAGGATATCTCTTACAAATGTAAGTTAAGAACTAGATTGTCCCCAAGGACTGATTCCCTAACCACGTGGGTTAAATAAGTGTCTAACAGCTTGTCAGCTAGATACAAGGGAAGAGACCAACCTTTAGATTTTATCTTGGAATAAGTAGATTAAATGTAGTTCTCTTTCCATTTTGCCACCTGTGTCTTCACAAATCTTTGTAACTGTAGTGTCTATTTTGGATTTTGTAAATAATTTTTTTTTTACTTGCTTTTGCCTTCAAGGCCTGCTTTGAGCTGAGGGTTACTTCAAGGTAACTGCATAGTAGTGTGGTCTGCTCCGAGGGATGACGTGAGCCATGTAGGCCAGTTCCTTGCCCAATCTCAGAGTACCTAGTAGAAAGCCTTGCACGCCAGAGGCTTAGTCAGATCCTTCACCATGGGCTTCCTCAGCTTGGCTTGAGAATAGATAATGGAGAAAAGCCACACGATGGCCAAATGACCACCAGTAGCCCAGAGGATCCCTTGGTGCATGTCTGGTTAGTGGGAAAAGTCCATCATCCCAGGAGCTGCTGAAAAGCTTGCAGTATGGTTTGACAAGGAGCCCACTCAACACAGGGAGGGAGCGTGTAGGTTTAAAAAGGTTTAAACATTCCCAGGCCTTTAATGTGCCCCACCTCCCCCTATAAAAGTGGCTGAATTTTCCACACGGTCTCCAGCAGAGGCAGCTTACAACCTCCATGCTGCTGTGAAGTCTGCTGGGTGAGACCACTGGCTCGTTGCTCCTGGGGCTCCTCTCACTTAGCCTGGCCCAACGTAGATCCCCAACAGCCGGCACAGCCAGTTGCATCCCATATCTACTCCCCCCCCTCCGGTGCTGTGACAAGCCAGCACTCGTCCCTTGGTATCAGCTAGAGAGCCTTAAATTGCCATTGCAAGTGGAGCCAGCATACAGTCTGTGCTGGTCTCATTGCAGCAGTCATCGTGCGTGCCCCACACCTGCCCACGGGGGCAGGTGCTTTCCCAAAGCTGGAGTTATGGGAGGCAACACCGTGAAGAGTAAATGGAAATTGTCTCCTTCCCTGCCAGGTATTCCCCATAGCACGGCAGGAGAAAAAAAAAAGAATAGAAATCCTGGGGCCAGAATCTCTCTCCTTTTGTTTTTCTTAGCTGTGAGGCATTATTCACACCTTTGAATTCATACACAAATGTTTTCTAATAATAATTAATAATCCGTAGGGTTTGTTTATTGCCAGACAAGGTCATCAAACCAAATGCACTGAGTGGACTTTAAAAAGGAATAAATGCTTTTAGGGCCATTGACAATATTTATAGCTTTATTAACCCAATAAAAGGGAGGTTGAATCTCATCGGCACAGGGTCAGGAAGGGTTCTGGCCTTTCATACACAGCACAATGCAACTGGCCAAATGCATTAGATTGCTTCCTAACTGCTCCAAGACCATGTGACAGAAGCTATTGGGTCACTGCAAAATTCAGTGAGGTCCCATAACATTACACAGTGCTGATTTTTTAGTGCTAAAAGTAAGATAAATTCTTTCTTCAATTGCCTGTAGATGAGCAGAATTTAAAAGAACTGACTTCTGTTTTTCATATGGTGGCGAAAAGACAGCGGCTGTAATGAATTGTGGTTAGAGTTTAAGTATTTGACCCTTCAAAAAAAGACCTTAACTCTAGAGCTTTTAACCTTTCTTAACTGTTAATGAAAGACATACTTTTCAGTTAGGTAACTAATATGTGTGAATCATCGCAGGCTAAAAACGTGACACAGACACATATCAGTAAACTAAATCTACTCGTATGAATCCATTTGTAGGCTCATAGGCTGGAGCATGAGATACAACACTATGTAAATGAGGAAATATCATAAGTAAATGATTTTGTGTTATGATATTTTCAGCCATCTATTCAGAAACTCCACCCCAAAATGTTGTGTTTTGGCATGCAAGAAAACTGTGGAGAGATAAACCTAACATGTCTCACCTCCCCCACCCTAATCTTTGCATTATAATATAAATGTTGAACATTTCTGGAAATAAGCTCTAGAATCCAAACTGACAAATTCTAAATAATTTCAGTTATTTTTATTCCTGAAATATTACATGGTAGGCAAGAGCATGACAGTAGTTCTCTTCTTTTTTTTTCTTTTCATGATTTTAGAAAAAAAATGCACCGAATGTCATATCCGGTGCTCCACATATCACTGTGGATAGTTTATGAAGATTTAAAGCTACCCTGTGCATGGAATTACTGAGGAAAACCTATTCCACAATCTCTGAACAGCTCTGTATTTGGACATTTGAGACAGGATTAATTTTTCTTACCTTTGCCTTCTAAACAGTAAGTGATTTCTGCAGCCTGGTTGCCTAGATTTGCTTTCTAGCCGATAGCGACTCTCTTAGATGCTGTCTTAGAACAGGATGAATTGCCTTTGGGCATGGCTATATCTCTCCAGCACTTTTACAGGCTATAGAAGAAACCTAAGTTAGCCTCGCTGCCTAGCTGAACTGCCTAGTTTTACCTGAAAGACTGATTTAGGTACAGACCTACTCAAGAGTAACAGTGCTTTGCTTCACTTTAATGTAATCTGCTTGGGCAGTGGATTTAGTTGAATGGAAGTAAAGCACTATATGTGGACACTGAGTAAGCATGTCCACATACAGGTTATAGGCAGAAAAACACTAATTTTCATACCATCAGCTGATGGTCAATATTAAGCCTCGTTACCTTACAAGCAGCAAGAGCACAAACTGCCCCACCGGAGGTTTAGTGTGGCTTGATCAAAAGTCAGTGTTTTGTTAAACTACCACAGGTTGCTGGTGGTGGATCGTGTGCTTACATTCACATACTTATTCTAGAATATTTCCTGCACTTCAAATGTACATGCTACTTTAATCTGAATTAACTTTCAGCTGGAGGTATGTCCCTAGTGCTAGATATTTATAGTAACATTTTCACATGTGCTTGCTTAGATTTAGAGTTCTTGTCCTCAAAGGTATTTCCATTCAAATGAGTAGTAGTTACAGGTCTAAGTATCTTTGAGGATCTGGATTTAAGTCCCATTTTCAAAATAACAGGCACTTTAGAGATTAATCTTTATTGAGAGTCAATGAAACAGAGGTTCCTGAATTCTCTTGGTAAAGATATCCAGGTTATAAAGTTTGTGCTGACATGCTGGAACATTTTTAAAAGATTTGTTTTAGTTGATTCATAAGGCATAAATTCAAGAAGTGAAGACATACACCTTTTGTCTCTACCTTTTAATATCTTCTTCTATATAATTATAGCTCATCTGAATGTAACAAAGACTCATCCTAGAAATAAGGACAGAGGTAGTCTTTTCAAAAACACCATCTAAGGGTATGGTGTTTGGGTCTAATGCTACACTCTTCCATAAAGTAGCTGTACCCCTAATTCCAATAAAACACACACACACACACACACACATATATATATATATATATATACTTAAAAACCTATACCCATAAGCCTTTTCAGTTGTTAAAATTTTTCATGCTAGATCTCTGGCACTTGAGCTTATTACTATGAATGTATATAGTAAAAATTATTTTCTTTATGCTCACCTCCATCAGCAAGAAACTTATGAAAGATTAATTTCATCTGTGGCCAAAGGAAGGTGGGATTGCCATCTTTACTCTTATTCCCACTGCTGTTTGCTGGCTGTTATGAAAGATGTATCAAAAGTGTTGGAAAAAAAGTCAGTCTGACACTTTTACTGCCAGAGTTCAGACAAGATACTCTAAGCTACATCCAACCTTCACTGTAGCAAAAAATACTATGTTAGTGTGATTTATCTGATGGCCACATGGGAAGTTATTGTCATCCAAATATAAAAGTGAATTAAACTTGTCAAGAGTAATGAGCAAAGTCCTACATTCCTTTTTGATTTCTATCTTTCTTACCTCTCTCAGATGTTCAGGTCTCATGGATTATAAGGCCATTAGGAATCATCAGGACATCTTGTCTTACCTTTTGTGTAAGCAATTTTACTTGCTCCACAGGAGCCCAGCAATGTTTTCTTTTTTTTTATTGTTCTGCTTATATTTTGCATATTTTGCTCTAATGAGGGCAAAATTTGCACCTAAGCCTGATGGGATGACTCATGGAGTAAGACCTACTCTGCTCAAAATAACAGCAATAGACACACATTAAGAGTGGAAAAATGAGATTCCTCATAAATCTCAATTTTCAGGCACGTGATCAACTTCTGCTGGCCTACTGTGTTGTCAGTGATCTGTAACTCTCTGTGTCTGTGTCCTCACCTTATGTAAAATGCAACACCATGATGGAGCTCAGTCTACTTTTATTGCATTAGCCATAAGCTTAAGTGCACAAGAGTGGACCTTTATGGCATATGCCATGCCACAATATTTTTACACTGTGGAAATGTAACCATTTGCATGAGCCATCAATGTGTTTTGCTGGAAAGAAATGCACTGCATTTTTCCATGAAGAATCTGGTTGTGTGTTTGCCCCTGGAAGAAAGGTGAGCTGAAGGTCTGGCCGTATCTCTCCACAGTTAGTGATGCATTGCACACTTTCCTTCAGAACTCTGTTCCAAATAATGCTATTTCACATCCTCCTGACACTCCCTGGTTTGAATTTAATTTGTATGCAGTTCACATCACTTAGGAACAAGGGGAAAGAAATAACACAGTTGTAGTACATGAGAATAATGCTTTTCTCCCACTTTTTTCTGTCTTGGCTAACTGAACTAGAAATTCTCTGGGACAAGGAATGATTCTTAACATGTCTATCCAGAATGGCCAGTACGCCTCAGGGCAGAGGCTTCTGGGACTACTGGAAAATATTCTGTGAAAAGTGAGAAGAGGACGAATTGCTATCTGGTCTCCACTGGCTGTATTGACTAGGTCTCGATTAGTTATGAAGGGGAGCCAAGGTCATTTAGTGAGATATATCCAACTGCATTGTAGACACTGCTCTTAGTCAAATGGAAGTTAGGTGAGATGAATCCCTCCAGAATGTTTCCTTCCCCAATATTTAGGTATAAACCAGCAGATTTTGTGCTTGGCTGGTCTTCCAAATTTGCAGCGGGAACTTTTCCCTCTAAAGCTATTCACGATGTCTTGTGGTGGAAACTGACAGCTCATCTCGATCCTGTGTGGAATTAGAAGCAGCATGACATTCCCCAAGGTTATAACAAAGCCACTATGAAAACAAAACCACATTGTCAGGGCTGGCACAAAAACTAAGGCCCAATTTGATCCTTTTGTGTAATTTCTGCTTTGTCTGTGAATCTAGATATTTCTGGACAGCCACGCTTGTGGATGTGCCACAACTGTCAGACAGAGGATACGGTGACCTGGGCCATAATAGTGGGGGGCAAGATATTAAACTACTGGGTCCACTGATGTTAGTGTTCCTCAGAAATAGTATTTTTCTATCTAACCACACAGTTAACCAGGTCACACTTTTTATTCTCACCCGACTTCCTATTAAATACCCTTTCCTCCAGTCTGTATACTTACAACCTTCTGCCTTTTCCTAATGAGGTACTCATCTCTGGTGTGGAAGTGAAAGAGCTGAGCTAGTGCAGTGCCATTCATGAGATAATTTGCCTTTTCCTCTTCACTTTAAAACTTGTCCTATTTGCCTTGTTGAATATTTTATCATGTTACCAATCTCTTTTTTAAAAGGAGATTTGCTGTTTTATTTATTTGCATGCAACTGATCGGTGCTCTGTTTTGTAAAACTTAGCTAATCTCAAAAAATCTCCTTCAAGAGCAGGCCCTTGATACAGTGTGCGCCCTTGATGCTGTAGCAGTTCATCCCAAGATACTTGACTTCAATCCTCCATTGTCTCCCATTGTGTCAGACTGACGGTTCTGTCCTGAACTTTGTGCCCATGACAGAATTAAAGCCCTTGAAGAGAACAGAGAGTCTCTCTGTTCAGGAGAAGTCCAGATCTGCAATAGTGAGTGATCAGCTGTGAGCTGCATTTTGTACATCTATGGGTGAGCTGCTGGCCGCTAATACTAAGTCCAGTTCAAGTGTCAGACAGACAACAGCACTAAATTAATGTTATAGAAGTTTCCTGGGTGCTGCTTCTCAAGTCTGAGGAGACCCCTTCCACCTGCAATCTTGTGCAGATACATCTGTTCTAACAACTCCCGCTCTGTGAGCAGGAACATTTTCTGTGTTTTACCCACGGACCACATTTTTCTGATGAATAAAGGGATGTGGAATGTGCTAGGAAGAAAGTCTACCTTATGGCATCCTAAATCAGTTTCTTTTCAAATAGTGCTTTTCCTCTCCACAGCAATTTAGAGAGCTTTCAAAGAAGATTAAGATGAGCAAAAATGCTTCTGTAAATATTACAGTGAACATCTGTATGCTCCTCCATAGCCAGATTGCCAAAGGAAGGAAAGACAAGGGATGAATACCATCAAGCAAACTGTGAGCAAGCAACTGTGACCATAATCTGGAAGTGATCAGCACTTCACTTCCTTTTCCATGTCTGCAGCAATGCCTCATGGCTCTGGTGGTGCACCACATTTCTGACCTGGGAAAGCCTCTGCAATTATACCAGCTTAGGTCTCTTTCAAAAACCAGCTTTGTCCATGCACCACCTGCAGTGGTCTGATAGTCTTTATTTTATTTGTATTTTTAGTCAAAGCTACAATTCTTGTAAAGTCACAAGTGAAATATTGAGATAACTGTTGTCTCCACCTACTGAATGTTTCCAGACCAGATGTGAAGACCAACAAAGGAAAAGTTTTGCTTAAGTAAAAGCCATTTCTTGAGGCAAATACAGACCAACATCACCTGGTGCAGTCTGCCAAATAAGAAGATACTGTTTTTCCCTCTGAATATAGTAAAAAGAGAGGTAAAAAAATTGACCACTTTCTCTTGATAATTGGTTAACCTTTCTGGCTCTTACTGGGCTAGTCAGCAACGTCTGGCAACTGAGATCCCTCTGCAGTTTTCACTGCAATAGCTAGGGCTTTGTAGATATCAGATTAGCAATTCCAGGCTGAAGGCTTTAGACCCTCGAGATCTGTTCATGGTAAAAGTAGTGCACAACAAAGCAGGGTATAAACTTACAGCAGGTGATCTACCTCGTGCTAATGCTTATAGGAATATTGTCCTTACAGTGATATTCAGAAAAAAAAATAAATTACATTTGTTTTTAAAGCCCACTTGACTGCACTCAGACCTGACGATGGATGCTTCTTCAGAGGAAGTGTAGGGTTTATTCAGTTCAGCTTACTCACTTCCATTTTCCAGAGGCTGTGCAAGGATTTAATGCAGTTTAACTAATCCGCTATAAATGCACTTGGTTGTTAAAGCTGGATTTAACCTTTCTCAATGTCACTGTGTCAACAAATGTTCTAGTCATGGGGGTATTTACAAGAATAATGCTAATATGGGGTGGGCCAGCCTCACTTTACAGCCTGTGGAGAGAGAATGGTTATATTTAACGTTAAATGCCATGAGTTGGCCTGCTTAGAAGAGCTCTCTCCCTTCATTGACTATGGAAAAAGGCTGAGCAGACTGATTTCCTTTATTTTTACCTAAATTAGCCTTTAGGAGTACCCTGCAGTCTGCACGCTAATATCTTAATGTACACATGTAGGTTACTACATTTTGAAAGTAAATAGTCTCTCTATGGATCTGTTGGCACTAGTATAATAATATAAATCAACTTGCAACTGCATTGAATGAAAGAGTGTAACTACTGAAGAGATAAACAAATTATTCTGTGCTCTGTGGAAATGTAATAACTCTCAGTACTCCAGATGAAAACCTTTTAAGATGTTTGGCAACAATATTTTCTGCTCCTATTTGTCTTTACCCTAGGCCCATCAGCTGCATTAATAATGAAAGAGGAGAAAATAGCATCTAAGACAATCTTTGTCTTCCTGAAGACATTGATTGCAATTCTGTTACAGCTGATTCTTGACCTTATAAAAGCTTTTCCTCTCCTGAGGGCTGGAATCTGAAGATTAGAGAATGTTGACATTTAAAATATGTTTAATGAGAATTTTAACTTTAAAAAAACATACTTGAAAAAATATGTGTAGAAAACAGAGTTTGTAGAAATTTTATAATCTTCCCAGTCAGCAATGAAGTTATTGGAAATTCATCCCATTTCTATACCAAATACCAGCTGGTTCAGTCTTCACTGATTTGGAGAAGAAAAGCTGATCTGATTCTCATCACTCTGGGCACTGGGTGGCTGTTAGAGGCAGAGCACGTCTTCCTTGGCTCACCAAATGTGTTTGTTTTAGCTTTATAGTTACACATATACGCCTATGACCGTTCAGCAGCATATGGACACCTCTCCCAGACTTCGGTGGATTTCTGCCCACAATTCCAGTGGAAAGCCATTTCCAGCACTGGTTAGGAAACCTGCAAAGAAGCAATTACTTCAATGTTTTTGGAACAAACTACCAATCAGTGATAATTCCTGCAAAACCTTTCTCAAAGTATTTTCAACTGTTTTTCTCCCATAATGTTGCTGAATCCCCGTAGTTTGTTTTGTGACTCCTGTTTTCTCAGTCACCCATTTAGCTCCTGAGTAAGAAGTTCATGCTTATTATAACCATTAGGATATTACTGCATTGAGGTCATCACTGCAGGGAGTCATCGTTGCATTTTGACATCATATATTCCTAAGTTCTAACTCCAATCCAAAAAGAGCAATCCGAAAACAGCTATAAGCACAATCTTGAGAATCCGAGCCCTAAGGCTAAAATAAATATAAAAATTGGACAAGGGAAGGAACCTTTATTCCAAGCATAGGAAGATCTAAATTTTTCCTTCCTGTACATCTCTAAGCATAGGGTAGTTCATAAACTGAATGACACCAAGAAGTCCTTGGATCGTTGGACCTTAGGCACTTTTCTGATGTACTGCTTTCTAGCTCCTCAAAGGCTGCAGCTCAACGGCCTCTGCTCTTCCCTCTCATCTTGCATGTGGCTGACTTTCCTGTCTAGCATGCAAAAGAGCGCTCAGACCCTGCCAGACACAATGCTTGGCCAGGTCTCCCACCAGAGTTTTGGAAAGGGGGCATGGCACTCCTCCCCCACCTCATGGAGTAAGACTGCCTAGCCCAACACAAGACAGGTGGTCACAGGCTCTATTGGCTCAAACTTCCCTCACATTTCAGCAGGTAGACACTTTCTAAACACCGATACAACCTTCTGCTGAGTGAGGTGCAACGGACTTGATTATCATGGCAAGGCCTTAAAGACGGTGTTTCCTTGAAAAGAGAAACTGTACGCATCAGGGTCTTCAATGATGATGTTTTGTGGGGGGGGTGTGGGGTGCTGATGCCATGAGGGACTCCGGGATGTCAGAAGTGATGTCCTTGGGAGCTGAGAGGCAGCAGGACCTCTCCTGGGCTGGGAAATGTGAGTGCTGAGAGCACTGGTGACCGCAGCCAACCCAGGTCCCTGGTGCATGGGGAGGGGAGAACCCACCACCACTTTTCCAGAAAGCTTCCCCACAGGGACTTTGATGATGGCTGTGAGACTGTACCAGAGAATCACTGATAGCAAATGCCTACTTGGTGACCAGTGCCCTCCCCTGCCCACTCAGGACCTTGCTACCACCTTGTCCGCTCAGCCTCCGACAGCTCACCCACTCCAGCGTGCCCCTGGGACAGGTCAACACAGCCAAGCAGCTCCACTCAAAGGAAACATTTTCCAAGACCTTTCCCAGACTTCTCACTCTGTCGTGAGCATAGGCTGCACCAAGCTGCCCTCAGACCCTGCCGAAGCAGGGGCTAGACCCTCAGAGGACAACCACGTCTACCCTAGAGGACAACCACGTCTCCCTCAGAGGCTTTGTACCCCGCCACGTAGCCGTTGGGAGACGGTTTCGGTGCCGTCCATGGCTCTCCGTCTGCCTGCTCTCCTAGCTCTCCTCCGCTGGCAGAGTGCGCGCTCTGCAGCAGGTTACTCACAGCACACCGTGATTAACGTGGCTGGGAACTCTCTGGCACAATGTCCTGAGAGATTTTAAGTGCCAGGGAGTCTAATACCTGCAAATATATTTATCTTCCTTTGAATATTTCATCAAGTTGGAATTCATGAACTGGATCTTTTACACAGGAGTTTTATGAATTATGTACCAGAATCGATGAGTTCCTACTTTGCCCATATTTTACTTTGTCTCAAAGCCGCAGTGGGGATCATAGCCCATCAAAGCTGCTGAAGCAATTAGAGATCAAATGGCACCGAAGGAGGAGGCATGTGAGGCCTACAGGATTACCCCTATTCACGGCCCAGGAAAAAAGCTCTGCTTAGCTGTACATTGTAGTCTCGCTTCTCATTTTGCTATATTTCAGCTTCACTTCCTTGTCTGCCTCTCTGCCGTGGGGACCATGGGGTCCTTGGGAGCAGACTCGCTGCCACCACCATCAAACACATCTACCTGTCCTATACCTCTCACCTATCACACCAACATGGTTGCCTGCTCTTCCTGCAGCCCTGTTAGGAAATGGCTCCTGTATCTTCCCTGCCAGCACTGACTACACTGGTAGCTTTCAGTATATATATTTATTTTTTTTTTAATTTTTTTTTCCCAAAGAAGAAATAAGTGTTTCGTGCGAAGATGTTTCACGTTGCCAGAATGCTTCTGGCTTAGCCACTAGCAACCCACCATCTTCAGTAGCAGGTACTGAAGATCTGTATAGCTCTGCATATAAAGCATTTAGCTAAAAACAAAATCCCCCTGTGCATAGGGGGGTGGGAGGGAGGAGAAAGAGGCACAGTTACAAGATGCTAATTGTGCAGCTTGTTGTGCTAGCGGAAGGCATACTGGTACTGTGCTGATGAGAGCAGTATAAAAATAACCCAGATAGATAGATAGAAGCGAGACTTCCACCACTCTCCTGCTCCTCACCTCTCCCCGAATCACTTTTGCAGACTGCTACATTGCCTCCCATGAAGGCCACTAAGGCTGAGGTTTGAGCAGAGTTTAATTAAAACTGGGATCAGAAGCATGAGAGACAGGTTCTTTCAGGCTGGCATGTAAAGAAAGAAGACTGTGCCAAAGGATTTGTAGCAAAGTAAAAGCAAGACTTTCCCCCAGAAGTTTTCTGCTTCCCAGGTTTTGCTGTTGGGAATTCAAATGTTCCTTCCACATCTCTCCCAAATATTCAAGTCAAACAAACTGAAATCCAGATTGCAGTTAATGACTAAGTGGATTCCTTATAAATATTTCTTCCCCATATTCTTCTTGCTTCCAAGAGCTCTGCCAACCTCACTGAATCCAAACCAGCTCAAGGGGAGCTTGCCAACTTCTTCAGATTCCTGCCCAAGTCCCCTTTCTTACATGGGGCAGCACTTTACGTCCTGACAATCCCTTCCCCAGCAAATCCTAAGGTGGGACTCCGACTTCCTACAGTCCTGCACCAGTTATCATAGGAAGGTAATTTCCTTGCAACTTCAGACCGATCTGTTTTGCAAGAACGTGGACTCCCGTGAGATGTGGAGCTCAGCATGGATTTCATATCTCTGCAAATGCCATTCTATTACTAGTATGGCCCGGCCACCTAACTTCTTTTTTCTGGCTACTGTCTTGGCTAGAGTAAAGGAGAGTTGATGATTCCAAATGAAGTTGGGTTGCTTTTTTTTTAAATGCAAACCTCCTTCTTCCCAGAACAAATCTTTAAGCAAAGAATGACAAAGGTGCAATCTGCCTGCAGTTACTATGCTAATGAGTCTTGTATGGATTGGTTCTTACATGGGCAAAGTCAAGCCACCTCTGAGAAATAATTGACTGTGGAGCGACAAAAGTGCCTCTTAAGTTGAGTCCAATAGTAATAATACGGTATTGGATCTCTCCCCTAGGAGATGATGCAGCAAACAGATATGTTAAGCCTCCAAGTTTCTTCCTGGCTACTGCAGTGAACACTCACACTGAAGAATATGTCATAGACTCGTGGCAGAGCATGTTACTTTGCCGGCTTTTCTGATGAGTCTCAGGTAAGGGTGAGGTTCAGGTAAAATGGAATTGGCAGCCTCATCCCAGTTCCTGGACAGCTTTTTGTAAACGTAACTCTTAAATTACTTGTGTGGCACTGATTGTGTTGCAAGAATTTCCCCTGACTATTCCGTATGGGTTTTCTTCATTTAGCTCGGGGTCTCTGCTTGGCTGGCAGCCCTTATTGTGCGGTTCTGTGACACAGGCAAATATGAGCACAGCGCATACCACTAGCACATTGTTTTCCTCTAATTCTACACTACCATTCAACCCAAAGCCCTAAAATTTAATGGATGATGCTATGTGAACACATAGTATAGTTCCCAGCTCTCCAGTTCTTCCATAGACATCTTTAAGTCATAGTTCATGTATGTCTTGTGCTGCAGAAAGCCCCGAGCAGCAAGATGAACAGCAGTTTTAAATGTACACGAGCAATATAAGTGAAATAAAAAATAATAGCACAAAACATTGTCTTAATAAAAAGCAACCAAGCAATTGACAATAAGCTAGTCAGCAAGATGAGGAATGTAAAGTCTTTGTCATTGCAGGACAAATGCCATTTTCTGCCTCAAATCTGATGGCTCCAGAACTCTATCAGCAACACCACTGCCAAAGAGACCTTCCAAGCTGCTAATAAATGCACAAGACACACAGCATAACAAGATATCTTCCCTCCTTTTTATTATTATTATAAGAGGGCAGTGAATATAAATTTCACTGACTGGTGTGTGTAATAAAGGAAGCTGAGTGCCAACACTGAGAAATGCCGAGGAATGAAAACAGCCAATAATAAATAGCTGTAAGGATAAAACCATCCAGAAGGCAAATAAACACCGTACTAAAAGGCTGGAGTTCACAATGCTTTGTCTATGCCCTCTCATACACAGAAGAACAAAGTTATGGACAGAAGAAGGGGAGAAAAACCCATAAAAATATACGACCAGATTCTGAGATAGTGAGAAGCAAGGTGAGAGAACTGGTAATGGGATCTTTGTGAAAAGGCAAAAGGGAAGAAGGAAGAAAGCATAATGAATCCTGAAAAGCAATAGTGTGGAAGAAAAGCAGCAGCTCTGGGGATTGTTAGCAATGAGTTATCACAGGGTTTCTTGCAGACTCAGCCTTGTGTCTCTTTCTGCAGCTCTGCATGTGGTCAGAGCTGGAATAGCAAACAATTCTTGTCTCTTCACCAATTAAGAGATCATAAAACTACACTTATGACTAAATAATAAACTGCACTTCCTTTCTTTCTACCTAAGGGAAATGCTGAATGTGGTAAACTGCTGATAACACAGGAGAAGATGGCTTAAGAGGCAAGCATCCAGAACTGAGACAACTCAGCTTCTTGCTCCCTGGGAGGAAAGGGTTTTTTTACTACCTTACCGAGGGTCCCTCCTCCAGACCAAGGCAGCTCGGAGAAACCCCCCCAGCCACATACTGCCTGTCACGTTTTCTGGCAGCCTCATGCATTGCTGCTGATCAGTGCTTTAGGATACCTTTTCCTACTGCAGGTGGGCAAGGTAAAAGTCATCCCAGAGCTGCACCTCTTTTTTTAACCTTTGCAAGAGCACACTCTTTGTCTACCTGCCACACCACATACTGCTCCAACAGCCTCGAAGTTTAACATTGGCCCACATACTCCGAAGGACATGCCCAACACAGAGAGTGTAATGCCAGTTGTTTGTTGATATCATGAACTGAAGCAGCACATTCCTTCCTAAACGGGTGGAATTTACTAAATACCACCACAACAGGGGCAAGCAAAAAAGGCAGAAATGTTGCTGCACAGATTGAGCTCCAACTTTGTTTATCCTTTTTTTTTGCCAGGGACTGTGCCCTGTCTGGAGCTTTGCAAGGCACAAAGGGACATCTAATGGTTTGTTAATACATTGCAAGCAAGCCCAGTGCAAAGAATTGGTGTCATGTGGTGAATTCTTCCAGGCCTCTGTTTGCCAGGTACTTATGTTTTTTATACAGGGTTTTCAGTCTATCAGCTTATTTTTTTGGCTTCCTGTTCCTGAGAAGAAAAGGAATTTGTATCTCAGAGTTTTAGGTATCTACCCCTTTCCCAAAACAGAGTTATAAGGCGAGAGACACTGAGGTTTGTAGCTGTGGCGATAGACACAAATCAACTGGCTCTTCGTTCCTCAGCCCAGAAGTATTAGATCATACCAACCTCAAGCCCCGAGCTCCTACTTTCATCAGTAAAGATACAGACGTGAGCTGGACTTATGTCTGTTCCATCCTCTTTTTTCCTAGTCCAAGGAAAGGAAACAGTAATTAAACTTATGCCCACCTTTGTCTCAGAACAATGGGTCTGAGCAATATAAAGTCTCCTTCTGGGAAAAACGAATATATATTCCCAACAGTACGTGTTTTCCCACACTGGTGAGAAGTACAGTGCATGTATAGGGCTTTGTGTTGCACAAAGAGTGTCTGTCAAAGCCAACAAAGGAACTTGGGCATTGGGGGGGTCCTGTGTCCAGACTTGGTTTTCTCATTTCTGTTTGAATCAGATTCCCCTTCTCTCCTCCCCACGGTAAGAAGGGCTAGAGTCAGCTTCTGTGGATTCACTCACTGGACAGTCTCTCAGCCTCTCCCCACCAGCCTTGTTCCTAAGGGGGCATTCCCACAAGTCACAGCATGTTTTGTGAATCGTCTTATGGCAATGCAAGACCGTTTTGAAACCAGAATCCAAGGAGACGTTTCAACTGAGTGACATCCTGGAAAGGCATGTAGCCATCTCACTCGATTTCTCCAGCTTCCCTTCTCTACTGACAAGTAGGCTGTGTTGGAGAAATTCCAAATTTCAGATCAGGTAGACTTATAAAAAAGTCCGTTTTCTCCCCACATGTTTGGAGCAATTTCCCACATTTTCAGACAGGACCATCTTTTTGGAAGCATTTTGCTTCCAGCAACACAACGGAAACCCTCATGTTCAATAGAGAGTTTTGCCCTAACAGTGATTGCCTCAGTGCCCAGTCCAGCAGTAAAGCTAGTGGGATGGTTTTAATAAGAAAAGTTTCATTAAGTGAAATAGCTTTTTGAAATTAATCTTTTTACTAAGAGGATATTTTCAGTAAGGAAAATATTTTGCACTTTTTTACAATTTATTCATGTGAAAGCTTTCTCTAAATGACTCAGATATTGCTGAATGGCTCTAAAACCTTTTGCCTCATTAAAAATGGTTAAAGACTGGTTTCCTGTAAACCAAAACATGCATATTTTAGATATTTTTCAAGGGTAATTAAAAGGAGTTCTATGAGGGCAAAATATCCTTTCATTAGTCTCTGTAGTTACAGGATCTGCTGATTGATATTGTACGACATGCAGGTTATTCCACCCTAACCAGTTGTGAATAGTTACAGCACGCACCTGGTGAAGAGATCAATCACTTCATGGTAGAGCTGTCCCACACATGAAGGGAACTGTGGGCATTTCAGCTCCCACCGGAGAAACGCATGGTTGTGCATGCTCGGCACCTGTCTACACACAGCCTTTGCTCTCAATTCAAACACAACTTTCCTAAAGGGCCTTCTAAGACCCATTAGTCTTTATATCCATCCTGCTCCTGTGATGTGTGTTGTGGATTCGCACACTTGATGAAAGAGATGGATGAGCTGCTAGAGAGCAGCAGCTTTATTGGGCATCCAGCATGAGTTTGCACCTCCTGGGAACAGAAGGCGTTGGCTGAAAGAGCTGGATAATGTATGTTTGATTTGTCCTTTGTCAAGGTCACACCTGGCTAACTGCCTCTGCAAGAATCCTGGGTATCAGTAATTTACAACATCCCCCTCTTCTCTGCAGATGAGTTTTTGTTCTTCCTTTGAAAGTTCTCCTGTCTGCTCCGAACTCTACAGAGAGAAAGTGAGTGAAGGGGCCTCATTATTTTAAATGGGGCTTGACAGAACCTAACAAAGAGCATAAAACAGAGCAATTTTCACAGGCAATCGCACCAAGGCAGTTAAAGCAAGGCTGAGAACTCAATTACAGCCCATTACTGTCGGAGCTGTCTCTCGCTCTCTTGCTCTTTCCCCGTCCATTGGTTTCTGCAAGATGAACTCGGTGTTGGCAAAGGTCATTCACTTCAGCTGTAGCATTTTGGCTACTGGTTCCCATCCGGCACAGATCAGTGAGGATCCCACTGTTCTCACAAATACGAGGGGGAAAAACAAGTCAAGAAAAATGTGTTTTCTTCTTCACTAATACTGCAGAATAGCAAGATCCAGTCAACTGCAAGGTAAAAACAGCAAGTTCTTACGCAGTGTTCTTGCAGAAGGTTATGACCTGAGCCTGTGATACATCATGCATGCATGTACACATACACATCTCTAAACAATGCATGTACGTATCCTGTCTCCAGTTCTTCCTGATGAAGCTCTTTATCCAAGGTCTCAGATGGACGACAAAGATGATATTATAATGTTTTTATAATTCTTCTGGTGAAGACCCAGCCAGGAGCAGATTCAAATCTTAGCATAGGCTACAGTGACTTAAAACCTGCTTGATTTCTGCCTGACCATGAACAGCTCCACGGGGTCATCAAGATGCATTGCAATATGTGTCAGCGTAAGGCTGAGACACCGGGATGGCAGCGCTCTTGGAGACAGGGCTGTAGCAGAATGAAGAACTGAGCCCTTTGTGTGCAACAGATTAGCTAATGGGCATTTCTGGGTATGAGAAACAGACCCATTTCAACGTGTGTCAAAATGGTTTTGGAAAAAATGTATTAAAAGAAGTTAAGGTTGAAATGACAATCAAGTTAAAAGATAGCAGATTTAAGGTGAATTGCACAACATAATCCAACTTTCATGTATATATTAATTATTGTTACAATTTTGTCCAACATCCTGCAGAAAGGTGGCACCTGAATTTGGAATAAAACTCAGCCGTCCTAGGTCCCAGACCAGCTTTTAAAGCAGAGAACATCCCTTCTGTTCTTGACAACTTCTGCATCATTCATTGTGCATCCTGTGTACTGAACAAAACAAGAATACTGGGGGAGGGAAGCAATGTATGCTTGTTGAGTGCAATTTTGACATTTCTTCAGCTTCACAATTTGACTTTGCAAACTTTTAATATTGGCATTCTGGCACGTATTTTCCTTGGACTTGCGCCCTGACTCCCACACCAAAACAGTCTCATGGGGAACAAGTCATCTTCCTTCCCTGGGAGGCTGGGTGCCAACACGGGTCTCTGTTGTTTCAGATAATGGAGTAACTGATATCGTCAGTAGAATCTCGTTGTTTATGTGAACCAAGTACAGGAGGGGAAGACAACACACTTTTCACTGCTGTGGCCTAAAACTATTTGCTGGAAGGGCCAGGTCTTTGCATGGGGGGAGTGCAGAACTGTGGATGCTGTTCCATATTTCTGACAGGAGGGAAGGTTTAGTGTTATGACAGAGTCAAAAAACACAGAAGAGATGGTTTAGAGGAGCCTAGAAACACACACAACACATAGGGAACACATAAAGAGCATTTGGTAGCTACAAAGATCTTCTAGTAAGAATGTAAAAAATCTGATTTACAAAATGTACTAGATTTTGCCAGTCATAACAAAGAGCTTTTCTTTCTGCCCCAACTCCCCCTAGCAAACAAATGTCATAGTTGCAAAGTATGCAGGCATTAGAAGACTTGTTTTAAAAAAAAAAAAAAATGGAACTAGTCCTTTAATGAAAAACAAAGGAATAGACTGGTTTCACTTACCAGCTTCCTTAAAAGGGTTGAAATGTCTTTTGCTGCAATTAGAGAAAATATGTAACTGTCACTGAGTATATTTACGTGGATAAAGTCTGGTAAAATTCTAAAAAAGAAGAAAATGCAGACTTGGAATAGAAACTGGTACTTAACGTTTAGCAATGAGCATTACTGCTCTCTCTAGCTGTTATGTAATTATATTACTACTATTACAAAGGCATTAGTACCTGCACTGTGTACCGGTTTTCCCATTACTTGTTAAACCTTAGAATCAGCTGTTATTTCTTCTTTCAGTCTCCCCCTCATTGTCTTTCCTAGAGTTTCTAACAGATGCCTTAAAAAGACTTGCCCCTGCATCCAGAGTTTTCTGAGCAAAGAAGAGGTTTCCTGCAGCTTCTCAGATAAACGTGTTTGCATATAAGGGCTAAATGTTCCTGGAAAGACACTTAAAAATTCCAGTGAGCAGGCACAATGCTCATTTTTCAAAGAGTCAGCAGAGCGGAGCTGAACTCTGACCGGCTGCTTGGAAAGACCAAAGCGCTGCCTGTGATGTGATCCTTGCACAGCTGCCGGCAGACGCTGAGTCCTTCCTTCTGCCTTTATCCCCAAAGCTGGTATCCAGCTGAATGAAGTCTCTGCCCCAGCAGCTGCACGCATATTCCCCGGGTATGTCGTATCAGGAGCCAAGATCCCAAGGAGGTTAGGGACAAAAAGCTCAAGGAGGAACATTTGTTTCAGAATCTTTTTCATTCTGTTCATTCAAAGGAGGCTGCGTGGTTTTGATGTTGTCATGCTGGTATATCCCACAATGGTCAAATACCTCCCCTAGGCTAACCCAATTTCTTCTCTCTTAGGTAGTTGTTGATGCCTGCAAATATTTTACAGTTCTGCAGTCGGGTTTTGACACATTGGGTCCCAGAGTTTTTGTGCCATCAAGCATGTTGAAGGTTATTTTCAGTCAGGACAACTTTTCTCCTTGGCTTTTGATGGGGTTGAAAGATGTCTTGCAGGACTTGGATGTTGTTGAAATCTAAGCAGGTTTCACTAAGAAGCTGTACAGTCCTCTTTTATGATACCCATCCCTTAAAACATGTATTGTTGCTACCAGCATTCTCAGAGCTCTGACAGTAAATCTGATTCTCCTGTTTCTTGCAGGATTTGTTTATTTTTACACTCCCAGGGTAATGGCTATATTTCTGTAATGCTTGAAATAATGGCTAGCAGAAGGGTACACAAACATAAAATGGGACCTCCAGGCCATGCCACAGTGTAACAAATGTCAGTATTTCTCTTGCTGCTTTGCTCTCCTTCTGTTCCATTTTTTTTTTCCTCTGCATAACCTCTCTTTCTTCTCTATTTACTCTTAAACAATGGCATTCCACTTCTCTGTCTCATTTCTAGTGACTTTTCCTTTTCCTGTGAAGGCTGAAGAATGGTGGGCTGAGGGCACCTGATGAGGAACTGGCCATGTCCCCTCTCTCCTTCCTGTTCTTGCCTCTCCGACACATTTTCTGTTGTTTACACGAGCTAGGTAGGTAGGGATTTTCCACCAAGCCTGTGACCCCTGTCTCATGTCGGATGCTCCCTGCTCTGCAGTCAGCTTCTGGTAGGAAGCGAAGAGAACAAACGAGGCCTGATAGCCCTCATGGTGTGTGACTGCCAGCCCCACTGGTGGGACTTACATGGCAAAACAGGTTTTATTCTGCTCCATCATCTACATATCAATAACTCCTTCCCCTGAAATAACATTTTTTGCTTTTAAGCACTCTTCATCATGTCAAGCTCTGAATTAGATTGCTTTGGAAATCACACATCTGAAAGCCCCAAATCTGACTTTATTTTCATGTAGGTGGGTGAGAGTAACCGATAACCTCCACTCAAGTTGTAATTTACCTCTTATTGAAAACAATGAGAAACTTGAAGTTCAGGAAGAGCTACAGAAATTGTACATCATGCAAGACTGCATCAGCAAGACAAACAGGTGATTTTCTGATAGTCAGAACAAAAGGAGACTCAAGGAAAAAAAGGCATATACTTCTCTGTTTTTAAACTTAAAGATACTGTTGAATGCCTTCTCAGAGAACCTCAAGAAAAAGCTGCACTACCAGCTCTGTTATTTCCACCCCTGTTCCCTAGAGCTTTCTAGGCATTTCCCAATAATGATGAACACAGGAACCCAGGTAGACACATCAGACACAACCACGGTTCTAATAAAAGTAGAAACTGTCTTTCCACTCAGAGAGTATTTTTTTTCTCTGAGACAAACTATGCCTCAAAAACTTCTCAGCATAAACCCTCTTTCATAATTCTGAGTATCTTCATCCATTATACCAGGATCCTATACCATCACAGTCTCACCTAGAAGAACATGGCAGCATTTGAATTTTAAAGGCAGGCATACTGCAAAATAGTTCATTTATTTCTCCTTCCCTGCTAGCTTCACTAATTCCTGTGCACAGATATCAGCAGTTATTCTTGGAGGAAAAGGTTTATGAGGAGTTGCATATAGCAGGACTTCTGTGTTGCATGAGGATGACTTCTTCATCTGACCTAAAGCCTTAGATTCCTATAGACATTTTCATCACCAATTTATTAACAACCACTTGTCCATTAAAGTCCATAGATTTCACCAACCTCAACTTTCTAGTTATCGTGGTCAACATTCCAAAATAAATGCATTTTACAACAATCATGTTCAAAACCCCCCAACACAACCACATATGCCTCCACAAACCAAGCAACTGTAAAGAACACCAGGTGAGTGTGACGAATAGCATTAAATAGCAGCAGATTGTGCTACAGAAACAAATGCGAAAACTAACCAGTTCCGTAGATTTGTAGGATTGTCAGGAATCCAACAACAGACACACTGAAATACATGAATCCCTGCCTTTCTCAAACTGAAATGAAAACCATGCAAGTGAAATTAAATGAGCACCCCACAGCACAATGAATTCCCACAGAGCAGAAAGACCCAGTTATGAATGAGAAGATGCTTCTAACAAAGCAGCCATTCCAACTTGGATCACCAAAAAGTGATTATGTCCTAACACTCACAAGTCAGGGACTCACCAGACGTCCACCGGCAGCCTCCTTTCATTTTGCCTCTTACTGAACTGTCTATTCCAAAAGGCAAACTACATCCTTCCCTCTCTCTCCCACTTTACTACCAGACTCGCAGTTTTCCCTTTTCCACGTATAGTACCCAATGTTTTCTCAATTTGTTTAAGGGAGCAACATAACTAGATCAAATGAAAAACAATTGTTTCTGGTCTATACTTCAGCTTGGGCTTTGGTGCTCATCATGTCTGACAAGAAGACTGTGACAAAATTTTCTGTGCTTTCCAGCTCTGTACAGAGTGGTAGTATTCTTTATTAGACAAGCTGACAAGCTTCATTAAATTTTTCATTGAATTTTAGCTGGACGTGGAGCCTGTCTTAAGACAGTACATTTACAGACAACATTTTGTGCTGGAATTCAGTAAGCATTACGTACCATCCAGCTGCATTTAATGGAGTCTCATGGGTGTGAGCAGGTCCATAACCTTTTGATTAAAAATGGTGTAGCACAAAGGGACCTGAAAGACTGCAATAGTACCTGATAGACAATTAAAACAAAGTGCTCATGGCTTTGTTGCTTGCCTGTAGTGATAAAATAGAACAATCAGAAAACTCAATAAAAATCTATCAGTCTATGTGGAAAGACACATGTTTTGTGCAAGACTGGAAAATGCTAATCTATTTGTGAGCAGCGTTACAAATATGCCTTTTCACATTATGAATCCTTCGGTGGCAGAGCTAGTTTAAGTGATTTACATCCTGCCAAAAGTTACTCCTTCGCTTCCATCCATTCTACTATTTGTGTGGGCTTGGTCTAAAGATGTGGAAAATAATCTATTTAACACACACCCACACAGAAAAATCTCTGTGGTTTTGCCCCAAAACTCCCCATAAGAGGTTGCTTTCTTTTAGCAAGATTATACCGACAGATGCAACTTAGAGTAGAGCACTGATAAGGGGCTGCTAAGCACGAGGAAAGCATTGGGGATGAGGGAGAAAGGGAAACTGGTCGAGGGCAGAAAGATCTTAAGCAATCTCTTGTGCTGAAGGCTGCCACATGGAACATTACTCTGATTATTTCCAGAACATTTTCTTTTACTAACTGATCTGAAAGTAACTGTTGGAAACACCTAGGTCCTTTGTACCTCTCTAGGGAAAAAGATTTGACTTAGTAAACCTTATCAAAGTCAGTTGACAACGTATAATACTAGAAAACAGCCCATAACTTGGCACATAATTCAGCCAAAATCAACCTAAATTGAAGTTTAAATTATATAGTAGTTTAAAAAATACGTATTTTACATTCTTTTTTCCTCTTTAATTGTGATCAAAAGCTTGTGCGCCCATTTGAAGAGAAAGGCTAGGATTAGCTATTTTGGCTTTCACTAAACCCAGAAGTGACTAGATGTCATTACAGACCCTGTTTTCATTCCAAGATATGTAGAACCCGTTGCTGTAGATAACCATTGTAACTTTTAACTGCTCAGTCTTCAAATCTTTTAAATATGAGGCTGTCAGGTCTGATTCTGCGATTAGATCCTGGCTTTGATCAAGGAAGACTTGAGCCATTGTGATCACTACCCAGAAGACAAACTTATTTTGCATACAGTATTTTTCTTATAGAATCCATGTCAGATATTGTGCCTGTGTTTCCATCAACTTTGTGGACGTTTTGGACAAATTATTTAATGTTTCTTAGTCTTCATCTCTGGCAGAATTTTTAATGTGGAAAAAGCAAGCAATTAAGTCTAGAGCTGTTGAGCTTGGGATATGTTTCTAATTGCCTGCCTAGGCCATTCACCTAAATTACGTCAGAGCTGATTTAATTATCCCTAAAAGCTTCCCTCAAGATGAAATTCCAGCCTAGCCTTAAATATCTCTCAGTATAAAGCATGCCTAGAATTTTTTGCTGTCCTTAAAATAACAAAACTATATTGCAGGAATGAGTTACACTTCAGAGGGGGTTCTCATTCTTTTTTCATACCGGGAAGGCAGCTAGTACCATAGTCCTGTGAAGTTTTCTGCCGTATTATCCATTCCCTTCAGTGGTACAGAGTATTCCCCAGCCCAGCTTTCATAGTAAGCATCCTTATTGCTGCAAACTCCTGCGTATTAGCATGCAACTACCTGACTCATTATTGTTTTCTAAAGAATCAAGCTGAAAATTATTTTTGCTCCCTGAAGTAAGTTGCTAAGTATTTGTGAAAAATTAAAACCCATATATTTTAGTGCAAGAAGCATTCAGCTCAGAGATGCATTAAACAGAGCCATACCACAGTTGCTGCAGTATAAGGTATAATATAGCTACTTGCCTGTAGAATGCATCACAGTCTCTTATAGCACTTAAAATGATATATTTTCTCCAGGGAACTTCAACTAATATTCAGAATATGAACTTCAAGTAACCAAACTCTCTTTCCCACAATGCATTTTTATGGTTATTGATGTATGGCAGCACCAAAAATGGTGTCTATTTAGACATAGAAACAGATAGAGATTTATAGATGTGTTTCTCTTCAAGGAGCTTTGTTTTTCTACAGAATCAGATTTTTTCAGATGAAAATATTTATGTACACACATTTGTCAAAGCTATTCATCTTTGGAAAACAGTCCCAGTGGAAATTTTTCAAATAGCTGAATTTTGAATCAGTACTGCCAAATACCTTTAGGTGCTTTTAACCACCTTCACACTCTACCAAAGTTTTCTCGTGAGCTCCATTCTCTGACGCTCAATGCATGAGGCAACTTTAGGGTTAAGTGAAGCTTCTTATATGTGATGTAAGATGGCCTTAAAACTAACATACAAATAAGTTCCTGGAGAGGAAGGAAACTATGGATCAAAGCACTCTCTTATCAGTTTTATTATCCATATCCTTAACGTGCCTGCCATACATACTTTTACTACCTGCTCAGGATTTGCTAAAAATAAAGGCAAAGTTTGATATTGTTTATACCTTTTAAGATAGGTAATATGTAGAATATTGCAAAAATGTCAAGAATGTTGTACCAGGGTTCTTTGAATAGCAGAGGACAATGGCCCTCTCTTGTCTCCCAGATAAGTTATCAACTTGACATTTGTTTCTAAATGTCAGCAAGACTGGAATGGGTGAGATGAGTCACTGAACTTTTTTTGCTGTTGGGTAGGGAGCAAGGATGGCTAGTTTAAAATAAGAGTGTGGAAAGGAGAGAAAATAGCTGTAGTCAGAAGGAGAGGAGAGGCTAACTTTTTTCCTGCTGTTGTCTGTTCATGTCAGGTTATGGGCACAAAGCAGCAAACAGTTCACTCTTAATTAGCCAAATCAGAAGCTGAATGGATGTTTTCTATGTGACAACTGGTTTATACAGGAAAAACTGGGAATGATGCTCAACCCCTGGGGATGGTTTGGAAGGAGGTAAGAGAGGGGCCTGTGGCTGCAACCCACAGAGGAGTCCTTCAGTGAGTATTACCTGGGGACAAGCAGAAAATGCAGAATACAGGGCATGTGTTTTGCATCTGAAGGGAGTGAAAATGGTGGCAGAGGATCTGATGAGGCTCCAGATCTATGTTGTAAAGGCAAGAGCAAGCTTCAGTCAGAGACTGCTGGCTGAAATGCTTTTGAGCTGGCTCATGTAGAGCAGGGGCAGCAACCAGGACAACCACTGTAGATCTAAGAACCTATAGAAACTTCAGAAAGGCTCTTTAAGGATTATGTTTATGCAGAATCCCTGGCAGAAGGCTTCAGTTTGTTAATGAATCTAAAGGAAGTTCATAAATTTGGGTAATTTCATCCCTCAGGACCTGTTTCACCTGAGGCCCCTCACCTTTGGCAAGCCCAGAGCTTCAGGAGCCTCTACAGGAGCGGGCACTGCCAGAGTCCTGGCTTCGGAGGGGTCTCCTTGCTGGCAAACACCAACCAGGGCTCCTTCTAGGTGGTAAGAAGAGATGCTCTGCAGTCTTGAATAGTTCCAGGCTGTCTCCTCCTCCACCCAATTTATTTTTATAAAATTCATTTGCCTCCTATACAAACACAGCCTACTTCTAGCTTAGCCCTGCTTTTACAGGTTTCTAAAAATGGTTTTAAGTGGAGCTCTTACTGAATTGTAATTGAGAGAGTCGTTCCAGGACTCTTCTAGAAATCCTGGCAATAGCTCCAAACTTACTTTCCTTGATCATTTCTCTTCTAATCTCCCTGGTCTATCCACTCCTTCTATCTCCACTCCATTTTTCACTTTCTTTTTGGTCTCTTCTTTACCATCTCAATGTCTTGTGTTGCTCACCAATGTGTTCAAAAGAACAACATTGACCATAGACATCTTATCCTCCCATGGGGAAATAGAGGACTGGAAGAGAGAGATTGTACTGGTCTATCTTTTATTTTATTTTTTGCTTTGTTTTTCATTCCCCCCCTTATCATTCACTCATATTCCTTTTCTCTTCTCTTCACTAGTCCTACTCACCCTCTTCTTTTTCTTACTCCATTTTCTGTTTGTGTGACAGATTCCCTGACAGAGTAACTTGCTGCAGGTCAGTTGAAATCTGGAGAATTTGGTTTTCTATTATCACTACAGCTTTGCACAACACAAGCTAATGTAGCATTGTGTTTGTGATGATATTGCCAAGCTGGAAAATGGCATTTCCATTCTAAATCACAGACATTTATAACTTTCTCAAAAAAAAATATTACCTTTGGGGCTCAAATTTTTCATGCTTGGTCTCAGTCTAAGACTGAATTGGTTGTAGAAACTTTCATAAAAATCAGTCCAGTTGTTTGTATTTTTTTTCCAAGTTATCCAATCAGGAGGAGGGAAAAAGTGATTTTCACCACTTAAGGTACTTTTCATTTGCTTTTCATCCCCAGTAACTCAAACCAACTTTATTTTGAAACATCACTCTTGAAAGTGAATGTACTTCTGAATGATGCATTGCCTTGTTTGAAAAAATTTGGTTTTGAAATTACATAGTTATAAACATTAGAACATTGTGTGCTGAGCATGCACAAAACATTATTTCCTTTCTTTGATTTAGACCTCTACCCAGTAGTGATTAATGTTCCCAGACATAAGTATTTGTTTGTGCACTCATGAAAATTAGAGATGGAAAAGATCTGTTGCATCATTTAGTCCATCTTACCTCCAAGGGCTTGATACCTGCTCTCTCTATTTGTACATGTGCCAGGAGCTGAGAGTCACAGAAAGGTCCTTTCTTGAAACTTCTTTGCAGGGCTTTAGTGAAACAGGGACAGTAATTTTAACTCTGAAGCACATGTCTTTGTTTGTACCTTGGCTTTGCCATCATCTAAAACATTTCCTAGAACTTCCTGGTGCGAATTTCAAGAAACAGTAAAATATGTACTCAGCAGGTTGGACTGTTGCCCAGTCTAGCCTCAGGCAATGGGACTTCCTTCACCCGCTTTGCAGTTTTTGAACAACCTGAAGATCTCATGTTGGCAGGAAGGTTCCCTTGCTACGCCTCTTGCATTGTCAAGATCTTCAGGCAATGGCAACAGTCAAGTCATGACCAGTTATGTCACCGTAAATAATACCCCACTCTCTTTATTATTTTTTCCTTATCATGAATACATATAGTCTATTACGCCATTGGCAATTCACTTTTGTTTAGACAATCTAGTTGTGCCTGGGTTCCTTCATCTTTCTCCATAAGCCAGTTCATCTAGTCATTCAGTTACCTAACATGACCCTTAGCTCTCATTGCTCTCATTGCTCTCATCCCTAGCTCTCATATTATCTAAGCATAATTGGTTTCTCTTGCTTTTATTTGCACTCCCTCATATTTGTCAATAACGTTTTTTTTGAATAGCGGTGCCTGGAATGGAAAACAGTTCTCATCAGTACCTAACAGGATCCCATGGCAGGCCTACTCTAGGAAAACATTTCAGCTGATTAGGGAACATTAGGTATTTTTCCTGTTAAAAAAAAAAAAGTTTCATATCTTATCTTTGTTCTTAACTAAAAACATGGATTTTTTTGGTGGCATTTAAAAAAAAAAAAAGGAAAAATTAAGACAAACAAGAAATAATCCACAAAAAAGTTTAATGTCACTGAAAAATATTTTGAACTGGGACATTTCAGTCTGTCAGCTATGTTTTTAGGGCAGACTAGCTAATACACTTATATAACAGAATTTTAAAACTAGATTTGTATCTTTGCAGGAAAAAAGGGAGGATGTTTACAATTGTGTTAGCATACCACAGTTAGTTCATCATTTCTCAGAAGGATCACTGTGACAAAAGGACACATTTGAAGGAAAATACCAAAAGAGACAAAATATTTCTTTTTAACTCCCTGACATGTTACTTCTGGAAGAGCTCATGCAATTTTAAAAAATAACAAAGTTTTTCAAAATGACTGTTCATTTTATGGGCCTCCATTTTCTGAGACAGTGAGCTGGAACCTAATTTTCAGAAAGAACTAAGTAGTGCAAGTTTGAAAAGTGGGCTTTTTTAATTGTCTCAAATTGGAGATTGCAAAAGGAGATACCCAGAAATCAACATTTATTTTTGAAAACATGTCCTAAATTGTATTGCTGGGACACAGGCAATAACATAGCAGGTACGATGCAGCAAAACCAGTACCCTTGCATTTATCTTTGCCTACTTGAAAAATACCACATCTGTTCAAAAAAATGGCATATGTTTGAATGGAAGTAAGATGAAAATTTGGCTATAGCTGGCAGATTGGAAGAAGCTATTTTTCTCTAGTTTATTTATGTAAAACGCAATAAACGTTCAACATATAATCACTTACATGACCTCTGTGTACGGAAGCCAGTTTTCACATTTCTTAATCTCTTCAAAAAATGAACAGAAAGTGGAAATTTCCTTCTGAAGAGAATTTTAAATAATCTCAAACCCAGGACATGCTATTGAAAGTGTAAGTTGTCAGAATGTGGATTTTTCGCAATTAGATGGTTTCTAAAATGTAATTTGACAGTGTCCCTTTAATCTTATTACATCTTGTTCTCTCTTTGTTGGCTAATTAGAATGATTGGCCCTTGTCATGTTCATAAAATCCCTTTATATATTGAAAGTGCATTTTCTTTCCTTCCCATGATCTCACCATAATCATCTTGACTCATCGGTAAATATATGAAGCTGTTAGAAACTCACTTAGACACATACATGGTGTGTATATGCTCTTAATCTGTGTGTACATAAGTAGGAATACACTAATGCACTAAAGTGGGTGAAAATTTTCTTCAAAGTGCTTTTTGCATGACAAACAGTCTTTTAAAGGCAGAGGAATTGCCATGAAACAATGTCTCGTGTTCTTCAAAATGTTATAATGTGATTTGAAAAAACAGACACACCTAAAATGTTCTTTTTTTTTTTAAAGGTGTGAATTTTATTCGTAGCCTTTCTGTTGTGATATCTTGAAAGTGGACCAGCTGGGACCTGCTGCAAAGATATGATTTTCATGCTGGCTCTCTTTCGGGACAAAATAACAGGTTGGAGCGGGGGCATTTAAAATTGCTTCACTCTTGGCCAAAATCAGTGATACTGCAGTCAGCAGTGGTAGCAAGGTGGGATGGATGCTGCCTGCATTCACAAATCTCAACTTTACATGCTGCCTCAAAAGGAGGATATTAGCCTTTTGTGGGGCTGATTGATACACTTAACAAGTAATATTAGCTGTTAACTCTCTAGAATGGCGGTTTGGTAAGCCAGGCACACCAAGATAAAAAAGCTCCTTTACTGTGCTTATGTCATGACAACCTTTCCTGATGATTGCAGTTAACTTTCAGCAGAATGAAGCACGTAGCACAATTGCAGAAGGTAAGCTGACCCACGTTAAAAAAATTTAAATGGAGGATTTTTTTTCTTTCCACCCATATTTTTCAACTTCTCAAAAGACCTGTTTGTAGATATCGGTTCCCAGACATCAGCTCAAGAGAAATGGGCTTAAAATGACTGCATTTGTATTTCGTGCAAATGATTGCAACTGCGTTTTACATTTTTTTCTGGAAGGTTCCTTACTTCACTGTTTTCAGAGTACATCTACATGATGGCTGGGTTCTTGACCTTGTGGTCAAAGTAATAATCCTCAGCTGGCACTATCACAGTTATTACTCTTACACATATTTATATCACAGCTGCTGAAGCTTCAGGATATTACTGCAGTACCAATAATAAATATTACTATTTCTATAGCAACCAATTGCTCTTAATTACTTTCACCACAGGAGCCAGGTGAAAGAGGAGCCAAGCTCTGAAGAAGAGAGATCCTTATTCAATGCAGTATTTCCAAAGGAGAGAAGTAATGCAGAGGGAACTGGAAATCTGCCAACAAAAGGAGACACCTGAAAGAGGAAAAGATAAATATTTAGCCACTGAGATCTGTTAAAGTACAAAACATCATCTATAATTCAGATTCAAAATTACTATATTTAAATATCGTCACAGCTGTACTACAAATAGGCCTATGCTGGCAAATTACAAGGTAAGTGTGAGACACGTACCTAAGTCTCAACTTATTTCCTCTCCCCCGAAAGCAGGGCCGTCCGTGGAACACTTTTTTAGACTGTTGCTAAATTTGTACTTTTTTTCATGCTATACTTACATCTTTATCACAACTCCAAGCCTGTGCAGTAGGAAAACTGCAAAAAGAGATGAGTCCAGAATGAGTTATGCATTGGAGATCTTGATCCAAATTTTGTGTAGAAGGGTTGAGCATCCCGTGACTAGAAGAAGGGTGACAAGAGAAGCTGCTGTGGCCGCAGTGGGTTCACCGTAGAGCACATGTATGCAGAGGCTTTGCCTACGAGAAGCTTCACACCGACCATGCCTGTAGCTTTCAAAACTACCCAGCCTGTCCGTGCTGACATCAACCCTGGGTTGGGTATGGAATTCCCCACGGTTTTAAAGACCCTTGTGCTCCAACAGGGTTTCGGAGTAACTGGCTGAGAGGCTATTTGCCCCCCCTGTGAATAACACAGGGAAAAAAGATGGGAAGGGATGGAACTGGACTTCCCATCCTCTGTCTTCCTAACAAGTCTGATAGTGACCTGTTGGCTGGCTGTTCATCAGGGGTTTAGACAGGGAAAAGTCATCAAGGAGTGTTGTCCTCTGACAGAAGGAAAGAGTGAAATTCAATGGCACAGGAAAGCTAGTCCATTTGGGCTGAACAAGGAAATGATCCTCTAGAGAGATGGAGAGGTCAGGAGACGATTTTAAGAGTCTTCATTCCTGTAAAGGAGATGATCTTATCTTGTCTTGCCTTGCCTTATCTTATCTTATCTTTTTTTACGTAAAGCAGAGCAAATAATTTTGCAATATTGATAAATGTCCCCCTCTTGAGAAACCATTCTCCACCTTTCATTGTTCTGATTATTATTCTTGTTCAGCTATCATGGAGCACACCCTTCCTTTTTTTTTTGCCTTTTTGGGAATGAAATAACCAGTTTCTCATGTAGATGGTGAGAGGAACAGGGAGCAACTAATTATAACCCTTCCAAATGAATTTTCACTGTGTCAGTAATTTCCTTATCCAGCAATGGTCCAGCAGTCATCACAGCCTCTGCAGTCATAGGAAACATAATTTCCAGGGTACCACTGGTACTGGCAGTGTGGGATGTATCACAGAACATCTCGACTCTAGGCTGTACAAGAGAGGTCTCTAGACACGTCCTATGAAGGTGTGTACATAGGACTAAAGCTGCTTCCAAACACTTTCCAGCGCTGCAAGGCTTGGCTGTGTTTCTCAAGAGCCTGGAGGTGTTTGGAGCTTTGACTGTCAGTGGCAATAAAGGGCAGCTGTGGAAAAGCCTGGGGTTTTGCAGTCAGTGTTCGGCCACTGGAAAGGAAAAGGTTGATGAGGGCTGCAAAAAGCACTGGGAATGCGCTGAAAGTTCTTAGGAGGTACAGAAAAGTTTTGGTTTGTGTTCTGGAAAGGATGGAGGGTTTATGTGAAAGGAAAGGCTGCTTTTATAAGCACTGCAGTGCAGAGGGGTGGGTAAATTCAGAGCTGACTCGAAAGAAACCCCAGTGTGGGATTTAACTGAGATTGGCAATCATATAAAGGTGAAATATCACCATAGAGAGAGCTGTTGCTCCTCTGTCATAATCTTTAAGAATCCTTCGATCATTGTGGATGGTTCAGATGATAGTCCTTGCTCTTTCTTTATCAGGTGAAAAACACCAGTGAGGATATTTGGAAGTTGAATGGGGGGTAGGGGAACATGAAGGGCTCTTGTGGGAGGTTGTGAGAAAAAAAAACAAATCGAGCTATTGTCTCTCAGCTATCTGTCAAGATAAAGTTTCTAAAAACTACAGCTTCCTTACAGTCCTTTGGTAGGCAATGGCTGGAAAGCTCAGCATAAAGGCCCAATTTGGCTGTTCAGCTGGCTGGGCAGCACAGCACTGAGGTCCTTGCCCTGGAGCCAGGCTGGTGGCTGCGTATTTTAGCCGCGCTTGCAGAAGTCCCTGCATCTTTTGCATTGCTGTGCTCCTCCCAGCTGGCACTTTGTCAGCTCAACTCGAAAGGTTTGTTTGATTCTCACCAAGTGTTTGGTTATTAAAAACAAGCTGTCAGCCTCACAGCCTACAACTATAATGTATAATTAAGTGCATCCTATCCTCTGTTTCCAAAACACTGTTACAATAATGTCAAGTTGTGATAATCTAGCGAAAGGCGGTGGGGAGCGCGAGGAGTCAGACGTGGAGGACGTCTCTGCGGCTCTGCTGTGTGCGTCAGCTGCAGTGCTCACCCCAAGAAAAGGGCAGTGACAGTGGGGCCAAGGAAAAATAAAAAGCAAATGTTGAGGTTTGTGTGAGAGCAGGGCAAGAGAAGGATGAAAGAGTGGGGATTTCTCCCTTTTATTTCTGTGGGGTCTGTTCTTCCTACTGATGTCAGTGGTGCCAGGGCTTTGTCCTTCCTCTTTGTAACGGCACTGTAAGCGTGGAAGCAGATTTCCTGGGCAAACTGGAGGACCGCGTCCTTTTCCCACCGCAGGGCTCAGTGGGGTACCTGCTCCTCCTCACGTGGTGCAGTAGCCATCCCGTGGCTGGATGGTGTTCCCTGCCCCTCCATCACACAGAGCCCGTCTGCGGGACCCAGGTAGAGGCCAAGTAGTGCTGAACTTCACCCGTCTGTGGATCCTCTCCTGAAGTCACCATCCCAGCACCTGGGAATGCAGCCTGGCCTAACAAACCCTGTCCAAAAGCTGGGATAAGACAAATCTCTTCTTTGCTCCATTTATGAGCTGAGTTTCCCCGTTTGCTAGTGTGGAGTCCACATATATCACAAAGAAAGAAGTCAGAGGAAGATACAGCAGTAAGAAAAATGCAGCAGCATCCTGACCATGTTGTAGGAAAATAGTCTTTTATCATCTGCTGAGTTGCTACGAGTTCACACAGTAGATATTCAGCTAGGGCTCTCTCTAGTCCTTGGAAGAAGAGGTGCCTGGCTCTGTCCTCAGGCTCCCCTGTCTTCCCCTCCATAATTACACTGCCTTTATTCATGGTAGGTAGTTGATCCTCACTGAAGTTCACTCAGCCTTTGCCTGTTGCATCTCAGAGGAGAGGCTGGAATGCTGACACCTCTCTTTTGGAGCTATCTTTCAGCCAACTTTTTGAAATGTGTCCGTTTTAGGGAATCAGTGATCTACAGCACCTATGAAAGAGTCTTTGACAGAAAATAAAAGCCTTCTCTGCCTCTTCTCACTCCCTGTCCTTCTTTAATCCTTCTGTCCAGTCCTACTACCTTATCAAACTGGAATTCTTGTGCAGTTATGGTGGCTGCCATCGAGTCACTTAAAGGATTGGGTGCAAAAACATTTAAGGCAAACAAAGCTGCTTTCCCAGTTGCTCTTGGCTACAGCCACTGGGCAAGGCTTTCCATCTGGGACCTTTGCATCCTGGATTATGCAACTGGGCATTTCTGTGTAGTCTCTCACTTCTTGGGCGTGCCTCTCGCTTTACCTCTTATTTAGGTCTTTGACCTGCCACCATGCCCCCCTGCCTGCATCATAGAAGTGCAGAAGCTAGAAAACCTGTTCTTGAGAGTCAGCTGTGAGACTTGCGCTAAAATGTGGTGATTTGAGCCTGTGTTCCCACTAAGCTCCAGTTTGCAGCTCCAGGATGTTCAAATGTCACATCTGTACCCTCTGCTATGGGTGGTCTTTGCATTCACAAACATATTTTTTTTATTTTGTTTTTTACTGGAGGGTGGAGAGATGAAAAAGAAACACAAAGATGTGGGGATTTGCTTCCCCTAGAAAATCTGAAAATCCAGCTTTTCCTTCCCAAATGCAACAAACTCCCTGCTGCAGAGTAACAATCCTGATTTTGAACCACTCACAAGCAGGACTCTGATCAGAGAGCTGCAACACTTATCTTGCAGGTCTAAGAGGTACTGAAGTGACATGACAGCTTTGCACTGGTGTTCTGAGGAGGGATACGTTTCCCTACAGAGGAGATAACAACACCATAAGTGATGTTAGAAAAGATTGCATGGAGGCTTTCATTCTGTGTTGTGTGCTTGAGTTGCTCATGGGAGAAAAACCACAAACTCATACAGGACTTCCAAAAAGGAGGATTACAAAACACCGGTGAGCTGTGTGGCAGTCCTTTTTTACGTGTGATACAATTAAATGCTTATTTTACAGCTTATTTTTTTTTTACCGTCATTGTTTTGGACTCCCTCCTCCCTATCTAATATATTATTATTTCATTATATAGTTTGTTAAGCATTGGCAGTCTTTGAGTTTTATTGCACTTCTGTACCTTTGCCTCTCCTGAGCACCCTAATTGTATTAGGTACTTTGGACAAATATGTTCTTGGTGTATAGCAGAGGAGTGACATCTGTGGATATTTATAAAGTCTCTTTGTATAAATGATTTGGAAGCAGCACGTGGCTTTAGAAATTATGTCTCAGACTTGCTTTTCAAGACTGCATGTCAAATGTGGGTAAATAGTTACAGCATGTAAGAGAAAGCAATATGAGAAAGGGAAAGAACCCTCTCAGTCTGCCATTTAATGTAGCCTTTTGGGTTTTATAAAGCATCTACTACACCAGGAACCACCTGAAACAATTTTACAGATCTTTTCAGCCCAGCCTCCCATCTCCCCTCCTTGTCTCACCTTCAAATTTTCTTCTATGATGAATGGAACAATTCTTTTTTTTTTTTTTTTTTTTTATTTTGCTTGTCTCCCTCTCACCAATTACCAGTGCAAGGCCATGACAAGAGGAGAATTATTCCTGGTCAGCATTACTCTGATGAGCTAAGGTCACAAGCAGTTTAGCTGAAGAGGGTACAGAACCTTTTTCAGCACTGTTAGAAAAAGCATGTGAGCAAGGAGTTTATTAAACATAATGTTAATTGGGTTTTCTTTGCCAGCTCTGCAACCTGTTTTGCCTTGTCTTGCAAAGCTATTTAATTTCCTTCCAAAATGCAACAGCTTCAGAACCCCCTAAGCATCTTAAGGGGGTACATCCAACTGAAAGTCAGTGGAGTTGACGCTCCTGAGAGCCTGCAGTACTTCTGAAAGGTTTGCCCAGCAGAAGCTGAGAAAACCCAGATGAAACTTCTTTTTGCTGAAATTGGTCCTTCCTGAGGAAGTGGGCTCTCAGCCTGAGTAACTGGCCTGGTTTTCAACAGCTAGTAAGTCAACAGGGAGGTGCTCAACATCTTCTCAAACTTACGATGCTTGGAGTTCAATTCAAGCCCTAAAGATAGGCTTCCTCTGCTGTTACGGTGCTTGCAGCCATGCAAGAGGACTGCTCAGAGTTATCAGATATGACAGAGAACCAGGAGAACTGTGTCCCACTGGAAGCCTTGTAGACTACCTTACAGTAGTCAAACAATAATGTTGTATGTATATATTTTGGCCTTCCTTCAGTGTAAATGGGGTCAGCCACTGGAAGTCAGGAGCAAGCAGACTTGCTTATGCATCAATTTGGTTTTGTGTCCAGTTAACAGACTTATTTTGAATGGCACTGGATTTGTGCAGGTGAATGAACAAAGATGTTGTTCACTAGAATCAGAGGTCAAAGGCTAACATAGGTTGAGCAGAATCTCTGGGTGTAGTCCAATCTCTGGGTGTAGTTTCAGAGCAGGACCGACTTCAAAATTAGATCAGATTACAGATTGTTTATCAGATTTTTTTGTATCTCAAGAGACAGAAACAGGGAGCCATACCTTTGGAGATGACCTTTTCCAACCTCCCACTCAGACAACACCAGTTAGGACAAGTTGCTCAAAGCCTTGCCCGGTAAAGTTTTGAATTTTTCCTGTATGTCAGTATCTCTTGTACAGGGAACTCAAAACTCAACACAACACTCCACATGCAGTCTCAGAAGTGCCAGGTAGAGGGGAATAATCACTTTCCTTGACCTGCTGGCTACCCTCTTACTAATACAGCCCACTAGACGGTTGGCCTTCTTTGCTACAAGGACACACTGCTGAGTTATGTTCAATTCTTGTTGACCAGGACATCTCGGTCTTTTTGTGCAACGCTGCTTTCCAGCCAGTCAGTCCCTGGCCTATACTGTTGCACGGGGTTATTCCATCCCTGGTGAGAGACTTGGCATTTGCCTCTCTAGAATTTCATGGTCCTGTCAGCCCATTTTTACAGCCTGTCCAGGTCCCTCTGAATAGCAGTCATACCCTCCAGCATGGCAGCTGCTCCCCCTGGTTTGGTATCATCTGCAACCTTGCCGGGAGTGAGCTCTATCTCATCGCCCTGGTTGCTAACAATCATGATAAATGATATTGGCCCAGTATTAGTTCCTGAAGGATGTCACTAGTAAGAGTCTGCCAGCTGGAATTGTTACTGCTGATTGCCACTGTCTGAGCCCAGCCAATTTTCCACCCTCTCACCAACTATTTACCTAGTCCATAATTCTCCACTTTGGTTATGGAGAGTCCATACCCTTTCTGAGCCCCTGTTCCAGTGCTTAAACACACTCACAGTGAAGATTATTCTCCTTATATTCAGTCAGATTTACTTTTGCTGAGACTTTTGATCACTGATGCTTTTATTTTTGCTGTGCACCTCAGAGATGGGCTCCATCTTCCCCATTAATCCACTTTCAGTTGCAGCAGACAGAATTAAATCCCTTTCCACCATCTCTTCTCCAGGTTGAAGAAACCCACCTACATTCATCTCTCCTGGTACAGCATGTTCTTCAGCCATCTAACCATCATCATAACACTCTGCTAAACCTGCTCTAGTTTCGACTTTCTCTTTTGCAACAGGGGATCAACTTATCAACTTCACAGGGGATTGCAACTGGCGCAGTGCTCTAGAGGCAGACTCAGGCCAGCCAAGTAAAAGGGGAGTGAATGCTCCCCTCAACCTCCTGGCTATGCCCAAGGTAGTCTCTGCCTTCAAAGCAGAAGAGGCAGTAAGAAGGCTCCATGGGAGGTCAGGACTGTGATTTGTCCTGGGGTCCCAGTCTTCCCATCACCCAGCTTGGAGACCTGGCTGATGCGTACCACAGCCTTCATTTGGACAATGTGGGTAGATTCCATTCCTACAGAAACCAGGACACAGTGGTCAGGAGGTGCGTACGCCAGCAGTCTTGCTCCTGTATGGTGTTTGGAGGCATCT
Organism: Buteo buteo; assembly: GCF_964188355.1. NCBI lineage: Eukaryota > Metazoa > Chordata > Aves > Accipitriformes > Accipitridae > Buteo > Buteo buteo. The sequence continues at coordinate 3,991,771 of NC_134189.1, read as the reverse complement.
GGGGCTAGATACTCAAAAAGAGCTCCTGGGTCCTTGCAGGCTATTTTATAGTCTAGTAGACTGCTCAAAATGGAATCCCTACCCTGTATAAATAGTATAGGGGTATGGCTGACGAGACAGAGGGCTGGGGAGTCTTGTTTTGACATGCACAGCCCATGCTTGTGGGAGTTATATGGTAGCTGTAAATTTGAATCGGCTGTGTATGACAAATCTTATCTGTATATTGTGGTTTTGCTTGTGCAACAGAACAGCCCCAGTGGGGCTCAGATTAGATTTGTATGGGAAGCATAGTCAAAACTAGGTATTTTTCCTTTGGGAAAATGTGCATGCTTTGAGCAGATGTCTGTGGGAAAGATAAATAAGTAGCATTGTGATCCACTGGGTGCAAGGATAAGAACTAATTAATTGCACTGGGTTTGGCTGGGATAGAGTTAATTTCCTAGTGGCTTGTGTGGTGCTGTTCTGGATTTGTGAAGAAAACAGTATTGATAACACACCAATGTTTTAGCTATTGCTGAGCAGTGCTTATGCAGAGTCAGGGTCTTTTCTGCTTCTTAGACTGCCCAGCCAGCGAGCAGGCTGGGGGGGCACAAGGAGTTGGGAGGGGACACAGCCAGGACAGCTGACCCCAACAGGCCAAAGGGAGATTCCAGACCATAGGATGTCATGGTCAGCAATAAAATCTGGGGGAAGAAGAAGGAAGGGGGGGACATTTGGAGTGATGGCATTTGTCTTCCCAAGTAATGGTTACGCGTGATGGAGCCCTGCTTTCCTGGAGATGGCCGAACACCTGCCTGCCCATGGGAAGTGGGAGGGGAATGGATTCCTTGTTTTGCTTTACCTATTAAACTGTCTTTATGTCAACTCACGAGTTTTCACACTCTTACCCCTCCAATTCTCTTCCCCATCCCACTGCGGGGAGTGAATGAGCGGCTGCGTGGGGCTTAGCTGCCTACTGGGGTTAAACCAACATTAATATTTGTGATCAGTTCCATGGACACCACCTTAAAGACTGGTGCAAGCTACCTAGTCTTTTTTGCCTGAAATAAGTAGTCTGGACTTCACTGAGATTTTCAGTCTCTGGGAGAATTTTAGGAACACTTTCCTTTTCAAAGGACTAAGTCAATAGCTGTAAAAGGAGGGCTGTCACTGAGCTTGCATGTTGCTGGAGCAAGGCAAGGAAAACAAAAGCTGAGCTCTAGCAATAAACATCAGCCCAGGAATGGTAATATTTGTTCAGCAATTTATTGGGTAGTCATTCCAATGTACTGGTCGTGGCTGCTTTATCACTTTTAGATTAGTATTCCTGCATGTTTTAAAAAAAAGAATGAAGATGAAGATTTTATTCTTTGGGTTTGTTTGGGGTTTTTTTCGGCTTGCTTCCTTTTTTTTCCTTATGTATTCTATATAATCCCACACTGATACCTTAATAAAATATTCTTACCTCTCATATAGAAGATTTATCGTTGTTTTTAATTAAGAAATCATCAGCCAGTATTTGACAGGCCATTTTCAGCCTCATTACAAATGTGTTCTTGATTAAATTTCAGGTATATTCAATATCCTGTAAATCAGAGGAGAGTGTTTTCTCTTTTCTACTCTTCTATAGTAAACATGACAGATATGATGTCTGCCAATAGCATGTGCTTAGCATAAAGTACAATAATGTTAATGGGGAATTGAAAACTGTGTAATCCTGCCTCCTCAGAGTGGAGCTGAATTCAGCAGCTTCCCCAGCTGGAGAACAGTTGGGAAAGCGTTGCCTGGCCCATCAGGAAGATTTCTTCTTACACAGAAAGAAAAAGAAGGTGGTTGGAGGTCCTTAGTCTGTGGTCTTCTCAGGAATGGGGTTTCAGAATTGGAGAGAAGGATGAAGAAAAAAAAAGTAATAGAAATCAAAGCTGAGCAGAGGATCCCAGTATTGCATGCTATGTGATGGCAGTGTCAGCGTAGAAGAAAAGTATATTAAAAAGGTATAGGTGTGTGTGTTAGAGAGACAAAAGGAGTATCTGGAGAGGATAACAAGCACTCAGAGCTTTGCATGTCAACAAAAGCAAAATGATGAATCTAGAAAATAAAAAGGAAAATCAAGACCTGATGGCAGGAAGGATAAAACTCAGTAATGGACCTCACAGAAACTGCCTAACCTCACTGCCAAACAGGGCTTAAAAGGCAAAAAAGCCACACGGCTGCTTCCTTCTATTTTGGAAGATGTTAGGCATCTTCCTTCCAGTAAGCTGGGTGTACCTGAATAGCCTGACATTCTCACATACAATGTCTATGGCTGGTTACACCCCACACAACCTTTTTATACTGGCATCTCCTCTTTCTCCTTTCTTAATAAACTAAATTTCATTTAGACTGGCTGGGCAACACGGGGTTTGTCTTAAGGTTGCTGAAAGATGCCCTGCTCTCTGGTTGCCACTAGAAAGGCACTTACTGCTGGGTCTTCTCCCATGCCATTAACTGGCTGATGATGTCCAGGAAAGTGCCTAAAAGCCCAGGACAAGTACCAAGTGGAAGGTTGGCAGGTGACAGTAACTACCATAAATATCTATTCTTCACTGTATTTGAATCTATTTTAGGCCCCATAGCACAATTTGAGAGACTTTGGAGCCTATCTGGTGCTCACAGTGGTAATTCTCCTGGTCTGGTCTGATCTGGAGTGACTTCTGAAGTATTAATAGTCCTACTTAACTGCACTCAGATGATGCTCCAATATGTTTACCACCTCCAGGCTAACATTCTGCACCCCTTTTACAGAGCTTAGTATGATTTCTAAGTGGTGCATATTTTAAATATGGGTGACCCACACTGCATTGACGTTAGCTTTGCTGACACCCAACAAAAAGGAGCGTACAAGCTGAAAAACACAGAATTGATTTCACATTTGTTCGCAGCAGCATGACATAAAATTGCAGCAGATTGGAAACAAAAGGAAGTTCTGTGTCTAGAAGAAAGAGGCTGAAAGGGTGTTTGGAAATGATGATAATGGAAAAGTTAACTGATGCCAGAAGTGATTACACAGGAGGCTTCCATGCAATGTAGCCGCCTTTCTAAAACTTTATTCAGCAAAATTCAGCACTATCCATTGCCTGATACCCCCAGCTGCCCCAGCAATCTTTCACACTTCTGCAAATGCTGGTTAATATAACACTTTCCTGCTCTGCTGCTTAAGGACATATATCAAAAAGATGGCTTAATTTCCAAAAGGCTGTGATGTATAATATGGAAACAGTGCCACACGTAAGCTCACTACTAATACTTTGTCCAGTGCATTTTGTTTGAACATGCTTTAATCTGTCAGCTTTTATTCCTGATTTGTGCTACAGTTACATTTTTCCTTTGATCAAAATGAAAATAAAGAGAAAGGAAAAGCACAGACTGGGTAGATAAATTAATTCACATTTTTATTGAGACACTTGATCCTAAAATACATGTTATTCTGTACTGAACCAGAATTTTAAAACCCACTGCAAATAGGGTTAGGTTGGTAGGGTAATATTTAATTATTTCCACTCCTCTTTCTCTTGCCTCTCTGACTCATTACCCTCCTTTAATCTCCCCAGCAAGATAAAACTGAATAGCAGAGGTGAGTAAACATCTTAGTTTTCAAATGACAAAACTGAACTATGCTATGTGCATGAAAGTCTAAACAACAGAGCTGAGCAGAAATTTTGTGATCCAAAGTTTTCTCATTAGAAAATGCAGATTTGAACATCATCTAATGGGAGACAGAGAGGGAGGAAAAAAAAAAGACATTTCCATAAGGCAAAAATTGCTATTTAAAAAGACTTGTGTAGTAATGTTCCAATGTTTCATTTTGAAACAACTTTTAATTTGCTTATTATTTTGGTTAGAAATTTAAAATGCGATAATGATAAAATAGTTCTACACCATTAAATCATTATATTTTTAAAACTAATCATAAGCTTGCTATATTCAAGTTTATAAGTGTTCAGAACCAAAAATGAAACCTTCTGATGATATCAAGAAAAGCTTTGAGCAAACAAAAATAAAAGCCCAGAATTTGTTTTATGTAGTGCTTTAAATGTTGTTCCATTTCCTTAACTTTAAGCAAACAAACAAACTCCACAAAATCTTCTAAAATATCTTGTGACATGGACAATTTTATTCTTGCCCAGCATTTGTTATCAGTGAAATTTACCAACAGAGCTTCTTTAAACAAAATAAAGTCATTGGAATTATTGGTGGATTAGACAGAATTTACTTTTCCTTACTTGCACCAATACCATGCGATCTCAATGAAAACTTTAATCTTAAGACTTCAAACTTTGACACTTGAAATAATCTGAATTGTGTAGGCTGGGATTACTTCCCCCCCCCCCCCCCTAGAAAAATATCTGCTTATGGCAATTAGATAAAATGGCAGGCAGTAGACCCTGACTGGCTGCAGTCAGAAATGTGAGCTCTTTGAGGAGTGGTGGGTCACTTATCTCGGTCTTTCATTTTCTGTTAGGTCTTGAAACCCTGGTGTAAGTTTTTGGGTACCGTGCAGACTGCATAGCACAGAACGCACATCGCTGCTAGCCTGGGCGCTGAGGACATAAAGGGTGATGGTAGGAAAGAAGACAGGGAGAATGCAATTTCCTATCTGAAGCTGTCCTGGGTTAGTATAATGAGATGAATTTTAACTAAGCCTGAGGCTGATTTATACTAATGTGTTGCTAACCTGATATACGTCCTCAGTCAGGGTGTGCAAAGATGGTAGTAAGCAGATCCCAAAACGTAAACTTCAGTCTGTGGTACTGTAACGGATAAAATAAATCATCACATTAGGCTCCCACACAAAGCACTCTGGTTTAGACCAGGTTGATTGAATTGAATTAAACTGAGCTAAACTGTATTTTGAAAACAATTCATGCTTTCATGCAGTGTGATTTGCCTCTTAAAGGAAAAAGATATTAATCTGTATTTTGAGAACATAGTGTGGGCTTTGCTGAGCTAATTCTGTGCACAGACTGCACTGTGCATTTTCACAAACCATTAATGAGGATTCAGAAGCCTCAGTGCTTTCTGTATTGAATCTCCACCTGATATTAGCACTTGGACAAGAGCTGTTGAACTCTCCCAGCAGCAAGGAGGGCCTTGGTCTCAAGGAGACCTGCATGGACAGAATCCGTAATAGTAATATCTTTAACCTTAGGGTACCAGAGATGGATCTAATAGCACTGGTGTTTGTGCTAGACTCAGACCTTAAATCATGCCTTTCAGTTGATATATAAGGCCAGATTCTTTAGTGTCCTCTGGCTGCTTTGAGCTGTTCCTGTAAGGCAAAAAGCCCTAAGCTGAAGTTGACTGGCTGGTTAAACCAAATTTATAGTTGCTTTTCACTGCCAGAAAGACACATTTAATCTGAACCATGATTTACAAATACTGAGAGAAGACTGTCACAACATTATCAACCTTTAATGATGATGGAATCAGTAAGCTCTCATAAGCATGTTCCTAGGGGACACATATAGAAATAAAGAGGTTCAGGTCCAGTGGTTACCCCTCCATGGACTAGGGATCTTGTGTACATAAAATATCTGACAAGGATATGGTGCCCTGTTATTCTGCTTTATTTCACTACTTAATGACTAAAACCTGGAGTTGGTGGGCGGGGGCAGAACGTTTAGCTCTTCCTCATCTTCACAGTATATTCTAAGGGAAGCAGCTCTGCATTTTCAGCGGTATCCTGCATGTTAAAACACTTCTAACCAAGATCCCAAAATAATAGCAGCTCTCAAAGATGTTTTTCCGGTATGAGTAACTGAATCTTTTCCAAAAAATTGGCAATGCTAGAGATCATCTATAGGGCTGGGTTATACCTGTCAACTCCCTTTTGCTCTGATACAGAATGCACTTACCCTTCTGCTTACCTCTTTCTTTGAGAAAGGACATGTTCCCAGTGTTACTTTAGATTCTATTTTAAACTGTAGATGAGGTCATAATGTTAGACCATAATTCTTGGTATTGCTTTTTAGCTGAGCATGAGTGACAGACCCTCTCTTCCAGGACTCTGGGCTTTTGCCTACTATGACATACTTTGAATTCTGGGGAAATCTGCAGGATAAGAATACACTTGAGAGACTAGCACTTTAATCAGCTAACTGAGCCAGACTCTGTTGTGCCTGGCATTTCCTAATGCTGTCAAAAGGACTGGGTGCACCTTTCTCCCCATATACCTGGAAAAAAGATTACACCATCCTGTGCTTTAACAGCCATGGAGAGCTTTGGTAGTCTATTGCAAATGAAAGAAAAGTTCAACAAGCTAAAAGTATGCAGAATGCAACATGCATTGCCTCCATCACATAGCTTCAGAGGTGGCAGAAGATGATGAAGGCTGATTTCTACTGGGTCGTTCTTCTGTGCATAAGGACTCTCTCGTCAGGGAGACCCATCAGCCTTTGATATCTGGAATGCTGCAAAGTGCAAAGTACTCCAGAGATGTCCTTGCTGTTAGCATTGCCCACTAAAACCCTACAAAACCCGTATGTTCTTGCATTCCTTCTCCAGGTGCACAGCTTTAAGCATACACTCCATCCCTTCGGTTTCAAGGCAATGAAAATGGCCAAGAGGCACAGTGGAGTCTCCTGCTCCTCTGAGCACAAAAGCATAAATGCCTCCTGAGACAGATGTGTCTTCTCAGCATGTCACAAGTAAGTCTTCTGCTTCATTTGTAAGGTCTGCCTGTGAGTTTTGAGATGCACTCTCTGGTATTCATATAACAGCTCAATTCTCTTCTTTATCTGATGCATTTCCAAGAAGGCATTTACATGTGCTTAAAAAACTGTATTATAGTTCTTTCCCTCCCAAGTAAGCCATTAACTTGTGTTACCAACAGGACTCTGGGGGAAGGGGGAATAACATTACGGTTAAAACATCATAAAATATCCATACTTGCAACTTACATCTGCATTGACAATGTCCACAGCACAAATGACCTGGTGGGTATTTTTTTTCTGCAGTATTTGCTTCAGACCATGCAGCTGATGACGCAAGGCCTTGTTATGAACATGGCATGTAAAGCTCTCACAGGTGTTGTTACTTTCCCTTTGCAAGGTGGGGCCAACAGGCATCCCTAATTGTATCTTATTGACAGAAAAGGCTCCCAAGAGATGAGGGCTAATTACCAAATCCAGTAGAGCCATGCTTGTTTTGGAGAAACAGAAAAGGCGGGGGGGAAGCATGTAAAGGAGAAAGAAGCTAGCAAGCTTTCCCAGCTGACAACTTTGATGAATTTTGAATGTTGCTGTGCAAAGGAGAAAGCCATGTAATACAACTTGTATTTGGAAAGGAGCCTTCAATGCCATGTATTTAATGCAGCATCCCCTTTTATCACAGAACTACCTGAATGTTCTCTCTCAGGTGGAAGTATTTTTGCCTTCAAGTTTCCATCTTTTTGCACCATTGATACTCCTTCAAAATACTTTTTTTCCTCAAAGAACCTACAGTTCTCAAAAGACTTGCCTGGCAGGATAACAACTCTGAGAGATCAGTGTGGAATGAGAGTTGAGGGACTGTGATAGCTGAGAAGTAGTGAATCTTAGTCATGAAAACATATGGATGTGAGAGAGGGTAGACGTTATTTTGCCAGTGGCTGGGGAACACAAATGCAAAACAACTACCTAGCCTGTCAGAATCACCATGCGTGAATATCCATGAGTGGATATTCATTATAAAAGTATCGCTATGCTTAGAGTTCCTGATCCTGGTAGGAAAGCTTCAGAAAACATTGTATTTTGAAGTAATGCTGATGTTATTTGTTCTTCTGTAACCCACTATTCTATCGAGCATAGCTGGCAGATCTCTTGGAAGGTCCTGCGCATGTAGGCGGTGAAGGTGCAAACTGGTGTATGGTGGTGTCTGTTAAACAGGTCTTGGAATTCACACTGTCACTCAGTGGTGCCAGCAAATGCACCCTGACTTTCATGGGGACTTGAGTGCAGCCGTCACCCTGCTCACAGGAACAATTTCAAGGAAGACTAATGGCAGATGTTCTACCAGATTTTTTTCCTTTTAAAATGCTGATGAATCAAAACCTAAAAGTTTCAGAAAGTGGGTCAATTTAGAGGAGAGTTTACTTTTTAAATATATGTGAGGTGTTCCCCTGGCCCTTTCCCAAGTGAAGATTAAAATCTTCCATTTGATATTATTTTTTCTTTTGTGTTTTAGTGCCCTATTACAAAAGTCAAGACTAGAGTGCAATGGTTTAATATTCACTGGTACTTTGCTTGCTGTGAAGTAAAAACAATACCTTTTGTTTTGCATGAAATTTTGAAGGTTAAATCATTCAGGTTCAGTGTGGCTATTGTTTTAAAATCACAGTTTTCCTGGGTTTGGTGCCAAGAGAGTGCTCTGACTTGGAAAAAGTATTCAATGCACAAGGAACATTCCTAGTGAAAAGAGTCCAACAGGCAAGTAAATATTTATGAGTATGCAGGCTCAACACTGATGTCCTAATCTAAAATCTAGTATATCAGTCCAGTGCAGATCCCAAGTCTTTCAGCATCCCTGAGATGTATATGTAGTATATGTAATTAATTAAACCAGACAATGATTTGCAGAGGTATCTATTGACATGCTTAGAAAAGCCGTTGCAAATGAGATGCAGGTTGATGTGACAATTTTTAATTTGTCCCAGTAATTAAAACACCATTCGGGGCTGAGTAGAGTCTCTGTTCTCCTCTCTGTAAAAATTTCCTTCAGCAGGAAGGGTGGATCTGATTCAAGCTTCCATTATGCATTCTGGGATCCTCTGCAGACTTTGCGTTCTATTCCCCATCCTGCTAAGGATCAAGCAAAATGGATGGTCAGCAGAGCTCTGCCTCCTGCTAAATCTGCTATATCCTTTATTTCCCTTTCATAGACTCCCTCCCACTTCACATTCTGCGCTAAAGCATGCATAACCATAGACCGTAATACCAAATGTGCCATTATTCTGTGAATTCTTTTTTTTTTTTTTTTTTTGTTAACTACTGGTCATATAATATGTATGAGACAAATAAGATACATCCTGGATAGAGGAGGATGTATCATTATCTCTTCCCCTGAATTACCAAAAGCACATCTATGAAAACAGATATTTTTTTTTTTAATAAGGATGGGATATAACAGTCTAGAACAGTTAATGGCTTTGAAACAGTCATGGCACATCCATCATGCTGGGCACTAGTCCTCAGGCCTTGGCTGTTGAGACAGATTCCCAAAGAACGTATCATTTTGCAACACAGTTATCCTTAAGGAGTGGCTCTTGGAAGGAGAGTGGTTCTCAAAGAAGTGGCTCCAGAGCCACCTGTGCAGCACACTGACCACCCATCCACAGGTAAAGTAAAAACACACTGCAGGAATAAGAACATAGATTTGTGTGATGGCCACATATGCACTTGTGACCGCTCCTGTTATTCCAGTATAGCTCTCAACTAGAGCGCAAAAAGCTTCAGGATTCAGGGTCTCTTCTGCTTAAGTGTTAGTAGGTGACCTTGCATAACAAGGCTGGGACCTCTGCGTGATATCAGAGTACAATTTCAGTGTATTTACCTGTTGGCCCCATTTGAGGAAATCTTAATGGTGGTAAGTAGAGAGCAGGGATGATCTTAGGAGAAGAAGTCTCACTAGCAGTTCACCGTGCCTGCTGGAAACAGAGGCGCATTGTGGGTTTGCAGAGCCGGTGTGCTCCTCGGTCCAGTCATTTTGCAGCAGGAGAAGCCCCTTGTTTGGAAGTTGAACTTAGAAAGTGAAGGACAAGCAATGGCACTTCATGTCTGGCAGAAGCAACTTTTTTATCTTTGTGGGAAGAGCCCAGGGAGAGGTGAAGAGAGCAAGACAAATCTGACGAGCAGAGGAACCGTGAGAGCAGGCAAGGAGAAGGAGAGATAGCACACAGACAGTTTGAGAAGGAGACAAGGCACAGATAAGGAGCTGTATCTATCTAATAGATATTCTTCCCCTAATTCTAATGGAAATTCTATCTCCCAGAGCCTGTCAGTGGAAACCTAATCCACCTCCAAAGGGATATGCAGCATTGCTCAAAGCAGAATCCAGATGACGACAAGGTCATTTTCATCTCATCAGCCGTAAATGCGCAGCCTGGCACCTTCCTCCAAGCCCTCGTTTCCCCTTCCTTGCACAAGCTGAGAAGGAGAGGACAAGTTGAATGACAGGTAACACCACAACACACAGCAGAATCCAGGGATGGCTCTTCTGCTGCTGAGGAGAGTTTAACTTTGCTTTTCTGACGAATAACTACTCTGTTGTTTGTTTTGGGCTCTACAGGTGACCAGGAGTTGCACTGAACAAACGGTTGCTGGAAATGCAAAGTTTAAAGAACTGGCAGGTCAACTATCTTTACCCACCTTGTGACAACCCTGTCAATGGAAAGCAGAGGGTAAATTCCAACCTGGTCTCAATTCAGTGTTAACCCTAATTTGAGGGTAGACGATATGACCTTCTGAAGTCCCTCCAAACTGAATAATGCTATGACCTCCTTGGATATATGAGCGCTCTCTCTCTCTCTGCACATATGCATATGGATACACATATATTTGAAGTTCTTTGGCTATAAAGATAGACTACTCAAACATATAAACGAACGCTTTTTCTATGCCTCAACCTTCTTGCCAGAGGTCATACCCTAAGAAACAGTGGTCACATTTCCAGGCATGACTTACCACCTCTCACAATCAGGAAGAAATGTCTGTCTTCATTTATTTCATCAGTTTCATAGGATTGCAATATTTCCCAGGTTTGTTGTGAGTTTATTTCTTCTAGTCTTCTGTTGTGGTTTAACCCCAGCCAGCAACTAAGCACCATGCAGCCGGTGGGATGGGGGAGAAATTCAGGAAAAGAAGAAAACTCATGGGTTGAGATAAGAACAGTTTAATAGAACAGAAAAGAAGAAACTAATAATGATAAATAATGATAACACTAATAAAATGACAACAGTAATAATAAAAGGGTTGGAGCATACAAATGATGCACAGTGCAACTGCTTACCACCCGCTAATACACACCCAGTTAGTCCCCGAGTGGCGATCCCCCCCGCCCCCACTCCCCCCAGTTTATATACTAGACATGACATCCCATGGCACGGAATACCCCTCTGGCCAGTTTGGGTCAGCTGCCCTGACCGTGTCCCCTCCCAACTTCTTGTGCCCCCCCAGCCTTCTTGCTGGCTGGGCATCAGAAGCTGAAAAATCCTTGACTTAGACTAAACATTACTTAGCAACAACTGGAAACATCAGTGTGTTACCAACATTCTTCTCATACCTAATTCAAAAACATAGCACTGTACCAGCTACTAGGAAGACAATTAACTATATCCCAGCTGAAACCAGGACATCCTTCTCAAGGCTACAGTCTTTCCAAAAAAGTGGTCAGGTGCTCAGCTGTGCTGCTAAAATGGACTCCTCTACACTAACGAAAGACTTACTTGTGAAGACAAGAGTTTTTAAACTCCAGGTCATGCTTATGGGAAGCAGGTAGGATCACCTCCAGTTATATCCAATGTGCAAACACCATGGCTTATCTTCTCAAGGGACTTGGAGCTGATACTGTTATGAAACATACCTCTGATGTCTACAATAACAATCTGCAAACTTTCCTCGAACTGGTTTACAGTGCATTCTAGGAGAATTTGTTTCTCCCTCATGGTGTCACAAGCAAACCTGATTTCAGTCCACCACTCATATCACTGAAACTCTTCTCACTTGGTAGGTTTCACTTCTTTCCTTTCTACCTGAGCGCCAACACTCAGCTCTGTCAGACGAGTGGTTCTTGATGGTTTGTGGAAAGTTTCTGCAGCAAGACAAAACCTGTACTGCTGATGAAGACCAGCATTTCCAAAGCAGGTAGAGCATCCTAATCTTGAATAGCTGGGATGACAAGCAAAGGCTCTGCCATTTTCCTTTGTTTCCAGACTCGTATTTAATTTCAAATTGTTGCACTTGGTCCTTGCCTTAGCTATACTGTAAGTACACTTACATGGACCTTCATATCTTGCTGATCCTGACTTTGCCTTGCTGATTTGACTTCTTGATTTGGCTGTGGACCTGCCTTGTCACTATGCTCTTTTCTGGTGATTGCTGAACTGGTGGCTGATCCTGGTTACCCTCACTAAACTTGTTCTTCTTGCCTTGCTTTGGTACTGGAGGTCCATGATCTTGCCAGTGAGGCCACTGTCCCTCCTGCCATGGTACCCCCACTCCTGGCTCCCCTTCCCTTTAAGAGCAACCTGCTCATGCTTGACATGGACTACAGATGTCAAAGACACTGACAAATATTCAAAACTTGTGTGGTCAGAATGAAGCACCTTTGGTCAAGCAGTTTTCAGTGAGCAGGACACTGTACTGCAGCTCTGCAAGCACACAGTCCTGCTGCACCCAGTCAAGGTCTTGGACTATCAGACACTGCAGTCTCTCTCCCTCTGGAAATCTTTGAACTCCTTACTTTTCCAGTGCATGCCTACAACCATATATTAGTCACATATGGCCATAGATCTTTAATGCATAACCTGATTACATCAGCTGCTTCCCTTTGTTAATGACCTCCAGGATCAAGCACAGCCTGACCGATGCCAAAGTACTAACCAGAGTGATGAAAGAACATTTGGTCTTGGCAACCTGAGTGTTGGGGAGAAGGGCAGGATATTACCCATTTTATTTCGATTGTTAATAAGAAACCACAGATCTGTAACCATTATATTAATGGACACATCGTCTGTCTTGTTTAGGGAATCTGCTACCGAGAGAGTTCTTGCCAACAACTCAGTGCAGTGAAGTGTGAATGTTTTGTAGTTTTCTGAGTTATCTTCTAGATAACTGAGGGAGCACGGAGCCCATACTGTAGTCTGAAGAGTTGACCTACCCTCTAAAGCGTGACAGCCCCAGTATTGTGTAAATAATAGGTGCCTGACATGGACACAGGTGTGCCTACATTTTTGGATATAGTCTGGTAGGAGGCTAAATAGGTCCTAAGCAAGTGTCTGAAAAATTCCTACATAATTGCAGGCCCCCAGAGGATGATCTGACCCCTCTAAGTGCTGCCCACGTTAAGACCGGATTGGTTTTTGGCTGCGTTTAATCTACAGAGGCAGCCCAAGGGTGGCATTGGGGGTCAGTGGTGGGTGTCAGCTAGGCATCCTGAAGATGTCCCATTCTGTGACCCTCCGGCAGAGCCGTGAGCCAGGGTTGACTGAAGAGAGCAAAGGTGTTCCTGAGGGCAGCTGTGCCACATCTGCCCTCTTTGCTAAACACCGAAACCTGCTGAAGCAGGGACTGAAGGGCTGGCAGCAGGGGATACCTGGCTTACCTCTGCCAAAGCCTACTGGCTTATTCAGTAAGAGCAGAATAGGAATAATGGAGACCAATCCTTTGCAACGTGATAATCACAGAATACTCCAGATGGGTTTTTGCAGGGACTCTGAATCTCTCCGATAAGCATGCAGAGAGCTGATAGCCTGTGGTGCCTTATAATCTGTAGTACCCAGAGCACAGTTCTCTCTAAAGAAGTATGTGTGAATAGCGTGGCATCAACCTGACCTAGTCACTCAGAATGGTGATTGCAGTAATTTACACTTACGACTCTGTGTCAATGTTAAAAGACTGAAATTGAGTATCAGTACTTCTATCTTTTACTATTCCTCTCCTCAATGGTTATTTCCATGCTCATACAAACTGTTAGCATGGAAGTCAGGGAGATCATTTCCATACCTCATTTTTCATACAGCTTTTGCCCTGTATCAGAACTCAAGACACCCCAGTTCACACGATATTCTCCATAAAAATATTGCTATTGGCTGTAAACCAGAAATCCCTGCTTTCCTCCCATAGTAACTGTCCACACAGTAATAACGAAAGATACAACTATCACAGCGTCTTCCTTGCTTCCCCCTGTGCTATCCCTCTCTGGGTCCTTTTCCAGGTCTGCTCTGCAGTGGGTCCCTGGAGAATTCACCTGTCAGTCAGGCTAACTGGGGACCTTCAGGACTGGGCCCACTCCTGGTGACCTTCCTCAGTATGACCTGCTGCCCTGGCGTGGCAGTCACATCGGGCACGTGAAGGAGTCGTGGGGGGCTGCTGCTTCTGGCCTTTGGACCACCCGAGCTCCTCTGAGCTTGTGGAGAGCAAACACACACCTTTGTGGTTTTTTCCCTTAACCATTCCTTATAAAGGGCTCATGTGTTTGGTCAGGGGGATGTATATATAGCACTGCTAACCTCTCCGAGGTGGAGTGGTAGAGCTCATGTTTTTCATCCCCTGATAAACTGTCTTGCCCAGAACATTTTCTCCAGAGACTATCAGTGATCTTAGTGCCCTCCTGTTACTAGCTAGCTGTGTGCCTGGAAGGTTTCTCTTGTTTTTCAGAGCTGGGCTACAGGCTCTGCCCAGAGCAGGCACCACAGACCACAAAGAGTTAGCACCCAGCTCAAAAGCAGAAAGAAACTTCAAAGAAATAGGAGAAATGGCAAACAACTCTATAGGAGCATTAGTATGAGCACAGGGACTTATGGGAACATCAGTGCTGTGTTGTGCTCTTGCAAACATTAGTGCTTATGAATTCGGTGACTTCACACTCCAAAAAAGTGCAGACTGGATATGGGCTATGTGTCCCCATGGAAGGTGGTGCTCACCCCAGCAACAAATACACTTCCCCAGTGCCAATGCTCTCGCTCCCATCATCTGCAGCCAGCACAGCGGCATGTGGGAAGCTGGGTGCTCTGCCCCAGCTCGTCCGCACCTCTTTCTCTCCATATTCCTGCTGCGTGGAAGGAAGATTCGGGGACTTATCCCTATCTGCGTGGGGAGACATGGTTACCTCTCCAAGCTGATTTTAGGTCATACCACTACGGTGGTGGAAAGAGCTGGATGCAGAGCCAAGAACCTGCCTGCCAGTCTCCTCGGAAAGGCAGGATAGCAGGCTGGATGTCTCAGCTCTCTGCTCCACTCAGGAAAGTCTCATATTCCTCTGAGAGTGATCAGCTTAGCTAATAAGAACAGAAACACAACTGTAATTAATAGAAATCACAGCTTAGAAAAAGATCCAAAGAGTGAGGCATGCTGATAGCTTATAACTTAGAAGACTCATCAACACTTAATTAACAACGGAAGCATTGCAAAGTTAAGTATATTTACAACTGCAAGAAGCAGTGTCACTGCAAAGCTGGTCCTGTCTGAACTCACTCTTACTTCTAGTGGTAGCATTGGAATGTTTCATGGGAGAGATGTGATTTAATGCAACCCAAAGTTTACCCCAATCCCATATCCCATACCTTTAATTATATTGCATAAATATACATGAAAGGTGGCATTTAAGATACTATGTTCTGTTGTTATGGCAACTGATATTCTAAAAAATGATGATAAAAAATAAGCAAGGGAAAACTATACAAGAATAAATGCATCATGTTGTTATAGCAACCTTTTAATTCCAGAGAGGTTAGAATTACATGTATGGTAATCATTGCTGGGAGCCTGCTCCCAGGTGTGGTTCGGGTCTCTCCTTTCCAAATCTGTGCCAGAGAAAATAATGTTATATTACGTACTGTATATTGCTCAAAGTTTGACTCTCTTGGAATTATAGGGTACGTTTTACACAAGACAATCAGTAAACATAAAGCAAAAATGATGGATTTATCTCAGTCTTGTCAATTTACAGGGTTGCTGCTCTTTAATATTTGTAATACTTTCAAACTGGTTTTTTTTTCCTGTGTCAATCTTTTAGAAACACAGTCAAATGCGGGGTCCACAAGATTTGTCTTAAAAACATGAGATTCCCCTGGGAAGAAATACATAAATACATCTTCCTCAGTCTTGTTTTAACTACTCCCAAGTGCCAATCGGTTTGTGTCACCTTTTCCCTCATTATTTTCTTCCACCTCTCCTGATTGTTTCTTTTTACCCTCCATTCTCCCGGAGTCCTACTCAACCTGAGATAACAAGCGATTTTGCGCCTGGCAGGAGTGAAGCTAAATTTACAGGAATCTTGAGCTCTGAAGGGCTATTGTACATCTATTAACAAATCTGGCCTCTTTGCTGATTTTGCTCAGCAAATGCAAGAAAAGAGAACAGGGGAAATGCAGTGCTGAGGAGAGATATTGTGTGAGAACGGAACCAAGCCAGTAATTGCACTTAAATATATAATGAGACTTCAGCCACTGTATACAAGAACACTCTGAAAACACCCCGTTAACAATAAGGTGATAAAAAAAACCCCGAATCCTTGCAGAGTGCTCCTCGGTCACAAGCCACAGCACCAATACATTTTTTGCTTACTGCAACCAAGAATAACTTCATCATCTTGTAAAGCTGCTGTGAGAGGAAAATTAGGGCCCAGTGCCTTCCCTAGCTTCACATGCCTGTTGGGCACAGACGTACTGGGGGAATGGGGAGTGTGGGGGGGTGTTGCATCCCATTCACTCTGCCCGGTGAACCAGCGGTGCTTGCAGGATGTATGACCCAGTCACAGCTAAGCAGTACACTCTTTTTTTTCACTTTTAGCTGGACAACATCAATCTCTGCCTCCTATTGACGTAGCGGGAAACTGGTTATTCTTCCTATGCAGATAGATGCTTGCTTTGAAGCTGCAGCCTGTTGGCGATGGGGCAGGATTTTCACCCTCCTGAGGGAGATGACAACTGGTGAGGATGCATTTCAGATTTAGTCCTTCCAGGTTGGTAGGTCGCTTGGAAGCAGAGGCACAGCAGGAATACGGGATGCACCAGTTGTGTATAGCAAGTGCAGCACTTATCCTGCCTTCTTTGCAAAAACTGGAGGTTAATTCTGATTTGGGAAGTCAACAGAAGAGCATGGGCATTTGCAAATCCAGCCTATGTGAGTGCACTAGGCCCTTCAGCACATGGGAAGTGGGATGACAACTTATCTACAGGGATGGTCAACGGCCGGTCTATCATGAAGGCGTGTGGTGGAGCTGCAGAGATGGGGAAGGGTGTTCTGGACTCCTAGGGGTTATGAACTGTGGCAACACAAGGACTTGGTCAACACTAAGGGTGGGATTAACCTCAGCAGGGTTTTGCTGTGCAAACATGTGTAGTGCAAACTACGTCGAGGCTTCTCAACAGGGCTTTCTTCCTGCTCATCTTAGAAACTTGTTCACAGATGGTGCAAGCCATCTCTGGAGGTTCTCATCTCACTTCACCGGTGAGAAAATGGAGAGAACTGGGAAAGACCCTGTTTCTGGATGTTAGCTGGGTGGGATCTAACCCATACATTTTAAACAGTGAATATAGCTTGCCTAAGACTCACTAGAAAGCACTCAGCTTGAGAAAGAGAAAGGTTTACAATGGGAAAATGTGACTCTTGCGTACCAAAATCATTACTGGGAAAAGCTGGGATGACACCTTTGCTAGGCTCAGGTACAGCTCAGCTTTGAGGCACCTTTGGCTGTGCTGTGGGTTTCAAAGGGTCCCCAAAGCTCTGGAGGGCCTGAGTAATACCTGTGGAGCGTGTCTGTTGTGCACATCCAGTGCAGGGACACAAAAAAGATCACTAGGGCTGTTTGCTAATGCCCAGACTGTGCCCTGGCTGCTGACCTCAGCAAAGATTAGGGATTAGCTGGTCCAACCTCAGGAACTGTTGCAAAAATAAAAATCCAAAAGTGGCTGAAATTTATAATTCATGGTGATCTGTTTCCCTGCCTTGGGTTTTTTTTATTAGCATGGACGTTTCTGTGGAAAAGTCCATTTCTCATCAAACCCGGAGGCAGATGCTTCTTCAGTTTTCGTTTATTGTTTGTCAATAGTGACAGCCAGCATTTGTTTAGATGTGGTAGGTGGTTCATTTTTTTTCAGTTAAAGCCGCAAACAATGATCCTCAGTCTGGGTTTGTTCATTTTCTAGCAGAAAATATATGAGTAAAAAACAATTTTCCAATCAGCTCTCGTTCTTGCTCCTGCATCTTGATGGCTGTGATTCATTGACTTTCATACAGGCTTCTCTTTACATACAAAACAATAGTGATTTTCCATTTTTCCAGTTTTTTCCTTTTCCTGTTCATCATCTCATTTCTCCTGTGTCGCCCCGCACCTCCTTCAATGCCCTTACTCAGTGGGGGGGACTTTGCCTTGTGACTTTTTTTTTTTGCTTCAAGTTTCAAAGCTGCCAAAGCCCACCTGCTCTCCAACCATGACTCCAGAAGGTTGTGGGACTCTTGGGGAACTGCTGGCATATTTTCCAGCCCCTTGCAAAGAAAGTAGATAACATTTTAGACACCTGAGAGTATCAGATGCCCATGTTTAGGCAATTTAATCCCTTCTCAAAATCAGCACAATGGTATCACTTCCCTTATGGTAATACAATTATATCCATTTCAGGATGTCCATTCTTGGTACAGATGAGAATAATCCTACCCCATTTCAGAGCTTTGTTATGAGCTTGTTCATTCTAGAGACCATACTACTGTAACAGTTACATAGGAAAAATAGAAGCCACAACCAAAAATAACTAAATCATTACCGACACTGAATACAGGACTCATCAGTAGATGGGTAGTGGAAATGATGGCTCTATCTTGACCACTTGGCATCCACCTGCACCAAGTAGAAAATGGGCACATAAATGAACTCACTACGCTGAGCCTAGCTCCAAGATCTGGAGAGATTTCACTGGAGAAGAGAGGGATCCCTCTTTGCTTTTCATTCCTTTGCTAAGCCTGAGCACACCCTTGCCTGGAAATGTAAGGCTAGCTTGAAGTTTAAGTGGTAGGAGCACTGTTTACATTTCTGTTTACATTTCTGTTTACTGAGATCTTGAAATGCCTCTACAGAGCAGTCTGCTCTCAGAGCCACTGAATATATTAAATTCCAACATGACACCTCTTCTCTCTAATCAGAACTGAAAGACTGGCTTCAGAAAACAAATGGGATATTATTTTGTCATAATGGTGTTTCATATTTATATCGCTAGGTCTGAAAGGAATTGCAACATAAAAAATTAAGGGAAGAAAAAGAAAAAAATATGTCCTAAATGGTTAATGATCCTCAGCAAGCATTCTGTCCAAAGAAGGAAAGATTTCTTTGCCAGTCTGACAACTGATCTATAATCTTGTTCTACTTGGTTAGTGTTCCCATTCCCTCCCAACTCTGCCATGTAGAGCTTCTAGGAAACTTCATGGAAAGGGAATTCTCATTCTCACTGCGTCCCTACCCCAGCCATTTTCAAGGTAGACTTTAGCTGAGCGCTCCTTGCACAGACTGCTAATGCCTTCCAGGAACAAGCCCAGCATTTCCAAAAGGGGCCCAGATCACAGGCTGCATACATCCTCAGCTAAAGTCCAGGATTAGGAGGAGCATACAAGGGACCTTGGGAAGCCCAGTCTGTCTTCCCACTACTATTTGGAATAAACTTCACATTGCTGTAACTTGGCCCAGCTGCTGTTGGCCATTCATCAGCTGGGCCATTTCCAATTCTAATCCGCTCCTGATATGAGCCATTGCTTCTTTAAAGGTTCTTCTCTAAAGGTCTTCTTTAAAGATGCTTTAAAGGTTTCTGGATTCTTCTGACCTTTTGCATTGCTCCCCAAAGAAGCCTTAGTGGTGTGGGACCCACTGCAGCTACTGCACCTGTGAAATATCCTTTCTATGCAGTGATGACACTTCTCTGGAACAGTGGAGTGGCTTCAGGATGACTGAGTATGGATGAACCAGAACAAATCAGAGGAATGTAAAGTCCTGTGTGAGTGTGGTATCTTCAGGGAGCTGCAGGGCAGGGTTTTGCTCATGCCAAAGTAAAAACATTAGTTTGAAGAAAGTTGGATAGAATTAATTTCATTTTCATTTTGCACTGGTTGGATGGTGTCCCAGACATACATAAGAAGATCATCTTCTTCCTAACTGTGTCTGTGTCATCTTCATTGAATTCCTCCTGCCACTGCAGCAAGGAATTAGCTTTTATTACTGAGTTTACTGTCTGCCTCTCTCATTCAGCATTCCAAGGGGCTTCTGAGGGTGAACAGTGGGATCTGTGATGCACGCATGTCTGCCTTGTTCTAGAAAAAGCAACGGACAGCCCATTTGTTTCAAAGTCCTCCTATTAGGTAGTTTCAACCACTAGTGGTAAAAGAAGTTTTGGTAGGATTGCCCAGTGCTAGCGACAAGGTGTGTGATTAGCCCAGCAAGTCCTGCTGGGAGGGGAAGTGCCAGCCAGCGTCCGTGTCGGACTAAGGCAGGGAGGGAATGCTGTGACATTCAAACTGGAGCAGCAACGTCACCGAAGCTTATATAAATATTCTAGGATTAAGGCAAAGCTTTGCAGAATGCAACGAGAGATTTAATCAAAATAGACATTTTGCAGTGTAGTTGAATGACAACGGAGGCAATTGCTGCTGCCAGCAGTGGACTCAAACCCAAACCAAAGGTGTATTTGTGGTGGATATTAACAGCCAACTGTCCAAGCTCCCAAACTTCCTTTCTCTGGAAGAGTGAGGGGTATGTCAGGAGGAAGGATCACCTTCTGTGTGCCCTGTTACTGCTATTCTTTTCATCCATCACAGGGCAATACTGGAGATAGGATCCTGTGCCAGAAAAATCTTTGCTTGGTCTATTCCAACACAGCAGTTCTCTTAATTATCAGATTCACCAGCTGTCCCAGAGAGGATTCATTACAGGGGACTTCTTAGAAAATATCACTTAACAGTGATGAAAAGAAAGGCCTGGGCTAAAGCTTCAAGACACATAAAGGTGTACAACTGAGTAATAGAAAAAAATCAGTCATAAAACTTTTCATGACTTTGCTCTGGCATCACCTCAGCGGGCAAAGCTCTGCTAGCAGTTTTTTTGAACATAGGCTGCAGCTGCGACCTAGCCTCCTGCTCCAACACCGAGGTTCTCAGACTGTGTCCCACAGAGCACGTGGGACTGGTTGCCAACAGCAGCTGCCTGCTCACATGGTTCTGGCTCCTTCTCTTCATTTCCAGCAGCTACAGATGAGTTAGAAATAGTTACAAATACATTTAAGTGCTCTCGTAATGGTGCTTTCTCATACAGGCTATTACTGTCATTGGCACAGGATTGTAATATATCTCAGTGAATACAAAAGTCACTAGCTATACCCTTGCAGACTGTAGTGCTGATGGTCTACAAAAGCTCTATATTAGAAATAAAAAAAATCTTAGTATTAATGCAAAGAATCCCTGCTATAAGGACATCATAATTAGCTGGTAATGCTTAATCTTTTCAGGTCACTGACTCCTATCAGTGCAAATACCCTTTGGGTTTCTAGATGTTAGACAGACCTAACAAAGGCTCTAGGTTCATTAATTCTCATGCTAATAATGCTTTTAATTTGTTGTATTCTTTTCATAACTAGTATTTGGCTTTAAAAGCTGAAAGTATAATGTATCCCTTTAAGGGAGGCTCTGTCTGGAAATTGCCTAATTTGTAGATCAGCTTCACTTAGTTAAAAAGAGAACAAAAGAGAAGTTATTTTTCTTTCTGTCAATGTCACAAACTCAAGAAAGAGATCTTAGAGGCAAACTGCATCCTCTTTTTCTCATGCTTGGCAACTGAGACTGTACATGCTTCACTCCTAGCTGTACACATCCAGGCGACTTAATGTAAACTGTTCCTACCAATGTCTTCTCTTGCCTTACAGGCAACACACCTGTACTTGGACTAACACCGAACGTCATCTGACAGACATGAAGAACCATCTGAGGAATAAGTTGTTCAAAGGCACAAACATTTTCTGAAATCTTCTTTATCCTAAGATTTCTTTGCCTTGGATCCAGCTTCCCTTTGAAAGTCTAGGACAACCTTACAGCCTACATCAGCTGGCAGTAGCTCCAACAAATCTGGGTGTAGGACAAGAACTGCTGTGAGGTTGGGATATTGCAGCCACTCCACTTCCTTTGCCTCTGTCTGCATTCTCCATGGTGAGGAGGCATGGTGCAGGAATGAAAGAGTTAACTCTACAGCACTGAGGATTGGATCCACAACATGGAATGCTTGCCAGTGAGGAAGGGGAAGGTGGGTTAGCCCAAGGTAAAAGGGTAATGACTTTGAACATCATTTAATATTTTATTTTTGCTGTTGGGAGTATGAACAGTCAACAAATGCTTAAGACAATTGATTTCAAGACAGAGGAAGAACAATGATGTTTTAAACATCACTTTTCAGCAGGCATGGGTTATAGAGTAACTGGATTTCATCACTGAAAGAAAAACAAAACCATGGGATGATGTATTCTTTATTGCTATTGGTCTTTCTGCTGACCTTTACAAATAGAGGTAAAACCTTTTCTTTGCTGCAATCAGTGCGACCTTCACTGCTGCGCTGAACAGAAGTAGTCTGTCACCCAATGGAGTTAGCAAAACTCTCCTCAAGACCACACCTCACTTCCAAATGCACTTGTGTGGATAGAAAAAAAAGACAATAATACAGCTTTTCCTCCCCAAAATGCAAATAAAAAAAAGTAAAAAGGCATTATGAGCATTCTCTTGCCTCGCACACCAGGCCTGAGCCGTCAGCATGGTCTGCAATCAAACCTCCAAGGACGTCGGCGTTACTGTCAACTCATGCAGCTCTCCAGCTCGAGACTGCTGGAATGGATCGAAGAACCCTAGACGTTGATCATAACGCAGGCTTGCCAAAGGATGGGTATTTAGCATGGAGCAGCATCCTTAGCACAGTCCAGATGGCTCTTTGAAGAGCTTTTATTACGCTTTGTTCCACTGCAACAACAGCTCTCAATGGCATTTTTGTTTTGTTTTGTTATCAGGCTCTGGAGAGCAGGAAGCACATGTTTCTGCTGTGTTCCTCATATATACAGTTCAACTACCACCCCGTCACCCTCTTGTTCCCAGTGCAACGTGCTAAACACACTATTAACAGATGGCTATTACAGGATCAGAGAGAAATAGCTCTGGAGTTCAGCAGCCCTAAGGGGTAGCAAATGGTCCCAGCAGGAAAATGTCAATTGAGCTTTATTTTCCTGGTGTGGCCAGGCTCCTTTCAGCCTACAAGTGAACTGCAGCCTCAGCAAATGCACCATCTTGTCACAGCAGGGGCCTCTCAGATTTTACTCAGAATCTGGGTTTGCATCATCATAGCCACGAGAAGCAAT
Source organism: Buteo buteo (assembly GCF_964188355.1). NCBI lineage: Eukaryota > Metazoa > Chordata > Aves > Accipitriformes > Accipitridae > Buteo > Buteo buteo. The sequence continues at coordinate 3,968,691 of NC_134189.1, read as the reverse complement.
AACTGGTTATTCTGGCAGTTCTGAAGACACAGACGTGCAAACAAGATGGGCAGTGTTTTAGTGTGCATTTCCTGGGGCCTTTATGCTCTGCTCTACTGGAGTTTCTTGGCAAATCTAGAAATGAGCCCATGCCTGCACCTACAGATGGACAGAGCAATAAATTTTTACATTTATTGTTACCCAAACTAGCATTCAAGTCAGCAAAAACTTACAAATATCCCCACAGTCAGTATGAACCTCCCTCAGATTCCTTCAAGAACACAGGCAACGTTTGCTTGATTTGTGCACTGGAATTGCCCATGATCTGTCCTTTACAATTTTTTAAGCCTGTGGCCAATTCTGGAGCTATTTCTGAAATAACATGAAGGCAAACTCCTCCACCCCTGCCTTTGCTTGGGCATAGCAGTGCAAGGTGGAGGAAAAGAAAGATGGTGACCCAGACAGAATTATTTAGCACCAGATTTGAACTTTCGGCCACCATTTGAGCAACATTAATCTTAGCAATAAATCTCTTTCCCAAATACCTGTTGAAGATGATAGTTGTCAGAGCAGCTTACGGTGTGTTGCTTTACCACGTGCTTGCACATCTGTCATTCCTTAATGTGTTTTCCTGACATTTGTTGTTTTCTCACAGCACAATTTTATAAATGGGAAATTTAGGAAGAACTTGAGACATGAGGAACTTCCTAACAAAAGAGGGGAACCGGTCTGGGACATGGCACAAAGCAGAGGACATACTTTATTATGACCTTTTCTTCGTTAAGCTGAGTAAGAGGTGAAAATATATTCAGAACTAGAAACAATCTGCCAGTTTAAACAGCAACCAATAGTATTGCATGCCCATCTGAAAAGTCTTCTGTGATTTCTGAAAACCTTTCTCACCCTCTTAATCTTGTTCATGTCAGGAACTTTTAAAATCACTACACAGGAGTATAAAAAACAGGTCTTGAAGCTGTTTTTATACTGTATCTCACTCAGTAGTGTCCGGTGACTCTTGTATTTCCAATGAAAAATATATTATTACAGAGAATACCTGTTTTGTGAGTGAAAAGAAATAACTTAACATGTTGCCCCAAATCCAGTTTGAGCAATTATGTTCTGGCTGAATATTTTTTCCGAAAGTGTATTTAGATACAACCCTATATTATCAGACTAGCAACACTGAACATGCTGCAGCAGCACAGATTGTCATGAGCTGTGGAGAGTTTAAATGGAGAAAGATCCAGAATGGTCAAATCTAGGAAGAATACCTGAAGGACCTCTGTGAAACAAGAATTCCAACACAACAGAAAAATACCCAGCTTCATAAGAAAAAGAGCAAACTTGAAAAGACCAGTAATGACTGTCATGTCTTCTTCGACACCACTGATGTATTACAGGAACAAAAGGGCAACTTCTACAAATTAAAACTCTGAAAATTATGTGATGTCGGCAACATCTCAAATGAGCTCTTGAAACGTGGGTCTGAATAAACACGGGACTTATTCATTCTAAACCTTCAGCCCTAACATGTTTCAGAATACAGTGCAGCAGACTAATTTGCCCAATATATGCAAGCAGAAATACTCTCAAACAAAGTAATTGCACAGATACTTGTATTAATAGCTACATGAGCAGACTATCCTGTCCTATTCCTTCAAAAACCTGTTCCCCTAGACTATTACTCCAAAAAAGAATGAAACCGTCTGTGGCCACTAACAACATAATTAATAAAAGCCAAATTAGTTTCCTTCCTGAAAAATGAACCATGAACAACATCTTCACCTTACAGATACCATTAACAAAAGTTTTAACCTCCCCCCACTTACCACAAAATGAAGAAGTTATTTTCCCCTTCACAGACTTTCTTAAATAGGCTCCATCTGGTCCTTCTTTCTGCTAGAAAGTCAAACTAGGGGATGGAGCTGGGATGGTGTTTGAATGCAACAGTAGACAATACAAATAAGATAAAAATGGAAATCTGAAAGCTTATTAAAAACTTAAGATCAACATGTAATTTCAGCTGAAATTTCTTTGACCTAGCTATGAACAACTTGCTAGCTAACCTAGAACAGCTCTTGCCCTAACCCCAAACCCTCTGCTATTTCTGTTCTCCTATGTACAGTCACCCTTCTGAGTGTTCATCCTGTCTCCCTGTTGAAAACCAGGGTAATTCAATCATAGTTTACAACTGGGAACAAGCTTTTGCCCATGTGATTTTATGAGGAAAACCACCTGTATATTCTTAAGTCCCCAATGAAAACACCAGGGAGTTTAGGGCTAATGTTAAACTGCTGGAACACTTGCACTTTTGAACTGGTTCAGTCTCCTGAGGTACTGAGTATACTGAAGGAAAAAAAATATTCAGGCTCCCACATCAAGGAGAGCAGCAGATATTTTCTTTATATCAAAGCTCTAGGGCAGGACCCTCTGCCAGGTGGTGGTACATCGACTCTGAGGATACCCTAGGCAACACTCTACTTTGTTCTTCCCTATTAGCCTCAATTTTTCACCTTCCAAAGCCACATGCAAAGTCTCACAGCAATTGATCTTTCGGGATCATTGGACTACAGTAACAAGGGTTACATCCAAATGAGACATTATCTATCCACTTCCATGACAGCGGTGTGCAGTGGGTCAGAATATCAACAAATCTGAAAAACACTCGTGATGCCCAGGCAGCAGACAAAAATGCAAATCTTTGGGAAGAGCCCATTAAACACTGTAAAAGACTGTAGGATGCCACAGATCCCCATGCAGATTCATAACACTAGCAGACCTCTGTGTGCTATAATATACAAACGTAAGGCGTACACTTGCCAAACAGATTCAGTGGTCATAAACTAGAGGTGGAAAATGAGAGGCATAATGCACAGCTAGAACCCAGAGGAGACAAGCCATATAAATCATGGGGGGGAAAAAGGGAAGAGGTGATTATTTTTTTTCCCCCACCAATATCCAAAATATGAAAATGCATGAAAATTATACTTCCTCAGACTAGCAGAGAATAAGTGAAACACCTCTCATCCAAAAGTCACAAAGAGTATTTGTTAAACCTTGGGGAAAACAGAAAGAAGGTAAAAAGGGCAATACTATGCAGCAACATATAATTACATCGGAAGGGTTGGAAGGATTAAGTCCCAGATGGGCTGGCTGGCTGCCTGTCTTGGAAGAACCACATAACCTACACCTTTGATAGCTCCCTCAGGAACCTGTCCCCTTTTAGGCTTTGACAAGAGTGTGTGAATACGTGCGAGAGCACTGTGCCACCATCGTTTCATCTAACAACAGTCAGAACAGTGAAGCTGCAAATGGACCTGGGGGAATTTTGGGCATGTCTCTGTCTTCAGGTCACTGTATCACTGCGGCAGCTGGCAGTGACTTGTAGGGGGTCACAGGGTAGAGGGAATGCCCCATATTAGAAACACATTTTAGTCTGATTTCCAATGGAAATAAGGTTAGTATGATCATTTGGTCTATGGGTGTGTGCCTCTCTGCTGCTGCTTCTCCCCTGAAACTTTGGACCCATCAGTGGACTTGACTGCATTTGAGAGAGCGAAGAGAGGGATAGACGTTTCGAAAAGAGTACCTCCAAGTTTGAGAAAAATAATTTTTTCTGGAGAAGAGTGAGTGGGATCCAAACAAAAATTTTTCTTCACACCTTTTGTTCTCTATGGTTCAGTTTGGGATCACGTGGTGGTGACATCATCACCAACACTTCAGTGGGACAAGAGATTTAAGGAGAAAAGAAATACTGCAAGTTTACATGGAGATAATAGAAATCCCATTTTTTTAAAAAAATTAGATCATCTAATGAAAGCAAATTCTACAGAAAATTAGCATCCCTACCTCTCTTTCTCACTCAGGTGCACGTTGGAGTCTGTAGACTTGTGCTTGTTCTGCTAGTAACACCTTGATGATTCTCAGCTGTATGTTGACTTTTCTGTTAATGCAAAGGATGTCACCTGCATGACTCATGCAAACAGAGATCATCTCCAAGTAGCCAGCAAACTCAGCTGTCCTTCAACTCACCCGTGAGGATTGGCAGCAATACCTTTCTTGAAGAGGCTGCTCGCTGTAAACACCGTGAAGCTTTGTGTTTGTTCCCTTTTGCCCCAGTAGACCTAACAAGCTGCGGGAGAAGTGACTGTAAATCATGCCAGTATTAGTCCTGATCAAGTTGATTGTCTCAGGTTAGTTTCTTTGTGGGCAGAGGTTTTCAGAAATGCTACCATTTCAGTTGCTTCTGTCTCGCGCTCTGAAGAAAGCAATCAGGACAAAGAGATAAGACACGATGAAAATGGAATGATTGCCCTGCTTCTCCTGGCATATAGTTGCTGGACCAACAAGCTGGCCAGCAATAGCTTGCTCAGGTGATCAGAACAAGGCATGTGGTTCCATTAACACTGAGCATACCTGTCAGCTCAAATGGCCATTTTGGAGAGGCACAGATTGCTGTTGTTATTACCCAAAGTCACTGCACCACAAGTGCACATGACAGATAGGTTAAGACGCCCATTTACAGTCATTTGGCCTTGCCTACCACCACTTCTGGACTTCACGGTGCTGAGGATGGCATTCTGACATGAGCTAGGAGCCTGAAGGGAGGGGAAACATAGCCCTCAGACTGACTGGTAATTAGCAAGAAACTCCCACTGTAGCAGAAGCGATGAGTACAGTGTCTCGAGAACATTATTCTACGGGACTGTCAGTCCAGGGCCTTTCATCAATGTTTAAATTCAGCCCATTTTCCTTTTTAAAGTATGGTTACGGTCTGAAAAGTGAGTCTGTAAAATGAATTCTTAGCGTTCCCTATTTATTCCCTCTCAGTGACTTCCATACCAAACATGCTTCATTTAAAACTCAAAAATAAGGCTTTCACCTGCCAGCAAATACAAGTTCAAAGCAATTTCTCACAATCAAGTTATGTTCTTTCTGTTTCATACATCATCACTAACAACAATGATTCTGGGGTCAAAAAGGAGGAGGAGGGTGTGTTTTCATGATGGATGTGGCAACATGGAACAGAGCTCACTTTTGCCTGACTACAGTGCTGACACTAGTAAGATTTTATTTGTGTCAGTAAAAATAAGGGCTGCCGTTAAGACAGGGAGACCTAGTGCATGAAGTGCCATTTTTATCACCACTTTCCTCAGCATAACCTCACTTTAAACAAAAGCCACAAAACAAGAATGCCTCCCCAGTGCTTCATCTTGTTTAATTCAGGTTGCCAGAGAGCAAGCAAATTTCTCACAGACGATGTCTGCGTTGCCATCTTACACTGGTGACTCATAATTCTGGTGCGATTTATTTGAGGGTCCTAATTACTGGTTCATGGGAAAAAAATGAACAAAGGCACAATACGTAGGTGTCCCTTTGCCCGGCACCTACTCACTGCCCGCCTGTGCAGTTTGAAGCTGAAAGAGCTTCCACCTGAATTTGGGGGGGTCATGATTTGTGATGTTCCACTTTACTCATGGTGTACCAAGTGGATGTTGAAACAAGGTTTTCTTGTGTGCTGAGTAAAATGAAAAAAGGAAAAAAAGGAACGTTATTCCCCATACCTTGAATGGAAGGATTCAGGGACACAAATCTGGACCCAGACTCTTGAAAAGACTAACCTTTAGGTGTCTGACCCTCAGGTCCAAAACAGCATGTGCAGAGAAAGAAACAATTAAAAATGGAAGAACTGGTTTGCTGGCCATGATGCCAGCTAAACCCAGATTGCTCAGACTTAGACTTAGGTCACAGGTAATACTGGGGACAGGTGCTTCCTGAGATTTGTCTCTCTCTTCGCATCTGTCCCACTTCAGGTAGACTGTTCATGACTTTTCAACCTCACTGGATTCCTTAGAGCAAGGAACTTGAACAGAGATGGGAATTGAACCTTTCTTTCTTTAGAGATGTCTAAGCACCAGGCTCCAGGCTATTCTGGATTGAGATGGATGGGGAAGTGATAAATTCATGAATTTTTCCATTGATGCCAAGTCAGCGTGCAGCCCAGAGGCTCACTGTACCAGAAAGAAGTAAGGAAGGAAAAGCGAGCATGCTAGTCCAATGCTTTTGGCATGCTTAGGACAGGGAATATCCCATGCACCGGTCTCTGCTCCAGAGACAGACATCCCATGTCTTTTTCTTATCAATTTTCCAAACTGTCCTGGGGTATGGGCTTTTGAGATCTGACCTTCTATCATAGATTCTGATCCCGCAAATTGTTGCATCCTTGTGTGATCACCTTGTGTGATCACCTTGTATGATCACACTCAGGGCAACTAGGGAAGGTTGCACAGTCATTGAACATGTGGACAACCAACTCATTCTGAAAATGAGTCCCAAGTCCCCTCTTGCCCCTAGCCATGTGAATAATGGCACTGTGCCCATCAGAGAGAACAGTGGAGGTGTAGTTGGGAGCTCTCCCCCTTTTTTTGATCTTTAGAGGAAGGCCCTACTCCTTCCTCAGGTCCATGGCAGGTCAAGCTTACCACTTGTGCTCCATGGTAATGGAAGAGCTTGAAATGAAGCCCTGCTTCAGAGCTCCTGGCTTGGGCACTGCTCCTTAAAATCAAAGACTTGTCACAGAATGAAGCCAAGGCATTTTAACAATGCGAAAAGCCTGACTCACTCATTCTGCTCACGATCTCCGCATCCCTGGTTTTTTTAATCAGTTTCATGCTGGGAAGTGAATCAGGCCCAAGATTAAAGCGTGTCCACATCTGAGGAAGGTTTATGAGTGCGTGTATGAGTGCATGCATGTGGACGAGGATTAAAGCATGAAGGATAAGGAGAAGCCAAAAGTGAAGTGTTTTGAATTATCATTCTCTGCTCAAAAAGCTCTCTGCAAATTGCCCAAATAGATATTCCTAGATGAAGTGTCTTACATCTGTTCCATGGCAGGTAATCCTTTGAAAAAAAGTGTCCTTTTATTGAGCGTGGTAATTATTTCATACCAATTTCAATGGCTATTTTCTTAAGGACAGGAAAAATCAGCTGTCTGCTTTGGTCAGTTTGACCTGCTAGCTACTTCTTGAGAGTTTTTGTGATTTTATCAGCTTACGTGAAAAGAGCTCATGGCCTGCTTTTTGCCAGGCCTGAGCAGAAAACAGCTCAGAAAACTTCGGCATGAATACAAACAACAAGTCTGCTTTGTCTGAAACGTGTAGAGATTTAGTGCTTTGCACTCCAATAAATCAAGACATTAAATACCTCTTTGGAAAATGCAAACATTTTCTTTATGAAATGCTACTGAAGTTGTAGTTCAGGTGCCTTGCACTCCCCCACTCTCACTTTAGACTGAGTTTCCTACAGGAATGACATCTCGTACAATGCATCATGATGTCTGATTTGGTAGGAGCTGGTGATGCCTCAAGTCAGTTGCCTCATCCTAGGGGAAAATGGGAAATAGGTCCCTCTGAGCCCAGCCTAGAGGACTAATGTAGAGCATGGGCTCCTGAACTACATCACCTCAACTCACCACATGGGTGTTTTGGAGCTGAAAAAGTCTGTTTTCATTTAAAATCTTCAGAATACCGATACTTTCGCTTCTCCTCCCATGCGGAAGACACAATGCACAAGATGGTATGCTGAAGTTTGGAAATTCCGTTTTTCATTGCAAAACTGTCAAGCCCTACATCTCATTCTTTTGAAGCTTTATATTTACTAACGCCACAAATGGCCATAACAGCCACTGTTGCAACAGAAAAGGCCAGGGAAAAGAGAAGCTGCCAACTAGACACAAATTCCACAGCAGCCAAACTTTACATTTTTCAAGCCGTCGCTAAACATTATGGGTGGTACCTGGGGTACAGGAGACGTGGACTTGGAGAGATGATTTGGCAGAACGAGGGACAGGCTGCAGAGCCACAGCCTGTTCTGCACTGAGGGGTTAAAGAGAAGGCCTTGGCCTGCAGTGCTGTCAGCTTAGTGCTCGTAAAATAGCTCAAATGCACCTTATATCTTTTTTTAAAGCAGCAGATGAGTGTGAAATGTGGCAGAGAGGAGTTTTCAACTAGTCAGCTCCTTTGAATAACAACTATCTTCCTTCCAAAATTTAAATCTTGTTCCCTTTACCCCTCCAATTCATTCTTTCAGCCTTTGCATCATTTATTTTTCCTCTCTGACTTCTAGAAACAGTCGTTCACATGAATGATGAGCAGGGAAAGAAAAAGTGTGGTAACTTAGCTTTGTCTACTTGCAGTTGTTGCTTCAGCTTCAGCTGATTTCAGCTGACAGTTTCACTGAGATCGTGATGGAGAAAGGACTTCACGGCGTGTCCTGCTGAGCAAAGTAACTGCAGAACAGCTCAGTCTTTCCATGGAGACAGTGATGGGGAAGAGTACATCTGATGAAACTTACTCAAAATTAAGTGACAAAGTTGTTTCACCTATAGGAAAGCAATTAGTTACTGTGAAAGATAGAGCTAATTTTGTGCTGGACCAGTCTGGAACAACATAATGTAATCTGTTGTCTGTCAGCTGAGTTACAGCTTCCCTCCACCAGGAACATATATTAGAAATTCAGTATCTTTTTTCAATATAAAGTGCGCTCTGGTGAGAGCCATCTTCCAGCTAAGGCACTGAGTTCTTTAAGGTGGAAGCTCTATTTTAGGGAAAATATCTCTTGGAAGTGTTCGTGTGAGCTGATATGACTCCTGTTTTCCTAAATGCTGAGAGGGAAAGAAATAGGAGAGAGAGAGATATCACCACCAGGGTATTCAGACTTTAGCATGGGGTCGTTGAGAGCCCCATTGCCTGCTATCATAGGCATCATATTAAATAACTCCCTTCATGAACCTCTCAAGACACTTCTTGAAACATTTAGGTTTCCTACCCTCCCTAGTCTTGCTGGTTCCATCCCCCCCTGCTCCTGATTTCTGATCTACATTGACTTTCTATGCATTACTTTCCTGTTAAGTTAGGTTCCAGAGAACCCTGTGGGAAGAAAAAACTAGTTGCTGGATTTGACTTTATGTTAGATTGTTAGCAGTACATCAGTGAAAGATTGATATGTTGGACAACCTTCTTCCAAGGAGCATGACTACTATTTGCCCTGGATACCTAAGCAAGATATAAAAGGCAGTGGCTTCTCTACTTTTCGCAGTCCACTTTCATGCCATATTTAATGAAGGAGGTGCTTTCTGAAGTGGTGTTCAAGAAAGACCAAGTCTTGGCATATTAGGAACCTGGAGAACCACCAATCAAAACTTGGGAGTTAATCTTGATTTCATAAAATTACTTTTTTTCTCCTTTCCTCTACCACTAAGTTTTTTTTCTCTTTAGTATACTGTGCTTGCAAATATTGCTTTTTCCTTATTACTTTCCATTTTTTTCACCCATCCACAGTTCAAGATTTATTGCCAGGGCAGGACTTCACTCTTCCTGTTCTCCATTATTTATAAGAGAATTGCAAATAGCAGCTATCTCAATGTTTTCTGTCCCCTCTCTGAGCTTATTGCTCTCTTCTGACACAGCTGACTTTCAAGGCTGAGCAAGCTTCCTGGTACTGGTTTAAAATCAGAGCTTTCCTTCTTCAGGGTAGCAGTCCTTGGCACTTCTGGATGCAATGTCTCTAAAATGACACTTCCCACTACCTGCTGCTGTGGCACAAATCCTTACGCTGCTCTACACCATTGTTGCATGCCTGCAAAAATTCACTCACGGACCATTCAGGTTGCTCCTTGCTTTGGGAGGTGACCTTTCACAAACACACCATGAGAGCTGGAGACGCTGCAATTTCTTACCCCTTGTCACTGCACTATTTAAATAGGAGAGATTGCAAACCAGGTGAGGCCCCAAACACTTCTTCACTTGTGATGTCTGCTGTAAGCTATGTCACAAGGTTTCAACGGCATCTTTAGAAATGAGCTGGCTCATCCCAGCTGTTCTGCCACCCCACGAACAAAAAATCCTGTTGTAACATGCACTGAGTTAGAGAGAGGATTAGCTTTGCAGACAGAAAGGGGATCCAGCCTACAAAAGGCTTTATGCCCTGAAGAATTATTTCCAACATCAGCAACAGAGGGAATGGACCTACTCTAATGTTTTGTCTGTGCCTCAGCTTTCTATTGATATTTCAGAATAATAATGTAACTCATCTTAAAAGAAAAAGAATATTCTTTTTTTAGTTTTCTGAAGTGACCCTTCTACTGCTCTTTTTATGAATAGGCTTATAATAATAGCATCATTTTCTCCTACTGCAACTTAAAGAGGAGGCAATACATTAAAGTGACAAACTTCACCGTATCACTTGAACTAATGAGCGTCGCTCTGGTCAGAAAGAAGCACAGGGAAAGAGGGGTTGGTTTCCCTAAGAGGCCTTTTGTAGCAGTTCAGTAGCTCAGCTGCCACTCTCTGCTTGGAGTATGCTAATGCAGAGAGATCAGTCCAGAAGTGCCTGTGGGCAAAAGTGAAATCCAACCAAAAAGGTTGAGCAAGTTCATGTCGTGCCCTATTTCCCAGGCTGAGGAGTCACAGCACGGGGAGGCAGGGTCCCTGCACATGATGCTCTTTAAGCTCTGAGGACCAAAAGTGCAGCAGACTGCCCTGGGGCAGACACGTAGCTCTAGAGCACCTGTATTTTCTTCTAGCCGAGCCCTGAAATTTCTCCTGGAGGAATTACATCAAGGGAACCTTGCATGAAAAGCCACACACGGTGCCTACGTACAATACCCTGACAGCACAGGCACAGAGCCCTGAGTACGGCTATAACTGACACGACGGACAAAGATCCGCACAAAGAAGTGCCTGTAGTCGGGGTTCTAAGTCTTTATTAGATTCCCAAAATAAACGTCTGCATTTTTTTCAAAAGAGTTCAGCACTGAGGAGATCCCATTCAGAGCCTCGTTCTTAAGGATGGTTACCATCAAGCAGGATATTCGGCTCCCATACTGGGAAGCCCAGATTAGCATAACCACATGCAAATTTTCACACAGCACAGAAAAGAACCAATTTTGGAGTATAAAGTTAGGGGTTTAATAGCTTTTTTTGATCCTCATATTAAAAATCAAGTTGCCCCCATGAGCAGTAGGGCTAACAAAGCCTGGGTTTCTATTGATTTGTGTCTTGTGACTGGATTTCCAGGAATTTAACAAGATGAAAGCTCCAGCTGAAGCCTTTGTTGCCCTGGAGGGCATGGATAAGGGTGTGCTCCTGTGCATGGGACTCACGTGGCAGATTTGCTCATAGGGGACACTGAAAAGATCTTTTGGGGCATGTATTTTCATGAAGGTTGCAGGAACAAAACATAAATGAGCCCTCTCTTTTCTTTCAAAGTTGGATGCATTTAGAGAAAATGGCTCTGAAATTTTGGGAAATGAATGGACTGACAGGGTGATCAGAGAGATTTCTTTTTTTTAAGAAAGCAGGCCAAAGATTGATGCAAGTTTATTTGCAAGTTAATATTGGACAAAGAGGAATATTAATTGTCCAGTATCAGTAATTGCAATACATTAATCCATTTAGTTTGTCTGTAGAAATGTCTCTATTACACAAAAGGGGAGATACTGTCTCCTTTGCTCCAATCATCAGCCTATATATATTTTTCTCAGTTGCTATATATCGGAAGGCTCCTCGTGCCACTTGTGCAGTTAAGAGAGGTTACAAAGACTGGAATTCTTCAGCCAGAAGCATTAAGTTTTACAAAAAATCAATTTAAATGTTCTGTTTTCCAACAGGACCTGGGAGTATGCATACAAAGTGTCAGACTTTGTGACCAGCACTGCCTGTGTGATCCCAGCATCCTGGGGCTCTTTGCTAGGACCTAAACCAGCACCTCTTGCTGCAATGCTGTGACCCATGTTACTGTGACTATTCTTTCACTGACTCTCCAGCTTGTTCATGCAAATTCTGCTTGGATAATTAAAAAAAAACAATTGAAAGGTTATGTTAATAGTCTTTCTGAACAGCCATGCTTATAAGTTTCCCTTATTGACAAACAAAAAACAGGAGTGCAAAGCAGTAACAAGCTTCTGGCACCCATGCTATAATTCTGAAAAGTCATTTTTCATAACACCAAATATGCTCAAAGAACCTTCAGTTGCAATACATAGTGCAATAAATAATAGCTTATTATTTATACTTATACAAATGTCTACTTATACAAATAAAGAGCATGAAGTGAAAACTCCTGAAGTGTTTGATGTTTACTAATTGAAGCAAATACAACTGCCTGTTTTGTTATCTCTTTCCATACTTCACTCCTGTTGTCTGCTTGCATCTTGTCAAAAACTTGGGCTTTGTGTTTCTGGAGCTGGCCCTGTCTCTGTGCTGCCCATTTGTACAGGACCTAGAAACATGAGGTATTTATCAGGGCCTCCAGCTGCTACCACAATATAAGTAATTTTATCAACCTAATGTTTTATTTATCTGCACTTAATGTTCCTATTTAAAGGGGAGAGAATGTGGGAATATTAATGGAAAAGTTGGGGGCAGGGAGCTGAGATGAGTTATTAAAAGTTTCACTACTTGAGCTTTTAAGCTTCTCTGTCTGAAGCTGCTTAGATTGATGCGAATGCGTCCATATCTCTCATGCAAATTGTCCCAGAGGCAGCTATTTTGGGCAGAGCGTATATTCATTGTGGTGTCACAAAAGGTCGATTAGGTCTGCCGAAATTCCTGGTTGATGCTGATTGACTGTGAGCGACATTTAAGTCTTTCAAACTTCATTATCTAACCCATTCTCTGCAGGCTGAACATGGATGTGCGCCTTATGCAACCTCAAAACAGACACCCTGAGTTGCAGACTTAGGAGCTTTTTAATTATCTGTGTATAGGGAGGGAAAGAAACTGTGATGATTTTCTTTTCGTGCTGAGGGGAGTTCTTTTCAGCCTGCTGCAGGAAGTGACACAAAACCCGGTGAGATGAGTGAATAGGACTGTGCTCCCAGAGCATAGAAAATTGAACAGATTTTCCTCAACGGTTCTCACAAAAACACACCTGTCAGCTAACAATGAAGTGGAAAAGCATCTTCACCCGAAAATCCAGCTTGTCATGGAAAGTACTAAGCAAGTCAAAAGGCAGGGGAGAAATGGAAACTCTTTTGAATCCTGAAGTCTAATATTTGACTTTGCATGGACCTCGTAATTTCTACCCAGCAGTGCCAGCTACGCTGGTGTCCTGTATCTTTACTCCGCTAATCTACTTTGCAAAACTACCAATTTTCACTTCATCTTGCTGGAAAGAAGAAACTTAATTTCTACCACTGATACATAGTTTTGCAAAAAAAAGTGACGGTCTGCTTGAAAACTGCACATTTTGGAAAACATGTTCTGAAGAAAATACGACAGCGCTGCAGCCTGATGCATAGGCACACACACATATACGTATCACACATATACATATATATAGGAGTAAAGCAAAAGGAACACTAATGTCTGCTCTTCGCTTTCTGTGTAGATTTCTCCATGTTAAGCTCAAAGGCTTGGCAGGATTGCTGGTTCTGGCAACTGAGTGATTTGGGTTGAAATTAATTTCTGTGGAGATGCTTGAAGATACGGGTGAAAAGGCTTCCAGCAATGAATATGCTGAAAGTGGATGGAAGGAGCCCAAATCCTTTCTCCCGAACTTCCTACACACTCCTTTTGTGTAAGCAATGTAGTCACCTGTGGCTGTGTAATTTCCAATATCCCCAATAACGCCTGGAATGATAAGCACCTATTGGTCCTAATGATTGGCAACTTCTGGCAGGCTTTTAAGAGATTTTTAAACAACCCTTAATCCCTCACAGCTGCGACTGAATATAGACCAAAAGAATTGGCATTCCCTCTGCATCCTTTCACTTTAAATATAATCACTCGGTGGCAGTGATCGTGTAACATTGTCTTTAACAGTGGAGGAAATTAGCTTTAATTTAACAAAGTGATTGCATCTTGGCTTTCAGAGATGCCTATTGCAAGTGCTATTCAACACATCCCCCAGCCCCTGGGCCCAGAGCAGCACCAAAAGCCGCAGAACATCGCTCCACGCGCTGCATCCCTAACTATCCCCTCGGAGAGCTGAGAGGCAGCTTTGGCTTAATGACTCGGGAAGCAGGGTACATCTAACAGTGCTCCTTCCCACTTCGTCTGGCACCACGTGTGCGTGAAACCAGACTTCACTGTGGGACTTCATGGGGGAGCGTGATCCTGGAAATAGAGGGAACGGCATGTTTCACCTCAAGTTTGTCATGTGCCCCCAGGGCTTTACCTCTACTGTCAGTAGAGCCCCTTCCCTTTTTCACCTGCTCGTAAAATTTCGCTGCTTTGGGCTTTTCAAGTGCCTGCTTTGCCTTAACTGTGCGTTTATTTGTTTTCTTGAGTCAGGGGTCAAAGAGGGTTATGAGAAGAGTACAGGTAAATATAAGTGTAATTTCGAGTCAGAGGAACCTTTAGCAGTTACAGTAAGATGAGAGTAAACATAATCATTACACGGTCAGGCCATTTTCATTTATTTATAACACCTCAGGGCAATAACTGGTTTGATGGGGCTATTTTAAAATCATTACCCTACTATTTTCTGTATCCCATCCATTCAATTTCCCACTAAAGATTAAACAACCCACTTGGAGGAAAATACCTTTTTATTAAAGTAGCATTTAAGGAACAGGTACTGAGCTTTTGAGGAATTAAGTATTTACATTCATATGAAAGAAGAATTGTAACAGAAAGAAGCGTCTTTTCTTCCAGGCATTGAATATACATCTACGATTTAGAGAATCCCTCTCTACTGTAAAAGAAACATGCTCTTTCTCTCCCACATGAATTTTTCCCTTCGCACGCACGCTGCACTCTTAGCCAGAGACAAGGAGAGACCACAAACAAGTGTTAGCCAAGTGAGCTTTTCCCTATTAAATTTTCCGTATTAAATTGACCCTGCAAAACAACTAAGTGCAAACACTTGTCGACTAGTTGAAAGAAGCGAGTCAGCAAATAAAACACATTAAACCACTTTACATATTCACCATACTAAAGTAGCTAATACAGTGTGTAGTTGATAGGAAAATAAACTTAGATTGACTTTGCCAGCCGTTGTCCCCAACTGTGGGGCCTCATGGGGGGCTTTCTCACGGGCACTAGTGGGTGGTAGGGAGGGGTGAGGGTACACCTAAACCCCCAGTACTCGCAGCTCTCACAGGAGAAGGGGAACGTGCACGTCCCTTGTGTGAGGTGGGGTCCTACTTGTGCATGTGGGGTTCAAAAATTTGGACTAGTTGTAAAAGGATGTTGCAAAATCTGTTTGTTTACAGTTACATTTTTTAAGTGTCTGGTCTCGTGGTTTATCCATTGTATTGCTGATATTGATCCTGAATATGTAGTTGACTGATTGGCAGTTAATTACATATCATTAAGTAAAACGATAGCCTGCTTTGGTACCAATCTAGTTTAAACAACATGAACTGTTTTTCCCTTCAATGCCCATTACACAATTACCCTCTTTTGTGGAAACATGGAAGCTACAGCCATGTGCTACACCTCACAGGGCAGACCAATTACGCATGCACAGTCGTGGGAGATAAACCCACAGAAGTGTAATCCTCCTGTTTCCTTCCCCATTGCCAAGGCTGGGACAAAATAATTTTTTTTCCTATTTTGAGGGGACTTTGTGGCACCGGTGGTACCCTCTGCTGTAGTTCAAGTGAGATGAGGAGGCGAGTGAGCAAGGCTGCCTGACGTCCCACCAGAACCAGGCAGCCTGGAGATATGGTGGCAGGTCTCAAAGCAGTGACATGAACCCTGACCATGCATGCCCGTGTTGTTGGGTCCCAGCCCCAGCTCCTGGTACACCACAGGCACATTGGCAGATGCCAGCAACTCCAGATGACTTGGGTCCCAAAAGGGCATGGGTGACTCTTAAAGGATCAGAGCTCCATCCAATGCTTTTGGACACAGTGGGAAGGTTTTTTAAGGCCTCTTGATTTCTGTGCGAGTGACACCTCAGGACCCTGGGAGACGTCCCCGCAAGGCATCTTCTTTATCTCACTTGAGCTGCGAGCACTGTTTGTGCTGGGAGCTTGATCTGTCCCTTCATTTGCAGAGCCCCTGATGTACTTAGGGGTTTCAGCGTCTCCACATGCTTGTGCAACCTATTTCCATTGCCATGTCGGGATGCTTTGTTGGATGATGATGTGATGTCAAGTCACATTATGTCCAGAGAGATGTGAAAAGACAGGCTTTAATAAACGGTGCCACTTCTTTTTCTTACCCAGCCTCAGCTTCAGCAATTAATGCTCTAGCTCAGAGGTTCAAACTTCCCTTTAGGGCCACTGGAAAAACCACACTTTGTGAACTCTGTGAGAGGGATCCTTTCCTCTCCCACCTCTGGATGCCTTCCTTGTGCCTTCAAGAGCTTAAAGTAAAGGCAGGACCTCCTAGCACTTTCAGTGGTCCTGTCATGTCATGAGAGGCTCTTGCTCCGAAGAAATGTCTCATGTCCAGCAGTGTCCCTGCAGAGGGAGGGATGGGACATGGCATACCCCCTGTGGCAGAAATCCCCACATCACAGTCCTCCTGCTAAGTCCCTTGTGGGGAAATTGCCAGTGACAAAGTCCACCTCCCTTAAGAGGCGGATAGACAGTGGCAAAATTTCTTGTTGTCATATTCTACTTGGCACTATGCTGCCAAATCTGGGGACATGAGTGAGCTCAAGAAAATGACTGGGAAAACAGGGTCTTAAAAGCTGCCTCTAGGTCTGCAGCCAATCCATTCCTGAGGTAGGTACTACATTCAGGATCTCACAGGAATTACTCACACCCCTTCAGCTAATTTTCCCTGAATTGATATTCCCCTCCCTCTACCTTCCTGAAGTAGCATGACCTTCTAACTGCTGTCACTTCCCTATTGTTCTTATCTTTTTCAACTCCTGAGAAAGTAAAAATAGTAAAAAAAGGAAAAGGAAGAGCAATATTTTTCTCTTGGCAGGGCTCATCGTAGAGTGCAAAAAATTCCCGTGCCTCACCTAAGCTTCTCTGTTTGCTCTTGGTCCATTACAAAGGGAAACCTCTTCCTCTGGGGCTCAGGTTGGGATATTTTGTTTCCCAGAAATGGTCAGTTGTCACATTTCAACTAACATTGGGTAGTTGTCTGCAGCAGCTTGTTCGCCCACCCAAGACGGCAAGGGAAGCCTGCAGACTGGCCCTCCTTTACAGCCATGCATTGTGTTAGCCACCCTTATCAAGAGCACACTTCATTGCAGGGTTCACAGTTTAGGCTGCTGCTTTCACATGAGATCTCAAGCCCTATTTCAAGCTTTTCCTGTTATTTTATAGACCAGTGAACACCATTTTGTTTTATCTTCCTGCCGTATGGTAGACATTCTTTTGTCCTTAAAAGTAGTTAGGCACAAGCTGTGCATGGATCTAAAAAATAACAATAATCACAGTCTGATGGAAAGCTGAAGTCATTTGTACGGGAAAGGAAAAAAACCACAGTCACAAAACAAATGAAAAACTGATGAAAAACACACTCATCTTGTTAGTCCTGACTGTGAAGGGACTCACTAGTATGGCTGAGGAATGTTGATTTCAGAATTTAAAATCCGTAGCAGGGGCAATTGGAATTTCTCCCCAGCCTTGTCTGTTGTCACTGCGTGGCTTTCTACTCAGAGCATGCATTTTCTTTAAAAGTTTTTCTTTCCACCTAGCCTGTACGAAGGGATTTGTTGTTTTATACTAAACCCACATCCCCCATTTCAATCCAAAACTTTGTTCCCCTCCCATCTTACGTTTAGAAGCATCACTGAAGTTGAGATATCTGCTTGGGTGCAGACCTTCTCCCTAGGTCTTGGCATTTGTGGGGCTCCAGGCAGAACTGTGCTCTTCTGCTCAAAAATCAGTGACCAGTCATAACCAAGAGAGGCAGAGAATTGACATGTGCAAATTCTGGTCCTCGGTCTTGCTTGAATGCAGAATAGGGGCAGTAAGCTATTGACAGGTCCTTGAAAATATTTTAGTGTCACTGGCTTTGCTGGGACTAGAGTGGACATGACACATGGCACAGGAATATTTTAGCCAGGGTCAGATCAAAGCTCAAAGATACTCTCTCATCAATAAGTTCTTATTCTTCATAGTTAGTCCTAAAAGTGATTTATTCTGAAGGCAAAGGGGGCTTATCTGCAAAGTAAGAAAATGCCTCCATCTGACACTTCGTTATGCAAAGTCATTTGCATAGGAAGCACTTTGATATTGCAGTGAAAGGGCATAATTCCTGGTAGGTACTGAACATTCATGGCCTTGAAATTCATTTAGGCATGTTTGTCCTTGGGACCATTTGTGCACGTGAATCTAGCAAAGTGCCCTTAGCACATGCCTGGATTGGGACCAGAACTCTTACCATATGTAGGGTGTGAGTTGGTTCATGTTTAAAACTAATTTTAAATGTTGACTGTGTAACCTTCAGTGTGTCCCTCCAGATGAAAATGACTCTGACTTACCCCAGTAGATAAATCTCCTTGGAAAGTTCATGCATAAACTGTATTTAAGGAAAATAGCTTCTAATTATGCAAAGATATTAACAACCATCCCATCTGATTGTAATGAGGATAATTTGCATTATTCCCAAACAAAAAGCTTCATTAGAAGAGAGTTATGGCTGAAACGCATTTTGCTACAGTCCAGCTAATGATCAGAAAACCATTATTCTACTTTCTTTACAAAAGTTCTACTGCTCAAAAAAGTTGGAATGGCGAAGATGAACAGTTAACGGTCTGCCAACATATACCCCATCGCTACATAACCCTCCATCATTCACCATCACAGTTTCTTAATTTATTTGTCTTTTATAAGCTTTCTTCTGCTCTTTGGTTCTGACAGAAATACACGATTGGATTTACACTGCAGGTTTAAATACAGTTTTCTCAAACGTGCTGTAAAGGGCTCTGAACAGACTATAATCCCAGGATTATTTTGGTTATGCCAGAGGATGGTAAAATTTTGTACCAGAATTATGTGGTGAAGCAGAACACTTTAGCTATTAGCATCAGAGTGATCAATCCATTTGTATTATGAAATGTGTAGATTATATAATCTAGGGAGAGCTCGTGTATGAAGTTTTTATGGTTTATGAGCCTATATGGGATGAATGTACACACTGCATAATAAATAATCTCTTAGTGCTACAAGCTGAGGTTTCAAAGCAGCCTAATAGAGTCATGCATCTAACTCCCTTACGTCTTTGAAACCCTAGACACAATATACTAGAAATAGGAAAGGGACTTGAATAGTAATTACAAGCATATTTTGAAACCTATTGAGGGAAAAAATGGATTAGGGGCATTGTAACTTGAGGAAGGAGAGAATGATGAACTATGTTTTCTGGAGCTAAAGGACCAATATACTTTTGTGGCCATGAAAGTTTATATGAATTATCTAGCAATTGTACAGTATGCTTGTAGCAGTGTTTTCTTTGCAGAAAGCTCTAACTCTGTTCAGGGTTTGATAGTTTATTTCCTTTTTGAAAAGTAAAATTGGATAGAGGGCAGAGGGAAAGAAATGCAGCTGGTGGGTATGTGGGTTTCTTCTTGTTTTGTATGAACTGAATATTATTTAATCGGCTGTATCCACACTAGGAGCTGTGATGAGGGATAATGAAATCCCTCATCTGCACACAGAGAATCAGCAAAAGGAGGTAGCTTCTCTGCTAATGTTAATTGGTGTCGTTAATGAAAATCAACAGCAAATCAGTGGGTTTCACTACCTGAGAATCTCATCCAGAGTGCTTAAATCTCTTCTAACAATGCAAAACAAAATAGCGCAAGGTTTGTGTCATACTATGATCAGGTAGCAGCTGGCTGGAATTTACAAGCTTTATTGCAAATATTTATAATGTAACTTAGTTGGAATTAACAGGGAGCGTATGTGTACAAGTATGAAGAGGAAGACCTGTCTTTGGTTTTGTGTTAAGCCATACATACCTTTATATCCAGCCATTTAAATGTCAGTTACCTCAGGGGTTATTTTACTGTCTCCACCGTTTGTATTTTTGCAGTAGATATTCGCTGTGGCAGTCCTAAACACAGATATGTGGAACTTTGTGCATTGCCAGTAGTAATCACTTTCAAAAGGTAAGGAAGTCATTTCTGTGTCTGAGGGAGAATTCCTGGGCTACAAACTGCAGGGCCTGCAACACTGAAAAACGTAGCCCTTCTATTAATATAATTTCAAAATCCCAGTGAGGCTACTTGAGCTTTCATTGATGATAACAAAGAAGTGAACACCAGAATCGATGAAGCCCAGATTTCTATGGATTTGTGTATTGTGCTCAAACTGCAATTTCCAGAGGAATATAACTTCTGATTGAAGTGTTGCCTGTTTGGAGAATCACTCAAGGATGGATTCTGCATGGATTCTCTAGTCTCTAGTAAAAGGTGGGCGCCTCTTGCAATCTTTCTCACATCTATGGCTCTCGAAGTCTCTTCTTTCTAGCCAGCTATTTGCATTAAAAATTAGGAGCTTAATTACCTTCTACGTCTCTTTCCTTTCTCTTAAATTGGATTGCAATCAGGCAGCAGGTTCAACAGTCACTGGGGGGAAGGCATTCAAAGTCACATGGACAGGCTGACTATATTCATACCGTGTACATAAGGAAAAAGAATAAAATAAAGACGTTCCCAATTCAGGCAGCTGAAACTGCAATCATTCTATGACCCTTCTGCATTGTTTCCCCCATCTTCCTTCCTCATAATGCTTTGCTGGCCCCTCTCCTCTAATTCTTTCTCTCACAGTTCCTACATTTTTCCTGCAGCCCATTGCATCCATCTCTTTCTCTCTGTTCCCCCCCCTGTTTTCCTCTTGGGAATGTCTTTCTTATCCTTTCCTCCCCAGAGGTTCATAGCTCAGCAGAGTTGCTTTTGCTCTGGGGTTACAATCTAGAAAACAAGGCAGGAGAGGAATTTTGCTTTGAAATGAGAAGCTTGCCTAAACACATCCAGCGCATTCAGTAGGAACGCTTTTCCCTCCCCCCCTTCCCTATATACATTTGGTTCTCTTAATTGTTCATCTCTATTCAAAGCAATTTCCTTGGCATACACATTTTCATTAAATGTAATGAAGGAAGGACAATTTAGCATCCTACCTGTGACAACTCACTGATCAGATCATGATGACCTATTGTGAATACTTGGGCTTCAGTCAAGATTTTGATTAGTGGAAAGAAGTAACCTCTGCATAATTAAGATTGTAACCAGAATTTATTTATTCTGAGCCAGCTTAATTTAAAAGTAAAAGTCCGTTAATTAGATAAACGATGAAGGCAACTCCGTAGCACTCACTGGTGGAATATCTGAGAATTTATAGTTTGTCTCACTCACTTCATATTCTGAAAAGTTTTTCATGTGTGTAGTCTGCAGAAGGGGGTAATTTATTTGTGGGTACAATATAAGAAAAGCAGAGAAGCAGCTTGTAAAATATGGAGTTTGAAAAATTTAGTGTAAATCATATCTGGAACAATTTGAAATGATTCTTGCTCTACTGTCATGCAATAGCTCATGAGTGGTTTGGCCTAGAAACTTCAAATATGATTTATTCAAAAGGTCCTCCTCCCTCCCACTCTGCATAAAAAGAGGAGGAGAGGGCTGGTGAACTTGGAAGCTACCCCCTGGAAAAGTAGAAACAGCAGAGCAGCCTGATGGGATCTGAAATAGCTTATTGAGTTTGTCACTGATACTATAGGCTTCTGAAGTCACAAAATTGGAGAAGGGACAGCAGCAGTCTGTATTGCTGTCAGAGCGGGAGCTTCAGTCTCCTTGCAGCCAGCTGTTCTTTTAGCCACACTCCAGCATCAACTCTTTAATACACAGGGACTATTAAGACCAGTATCACCACCCCACGCAAACAGCCCCCTTGCGTGGAGCTTCTAATTCTGTGACCCCTCTGTTAGCTCCATAAAACGCCATGCCCTGACACATGCAATTGTTTTCTCATTGATTCTTGTAGGTCTCCCAGCCTCATATCATCATGGGAGCACTCAAGAAACATTTAGGAGTGAAGAAAAGGAGTTTTTCCTTATGATGTATCTTCTACCATCACCATGTTGCCATTGATGCCATCCAGGGTTAAAAAACTCACTGCAACAAAGCAAACAGCATAGCAGTGATAATAAGCGATTGCAGCTTTAGCAAGACAGAGTACACAATGAAATCCAAAAAGTAGATGTCAGATAATTACAGAGCTTTATGCTGCAGGCTGCACATGTGAATTTCATATGATGTTTATTAAAAATAAGTACTTTACAACAGGAAACCTTATCTGCTTACATTTGCAAATGTACATTGAAAATTTGAAGAGCAGATGTTATACAAAAAAGATTTTTAAAAATACCTGGGGTTGAGGACAGTGTTAAAATTTACTCCTTCCCCACTGCAAAAAAACAGAGGAAGAATGGGAAAACCTAAAGCTAGGCTTCCCAGGCAATAATGCTTTTGTCTCCATAGTTCTTCTATCCTCCACACTCCTCCAAAAGTAAATACAAGCTTGTTACATGTATCCCAGCTCATTAACATTTCAAATTGTCCTTCTATCAATTTAAATGTGAATAGATCATTGTGTATGAGGAGGATGACTCATTTCAATGGCTGAAACTGATGGTCAGAAATTGTATCTCAAAATGTTTTTTTCAGCAGAAAAATGGGAGCTCCAATTAAAAGAATGCCTACTTCTGCTTCTGGGAGTGTGCCAGGTGTGTGTATGAGATACCTTTAAACCTGACTTCTCTCGTATTTTGCTTGGGTAGTGTGCTGTGATATTTCATGCTGTAGTGGGTTTCCTTTTGTTATCATCTTATTCATAAAAGAAGTTTGTAAAAGAAGCAGAGCTCCCGCACTTCCACAACTACAGGCACTAGATAAGTGGATGCTAAGAGATGTCGGCCAAACAGTGAACTTGCTAGACAGAAGCTGGAGAGATCAGGTACCTAAACTAACTCTCAGGTGATTTGGCAAAAACAATATTAGCGAATCATGTTGTTTGGTTTTGTGCCAAACTGCTTTAGCCTTTGGCTTTTTTTCCCCCCAAAGAAAAACATGAGCATTTTTTCCCCTTTGCATTTTTACAAGAAACTCTTAACTAGTCCAGAATATCAGCAAGCCTCATGAACTTCAGTTAAATGATGAAAAGATGGGAGGCAGAAAGTTTTCCAAAGCCTTTCATTTGATGTGAGTTTTGAACAGAAGACAAAACATCATCAACCTGCTCTTATTCATTTTCACACTTCCATCCAGCAACCTGGAGCTGTTGAAAACTGCCAGTAAATGAACCAAACTGGAGTTATTTTTTCTACTCTTCAGTGAAAGAAAGAGAGGTTATTGTTCTTTTCTGTCCCACTTAATGGTTCTATGAATCTGCTGGTGTGCAGGTGTGTTTCAAAAGCCTCAAAGTACACACCAATTGTTAAGTGAAAAGACAGCCAATACTCTGTGCAGAAACTGGCAGTAAGTGCTATTTGGAGCAGTTAATCACTAATCTTACATTGACATTACATATTTTTATTCAATCTAGTGTCAACTAATACAAAATGGCATCCATGGTAGTGAAGTAGTGAGAAGTGACCTAGTAGTGAATTAGTGTAAATTCTCTTTACAAGGCAAGTGATTATTTTTGTTACATGTTAAGCTTAAAAAAATGGTGTTAATCCTAGCTAAAATCTCACTATGTATGTTTCAGGGAAAACTTGAATTGTCAGGAGTGTGGTTTTATTTCTGGAGACCGACATGTCAGATTCTTGAGCCCCAGGCAGTAACTTGCATTTTTCCCATAACAGATTTCTTCTGGGTTTGCACTGAAATAGCTGCTTACTATGTCTTCTAAATCTACCTTCCATTTCTTGAAAACTTGGAAGCAAGAATTAAATGCTTTCTTTTCACTCTGCAGAGCTGTCAGGGAGGGAGGTTAGCATACATTTATTTCTGCAAACTAGTGATGGTGAATATTACACGTAAGTATGTATTTGCGCAGTAGCTCTCTATCTGTAGTCTGTGATGTCTGGCATATTTTTAGATGAATAAGTAACTCTTACATTCCCTGTACCGAGGCATTAACTACATTCATTCAGGGATCACAAATTCATTGCTTGAAAACCATAGTGTCTGAGAAAGCAGGTGAGTAGAAGGTACCATCTGAAGGTCTAAAGAGCTTCATGTAAACTGCCCCAGGATGCAACCAAAAACCAAGATGAAAGATCATGCATCCTCCGTTTTCTTCTGCTACCCACTAGTTTGCCTCCTTCTCTACTTTCCTTCAAGAAGGCCAATAAAACCAAACAGCTTCTTTTATCTCTTCCAAAGGACCATGGCCTTACCCTTTCTAATCCCCCTCATAACAGTCACCTTCTGCTATGGGATATGTTTGAATAAAGATCTCGTATTTTCCCCTTTCCCTTGATTTTGTACTACCCACCTCCAGGCAGAAACAAGAACCCCACTATGTCTGGAAACAGCTAGCACATGATTAAAGCCATCACAACAAATAAACACGAAATAGCAATGCTTGCCAGAGCTGGTGAAAAGAGAGCCTCTTCATGCTGCTAGTGACCAGCTCAGTCCTTGCCAGGGGCTTGTTCTGGTTTTGTTCCTCCTGTTGACTTGAAGTCTTAGCACTGACCTTGGATTTTGAGGGGCAGCTCATGTCAGTACCCAATTAGCTCTTTCCTTGCTTTGTAATTCCCGCAGGTAAAAGATAGATGAAGTACCCCTCACAAAAGACCTGAACCCAAGTGTCTCCTCCGCACCTTGCTCTGCTGGGGCAGCCCTGTCCAGCTGCCTCTCTCGCTTCCACCTTCCCATGGAGCAGTGCAGGCGGGTGCTCCCATTTCTCTTCACTGTCAGAAGCTTTAAGGTCCCTGGTGTCTCCAGAGTCGGAGACCCTGCAACAGGTTTTCATGGGAACACGATGCCACCTGGACACCCGGTTCCCCTTGAGGGCCACAGTTGATGTCTGTAATGAGTGTTTGAATACGCTGTATGACTAGTGTGTACCTATGACTTCTGGGGCTTCATGTGTGCTGGTGTTTCTAATCTGAAGTAACAGAGTCGGTTTTGTTGATGCATGAAGACTGATAGCGACATGCTACTCCTTCCTTACAGAACCACATATACAGAAGAAAAGGCAGAAGGAATAGAAATAGATAAACAAATGCACAAAAATGGTAAGCATAAATATTGCAGATGTAGATATGGCAAAAATATATGGCAGGCAGATCTCTAGAGAAACAGATGGATAGCCCACAGCAATAAGCAGTAGTTGTCTATGAAAGATGGGCAAATGCAGTGGTAAATGACTTGTGACTCTTCAAAATTTAATTTGCCATGAAAGCCCATCATGAATGATGCAAGGGCAATACCTGGTGGAAAACTATCCAGCACTACATCTTTTCTTCTTAACCTGTGGGATGGAAAGTTATCTGACGGGTTACAATAAGCAAACATGAATGCAGATACGCAGAGATATCTCAGCACTTGACAGCTTTCAAAGTTTATTGTCAAACCAAATTAGCAGAAGCCTGCCACGTATGAGCAGGCAGAACAGCAGGCCAGATGCTAAAAAGTCTGCAGTGAAGTCGTTGCCTTCCATAGTATTCTTACAACCCTCTCCTTCCCCTTGACCTCCATTTGCTAGTTCATAAGATATTAAGGTGTCAGCAGCCAAAAGCAACTACTGGGGAAGGTTACAACAGCCTTATTTACTCCTCAGTCTCTTTCCTACTTAATTTGCTAGCACCTGTCAGTTGTGATATGCCCGAGGAAAGGGTAAGGGCCTTTTTTTTTTTCTTCCGTAGATCTTACAAAGCAATTTTAAGCACTATCTCCAGTCTCTGGTAAGCAGACTATAGTTGAAGATGTAACACAACCCGTGGAATGGAGATAAAGTACCCACAGAAGTCTGGCTATCATATGGCTGCGGAGGGACTGTGAGGAAGAGCAATGTAAAGAATTGTGCAGTTACCTATACGTGCTGGTCCTCAGAGACCTCCTTGTCCTCAGTTTGGAACCCTTGTTCTCCATTTACCTTACTATGTATTGGTTTGGGTAGATGGACACCTGTGACGTGCAAGTTTCCCACGACGTGGGATGGGAACTGGTTTGTCCACAAGGCAACTGAACCTGCCCTAGAGCTGATGTCTCCTGATCCAGCTACGAGCTCCTCCCCTGTGCTCCTTCTACCTCGCGTGCCGCTAGGGTTTCAGTGCTTTGCTAGATTGTCCCATATGAAGGTTTTTAAGTTAAATATGCATTTCCATGTGCACAGTGCTCAGTCCTTGTTGGTGTTATGCAAAACACTGTGAGCCTAAGGCGCACTTCCCAATGGAGAATCCCAAAGCTCTTCAGACAAAATTATCCCTCTCTGTCCTTATTCCACCGCACACCATCAGGCCAGCTTTCAGAGATGGCCCCTCCTCTCAGCATCCAGTCTTGCCTGATGTCCTCAGGGAAGTAAGGAATTAAATGGAATGTATTTTTAAAAGAAAAGCAAGAAAGCCCTCCTGCTGGAGCTGAATAAAGTTGAGACAGCTCTGTCAGCTGCATGTCTTCACTTTGCAGGGAGCTGTCAGTAAGCTCTTTAAAGTTGGGGAACTTAAGCAGGCAAAACAATTGTGTGTGTCACTTGTAATCTACATGCGCAAATTGCACCATGTTGAAAGCAAGAAAATTCATTATTATTTATATAAATAGATCTTGTAGATTTCATTAAGATTAGGTCAGGCTGTGGAGTTATCACATGCGCTTGTTTGCATTTTTGTTAATCTTCATTTGCAAATGCTGATTAGTGCCACAAAACTCTCTTGCTGTTTACTGCAAAATCCTGCTTCCCTTCTTTTCTTCTTGTCAGGAAGACTCAGGAGGAGGGAGAGGGGAGGGAGGAAGAGAGAGAAGGGGGCTTCAAAGCCAATAGCCAGAACCAGAGGGAACATGAAAGTAGATTTGCTTGAATCAGGAAAGGAAGGGAGGGCAGGAGAGAGAAGCTCACTTGCTCTTTTAATGTCCTGGGTGGAGCAGGCTCAAGCAGGATCTCCTGATAACGAAGCAGTGGTGCGAGAACAGTGCAGATCAGTGGGGTCGAAACCCTACGGACGTAGAAACTCCTGAAAACTGGGCAAGTGGTACTCCCCCCTTTTGCTTTCCAGTTCATACAGTTCTTATATCCCTCTGAACAGTAGTATACAAGTCCTTCCTGGTGGCCCATCAGATGACATGACAAATGTCTGTTATCTGCACTCCGCTCTTCTCCCATTCTCTCCAGAAGGAAAGAGTGCATGCAGATCAAACTGTGTTATTTTGGAATATTTCTGTTAGGTTGCTAAATTTTGTGCTTTACATGGACTAACATCTACAGCGCTGTAATCAGCTAGCTTTCAGATTTAGGAAAAAAACCAACCAAACAAAAAAAAAGGTGATTTCATTGATATCATTCTATAACAGGTACTTGTTCATAGTGCTAACTCCTCAGGTGAAACTGGGGCTCCAGGATGAGGAGCCAGAGAGATGGAGGGCTGCATGAAGAGGAAGAAGCAACAGAACTGGAGTGCCAACAAAGTGTGAGGAGTATTGAGGGAGGAGTACATGCAGGGCCATGGGGAAGCTGTCGGTGATGCTGGGGGGGATCTGTACACGTGTGTGCATAGCAAGTGCTCTCACAGCAGGGCTGGAACATGACCCTTGCCAGGACAAGCTTGCCTATGTTGTTTTCATTATCTTTTGTTCCAGTCTCTGCTCCCTGCCATGCTGTATCAGAATCCCATTTGAATCACAAAAGGAGAAATCCTGTCTCCTCTCTTTTTCCTAAACCTTTCCTTTCTCGTAGGTACTCCTTCATGTCTTCATTTAAATGCTGACTGCTTTTCAAACTCCTTCCCAACAGTATCTGATAACTAGGTCAGTTTTTTAGCATCTAATTGTGTTACCAAATACTGAACAAATACATCAGGGTATTTAAAGTACATGAGCAGTGTGGATTTGCATAGTCAGCATTCAGCTTCCCCCAAACTCCATTCTAGAATAATGGCCCTGGATTGCTCTTCAGTGACGGAGCCCATTACTGCATGGAGGAAAAATAAAACTGCTTTCCAAAGATCCCAAGGGTAGAGACTGTGGGAAGCATGTGCAACGTTTTCTCAAAGAAAGTATTCACAGCAAATTTTTTTTTCTTTTATGAGTAATATGCTAGAAGAAATTGTAAGTAACAATACAAAATTAAATTTGGTGAATGTGCTGAGGGGTAATCCTTGGAGAAACCTTATCTATCTTGAATATTCAAACACATCAACTTGTTGGGCATGATGGCAATTACTGCACTACATATATTCAATTTGCTCTTGTATATACAATATTATCTTCCATAAGGAACAGTAAACTGCAGAACATATTTCAGTAAACACTATTCTGAGTAAACAGAAATGGCTTGCATGTGTACTTCCATGCATAATAATGTAGCAATGAAATATTGCTCTGACAGAGCTGCTGAGTGTAGGGGAGATGACATCCTCTGAGAAGTTCCTCAGTGTTAGCAGGTTCTTCTTTAAAGGCTGGGAGAGACAGCCTTTAGGAGTTCTGGTGTCTCCTAACCTGGCGTGGGAATGCCGGTGTTCCTTTTGTTCAGGTAAATTAAAGAAAAAATGAAGGTAGTTCCATTATCCTGGTAGAGACTGCGCTAAAATCCAGGGACAGCCTGATCCATCCATATATACCCATATGGATGCATGCATACATATGCATATGTATGTTTTTTTTATACATATATATATATATGCATATTTGCAGGGTTATGGGTTCTCAGCCTGCAAAGATGCTGTCTGAAAGCTTAAAGCAGAGGTACCTCCTAGCTGGCAATGGAGGTTTGCAGAACCACTTTGGTTTAGTTTTTTTCATTCATGCAACTGCTTCTGTATTCTTCATGTGACTAAAATCATATGTCCCCTTATATTTCAGATGCACGTCCAACCATGTGGTAGGTTGTACAAACCACCCTCTTTATGTGACTTATTACAGGAGCGCACAGTTAGCCATCAGCCAAATACATCCAGCAAGCTGGATACGATCTGGTGTATTGGCTTTGGAGAACCTGCATTAAAGGACCAGTATTTAGGTCTGGAGCAAAACAGGAATATTTTGACTAAATACTTGTTGTCAGAAGATGCTGGTTCATCAAAATGAAGCTTTTTGCAGAAAACGGCTAGCTCTTCTGGCATTTTCCTTTGGCATTACATATTGGATTCTTTTCAATTAAAATGTTTTATTTGAGAGGTCAAGATGACCTTTCTGTTTTAGAATAGAAAATAAACTCTAGTTTAAAAATGAGAAAAATTAACAGGTCTATTTAAAAATGGAGTATTTTGAAATGTTTGGGAGAGACCAGTTCACCCATCTAACTGAACATGTGGAAAACTGAAATATCAGCATCCTTCTCACTTGCAGTAGGATTCTTTTTAGCCAGTCTTACCAGTTTTCATGTTGTTG
Organism: Buteo buteo; assembly: GCF_964188355.1. Taxonomy (NCBI): domain Eukaryota; kingdom Metazoa; phylum Chordata; class Aves; order Accipitriformes; family Accipitridae; genus Buteo; species Buteo buteo. The sequence continues at coordinate 3,939,303 of NC_134189.1, read as the reverse complement.
TTAAAATTCTTCCCTTACTCAACTGCATGTGTCTCACTAGTGACAGTACTCTTCTGTCTGTGTTTCCTTCCTCTCTGCAGAAGTCCTGCACTGTACGCAGTGATATTTTCAGCCATAATTCAAGAGCATAAGCATTATGTCCCCTCTTAAAAGGCACACCATGTTTCTGTGAAAAAAAACAGACACAGAATGTGCGCATGCACTTTTGGAAGTGTGTGTTCTTCTCTTGGCTTCCTCCTTTCTGTGTACTTCATGTGTGTTATATTGAAGGTTTCAATACCAAATGCTCTTAATTTAGGTTAAAATTCATTGTAATCAAGACATCTGCAATTCTTTATACCAGTAGAGAATTTTCTCTGTTTTATCATTCTTTTTAAAGGTGCCTCTTCCTACTACTGCCCTCCAATCTTCCTGAACTGAAACCCTTCCTCCTGCTCTTTTTGATGCTGCTTCACCATGAAGGCCAGCAAGCCATGGATTCAGTAGTAGAAGAGCCATCACTTTTCCTTTTTAATTGCAATGCAGTGAACTTAGAACATCTGCAAAGTCGTGGGGTGCGATGGGGTGAGAGGTTCAATTCCAGATGAGGCAGTGGGGTGCAGGGTATGAAATTTCCAACAGGGAGGACAGTAGCCTTCATCTGAAGAGACAATAACTTCTTGACACACTTTGACTCAATCACTTATGATTATCTGACTCTACCTTTGAGCAATAAGGATAAAAGGCTCTTTTAAATTGACTTAAAGTCCACGTAAAAGGTTGCACCAGTTCAGTTAAATTCATTTAAAACCTGATTATTTAAATCAATGCCACTTTTGTGTGCAGACAAGATCTAAGTGTTATGCTTTGTGGATGTAGTGAGTCCTACAGAGGCAACTGAAATGGCCAATTTTTTCTCACAATCACACCCCACTGGGACTGAGAAAGGAGTTTTAAAAGATTGAAATTTGGCTTTCCTGGACACTTTCCTATTCAAGGTATTCCAAAGAGCTTTTCAGTAATAAGCTGGATGCTGGTGCTACAGAGACTGCACAGACAAACACAGAGACTGTTAATTCAGCAGTGATAGCTCCAAAAGAGCTACGGAGGTCAAAGTCTCTATTACTGAAAGGGAGACTGCTGGCAACCTGCCTGAGAAGGCGCTTCTCTGGGACACCCCTGTGGATGGTCTTCATCCTGATAAGCCTGAATTTCCATCTGACACCAGGTGCCATTGCAATATTCATGTCACTCTTTAGGAAGCTGTACAGCAAGCTTACATGCATGGGATGGGTCCTGGGAAGTTGAGGGGAGGATGCTGTGAAGGTGGACCAGAATAGAACCCTCCTGGGGGGGGGCAGATACAGAGACAGAAGCCAAGAGACCAACTAGCGTTGCTGGCATGCAGTGAATATGTTACGGTTTCTGCCAAATTCAAGCCGCAGTGAAGGACTTTCAAACCCTTTTTCTTGGGCTGTCTTGGTGCTTGGCAGCTAGACAGAGACTGAAGGCTGCTGCTGGGTACATAACAGTCAGAACCAGCCTGCAGTTGTGACACACGCACACACAAGCACCATTGCATCACCTGGAGGCATCCCAATTAAATGGAATTACAATCCCCGCCAAGCCATAGTTATCACTATTAAATGTCATTAGGCTTAAATTAGGTTTGCTCTGAGAGATGTCCCGATTAAATGAATTTCCTGATTAAGTCCAAGTGGCATGTGTTTTAATACACTCTGTTACCATAAACATGTGGTTTTCCTAATTTTATTGTTTCTTTGACTCCAAGTTTCTGGCTGTCATAACATTAAGTCCCCTGCTAAACCCTTAAGTGCAAAAGCTCTGCATACACAAGCCCTTTTATATCTGCAACGTCATTTTCCTATTTTATTAAAGGAAAGAGAACTGGTTTCAAAAGTCAGGGCCTTGGTCATGTAGGAAAAATGGTATATGCAAAGCTAAAACTAACACAGTTGATTAGGGAATCAACTGAAATCTTCTTTAGCAGACTGCAAGCTGTTGAAGGGGTGAGACCATGTACAAACAATCAAATGAGCATGAGGTATTTTTAATTTTCCTGTCAGAGTTCCTGCTCATTCCCTCATGGCTGGACTGGAATGAGCCCAGCCTAACTTTTCTCTCTATGGATGTTCAGGGATGTTACAGTGTGGGTTCTCTGCTCCGTTGATCCTTTCCTTTTCCTTCCTCCACATCTGGTTGCAAATTACCAAACTAGAAACTTGAAAACTTGTGGCATTTGGCCATTGAAAACTGAATGGATTTCCAGTGTTTCAAGTGACGGTTTGAAAACATTGAAGAAAAACATCAGAAATCAAATATTTGTAAAAATTGTTTTTGTCAAGAAGGTGGGAAAGAGGAGCAGAGGAGAAAATAGAGGGGAAACCCTATTTCTCTGCCAGTGCAAGAGGAAACAGGTCAGGAATATGACCCAGAGTGACATAGGAGCTTCATGGAAAGCAGCCAGATTCAGAGAGGGCTTGTTACAGGCCAAGGTAACTCATCACAATCTTTTCTTTTACTCTTTTCATACAAGACAGTGCCCACTACTACCTAGAGAGCACCTCAGTGATGAATCCATGATGAATCTGGAGTCCTGGTGCCTGATCAGCTCTAGCTCACCATGATCCTCTTCTGCCCTGTTCGCATGTAACTTCCGAGTGACAGGACACAGCCTGGAAGTGCACAAACATCTGGGGATGAAAAAAATACTTACGTCCTGATGTTCAAACATAACTGGCAGTCCCATCACTCTGAATATGCCACCTGGTACCAAGAAAGCGGGCAAGTAGATACAAGGAAAAAAAAAACCAAAACCATTAGGGTGGGTAAGCATCAGAACTGGTTTCCCAGAGAGGTTGTGCAATCTCCATCTTGGGAAATCTGCAAAACTTGACCAGACAAGATGCTGAGCAGTCTGAGCCAACTGGAAGTTAGCTTCACATTGAGCAGGGACTTGGACTAGAGACCTTCAGATGTCTTCTCCAAGCTCAGTTATTCTACATTTTATGCAGCTCTTCTTCCCAAGTAACAGGTATTCTCTTTCTCCATCTTTTGTCGAAATTAATGGGAATGAGATACCTAAACCTCCTGGAGATCCCAGCCTGTGCTTTCCAGGCCTCTGACCTGCAGTCTCGGACAACCTGCTGCTCTGAGCAGTTATACAAAGGAGCCATTCACCTGGCTCAGCTTGGAGCCTGCTTTTAACTGGATGAAGCCCAGTCCAGTCCTCTGAGGAATGGAAGATGAGTACAGAAAACACCTATCTCTCTTCCCTAAGCAGTCCTGGGAGCTTCCTATGGATGTGCCAGACAGAGGCTGAATAAATCAGTAGACTTTCATCCATGCAGCTCAATGAAGGCACTGAACAGCTCTGTTGCTGTTCAAACCTGAGTGCCATCTGAAGAATCAAAGAAAATGAGAATGTCATAATGCATTGCAAAACTGAATAATAACACTTGCCTCCATCAGAGCTCTCTTCCATCACAGATTTTATTCACATAGCGTTCCCCATTTTACAGTGAGGCATAGAGCAGTTTAGTGGTTTGGCACAGCATTACCTAGAACAAGGAACTGAATCTCATTTTCCTCACCCCAAACCTGGCAAATGGTGAAAGGGCAAGAAAATTAGAGCTGATCTGAGTAAAGAAATTTATTTTGTTGACTCAAGCTGCCATAGCAGTTGTTTAGGCTGGCTTAAAGAGAAAGTAGAGCAAACACACATTGCCTTTGCCATGGATGCTGAAAATATGCTCTGTGTCACATCACTGCATGGAGGACACTTGCCTGGACTGTGTGTCTGGCCCTCACCAGAGCTGTCAGTCACAGACAGATTGGAAATTACAGCTCCTGCTTTGGACTCATGCTGCCCACATTAATATGTTCAAAATAAGCTTCTTATTTATTTTAGACTTTGCACCTAAAAACACAAGCTGAATGCTTCTCTGAATGCCCTTGTACAACATAAAAGCCTTTCTAATCCTTGTGATTTTCCACAGCTGCCTCAGGTGTCTGTACCGCTGCAAACAGCAACTAGAGGACAAGGAACTTGTCTGTCAAGCACAGATCCAAAAGACACCATGTTTATCCCTCCCCTTATTTGCCTTCTAGCCAGCACAAAACACTCTGTGATCAAGGTACGCACTTTGCCTCGGGACTGCCTTTTCTCTTATGAACATAAATATTGCTCATATCAAGAATAATTGAGTCCTCAAGCCACTCGTTTGAGTGGACAAATATAGATTGAAGGCTGCATGCTGATGCCCTAATATGTTCACCCAGGTCCTGCGACTAGTGCTTTGTTTGACTGCCTTTAGGCTGCTCTCCTCTCAGTGTCTTCCTTAGATCCTCTGAATCACATCTCAGTGGCAATAAGCCTTTCTCCACTGAATGGGTCTAGGTATTTCTCTCAAAGATGTACTTCATTCAGGAACAATGAATAAAGCTACAAGAGCAATGCCCTTGGCTGGGAAGACTCAGGCCCATTTTGTTCTTGTAGTAGTACTAAATTGCAGTAAGTGTCAGAGGTAGATTTCAATGCATTCTTTGTCCAGGGCTTCTTACAAAATACTGTGGATACCTCCTGTAATCAGAATAATGACACAAACGATGGGACGTCCAGCTCTGCTTTCCACTAGATTAACACTGAACACAGTTGTCCTTGGCATGACAGCTTTTGAAGCAAGCAAAAAAATTTGAGGTACCCACATTGTCTTTAAAAAAAACTGAGTAAAGCATGCTGTGAGTTCTTCTTGATTGATACTACTGCAGTAATGCAGTAGCATTGTCTTTATATACAGTATATATTGTCTTTATACCCTGGAATACATGACTATATTGTCCCTGTTGCATTGCACAAAGCTCATGGCATGCTTTTGATGGGCAATATAAACACATATTGTTTTCCTAAGAAACAACAGCTGAAAGCCTTCTTAAGCTCACAGCTACTATCATCATCTGCAGTCAATACAAAAAGCACCAGAGTTTTTTGACTGTATTTTCCACAGCTCAGCTTCATTCTCTGCTTATTTATGTCCACCGTGAAAATAAAATATAGCCAAGTCTTCTTTACCAGTATTCCTACATATCAAGAAGACGGAACCAGGCTCTTCACAGTAGTGCACAGAAGGAGGAGGCACAGTGGACATAAACTGGAACAAGAGAGGTTCAGATCAGATATAAGGAAAAACTTCTCACATCAAGGACAGTCAAGCAGTGGAACAGGCTATTCAGAGGGACTGTGCATCCAGTTCCCCATCCTTGGAGGTTTTGAAGGTGTGAATGGGTACAGCCGTGAGAGATCTGGTTTGACCTTAGAGCTGACCATGCTTTGAGCAGGAGGTTGGACTAGAAGCCTCCTGAGATGTCTCCCAACCTGAATTATCCTATGGTCCTGTGAAAAGGCAACTTTTTGTATGCCAGAACAAACAGTCAACAGTGAAAGAGACAATCTCCCCACCATGTATTTGTACGGATTGTTAACAGCAACAGTACAGGGGGACTGGCTAGTTATGATGCTTATGGGCTGCTTTTCCTTGGAATGCTAGTCCAAGGACACAGACACAATGTCTTTATGTTTTCTTGAAAGCCTATATCCAGCCAAGACTGAATGGCTCCCAACAAACATCTTGTGTGTATATTGTATGTGTTAGTGTATTCTCCTGTTAGGCAGACAGAGCTGTCACTGGCTGACCAGGATTTCTATGTTCAGACATGGATGGTATCCAAAGATCCTCGCATTCTGGATTTGGAAGGGCTGGTGTTCTTTTAGGAGCAGCCTGCCAGATGAACAGATATAGAGAATCATCTTGTTTAATCTACTACCATCACACAGGCCACAGATAGGATTTTACCTTGTGTTTCATGTAGTAAAGTAAATGTTTTTAAGCCAAATAGCTTCCAGCTGAGCTATAACATTTTTTGATGTGGTAATACACTGCCATAATACAAATGGCAAAGGGCTGTAGGCACCTAGCAGAGGTATCAAAGAGGAGTACAATTCCAGCTGCTCTCCACTGACTGTGTAGGGTTTAGCGGCTTTGGATAATAAGCAAGCTGAATCTTTCAGCTCTCTAGTGAACTTCTAGCTATGTTCAGATTGCCAGGCATCTAAGTTCATCCTCTGCTATCAGATGGAGAACTGCTGCCGGGTTTTGATTTTGGCTTCTCCCTGACCCCCTCCTTCTCCAGATTGTGTTCTGGAGCTGCTTTTCTCCTCAGAGGGCTGCTGCCTGAGCACTGGAGCAGGCTGCGATAAATGCTTAGCTATCCAAGCTATCCTCTGTTCTGCTGTCATCACTCAAGTACCCACAGAGGGAAACCAAATTAGCTATCCCATTCTGGGCAAAGCTGCTCCAAAACTAGACCAGAGGAACAGGGCTATTGAATACAGTTAGTTGACAGCAGCCATCTTTTTGTCATTAATCACTTATGTATCTAGCATATAAAGAAAATTTAAGAGTCATAAATATTTTTGGCATAGGATACTAAATGGAAGGTCTGGTATATGTTTTTTGGAAAGGGTGCTAAGGGATACCCTTTGTATAGGCTATCTTGGCATCATGCCTCTGAAGTAATGAAAATGATCTGTTTCAGAGACAGAACATGAATTACATGACTGTACCAAGGGCGAGAAATATACAGTATTTATATGGAAACCACAAGTTGGCTACTTCTGTCCAAAACAGGAGTGGAACACCACTCCTCCAGGATATTTTTCGTACATTCAGTGAACATTGACTTGACAGCAGATAGTAAAAAGTTTGCCTGAAGTATCTCTAATCATAGGACTTCCCTGGCTTAGTTGGATCACCCCTGGCTCTAGGAATATAATTTGCATTAAGCTACTGAAAGTATTTACGTAGTTTACCCTTTTGAGTTTAGTTCCCACTGCCTCAACTTCACTCAGAAATGTCAAGATTATAGCCTCTGTGTGTTGAACATAAAAGTGTGCTGTGCATTACAGTGTTGAATTAAGTTCTGTGGGAGAATGTATGTGCATGTGTATACAAAGCATGCTTTTATCTGAACAAGAGTAAGGTAGTGAATAACATATGTGATAGTATGTATAAATGTAGCAGCACATGTGGATGCATGAGGCAGTTGTACATGTTCATTTAACTCCAATTTCCTTTTTACACTCCTTAAATAGCACTTTGTCACTGTTTAGTGAGTGAATGTAGCAGCTAGCATTGTTGGGATGATGTTTTTAAATGCTGTGTGTCTACTTCAATCTCATATACTGTGTTTATCTTGTCGTCTGTGCTGTGGTTATCCATGGTTGAATGACTCTCTGCTTCTGGAAAACTAGAGTCTGTCAGTGCTTATTCACCATTCCTTTCGGCAATTTCTCTTTCCTACCAAACCAAAGGTATTTTGTAGCCTTATGAAAGACGTGAAAATATTGTGTGTGCCATGACTGAACTAGGACATCTGAACAACAGCCTTGGCAAACCCTTTGCCCTCACCTCACCTCCCCAGATATCCCTGCTGGCAAAGGCAAAAAGATGCTTGTGTTGATATGACGATAGCACCGAAGGAGATGTGGGTCAAGATTATCAGTGCTAAAGAAGAAAAGTGAACACATATCAGTTAATTTCTGTGTAAAGCCATCAGTGCATTCTCTTTTATGGGGACTGCAGATAAATGCAAAGGAAGTGTTTAGAAATGGAAAAAGAATAATCCAAAACTCTCTCTGAAACAATAAAACATAATCACAAGGTTTTTTTCATTTCCAGGAAAACTCAGGTCAGATGCAGGTTCCCTCATGCAATGACATGCCTGCTTTTGTTCCCCCTTTTGCTGGTGGGGATCTCCACGAAACTGAGGACACAACCGACTTGGCTATGGGCATTTGCCAAAGCATTTCAAATAGAAGGGGCTGTAGAGTCTAAAGGCTGGGGCAGAGTCTTTGCCTAGCCTGGCTGCATCATATGATCTGAGACACCTAAATGGATTTAGCACAGCGATCTTGTGCCCGGTCCAAGCCCCAGCTAGAGTCTCTGTCTCCGCTGGCATGGAGCATGCAGCCCTCCTCCTCCTCCCTGTGCTGCTGTCCCTCCTGCCCTTCCCCAGGAGGCTCTGCCTTCTCTTTCTACAGGGAGCAATTCAGCATCCCACTGTCATAACTAAAAACTCTGAACCCAAGCCACTTCTGGGCTCAGCACGACCACATCAGTAAGAGCCTTCCTGATAAATGTTTAACATTACAGAGCTTTTTCCTCCATGAAAATAAACTAAGCCTTAAATGTTCAATTCCTTTCTGCTCTGTGCACATTTATGTTTTCTCTAAATGAGGCCACATACCCTAACTCTGTTCCCCCTCCTCCCCTGGAAGCTCCAACCCTCTCATTATTTTAAGGCATCAAACCTGATTCAGTAAATCTCTTCTTTCAGACTGTCATGTTTTAGCCTCAGAACACAAACACAGTATTTGTTCCTAGCATGCTTCCTTTTTAATGCTTTAAAAGCTGTTACAAACGTCTTGTTTCCTCCCAGCCACAGCTGTATTAGATTATCTGTTCTGGTTTTGTTTTGTTTTGTTTTGTTTTGTTTTGTTTTGTTTTGTTTTGTTTTTCTAAAGGAAAAAAGTGAAACACCTGATGCAAACTCAGCCCTTTGGAACAGCAACTGATTTATAACTTTGTACTCCCCAGACCAAAGGTTAACCACTCTCGTCAGTTATTAAAGGTTGTATTGGATGCCAGGAAGGAGCAGCATTTGTCAAGTCGAGATTTCTAGGAGCAAAATTGAGACACGCAATTTCCAGAGTGTATCTGAAATAGGCAGCCTGTGGGGGAGAAAGTGGGTTTGTTAAAATTGCAAAAGAATGAGGAGGGAAGGCAAAGGGAAACTGACTGCCAAGGACTAAACATTTTGTGTCCCAATGGCAAAAGAGAGCTGCCCTGTGGTCAGTCTTTTTAGGTGGTAAAAGCAAAACACCAGCAGAAAGTTATCAGGAAGAGGAATGTAAAAACAAAAGCAAACACTCCCTACCAGTTAACCCAAGGTTTTAAATTGTGCTAAATTAACTTAGTAGAATATGTTCCAAACACTGGCAAAGGAAAACAAAATGATGTTGATTTGTGTGCTAATGAAGAGTACCATTTCTTTAAAACAACGACCTTCCTGAACTCCAGGAAAATCAACAGATATATGACCTCAAATTTTGGTTTTGTCTTCTTAAAAAAACCTCAGCGGGATCCAAGAAATTTAGGCAGATGTGCCTTAGTGCCGTAGATAATAGTTTAATTATTGAAGCTAAAAATATAAATATACCTAGATGAGGACAGTTGGGAAAAGCAATGTGACTTCTGTCAATGTAAATCCATCCTGTTTAACTTACTAGAATACTGTATAAGAATGAACAATATCATGAATAATGGTGGATTGATAAAAAGGTATAAGCCATTCCCCGCCCCCAAATGATAAAACTGCTCACAGGAGGGTAATTCAAGAAGTTTGATAACCCCACCATGAAGAGAAAACTCCTGTCATAGATTTAAAGGCTAATTATGAGGAAAAAAGGTTGGAACGAGTGGGCAGTACTTTGTGTTATTGCTGAGACTGCTGTAGTGCCGGCCCCCCCCAAGGTATTTTCCAGACCCAAGACTGGAAAGCTCCCACCTCAAGAGCACCATGAATGAAAGAATAAGGTCCCGCTTCAGAGCGAGGAGAAGGAGCGCAGCATTACAAGCGCAAACCCAGATTGAATCTTTCTGCATCAGGGAAGAAATGTGCTCTACTGACATCAAGAAAGAGTTCCTTACAAAGAGAAGTCTTTTCAGGAAAACTTGGTCAGCTGCACCTGCGCCCTTCAGGTAGAGGTGAGGACACCAACTTGCTCATTACACACATTCCTGACTGAGAAGATGTGCCAGTCCTACCCGAGCTGTGGTGGGCAGGGGCTGGGTCTTCCCTTCTTTGTGCAGACTCGCTCTGGGAGATGGAGCAGTGGAGCCCAGTTTGTCTCCTATGGAGCAGAGATTGACCATGGGAAGGCTGGGCTCGACCAGCAGGGCGGATGGGAGCCGATTTTCTGATTCCTGCATTAATTTGTTCTGCTTCCTTATCACCAACAAATGCTTTCCTCTGAGGCAACGTGGACTGCTTTTGCATTTTTTTTTCTGCTATATCACCCGCTCATACATCTCATAGCTTTGTAAGCAGGCACGAGGAAAAGAAGAATGTTCTGAATCAAATTTCTTCCCTGCCAGAATCCCAACCTCCTTGCCCCAAGCCCTAGCCCAGGCTGATCCGCTAGAATCATGGTCCAGCATTTCTCACTGCTGGAGTGCTCTGGAGGTTGCTGCTGCTGTGCTCAGCAGAGCCCAGAGCAAGTTACCGCTTGATGAAAAATGGAGGAGCCATGCCATGCTATAAGGAGGCACAGAGAGAAAAGAAAGTGGTCATTGTAAAAAAAACAAACCAAAAAACTGGAGAGTGGAAATCTGCATCTATCTGTGGTCATAACACTGCAGAGCTATTTCTTAACTGATTTTCATGGCCTACTCTCTTTTGGTTTGGTACCTGGGTTAGACACAAACCAGGCATGCCCTCTGCCTCCTGCTAGTGTAGTTTAAAATAAGCACTGTGTGCTTGATGCTAGCCCTAATGTGCATGCTGGGGTGTCTCTTTTCCTCAGTTTGCAGTGACTTTTCTTTAGGTCCTCTGCTTGTTTATGATTTATGAAGCTCTCACTCTGTCTATCGCATTTAACAAGCACTGTGAAGAAAACAGAAAGCTTTTAGCTCCAAGGCGAAACGAGAAAAGCAATGGTTTCTCCTATTCCTTTAATGCAATTTAAAGGAGATTGGAAGTTAAAGAAGCCAGAAAGTGAAAGATGGCATGGCAGAGGGAGAACAAAGAAAACCCTAGACACTTTTAATTTTCCCTAGAGGAGAATGTTAGGAAAGACAAAGATGGCTTTTCCCCTCCAGCCCCCAAACAGAAGTGGTTTTTAGACACACAGACTGGATCTGCAGCTTCCCCAAATCAGCCTGGCAAGGTAAAGGTACCTTGTACTATCCTCATCATCTTTTACTATCTGTACTAAACCAAGTCAAGTGTTATTTAATTAAAAGGGACATGTAAGGATAGGTCAGGCAGCACAAGCAACAAAGGCAGATACCCAAGGCAGTTCCTCAGTTTGGTTGAGATGCTACAAAGCTTGGGGGCCAGGAAAGAGGCACTGCCATAAATCACCTGTTGCTCAGAAAGTCACTCGTCCCAGGAAGTGAAGGAAATGGATGGGACATCTGGAATAAACTGGTCTGAGGCTGCGGCTCTGGGTCTGAGCAGAGGCTGTTCAAAGGGCTTGAAGATAGACTGTGGTTTTTTCTCACTGACCTAAAAGGCATTTTTCTAAATCCCCTTGGAACTGAAACCATGTGCATCCCCATTAGTTTTCTGGCAGATTTCATCCTCTAGATGTATTGAGTCATTTTCTACATGCGGTAATATAAAGTCAGTGAGCTAGGTCCTTGGGCTGGACACCATCAGATCTCCAAGAAAGAATGGGATGCCAGACAATCCTTGGAGTCATAGGACTTCAGTTGGTCTTTATCCTTAGAAGTATCCATCCTGAAGCTCCTTGCTGTTACTGGAGACCTCTCTAAAAAGTGGAGAACTAATACAAACATGGCTTTGAACCTTTACTATGTCCTACAAGGAAAGATGATTTCATCTCATTCTATTGACACAGAATTCAGGTTAAGCACTCTGTTCATGACATAGGATCTGAGGCTTGCTGAAATAAACTGGGAAAAAGTCCACAGGATTAACAGTCTTTGGTTCAAGCCCAAAATGATGAAACTTTCATGGTGGTGAAGAGGGGAACTCTTCCAATCATTCTGCATAAAATCTCTTTTTGTTTTGTTACAGGTTTGTTATTGTTTAAATGCCTCGAACTTCAAGAAAAAAATATCTGTATCAAAATCCAAAAAGCACAGCACATTTATTACTGATGAGATATGTTCCTCCTCACCTCTTCAGTCTTCTGAGAAGCATTCCCTAAACACGGGTAGAAATAATGTGATATAGTCCCAATAACTGTGAAGGTGATAAAGAAAGAAGCTGGAGGAAAATTACCATTTCATATCTTCTTGCATGTCAAAAGAGTGGGGGGGAAAGGCCTCATACACAATTATTTTCCATCCCCAGGTCAGCTTTGATCTCTGCAAACATAAGTTTTAAGCCCAAAGGATATTAGTTTCTAAAAGTTCTAAGCACCTGCAAATAGAGGCTTAAGATGAAAGTACCTTCTCAACCATAAGTCACTATAATTAGTTCATGAAAGTGACCAAAATATTTAAATGAGGTTTAATTATAAAGATTGAGGAGATGACTTCAGGAAAGTGAATTGTAATCTTCAGAATTAAGACAGAAATAAAAATCCAGCCAGAATAAAAGAAGAAGTACTTTAATTATACTTCATATTTTTCCTCAAACTGGTTGCAAAGTTATATGGAAAGCAATCATTGCACACACACTGAATTTGGGATGTGACACAGCAGGACTTTGCTACCAGCAACCCCTAGTATTCAGCCTGGGGACATCAGAGGGCCCAGCAAAGTCAAAAGCACCGCTCCCCTTGATTTCCATGGGCTTTGAGGTATGGAGGAGGCAGTGATTAATGAAGACTTCTCCATTTTATTCATAATTCTTCCATCTGGCCATTTCCTAATTGTACAGTTTTGCTAGTACCTAGGCTCTTGCTCATATATACAGTCAGGATTGATGGATTTCTTCATCTTGGGTCTCCCACTCACTCCAAACCTCTGGTTCTTTTAGCGCATTAAAGGTCAGGCTTCAAGCAATTTTCTTGCCCAGATACTTCTTATTCAGTCTCAGGTATTTTGTAATTAGATCATACTGCACCATGATGTATGTGAAAGGAGATTTATAAATCAGTATGTAATAAAAACATAACAATACTGCATCCATTTGTTAAAGAAGAGGGAGGGTATTCTGATTATCCAGAACATAATTTCTCCAAGGTGAACCTCAGACAGGACACCAAGACTAATGAATGCCATTGCTGTGGGTAAATTGCCATCCATATCTTTAAGGAGGGAGTGCTGCAGAGACCTGAAGCACAGAACCAGGTATTCTGTCACCCCGGTTTTGTGCCTGGACTTGCCACTTACGTCATGTGTGAATTTGTAAAGTCACTTCGAAGTCAAGGGCCAGACTTTCAAGGGTGGCAAGATGTCTGAGAGTAATCAATAGGCACTGGGATTTTCGCACATCTCTCCAAATACAGTGAATGAGAGAAGGTGCTTAAGTGCTCTTTAGATGCTGTAATGCCTCTGAAGACGTGGTTTTACATTTCCCCTTGCTCTTGCTTCTCGGTGCAACAGAACTAACACTACCTGCCTGGCAAAAGGCTGAGAGTTTTCACCCTGTCATGAGCACATTTAGATCTGTGTCAGAAAGGTGTTGTTTAAAAAGCAGAAGGTGTTACTGTATTTGCAGGAAGCATTAATGGCTACCGCACGCCAGCCTTTGACATACAGGTGACTACAGACACACCTACAGCCAACTGGGGAATTAAACCATCCTTCCTTAGGTAAGCCTACCTGGCACGATGCCACGCGAAGCAGAGGTACCTAAATGTGCCCTGAAGCAGCGAACTCTGGCACCAGGAGCAGCCCCGTGTCTCCAGACCCCAAGGTGAAGACTGCTGCACTGGGTATTCCTCACCTGGGGCAGCAAACACATGCAGAGCATTTATTTGGTCAACTCAATGGGTGGGAGAGTAAGAGAAGCAATTGTCAAGAGCTACATCAAGTCTTGGAAGCCTTGGGAGTGAAAGGAAGATGCCCACCATTTCCACTATCCATACATGCATATTTTCTCTCGCAAACAACATGGTATTCCTGTGTTCAGTTCTGTGCTGCTCCATGCTTTCGTCTTCCTAAAAGCAGCAGTTCCAGTGACAGGGTACTTTCTACCCCCAGGCTGGATGCCAAGTGCTGTGTGCTGAGTTACCCATGCACAGTCAAGCCAGCTTAACTGCCTGAACCTTCAGCCTTAGCTGTGAGATCATCTGCTGACAGTATGTCCGCAAGCCATAAAACCTGCCAGTTATAATATTCATCTTTCTACCATGGACTTAAAAGGAATAAACTTAAAGAAGATGAATTAAGATTTTAATGGCCTTAAAATGGCATATTTAAATACTCCTCATTATAAATGAGGTATTCTTTTGGATCCGGGAGAGTGAGGATTTCTTCAGGACTGCAGCTGAGTACGTGTTGGGGTCCCAGTCCTCACTCTCCCTCTCTGCCAGAGACAGACCTGCACACAGCAAGTGGGCTGGCTGCCACCAGTGTCGTACGGGAGAGACTGACTGCTTCATTCGCTTATCCTCACCGAGGAGAGCTGAAGGAGAAAGTCTCACTTTCCCTCCATTGCTAGCCTGCACTCTGGTCGCATCAGAGGAAGGAGACACACAAGGGGTTGGTCTGTGCTACTATTGCTCAGTGCTTGAGCTAGCTAAAAACCAGGCCAGGTGCTGCTAGCAATGCAGATATGATGGCACATAGCTTAAAATGTGGAGTAGAAACACATGGGTTGTTGTTGTATGGGAACTCCATTAACTCCAGCCTGGGCCCATGTTCCTAAACTCTGCTGAAGGGTGGTTGGTATATGTTAGTCTGATTTCAGTGCTCTATCTCAGTTATCTGGCTCCTGCAGCATCTATACAGACAAACAAAGCAGGTTCTTCATAGACTGTCCTTAATTATGCCCTTTCCCAGCAACCCTGGGAGACAGGCGCTTTGCTGGAAGAGGATGAAACACACCAGCCTGAGCCACTCCATCTTGGATCTAACCTGGTCCATCTCTAGAAATTAAAGGTCTGTATAAAGGAGGTCTGGTTCAGTATCCTCACCGTGCAGGTCAGGGAACTGATCTGCAGGTCAGGGAGTGTCTCAGACCTCAGCAAATGATTAGCAGAAGTAGTTTCAGGATGTAGGGATCAGCCCTGGTGCCTAAGGTTGCATCTGAACAGAGTGGGAAAATTATTCAAGGCCCATGGTCCTGGTATCCCAGATGTTTGCCTTGGGAACCTGACCAAAGCATGCCATAGATCTTTGTAGCCCACGTGTCTGGGTTTTCTTCTCAGAGAGAGTTCCCCACAGCTGCATACTGGCAGCCCCTAAGAGTATACCCCACTACTGAGCACTGCAAGGGGACACAACTTCTCATTCGAGGCAGGATGAAAGATTGAGCCCCCCATCTCTTTACCTCGCCTTTGTAGTGGGTGGGTGGTCAGCTGTGGACACCACAGAGTTGGCTTCTCCTGACTGCCATGATCTCCTCCTCGCGTCCCTTCAGAGAACTCAGGGAGTAAGCAGAGAGAAAAGACAGGGTCCTGCTTAATAATTAAGCTTCCTAAGTGAAAGTTTAGAGCCCCTTCTCACCATATTTGCAGCATATTGAGATGCTTTACTGCACTCTGAGAACATGAGGAAGCTTCTAGGAAGGAAAGAGCACACAGCTCCCGTGCTAGGAACTCAGCAGCTAAGCGTGTATGCAAGTATAAGGAAAAACAATTTTCACCCTTCACTTTCTGATAATTCGCTCAGCTGTCCCTCTCTCATATCACCTTTTTAACAGCTTTCTGCATGCTGGAAGATTTATGCATCTCCCCATCTCTTGACTACATCAGCTCTCCCCTGCTTTCAAGGTTTGCTACATATTTCCTATTTCTCATTATTCTCCTCAAAGCAGCTTCCCTGCATATTCCAGCTCGTTCCCTCCCCCAGCCCGTAATGCAAATGGCCTTCTGGGCCTTCTGAGTGCTTCTTTCAGTGCTTCTTTCACAGAGGAAGCCTATCCCATGATCAAATGCACCAGTTTATAGACTTATAGTTAGTTTAAGAACCACTAAATAGCTTTCATACTTCCTTGCTGTCCTGCTGCCTACCCAATTTCTCCCCATTTTGTTTTGCCATCCATTAGCCTTCCTTTCCTGTGTCTTTACTGATTTGTACTTGCTGATTTCATAGCAGCTCTTAAAGTTGTCAACATCCTTATCATTGCATCCCTGTCTTTCAGGGTGCTTGCAACTCTTCCAGTTTGGTGCTAGCCTCCGAACCATTAGGTGTATCCCTTATTGTTGCATCCCAGTGCATCTCAGATGTTAATGGAAATTCTGAGTAGAGCCTGACCAATCACTGAGTAGACATACTCAACCACTTTATAACAACTATATAATTTATAAAATAACAATTTATAACATGTCCAGAGAAAGTGAGTTTAGGAGGTGCCTCTAAAAGCCATCTTGCCCATTCAGGACCTGCTTTTAGGATTTAGGCCCTTTTTGATGGATGATATCTACTCTGCTTTCAAAATGCCAGGCACTGAGCACCACTCGGCCTCAAAAGGCAATATCTTGGTCTCTATTCCACCAGTCCCTAGCACTACATTCCTTGCTGGTTTTACTGTGAGAAAATGTTTCCTATTATTTAGCATATGTCAGATTTCCTTAGTTTGTCGTGTTCTATTTTGAACAAAATTTTTAGGTAAAAGAAGCCCAGAAAAATTAATGTTGATTACTGTAAGGTATGCCTGTAGCAATGTGTGTAGTCACAGGTATGTTCCCTTTAGTTTGGTTTGACACAAACCAGGCCTGATTAAAGAGCCATAGAGCCACATTAATGAGGTGCTGCATTCAAGGTTTGAAGCTTTCCTGAGAGATGGTGGTATAGCCAGGCCAGAAATGGTTTTTATTATGTTATTTGCAGTAAATATGCAGCAAGAGTATGCGTGCAGTGATTGTTGGATGTATCTACACGTCCTGGTTTCAGCTGGGATAGAGTTAATTTTCTTTCTGGTAGCTGGTATGATGTTATGTTTTGGATTTAGTATGAGAACAATGTTGATAACACACTGATGTTTTCAGTTGATGCTAAGTAGTGTTTAGACTAAGTCAAGGATTTTTCAGCTTCTCATGCCCAGCCAGCAAGAAGGCTGGAGGGGCACAAGGGGTTGGGAGGGGACACAGCCAGGGCAGCTGACCCCAACTGGCCAAAGGGGTATTCCATACCATGGGATGTCATGCCCAGTATATAAACTGGGGGGAGTTGACCTGGGGGGGATAGCTGCTCAGGAACTAACAGGGCATTGGTTGATAGGTGGTGAGCAATTGCATTATGCATCACTTGTTTTGGATATTCCAATCCTTTTATTATTATTATTATTGTCATGTTATTATTATTATTGTCATTTTATTAGTATTATTCTTATCATTATTATCTTCTTCCTTTCTGTCCTATTAAACTGTTCTTATGCCAACCCATGAGTTTTACTTTTTTCTTCCTAATTCTCTCCCCCATCCCACTGGGTGGGGGAGGAAAGTGACTGAGCAGCTGCATGGTGCTTAGTTGCTGGCTGGGGTTAAACCACGACACATAAACGTGGCTGTACCTGTTGGACTGAAGGATTGATTGTTTAGTGTATATGCTTTTTGTGACAGTGCCTAGAAGTGGATATCAGGGAGACCTTAAGAGCAGGACAGCTATATTTGTACTTTGCCTAGTATCATTCCAGCTACTAACTCTTTCAAACTCCGGGACTGCCCATAGAAATGCCTACCACAGAGAGTGGAGTGACATCTGACTGATGTCTTGTCCCAGATCTACACTTTGACTTTTGAACAGAAAGAACAAATGAACAAACAACCTCCCTTTTGCTAATCTTGAAGCAAGGATTAACAAAATGTGAATTTCCAGGGAACTGTTACTCAGTTGAAGTCACGTCATCTTTCGTTTCCTGCCTGCAACATCCCTGAGGCATGCAGAGCTACAAAATCACACTCATGCACACTCCAGCAGATGCTGGGGCAGGTTCTCTAAATATTTAAGAGGGGAATCATCCTTCTGTATGGCTGGGAGACTTCTTATCCCTTTGGAATTTTTTTTCACAGGCAGCAGTTTTATTGAAAAAACAACTGTATCCACTCAAGCTTTTACAGTTTTAACTTGTATGTTGCCCAAGACTCTGCCTTCAGTGACACCAACATAGTTACAAAGACCAAAACCAGAGCTGGACTTCACTGTGGATTTTTATGGTGTTTTTTTCTGGCATCCTAACGACTGTAGCATCTTCATATATAATTTGACCATAGAAAGAATTCAGGCTAATTAAAAAGCTGTTTCTCCAGGGTTCCTCCATCTACTCACAGTTCTGCTGTTTCATGAAGCCACCCAGTTCCCTCTGATAGTATATTAGAATCATAGAATAGTAGAATTATAGAATCATTTAGGTTGGAAAAGACATTTAAGATCATGGAGTCCAACCATTAACCTAACACTACCAAGTCCACCACTAAACCATGTCCCTAAGCACCATACCTACACGTCTTTTAAATACCTCCAGGGATGGTGACTCAACCACGTCCCTGGGCAGCCTGTTCCAATGTTTGACAACCCTTTCAATGAAGAAATTTTTCCTAATATCCAATCTCGATCTCCACTGGCACAACTTGAGGCCGTTTCCTCTTGTCCTATCGCTTGTTTCTTGGGAGAAGACACTGACACCCACCTCACTACAACCTCCAGTCAGGTAGTTGTAGAGAGCGATAAGGTCTCCCCTGAACCTCCTTTGTCTCTTCTGTTTCCCAGGATTGCCAAAGCACATTCCACAGGGCTGGAAATACACAGCATCAACCTCCCAGGATGGGGAGTCTGTGCCATGAAGGCTCATTTTTAACATCTTTGTTGGTGACATGGACAGTGGGATTGAGTGCAGCAAATTTGCTGATGACACCGAGCTGTGTAGTGCGGTCAACACGCTGGAGGGAAAGGATGCCATCCAGAAGGACCTTGACAGGCTTGAGAGGTGGGCCTGTGTGACCATTATGAAGTTCAACAAGGCCAAGTGCAAGGTCCTGCACATGGGTCAGGGCAACCCCAAGCACAAACACAGGCTGGGCAATGAGTGGATTGAGAGCAGCCCAGAGGAGAAGGACTTGGGGGTATTAGTAGATGAAAAACTGAATATGAGCCAGCAATGTGCTCTTGCAGCCCAGAAAGTCGATCGCATCCTGGGCTGCATGAAAAGAAGTAAGGCTAGCAGGTTGAGGGAGGTGATTTTGCCCCTCTGCTCTCATGAGACCCCACCTGCAGTACTGCATTCAGCGCTGGGGCCCCCAACATAAGAAGGACATGGAGCTGTTGAGGCGAGCCCAGAGGAGGGCCATGAAGATGATGAGAAGGCTGGAGCACCTCTCCTATGAGGACAGGCTGAGAGAGTTGGTGGTGTTCAGCCTGGAGAGGAGAAGGCTCCAGGGAGACCTTCCAGTACCTAAAGGGGGCCTACGAGAAAGATGGGGAGGGACTGTTTAACAGGGAGTGTAGTGATAGGGGTAACAGTTTTAAACTGGAAGAGGATAGATTTAGATTAGATGTAAGGAAGAAATTCTTTACCATGGGGGTGGTGAGGCACTGGCAGAGGTTGCCCAGAGAAGTTGTGGCTGCCCCATCCCTGGCAGTGTTCAAGGCCAGGTTGGATGGGGCTTTGAGCAACCTGGTCTAGGGGAAGGTGTCCCTGGAACACCCAAACTAGATGATCTTTAAGGTCCCTTCCAACCCAAACCATACTATGATTCTATGATTTCCCCCACCACAGGGACACTATTGCTTGCTGTTTCTCTAGAGCTGGGGAGGGAGGATTTTATTTGTTGCCATTCAAGCCAGCAAAAGAGGCCAGCTGTGCTACAGAAACTGAGAGACAATCTGATCCACTGAGACCAGCAAAGAAAAGAGGTTTGGCAGGTGTAATAGAGCAGTCACTTTAATTAGGCAAAAACCTTTGGGAGATTTTTACACTGCATCTCCCTCAGGCATTTCCAATGCCAGTGCTGACACAAGGTTGGCATCTGACACCCTCCATGTTTCAAAGAAAGGTGCAGTACTGACATACTGGGAGTTCATGGTTCCCACTGGTTTTGTTCCAGCAAACTGCTGACATGGGGTGTCACCGCAGCAGCTCTGGTCTGAGAACACACTTAACTAAGCAGTGCACCTTTCGTTCTTAACCCTTTGGTGCCTTGGATAGTTCTTCAGCCTCATTTGCTCCATTTTATTACCCAGAAAAAAAATTACCCAGAACATCATTATGGCCAAATTGCTGAACTTTGGTGAAACTTTCCCATTTCTTTTCACAAAGTACCTTTCTGTACTTTGTCATCCTTACCTGAGAACTTCTCATGTGTATAGAAATGGAGTTCATAACACTAATTATACACTCAGGACATGAATGGAACCTGAAGACAGGCTGTCAGCTATATCAAACTGGTGTCTATAATCCCAGGTGAATGCAGATTTGCTCATTAGATTTTATTTTTTTTTAATTGAATCTAATTCTTTTAAGTTTCTCTTGGGCATTCAGTTTTTAGGGTATCTTTTCACACCTGAGGAGGCTGGAGACATTGATCTTTTAGCCTCACACCTTGCAAGTCACTTAAGGCTCATGGCAATTATACAGACTCTAAAAGTACCTGCTGAGTTTCTCTCAAAGTGTGCAGTGTCACCATTGGTCTGTTCTCCCAAGACCAACTGATTTCCTAGAGGAAAAGATACATTTTCTTCTGGCTGAACGGAAAATGGTCGGATGGGTTTTAAGTTTCGAAGTGGCGGGAGGTGTGGGTGGAAGAACAGACTATAAGAGGAAGAAATGATCATGGATGTCTCAAAAGTTTATGTAGCTGAGTGATTCATCTCACTTATATTTCATGAACACTAATCTTAAAAACAAAAAATCCAAACAGACACATTACTAGAAATGGAAAGTCACTCAGTGGTAGCAAAATTCACTTCAGGCTGCTAATTTGTAAAGTAATGAACTCTTTTCGAACATAAAAGCTACATAAGGCATCTATTAAAGTATTAAGGAGAGAAGGCAACCAAATCAGAGATGATATTATGTCTTTATTTCCTGCAAACCAGATACTATATGCACCTGAGAGCATGGCAGAAGGAACCATGATATTGCCCTATTATAGATTCTAATGGAAAGTAAATTAGATATAAAGGCATTGCTTGACTTAACAGTCAGAGCAGCACCATGAACTGGAGAGCCTGAAATACTAGAAATAGTGCGTCTGAGTCTCTTCTGGTCTTCTGAGAAGTCTGAAACAAAGATGTGGTCCAGGAGGGAAGAGGGCCATAAGGACCAGCCGGTGCTTGCTGCTGCCTGTGTGCTTCCTGGACTCTGCAGCTCTGCCAAGCCACACGTGCCATGGGATGATTTGCACAAAGTTGACCTCTCTCTCACACTATTTTGGCCTCTTTCTCATCCCAGGACTCCCACGTACCGCCACAATCCACAGCACCCCGCGGTGGGAGAGTGGTTGTGGCACTTTACTGCAGCTGGGCTGTGCCACCCTGCAGGGCAGCGGCTTCGGAGGAGCCCTGCTGGAGAGTATCCTGCGCAGTGGTGGCATGGTGGTGGGGGCTGTCCTTGGGCTCACGACCCGGTACAGCACTGCTTAGGTCACTGTGAGTCAAAAGCTGCGAGAGCCCTTGTTTGTAAGTGGTCAAGGGACTGAGACAGCCCTCCATGTTGTACTGGTTTTGGCTGGGACAGAGTTAATGTTCTTCTTAGTAGCTGGTACAGTGTGTTTTGGGTTTAGTGTGAGAATAATGTTGATAACAGACTGATGTTCTAGTTGTTCCTAAGGAGGCCTTATCCCAAGTTAAGGATTTTTCAGTTTCCCACGCTCTGCCAGCAAGCAGGTGTACAAGAAGCTGGGAGTGAGCATGGCCAGGACAGCTGACCCGAACTAGCCAAAGGGATATTCCATATCATAGAAAGTCATGCTCAGTATATGAACTAGGGGAGTTGGCTGGGAGGGGCGGATCACTACTCGGGCATTGGTCAGCAGGTGGTAAGCAACTGCATTGTGCATCACTTGTCTTTTCTCAGTATTTTTTTTTGGTGTTTTTTTTTGTTTTTTTTTTTAATATGCCTTTTCATTACTTTATTATTATTATTATTATTATTGTTGTTGTTGTTGTTGTTGTTGTTATTGTTATTGCTAGTATTGTATTTTAATTTACTTTAGTTATTAAATCGTATTCTCCTTCCCATCCCACTGAGGGGGTAGGAGTGAGTGAGTGATTGCACGGTGCTTAGTTGCTGGCTGGGGTTAAACATGTACAGAGGCCATCCCATAGCCCCTGCACCATAGCCCAGGATCCATTTCTGTCTCGGCCTCCTTCTTCAGCTTCAGGCAGTCAGAGGAGGTTTTTTACAGTGTCTCAGAGAGGCAATGATATTACTAAGAAAAGCTGGATGAGAACAGAAGATACAAAAGGAAAAAAAAAAAAGTGTGGCCTGTTAGGAAACCTGTGCCCCAACAGCAAGATGCATTAAGCTGCAAGATTGTTGCAGAGTATTTTCCTGGCAGAAGGGTGAAAAACTGGCAACTTAAGAAAAAGCAACTAGGAGGAACACTGTCCTGGCCATTTGAACAAGTGAGACTAGCCAGTTCAGCACACCCTTTCCACAATTTCCTTCATTTATGTGCTGGAATTTGAAATTTCACTTATAGATCCACATTTAAAAACCCCCAAATATACAGAACTTTAATTTCAGAGTGTGACTTCAATCTCAGAAAGTCAGCTTGGTCTCAAAGCCAACAAGTATGGTTCTTTGTAAAGCCAATCATATCCAAGTCTCACATAGCCAGGATTGTTCAAATTGAATGACTGCTGTTGTTCCCCTGACTTCTGTAGGACTTCCAATCCACACATAAAGTTCTGGCACCCTGTTCGAGTGCTGCATTGAGTTTGGACCTGAAGCAATCAAAGTCAGTTGAAAAAAGGTTCCCTTGGACAAAGGGAAGCCTTGCTTGGTTTGAAAGCCTCAGAGGGCACTTCTGTTTGGGTGTTCAGAGGTTTCCTTTTGACTCCTGGAGGGTACTTCTCTGCAGCAGTGGAAAGGCCCTTCAGGGTTTTCTGGGAGCTTTTGTTCTTTTCAAATGCATCTTGTCCCTTCGCTTGTTTGTCATTCAGACAGCAGCCTCCAGGGAAATGCTATAGACAGCAACAGAGGATCTGCAGAGAGCGGCAAGGGCAAGAGCTTTCACAGGAAAATGCACATTCATTCTGCTCTCTGCTTTTCTACAGCATCTTGGTGTGTTTCAACGGTTTGTCTGGAGGAAAGTGGGGAAATGAGCTTTTTGAAAGTGCTATTCTGGCACAGATCTTTTGGAGAAGAGTTTTCAGGGAGAAGAACAGAATAGAGATCTGAGAGGGCTTTGGTGTAACGCTGCCTGGGCAGGACAATGATGGGAAGGAAGGGGATTTTCCTGCCAGTGAAAAGGGGAACAAGCTGTGGAAGAACAAAAAAATGAGTGCAATTGTGTCATGGGAATGATCTGACATTATGTGAGCATCATGTGGAGAAGGTTAACAGGACAAAGCCATCCATTAAGGTCAAGCCCCATGACTATTGTGGGACAGGGCTTCTGAAATTATTTACTGTATTATGATTTTTCTTAGTAAAATCAGCAGTGCTTCCCAAGTCACTTGAACATCAGGGTTTTGAGGTGCCTTCTCTGGAGAGCTCTGCCTGGTCTGAGCACTTTCCCTTTGAAATTCCCAGAGCTAGCAGAAGGTTCTGCAGCATTTCATGGGTGGGTGGCCAGGAGAAAAGGAAGGTGACAGGAAACCTATTTTCCCTCAGATGGTGTTAGAAAATCAATACAGACTCCTGACACACTTCTATTTTGTTGGACTGACAAAAGGACAAAAAAAAAAAAAAATCTGCTGAAAAACTTCTGGCCAGATTTTGGTGAAGGACATGAGGAAGAAGAGGTAGGTAAGGTCTATGAAAGGCCACTGGGTATAGGACTTGGCTGTTATCCAGCATGTGATAAGATGAAATAAATAGAGAGGAGCTTCTACTGTAAGGAAGGGGGTCTGGTCCTCAGTATATTGTCTCTTGGCTGCAGACAACTGCCCGTGAAAGGTTACTTCACCGGAGCCACCCAAAATGTTTCTTTTCTGTCTGGGTCTGCCTCTCCAGAAAGGTTGCTCTAAGGTCGGGTTTTCTGCATCCTTGGGGAAGCTGGCACTTCTGAACAGCCCGAGGCGTATCTAGGACAGTGGTGTGCAGCCTGCGGGCTCTGGTCCCCCAGGGCTCGCTGCTGTTTCTGAGGGACTGATGAAAGCTGGCTCAGAATAGAAAGGTCAGTACACTTGAAGTGATTTTTCAGGAGTCTGCAGCTCTGCTAGCAAACTGCAGGGAGCCAAGAGTTACCACTCCAGAAATAATCATGGACTTAAAGCGTGGGCTTGATTCAAGCACTGAGGCTTGTACATGTGAGCCCTGTAGCCCCAGCAAGTCTCATGTCTGAACCAGAGCTAGTCATTCCTTTCCACCACATACTGCTGCCCAATCGCCTAGCAAGCAGATCTCCACATTTCTCTGTGCCTCTGGCCACTTAGCTACACGGAGGCTGAGCATTTCAATGCTCAATTATTTGCCTCCTGACAGCTTTCTGCCAGGGCTCTGCAGTCACTCTGACCCCAATTTTTAGAAGTCCTTCGCACGCATCATCCTGACCAGACTTTCAAAGAGCTCGTCTCTGTCTCCTCGGGCAGGTTTTCACCAGACCTCAGTTCGTTGGCATGGTGCACACCAAAGACCTAGCTGCCGTGCTTGTGCCTTGAGCACGAGCTGAGAATTGCTGTAACACCAGAAACAACATCCAGAAAATCCTCTTGGGCTCTTTAAAACCACAAGCATCCCACCTGCAGTCAGACTAGGGATGACAGGCTTATCAGGTATCCATACTTGGATGCAGTCTCTCTAAGGGACTTCTGTGAAAGGTATTAAAGTTTTGCCACTGACCTCAGTAAAAGCAAAATTTGTCTCTGAAGCATCTGCTTTTGAGGAGCATAATGTGTGACTACTCAGTCTGTACAACACCTAGATCAGTCTTTTTGAGACCTCTGATCAGCACTGTTATATAAATATTAAATAATAGCACTAAAAGAGAAGGGAAAGAATTCCTCAAATTGGACAGTAGCAATAAAACAAGGAGTAATACATTAAAGCTGAAAAAAATTAAATTTACATTATTTAATTCTGTAACTGTGTGATTTAACTCGGTAAAGTGCTTAAGGGTCCATTTTGCATGAAAAGTGCTATAAAAGCTGAGCTTTATTGTCTCCCATTCATCTTGGGTGTTAAGGAAAGTTTTCAGAGGCAGCAAGTACAATCAAAGAGTGGAAACTTTGCCTACTAGAGGAGGTGCAATTTGGACAAGGATAAGTCCGTGCATCCTCTGCGTAGTGCAGGTGCACTAATGGCTCTTTAAAATGATGATCTGGGTGCAACTTCTGCCTTAGGAAGTCTCAACACATTCCTTGACATAAGGGGACATCACAGTGTGCTGACTCTTGTTTCTTTTATCCCGTGCATCCCCTCTTGGGCACATCAGAAAAAGGAGGCTCAGCGTTGCTTAGACCCTGCCCAGCTTTTCTTTCATTCTTCTGAGACCTTCCTATATCGTGTGATGTGCGTGCTGGCTCTCTGAGAATTTTCTTTCCTACGTCATCTACAGTTACCTTGAAGAGCAATTTGTGTCCTCCTTTAGCGTGGGGAGTGATTGAGAAACTATTTGGGAATTAAAAGCATCAACACTGGTAAAACTGGAAGCTGTAGCTCCAAGAGGGTGGCAGTAGCTGTGGTGCTCATGTCTTCCAGCCAGAAATCACTGGCACAGGTGAGTACACATACCCTCACAAACCTTACACTATTTTGCCCATCCTGTGGGTAATGTGTGCACAGGCACTTTTACCTCACTTCATTTGGTGAAATCCAGAGCTTCAGGTTTCCAAGCACTACTGCCCTTATGTAAGATCAAAAAATCCTGACTTCAGAGAGGTTAGAGACGGGGCTTTTGGTTATTACCCTGTGTATTTCCCAGAAGGAGCGCTAAGAGGGGGGGCAGGGGGGAAGACGTACTGCCTTTTTGTCTGTGTTTGTCCAGTGCCTAGCCAGATGAAACCCTGATCTCTCAATTTACTGCAGCTTTGAAGTGTAATGATGTAAATAGTAAATAATAGTGGGTTCAGCTTGTCTCTGCCTTTCCCCTGTGTAGTTTCTGGTACTGTGCTAAATTCACTTAAAATGAGAGTAAAAAATTGTTCTGTCCAGGTGCAAATGGTGCTCTGATACACAGAGTGCAGGACTATTGCCACCAAATGATTCGTTATCCCAGGTAGAAAATGGGCACTCAGAATTGTGCCTAAGGATGTCAGTCCATTTCTGGAAGTTTCTGACTAGCCTATCTCTTTTATAATAATCATGACCTTGCTATTTTCTCATCAGGAATGATTTTGAAATCCTTCAGGATGCTATATGCACTTGCAGTATATTATTCTGTCACTAGAGGACTCTCTGCCATCCAGCTCACAAACATCCCTGGTCTACAAGTGAGACAAAGCTGAAGCTCAAATGTTGTAGGATCTGTTAGTGTTTTCTATTCCTACAGCTAATTTTAATAGATATCTCCTTTTTAAGGCAGCCTGATATTTCTATATTCTTCATGCTTTCATGAATGATAGGGAACTCACTGATTTATTAATATTCAGCCGCTAAAAATAATTCCTGTTTCTGGCTTAGCAGCAATACTTCTCCCTCTACATTAAAATGTGCAGGCCAAAACCACAAGCTTGCAGTACATGTTTTAACTTCCATATACCAGAGGAAATATTTGCTTTCAGCGTGTTGTTCCTCTAATGAGAAATTGGTAAAGTACATAAGTGTCTTTGAACAGAGTACTACTTTAAAGAAGGCTGAAATCAATATAGTCAATACACAGTTAAAAGTATAAAATTGCAGTTTTGGTAATGGTTAATAAGATGACAATGCATTTCATGTTTGCTTTCACTTCATTATTGGCACTTGTATTTCTATTTCTTTAGCGTTACTAAGCTTTAAACCAAGACCAGTATCAGGATCTGGGTTTTTTTCAGCTGTTGTGTAGGTTCTTTTTCTTCTCAGGTCTCACACAATTCTTGATAAAAGATCGTTAAAATCTCCTGAGTTAGGTTCACCTCCTTTCTTAATAACAACAACAGCAACAAAACCAACAACATTAATAGGGGGATTGAGCCCTAAATCACAACATATAAAAGACTTTCCTCAAATAATGTTTTTGGACTTCCTTGTCCTATTCCTCTGTTGATCCTCTATCTGAAGGATGATTCCAGTTTGCAAAAAGTCATCAACTCCTTGATACACACAAAAGCCTTCATCTCTGCCTGACAGCTCTGCTGGACATGGTGCTTGCCCCCTCCTCTGCCTCCAGCACAGAGGAGCTCTTCCCTGCCACAGCTTTGGCTGTTTCACCTTCTTTTTGCCCCCTCCTCACTTTTCTCACATTTTTTACACTTCCCACTTTTCCTGTCTTTCCTGCCCTCTCATGCAGTGTCTTCACCTTCAGAACCCAAAGAGAGTCAGGACATTGTTTGAGAAAGCATGGAGATGTTGGTCTCACACAACCCGCCAAATGGCGGGGGAGCAACCCCAGCTAGCCCCCCTCCACCAGCATGTATAACATTGAAAGGAAAGTAGGCAGGGTTTAAGCCTAGAGAAACATACTGCTAAGCTGCGCCTTGCCATGGTAACCCCCTCAGCCCAGAGTGCAGTAATCATCTTTCTAATCGCAGGATATCATCTTTCATTTCAGCAAACTGCACTTGGCACCTCGGGAAATTTCCTCTGAATGAATCACAAAAAACGATTTCGTTCCTAAATTACAAATTAAATGAATGATAATTAATTGAGCAAATATCTAGCTCTGTTACTGCCTCCCTTCCTGCTGCCTATAGACCTCCTGCAACTCAGGCTTCCCTTCTTTCCTTGCCTTGGGATCCAGCTTGTTCACCACAACCAGTTGCAGCTTTTCTCAGTCTCTTCCCTTGCTGGCCCAAACATTTTCTATTCCCTCGACTCAGCAGCAGCTTTCTTCTCCTTGGTCTCTTCCCTGGCTGAAAGGGAGCACAGTGATGAGGAAGGGTGAGGGGTCTGCAGAAGTTTTTCTCCAGACCATGGCCCATAAAAGTCCCACAAGAGGTTTCACAGTCGTGTGGCTTCCAAGAGGCTACCTAATGCCTGCTGCTGGGTACTGAGATAGGTAATCAGTTCTCCTAACTCGGTCCCTGCTGTCTCTTTTGTCTCTGACACCCAAGCGGAGTGGTGAGGTCCTCCTTTTTGCCCAAGTTCCCCAAAACTGGACTGGATGTTCCCACGCTGTCAGTAACAGTGAGGAGCTTCTCAGTGCTGCCTGAGAGAGGTAACAGCTGACAGAGTGCAATAAGCAGAAATGGAGGTGGTGGGATTGCCTGGGAGAAAGTTTGTTCCTCTTTGAGTGAAAGACAACACCTTAACCATGTCTTTTCGGCTGGATCTATAGGCTTCCTTCAGCCCTTGCTCAGTCTTTCAATATCTTCTGGAGTCTGTGTCATTTTGAAGTTTTTGAGTTTCTAAGTACGTTCCCTGTGAGCTTTTCCTTCTCTTAAAATTGATTCCAAGACCTTTCAACTAAACTTCATCTGAAGTTTCTAGGACAAGCTGTTTTGAGGATAAGATGCAGTTAAAAAAACCCACAAAGCAATGGAAAAAAAATTCAGGATGCCACATTGGTGAGGTTTACATCTATTTGGAGACCCAGCCACAGGCTGTATCAGATATTAAACCTCCAGTCAGATGCACCACCTTTGCTCCCTAGCGAAAATAGTGGTGTCACGACAATAGCAAATGGTGAACAACAACAAGGAAAAAAGCTAGTTTATTTTATTTTTGTCAGAGTAGTTATGGACAGAATCCATTCTGAGGAAGGAGAGAAATCTCATTCAGAGGCTTGTGTTAATTCCAAGTGAGCACATAAATCCAGTTTGGGGTTTTCTGCTTCACATGGCACTTTTCTCCTGAGATTAGATATTGGTAAATCTTGAACTGCAGCTCTGTATCCAGCTCAGATAGTTTTTTGCAGAAATGTAATTGAAGCCAGAACACAGACACCCATGTGGGAAAGAAGAGAGCTAGAGTTATAAATATAAAACATAGAAAAGGAACTAACGGATGAGCAAAACGGGGTATTATGGGATGCTGGAATCACACGAATGCACTAAATGATGGAACATGCCCCCTGCTCTCAGAATTAGCCGCTTCATTAGCAACGGCTCTGCTCAGTCAGGGAAGTTAATTAAAGCCTGCAGCCGGGCGTGTACAGAGAGAGCAGCCACGGCACGGGGAGGCTGCCGCTGCTCCGTGCAAGCTGGCGAAAGAGATTTTGTCCTCTTTCACTTCCATGTCTGAAGCAGACACGTTCACATACCTCCATTAAGGAGGTGGCAATCAGTTTCTGAACCAACCGCCTCGTCGCTGACAGCGTGTGCAGTGCCGCGCATTCTGCCACAGAGGGAGTATCACTGATTCAAGGGCACGTACCATGTAAGTGTGAAGCATTGTGTGTGGTGGCAAGCCCATAAAGGCACACGATACATGTTTCAAATGTCCAGATGGACAAATATGGCCAACTGCAAGGTTGATGCAATTCCCCCAAGTTCAGTACTGTTACACTAAGGGAGAATGTAGCCCGGAATATCTGCACTCTGGGAAGATAGGGTCAAATAAGGCTCCATTGCTCACAATAAAAATTGGTTGTATTCATACCGTGAGCTTTGCAGAAGGAAAGAATCCAGAAGGAATAAACCCAGAGGAAGCAGCAGGATGGGACTGGGTATCCCAGGTATTAGCAAGTGGCTTGTAAAATTCTGGTCAGAATTAGCAACACTGGGTTTTAACTATAGATGGAGGATATGGGCTGCTTTTTCTGGTAGCTCAGCGTCAGGCCAATGCTTTTCATGGACATACATGGGCAGACATAGACAAATGGCAAAGTTTGATTGAAAATCTTGGCTCTAGTTTACTGGTGGATCAATACAATAGTTCTCCCAGCCTTTCCACTCTGCCTCCCACGGGTCAGCAGGAGACCAGCAGCAGGTGGAAGAACTTTGCATTTCAAGTGAATGCCATGATTTTTAGCCACTGTGTTACCTAGGCTACTCTGAGGCTTAGAACCAAAGGACTCTCCAGCTAAAAGGATTGGAAAAAACAGCAAAAATTCTCCAAGATTATGAAACAACTGCAAAACAAGTAAACTGACTTATTGCAGGATTTGTAAAAATAAATAAATAATGTCTTCAGGGCTTTCAAGCTTTGCCATACTTCGCTTGAGTGACTCGGTAGAGCTCAACTGTGAGGGAATTAAAAAAACAAATCCCAAGCCAGCAACCTCCAGTTTCTCAAGGGATTGCTCCAAAGCTGTCAGCGCTGCACTACACTTGGCAGTGCGGCATAAGTCTGGTTTGCTGGCCGTCCCTTCGTGCTTAGAGGTTCGCTCAGCAACGGCGGGGAGCCAGTTGCCTCTCCCTTGCTTTCGTGAAGCCTTCCTGAGCGTGGGGTCCGTGCAGGCAGAGGAATGCCACCCGCACCCTTTGGGGAGCCCAAAGGCAGCCGTGGAGTCCCTGCATTGGCCTGGTCCCAGCTGTCGCTACTGCAGCGTGCAAGGGGAGAAATTAAAAAAAAAAGGGTGTAAATTTCTATGTTGGGTACATTAATAGAAAACCAAGGTTAGTGTGGACGGGAGACCTTTCAAAAAGGCAGAGGATATAGCTGGGGACAGGCTCTGTTTCAGCCATCCTGTGCATGACTTGGAGTCCCGAATCACTGGGCCAGTGATGGGCTCACACTGACATTTAGTTTTTGTCACTCTCTTCCATTTTCACTGATGGCTACTTTCAATCTTCAGACCAGCAATGAGATGAAGGACTGGGCAAAACAACACAGCAGCAAACCTGGATGAATCCAGCAAGTGCTTTCCATTGAATGCCTGTTTGTTCCCCCCCCCTTTTTTTCTGTGTTTAAGATCCTTTTGGTGTTTGCTTTCCAGAAATACTTTAGCAAAGCAGCTTTGCCAGAATGAATGCTCATGAAAAATGAATGTTGAGACTGAATCTGCAAATATTCACTGAGAGTAAATTTCTCATTGTGCAAGCAATTGTAAAATTCATAATTTGCCCTGTATTTTCTTATATAAATTATACAATCAGGGCACAGTAACAATATGAAGTGAATTATGTATCTAACCAACATCGCATGCATTCCAAATATCCTCAACAAATTGCTGGTGAACAATCTACAGGCTAAGAATTATTTGCTAGCAAAATGCATGAATCATTTCAAATAACAAATACATTTGAGGAAATCCTCATCTATTCCCAGACAATCTGTAAATAGAAAGAGAGAGTAAAAATGAAAAAAAATGATCCATTGTGCTTAACTCACTCAATCCAACTCTGTAATTGACCATTCATCTGATTAAAAAGCCGTCAAGGACAGGCTCTTGAGGATGGAGTACCTGGTGCAGATCTCAGACTGACAAAATCAGAGGCTTCATTTGGACCATCACATGGAGAGCAACATGCCAAAAAATGCTTTTGGTGTGAAGAGCTTCCTGTAGGGAGAGAATTAGAGATCATAGCAAAGATCTGCAAGGCTTCCTCAAGTTCTGCTTCCTTCATGGGGAAAGTAAGACATGACTGCATAGATACCTTTGCAAATAGTGGCCTTTGGGATCCCACCTCCGCCTGGGTAAACCAGCTTTCACCTTCACCGAGCCAGGGAGATACTGTTTGAATCTCCAGGTGGGTTGATGACTCAACACTGGGCTAAGGGGACAGGAGGTCTGAGTTCTGCTTCCCTCTCTACTTTGAAAACCTGCAAATCATTTCACCACTTGTTACTGTTTTTCTAATAGCCCTCTTGCCCCATTGTTTTTGGCGGAAATTGGAATCCATTGGGGCTAAGGGCTGTCTCCTCCTGAGGTGAAAAAGGCTTCACACCAGGGCTGATTCTCACCCGAGCACCCTGAGACCAAGGCATCAAACACTATCTTCTTGTTTAGGTTGCTATAGTTAATGGACAGAAGCAATCCCAGAAGTCTAATCCCACCTTTCTGAAATATATATCCCAGACTGGGCTGGTTTGCTGTTGTCTTTTACACTGTAGAGACACCCTTTCAACCAGCTCAGTATAGGTGCTTCACTTTCAGATGGCTAAAATCAGCTGAGATTAATCCCTTTCCCCAGATTCATACAGCACCTTGCAGAACACAGCCCAGATCTTTGTTGAGACCTCTAGACATTAGTGTGGTACAGATGATAACCAATGAGAGAAAACTTAATTAAAAATTGCCCATGGGGACTGCCTTCTATTCTAGGTGTTCAAGGCTTTTAATTTAAAGAACAGAATGATTGAATCTTCCCATCACATCAGTAAGGTAGATAATCACCCTTAAAATTTCTTCTAGCATGAAAATTCAGGCAGAGAGACACAGAAAGTACAACAATAGAAACACAGGCTCTAACGCTGCCTTCACATCCCAACAGGCACACTGTTAGCAAGGATACAATAAGACTGGATAATGAAATAAGGTAGACAAATGGCTTGTGAGAGGAAGAAAACCTCCTGAAGTAAGTTTGAATACGTATTCAGAAGTGTTGTTCCACAAGAAAGGAAAGGAAACGTGGTTTTGTGCTATTATGCTCACAGGCCGGTGACTTTTGAAGTAACTCAGAAAACCCGTGATGAGTGCGGTCACCTGATTTCTATTCCTCTCTCTGCGTGAGAAGCGCAGAAGTCCTTTTCTGCACAAACACTGCGGCTTCTCCCTCGAATGAGCTCACTGCAGGTACCGTCATGCGATTGGAAGGGAAACGCAGAGGTGCTCTGCTTTTGGGGTCCTCCTGGCAGAATCCGCCGCAAAGCGGGGACACCTTCCAAGGGAGATGGAGATACCCGAGTCAGCACTGGACTTTGCTGTCAGTGTCCATGGCCACTTTCCAAACCCTCATTCACAGCTGTGGCCGGCTGCCAGATTTGGAACCATTATGCAAGTGAGCTCACTATTAGTCAGCCACTTTGAGCTGAGCTGCTCTTTTCTTCCCTTAAAGGATAGTCCCACATTTCATGTCCACAGTGCAAAATTATATCTGACAAGTAATTTAAAACCCAAGATGCCTTGATATAAAGCCTTACTCCAGTAAATGGGATCAAACAGCAGGGCATTTCATTTGACAGAATGGATATTTCTAGTTTTAATATTACATTAACTTTTCCTCTCCGTGCCTCGCATGGATTTTTCATTCTTAGGCAGCAGCGCCTGGCTGCTAACCAGAGTCGTAAGTCTAAGAGGGGGTTCCCCAGGATTTCAATGATTCCCTTGGGGTCAGAGAGGGTTCCTGGATGGGTGACATGCTTGTCTATACCTTCCTTCACTTGTGCGTGGTGAGAAACTTTGCAAGCCCCCAGCCCAGCTGTAAGAGCTGCATGTTTTACCTACTGAACCCAGCCTGCTCCAGAGACAAAGGTGTTCCTCTCTGAGGGATCAGAGTGACCTCATCGCTCAAAGGTAATGTAGGATTAAATTGCTGATAACCGCAGCAGCTTAGCAGGCTGCTGCCCTCCAAGTAATACATCTTTGCAAGAGACCTGCAATATCACCTCTGGTCTGGGGCCCAGGTAACACACTTGCAGTTTGTGAATCAGAGCTGACTTGCATCTTCCTAGTTCAGGGTACGGGCAAATGTCAGTGTCTGCCTAGACAGTAGTGTAGACAAAAACCTCACTCTAGCTTTTCCCTTTTGACCCCTGAGAATTTTGTAGTCACAAGGAGAGTGTCTAGTAGAAACTTCTGTGGAGTGAGTGTTAGCATCACAGTGCTAGCAAATGAGAGGTTTTATACTTGCCAGAAGGTGATTAACTATAATATGAATAATACAATACCTATCCTAGACACCCTGGATGAAAACTCTGAGTAATCACTCCAGCATGATGAAGTAAAGTGCTCTAGCTAAATGCCTGAGTGCTACATAACAACAGTTTTTAATTAAAGTAACCAAATATATCTTTAATGTTGATTAAATGAACTGTAGATTTGAGAATTCTGTAATACATTTTAGACATCAGATAAAGATTTATCTTTGGTCAGAGACAAAGGATAGAAAACTTAGCATGACAAGTGAATTTCAGGAACACAATCACAGCTGAAACCAGGAGGGTTTTATGGAAACTGTGGCAGAAAATTTATAAACCTCACTGACCAGGAACACCAAAGTTCTACTAGAGGGACAGAACCCCAGAGTCCCTGTAGACCCCCCCCCCCCTACACTGCAAATACTGTGTTACTTGTCATTGCCAGGAGGGAGAAGGAGGACCTTCATGTTAATAAAAAACCAGCTCAAACAGAGCTGTATTGACATGCTTCAGATAAGAGGTAGCCAGCACTGTCTCAGATCCCTTAACATGATTGATTGTAATAATTTAATCATGTACCAGTTGTTGTTTTTCTGTCTATCAAGCCTTGTTGCTGTATTTCAATGTCTGAAATGATACAGAGTGTTTTCCATAGGACTTTGTTATTCTTGACAAAGAGTAATGTCAAGAAAAATGCCTTCTAACTGTTTCTGCCAAAAGCAGGAAAGAGAACAAAAGAATCAACACTTGCACATGCTGTCTGTGGCTTTATGGATGAAATTCATGCTCCGGCTGGGTTGTGCAATGTGAAAACACCTCCTCCTCTGCATGAAACCCACATGACCTCTCTGTCTTGCCAGCAACTCGCCAACTGATCTGAAATGAATGCCACTTGAAATTGTCACAATACTCTTCTTCAGATGATGTATCCTGCCCGCACAGAGCTGATCCACCAGGTCCTGTCTGCTCTTGCACCCCTCTTGAAGAGCTTCATCTGCAGCTACATTTACAGTGAATCAAGTTTACTTGAGAATAACTCAAATTTCTCTTATGTGTCCTTGCATATTTTTCCTTTGCATCATTGGACTGTCTGCTTCTTATGGAGGCTGTTTTCTCCACGATTCAAAACTCCAAGCTAGTGCTGTGGAGACCATTAGGCTCAGTTTTAATTAACTACTTCAGGTATCTGAGCAATAGAGCACGTGTTTCAGCTGCCAGACATTACTTGGGGTTCTGGGTATTCCTAGGTCACGTGTGTTAATGTGGTTGGCATGCTAACTGTACCCAACCAGCTAGTTTGTTCAGTGCTTCTACATTGTCCGTTCGTGTTTTGAATGTATCTGGCATACCATGAATCCCACAGAAAACATGTGTTTAATCCAAATTAGTAAATTGTAACATGTCTAATATCTTTGAATTGTTAACTGGATTTTTAAATGCAAAAAAAAATTTGCATTAATTGCATTAATAATCCTTACCTGTTCAAAATCATTGAGGGGTATTGGTCTCTCTACAGCAAAAACAGCAGCTGAATTGACATCTAGCATTCTTCTAATTTGTTTTCTACCACCATTTCTTTGTCCTTTTAGCTATGCAGGTGTTCATTTTTATCCCTTCAGGTTTTCCGTGAAGGCAAGTCCCCTTGAAAATTCATGTCCTTACTGGTTTTGAAGAAAATGGGCTGTAATTAAGCAAAGTTGCATTAGTTACAAAGTTGTCATCTGCAAAACACCAAATACATAAAAGCAGAGGAAATGCATCATTAGGGACATAAATCTTCTCTTCTACCCACCTAATAAATAAACACATTATTCTTATCAGGTATAAAGTACAGCACACTTCATCATAGCTCCACAAACGTAACCCCCCACCTGTTCTTTCAACAGTGGCATTACAATGAAGTGCAAAGCTTTCCTTAAAAACAAACAGAAAAAGTCTTGACTCAGATTCCTACAGTGGTGTAAATCAATATAGTTCTTTTGGCTTCAGAGATTCCGAGTTGTTTTACATTAGTTAAAGATGTGACACATTATATGTGAACTTTTTTATTCCACTCCATAATTCTTCTTCCCCTTTGGAGCTAATATTCTCTTTTGTCTCCTACATGTTGTGGGCTGGTAGGATCCTATTTCTAAATCAAAATTGGTGTCTTCTTAAAGATGTATTCTAGCTCAAACACGAATTAATTCAGGGCAGTATTAGGCAGTTGATCAGACTCCATCATCTTACTTGTTCCTTTTCACCATGCAATTAGTGAAGCTTTTTGAAGAGCTCAAGAGCAACAGAATTTTGGTCTTCCCCAACGCTTATGCCACACAGCAAGTCTTTCTTTCCATTGATACCAATGGGCTTGGATGAGACCCTTCTTTTGGCAGGGTGATCCAGCCTTACCAACTGTGGGGTCTGCATTGCAGTTGTGGGACCCTCCTGATGGAAGAGCCAGCACAGCGGTAGCAACAGCAACAACTTGCAGAAGCTCAGAGCGAGGAGGAGACTGGTACCATGAAAGCAGAAGGAGCAGGGATCAGAATAAGACTTGGTTTATTAGGCAATTTGCCAGGACAGAAGGAGGTATCCATATTTCCAGGCCATGTTTTGCCTCCTGAAAAGCTATTCAGTCACTCTAGGGAAAAGCTGATCAGAGAGACTAGCTGTGGTTACTAGTATGGTTCACCATACTGGGTGAAGTATGATCTCAAAGGCACATGGTGCTTGAGAAATGCAGACAACAGGTTTCAGAAACTTACTGGTAAAGTGGATTTTGTCCTGTGGTCCCAAACTGCTGAGAGACCATACATTTGAGGAGAAACTGCTGAATCTGCCCCCTGCCTCGATCTCTGTAGCTTGACCAGAGACCACGTCAGAGGGCAAGCTTGTAAACAGACAATGTGGGTGGTAGGGGAACTTGGGAACAGCTTTGGGCCTGTGCTGGGCTGACAGTGCTGGGATGTCAAGGGGCATAGAAAAGAATTGACTGCAAGGCTAATACAAACACCTGGTCACTGTGGAGCTCCATGTGGTGGACAAAGTATGGCTTCAGATTTTGCCTCTCCTTATGAAGTAAACCGTACGGAATTTAAGGACTTCAAGCAGTTGCAGCATCCCTGTGGTTAGTGTAGGTTTCTCTCTTTTTCCCCGTGTCCTTAGGAAAGCAGAAAATGCCCCATACTGTGCTTCTGAAATCAGCAGGAGTTATATGACTTGCCTTCCACAGCTACAGCACAGAGCCAGTCGGACTGACCCAACAATTTGTTCTCATTAACTGCTGTCTGCATTCTTCGCATCCTTCCTCTCCTCTGGCTCTGTGAAAGCATTTCCCCTTGTGCAGTTGTCAGTCCTGAACGTAGATGGGTACATCTCTGCTAATTCTGTGGTTTCCACAACAGGGAGCAGGTATGGTTGGTACCTGGCAAAGACCGGGCGCAGTGCTCTCTGCCGAGCTGACTGGCTTCGGAGACCACTGCTGACTGAGGACAAGACCCTGGCCAGGTGAGCAAGTGGTTACATGTCTACAAAAGAAGCAACATTTCCAAAATGCTGCTGATCATAATAAATTCCCCAGAGATTTCATGGGTATATAATCCAGCTTCCCTGTGCTATTTACAAATTGCTCAGTGGAGAACTCTTTGGACACAAATAGCAAAATACATTCTCAGTCCCAGGCAGCTCACAGCTAAGGAATGCATATAACAAATCACAGCCAGTGAAACAGCATGAAGACATTTTAAAAAAATCAGGGACTATAATTTTTAATCTCAGTAATAGACAATTACTATATTTCTTAAATCCAACATCATAAAGTTTAGTTACCGAGTAGTCTGAGCCAGAACTCATAATTAAGACAGAACTTTAATATACAGCAGTTAATCTATGAATATTAGAGGAAACAGCCAGAGAGGAATAGTCTAAGATGTGAACATCTTGCCTTCTTCCGTGCAAGGATGCAGCTCTGTGAACCAGTCAAAGGAGTCTTGTTAGAAAGATTTTGGGGTGATACGGGGCAGCACAAGGCTCTTAATAGATGCCCTTATGGATTCAAAGATTATTTGAAAGTCTCAGATTTCAGCTACTGATTAACTTCTCCTGAAGGATGTGTTAGGCAGAGGGCTTTGATTAAGATATTCCTAGCAAAATCTTACCCCTACAGCAAATAAACTAAAAATTTAAGCTGTGCTCTGGTCCTGTAGACACTGGCCGGGTTTCAGCTGATGATTTCTAATCAAATCTGCATGCAGTCTGGAAATGAACCTAGTCCACCTTACTGTTTTTTTGTGAAAGCAGTCCTTCCCTCCTATCTTCCTCTTTGTTTTGCCTGCCTCCAGAAAGCAGATTGCACAATTTACAAACCAGGCTGACTGTGCTATTTTTAAGTGAGCGTCATTTTGAGTTTCAGGTTTTAAGTGACTCAAAAAGCTCAAAAATGGTGGACTTGTACTTAAAAAAAAGATTCTGACAACACCTGGAGATTAAATCCATGGATGTTCAGAGAGGCCTGGGTGCTCATCAAAATGGTGGGGGTTTTAACTGTTATATTCATTATAAAAATAATCAAAATAAAACAATAGGACAACTGCAAAGTACTGTTTACTGCATGTTGTGGATTATAATGAGATTTTGAGCAAACTCCACTCCAAAACAGGTGTTAAAAAACAGTAACTACAAAAATCTTATAAAAGAGAGACGACAACCACTGTGACTTCAGGTTTCATTTGCACATGGGAAAGACAGACTTGCAAAGTGTCATTTAATTGGAATTTTGATAATTAATACAATGTGGCACTAACAGCAGTATTAGAGGAGACCCATGCAGGGTTGAGCTGATTAATGGAGTTGACTAGCCCATTGAGAGCTTAAAGTTGCCTGACAATTCAGCCCATTAATTAGCAAGATGCCATATTCCCTCCCACTGGGCTCTGCTGCATTGAACTCACAAAAGCTTGCAGGTCCTTCTGCAAGTTTTTCAGAATTTCTTATAGGAAGTACTTTTTCTTCATAAGAACATGCATGCCAGGTCAGATCAAAGGCTATATTGCCACTGAAAGTAGTCAATAGCAGGTCCAAGGGGGGATTGTAACAACAACCTAAGTACATAAAGGTATTTCCTCAGAATATGTTCCCAGCTTCCAGGATCTCGTTGCTTTCTCAGCCTGTGTAAACTTTAAGCATCCATTATTAACTCCCACAAAGAATCCCACTGCTTGCTTACCCTTTCTGTGAAGAATCAGCTGATACACACATCACTTGCAATTTTAATTTTTTACCCCACAGAAAGAGAGGATGGGAGGCTGCTATGATTAGGTTGGTCATATGCAGTTTTAACTTTCCAAAGGGAATTTTCCCAGAAACTGAATGTCCCAAGAATCAGGAAGCTGCCAAATTGGCGTAATGCTCCCTTTGCACTGATTCAGTAGCTACATCAAAGATACAGACCTTTATTTATGCAAGTTGCTTCAGTCATCCAACAGACTAAATCTATCACAGCAGAGCAACTGTGCATTAGCATCTTCTACAGGGTGATCCCAAGACATACAGGAAAACTACCAGTTCCTGTTAGATTGCATAGGAAAGTTCTATAATGATTTATAAATTAAACTTGAAACTGCCAAGCGTATTTTCAATGTCCCGCCAGAGAAAACTGTTAAACAAACAACACAGACTGGAATAGAGATTAAATCTTCTGGAAAGGGTCTGGAAACTGCTTACTTTATTTTCAAAACCAGCATAACAAAAAGACTAGATAATAATACAGAATGAAAGAAAATTAATTGGGCCCATATATTTTTTTTGTACATGCACAGGATGAAGTTGTCTTGCAGTCTTGCTCTACGCATGTAGAACAATAAGCAATCTTTTCTATTTTGCAAGGCTGATGCATGCTTACACAAGCTGCAAATCAAACCAAAATTCTTCATAAACATGCTCTGAATGGGCACTGATTTTAGCTGCATACAGCACTGGAATTCAGGAAAAACAGCTTTTTCTTTCTAGCAAGTTCCTAAATTCCACAAAGCAATCAGCAGGGCTGGTGGAGGGAAATGAAAGCCGGTGGCGGGGGGGGGGGGGGGGGGGGGGGCAGAGGGGTGGAAAAGACAAGTCTATCTGTGAAAAGGCAGCTGAGGAAAAGCCACCCAGTCCAAGTGCATCCTGCATAATGCCTTCAAAAGCGCCTAAGTGACAACAGAGATTCAGTGAACCTCCACAGGAATATTTCTGAGCAGAGCTAGAGCAGGACACTTTCCCACAGAACTCGTTCTTCCTATTTGGCTGGCTCTTCTGTCCCAGGAAAGGTGCACAGGTATACAAAGCCCATGCTCCATGTTCAGAGGTATTCCGAGCTGTGATTGCGTGTCAGGTGAAGCTGGTTTGTCTGCTGGAAACCCCGCCAGCTGTAAACCCAACCTGCTGCTTCTAACCATGACAGTGATTAGTGTCCCAAGCTATTCAGAGCTAGGAGACCCCTGGATGTGCTGAAAGAACAGCAGCAATCACGGCTATAACATGAGGACCATATCGTAAGAGGTCTGGGACTAACCCCTACTCCACTCCTGCTTCAAGCTAAGAGCCCAGAGCAAGTATCTCACTCCGTCTTTGACCATTACTTTAGGTAGTCTGAATACGGCCCCTGGTACGGTTGACGATTTGATGGGATTTAGACTCTTGACTCACTTAACGCCTCATTTTCTAAGCTGTTTTAGGTACCTGCAGGTGAAGGTAGGCACTTACTAGGTTTTTGTACAGCACCTAAAGAGAGGGGTGATTTCAGTGGGGTGTAAGCACCTCATTTGCACTTTCGAGAGCACCATTAGGCAGAAGTGTGTATTTTTAGGTGCGTAAATACTGTGGGAATTCGAGTTTGGAATGCAGTAGAGCACATGGTTGATGGGAGATCATGTCAGCTGTAAGGAATTCACTGCATTTTCCTCTGCTTAGAAAACCTGATACATGGCAAAGTTTGCTCATAATCCTCACGCAATTGGAAAAGCAATGCAGGCACCTGGCCCCCACCGCTTCCACAGCCAACCTACTCTATATGCCTTATTACTACTTTGTCTCTGTCTTTCATCTTCTAGCAAATGAGATCCACACAAATGGAAGGAATTTCAGCATCTTTTAATTCTCTACAAGCCTTTAAAAACAGGCCTCTCAATTTTAAAAATTCTCTTTGCTTCAATAATACCAAGCTTTTTACATGGTAGGTTTCTTCACTAGTGCTTTCAGAGCACTTCATAAGGGAGTTTAATAGCTCATTACTATTTTATATATGGGGAAACTGAGGCATAGAGGTGACTGCAGTGTGCACAACTTCATTTATCAGGCCAAAACTGAGAAAAATGCTTTGGATTTCCAGTACAGTGCCCTTGGCTATACTTTATTTACATTAATGTCACTAAAATCATAATTCATCAGGTAGTCTTATATGTAGGTTGTGCCACAAACATACAGCTTTTAAAAAGATACTTTTTAGAAAGAATTTGTTGCTCGGGTTTCCACCTCATTAAGAGACACTTGTGAGCATGCTAAAGACAAAGCCAGAGTGAAAAAAGAAAATAATAATCACTCACAGTGAGGGATGGCTATTTCAAGAGAAAGAGAAAAGCAGCAGCGGCTCCAGCAGACAGAGAGTTAAGTCCCTGCTGAGGTCTCCTGCAGCCACAGGTGTTTGAGTCCCAAACCAGGTGGAGTTTGAAGGCCTAATCAGTAACACCAAGTGCTGCGGTTTCAGCCCAGCTGGTAATAAAGCACCATGCAGCCAGTCACTCGCTCCTCCCTGCCCGTCCACGGTGGGATGAGGAGAAAAGAGAAAATATAAAGGCAGCTCATGGGTCGAGACAAGGACAGACAGGGATCACTCACCACTTATGGTCACAGGCAAGAGACAGGCTCAACTTGGGGGAGAAACAAAATCAATTTAATTTACTACCAATCAATCAAAACAAGGATAACGAGAAGTAAAACCCAACCTGAGAACACCTTCCCCCCATCCCTCCCTCCTTCCTGCCTCAGCCCCACTCCCGGTTCTCTCCCCCTCCTCCCACCAGCAGCACAGGGGAATGGGGAATGGGATCCGCTCATCCCACCTCGTCTCTGCCGCTCCTTCCTCCTCAGGGGGAGGAGGACTCCACACTCGGGCCCTGCTCCGCCGGGGGTCCCTGCCGCCGGAGACGGCCCTTCACCAACTTCTCCAAGGTGGGTCCTTCCCACAGGCTGCGGTTCCTCATGAACTTCTCCAACGTGAGTCCTTTCTGTGGGCTGTGGTTCCTCACAAACTTCCCTGGCATGAGTCCTTTCCGCGGGCCGATCTTCAGTCACAGGCTGCTCCAGCACGGGCCTTCCCATGGAGTCCCGGCCATTTCGGGAGGCCTTCGCTCCCCAGCTCCCCTCCGTGGGCTGGGGGGGGACAGCCTGCCGCCTCACTGTGGGCTGTGGGGACATCCCCTCCTCTGGCACCTCCTCCCCCTCCTTCTTCACTGACCTCGGTATCTGCGCAGGGGTTCCTCTCACATCCCACTCCCCTCTCCGCTGCAGGTTCCACTTCTTAAATCCGTTCTCCCAGAGGTGCTACCACCATCGCTGGTTGGGTCGGCCTGGGCCAGCGGTGGGTCCATCTTGGAGCCGTGGAAGCTTCCAGCAGCTTCTCACAGGAGCCGGCCCTGCGGCCCCTCCACTGCTACCAAAAAAACCCCACCACACAAACCCAGAACACCAAGACGCGCCATAAAAGCAGCTGGTGGCCCTCGAGCATATTTTTATGGGTAGAAGGATGATTTTCTCCATGAGGGATTGTAGGCTAGGCTATGGATAGCAG
The DNA here is from genome assembly GCF_964188355.1 of Buteo buteo. Lineage (NCBI taxonomy): Eukaryota > Metazoa > Chordata > Aves > Accipitriformes > Accipitridae > Buteo > Buteo buteo. The sequence goes on along the minus strand of NC_134189.1, from coordinate 3,896,651 downwards.
AAAGCAAGCTATCAGAGAATATTTTTTTTTGGGGGGGTGGTAGTGGTGGTGTTTATTGTTGTTTGGTTGTGTTTGTTTTTTTTTTTTAAGTTGAGACAACTTCTGAAAGTTAACTGGTAGCTGAAAAGCAGACTGGTGTAGGCAGCAATAAGGATGAATTTTTTTATGGCTAGAGAGGGTCTGAGTAATAATAATTCTCTGGTAGAGCAGGAGAAACCCTCCTAGATTTTAATTGAAAGTGAATTCTAGAATGTCTCTCACTTCTCTGCTTCTCTAGTCCTTTGAAGAGACAATATGAACTCCAAGCTGATGGTCCTCTCCTCCTGTATGAATAGAGAAATGAATGACAAAACAAATATGACTTCCAGCATTTTTACTGCACTACAAAGCAAGCTAGATGATTTATGGGGAAGTGAAAAATGAGATGCCTTTGGTCTAGATAACTAGAATCTTGAAATAGCTGAGATGTGAGACATTTGCAGCAGTTTTCCTCTGATAAGTTAGAGATGCAAACAAATGGCTTGGGTTCAGGTCTCTGGGTGGGATTCAGCTCCTGAGCTCCATACAGCCCATGGATAATTAAAAACTGAAGAAGGTATTGTAAATAAATATACCATACTCAGTTCAGAGTGATTTGTGGCATGGTGGAGGAGGGGACAAGAGAAAACATGAAGGGTATGAATTACAGCTGTATGATTGTTCTCTTCTTTGGGTTGTTTTTAAACATGGTTTGTTCTTGGGATTAGATTTGAAGGCTCAAATTAGGATATGCCTTTAGGTGTGTCCCTACCTAATAATTCTGGTTACATGTTGACAGCTGTCACCAATTTTGGTAGGTGCAGAGGACATAAAGAGCTAGTTCCATACCAGCTTTTGAAAATACACTTGCTTGCAGCAGACCCTGGAAGGTCCTTGACTGTAGGAAGGCTGGGAGGTCAGGCATAACCTGGTCTCAGAAGTGCTGTGGGACAGATCTTAATGTCCCAGGTGCAAAACTTCAATCGCAGTTCATGGTTTTGTCACTATGAGTGAAAGGCATGAATGAAAAAAAATAGGTGGTGATAAATTCTGTACTTGCAGAACGACAGTTTTTCCCTTATCCTTACTGAAGAGAAGGTCTTGCTAAGAGGGGCCTGTCCAAAGAGAAAAGAGGGCTCTTGTACTTCCATACTTCTCTTCTGAGACCTCCTGTCCAGAATTTTCCAAAGTCATGATAGCAAAAGAACCCCTCCTTATCACAGTCAGTAGAAAAAAAAAAAAGCAGCAAAACATATTGCTGCTCCTCACTCACTCCTGGTGACTTATGGAAGGCTTCTCCTTATTTCTGTCCCCCAGCCTTTCTTGTGCTGCTTGTGACTGCTGATTTCTTTCACAGGTTTTTTGTTGTTGTTGTTGTTGTTGTTTTAATGGGTTGCAATGGATGCTACCCTGAAAAGTGTCTGTGGCTTGGTGCAAGATTTGGATGTCATTGCTAAAGGGTTAGAAACTGTGGTAATGGTACCTTTAGAAAAACTTGGCAAAAGTCAGCAATCACTGGGCTTATTTGGATGGTATTAGCCAAACTCTGCTTATGGCTATTTCCAAGGATGACTGAATCTGAGAGCTAGCTGAAAGGTTTTATTCAATGCAGTATTTTCTGTGAGTGAAAAACAGCTTTTCACCTTTTCCATATGACAGCACACTTTTCAACCCAGTGCTTCCCTATTTTGGGCACTGCAGGGGCCCGCTCCACTGAACCGATGCCATCGAGGAAGCAGGGACGAGGCACTCCATGTCTGGCAGTTTTCCTTAAAACTCCTCATGACCTTCTACATGGCATATTGAGGGATGAAAATGCTTGACTTCTCACTCCCTGCTTCCAAAGCTGTTCTTTCAAGGGGTGTTCATGACTTTTTCCTCTCCCTTCCTCCCCTGAGTCACCTTGGGCCTACAGTTTAGTCTTCTATGGAGCCGCAGTGACTCTAAAAAAATGAGAGATGCGAGGTGTGCCTGCTGCACAGCCAAAGGGTCTGCAACCTTGATCCAGGAGCATATATGACTTCATTGAACACCTTCACCAATAGCGATGGGGAAAGCTGTTCTCTTTGGCCTGTGGTGAGTGGGAACTGTATGAAGCGGAACCTGTCAATTCACAGTCCTTGCTATTAGAACTATCTTGAAAAAGTTGACTTATGCACATAACAATCGCTTTCCTAATAGTTTCAGAGCCAGAGCAGTTTGGGCATGGTGGGAAATGAAGGGATGTTCCATATCTGGGGGTCCAAGCTTATCCTGATCCCCCACTAACTAAGGCTTCTGTGGAGAAAGAAGATTATCTTCAGCCTTCTGGGCTGACTTGCCTCTTTTCGGTGATGTCAGCTAAATCCCCAAAGTAGACAGTGGTTCATTTCTAGTCTGTTAGCTCCTTGGGGTGCAGTTCAGTAGACAGCCATCTGCTCACAACGTCGCTTACTCACTCTAAAACTGGAAGGGTTCCTGACTTCTCTTTTTCACTGTAATCAGGCAGTGCAGTTACAATAACCATTGTTAAACTACTTCTGAAAGGGAGGAGAAAGCTGTGCTGTAGTTTTGCAGATGAGGTGAGAAGACCTGGATTGTATGGCCTCCTGTGTGGGGGAAGGCCTTCTGACAAAACGCCACAGAAAAAAGGCTGTAAGAAATCCTCTAGGAAATGCTGAACCACATCACGAATTTGAACCTGGCACCAAGGATGTGTTCAGCATTTTCCCAGCTTTCCATTTTGTCAGTGGAGATTTGCTTCTCCCAGGGTAGGCAGTACTTTAGAGACAGAATGACTGAATCTGCATGGGTGTCCATCTTCCTAAAAAGCCTTGTAGATTTTAACTTGAGACAATATATCTCTTTCAATCCATGTACTAGAGAAAAACTACAGCATGTGCACCTTGCCTTCCAAGATGACCATTCCCTTCACAGATCTTCCTCCTTTTTGATTGTACTGTCACAAGGGACATAATATATTCTCACTTCATCACATTTTCTGGAACAGTAATACCAAAACTCAGGGATGGATTATTGTCTACCTTGTGTTGATCCTGCCTACTCTTGAGACACTAATCCTATGGATGAGCATCTCAGTTATCTTTTCTTTAATCAAGAAATGCTATTTTTAGTGTGGGCACCTTATATACTAAGGTAATGATAGCAGCTTTTTTTTTTTTTTTCAACTGCACTTGTAGAGGCTTAGAGATTTAAGCTTTACTGCTGAAAAAGAATCAAGGGCAATTGTGGTAAAGAAGAAGCAAGGGGGGAAAATTCAGGGATGTGTTTATGAAAGAGGAGAAAAAAATCATGGAGGAAGAATCCTTAGGGGGTGTGGGGTTGAGTGGTTATTTTTCTGGAGGGGTTATTACTCTCTAGAGGCTGGAAAATTTGTAATCTATATTAAGTACAGAACAATGTAAGGGAGAGAAGGGTCATGGGGAAAAACAGAAGAGAGATAGCAGATGGTAGTGCGAAAGAAAGTGTGGGAAAGGAAGGAGAAATAAAACGAGAAAAGCAATATTAAAAGTAATAAAGGGACAGTGCTTTTTCATCACTTTCTCTAAAATGCATGAAAATATGCATATTTCATGCCTTTGTGTGTATGCAATTGTGTGTGACTTTTCAAGGGCCTGTTTATGGAGCAGCAAAGCGCATGTAAGTTTTCTGACACATCTGGAATACCTGCAGTGCTCTGGGCCAGTAGGCAAAATAGATAGTGTTAGGTTTATTTAAATTAAAAAAAGATGAAGTTTAATGAATTAAATATGAAAATGAATAATACACATTGTGCAGTAGCCCTTGAATTTGCTTTGATGTTAAATGCAATTTATTTTGCATTCATTTATTTTTTCCCCTTATAGCTGCAGGTTTTTCATTCTTCATAATACAGAACCCATTGCAGAAATTGTCAGGAGATAGACTGGAGGTTTTTAACTGAGAAGAAAATTAGGAAACTGTAATCCTACTATCTCAATCTGTGACTGATTGCTACTAGTAGCTTAATTCCACTTAAATTTTTCAGCAATCAAATAGACTGAAAGATGGCCACATCAGTGCCACAGTCAAGCTAAACGTTAAGAGGCAATTGATGTTTCTGGACTGTGACATTCGTATCAAAGAAGTCAGCGCTTCAGGATGACTGCTGATGGAAGAGGTGATACTGCCTTTAGCAATGCATGTATTTCTCCTCCCATAGTCATTAGGCTGCTTTAGTTCTAGTTGTATGTGTGGTTGGTCTTGGAGCTCTGTTCTGCAAGGTGGACAGATTGCAAGGCAAGCGCAGTAGCTGTCCAAGGCAGAAATTATAGCCGTCTGTATCTAAAGAAACACCTGACTGTAGAATCACCTGTTGGATTTCTGATGTCTTTGGTTTGCTAGTGAAGTGCATTAGTAAACCAGGATAGTTATGAATGCACTTTTTTTTCAAAGCTCCAAAAATGGGCACATGAGCAGTGAATACTGAAGTGAAACATTCCCTTACGTCTTTAACCTGCAATGATCTTTCTGTCCCACAAAAATTCTCAAAACCGAAGAAAAAGTTGTCTGTACAGGCATTAGTGTCTGTTGACCTGACACCACCAAAGTGGTGCAGGCAAAGATTTTGTTATTTATTTTTCACTTCCGTATTTTTTTGACCTCAAACACAGTTCAAAGAGCTCCATTATTTTTCACTGTTCAGAAAGTGTAAGCTGAAGAAAAAAAAAACCATGCTGCAGGTTTTCTTCAAGTAAATCAAAAGCACTAGTAATTGCCTTTCATATTTTATTTCAGAAAAATAGTATGTTCATGACTCAGTATGGTGCTGTAGACAAATTAATATTAAGGGAAACATAGAGGAAGCTACAAGAACACTGAGAGAAGAAAGCATCTGAGAAGAGCTTTTTCTTTCTCTAATAAACAGAAAAAGATGGAAATGCTTTTAGATGAGGTTCCTAAACAGATGTGTGCAGAGCTGTACAGAAGCTACTTCAAAGTAGGACACAGATGTTGTCTGAATAATTTTCCTAACACTTTTCCATATACATGCATGGCCAGCTAGGAGTTGCTGTAGTCATCATTGCCAGTGATGATGCCAGAACAATTGCAGTTTGGAAATTCCTGCCTCCAATCTGAGATTGATAGCCAAGGAATGAAGAGGAATAATACTACTCTCTTTAAGCTAACCTTGTGCCTATTACCTTTCGGTATATCATATATTCATATAAGGGAATTGCTTAAACACTGGCAAAGCCAGAAGCCTAGGAGGGATTGAGCTGTATCACCACTCTTAACATGAAGGCTTATCAGAGCAAGTAATTCTACTCTAGTTTGGATTAAATTTGCCTTCATCTGCATTTCAACTATGTATTTTTACAGGCATGAGTCATCCAGCTCAAAGTTACATATCCCTGTATAAGCAGCGTGTCTTCCCAAAGCAGAAGCCTGAAGCTTTTACAAGGAATTCAGTTTCCCAGTTGCTCCAAGGAAGGTATTGTATGGAGGCAGAATGCATGTGTACCTAGTGATTCAGTGCAAAGATGCTTTCAGCAGGATAACCTGCACAGAACGCACAACTCGATGCAGATAGCAAGTATGCTTCTTGCCTGCCCTCCCCCAGTGTTTCTCTCCACACCTTCATCTCATAACTGCAATAGTTGCTACTCATATCTGCAAAAAAGATGTTCAAACAAATATTCTCCTCTCAGCAAAGACCCACGCAGAACACTAAGTCCAGGGAAAAATAAGGCCATTTTGGATATGGAGGAGTTATGTATGGTACAGCATTTTTTCTGTGTGCAAACAAGCCTTTGGTCCACGCTGTGTGCATTTGTGCATAGACGCTTTAATTGTCTCCCAGTCACACTGATTTCTCCTGAAAAAGATCGTCCTCCCCCAGTCATACACTCCCTTGAGCACTCCCTTATGGGCACTTCCCTGAGCCCCTGCTTCTCTTCGCACTCATCTGTCCAGTGAATCTGGCTTAAAGTTTTTCTTGTTAGGTTAGAAAGCCTTTGGCAAAGATGTTCTTGTCCTGTTTTGTCAGGTGGATGCCATGTCTCCTGAGTGCTCCTTGTTCCTCAGAGGAGAGTCCTGTACTCACAAAAGCTGAAACCCTGCCTGCAACCCTAGCTCTACTACCAGCTATTGACTTGCAAAATACCTATTCCTACATTTATCTTTCTCCTTCATCAGCAGGATTGAGGAAAACACCAGCTAGTTTCCCATTCCCTTCACTCCCACTTCCAGAGCTCTGTAGTCATTCCTTATGTAGCTAGAATCTCCCTTGGCAGGGTCTCAGGTGCCCACATAGATGATCAGAGAGAGATAATACTCCAAGGGCCAGATAAGCCTTGGCTGTCTTTCTCTAACAGGCTGGATCTGAGTTAAGGAATCACAGAATAGCTGAGGTTGGAAAAGACCTTTGGAGATCATCTAGTCCACCCCCTCTGCTCAAGCAGGATCACCTAGAACACGTTCAGGTTCATGTCCAGCTGGGTTTTGAATATCCCCACGGATGTAGGGCCCACACCCTCTGTTGGGGAACCTGTCCCAGTGTTTATCTATCCTCACAGTAAAGTTGTTTTCTTCTTATGCTTAAGTGGAATTTCCTGTATTTCAGCTTGTGCCCATTGCCTCTTTTACCGTTACTGGGCATGACTTAGAAGAGCCTGTCTCTGTCTACTTTACTGTTCCCCCCTAAACTAAAAGGAGGCTGATGGAATTATAGTTCCCTGAATCCTCTTCCTTTCCCTTTATTTTAGATATGGGGGAATAGTTGGGGTTTATTTTCCAGTCATTGCATGTTTCCTGGTTGGCACCACTTTTCAAATATGAGAGAAAATAGTCTCACAATGGTGTGGTTACCATGATACTAGCTGTCTACATTTTGTCAGGTGGGTCATACCTTAAGGGTCTCTGATCACAGCTAATTTGGTATAAAAGTCCAGTGACAGTCAGCACGTGTCTTTTTATTAAGGGGGAAGAGACTCGCCTTTACTTGGTCATTTACAAGTCTCCTTTTGATCCTACCCTTAGGCCTGCTATAGCACAGATGTACATCTTGAGTGCCACAGATCGTCTCGAATGCCATCACACAGCACGTACAGGACAACCAGGAGATCAAGCCCAGTCAGCAAGGGTTTATGAAAGGCAGGTCCCGCTTGACTAACCTGATCTCCTTCTGTGAGTAACGTAATCTCCTCCTATGACAAGGTGACCCGATTAGTGGATGAGTGAAAGGTGAATATTGCCTACCTAGAGTTTAGTAAAGCCTTTGACACTGTTTCCCACAGCATTGTCCTGGAGAAACAGGTTGCTCATGGCTTGGATGGGCATACGCTTCGCTGGGTGAAAAATTGGCTGGATGGCTGGGCCCAAAGGGTGCTGTTGAATGGAGTTAAATCCAGTTGGTGGACAGCCGCAAGTGTTGTCCCCGGGGCTCAGTACTGGGGCCAGTTCTGTTTAATATCTTTATCAATGATCTGGACTAGGGGTTTGAGTGCACCCTCAATAAGTTTGCAGATGATACCAAGATGGGTGGGAGGATTGATCTGCTTGAGGGTAGGAAGGCTCTACAGAGGGATCTGGGAAGGCTGAATCGATCAGCTGAGGCCAACTGTATGAGATTCAACAAGGCCAAGTGCTGGGTCCTGCACTTGGGTCACAACAACCCCACGAAATGCTACAGGCTTGGGGAAGAGTGGCTGGAAAGCTGCCTGGCGGAAAAGGACCTGGGGGTGTTGGTCAACAGCCGGCTGAATATGAGCCAGCAGTGTGCCCAGGTGGCCAAGAAGGCCAATGGCATCCTGGCCTGTATCAGAAATGGTGTGGCCAGCAGGACTAGGGCAGTGATCGTTCCCCTGTACTCGGCACTGGTGAGGCCGCACCTCGAGTCCTGTGTTCAGTTTTGGGCCCCTCGCTACAAGAAAGACACTGAGGTGCTGGAGCGTGTCCAGAGAAGGGCAACAAAGCTGGTGAAGGGTCTAGAGCACAAGTCTTATGAGGAACAGCTGAAGGAACTCCAGTTGTTTAGCCTGCGGAAAAGGAAGCTGAGGGGAGACTTTATCACTCTCTACAACTATCCTGACAGGAGGTTGTAGCGAGGTGGGTGTCAGTCTCTTCCCCAAGTAACAAGCGAAAGGACAAGAGGAAATGGCTTCAAGTTGTGCCAGGGGAGGTTTAAATTGGATGTTAGGAAAAATTTCTTCACTGAAAGGCTTGTCAAGCATTGGAACAGGCTGCCCAGGGATGTGGTTGAGTCACCATCCCTGGAAGTATTTGAAAGACATGTAGATGTGGTGCTTAGGGACATGGTTTAGTGGTGGACTTGGCAGTGCTAGGTTAACAGTTGGACTTGATAATCTTAAAGGTCTTTTCCAACTTAAATGATTCTATGATTTTATCTAGAAATTTGTGCATCGGAACATTGTTTCTGGCTGACCTAGGTCTTATCTTTAAGGCTACATCATCTTAACTTCAACCGATAGATTATCCATACATCCATCAGTAAATTGTCCCCCTGATCATGATGTTCTGAAAGTATACTTGATTTCTAATCTGAATTTGTCTAGCTTTAGTCAGATATCTGGACATATGACTTTACCTCTTATGATCAGAACCTTTTCTCATTTCCCCAGCAGGTAGTTTTAGGTCATGATCTAGCAACTTTTTTAATGATTCAGGTCCAACAAACATATTTAAGCCTTTTACTAAAAGGCAACACATCCTTTCATAGAAATAGACTTGCGTTTGTACTCTGAATCCCTTCCAATTTGTCAACAGGTAGTCACCAGAGCTTTCCTGAATAGTGGAAGTGGCAGGCTGTGATAACTAAGTCTTTACATTGCTAAGCCTGGGACTTGCCCTTGGTTTGTATTGCATATGCCTGCAGCCTCAGTATGTCTGTTCTGGCAGACAAATTGTTTCATCCTTCCTTTCATTGCGCTGATGACTGATAAAGAAGGAATACATTTGGTTAACTGACAGCTGTTTGCTCTTTGGAAGGGCAAGGCTACTAAAATTAGTATGTTTTGGCACATTCTGAATTTGTTCTCATCCCGTCTAAGATAAATGAAATAAAACTGGTGATTTCAGTCTTGAATTTCTTTGACCTGAAGGCCTCACACCACTGTAATCATCTCTCAGAACTAGTTAATATCTTTTTTTTTTTTTTTTTGTGAAATGCTAGTCTGACCACTTTAAGACAAGTGTCAAGTCTTAATTTTACCACTTCTTTATTGCATTCCACTTAGAAAATGGTAACTCAAAAGAGCAAAAATGAAATTGAGTAAGAGCAGCTGACTTATTTATTATTGGAAAAAAAATGTTTTTAATCTACTGGTTTAAACTCTTAGACTTTCCCATCTTTGAAAACAGCAATTGACTAAGTCTTTTGACATCCAAGGTTCATGAACACACAAAAATGAACGGTGAGTTGCCCAGTTTGAAGGATCTCTACCCACTTCACCAAGAGATGAGACACTCAAACCTCCAAGGAGACTGCTTCCAGCTTTTACATCCTTTGCAAGGGGCCTGGCTAGAGTCAGACCAACCATACCTGTAAATTAGCTGCACAGACCAAGGCTTGCCAAGGAATAGCCTGCTTGACCATTTATTGTTGTAGACAGCCATGGTCCAGATCTTGAACATTTCCGGGCATACTTGAACATACTATTATAGATGCAGCCCTAACATAACAGCAGGCAGGATTTCTTGAACAAACTACAGGGTTAGGCAAAAAAAAAGAAAAGGGAATGTTGGAGCTTCTTGCATGCCAAAGCATGTAATTTCTTTGTTGGGAAGTAGGGTGTAAAAGCATTGAGCACCTTCAGTCCACTTACAGAAAATTGAGGTACTGGGAGACTAAAAGTCATGCTGAGGCAAGTTTATGTGGCCCATGAAAGGCTTAAAGGTTCTTAGACATTTTCTTTACCCTTTCTTGCTCCTTCCTTCCAAATGAAATGAGTTGTATTTTTTGAATCAAGAAACACAACTAATCACAGCTATTAAAAATGAATTGATGCAGGCACCCTCTCTTTACAGTGTGAAAAATGGATGGTGCTCTAAAGCCCTCCAGAGGATGGAAATTCAATTTCAAGACTTGAAAGCTTATCTCAGCTCCAGTTACAGAAAAGAAGCACAAATATTTCAAGGTGCTTTGCAGAACTTCTGGGTAAAAAGTAAACACCTGCCACTTTAATCTTGATGCTTTAATATTATGCTCTTGAAGGAACAAACCTTACCCACAGATCTTCAGAGGGAGACTCCCTTTATCCTTCTGACATCTTTGATCAGTCACGAAATACTGAATGCCAACACCATCAGAATAATTCTTGTTGGATGCCTAATTCCAGGCTCTGTTGAAACTAACATAAGCTCATTGCTCCCCTCTAAAGTGGCTATCAACTTCATTGGCAAAGACAGATGAGACTTGCATTGCTTATGTTTATACTGCATTGTATGGGCATAAATCTTTACACACCTAAACAAAAGATCTGCATTTGGGAAAGAATGGGGTGTGTTCCATTCCAATGGACCCCTCTTTAGTGCAAGCCTTGACTTTTTTGCAAGGAGAAAAATGCTTTGATTCACTGAGTATATAAATCACTGCAAGTTATTCTCACTGCTGTAATGGTTATCTTGTTCAATTTCCATTCCGTGTAAGATCAAGATAACAACCAATTTGTTTTGTGCAGGCCACCAAGCAATTGTTAAAGAGAAATGGTCTTTTGCTTGCCATCAGACTGACCAAGCTGAGAATCAAAGCTTACAGGCTTTATGGACATGTTGCTATTCAGTCCTTCTTATGGCAACAGGAAACCTTTTAGCTGGATTTCAGAATGACCAAGCAAGTTGTTGTTTTTTTTAAATTTTTATTCCTTCCCCCTAGGGGAATCATGTATTTGGAAGCCTGGTGGTCACATCAGAGTCCTGGGTTTAAATTCAAGCTGTGTTTCAATTTGTTATGGCTTTGGGTCAGGAGGTTTCTTCTCTCTTGTGCTGCTGTTCCTTCTGTAAGATGGGGAGATAAAGGGGTACTCATCAAACTAAAGAGTATGTAGTGAAAATTAAAGCTAGCTAATTAGTACGCATTATTTTGGTACTTCACTTTTATAAGGTTATTATTTTCATCTGTCAGCAGCATAATGGCTGTCCAAAGTGCCTCGTAAATCTGTCACATTTCTGGCCAGTAAAACTTCCAGAGAAAAATGAGAAGTGATGAGGTTTTTTTCACTAGGTAAAAAAAAAGGAAAACACTGGAAGTCTTGCTGAATGAATAACAGTATGGGAGGTGTCCTCATAAATGGAAAGCACTTTGAAAGTGCTTTTTCACCCCTTCCCTCCCCCTCAATAAACAAACTTTTGGACAAATGTGGAATGTATTTTGAACACATGACAGTAGTTGTTTTCAAGTTTACAACTTAAATGGGGCTATTAGAAGAGATGTGGCTGCAAAGATTTATGTAGTTTATTCTGGGATCTACATTCATTTCTTTGGCAGATCATGTGTGCTGTCAGTAACCTCAGTTGTGAAAACGGATTTTTGTCTCGAAAGTGAAATAATCTCAAATCTTACTTTGACCTGATATAGTTACTTTATGCTTGTCCTTCACTTAGTCAATTCTACAGCAATGGAGTAACTGGGATTATGCTTGCTCTTGAAGGTGAATAAGAGGAGTAGGAGGAACCATACCAGAGGCAAAGTGGGGCTCTAAGAGGAGGGGGTATAGTCAGAAGATGACACCTTTCCAATATTTAAAATCTTTCAGTCTTATTTGGAGGCTAAAATTAATTTCTCAGCTAGACACATTTGAACCATATTCTGGAAGTGATGTATATCTCTAGAGTGCATTTTGGAGCTACCGGGTCATCATGATTAACTGACAAGGGGTGAAGAAGTGGGGGAGTTGGTTAGCTTGCTCAGTGAGAAGGAAGGGAAGGCTGAGCTGGCTATTCAGCGAGGTGGAGGAGTGTGTTTTATAGAGGCAATTTGCAACAGTGGATGGGTTTGAGAGAAGTGGTAAGTGTACTGTTGTTTTTCTATACATATGAGACTTACCTGCCTCCTGCTGTCTTTGGAAACAGTTTTGTAGACAGGCGTAAGGCAAAAATACTCTATACGTTACTTCAGCACATGAAGTTGATTTTCTCCTTGATGGCATTGGAAGTTCATTATGAATTCAGCTTTCTACTCTCAGAGCATGCATAATTGAAATGACAAATCCACCACAACCATTGGGTATGAATAAGGTCCAGATAAAGTTATACAATCCCTCTGGTTGTGCAGTTGGCATAAGAAAACAGTGACTTCACTGCATGCTATGATTAGAGAAAATTTAATTTCTAAATCCAAGGTGGGCCAAGTAAGCTTTTTACCATTATGTCTTCTTCTTATACCTGTTTTTCTTTGTAGCCCTTGCATCTTGGAAGTTTTACAAGTAATTACTGGCAGAAATATGGACAAGTACCCAAATGGCTTAGGGTGGAAATAAAATGCAGAAGGCGGTTTTCAATACTTGCTAGTTAGACATTTTCTTTGGAAGAAAACCATGAAAGCAGAATGTAGCTGTAGAGTTGAATTCTTAAGCAAACATTTGGAACTTGTAACTCCTGTTTTTTGGTCTATTTTTGTAAAGGATCACTTTTGTGATGTGCGGGTTATATTTTTAGTTTTAAGCTCCCAAGTGATGAATTGAATGGTCACAGTCTTAGCCTTTGCCCTCAGTTTTCCCTGTGTCTGTTCCTTGAAATGCTAGAAGACCTGTTGTTAGCAGGCAGAAACAAATGCCTTACAAGGCACATAGCAAATGAGCACAGTGGCATACATAGATCATCTGTGTAGTTAACACTTGCTGGAGGAATAGACTGGAGATGAATGACTTAACGGGAGGTTGGAGAACTTACTGCTGAGTATAAACTCGCAATCCTTTCAACTTCTCCTACATCCTATGAGGAAAAAAGGTCAATGTTTTAGAGTTATTCTTTCAATTATGCTAAAGTTTGATTTGTGATCAGTTACAAGAGGAGATGGGAGAGGCCTGCATACTGTGTGACAAACTGTGGTGAAGATTTAAGCCTGTTCCTGTATTGAAAGCTGGACAGTTAGAACCAATGTTTCCATTGATAATGAGCCAGAGCCCTTGCAAAGCAAAGCCCCCTTCCCATAGCACAACCTCCTCTGTAGTTAATCCTCTTTGAATGCTCTTTGTTCTGTAGCTACAGTTTCCATGCTGAACCCTCTTGTCCAAGTCTGAAAAATTGGGGAGGTTTCTTGAACCCCCCACTGAACTATAAATGAGCTAAAATGTAGGTCAGTCTAATTAAGAATGATGCCTGTAGGAAAGGTTGTTGCCTGCTGGATGAAACAACTTACATGACTGTGTTGGCACACTTCTGGATAGATCCTCCACCAGACCTCTGATACTACCTGTTGTTTGAGATTTTACATTAATCAATATATTTAGCATCCAATCTAATGCTTCTTGCAAGGGGGCAGCACTAAAGAACTTGAATCCTCAGTGTCACCAGCAGCTATGAGATGAGCACTGATGTCCTGAGAAAAACATTGCAGAACCATAATGAAGTCACTTGTGCTGTAACACTGTTTTCTACTCTAAGTTTAGACTCTTCTGGGAGAAAATATTTCAAAAACACTACCTTCCACCAACCTCCCATAGCCCCAACAGATGAAATCACTCAAACAAGCAACGAATAGGAAGTTCTCCAAATCTATTCGTTTATCAAAGTATCTTTTTTCTCCTTTCTCTTAGACAATGATATTAGGAAGAGATGTCAAAAGAGCAGGCTGTATGCTAACCTGAGGCTTTGTTTATGCTTAGTGATGTGCTATTTGGCACAATAATGGTTTCCCAAATTTCAAAAAGCTACATCCCCATTGAGCAAACAAAATCGACCCCACCCTTCACATCTATCAAGCAATTCTTTTATCAAAAGCATGTTCCTATTTTTCTTGCTCATACCCTCTATTCCTTCCCCTGTTCTCCCAAACACAGTTTCTGAAATGCTAATTCTTATCCCCCAGCATGGATCTACCTTTCCTTTCCTACACTCACTTGGAGGTACTTTGAACTAGTCTGGGTAGGGCCTTGAGCAACTTGATCAAAGTTGGCCCTGCTTTAAGGGAGGATTGGACCAGATGACCTCCAGAAGTCCCTTCAAATATAAGTTATTCCATGATTCTATTAACATTATTAATTAGACAGTGGTTTAGCATTTAAAGTAGCTTGACTAACACCTGTGAGCACTGCAGGGAAACTCTGACCCCAGGTCTGCATGCCACAGCCCAGCTTCCACCTTCCAGAACTGGACCTTAAATGTAAATCTTGCGCCTTTTGAACATCAGCTCTTGGACTATCTCCATGAGTCCACAAATAAAACCTAGCTCTTAAACTCCGGTGTTCATGAGCTCTAAGTCAAGTGTTAACATACAGTGGTTTGGATTTAGCACATAGCCCTTGCTGCTACTGGTACCAGCTCAGAAAGAGTACCTCTGCACCCATTTTCTTCATGTTCTCTTGTGAAAAATTTCTCCACTTTTTGAACCTGCCTGGAAAAGGCCCCACACCAGAAAGGTGTTGCTTTACAATGTGAGATGTCCTAGCTATACTCTGAGCAGCTTTGAAAGCAGGCAGTCTGCTGGGTAGATTGCATGTCTGCATGTGGAATCAGAGTGTGCTGTTGGCAATGGGGTCCAGACCTGCTCACACTGGTAAGCCACAGGCTGCTCATAAGAAGTCCCATGGATGGAAGATGAGCCTGATAATAAGCGTGGTATTGAGTGCCACTCCAGGGAGAGAAATCTTCAGTTGGCTTGCTATGGCTGCCCCCTTTGCCATGAAAAGGAGTGGCATGCTGGTAAACCACTGCATTTTCTTACACTTTGGAAGAAGAAAACACTTCTTCACACCTTATTTTCTCTTCTTCTGACTTAGTCACGCTCTGGTTTTTTTCATGCTGTTATCTAAAGGCCCTCCAGCTGTGGTTGGCACTCAGGTAGCTGCTCTGTGTATAGCAAGAGCTACAAGAAGATGTGAACGGTGTGAGAATCCTTCAGAGATGGTGTCACCACATAGGTCTGCCTGGAAGAATAGCAGATGCGTGTATTCATTGATCCACAAATCATGTCTGAGGACGTTTCTCTGGTAACTGATACTCTTCAGAGCAGACAAAGGGAACACAGGGCACGCTGGCTGATTCTATAGGTCTGTTCTTGTCTCAGATGCTAGCAAAGAAGGAGGGAGCTGACTTTGTGTACCTCAGTGTTGAGGGTGTATTTGTGAATGATAGGCAGTACCAAGCACAGGCCTGCTGGGATTACAGTTGCAGACCAGACCAGAGGGAACAAACTGAAGCAGTATTGCTTTGAACAGCCTACCAGGAAAAGTCTGCAGCTTGTGCCACCCCCGAAATGTGACCTGGTTTTATCTTACAGTGCTGGTTGGCACAGGTGAAAACCATGCCAACACATATTCTGAATTAAAGCACTGGCAATAATGTGCAAGTGCATGCATTTGTGCCCTAACACAAATAATAGAGTTAACTAACAGGTCTACGTAGCACACATCTGCAATAAATGGAAATAAACACACTACAGGGCCCTCTGGCCATATCCAAACCAAGAAACAAACCTGCTGTGGTTAAAATCTAATGCCACGTCTAAAGCCTTCTTTTGCCTGAGGTTTTTACCCTCAGAGGTCTAAAAAGAAGGTTGCTCCAGCCAGCTCTAATCTCTCCTGTTGCAGGCAGCTCATCCGTGCTTCATAGTTTTTTCCTGAATTACTAACCTTGACACGATAGCTTTCCTAGGCATTACTGAGCCTGTTGTCCCCAGCATTTTCTGCATGAATAGCTCATTTGTGCTTTCTGATAAATTTGTTCTGTGTTGCAAAGGGGGCCTTGTGAGAAAAATGAATATCTATAGACACGGACATGAACTATGGTATTTTTGTACTTTAATCCAAATGGATAAGACTGTTAGAGGTGTTCTCTGAATAATCAGTTACCAGATGACTGCCAGTCAACTGCAGCTAGGTTGCTGCTGGAAGAAATCACAAAGGTAGTGCCCAGCTTGCTACGTAGAAAGGTATTGAAGACTCAGTTCAGGCTGATGTCTTATAATCCTCAATGGCACTACGTACTGAGCACAGGAACTCCATTCTTACAGTCAAGAAATGACCCCTCTTATGGGGCAGAAAGGATTTTAAGTCCTTATTTGCAGCTCCAACCTTGATTCTCCTGTTTGGTTTGTAGGGATTTAAATATTTACTCAGATACGACAAGGGCTGCTTATCTTGGCAGGGTATGTCTATAGTATCTAGGAAGGGCAGCTGTGGTGATCTGATTTTGCTTTTTAAAAAATGAGGGAGAAAAAGATAGAGAGTGGAGCATCAAATATACTCTTTGTTTTATTTTGTTTTGTTTCAGGAGAAAATCTTTAGTCCTGAAATGGTGCTCCCTGCAAAGCAGAAACAGAAAAAAAATTGGTTTTGTTTGCCCTTGGATAGGCTGGATTGAACTGGAAAAGTTTCAGGATTTGGTCTGTTTCTTTGTTGGGATTTTGCCTTCCCTTCCCCCCCCCCCCCTTTTTTTTTTCCTAAATTGTTGAGAAAAGCTTCCTGTCACCATTGTGGGAACTGAGCTGCTGAAAAGAGAGAATTTGAAATAAGGGTAATGGGGCATCAGAGCTTTTGCTGTGTTGGTTGAAGCTCTGCAGAAAGGCTAGAAATGAACATTTTATGGAGCAATTTCACTTGACCTCTTTGCTTGACTTTTTTGTGAATTCAGCTCAATTTCCTTCAGCCTTCACCATATTTTATGGCATGGATATTTTTTCCCTCCCCTGTGGAACAAAACAGGTCTTTTTTTACAAGAAGTTAATTGCCTAGGATGAAGTCAGCTGAAAAAAATTCTTCCTGAGAACAGGTTGCTTATTCCCTCTTCTTTTCATGTAAGTTCGGTGAATTTTAATTTGTGGCAAGTTTTTGCTGTTGCACAGCAACACTTTCACACACAAACCACCCACCAGCTCCACGCAAATATAATGCTAATAAACCAGGAGCAGTGAAGCTGAGTAATAGGTGACCTTGTAGTTTACTTTCTAGTAGAGGTTGCCTGCCTGGTTGTTCCTTCTCCCCCACTGCTGCCTCATTCTTTATCAGACCATCTCACCTAGATTTTTTTTATCCTTTGTATTTTAGCATGTAATGTTACAGTGGACATACAGTATTTATTTTAAGTACTGTTGGTTACAGGCCTTCAAAGACACTGCTAGACAATATTTCTCTGTAACAGGCAAAGGAGTCTTTAAGGACCTGGAAGAGAAGCTAGCTCTGCTTGTAAGGAGACTAAATGAATGTATTGAGAATTACACTCCTCTGCCTGCTGATGAAAATGCAGTTGCCAAAGCTGCGACACACTGCCTCACACCCTATAAGTTGCCATTAATGTCCTGTCCTTAAAGGTGCACAGCAGCACCAGCTTGGGCACTCAGGCAAGGAGCCCATCCCAGAGTGTGGTTTGACTCTTGATTAACATCAGATAGCTGGGAATCTCAAGGGGGGCTTGTCTGCACCATAGGTGGGTGAGTGTCTTATGCAGACACTGGGGCATGAGATTGGTCCATGAATGCCTCCTGTTAGGTTCCGGATTGCTGCAGAGTACTTGCACGCTTGATAAAGTTATAAGCAATCAGTCAGAAGCCATCAGGAGATATTAAAATCCTTTGTCTCCTAGAGGACTTGTGCATTTGGCTGGCTGTCAAGGACCTGAAGTCAGATAACTGCCACAGTCCATCTGCGGTGCACCAGTGTGGGTCAAATAATTTCCTAGCCACTGATCCTTCACCAGTGACCTCATATGGCTTCTGCTGAGTAACAGTAGAGCAGTAGTCCCATACCCTTCCCAAACATGCACTTCTCAGTTCTCTCCTGAGTCTAGACATGGGATTAGGCTACATGCCTGGCATCTGCTATGCTCCTTCTGATGGCATAGCCCAATGACCAGAACCTTTATTTATCCTCCTCTTTTTTTCTTTCATGATTTTTTTTTTTTCCTCTGATGTGTATTTTCATCTTCCTCAGAGCAATTATGGTCACTACAAAAGCAGTATCTGTCCTTGTAATAGGACAACCCCTTAGTAAATCTGAGATAGCACTACCTCCACCTGTTTTGGGGAACTGGTTATATCACTCCAAGAGGATGAACATCACTTAATGTTCAAAACATTGTCTGTGCTCATCTGCACTTGTCTCAGCTAACTGCATCTGACTTAATTCCTGAATAGTCTTGTTGATGTGGCCAGGCCACCCTCCTGCTACACTTCCTCTTTTTAATATGAATTGGAATGGACCATTCTTGGGCTTTAAGAGGCCATCTTGGAAGACCAGCCAACTCTTTCAGGGCCCTTTGCCCTAGTACGCTGCCTCCCAAGCAATCCTTCTATCAGTTCCCTGAACAAGCTGAAGTATGCTTTCATGAAGTGCAGGGTGGTAATTCTGCTACTTGCCTTAACATCATCTGGGAACTTGCATGCTACCACCTTATAATCACTGCAGTTTTCATTGTAAACCTGCTTTCTTTTTCCCAATTATTTTTTCTCTCCCCTTGAGCGGCATACAAAGCAGAGCATCTTTTCTGTTGGCTTGTCCAACACATCCATGAATAAATGATCCCTAGCAATTCCAGAAACTTCCTGAATTGCTTGTTTCCAGCGATGTTCCCCTCCAAGCACACCCTGAGTTGCTCCCCAGCTAGTCAGTCTCTAAGCTGTATTCTTGCAAGAGGTTATTCCTTGCTGGATGCAGGACTTCACATTTGTTCTTACTGAATTTCATAAGGTTCCCGTTGGCTTATTCCTCCAGTCTGCATAGGCCCTTCTGAAAAGCAAATGCTTTTGCTTCAGAGGTACGTGCTTTCCTACTCCCATGGTACAGGAATACTCTACTAGCCATGGCTACTGTCTCCCTTCACATGCACACATACCCTGCTGTCACCCTCCTTCCAAAACAGTTGAAATGGAGATAATGGTAAGGCAATTCCATATGTTCTG
This sequence comes from Buteo buteo, assembly GCF_964188355.1. Lineage (NCBI taxonomy): Eukaryota > Metazoa > Chordata > Aves > Accipitriformes > Accipitridae > Buteo > Buteo buteo. The sequence goes on along the minus strand of NC_134189.1, from coordinate 3,877,603 downwards.
ATTACATATGACCTCATTAGCACACTTCTTTCTGCAAAAAACCTCTTCAGATAATGAAATCTTGTTCTGGAACAAATAAGTTGTTATTTTATGAAAAAGCAGTGTAGGGGAAGGGGATTTCATTTTAACAATTTTTTATTGTTCGTTTTTTCTAAGAGAAAAAGAAAAGGAGAACGGCAAAATGACAAGGAAAAATAAAACAAAAGAAAAGCAATTGCTGTATTTCAAAACCAGTGAAAATTAGACTAAGCAGTAGTAGAAGCCAAATGGAAATCATAATTCTTCTATTTCCCTGGCTGCTCAGACATGTGTAATAGGCTTGGCAAAGTGTCAAGGAAAACAGGGGCCAAGCTGTGGTGTGTTTAGAAGAATCAAAAGGCTGCTCGTTAAGAGAGGCAGATTTCAGCACAGCTCAGAGGATAAGAGTCTAAAGCTCATCTGCAGCTTATTCTTTACGAAGAGGATAGAGGAAGGTAAAACACGTACAATGCAAGGACACTTTTCAGCTTTGGAAGGAAGACAAAGGCAATAGTGCAGTCTTGTTAGGTTTCTTTTGATTTAGCCTAGTGTGCTTTAAGCCAAAAGTACATGGCAAAATTAAAAGCATGAGCAGGATAACTAGCTTTAACAGCTATAAAATGTGGACTCAGCTAGGTCATGGTGAAACACAGCCCATGTAATAGCACCCAAAACAGAAGTCAGAAAACCCACTGTAATTCTAATTCTCTTACAGAATGTACCTGTCGAAATTAAATTGGCAGAAGTTGCCAGGTCTTTCGTAGTGCTTGCATACTTCAAGCAAAGGAACTGACAAGCCCAGAAAGTTAACATATTTCACTTCCTTTTTGAGAGAATCCCCAGGCTGACAGCTTTGCTCTTGATTTTCGGTCAGGAGGGTCTGAGTCCCAGTGCCGCATGACTGATGTAGTTTTAGCTTCAGGAGTAGAGGTACTGTGTTTCTGTGGTCTGTCACAGAGCCTCCTTCCACTTTTTCCAAGATTACTTCACAATGGAATAGCATTGCCTTTGTGCACGCTCTTCATGAAAGGATGCTGCAAATGTCAAAAGGCACTTGAAAAAAGTCACAGAAATTACCCAGTGGCAGGAAAAAACAAACTTTCACAATGGGAATCTTACAGAGGTGAACGACTTTGTTTTACCAGAGAAATCAAAGATCCAGAAGCAGCTTCCCACCTGGGAAATCCCTGCATACTGTGTTGCACAGAACCAAGGTGATATACTAGGGGAAGGATGATGGTTTATCCAGTTATTCCACTCTTTCCTTCACATATCCAGTGGTGACAGTGGGTCACTGTGGGTTAGTCAATGACATGTTCTTAGGGTCGTTGCATAAGGGTGTTCACGCCTATAAAAATGTTCTCATGATGGAACTAAATAGAAAGTACCATCTGGAATAGATTAACTTCAGAGGTTGAAAGTAACCTTGCCATTTTCTAGCAGTGAGGTCAGCTGAACATTAAAGTAGCTTACTGGGCAAAGAAGTGTGATTGATTGTCTTTGCTTGGGCTCTTTCAAGTCAGATTTGATACATTTTAGAAAGATGTTCTATTTGTTTGTGGGTTGTTTTTTTCCTAACCGACTTTGAGGGGAAAAAACCCATGTTTCTGAGTATTTCAGAGGTCAGAATAAATGGTCAAAGGAGTAGTCCTTCAGTGCTTCGAGGATGGGAACCTAGGGTCCATGCCAGATCATTTAGGTTTATTTTTAGAAGCCAGCTTAGAATTGTTACTATGGGCATAGTCAGGAACCAGTACAGTACAGTGCACACAGCAAAGCAGTGACTTCTAGCTGGTCCTGGACAGAAGATACAGATCAGGACACCAGGTCAACACAGACCACGTCTGTTGTCTGTAATGTTCTTTTTTGCCAGGCTCTGTAACACCACAGCCTGGACCCCCTTCTGTCCTACTGTTTTCTAATGTCTTGTACCATTTTGGCTTTGAGTTCTCCTCTTTTTCTGGTCCTGTACACCTGAGAGACTTTACACAAACCTGATTTGTTTAGTTCAAGCCCTCTATGGTATTTTAAGAAGGCAGTTCCTGACCACTGTTCTGTCAGAGTGAGGCAAAGCCTTCTGTTTCAAAAGCATTGCCATTTGAGTATGAAGAAAACTGTTGTCTTGGTACAAGAAAAATTGCAGGAGTTTGCAAATGAGTTGCTGAAAACTTGGGAAGATGAGAAAGGAGGAGAAAAACACAGATATTGTCTTTCCCTTTATGCCCTCCTTCCCTTCCTCTCCTCCGTCCCCTTCTCCCTTCCTCCCTTTTGGATTATCTGGTGTATAAGCAGCTTTTATTATGAACTTTGTAGAGAACATTAAAGTTGTTCTTGGACCTTGCTTGACACATAACAACCTTCCAACAGAGAAGACTGGAAAACCCACAGAAAGCTGAGGGGGTATTGGGGCTTGCCCTTACGTTTAAAGTTGTGACCTCTGTTGTTGTAATATGTCATTTGTGAGTAACTTTATTTAATGAGCAGACAACTCATGTTTGGCAGTGACCTCAGAGGTGAAGTCCCATGTAGAAGGTGTTACGCTGGTCTGTTCTCAGGGTGTGAGAAAAGTACGAGCGACTGCAGCGAGGTCTGCAGCGGAGAGGAAAGGTCACTTGTTCCTTACCGATGGCACAAGAAACTGCAGCTACCTGGGAATCTGACAAGTCTGCTAAACTACGAATCGAAGTATAAGAAAAGCCAGCTGAACACCCTTGAGCAGTTTTCCGCTGTAGCCCCTTCACAAAACTGCAGCAGCTGAAAAGAAGCCTAATTGAACTACTTCTCGAAAGAAGAAGAGAATTGCCAGCACTGCAGGGTCTGCTGTGACCCAGCTACTCCTGGCTGCGCAATGGCCTCCAGAGGATCCACCACTAAGTCCCTGGCAGGGTGCTTTAACCATGGGCTGAGCTTTTGCAAATCAGCATGTAAGTTGCTGAAACTCATTTTTATTCCATTGCCTCTTCACTGTGTAAGCGCAGTTTGGGGTGAATAGGAAAGCCAGCCTCTTAGAAGAGAAACAGAGAAATCTAGGACCTGTTGGTCTACAGAAGGCACTATTTCTACCTTACCTATCTCTTTTCTTAATTTAACATCCAGCCTCCCATTTGCATCCACTGCAAAGAAGGATTCCTGGCGTAAAACCAAGCAGTGCTAGGTGGCCCATGTTCATGCCACTGAGGGCTAGCTCCTGCTGCAGTGCACTGGCCATAACCACACTGCATAGCACCTGTCTCTAGCCCGTGTACCTCTTACTTGCCTGTGCTGGCATGTGCCTGCACCACAGCATTTCATAAAAGAACCACATTGCACACTCTGTCACTCCTGTGACAAGGCACTACCCACCCGTACTGCACCTCCTTTTGCTGTTTCTGACAATGCTGTATTTGCTCTTTGGACCAGGTGGACTCTCTTCTTTGACCTGGGCAAAAGCAGACATCACCTGCTCAATGCATCATACTAGGTGGCTGGATAATTTGTCTGCAGACAAGGACAAGACTGCTGTCAGAAACAGGGGATGTCAGACCAGATCACTGAAATTAGATGATATACAGCCTCATTCCCCACCCCCACCAGTCCGGTTTATTCTGCACAGGTAACCTGGAAAAAATAGACTTTTACAAATGTTCCTGAATGTCATCTCTCTTATTAATAAGCTGGACCACAACTCCATCTCCAGACATTCACCCAGGTTTGTCAGTATGGAATATCCTGGCTCAGCGCTGATAATTCTGTGATGAGAGATGAGGTGGAAAAATGCAAGGTCAATCTGAAGGAGGAATCATTTTGGGGGACTAAACTATAATCCCCTTTGTTTGTGTATTTCTCAGATCCAAATTCCACATGTGCATAATTTACGTCAATACAAGGAGGTAGCCAGAGAAAGGAAGAAATAAATAATTTACAGTAATAAACAACAATCACTGCACATCTTAAATATCATTCCTCATGCACACAGCCACAGAATGGATTTATTCAAAACCATTTCAAGGCCTGGCACAAATTCTTATTTATCACTCTGAGGGCTTTCCCCCCTCCTCCAGGCTGTAACAAAAGTCTGCTTGGTGGGGAGCTGCTGTTTACATCCAGCGCGTGCTAGGCATCGTCCTCTAAATCCATGCTTACACAAAAGAATCTCCACAGTCTGGAACCCTGAACTTTGTGTTTATCCTAAACACACACATGCAACTATTTACACTGGAGAAATCCTTTAGAAGACAATAGCCACGGGTAATGTCGAGCTTTAGTATGGATGGGCAGAGGCGAAGGTATGGAGTCTAATTGCATGCTGTTTTCTCCTGTACTTTCTGAGTGCTATAAAAATGTTTGGGGTGTACTTGAATGGAAATGTGCAATGCTATTCTGTAGTATATCTTGAGTGAGAAGAGCTAGAGGGCCATTAGGGCTGGTAACAGAGCGCTGTCTCGGCTGTAGACTTCTCTCCAGCTAAATTTCCTAGTACTCTTTGATAGAATCACCACTTCAGATACAATGAACAATTTTCATCTGCAGGTTTTCTTCTGGTGGTTTTTTTCCCCTTTGCTTTCCTTCTTTCCCTCTCCCTAATGGAAAAAGACACATTTGTCGCTGTCTAAAATTAGTATATTGTCTGTGTGTTTCCTTCCTCTCTCCCTGCTCAAAATCTGCATTCTCAAATTAGGACTGGCATGATCTAATTAAGACAGACATAAGAGAGAGAGAATGCTCCAGAGGAAGGCTAGAGTAGGAGTAACAGGAGGAGAATTGTGATTTTTTTTTTTATTCCTGCTCAGGCATAATCTTAAAGACATGAAGCAACACACATGCCTACTCAAACAAGTTGTTAGCAAACTAATCGTGCATTACAAGACAGCAGAGCCACACTGTGCTCATTATACACTGTTTAAAGACGATTTTAGTGCAGTCAGAAGGCAAATCAAACATGCCTAGACATAAGGTTGAACGGGGAAGATTGCGTCTTTTCTTTTAAGAGGCATAGGAGAAGTCATTTGCTTTAGCATCAGTCTGTCTTCATGTAAGACGGGAATACTGAGCCTGAATTGCCTATCTGCTCAACTCAAAGGGGCCTTTGAATCAGAGACTCCTTTTCTCAGTTCTCTAGAAGAGAATGGGAAGGACTTTCTTAAGCAATTCATCCTTGTGCCTAGATAAAGTGGCAGGCAACAAATAGCTAAAGGCAGTTGGCCATCCTGGTAATGGATATTTGCAACAAAAAACAACTTTAAGGTGAACAGAGGTAGAAGATAGTTTGAACAGTATATCCAGGGAGAAGTTCCATCATTATTAAACATAGACTCAACATGTACAAGAAGTGGAGGGGTGGACTAGCCTTGTATATGGTTACATCACATGTATGAATATTTATGATAAGAGGCTGAAAGACAGTTCTTTTATCTCAAAAGATACTTCTATTCTAATACTAATAGCCTATATGTATGAAAGACTTAAACAGATTTGTCCATGAACAGTGGACTTCATGTCCAGCCTTTGTGATACGGCTATTCTCCTCATTTCAGCAGAATAACATTAATTTTGTAGATTTGCATGACCTTGTACTAAAACTACTTCAGACATAAGAAGTTCTAGAATTTCTTTGGAAAAAAAGTTAAATTTATTATAGCTGTTTTGCAAGCATTTGATGAGTGAGATCCAGTCTTTGCCATTCCAGGTAGCATTGTGGTCCTACACAAGGATGTTCATAATCAAAGAGCTCAACTTTATTAAATTCAGTCATGAAAGAACTAGTAATTTCACTGTAAAATGTGGCTCCCTTAGATATCTTTCTATATATTCTTTGCTGTATGTGTGCTGCTTTTCTAGTACACTCAGTGGAGACTACAAAGATCCCAATGAGTCTTCCTGTAAACTGTATGATAAGGTGTGATTTGTCCCTGTAAATCTAGGCATTTAATGCTGTTTTAGACATTCTAGGGCATGAAAAACTTCTATATATTTTTTTTTAAATCAGACTGTCCTCTATCCAAATATCCATATCCCAACAACATTGGAATATGTAGGATGTCTTTTACATAAGGTGCCTCATGCAAACATCTGTGCTCACAAAGGTATTTGCATTCCAGTTTCTTTACACACCATGGACAAAGCACATGCAACAGCTAGACATATTACGCTGTGGTTTTTCTGTCTATATACGCACTGCTAGTCACACCAGGACCATGACTAGTGTAGACAGACCTTGCCAGAAACAGTGAGATGGGAGATGAATGGGGGATAGAATTGCTGGGAGGGGGGTGAGCAGGAGTGTGTTCATCCTGCCTCAGTGTCCCTTCACAGCCTTTCCTTGGTACCGCAGCTCATCGTCCGTGGGAGGAATTCCTCTCCCTTGGCCAGATCAATGTGAAACTGGCCATGTAAAGCTATATCGTGTGGTTCATTGACTGATTTCTTGTGTCTCCTGCAGACACATGAAGAAAGGGTAATACCAGGCACTTGGTATCCTTTCTTGCATATGCACCTCTACTTTCAGACCTGCCTTGTAGGAACCACTCCTTTCTGTTTACACAGAGGAGGCCTTTTGTATGGGAGGAGGAAAGATGTTGCTTTGATGGCCACTTGGATGAGACTAGTGCACCTGTAAGGAAGAGCCAAGGGAGAAACCAAAGAGCCTGTGCTTGCTCAGCATGTGCTGTGCATGTCTCCCTGAGGAAGCTATGAGTGAGCTGAATTGTTTCATCTGAGGTACAGCCATCCACCATGCTTCCTGCCCTGTAAAGAAAGGAGTAAGATACTTGTCCAGGGCTGGAAAACACTGAAAGTAAACATAGATGCCTACATCAGACACTTAACATGTAGAATAGAACAGAACAGAACAGGATAGAATAGAATAGAATAGAATAGAATATTTCCAGTTGGAAAGGACCTACAATGATCATCTAGTCCAACTGCCTAAATATGGAAGCCTGCAAGACAAACTGCCCTGAGGCATTGTGTGTGTGGCTTGAGTTTTAACTGGTGTTCCCTAAAGCTGGGAAGTGCTTACGGCTTTGCAGACTGTGATGCAAGTGGAAGTAGTCTGTGTACAAAGACTGGACTTGCACCCACTGTCTCTACTCCACTGACTTGCATTCTCCAGTCTCTGTCATTGTCGCCATGCATTGAATAGAGTACCATTAAAGTACTTAAATATTTCCTTAAATAACAAAGAGAAACACTGCAGCACTTTGTGTGTTATCTGTTCCCTGACCGCAGGAAGCAGAACCATTTCATGGCAGCCTCCAGGGACAGAGGAGAGTTCTTTATAACAAACCTGACAAGGGCACTGCTTCCCAGCCCTCAGCACAAACCTGAGCATGGACCAAGCACCACTCTATTACAATGCTGTTCCACTGCACACCCTCTCATGATTGACGGTGGATATCTTACTTGTCAGTACAAATATTCAGGGAGACCACATGATTGATGTCCATGGCCTAAAAAGATTCAGTACATTTGTTTTGTCCATTACGTTGTTATCTTTCAGAAGTTCCCATCAGATTAAAAATTTCAGTCAGAAAATTGGATATGTCCTGTTCTGTCCCCTTCCCCTAGATGAGTTTTTAGCATAATAATCTAACTAAATTGCACAAAAAAAAAAAAAAAGGGCAAGAAAAAGGCAAAGTAGACATATTTTTAACTTTTCTGCTTCCGCTAAGCTTCAGCCTTAGCTTAAGGGACACAGGCTGCCTTTCAGTCCCCTCCATGCTGGCAGAGATCCATAGGGCTTTCTCTACGGAACAGATTATAGGCAACTGTGCAGTGGGAGTAAATTTGGAAGGAGCTTGTCATCATGGTTATCAGCACTCCTAGAAGTCCCAGCCAGCTTCAGAGCTCAACAGTATACAAATGTGTGCTAAGACTATTTTCCCTCACAGGACTTGGCCCATCATCGCCATGATCCCTGCAACAAAAACCTCACCTGTGTCATTTGCACCAGGCTCCTAGAGTCTGTCTGTGGTGCCTGGCTGCCGGTCCAGCTATAGATTTAATTTTTACTGATGATCTCTGGGACTGCTAAGGCGTAGATAAAACTATATTGGCAATTCACTCGCTCTGAACACACACATCTCCAGTTCTCTACCCCCAATCCAGACAGCAGGCTCAAGCCCAGCAGGCAACGTTCCCAGTCTCAGATATCTTCATGCCAGTCCCATGGTATGCTAAGCAAAGCCCAGTTTCTTTTCCCATCCCTCATTCTTTTCTCTTTGCAGAGGGTGCTGCCTTAAAGTTCTTCACCTTTGTAGAAACAAGTGTACCTGCTCAAGCACCCACTCAGTACTAGCACAAGCCTCCCCCATTCTTGAGACAGTCATCCTGCATCAGTTCAGGCTGGAAGAGTGGCTTGTAGTGTGTCCTAGAGACACTAAACACCATCTTCTGGGTACACTGCATGCAGCACTAGTTGAGCCACCTTTTGGATCTGCAAGAGACAGAAGAGGGGCTTGAGTTATTTTACCTAACATGATATATCTGCTCCAGCAATTTGATGGCAGACCACTGTTCAGCAGCATGAGTTTAAATAGTTTGCACTGAAACAGCCTTTTCATGTGACGGTGACTCCTGGTTTTTTCCAGTATGATAAGTGGTGGAAAAATATGTCAAAATAGTAGCCTGTTGAAAAGGCTGAAAATCATTTGATCTGCATTTAGATTTCAGATTACAAAAGTGCACTTGGTACTGTGGGTTGTCATGTGGTAAGATCTGCTTTCTAAAAATCCAGGTATTACAATTTTTAGAAGTCTGTCAAACAGCTCAGAGTCATTAGGTACTGCAGATACTTTTAATGAAGGACAGGTTAAAAAGTACAAGCAGCTTAACATAATATGGGATCCTTGGCATAAATGTTTCTTAAAATTATTGTGCATATCCACTATGGAAAACATCTTTCCTGAATGGTTGTGAGGGTGGGAGGTACCTCTGTAGTCACAGAAGATTGTCACTCCATGCCAGACAGGCGTGTGCATGTGAAAAAACATGATCCTTCTCCCGGAAAGGGGGGAGGTATGAAGTGTTCAGTTTGGGGCAAAAGGGACCTAAACACGAGGAAGCTGCAGCAAGTGTAGTAGCTAACACAGCCAACACTAATAGCAGCTGTTACTCAATGTCTCAGGGGAGACTCCCAGGCCCCTGTGACCACAAATGGCACCATGAAGACACCTGAGCTCCTGTGGTTAGTGTGGTTAATTGATTTGTAATAAGTTCTACTATATTACTTTCCTGTTTGTTTGACAGGTAGGTTTGGCTGGAAGAGGATCATTCAGAGAGCCATACCTTTTCACCAGATGATGGAACAAGCTACTTGGGTCTTATATTTCAAGCAGTTTGGTGTTGAATGCATCAGACTTTGGTTGGTTTCTTTGGCTTTGGGTGATCGTCGAGCAACGTGTTCTCTGGAGACTATGAAGCTGATTGCTTGCCCAGAGAAGCTGTGGATGCCCCATCCCTGGAAGTGTTCAAGGTCAGGTTGGACTGGGCCTTGACCAACCCAGTCTAGTGAAAGATGTCCCTGTCCATGGCAGGGGGGTTGGACTAGATGATCTTTAAAGGTCTATTTTAACACAAGCCACTCTATGATTCTACAATTCTATGATTAGCTCAGTCACACAGTACAGGTCCCCTGATTAATCAGTCCTGCCTCGAAAACTAAAGACAAAAAAAAAAGAAAACAAGTGCCTAACAAACAGAAGAAAATGGGTGTGTGTTCTGTAATAGCCACCTGAGCGCGGTGGGAGTACACACAGTTGGGGGAAAATGTGTTCGCAGAGGGCATGGGCAAACTCAGCAGTAACTAAAAGAGGAAACAGCTGAAATGCATGTGCATATTCTTCCTGCTGCCATTTCAAATGTTTTTTTCTTCACAGGGAAGGGGGAGGCTGTGCAGAGCCCTCCATGCTGAGCTGCTAAATGAATTTTTTCTCATGAAAGCTGGGGGGAGAATGAGGCTGCCACTGACTCCCATCCTTAGCTATTGGAGTGTAATTGTGCCCAGGGCCAGGCAGCTGCTGCCTCCTGCCCCTAAACGGAAAGGAAGCAGTGCTTGTATTTTTAAGGAGGATTTTGACTGAAGCAAAATAAAGCAGTGGAAAAACATACAAACAGAGGTAAATGAGAAAGCTCTTGATTCTTTTCTTCACATTGGAAGGACAAGAAAAATCTCAGAGACAGACACAGTCATAGCTCAGTCTTGCTGGGAAAAGACTTGATGGGGCAGGAGAAGTTGGGACCAGCTGAAGACAGGAAAGTTAAAAATATAATAAAGTCAGCAGACCAGGCACTAATTACCTGTTAGGGCAAGGGGAGGGCCCATGTCCCATTTCTTCTCACTTTTAGTCATCCGTGGGGTCCGCCTGTCCCTTTCTTCTGCTCTGAGGTTTGACCAAGTAGTGCCATCAGGATACCACACTTGTCCTTACTGACCAGGTTAGCAAGTCTCCATGAACAAGTATCTGTCCCTAAAAGTGCCACACAGCTCAGTAATGCTCTGTTTAAACTACTCTTACAAAACCTGTCGATTTCTGTGCTGTGTCGCCTTTTGCCACATGTCCATGCTTTGGCTTTGAAGCACTCTGGAAATGTGCTAGCTGTGCCTTATCCAATGTTTCGTTCACTCTGTGGCTCATCTGTCGCTCCTGGATCATCTACCTCTCACCCAGCACTGAGGCTCTGCCCGTTCCTGCTCTCTTCAATTCTTCACTAACACAAACAGTGAAGTGTGACCCTGAGGCCGTGGCAAACAGCTTCATAACACTCACCCTAAACCAGCAGTGTCCTGAGCTAGGGCAAGCTGTGACAAAATGCCATGGAGATCTTCATGATACGGTATTGTAAGCAAATAATCAAATTGCAGCTTAAATTTGCATCACCTCCCAGTGTGATTGGAGCTGACAAGACCATGACCAAGGAAATGGCCCTGCATTATTGACAGCATGAAAATGGTCAACACGAGCATGCTTCTTGCAAGTATTCACAAGGCTTAAGGCTTTCTTGTATCCAATGTAACCCATCATTTTTATGGGTAGCTTTGCTCCCATGGAGCCAAAGTGGTGGGTGTAGCGGGTTGAGAAGAGGTTGCCCAATATCAGCTAAAGCTGTTCTAAGGCAGCTTAAGTTAAGGATGGTGGTCAGGTGTGTGTGGAATAGTCAACCTCATCAAAATCAACACGCGCTTCTCCATCCTCCTCTTTAGAAGCAAAATGTTTGTGGCCCATCACCATACAAGGTTTCCTCACCATTCTGCCTTGTTCCCAGCATACCACAAAAATTTTCTACAAGAGTAGAACGAAAAAACACTCATTCTTGCAAGTCCTTTCATATTGCATGGCAACACTGTAGACCAGTTTGGTACTGTAAGAAATAGTGAGGCAGATTTGGGGTACATAAACTATTATAAAAGTTACTTGTCCTAAATATTAATATTGCTAGAAGACCCTATGCCTGTGAAAGAAGTACATGGAAGTCCTTCTGATAATCTTTGAATACAAGATTATTTCTTCCTGGGAATTCTGCACTGAAAAATAAATAAATATGGAGGTCTACATAGCTGCTTCGCTTTATACTTTGATATCAGACATGTCCTAAGGGGGACGCTATCTCACTTCTGTCCTGATAAAACCAATATCTCCTCTCCCTTCACTCTTTCATTTCTGTGGCCTTTTGGTTGACCTCTGATTTTCAGGCACGGAGGCTACAAACAGCAAAAGCTTGAAACAAATTTAAAAAACAAGACACTGTTTTACCCTGCATGTAGGACCAGAGCCTGGAGCTTCTCTGTAGCCTCTCTCTCTACAGGCTGCTGGAGGGGCTGCTGGAGCAATGCCCTCACTGCCAGGGCTGTGGCTTCCTTCTGTGTTCTGGGCTTTGATTGCTCTATTGTGAATGTGGGGAGACTGCCAGGATCCCCTACAGAGGCTAGAGCTACACTTGAAGTGGCTTCAAAGTTTTAGGTCTCTTCCCAGCATGTGCTTTCTCCTGATGGATTTGTGACCTCTCCTGCCAGACCAACATCCACATTCTGAATTCTTGGCCTAACTAGGTAATGCCTTACCCTCATCCTACCACTAGCTTTGTTTGAAAGGTCTTCTGCTGCCATCAGTGGATGCCTCTGTGACTGGGATGGACTGACTTGCCTTGCTTTTTACAATCAGATGCACTTCTGTCTTTCTTTCGCTTTCCTCCTGACTTGTTGAGGATCTACCATCTTTATATATTCAGCCTGGAGAAGAGAAGACTCCAGGGAGACCTTACTGCAGCCTTTCACTACTTAAAGGGGGTTTAGATGAAAGATGGGGACAGACTTTTTAGCAGGGCCTCTTGCTATAGGACAAGGGGTAATGGTTTTAAACTGAAAGAGGGTAGATTTAGATTAGATCTAAGGAAGAAATTTTTTCCAGTGAGGGTGGTGGAACACAGGAACAGGTTGCCCAGAGAGGTGGTAGATGCCCCATCCCTGGGAACACTCAAAGTCAGGTTGGACTAGGCTCTGAGCAACCTGACCTAGTTGCAGATGTCCCTGTTCATTGCAGGGAGGTTGGACTAGATGACCTTCAAAGGTCCTTTCCAACCCAAACCATTCTATAGTTCTATAATTCTATATGCACACACTCAGGGTTCCCCCAGGAATGAAAAATGTTTCCTCCACCCCAGTATAAACACGAGCAGCCCTGAAGACACTCTAGCATATAGCAGGGTCTGCAGAGCTATCCACAGGAGGATCAGACTACCCACAGAGCAGTGGGCAAGCTCATATTGCTGCTCTGGAGGATAACTCACTGGGGTCCTCAGTGTCTATTTGAATGGCATGACCACTGTACATCGGGTACAGGACATTTCATGGATCAGAAGCCCAAAAGCTGCCACAATGGGAGATCTGCATTTAATTTCTTGCTTCACAACCCAAACCATTCATAGTGCAGCCTTGTCTCATGCATTGTCAGGCAGAAACAACCTGTCACCAGTGTATCCTCCTGCAGCACTCCTTTCTTTTTCCCTATTAGTATTAGAGATGTGTACCTTGACTTGATATTTGCTCCACCCAGCAAAATGGAGACAACTTCAGGTCACAGGGGATAGAAAACACCCCATTCCTTTGACTACCATAATCCACTATATCTGTAGCAACACCGTGGTTCCTTCTCATAGGTTATTGGATAAAAGAAATTAGATTTGTCCAAAAAACATGCAGCAACTGTGCAATGGAATTGCTGTTTGCAACCCAGGAAGGGGAAAACAACATAGTCTTTGGCAGGAAGGAGTGAGGAAGGTGATAGATTATATAGCACCTCCTTGGATTTTACCTTTTGGGTCTGAAACCGTTGCATAAGGTTAGACAGATGCAGCTGTTTCGAGGAAATTCTCCTCCGGATATGGCAATGCCTGACTTTCCTTTCTGCTCAAATTCTCCCTGTCAACATCCTCCAGCCATCTTGAACACACCAATCTTTTTGCAGGTGCATTGCTTTCCAAATCCCCACCACAACATTTACAGAGGAAGCTCCCACAGCTCCCCATTCATTCCTTTATTTGCCTTCTGTGACCTTTTCCCAGTCCGTCTCCTGGAACTCCTCTTCCTTCTCTTCTGTTCCTATTTTTCTCTCCAAATGTCACTGGTCATCTCTCTGTGCCTAATTATGCTCAAACCACGGCTGTTGCAAAAGCTTTTTCCCCCTGTATCTCCCACCATCTGGAACCATCTTTTTTTCTGTTGTTTCTTTCTGCCTCACCGCTTCTTCATCTCTTTTCAAATCTCATCTGAAAACATCTCTGCTCCCATGCCTGTGCCTCTTAATTTCTCTTTCCCTCTGTTATTACATATTATTTAACTTTGATAAGTACCTTGGGATACCATTTGTATGAAACAAATTCTACTTAATAAAGCTGTACTCTACTGTCAGCAGAGTTTACCCAAACTATTTGCTTCTCCACTTGGTCTTCAGTAAATAGTAGAACCCCCCTGTGCCGATGATGAACAGCATTATGCTGATGACTGCCCAGTAATTGGGAAGAGGAGGGATGCAGCACTGCCTCGCAGATTTGTGAGTAACAGAGGCTGCTCTGAGCCAGAGTTGGAGGAGTAGGAGGATCTTCACCAGGAGGAGTAGGAGCTGTCCCTGGGAAACGTGGGGGAAGACAGGGGAGCAGTGCAAAACGTTGTGAGATTGCAAGGCTTATTAATTATCAAGGCTCACTGATTAGCTTTGCTTTTCTCAGATCTCACGTATACGTGTAAATACCTGAGGCAGACACCTGGCATGAGGTGCAGATCTGAGGCACAAATGGCTCCAACAAAATTATCTAAGCATTGCTTCAAATAGGCTCAAGGGAAGCCAGCTGAGGGTAAAAAGCAGAGTTATAACCTGCTCACCTCTATAGTGCAGAGCCAGGAGAGGTGCACAGAGGGCAGCTTGGTGTAGTTATATGTGGGGATGGGGGTTGTTCCCTCCTGTTTGTTGGTCTTCCTCATCTGCTTTCCTTTAGCTGTGAGCTATTAAAAAAAAAAAAAAAAAGACGACAATAGTAATAAAAAATGAAAAAATAACAACAGCATATGTTTTGGGGTCCTCTGACACTTAGCAAGACAGATGCCATTTATTGGTGGACAGTTTGTAACGGCTTTTTGATACTGGTCCTGGATCCTAAAGCGATCCATTCTGCATCTCTTATGCTCTGCACCCACTGTCTGAAAGCAGGGGGGACAGGACCATTATATATATTCTTCTTCACAGTAACATAGAAATTCTCAGTCCTAAATGTGCCTCAATCTCCAGAGCATTGACCACTTTCCTAGGCCAGCCTTCGTACAAGGTGAAAGTGTTGTGGCAGGACATGCATCATGCCTTCCATGAGGGACACTGGGAGCAAGACAAGCTGAATTGCCTTTGGTTAAACCTAAGTTCTCACTGGAAACTTCTGCTAAAGGGTAACACATGTCAAAACGGGGGAGGCAATGGTGCTGTGCGGCTTACTGATTTAGTAAAAAATAGCCTACCCAGGGGATCTGCAGAGCAAGAAACATTCTGATAAACTGATTAGAAAGTAATTCTGAATAATAACCACTCTTTTGAGAAAATAATAAACTTGTTCCTGAAAAATTGAAGAGTAAAAGAGGCTAAATTTATTGAATAAATAATTTGCTATGAATTATTCACTCAGCTTTAGCGCTTACAGCTATTACATTAAAATATTCCCCTATTTAACATATAATGCAAACTAATAACAATTAAAGTCAGCAGCAGTGGAATGTTCTCAGCGAGCCACACTGAGGATTGCTATGCAGCTTAGCCACAGTGGAATGGCCATTTATTAACCTGCGAACATGTGCAGCCTAATTGGCTATTTACAGCCATCAGCCAATCAAAGTGCTGGGATTTACACAGAGATAGTGCAGTTACTTTTCACTGTTGTGAAAAATCTATTTATTCTGGTCCTGTATGATGCCCATGCCAGCCAGACCACTGCTTGCTCATAATTCTCCCAGCCAGACACACAGACAACCCTCACGTCCATTAAAATCAGCAGTGAAACTCCTCTTGACTTCAGAAGACCCAACACTTCACCCCAGGTTTCACCCCACTCTTAGGTGATAGAAGATGGTTTGACCAAAATGGGCCATGAGATAGAGGAAATGTAGACCTGTTAGGCAGTGGCTTTGACCCACTTTTATTGAACCCATATAGTGGCTCTGTCTCGTTTCAAAGTTAAGTCTCTTCAACCAGCTTTAAAGCTTGTTAAAAATAGTCCTTTGGGCAGTCAAATGGCCATCAGCCTCATCACCCCTTCTTGTCTCCAAGCAGGGGGGGGACAGTCTGCTGAGCTGAGGGCTGCACTCCTAAATCCTGTTCTAGCAGAAGAAAAATATTGTTGCAACTTACATGGAAGGAAGGGCAAAACACTTCCTAAATAACACTAGCTTGACTCGGCGGTTTTGTGCCAGTGTCTGGAAATGGTGTGCGAGTGAGCAGAGCTCTGCTGGAGCAGCCAGGTGAGCATATCTCTGGATACGTACTGTGGTGTTCCTCGCTTAGCTTGGTTTCACCGTATCCTGAGCTAACAAATGCCAAGGCTGAAGGAATTTATTTCCTATAAAAATTTCAGCCTTCAGGTTCCAAGTTTATTTAGCTCAAGATGTGGTAATTACCAGCTCATAAACAGGAAGTATACCCTCCGGTACTGATCTACTTAATAGAAGTTTATTGGATAACATTGACCATAATGATAACTAAAACAGATATATAGCCCCATTAAACGAGGTTTAGTCTTCAACATCCACGAATCTATCTAGCAGCTTTAGTGGAAGTTTTATCCCCCCTCTTCAGTACTTTACAGCCTTTTGTCCTTTCCTGCCTCTTCTCCAGGTCCTAGTACTTTCTGTGGTGATGTTACAACAGCACTTTAGCTATCTAAAAATACAGCACTAATAAAAGTGCCATGAATAAAGGGAACATAAGCTCTCACTTCATCATTCTGGTTTCTTGCCTTGACCTCTCTAACCACTTCACATTCCCCTTGCTGGGTACTCTTTTGCTTAGCAACCATCCTTCTCTTCAGAAGCGAATGAAAAATACTTTTCTTGTTGATAGATGCAAAAAATAATTGCTGTAATAGTCAATTTGGACCACCTAGTCTTGAAAAGAACACAAAGCGGTGTCTAGGGGAATAGACCTTGGGTACAAGGATTAGTTCCTTATTCTTGCAGCTTTGTGTGAAACCACAGTAACTAGGTGCCTCAACACTTCTGAGGATCACAGACTTAGTTTCTTTCCATTCAGTTCCTCATTTTTAAAACACAAATCATTTTCCCACATCCATAAGTGGATTGTGAGGATAAATACCTGGAGATCATAAGATACTCGGATACTGCAGTTAAGAGGATCAAGTGATTGCTATGTGTGATTTATTATCCTGGGGTTTTTTTGCAGTGGCTAATATCATATTCTTCAGGCAAGCTATGTAAGAGGAAAACATTTTTTTCTATGAAAGCTTCATCCTATTTTTTTGTTGTTGTTTCACAACCTGAAATATAAATTTGGATCCCCTATAGTCTTCTTGCTATTGTACCTGGATGTTTTCCTAGGTCATATAGGTAACCACTTCTGTCTTTAATTTCATCAGTTCTCATTAATATCCTGTAGCAATGAGATCTGTCAATCAGTTTGCTGTTTTGCAGGAAAAAGGCTTGGGGTTTAGCAGTGTTAAATGTTTTGCCTTCCAAATTTGCAAACTATCCTTTTATCCTTGTACACAGACCTATCTTTGCATCTTGTCTGATTGTCATCTTGGTATTTTCTTCAATTTAGTCCAATTCACTTTGTGAAGACAAGCTTTCCTTTGTTTAAACTTATGTTTGCTTACCTAATTTTATTTACAAATACGATGTTACTGCAAGTTTTGAGCAAAGCTCTATTTTTATCCTCTTTACTCTGAAGAGTTCCAGTCTTCCACTTGCTCACAATTGCCATTAGTTTCTGACATAAGTAGTATCTCAGGTCTCAATACATCGTTTTAGACAGAGCTACTAGAACTAAACCGTATCCAGAGGGGATACACCATTTGTGCAAAGAGCACTGTAATAGCTCCAGTAATATTTTCTAGCCCATACTTCACACACCCTCATGTCTAGCTTGGCTTTTATAAATCACTGCTCTGTGGGGAAAAGAATTCTTCACTGGATCATCCACAGTGATGCTCAAACACTCGCAGTTAGGTGGTTCTAGTTTATATATCCAGCGGCCTCTTCTGACCATCTGTTGATTTTCTGGCTCAGATGCTGAGTGGGCACATCCACCCCTCTCTGCAGCCTCCAACTGCAGCAGGAGAGGATGAGTGGGAGATCCTTGCTCAGCATGCACACGTGCTCTTCTCTCCCTCTGCAGAATTACGGTGAGAGGCAGACACTGCTGGAGATTGTCAGCTGCAGCTTTTTTGGAGCAAGAAAACCTGCTAATTACATTGTTTGCACTAGACCACCAAAGGAAAAAAAAAAGCCAACAACACAAAGCTGAACTCCTGCTCAAAAGGAGCATTAAGAGGCAAAAAAAGAGTTCATTAAAGCAAAGTAATACCCTAAATAAAGCTAATGCACTCTCTCCTGTTCCAGTGAGCTTCATGAATAATGGATAAACAAAGCTTCATCTGCTTTAATTAATCTGGTTTCAAAATTAATTTGACCCAACACAAAATTAGCAGTCAATTTAAAGCTTTTGTTGCTCAACAGGTTCAGGATATACAAAGAGACTGGATTAGCAGAAAGTGCTGCAAACAGCAAAGGGCAATATTTTATTCCCTAAAGTAAAACACCTGGTTAATTAATACACAGCCAAGGTGGACGACGCATTTCCTTTGCCAAAAACTAACTTTATCGTGATGTTTTATTTGTAAATTTAGACCCTGGCTCAGATCTTCTTGCCTGTTCCAGAAAATTCCTAAATTTCCTATGATGGATATTCATCCTCTTCTGGAGAGTCCTGCATTGATGTAGAACTGATGCTGCTGCTGCCTTTTTTTAACACAGCCCCTTCTTCTGAAGCACAGAGGTGGCTCAGGGAGACAGAACTCCACCTAACAAATGCTGTGTGGAAGATGCCCTTGCTTGGTGTGGCTTGGTGGGAGACTTGCTGACACTCTAAAGCAGCTGCTAGACTCCTCTGTTTTAAAATACTTGTGAAACCCTCTTTCTCTGTCATCAGCGAATGGAAATGAAAAGCACTCCTGATGCCCTTGCTTGGTGTGGCTTGGTGGGAGACTTGCTGACACGCTAAAGCAGCTGCTAGACTCCTCTGTTTTAAAATACTTGTGAAACCCTCTTTCTCTGTCATCAGCGAATGGAAATGAAAAGCACTCCTGATGCCCTTGCTTGGTGTGGCTTGGTGGGAGACTTGCTGACACGCTAAAGCAGCTGCTAGACTCCTCTGTTTTAAAATACTTGTGAAACCCTCTTTCTCTGTCATCAGCGAATGGAAATGAAAAGCACTCCTGTGGCTTGGATCAGCTTTGGAGCTCTCTCAGTCTTCATCCCACTCAGAAAAACTCTCATGCCTGTCCTTCCCAGCAGCTGAGGTATCCTCTGGTACAATGACGGCTCAACTGTTTCCCTGGCCATGTCCTTGGCATGGATGATCTAGGCACACTGTAAATCCCATGGATTTTCATGTATTTAAAGGATTCCCCCTCCAAAGAAGACTCATAGTCTGCCTTTAGATTAGCTTTGCCCCACAGCACAGGCATAAAACTGTTTTGGGGGAATAAAAAACCCAGTAGTTATACTGGTTAGGGCTTATTGGCATTGAGGAGGTGAACTACGTAATGCATAAAGAGGATTAATGCTAAAAAGTTTCATGCATCTGTCAAGTTTGCATTGAGACTGGTTTCTCAGCCAGTCACTGACTTCACTGGCCTTGTGCTGAAATGTAAAGTTACTCTTTAGCAGTTAGAAAAAATCATTTCTACCTGCTTGTGCCATGCTCCAGTTACCAAGTATGCAGCTTTGTATGGGTTTTGATTTGTAGGTGATGCAGTGTAACCATTGCTATTTGGGCCATTGCTGTATGGTGTCCTTAAGGAAAAGGGACTGATTGCATCCTTTAAATGCCTTCATGGAGTTGATCTCAATCTTTGGTGATAAAGTCTGGAGAAAAGCTGAAATTCACAGAAATTCATTGCTTTAGGACAAGGGGTAATTGATAGGAGAAGGGGAATTGATAGGACAAGGGATAATGGCTTTAAACTGAGAGAGGGTAGATTTAGATTAGATGTGAGGAAGAAGTTCTTCACTGTGAGGGTGGTGAGGCACTGGCAGAGGTTGTCCAGAGAAGTTGTGGATGCCCCATCCCTGGCAGTGTCCAAGGCCAGGTTGGATGGGGCTTTGAGCAACCTGGTCTAGGGGAAGGTGTCCCGGCCCGTGGCAGGGGGGTTGGAACCAGGTGACCTTTAAGGTCCCTTCCAACCCAACCCATTCTATGATTCTGTGATTATCAGTGTCATAAGTAAGCACACAGGAATGACTTGCTATTGCAGATCTAAAAGAAGTACTTAAAGCTGATGAAGCCTTGTTTACCATGATTTTTGGGGAAAGGATTTAAATGAGTGAGATACTATTATACTAAGGCTGGTGGACTACAGTAATAAGTCCATGTTTCTTCAAAATTAGATTGCTGTAAAAGCATATGGTTCTCTATAAGAAAATAAAAGTGAAAATTTTCAATTTTTCGGAGTAATTGTCACAAAGAATTGGGATACTCCAAGGACTGGAGAAAGAAATATATTTGCATCAAAAAAACCCACAAACATAAACTGTTTCTGACTGTTTTCTCCCAAGTAATTTGGGCAAGGAATAGTGTG
Source organism: Buteo buteo (assembly GCF_964188355.1). NCBI lineage: Eukaryota > Metazoa > Chordata > Aves > Accipitriformes > Accipitridae > Buteo > Buteo buteo. The sequence goes on along the minus strand of NC_134189.1, from coordinate 3,857,260 downwards.
AAAGAAGTTTGAAATAAGTTAAAATGGCTTTGAAGTGGACTGAGTTTGAACACCATCTCAGTACCCATCCCAGTACAGAACCCTGAGGGAACCACTTGTCACAAATCTCCATCTGGACATTGAGCCATTGACCATTACTCTCTGGATGCGACCATCCAGCCAATTCCTCTTCAAGTGTGCTGCAATGTACCCAGCACATCTCAGAGCAACAGGCTGAGGGTCCTTGCTAGCACCCCATCTCTCTAACCTTGGCATGTCATCCTACAGCTTGTCACGAATAAGCCTGATATTATCCCCCTCCCCCTTCCAGCCTAGCTGAAGCTCTGGCAGCTTTAAACTCTTGCAGCTTTTGGCAGCTTTTAGGCCTGACCAAGGAGGATCTGTGGGAAGACTGCTGTGTTTTGCTTTATGCTTTTGGAAATAATGGCTTTGTATTGTTCTCTTGCACGTGACCCTTCTTGCCCCAAGTGCAGCAGGGGATAACAGTGCCGAACAGAGCAACAGCATTGCAATCTGAAGAGCTGTCTAGCTCCAGTGTCCCTCAAAGGTCCCTCTGTAATGGTCAACTCCATAGACCCTACTGTCATTTAAGTCAGCTGAGCAGGCTTGAACCATTGTCTCATAGATGTGGAGGCTGCACTTCTAATAAGACTTTGGTGAAAACAGATCATGAAGAAAAATAAATCACCTGACAGAGTTCTTGTCCTTGATGAAAAATTTCTGAATGTATTTGAAGCAGCATCTGAGCCCTGATTGGGCTTCCTGGCTGAAGCAAACAGCAAAAAGACTGGAGGACAGCGATTAAATTGTTCAAAGGGGCAGTGCTTAAGGGATCCATTTCCTATTGATTCATTGCTGCCATCAAAAAGATGGGATTGCTAGGCAATGGAAAGTTGATTGCTTCCCCTCCATAGATTTATGGAGCAGAAGAGATTGTCCAATCCAGATGTGCTCTTCTTGACATATATGTACACACACACTGATTTGCTTCTAGTAGAAATGATACTCCATACTACGTAATGTTTGCTTGCTGATTTGTGTGCTTACAGCTGGTCCCTGCAGATTTTCCACCTGGAGAGAAGGTCCCCCTCTGCATGACTATGGCTGAGAGGCATGGAACATATTGGGGAGGAAGGAGGAAATGTAAGAGAAGACTCTTCTCTGAACATCAGACGGTGGGTGGGGACAGCCATCTCCTCATAAGTGTAAATTAAAAGGTCTGCTCTATCATACTACAGTATGCATCAATCGGAAGGCTATTGCAGTAACCAGAGATCAGCAATGCAAAGGGAAGCTCTATTCCACAACTGCTTGTATCAAATAAGGAGTAGCTTCATACCTGTTATCCCAGCTCTGTCCCACCAGTATATCCCCCTTCCCTGTAGCAGAACTAGCATAGCAAGTGAAACAGTGTAAGTGCTTGGAGGAGCTCTTCTGTAATGATGGCCTCATGCAAAATATCCTTCAGCCTTGCTTAGGAAATGTCCAAGATTCTCAGGACACCAATCAGACAGGATTTGACCCTACTTGACAGAGCATCATCCATGTCCACCCCCTAGAAAGAGAAGGTAATGGTACAGCTTAAGGACTCAGCTGGTGTTTGCTAATGGTCTCACCAGGCCTGGTATAAAGTGATCTTCAGGACATGCTCAGTCTATCACTGTTTAATGATGCAGTTTCATTAGCCTGTAAGAGAGCTGTGGGGCCGGTGCCTCATCCTGTCCTGGACTCGCTAGGAGCTCACACAGTTCACTAAGCATTCACCTAGGTAACATTTTCAAACCCTGTGCCTTTTCTTGGCATGAGTGCCAAGGGTACAGGAGGAGATTGTGTTGATCTATTATTTGAGAGGTTTGGAGCCACCTGGAAAAATCAACAACCTTTTTCAAAGACCAAAGTACTTTCAAATCTGGGTACTTACAATGAGTTTCATAGATTCAGGTATCTGTAAACAACTCACTTTCAAATGGGTAGTTTTGAACCATTTTTTATGATTTATCCAAACCTATGGCTCACTTGAGACTTTACTACTGTGACATTCAACTTCTCCACCTCGTTGTTATCCCTGAAAAAGTGGTTACTAATGACTATTGACAGTTGTCAGCTTGCCTTTATTTTTAAGTGCCTGAGTGGAAGCTTTCAGTCTCATGAACAAGGTAGCATCAGATGATCCCTTGACATGGTCTGTGTGCATGGTTAGCCTGCAGCTAATGAAAGATAAGTTGAGCTTTGCCTCGATATGTGAAGGCTGAGAGATGGCACAATTAACTCGCATTTGCCACAGGGCAGGAATATGCATGAACAATTACCGTGACTCAGCTAATGAGCAGCCCAGGCACCTTTTAAAAATTTAGAAGAGGAGCACAGCCCATTCAGAAAAGGTTCCTGTCAGCTGCCCCAAACGGGTCCCCTTCTCTTGGTTTCAGGCCTTGACCATGTATAACTGGCCTAAATCTTTGCTGATCACTTACCCATGACTAACTTGCATCCCTGTGTCAGAATGTTCCCCTAGGTTTTATGGTTATTTCCAGTCTGTTAAGGCCACTTCCTCTGAACTTCTCTGCATTAATTGGAAGCAGTCTTTGGTGTCTTTATTCAGGATATTCCTTTTCCTAATGACAAGTAGTGGCTTCTCCAAGGCTCATCCAAGTTTTTCTTGCAAATTTTTATCGTTAAGTATTAAATAACACCGCTATCATGAACATTGGAGCTTAGGTAAAACTCTCACATAGGGAGCTGTCTTAGGCTTTGAGGTTGTGTGGGGTTTTTGGGGGGACTTTTTGGGCACATAAGGAAAAAGACAGTGCTGGGGAAAAGGGCTAGGTTTAAAGAACTAAGCCAAGGTTTTGCTGGTGCATGAAGAACAAGCTAAGAGAGAGAATCCACTTCGTGTTCCATGATGGGGAAGCTACTGTTGAGTGAGTCACTCAAACTGTTCATAAACTCCACATGGGACTGTAGGAAGAAATTCCCTGATGGTCTATCCACCAAAACTGGCAACTTTTGTTGGGCTTTTTATTAGCCTATTTAAGCAGCAGAAGTATCCCACGAAAGGAAGGTGGCAAAGAAATAAAAATGTAGATAGCTTGGACGCAGAAAAGCTAGGTGAAGTAAGAAGAAGAAAACTAAAAGCCAAAGAAGTTAGTGCATTAGGTAAAATATTATACATCACTTTTACCACACTTGAGGACGTGTCAAATGTCTGTGCAGTACAGCAGACACCTCCAGCTGAACAATCTGGCAACTTGTCCTTGTCTAGGACAGACAAAGTTTCAAAAGTAGTTTGTTCTTGGACTCATGCCATCTTACTCTGATTCCTCCTGGGAGGACAAAGCAGGTGACTGACAAGGTTGATAAGACTTTGATGTTAAATTCTTGCAATTTCCAAACTTTTCCTGCTAATATAGTGCTGGGTTTCCTCTCATGTTAAGCTGCTAATTCAGTCACTGGGCCTTAACATCATTAACAATAATTTGTCAGGTTTTTTGAACTTCTTGATGCTATCACTAAGACAAGACTCACATAATATTGTCTAGTCCTAACTGGTGAAGACGGGGGGAAGAACTGTAGATGCTGGTGCATCAGCAGATCCAGTAAATTGTCTCTCTGGGCAAATACCTCCAGCAAATGAACAGATCTTATGCTCTGCTGGATTATATCTGCAGTGCTTTCTTGGCCATGATCTGGAAATTCCTCCTAGCATAGAAACAAGCACAAAATTAGAATGCCACATGCAGTTGTTTAAGCATTGTTTACCGTAGTTAATGCAGTTGTTCCTAATGGACTTTTTTCAGGATGTCTTACTCTACATCCCTGATTCTGTAGCTTGTTACACCGATTGGATGTGGTGTTATTCCAGTTGCGAGGCCTGAAGTCCATATGCTGTAATTAAGTGTCACCCAGTATGCTCTACTGGGCCTAGCACTATAATGTTTGCTACAGGACTGAAGATGTTAAGAATTTGCCCCTCACTAGCTCCTGTTGACAACTGCAACTTCTGTTGTTCTCTCCTTATTTCCCCTGCTCAGTACAATCCTATGAATCCATGTGTACTGAGTCTGGCTGGAATGGAGTTTTCTTCATAGCAGCCTGTATGGTGCTGTGTTTTGGATTTGTGATTAAGACAGTGTTGATAACGCCATGGTCCACCAACACCACCACGCAAATGCCAGGCCTTCACAGTGGCCAGCAAACGTGTTGCTCAAAGGCCACTGTCCGTGGCATGAAGGGGTGCGTGAGGCCTTCCTAGGCTATAGGCTTCCAAGCTTTATTCCCAAGAGAAGCAATGAACATTTTCAGAACTGTTATCTTGGTGCTCACAGACCTAAAAACTTGATTTCCTTTCTTCTTTTTCCATTACCACCTTTGTATTATTTTTTTGGAACTAAGAGTAGGAGAGCTTGTTATTCCTCTGTTCACCTCTGAACAACTTGTCAAGATTAAGACTATCTCCTCTTCTGGTATCTAGCACATCACATCATCATCTGTGTGTACCTCCATGAGTCTGCTTCTGGCTGCCTGCCTGCCTTTGATGTGTTTAGCACTGCAAACTGCTGGGTGGGAAAGACTAGTGTTTGTTTCAAACTGCCTGGCACCAGCTTCGTAGGGCCAGGCTCCAGCTGGCTCTTGCAGTTACCTCCGCTCTGTGTTTTGGAACATGAGAGCATCGCGCACACTCGTTACATCTCAGACAAATAGCCAGAGGCAGTGCTTTCCTACATGGTCCTTGCAGACCAGACATACTAGGTTAGCAGCTGACAGTCTCTCCAGGAATGGTCCAAGAGGGATTTACTTGTTACTGTGATGGCACTCATGCCGCTTGAACATGGGACCCTTCATTCACTTCAAATCTCCTTGGGACATGTGTCATGCTGTTTGGTGATAGATGGGTGAATCTACAAGAGGCTAAAAGGGAAGCCATTCCCCGGCAAGTCTCTTCCTAAAATATGTCATTCTAAATAACTAATACAGAAACTGATACTTTGGGCCTTGCTCAAGTACTGTAAATGTGTTGGATGAAGTTTGTCTTCAGTGACTCCTGGCTGGATCATTTCCTATTTTGTGTATTTTCCAGGCCACATGGAGGAATTTCAGCCAATATTCGCTGGGTGTTGTCGGCTTTCTCATAGGAGAGCCAGGGAGACATTTGGGAAAAGCTTTGGATAATAGATCTTGACTGAGTAATTGTGACAGGGCTCCTAGTCAGGCAGGTGCAACTGTGCCCAGAAAGTCTTCTTGTAGGAAGCCATCCTAAAGAAGAGCAAAAATCTATTAAATTCAAAGAAACTGGATTTTATTAGGCTATTAATTAAAACAGTTAAGTTGTTAACTCAGTAACTAGGAAAACCAGCCTAGAATTAATGCTTATATACAACCATCCCCCTGACCACTGTGGTTTTGCAGGCAGGCAATTGCTTCAGTGCTTGGTTTTAATCTGCACAATAACCTCTGGATTTACAGCTGATTCTGCAGTATTTTCTGGTCCCTGGGAAATTGTGTCTTTCCATCATGTCTAAGGCCTGGCTGTGGGTCTTTCCTATGTTCCTCTCAGCTGTCTCACTGCCTCTCCATGAACTCTTTCCTATGATCCTTATTTTCTTCTTTTGCCACACACCCCAGTCTAGAGCATCTCTTCCTTGAGGGCTGCTGTCCCTCCTTCCAGAAGGCTCCACCTAACTTATAGTCCCATTTTTGAGTGGGCATAAAATGCAAGCATCAGACAAACCATACAGAATACTGTCACCATTCTTGGATGGCTTCTCTTTTTGGGGTTGTTTGTTGTTTTATTTGGGGGTTTGGGGTTTTTTTTAACTCTATTCTAGTGGTCTTATTTTGCCAGCTAGCTGACAATAAGTAAGAAAATCACAAATATTGACAAAGGTCATATTCCAAAGCCATATTCAAGCATGCATTCAGCACCTGAGGTTAAAGGTATTAACCAGCATGAGCCCACATAGAGAAAGGGGTCTCTTATGTGTCGTGACCGTGCACAGATAAAAGCTGCAGGGTTTTTCCTGCCAAGGAACAGAAAAATCCTCTGTGGAATCCCTGGATCTTTTTTTTTTCTACTCAAGAGTGTTTTCAATTTTATTCTTGAGAGAAATCCACAAAGTTCGGACCATTACATAAAACATCTTCTTAGGACAAGAGGAGAAGACTGTTGTAAGACTCTTACAGATACCTATTTCCATCTTTAAACTTGTCCTTCAGCAAAGGCATTTTTTTAGATTACTATTATTTTAATTCCAACCCTTGTTGTAGGATCCTCCCCAAAATAAATCTTTGTAGTTCAAGGCTTGTGGTCCTACTCTGCTCTCTGGAGACTGTGTTTCCTAGTAACCAACATCCCTATACTGGGAGCTTTTGCACATTTTTCACTGTATCTTGAGAAGGGGAAAAAAACCAGTTTTATTCAATAAATAGATTTTGATAGCAAAAGTGACCTAGGCGTCAAACAAGCAAGCTAGGAAAAAGTGTGCATACTGTTTTTATAAAGCCAAAATGAGGAGGATGACACAGGGGTAGTTTGTTGAGAAAAAGCTAAAAGAAATGTCAATTATTTGGAGGTAAATATTTAACACACTAGTTTTCCAAAAGGACAACATAGCAGGACCCTGGCTTACAATTGGAACCCTGTTATGGTATTAGTAGAAACACATTGTTAAAGGCAATTTTAAAGGGAATAGTGAAATATACTTCAGAGTCAGAAGAAAACATTTTCCCAAGGTCTGAGAGTTGTTAAGGTGGACATTCCAACTGCATTCTTCTTGTGTCCTCTCCACCCCCTAAATACTTCTGGAAGATCAAAACCACACATTTCAAAAGCATTTCTGTAACTGAGATCAAACACTGGCTGATGGCTTTGCTTTTTCATCTCTTGGGTATTGTCGCTGTTTTGGTAAGTAGCTAGATGTTCTGCTAAGAAGTAGACATCATCTCCCTATTCCTTCTGGTGGAAACAGAAGGAGTCTGGGTCTAGCTTTTCATGCTGGGACAAGATCTAGGGCAATCATGCAAGAATATTAAACCACTAAATTTACTCTAACTTAGGAGACCGATCAGGTAATTTTGAGGTGTGCCAAATCATTAGCTAGGCACTCCATCAGAGAAAGCCACTAAAGTGTAGATTTTGGAAAGAGAGCATATCCATTGTTTGTTTTTACCATATCTAGTGGAACAGGATTGTAGGCACAACTTGAGCTCTTACATACTATTGTTACTTACATACTTTGATAATAGCAATGTTATAGCTGTTTATAATTCCTTTGACAGTCTACTTTAAATGTGGAGCAATAAGCTTTGTTATAAAAGTTATTTTTGAAGACATTATTTTCTCTCTAAAATGGAAGTGTGTCTCTCTGCAATAAATGTATGTTTCAGTTCTCCAATTGAATCGTTCTCTATTATTGCTTGCACAAAAGTTAAAACCATGGTCTAAATGTGAGCAGTAAATCTTATATTCAATTCCTTTAACTTTGGGATTGTTTTCTAGTTATAAGGAATGGCCACTTGGGAGGAGGAGAAGTTTAACTTAATCTACCTTTGGATGACACACTACTGCTACATATAATACAGATGGATCACAAAAAAACACTGAGTGCTTTATGCAGACAAAAAAAAAAATGGTTTGCATCCAATTCAGTTAATTCTACAGCAGGGATTCTCAGTCTGTTTTGTATTATGTTCCTGTTTTGCAGATGGATGATTGCTTCTGTTGCAGTGGGTCCTACTAATTTCCTCCATAGATGGTGTCTCTGTCATAGGAGGTGCTATATGAGGTAGATGTATATTTTTTTTAAAAATGAGCTCTTTGAAGGCAGATACTGAATTCCAACTAGAAATGTTCATTCTCTGGTCTGCTTACTGTCTTATAAGGTTTCAGCAAGGTAAGACCAGACCTGCCCCGCAATCTATGTCACACTCTTCTTCAACCAAACCGGCATCCCCTGGGCCTTCCGTTCCACTTGGCAATATGCAAAGCGCAGGGCTATTTCAAGTTCCTGACATTTCTCCACAATTCCATCTGCTCCCTCCAGGGTTCCCAAATGCTATGCTGTAAGCACCTCACCTAGATTCACTCACCAGTTTCTTTGTCACAATGAGTTTAGGCTCAAGACGAGATGAAGCAGAGCAAGTATTCTTGCTTACTTTTTATAAAGTTTGTTATGGTGTTTTTTGGAAAGCTCATGCACAAAACTGATTCCAATAGGTTTGGAAAAGAGCAATGCTGGAGCTGAAAGCAAAGGTTAATGGTAATTGATTTAGATAGCGTGGCTATGTAGTGCGCTTACACGTCTTCAGTTTCCAGCAGGTATGAGAAGGGGAGAGGCTATCTCAATTTAGGACAGCAAACCCATGAAATTTGCACCAATCTTTGTAATACAACTCATATCTCATTTGCTAATGTCAGAAAAGACCTGTGCAAATGCTGGGCAGCACAAATGGAGATGCTGTGTCACAGGACAGAACTGGAAATCCCCTGTGGGGTGCTGCTGAGAGCGTACTGCTGGGACCATATTGGCTGGCTGTTGTCCTGGACGTCTTCTTACGAGGTGGATGCAGACAAGTTGCTTCAGACTCCGTTTCCATGGGGGTCCTCTGGAACTCCCTTATTACAAGAGTTAATCAAAATTATCTAAAGGTATGAATTATAAAGTAGATTAATTTGATCTGCCTTCAAACACTCCTCCACTTAAAGAATAACATGCCAAATGCCTGAGGGATATGATAACTGTCTACAAGCTTATTGTGAATGTTGTTTTTACAACTCCCTGCATAATGGGGCTCTAGCCCATAACTGAAGCTGCTACCCAATATAAATAAACAACAAAAAAAATGCTTCCTCTATATTCACAGCTATTAAGTATTAGTAGAGGAGGAATTATCTACCACATTCAAGAAGAGTATGATTGGATGAAATGGAGCTAGATGATTCTCAGAATGTCCTAATATAATGATAAAGAACAGTTCCCTTAGCAGTGAGCTTGATTACCCCCCTTCAGAGAAACAGGGAAGCAAATGCTGAAGATGGCTCTTGGGGATTTCCAGGAGGTTTTGGAAATAAGATATGTGGACAAATAAGAGACTGTGCAGTACATGAAAGCCTTTGGCAGCTCTCAAATCTTTAGGGTCCTTCAAAGGATGCTGCTTCCTCTAGAATCACAGACATGGATACTTGTCCTGACAGTGTATCTCCAGGCTGAATAGGGGATAGTGCTACAGAGACGAGGCTTCCCATTTTTCCTGCTCACATACGCCAGATACTGTGGATTCACCCCACTGAAGGGCCATCTGCAGAGTCGCGGAAAGCAGAAGCCAGAGAAACTCTTCTGCTTCCCAGGTACATTTCTAGCATACGACAAAAAATGCTCCAGACCTTCAGTAGGACGTTCAGATGTCTTAGCAGGTAGAAAAATGTTTTCTACTTGAGGCTCAGAGCAGAGGGAGAGTTGTATCTAGGTGGCTTGAACAGTCTGCTTCCCTCTGCAGCCAGTTCTGCGTGCAAAGAGCTGTCACGCTTGAGTACAGTCACTGCCATCTGCTACTGGGTGCGTATGTCCCATTTGCTGGTCTGGTGATCATTGATCACTGATTAGAAAACTTGGCCAGAGCAGCTACTCAGGGGAGAAGGCCAAAAATGTCATGCAGGCAGCCTACGTCTGTCTATGCTTGGGGACAGCACTGCGAGGCAGGCTAGGAGGCTAAAGCACGGGACTAGACAGGGCTCCAGGTTATCATGTTATTTCTTTTTTGTGTCTTTCTAGAGGTGGGTGGTTAATGACTGTCACAGCATGATGCGTTACGAATATGTGGATTGCTGTTGGGTAAAAGGTGGGGGGAGAAGGGGAAGATTTTGGCAGCAGAAGCAAGATTTTGGGGCACCTCGCAATTCACTCCTATTTTTCATGACTCTCTGGCCTTCCTCAGTCTACTGGGTGGACTTTTGATCCACCTGTTGAACACAGAGTCTCTCTTTTCAGGGGGCTGAGATGTATACTGGCAGATTCACTTGGTCATCCAATGCAAGCTCTGTTTATCACTGCAGGAGAAGAATAAATGGGAAAAGGATGATGTGAGGATGTCAGCCTCCTGCTATCATGTATTCTTCCACTGCACAGGTGGAGCACAGGAGCTCAGACAGCTTACTATGAGATGAGATGTCTAATCCCCCTTTGTGCATCAAAGGCTGAACACCCCAAAGAGATGGCACCCAGCATTCCAGTCCACTTCTAAAAATACCAGCCCTGTAACTTCACTGGGCCTCAGTTTGCCCAGCTGAGAAAGGGGAGGATGATGTGTCCATGATTAAGTTTAATGTATTCATTTTTTAAGTGCTTGGAGAGCTGCAGAAGAAAGTTCTTTGATTCTGTGAAAGCTCTGAGTGATAGAATTACAGAGTGTGTTATTTGATCTCCTAATCTCCTACTTAACTATGAAATTTCTCCTTGCAATTCCTACGGCAAGTCCACAGCTACTTGATTATCTGGAGGGTACTTCTTAGAAAGGCTTCTGAGTGCAATTTAAAGTCTGCAGATCATGAAAGACTCCACCATATTTCTTTTATAAATACTTTAGGGAGGGGTAAGCAGTTAATTAGTTAAGTGGAAAGTGGTTAAGGGTTAATTACCTTCATTTCATAATACCTTAAAAATGTCTTCTTTCCAATCTGATTTTTATTTCACCTCGGAAGTACAATTATCATGTATTAATTCTCCAATTTTCTTCCAAAAGGTGTGTGGATATCAAAAGAGGCTATTTGTAGGTGATTAGAAACAGCACCCTTGAACAGGAATTAGGGGATTTTAATGTGCTAAAGTTCAAACATACATTATTGTACACGCTAAAAATATCCCTGTTGCTTATGCTAGCTACTATACAATATGGTGAAATACTAACTAGAAAGTTGCCCCTACACCTACATAAGCGTACAACACCCTATAATCAACACATTTCAAGCCACCAAACAGATCAATCATTTCAGTCCTCACCATAAGCAAATTCTTCTGCTTCACCAGCTTAGCACACTATGAGAAAACCTATCACAGTCTGACATAGCTTGATGTACCCTGGGACATGTTTCTTTCAAAATATGTTCTACACACTTAATAAACAACGTATAAAGTCAACAGTAGAAATCCAACAGTGCATTTCCATTACAGCACAAAGCAAGAGGCAAGGGAAAGGCTGTGTGGGAGGTGTAAATACAGTGATAGTGAGTGATGGGGAATTATACAGCACTGGAGAACTGATCTGAACCTGTTAACCCTTTCTTTCAGACTTAATATTTTGGGTTTTGTCTGGTTTTTTTCTTCTTAGAGAAGAAATGTGTAACAATAGTCCTGATTCTTTTTTATTTGATTGCTACTTTTTTTTTTTTTTTTACACCAGTACTTTTATTTTTTACTTCTTTGGCTTTTACATTTCAGCATCTTTTCAGTTTTAGTAGTGTTTAGCATACACATCTAAATGAACAGCTGGAAACAATTTGCAAGTGGAATATCCTCCTCTATTGTCTCAAACTTTGAATCACTGGCTCCCTCAGGAGTAGTTACTAAACTGAGTTTCATCAGTGGTGTAAATGTGTTATTTGGCTGTGTGACTGCTTACCAGTGACAGCAACAGGTTCTGGGTGAGCCTGCTGTAAAGATCAATGAATCAGGGGCACAGTCAATGGAGAATTTGTCTTAAGTCCTGGCAGACCAGCAAGAAATAATTTTAAAAGGACTAACAAAGAGCAGAGGGCTTTTTTTGTTTGAGTCAAACAACATTTTTCTTCCTAGAAGCTTGAAACACAGAAGCAATGGATTTGGTTTTGAGAGAAAGAGGAAATGCCTGCATAGGGACTTCTTGCCAAGTTTCAATCAGAAATACCAAATTCTAATGGCTGGGAAGGAGGGAGTGGATACAATCAGGTTGAAAATAAGATGCTAGTTTGGAAGATTGAAGATCATTATCAACTGGAAGCAGTGACCAAGGTTGATGGTAATTTCTTCACTTCTGTCAAATTTTAAGTAAAGCTCAAATTTTTTTCTTCAGTTCAAGCTGGAATTGCTGAGAGAAGTTCCACATCTCTAATCTGATGTCAGACTTGGCGACTCCTAAAGGTGTCGTATAGATGTGTGATCTGTAAACCTCTTCCCTATTGGTATTGGACTGATATTGGTGCTTCACTGTATAAAACCCCACATTTTTAACATCTTTCAGGCTAAAAACAAGTTATGGTCACCAAGATTAAAGGAATGATCAGAATAGGGGATGAAACATGTACCATTATTGTGCATTACTTTACTAACATTCCCAAATCCATTCAGACAAGTCACCTTTGGCTTCACAATTCATTGTGCTCTTTGCAAAGGCGAGGTGTTCTTGGGTGACATTTCTGACACACGAAGACGAAAAGGAGCCTTTGGCTGGGATTCTTACTGCAAGCTGGGACCAACAAGACTGGGTGAAGGTCTAAGAGCAGAAGTGCAAGTAACAGAGTTTACCTTAACTGAGGCTCAACAGAAGTCTCGCATCTCATCGGTATCATGCACGCCATCCTACTACAGCCATGTGGGAAAGGCTCATCTGCTTTCTGCCTGGAGGTAGTCATTGCTATTTGTCTTTTGTTTTTTCATAGACACCATATTGTCCATGAATCCAGTATACGTACTATGGAAAAAATCATGGATGATACTGTTTAGAGGTCCCACACAGGTAAAAAGGGGTGTGATGTGTAGAACTAGAGTAATAAGAAAGCAGGAAAAGAAGGAACAACAGTAGAAGAAAAACATTTAATGCCTAGGAGTCTAAGTTAATAAAAGCACCAACTTGTCTGGGTTTTGATGCCATTTAATGTCTATATTAAAATTTCCAATGAAATGCTAATATTTCCCTTCCATCTTTTCTGTGCATACCCCCTCACTAAATCAAGTTTTGTTAAGTAGCAAATATCATTTGAACAAAAGCTCTCAGAGAGAGAATTTATATAGACTAAAGATGACTCAATTTCTCAGTAATGGAGATGAAAAAGCACTCCAATGTCTTTAAAAATATGCTAATGATCCTTCATTTTCTTTCCCCCCTGCATAAAAGCATTTAAAGCTATAAATCCTGGGGATCTGTAAGGGAAGCAACATAACAATGTTTCTCGAAAGATTTCCTCATGGCATGCAGAAGAACACAGGAATTCTTCTTTTTAGGGGGGGCTGGGTTCAAATCCACAAGGCAGACTTGAAAGAGGTGCTTATCACCTACTTAACCTTTCCTCACTCACTTCCCAGAGGTGAGTACCAGAAATGGTATGACTTCCTACTTTCTCTGTGAAATTCAGTTCTGGTGTAAGGAGGTAGTTGTGGGCATCTCAGTGGACAAGTGGAGCACAAGTCAGTTGTGTTTCTTTGTGTTTATTTGTGGAAAAGGCCAACCTGACACTGGGCTGCATTAGCAAGAGTGTAGCCTGCAGGTCAAGGGAGGAGATTTTTCCACTCTCTTCAGCACCTGTGAGGCAACAAAGGAAATTCTGATTAGACACTAGGAAAAAAAAAATTCCTAGTGGAATGACAGTGGTAAAAGTGGGGACAGTGGCCTAGAGAGGACCGTGGGGTGGCTGAGCAGTTGTGGAACAGCAGAGACTGTGCTTAATGACACCTTGCTAGAAGTTCCCCACTTGCTGCCTTGCATCTTACATGCTTTCATAGCCTGTAGCTTGGTGCATTGTCATCTCCCAAGCTGAAAAGGCCTGGTAAATTAGTGATGTCATCATAGGGGTTTGTTCACTCAATTCAAAACTGTGGGCGAAGTGGGAGCTTGCCTGACACTTGCCTTCTATATGTCTTTCCTTCAGGAGTGACTGTTTTGATGTATTGCCTTTTGCTTCTCCTTCCTGTTTTCCCTCCAAAAATCAGTGCCATGTTTGATGACTTTTATTTGTTTTAAACACGTGCAAGATGTGCCATCAGATCAACAGCAGAAAGGAAGCATGTAGAAATAGTCATGAGGATTCTTTATAGAACTGAAATCATCTTTATCTGCCCTCACCCCCTAGGAGGCTTTATTTTTCCCTTCGGTTCCTTTCTTTCCTTGCATCTCAAACCTGCATCTTTCACTGCAAAAGTGGTCAGGACATCTGACAGAGGGTGTAGCACCCACAGCTACCCAAGTGGTAGCTGTGGAAGGGAGGCTGCCCCTGCAGCAGCCGTACTCCAGAAGCCAGCACAGAATGCTTTGGGACCCAGGGGAAGTCTGGCAACCCAATTTGACTGCACTGTGTCATAGGCACACCTGCATGACATGTCCTGAAGACGATACACAACACTCAAAGAGAGCTACAGGCTCCCAGTCCCCTATTGTCATCCTTAGAAACTCGTCATCTCGGTCTCTCCTTCTTAAGGGTGCACAATTCACTATGTTGCAGCCATGGGGATGCAAGGAAAATTCATAACCAAAATCATAGCTGCGTCTGCTCCCTTTGAGGAAATTCAAAATGACTGCACCTCTGATCCCCATCCCAGTCTGCTCCAGCACTTAAGTCTGAGCTTTCCACCATGATGGGGCAAAACCCAGAGAGAGAGGCTGCTGAGCCCTCTTTCTTCTTTCCGCCTCTTTGTAGAGGAAAGTCAGAATCGGTGCTTACACACCATTTGCTCAGAGATCAGCTTCCTTGCCTAGTTTGCTAATTTACCTGCCACTTCTTCACTGTGCCACCACAGTGATAGGGGTCTTGGCTTCCCTAGGGCTTGCATCAATCTGTATTCTGAGGATCTGCTTAAAACTGACCCAGAGACGAAATAACCATTAGGATGCCATCGACCCCATTTTATGAATTCACTAAATGCTCTGAATGAAGATATAGATTTTATTGTCGGACTGCACAAACAGGGCCTTCCCTGAGATATTGGAATTGAAGGTGGCTGAATCTGAAGTGGCTGGAGAAATAAGCAAGCGTGGAAAGCATCTGGTGTTTGTTTCAGAGATGTGAAAGGAGGCCCTGGTAATAAATCATGTGTTGAAACAAATGAGAGTTAGCAAAAGCCAACAATTTGGCTCTGATTTGTCTTCAGGGAAGGATATAGATCTTCTGTGATTCTTAAGGGGCCCAGAGGGTGTTTCTCTTGATTTTCTTATGTCCACCCTAATAGCTCCTCATTGCTGCTTGTCCCAAGGGACAAATTTGTGTAGGAAAGATATGTATAAAAGGAAAGGTGGGGAAGCATTGCATGCAATAAACTTAAAGAATAAAGAGGACATCATGGGTAAGAGAGAACCTGTTAAATTTGAAATCACCAAGAAGAATGATGTGAGATATAAAGTCACACACTAAACTCAACAGTCCAAAATGAGGGCAGTCTTGCAAATGACTGACAAATACAATCTGTCTGTGACCCACCAGTGTGAGAGGAATATAGAGCTGATTTCCATTAGGACCTTGATTTCCATTCCTATGTTCTCTGCTTGCATAACCAGTAGCACTTAACACAGACAAGGGTGATCATGTTTTATAATGGGGTGATCATGTTTTTTAATGGGGTGTTCATGCTTTATAAACATGCCAGAAAAGCAGGGTCCCTTGCCTCAAAGAATGTGCAGTCAAAGTATGATAAGAAACAACAGTATTTTCACTTTTGAGGCACAGTTAACTTTCTCTTTTCCCTACTCATTTGTCAAAAAATAAGTATGGACCATCTGAATTCCAGAAGGAGAGCTTTGCACACACACTGATCATGAAAGGATAAAGACTGTGTTTTCCAAAAATCACCTATGGGCTTTAGGAGCACTATCTAATCTGTATCCCCAAACCAGCTGCAAAGTCTTGAAAGTCCCAAGAGCTGTAAGTGTCTTGTCCTTTTTTATTACAGTTCAGTTGATGTGGATACTCTGGTGAAAAATAAAGCTTAACTGTAAATCATTATCCTCAAAGGAACAAGGAACTAAGTGGGTCTCTTTTTCGTTAGTGAAGTCTCTCTTACTACTCTTTCTAGATAAACATGGCACTCTCTGGACTTTATTTCTTGAGTTCTAACTGCTCTTTCCTACATTAGAGACTGAAACTAGGCTTCATTACTGGGTACTTGTAAAAAGAAGAGTGTTTTAAGTGCACATGACATTGTAAGAACTCTGAGAAGGAAACCGTCTTTTACAGGGGTTATTTAGGGTTGATAGCAGGAGATTGAAGTGCTGTGATTGGGAAGACTAACTTTTGCAATGTCAATTCAGATAGATAGATGCTTACAACACTTCTGCCATAGTAAGGGAATGTGCTTTGCATAGTGCAAAGTGTAAGAAATACTGAATTTTACAGTGGCTGAGAATTTGTGATCTACATTCTTCAGCATGGGGAGGTAAGAAAAGGAGGGAGCAGTGCTAGGGAGGAGAAAGCCCTGGAGAGCTGGGACTCCTGTTGCCACCAACACCAGTGACTGCTGCTCAGTTTGCTGGAGCAGAAGGTCTACCTCTGCACATCATTGTTGACCCTCCCAAAAATGACACAGACTTCCCTTGGGGAATCTCAGGGAGAAATCAGTAGGACCAGAAAAGCTTTTGTCCAATTTCAGTCAGGTGTGAAAACAGTGGCAGTGTTCAGATATGTTACCTTCCACTACATTTTGTGAGAATGGGCAACTGGGCAGAAGAAAGAGCAGTGGCTACCCGAAAGCTAATAATATCATCATTCATTGCTGGAGTCCAAGCTACCTGCACAAGGGTGACACATAAGGAATTTCCCAGCTCTGCTGAAATCTGCTACTGAGGCTGACGTATGAGACAGCAGAGAATCCAAGTAGAATCCCTCAGGCTTGTAAGAAATTTGGCAGCTTTCATTCTGGTGCTGATAGAAGTAGTCGCTGTTGTCTTTGTCAAGGCAGATATTCTTGCAGCCCCAGATCCTCGGCTTTTCAGAAGCATCATTCACCTTTGTGGTATTTACATTAAAATAGAAACCACAGTTTGCAGTGATTCCATATGATCTTTACCTATACCGTGCCAGGCAGGCAAAACCAATAAGGCACAGTCCTTTTCTTGGCAGAAACATTTCTCAAGGAGGAGGCAAATCTCTTAAAAAAAACCCAGCCAAACCGAAACTGTTATTGTTCTGCATATCCACACACTTGTGCAAGTGAATCTTTTTTTCCTTTTCTCACTAAGACTTTCCTTTTCATCAAATACCGTCCCCGGATACCTTCATTACTCAGAGAGCTCCAATTTATTGTGTTTGTTTTTTACTTGAACAAAAGTACCCCTCTCTGACCAACCATGAAACGAAACCAAAGGAAAAAATGCAAGAAGCATAAGAAGTAGCAATTAAATTTGCTTGTAAAGCCCCAGAAATGGCCAAAGCTTGTAGCATCCTTCAGCAAATATATGACCACTAATGCTCTTTTGTGTCATGTTTAAGCTGCATGTCTTCACGCCAGCTCAGGCTCTTCTCACCTCCAGTATAGTGTGCAAAGGCAAATGTGCACACAAGCAAGCTGTGCAAACCTTGTCAGCACACACATCAGTGCTCAAAACCCTCACAGGCACAAGGTGTCCTTTGTATCCTGCGCAACCTGCTTTCCAAAACCTCATCAGTTATCCCATAAATCTGTCAACGGTGCTTTCTCCAGAACATGCCCCCACCTGTATTCCCTTCTCTGTTAAATACATGCTTTTGAATGTGTTCCCTTTATTCTAGAATGACAATTGGCTTGAAAAGAAAATTAAAATTTACTTGCAGATATTTTCCCTATTTAAAAATAGCACACAGGGGTCTACTTATGTCCAACAATGAGGTTTTGTGGCCTGGTGTTATTATCTGGAGTTACTGGTGTAGCATGGAATAGTCATGAAATTTTTGGCAGCAGTGAAATGTTTACCAATTTTAGCCTAAGGGATTTCTGATGGAAAAATCATACCTAAGTGCGTTCCTTCTTATTTTCTGTCTTTGCATTCTTTTAGAAGGCATGTTTTGTGCTTGCTGTTGGAATCCTGTATAACGTCTATCTATTGGGTGGTCATTACCCGTGCCTGTTCACTACATTTTCCCATTGAGTTCATTTTCTTGTACCATGTATGACTGGGTATTTCACTGTATTGATGCATTAGTATAGCAGTTGTCTTCAGGCTATTGGCTTTCAACATTTGAATATTATTATTTTATTATTAATTTGTAAGTCTTAATTAAAAATGATTGCTTTGTGTGCTGTCCTGGATGCTTGCTTACAATCCCAGATGTTTTAAATATGAAATATATAAGTTTGGAGAGTCTGAATTTCCTTAAATTTCCAAATGTACAGACTGGGTGCTGGGCATTCTGACTTTGGCTTAGGGACCAGAGATCTCCCTTTACTAAGAAAATGGGAAGACTTTAAAACGATTTAGACACAGTCTTGAAATTTTTAGGACCTCTGAGGAATGGTACATTGACTAAAGGTGTCATGGGAAGGCCAGGAATCTTGGTGTCAATAACTGTCTGAATGGAGGATGGAGGTGGGTAGAAAACTGGTGTGTAATGAGTATTTCCATCAGAAAAGCTGGGAAGGAGAGGGAAATGGGCATTTTCACAAGAATGACAGACTTCTGTCATCCTTTGGGGAGCAGGAGCTGGAATCGGGAATTGACAGTGCAAAACTTGCCTGTTCTGTGGGAAGCACTTAGAGAGGGACAGAACTGTTTATAATGTTAAATTAAAATGTTCTCCAAACTTTGGTCTGTCAGAAGTCTGCGTGGTGCTCAAAGATTTCCTCTTCTGCTATAAGATGTGGCCTGTTTTTTGCTCATCTGAGGGCTCTCTGAAACAGATGGTAAGTCCCAGCGTGCCATGTAAAATTAGAGTGAAAAACTGTCTCTAGAAAAGAATGTGTGGAGAAGGGAGAAAGGTCTTTGTTAATGCTGTTAGCCTTCTCCTTTTTACTGTAAATCACATAGGCTTCTGGGGGAGGACACGGAGGTACACTGCTCTGCATTTCTGATGAGGTGGAGGGCTAAGGAGCAGTTTGATTCTGGGATCCGATAACGCTAAAAAGGATGTACCTTTCTGGAGTGGTACTTGGCTGCGAACCAAGAGCAGCTCTACTCACACATAAAGCGCAGCGTTTGCTGGAGACTGCTGCTAGGGTTGGGCATTTTTGAGATTTCGCTAACATACTGTCTGGCACGCGTGCGGAGTTACTGAGTGTGCACGGTTTGGGAATATCACCAGGGGAGCACAGCCAGGGCTCCGGGGCAGGCCACTATAGACACAGTATACACAATATATGGTCATGCAAGGACAAAATCCATGATCTTGTACTTCCTTTTAACCTCTGCACATAACTAGGCTTTATTCCCTCAAAACCAGCAGAGCTTTATACTCCATGCCACACAGCTCTTTGCTGTCCTCCACAGCCTGCCAATGATGCTTTGACTGGCTAAGGTAATTTTTGCTGACCATAGACCTGTTTTGCTGCCTGGGACGGTCAGTGTTTGTGCTTAGGCCTTTTGATATGTTCTAGCCAGGATGAAATGACCCTCTGTAGAAATGTGGATTTTTTTCTCCTGTAAGGGCTATCCTTTTAGAGCAGACAGGAAAGGCACATGCAGCATAATATTTGCGGTGTTTTAAAGACGCTGCAAGAGAGGGAAATTAGCATCAAGCCTGAACATGGGATTATAAACAACATATGGAGAATAAATCTCCATTAAGTGAGGCTGAAGAGGAGGGGGAAGCAAAGGGGGCAGCTAAGTCCAATAGCAGGAAAGATATAGCTCTAAATGCTCTCCAGGACAAGCTCATATAGGCAAATTAGCCACCTCACGAGCTGGCTAAAATGCAAGAGTTGGCACTTTTCTGTTGAGCATAATCATAGAAATGTATTTTCCTGCCTCATCTCATGACTTAATTCTGCAAGTCTGGTTTTACCTCTGGCTATATTCTCCTACTCTCATCCTTAAACCTAGTTGAGGGATAAGGGTGCCTAAATAATCATACACCAGGCGTGATTCTCCACTGAAAATGCAATGGTAAATTCAGAAACCAGCCACTGACACAGGATCCCCAGGATATGGGTGGGAGAGGCAGTAAAGGTAGCAAATCATGCCAAATATGTCTTGTAGCTTCTATTATCTTGAGCCTTTTTGGCAAGTGGAAAGATGATGTGAGAAGGAACTCAGGTAGCCACCATAAAGTCATTACAGAGGGTAAAATAGACCTGCTAGCATGGAGGAACACCTTCTCTCCTGCTTATCACTCCTGCATAGAAAAAAACAATTAGCATAGGGAATTTGTCTTAATGCAGCTTTATGTTTTAGTGTCCAATTTTGCCCAGGGACAAGGTGCCTGGGGATTTCCAATACATCTGTTCTAACAGGGAAGGTAGAGGGAAATTACTTTAATTAAAGTAACAGGAGTACACTTTGAACCTTTACAATCTGATCAAACTGGAACAGAAGGAGGGAAGCAGGGGGAGCCACAATGGAAATGATTTATAAAATATAAATCATAAAGCAGAGAGGAAAGAACATAACAAATGGCAGGCCAGGTGCATCTTTCCTAAGTGGTGCTGAATTTAGCCCAAATCCCTCATGCTTTTTTTCCCCTTGGCCATCTGAACAGATGTCTGTAGCCTTCAGATGAATTATAAAATATGGAAGGAGGAATTCTGCTTGGTGCTGTTGCCTAACAAAAAAGTCCCAGCTGCTGATGTTTACTGTGTTTACTTTTACTGCTCAGGAACTAGAGGGAAAGAAGACAGTGAGCAGCTGGGATTTGTAGGGGACAGTGTGCTCTTCCATCAACACATTTGCTCTCCTCTCACCTTCCTGTTAACCTCCCAGAGAGCTATCAGTTTTGCTTCCCCTCATGTAGTTTTTTCTATAGGTAGCAGGGAAAAAAAGAAATGCTATTTTCCTTATGAGTGTCTCCATTTTCCCACTCCCCATGTTTACCGTTCTAGAATGAGACTTAGACCACAACTCACTAAAACACTTGCAGACAGACTGAATTTCATGCAATACCCTTGGCTGATATCTTCTCCAGGCTGCCTCTAGACGATCTCCTTCTCAGCTAAACTTGTGTTTAAGCCTTCTAAACCTGCTTCAGTGGGGCCTGCCTTTTCTGAAGACTAGGCACAGAGATTTATTTGAAAGCTGGGATTCCAAGGGCCATAATCACATAGCCTACCAATACCATTAGGAATCCAAATCCCTTTGTAAAGCTGAACTTCTGTAAGTCTCTTTATTTCCCCTTTGTCACTAATTCCTCATGCAATTGCTAACTTCACAGTTTATGGCTGAAGGGACAAAACTTTCAGGTAAAAGGGGAGTACATGATGGTACAGCATCACTAAGACAGGGAACAGGGTTTACTGTCTGCAGGATTGACTGGGGGGAAGGAGCCATCACATTCTGCAAGTGCAGTTAAGCTCAGGCACAAACTTAAAGGTGTTTTGTGCCCAGGTGAAAACTACTACAGCTTCACTGATACACACTGTTTCCTAACCCAGCTAGTAGTTCTGCCTAAAAGCAAAACTTTCCTGCACCCCATCCCTCTTCACAAGGAAACCATTGCAATTGCCTTGCAAGCTATGCAACGAATGACATGTTTGTCTCTTGCAGCCTCAGAATAGGAGAGACAATATCTGCACCTTCCACTTGCTACAGACTTAGCAGGAGTTTCCTTTTTATGATTTGAGAGCCACATGTCATGGCAACACATGCTGGAGCCCTTCCTGCTTGTATTCCTGGAAGCCCTTGTTTCAATCCCTGGTAACCAAAATGGCATCTCTTACACACACACTCTGCAGACTACGTATTTTTGAGTTCTGATTTACAAGAAGATATAAAAATTATCTCTCTCAGCCTGGTATCTGTGTCTGGCAGGCCATCTGGCAAGCAGGTTGCAAGAAGAAAGAATCTTTTCTATATTACTACTTTCCCTAATTTTTCAAATTAGGCTTCTTTCCACCCCCACCTCCCCGCCTTGTCAGGAGTACAAAACAGATGAAGAACTAATCTTGAACTCTTCACAATGTTCATCTCAAATGAGCTGTGGTCTATCCATTTCTGCAGTGAAGGATTTATTAAACAGAGAATGTAAAGGGAAGAACATAATAATGAAGTTTTAATTGTCAGACTCTTTGCCTTGTTGTTCTCCTGCACCCCTATGAAAACCAACACAGGCAGCTTCTATTAGAAATATTAATTGTTTTGTAGATAATTAGATGCAATTAGTTCAAAAAGCACCTGACCTCACTTAATAATGGCAAGTGGGGCAGCGGGAAGGGGTGAGGAGAAGAAAGAAGCCTTTTTAAAATGTTGAGAGATGCAAAAAGCAACAACAGTAAGAAAATAAACCCACAAATTAGCAGATTTGCTAATGGTAGTAGTATAGAAAGTAATAAGGCTGCAGAACAGATAGCATTCTAGAAAAATTACGCATGTCTTAAATTTCAACAGTTTACGTAGTGAACTAAAACAAGACTGCATTTCAGTCTCATTTCCTATTAGAAGTTTACATCACCATGCTTTGTGGGAGTATCCTCTCTTCTTCTGCTCCCCAATGGATTTTGAATACCGTCCTGAATTTTAACCCAGTCTAATGGAGGTCCCAACCAGTTTCACTGAAACAGGTTGCTCTGTACTCAAGAGTATTTCCCTTAGAGTCTGAGGCAGAGACCCTTTTGCGTCCTGCGAGCTGAAACCCCAGGTGATCCTCGTGGAGATGAGTCTTCATGGGACACCTAGCAAAAAGCTTCAGGCAGACCTTTGTACCTCCTGAAACACCAAAGTCAGCAGCCAAGGAAAGATATCCTTACAGACATGACGCTTTACTTGCACCAGAGCTCCCAGAACAACTCATTCTCTTCGCCCACAGTAGCTACCAGTGAGGAAAGAAGGACCAGTCCTCTTCCCTCTGCTAGGTGAAGTGCAGGGTGACCAGGAGGTGTCGGTGGGCATCAAAGGCCACGCTCCCCTACATGGGTGCTGTACCACTGCGGTGCTGCTGCCAGGGCAGGGCAGGGGACAAGGCTCGTGTGGTGGGAGTACATCCTCTCTGCTGCTCCCCACGCATGCCCCAGCCCTGTGACCCCGCTTTTATTGCAGTAACTCCCTTTCCACACCTTCTCTCTTCCATACTTCAATGTAGCTTTATAAGGACAGCTCTACGGCTTCCGTCTTGAGCTTCCCACGCTTCAAAGGAAGACAAAAGAGGCTAGAAATTTTTGTAGTATCTGGTAACAGGCCATCTCCCATGGGGGATTGAATTATCAGTGCTGTCTCTTATAGTGAGATCAACAAGCTACTCTGTATATATTTTAGACAATGCCTTTATGGCCTTTTAAATCAACATGCTCTCAGATCTCTCTCAGCATCACCTACGGCACAAATTCTTTTTCTCCAATTTTCTGTAAGCTGCCATAATTAGATGGATTAGGGGAGTAAACAGTCTATCATTTACCTTCTTGAATGTAGTGGATGAAGCTCTGCTATACAGCATCACATCCCATTAAAAGACTGCCTCACTGAACACAAGCTATTTCACAGTGACGGAGGTCTTAATAACCATGCCTAAAGGGAAGTTATTATTGGAAAGAAATATCAGGCATATAAACCATGGCAAATGCATGGACGATGTTAGGGCTGGCAACTCACATCATCAGGTTGTGAACCAGACCAGCAGGCAGCAGAGCAAATATGCTACTGGACTGCTGTGCATAATCTTAGAGTTCAGCATGCGTACCCCGTGTACGCTCCCAACTTGTGTCCTGCAGACATGCAGAAAAGAACTGAATTTCATTTCTGCTTGTAGCACCTTTTACCATGTGCCCTTTCTTATTTATTAGTTTTAACCCACTGCATGCCACACTCCCAGAGTCTCTCTGCAATACGCAGCATCGCCTTGCAGTCCTTTTGGTTCTGTGTGCGCAGATGTTTTTGCCAACCCTGCCTCCTGCTTTCATTTCTTTGTGCTTTTTTTCTTTTTTCTTTTTTTTTTTTTTTTTTTACTTTCTAACATCAATGTGAAGCTCAGTTCAATAGCACAGTCATGCAAAATTATCTAACCACTTCTCTGATGTGGTTGACAGATGAGGCGTTCTTTAGAGAGGTGATTTGAGCTGATTGAGTTATACCGAGAGGTTGCAAAGACAGCCCTAAACAAATATGCAAATTATCTCTGATGTTATTCATAGGATCCAAAAAAAAGTACTTGATATTTTTACTACCTTATTCACAAAAATACTAAATGTTTTCTGAATGTTAGTGTGGAAGATTACCTTTTGGCTTCAACAGCCACCCAGCAATATATTTTGTTGCTTCTTCCTTGCAAATACTGATTTGTGGAACTTAAACTTTGAGGAAATATATTGCTTTTGACAAAACTTCCTTTTGGAAAGACTTAAATCCAGGATTAAAGCTATATTCATCAGGTGGGTGAGACTATCCAAAGACAGAACAGCCCAGTAATCCCGTTAATTGGGCACTCATCTGGGTTGTAACACAGCTTCCAAATTCTGGTGAATCAAGCTGAACAGGGGCCTGAACTCTTCTACAAGAAGTGGAGGCTTTGGGTAATCTGGGATGTGAATCCCTCTTTCTTCACTTAACCCCTTGTTTCTTGCTTACATAGAAAAAAAAGGTTTTTTAAATAGAGGGTAAAAATTCTCTATCACTCTCTGAAGATTACCTGCCTTAACATCCAGAGGATTTTTTAAAAGCCTGTTTCGCACTCCCTGAGCAGGTGCAGGGGGAGTCAGAAGACCATTCAACTTTGTACAATCTTTTCCTCTATTGCAAACGGTAGGTGCAGAGCCTCGAGTTCCCTATCTTTGTGCTAAGTCCTGTAGAAAAACAGAGAAAGTCTCTGTCCCAAAGAGTTCAACATATTTGGTGAATACCCTGAATCAGCTGTCATGGCCACCAAGTTGCAAATATCACAAAACCTAAGACTCAGCCTTAAACAGGCAAAATGGAGCTGGGTGTTGCTCCAGACAATTTGGCAGGGAGACTGAAACATTATGCTGCCCTCAGTGTGTTTTTTGCTCAGTACTACTGACCATGGTCAGCCAATGTTGCACACAGTCTTTTGTGATGAACCATTTAGACACAAATATGTTGGTGCTGTTCATCTGCTATTAATGAATAACAAGTACAGTCCTAGAAAAAGGACTACTTTTTGCAAAAAGGTTTCACTTCATTTATCAGCTGAATCATTTACCCATGTAAGCTATAAGCTTTAAAAGAACGTATCTGTACAGTAGGTCTAGACAACCTAAAAATGCCATATGATCCAGCAACACCTACAGATGTCTCAGTGTTAGCACAAAGCAACGGAGTGACTGAAATATATATTGTCTCCTAGTAGTTATAAAAAAATCCTGGAACTTCTAATTAAGTATTTCTCAAGTATTTATCTTCTTTTCAGAAGCCACCTGAAATTCTGGGCAGCACGAGGTTACAGCCTTCCTCGAAAAGGCATCTCTGTCTGTGTCAGTGTGGCCTCTGGATCTACCTTTCTTCTGATTCAGGAGTATGCCTTGCATTTTCTAAGCCTGGTCAGACAAAGCAGCCAAACCACAGCAAAATTCACAAATGCTGTGGCCCTAGATGAGGTAGGGAAAGTTAACATTTAGACACGACGTGCACGAACATGTATGTCTGCTCTTTGAGAAGTGGAGTGCGACATGTCGTGTGGCACGTTCATCACGTCCTGCGCAGCGTGTGGGTATAAGCGCGGAAAGTTCTTCAAAAGGTGGAGCTGAGAAGGAAGGTTAGGAGCACTTTTCTCCGTGCTACTATTTTCAGCACTGCTGCAGCTAATTTGTGTTTAGATATGAGCAGCTGTCGTCTCTGTGCCTTTTACATCTTCGTAGAAGTCAATCACGAGCTGGCATATCCTCCCGCTCTCCTCAGGTCTGGCTGCTGCTTGAAAACATTGTTTTAGCCTAAGCATTGCATCTCCTGGTGTTCATGATTTTAATGCAAATGCTCAGCAGTAATTTCATATCCTTTCTGTTGGACAGTTTTGCTTTGGCTCATCTAGTTTTGAATGTTGCTGGGTTTTATAGGGATGCTTTTAGTCAGTATTTCAAATGAATAAAATGTTTCCTTTAAAACCCAAGCATATTTGAGGTTCATCAGGCCAAAATAAACATACAATGACTTGTGAATTGCTGACATGATGAACAAAGAAGCAATTTTAAGGCACAGGGATCCTGTACCAGAGGGAGCCCATATCCTAGCTAAGGCAGAGATAACACCAGTAGAAGAAAAATGACTTGGCAGCACACCAGCTATGATGAAATCTCAGTGGGAGGAGAGCTTGCAGAGCCTCCATGATATTTAGTTTGGGGCTGGAGGGGATATGAAGATCAGGGACTCTTTGCAAGCTAGGTTTTACAGAGAGCAGCACGTCGCAGGAGAAGGAAGGCTGCGAGTGGAGTGTGGCCCACCAAAGCAGCAACTAGATGCCAGGGTCTGGGAAGAGGCTGCAGGAGAAGGAACTAGTAAGAGTTGGAGCACTGGCCCTGTGGATCAAGCAGAGCTTGTGCTCAGGAAGGAGAAAAAGGGGAGCTGGAGAACTCCTCCCAGGTTTCTCCTCACCCTATCTCTTCCTCTACAACACCCTTTATTTTTAGCTGCCGTAACTCATCTGCCATTACTTAACTGCCATTTCTCATCCCAAAGGACCAGGTATTCAGTCTGACTCCAGAGTCTCTTTTCCCAAAATATATTGGCAATGCTTTCAGTTCACGAAACAGTTTCTTGTACTCCTCAGCATGGAGCTTGCCAGCATTACTTTGTAATAAACAGCATCTATCTTCCTTGGGAGGGCTGGGATACAAAAAGAGGATTTAGCCTTCTGTAGCCTTTTTTATTTAGATTTTTTTCTGTAGGCTTTTTTATTAGTTTTTTTCCAAAGCACTTTTAAGATACAGAATAGTCACAGGGTTACTATGCTAGCCAGCTCAGTTGCCCATAAGCATCTCTCTCCTGGAGCTTTTAGCACTTGTTTCATGAAGGGGAGACGTGCAGGACAGAACATGTATCCTGTTTTCTTGGAAGGTACCCTAGTGTCTCAGGCTTCAGGCAGGTCTGCTAGAAGGAAAAGTGACCTCAGCCTGGAGGACTGAAAGACACATCCCAGAGCACTGCCTCCAGCCTGCTCATACAATATCAATACAGAGTATAAATGCGAGGCAAGATCTTATGTCTCAGGTGGCAATTCATGCCATTTGAGATTAACCCTATAAATCACAAGAGCTTTGTATTGATGTCATCGCCATGGGACTTAGAATTTTGTTTTGGTTTTAAAACCTAGACCCTAAAGGAACCCTGCAGGGAAAGCTTTATCCCATGCAGGACAGTTACTTCTGAAGAAGTAACTACTTCAGTGTCACAACCTGGGCTGGACACATGAGGGAGGGTTCGTGGTGAGTTTGGAATTCCCTCAGGCTAAATTAAGGTGAAAAGACACCAATGATCAGTTAAACATCTTATTCATGGCAAAAGCAGCCTGAACTTGGGAGGCATTAACAGCAGGCGGTGGGGTTTCTCTCAATAGGAATTGGCATGAAACTGCCTCAGTAAACCCTGTAACTCGTGGTAACCATATACATCAAGACAGGGAATAAGGAGAGCCCTCCCGTTGGGTCTGGAGGTTCAGAGCAGACCCCCTCGCTTTCTAGGCTCCTTCTCAGAGAGGAGCCCAGGGGTGCTGGATCCACTCCTAGTCCCAGTCTCGCTCAGCGGTTTATATCTAAAGGGATGAAGTGTGGGGATTATGGAAAAAGAGACAGAAAAGAGGAAAAAGAAAGATTTCACCAGTCCTGGGTCCAGTATTGGTCCAATCAGCTGAGGGGTCCAGTTCTGGTGGGCGCCAGCCCGTGGGGCTTCAGTTCGTGTCCTTTTATCATCTGCTTGCCCCTCCTTCGGGCAGGCACTCGGACTTATTGGGTTAATTAAGTGTTCATGCACGGTTGGTGCTTTCAGAACCTTCGGGAAATGGGTCGGTGGGCTTGGGGGTCATTTGGGAAATAACTTCTCCTCCCTGCAGACATGACCATTGTTTGATCTTTGGCCATGGCTGGTGAGCTGCCCCATGCAGCACATCAGAACAGGGAGCTGCGCACCCTCCAGCATGGCAAACCCTCCCTGTCCTGCTGCTGATGGGCTTCATTTCACCTGTGGTTCCTTGCTATGCAGGGTTCGTTGTTATGCAGAACTTGCCCCACCAAAATGTTTGAGACATTAACTCTTTCAGTCTTTCACAGCCAGGTTAAATTCCTTCTCCATCCCTGTTCCTAAATTAAGAAAAGAGCAGATGGATGGGAAGGATTAAAGAGCATTTGTAACATTTCCTTCTAAGCTGTGCACTTGTCTTGCGCTACTCGATGAATCTCTCTCAGGGTTTCAATGTTTCCATTTTTTTTTATATTCTGGCTGTAAATGATATTAAAAAGTAAATCTTAAAGATGCACTCAGTGTGAAACAGAGCCATGAATCACTGTTCCCCCTACAGGCTGGCTCTCCATCTGCAGTCATGCCAATTCCTGTCGTTTCACGCAGGCACAGCCCCTCTGTCCCACTTCCCACCATCTGCACAAAAAAACCCAGCCTGTTTGCAAAAAGCAATGGCAATTATTGGGTTAGGTGCACATCGAACATCTATTGCTTGGATAGCAGAACATGTATTGCTTTCCCAGAGAAGACTCTCTGGGAAAATCAGGTGCCTGGAATAAAAGCAGACTGGTTGGCCAGGCTGTCCACCACAACCCAGCAGGAGCAGAGTTGTTGGCTCAGGGAGCACAAGAGAGCACCCCTTCTGGTCCCTGGCACAAGAAGCAGTGTCTGGAGATTCCCTTAAAGTGCTGAACACATCAACGGGAGGGTTTCCAGAGAGCAGGTGTCTTGGCCTTACCTCTCTAGAGTCATCTTACACAGAAGAGCTTCTTTAGGATGTGAATCTACCAACATTTTAGAGCAACATGACACCTATTATGATGTATGAAGTGTCTATAAAGTCACGTGAATAAAGGCCAATGTGTTTACCCAAATCCTGGAGCCTCATGTGGGAGTTAAACCTACGTTCAGACTCCAGCCTGACCACAGCACTCAACAACTGAGAGGACTGTTTGCAAGTCTCCTAGTCCTACCTCATGGTAGGAAACCTCTTCCCTGACAGAAAGTTGGAAGTAGCGGTGCAGCAGCTCCAGGGAACTGCTAAGGAAAGAAAGGAGTGTATCCCTTGACCAGCCACAGGTTTGGGTGCATGGCAGTTTTTTGTGCTTTTGGTTGAAAGCACTACGGGGTTGAAGCAGCACAGAAGGGTCCCCTGGAAACCCAGTACCATTTTCTGTGCTAGCTCTGCATAGAAGAGCTGTTTTGAAAAACCTCTAATGTTCACTAATCCCTTCTAGTGTAATGAACTTTAAAAGGCAGAGGAACCCCTTCACTCCCCAGAAGCCCTCAGGGTCCCATCCTCACAAATCCTGTTTTCTTTCCTACCTCAGGGCATAGATTGACAGCCAAGCTATTCCAGCAACTCTCCTGAGAAATACTGGGGCTTGTCTTAATGGAAGTGCTTGCAGGACTCTGTGCTATCATTTGCAAACATGTTGTAGGTGTATGTATGTGTGGGAGGGGAGCAGGGTAGGGGTGTCTGTTCTCTGTGAGCTTGGAGCTCACGGCTTTGCAGACAGTCCTGGAGAGGCTCCGATGTTTGCCCTGCTTCTCCTCTTAGAGAGCAAAGTGATGGCTGGAAGCGTTCCTCTAAAATAAGGGGCAGGAAGGAATGCAGGAGGAAGGGAAACACTGTCATTCCCTTGGGTCGTCTGTGTGTGTGTTGCTTACCCCCCCCTTCTACCTCATTTCTTAAAAAACAGGCAGGCATCTGAGAGAGGTGGGAGGATGTGGCTTGTCTTTCTACCCCTCCCCTTTCTGCACTGTAAATTCTTAAAAAGGCCCAAGAGAGTAAATTGCTTTTTCAAGTTTTATCAACAAGAAGGCAGCCCAGCAGAGTTACAGTTCAGTGCTCAAAGATTGCCTTCATGTTTAGCAAGAAGCTTTCAGGACAGAAAATAAATAAATATATGTGTTGGGAGGGGTGACTCCCCACTCCTGATGGTATAGAATTTGCACTTTGTGGATGTAACTCATCTCCCTGATGCATTTCTAAGTTTCCAGTCTAGTCTCAAGTACATTGCCTTCTGTATTCAGGGTTATAATAAGACCTACCCCAATCAGGACACAGGAGAGACATGCTGCACCATGGAGACAGCTCCACTTAGTATAAACTATTCCACAAGGCATTATCTAAAAATGACAATTTGGGCTTTTCAGATATGCACCATGTCATTGAAAAAATAATTTTTTAAGCCTGCTTTGTGCCATAAAGTTTCTCACTTCAGTAACATCAGATGCTGTTTCACAAGTCCTGATTTTCAATTAATAGCAAAAGTGAAAGATGGGGAAGACTGAAAAGAGGACAATACGTCCACATACATGTATATGTGCTAGTTTCTGACAGAGAAAATTAGAGAAAAGAAATGGCAACAGAAAATGTTAGAAAAAAGCAAGGAAAAGAACCATTTCCTTGAAAAATAAAATTGAGCATTTGCAACATGAGTTTTTGTCTATTCCGTTCATATTCACTAGATTTTGAACTACATTGTCCTTTCAGAAGAACTGACCCTCTTTTCAGAAAGCTGAAGAGAGCCAGGATGGATCTTACATGATATTGGTTTCAAAGATGAGCCTTGGACAGAATTTTAGCCTCCCTGTGATAAAGCCCCATTTAGGGGGTACAGCATGGCAATTTCTGGTTCCTCCTTCTCCATTAAATTGGTTTGCCTCCCCACTAAAAGAGTAGGAAAGAATTTAAGAAGTCCACAGCAAAGCATAGCTCATCAGGTCTTCAAAAGAAGAGTTTTCTTTTCAAAAAAGAAACCCTGATATTTTTTGGACAAGTGGGTGTGCAGCATTGCCACCCACTCTTCTCTTCCCACAGCCTCTTGTGGAGCCGGGTGCTCAACGCCCTGGCGAGACGGCAGTGCTAGGGGAAGGCAGGGTGGCAGTCAGCTTACCCCTCTGCGATGCCTCTGGCTGTGCACTTTGTGGCTGAATCCTCTTAATTCCAGCAGCTCATCCCTTAGAAGCAACTAATGGACTACAATGGGATCAGATTTGCAATAATATCCCCAGGTAGTTAAGATTAATAAGGCTGTCCCCGCCTGCCCCTAAAGCTGTAGGTTTGGAATTACACTCCAACAGCTAAGCTCAGCGTCCTCCAGGATGCTGGTTTAGGCTACCAGCATATTCACGTTGAGATTACTATGCCAGTTTTAATTTTCATAGACTCAGAGAATCATAGAATCATTTAGGTTGGAAAAGACCTTTAAGATCATCGAGTCCAACTGTTAACCTAGCACTGCCAAGTCCACCACTAAACCATGTCCCTAAGTGCCATGTCTACGCATCTTTTAAATACCTCCAGGCGTGGTGACCCAACCACATCCCTGGACAACCTGTTCCAATGCTTGACACCCTTTCAGTGAAGACATTTTTCCTAACATCCAATCTCAGCCTCCCCTGGTGCAACTTGAGGCCATTTCCCCTCGTCCTATCTCTTGTTACCTGGGAGAAGAGACGTTCACCCACCTCACTACACCCTCCTTTCAGGTAGTTGTAGAGAGCGATAAGGTCTCCCCTCAGCCTTCTTTTCTCCAGGCAAAACAGCCTCAGTTCCCTCAGCTGTTCCTCATCAGACTTGTTCTCCAGACCCTTCACCAACTTGGTTGCCCTGCTCTGGACACGCTTCAGCCCCTCCATGTCTTTCCTGTAGTGAGGGGCCCAAAACTGAACACAGGACTCGAGGTGCAGCCTCACCAGTGCCCAGTACAGGGGGACAATCACCTCCCTGCTCCTGCTGGCCACACTATTTCTGATACAGGCCAGGATGCCATTGGCCTTCTTGGCCACCTGGGCTCACTGCTTGCTCATATTCAGCCGGCTGTTGACCAACACCCCCAGGTCCTTTTCCGCCAGGCAGCTTTCCAGCCACTCTTCCCCAAGCCTGTAGCATTTCATGGGGTTGTTGTGACCCAAGTGCAGGACCCAGCACTTGGCCTTGTTGAATCTTAACAAGGTGTTTGTACCAGTCATACAGGGAAAAAGACCTCTAGAGCCCTTTGATTCCAGGAACTAGGAACATAAGCACAAATCTGTCATCTCTAATCCAAAGCTGATCAAGTTAATAATAATCACCCCTTTCAGTATGGGTGAAGCCCTTTTTTGCCATGCCTTAGTCCAGCTTTAGTTATATCATAGATCCATCAGAAGACCTGTCATTTTTGTCACTGAGTACTTACACCAGTGCACTAATATTGCCATATCAGTGCTTAAAATAATAATTAGAACTCAATGAATAATGAATAAGCTGAATAATTTATTCAGATACATTGCAAAACTTGAGCAACTTATTTGATGAATATATTTAATAACTCACTCTGTCCTATATCTTTCTGAATAATATTTTTTAAACTAGATGAGTAATTTGTTTTTAAAAAATTGTAACATTTGTCAAATAAATTATCCATTGAATATTATTCAACCAACTCTAATAATACTCAGTTACCAGGAAGTGCATTCTTAAATGGCCACTGGAGGCCCAAATAAGCATGTCTGAGCTTTCTGGCATGACTTTTTGCTTATCTCTAATAAAATACTTATTGCGATGAAATATGATCTTTCTACCTCAAGAACAGATTTTTGCTTTTTAGTGGAGTAAAAGAAGACAGAAGCAGTAGCAGAAGAGAATAAGGATGTCCATCCTTTATTCCTGAAACCATAGCGACATGCCCATGTTCAGATGGGATGAAAGCTACCACACATGAAGTAGTACAGGAGGACAGAAGTTTAATTATGCCTGTGTTCCCATTCCCTCATCTCCAGTGTAAAACAGGGACAGAGAAAGCACTGAAGTCTGAGCTCAGCTTTATGACCCTCACTGTAGAAGTGATCCTGCAAGAGGGTTTTGTACCAGGGGCTAGCAGGTTTGCAGTGTGTAATTGAGGGGTTAGTATCAATTCAAATCAAGAGAGCTTTCCTCAGTTGGGATCGGACGAGGGAGAACCCCAAGGTAGAAGTTTCACATAAGTAACCCTTCCACCCAAGGATACATCCACAGCAAGAGTAAATGGACCCACATTACAACCAAGAAAGCAGCAACTGTTCCTCCTACCTGATAATCACCAAAGGCCATGGGTGAGAGACTTTCTTCTCTCTTGATCTAGTGCACTTTCCCCCCCACCCTGGATGCCTTTGTTCAGCTCTGATAGATGCTCAGACCCAGGACTGAGTTTCCCCAAGGAGCCATGCAGCGTACTTGGTAGCAATCCAGCTTTTGATACTGAAGATAATATTTATTGCTCAGGGAGAAAGCTCATATTTTTTTCAACTCCTACCTGGACTGACCTAGTTGGGTTTAGCCTTGAAGAAGAAGAATGTAGCAAAGTGCCCTTAAAGATTAAAATTGATTTTACTTTTTACAGCTTTGCTGTAAAGCCTTGGGCTGAAGTACAATTTGCAGTTATAATTATAGTATTTTAAACACACAGTTCTTACTTGCAGCCTTCACTATTCTGGCTCAGATACCTCTGGATGTGTGACCTTAGTGTTTTATTCAAGTGTTCTCTCCATAATAATCTCATTAAAAATTGTAACGTGTAAAGATGAAGCTCACATTCCTTCTTTTCTCAATTACCTGCAAAGCCTTTTGTATGTATAAACTTAAGGGGCCACGTACACAGCCTCTCCTGGGACTGTTGGGCACTGCCGTGTTAAATGACAGCATTCACAGGTTATTCCTCTTCTTCTGAACCTGCTCGTCAGCATCCTCCAAGACAGGTTTTATTTAGTTTGGTCACCCACTTGTGACCACTAGTACAAGAGTTTGACTTTAGGAGCAGCTACCTGAAGGAAAGCACAGGGTGGCTTTTACAAGGTTTGAGAGCTGTGTGAAGCTCAGTGTCTCAAGGCACCCAGGCCAGTCCTGCGTGTGAAGATGTAAGGCTGAAGGGCCGCAGCACTCTTGATCTTTGCCTGCATTTTCTTGCCTGCAGAGCAAGTTGCCATGTTCCAGCCTCTAAGCAAATATTGCCAACCGATGGTTTGGGTCCCAGCACGAGCCCACGCCCTGAGTTACATGAAGCCTTAACAGTCAGTAGGTCAGTTGCCTGAACTGAAGATCATGTTTTATTTAATACAATCTGTGTAAGCACTGGAAACCTCTTTATAGAACCCTGCACGTGGAAGGATCATCTCTGCAGCAGTTGGGGTTGCATGTGCATTCAGCCTAGCTGGTACTGAGGAATTGAGAAGGACTTGGAGAAGGAACAGGTTCTGTATCAGGCTCGGTTGGATATTTCATACAGAAAGACAAAGTACAAAGATGGAAGAGGCATATGATGTGTTAATAGCAATGCCTGTGCTGGATTTATAGATATTTCCAGAGGGCTGAACAAGCAATTACAGATGGGAGAATGTGGAGCAGCCATGACTCATATTTTGGGAAAGTTTGACAAGCTTGTAGCCAAGTCCTTCCAGCACAGACGGAAAGTCCACACACAATACTTGAACCACAGACCCTGGAGCCCTCCTCTCCTGCTGCAGGACACTAAGTCAATCTCATCAGCTTAAGCTGCTGCAGTTGTAACCAGCGGCGGGAGAATGGTTTTCCCTGGCATGCATTCCTCTATCTGTAACACGATGGGTTTAAAACACAGATTCCAGTAAGAGCTACCTTGTGAGAGTCACTGCTTTAGGACAGACAGACCCTGGCCTCCCCATCTCTAGTTTTTGTAAGCTCACCGCTCCCCTTGCCTTGAGCCATTGCAAATGCTCTTGCAAATATCAGCCATATTTCCGAGTACTTTAAAAAGTTTAGTTAAGCTGGAACCGCATTTCTCATTTGTGTGTATGCCCTGTATATCCCACCTGCTATTTGAGCACAAGAGGCATATAGCAAATTCATTCCAGGATTCAGAAAAACTCCCAGACCTCCTCTGTTTGTGTGCATGTGTGGGTCTGCAGTTGTGTGGGGGTGCACGTGCAGGGGCACATTTCTCTGTGGAAACTTTAATTGGACTCTCAATCCCCTGTAAACAAGTATAGCCAATGGATTTGTTGGTTAGACTTGGTCACTGAATATTTAGTATTAGAAGAATCCATTTCAAGCTGTGCACTTGCAAAACCATGCAATGAACTGTACAGGCATCTGCTATCTTGCCTCAATTTATACTGCAATGGGAAGCTCTGTAATGCAAAGTAATAGTAAACTAACCAGTGTAATGTGGGCCTTAACCTTTAATTGACAACCTGGAACATTTCCAACCTTGGTGCATATCAGGTGTTCGGTGAAATTATGAAAAAGTCCAGTAATACAACCTGGAATGCTTTCAGCTCAGCTTGGCTGGACTTTCAGGGATTCAGCCTATGAACTAAACCAGTGCAACATATCAATTCCTCCTACAATTTTGCTTGAATGTTATTTCACCATGTAGTTCCTCAC
The DNA here is from genome assembly GCF_964188355.1 of Buteo buteo. NCBI lineage: Eukaryota > Metazoa > Chordata > Aves > Accipitriformes > Accipitridae > Buteo > Buteo buteo. Next base: position 3,821,757 of record NC_134189.1, on the reverse strand, counting down.
AAGCTAACTCCCAGCTAGGCAGCCCAATTTGCTGCATATATAGACGTCTTTGGGAACTTTCTAATTCATTTAAATTGTCTGTTTTTATGATATAAAATCATGGCACCTAGGCATATACAATGTTTTCATCTCAAGCGGTTCTGCAATAATCAATGTTAATTTTATTGTAACAGTTGTTATTACTGGACTTTTTCATAATTTCAGTGAACACCTGATGTGCACCAAGGTTGGAAAGATTGCATCATAAGGTGTAGTACTTGTTTGTTTCCTACAGTACATAATCACATCATCAATAAACGGCCAGGACTTCTTCATGCTTCCTGTGTTTAAGGAATCTACATTATGCTTTTTCACCGTTGTCTCTTCTCTAGGTTGAAGAGTATATTTTGTATAGCTCATAGGGAAAGCTATTTGATGCCTTTGATTATTTTGCTGACTTTTGTAGCACCTTCTCTGATTCTGCTATATTCTTTCTGAGACCAAGAGACAGCACTGCACTCAGTCTCTAAGTGCAGGTGCACAATGGATTTTCTAGCGACATAAAGATATTTCCTGTTGTGATTGCTATCCCATCCTCAAAAATTCTAACGTCTTGATTGCTTTTGGCTACTGCTGTACCCTGAACTGACATTCTTGTAGTGCTATCTATTATTACCTGAAGATCTCATTCCTGATGATAACAGACAGCTCAGAACCCATCATTATATATGTAAAATTAGGATTTTTTCCCAGTCTGCATTGCTTCGAATGCTGTTACTTTACGCCCAGTTGCTTGCTGTAGTTAGAGGCTTTTACAGTGTTTCACAGTCATGTCTTTTGTTACTTAGAATAATTTAGCATTAGTAAACATCTTACAATTAATTCTCTCTTTCTAGAGCATTTATGCACTCATGAACAGCATGAGTCTGAACACAGATCTGTGTGAAGCTTCACTGACAACCACCTTCTCTATAAAAAATTATTTACTCTTACCCTCTCTTTCCTGTCTTATAACTGGTTACATGTCCACATGAGGATATTCGCTCTTATCCCGTGATAGGTTAGGATTTTTGTCAATGAGAAAAGGCATTGCAGAATGCCTTTTAGAACTGTACGTGAACTATAGCCACCAGATATCCACTACCTCCACGTATCAACATGGAAAGATGAACCCCTAAAAGAAAAGTTCTGCTGTGGAAACTTCCCCGAGTTCTTTCACTTATAGTGCAGTCAGGCAGATTTAAGGTTTTTCTGCTACAATTTTGTTGTCTTTGAAACCTGCTGCTCCTTGATCTTTCCTTGGCCTTACAGATGCTCTAGAGGTCTCCTAGCCCTTAAGACGTAGCAACATGATTTATAATTAGTGTCTCTGCTTTTTTGCAAGTTGAAGCACAATTCAGGTTTTTGGCCTCCCTTACTGAATTTCAGCATTCTCATCCTATTGTTCCTTTGGGGTTTTTTTTGTTTTTAGTAGGACACTGCTTTGTGGTTTTTGAATAACACCTTCTTATTCATAAGAAAGCTCCCTTACACTTCTGTTAAGCTAGGCCTGTTATCTTTCGGTCTTTCTCAAACATTTATTGATAGGTAGTACGCATTTGCTCTGATCATGCTGCATGGTATCTTTGAACAGCCTTAGTGCTGTCCAAAAAAAGATTTCTGTACTTTAACCACTCATTTTACCTTCTTTTTAACAAGACACCTTCATTTTTGTGTAGTTCAGCTTTTTAAAAATTCGTCACTACAATAGCGGGCCTCTTGGCTTTTGCAGGAGGAATAGGGATGTTGGACTTAAATACAGTACTGCCACTGTTCCCAACAGCTCTGTGACAGTCACCAAGTCCTGCATATTGGTCAGGACTTCTCATTTCTTGTTGTGGTTTAACCCCAGCCAGCAACTAAGCCTCATGCAGCCGCTCACTCACTCCCCCCCGGTGGGTTGGGGGAGAGAATCAGAACAGTAAAAGTGGGAAAACTCATGGATTGAGATAAAGACAGTTTAATAGGTAAAGCAAAAGCCACGCACACAAGCAAAGCAAAACAAGGAATGCATTCCCCACTTCCCACGGGCAGGCAGGTGTTCAGCCATCTCCAGGACAGCAGGGCTCCAGCCCGCGTAATGGTGACTTGGGAAGACAAATGCCATCACTCCAAACATCCCCCCCTTCCTTCTTCTTCCTCCAGCTTTATATGCTGGGCATGACATCCTATGGTGTGGAATATCCCTTGGGTCAGTTGGGGTCAGCTGTCCTGGCTGTGTCCCCTCCCGACTCCTTGTGCCCCCCCAGCCTGCTCGCTGGTGGGGTGGGCTGAGGAGCAGAAAAGCCCTTGGCTCTGGGTAAGCACTGCTCAGCAGAAACGAAAACATCCCTCTGTTATCAATACTATTTTCAGTACAAATTCAACACAGAGCTCCATACTTGCTACTATGAAGAAAATTAACTCTATCCCAAACAAACCCAGCACATTTCCCTGTCTACTACTTCAATAGAACAGAAATCGGCAGAGTCTGAAAGTTCAGCCCATGCATCACAGCCCCCAGTAAACTTTACCCAGTACATGAGGGCAATTGTAGTCTTTTATTGTCTATTCCTGTCTTCCTTGATCTTCCTCAGTGTGTCAATCTCTGTCAACATCTTCATCAGGCAGTCCATAATGCAGCCTTATTGCTGAATTTTTCCTACATGGGACTTGAGTTTGATTCATAGGGTTTCTATTACTTGTTGACAAGGTTTTCTTGATTGTTAATCTGATTTGACTCAAAGCTTCTTTTAGGCTATAGTACCATCCCATCATCTATAGAGCCCATTTTGCCTTTCCAGTGTAATTTTTCTAATTGGTATTACATTGTCCATCTGCTTTTCCTTCCACCAAATTTCCTCTATGTCTTTATAGTCATATAAATCTAAATATTCCTATCTCCCTAGACTCCTAGTATTAAGGTAGATGTACATATAAAATTACCTTTAGCTTTCTTCTATCATCTGTGCCATTGTGCATTTGTTTGTAACTTGGTGATTTCTAGTTTTTGTCCTGTGCTTCACCTGAGGACGAAGAGTTCTTGCAATGTCAGGATGTGTCCTCCAAACCCCCGTGCTCCTCAGCACCCTCATGTGAGCACCCTCCTGTGCAGCATCGGCAGCTGGAACTCCCCTGGGCAGGCTCCCTCCCTTCCAGACATCTCTCTGGTCTTGATGGTTTTGAACTCTCTTACATATATAGTTTTCCCAACAGCATTACCTCTTCACATCCGCCTGGCCCAACATGCCAACACACCAGGACTATTTTGGGGAAAGCTGCCAAGGAGATCCTGCTATTTTGTCTCCAAAACCTCTCCCCCATGTCACAGGCACTTACAGGGTTGGTGGCTGCCAGCTCCTTCCCAGCAAATAACCTTTGCTGCAAATACAAGCCCAGAGAGCAATATGTTTCATGAGCAATAACCACAACACAGCAGCCCACTCCAGTCTCTCATACGCAGGCAGCTTCTTGTAATCCACCCTCCTCACAAAACTTAAAGCCATACCTGCTTCTGCTTCAGGATAGGGTTTGGAGACCCAAACAGGCACACAGGGCATAGTAGCAATCACAGACAAATAAAGAATAGAGCATGGAAATGGAGGAGCAACAGTGACAGTCAGCGTGGTCTCACAGCCACAAGTCTGTGAGATGGCAGGCTCCCTCGTGGACTGCAGAAGCTGTTGTTACACCATACAGACACAGTATCAATGCAGCACGTTTAAAGAAATTGAAAGGTAGAAGCACATCCTGGCTGGCACTAAATCCTTTTTCAGTTGTTTTTTGAGAGCTGACCAAAAATAGGCAAGCTGAGATTTAAAACTGGTACTGTTCTGTCTCTGCTCACACCCTTGGAGGATGGTGTATGTTGGGGCTGTGAGGACATCCTTCATGCGCCCTGCTGAGCTGCCTAAACTGACACAACTTCAAGACTTGTGTAAATCATGGTAGAGACCAATTTTCCACCCCTTTCCTTCTTTGCCTCCTCTCCTGAGGCAATGAGCATAAGTGCGTTCCCTTTTCAGTTATTTTCTCTGACTGAGAGGGGAAAAAAATGCCACATTTGGGAACCTAAAATCTGGAAAGAAGGAGAAAAAAAGAGATATGAAGCAGAAAATTATCCTGTTTTGGCCAAAAACTTTCTTTAGGGAGTAGAATGGTTGTACTGAAAAGGGCTCTGAACTGCTCTGAATTGGGGAATTTTTCTTTGGTTTTACAGTTAGGTCCTTGTTGGCAGAGAGACCTCAACTGTGGCAGTAAAAATCCTACATTTGTGAGTTTTCAGAAACTAGCAGGAGTCTTTCTTTCATCTCAACAGGAGTGTCTCTTCTTTGATTTTACTGTCTGCATTACTGTGTAGTTTCTCCCTTCTTTATCATCTGCTTCTATATGTAACAGGGAGAGAGGGATGCAGCACATCATTAAGAACAAGTAAACACCATTAAAACAATTCCACCTCATTGTCACCGCATTGTTTTGAATTGAATTATTGACTCCTGAATAATACCAGGGATAGGGAGAAGCAGGCAGAAACTAGCTTTGAACCCCTCTGGGTAAACAACCTGCTTACAGCATCAAAAGAAATGGCTTTACTCTAACTGCATGCTCTAGGTGGGAAAAAGTCAAGAGCTTTTCTCAACTGTAGCTCACTCTCAGATGCCCCTATTTTGGTTCTCTCTCCAGCAAACAACCCTGAACCGAATCATAGAATCATAGAATGCTTTGGGTTGAAAGGGACCTTTAAAGATCATCTAGTCCAAGCCCCCTGCCATGGGCAGGGACACCTTCCCCTAGACCAGGTTGCTCAAAGCCCCATCCAACCTGGCCTTGAACACTGCCAGGGATGGGGCAGCCACAGCTTTGCTGAGATGGCATGGTATGAAATTCAGTTTTAGGTGCAGAAGCCCAAGTCTACTTACTGGGAATAGAGCCTCCTTTGGCCAATAGCCTGCACATAATTGTCGGGAGAGGGGAAAACAAAGGCAGCTGCTGGTTATAATGAAGATTATTTGAAAGAATCATACTAGATATTTCCCTTTATATTGGAGGACTAATAAGAGGAACTAACAGGCCATTTCAGGAGTCAGGATGGGCTAGGGTGGAGATCTGATTCCCACCCCAGCACTAGCCCAGAGCTCTAACTCAGGCAAGATGCTCTTGAGTAGCCAAGTCTCCTCAAGCACCATGAAGGAGCGTGCCATCACAGCGCTGAGTACCTTGTTTAAGGAATCAGCTCCACAGCATCTGTAGGAACACAGTGGGACTGGAAACCTTTGTTCCTTGTGCTGTGACAGAAAAAGGATCTTACAAAAATTCAGAGTGCAGCTGATTTGTGACTTTTTGAGACCATGAAATGGCTTCCTTACATAGGAACAGTGAGATGGGAGGCTTTCAGCAGTGCTGGGGAGACTGCTGTTGCATGAGTGGGAGGGAAAAATTAGTTTAGTCAGGCAGATCCTGTGGTTTTAGGACGTAGGGGAAAATATTTCCCCCAAGCTCTGCTCTTTGACCAAGGAGAAGATTCTGCAGTGTCTGCTTGAAATATTCTCCAGCCTGGGGTGCACTCTCTCCTGGGTGAGAGAGAAGATGGGGTCTCTGTCAGACACTGCTACCAGCCTGTCCCAGGAAAGGGAACACAGGGAAGACTGTGAAGAAGCTAATATCTCATTTATTTAAAAGGAAAACAAAACAAAAAAAACCCCAAAAGTAAGGATATTGTAAATTTACAGGCAAAGTGCCCCCTTGTGAGTCTTCCAAAGACCAAAGCTGGCATATGAGGTCTGCTCACATTGCTCACCTGTCCTTGGGCTCAGGATCCAACCGGGCTTGTTCAAATATCCATTCCTCTCCTTCTCCTTTTAAATCATTATATTGTCAGTTTGGCATGTAGAGGCTTTCTTTCTTGTATCAAGAAGCACCACAACATTTTTTTTTTTTTAAATCTTTGGCATTTTCCAGCACAGACAAGATGGGGTCTCAGTTTCTTGAGACATGATGTGCTCCTGCTGCTTATTCCCTACTTAATCCTCCAAGTGTGACATCAGTCATCTCCATGCAACTTACTGAGACTTCTCAGGCACAGGATTATCAGTGATACGGACTCCAATGGGGAATGCACAGCAGGAGCAGATGCATGGTAGAGAAAGAGAGAGAGGAGCCTGTTTTCATGCAAACATGACTCATAATAAAGTGTTTTTTTGAAAGATACAAAGTGGAAGCAGCAAATACGCAAAATATAGAAAATGTACCTGATTTCCTAAAAAAGGAATTGTCAGTGATCCTAGCAATTACAGTTCCATTAATTTAAATTCTATCCTTGGGGTGAAAATGAAGCAAATATGAGAGACAGGAGGAGGAAAGAGAATCACTAAACAGCTGGAGATAAAATTTTAGTAATAAACATGACAATGGGTCCTCAGCCCAGTTGGATCCTTCAGGCGCTACTAAAGTACAAATAATAAAAGAATAAATCTTCACAAACAGATATAAAAGGTTTTAAAGGAATTAAAGTAGTAGTGCCTACTGGAAATTCAGTTGCTGTACTGCATTTTGGTTTTCCATAAAGTATTTGATATTGCATCTCCCATGAATATACTTGAATAATTAAGTGAGATCGGCTTCAGTAGGAGTACTGCCACAGGGTCTACAAATTGGCAGAAAGAACATTAGCAAATGGTAATGATAAATGGCAGTGTTTTAATTTGGGGGAGGTAGCTACTGGGGTGCCACAGGGATTGGTGTTATGTCCTATCTCATTTATCACCCTCATTAATTGGTCTGGAAGAAAAATAAACAGCGCATTAATGAAATTCACATTCAATGCTGAATGGGGGTGGGGTGGGGTGTCAAATCCTAGTAGGAATGAATAAAAAGGAAAAACAAAAACATTCAGAGAAAAGTGAGGTGTAAGGGCAGATAATTATTTTTTTTTAAAGGAGTAATGAAACTACTAGATCTTGCTTGGAATATTTTGGGGGAAAATATTGAGAAGCAATAACTGTTCTGGATCTTAAGGCCAGAAGATGCCATATTGTCCATTTAATTTCATTCTTTTTGCAATACAGGCCAAAAAAAAAAAAAAATTCCTCCAAGAAGGCAGGTATTCTAAGTTGTGTGAGAACGTATCTCTCAGAAATGCATCCAGTCTTAATTACAGATCTCAGGTGATGAATGCTGTTTGTAACAGTTTGAATGAAAACCTGAAAAAAGCAAATTGACCCAGCAGAATTGGTTTATTGACTATAACTACAGCAGTATGTAATCAGTCATTAGGCAAAGTATTATATTACCCAAGTGGTGGCAACTGTCTGCTTCTGGTGGTTTCAGCACTGTGAAGACAGAGAACTCTGAACCCAGTTTGAAACATTGCCTGTGCTGCTTCTGAGACAGCGGAATACCTCTGTGCCTCAGGTTTCATACATTTTCTTCTATCTATCTCCTCCTTTATGCATGTTCAAACCTTAGCAACCTGAAGGCTCTTTTCATATTTTTCCTTTGGTCACTCTCACTTTTTTTTTTCTTCTTTTTGTCTTTTGCCCATGACTTCTGTTTGTGATTCCCTTTTTCTGATGTGATCTGCAATTAGTGACAGAGAATTCACTTCTTGGGCAGACCAATTACTTGATAGATTGCAATGCTTGCAGAAGCCAAAGGCATCTGTTGTTCTCTCAGCCCTAATATAAAACTGCTTGCTAAATAGTGGTAGAAGTATAATAATGCATTTTTGTATGTTCTCTTCGGTAGCTCTTTCTATAATACCAAACACATTTTGATGCTAAACTGGGCACGTGCTTGGGTTTTCAGGAATTTGTCTTCATAATTGAATGCTTTGGCTTAAGTATGAATCACAAACTTATTTCATACTAGATTAAGTAGTAAATAAGTAAATCAGAAAAGATTTCATAATGTGGCATACAGCTTTAAAAAAAAGTCAAAACAATTTTTGTTTTCAGCACAGAGACTTCGCAACCTTGCCTGTTCAGGGCTCTGATGGTGCTGCCACAGAAAGTTTGACCAAAGCAGAGAAGCAACAACTAATCCATATTCAGAATGATGTTGTCAGTACCCTCCCAGAAGGGTGTGCTCCTTGAAGGGTATAGTACCAGTTCTTAGGGGGAATCATGGTATAACATGTCCAGAGGAAATTTCCACCGGTTTGACAGCTCTCCAGCGCTGCATTCTGCTTTCCCTTGGCTCTTGGAAGTGTTGCAATGAAAGGCGGTAGGACAGGTGGGCAATCCAGTTTAAGATGCTCTGCAGCAGAGCAGATGAACGAAGCACCTTCTCTACACAGCTGTAAATGCAGCTGGCATCTCCTGCGCTGTGCTGAGCATCATGTCACTGGGAAGATATTGAAAAGTTGGAGGGAGTTCAGAGAGGAGGCACAATTATTATTAGGTAGCAGGAAGGCTTGATTGATATGGAAAGATTAAAAGAGCAAGCTATGTACATCTTGGCAAAGCAACAACTGAGAGGAGATATGATAATCACCTCCAAATAAATTCAAGGAAAATCCCAAGAGGGAGAGACTTTGTGCAGGCTTAGTACAATGGGGCATTGCATAATAGGATGAACTTTAGAGAAGGAAAACTTGTGAAGTTTGACTGTTAAGAAAAACTTCTCCCTTTCTAGTAAGATGTGGAAGAAGATCCCTGGGGAAGCATTGCTGCAGGACTGCTTAAACTATACTGGTCCCATTACAAGAAAACAGTTAAGGAACCATTCCACATTGATCAAAAGAGGGAACAGACTGCTGAGGTCAGGTGGCCTCTCGCTAAAGCCAGAGACCATGGGCTGCTCTGTATTTGCTGAATTCTCCCTAAATAGCTTGTTTTTGTGAGAGAGGCATCATCTTGTCTTTAAAGCTGTTGTGGTGTGTGTCATTCAGTGAGATTATCACCGGTGCTGTATGCACCAGCCTGCTAATTGTTTCAGGGGGAGGCTGTATTCTAAGAGAAATGCTGTCTGCAGCATGTATTCAGAAAGGTTTTCTTTATTAAAGAGTTGAGATACACGGACATGTAATAAGGAATGAAGGAAATGGAGGTGGCATTGCCTAGCGTGTTACAGTAAAACTATTGAATTAGTTGCCGAAGGGGGACCTTGAGTGAAATATTGCAGCAAGGAATTTTGAAAAGCATCTGCTGGTGTCACAGCCATTATCAGTGCTGAATTAGTTGCCATGCAGAGTATACTGCTGCTTACCAAAGGTGCTGATTTGCCAGCAGGGGCCAGGAGGGACGTTTTTTTCATTTATGCAGAACGCTTCAGACTTGACTGCATACAGAATTGTAAGGTATCACCCATCATGTCAGGTGCTGAGCTCTACAGAAGGAGAAGAACTTGAAGAGCAGGAAATAGCTTTTCAATAAAAGAATCTAAGCTACATTAAATAAGACATTACTCACTTGGTCATACGTCCATTTCCTTAGATGTAATAGCAGTAACAGGGAACACTCTAAGCTGCTCTGCAGCAACTCTCTTAATTATACTTTTACCTAGTGATGCATGTGAGGTAATTTACTTAGAGGTGGCCCTTACATGGGAATGGAGGTGTCTGTAGCCAACTCTGCTAGATCCTGGCACAGCTGAACTCAGCAGCCTGGGCAGCCCGATCTCCCTCTGTGCCTGAGCTCTCTCAGATTACCTCACATTTATTCAGGGATGACTGCGGAGGTAACTGGTTACCTCTCTGTCACTTATTCAGGTGTCTGTAACCCAACTAAACACCATATGTTACTGGAGGAGCCAGACATTTCCATTATCTTTTTATTCATTTCTTTATCTGAATATTGACTCCCTGATTGTATTCCTTCACCTTCCCTGGGCTTGTAGAATAGCTGTAGTGTTGGCAATTATTTATGGGAGAGCTGCTGATGCATGTGACAAGAAATAGTGCTAATAGCGATGTCTGTTAGCCTGTAAAATAGCTCCCCCAAGTAAACTGGTGGAAGTCTCATCACTTGGATGTTTTAAAACCAGCCTGGACAAAGTACTGTAAAATATACTGCAGGGAACAATCTTGGAGTGGCAGCAAGATTAAGTCATGGACTGCTTTCTTGTTCAGCCTAGCAAAAAGCCATGTGAGATTATTCAGGGTACTCCAGGGATGTGCTGGCTTGGCTTGTCCTTTCGGGGGTCTCTGCTGGCAGTGCTCCTACGCAAACACAAGGATAGATTTGTCTTTGGGAAGATAGAGAGGGACAGGGAAGGGGGAAAGAGTGAGTGTGAGAGCATGGCATGTTGCATATATGGCCCTGACCACTCTGTCTTTAGGACAATCCCCTTCACTGCTCCTGTGCTAGCTATCGTTCTCATGTTGCAAACCTTTCTACTTATTAAAACCTTTCTTGGCTCCGATCAGCATCACATCCACCCAACAGTTCTGAGAATCCTGTGTTTTTTCTTTTTTTAGCTTCATTTCCCTATATATTGCTGCTGGAGTCACTGGTAAACCAATGGTTGGCTACTGAGCAAAGACTGGCATGCTCAACCCCAGTTAATAACCATGGGGGTTTTGTACAGATTTGGCAAAAAATACATACCATGAAGAGATTAACAGTTTATAGGCCTACACCACAGTGCAAAGAGCTTACTTTAAACTAAGGAGCAGGGAACATGAGTGTCATGGTGATTAGTCTCTGCTAACCTGACAGGGAATGAGAGACTTGATAAGTGACACTATTTTTCCAGTCTCTGTTATATTACACAACTTTAAATCAGGTTAAGGTTAGCTGGACTGGAGCAATCATCATAAACCATGTTTGGTTAGGCAGTGCCCTGCACTAAAATAGCATTCTGAGACAAAAGGGGGGTTTAATTTCATTTCTACACCTACTTCTGAATAGCTGGTACTTGAGCTTGAAGTAGTTTTCCCCTCCAATTTTGCCTGAATGCTTTCTTTTGAAAACATCTAGAGCAATGCAGCGTCTGCTGCTGCCTTTGCAACTCTATTCTGCATATTATAATGCTACATTCTGTATAAGGACTCCTCTCCTGGGCACCTTCTTAGAAATCAGACCCTTTTTCTTTTTCCTGGCACCCTGTTCACCCACCCAAGCCCTTGTTAAGGGACACTCCAGCCCCCTTCTGTACATTCAACAGCCCTTCCTCAGTAGGTCCAGGGAAGTGGTTATTCCCCTCTACTCAACTCTCTTGAGGCTGCATCTGGAGTACTATGTCCAGCCTGGGGCCAGAAAGATACAGACAAACTGGAGAGAGCACTGGAGGACCACCTAGATGGCCGGGGCTTGCACAAGGAGAGGCTGAAGGAGCTGGATTTTTCAGCCCAGAGAAGGTAAGGCTGAGAGGATCTAACTCCTCTCTATTACTACTACTAAGGTGGGTATATAGCAAAAGGACAAGAGGCAAAGGTCACGATTTGCAACAACAGAAATTTCAATTTAATATAAGGAAAAATTTTCACCATAAGTGTGGTGAAACACTGCAAGAGTGGCCCAGAGGGGCTGTGCAACCTGGGAGATTTTCAAAGCTCAGGTAGATAAGGTCCTGAGCAACCTCATCTAATTTGGTAGTTGGCCCCACTTGGAGCAGGGAGTTGGACAAGGCGACCCAGAAGTGTCCCTTCTGATCTAAATTAATCTATGATTTTATGATTTTGCATTTTAAGGTGTGGCTGGCTCTTTTGGTGGTCAGGTAAAAGCTCACAAACTCTTCTGAAAATGTGGGTCAGGCTCAGCAGCCAGTGTCACTTGGGAAATTCTGGCTTGCAGTCCCTTCTGTGTCTCAGTTCTTCACTTGTTGCACCATACACAAAGCTCAGTGCTGTAGTGCTCCCTAAATACTTGGAAGGGAGGAATTAAATACAAATGCTTCCCGTAGAAGTGAAATTCTAGGTAGGAATCCCACACAAATACAGTCTTTAGAAAAGTTAAAACAGAATTTATTATTTTATTGTTTGGCTTGCTGACTTTCTGCCTGTCAAAATGGCTCTTGTTGATTCCGCTGCCTCCCTGAAGACAGAAAACAAAGTTGACAAACGCCTGCCAGGCGGACAGCTCTAGAGCTGTAATTTGCATTTTCTCGGTGGAAAATTGGAATTTGTTGTCAAACTCGAAATTTCTCATGGCAAAATTTCAGTTATGCAAAAACTGGTTTTAGGCAGGACATTGCTTAGCTAGCTCCTAATAAGAATGCATCCCTCTTCCTTTTTTCCGTCTCATCCACTTAGCCCTAAAATGTCATAAACTTACCAGACAACATAACAGAATAGATCTGCTGTCACAGCCAGGGCATCTAGCTTTTCCCTTAATAGTATATTTAATAATAATGGTTAAAGTGTGCAGTTAAAGGTGAGTGAAAGCTACTGCTTATTTCAGCTGTGGCCAGAGTTTGTTCCGTGACTTAAGGAAAGCTATTTAAAATTATCATTTGCAAAATGAGAATACCCTTTTCTACCCAGAAGGGGCAGTGACATCAGCCTGGAAGGTCTGAGTTGGGCGCAGTTTGCAGCCCTGGCTGCTTCTGCCCTCCTCCTGCCCTCATCTGATGGGAAGGCATCACTCAGCTAGGAAAGATAATGCAGATCGGAAGGTAAGGTCAGCTGATGAAAATTTGTTTTGCTGATATTGCTGCTGCCACCCACCAGCTTGTTGCCTGAGGGTCCTTCCCTTTGCTCTGCGGGGTCACTTGAATCCTGCTGAAAAAAATGCTTCTTTTCTCTTAGACTCCGTGAAACCCAGCTTGTTTCCCAACATCCCGGTCTCTGCTGCTTCTTGCTTGATGTTGGTATAGCTGACAATCACTTTCCTGCCTGTTGGGAAATTGCTGAGGCAATGGTCTCCCTCCTGCCACCACGCTCCGGCAGAAGCAGTATTAATGACAATCTTCCCCCTGCTATGAGGTAGCTTGTGCTGGCCAAATCTGACTCAGTTTCCAGGAATCCACCTCGGTGACGACCTCCTTTAGAGCCCAAGAAAGCTGATGATGCTCAGCCATGGGCTTTGGAGGGGACCCTGAAAACTCAACCTTGCTTCTCATCTACTAGAATAAAGCATGGAAATGCTCCCCATGTTAGAGGGAGGTGGTTGGGGAGGTAGGGGTGGGTGTGCTCCCCTTCCAAAGCCATTCTGCAGAAACCTTGCAGCATTTGTACTTCCCTCCCCAAATCTGCTTCCTATAGGAGCAATGAATTTGCCGCAGGACGGGAGTGGGTCCTGGCACAGCCTGCTTAGACCCACAGACAGAGCAAAAGGCTTTGCCTGGAAGATGAGCATAGCTAGTGGAATCACAGAGTTGCCTGATATTTCAGAGACAAACCTGAGACTCTAATTGAAATGCGTTTGATGGCTGGAGTTCAGCCCCTATTAGGCAAGAATCCACATTGTAAAGTGAACCAGCTTTGCACCTGTTTCGTCCCAGCTGGCATCTCCTGCCTGAGAAAGGTCCACCGCTGTGGTAAAAGGTATTAGAATAATAATAATAAATCTTATCCATAGAAGGCTTTGATCAAAGAGCTTTCTCATTTCCTTTCTTTACCTTGTTTTCTTCTTTCTCTTTCTTTCCCTGTCCCCTTTATTGTCTGATTATTCTAGACAACTGTGTTTGACAGCCTAGGGGAGTTGATTGTGGTCATAAAAGCGTTCATGAGGCTGGTGGGTAAGAGCATACGAGTCTTTCATACCCTGGTGTTGGCTCGCAGCAAAGGGAGCATCTAAACTGATTAAGTACAGCATAGCTGTGGTCTGTGTGTCCTCAGTCCCTTCCGACTGCTGACTTTGTTTTGTCTCCTGGGGTCACTTCAAGACCTTCACCTGCTCCTGACAGTCCTCTCTCCCCAGTCCCACCACCCCACTCCCACCCCTCCAGCAGCCCCTGCGTGGGACTTGGAAGACCCACGTTCAAGACCCTGCTTGACCATAAATATTTCGTATGCCGTTGTTTGGGGTTTTTTGGCCACGGCCATCTGTGTGTCAGCTCGCCATCTGTACAGTGGGGGAGTAATTCTGCTCCTCCGTCTTCCTGCAGGCGCCTCTTAGCACAAGGTCCTACCTCCAGCCCTCACCTGCCTTCCCCTGGCTCGCACCCTGCACCTTGCAGCAGGCTCCCATCTCCCTGTGCCCCCTCTGTGGAGACGTGCCCTGAGTGACTGGTCGTCACATCATTAACACAAACAAGCCCAGCTCCTGACAGGCTTTATGGCACATACAGAATAAGTGGGGTACAGCACAGGATGGCTTTATATTTATTTTTTTTTCCCCTTAGTGCAGAAGTGTCTCCCCTGCCCTGTCTCAAAACTGTTCATCTCGTCGTCCTTCAGAAGCCTGCTCTGTGATCAAGGGAGCTTTGTGTCACATTTCACTGATGCCCAGTTGAGACACCCAGACTGGGATCACTGAAGAGAAAAACCTCCATTTGTTCTAAAGGCATCCCTCCAAATCTCGTCACAAGCAATCAGACAAGCTTGGCAGAAAGAGCCCTTCCTTTTGTGTTATAAACAGAAAGAAATAATATACCATCTAAGCTCCTAACCATGCTTAAATCTGTTTATTCTGATGTTTCCCTCAGTGCATGTCATCAACAAAAGATCTGTTAGTCAGAATGTTTTTCTCTCCCTGACTATCTTCCTGTCTGTCTATTTTTAATTATATCAGAATTAGGTGATTGCTGCTGTAGATTAGGTTTACCTGCAGAACATCCACTGTGATGACTGTATTTTCATACCTTAGCATAAGCCTTTTGGCTTAGTGCAACATTAAAGTATTGAAATCCAGTACTCCAAAGGCAAGATATTCTGAAAAATAATGATGTGTCTGCAACAGCAACTCATCTGCACCTAGGCACCCTCTATATTTGAAGGTAATGTATTAACAAAAGCTGTAAGATGGTCTTATGTATAACAAATGAATCTGGAATAGAAAACACTTAATGTGTTCAAACTACTCTGGTGAATACTGTGGAGTGAACTTATTTTTTTGTCTGATGCTTTAGCAGTTCCGTATCACAACCTGAAGACTAGATTATTGACACACACACAAAAAAAAGAAATAGCCCTGGTTTTTCTGTGAAGCTGTGGTGGGTTGACCCTGGCTGGACGCCAGGTGCCCACCAAAGCTACTCTATCACTCCTCTCCTCAGCTGGGCAGGGGAGAGAAAATACAACAAAGGGCTCTTGGGTCGAGATACAGACATGGAGAGATCACTCGGCAGTTACCATCAAAGGCAAACCAGATGCAGCTCGGGAAAATTTATTTAATTTATTACCAATCAAAATCAGAGTAGGGTAATGAGAAATAACACCAAACCTTAGAACAACTTCCCTCCACCCCTCCCTCCTTCCCGGGCTCAACTCCATTCCAAATTTTCTCCATCTCCTTCCTGCCAGTGGCACAGGGGGACGGGGAATGGGGATTGGGGTTAGTTCATCACATGTTGTCAAAGCCGCTCCCTCCTTCTCACACTCTTCCCCTGCTCCAGTGTGGGGTCCCTCCCACAGGAGACAGTCCTCCATGAACTTCTCCAACGTGGGTCCTTCCCACAGGCTGCAGTTCTTCATGAACTGCTCCAGCATGGGTCCCTTCCATGGGCTGCAGTCCTTCATGCACAGCCTGCTCCAGCGTGGGTCCCCTGTGGGGTCACAAGTCCTGCCAAGAAAACCTGCTCCAGTGCAGGCTCCCCACAGGGTCACAGCCTCCTTCGGGCATCCCCCTGCTCCAGCATGGAGTCCTCTCCGGGCTGCAGGTAGATATGTGCTCCACCGTGGACCTCCCTGGGCTGCAGGGGGACAGCCTGCCTCACCATGGTTTTCCCCATGGGCTGCAGGGGAATCTCTGCTCCGGTGCCTGGAGCATCTCCTCCCCCTCCTCCTTCACTGCCCTGGGGGTCTGCAGGGTTGCTCCTCTCACATGTTCTCACTCCTATCTCCGGCTGCAGTTTCTGTGTTGCAGCAACTTTTCCCCCTTCTTAAATCTGTTCTCCCAGAGGCACTACCACCGTCACTGATGGGCTCAGCCTTGGCCGGCAACGGGTCCGTCTTGGAACCAGCTGGCATTGGCTCTGTTGGACACAGGGGAAGGTTCTAGCAGCTTCTCACAGAAGCCAACCTTGTAGCCCCCCTGCTACCAAAACCTTGCCATGCAAAAGCCAATACAGAAGCTTATAAAGTCTGTGTCAGACATAGAACAAACCCTGAAAAGTCGTAATATTCATAAAGACCAAGAGCTGAACATGAGCTGTTTGGGGCCAGCAGAGCTAAAGCAGCTTTGGTATCTAACTGTGAAGGAACAGTGAACCATGCATGGAAAAGACTTCATCTCCTGTGCATGGGTAGTAAGCTAGGAGGCTTGAAGCAGAAGTATGTTTTGAATGTGGAAGCCCCTGCCTCTCCGTGGGGAGAAACACAGAGCTCAGACCCTCTCCAGGGGAGGCGGGCAGCCCCACGCTCCTCGCCGAGTCCTTGAGGCACCGAGGAGCAGAGTGCCCTACGCTGCGGCAAATCCTTGCCTGCTGGTGTGGCAGCAGCTTTCAAGTCAGCAATGCCCTACGCCAACAAGAGCTCAGAAGAAACCAGAGCCCAGCCTGGAGCAGCTAAAAGGTGATATCTGAGTATCTGCAGGAGTTCAGGGTCCAGAGGGTTGTTTGGTGTCTTGTTTTGGGGATTTTATTGGTTTGGGGTTTTTTTTTTTCAATATGATAGCATTCTGTTTACTATACAAATACTAACACTAAATGTTCTGGCATGGTTGATGACCCACTATGAGCATCGCTGACAGAAGAACACTGAATCATGTTCTACCACTTGTTGGTTAGAAAGGTACCACAAAACTGGACAGGTTGGAGAGAAGAGTCACAAAATGTAATTCAAAGACTGGGCGTGGAGAAAAAACAGAAGAGCCTACTGCCTTTCAGGGAAAGACTTAAGGAGCTCAATCTGGTTTAGTTAATCAAAAATAAGATTGAGAAGCGGTGTGGCTACAGGGTATAATTACCCACATGGGGAGAAAATACTGGCTACAAAAGGGATCTTTAATCTAGCAGAGAGAGACATAAAAAGAACTAATTACCAGAAGGTGAAGCCCAGCAAATCCAACATAGTAATGGGGCACAACTTCTCAGGAGCACAGATGATTAATCACTGGAACAAAATACCCAGGGAAACAGTGGGTTCTCCGTCTTTATAGTCATGTTGAATGCCTCTCTGTAAGACCTGCTTTCAGCATGAGATGCCAGATTCTGTAAGGACACTCCCAGTGAAAACCCATGGCCTGTGTAGCACCTGACCAGTTTTGGACTCTTCTTTCATCTCATATGCACTTTCTCTCAGCATCTCTTCTGTACAAAGACCCTCAACCCCACACCAATAATGCCACTTTCTCACCTTAACTTTGCCACTTTTTCTGCTGCTTCTTCCATGGCCGGTGCTGGGAAAAATGCTTGGATGCCCAGCCTTTTGCTGCTCCTGATCTCCATCCTTTTCTTGGCCTGGACATCTGCCCTTATTTTCCTCACAACTTACTGGGACATCTCTCCACTTTGCTCCTTACAGCCTGCTCTGTTACATGCATCCCTACAAAAGCTGTCTGATCTACCAAACAGCAAAAAGAACCAGGGCAAGGAGCTCCAGGATGAAATCTGTCACTCTTTGCTCCCATTCACAGTCTACCTATGCTTCCCCCAGGAGACTGTCCTTCCTGCAGTGGCAGCTACCCTCTGAGGGACACGCAAATCCAAAAAGAGCTTCCCAGACAGGATTCCCCTTGTACTACCACACACCTTACAGCATTTGGCCCTGGGGAATTGGCTGCTCTGCCTCTGCTCTGTCTCTCCCTTCCCACCCCAGTCTGACCCAAGGCACGGGACTCATTCTCGCCACCATTCCCACTCTCTATTTACCAAAGTAGTTCTTCCCATTTTTATATCCAACCCCTACACACTGCTTCTCTGGTAATATATTCACTGCCACAGTCAGAGCATTTGTAACCTGCACGGTCCGTGCCACTCTGGAGACAGAAGGTTTCACTGAATTGATACAGCTGGGTAATAAAATGACCAGCCTGCTGGCATTTCAGGGCAAACGTGCAGTGAGGGTGGTTCTGTTGGCGAAGCCCATTTGTCAAGGCTGGTGCAAAGCTCCAGAGTCCCACAAGAATCCTCACTAAGCCTGGGCACTGAACTCATGTTAATTTCTAAAAATGCTTTTTTTCATCTTCAGCTTGCAAGGCAACTTTTGCTCTTCCTCCCAGGAGTGGGACATGGCTGACACAATCTATGCATTTATCAGCATCGGCATGGATTATTAGAAGCACCCACATCTGGACCTCAGTTTAAGGTTGCCACTCAATTCCCGCTGGTACAATATGTTGCCTTCCTTATGGTTGAAGCCACAGCAGGCACGCAGAGCTTCTGTTGTAGTCCCTTCCCTAGCTTGTAGATAGCCTCTGACATCAATTCAAAGTCTCATTTTTTTCAAAGAAGCTGAAGGATTGAATCCCTGCTCCATGAAGGACCACATTTCAGTCTGTGACCCCTGTTGACAGCTGGGCTCCTCTGAGCCAATGCCTCTGAGAGCTGACAATAAAATAGCTCTGATTAAAGGGAAGTCTCTGTGGAAATTATTCAAGGGGGGAGCAAGTGCAGTCCCAAACCTGGGGGTCTCTAAGGGATGTCACTAGGCTTCCCTTGGAGACAACTTTACTGCTATCACTGACACTAACAATACAAAAAAACCTTTATTCTCCCCACCTCGTGCCCTCATTCCCTCGTTCCCTCCGAAGAGAACAGCCATCCATGCAGAGCACTGACCCCAAAAAAGGAAACTGCTTGAGGCCCCATGAACTCCATATGGGATTTAGTGACTTTTTTTACATGAAAAAGTGCTTGGAGGCTGCGGTAATGGATGCAATATAAAACTCTACAAAGAAGCAGGAGAACTTGACCCTGAGTTTCTAGGTCAGCTGTCAAAGAAATAACCCTAATTTCTTGCACTCTGGAAATGAGTGCTGAATAAAGGAATTGCACAGAGGAGGAGTGCAGCTTGTATATGCAGATGAAGTCTAACCCACCCAACTCCAATTTAATCCTAACATCAAATACAGTTCCAGAGCTCACTCCAAAAACACTGTCACTATACCTGCATCATTTCCATTGCCCAAGAAGAACTATGTAAGATGTTGCAACTGAAGAGTTTAAGTGCAAGCCTGGGATTCTCCTGTGGCTTTCCTAACATCAAGATGCCTGAGCTTACACCTTTTTTTTCCCCCCCTGCTGCTGGAAGGGGAAGGGGGAGCCATGAAGGAGCAATAATGCAGTACATTAAATATACATGCATGTACATATATATTTATAAAGAGAGGGCAAAAAAAGAGAGTTAAAAAACTGGAAAATCCATAAGCCAATTACAACTGACTTTTTTCCCCTTCCATCTTTTTCCATTTATAGTGTAAATTGGGCCTTAAGCTCCAATTCCAAAATATTCATTGCAGTAATTCCCTCTAGCAGAGAATTATTATTTACTGCTTGCATTCTCACTTCAAATAGGAAATATCAAGCTGCAGACATAGTAGGACTGCGGTTAAAGAAAGTTACTCCCATTTTGCTCAGAATGGCATTCCTAGAAGCATTTATTACCATGTAAAAGCTGTGAATCGTATTTGAAATTTTCACTGAATTTTCAGTGAAAAAAATATATTATTTCTGGAGTCTTCGTAGGTGGAATTTATCTCTTGACCCCAGTTATACGGCATGGAGTAAGGCCACAAAACCAAACACTCTATCACAAAATCAGTGAGTGTTGATGGGGAGCAAGGGGAAGCTGCGGTGATGAAAACCTGAGAGATACCAAAAAAGAACCATCTGGGTAACAGGTGTGACCTCACTTGTGATGTCATCAGCCAAATATTGGTGATAATCTACTGAAAGTTACTAGAAATCAAGCATCAAAAGGTATAAAATTACATTAGGATCACGCTTGCAGCTGCATTTAGGATAACACACTGATGTTTTTGCCACTCTAACAACGTTAGTCAATTAACAAACCTTCCAGGCCAGACTAGCAACTGAAAAAAGAGATGCTAATCCAGTCTCTGAAGTGTTGCAGTGTATGAAGCGTGGGCTCACTCCATATGTTCTCTCCCTCCTTGCAGAGTAAACCTCAGTGTTGCTTTTGCATGTTTAATGACAGTTTTCTACAACCCACTGAGCCTAGGAAATATTAGAGGAGCTATGAGTGATTAAATTCAACTGGAGTGAGGCCAATTCATCTTGCCATTCTTCAAAGTTGGTGGAAAACGTACACCAGTAAGAGGTGCAGGTAGTAAGCTCCCCAGCACTAAATAAAACTGCCACCCTGCTTAAAGTTTGCCCCAAAGAGGCAGACCCACACGTGTTCATGCCTGAGCCCCTGCCAGTCCACCATCTCAAGCCTTAAGGCTCGTTGGCAGCCCCTGCACTACACCCAACCTCACCCTGATCTCTCTACATGGGATTAAGTAATTTATAGAGCACATAAATAACAGGAGGCTATGAATCATGAGGCTATTATTCCTTCAAGGGTTCCTGTTCCAATTCAGAGCAGAAACCTTCTAATGATGCCATCAGCTGCAAGAAAGGAAGCTTGAGTCATCAGAGCTCCTGGATAAAATGACATGTGTGCAGTATACAATTGCCTCTTTGTTTAGATAAGCTGGCTTTGTTACCCGTGAGCCCTCTGACTGCCTGTAATAAGGAGGAATCGGTTTGATACTTGCCCCCACTGCAAGCTGAGAGCCAACATATTGTAATGCACCCGCTCCTTTCCTTCCACTTAAGTGCTGAGAGATGGATCACAAATGGCCGTTTGCAAATCATGAAAAATGGGCCTTATTTGTGCCCAGCACAGTCCTATCATGCACCCACTCCACGTCCACAGACCCCAGCCCATCTCCCTCCCTCCCTAGGAGCTGTTAGGGGAGTCAGGAGTGGGTTAGCTCACACAGGGCTCTCCAGGCTCAGCTCTGCCAGGTAGCTCTGCTGACCCTGCAGGCCAGAACCGGGAGAGGTCAGAGCAGCTGTAGCACCAAACTTTTGGGCTGGCATCCCCAGACTGGCATCCAAAACCTGTGCTAAGGGCCCATGAACCCTGTGGCTTGTGGGAAGAGGCAGTCGGGATGTCAGAGCAGTCTGGATACGGATGGCACTGAGCAATGTCCTGAGCATGTGGCTGAGCAGGGCTTAGCACTTGGGGTTTCTTGTCTTTTGGGAGAGTAGGAGTGTTCTCCCCAGTACTACAGGGAGGTGTTCCCATTCCCTCTTTCCAAGGATGGAGAGTAGAAGGTTTGCCTGTATCCAGTGGTGGGTTTGGGGCATTCTCTTCCTAGTGGAAAACCCAAGTTTTCTTCCCTGCCTAGTAAAGACAGAATTATATTTATCTTTCTCAACATTCACTTGAGTTGCATAAAAACCTACCCATCTTTTAGGCTTTCCCAACCCTTATCCAACATGGGCCATGAGACAGATGGGAATGGTCAATCATCAGGTCAGACAGCAAGAAAGTACAAGGGACTGTTGCTCTCTGCTCCACTGATCAGAGCATTTGCCTGGGCGGGGAGAATATCTGGGTTTGGCATTTTACCCTAAACAGTTGTTGAACCGTTAGGTAACAGTTTCCCGAGGCAGAGCTTATTAGCTTGGCCACGTTAATATGACTTGAATGCCTTCAAACTGGAGCTTGCATCTCAATACGCTGCTGCATTGTGGAGATACCCAGATGGCAAACAGCTGGCTCCGATGCCTCTAGGCAAGTCCATCGCTGTTACGGAAAGTGCCGTACAACAGCAGAGGACAGAGCAGTATGGAAACCATACATGCTTTTCCTTTGCTCAGATTCCCTGAGTGAGTGGGAGTGCTCTGGTAGACCCTCTGATATGCGCTTCTAGAGCTCTTCTAAAAAAACCCTGTACTAATGTAAATTATAAGCTCTTCAACTGTGCTCCGTTAAGCAAATCCTTGCTTACTACCTACCTTTCAATGTCTGTTGTTAACATATTGTCTCTTGCCTCCACCTCCTTTTGCAGATGCCTGCAAGAGTTGCTCAGAGACTGGAAGGCAATGCCCAGTAGAAAGAGTTTCCCAGCACGTTTCCTGCAACAGGGAGCTTCCCTATCACTTTTAATAGCTGTGGGATTGGACCCCTTTTTGTTAGTGTTTTAACCAGCCTTGCCAAAAGCTCGCTGTTCCAGCTTCAGCATAGAAATTGCAAATGTTCATCTTTTGATCAACTGCCAAGTGCTTCTTCAGGAACAAGGAGAGGGATGGCTGCTTAGTGAAGCAAGCCTGCATCCTGAACTACAGCTTTCCAGCTCCCGCATTTTAGATTGCACCCTTGTTCAGAGAGTAGCAAACAGAGGCCATAAATTACAGAAAGCTATAAAGTCCAATCACAAAAAAAGATCAGAATAAAATTCAGGAGTATTTTTCTTCCCTGCCCTGTGTATGTTTCCTATAGATCACAGCAGTAGGAGAAAAGTATGTACACCCTAAGCTGGGAGTCTGAGTCCTTCAAACTTGTTTTAAGTTGTTAAACCATTTGAAATGTAGCCAGGTCATTAAGCATTGAGATTGGTTACAGGGTATGTCAGTAATAAAAAAAATAACTTTTAGAAAGACCTGCTCCCCACACAGGCTGTATGCATTGTGGTCATTCTGTTGGAGCCAAAAGAACTGCTCAGAGCATACAAAGTTAAGCATTTGTGTAAGATCAGGGTTGTAAGGCAAATTTAGGAAAAAAAAAAAAAAAAGAAGAAAAAGCCTTTACAGTGCGTGGTATGGGATTTTCAAACGTTCATATCTCAGTTAACTAAAAATCAATTTCCTTCACAATAAGGCTGGGCATTGCGACTTAGGCATAGCTATTTCCATGGCAAATCACAGTTTTCAACTGTCAGCCATTTTGCCCATAAGAGTTATTGAAAAAGGTCACAAGATACAATTGGAGAAATATATTCTTCTTCTCATTCTCACTTGAAAGTAGTCTGAGTACTTTATATGTAAACTTTTCAAAACTATTCACCAAGCATGGCAAATTTTAGCCTAGAAGGCAGGTATTTCACAAGCTACAACTATTGGAAAATACACCTTTATAATAAAAAAACATTTTGCCATCTTAAATATAGAGCTAGTTGTCACTTACTTTAATACCTGGTAATATAGTTTTATAAATATACAAATAACATATCTGTTTGCATCTAGTACTTTGATTCTAGGCTTTCAAGACTTCTAGGGAGAAAAAAGTAACCAAATATGAAGAAATACAATAAAAATTCAGGGCTTTTTTCCATTCACTTTTGAAGGACAAGAAGCTTTGTATGTCAAGAGAGAAATGCTTCCGCCTTTGTTGAGATGTGTAACTCCACCTGAAGTGCCAGAGATTCTCACTGTTGATTTTTGATTCCCTGTTCTCTCAGCATAAATGCATTTTGGAATGTCAAAGAAGGATGTACTTCTTGGCCATTAGCATAGCATATGCACTGGCCTGAACTGGAATTTCATACAGAAAATACAGTGACATACAAGAGCTGACGCAGTAGAGCTGCAGTCTGCCTAGTCCGCTGTCCTACCCCCGACAGCCATGGATGCTCAGTTCCATCTAAAGAGGCAGCCCCAGTCCCAGCCTCACCTCAGAACCGTTGCACCTTTCTTCTTCCAACACTGCCTCAAAGCTTTTTTGGGCATGGGTGAGAGCTGTACCCCTCACTTATGTTACACAAATCTTGGCCTCCCGCAATCACTGCCGGGTGACAGGATGGCAGGGAAAATACCTCTTCAGAACGGAGGTTCACAACTTAAAGAAAAAATGTCACACTGTACCACCTTAGGCAGAATCCGCGGTAGCAGCTGTAAGAGTACAGCTGTCAGTAGCATTTTCTTCCTCCCTGCTAGACCTTGTACTGCTTTGGAGGGGCTAAGGTGATACTGACGGTGCCTCTGTTGCCATTTGGGAGTACGAGGACTTTAGGATGCGGCAGACTTTGCAAGGATGCAAAGCAACATTCAAGTCAGATCTAGCCCTAGGGTAGAGAAGCAGAAAGTCAATTCAGGCAAATATTATTGAGTGATTTTAATACATTTGTTGTTCTTAGTCTTTTTTTTTTTTTTTTTACTTTCTTGTTGGTATAATAATTGATCCTTTGGAAATTAAAAAAGAAAGATTCAGCAAATTCATTTTAGGTTATAATGAATAACAGCTTTTGGGACAATTGCAAAATGCCTGAATTAGGACAAAATATAAATTTGTAGATGCACACAGAGAAAAAGGATAAGGAGAAATGGAAATTATAAAGTAGTATTTATGATTTATGAAAAATTCTTCATTTTACTGCTAATCATAATGGACTCCTGCTGCTTATAACCTTATTGTAATCAAAGGGGTATATTCATTTCTTGCATAGTTATGTGCACATAACTCCTATTGAAGCTAATAAGTGTTATGTGCTTGCTGTGAGGGGCAAAGAGGTGCCACACAATTAAATAATTTACTATAGCTGCATTGTAAATGATAAAAACAGCCTAGAATGTTATAATTATAGATAACATTGCCCATTTTTAATTTTAAAAAGGATGTAGAGCATTGGCCTTTTAGCCTTGTGCTTGGGGGAAGACAGAAAAGGTCACAGACAGTGGGAGGATACGTTTTTTTTGTGCATGGTCAGGCTCTCTACAGGCCTCCAGAAAGTCTTGCTACATGCTGTAAGGAGACTGCTTAACCACTTTCCGATAAAGCTTCCCCTGGGTGCCTGCAGGGCTGGGTAGATGTTACCCACTTCATCATGCCTGAAGCTGTGGAAGAACTGGATCTTGGTGGGACCAGACACCATGCTGAAAATATCATAGATAGCAACTTTGAAGAAAAAGCAGAGATATCTGCATTGACCAGCAGGAAATTAATATCCCCTTTTCAAGGGTATTAAAGAACCTGCAAGCAATTGTCTTGTGTATCTGGTTCGGCAGATTTTAGATGTGATCCATTGGTCAGGGTCTGACATCAGAGTTCAAACCAGTGCAGGATGTTCAGCCGGTACAGTTATTTTATGTGTTCCCTTCTGGGAAAAGTGTGTCCAGATCCACCTTGGACAGTGTAACCACAGCTGCAGGTAAACTGGCAGAGGATAATCTTTATATACAAGTAGTGCCATTTTGGCCATATCATTTCAATTTTGTATGGCAGGCTGAGATGAACTTTCAATATTAAAAGCCAAAATGGTGTAGCTTAGCTATTAGACTAAAGCTGAAATTTCTTTTGATAATGCTTAAGGAAAACATTTCCATCGTGCTGACTGGGATAATTTCACACGAGGTGATGTAGATTAAATTGATACATCCTAAAAAAAAATTTGATTTTGGTAAATTATTAACTTCTAAAAGTCAACTGAAGTAACATTCTCCAGTCCTAAGCAGTATCTTCCAAACTTTTGCATTTCCCTAACAGAAATAATATAAAAAGAAATAGTTCACAAGCCTGGATAAGGGACTATGCACTTTGGTATCATAGATAGTGAACAATTCATCATAGTACAGTTCAATATGTACAGAAGTGTTTGAAGGACCACTATCTTAGGCTGTTGGTTTCACATGGTCCCAGGATGCCCTGACATGAGTATTCTTGAATGCAGCCATCACAGGGCACCTTAGGAAAGCAAAGGTAATGCAGAAACCAGAAAAAAAGCAGGTTCCAAAGCTGAGCTCTTGTGAAATTTTGTGTCATTTTGAGTTTAGACAGCCTGATTTGGAACAAAAGACACCTTGTGGATTGATGGAAGTTGCAGCAGAACTACCCTTCCCCCTATTTCACCTTAGAAATCAGCATCAGCATCTTCTCATGTGATACACAGCATGTCTTGGAGGAGCTGCTACCAGTAATTAAAGCAGCCAGATCTTCAATGCTTACACACCACACACAAGCCTGTGAATGTTACAATCTAGAAATAAGGACAAATATCCAAATCCCCATTTAGTTAACGAAATAAGTAGCACTTATTGTCAGATGTGCCAGACCACCCAAGGCTCCAGTTTAATTGCTTTCAGAGGCTGTGGACAAACACCCTTCTTCAGACCCAGCTGTGCTGCTGGATGTTACCCCCACAGCTGCTCATCTGTTGTGTCCCCCGTCCTCCTCTTCCCTCCCCTGGTGTTAAACACCCTTTTGAACCTGCCCACACAGCAGTTTGTGTCAGCACTCCTTCATTTGTGCCAAGTAAATTCATCCAGGTTAGTGTAATCGGTTTAAATAGGAGGTGGCAGCAGTAACTGTAGCCCTGAGAGGCAGCAGTCTTTGGGCAGCAAGGCAGGGATGAATGGCCAGCCGGCAGCAGCCTGGGAGCCGATGAAGAGAACTAAGAAGCTCAGGTGGAGAACAAAGGTAAAGTACCAGTTCAGACCTAATTAATACTTTTGTGGTGCTGGGAAAAAGAAAAGCAGGACTATCTGCACTGGTCGCTCCCATAGGTCGGACCTGCTGATCTCATGCCATCCTGTATATCTGGTTTTCCAGTTTCTCCCACGTTCTGAGATGTCCTACCTGCCATGAATGGAAATACACTGTTCAAGTACAGCTGCCATCCATCCACAGTCCCTGGAGCACATCCTTTATTCCTCTGCCTGTAAATGCCGTGACCTTTGAGATCCTTGTTTATTTGTTATTTTTCAGGGATTCAGCCAAACGTTGCTAGTCAAGTATCATTGCTTAGCACAATCGGTGCAGAAAGAAGTGATGTCCAGAAGCTGTGATGGAACCAGGGAGTGTCTAGCTCCTCCTGTGCGGTGTGTTCCTGTCCAGGAAATCCCAGTCAGAAACATGGCAGCATTACCTGGATGGCAGACATAACCCAGAAAGCTTGACTGGTCCCAGAAGCACTGGTTTTACTATATTTGGGGATGCAGCCTTTGCACCTGCAACGTGTTCTCGTTTGGTCAGTGGCTCTGAACAGCAAATCTTGTAGCCCTTCTCATTTAGGAAATGATGCAGGCCATCTCCTCTCTCCTTTTTGCCCAGCCCCAGCTGTTTGAAGATGCTGCCATGCAGTATTTGCTAATAATACTAACGTGTCAAAATGACAAAATAGTAGCACTCATATGAGAGACAGCCTGATGTCCTCATCCCCATCTTTGGGGAGCTGTGCCCCCAGAGTGATGCAAGAAGCATACCAGCAACTTTCTCATCAAGTGAAGCTCAGCTGCAGAGAAGTTGGGAATCCCCATCCAAATCAGCAGACCAGGCTGGAGAGCTGGGCATGTGGGAGGGAGTGCAGTCCGTGACAAACCGAATCAAGAAAGTATTAATTAAAGTCACCTTGCTCTCAGTGAGGACAGGTCATAATCCTCCCTGAGTCCCAGGGGGAACATAAGAGCTTAAATAATGAATCTCAAAGTTTCCTTTGTGAGGTACAGTAATGTGACCCCTCTTTCTCCTCCACAGGTTGTCCTCTGCAGCTGTTTGATTCCCAAGGAATTGCAGTGAATTTACAGATTCTTCCCTAGTACACAGAGGAGGAGGGAGCATCCACCAAGGAGCTATTCTTACATTTTTCAGTCACCTCCTGTCCTGCCCCAGCCAATTATGCAGTTGTGACAGAGATTGTTAAAAACTGACTGTGTTCTGCCCCAGAGCTAGCTGTATTCATGGAGGTGAGCAGAATCTGGGCTTCTCTCAATTTCACTGTCCTCTGGATTAAAAATTAAAGAGGAGATATTTGTGTTAACTTTTCTCATAACCTGGGGAAGGATTTAAATAATTTGAAACCTCAGACATCTTCAGAGAGAGATTTAGCAATTTTGCTACCAGGCACAGTTATTGCTCGTAACCCTGAGGAAGACAGGGCAAAGGCTTATAGTAACAAGTAGCACTTTCATACATAGAGACGCCAATTCTTACTTCCACTAACCTTACAATGGCATGGGACCTTAAGGTGAAAGTAAATATTATTTCTGCACAATTTTTCCTTGCTGTTACATCAGGGATAGACTTATAGGGAGAAGGGTTGATGGGGCTATAGCTCTGTTTACAGCATGTACTGGATTCCATGTATACTCTTAACTGCAAGTTGGGGAGCAGCTGCTCCTCTTTCCCCACTTTCTTAGATTGTGGTCACATCCCACTCAACTCTCCATTACCAGAATTTGTAAAAAGACCTTTCTGTAAATGAGAACAAAAGGCCATATAAACTTTTTTAGATCAGTTCCTCTTTTGTTTTGTTTTGCAACTGGTAGTGAAAAAAATTATTTCTATAGTCACAGTTGTGTTAGAGCTCATCTTGGAAACTTTCTAGAGAGGGATTAGAGAGTAGAAATTATCTTCTTGTGGTTGATAGAACCTGTACATTCCAGGGTGCCTTGAAGGCTTCTGTCCCCATCACACGAATTAATGAGTAGTTCTTTAAGAAGCTCCAGTAAATTACATGCTCAAATGAAGATCTGCTGTCTGTGTACAATGTTACTAATTTCCTTTGTACAAGAAGCAAAAACATTAAGCAGAAGTATGAAGGACACCTACGGTATCCGTCTTTCATGACTCACGTCTGCCCATCTTCACAAGCTTTTTTTCTGGACTCACTGTTTGAAGTCTTTTTTGCTCTTCCCTTTCCAGAAAATATTCACACTCTGAATGGCCTGATTTGCTAGGACAAATTCATCTAATTCACTGTAATTAGGAACATGGTAAACTTCTACTCATGTACAAAAGATGAAAGGTAACAGCTAGCAAGTGATTATTTCTATCAGTAGGTTTCTCTATAGCATTTCAGGCAAAACATTCCTGCTCTTAATAGCTTGAATGTCTCAAAAGAAATCCATGGTAACTTGATCAACAGTGTCTGAATCTTTTCACAGGCTGGATGCTTTTCAAGAAATAATGATATTTGAATCATCTTTCTTAATGAAGAAAATAGCATCAATACAATGCGCCAGTTCTGTTGCTTAGCCACTCAAAGTTGGCACTGGCTTCACATTAAGGTTGTTCACTTGGTGACTGCAGGGTGCTAAGGCCCTGATCCAAGAAAGTAATGAAGCACGTGTGCCTAAACATAAGCCTGAAGGTATTCTTCAGCCTATCTCATGCTCAGTGCCATGCTCCTGCTCCAAGTACCTTGCAGAAACAGGATGGGAAAGGCAGCAGGGAAGGGAGATGGGTGTTATTTGCAAACGCTTTTGACAAAGAGATCCCAGTGTGGAAGAGCTGACATTAGGCAGCACCTGGAGTGGTGGGCTCCTGAGCAGATCCAGGGTATGCGAATCATTCGCATCAGTGTCCTTAATTGTCTGGAGGATCAGGAGGCACAAAGCCTTTGTGCTGAACTGCACTCCATTGGACTGCAGTAACTGGCACCCCTAAGCAAGATAAATCCACTGGAGCAGGGATCCTGTTACTAGTTCTGCTTTTCTTCCTGTGAGATCTATGACAATCAGCCTAAAATTACTCAGTTAAGATGATCCCTGCATCCATTGAGAGGTGTGAAGTGGGAATTACAGACAGATGTGGAGCCTAGGAACTATCTAAGCCCAAATTCACCTTCTGCCAGGGTCTGGCGGGTTGTTCAGGCACCCATATACATGCCCCAGGCACGATGGCATACGTAGCTGATCGGTGGGCAGAGAGGGGATTTGGCTCTCTCCAGCTTCTCAGGATCAACGACCAACAGAATCTGATTTGCCCTGTCTGCAAGCCTTCTGGTGTGAGAAAATAAGAAACTTTGGCCTGAAGCAATGGGGTCTAGCCACAGAAAGCACATGCCTCAATGCTCCCAGATTGAGGAAAATCTGTGATAAGAGTTGGGAGTTTATGGCTCTGAAGAGACCCAGTAAAGCAGGAGTATGCACATTAGTCTCACAAGAGGGAGGATGCAAATGGTTTGGATGCAGTAAGCTAGGCACACCTCAGTTTGTGGGGACAGTCTTGAAGGAAAAAATTGTTGCATTTTATTTCAAATTAATTGTGTGCATATTTCTCATCAGTATCCCATGGTCACACTAGAATATTGGAAACCTCTCTCTCTTTTTTTTTTTTTCTCCCCTCAGCTGCATTCCTATTCTTTGCAGAGGCAAAATCACTCATGAATCTTAAACAGCTTTTGCACAGAATCAGCTCAACTAATGAAAAAACAGAGAAGATTGCCATAATCTCTTGAATCTAAGGAGTAATATAGAGCACTGATTCCATCAGGATGAGGAAGAAAGAAAGACATGAGAAGGATGGCCAGGTGCTTTATGAATTTTTTGCAATATATATCTTTAAAAAATGTGGAGGAGGGAGAGGTGACAGGATTTTAACAATACCATTATTTTACATCATCCTTCTCCTCATTACTTATGGACAGGCTGATGCTGAGATTTAGCACAGGAAACAGTTTTAAGAATCTATATATTCTTGGCTACAGTTCATGCCCTCAGACTGTGCCAGAACTCCAACTGAATGTTAAATATCTAATCTACCTATGCATTTTTAATGCACGCATTACCATCATATTGAAATAACACTAAACACTAATGGCAACTCTTTTTTTTTTTTAAACAAATAAAAAGCAGTACCCTGAAACTATATTGAAACAGTAAGTGTAGCCAAAAGTGACGTACACTGCAAAAATATATGATTTTTTTCCCAGAGATGATGTGCCATGCACAGTACAGTAAAAAGCATGGAATTAGATGTGGCCACGCTTGTGGATAAGGTTTGCTGGACTGGGAGCTCTTCATTTGGAAGATTTAGGCAGTTCTGCAATTTATTCTAGGGCTGCCCCTCTGTGTGCCCTCAGCTAAGCCACTTCGGGTGCGTTTGCCACTGAAGGCAAGATGAGTGATGGCTCTTCTGCCAATGCTCCACAGACTTGCTGTGGAGGTGGAAGCCACACCAGGCTGTCAGGTCTCCTACACCAACCTGGGTCAGAGGAGGGACTCCAGTACAGGCACTGAACCCCATCTGTGAAGCTTTTCTGGATCCGGGGCTTGTTCTAGGGTCTCAGCACAGCACTGCCCTGGGACATTTCAAGTCTCTAGGTTGGTCAGGGATCTCTAACCAAGCACTGCTTTGGGTGAATGTTCCTTTAGAAATTATGAGGCTAGTCAGAGAAATTAAACAGCGGAGACGTCTGCTTTTTCTTGCCATGGCTTCTCTTGTCTAGTTAAGCACTGATGGCTTCAAGGCTGGGACTCTTCCTCAGTGTTTGTGCAGATACAGCACAAGGGAGCTTCAATTTCAGTGGCAGCTGCTAAGCACCACTGCGATCCATGATAATTAATATGAATTAATTGTGTATACCAAAGAAACGAGCTGATTGGCAGGCCCTATGTACCCACTTCTGAAAAGATGATTAGCCCTTAACTTTTCTCTCTGCTTATAAATACATACATAAGTGTATATACATATTTGTTCTCCACAGAAAAATTTCAGAGATTGACCATTTAAAAAATAAGTTATATAAGGCTTGAGATCTGGAGACAAGGAGACGAATGTTCCTAAGCCATGAAATTTTCAGGATTTTAAAATGGTGTCCTCAATTTTTTTAATTATTTCTGGAACAAACATACTAGGTTTTCATTACTGCTCAAGTCTCTGATCCATTAAGCTTTTATCTTGAATATAGAAAAAGACTCAGTGCAAGGGGAAGAACTGGAGATCAGCTGCTACATAAGCAACTAAAAAAAAAAAGAGAGAGATAATCTATATCCCTGGAGCAGACTCCCCCAAACACAGTCCCCTCCTTCCTGCATTCCTGAAACATACAGCTTAAAGTATTCTTTCATTTGTATCTCCTTCTGCAGTATTCTGCTTTGGTTTTGCTTACTATTAATCTAAAACATGCTTGCTTCAGTAATCAGGACCCAGTTCTGAGGAGTGATGCTTCCTCACCGGCAGAAGGTCTTTCTCCGATAGAAGGGGATGAAACCCTGGTTAGACAAAGCAGTTACAGCTCTGCAGCAGTTCGCTAATGACCTAAAGTGGGATGCCTATTCAATAATCCTGCACCAAACAGAAATATTTATGCTTCTAATGCAAATACCATTTTTGGGTTTTACTCACTCATACTGTCACTGAAACACCCAAGAAGTGTGGGTTCTCTGTCACACCCCAGAGGCAAAGAGTATCACATTCATTTTCCTCAAGGAAATTAAGTTCTCAGCTCATGTCTTTACCGCAAGCTGTCCAAACACCATCCTCTTCATTTCCTATTTCAGGTGCTGAAGAGCAAGCAAGGTGACTTATGCTCCTGATGGTTTAGTTGCTTTTTTTTCTGGGAACATGATATGTATTTTGTCCTTGTTTCCTCTGGCAAACCTGGTACCGTGGAAACACTGTGACAGGAAGAAGTACCTCAGTTGCCTAAAGAATAAGCACCTAGTTCTCAACACCAGCTAAAGTTAGCTGAAATGAATCCCACTCATAGTCACTGCTACTTTCTGCGTAGCTCAAAGCTACCTGTTACAAGCTGCTCATGCTGTGCCAGCAGTCTCGCTTCAATCAATGCAACACCTCACACAGTGAGACATGACCCAGCTAGAGGCAGAACCGATTTCCCTGTTCTTTAAATCAATGAATTCTGCCATTGATTTTCCTTAGGACCAAAATATTTCTTTATCTTTAGCGTAATGATATAAGTATGGCCTTCCTGGTTAAAAGCAAAGGTCTGTGCAGCCCAACAGATTAAAAAAAGAGTGTTAGAAGCAAGGCTGGGATAGAGTGATTATCCCCATATGACTTTCCAGCAGCTAGAAACTGTTATTTCCTGAGCTTGTCGTTTTGTCTACATCACTCAAAAAATACCTCCTTTGTTTGGCCTAATGCCAACAGCCTTATTTAATTGTTGTTTTTTTAATTTAATTACATTTGGGCTTTCAAAATTTCCTGTGGCGATGAGTTCCACAGTGCTGTTGTCTCTTGAATATTTACAGTGCTTCTTTTAAACCTGATGTCTAATAAACTGTTCCCTCCCTCCAGTGAACCTTGTCATCTTCTTCATGAAGTTTCTAATTCTATGTTTTCCACACCTACCTCATACTTTTTTTTTATTCTGCCAGGAGACCAGAACTGCAGATAGCATTCAAGATATGAGCGCAGCATAGGTTTGCATGGTAACAAAAAGTATGTCTTTTATCATGTTCTCTATTTCTTTCCTAATAATTTCTAATATTCCATTTGTCTTTCTGACCACTGCTAGCTTTGAGCTGATGTTTTTAAAGAATTATTTGTAATGATTCCCAAATCTGTCTTCTGAGTGGTAACAGCTCATTTAGAGTCCATCACTGGGTATGTATAGTTAAGGTTGTTTTCCTCCATGTGCATTACTTTGCATTTATTGACACTGAATTTCATCTGCCATTTTATTACCCAATCACTCAGTTTCTCGAGCTCCTTCTGCAAGCCTTCACAAACAGTTTAACTTTGACTGCTGTAAATAATGTGATGTCAGCAACCGGCTATGCCAATTCACTATTTACCTCTTTTCCAAAGAGAGTACTTAGAGTGCCTGTGGGACCACACCAACAGCCTCCCTCTTCCGTGAAACTGCCCCTCCCTACTAAGGTCTCCAAACTGCCCTGTATCTCAGGGGTACCCAGGCCATGTGGCTTTCCCTTGCTCCTTCTAGAGACCCATGCTAGCCCACAACTTTTCCCCACACTAAAACTCCCTTTGTCCATTCCCAGAGCCAGACCTCCTAGTCCCAGCCTAACGTGGGGAGGGGGGGCGAGGAGCACATCGTTTGCTTCCCTCCCCGACCCTCCGAAGAAGCTCCTCCCGCCCTGGCAGGGGCGCAGCCCGCCGCGCCCGCCGAGCCCCCGGTGCCCTTTGTCGGCGCGGCTGGGCGCGGACCAGCCCATGGGCAAAGCGCCGGCGCGGCCGTGGGCACAGCTCCCTCTGGCGGCGGCCGGCCGGTATAGCTGCCCGGCGGGACCCTCAGCCGTGGGCACGGCCCGGGTGGGTCTCGGTGGTACTTAGGGAGCGAGGGGGAAACAGGCTACTGGGCAGGGAGGCTGCCAGGCTTGTGGCTGAGAGGTGGCTGCATGATAAACCTTCAAGATTGCACGGTCAGTGCAGGAAGAGCTCTGGAGCTTGA
The DNA here is from genome assembly GCF_964188355.1 of Buteo buteo. Taxonomy (NCBI): domain Eukaryota; kingdom Metazoa; phylum Chordata; class Aves; order Accipitriformes; family Accipitridae; genus Buteo; species Buteo buteo. Next base: position 3,787,732 of record NC_134189.1, on the reverse strand, counting down.
AGTTTGAAGCTTTTGCAGGGGAGTTTGTTAATGCTGTGGTCCCAGATCGCTGCTAGCAGCGTCAGTCGTTTCCTGCTGCGCTCGCTGCCATAGTCCTTCCCAAGCCATGGGACAGGACTTTAAAATTTATGTGGGTCCCAGCAAGAGTGGGAGATGAATGCTTTTACAGGGGAAAAAAAAAATAAAAATCCTGTTTTCTGTTCTGTTCACATCTTCCCCAAAGGGAGGTGGGAGAAGAAAATTAAACTAAAGCTCTTGAAGAGGAATAGCTAGTGAACAGGGAGCCCAGTATCCTGTCAGGGTAGTGCTTGTCACCTGGGAACTTATCTACCATAACTCGGAGCTCAGTGCTTCTGTTAGTGTGCTGCTAACTGCTGGCAGACTAGCTGTCTGTGCTGTGCAGTGCAAACTGAGAAAAGCTGAGAAAGAAGTAGCTTTCTAGTCAGTTCTTCACTTGCTCAGAGAGAGGGCACTGAGAACAGAGGGTTCATCTCTGTTGTTCTGGACAGCATTGTGTTTTGATGCAAAAGCCAATGCTGTAAAAGATAACTACTTCATCAGGCTCACGCCATGGAACAGGACTAAGTAGCCTGTTTGGGACTGTGTTGACTGAGATAGTTCCATAGCTCTTAGAAGCAGTATCTCAGTACAGCAATGTTCAGCACAATCCTACCTGGAGGAACCAGAATGTTTGAAACTAGCCCATATATCTCTGCATTGCATGGTGCTGACATCCCTGATCCACCTAGAAGGAAGTTCAGATACAAATGCTTAAACTACAGCCATGGTTCATCTCATCTCAGTACAGCCCATTCCACTAAGGGCAGCATGAAGACATAACAAGATTTTTGTAACATTTTTGTTTTCACTGCATTAATTGGGCACCTCTCATTTTACACACAGAAGTGTCTCCTTGTTCTATAGTTATACAGCACGTAGCACAAGGAGGTTCTTAGGTACTAAAGAAGAGGTAAGCTGTAAACTCAGCCTAGTGCCTTGAGAAGTCCAGGTGGAAGCTACCTTTTGGAGAATTAAACAAACACAGTCTGCAAACTCAGTGAATAGCATGACTACAGTCCCCACATTAGTAGAAAATTGCATCAGTTTGGAGCGTGTTTCCAAGCCCGCAGCTTCCAACCTTTATTTGTGACTGTAGGCTATTGGTCTGAAGGCTAGATGCTTGGACTCTGCACGGCGAGGACCCACTGCAAGGTTGAATGCAGCCATGACATGGAGGGCCTGTGAAGACACAGAGCCATTCCCTTTTCCTTTGATCTAGTACGTGTGCTCTTTGGCCTGGGTGAAACTTCAGGTGCCAAATGAGGCATTAAATCATCCTCAGTCAGAAAGCTTTGTAACACTTGTAATTGTAAGCCCAAAAGCAAAACCTCACCTGATCAATATTCCAGGCCAGCCAACACATGAATCAGGTACATTGCACAAACTGCAAATGGCTTCACTCCTTTTGTCTGCCTTCCTCCATATGCTCCCACCGCACCATATTAGTGAGAGCCAAACCCCAGTGCTTTTCTCAGCCATGAACTAAGTCTATACAAGCAATGCAGAAAGGGCATTAACCTTATTTCTTTCATGCGTATATGTCTCTAGTGCACTAGAAGTCTAGTACTTTAGCTGTGGTCCAGGGATACTCAGCCAGCACCCCAGGCAGGAATCTTGACTGCATGGATCATAAAAAGTACACAGATCATTTGTTCGTCATGTTTTGTCATGCAGAAAGTGGCTAAGCAAATGCTTGTTGTCATTCTCTTTCTCTCTCAGGAAGCAAATAAAAATACTCTCAAGCTGCACTCATCACAGCTTCCTCATCACAGACACAAGCCTGTGCAAACTCTCTCTCTCTGTCTCTCTCTCTCTGTCTTTAAACCACTCTCTATGTATTTGGTCTTCTAAAAGGTCACCAGGAAGATTTGTCAACAATTCACTGTGGAGACAAAAGGGGAAGGAGAAGCTGACCATTAGCACTAAGGAGCAACTGCAAACTGGGCAGGCACAAGTCAGGTTAAGCAACCAGCTTGTACATGAGGTTTAAGATGTTGTTTTCCCTGATGATCTTTCTCCCTGCTCCAGCTGCAAATAGAAGAGATATGGAAGCTAGATTATTATTTGTTATGAAAAAGTGGAGTCTGGCAGGGTCCCCAGAGTAAGGACCCTTGCACTCTCTTTGGACTGAATTATCCTGGATTTGACCAGCTCAGTTACACGTGGTAAAAAGTTTTTAATGGAAAGGTTTTTGTGGAAGGCAGAGACTGTCTTTTTTCTGAGGGTGAAGCAGGAAATAAAAAGATTATGTTGCAGCTTTCCTTGATTCTCTGTATGCCCATTATCCAGGCTGGATATTAACTGTGTGGAGTCACCTGTGGATGCTCCACATGAAGAGCTACGCTATTTCCACATCCAGAGGGGACATGCTGCATGGTGCTGCACTGTCCCAAGTGGGACATTGTCTCTGCTGGACATTGGCTTGAACATGTCTGCACTGATAGGGTCTCTCACCGCATCCTCTTCTCTATTGCATCCTCCCTGTATGCTCTCTACCCTATTTCAAATGCATTCAGTGCCAGCTGTCTTACTGCTTTTTGCGAATTGTGTTATACCATCTGTATCGCTATTACCTTGCATTAGCAAGAGAAAACAGTCCTTGGCTATGTGTGACTCTGTGTTTATGTGTGCGTGTGCAATTTTTTTACTGCTGTGTAGCTGTGATGTATTAAGGTGGAGCCAACTGAAAATTTAGCCATTTAGCTTGTTATGCCTGAGGTGGATTTTTATTGGAATGTGATATTTCTATTATAAACTATAATCCCCAAGTCCAAAATGTGCATCTTCAAAACTCTTGAATTCAAAATACAGACTCAGAAAATCAATATTTCAGATGCATTTGGTAGTTCTAACACTTGGTATTAATGAAAAAGCACAGACATGCTGCAAGCTTGATCCAGCCACCATTTCAATAAAAGGAACTTTTTAATTGACTTTTATGGGAGCCAAGTTGGACCTTGAATACATGATGTTTCAACTTTTTTTAAAAGTTTAAGTGAAACTATAGGTCTTCAGGTATAAGCAGGAGGATGCTTGAATGCGGCATTCCAATTCCTTGGTGGTAGACTTTTGTTTATTTAGTACAATTTCTAAATAACTAATGCCAGAATATGAAATGGGATCTAGACGTACTTCCTGTGTCACTATTGTTAGTCAAGTGACAGATTACATGTATTGTTATCCGAGCACTGATTTAAAGGTGACAGATTTGGAGAGGTAAAAATGTGAGTTTGCACTCCGTATTCTTCATAGTTCCTCAAAGGAGTAGAAGAAACTTATTATTTAAAATAGAAAGTGATGGGTAGTTATAAACTGATTCTTAACCTCATCTCACCTCTACCACTAGCGTACTAGCATGTAAACAAAATTTAGAAAAGTATTTACCAAAAAACCCACCAAAGCTGACAGTGACTGTCTTGTGTATTCACCCAGTCATGTCAACAGTATAGGGATGGCAATTAGTGTGTGGTGTCTGCAGGGAAGTTCCTGTGGATAAAGCACATACAAGGCTGTACCTGCCTCTGCAGAGCCAGAGGAACAGAGCTACGTGATGGCCAGGACAGATTAATACACAGGCATGTGCCTGGGGCTCCAGCTCTCCTTCGATGACAACAACATCTCTGTTTTCATTATTAAGAAATGCTTTTAGCTCTCCTGGCCATGAAGGAAAGCTGGAAATGGCAACCTGCATGTCACGGATAGAGCAACATCTGCTTGAATCTGCTGTCAGCGTCCAGCAGAGGGAAGGGCTGTACCTAAAGCTAAAGGGAAATTACAGAGACTTTTTTTTTTTCCTTTCCTGAATAAATAAAGACGATAAAAAAGATTTTTCATTTTTAAAAATGCTGTTTTCATGAATTTCATAAAAAGAGCACTGACAATCTGAAAATGTTTTCATTTTTCAAAACTTACTTCCATAATAACACAACTAAACGGAACATTTCAGCCAATTAGTTTTATTTTTGGCAACCTAAACTGTGAATAAGCTTCAGTATTCAGTCAGAAAGGAAACTCACTGCCCTGTTACATTACCACTAGTGTAGGCAAGGGTGGGGGGAGAGGGAGAGACCCTGCACCAGCTGCCCCTGACAGCCCTCACCCATCCTTGACCAGATTTCTCTTTGGCTATGGAATGGGGGGGGGGAGGGGGGGTAAATTTTCATTTTCTCCTCAGAGTGGGCCATGGAAACTTTTACTGGATCAGAAAAAAGCTCTACTTCTGTAGCCCTTTTCAGTGCCTCGCCAGTGACGGACAGCTCATCACCAAAGGAGGCTTGAACAAGCCAGGAACAAACTACAGAGAGGGGTGATCTACCTAGCAGCTCCTGTCTCTTGCTTCTGGGCTAAAAGAAAATGCTGTTCCGTCCCCCCCAGGGGTTGTCTGAACCAGGCAATCCTCATCTGCCACCTCCTCCTCCATCTGCGGCAGAGTGCCGTGGCGTGTGCCGCAGCCACCCTGGTTTTAGAACCTACTGGGAGCTGTGGGGGTCACAATGGACCAAAATGAGCAGAGGGAAGGGGGTTGGGGGGGCAAGGCTGAGGAGGAAAGAGTTCATGGAAATGAGTCACTTTTCAGATAATTTATCAGTCCTGCCTGTGAGACAGATCCTCCCACCTTCCGCAGGAGTCTGGCCATCGACAAAAGCTTTTAGTATGTCCTAATGCATCTGTCTCTTAATGTATGAGTAGAAGCAATCTCAAGTCTGGCATTGCCTTAGCTTTCCAGTACTTGACTCTGCAGCCTCAGCTAATAATGTTCTTTAGACGGACTTTCCGGTATGTGATTTCATGGATAAAAAGCAGACAGTGCACTTGAAAAGAGGCCAGGTTGGCACACAACTGCAGAAAGGTTGCTTTCCTACTACAAACTGCAAGGGAAAAAAGAAAAAAACAAGCTATATAGCCCAAACGATTTTCATAGCCTGCAGCAGCAGCACATCAGAAAATACAGAAATATGTTTAAAATGTCTGTGGTTATAAAAACATGGGATGGCTTCTTGCAGGAAATTTATTTGAAATGCATGAAAGAGGCTATGTTAAGTGTCACCCAGGGGAACCAAACTAGGGCTTTTCTGCCCCAAAGGCATAGGCAGCTATAGCAGCTGGAGCTAAACTTTGGCTCAAGTGTGTGTAGTTTGTGGGCCAGAACACAAAACAACCTGCAGTCAGCTGCAGGTCAGAAATGTCCATTTTCCTGAAGTCTGAGTTCTCGTGCCACTACATGAGTGGAAATACCATGACTCAGAGAGCAAGTTAAGAAGGAAAAAAACCCAAACCATACTTTTGCCCTGTAATCGGACAATTTATTCCAGTATGCAACTCAACCCCCCCAGCAGACCCTCACGCGCCTGTGTAGCTTTGGAGATGTCCTGCCCTTACCCAAACCCTCATGGTGACTTGCTGCTCTGCTCCAAAGATCCCGTAATTCCCTGAGCCACAAGAGCCTCTCTCTTCCCCTGCCTCTACCACTTCAGCACTTGGCCTTTCTCTGGAGGGCTGCAGCAAGGAAGATCTTAATGGGCCCCTGTGGGACATCACAGGAAAGTCCAGAAGTGAGGAAGAACATCAGGGACATAATTCATGACCTGCCTCAGGCAGAAGGGGGCAAACAACAACAGCAGCAACAACAACAAAAAAAGCTCTTCTCTCTAGAGTGGATTAATAAGAGCTCCCACTGGAGCCCATTAAACAAAACAAAATGCTGAAAGCCTAGGAATATTGTGCGCTTCATCATTTTCTCAGGATCCCCAGGGAGAGGACAGGGAGGTTGCAATGCTACCGAAGTGGAGGGAAGAGCCTGGGAGAGGGCTGGCTCAGGAGGGGAGAGGGGCTCGTATCTCCTCAGTAAGTGGAAGAACATCTCCTTTGTGTGCCTGCAGGTGATATTTTTCCTTCTGTAGTCTGTACACAGATATCTTGTGCTCTCCCAAGATTTTCCAGGGCCTCGATGGACTGTTTGCTTGTTTTGCCATTCTGCCATCTGGCCAGCCTGACACGACTGTCCCTGGCAGAGGTTGAAATTTTGATGTATTGTCTAAATTTGGAGGTGACATTTTCCCCAGGTTTTGTAAGCAGAACTAATGAATCACTACAGTGTGATCTCTTTTACTCTCTCTTCATGGAGTTTGACCTGAATTTTAGCACTGATGAAGGTGATGTGTTGACAGGACACGTTGCAAGGATAATGTCTCCCAGTCTGCCCTGCTGATATGTCTTGCTCCTACGCAGTAGCCTCTCCTGCTACCGAGATTTTTTGTCTACTACTCTCACTTCCCTTTCAACACAGAATTTATTCTCCTTTTGGGACTCCCTTTCTATGGCTCTGAGGACACATCTGCATGCCCTCCTGCTATTCTTTTTCAGGACCTACAGAGAAATTCAATAATACAAACCATCCCAGTTCCCAGCTCATCCTGAAATAATACTTAAAGTCTCACCAGGCAAGAGGCTGTTTGGCCCAGTAAGGCCTGGATCAGGATCAGTTATAAGTAGGGTTTGGGGTATTTGACAGGAAAAACCATGAATGATTGTCACTTTTCCCATTATTGATTTCTTTAAAACTGCATGACTAGGTGCTGGGAAATCTGAAGTTGAAAGAAGACAGGACAACTCTCAGCTTCTCTTGTGCTTTCTAGAATAAGTCACCTGAAAAAAAAGGCTTTAGTGACTAGCCTTTCACTGATTTTAGTGTACTGGCTTTCTTTATAGATATTGTATGCTCTCTACAGCTTCCCGAGGAGGGGAAGCAGAGAGGGAGGTGCTGATCTCTTCTCCCCTGTATCCAGTAATAGGATGCGTGGGAATGGTTCAAAGCTGCACCAGGGGAGGTTTAGACTGGACGTTAGGAACCATTTCTTTACTGAGAGGGTGGTCAAACACTGGAACAGGCTTCCTAGAGAGGTGGTCAGTGTCCAAAGCCTTTAAGAGGCATTCGGACAATGCCCTTAACAGCCTGCTTTAACTTGGTCAGCCCTGAATTGGTCAGGCAGTTGCACTACATGACCACTGTAGGTCTTTTCCAACTGAAATAGTCCTCTTCTTCTCTTCTCTTCTCTTCTCTTCTCTTCTCTTCTCTTCTCTTCTCTTCTCTTCTCTTCTCTTCTCTTCTCTTCTCTTCTATTCCCTTCTCTTCCCTTCTCTTCCCTTCTCCTTTCTCTTTCTGTAATTCTTTCCCACCCTGCAAAGCTGCAGAAGCCCATATATGCAAAAAATTCAAGGTTGTTCTTGGCTTGTAAATCATGGGGTTTACTGTGTCAAGTAACTGCAGGAGAATCTTTGCATGGAAATCAGGTGGATAAGAGTATCACTTTGCATTCTGTGGCATCTTTTCACCGTGGGGATGACTCGACTTAAAGTGGAAGACAAGGACGTAAGACAATTTTCACTTCCCCACCTAGGCTGTTGCAGCCGGGGTGTGCTGTCCACAGGACATGCTGCCCTCTCCTGCGTGGCTTTGAGAGGCAGAAATGGTTCAAGAAGCGATCACCCAATACTGGCTCTGTCAGCCTTAACATTGAATTATTTACTGGTAACTAAACTATTGTTTCACAATACTGTTTGCAAAGCCTATCATGTGAAAGGTGTTGACTGATTAAAATTCATGCAGGGTGTCAGAGGCAGTTGGGAACTTTATGACACAGTAATGGTTTTTTCTTGTGGAAATCAAAGCAATTTTAGAGAAAGGTAAGGTTGGCAAACTTGTACACACTGAAATCTGTGACCATCCCAGACAGATAAAAGCCCTGTTATGCATGTAATATAGAATTTCCTTATTCCCACATAAATTATCTATACAATAACTGCTTTCCAGGATACCTCACAGACTGAACTGCTAGATTTGAGAAAAATAGCTATGGAAATAGAGGAAAAGCCTTTGAAAAAAGTGGGTTTAACAATATAATATGACTAGGTATTTAACTATGCCTCCTGTTAATCACAGCCTACAGCAGCCTTTGGAAAAGCATACAGAATATAACTTTTCCTGAATGTTTTTTGGCAAACAGCTGATTTTCCAATTGCATCTAGAAGACCAGGAAACTGGGTCAGCAGCAAACACATGGATTTGCTCTGCACACACAGAGCAGTACACCATCAGGCTGGTGTTGTTTGGATTCACTATTCATTTAAAAAAACAAAAAAAAAAGATAATGAAAGTTCTTGAAATTTTTGAAACGTGTTGTTCCAATAGTTTTTAAAAGGTTGGTTTTCCATGTTTGAGATTACTTCTTTATTTAAAAATAAATTAATTATGGTGAAAAAATAATTGAAAGTTCAACAGCAAGACAAAACATTTTATTATGACCAAAATGAAATGTTTTTATTGATCCAAGGGTAATGAACTGGAAAAAAGGTCTTTTTTTTGAGTCCTTGAGAGTTTGACTTTTTGTTCTGATTTCGTGTAGGAGCATCTCATGAAATCCCAAAATACTCCCAGCACAAGGTTACTTCCCATAAAACCGTACCCAGGAGGTGAATGACTCTAGACCAGCCTTCTCAGGAATGAGGCAATAGCTGGCAGCTCCACCCCATTAGTGTAGCGTAAACATTTCCCATACAGCCAAGACGCTGATGGTCAGCTCAACCTCACTGACTTCTGCCTACTGCTCCGCTCACTTTGTTTGTGTGTGCTTTTTTTTCACACGAGCATATTGAAAAAAGCTGCCTACCAAAACAAAACAGTCCCGTGCACACATCGTTAAGAACACAGGACAAAAAAAGGTCAGTCTCACACTCCCAGTCTGTGCATTGCATGGTCGATTTGAAGCGGGGGGGGGGGGAGTTACCATAGTCTAGGCACCTAACTTCTAGATAATTAGTCTAAGTTACTTCTTGAGGCTTTCTCTCTTGAAAATATAGAGAGACAAGTGCCTCCTGAGGGAGGTTAGGAACATTTCTCAGGCACTTACCTGAGGATAGCTTGAATTGCCCATTTGGAAGTGCCAGTCTCCTCCCCATTGGCAGATGAGACAGCTTGCCGTGGCACTGTTTAAAAGATTATCTTCCACTGGGCATCTCCAGAACGGAAAATGCAGTGAAGGCCTAATTCTTTAATTGCAGATGCCGCTACAAAACAACAGCAGTCCAGCATAGTGCTAGTGATTCATGGGAGGATTCAGCTCCTTCTCCACATGTAGGTGATGAAGAACCATTCTGGGACACGGGAAGTTCATTTTCATGCATTACTACGGACATTTATTCACTACCAAACTACAACCAATTTGAAATAATGAGCTAGAGGTCATGGACTTTGTGTTTTACTCTGTTATCGATTCCTGGAGCTTGGTTGGTTTTTTTTCCAGGAGAATTGCTTTTATTTCTGTACCTGTAGCCTCTGTAGCCTTCTTCAGTAGGTGGGGAGGGAATTGTTGATGTTCCCATGTTTGCAAGGATGGGCTACTTTAAGCACATTCCTTCTTTATTTTTAACTTTCCGTCAGCCAAACAGCAGACGGATCAAAGCCAGTTTATAGCATAGCCATGCCGGACAGTTCTCCATGGCAATTGCTGCTCAGAGGCCTGAATTGCTATGAAAAGGACAACCTTTGATCTCTCCAGCCCTTCCCACATATAACAGCTCCTGCTCTGTTTGAAGCAAAGAGGCAGGCTCCCCATCATGGATTAACTAAAGATTTTTGCTAGAAAAACCTCTACAAAGGGCTTGAGGGGCCTGGCAGGGGAGAAGCAGCATTACGAAATACAAGAATGGACTAAACAGAGGGTGAAGTTGCTAAAAATCACCTCCAAACTATGTAATCAGTGACCTGGACTCAAACTGTTTGTGTGCTTCCTCTCTTGCAATCCTGCTGCTGCTGTTTTTATTATTTTTGGCCTGGGAGAAATATCTTTCTGAGTCCATTTCACCTTGATGGATTATGATGCCATTTTAAATGTCAATTGCTAATAATTGTGCCATTAAAAAGCCATAATAAATGTTATCAGTTTAAACCTACAGTGTCCCTTTTATTAATATTTCCAATTCATGAGCTTGTTGAGAAATCTACAGAGACACACAGCTAATAAATCTGAGGTTAAAAGGACTCCAGAAGGCAGGCTGCATGGGCTTTCTGCTAGATCATTGCCAGCTGTTGAACTTTGAGAAGATCAGAGCAGTTCAGCTGTCACCGGGGAGACTGTCAGAGTCCAGTAAGGCGTAAAGGATGGAAGACAACCTACAAGGACATGAGGATCCAAGAGGTGATGCGGGCAATTTGCAGCTGCACCATCGCTGGCAACCGCCGATGCACCTACGCACGGGTGCCTCTGACCTCCTGAGCTCGTAGCCTTGCTCTAAACAGCTGGCTGAGCACGAGCCCTCGGAGATGAGGTGTTGCGAGCTGCAGCATCCATACGGTGCATAAACACTGGACAGCTCTGGCTCTGAGTCACACACAAAAGTGGGAGCTTAAAGGAGATTTTTCAGAGGCGTCGGGTGGAAAATTGTCCCCTTATTGTCTTTATCCAGAGGAAGAGACCAGTGGGGCAGGAACGGTCATGCCTCCTGACTGACAGCATAAATACAATCTTCTTCCTCTTCGAGACAGGCAATATAGGACAAAAAAACTCCCAAGTATTGATCCCAAGTTGATTTCGAGTCCGCGCATCCAGGATTTTTCACTTTCTGAAAGCACACCGTATTTTAAAAACCTCACAGGCTTTGTGGACCTCTAGATTTGCCTGGCACAGGCAGGACGAGTTGAGAAAATTAACACGGCGTGATTTTGTTCTAGAGAGCTGCCTTCTGGTGTAAAGAGTTGCCTTCAGAGCTCAGCAGCCCCAAGGGAAGATGTGTTTCCTGCCTCAAGGAATTTATAGACTAAATTAGACAGGTAGCACAATAATTGTAACAAATGAGAGTCATCTGCATTTCCAGGTCAAGCAGAAATGTAAAAATATCCCCAAACTACCCTACAAAAGCCATCATATTAGGACTTTGCAGAAAAATAACTTCTTCATTCTTTAGTAATTTAAAAGTAAATCATTTCTTGTTTTGAACATAAATAATTGGTTACATTTGAAAAAGGGGGGCAACTGAACTATTTTAATTTGCAAAATGTTCATTTGCATTTCAAGCTTCTATTTTTTGCCACTCATTTTTATTTTAACATCATACAAAGCAAAGAAATGCCAAACTAGCAGTCATTCCAAAGAAAGTATTTCATTTTTTTAGTTAATGAAATAGTATTTATCACTATTTTTCCATTTTTTGTATTAAAAAAATTAAAATGTTCAAGTCTTTTGATATTACTTAAACATTTTGATATCAAATCTGTATTTTTTTTCTGAAGAAACTTTTGTATGCAAAACATGGGATTTATGCATCATTACACTGCTGCTGTCTAATCCCCTTTCAAGAGTTGTCACTTACTCATCCTATTTCCTACTTTAGTGCTTGTTGTGTTTTTCTGTATAGAAGAACAAAAATATATTTTTCAGTTGTCATTGCCTTCAGTTTTAATAAAAAGAACAATACAATAAGACAGAAAAAAAATAAAGCCTTCACAAGGAAGCTTTCAAGTTGTAAATTTGCATGTGCGCATCTCATTTAAACGCACACAGAAAATCAGCTTGTCCCTGCGAGCAGCAGGGAGGTTTAAAGCCGCAGACTGAGACAGAACAGTTATACAAACATGCAGGGTTTGATTTTTGACATGGGACTACAGCGTTGTCTCAGCAGGTTCCTACCCAGAGCAAGTTGGTGGCGGTGGAGACAGGCAGCGCATACTCTCTGAATAGGGAAATGCTCTGGTTTCACTTGGTACGTGTTGTCAGTGGGATCATTGAATAAAGGTATTTCACTGAGATGAAAACTTGGAGTGTGCCTGTCTCAGCTCTCTTTTCTTCAGAAAATTTTTAACGGGGAAACACGTGTATTTCTTTGGGAGCCGGTGTGTGCGTTCATAGAGACATAACTGCCAGAAGGCTATGTTTCTTCCTTTCAAAACGGTGTGTATTTAACTCAGCAGAAATGGAGCTGGAGCAAAGATGAGGGATAGGAGGCGTATTTTTCATCCTGAGAGCCTCTAGGCTAATTTACCCAGCTAGTGACCTCCAAAGATAGGAGTCCTCTCATAAGGACTGTTGGGACCTATCAGACTTTCCCATGAAATGTTCCTTCTTCTCCCCTCTAAGAAATGAGCCCCTTGATCACAAAGGGGCTTTAATAACAAACCAAAGCCAAAGCTTTCCACAGCAAAGCAAAATGTGTCCTTTCTTGGGCTTCACTTGGCAACTGAAGCAAACAAATCCATGGGCTTCACTCCTGCACCTACGTAGAGCTTTTGGAAAAATGGACAGCAGGGGAGGCTTAAAAAACAGAGGCTCCTTGTCCCTAGAGCTGGTTACCCTGTTCCTGAAAGCTTTCAGATAAAAGGTAGCACAGTAAACATCAGAGAGTCCAGACACTGTCATATATGCTAAATTAATACACTGAAGGCTGGGTCAAGGACGTTCAACTCATGACATCTGGGAAGTGAGTAAGATCTGAAGCCATTGCTCTATAGGAAGCCAGTAAAAGCAAGAAGAGTGGCTGCTTTTTTAGTGCCTTAGGCAAGCTGAGTAGGGTAAGGAAGGCATTTGTGAAAGACTGCACCAGGTTTCTCCTTGTGCTTTTTCATGGGTTTTGAATCAGGAATCACAAGGAAAAAGGGGAACCCTGTTATTAAACGGGCAGTTTTCATCCAGGGTGTAGATTCAGAGCATCTTTCTTTCCCTTGCCTCTGCATACAGATGACGTGCTCACCTCTTCTCAGCCCATAAATTACCCACCCTGTCATTCTGCCGGAGCAGAGGAGGGGAAGACATCCCTCTTTGTGCGCACAGCCGGAATCACAGGCACCAGCAGCAAGGCAGGAGAGGATGGCTTGGCCAAAGCGGCGTCCCCCTGCATGCGTCGACTGAAACGGCAAGGTGTCCTCTGCTTACGGGGAGGGCCACAAGACCTTTCGCACCCACGCAACAGCTGCCACCTCGTCACACAAGCAGGAAGACAAGAGATCCTCCTTCACACACGCAGCTCCATTGAGCCACTGGGCAGAGGGATGCAAAGGGAACAAAGAAAAGCACTTCCCACTCTCCACCCCATGCGTTTCATCAGTGTGAAAGACACTTTCTTGTCTACCCCGTCGCCTGGGGAGAAGCTTGATTAATAAAATCAGATAATTAAATATTCTTCATCACAACTGGCTGCACCATTTTTTTTACCTCTTTCATTGTTCTTTTCCCCACCACCCCCACTGCTTTTCCAGTATCTCGAATCTGGAAAAAGCCGAAAGCCTTTCATCTTATCAGATGTGGTTTATTGCCCCCTGGTTACACAGTAATTTTGGTCTCCGCTCCATGAAGAGGTCGTATAATGGGATATCAGCTCAAGAATTGTCAGTTCATTGGACAAATAAGGCAGGGCCTGCCAATACAATTATAAGAGCCCGATAAGGAAGGCACAGAGGAGAACCTGCAGGAGAGGGAGACACAACCATAGCAATTTAAAAGGTGAGGGGCAAACCTAGAAGGTGGCAAGAAATGCCAGTGGGGACAGGGAGAGGGAAGGAACAGGAGTGTATCTAACCACATATCCTTCCCAAAATAAAAATTAACGAGAAGATAGAAGTGGCTCAGGAGAGGAATCACTGGCATTCATCCGCATTACCTGGGAAATCTTCTCCCCCTGCGGTGGATGCCTGACTGGGAGGCACAAGTGACTGGTGGGATGATTACCAAGCTAGCTTGCCTCATAGCTCAGGAAAGAAAGAAAATAATGTTTTATCTTTAGCAGTATGGGTGGGGGGTAGAGGGCACTAATTCCTATTCCTAAGCATGTTGCAAGGGCTATCTCTTTTTCTCTTGTGACTGATAAGATGGGATGATGTTGAAAAGCACCTGTTTGGAAAGTTCAAAGGGTTTCCGAAGTAGAAGAAAAGAGAATCTGAGCCAAAGCTGGTGGCTGGGGGGGGGGATGGCTGAAGGATAACCTGGGAATTGCTGGTGAGGGAGGTTTCCATGCATGACACCTCCTTGTATGCAAGATAAGTTTACAGGGTATATCTCTCTTGCTAGTAAATGGCACGAGGAACAACTCTTCATCCCACCAATTATTTTCTGAACTCCATAATAGTACAAATCCAGTGGGCTTGTCACAAATTGCAGCCTGAAAGCAGAAAAGGAGGGGAACTGCCCCACAAACAGGATTTACCAACAAGAAGCAATCCTTCCCAGGGCGTTTATCACCCGGGTCTGTGAGGAACGTACCTCCTCCTGGGATGGCCATGCGATTGCTCTGCGTGGGCTGGGGGACGTTCGGCAGTGGGTGGGGTTGGTAAGACTTTTCACCCCCAGTTCCAATCCCGTCTTCCCCAGACACGGGAGCTCAGGTCTTGGTCCCAAGCTGATCAGCAGAGAGGAGCAGGCACGTGTGTTGACTTGTGGGTCGCTTCTGTTTCTCCTCCCGGCGCTCCGGCAGGTCGGCGGGGGACGGCCGGGGAGGGACACGAACCTTCCCAGCTGCATGTTTCTTGGGGTGCACCAAGAGCCAGGAGAGCAGGAGAGGACTCTCTGCCCCGTGGCCGCTCTGGCAGGAAGATGACAGACCCCCGGGTGCGTGCCAGCGAGGGGAAGCCCAGCCTGTCCTTCTCCATCGAGGAAATCTTAAAGAAACCTTCTGCCAGCACAGCCCTAAGCAGTGGAACCAGGAACAGAAGTAACTACGCTGAGAGACCTCCAGCCCTAAAAACAGGGTCACCACTGGCCTTTCGTAAGTACCAGCTATAACACTTAATGAAAGTGTTCCTTTCTTTTTAACCCCTAAAGCTATCCTGTATGATTATGTAGAATTTTTATTCTTTAGCTTTTGTAGGAATCTGGGATTTCTGTAATCGAGTACAAATCATTCATTATATATACAGAAAAAATCTTCAAAAAATAATTTGTTTCAACCTCGCAGTGGACTGGCCCCTGCTGCCAGCCTTTGGTGGGATTTTGTACATTATGAAGGCCCAGTGTCATTGGAGAGGTGGGTATGCAACCTGAACGGATGTTGCAGGTAACTCTCTTCAGTAACAGTGAGAAGTGCTTATTGTAAACAAATACAATGTCCTGGTGTCTTTCCCTTTAAAAAACAATACTCTTGTTACTAAAAAAAAAAAAAAGAAAAGAATCGCCTGTCATAAGGAAGGACAGGCATTCAAACTCAGGAAGCTAACTTAAAACTGCTGCAACTTAATGAAGTTGTTGGAGTTTCACTTCTATCAAGAGCTGACAGTTGTCTGGAATTACAGCCAAATCTCATATCAGTACCATTTTCTGATAAATTCGACCACTCATCCTCAAGCAGGAGAAATGGTCTGTAAGGGCGATGGTAGCTAAGGAGTGTTAGAACTCAAATGCTGGAACAAGAAAAGAGAAAGCATTTGTGTTTAATCATTTCTCCTTATCATCATGGACACTAGGTCCTTTCATGAACTCAATAAAAACAGCTAGTAGAAAACCAGCATGTCTTCGATCTTAGCAAACCAGCAAGTGTATTAGCCTTCTTGACTTCAGTTTCCTCAGTTTAGTTATTTTGGCCTTGAGTGAGCTTTTACCCCCACAGAAATGGTCTCTTTTTTTCCTTAAAAGAAGACCAATGGCCTACATTTTCTGGATTTAGTATTTCTTCTTCTTTTTTAATCTACATCTTCCATGAAAAGGAGATGGTTTATGTATACAAACACATCCACTTAACTGAAAAATGATCTGTAGTTTTGACAGAAAATTTTCACTCACCTCCCGCTCAACTGCTTTCAACAAAGCTTAATGCTCCATTTCATTTTTTGTAACACAGAGAGATCCTCTCATGGATCAGGACCGCATTTCCCAGGACACTGTTGCTTGGCTGTTTCACCACTGGTGCTGCTGGAGGGCTGCAGCATTCAGAGGTTTCCTGAATAGTGAACAGCAGCGGACCCAGATCACGTTTTAAATGTGGTCCTGCAACGAGGGAGAGCTTGGTAGTTTGTAGGGGTGGACAAGGACATAGCTGATGTTGGTACAAGCGTAATGGGGCCATGTGCTGAAGGAGCCCAGGTGCCAGGTTGTGAAGGGGGGAAATGCTGGTGTGAGCTCTGTGGGAGTGAGTTTTTGTGAGCTGGAATCCCTTTCCAGAGGGTCCGTGGCAGTCGCTTTGTGCCACTGGATCCAAAGTGAGACAGATAACACCACTGAAAATGAAGTGCTGTTCATAACATGGACCATAGAACTGCATTTTAACAACATGAGACTCTTCTCCGGGAACAGAGAAGCGTGGCAGAGACAGGACCTTTTTATATTAAGTCTTTATATTAAGTTTCACGATCAATATGTTGAAGCCCTGTTCCACTGCGTGTCTCAGCTAAGCGTGCCGCTCCAAGTACAAGATCTGAAAAATCTGTATGCAGGACGTGGTGAGCTCCTAGGCTTGCATTACTGCACTGCCAGTACTGTCTCATCCCAAATTGCTCCACCTGAGAGTACAGTCAGTTTTTGAAAGCAATGCAGGCAGAACAGCCAGGCCTTGCCTTTGACTTTGCTTCATCACCCTGCCAGAGAGAGACTATAGATGTAGCAAGAGAATATAGTGACTCTTCTCTCCCTGGCTAGAAAGCAAGGTTGGATTAATATACTTAAGGCAATGTAAAATGTTAGCTAATGAAAATAGTATATACACATGAAGATTCACTTAACTGTCACTGGAGCTGGGAAAACAGGAAAGCTGTAGAGGTATTCCAAAATGTTGTCGTATATTGCTTTCGCAATTCATCGAGGACATTTAAAGAAGAGAATGAAAATGAAGCTTTTTCACTGTTGGTTTCTTCCTAACACCAAAAAGATACCTAAGCTTATTACCGGTTGTTTTCCCAGCAGAACTGCCAATTTTTGCAGATAGGTTTGTTTATTTATTTCAGAAGTGTAATACCCTATGCTGTACATCTTGGGATAATTGCTGTATTTCATCAAAGTCATTCAAATTCATGCCATATAACACTGGCATTAAACAAGTTGTGTAAATAGTCAGCCATATCTAATTTGGCTCAGTGCTGGCAAGGTCAGGGAACTGAAATGATTTAGGGAACTTGTTGGCAATTCCAGGATGGGATACAAATCCAGCTGCTTTCCCAGAACAGTTCAGCAGCAGCAAAAAAAGGAAGTACTACAGGTCAGGGCTGAGTTATATCTTACTATGGATTTTAAGAACATTTCCCACATCCCATATGGTATGTATCTGAGCCAAGTCATGATCCATATGAGAGCAAGAACTGGCACCACACACATACGCATGGCTACCATAAGGTAAATACCCAGGCCAGAAATTACCATCCAGCTCGTCTGCTGATCAAGGCTGTCTAGGTACCAAGATCGCACTTGTCCTGAAGTCTAAATCTGGCCATTAAGAGCCGAGGAGATGGGTAGGGCCAGAGGACCAGAAGATGCAGAATGTCAGAAATGAGGGACATATATAGACAAAGCTTATCCTGGAGCCCTTTCCCAAGAAAACCCAGGGGTGCTGGACCAGGTGACTTCTAGAAGTTGCTTCTAACCTAAATTATTCTATGATTCTTTGACAAAAAGGGTGTTGTGGTGTACAGTGCCAGCCTCTCATGGAAAGCTGGGGCAGGACTTGATCATGTATGGGAAGAGCTCTGGGCCTGACTCCTAAGTTCACGGGGTTTTGTGAGTGTAATTCCAGTGGGACTTGGAATAAGGAGCGTGCAGTCTCCCCAGGAGTGTGCAGCTTCCCAGTTCCATGTGACTTCCCTGTTCCAGTATCAGCCATTTGTGAGTTTACTGCACAACCACAACTACTAGATGACCTGGAACTGGAGCTGTTGATCCGAAGTCTAATGGAATTTTTTAAAGACTCTTACCAAGTTAAAAAAGGAATAGTGAACAAGTAGACATTTTAGTATTCAGTCTATGCTTTCTCTCTTCTTTTTGTCACACTGCCTAGAAAGGGTAACCATGGCCTTTGCAAGGGATGCAAATAAACACCCAGCAAGTGCTGATCTCCTCCCTAGTGCCAACTCTTTCATTTTAAACAGAGAAGACTAGCAGGCCTATTTCAGAAGAAATTCTTCTTCTGAAATCCCTGGGAACTTGATTTCATTGTTCTTGAAAGCACATCTGAAATAATTGTTCATTACTCCCCCATTTTCTGCCAGTGAGGTTCTACCAACAGGAGGTCCTTTATCAAGTCAAGGAGAGCTTGGGATGAGGACGTTACACCTGGGAAGTAACAGATACAGTAATTTTGTCATTCTGCCTGTGTTATGCCCCATTATGTTAAGGATATGCAAATTAATAGGAGTACAACTGCCACTTCATACACGAATGTCAATACGGTGATTGTTTACTTCACCCTTAGCAACACTCCACCCAGCTTTATTGCAAAAGAGGAAACAGCTGAAGGATAACAACTGAACAGATACCACCTGGCCAATATCATCAATTTACCCCACCTATTACAAGGGAAATCAATCCACCTAAAAAAAAGAAAGAAAGAAAAAAAAAGGTATAGAAGCAAGACAAAAACAGCACAATAAAAAGCTGCTTGCACTTCTCAGTAATGGACTCTTCCCTGTTCACAACCTTAGTAAGACCCTAAAATCATAAGCCTTATGCCTACAACAGGTCTGTCTCTCTCCAGTGATTACATAAAAAGACTCACTAAATGGAACTTAGGCCATCTGAAATAAACTCCTGCTTCCAAAAGGAAATCTTACTACCTTGCCTGAAATTTCCCATCCTTTCCTATGCAATTGAAAGTCAAGCCAAAAAGACCATTTTGAGCCACAAGTCAAAGTCATTCCTGTGCATAACAGTAACAAATATCTCATGTTGTGCCAGGCTGAAATATCATTGCCATCCCTGGGGGGAAAAAAAAAACCAACTGCATTCCCTGGAGTAAATTTTACCCCATGCCGGTTTGTAGGTATTTTTCAGAGCGCTCTGCTGGAGTCACATGAATATGCACTGAAAAATACTGGGTGGCCTAAAGAGCTACCACTTCAGACAGTCTCCTTGTTTGTTCAGGACAACAAGCACCAGAGGAGGTTGCAATGCAAACACGACTAGACCTTGGGGCTCCCAACTTTCAGATACGTGCTTTAAATTCAGTATCATCTACCTTCAATCTTACTCTCCAGAAAGCTTCCTTGATTTTTCCAGCCTCTCTTTAAGGTTCATGCCACTCTAATTTGCTTCTTTGATCTCAAACAACTGATCCTCCCACTCCTTTTCACCAGTTCACAGAGACATTGGTATTTTCCCATCTGCCTAGGACAGTCTTCCATTCCCTCCCTGTTTTCTCATCTTCAGCCTATAATTATTCTATCCATGCTCATACATAAGTTGTGCTCATCACCGGGGTATGTGAGCATCTCAGAGAAAAATGGGGGGGGGGGGAAGTTGTGTATGAAGGATGAAGACATGTGAAAAGTCTTCTATAATTTAGAAAATGCCAGTGTCATTCTTAGAAAGCTTTAATCACTGCACTTAAGAACACCTTGCTCAGGTCCCCTTATGTTCTTCATTACTGTAGGATATAAGCACCATCAATTCTGTAACATACTGATTTTTGCAGCATCACATCTAGCAAGGGAGTGCAAGTAGTCCTTAATTTAGGGATGGGAGACTGAGATAGATAGAAATCCTGGGCTAAGAACGTATGCTGACACTGATACCCTCTGAGCTCTTGAGCAAATCATTTAGCCCCAGCCCCATGCTAGTGACCACTCCCAGGTTTATCCTCCTCCTTTATCCCACAAATATTGTTCAAACCCTCACTGTTTTCTCATCAGAAAACTCAAATCTACTTGATCCCAAAGGAATTAAATGAGTCTTATTTTGCACAATATGCCTCAAACACAGAGGTGGACCTCATAACAGGTTTTTAAGGTCAGCGTGGCTGGACACATGCAATTGTGTTTAGAAGTTTACCCAAAGATTGGTGATAGTTTCAAAAGATAACATTTGAACAATCATCCTTTGTTGACATGAGGCTTTGGCTAATTTCCAGGGCTCTTGTAACTGCATTTTCTTCATGTCAGGGTCAGCCCTCTGTATAATTCCTGTTGTGTGGGCTTTTACTGAGGGCAGAGTTAGGCACTTTGTCTCTGGATGCTATAATTATTATTGCTCCAAGGCTGGTTACAAATAGAACTTGTTATTTGTTCAGAAAATAAAACTCTGACAAGTCTAAAAAGTTAGATGTTTTACCAATGCTAGATACTGCACCAGAAGTAAAATATGTATTTTAAAATGGAGTTTCTTCCAGTACACCCTGGTGGGGTTCACACCTGCTGCTATTTAAATATGAGAGGGGACTGGGGAACAGCCACGGGTACTGCAAACCCCAGAGCCTAGATTTGGGTGACTGCTCAGGAGTGCAGTCCATTATTGCATTAATATTTTAATGTTCTTTGGTGGTAACAGCAGACAAACCTGTGCTGTCACGTTTGCTTCAGGGTCATGCTAACCATGGAACCTAAATTCCCCAATGGGTCCATCATGCTTATGTGTTGCCTCTCTCTCTGCTTTTCCAAGCAAAGAAATCCAGGCATGAAGGAAAACTAGATAAAATTCTAGGTTTGCCATTAAAGCAGCACAGAACCAGTTATCTTGTGTCTGAAGAGTCAAGCCTGACCCTTGATTGCATCTACCAAAGGCAGCGCATAAAGCACTCAGAACTGGGGCTTATGGCTAGACTTTAATGTAGAAAAGAGCAGGTAAGAGAATGGGAGTATTTCATATTCCTTTCTTAGGGTGCCAACAGCCACAGACAGCCCATTGCCTTGAGCCACGGGGCTTCCCAGCACGTTGTATTTCAGTGCATGGCTTTGCAAGGTCCACTTATTTTTGTAAGGAAGAGTAAGGGCTCATACTACATTCATAAGGACAGAAAACTAATCTGAAAGATCTTTGCAGTGCCCCTGCTACACACAGACATGACGGTGTTAGTAATAAGGCAACACCATGACCAATTTCATCACCACTCAGGGTGAAGTCTCCTAGCGTGCGTCACCACTGGTTGCTGCTGAGGTTACCATCAGCTCCCACTGAGATTGTTTATAACACCCATGCTCAAATCTAAGCTAACCTTATGACTGTACTTCATCGAAATGGGCCAATATGCACTTCACTTATGTTTGTTCTGTCAACAAAAGCCTGCGGGTGATATCATGAAGATGAGTTGGCTGTCAGTACCTTCCTAGATATCACCAGTGTCACCTGTCACAAAGGCAGATGGGAAATGTTGACAGTCTGCGCAAAGGCTGCCTTTAGAAATCTCCAATGCCTAAATCTGCGGGGCAGACAGCCCAGATGTAGAAGAAAGGACAAATGGACCTGAACTGGGGAAGACACTGACCTTTAGCCTATCCTATGGCGCATCTTCCTATAGGGTAGATGTACCTACAGGGACATTTAAGAAAGGACCAGATTTTTGAAAGCATTTGGCATCTAGCAAATTCCACGGCAATCCTGCTGTCAGGTTTTCAGAGCAGCTCCACACCTACTGTACTTCCGAGTTCTTCAGAAAAGGCAGCCACCAATTTGGGTGCTGACAGGGAAGCTGAGCTTTCTTGATCATTTTGTTGTGTCTCCCTACTTCTACAGTCCTTTTTTGAAAATCTCCCACAAGGACCATTGAAAGTTTTAAGGTGGAAGAAAACAGAGAACAGGCTAGATTTTGGAGTCAAATCCACCGGGATCATGGCCCTGCAACATGGGGTCATCTTGGCATTGATGTACAGCACAGAAGGATTAAGGCCATTTTAAATATGATCAGGTTTGAATGGTAAAGTATCTATACTACACTCATGCTGCTTTTTTTTCACACAAACCGGAAGGTGCGGTGAACGACAGTTGCTTTATTCAAAGCTGTCTTGTGCTGTGTCCTTCACAGATTCCAGCAGCAGAAGTCAGTTAGACTGCGATGTACCTTCAGCCAAAATGCTTCTCCCTGCCATGTGTGCTACACCCACGGCCAGGGCAAAGAAAGTGCAGGCAGCTCACTGCAGGAGACCTGCTGGCAGCCCAGCTTCTCCCCTGGGTGAGGACACAGGACGTGAACACCGGGAAGGCAAAAGAAAACACGAGGAAGAAGAAGATCAGCTATGCGATTTCCCGGTGGACCATTCACTTCATGGTGAGTGCCTCTATACCCAAACTTTCTCCCAGAGTACCCCAAAACATAGCTGTTATCTTACAATGATGTATATGGCAATACCTAGGAACAGGCATCACAAGTATTTCTACTGCTAAGCTCCTGGCTAAGTCACAGGATGGTTCTTCAGTCTCACCACCGAAAACATGGAGACCCATCCTTTGAGCTAAAGACCTGGCTCAGGGCTGCCAACCCTACCAGTTTTAGTGATAGGCACTGCTTTGGGTGTTTATCGCCCTCCTTCTTGGGGTGGCAATCCACAGAGTTACCATGTGCAGCAGCCTCGGTCCCCGGGTTGTGCAACACCCATTTCCTCGTAAAGGGGCATTGCACAACGCGGGGAGCGAGGCTGCTGAACGCGCTGAGTCAGCCCGATGTGTTCTGTACACCTTGGACCCATTGTACAGGTGATGAGGAGGTCATCGGCACGCACACAGACAAACTGTTGATGGGCGAT
Source organism: Buteo buteo (assembly GCF_964188355.1). Lineage (NCBI taxonomy): Eukaryota > Metazoa > Chordata > Aves > Accipitriformes > Accipitridae > Buteo > Buteo buteo. The sequence goes on along the minus strand of NC_134189.1, from coordinate 3,765,045 downwards.
AGGTCTGGCATGCAGGATGCGTTAGGCACAATTTTCAAGCCTGGCCATGTTGGTAGGTCTCCTAATTTCATTAGTTGTGAGCACTGGTAAGCAGCAGTCTATCTCTCAGCCAAAGCAAAGGACACTACAAATATACTTTGTCAATATATTGTGCACAGACTTTAAGCTAAGCAGGATACATGGTACCTGAACAAAACAGGTTCCTAACAGACAGACTGCAATTTATTAGCAGCACGTGACAAAAACTGCTTTGAGTTCTCTGAGTTTTAGGACAGGTTAATAGAGATGATCATGCTACACTCCAGAAAACAGGTTCTCAGCAGCAGCAGTAAGGTGTTTCCTGAATAGTTTGTTACTATTGACTCCTTTCTGAAAGAAAAAAAAAGGCAATTTTAATTAAGTCCATATAAGATTCTGAATGGGCTTGTGTGATGGCAGATGCAGGGTTACTCAGCTGGCTTCACTGGGATCCACGCATCTTCCTCAGCCCATACTGCGCAAGCTGGCAGAGGAAACATTTCTTTTTGTGAAATACATTTGAAAGAAAAGCCTTGTTCCTGCTGCTGCTGCTATGGTATACATGAGTCTTGTGACAAGCTGCTGTCACCTCCTCCTCCTGCACGAGACGACGGCATCTGTCTCGATGCAGAGAGCAGCCTTGTAAGATAACCAGATATTTTAGCCTACCTCCGCCCCGTGAGCTGCAAGCAGCCGATGGTAGCAGGGTAAATCCCATTGCCTTCTCGCAGAAGAGCCAGGGCTGTGTCTGGCACTCGGAGTTACCTGTGAGTGCTAAAAAGCAGTATATTTCACGCGGGAGGGAGTTCCCAGCCATGGGGATCGCACTGGAGCTGGGAGGTGGCTTTCCCAGGGTGACAGAGGCGGGAGGTGGCTGTCCCGGCTCAGTACTCGTTGACCAGCACCGTGGTCGGTACCAGCCTCATCAGCAAAGCGGGGAGGAAGCATGTAATTACCTGCACAAAACTGAGCCAAGCTGAGCAGGCCCTTTCAACGGCAACTTATATTTTAAAGGCATTTTAAACAAAACCCCTCTGTTCCCCGGTGGCAGTGGGGTTTTGAAACCAAGCAGAGGTTTAATGATCTGCCATTTTCTAGGCTCCTGGTTCCCGCAGTTGCTGAGCCTTTGACAGAAACTGGCTGAAGGAGGGGGGAGGATCCTAAAGCACTGGATTGGCATTTTCCCCGCGGTGCACAAACAATGATGTTTCGGATCCTGTTCACGCACTGTGTCATTCTTAGCAGAGAGCTGGAGCCCTGGGTTTAAAATCCTTTCCAGCATCATAAGCTTCAGCCTCCTTCCTCCACTGTATGTTAGGGGGGGGAAGAGCTGGCAGTTCTGTTTTTCCTGCCTCTGGCTGTGGCTGGAGTCACCTTTCCCAGACGATGTCAGCAGCAGCACCTGCAGGAGAGGTAGACTGCACCATCCCTGGAAGCAGTCTGTAATCCTTAGAGCTCAAGCTGATAGCAGATTTAATTCTGTTTCCATGCTTATCGACTCTGCAGTGCTTCAGACGCGCTTTTGGCATGGTAGCTCCAGGCCGGTTACGGGTCCTCTAACAAGGCACCCAGGCAGTGCCAAATTCCCGTAGCATGTGCCATGGAGGTCTCCCCAAGACCTCCCTCACACCCACGCCGAGGATGCCTACAAGCTCCCAGGGGAACGGCACTAACCCCAGCAGCGGGAAAGCTTTCTGATGTGAAAAACATCAGAAATCCTTGGCTGGGCATTCCTTCACCTCTTTCTCGCAGCCCGCCTCTATCTATATAAAACACCTGCATAATTTGGGAGGCAGGGCACTAGGCTCTGACTAAGCATACACATCTCTATAGTTGTCAGGGAGCAGAAGAAATCAAGCGTGCTGTACAATCACCTTGGAGGCGGGAGGGCTGGGGTTTGTCTGGCGCTTTTTTGGATAGGAGGAGAAAGATGATGATGAGGCTGTGACATTATGTCCTTCATGGGCAGGCGGTCTGAGATAGCAAGAGCACCCTGGCTGTGACCCTGAGTGTGAATTTGAAGCGTATTTTCAGGAAACGCTGTAACACTGTCATGTTCCTAAAAATTTTCTTTTCCCACAAAATGGCTTCTGCGACTAAGCGGTTTAGAAATGCAGTGTCATTAAACTAAATAGATTTATGCCCTTATCACAAACCATTTACAGGAAGCAATGCCTCTTGCACTTTGAACTTAGAGGCTGCGTTGTAAGCAAAAAAAAGAGAAAAGCCCTCATATGCTAGAGACGTGCTGACAGTGGCATTTAGTTTTGCTAAGCCCCCACTTGAATTTGGAAGCCTTCATTCTGAATGTTGAGTGCTTTCACCTGTGGCCTTCTGCACAAAAAGCTCAGCAGAACTTATTTGGAAAACCTGGTTCTTGGGAAGCAGCGGTGTTAAAATCCATTTTAGGAGAAGAGCGTTCTGAGAGAGGCCTTACTTTGGAGCAGTTGGGACAGATTCTGCTTCGGCCAGCTCTCTGTGAAATGATTAATTGCTGCCATCTTGCTATGTGCAACCACCATCGCTGCCAGGGTCTTCAAAACTTACGAACAAGCAGGGCAAACTCTCGTGACTGTCGGTCAGCATCACAGCGACGTGTCCTGAGCTCCCGCTTTCCTTTTCATCCCTTCTCTCTGCTCTGTGTGACACCCTTGGGGCTTGACCAGTTCACAACAGCCGAGCGCTGGAGCCCGAGGATGACACGTCCCCACGCCTGCTCCCACTGCAGACTGCCACGTACAAGGTCCCTGCCTAGTTCAAATCCTCATGGGCAATTCCTTTGCAAAAGCTTTTATGCACACTGAGTCCGATTGTATACATTTGTGTGTGCGCGCTGTAAATATTTACATTCAAAGGCAGTGCATGAGTGTGCCCAGTGTTGCACGTGGGTAATGGTTCCAGTCCTCCAGTCCAGCGAGGGAGCAGTCAGTGCCTTGGAGAAGCCAGACAGCAGCATCTCCTTAAAAAACTGGCGAATGCCTGGTCTTGCGGGATTTCTTCTCGGGGCAATAATTCAAGTACAAGGTAGATCAGGCTTCAGTAAATGGAGCTGGCTACTAACTCCACCAGAAACTGGGGGGCTTAGGCCATGGGAAAAACTGGACTTTATTTCCTGAAGCTCATGTCTTCATTATTCACTGTAGAGGAGGCTGCCATAATGAGACAACATCACTCAAATATTTCCATAGCAGAAGTCCTCTGCACACTGCTGACTGGGAGCTCAGGGATCTTTTTATTAATCTAATTGTTTTATTATTATGAGAGCAACTTTGATCCCGAAGCATAATGACAAATTCTGGTGGCAATCATCATAAAGACAACAGGAAATAGAGAGATGATCTCAGTTCTGGAGAACTTCCAGTATAAGTCATGCCCCCTCTGTACTGATGCCAATTGCAGGCATCTTTAGCTTAGCATTTATGTTTTCTCTGAAGCCATAAATTCATTTGTACTGTTCATTTGTGGACAAGATGGTCAAATCCATGTACCCCTGTGAAACAGCATGGTTTATCTCTCGCAGAACAGTCTTTTCCCCAATATGCTGACTTATCTTAATGCATTTATGAATCACCCAAGAGACAACGAAGCACTGTATAATCACAATCCTAGATAAATATCGGCTGCCCAGAATACGCCAGTGGGACTGCAAGAAAGGGCACAAGCATCCCATTGTCCTGCAGAACAAAAGGAAGCAATTCTAAATGAAAAGGAAAAGCAGGAGGAAGAAATAAATGCCTATGTATATAATTTGGCTGCCATTAGCTGTCTTACCAGTCTTCTGTTTATCAGTGTGAATAGTCCCTGCAGCCCTGTGTCTCTGAAGTGCAATATTCCTATATACATTTAGAAATGCAGCAGACCATTGACCTTGTTTTGGTGGGTTTACCTGAGGCATTGTTGAAGGCTGGTTCTTTGTTTTTTCCCTCGTTGAAGCCTGACTGTTTATAATCACACCCTGGATATTAAATGAAAGGCATGAAACCTGAATCCTTTACTCCCACCCTTCAAACTCCTCACATAGAAATCTCACTGGTACAAGTAAGCACTGAAGAAAGCAAAGCTGTCAGCAGTTGGGGGACTTTCATAAATTCTGTTTATGTTGTTTCATTGTGCTTTTTGGGTTTTTTTAGTTAAAGCAAATGTTAGCATTCAATGCTTTCCTCGAGCAGTCCCTTCTTTCCTGGGAATTTTGGATCCAAAGGGTACATTACACAGGACCCAGAGGTTAATTTGTTCCTGCTAGTCAAATCTGTGTAATGTGACCACTTGTAAAGTTGATGGCACATCTTGATAAGTTTATTTCAAAGGTCTTACGAGTACTTACTGGCTTCTCCTAAATTGTCCGAGAACTTCTCATTGCATCCCCGGTATTTGGTACTTTTAATTACTGTTCTTTGAAATTGAGGGCAGGCTTTTACCTACTGTATTAGCAAGTGCTTTATGCTGAAATGGGAAACGGCAGAGACTACATACTAAAATAATGATGGAATTGTGCTTTCTTGGAGGGAGCACAGACTCTGAGGCAGGGATGTCAACAAGCATGCCTGATTGATGTCTAGAGGTTTGCAGGTACAAATAACCACAAAGAGCATGAATAAAGTAGAAAACCGTCTGTCTGTGCAACCTGCAATAAGCTCAGCTTTCTCTGTGGGCAAATGACTGGTTTCTGACAAAGGTGATTGACCAGAGAGTGTGGGGAGAGTGGTGGAGAACCTGTTTTCCCTGGTGAGAACCGTTTTTGGATTAGGCTGGCCACTGCTTTTAAGGTGAAGTTTGACAACAGCTGAACATTCGCAGAAAGCATGTTTCAAGCTTGAGATTTAGCTGAATGGGGAAACTACACATGTACCTACCCCAAGTCCACTTTGACCTGAAGGAGTTTGTGAAGGTGCAGGCCATTTAACCTAGGTACAGAACTGATATCAGGTGATGGAAAGTAACACACACCCCTGGCAGTGGGGGTCCCTCAAACCATGGTCTGCACGCTTCTCCCTCCAGCTATTTGGCTGACCACTGGCTGTGCCAGAGTTACGCACAACACCATTTCAGGGCAGCAGCACGTGTCAACACTGTCATCATTTTGCTGGCAGATGGGAAGGGTTAAATTCACCAGGGGCTCCGGTTGATGGTGAGCACCATCCTCCGCAACAAACTCTCCACATGAATGGTTTCATACGTACCGTCTACTCCTTGCCAACTCCTCTGACAAGCAGACTAAGAAACTCCCCTGGCCACCACTGTACAGCTTGCTCAAACAGGTTTCTAGCCTGGTATTTTTAGCATTCCTGTTCACGCCGTCTGAAGTCTGTACCTCTCTGCATTTCAGCCTCGCTGTCAGGTGATTAGGCACTGTACTCTGCACCGGGGTGGAAGCAACGCTCCGTCAAGGAGTTGTGGAGTGAAGGGAGGAAGTCAAGCCTTTAAAAGTTCAAGTCCTGCTGCTCTGTCTTAACTTTGGCAATGCCTGAACGGCCAGCAGTTGGATGCTAAATGCTGCGTTTCGCTAGCAGGAGGCTCTATCCGGAGCATATTGTACCCATCCAATTAGGATAAGTCTCGCTGGCTACGCCAGTCCTTCTTAAAAAAGGCTGAAAAATCACTTTAATAAAGATTAGCCACACTGCCATACTCTCACCTAAATACTGCAGCGCAAGCTCTTTTGAAAGCCTTGAGTCACCTCTTTAACTAGGAGAGGGACTGCCATGGGCACATCTCTGTACGCAGACAAGCATGTTTTGTCCTGATGCCATCAGCACTCTGTAATAACTCTTTGATATAGTTGCAATTGGGGTTTTTTTGCTATGGGCTTGGCTGCCATAAGCAGAATGTCACCACAAGAGAACAACATTCAGAAAAGCCACAAGAAGGAACCAGCTGGGAGGCCCACATATCTGTAATTGGTTGAATTAAAAAGGAGAGAGGAACTTCTTTTAAAGAGGCTAAAAGGGAAAACCAGAACTTAACCGGATATAATGAGGCTCTTTTTCAATGCTCCCAACTTTCTGAGAAACAAATGATACAGTCAACTTTGTTACACAGAGAAAAATATATTTCTGAGGATACATAGCTAAAGCCACTTGCTTGCTCATGTAATTGCTTTCACTCTTCTTGTCAAAGCAGCAGCAAAATCTTTGGATCTGGTTATCGCATACAATGAGAGGGTGTCTGTCCAGAAATGACAAAGAGGATTGCGGCACGATAAACTGATCACACCAGTTTTCGTCTACCTAGATTACATACTCCAAAGCAAATACGTGCCAGCACTGGCTTCCAGCCCTTCTCTTGGGTTTTTAGTTCCTTATCCCTCCAGTGTATGCACCCTTGTAATAAGACCGAGTAGGCTTGATACAGTCTTAGCCCGCTAATGGGCTAAGTGCAAATGGGAGATTAATTGCAGAGATCTCCCTGAGGTAGCATTTATCTAGCTGGTTCAGGTATGGCGGGCAGCTGAGAAACAGCAGTGCAAGCTGTACCATAGGCTATTTGCCTCCTACAGACTATATTCCAGAATGAATTTGCCCAAGTATGGCATTGCTGCAGCTGCACATCTTTTACTTAGCAAACAGGTACAAGCAGTAGTCTTTGGTATCGATTCGCTCACACCTTTAATATCTTGTAACTGTGTTATACTGGATAGTGGAAATAAGCCATGATACGCTAAGCTGAAACTGTGTAAATAAGCAATTGCAAATCAGACTCCTTGAGCTGTGCATAGTATTAAAGCCTTAAATTCCCTTACTTTTTAGGAAAGGAATGATGGGGAGGCTTCAGTCCATGTGGATATCTGGAGGTCAGAGTTCACATAATAAAGTAAGTTGGGAGGGACCTCTGGACACCATCTTGTCCAACCCCAACTTTAAGCAGGGCCAGCTCAAATCAGGTTGTTTAGGCTGTTGTCCAGTCAATTTTAGAATAACTCCAAGGATTGAGACTTCTCAGCCTCTCCAGGCCCATGTCAGACTACCTTCATGGTGAAAACATTTTTTCGTATTATGTAATCAGAATTTTCCTTGCTGCAACTTGTACCCATTGATCTCATCCTTTCACTGCTCAGCTTCAAGAAGAATCTGTATTTCTACAAAGTTCAAATGTTCCAACTTGCTCCAAGTCTGACCTAGTAATAACGCCAGATCTGCAGAGGACAAGTGGAGCCTGTTACTGAATTTAAAGGAGCTATACTGCTTTATCAGCGTGGAGAATCTGGCCCTTCCAATGTCAATAGTAAGGCAATGTATAGACAGCTGTATCTCTAAGCATCTGCAAATGCTGACATATTTAGCTGCCTGGTATTTTCAGACTTGGTTTCAGCAGTCAGCTAACCTGCAAATAACTTTCACAGAGCATAAAAGCACACTTGAATATCCCCAGCTTTTACATAGAAAATAGCTCAGGAAACTCAGACAGTCTTATTTCCCCAGAGACTCTAGAGCCACGTTTGTAAAGCCAATGTTACACTTCCAACACTTTCTAGTCTTATATCTTCCACCCAGATTCTTTATTAGACTGTAATTCTGAATGCTGTTGTTTGCTATGGGATCTCTAAGCTAAGGTCTCAAGGCAAAGGGAAGTATCAAAACTACAGTCAGAGAAAGTTTCATCTTGCAAGAGAAAATGTTAACACAGTCCCAGATTTTTTGTATTTTTATAGGTTTTTTTTTAAAAAAAAAAAAAAAACAACAACAAAACCAGAATGACTGATTACTTAGAGAAAAAAAATGCACTCTTCTAGATTTCCTACTGGCAAAAGCCTTGATTAGTTCACAGGACTCTATTTTGTTAGCAATTTAATTTCATTTCCACTTGAAATCAAAGCCAGTCCTTCAGACTCTACTGGCCCATAGCTGACCCCATATTATTGTACTTTGTTTAATCTGATGAGTTTCAGATTTGAAAAATCTGGTTTCAGTAGGACTGACACTTCTGAGCGCTGTGTAGACCCTTCCTTTACATGAGTCTCATCTGTAAAACAGTTCACCTTTCAAGAAGGAAATATGCGGAGGATGCAAGAGTCAATTGATAGGGAGTTTCTTTTGCCCATCACCATGTTATTTGGGTCATTTTCATACCGAAGAAGCCGATATGAGACACCAGAAACTCACTAGCCTATTCTCTCTGAAGCCATGCTCTCTAGTCCTGGACACTTCTTAGCTGTCAGTGGGACAGAATAGAGTAAGAGATGATCTGACAGATCCATTCCCCATCCCATCTCCAGCACAGTTTAAAATACATTCAAGGCAATGGATCCAGCTCTTGGGTACCATAAGATGTCCCAGCTCAACTAAAGGTTTCTTCCCAAACCTACACCAGCTGCGCACAGCCTTTGTCTTCTCATTCTCATATATTCTTTGTAGGGCAGGCTTTGCAGCTCCTTCTAGAGTCATGATCTTCACTACTGAGTTTGTTCCACACCTTGGCCCTGTAGAAATGGTATTGCATTGCTTGAAACAGCTGATTTCTTGAGTCTATCTAGGTTGATTAGTCCAGAGAAATCTGTATCAAGTGTCCTGCCAGCACCCACAACTTCTTAAGCTGGTAGCCAAGGAAAGATATCCACATTTTTTATCATCTCTGTGTGTATGAACATACTCTGTGGAGAAGTCCTGCAGCTAGCATGGTCTAATAATGTAAACCATTCCTTTCTAGCACAGGTAGTAGTCCCTGGTTTGGGCACTAAAAGTCTTGCCTTAGCTTTGATTCCCCATTACAAAGAGGAGATGATAGCTGTCATCATATGTGCTTACAGGCAAGAACTAATGATTGCTGCTTGTACGGTGCCTGCTTCGATGAGGTCTGATCCAGCTGGTCTTTGGCATTCACTTCAATCCCATCATGGTCCAGTTCAGTCATCTCAATTCTGTAGAGTCTGGTTAATGTATGGGACAGAAGGGTTTATACTGGACTAAATCATTATTTGCTGTATTCTGATGGAATACTAAAACACACCTTTTTTATTATTTGATGTGACATCTTAGGTTTTAAATTGTAGACAGTTTCTTTCTTGCTTTGCATAGTCATGAAATTATATTTCAGTTCATTAATCTAATACTCTTTTTAAAAAAGTACATTGGGATTTTTTTGCTAATCCAGAAAGTTTCCAGGGGGTAGGCAGGTTTGTTCTCTTTCTCCTGAAGGCTTTCTGATTGCTAGAAGCTACATAGAGTGCCTGCGCATACAAAACCTGGCAGGACAACAACTCTGTCAGCTTCCCAGGTGTTTATTTACAGGTGGGACTGCAGGAACGAGGAGGTGGTCACAGTTTGAGCTTGGATCTCTTGCTCCACTCTGGAAATGATGGAGGTAGATTGCAGCTTCTCCCAGGTTTGTGGAGCCAGTCTTCTACCCTGGATAGAGGCAGGAGCTCAGCTCAGTGTTCAGGTGATGTACAGGACATCTCAGGGAGGCCTCAAGTTTCTGAGACCAGTGCAAACTTCACTTGTCGGGATCTGCTATGTGAATTGCCCAGTGCTACAGAAATATGAAGACCATACGTTGTAACGATACAAATACAGCAGAGAGATTCATTACTGTATGACAGAACGTGATGTGCTTGACAAAATATCAGGTTAGTATTCAATCTTACCTGTCTGCAGTATGTCCCAGGAGGATATGGAGGCCAACCCGCACAGAGAAGTGTGAGGTGAAAATCTTCCAGACAAGAGACACCATTATGAACTGTTAGCTCTATCATATCTACAGGGGACGTAGTGTCCTGAGATTCATAGTCTCAGCATTGATCTTTCCCTTTTAATCCATACAGCAATAAATCCCCCTTACAGCCATCTTTTGGGAAGGTTCAAGTAGACGCAACTTTGTAATCAGGGCTTCTTAGGAGAGGGTGCCCACTGCTATATTCAGCATAAACGCACAAAATTATTTCTCATTTCAGATCGCTGCCCCAGTAGTGCCAACAAGATTCAATGTAAATAACATTTTTCTCTTGGGGCTGAAGCCAGCGCTGCAGTCTAATGAGTAGGACTTTGATAGGCTGGTGAAAAGTCTAATGATATGGATTTAACTGTGTTGGACATCAGCTTTATTAGGCTGTTTCTGAGATATAGGAGTATCGACAGTGTTTATGATAAATGACACTCCTCAGTTACTTTTGCATGACTGGTTTCCTTTCAAAGTACCTGAAAGGTTTAGAAAAGATGAAATATTCACAATGGAATATATTCACTTACTGGTCCCCAGGTATCGTGTCTTAGGCACCTTCCTACCAAGTCAATGGACAGAATTTTTTATTCCTTATTTTCTGTGTCAACAGAGTCACAATAAAGTTTCAATTACAGAATGAAAAATGTCATTTTCTGGTTGGCACAGAGCCCAATTTATATTGGCCAAGGTTTTAGTTACCTTTTTCACTGCATTAGCCCCCAAAAGGAAAAGTTTATGCTAATGGTTGAACAAAATGGGGGGGGGGGGGGGAGTACAAAGTCTCTTTGAGGGACTAAGATAACCTTCTCTGGTTAACTGTTCCCATTAGGAAGTATATGCATCTACTTACATAGTATGAATTGGTAGATGTCATCAGACCATGGAAGACCAAAAGCAGTTCCTTAAAAAGGTCATTTTCTTGAGCAACATGGTGTCATTGCAAATTACTTAAGGTCATTGAGTAACAAGCTCGTCATAGTCACTAGTGATATTAGGATTTTTATGCTCCTATCAGGCTGCAGTTTTCCAAGCTCAGTAGAAAAAACCCTGTGACTCAATGCTTGGGACATGGCTTTTTGCACTGGTCACTCAATGTCAGCTGGAAGATACTCCATTTGTGCATCAGAGAGGATTCCAGCCTTGGGATGAGGCTGAACTCCACATTCTGCAGATCAGCTGCCTTAGAGCTCACTTCTGCTGCTCCTTTCTCCTCCTCCTTGCAAGACATCATCCCTTCAGCATCATTTCATAGCAACCTAGACCTTATTCTAACTTACACCAAGTGGCATACAGAGCTCGTGATGTAAATAAAATACTCTGGTGTGGGAGGGGATTTTCAAAACGGTGTAGGAGTTCTGATGGAAGTCTTTGGTGTGGACACACCACAGCAGGTGAAGGAATGGAGCAGTCCAAGAGTACCGTTAGGAATTAATAGCACCCAAAGTTCCCCGTATGCTGCTCCATGGGTTTTAAGGCCTTGTAGTTCTTATGGTTCAGCTTGTTTAGAAAGTCCCCACACCACAACACTGCAGTCAGGAGAATACCATGACTTTTCTTTGTAAGGTAACATTTTTAATGCAACTGTCACACTATAGTGAAAACTGCTGGATATCCCTAAATCTGCCGAAGGAATGCTATGGAAAGAGAGCAGTGGTCAGTTAGTCTGGAATGGTTGATTTCCCTTCCCAGCATTCACACATTTTGGGTACTCTCTGATCTTGCTGGCATACAGGAGGAGAAAATTCATCAAAATCAATAGAGTGGCACTGGAATAAAGTAATACCTCAGAGCTTGAAGAAAGCTTAGGAAGACCAGTATGACAGGAAAAGATAGGGATGGAAAAGCTATGAGCTGAAAGAAAGATGGTGCTTCATTACAGGCATGAGAACAGCACCAAGACAAAATGGAGTATCTCTCCACTTTTTCATTCAGTTTACATTAAAGGTTTCTTCACAAATAGTTGATAAGGGATTATAAATTAGCAACAGATGTGTGCATGTGACAGACAGGAGCAAAGAGGGGTCAAAGGCTGGTCCAGCACTAAAAGACTTTGATGACAAGCCATTGCAGGGCTAGTGTGGTTAAAATAGATAGGGTTTTGTAGCTGTTGACATGCAGTGGATCCATGGAGTTAGCACGGCAAATGGGCACTTTTGACTCACTCCTTGAATGATAAAGGAGTTCATTCGCACTCACTGCTGGGTCAGGAGACAGTCACCTATGGTAAGTACATCTCTGGAAGGTGTTGAAGGTGCCATTCCAGCTGCATAGCAATTTACAGAAATTCATGGATCTCTGAATCTTCTTGTGGCCCTGTGTCCTTTTCCTATAAAATGCAATACGCCTTTCCTTGTTTGCACAGTTGAGAGGAAAGGGAAACGGAGAATCCGGACAACGTTCACAGCTGAGCAGCTTCAGGAACTGGAGAAGATTTTCCAAGTGACTCACTACCCGGACATCCATATTCGAAACCAACTGGCAGCAAAGATAAACCTCCCAGAAGCCAGAGTTCAGGTACATTGTGTCTCCAAACGGCTATGCTCACTGCACCAACTCTTTATTCAGAGTACATTCTTAATGGTTTATGCCTGGGTGACAACGCTAATGAAATACGTGACCTCTCCGTTACCTTACAGAGGAGGCCAGTATCACCGTTCTCCTTTTGCAAAAAAAGTATTTGTCACCTAGCTGGGACTAATCAAATGGGATTAATCAAAGGGTTAACAGGAGTGCTAAGCATACTAAATGCATAGCAAATAGGAGTCACAGATGGTTATAAGCAACCTGTTGGACTCTGTAGTGACAGAGCGGCCATTTATGAAAATATTTATTAATCATTTATCAACCTTTTATAGACTAATGTACATCCAGCACAAACTGCCATCTACATCCATCTTCTACAGGGCCTCAAAAAAGTGAAAATAACTGCCCAAATGAAAATGCTTTCTTACTGCTCTGTATTTTGATATCACAGGCTTTAAATTCCCTGGCTGTAATTTCAGTGCACGGAAACTAATCCACTTCTCCCCATCTGTAATGTAGTCTTGCTGACTGAGCTCAAAATTGACCCCAAATGTTTACTGCATATGAAATCTGCTACATTAAAACATACATACCACTGTGTATTGGAATTTGGCATTGTTTACCAGGCACTGTTGTGATGATTTTTGCACGAGGCAGTTCCTGTACTCGCCATAATGCTAGAGTCATCAGGGTACTTCTATGCACATATCCCACTCTAACAACCAAAGTTCGACGCAGAGCAGTTCATTGACTATGACATGCCTGGGACTATCAACTAACCATGATGATATTACTTCATAGTTAGGTGACAGGGAGAATTGGAACAGCATAGGCATAATATGCCCATTAGCAATATCAGTGTACCCACAATGCATTTCCAATGGTATAAAGCACAAGCTGGGCTAGTAGTCAGTGTTCCCAGCAAATCACATGAAAGAACAGGACAATCTTCTGTTTAAAAAATTATTTATAATCGGGGGGGGGGGGGATAAAAAAGAGTTATCATAGGAAACATCAACCTGAGATGTACACAAAGGTAGTAAAAAGCGCCTCATGTATGAACTGCAGATGGCAAATTCCCAATTCAGACAGTGTTACACATGACACAGAAAATTCTGCATTTGACCTTATCGTGGCTGATAAAGGGAAACCGGCCACAGAACTAAAAATTAGCAGCAACTTAGGTACAAGTTACAAGTTGTTACAGTTTTGATTGATTGCATTTGTCACATATAAACAAAATAGAGTGCAGATAATTCGTATATGCTCTTGGTACTTTGAAATAATAGTTTGACAAAGTTAAAAGCAGTATAAGTCAAATCACCTCAGAGAGATAATTTAACTGGGAAAAAAAAGTGAGAAACCATTGGGTAACCAAGTGAAACATTGCATAACTGTGAAAAATCTTGTGTCCTCCAATCAAGAAACAAAGGTATGATTGCTGTGAAACAGTTAAAGTAGATAGATAGATGGAATTATATCCCTGTGTGTGTGTATGCCTACATGCAACACAAAATGAAGAATGCTGGATGAGTAAAGATTAGAAACAAGAAATTATAAAAAATGAATAAGCAAAGCAGAAGGATACAGGTCAAAGCTTTGGTCAGAAAAATTAAGGATCATCAGAAACTGGACAAAAGTCCATTAAGAACAAACAAACAAACAAAAGGGAACAATTACTTTGATCTGTTACTTTATAGAAACAATGGGACTGTCAAGGATAATGCAGAAATGGCAAAGATGTTCAGTCATAATTTCTGCTCTATCCTTGGAAATATGTCAGGTAAGGTGGTAGTATCACACCATGATGATGAAACACTTTCCATAAGGACGATGTTGAACAGCAGCTGGTACAGACAGATATTTTTAAATCCAGACATTTAGGTGACTTACCTCCAGTAGCTCTCAAAAAGCTGCTTGAGAAGCACTTTGGGTCATCAGTGTTGATATTTAATCAGTCCTGGAGCACAAGAGACATTCTAGGGGCCTTGAAGGAATCTAATGTTGTGTCAGTATTTAAAGGGTAAACAGGACAACCAGATAATGACTGGCCTGTCAGCCAAACATTGATTTTTGGCAAAACAGTGATAAAGCCGATAGGAGTCTCTGTTAATGAAGAATTAAAGAAAGGGTAATATATTTAATGCTTATCAACACAGGTTTATGGAAAATAGATGTTGTCAAACTCGTCTTTTTATGATGAGATTATTGGCAACAGTTTTAAAGAGGGTAGATTTAAATTGTATATAAGAAATTATTTACGATGAGGGTGGCAAGACACTGGAGCAGGCTGCCCAGAAAAGTTATGGATGTCCCATCACTGGAGGTGTTCAAAGTCAGGTTGAACAGCATTTTGAGCAACCTGATGTAGTGAATTTGAACTACATAATCAGTAAAATATTTAATAATAGTGCTATGAAGTGGTAAGAAGATTAAGGGACTGGAAAATAATGAAAGGGCTGATTCTTTAGTACAGCAAGCTCTGGATCATTGGTCATGTGTCTGCAAGAGAACAACAAATGGACAATCTTACAGAGCAACAAATGGAGGCCATTCCTACAACACGGGACACGTCACCCTCTCTCTGCACTCTGTTTTAGTCCTTGTTTCCTTGGACAACCTGCTGACCACTGAGAGGGTAAATGAGTCTTTTGTGAAATCTCAAGCAGGATTAAGGAGGCACTTGTCCCTGGCTTTAGCACTGTGTGACTTTCGTGAACACACATGGGAGTACTGTGCTCTGTCTCAGTGCCATAGCTCAGGAACACTGGAAAAATGAAAGTTAGTAGCGTGAAGAGAGTAAATTATATCAGTAGCTGTTGGAGGGCTGGTTGGGCAAAAAAAGAACAGTTCAGTCTGTGAACACATATTTGCACTTAAAAAAAAAAAAAAAATCCCTGAAGTGAGGACTTTATCCCATGTGCAGACTTTGGAAGAAGCATTTCAGAGGTTGAATTTTGGCTTCAGTCTCCCCTCTGCCTTCAATCGCTTTGTTGCTGTTAAAGTGGAGTCATTTTTGTGGTGCTGTTTCACCATATAACTCCTGCATGGTAGAAAGGGAATGGAGCAGTTCATATAGACTAAGCAATTCTCAAACACATGCAAGCCCAGATAAACCAGACTGTCCTTTCAGTAACCTCAGATACTGCTAACTACCAGCAATATAGCAGAGGGGTCCTGACATTCCCATTACTTCCTGGGCAAGAGATGCAGAAATAATTGAGCTTCTCATTATTTGGTTTAAAATGCATACATATTTACATCTAGTAACATCTGGTGTTGATCACTAACACCTTGTGCTCATGTGAACCACTTGCTTACATTCAAACAGCAGGTTCCTAAGCCAGCTAGAAACTACAATGGAAGGGGGATTCAACTTTTCACAGCAATGCAGCAAGATGCACTGCTGTGGCTGCACAATAAATACTTGTGTGCCTCAGCCAGAAGCCAGACTGGTCAAATCAGCTGATAGATGAAAGAAACTCCCCTGAGAAAATGAGTCATCTGTTTTCCAGTGAAAAAGAGATGGCAGATAACATACTCAGACTGCTGAATGATTTAGAAGGTTTCATCCCCTTGGGTCTTTTGCTTAGGTCCCTTATGTGAATTTCAAAATGTTACCAGCTAAATATAGGAAGAACCCTGCTACTACATCTCCACCGGTGACACATTTTTATTGCAGCCCAGCAAAACATCTAGGTGGGTCTTTTCCCAGGCTATTCACTTGGGAACAGGGTAGAAGAGCCCTGTCATGCAACAAATTGCACCTCCTAGGGAAAACAGAATGCCATGTGCCTTGAATGCTGCAAAGCTTTCACCACGAAAGGATCTGCTTTCCCAGGAGAGCCCTGGAAGACCTGTTGCACCCTGTGACAATGTCTTTCCTTAAACAGGGAGATCCTAGCTCTTCTGTGAGCTGCGAGAGAAAAGAGGCTGTCATGATAGTCCAGAGATCCCACATGCTATGCAAAATGTGAAAGGTGCTGTGCTGAACCCAATGTTTTCCTTTAGATTCAGCTCCTGGTTCTGCCAAGCTGGAGGTCAATGTTTTTTGATGCTCAGAGAGCAGGGAAAGTAGTCGGATGTGAGCAGTTCCTCTTCCATCTCCTGTTCATTTCTGTGCCTTTTCTTTCTTGCCTGTATCCAGATCTGGTTCCAGAACCAGCGAGCAAAGTGGAGGAAACATGAAAAGTTTGGCAACTTTGGTGGCCTTCAGCATCTGACAGAAGTTGATTTTATTCCTGCTGCCAAGTCAGATATCACAGTGAGTATCGGAAGCTATGTGTAAAGCCACTGAGGGAGGGAGAGATACCTTTCCTTCACCAGGTCACCTCTTCACATGGGACTATCCCAGAGGAGGAGGACTGGAAAAGACAAAAATGGCAATATGATGAAGAGAAATGCAGGCAAATATGGTCAAATAGCACATTTCTTTATTAAATTAAACCTGGTTTGTAAATATGCCGTGAGGTGTCTCTTGCAGGACGATCCTTCCCCATTTTACTTCTAAATCACTTCCCTGTAAATCGTACTTCAATTCAAAATATCTTTACCATCAGAAATTTCCTGAACAGGAAGAAATACGACATTTGCAGCCACAAAGCAATGTTTCTTTACAGACAGTATCTCTTTACAGCATCCAGCCTTGTTAGGCTGACCAGCGCTTTTTGTCCTTGACCCACGTCATTGCCCAGTCCAGGACAGTTAATATTACCTAGGCTGGCACAGAGGCTCTTTCCCTGTCAGGAGTTTTCCCATGGCTAGAACAAAGGGTATTTTGCCTTGCTCCCTGGGTGACAGCACACCACTGGGTTTTAGGGGAGTCTATTCTTCTAAAATTTTCTTCTTAATTACCGAGCACTGGGGAAACAAATAAGGTTGATCATAAATTGTATCTAACTAAAAGTCTGTATTGATTTACCTGAGACTGCATTTTTATTCTTGAAAGGCTCCTAGCTTGATGCCAAGAAAGCTCGCTGCTACCATCCCTGCCGTGGAATACTACTCACCGCTGCAAGGGCAGCTGACAACTGCCTGGCTGCCCAGCACGTTCTCCTTCGTCCCCCACCACCTGGAGCTGCTGCCCTTCCCCAAACCGTACTTGCTCTTCAATGTCCTCCCCCCTTACACGCCGCTACCCCAAAAGTTGGAAAGGAGCAGTATCTGCGCCAGCTCCACATAGAGGAGGGTACGGGGGGGAGTGGGGGACTTTGGGGGATGCTTTTCTCACCCATGACCATTTTGGGGGTGTGAGGTTCCTCTCCTTGAACAAGCCTGCCAGGACGATGGGTGGCCTTTGGTGCAAGCTCAACTTGCTGCGGGAGAGCCACCGCGAGTCGCCGCAGCCTTGCAAAGGCGGTCGAGAGCCACCATGGATGGGAAGGAGCTCCCCATCAGCCCAAGGAGCAGCACGCTCTCTACAAACCCAACGGCTCAACTGAGAGCCTCTGCCTGGGGGGACGGTGCACCAAGCGACCCTGGAAAAGGACTGGGGTTTTACTCAGCCCTGAGACAACGCTGGATGACCCTATTGTGCTGGTGGTTTAGGGCAGGCAAGACGCCCGCGATGAGGTGTGTGTAGCCCCAAGGTGCAGCCAAAAGGACTTTCCTCAGCAGGTTTAGGTCGCTTTCCTCATACATTCTGGTCCTCATGCGCTGGGGGGGTGCAAAGGACATGTTTAGGTCAAAAATCAAACTTTCTAGATACATTTTTTTTTCCCAAGTCAATGAGGGAGGGGGGTAGGTTTGATTTGCTGTCTGTGTTTTTGACTTGAATAAAGGGGCACAAACACATTTTGAGCTGAAATATGACAGTCTGAGAGGGATAGCAGTGCTGAGCTCTGGATTTGGTACTGTGAGTCTCTGGGGGCAAGAGAATTCTTCAGCTGATTAATTAAAATGCTTATGAGGAAGCCTCTCATTTTTTGACCTGAATTAAGAAAGCTCCAAAACTCCATCAGAAACAATAACAAAAAGAGACAGCCTGAGTTTAATCTGCTAGACATAATAGGATGGTATGATGCCCCCAGTTTGGTTTAATTGTAGATCGATAATGAGATCAGCCTGCCCACTTACAAAATGTCTGTAAGCCTTACTATTTACATAATATTCATCTTCCGACATATGGTGCTCTTTTCCCCCCTGCTTATTCAGGGTCCAATCCTGCTTCCACTAACATCTCCACTGACTTTCCCAGGAAGCACCTGCTGGAAAGCGCTGTTTAAAGGGTTGCACCATCTTCTGTCTTGCAGCCACAGCACATGTTGCACACTGACAGGGGAAGCTACTGAGCAAAGCCATTAAAATGTGGTCTCCCTCCCAGACATATCACTTGTAAGGGTGGCCATTCGTGACAGAGTCAAAAAGCAAAGCAAATTATGACCCAAAGGCTTGCTGGGAAGGCTGTCCTGCGCACATGGGAGTGCAGGTAGGTTAATGACTCTGAAGAGGTTGCTTACTTAAGAAATCCCTCCGGCCAGACTGCAGCTGCCAGGTCTTCAGCCTTCTTCTAGCCGCTAATTGTTAGTTACACAGTGGATCACAGTGAGTCATTAGCTTTCCTGTTGTCTGGCTGGTACCAGCTTTCCGTGTACTTCAGGTTTGGGAGACCTGTAAGCTAGGGAGTAGCTGATTGTTACAGGGGAAAAGATAAATCCTACCCTATATGGGTTTCATTTCTCCAGGCCACAACTATTCAGCAGAAGTCAGATATAATGTGTCCTTCCTCCTATAGGTCCTACACAAGACCTTTTTCCCACACCTGCTTGGATCTTTACTCTATATCCTCTTCATCCCTGCCACCTTACCTGTCATCTCAAGGACAGTCCAGTCAGATACAGGTCTAAACTTCAGCTCCAACAAAGGGGTTTAAGCACCTAACTAATTAAAATCAACAAGAATTAGCTATGGTGCTTACCTCATGCAACTTTAGGTGACTGCATTGCAGCCATACACACCTGAATTAAGCACCGTGGGCTTTAAAGAAGAAAAAGTGATCACACTAACTTTTCTAGGTTAGGTGAAGTCCATGCATTCGTGCAGTTTCCAGGGTGTGAATTGTCCCTACGCAATGATCAGCTTGAATATAGACACTGACATTGTAATCATCTAAAGCTAAGGGGGCATGACTCTTTGCACAAGTAGACCAGGGCCACAAGCCAGCACCTGCATTGGGACAGCTTATCCTGCGGGAATATTTGTGTAGCATAGAGGAGGATTCTGGGATGATCATAACGTGACAATTTTTCTTGGTTGGGATATGGAGTGTTTGAATTTCACCAGTCTTTTAATAGAAACCAAGCAGCTTTCCAGGATTATTGCTTACTTTCTGTCCACTCCACGTGTCTGTCTGATAACCCCAAGGCCAGGGTTCCTACACATCATGATGCCTGCCCAGAATCTGGAAGTTCTGCTTCGTGCCTCTGAGGTCCTCTAGAAGCTCTGTTTTGGACCAGAAAGGTGAGAAGCAGAGCTGCTGAGCAAACTTCATCAACTTCATCTCAAAAAATCAAAGCCTTAGAATTCCTTTTTTGCTAGCAGGTTCAATACTTGGAGGGGGTTTTTTTGATGTAGAACAATTTTGCTTGGGCTTTCTTGTTTATTTATGAAGTTTCAGAATTCCCCACTGAACAGCAGCTCTAGGCTGCAGGATATGTGTAGCATCTCCATCCATATGCAGCTGGTCAAATCCCAGAAGGACTTAATACTATTACCCTGTTTTTCACCAATTTCATAATGTTATTCTGAGGTGAAGCCAGAACAAATTAGCACTGAGTGGGGCAGTTTCCAGCATCTTGTTAAACCCCAACACCTCCTAGTCTTCCAGTTTTCATCCCATCTCATCTAACAGTGGGATCTTTTCCTTCCTCTGCATCCCCTACCTATCTTCAAAGCAAGAAGTAAGAAAGCCCACTTGTTTCATGGCTGTGCTGGTCCTCAGGATGTATTTTTTCACTGTTTTATACTCTGATGTTTCCAGAAAATGCCAGATTGGGCACACCAGTCTTTGGGACACCCTAAACTCCACAGTCCTTCAGACAAATAGGATTGATTTGGGCATAAATGTGTCTTAAACCTGCCAAAGGGTTACTAGAGGAGCAAGTCATCTGAGGAAGCTGACCACACGCTAGCAAGACCTGCGTATAGAAATGCAGTCATAGTTTCATCCTAACTTCAGAGTAGTAGTCTGAGCAGGTGGTTGGGAAAAAAAGGAATCAGATTTCTCACCGCCAGTGTATGGCTCCAACTGTGCTGCCTCGGAGCAAACCGGTCCATCTGATCTCCCAGCACGTCTGCTACACTTGTCCCAGCCAGGAACACCCTGACCACCTCTCAGCAGACTCATCCCACTTCTCAAACAAAAATGTGTGGTTGTCATCTCTCCCCAAAGGGCCTGGCAGAGAGCTCGGGCTCAAATCCAGTCCTGAGAACATTTTGTCCCCTCTGTGGATCTGAATCACTCCCCCGAGGCGGTGGCAACGAGAGGCGACAGCGTGAAGCTACACGCTCCCCGTCGATGGACGTCCTGGAAGGCTGCTGCTGCAGTCCGCTGGGTCAGGTCACATTAGCCTAACAGCATCTCAGAAACGTCTTGTCCTAGTCCCTGACAAAAATGAAGGGCCATTATTTATGGTAGGTGCTTAGAGGTTTTGCTTCACCTGATTCCAAGTGATTCAAATGACAGGGCTTACAGCCCCCCTGGGGGACACCCCTCTGCAGTCTCACAGCTCTCCGTGACTCTCCGCTTACTTTTTCCATATGACTGTTTCATCCTTTAATCCCCCATAAAACCCCTTGTAACCTGAACAATTCCTCCCCACCGGCTTATGGCCCTGATTTCCATTTTCACACTGACTTTTCTCAGTGAGCCAGGCCACCGATTTCAGGGAAATTAGCCCTCTTCAGCACGAGGTAGACGTGATCCTGCCGATGATGTTTGCACACCACAGTCCTGAGCCCTCAGAACTCCCTGGCTTGTTCTTTAGCTCACCTAGATACCTGGTGTCCTTAATCTTTCCTTGTAAATCCCTCTAGGACATAGATATTGAGGGCAAAATGCTCAATTGGATTAAAAACAATTAGATGGATGACAAAGGTCTGAGAACCGACATAAATTAGCACCGATCAAGAGGGCAGAGATTGGGACAAAGTCGAAAGCGGGTGGTAAATACGCATCAGGGAGAAAGGGATGGGGAGTGCGGCAAGTTGGCAGGGCTGGGACCAGCTTTGCCCACATTTCAGCTACCTGGGAGAATGGGCCCTGGGCTGCTGAAGGGGAAGAGGGCATGAGTGTACAGGAGGAAATCATGGCTTAAAAAGGACCCCATATAAAAAAAAAAAAAAAAAAAAAAGGATGATGAGGCTACATGACAATTTAATGTGGAAAACTCTGCATATCAGACTGAAACGCACCCCAGCGGGCAGAGCAAGAAGACATATGTGCAATGATTGCTCTTCTGATCAAAAGCTCATTTTGGGGGTATTTTTTATTCTTAACTGGAGTTTTCAGATTGGATGGCTTTTAACTGTACCACAGTAAGAGAGCCCAGGGGACTCTAGAAAGCTTTTCTGTTATTGTTGCCGTTGTTTTGTGGGGGTGGCTCGAATAGAGAGCTGAGGTTTGGAGGGGTTGTTTACTTTTAAAGATTTCTTTTTTCTTTTTTTTTCCCTGTGATTACCACATACTCTGATCACAGTCAGAAAGAGAGAATGCAGAGAGGGTGCTGCCTGCTCTGTAATTCCAAACAGGTACACACTAGACCTTGGGTCACAAAAAGCTGTGATTTAAAGCAGCCAAACATCTGGTTCTTCATGCTCGTTGACCAAGCTCTCAATCCTTTTCCCGCTCTGTGCTCTGGCCTGACTTTGCTAAGCGACTAAAAAGTGTCCTTCCTCTGTTACCTCTCATCTCCCCTTAGCCTGGACTACAGGTTTCCCCTAAGTGCCTACTTCTATTTTCTTGCTCTGCTCCCTTTTTGCTCCTTGGCAGTTTGGTGTATTTTTGTGTTATGAGAAAATGCTATCACTTCTAGCTCAGAGACCAAATAAGCCCACGGCTGTGCATCTCAGGGAGATCAAGCAAAAAGACTGGGTGTAAATAAGGGCTTAATTCAAAATGTAATGGTCAGTGAAATAATTCAGGTGGGCTTTTATCCAACCAGGAGAGTTTGGCTCTTCCAAGAAGGCCTCTTGTGGCACTTCCTCCTTGCTCGTGTCTTCATGCAAACCTGCTCTGTTCCTGGGCCAGTTTTTACCCCAATTCCATGACACGTTCTTGCTTTTGCTGAAATCCATCTTTTACAGTGTCTGTCCAAAGATAGCTGCACAGACTAATTTTATTTTCAAGTGGCTAGCAATAAAAACTCACCCCTTGACCTCCTGAAGCCCAGCAGAATGGAGAAGGCAGGACAGGAAAATGCCTTTCATTCCAGGTCCTCAGAGCTGGACCTTCTGAAAAGACTGGAGTTTGATCAAAAATGAACCTGGTGTCAAAGCTACAAGGTATGTTTAGATGAAATGCTTTAAAAGGAAGCCCAAACAGATATTTTTTTAATCAGCTCAAAGAAGAAAACCACCTGTGTCTCAAGGTAGCAAATGATTCATTACTCCAACTGTTTTCATAGGCATTTCAAGGAGAGGATGTCTCCTCATGGGGTAGCTTGTGTTGGAGCTGTGACCCTTTCTGGGACCAGCGTATCAAGGGGTACATGTTGGCCACCTGAACGATCTGCAGCCTGTTAAAGAATTAAAGAGTACCAAGACAGCAACTGCATGCCAGGAATTCATAGCAGGTGCCCCTTTTTCTGCATTTCAAATCTCTGATAGTCACATTCTTTGCCACATTGTGTTCCTCATCTTTGTCACTCGGCTGATGTCAAGCTTACGGGACAGAAATTCACCGAATCCTTCATGGTCTTCAATTAAATATAGATACTGCTATTTACAGCCTTACAGCCCCCAGGCCTTGTCACCTCTTAATGGTTTCGAACACTTCCAAGAGCAGAAAAGAGCCATTTTGTCTGCTCTTCAACAACAAGAAAAGCCAATTTAACACTTTTCTTTCTTTGTCTGCAGGAAGCATGTTCCTGACTCTGGGATGGTCCCCTTTGCTTTGTTTGTGACTGCTGAAGCTAGGAATATGTTTAGGGCTCTCAGTAATATCAACCTTGCCTGGCACTAATTTTCCACTCTCTGAAACCTTGCTATTCCCCCTCTCCTTTCTTTTGTCTCCCCCACACATTAGCAGAACAAATGCTACTGCTACTTTTGCTTTATTCCCTCGGCCAATGTCTTTTTGCTGCTCTGAACTTAGGGCTGTCCCATACAATGCTGCCAGGATTCCCCAGGCAGGAATAGGTGCGCAGTCTGTTTTTTAGGGGCATGAGGCAATGCAAAGCACCTCCTCATTGCCATGAAATGGATGCTAGTGTAGGGAGCTACTCAGGAGAGGTTTCTTCTTCGTTTGCCTGGAGGAGGAGTGTTCAGGGTCCGGTGTTCAGGCTCTACCATCTGATTCCCAGGGTTGTCCTTCTTACAGTTAAGGAAAAGCAGGTCCCCACTAAGGGATCTTAAATCTCAGCCTGCGTCACAGGTGTTTGGGCAATCTTTTATTGATGGCATTTTACAGCACTCCTCAGTGCAATTCCTCTGCTCTCAGATGCTTTGAACTTTACCAGATTTTAACTTTCAAAATCCAACGTTTTTCTGTGTTATCTGTCTGCCTCAGGCCGATGTCTTAAATCTAAGCAATTCAGTCCTTGAGGCTGGGGAAAGTGCGCTCTTTCGCTCATGGTGACAAAATTCTGGTACCCTTTTAAGAACAGCACGTGGAGCGGGAGCTTGAAATCTGGCATGGAGGTGGCCTTTTCTGTTAATTGTGCTCTTTGCCATCATTATTACCAACTACTGCCATCTGGCCAAAGTATCAGTCTTTGAAAAGTATCAGTCTGCACAGGTTTATTCTGTGTCCTTCAGATTATAGCAATCAAATTCCTTGTGGAGTCGATGCTCCCTAGCAATGTTTATTCTGATGGCTCAGCACAACTTCCCTCACAAGCTCAGTTCTTGGCTTGCTGTGAACGACACGTGGCCCAGATTCTCGTGACAGCCACCAGAGCCCTTTTCCCCTGGTTTCTGAGTGCCCCACCACCTCAATCGCAGGATCAGGATGGTGGAGCAACCTCCTCAAGCCTAATAGCAGGAGCACGTTCCCCAGGGAAGGTGGGAGGGCAGGGAGGGGTTGTGGCTGGAGAAGGAGAATGGGACAAGGACTGGCGTGCCCATCTCAGGAGCTCTCCCAGTCGTTGCCAGCCTGTGCCCCAGTTCTTGTCTGCAATATAGGGATTGCATACCCTTGCAAGACATGAGTCTGTGGGGCTCAGACACCCCCAAGGTGGAGCACTGCAGAGAGCCCAGTGGAGTGGAAATACTTCTAACACCAGAGCAGGCAGCAGCTAAGGCCAGAAAGCTCAGAATTAATAATAAAAGAGCATAAAACAAGCCTTACCTAAAGCCTCTTTTTCAGTAAGTCCTTCCATCCTGTGCCTTCAATGATGTCTGATCCCGCAGGGAAAAAAGCATTGTACAATCATTTAATTAAGGTCTCTGTCACAATGCAAGCACAAAAGGGGGCAGCGCTGAGGATTCACTCCACCCTCTTGGGGTTTCCTACCCTGTTCAGTGCCCAATTTAGCTACCTTCATAGCTTTTTCTTTATTCAGCTTTAGCCTGTGGTGGTGTGCTGAGCATCACTGGAAAGGGGTGATTGGTGAGGAGAGTAAGAATCCTTTGTGCCATGCAGAGCGGAGATCTATAAACCCTCACTGACTGATGGAAGAAACTTGACCAGACTAGGAGGTATTTTATTACCTAATTATACCATACGTTACTAAAAGGCAACGATACAATAATATATAGATAGCTATATCTGACAAGTGTATGTGTGTTTTTAAATGTGGGTGTATACATAGACCTGCATATCTTGAATGAAACTGTTTAGAGTCTACTCGGCCAAAAGGTAAATTCCACTGATAAAACTGCTTATTTTATAGAAACTGGGAGGAAAGAACACAAAACCAGCCACACTGGATCGAACTCCAAATGAACACCCAGCCCAGTACCAGAGAGTGCTCAGATGATCAGCACTGGATGTTTTCGGCATGTACTACTCCACGTTGTGTTGTGTGCATCAAGTTATTCCTGTGCATTCATCCAGCTCAAGCAAACGACCTGACATGCTGTCATTTTTCAGTGGCAGCCTCTCTGCCCTTGGCATCATCTTGTGATGTCAAGTTGTGAGAGCTGTGTCAAGTGAGAGAGTTGTGGTGTCTCCCCAGCCACCAGAAACCCTTCATGACCAAGACCATCCTTTTCCTCCTCTCTGCAAAACACTCCGTCACAGCCTCCTTCCTATGCCTATTTCAGAACAAAAAAATCAGAATATCTCATCCTGCACAAGCACCTGCCTCCCTGGGTAGTCACAGTCCACCCATTTTTCACCCAGACTCTCTGAGGACTGACTGAAGTCTGAGGTGGATGCAAGGTGTCTTATGCAAAAAGTAAATCTATATTTCAATACCCAAATATCCAAAATGGTCCCCAGGTGTCATGCACCTTTGCTGACTCTTGAAACCCACAAACTACACATAAGACAAGTAATTTCCTATGACCAGTCACAAAACAAGTAGGGTGCTATGTGGCAAACACTGCCTTCTGATCTAAACCTTGTAAAACTCCTCTGTTCAGCTCTTTGTAACTGGGTGCAAGGGATGGCTTCAGGAAGGGTGGTGAGTCTGGCTGTGAGAGTTTGGTTCAGTCCCTGTTGTTATCAACAGGAAAACAGGAGAACATCCATCATCTTTGGCAGAACCAGGGAGTGGTGTATGCTGGAAAAAAAACTCTCTAACACCTACTCACTGAACAAAACTAGAGCCAGAGGCCCATTGATGTTGTACTGGGAGTTACTCAAGGGCAGACCAGCATTAGCACAGTGTTCCAGGACTTAATATAATTCCAGGCAATTTATTGCTCTCCAGTATTAAAGCTGCTGTCCTTACGAAAACAACAGCGCATGGTGGCGTCTCGTATTTTCTGTGTTTAGCTGAGCTACGTTAGAAGTACTGCTTTAATAAAGTTAAATTTGTACTCACGTTACAATGAACAATAGTGCTGAAGGAGCTATGAAAATTAGTTCCTCCTCTTCTGGGAAGCTAAGTCTTCTCAGCTCTTGCAGGATCTGTTGCAGCACACAGCACTAGCCCAGGAAATGTTTTATCGCACCGCTAGGCAATAACTGGGTCTGACTCAGTGTAAGTATTTACTAGGAACAAAATTAATCTTGTGCCTTAGTTTTCCATGGGGAGGATGTTGACCAGGGAGACAAACCCTGGTCCTGCTTCTCCCAGCAGACTACCCTGACCAGTAGGTCCTGGTTGGGGTCTTTGATGTTTGCTCTCCTTCTGGCCCCACAGCCTTTCCATTCCTGCCCGTACTGTGACCCAGCCTGAGAAGGGATTACCCTCTTCCCTCATACCAGAGCTGTGCATCCCCTCTTTCTCCAGGCAGAGAAAACTTAGGGCGCACATCTGGGTGAATAAAAGCTGTAATCAATAGGTCTGAGGTCCAGCTGTCGATTTTGCTTGGGAATTGCAGCAGTGGCAAAGCTGCTCCCACTTTGGAGACGGATTATGTACCGTGTTTAAGTGACAAGGGCTTTTGGACTTCAAGCATGCCTAAATCTCCCTATAGAGTCTATAGGGAGACTACCTAATTCAGGCAGCCCAGATGTGGCCACAAAACTATGGCTTCTCAACGCCTGTATCAGGTATGGTCTGGATACTGTCCTCAATGTAACATATATGTCTTAAGAATACTTATCTTCTTAGAAGGCTGTCATCACCATCCAGCATGGTAAATAAGGGATGCAGCACTATACCTTTTCCTTCAGGCTCACAGAACACCTGCTTCTGAATCGCACATAAAGGAAGAGGAAGAAAAAAATCTTTTTAAAAAAATTAAAAATCAGATGAGGACAGCTTAATTAAAAGATAAACACAAATGAAATCAAAACAATCAATGGTAGTTCAACTCTAATTGAATTTTATCGTCAGCAGAGCTGCTGTTGTTTTTCCCTTCCTCCCAAAATGAGAAGCTCTGGAGAGGAAATTTCCCTCATCAAATTTCACATTCAGTTGAATTAGTCTGGGGAAAAAAAAAACCTTGAAAGAAAACTCTTTAATTCCAGCCAAGGCCCTTAAACCAACCACCTTGTACCAGACGACTCAGTGAGGGAACTGGAGGGTGTCAGTACTAATCATCTGCCCCTGTTTTCTAAGGGTGAATTCGGCACGTGTCTCAGAGCTGGGGAGAAGAGGCTCTGGAGTCCTCCAAGGAATTGGATTGTAATTCGGATGTGATGGCATCAGCTAATTAGCAGCTCTAACAAACCTCACCTCCAGCCCCTCTCCGGATTTTTCTCCAATTACGGCTAAGAGTGAAGCCTGCAAGAAGGGGAGGTGAGGTGGGGAGAGTTGTCCATAGTTATTGAAGGTTACAAAGCTGCAAAGAATAAAAATGACTGCGGTATTTAATGACACTCCTGTTTAATTCTGACAAACAGGAGCATTAACATCCTACAAACAGGGACAAATTAATGCGGAGGGTACTAAGCAAAGACAAGCCCCAAAGTCCCTTCCCGGGCCCTTCGCACAGAGCTAAATTTTACCATTATCGACGTACGGGACTTGGCAGCCTTTGAACATGATTACTCCTTTACATATGTGTGTGACTATAAATATATAGTTTCCTTGAGGTTCTGCTTTATTAAAATTCTTAACTACAGAAGTTTTCTTGCTGCACTCTTTTCTCATACATATCATGCAAAGCAGCAAATACTGTTTACCACAAGAAGAACAATCACTTACATGCCAAAGGCAGAAAACACAGAGTTTCCTGCTATGCTTGGAAAGTTTGGGTGTGTTTTTTATCCCTCGATGGCACTGGAAAACTCTCCCACTGAAACCAGTGTAGTCCATTCTTCTTTGAAATCACAGCACTTCCCAACTGCCATAAAATGATGCCATTTTACAAATGCCATAAAATCACACAGAATTTTACAAACACCATAAATGTGGCCATGCTAAGAGTGAAAAATGTTCAGAGTGTGGTTCCATCTCTCCCAAATAACTGTGACACCCCTGTCACAGTACAAAGCTTTGGAACAGTTATATCGCTGCACATAGCAATGTAAAGTGCAGATGATGACACCAACAAATGCTCAGTGCTGACACTTAAAAGAGCAGCTGTAAAAAAATAGCAGTCCATGATAAAAAGCACAGCATCAGCCATTGACTTTATGCAAAATATTATTTACTGTACAAACATACTGGGCTGCAAAATATAGCTAATAAAATAAGTGATTTGCCTGCCTGCTGCTTCCAGAATCACTCACAGTCTCTGGTAGGCACAGTTCCCTAGGGGTGATGGAAAGTGTTTTCTAGCAGTAGACAAGAAACTCTTGATGAAGTTTTTTCTCTTTTGCTGGCAGTGAAGAGCCACCCTTGAAAATCTGATTTTAACTCACTAAACTCATTACAAGTTCCCAGTGTAAAAAAATTAAAAGCCGGACCGCAGGTGCTTAATAAATCAAATAGATTACATCTCCCAAGGATAGGACCTGTTCCTCCATCTCCAAAACAGCCAAATGGCACGCTGACTTTTTTTTTCACGCGGCACGGAGCACAGGCGCCGGTCGTGCTGAATGTCGCCTCACAGTAAGCTGGTGTGACAGTCGAGGTATGCTTCGCTTTGGCCAACGCAGAGCAACAATCTGGCGAGGTGCCAGCCAGGTTCAGCCTGCAAGCTACTTAGGCGGACTGGTGGAGGAGCTGCACCTGAGCAAATGTACCATCCCCTTGGCTCAGGTGGCCACAGACGGCTCCCCCGACACTGCCTGTGCGTGCCTGTCACACACACATCCTTTCTTACTCCCCTCCTGCCTGTACTTGAGCCGCATAAAACCTCTCCCTGCACAGGCCATCAACTTTGAGATCTATGTGCCAATAAAGATCAACTTGAAAAAACTCCGGGAAGGTCAGGCAGGCCTCAGAGTTTCTCTGTTGGCAATGACGAGTTTCACCGCCTAAATACAACGCAAGCAGAAAACCTGCTGGCGGTGTCCAGACCGCACTAACTTCC
Organism: Buteo buteo; assembly: GCF_964188355.1. Classification (NCBI taxonomy): domain Eukaryota; kingdom Metazoa; phylum Chordata; class Aves; order Accipitriformes; family Accipitridae; genus Buteo; species Buteo buteo. The sequence continues at coordinate 3,735,657 of NC_134189.1, read as the reverse complement.
AAACAGAAACCAAAGTCCTTTTCCTTGGCTGATCGCCTTGTTTCTCAGCCCCCAGGCTGGTCACCTGCATCCTGCTCACGGGTGAAGATTCAGAAGAAGTCATCTAGATAAGCCTAGGGAAAGGAAAGTTTCTCCAGAAATGCCAGCAACCACCGTGCCCAAGAGATGAGTAGCTGGTATATAGGTATTAGAGGGTTACAAGTTACCCTGCATGTACCCCAAGGAGAAGTAACGGGCTGTACTCTGGTCTGTCAACTTCTTCTTAACAGGTCTGAATTCACTTTTGTGGGACATGATCCCTCTGTTCAAGGAAGCCTTTCACCAGAAAGCCAAGCTCCAGGCTGGGAGAGGAAGCAGTGGGCATGTTGGGAAGAGTTTTCCCCCAGCAGCTCTTTCCTACAGAACGGCAGTCCGCGTTCACCAAGAAAGTCAACCACCTACATGAACTTGGAAGCATTTCACACATTTTGGATGCTGGGTTCCCTTCCAGGCGATCTCACTCTGGCACCACTACGTGGGCAAGGATCCTTGAAAACGGGGACAGCATTTGCCAAGTGCCCGGGCTCCCCAGGGATGCACGGCACATCGGCTGTGGACCACCACCCACCCCTCTGTGCCTTCTTACACAGCACTGCTTCAGCACAACTTTTCTCCACGGACACCTGCCTCACCTAGGAAAATAACTGAAGTACCTGAAACCCACCGGGGTGCTTTCAGGGTTTCCTATAAAGCCTCCTGGAATCACCCTGCTGTAAATTGAGCTCTCACATTTCAGGCAGAGTCTTCTGGGAGCACCGAGGAGTTAGCACAGAACAAGGGGGCAACAAAGCAAGTTTATGGCTTGAGAAATCTAAGCAAAAGCAAAACAACATCCTTTCTGGATGGTCTTTCTCAGCCAGACTCCGTTTTGTCCACTTGGGGGTTTCTTTGTTGGTTGGTTGTTGGTTTTTTTTTTCCTCTCCCTGTTTTAAAACGCCTACACATTGACAGATGCTTCCCATATATTTCCATCCTATGGTGTATTAAATCTTGCTGCTGAAGCAGCTACAAGTCCTTTCAAGGGATTATTTCTTTCATTGTTACACCTGGGTCATCTGAAAATCTGAGGGGAGAAAGCAGTGTTCTCCGCTGGCTCTGTGATTAAAATGATTTATCTTGCCACATCTCGCAGCATCACAATGAGCAGAATGCCACCACCCTGTGTGAATGCTAGTTCCTGCACAAGACTCCGCTAATGGCTTCTTTTCCCCAAGCAGGGATGGCTTCAAAACCCCAGAGTTTTCTTCTGAGGCTAGAAAAATACCTGACACTCAAAGCCAAACTCAGATGGAAGCAACACATTAGGTAGGAACTATATTAAAAACTCAGAGCAACCTTGTTCTCCCTTATTAGTCGGGTAAAGGCAGTGCCTGGGCTGATGGCAGCAGGAATGTGTTCATTAACCAAAGGCATCACGGCTGCCTTCTTACTGCTGAGCTCTGCAACTGCATGCAGTTCTCCCACCCAAAATCAATGCTGCTTCAGTAATATCGTTTAATCTAAGCATTGTCCCATTTATCCTATTATAGACTAAAGTTTTATCTTACTTTTTACATCATTTTTTTTCCCTTTGTGACAAAATTCAACTAAAAAACCCGATAACTTTAACCCTTGCTCTAAGCAATGGTTGCATTGCCCACCACAGAGGCAATGCTCACATGCTCGTCAAAACTGCCATGGAGAAATAAAACAAAACCACGGTCTTCTGAGTGTTGGAATTTTCCTTTGCAAAACAAATATTCTGCCATGTATTGCCCCCCCCATCTTGGGTTTCCTGCCATCTGAAAGGCCATTGAGTCTGGTATTTCCCCCTCAGTGGAAGCAGAAATTGTATGCAATACATCTGTGTCTCCTCACACACCAAGAAACACGCGCCAAACACAACCTGGCCCAGAGTGATCCTACCTCTCGACAGATGCTGTTCCTAATATCTCAGCTGGTGAGGCAGAACACTTATAGGGGACTGGCAGTTATTGGGGAAGTTTGGTGCAAAGTCACACACCCTGAGCACTGCCAGGAACAGCATTATCTGCGATATATACCCCACCAGTCCTTGCTTTTACGTTCCCTGAGCAGCACCGCTTACAACCTGTGACCCTACCTTAGAGCCTGCCTTCACGCCTGCAATTTTTTACCGTTTCCCCACAGCGAAAAGGGTAGATACAGAGGTCAGTGCATGGAGCTGGACAGCTAGTTGCCCCACTGCTTCCCCAAGAGATGTCTGCTCCTCTAGCTGACAGTACTACCCTGCTCTGCTCATTAGGAGAGAAAATGCGGAACAGGCAGTTCATTTCATCAAATTGCTCATTGCACAGGCTTTACTACCTGGGACGAGCTCAGGAGGATCCCAGCTCCCTCTCAGCCCAGCCAGCAGAGCAGGTGCTAATTAGAAAGTGCAATTTAGCAATGACCTGCACGTGCCACACACTCTGTGTGGAGCTGCACTTAAAGCTTCTTGGCAGTGCCAGGATATCAGGAAATAAAGGTTGCAAAATACAAATAATGGGGATTTCCACAGAGGCTGGGGAGTGTGACTGAGCTGGAGGGAATACCTGGTGGTGTCCATGCCGTGCTCCTGAAGGTAAATGCCTTTCAAACCCCCTACGCAGCACCAACCTATTAAAAAGCACAAGAAGGCCAGTTAGCTCCACAGACTGGAAACCAGTATCTGACTGACCAGGCAGGTCAGTGGCCTTTGCTTTTTTTTTTTTTTAATCAGCCAGCTGCTACATGACCCCAGTCCTGTACTGTACACGTGGGATGGGAGCAGAGAGACCTTCCTGCTATCTGAATGAGACAATTGAGTCATTTAGCAGCAATTAGGCTTCCGACCAGCTTAACTCATTTACAATTATACGAGGGCTCCTAACAGCTCCAGAGTTCCAAGACATTATTTGACGGAGGTCATAAACCAGTCGGGGTGTTGTCGGGGCTGAAATGGAGCATGGAGCTAAATGAGGAAAAATAAGGTGGCCCATAAAAAGGTTTAACCCTCAAGTGCCTCAGTGGGAACCACTGCTATACCGTTTCAGGGATAAGTGTAAAACATTACCATGCTTATCATCCCTTTTGCAGACCAAAAAATATAGTGTGAGCAGCTGACCAACTTTTCCAACTTCAGCTTCTGTGTCTATACAATAAGAAAAGGTTTTTTTGTCTTCCTTAATGAAGAAAGGGGTAATTTTTTCAGTCCCCTAAGAAGCAGCACTGTATAGTGCTTTCTTAGCATTTGCTGTGTGATGCTATTTGTATTCATCTACCTGGTATTTTTTAAAGTACTGGGACACCAGGACCTCTGGGGATGCTGTGGCTGGCACTTAACCTCATGTATTAGATACAACTTCAGGCTCTCTCAACACGTCTTGCAAAGATATGGGCTTCATTTTAGTTGCTCTAAATCACCCCATACAGAGTCTTTCCTGATTGCAGGGGGAGCTAATTTTTGTAGGCTAAACTGACCCATTGCAAATTGCTTCCTTGGGAATCCACCACAAAGAGCCTTGCAGATGAGGGGTAGCTAATTGCTCTCCCACCCATAACACTTTCTTGTTTTCTCCTTGCCAGTGTGTTTTCCCCCAGTATCTGACAGACTAGGAATTAAAGCCCCCGCAAGCCCTTACAACAACGTCGGTAGCCCCGGCGTGTGCCGCCGATCTCCACCTGCAGATTCTGATGTCCACGGTGATAAGAGCTACTGCTGAGCCGGTGAGGTCTGATCTCTTGTGCTGTCAACAGCTCACTCGCTGGCTCATGATGTCCTGGGGGACAACAAAGATGTGGATAAAATGCTGCAACCAATTGCTAATCTGCTTGAGTCGGTGCTAAATTTGTTCTATAAACATTTGCCCTGAGTGCATGAGCCATCGTGCGTGTGGTGCTTCTTCTTGGCTGTTTATGAAGCTGCAGGAGCTGTTTTGTCCCAGTTGCTTCATGCAGTCGTGCTTAGAGAGTGGAGGTGTTCCCTCAGGGAAATGAGGCTACCTGGAGATCCCAGGCGGGATGTAAATTGTGGATGGGTTTGCTTGTTGTCTTCTCCCAGGGTACAGTCTCAGGGCATCTGACTGCACTGAGAAATCTTACAGCCAGCTGGAAGACTTTACTGAAGGAGGGTAAAAGCATATATGAGAAAAAGAGGGCAAAACCACAGGTAGATAATTAATGCCAGGAAGCAAGTAGTTATGGCGTTAATCAGATCCCTGAAGAACGCAGGGCCAGGCTCTCTGTTGCTCTGCAAGAGCACAGTTCTGTCGGCACTGGCACGGTTCAGTCTGCTTGCACCCCTGAAAACTGGGCTCGGGATCTTTTCCCGGGAAACTGTCCTCTCTAGATTTACCCTGCTGCACCAGAAGCCCATCGACCTCCCATCCCAGGCAGGCAGCGATTCTTGGTCTGTGTGTTTCTCAGCCGACCATCCTCTCCACGCAAGGCTCGAAGGTCCTGCAGCCAGGACCACTGGCATGGAGGGACCAAGGCTCTCCAGGCAGCCAAAATTCTGACTTTTCCTGCCCTCCAAAGAACTGGCCTTGCAAGCTTACACTGTGTCTAGCACCATCTCTCTGCAGGCAAGACTACACAAACTCTCAGAAGAGGTCTCTTTTGGGTGCAGCGTGGGGGCAATCCACAGAGATGCCCTTTTTCTCCAGCCAGTGACCCTGTGCTTACTTTCTGTGACCTGTCCTTGAGGAAAGGGCTGGGCAGAGGAAAAACAACTCACACCAGGAGTTAGGACTATAAAGGAAGAAAGAAACAGCACAGAGCGTAAGAAAGAAAGAGGAAAGGCAAAGGGAGCAAAGCAGGCAGAAGAAAGTAAAACTGCCAATGTGCTAACTGCCTCTAGAACTAAAGCTTTCTCTGATGTTTTTCCAGACAAACTGCTCCCAAGCAGAACAGGGATGCTGTCTTCGCTTTCACCAGCAAAAGGTTTCAACACCTTTCAGAGTTGCTGCTTGGTCATGGCATCCTCTAAACCCCGCCGGTAGCCCATCAGAAAGCTGCTCCGGGCACCTTGTTCCCCACCGCCGTGGTAGTGCAGAGGATGACACGGGAAACGATAATGCATTTGTATGCACAGAAGGACTAATTGGATGTTTGCTGGGGGATTAGCTGTTTGGCTGCCTGCTTCAGCACAGCAGGCATCCCGGGGTGTAGAAATAGCACAACAACAAAATGGCAGCCTATTTCAATAACAGCAGAGGCAGTTTAGATAAGTTTTATGCACGCTATTATGACAGGGAACCTCTTAAATTCTCAGGAAAAACATGAGTGTTTGATTGGTCTGGAGGAAGTGGCAGTATTTCTTCAGATATGCCAGTAACTGGGACTTGTTTGGGAGCGCAGCCTTGATTCTCTGTAAGTAGTTTAGATTGCCAAGGTTAATAAAGTTAGAAAGTGTCAAGGACTAAAAAATGCTAAAGTTCTTGTGTTGCACATATTAGCTATCTCCTTTCTGCTAGCCCACTGAAAAATGCTCCCTGATGAAATTGAGTCCTTTTTTATTGAGATAAAGTACACTCTGTTTATTAGTACCTCTCACACCTTCTAATAATTTCTTTTTTAACAAATAATTACGAAATGAAGCATAGGGCAAAGTTATCTTCTTATCCAGCGAGCAACCTTATAACTTATTATCTGACCCCATCATTAGAGCAAAGTTCAGGTGGGATGTTAAATAATGCAGCGGCAGAAGCAAAGCTAACAACAGCTGTGGGGTTCCTATGTGATTCCTGTCTCAGTGCTTTGGGCTGGCACCACATGGCAAGAGGGACCTGGAGTTTAGAGTCAGCCCCCCGACGTGCTTTGTGTGATTTCTGAGCCCCAGATTTTAGTTGCTTTCATTGTTAAACCAATAAGCAACAGAGGCACAAGAAGACAGGGCAAAGTTGTCGCCCAACTTAGAATGGCTCCATGTAGTAAGCAGTAGTTGCTAGAAAGTGCCACTTTCTAGAAATGGCAGAAACTGCAATATAAGCAATATACATGTAATCATTTTAATGGTAACGTCATCTCAGTCTGCTTGGAGGGGCACTAGGTGCCAATAAAAATAGCATCCAGGTTTGCTTGCACCACCCATTTCCCCCCAGGTAATGCCGGTGGTTTCCATCTGTGATGTACTGTGCGTGTTTCAAGGAGAAAGTTGATTCCCTCTTTGTGGTGCTGGACAGGCACTATATAGAAATTTGGATTCTTGTTGTCTGTGCAGTGACCTTTTCAGTCAGTCCTCACTACTACCTCTCCGAATAAGCTGACCTGTAGAAAGTGCGCTTAAAAAGTAATAAAACTGAACAAGCCATCAACTCGAAAATAAAAGTGGAGCAGCTGAGAGCAGTTCGGGGCTTTCGCTACTGATACCGTGTCAGTAGGGGATTTGCTGTTTGTCATAGAAAACTGCCAGGAAACGTATTCAGATGCTGAACTTCTGAACTTCTCCTTTCACCTGTATTTGAACCCCTGCTAAATGATTTTACAACTGTTATTGCTTTATAACCCATGACTGTAAATTCTTCCATTAGATTTTATTACTTAAGGATAAAAATGTGTGCCTGGGGTTTGTATTTATATTTAATAATATGTGTACGCACTTACACACAAAAAGTGATTGATAGATAAGATAGAAGGGACAAATGGCGGTTTGCATCTGAGAACTGTGGTGTCCCTCGCCGGGAGCCCATCTTGGGGCTGCAGCTGGGAGATCGGAGATGCCCAACCCCTAGTCACCTCTCCAAAATGTCCTCGGAGACCAGGAACGCTTTGTGCTGGTAAAGGAAGGAAATACCCGTTTTGCCAGCCTCAAGCAATAAAAAAATTATGAATCTGGCCCTGTAAAATGTCTGGAATGTTTAAAAGTATCATTTAAAACATGAGTGTCTTTTGGTTTTGTTCTCTTTTCTGAGGCTGTAGGGCTAACAATTTCAAGCTTTCCTCCATCATCTGAAGGGCTAGGCTCTCTTTTCATTTTTAGCAAACCCTGAGATTATGCTATAATAGCAGGACTCAAAGGGCTAGGGCTTTATGAAGGAAAAAAAAGAAATAACCATTGTAAAACAACCATGATAAAAATGAGGGAAATCGATAGCATCGGGTCCTAAATGCCTGTTGCTCCTATAGGCACTCACTGTCTCTCAAATGATGAACTTTGGAGGGACAAAGCTGTTTCCTTCCTTTGGTTTCTTTATTCCAAGCTCATTTTTTGTGCGTTTTTTTTCCAATTAGAAATACCAAGAGAAGGTGAATTTTTCTAGCAGGCTCTAGCTAGGGAGTCCTCAGAGTGCTGAAGTCCAAGCGGGAATTTTCTTTCCCCTCCTCCGTCACTTGGCAGGGAGTCAAAACCTGGCAGGGTACAGATGGGAGCCGCGGGCAGCAGAAGCGAAGGTGGCCGCCTGGAGCAAACTGGGGTCTTGCAAACCAGGAGGGTGTGCAGGGAAAGCACAAGAGACAGACAGCCCGAGAGCAGGCAGACAGACGCACAACAGGTTCAGCTTTTGCTCATCAGACAGTGATTTTGCCACTGCTGGGACAGGGCTAGTTTTGCCTCAGGACAGCTTGACATCTTTCAAAGGCCTCCGTTTTGCCTCCTTAAAAGGATGCCTGCGGGGGCTCTGGCCAAAAATACCCAATTCCACTGACAGAGGACCAACTGTCCTCCAAAGGTCTCAAAGAGCTCGCTTGGGAGGGAGGTCTAAAGCACAGAGCAGCTTGGCTTCAGCCTGAGAAATAGGTAGCTATGAAAGGGGAGGGAGGAGGGTTTCTGCTCTTCCCAGAACAGTCGTCTCATTTCTGCCACCATTTCTTCAAGATAAAATCAGGTTGAACAAAAGAAAAGGTTTTCCATACGAGGCTTAAAGGAGAAGGGCGACTCCAAAAGAGTAGGAAAACTCCACTCCCTGCTGGACAAAAAACACTTACGAAAGGACAGGAGTCTGGATGGACACTGAAAGTTTGGGGAATGCTTCAGGGTATTTCAAATTCACCAGCACGGCTCCTGTTTCAGATGATACAGAACTTGTATTTCACAGTTTGCTCCCTGTTTCTCCACCTCATCTGTCTCCATTACTCAATTGTTCCAAGTAAAACTCTAAAGGTTTTGCTCTGCAAGATGAAGAATTGGTTTGCAAGATCCCAAAAGACAAGAAATGTGCATTGATGGCATTTTTTAAATGGTATTATCACTCTGCTTTAACAAAGTTTAAGGCAATTAACTCCCTAAGAGCCTCAGGTGGCTGATTTCCTGATTACTCAGCCAGGGGGAATGTCATTGCAACTGCAGCAATTAATTAATTAACTCACACCAATTGATTGGAAGAGTCACTCCATTATAAAGCCCTTGCTTCAGTCTCTTGTCACTTCTCTGACACTACTGGGAGGTTTTTTTAAGGATTTCCTGAGGTTTTGTTTCAGCCTAAAGGCAGACTCCTTTTAACAGTTACAGTCAAAGCAATGTGTTAACTTTTTCCTTGCCTGAGAATGAAAAAGGCCTGGGCGCACATATCAGGCAAGCACCAGGTATGCTCAGATAATGTGACTAAGTACTTAGAAATGGGGAAAAGCCAACTGTAGGGCTGTGTGTCCAGCTGGGATCGATTGTACCAGCCCGTGATTTCTCACCATCAGATAGCAGCGCAGGGAGCAAAGCGATGGCATCGCTGTCAGATTCAGTTCTGCTCCTGAAGGCATTGCCTCCTGCAGCCACTGATTTTGTCCGAGACAGAAGGGTGGAGAAGCAGACCTCCCCATCCACTGCTGGGGAGGTTTGGAAAGCGCGTGGAGGTAAGCTGGGCAGACTCGCCAGTCTGGGTGGTGAGGACATCAGTTTTCCTTCAAGGGTCAGCAAAAGGATGGGGTCTTTGTCTCCAAGATCCTCGCTCCTCTCCGCTGAGCTGACAGCACTTACTTTCTCTGGGAAGTTATCGGAGATGCACAGGCACTCATCTCCTGCCAAGAAATAGCTGTGTCAGGACTGCGTGCCATCATTTCTCTCTTTGTTCCTTTCCCACACTGAGGGCGGATTTCAACTTTTCGGGCTCTTCTCCAGCTGCCGTCAGATTTCTTGCTTTTTAAACAGATTCCTTTGGTTTTTTCCCCTGCAGAAAAGGACAGCGCAGGGAGCATAGGCAACAAGGGTCTCCAGTCCTGATGCAGGCACTGTCCCAGGGACATCGCCGCATTGCCAAGCCGAGACGTCTTCAGGCTGCGCAAGGACTATCGGTGGCAAAAGTACAGCGCGCTTCCACTGGCTTCGGGTTTGGGGTTTTCTTTGCAAATGTGCCAACAAAACAATGCTTCCCTCTCAATTTTCTGCAGAGAGGCTTACTTTGTACATGGGTGGCGTGACCGGAGAACCCGTGCAGCCCTTCTCATCGGGCAGCTGGAGCCCGCCTCGGGGTCAGGCAGCACCGCAGGCAACCTGGCTTCCACCCCCACATCCTCGCAGCTGACGGCGAAAGACACGGACAGGGTTCATCACGCTTTCCTCGAGGCCATCCCCTCCTGCGGTCACCAGGTCCTCCGCAGTGACCCCAGCGATGAGAAGATCCTGCGGGCTGCCCCAGCGTTGCGCCTGGGGCCAAGGCAGAGCGGGATGATGCTGTGATGCTGAGGACTGCCTGCTCTCATCACAGACCACGCATCCTGCACCAGGCAGCCTTAACGGTGCTGGTTATCACCCTCGAAAGCTGCTCTCTGCTTTCATTTCTCTAGCCATGAAACGCTGATGGTATGTAGCATATTAACTGCGAGGGTGGCTGATGGGGTTTTGGCTGTCTGTCAAACAAACACCAAGGGTTTTCCTACAGGTCTCGCCATGGCTCACAGTCCAGAGGTGATCACATTCAGACTGGACGAGGTTTGCCCAGTGCTCCATGAGGTCCTGTCTGGTTAGTGTTTTCCTCACAAGCCCGGCTGTCCATCTGCATCCCTTCCCTACCATCCCTGGTGACTTTGGTAGGGAAGGGAGGGGACCCATCCTCCAGGGTGAGAATCTTCCTTAAACACTCTGGAAAGCCAAACTGAGAAGGCTCCCTGAAGCTCCTGGAAATCACGGCCATGCCATTTCAGGAAAATGACAAAAACTATCCTCCCTAAGGCAAGGAAGGGTGACAAGGTGGCCTAGACGTGACAGCAGCAATTCTGCACGAGTTCTCCTCTTGGCAGAGTTGGGTGTTCCTGGCATGTCTTTGGGGAAGCCATGGAGGTCACATTCAGATTTGGGGGTGAGTGCCCTTCCTTAGACCCATGGCCCAGTCAGGAGCCACACCAGAGCACACTGGGGCTCCTCTCCAGTCCAGGGCTCCCCATCATTGGGAACCAACTGCAGCGGGGAGGCTATGTATGCTTTTAGGGTCTCAAACTAAAGCCAGGAGCCGGGAACCACTTCTGAGTCCCAAAGCACAGACCTAGCCTCAGCCCACCCCTGCTGCTGTTCTCTGCCCATAAACTAGGGACCTTGCTTTCTCCCTCTGCGCCGGACCAAAAAGACTTGTGTGAGTATGAAAGACTGAGCCAGGGGGATGCCTCAAGTAGATGCCTAATGATGTCAGCCCCGGACTTCACACAGAGTATTTGCGATCAGTCCTATACGATGCTACAGCTGTGGCAGTAATGATTCACAGCAGGGTTCAATCCAGGCTGCTTCGTTGCCATCCTGTGAAACTGTGTTAAGCTACTTGCAGCTTAAGTCTTTGCTTGTAGACAGCACGAGGGGCTAATTAGTCTTTTTAAATGTAATATGTCGGTGAGTGCTGAGCTCCTTACTCATGACCGAATCGGTCCGGAGAGATGCAGGGAAGTCTCTCCCACGAGAGCAGCGTCAGGCACTGCCCGAGGTCGCACCGGCTATTGCCGGTGATGGCCCCCGCTCCACGAGCCAGTTCAAGCTTCCCCGATTCCCTCCTTCCTCAGTTACCTGCATGGTCACTACGTCTCCAGATTAGCCAGTCTGCATTTTCATGCCTGTTCCCAGTAAAAACACCGAGCCTGTGTGAATGAAGGTGACCTGCAGTACAAGAACAGCACATGAGCGATACTCATGCGCGGGCAGGGACGTGAATGACTTGAAATAACACCAGCCTGGGAATCTCCATCTCTGGCAGTGACCTGTTGTGTGTCCTTGGACATCGGTGTCTCTACGTCCCTTGACGTGGTTTGTCGCTTTTAACCTCAAGCTCTTTAGGGTGAGGACTATCTCCAGCTTCAGGCTTGTAAAGCTCTTAATGCAACTTGGTCTTGCCCAAAGCTTGCAAGCACTCTAATTTAAGTAATAATAATAATAATCTATTCATGGAGCTGCATAAACATTAATCATTTTTCTCCGTCCTTTACAGAAGAGTGGTTGCCAGAGGAGGGTTACACTGCCCGCTTTGAGGTAGGGTTATATTTCAGGATGCTATCACTATACTTAATTGATCATTTCTTCAGCACCCAAAAAAAAAGAGTCGCTGCTCTTTTAATCTAACACCCACTGTATTTGCTATACTTGCAAGCCCTGTTTGCTGCATTGTCAAAAGCTATATTTAATTTTTATCTTTCTATATCATAATAGCACTTAAGAACATCCATTACAGAGCAGGACTCCTGTGCTGTTACATGAGCACAGAAAAAAAAGCAGTCTTTGCCCCAGAGAGAGATATAAATGGTTATAAAAACAGCAATAATTCATTCTTCTAACACTTTTGTGAAGTAAGCAAATATGATTATCAACCTCATTTTACAGATGGGGAAGTATGTCACAGAAAGGTTAAGTGATTTATCTAATACCATGCAGCATGTCAGTGACAAGAAAAGACTAGAACTCTTGACCCAGAACCAGACGCAGTTCTCTAATGTACAAGGCAGGTCTTTAGCAGTAAAACCAGAAACGGGAACTAGAGTTTCTGAAGCAACTGTTTAAAAAATGCCTATCTATTTTTGAGAGAGAAAACTGTAAAAGAAGGCTTTCCCAAGATTATTTTAATCTTTTGTCAATAATTCAAGTCCCTGAGCTGAGAAATCTTGGATTTCCAAAAACTGTTCTCAAACAAACCTATGTCCCCCCAGAGTGTGCTGCTTCTCTTTCATTCCTCAGTTTCCTTCATTTCAAAACATCGCATCTAAAAATATTTACCTGAAGTAGCAAATGTTAAACACACCACACAGACCCCCAGGTATTTGTTTCTCATTTTTCCTGGTAAGACCCAAGCAGCCGCATGTGCTCTGAGCAGCGTTTCTGAGATGTGTCCCCAGATGGGGCCGGCCAGATCCTGGCCCCTTCCCTCTGCCTGGTGGGGTGTCCTGCAGGGATGGAGGAGACCCTTCCCCACTGCTACCCCAGCTAGCCTGGGAGAGGGACAAGCTGGTGCTTAGCTCTGCACCACCACCGTTTTAGTGGGACATCTTGAGGGTCCTGCTTGAGTTTTAGGACCTGTGTGCAGTTGGCTCCAGAGCAGCGCGCCCGGACCTGTCCGGGACCCCGTGTCCTCTGCGGTGTGGTGCTGAGCTACGTTGCAGCCCCCGTCCATGCAGCCGGGCTGTGTGTCCCCAGCCCTAGGTATGCCACCACCACTTGGGAGGGTTATTTGTGCCTCCTTTTTCTTCGCAGCTGGCTGTCATCCTACAGTCAGCTGCCAGCACGGCGGCAAACACTCTCCTCCAGCTTGAGGCCACAAAGAAATGTTTGTCTGTTTTCTGAAACGTGGTTAATATTTAACTTGCCCAAAGTAACATCCCTCTCCAGCTGGCAGATGTGAAACCTCAGGTGTGGCCATGGCAAGGCACCCTGTCCAGCCTCGCGGCAGAAGAAGGGTACGCACTAGCCCTGGGGTGCCAGTGTGCCTTTCCTGCATGCTCATGGCTCCCATTCCAGCTGGAAAAGTTTCCCTGGGAAATGGAGTCCAGAAAAGTCTCTTCTGCCACATCCCCCAAAGGGCACCATCGTTTATTCCCTCTTTACCTTTTCACCTCTGCTTGCCCTGTTTGTAATGTGGAGTTTATGATGTAATTACATCTCACACAGCTGAAATTGTCCCCTTATCACCAGACTGATTACACTTAACAAGGCATAAACTCCCTCTCTCGTTCTCTGCCAGGAGTCCAATTTTAAGCTCTAATTGTTTTATAGGCCTTTTGCACTCAGGAGAAAAAAAAAAAAGAAAAAAGAAAAATTGGTTGCCATTTACATATGTTGTGGAAGGCACATTTCTCACCCTCCCATCCTCACAAAAGCCTCTTGGGGACTGCCCAAATGACCAACAACCCAACAGCTTATATGCCTCGGTGCTTTCCTAATGATTGCTAGAAGCCTCGGCTTTTCTGCCTCTCAAGTACAAACTATTCCTTAGAGGTGAGCAGCGAAGGCCCTTTTCCAGGGCAAGAGTTTCTGCTCGGCGTCACCAGCAGCTGCCTGATGGCGCACGAGGCTGGTGGGAAGCCGGAGAGCACCGAGCTCTGCTCAGACCTCTACGTGCATCGGCTCGGCCAGGGCACTTTGTCTCCAGCTAAGGGAGAGCGTGCAGCGAGTTCTTGTGGCCCAGCTAGGACAACCTGAATGATTTCTGGATCTCTAGGAGAGCGGCCGTGGGATTTCACAAACAGCAGCTCGTTTATGCACCGGGCAGCCCTGACATCTTCTCAGAGCATTTTTCCCTTTGGTGTGTTTTCCTGCTTCCCGTTTTCCTCCCTGAAAAAGGAGGGGACAAAATGATAGCCACAGACACAAGGCACACTTATTACCATCTTCCTTTGTGGTAACTAAACTTAGAAGAAATGAAGTCAGGCCAGCCCTTTGGAAACACCGTGATTAAAGGTGGTGACAAATCACGGAAGAGTGCCATTGCCACGCAGCCTTGCTCTCCAGAGCTGTTAAAATACACTGACTCTTTTCCACTTGCTCATTCAGTTTGGGGCTTGTTTAATTATGGCTTATACGTACTCCAGCAGCACCTATGAGCCGGTTGAGAAGCGACTTGTTCTGGTAGGTGCTGTACAAATGCCAAGGAGCAGATAATTCCCACCGCACGTGGTTCACCCAGTGTCTCCGTCGGTACCACTTCTGCCTACAGATCCCAGCAGGACAGGGCTGGTCGGGAGGAACGCACACGCAGGCAGGGAGCAAGCTAGTTGCAGCGAACGTCAGATCAGCATCACAGTATTATTTTTACTGTAGCGCTCTGAGCGACAAATCCCAGCAGATTCGTTGTTTTCAGGAGGAGATTCGCTAAAAGAAAAGGGGCAACGTGAAAAGATGGGACCTGAGGAAGAGGGAAGAAGGTAGAGGAAGGAGGAGCCCATGGAGGCAAGCTTCCCAGCGTGTAAGGACCAGGATCACAGCCTATCAAGCCACCCGTGCTCTTTTTTGATAGTAGTATTCTGCTGCCAGTCTGCAACCACCTCTGGCAGGTGGTGTGCAGGTTTCTAGGATAAGTTTTTGGTCTTTTTGTGCATGTACAGCACCTTGCACAGTAAGAGTCTTGCTACCTGAGCAGGGATACTGCTGTAATACAAGCAAATAGGAGGTGACCCTCTCTGCAGGGAGGACACTAGTGGCATTTTCAGAGTACAGAAGTCCATGCTGATGGTTTTCTCTCTCTTGTCTGGCCCTCCTCCAGGTCCTTTGGCTGCCTAGCGCTGGCTTATTCTGCAATATCTTTTTTTTTTTTTTTCCTTCCTTCATTCCCCAAGCTCACTTGGCCCTAGGGATGTTTAGTGCCCTATTTGCAGTCCAAGCAAATGGCCCTTCATAAAATCCAAGCCAGATGCCCAGCTGGTGAACAAATCACATAGCTCGATTGATTTCTGTGGTGCTATGACAATTTATAGCAGCTGAGGCTCTTGGTCCTATAAACTGCACTGAGCTTGGAGGGGAACCTGGAAGGGCTGTATACACCACAGGTTAGGGATGTATGTTGGTGCGTAGGGAATTGGGAAAGGTTTTGGAGATAAGCGCCGTGAAGCGAAGCTGAGGAGCACAAGCAAAGCAGGTGGGCTGCCAAGCGAGGAATACAGAGGAGCACTGTGGGTTAGGAGAGATGGGAAATGATTAAGCACATCAGGGCGTGCTGGCTTGCTTTCCTGACGCGCTTGCTAAAATTATGATGATGGAGGAAAGAAATGCACCAGCTGCGGTTCTGCCCACCTGGTCAGGAGGGCATTTTGTAGAGCGACTTGCGAATTCTTACAGTGGCGAAACAAATTCACGAGGGCATAGATGTGGACATGACAGAGCGTGAATGCTGGACGCAGGCCATGCCTGGTGGTACGTGCCCAGTAAGGGGAGCATCAGGAGGGGTGTTGCAGCGAGCCTGTTATTGTTCCATTGTTTATTCTGGTTTCATTAATATCTTCATTAAAGATCTGGAACAGTTTGGAGGAATGAGCAGAGAGGGTGTGAGAACCTGCTTTCAAAGGCAGCCAAGGAGGAGAAATAACAAACTGGGAGCTGGAGAAATTGAAACAACGGGAAGAAATTACCCAAATGAAACATTAAGCTTGGCAAAACAAATGTATCTGAGGAGATCAGGGAGAGAGGAGGAAAATAACCCAAACCACAGGTGCTTAATGGGAAGGAGAGAACTGCAACACTGGAGCACTAAAGGTTATAATAGAGGGCAATCTGCATATGACTTTGGCAAGGCAATGAAAAACCCTTGTCTGTGCACAGAAGCACTGTAGACATTATGCAGCATCAAGCCCTGCTCTTCTTTCTGTATGGATGCCACGCTTAAACTATTGTTTTCTGTTCTGGGCACTTCAATACCCAAAAGCGATTGACAGAGCAATAGACATTGATTACCAGAATAGAGACATCTAATTACAAGGAAAGGTGGAAAGAGCAAAGTTTGTATTAGTTTACTAAGCAATGATGAAAAATAAGTAGGATAATTGCTGACAAGTAGGCAGATATAAAAGAGGGACAGCAAAATTACTGGAAGGAAGAGAAGCATAACGAGGCATAAAGAAATAAATTAATTTATAAAGCCTCGGAAAACTTTACCAGGCCATGATAGTGTGTTACTTTGTGTGATAGGTTTCCCCAAGGGAAAGCAGTGCATCTTTGTGACCTGGGATACTGAAAGGTGCCATAAATCACTAAAAGTGTTTTGTAGGGAGCAGAGTATAGGGAAATGGACAGTTGCTTTTGCTAAGTTTTCC
This sequence comes from Buteo buteo, assembly GCF_964188355.1. Classification (NCBI taxonomy): domain Eukaryota; kingdom Metazoa; phylum Chordata; class Aves; order Accipitriformes; family Accipitridae; genus Buteo; species Buteo buteo. The sequence continues at coordinate 3,719,502 of NC_134189.1, read as the reverse complement.
CGGTGTTTTTCAGACATTTCTCTAGGCTCGTGGGTTTTTTGCTTGATGCAGATCATCCACACTTTCTTCAAATGCTTCTCAGAAGGAGACACGAGCTTATTCTTGTAGCCATGCTGCAGGTGGCCTCTTCCAAACCCCAAACCCAGACCCGCCAGGCCTACCTCTTCTCCATCAGCCTTGCACCTGCTGAACTGCTCTTTTTTCAGCAGCGTTACAGTTTCCCAGCCCATAAATTAGAGGAAGAGAGGAAGGACATCCCATTTTACTTTCAGTCACACAAGACAGCAGAGGGTTAATCTGAAAGTGGAGTCAATGAGAGCAGAAGTTGGCTTCATTTCTCCCTTCCTACTTCCTGCTCTCCTCTTCATTTTGCTATTACAAGAGGCCAGAAGGACAGAAAAGCCTATATATTTCTTCCACTTCAGTTGATATGATCTGCCCTCAAGGGATTCCTCCCCTTTGTATTACCACAATTCCCAAGCCCTTCTTCCTCTGGGCTCTCCTTTTCCATTATTCCTCAATTATTGTGTCTGATAAAAAAAAAAAATCAATTATTCCGTTCAGTCTTTCCCAGACAGTTCTAATTCTGAAAGGAAAGGACATGCCTAACCTGTTACCAACCTAGTGCTAAGCACTGCTGCTGAAGAGAAATCTCTTAAACCAATGCAGGAATCTGGAGCCACATCTCCTGCCCCCTCAACTCCCGCCTCCATTTCGCAGGGGATTGCACATTTTTGTAGCAGGCAGATTTATTTTTCCAAGAGCAGTGATCTGAAACATCATGCAGTAAATATGAGCTACGTTTCCTTTTTTCTTGGTCTTTTCTTTTTTCCCTCCCCTTTTTTTTTCATCTTTGTCTGGAAATTCAGTGGCAACAGGGTGCTCTGTCACAGGCAGAGGGGGGAACTCAGCATTAACTTAGCGTTAACTCTGGCACTCTTAAGGTAGCTCTGATTTGCTGCAAAGAGAAACAAATTCAGCCCCATTCTGCTAATAAGACTGTGGGTACAGCACATGATGTAATATGCAAAAGCATTATCAGAGAAATGGGAGAATCCTCAGGGCCATTTTAAGGACGTGCTGGTGCTTCGATGGGTGGGTCCCATTTTGTTATGCTGTCTTTGAAGAATACCTGGGGCAATAGCAAACATATCCACAGCCAGCATTGCAAATAAGTAGCAAATAATTAGTGTATACCAGCAAAACACAAAATATACCTCTGTCTTGACTCTTTATAAAGCACTAATAATTGCTTCAATTAAATCTTAAAGTCTCATTTCACCTTTTTAAAAAGGCACAGAACGCTTGGAGCACCAGAATCTGTGACATATGTCATCGTGCCCAGGCTCTGCAGCCCAGATCTATCTTCCCACAAAGCCTGCCCTACACTCTGTCACACACCGAGGCAAGTGATGTACATGACACAAATCCTTGAGGTCATGGAAGAGTATCAGGTCACCCAAGTACTTCAGACGCCTCTTTGCTGTGTCATGGAAATAGAGGGACAGAGACCTCTACTTTCCATGAACAAACTCATCAGTCAGCCTGCCTCACATGCGAGCCTATATGGCTCATAATTCTGCGCGTGTGTAATTTTGCACGTGTGCATGCCTGTGCACATGTGTGCATTTACATTGCCCGGGAGGGCCCATCAAGGCACTGAGAGTCCTGCAAGAGGACCAGTTAGAAGATAAACCATCTCGCTGTACTTCAACAGCATTCTGGTCTACGCAGCTCAGTCTTGCGTGTGACGTGACAGCTGCTGTGACTGTCAATAAGCAGCTTTTCCTGCTTTCCCCATTATCCCACTGTTTTTTAGGCACTGTTCGTCTTTTATTTCATCACCCTAATGGCCATGGCACTGGCTTGGAGACATCCCGGTTGCAGAATTGACTGTACTGTACCCTCTCTGGGGACATTCACCCACTGCGTCTCAGGTGCGGTGTTGCCGGCCAGGCAATACAACCGAAAACCTCTCAGGCAGCAGGCGTGATGGTTTTCGGCTTGGCTGGGAGACCTTGGGCCCAGGAGGCGCTGGAGGAGGGGGGTTGCTGGTGTTAGCAGGAACGCAGCTGGAATGAGAGACTGGAAACTTAGCAGAAGGCTCAGGGACCAACGTTCAGCCTACAAAAGGAATTGTTTCAAATTGCCAGGGAGAAAGACTTGGAAGAGCCTCACCTACCCACCACTTTTGATCACGGGTGTGAGTTTCACAAATCAGCAATCATTTGCAACCATAATCTGCAGGGAATATTTCCTCGAGATACAGCCATCCATAAAGCTTTTGGAATAAGAGACATGGATATTCAAATGCCATCTTATTTTGAAAGCTGTCAAAACATCAGTGGCAGATGCATTTAGTCAGAAAACTAAGCTTTCAAACAGCTGCCCAGCATCTCCAGCTTCTGCAGCTGGATTTTTCTAAAGATATGGTTCAAGCTGTGCAGCTGTAGGCCTGACCTTGTAGACTTTGCATGTCCTCTCACAACAGCTTTTAACGAGAAACATTTATTTTATGAAGAAAAACATTTCACAGAGCTTAAGCAGACAAGCTACAGTTGAGCAGCCCCGCAGAAAGAGACATCATTACAATTACATCATCAGCAGACCATGGTGGTACCTCAGGAGCCAAGGCTGCGCACTGTGATAACGCTGCCCGGTCTACAACAAAGCCAACCTCTTAGCTTCATTACTTTGACCGTGTCTTACTGCTCTCCTGGGGATTCTCTCTTACTTATTTATGTTTCTGCCCTTTAGGTCCTGAAGTCACGGCTGCTGCAAGTAGCAGAAAGGCGAGAGAGAGAAGAAAGACCAGCAGACCTGGAGAGACTGTGATCCGGAATGGAAAAGAAATGAGTTCCCTCTCGGATGAAAAATGCAAGGGAAATGTGGAAGGAAAAAAGAAAAAAAGTGATCTGCAACAGATACGCAAAGGGAGGGAGGAAAAATCAGAAAACAGTGGAACCGAAGGAGGCTTGGCAGTGACAGGTAATAAATTCATATGTAAGCAGGCCATGAAATACGGCATGACAAAAAGCCGGAGGAGCTTTGCCTCCGCAGCCAGGCTGTGGCTGTTGCAAAGGCAACCGGTCGCTGCCAGCAAATGCAGACTCGTCCTCTCCTCCTCCAGCCTCCCTCGCCAGTGCTGGCAGCGGGACGGGGCTGAGCACTGGTGCTGGGACAAGCTGTGCCGAAAATCTTGTGCGGCAGCAGTTTTTCTCTGTCCGTGGCAGCCTGTCTCAGCTGGTAAGAGACCTCTTAGGGTGAGAGCACCGGCTAGCCCAGGAGGAATAAGGTAGCTGCCTGGTTTGCAATAGCCGGAGCTGAGGAGCAGCGGTTTGCAGCTCCTGCAGCAATAGGGCACTTTCTTCCTCTCCCTGAGATGCCGCAGGAGGTAATAGCCCTTTCCAGTCAGGCAACACCCAGAGCTGAGGGGTTATATTCTACTTTTAGCATCTAACGGCCAGAAACATGTGCCCGAAGTGAGCAGAGTTCAGAGGAGAGCAGTAAAACATGATGAAAGGGGCAGAGGAGTTGATTTACAAGGGAAAAAATAAAAAAGCATCTGTTTAGCTTAGCTCAACAGTGACTGTGAGGAGATTAGCAGATAACTGAAAAAAGCTGGAAGGATGTAGTCAACAAAGAGGGATCTCGGGGGTGGAGAGGAAGGTTTGTGGGGAGGAGAAGGGGCATCGCCGCTTGACTAAGAGGCTTTCATTAGTAGTAGCAGGCTGAGAATGACCCAGACTGAGAATCTCCACCAGAGATGTCTACGAAGCCAGAGAAGGCAACCACTGGTCCTGCCTGACACACAGATGTGCTGCTGTAATCCCCACCGGCTGTGAGCAGGCTGCCATGCCTCCCTGCCCGCACCGCCTCTAAACAAGGGTACGGGCAGGGAGTTTAGTTCTTCCCAACTTCCCAGGGTTGTTCCTCCTCTGAACCGACACTATGGGCAATTCCAGTAAAGCCACTGGCTTCACCAGAACTGGGATTCAGCCTGCGTGGCGAAGGCAGCAACATAGTGTAGCAGCTGTAAAATGCATTCCTCTTCTGACTGTGCCAGTACTAGCAACCTTCCAGTTATCATCCCACTGCAGAAACAGCTTGTTGAGGCTCCTGGACTCCAGGAAAAATCACCCAGAAGATGTTTCAGGAGAAGCATTCGGCATCCTGGGTTAGCTAGCCCCAGTGCAAGGTGCTACAGCTGATGCCGTGTGCCTACAAACCTGCCCTTAGCATATGATAAAGTAGTTTGCCCAGGCGTAAGAAAAACAATAGAAAAGCTGTTCCATGGATTTGCTTACCCTGCTGCACAGTCAACTGTTGTGCATGCCAGAGGACGTGGAGATGTATTGCATTTTTTCCCAATCCTCTCTATTGCTGGGCCTGCTTACTGGCAATGAGCAGCAATTCAGACTGCAGATACCGCTCATTTCAGCTTGCTGCTTGTTGGCAAGAGCAAGCAGGCAAATGCATGCTGGATACCGCTTCCCGCAGGTGCTTCTCCACAAGCAGAGGCCCAGTGGGGTGTGGAAGTCTCTTCTGCGACCTCTCCACCCTCCTCTGCTTGATGATGCTCCCAGATTTCAGTCCAGCTGAACAGCAAACAAAAATGTAACAGCAGGAGAGGGCTGTGACACTCACTCCATGCATGCTTTCCGATCACATCACAGCTCTCACGGAACAGCAGTGATATTTGTGGTTTTGCCCATTGAGTTATATATCCTCTCTCCTTTTGAAAAAGCATGTGGTTGTTTGAGAGCACTGAACTGGAAACAGGGGATTATGGATACTGGGGCCAATATGTAAAAGGTGGAGCCCACGTTATCCCTCACCCATAACAGGCACCCAGCACCCTGCTGTGGTTTCTGCCACTGCAGACATTGAGCTCTGGCTGTGGGAGGACCTTTTGGTAGACCCCTCCTGTTGCAAGCCCAAGCACTGTGGCACCGTTTGCTGCCGAGGGAAGGGAAGAAGTTAGCCAGAGCAATGTCTGCGAACAGCCATGACTTTGGAAGCCATCCAGAAGGCCATAAGAGGCAAGAGCTCATGTTTCAATGAAATTGTTGGATCTACCTGTCTATCCAAAGGGGTGTAAGAAGCAAGAACACCTTTACAGGAAATACAGCATATGTACAGTGCAAAGAACATAATGTATAAGAGACTCTGAGGAATACTAGCAGCTAGTCCCATACTCAGGAAAAGTATTAGTACTTATTCACTGAACAGGAGGCACAGAGGGAGAAAGAATGAGCATTAAAAGGTCAGACATGGATTTTTTCCACATAATATATCCCCAAAACACTGTGCATCAAAGCACTTGGCAAAGTATCTCTTCTCCAGGTATATGACTGATGCATTCTTCCAGAGCACAGCACAAAATCCAGAGAACATATACTTCCATGAAAGACAAGAGCATCTTTTCACAAAACCTGTGGTATCCATCCAGCTCAAGCATAGTCTAAAAGTATTAATCAAGCATACTACTTCATAACCCCTACATGACTTGCCATGGCATATACCCAGAAGATACACGGGACTGGTCAGAAGTCCCTCAACACCCCGAGACCAAGCGCTCCTCAGGGTCTGGGAAATACCTCATTCTGTATCTGTGTCATTTCTGGAGCAAATCTGATGTTCAGTCCATCTCTTGACACATCCCCCATCTTAGTGTACCCTTTGTTGATAACAGCAGGCAAAATTACAAAGTTTGCTGAACTTCCTACTCTTTCTCCCGCCTGTGGGAGCCTGGCATGAACACTCATTCCTGCACCGCCGTTTGGAGGGGTGGATGGGGCAGGGGGACGGCATCTCCTCCTCCCAGGCTGAGCTCCAGCCAGAGCTGATGGCACGGCGGCGGTGAGCATCGCTGAGCATCAGCACGAGCAAATCCCCGCACTGGGCGAGGGGAATGCAGCCGCTCAGAAAAACCTGCAGTCGGCAGGGTTTTGCCTAATATCCAGAGGGCGAGCAGCGCTCAGCACGAGGGAAGAAGATTTTAAAATGACAAAATGGCCATCTGCCTGCCTGTGTAATCGGTAAGCCTAAGCGGCTCTCTCTTACCCCAGGTCCTTCACCTGTCTCCCAATCCTAAGCAAAGGTGTGCCCAAAACAGAGCCCACGCTCTCTGGTCCCTTAGCCCCTGTACTTTGACATCCTGCCTAAAATCATCGGGTGGGTTCTGCCAAGGGCTGGAGCCAGATGCCGAAAATTCCGCCGCGCCGTGAGCGCGCCTGCCTCTGTTTTGCCTCCCCTCTCCGGGCAGCGCCAGATCCGAACGGGTTTGGTGTGATCCCGCTGTAAATTGGCCCCATAACCAGGTCAACTCACAGTGGCCACCAAAAACCACTTGCGGCTCCAAACCCAGCCCACGTAGCTCCCTACCAGCCGGCAGCGCTGAGCAAACAGGGTTAGGTTTTAATCTGATTTGGGGCTTAGAAAGAGCCGCGGGGAGAAGGAGCCCTCCGCCGGTGCCTCCCTGGGGGCAGGTGATTTGTGAGGTCTGGGTTGGATTTCTGGGAGCGGTTCTGTCCGGAGCAGCGAGCGGAGGGAGAGGTGGGCTGCAAAGCACCGCGGGGAGCAGCATCTTCCCTGACGTGTGCCAGGGGTCTCGCAGTATCCAAAGCAAAGCCAGAGAGGGGTCCCACAGCCTTCGCCCTTCAGTGTCTGCGCCGAGTTACCGATCCCCAGCTATGAGAAATCTCAGCAGCGTCTGAGTCCCAGGGGAACCCAGAGGCGAGCAAGGCTTTGCCGAGCTCCCCTCCTCCAGCAGCTCGGGATCTCCCCGGGGAAGAGCTGAGCCACGTTGCCTGAGAGCTTGTATTTCCCTTCCCGTACTGCGCCTACTCGCTGGGAACCAAAAAAAAGGTCAAAACAGGGAAAAGAGGGATCCCACGGCACCAGCCAGACAGGAGGGGGAGAGCTGCTCCCTAAAGCCAGGCAGAAGCGAGGGAATTTGCTCCTTCGTTTTTAGCAGAAGAAGAGCAGCTGTCTTCCCACCTGTTCCTCTTAAGCATAACTCCTGGATTTCAGTTTCTGAGGCTGTCAGCCTGCTATCGGTTTAAAATGCATTCCCGTCGCAACTGCACAAAATACCCAGTACTGCAAGTCAGAACTGGTTTAAGGGAGTCATTTTAGCAACATTAATTTATACCTGGAAGGAAAGCAGTCAGCTTCTAAAACATACGTTTCTTTGGAAGTAAGGCTTTGATAATAAGGGAAATTAAACTGATGCAAACTCCCAGAGATTGCTGCACTAAGAGGGGTCAGATCAGTTTTCATCACCTGTGAATCCAGCACATCAGATTCTTTTTTCATTAATTTTTTCATAATTATTCCTGTATTTGCCAATTACCGGTAAAACAGCGTCATGTGTTCAAACAAACTCACGTCTTCCCAGCCTGTCTTTGCATCTTATTAGATCCGGCAGTGAATGCTAAATTTGCATCCATCATGCTAAATTTGTGCCTTCCTGTTTATTTCCACCGCACCAGATTGCAAGGAGCTGTAGACTGTGTGTTCCTTATAAATAATGATAGCGCTTTGCATTTATATAACCTTCCATCTGTGGATCAAAGAACTCCAGAAAACAAGGTTTGATGTTCACATTTTATTATCATCTTCAATTCTAGCACGGCGAGAGAGGAAGCACGGAGTGAAAGGCCCCCATTTACAAGCCAGCTTCGTTAGCTAGGGAACAGCTCCTTTTCAGTCCCTGGTTTTATAAGCCCAGGATGATTTTAAAGCCCCTAAGGCCACTCCTGAAATGAAGGGGAAGCTGTAGGTACCCAGGACCCTCTTCATTCCAGGCTTGCCAAAAGCCCATCACGTTGCTCGCTGCCTATGTGGGTGTCCTGGTTTTGGCTGGGATAGAGTTAATTGTCTTCCTAGTAGCTGGTATAGTGCTATGTTTGGGTTCAGTATGAGAACAATGTTGATAACACACTGATGTTTTCAGTTGTTGCCAAGTCGTGTTTAGACTAAGTCAAGGATTTTTCAGCTTCTTGTGCCCAGCCAGCAAGAAGGCTGGAGGGGCACAAGGAGTTGGGAGGGGACACAGCCAGGGCAGCTGACCCCAGCTGGCCAAAGGGGTATTCCATGCCATTTGACATCATGCCCAGTATATAAACTGGGGGGAGTGGGGCTGGGGGGAATTGCTGCTCGGGAACTAACTGGGCATCAGTCAGTGAGTGGTGAGCAATTGCAGTGTGCATCACTTGTTTTGTATGTTCCAATTCTTTTATTAATATTATTGTCTTTTTATTATTGCTATTATTATCATTATCATTTTCTTCCTTTCTGTTCTATTAAACTGTTCTTCTCTCAACCCACGAGTTTTACTTTTTTTCCCTGATTCTCTCCCCCATCCCAGTGGGTAACTGCTCAGTTTTAGTCCACTCAGGCTGTGAACCCAGTGAGACATTCTCTGAGAGAAAGGAGCAAAGCAGCCAGGGCAGAGGCTCATTAAATGGCTTTACTCCAGGAAGACTTTCACTTAGAGTAGGCAGTGTACGAGCCTCTACAGAATTAGGTGCTTGAAGCCAAATACCAAGAACGAGGACAGACAGACATAGCAAAAACACCTTCCTCAAGAGCAGGCTTGGAGTGACCACTCGGCCAGGTCCGTGTAGCATTTCTGGCTGTCACCTCTGTCACTGCACACAGAAAATCATTTCTGAGTCAGCAATCACCCCCTATTTCAATGCTTTTCATCGCTGCCTCGTTGTTTCCTCCCTCCAGTACACACAGCTTAAAGTCACTATGCCAGGATACAGCACCTCAAGTGCCTGGAAACTGCTCAAGGTGCTATTTTTTGTGACAATTTAATGCTTACATGTCCTAATGCACAAGGGAGGGCCAGGGCGGGAGAGAAGGGAGTGGAGATGTCCTGCGAAATATCAGTGGCAACTTCTAAGTCTCTGAATGGAATTTCAAGGAGAAAAGAGCAAACCAGTTGGCAGAGGAAACTGCTTTTAGTCTAAGTACTTGCTTTCATGCTGGTTTCTTTAAGTCCCCTTTAAAGAAATCTTGCATTTCTCTCTCTCCCTGCACTTTTAGCCATTCTTTTCCCTTTGAAAACCTGCAACACAGTGATTCTGAGTAGCTCTTCCTTTATCTACTGGTTGGAGATACATGCCAAATAAATACTCTGTGTCCCCTGATGTGTTCTTATCCATCAAAGAACAAGCATGGCTTTAGGCAGCATGAAATTGATTCTGCATTTTGTATTGTTTCCTCCTTCTCCCCTTCTTACAGCCTGGCCCCTGAGCAGCCCCACTCTTGTACACATGCACACTGAGGCACATACTTTGTCTTCATGGCATGGAGTCACCTCATAAGAGTCAGAGTTTAAATATGGCTAAGGGAAATGCAGAGATAAAGAGCTTGCAGGCAGCTAATCTGTGCACAGAAGCTCAATGCAATACCCTTAAATAAGAAGAATGGCACTTCTGGGCAATGGCTGTATTAAGTCAAGAATACACTTTAAATTAACTTCCCCAGAATATGTAAAACCCCCGGATATGTTACATATCTGCCAGCATACTGATCAATATTGTCTCCATATGATCCAGTATCCTACACTCCATAGGTGGGATGCGAAATCCCATATGGTCCTAAGCCAGCCAGCCCTGGTCAGGGGTTTCAAGGGACATGCCCAGTTATTAATTTTTCAGAAAACTTTGGTCCAGATGTTTTGAATGCTTTATGTACATTTTTTTTAAATCAAATATTCTTGCTGTTCAATCAAAACTAGTCATCAATCCTCTTTTACCCAACTAAGCCAAAATGCAGTTGTAACTGTGTTTTAGTATTCTCCACTTGATAAACGCTTGTCTCTTTGCGATCTTTTATGAGGCTATTGAATTATTATTCTTTTAAAACAGAGGAAATTTACTTTCTGTGGCCTATCTGGACATTACTAAGGTCCAGCACTAGACACAAATGTAGGGCCCTTCCTCTCTCCCTGCAGCGCTGTATCGCTTTCATCTCCCTGACCCCTCTCACAGCAGCCATCTCCTAAAGCACCCTGATACCGAGCACACTGGCCTCAGCAGTCCAGGAGAGGGCTGAGGATGCCACAACAGCAGAGGGCAAGCTTCTCTCTCCTCCCCTCCAAGCAGTTCCCCAAAATACTTCAATTCCACCCGGGAGGGGTACACAAAACCCAGTGACAGAGCACACGCTGCTAGCCCGCGGGACAGACCCTAGCATTCTTTGGCATCACAAATCCTTCTTATTACCCACTATTTTTGTTATTGATTTTCTTCTTATGAACCTAAACCTTGGCTGGGGAAATGCAGGTGTTAGGTACCATGATAAACCAAAAAGAAGTACCCTAAAGGCTGTAGCTACACCGCTCTTCACGAGAAGGTCATGGGACTGGCCAGAAGCCACCCACCCAGGAGGACCTCAAAGCGGCACTAGATGGCTATGTAGGCTGCCCTCCCTTCCCCTTCCATGCACCACCATCAGTCCCAGGACATATCCTCTCTGCTTGGAAAATCCCCTTGTTTTCCAAGGCGGCAGCGGGGACAAGATGCAACGCCAACAGTGATGAAGGCTGGGCACCTCCACGCTGCTCTCGGCCAGCCGGGACCTGCCAGCAGCACATCACACCCCGGGCAGATCCCTGGTCCCAGGGGGCCTTGCCAGATACACCACAAAGGAGGAGACGAAACAATTCGGAAGAACAACAAAGAAAAGGCACACGCACAGAAAGAGGGAGGGAGGAGATCTGGCAAGCAGCTCCCCGAGGACAATGTGATTCTGTAAGTCTCAACACCACCAATCAAGCACCGCAGATTTTAATCTTCGCTGTAATTAACTTTATCCAAACGAGCAGCAGGCTGACTGGCTTTGTTTGGGAGTCTTCTGGCAATTTAATGTGTCTTTAAAATGACTTGGCACTCCTGGAGGAAGAGGAGAGGGAGAAGAAGATTGATGCAGTGCCAAGCATTTACTCCCACTAATGAAAAGGGATTGCTAAGGCTGTTTGATCGTATATTGTACCCTATTCACTAGGTGCTACTCAAATGGGAGCATTGTTGTAACCACAGCGTTCTGAAAATTGCCAGCAAAATAACCTACTTCCCAACATGTGTGTAGCATGTAGCGCAAAGTGAATGGCACGGGTATTTAAAATTACAACTGCAGCATGTTAAAAGGTAATGCGGCATGAAATCGGTCTCGCTCAGAATGAAGCAATGGAAATGACAGTCCCTGCATTTCTGGGCAGGCTTTGGCACTGAGATTTGCACGATGCCTTGATGAGCCGTGCGCGTTGACACACAGAGGCCAGTACAAGGAATGGCTCTCTGTTCATTCAGCCTTTTTGCTCGAGGAGGGGATGTGTCGCATCCCTCGCTAAATGACTTGCTGTGACTGCCTTGGCCATCTCAGTGCTTGCGGTGGGAGCTGAGAGTTCTGGGACGGGGTGCGAATTGGTGGCTGGGAGATACTTTATGGCAACACTTGGCCATAGTCAGGTGGCTTAAACAGTACATACTTCCCTGCAGTTAGTGCTTCATGTTGGTTGGCTCCGACTATGGTCTCATTCCACACCTTATTTAAGCCCACAGAATCATTTCTTAGAGGTCTTCAGAGGTACCTAACCCTCCCCTGTGAGCAGCACAGGAACTCTGATGAAATTTAGACCACCCAAATATGATCAATTTTCTCAAGCTTTTTATAAATAACTGCTTTTCTTTGTGCACATGTTTCTTTACCGCTTTAGCAGACTTCTTGTGTTCCTAAGAAAAAAGACATAATGAATACCTGTGGCCAGTCATGTTTCTTTATGCTGGGAGCTCTGCATGGGGCCAGCGGGCCAGGGTTAGGGTTGTACTTCTATCTGCTGGGTAGGTGCTACCAGCATGGTGTCATGAGGTTGCACATCTCAGCAGTGACATGGGGGACCAGGACTGGCAGTTCAGGAGGGACAAGCATGGCGTGGCCAAGAAGAAGTAAGCAGCAGTGCCTTGCTGTGCAATTCCAACCTTTCCGCATAGCTAAGATTTGTTTCTTAACACTCCTCCCAGCCTGTTGCATCACTTACGGCTGATGGATCACACAGTCCAGTACTGTCTGATGTATCCCTCCCCTGCAGACACCACAGTGTTGCCTGCTTTCATAAAGGGGGCCACGTAATGGAAGAAGCTGCCTTTTGGATGGGATTTAGTGTCCGTGAGGTCAGGATCTTAATGAAGAACCTGCAGTACCTCTAGTATCGCCACCTCATCCCCAGCACAAAGACCATGCGACAGCTGCCTGGGCTTTTCTTGCTGTTTCCGTAGAACCTGGCGTTAACTCTTCTCTGATGCTGGTGTTCGGGTCAACCCTCATGGCACCTGAGCCCAGGCAAACCCCGTGTCGGTGCAAGACCTGACGACAGCAAGCCATGCTCTCAGGGGCAAGTGTTGTGTTGGAAACATAAGCTGCTCTTTTTTCAGGGCGGGAATGAGGCTTTCCACAAATGTGATGCTTTCCTACAACGGTCCAAACAGAAGGGAGATGGGGTGACCAGGAGAGTGAAGGCATCACTGGATACAGCTATACTACCAAATGAGGGTTTGGGAAAATCTCCATGCCAAGCACCACGGAGCAGCCTGCAGTTGCCTAATGCTCTGCCCGCATCCAGAGCAGGGTGGCTGTATGCAAACTGCCTCTGGGGAATGGTCTGTGAAACGATCCAGTCCCCAAATCATGCCCAGCAATCCCCCAGGGAAATGTGAGCCTGGCCAGGTCAGCAGTGTGCCTGAGAAGTCTCTAACAGGATAGCTGACAATATTTTCATTTCCAAGAGTGTTCCTGGGCACTGTTTGGTTTACTACTGTAAATGTAGCCACTCTGTCCCACCCTGCTAAAACCATACTTCCTTGCAAAAGTCTTCACCGATACTTCCACCTTCTCCCAAAGCTTTGGCAATAAACAAGCCAATTCAGCACCTGCTATGAGGACTGCTAGACCTGCAAGGATTAACATTTTAAAAAATTAATGGAATGTGGCTGAGATGAAATAATGCATGAACAAATACACAAGAAAAGCCAGAAGTGAGGAGGAGAAAGAAGCTACCAGCACGTTAAACCCGCCGTGTACTAGGCATTGCTGCATCAGTCATGATACAGTTGGGTGGGGGGTGTTGCGTTCCCCTGTTTCAATGCAAATTGCCCAATAGCACAAGTGATGCTGAGCACCAGAGGAAGAGAACTCTCAGTCCCCCTGAAGTCAGTGGCAAAATTCTCTGGGTGCGTTGTGTCAGGTGTCTCTGCGTGCCCCATTCGGCTCCTTCAAAAACTCCGGGCTGCTTCAGCTACTGGGAGAGAATTTCTAGGGTGTTCGAATTGCTTAGCCCAGGACTCACGATCTTTGAAGCTAGTGGGATCCTGAGGGCTCCAGGTTTCAAAGGAGAGTATTCCTTTGGATGGACCAACATAACACTCACCGTCCCTAAATCCACATTCCTCATTCCTTAATACGAGCAGCCAAGGGACACGTATGCTCATCTGCACTGAGAGCTTCACGGTGGGAAGTCAGGCCTCTTTATTGCTCAATAACATCTTATTTAGCAGCAAACTCTGCTGAGTTCAGGGGCTTTATCCCAGGGTAAATCACTAATTAAAAACAACATGAATATAAGGAAACCTAGCCCCGTTGCTCCACTCTATTTTACAGTTTATTAACTTAGCTTTGTTTTGTAGTCAAATCTAAGGATTAACTCTTTTTGTTTGTCTGCTTTGGGGTTTTTTTTTGTTTAAAAATAGAGCATTTATTGAGAAATCATTGACTGAACACAGCCTTGTGCTCCCTGTGAGAATCTGCTAACAAGATGAATGCCTGGACTGCTTTGAAATGGACAGATCAATATTACAATATGAAAGTGAGAAAATTATTTAGGGTTAGAGGTGGCATGCTTGATTCTGGTCTCACACAGGACATAAATCAGGTATTATACCACTGGAGTCAATGCCAGTGCCCTGGGGTAAATCTATTAACACAATCCTGAATCAAACCCAATAATTTTCAGGGTTGTAGAAAGTGAGGAATGATGGTTAAGTGGGACAAAATAGCAAATGAAATAATGTATGGGTCTATTACAGACTGTTGAAAGAAAAAGTCCAGCTTCTACTGGCTTGAAACAGAGATGCTCTGGATTTCTGCTGCAGGGAAGGGAAAGGGCGATGGAACAGATTTGTGCACTTATTCCTGAAGTGAGCTGGAGTGCAACACCACCATAACTGCATGTAATACAAGCAAAGCTCCATGGGGCAAAAAAATGTAAGTCCTGTTTCAGCAGAAATCTTCCAACTCACCCCAGTGGTAGATGGAGCAGGTTTCGAAGTCTAGGTAGCCTGAAGAAGTAGTTTTGATGCAGCCTATCTTTGGCCTGAGGAGCTAACTCGTATCTGGCAGATTGTCTTGGGCGGCAGCTTCTGTTGTCTCTAAATATCTGTCTCCATAACAGCCTTAACTGTTCCTTCCAGAAGTTAAAGGTTGGTGACCCTTCAACAGTACCCAGGCCCGTAATTGCTACCAGCCATTGAGCTTGTCTACTGTGGCACCAGTAACACGCTCCCTGATTTCCAAATCACTTGCCAGTCCATCCTACTTACAGCATGACTTTTTTTTCCAGCTTCCTTGCAGCAGATTTTTACCTAGCATCACTGCCCTCCCTTGCTTATTATCTTTTTACCCTCTACCACGCAACACGTGCTTCAGTGCCGCAGCATCTGGAAAGCTGTCTGTAAAGACAATCCCCTTCCTTCTGTAGACAAGCAACAGCCGTGCCAGGATTAAACTGTTCATTTAAGAGCGATCAAGTTTACATGTGTTGTGTTTTCTTTTATTTTACTAAAGGAAACACATGAGTGAGTGATTAAAGCAGACACTTGGGTCGCTGCAATTCATTGAGATTGCTGTTGTTTGCTTTGATGAGATTCCAGTCCGCAGCAAATTTCCTCCCCGTGATTAGCCTGGTGTGGAATACACAATGCTCGCTCCATCGGAATAAGACCTGGGGAGAGCGCAGGCAGCATGTTTATGCACTGATGTGCTTGATTATTTATTGCAGTATCATCTCGGTGGGATAGCACAGGTTAACAGAGGGGTTGCAGCTAATCCGTGCTGGAGCTACTATCGTGTCCTTCATTAGGCATTACAGGATGATCCTGAGTGGGGAAACAATGCCGGTCTTAACCAAGCTGATCACCCCTCTGCACCCCACAAACAGCCTGTGGCAATTTTTAACCCTGTTTGGTAGCCACAGATTCTCACCAGAGAAACACCACAAGGGATTAACTGTGATAATATGTGGTTGCCCACTGCGCTTCTCTCCCTCAGTCAGGGTTTTTTGTCTGCTGTCACAGTTCCATAATCACACAGAGCTTTTTTGGGGGAGGGAAGGGCGACCCAGGGAGAAAGCCCACAGCCCAGGTGACAGAGAGGACATAGGCCTCCTCTTTGTGTCCCTGTACCCGCAGACTCGGGTGGCATCTCTTCCCCACACAAGCATGATTTCCCCGTTATCTCAGGACAACAACAGAAACTCACCTCCCGACAAGAGATTAGCATGCAGCTTGTGCTGCAGCACGAGGGATGGCCTCAAATTGTCTTAAATGCAGCAAGTTCACGACTCGCATGCTTTCTGCCCGCGCCACGGACTACTTATCCAGCTGGTGCTCCAGCTGGGTCTACAGTCCCTCTGGAGGACCACCTCCCGGTCACCGTTGCATTAACTGCTCACAGGCAGCCTGCAAGCACAGCCCCACGCGTAGCTGGAGGACGCCTGAGCCCAGAGACCCTCCCCGCCGTACCGCGCAACAGTGTGGGTTAACAGAAAGCCACACAAAGACGTAAGCAGAGTGCCTGGAGGCGCACGCGAGGTGGCTGGATGGGCAGGAGACCAGAGGTAGCCAGGAAAGAAGCGTAGCACCCAAGCTGTGCGCGGGAAGGGCTGAGCACAGACCTCTGCCGCCGGGCTGGATGGCGACGAGGACGGACCTGCCCTCGTCCGGCTTGTCAAGGCAGCGGTGTGAGCTCAGGGTCTGCTACGGGGCCAGGTTCCCTCAGCTCTCCTCCCAGTGGCTCCCAGTTAAAGAGTTCAAGCGAACAATGTGGCCAGTAGCTTTCATAGCCTGGCTTACAGATGCTCAAAGCGGCACTAAACGTACCCAACGCACCCCTCCTGCGGAAAGGGTTCGCACCGGTGCCCGGGCTCTCCACCAGTCCATGGGAAGCAGAGATGCCCTGACGGCATCCCCTCAGCCCACGGGGTGCCAGGGACAATGTCTGCTGTGCCTGACAGGGCAGGGGCAGGCACAGAAGCACAGCCCGGCAATAATGCAGCAATCCCGGCCAGCCCTGCAAGCTGCGGGAGCAGCCATCAGAGCAACGCCGGCAGCCTGGTCTGGAAGAGAGGGACGCTTTCCCAGTTACAGCACTGGGGTCCAGTGGGGCTTAAAAACTGGCAGAAAGAGACCCCGCAGTTTCAGTTGCCTCCTGGCCAGCCTAAAGGCTGTCTGCTGGCCTCCGCCTGAGAGACGCATGCAGAGCGAGGCCACCGTGGCTCATGGTGACAGTCCTTACTGGGCAGTCCTCTTACACCAGTAGCAGGACCCCAGCATGGACCCAGACTAAAAGAAGTGAAGTGGGGGGGCAGAGGCAGCCCCTGAGCAAAGGGAAGAGGGCCACCGTGCAGTTGGCGGCTGTGATGGCATCACAGGATCTATTTAGTCCTCCTGGGAGACCATGAATGAATCCAAAGTTGCTTAAAGCTCCCCTTGCCAACTGGAAGCCAGTCCTTTAGAAACTGAAGCCTGAGAAATGAGAGAACATCCACAGAAGCTGCTCTGGCGGATTGCTAGCCAGCGCCAGCCCCCTGGAGAAGAGAAGCACTTTGCTCTTCATCCTTTTCTCCAATTATCATCCTTTCAGGAGAGGTATGAGTGACTCGGAGTGTGACCCAGCCTTTTAAACTCTCCTGTGTAACCAGCCAGATTCGTTCAGGATTGCTGTATTCCCCAGGGGTGCCCACACTTTGCCTGATGGAGCAGCTCAGCAGCCACTTGCCCAGAGCAAGATATTTTATTATTTATGCATATTATCTGTTTCAAAAAGCCAGGGTAAGAATCTACCTGAACTCACAGGGCACAGACTGCAGCTGCTCTCCCTGGCAGGCTCAGCCAGTTTCCTCGCTGCTGTCACCTTTGCTGTGGAGTGGTCACTTGGTGGGGGGCACCCACCGCCCCCCATGTCCACACCACCTCCTAGAAAGCAACAGGAGCAACTCCAGCGCTCCAGGAGCTGTGAGAGGCTTGCATTTGGCTAGCAGGTCACACAAAATCCAACTCAGATTAATGGATATAACTCAGATCTTAACGATTAAAAGAAAATTTAAAAAAAAAAAAAAAAACTGCCAGGGATAACAAAAGCTTTGCCAGCACTAATCCACTGCAGAACAAGCATGCTAAAATGCTGAGCATTTTACGGACTTCGTTCCTAGATAGAAGGAGAGAAATTTTGATTTGGCATCTTGGATAGCACCACAAGCACTTTCACCCCTTTCTGCACTTCCCGGGAACATTGCCACTGTGTCTTCATTAGCACAGCAGGAAACCTAACCAAACCTAAGGCACATGGGGATACCCAAGTCCCGAATGGGGCTCGGTCTGCTCCTAGCAGCAGGGCGGCTGCACTAGCATAGGCTTCTTATTGAGCTACTTGCACTCTCTTTCTCCAGACGTGATGCTGGGATGCAGGTGGACCTTTTCTGGTTTTGGACCAGATCTACTGAGCACTGTCTCCTGCTGCCTGCACCAGCCATGCCTGGAGTGCCCCAGGGACCAAGGCTGGACGCCCATGAAGCAAAAAGCCGTCCAGGGCTTGTCTGCCTGCATCCCCTACTTGCGACTTGTCATCTGTTTCTCAGTGAAATCTTAGACCGGGCTTTGCATGAACAAATCTTTGGGTCAGTTCCTCACCACTTTTTGTTGCTTCTACTTCTGTTTGATCACCCTCTGCATCATCTCCATCTTCCATCCTGGAGCTTTTCCTCTAACAACATTCCTGTCACAGACCCAATTAGTCTGGCCCTTCTACAAGCACCTGGGTCCTTTCACCTTCGTGGCTAACATTGCCTAGCGCGTGCCTGATTTGCCGCTGTACCTTTTTGCCCACCACAAAAGAGCTGCCAGCGCAGAGTCACGGGTCACTAAAAGCTCTGCCAAGTGGAAGTCGCATCACCCCTCAGCATCCCAGAAACCCCTGGCTCTCCTGGGAGCGCTGGAGATTTGGAGCACGGCAGAGCAGCTTTCTGGCTATCCAGCTGGTGGTCCAGAGCCAGGTACTCCCTTGTGTCCTGTGCTGAGCAGATCCCATCCCCACCAGCCTTGTGGGCCTCCTTTATTTGCAAGGAGCCCCCGGTTTTTCTGTCCTGGTGAAAGAAGCTCGCAGCCCATCCCGTATTTCAAACGCAGGGCACCTCCGAGCAAATATCCTGCCCTGACAACAGCAATTTGGCCCCACCTGCTCTGTGCCAACAGAGCAATCCTTGTGTCCAGAGGGGAGCTTCAGAAGAGCTTTATCCCCAGCAAACAAGGCAGGAGAGATAAGGGAGGAAGGCATTCCCTTTGGAAAGCAGTTTCATATAAATAACCCCTTGGAGTCAAATGTAGTTCTCTTTATGGCAGCCTGTAACACGGAGGAGGCTGTAGGAGGGTGATCCCGCGTTACAATAACAGTCCTGCCTTTCCTCTCACGCACCGTCTTCGCTCCCTCTCTCACAGCTTTTTCGTCGCCCCAGCCTGGGGAGCAGCAAGGCAGGAGGGTGTCTGCAAACACACGAAGCTTCGGCCACCTCGCGTGGGTGGGTGCTGCGGGGGGTTGCCATCGGGCCACCCACCCTCCCCAAAGCACCTCCGGTGGCTGAGTGCCCTGCTCCACGCTTCCCTGGATCAAACCCCTGGCATTCGGCTTTCCAGGGCTGCTGTCGGGCGAAGGAGAGCAGGAGCTGCAGGACCAGGTCCTGCGGAGGTGTGGACCCCGTGGGGGATCCTGGAGGGAGGGCGGTGGGCTGACGCATAGAAATGTGAACAGGGAGCCAAGGAGGGATGTATGCTGGGATGGATCTGTGCTCTCCTGGGTATTACTCAGCAAACCCTTATCCTCAGGGGATGGAGTCAGGGGAAGGAGGACCCTTTGCTGTCTGCATTTAGTTTTGGCTCCTTCGGAGAGTGATGGGAGAGCAAGGCTGGACTGGGCTCAGACTGGTATTCATGTCGCAGGCACATGGAAAAAGGCCAGCATTGAAAAGACCCTGTCAGAAAAACAACCGTCGCAGTGTTTTGGATCTGCTCGTCTTCTGAACTGATTTGCTCACAAGTCTCAGCCTTCAGAAAACTGTACTGGATTCTCCAGTCATCTTGCATATAAGGAAGGGGGAAAAAAGAAACTATAAAACTGTCAATCATTCTCACTCTTAGATCTATTGTTTAATTTATTTGGCTTTTTTTTCCTATCTTTGTAATTACAATATTGTACAAAGTGTAAGATAACATTCAATCACTGTAAAATAAGATTTAATTATGTCATGATGAGATTCATTAGTTAATATTTGTATAGCACACTGAACATATGAAGTGGTTAGCAAGTGCTAAGTATTAATCTTGCTGTTTCAGAAAACAAGGGAATTCGCTTTTGGGGAGCAGAAAAAGCACGCTAAACACATGCATTTGGGGTGGATCTTCAGCTGGAATAAATCAGTGCTAGCTCTTTGGCTGGGCCACCTTTGCACCTTTGGCAGGAGCCTTGCCCTCCCCTTGGACCATAGTTATATCCGCAAGGCCCTCAGTGATGAGGCTCTGATGAAGCCACTACAGGAGCAGGGCATTTTTCCTACCATAATAATGGTCTGTTGTATTATTTAGTATGTCCAGTGTTGGGATGCCTTAGCCTCTGTACTTTCGAGCTTCTGGGATTTCCATGACTCCAAAGATGTCATGTGAATATATGGTCTCAGCCCCTAAACTGGTGCTTACAGTAGCTGGGATTTCATTTTCTCTGTAGAGGTCTGGGGCATCCCAAACCTAGTTTTGGTGGCCAGACTCAGGGATACAAGCTCTCAGCTTTGAAAATCTTTCACTAGCTCTGCTCACACTGTGGCCTATTTGTCAAGACAGGGCGCTTCTCAATAGAGCAAAGGAAAGACAGAAGATCTGAGAGCTGGTCTTTCGTTGTGCTCTGAAGCCATTTCCCACTTAACAGCAGTTACTGTTCTGCTGGTAACAGCTATCACTTTTCAGTGACTACAGCACCACATAAAATAAAACCAACGCTAGGGATGTATTGCAACCACCAATTCTGGTGCACCAGCAACCTTCTTTTTAAGGACTCTGAGCCATACAGAGAGGGAAAAACAAGAGGTACTTTGCTCTGCCATCATGAACAAGACCATCACGGCCCCAGGAGCAACATCTTGCAATGTGCAAGGAAAGTGGTAAGTCTGGTACCTGACACTTCTGCTTCAAAAGACTGTCTGTGGAGAAGCACAGAAAATGGTGTGGGGAGACAGGCATTTCTTTAGTGTTCCCTCCAGCAGTTCCCTTTGCCTGCTATGTGTGGCCCCTAAGAAGTAATGAATGTATTATAAGATCCACCAAGGACCATGTCATGAAAATGTAAAAGGCATAGGGAAAATAAAATTTTGGGAAGGGGTATATTAATATGTAACAATGAGTGTCTCCTAATGTGTATACTGAAAGGACTAACCTAAGGTTGCACAGCTTTGACTTACAGCACCATGTAGAAAAAAAAAAAGCACTAATCCAGTATGCTACATGGCTGTCACTATTAGCCGGGTAGCTGCATCCCAACCCATTACCTCTCTGTTGTATGTAATAGCACAATTCATCTGCTCTGAGAAGCAGCCCTGCGGCTGCAATCTCCTAAAACCGGCTGCCCTGACCTCCTGGCTTAGCTTCGGTGCCTGGGAGGCTGGGACATCACAGTGACAGGGCCGGCCAGTCCCCCGAGAGGCTTTCTTGGAAGAGCTACCCAAAAGACAACAACCCTTAAGTCAATAAAAGCAGTGGGGTTGTCCCCGTCTGCCACAGGGGAACCTGCTAAGTTCCCACTTGCATGAGTCCTCCTAAGGTTTATATGACTGAGTCTGCATAGTTTGTCCCCTTAACTCACAGTTCTCCCTTACAGCTCCAAAAAGAGTGCTATTAAAAGGCATTCACTTATTTTCATCATGCCCATCTTCTCTCAAGCGTGCAGTGAGGTGCTCTTGCCAGAAAACCGGTGTTTAACTCTCAGCACCCAGTCCTCCACTTTAGCTGGGTTGCACGGGGGACATTTACAGAGCTATCACACTGCAGTATCCATACCTCTGTACACTGAGATGTGCCATGTTCTCCAAATTGATCCCCCATCCTTTTGAGATTCGCTTATGGCCCCTTTAGGTACAAGCTCATCATGCTCAGGCGGACTAAAACGGCAACAAAGAGAAGCGTTGGGTACAGCGAGTGCCATGCAGCCACTGCGGAGCGCAGAATGCCGCAGCCCTGTGAACCCCGCTATGTAAGGCAGCTAATGAGCGAGACTGTGCACCGAAGTATTTCTTGTTGCTGGAGCGCTTTAATTAAGTGGGAACTGTTGGGAGAGTAAACAGAGAAGTCAAGCAGCAGCTTCCCACACAGGAACACCTCCCTCCGCTGGCAAACCTGCCCTTTCTGGCTGCAAAGCAGCTCCCGCTGCCCGCCTCCTTCACGCTTTAAGAGAAGCAAGAAGCCTCAATTGTCCTCGGAGTCATGCCGGAGGAAGAAATCTTCACGGCAAGCAGGTTTAAGGGCACTCTGCAGTGTCTGAGTGCTCAGCCTCCCTGTTGCGATCGAGATTCCTGAAGGCAGCAGGCACCCCCCAGGTCACCCCCTTAATCTCAGCGGGGCTGGGGGATGAGGGAGGCACCGCACCTCTGCAGCTCTTCCGATCGCTGCGCCAGCTCTTCTCCAGCCAAAACTGTCTGGGCATCGGATGAAAGCTCATTTTCTCCAGAATTTTCAACTTGCAGCAAAATAGGGCATAAGGAGGTACCAGGATAACATGGCAGGCCAGGGTTGTCACAGGCTGGTCCCTAAAGCCAAAGGGGTTGGGTTGGTTGTTTTTATTTTTTTTTAAGGCACTTGAATGAAGATCCATATTTTGCAGAACTGCTGAGCTCAGCAGGAACTCTGCGGTTGCCAGCATTTCTTGGAACTGGCTTCCTTATTGTGGGGCTCCCTCAATGAGGTGTTTACCCACCTCAGTTTAAGTTGTAATCTCTCTGTTTATTTTAATCAACAGCAAGTTGTAAAACAGTGCACCAGCGAAACGACGGCGCGCCTTCTCCAATGGTGCCTTCCACAAACAGACCGAGTCTGAGTCTGGGCTGCTAGCACAGATGTTCCTAAACGGAAAATAAGCCAGGAAGCCAGGACTTTCTCCTCTCTTACTTAGCTTGTCATCTCCTGAGCTTGCTCAGCCAACACTTCCATCTAGTGGCCTGCTCCACGTGTGCTGGGATGATGGATGTCCTTGGGTGTAACAGAGGATCAGAACCTTCTGCAGAGGAAAAACGATAATCTTATGGAATAATCAGATTATTTCTCGCTGATGAGGGGGTCTGGATTGTGTCAGGCCAGTCAGCGTTCCCCTTTGAAGTGTAGGGCTGATTATCATGTAATTCTGTGCAGCTGCATAGGACTAGCATGCACATTATAAAAGTAATCAGTAGTAAATTACTTCTGAGACAATACTCGATTGCATGTAAATGATTACTTTGGGTAGTCATTTGGAATAGATGAGTTTTGCAAAGTAAGTTTAAACAATCCTAGCGGGGGATTCTGTTCTCCTTAAGGGGACAAACTGCATCGCTGAACAGCCGGCGCAGAGGAGAGGACGCACACGGGTCCATCTGAGCACTGCTCCCGCTCTGCTCCCGCCTCGTGCGCTTTCTGGGATAAATCGCTTAAGCTCTTTGCTTCACATTCCCTACCTGAACCATGCAGATACTATTGCGGGGGGGAGTCTGTGAGGTAACTACCATGTTACTGGTTTGGATTATTATTTATACCAGCACAGAATGACCTTAAGGATAATCTTTGTGCTTGCTCTCTGATGCCTCACCTGGATCTTGGCATTAGAGGATAGTGAGGGAGAAGTCAGGTACCCTCTCTCCCGGGCACACCTGAGCAGGTCTGAGACCACAGCTAAGAGGCACTGATTTTTTTACCTTTAGAGCTAGGGTTTTATTTTTATGACAGCATTGGAACATTGCCTTAGAGACTGGTGACAGCCAGCATCACCTGAAGAATGGCTGGAAAAACCCCACAATGCAGTTACATCTGTTTCCCAGCCCCTCTCCTAATCAGCGTCAGTGCTCCCTACATTACTATATGTATTTCAACAGCAGCTAAATTCCCCAATGTGACACCATTCCCCTGGACCACTGTCTCCTCTGCAGATTGAGAAGCAAGAAAATTAAAGCCTCAAAAGAAAGCACACGCCAGGGAAATACACCTTGTTCTGCACCTCAGTCAGGCAGTGAGGGAATAGAGGTGATGGTGGACACTCATGGCACAGTCAAGAAGAGAAGTGAGGCTCCTGAAGTCTCTATCCAATACCTTATTTGTTAGGTTATTCTTTCTCCTTCAAACATCTTGCTGTGGGATAAAGCCTCCAGGCAGCTACAAGACAAAGTTTTACTATTATTCTTTCTTTCAGGGCAGAACAGCTCTGCTTAATACATTTTTAAAGACTATATTCATCTAGGAAGACTATCAATAATTAAGAGAAGAAAACAATATTATTATGGAAATTAAGGTCCCTCTGGGTCTGTAAAAACATGGTATTTCCTGATGTCACTGGCATCCCTTCCAGCTCCCGGACAAATAGCACAGAGAGCAAGAGACATTTGTACCCCAGAGGGACCACCCTCTTCAGTCCAGCTGGATGCACAGGGCTGATGCTCTGTCATTAAAGACAAGCTGTCAAGGGATTTTTCACAATTTTTCAGTTTTTCTTTGCTGTTTGCATTAGGGCAGTAAGAAACCCTTCCTCCCTCCTTGCCCTGTCATCACCAGGGTCACTAAAGAGGCACGGGCTGTGACGGACCAGCAGGAATCGCTCCTGCTCTCCCACGGTGGGGCAGCGAGACCTGCCAGGGCTCTGCACACCCCGACACGCAGGGCTCCATCGCCGGCCGTGGTGGTGGAAGTGAATATCCCGCCGGACTTCACGCTTTCAACACACACTCTGCAAGTGGTAAATGGCCTGTGCTGGACCTGAGAAACTGGAGGACTGGCCCTTGTCTGTGCATTTTACAAGAACCACTCGTACAATTAGGGTCACACACAGTCATGCGTGCAGATACTGCAGCATATGTGAATATTACTCCAACAGGAGTTAACCCTGACCTAAAGGAGTCCCTGCCATAAAATTGCCGTGGGCAAGATGGGCCCTATCCTTCTGGAGATGTCTGTGCTGCGAGCGCCACTGCCTAGCAGACAGACTTCAGCTATTTTGGACACCAGTAGCTGGGTATCCTTGGCAACATGCGAGTTTCCCGGGGCCTGCCTGGAGTGTACTTAGAGCTGACTTCTTTCATTGAGGGCCAAAGTAGTCCCTGGACACGCTGGGATGTGCTAGTGACAGAAAAAGGCTACTGCTGCTTTGATGCCCATAAGTGGAGGTTAAATATAGGGAATGGAGCAATGCCATAGGAGGAAATGGCTTACTTCTCCGAATTTCTTAAAATAAAATAATTTTTTTGGACTGAGCAGTGCTCATCTAATCTGAGAAGGAAGAAGCTGCTCCCTCTCCCAGTGAGAAACCACCAACAAGCCAGCACCCCACTGCCTGCAGGGACTGTGGGCACCAACCAATGCTTCTTCTTCCCTTCTTTCTTTTGCATGTCCTGATTCCCTCTCCTTTAAAGCAGTGCTGGGATGAGTAGCATATCTTCAGTACATCTGTGGCAGAGAGGCCACCAGAAATGGAATTACCACTCATCGGCTGAGCTGCCATAACCAACTGAGCTCAGGTGTTCCTGGCTCAGTCCAGAAGGGAAATAAAATTTCTTGTCTCAGGAGACCTCCATAAAGTCACTGAGGTACATGAACTCACTTGCCTGTGCCCCTCGAGTCTGCATGGGTAAAGGATTTCAGCCTTTTCATACCAGCTCGGCACCTACAGAAACTTTTCCTGGAGTCTGCTCCTCACTGGGAGCTACAAATAAGCTCGACAAGTTTTTGGTTGAGCTTTAAATGTGGTTCCTTCCTCTCTAAGCAATCCTAGTAAGGACAGGTGTGCCAAGTCTTAAGACTTTGCTGCCTTCCAGTGGCTCCAGTTTCAGCTCAGGCTTGTTCTCCTGCAGGCAAGCAAGGGTTAATGCTACAATACCACCTTCCCTGGGGTGCACTGGGTCATTATCCCAACGCTCCGCGCTGTATGCTAGGGTGGGTGCTTTATGGTCGATGAGTGGCTTCAGTGCTACTCTCAGTGCCGCTTCATTTATTCGCTATCAGAAAGACAGAGAAACAAATTGTGTGTCAGTGCCTACCTATTCTTTAGGGTTTAACCCAGAGAGGGAAATCAATGACTCAGCCTCCTCTTGAAGCATCCCCGATAAAACACGGGGAGTGAAGTCTGACATTTTGTGTGTGTGTGTGTGTGTGTGTGAGCATTGCCATTCATCTTCACTCTCCAAATCAACAATTATCTGGAGTCCCCCAGGAGGGAAATGTGCTCCTCTCATAAGCTTGGAGTAATGACTCGGAAGCAGTGGTGTGTAACAGGATCCCCAGTGCTAGGCTTTGCCTGATAACCACATACACTAATAAAATAACCCTGAGTTGGTTCCAATCCTTAACATTCCCTTATTACTATTCTATGAGGCCTGTGTTGGGAAGAGAAACACCACTTGCCTGCAAACTAATATCCAAATGCAAGCCGTGCTTAGCATCTTGCATGGGCCCTCATAAATTCGAGTGAGTTCTCTGGGTCTCTTCCATCTCATTGACCTGACAGGATGATCAGTCTCTGCTACTGCACTGGCTGCATCCCCTGTCAATAGCCCATTAGGAAAAATTCTACATTGACATATTCCCTTCCTAATTTCTTGGTCTATAACTTTTTTTACCCTTTCTGACTGCCTAACTCAGACCACTTTGGGGAGCAAAGACCAGTAACCCTTAAGGTTTTTTCTCCAACCACCAGATCCCTTTTTCCTCAGAAGGCCAAAGAAAAAGTTGAAGGAGATCAGCACAAGACATCCATGGAGAACCCTGCAAAAAAAATTTCTTGGCTTTGGAACGAGATGGTGCGGTGCACTCGAAGGCATAGATCAAAAGAAGATGCTGAAATAGATACATAAAAAAGAATCAGCTATTAAACTATAGGTTACCTCTAACCTAGCTTGACATGGGCACTCCCTTTCAGTACCTTTATGCTCTGGGTGCATGTGCTGGCTCTTGTTTGTGCTTACATAAAGGGGGAGAGCAGGAGGTTGTGTATTTGCTCTATGTTGTTATTGATATTATTGATTATGAACCCTTCCTGTACATAAGTCTGCTTGCCTCCTTACAGAAGTTATAGCTATTCATGCCAATTTTTAATTATATAGAATCATAGACTCATAAAATCATTTAGGTTGGGAAAAACCTCTAAGATCATCAAGTCCAACTATAAAAAGATATTAAAAGATGTCTGTCTCTCACCCAGGGGACCTTGACATCGGTTAAAATCGCAGCCTACACATACGAGAACAGCTCCAGAGCATGAAAGCCACAGCACTTATCTTGTGGTCCAATACACTGCGGATTCTTGTGCCTACGTGAAAATGCATTTGTTTCAGTCAGCCCCTGCCTGGGTATGATAACAACAGCAGAAGGCCAGACAAAGACAAGGGTTAAGAAGCAGGCAGAAGCAGAGAAAAGATTGTGGAGAAGGTGGAAGAAAAGAAGGGGGGGGGGCAGGGGAATTAAAAATAAGACGAAGAATATATTAACACTTACCTTCTCTCATTTACAGTTCACAAATCTCTCCACCAAGAAAGAGTCACCCCCATTTTTCCTGCCAGGAGACTCAGCATCAAAAGGGGAACCACTTGTTCAGGGTCGGTCCCCAGGCAGGAGGCAGAGCTGCCAGACACACCATCACCTCTTGGGTCCCAGCAGCCCAGACACTGCAGTGGGGAAGCCCTTAGCTTCTGCCACCCCCAGCTGGTACGTGCTCTCCAGAGGGCATGGCTCTGCCAGAGACCCCAGCTCTGGTCCCAAAAGCCCACACGGTGGAAGCCAGGACCATGGTATGGAGCAGAAGAAAGTTATGATGTAGTGGTGCTGGGAGGAAAGGGGGACCTGTGCTCATGGAAACAGGGCAAGTGGCCAAAGCCCAACTTTCCTGACTGTGTGTGACAGTACCAGGGATGCTGGGGGACACCTTCCAAGTATGGCAGGTGATGGGGAGCGAGAGAAGACAGCCTTGTCTTGCCCTGTGCTGCTTTGGCTACAGCTCTCTGTACTATGAAGTTTAATTTTCCATAACTCATGGAGCAGCAGGGAATTTCCACAAGACTGACAGAAAGCTTGCGTTGAGCTAATATTTTAAAAGGGTAAAGGAGATGACCTAGGTAATTATAGGCCTGTCAGGCTGACATCGATCCCAGGTAAAATAATGGAGCAGCTAATAGGGGGAATATAATTCACGCCCATCAGCAGGGGTTTATGGAAAACAGGCCCTGTCAAATGAACTTAATATCTTTCTTTGCCTTGATTACAAGTTTAGTTGATGAAGTCAATGGTGTTGATGCAGAAAACACTAAGATTTTCCAAAGCATTCAACTTGGTACCACACACCAGCTGGATTTAAATCCTAGAACAATACAAAACAAACAGAGTATGTAGTAAATGGATTAAAGTGACTGATGACTCTGAAAATATGATTGAACGCAGAAAGCTGTCATCCTGCAGTTGTCTTATGGGTTGGATCCCACAAGGTTAGGTGGGTGGCATGATGGTATTTTACATTCATACCTGTGATTTACTAAAATCAGTCATACTAAGATTGGAAGGGTAGAAAATTGTAAGGAGAGGTCACTGATACAAACAACTATAATTTCTTGGTGAGTTTGGCAGAAATAAGTATGGCAGAAGTATATGTGTTTCAGTTCAGCCATATGTGAAGTAAACATATCTAGGAACAGAAAATATAGGTGGTCCCTACAGGACGGGGAACAAGCATGTCTTCAAAAATGAGTTATGGACCCCTATTAGTCAAGCACAAATATCCAGTGTGATACTGTCACCAAAACATCTGATAAAACACCTGATCATGGCCACTTCTGAGAGCAGTAAGGAGATATTTCACCTTTTTTTTTGAAACTGGTGCAACCACACCAGGAACCCAGACTGCTCAGCTCAAGAAACAGTTTGATGAGTTGGAGATGCTCCAGAGAAGATCTGGGACAATGGTCCCGGGATCTGCAAACCTGCCTTCCAAGGCACGACTCCAAGAACCAAACTGCTTGATTTACCAGACTGATGGCTGTGGGAGTGATCTGACCGCCATTTTTTGGCATCCAACAGAGAGGAAGGCATCAATAGCAAAAGTACCGTTGATTTCAGTGGAGTAGCTACTCACTGAGTGATACCTGCCTCTGAAGCTGGTCCTTGACACATAACTCTACTCCCAGTATTTATCTCCTGTGTCTGTTGGAAGGGAACACCTATTTGTCTGCTGTGCCAGGACATTGCAACAACAACTAAGATAACAGTTGAGAAGCGTTGCCTCGGTGCCGACTCACTATATAGTTGTATATTTTAGTATTGTGTCTACTCAGCACTGAGCAGACTGCAAAGTTTCCCTTTTGCCCCAAATGGCTTCTTTTGCCTCCGAGGCACCAGGGTGGGCTCAAGATAGCTGGAGACGCTCTCACAAAGCCTTCCTGCTGGGAACACTTAACGTGCACTGCGTAAGTGCATACCCTTTACTGTGGTTTAAGCCACGATACCAAGTTGAGCTAGTACAGATGGCTGTACATTATTAATTGATTGCTCATAGTAATAAATGGCTCTATAGTGTGAACTTGTAATCTTACAAATAAAATCCCTGGCATCTGCACTGATGGTAGGCAGCATGTGGAAATGTTCTGGAGAGAAGTGAGCTCCCAGTCCCTGTGGAATGCAAGTGCCACCCTGCATCCAACTATTTATTCTGTATTTCAATTAGTGAAGACCTCATCGAATCCTTTGGGGGGGCGGGGGAATAAGGCTGACCTCTAAGCCCGCTCTGGGGGCTGGATGTTCTTATTTGCTTAACATTTCCAAGGTCCAGAAATAGAAAGGGTGGGTGACTAATAGACTTAAGATCTCCGAGGTGAGATGATGCTAGTGACTGAAGAATATGCATTAGCTGGCATCAGCACAGCCAGAAAAAGGAGAAATCCACTTAGAGCTGCTTCTCCTGTAAGATAAGCCCCAGGTTCACAGAGTGAGATGCCTCCTCCCTGCTGCAGTAGTGAATTAAGTTTGTCATTTGTTATTGTGTCTTGCCGGCGTGCAAAATAGCAGCCCTGGGCTGTAATCTCTACTCATCTGAGTCTGCACAGTAATTGCTGGCAGCCATGGAAACCAAACTTCCCACAGTCATTTATAAACTTGACCCTCCTTGCTTCCTTATTGCTATATTCAGCCGAACCCTTGACGGGGATAAGCGAAGAGAGAGGAAATCATAAACTGCATTTGCAAACTAACGTTTGGCGGCAGAGCATAGAGAACTGGCCAAAAGCCCATCATGCGAGTAGGAGCCTTTCCAACGGCACTGCTAGGCTTTGCAGCAGGCTCCTGGTGAAGAGGATGGAGCGGTGCCATCAGCTCCAGTAAGCTCTGTTAATGACTAACAGGCCTTTATCTGCTTTGCATGGGATGTGAGAATGGCCTCCTCACCTCCAGATTCCACCACCGGCTTGCCAGGGACCCTTGGCCATGCTGTCTGACTTGCATTCTGCCTGAGATCCCCCAGTTATAGACAGGATAGCCTATTTTATAGCATCATGATGAAGGTGAAATTATGAAGGCCTTCAAGTAGCTCAGAGATTTGGGCTGTAGAAGGCCAAAGAACTCGTTATTTTCCTCAAGGGTACAATAAAAATTCTAAAAATATTCCCAGCCCAGCTGAGGCTGGAGGACCGTGCCTAGTTGACATCACTTGGAGAACTCAATCCCTCTGCTGAGCCCTAAAAAGAGACCCAGGGAAAGCAGTGTCCGAGGGAACCCTCCCACCATGCCTGTCCCTCCACCCCAAGCACCTCCTGGAGCTGTTTCTAGCAGTGAGACTGGGTCTCTTCGTCCCCATCTGGTCACAGTCCACTATGAGAAGTGCAGGAGCAATGCAGGGCTTTGCAGGCAGTGAAAGGAGCGCAGGTAACTTCCAAGCTTGCTCACTGCCAGCTCAGGAAGATCTGCAGCCAAAACCTGGACGCGGGAAACCCCAAATTCAGTGTTTCTCCAAGCCTTCGTTGCTTTGCCATGGACACTTGGCCACCAGTGTGGCTTGGACTGAGACTGCCAACCTGATCCACATCAACCACCAAATACTCACCACATGCACAACCTTCAGGTGGCTGAAGCCAGGTGAGACCTCTGGCATGACTGTAAATTCCACAACTTTGTGGCCATCCAAAAACCTGATCATTTTATAATCACTGTGAAATACCTACAGCACCAACAAAAACCAAAGGATTAGTTGTGTGGAGTTTTGAAAGTTGATAGATTTTGTCTAGTGTAATTGTTCAAGCATCCTAAGCTGTCACACTTCAGGAACAGCAATGGCTGAAGACTGACAGGAGTTTCACCACTACTGAAAAACACAACACCATTGACCATTGGGACCATCAGGTCACACCACCAGACAAATAGCTGATCTAATACATCTCATTCCTACAATCCACTTGTAATGGTTTCTTTTTTTTTTTCCCCAGTAATTTTTCTATATCAATATTATTAGATCTAAAGCCAAGTCCAAAAGTATGACTATTTCTTCTTAATATGCCGCACCAGGTTATTATATTCTGTCAGGACACATTAAGACAGGCTGAGTTATGTTAAAAAGTGACACATCTGTAACAGGTCAGGCATTCAAAGATGGTCCTTTCTGGCAAGGTGAATTAAGGAGTATACCACCTCATTCAATTTTTTCCTTTGGGAAGATGAAAGCTAATCAAGATATGCTAAGCTTGGTCAATTTTTCTCAAAGACAGACCTCCATAATTATTTGGACTTTATTTAAAAGGAAAAGAATATGCTTTGGTATTATTATTTACCCAAGAGCTGTGTGCTAGCCATAAAGTTTGGATCTAGTAGTTAAATTCTGTCATGTTCAGATTTGTTTTGAGCCAAGGTTTTCAGCTTCAGTCTACTGCAAAGTATTACACCTCTGGGAAGGATTTAGTCTCTTGCTTCTTCTTTAAGTACTGCCTGATGCAACATGCTACTCCTGGTCATAGGAAAGAACAGCAGCTGCATGACACTCCCTTTTCTTCCCCCAAATCCATGTAGCTGTTTCATCTACATCTCCCTACAACCTCCTTATTTAAATTTCCCATCTGTCTCCATAGTTAAAAAGCCTCCGTGGGCCTTGTAGGAGCTTTTGTACCTCTGTGCAGTACATCACAGACTGGAAATGTTGCAGGAGGGAAGTTCAAGAAGCAGGATTTGCTGTGTCCAGTTGCATCTGCTCAAATTTGGCTTATTAAAACCAGTTGAGTATCAACGTTTCCCATCTGTGTTTTCCTCTGTAAAACTTGCTAGCGGCTAGTTACTAAACTTAGTCATGAGAAATGATGCATGGGGGCATCTGGAAAAAATATCATGTGATCATGTAATTAACAAGTACACCATAATGAACTGGCCTGAAGGGTCAGAATTCAGCTTGGAGGGAGATCTTTAATTCTCGTATTTTCAGCATTCAGGGTGTTTGGCTTAACATGCTGAGTGTATCTTTGGCATGCTTTGTTTTATAGAGAGACAGAGATCTGATCAGGCAAGTCCACTGTCCCTGAAGCTCTTGGTAGTCTAGAGTCCACACAAGAGCTGACCTGCTTTAAAGCTGCACACGTGCAAGTGAAACACATGCACCAGAAGTACTTTCACAACTAGTAGTCTTAGGGGAGGCTGAAGGGACAGCATATAAGCAAGCACACCAGCTCAAGAAACATACTAATAGCACCTTTTTCACAGGTTCCAGACCCACCCAAATCCACCCTGCGACCTAAAGGACATGAGACGTCAGCAGCGAGGTCCTGTCCGTACCTGGAGTCAGCTCCACTTCAGGTGATCACCAAGTCCTTACCTGCAGCACTGCCCACTGCCTGGGTAGGCACTGCTGCCTGTGATTTGCCCTAACGAATTTACTTGGGCTTCAGGTGCAACACTGAACAAAACAGAAAAAAGCATACAGCTTTCTCAGCACCCACTTAATTCAGCTGCTGTGATTTCTGTGTATTGACCTGACCTAAATTATTTAACGAGAGAAGTTTATTAGAAGAAGCAGTACATATGCTTGCCCTGTTCTTATTCTTCCCCAGGCATCTGCTTATGGTCATGGTTTGTTGGGGCGGTGGGGGGGAAAGCTGCTGCTTTTTGTTTGGTTTGGGTTTTTTTTCAGGCTGATGCATTTCCTGATGACTACAAAAGATATTTAATTGGTGAGATGGAAAAAAACCCACTGAAATGTCCCATTGGCTGCAGGGCCAGCTGGCAGGGTGTGGGACCTAGGCAGGCAGGATTGACCCCACTCTTCTCCCCTTCCCAGCCAGACCCATGAAGGTGCTGTCTTGCTGCTGGCCACGTCAGGGCACAGGACGGTTGACGCCATGGTGTGGGGAGCTACGGCTGCACTGGTGCTCTGTGGCACGTGGGCTGGGTGCAAGTCGGAGCGGGGGGGGGGGGCTGCTGGGACAGAAGAGCAGCAATATCTCCTCCAGACAGGAGGAGGGGAGCTGGAAGTCAGCACTGGGGTCATAGGGTCTCAGCCCTGATGATCTGGAGGAACGTCGTCAGCCCCACGGCATCAGGCGCAGACCCTCACAACCACAAGCAGCAAGTACGAGATATGAAATCTTGACATTTTCTCCCAAAACCTCTTCTAGTGGTCTTTCCACCCATCCCAAACCACCACTCCCTTCCCCCAGAGTGCTAGCCATGGCAGGATCGTTGCTTAGCGTAGCATTTGTTAGCTTTACTGCAACTCTCTTTGGAGGATTAGATATTTTACAGCCAGTCTTTATGTTGTCAGCTGCTCTATCTAAAAGCGGTGCCTGGGATTTGACTTTTAAAAGCTCTGGTGGCAATGCCTCCATGAGGGTTTGCACATGTGCTGCTTCTGAAGTCCATCTGTTCCCCTCAGCGTAGCTGGGCTGGGCTCCACTGCTGTTCACTCGAAAGGATCAAGAGAAACGAGGGAAGATGTGATGACTCGTCTGGACCTGTTCTTCAGCAGGAGGTAGGAAAGATGCAAGTGGGAAACTGCTAGGTATGCTTCCTCCAAAATCTAACTGCCCATGGGAAAATGGGCTGGCAGAGCATGGATTGTTATGTCCTGTAGAACTAGCAGGACTAACAGCCCTGGTGCTAGCCAAACACAGAATGATAGAAAACAGGGCTGGAATGGCTCAAACAACATCTTGTCCACCCCATTTCCACAAGGCACCGTCTACTGTTTGCCTAGTCAGCTCTTCAAAGCCTCCCACAACAGAGACATCGCTGCTTTCCCAGGCAATCTACTCCACTGCTTTATCTGCCATTACTATCGGGAAGTTTTGTCCTAATGCCAAACCTAAATCTCTCTCTCTACAACTTAAGGCCATTATTTCTTTCCCTCATCACAGCAGGCAGGAAAAAAATAATTGTATTCCTGTTCTTACTGTGGCTTTTTGTGTGTTTAGAGATCATTGTCATGTCTGCCTTCAGTCACCTCTTCTCTCTGTTAAGCCCAGTTCTTTCACTCTTCCCTCACCTGTTGTGTTTTCCACCCCCTCTGCTCTCTATCTGACTGTAACAAGTTGGCTCAGACCTCTCTTGGAAGTGTGGTGAAACCACGTCCAAAAGAGGACCCAGCAGTCTTCCAACTGGTGGTTGTCCTTCTTGAACCATATACTATTTTCCAGACCCACTTTTCCCATTAGCCATTTCCAATCCTGCCTTTCAGATGTGTGTAGAGCCCCTTCCAGCTCACCCTCATCTGCAGATTTAATAATTCCCTATCCCATCCACCAAGCAAGTAATTAAAACATGGTATTACACGAGACCCAGAGCACCCACTCAATAAACCTTTACAGTTTGACAGCAAATCATTGAAAACTTATCTTTAGATCAGCTTATCCCTTTTCAGCTAGACTATTCTCTAGTTTGTGTGGCTCAATGCCTATAGTAGACTGACGTCCTACTCTTGCCACAGTTTGTACAGTCAAAGCAGTAGTAGTGGAGCAGCATGAGAGTAACCCTTTCCAAGGGGTTTACTCTAGGTGCCCCCTTTGAAGAGGTGGATTTTTCCCTTGCAGGAGCTCTCGGCACAGGAACATGGCTATAGATGGCTGAGCTCTACTACTGGTAACCGCAGTAAATGAAAGACCAGGCTCCACAGTGTATTTAAGAAGGGAAAGCTTTCTGGAGCCATTAAGTTACTAACATCCATGTACGTAGACCTGAAAGAAAGGTGCTGAACTGATGGATGTACTTGTCGTATTTATGGTTTGTAGCAGGGTGATGAATGTGCTTTGTGGTTTATAATGCGATGCTCATTTAACTCTCTTTTTTAAGATCAGGTTGATTTATAGAAGCCAGCATTACTATTGCGTTTCAGTAGGGTGACAGGGATAATACTATAGCGCAGAGGTTTGTCAATTAGTCTTGTATGACAAAGCCAGGCTCCAAACAGGGGCCTCTGATTGGGAAGATTTAACCCTGGCAAAAATGGATTCCTTTTAAAGCCATCTCTGGTGCTGGACTGACCCACTGATTTATATCCTCACCCAGCGTCTTGTGGAAGCCTTAATTTATGGGGCTAAAACTTCGTCTGTCTCAGTGAGTCAAGCCGTAAAGGTGTGCTCCAGCATACAGAGCATCCGTGGCCGCCGCTGACCGCCGTAACAGATGTCAGGTCTTGCGACCCAGCTGTAGACAGCACACCCCAGCACAGTCCCTGCCCTACTTTTCCAACAATGGCTAATGGTTTGGAGTACCTTCATTTTTATTATCCATGGAGAAGCACTTGATTTTTCTGAAGTCAGGGGGTCAGCATGCACTAGAAAGGGAGGGATGCAAAATCCTGTAATAGTACTAATGAGAGCTTCGATTTACCAGCCTTAACACACATCAGCATCCGTGCTTTCAACCTCTGCCCAGCCATGGACTCTCTTCTGACTCTTTTAGCAAGTTTCGTCCTCCATCAGCCTCGTCTTTCCCCTCTTTTTAAAGCTAATGGAAGTACTTGCCTCACACAAGTAATTAGCACTTGGACAGTGCTCTCAAACCACCATGCACGTATGAATTTTAAGCTTTTTCACCCTGGTAGGGAAAATGGCAGAAAAATAAGCTTACACGTAACACAAAATAACATCATACTATTTCTGGTAGGATCTTCCATATTCATTTAGCTCAAAATGCTTTGCAATGTTACTGGAAATGCAGTTAGTTACCAAGCTAAATATAGCAAAACATCAGAGGTGGAGGCAAGAAATTTAGAAAAGTGAAAATGTGTGCAGACAGAGAAGCCGAGGTGGCCCATTTAAATCAGCCAACACACCTAGTTATTCTTTGTTTGCTTTCTCGAACTCTTTGGACTATGTTTACTGCTGCAGCTTTTATGACGGGTTCCCTTTGGGAGTCCATTACACACTCGATTTAGTCCCTGGGACAGAGACATTTTAAGCAATGGGATTGTGTGAGAAATAAAGAACTGGGTGCACAGCTGCCCGCTGCTGGATGGGGGGGTCCGGAGGTCAGGCTGCAGGAGCGCAAAGAGGGGGCAGGTTCGTTTTGGGAAAGGAGGGAGCAGAGGTGGCCAGAGATGCCGTCAGGGATGGGGACGGAGAGGTGTCTGCTGATGGAGGGTCCCAGGGACAGAGCTGGTACGGCGCTGGTGGCATAAAGATGTGGTCGGGTTTGGGGAGGAACCTCATCTCAAACAAAACCAAACTCTCGTGATTTGGGATGTTTTTGAAGGCTGGTGGGAGCACCTCGGTTCCAGCACCTCCTGAGATAGCGCCGGAAAAATGCCTCCTATCAGTGGAAAATGCTCACAATAAACCATCTGTTAGCGGCGATGTGGCAGTCAGGCTCTGTCACAAGAAAGGCCACAGACAGCCTATATATTGCTCTGATGTGGGTCTCCTGCTGGTTAGTTCTCACTGCTATTTTTAGGCTGAGGCACTTTAGGCCTTCAACTTTCCCCTTTTTCTTTTTCTTTTTTTTTTTTTTCCCCACCATCAAATGGCCATGAACTCTCTCACAGTCGGCAGAAATTTGTATCCTTCAGCAGTAATAGATCCATCAAGAATAGGCTGACATAACTGAATGCAGAAATGCATATTTGAGATGCTGTTCATTTTAATAAACTACACTGCATGAATGGAATAGATATTGAATTTAACACATACTGGCATGAAGTAATTCTTACTAAGTGGTGTCTGGAGTCAGTTTTCAATCTAATTTCCCCTTTGTAGATTTTTTTATAAATAGATTTTATAAAGATCAGCAAATTAATTTTTTTAGCATGTAGCAGGTTTTCCTTATGATGAAGAAGACAAGTCCGGTTAAGCATCTACCCGTACACTTAAGGGACTGAGATTGTTTGTTGGCCCCGATAAGCTGAAACTCATCTGAATGCACCTCATCAGAGAAAAAATTGAATTTTTCAGAGGTCCAGCAGGCTTTTGGAAAGCTAAGGCTTGTGTCAAGGTTAATTAGGAGATAACTTTGGAAGAGCACCAAGGTAGCTGGCCCGACAAGGAAGACAGTGCCGTCGGGCTGGCCCTCACCCAGCCCTGCTGAGGCTCCAAGAGGCTGGATGCAGCCGGGCAGGCTCCATCGCGTGCTCTGGGGCGAGCTGGTGAGACGGATGGCTTCGCTAAGGTGGCAGGCAGCCCTCCACAGCAACCCCTCTCAACGCTTCTGCCCTTTCTCCCCACTGCACCCTTCAAAATGGGGCTCCAGTGGGAGGGTAAGACCTCCAAACAGACATGGTTTCTTTCTCCAGATCTTATTATTATTATTCAAGCTATGAAGTGTAAGTTAAAAAGCCAAGAAGAACATCAAGATTATCCAGCCTGCCTGCGACAGGCAGTGGGAACAGAGGCGGCGTTTGTCCTCATCATCAGCCTTCGGAGAGGACCGAAGAGATGCTGTCCTTGGGCAAGCAGCCTGTGCGCAGATGAACATGTTTGGTGGATATTTCCTATTAAAACAAATAGGACGACGACAATAATATGTCGCAGTCATTAAAAAAGATGTTGATTTCCCCAAAGGCTTTACTACAGGACTTCAGCCCAGAGTAGCTTACACCTTATGCCACATGGCCGTCATCTGTCATTTCACCCCCTCGCTGGAGGAGACCTGACTGAGCAAGCCCCTCTTTCTGGCTGCTGCTTTCACAACGAAATCTGAGCCAGCCTTTTTCTCCCTGACAACACGCTGAATCCAGCCCAGCCTCTTAGCAGCTAGAGCTATTGCCATCTGATGGATGGTTGGTCTCAGTCCAGTTCCTTGCTGGGGGAAAAACCCAGCACACCTCACCACGGGGCTCAGCAGGTTCTGGCAGAGCCCCCAGCATGGAACAGCGCGGGGGGCACCCCATCACCCCCGAAAGATGTACCTCTACGTTGAGACCACGGCAGGGATGCATTGCCCCACTCATGTCCCTGGAGAGGACCAAGCACGCTCCAGCTCTGCCCACCAGCAGATACCTCCAGCTGCCTCTTCCTATGAAGAACATGGACACCTTGGGCTTAATCCACAGGTCGTGGGGCTTCGCCTTCCAGTCAAGGCAACGCTTTCACAGGTCTGAGCAGACTCGAGTGGAAAAAGGACTCTCCGCTGCTCCAAGTTCTTGCAGCTCCAAACCAACCACAGAGCCGTGGTGAGTAGCAGAGACCAAGCTGCAGGCGTGTTGTCACATAACTCCTGTACAGACTGTTTATTGCCCGCTTGATGCCAGTCCTTGTCAGCGTCAATATCCCAATTTCTCTTGCTACAAACAAAGGTTAAGTGAGCCCAATTAGTCTAGTAAGGTAATATCAATAATGCTACTAATTACAGCAATTGCATTATGGATCATTAGTTAGTGATTATGACTTTGTCAAGTGCTTGGCAATTTTATGCAAGAATCACTCACAATGTGTCATAGAAAAGAAATATCTTCTTGGCATTGCTAGTTTCCAGTCTGTATAAATGATCTTAAAAGTTCGGGTGAAGACTGCCAGAAGCTTCTTAGGAAAAGAGATGTCTGTCTAGTATTTGCAGTTCCACAACACAAAACATGAAAAGGGTGATGGTAAGTGGGGGTGGAGGGCTCCTACCATACGCAAATGAAAATTAATTGAGTCCTGAAGAGTTTAAGAAAACAGGTTCTCATGCAAATAAAATGGCCCCAGTTTGTGTGAGGTATTGACACATTTTTCTAATAAGAGGCATTATTATCCCTACTGCCTCCCTGGAGAGTCTTGGCATGTCTTATTTTATTTGAATAAATAATTAATTTAGTTTAATTAAGATCATCCAACAGCCTGGAGACAGGTTTTACTAATTCAAGAATCATGGGGAGGGTCTAAGTATGTAGATGGTAACCACGGAGACTGATTTTTTTCTTTAAATTAAATTGGAGGTGGCTGAAAGCTCTCTCCATCCAGAATTTTCCGCTGCCTGTAGCTCTGCTGTCAGAGCAGTGGCGACCAAAGACACTATGTTCCAGAACACAAGCGGTGGGAACCCTCCCTATCACCCCTTCTTTGGTCACAAACAAGTGAGCTCCAAGTGTCTAGATCACATTGAGGAACTTTTTGCTGATTTAACAGCTTTTCCAGGGCTTTTCCCAAGACCCTCTCCACCTGATCATAACCCACATTTTCAAACCCTTGCTTAGGTGAGTACTAAAATCATTCCAACCCAACTTTCATGAAAAATAAAACAAAACTTGAATTTAAAGGCAAAGAAGAGGCCATTAAGATCCACTAATCTCACTCATGCACATGACAGACCATAAATTTCACCCTCCACTTCTTGCACCAATATGTAGTAGGATTAAAATGCCTCTTCCAGAAAAGGTCCTTGTCTGGATGATGATAAGCTTCCTCAGCTCATCATCCCACTAACAACTTCAAGGACTCTAGAATTTTGAAGGCTCTTATGAAGGTCTGGAAACCTTATGAAGCTAGAGTAAACAGCTGGAAGCTAGATTTATTCACAGACAACCCCAGGGTGCTGGAATATTCCTGGAACATGTAGGTATCTTGTCTACACAAGTCTTGACCTCTACCTTGTGCTCTTCACTGTCCTTCTGGACCTGCCGTAGGAGTCAAAATGGCAAAATAACCAAGGTGAAAGTTCAACACCAAGAATGCTATAACCTACCATTACTCATGAGATTTTCAGAAAAGGGGAAAAATCTTTTCGACGGTTCCAGCCTTAAGAGTGAAATTTATGGCTAAACCTTTGCCAAGCTGCACGGCTGGACAAGTGGTTCAAAAAGTAAGTAAAATCCAGGGACCTCAAAGAACATGAGATGGTAAATCTGAGATGAACATGACTGTAGAAAAGTGGTACCCAGAAAATGCAACATCCCAGACCAATTTCTGCTACTTTCTGTCAAAACGAATCTGAATAGATACCGGCACTCTGTTAGCTATAAAGCTGTAATAAAAGCAATGATATATTTGCACTGCTTCTGTTGGGGTTAGAGCAAGTCAAAGCGGTAGGTGGGAAATCCAGCTCCTCACATGTGTTGAACACCACAATGAAAACTGAGAAGACAAGGGCTTGACCTCATTTACCACTGCATAACCCCTCCGACTTAGGAAGATGGCTCAGGCAAAGCTGAAAGCAATATTCCGTCCATAATCACGTGAGATATTTAACAGACAAAGCAGATGCTTAGTAAGATTTTAAATGACTCATTGGAGGAAACCTTAAGCAAGAGACAATATATACACAAGCACATTAAACAGGACAGCATCATGTTTTTTCCCGTTCCCTTTTTAATGTACAAGCAAGCAACCAAAGAGAAAAAAAATCCTTAAACTATTGTAATAAGGTAGCTCCTGTCTACATCATAGGAATACCAGCTGGAAAAAGACAGATAATTCACCTCCGTTTTCATTTGACAGGATCAGAAGAATTGTGATGGTGTGCAACTTTGGGTCACAAGAGTAAAATCTGCACTGTTTGTTCTCCACGGTCAGCATTGATTTACCCTCACTTGAACTGAGAGGTTATTTAAGCAGTAATTTCAGCTTCCTGCAACTCAAAAGCAATAAATGGATTCTCTGGTGCATTTGAGACATTTTTACTAAGCACATTCATGGGGAGACAACTGTTGATTATACTCCAAAGGCATCTGAAATAATAATTATGATAACAAAATGTCACAAGAAAAGCATGCCTCCTAATGACTTTCTAGCACACCTGCTACTTGTTTCTCTTTTATCTCCCTGACATGCTCATAAATATCCACCTTCCTCTTCTTCCTTCTTAGGGCTCCAGGAAGAGAGGTGGCAGGGTGGGGAGAAGGGAGTGAGGTGCAGGCAGAGAAGCTGTTCGTGACACCCCTGGTGGCTGTCCCTTGTCATTCATTACTGTGTGCTGAGCAACTTCATGGCAATGGGAAGTGCTGTTGTACAAAAGCAGTGGGAGTTCATTCCTTTTTCCCC
The DNA here is from genome assembly GCF_964188355.1 of Buteo buteo. Taxonomy (NCBI): domain Eukaryota; kingdom Metazoa; phylum Chordata; class Aves; order Accipitriformes; family Accipitridae; genus Buteo; species Buteo buteo. The sequence goes on along the minus strand of NC_134189.1, from coordinate 3,678,551 downwards.
ATGACACCACTTGGCCTGTCCTGAAGACCCCGCATCCAGCACATTGCTTGGTTGTGCTTTAAGTGGTCCAAGAAGCCCAGTCCAGATTTGAAGTCACTGTTTTCCCCTGCCTTCAAGGATGCAGCAGGGACCACAGCCTAGTCCTGTGCGTCAACATGTCCAAGTCCATGACGGGTGTCTGGAGACCACTGTTTTGTGGTTCGTGCAACCTGATTTCTGCCGGTCCCATTGCCAGGGGACATGGGAGGGCTCATCTACACGGTCCATGAGCATGCACCAAGGAGACATGGCACTAAAATTCCCATCCAAGCAATAGGGACATGGTTTAGTGGGGGACTTGGTAGTGTTAGGTTAACAGCTGGACACAGTGATCCTAAGGGTCTTTTCCAACCTATATGACTTTATGATTCTACAATACAGCCCAAGGCACAAGGAGCAGCCTTTATGCAGGCAGGGACAGACCCTTGCTAGCTGGGCTGCACCGCTGCCATGACCAACCCCCAGAAACACTTTGTGCTACACAGATGTAGGGAGCTCAAATAAATGCTGGCTCTGAGAGAAGGAAAGAGACTCTCTTCACTCCACCGCACACTGTATGCACACCCCACTACCACCATCAGGCACAACAGTGTCTGAGGACTGCACAAGTGTAGGATCCCCTTCCACCTACTCCCTCTAGTCCAAAAATTATGCCTTTCTCCAGGAAAGTCAAAAATGTGCCTCATGTAGCTGAGACAGGGCTGTGAAAATTCAGAGCTGCCATTCCGTCTCCAGCACCAGGACTATGCACCACACCACTAAAGGAGGAGGTGCAGCTGACTGATTCTTGCTTCCTCAGTGCATTCATTCCTGAGCAAAGCATCCCTTGCTCATACTGCACTAGAACTAGTTCCCTGGCTAAATAAAACACTGCAGGCTGCAGAGCTGTCATTTTGGCACTGCTCACCAGCACTAAATTCAATTTTGAAAAGGAGAAAACAAAAGGGAAGAACATATCTGTTGGTTCTTGGCATTAATCAGTGAAAATTACTTCACTTCAGTGGCACCAAATGAATGTAACGGTGATTGAAATGCAATGGCCAGCAGGCTGACCACCTCAAACTCAATAGCAGTATAGTCTTTGTGCCAATTTAAGAATTATTTGGATTTTTCTCAGGGGTTTTTCATATGTATAATTACATTTGCATATAAGACCTCCATAATATGCCAAGCCAACAGCTCTCAAGACCGCAGTCCTCTGTTTTTAAACAAAACAGATTCAATCCAGGGACCAGATGCTGCCCTCTCAGGGAGTCTCATCCTGTCCATCAGAGATGCAGCTACTCTAGATTGTGGTATAGTTACTGACCAGCACTAGTACAGGTGCTAGAGAAGTTCAAGCAAAGACGTTTATCCCCATGTTTGTATTTTACCACCTCTGGCCTTTAATCAGGATTAAACCACCATAGCCCCATCCTCATGTATGAGTTAGACCGGCCCCCTCTCACCATGGAGAAATAGGACTCCTGGCCAGGCTTCGTCAATCCCTCCCTGTAAACATCTTCTAGCATTTCTCTCAGGCTTGGCTCTAGGAAGTAAGTGTTGTCTGCTGACTCTTGGCCAGAGAAAGATGTTGACATGACTTTGTAGGGTCAGGAAAACTGGACACATCTATACCATAGGTAGTATTAAGTGGCCAGAAGTATTCCTAAAGAAGAAGGTCCCTTGGAGGCAAGGAAACTGCCCGGTCACCTGTCCTGCCTAGCTCTTGGCCACAGTGTCCAAACTGCTCACACACGAGATGCTAGTGTTTCTTTCCGCGACTAAAGAGTCCACAAAGCACAGAACCCAAACACAGAGGTCTTCATGTAGCCCAGCCTGTGACGAAGAGCAGTGCTGGCCTCACCAGGTCACTGGTTCCTCTCCTTCGCGCCCATTCGGCTGCAGCCTTTGGGGATTTGATCCAGCACAGCTCGCTGCTTCACACCCGGCCAGCCTGGGCCAAGTCACCTCTTCTCAGAACAGAGCTGGGTGTAGCATGAACGCTGTGTCTAAAATCAGGAAACAAGGACCCAAGGGCTGACCAGCGTGACTACCGATGCAACAGTCTCCTTTCATAAAAACTTGCCGATAAGTGCAACTGGCTCTTGGTCACCTCCAGTCTCCCCTGAATCTGAGCCATGAGAGTGTTTTGGTTTTCGTTCTTAATTCCCCAAACCCAACCTATCTTGCAGTGAATCTGCTTTTGAGTTTTCTTGCTTGGCAGAATGAGAAAACTGGCTTGTTAAAATGTCCAGATGGGGAGGGCTAACTGCACTGAGCATCTCCTGTATCTGTAATTCAGGCACAGAATGGAGGGTGCAACCACAGGGTATGGCAAAGCATGCTGATTATTCTGTCAGGAACTACTTAAGCTGGCAAATTTTAAGCTCTTACTTCTGATCATGAAATGCCTGCAAACACATCAAGATTTTAGCACCTGCACTCATTATTCAGAATTATTTGATGAGCGTTTTGTGCAAACATGTTTAACTGCACGTGAATCATCCACAAATCATTTGGTGTGACCTTCATTCCAGAATATAACATTCACAGACTGCCAAGGGACCTGTCAACCACACCACTCTTTTTTTTAGCCTTGATTTCTTCAGGCTGAAAAGGGGGAACCATTCCCAGGAAGAAGGATCAGAGGAGAAGACAAGCGTATGCCCTCAGATTGTGAAGGCAGGGTACAAATTTAGAAATATTTTCATCCCTTCCTGACTAAAGGATCAAGAGAGGCGTAAGGCTGATCGATGGGCTGTTTGGAAAACTTTGCCTGCCATTTTCTCCTCTTGGTCTCAAAAAGCACTTGCATACATGAGGATGATCTTCTTTGCAGTCAAATAGATCTTTCTCTTTGCCTTTCATATCTACTAATTGCTTTAGCTCTGGGGGTCTGGCTAGAGGTATTAAATGGCCTGCAGTGTCATGCAGTCCTCTTTGTAACACAGCTCCCACAGACGCACCCACTCTCCTCCTCTCTATTTGCCTGTTTTAGTTTTGCTCTCTTTCTCCTGCAGCCAGGAAAGGAGGAAAGAACCACCTGTGACAGACACCAGTGATATTGCTTGAAAAAAGGTGCTCCTACACCATAGTGATGGGTGAGAGGAACCTGGAGAAAATCGAATTTGACTGACAGCATCAGCGCTGGATCTCTCGCCTGGGGTATTGGCATGATAGTGCTAAAGGTCCCATCTCTAACACAATAATATTTCATATACCTGCCAAGCACGCTGATTTGAATGTATTCATCTCCCACTTTCTGTCACCACCTATCATGGTTCATCACAGTCACTGTTGCATTATTAATAATCCTTTCTCTGTGTGTACGGGTATGTTTGTAGCCCAGATGGAAAAGAGCTCCACCTGATCAACAGCAATCTCAGTGGAGGGCACCGTCTGGGGATTTGGGAAAAATTCACAAAAAGTCTGCCCTGCTATGTCAGTTTGAGGAACAGTCTACTGCTAGTTAAAGCATCCTATCCAGCTGGCCACGCACAATACAAGTGAAGGATGAGGTGACAGGGAAGAGAACAAGGGTTTACACATTTAAATGGCACTTGTCGGGAAGCTATCCTGATAAGATCAGTATGTGAAGAGTGTGTGGTTGAATGGGGATTTTACCCCAAAACTCTGCCGAAAACCAGACAGATAACAGCTTTCCCCTGCCAAAGTGGTCACTGGGAGGACATCATGCAACATTTTAGTGAGCTGTCAGGATTGTCAATAGGATGACATTATCCCATGATTTCTGACTGGTGAGGTGGGAAAACTTATGTCTGGTGGCAGAGCAGAGCAATAAAGTACTTCAGCCATTAGTCATGGCTGCTGTCAGAAAAACAAGACTAGCCAGAAGACCATTGGCATGAGAAGAAATGTTAGGGGCACTGACACATAATCCCTACTTCAGAAAATACTGGGAAAGAGCATTAAGAGCCCTGTGTATCCCTTAACACTGGAAATGGCTGTTGGCTCCCTAGGACACAGGGATGTGACCACTGCTGTTTCCAGTGAAGACTCACGTGCTAATAAACTTCTCTAACCTGTGTTTTGTCAGAGGACAAGCTCTCTTTCAAACAACCATACATGTTCCACCACCATCTTCCTTTGAAGACAGAATTGCAAACAAAACTGAATCCCAACTCCCAAAAGTGAAAGCCCAGCCCACGTTTTACTCTGCGTGAGGTATCTATGGCACATTAGAAGGCTGTAATTTTATCTTTAGGGCCCAGCTGTCAAAATGGCAAGTTCTTCATCCTTGGCAGAATTGCCCCGGGACTCACATCACAGCAGATTTGCAGCTTTACCTGTCCTTTGTTCACTATTTTCCCAAGCAGAAGGAGTTTCATGGCCAATGAATAATGGAACCATCTCTTTCCAAAGAACAAAACATGATGGTCGCTACCTTGCTTAAGAAAAGACAAGGCCAAGACAAATGTGAGAGCTGAATCCACGCTTCAGCTCTCAACCCAGATCCCAGTTACTCTGTAGAGTGCTCCAGAGCCACGTGCTGGGCTTGGCATGTATTTATTTCTTTGACAGAAGACTCATCTCACCAGTCTGACAGTAACGTCTGATTCTCACCAGTGCTTCGCAAACCAGCACGTACGTCACCACCATCCCTCCCATCCGTGCCTTGGGGTATTTCCCATTCTGCGCCCACCCTTCCACCCTCGCTCTTCGGCTGCCGAAACCCGGCTCCGCTGCCCCTGCAGCCATCCTCCGCGCTGGCAGCACGAGCTCGGCACCGGTGGAACCCAGCGCTGGCGTCCCTCGTGTTGTCGCAGCACCCTGACCCTCATGCATCAGAGGAAAGGCAAGAGAAGAGTCACTGGATAAATAACAGTGCTCAAGAAAACTGTGGACTCTGGCAAATAAGCTCTGCCTCGTTAAATTAGGGCTGTCCCTTGCCACCCCCATCACCACTCTGCTGGAGCTGACAGCCCTGAGGCACAGGGTGCACCATTCATGGTGTAGGGCAGCCGTGAAGGTGAATTTTTGTTAAGATCCCATCCCGGGAATGAGAGAAGATGAACTGAGGCTCACGTTTCCTTCCAATACCTCCACACAGAGGCAGAAACCCATCACAAAAAAGCGGTGCGCAGGGGTGGGCATGTTCAAACTCACTCCAGCTGCCTGCCGTGCTCTGACAAGGAGATGTCCATCCTGCCTCAGAAGCAGGATTTCTGAGGTTTTGCCCCAAAGCATGTGATTCAATACCTGCCCTTTTTGCTTTACCTCAGGTAGCCACAAATGTTGTAAGGGGTTGTGAAATTAGGCCGGCCTCTTTAAAATCTGGCCACAGCCTTTACCTCTACAACCTCGGGCAGAGGGACAATAAATTCCATGGATAAACTACATGCAGTATTTTTTAAAGAAAAAAGATTTCTTTTGATCAGCTCTAAAGCTGCTGCCCTTTAATTTCAGTGAGTGACCCCTTGTTCCCATGTTGTGGGACAGAGTTTAAAAAAAAAAAGAAAGGAAAGAAAGAAAGGAGCAATCAATTTCACTTTCCATCTTTAATCATTGTGAATGTTTCAGACAAGTCTCCCTCTAACTAGTCATCATTTCTGGCTAAAGCGTCCCTGCGATCTCTCATCATCTATAAATTCAGTGACACTTCTATCTTCATTGACCTTCTCTGGACCTTTCAATATCTCCTACATTTTTCTTCACCTGACAAACAACAATTTCTGACCCACCATCGGCTCAATCTTTCCTGTCCTCCTCTGGAAGGGAGCCGGCTGCATTATTCAGCCAGTCCCTGACTATTGCTTCCTTTCTGCTTATTTAAAAGTAGCTACTGGAGTCCCTGTTTTCAAAGCAAAGTCCTTTATTTTAGGCAGATTGTCAGTGCAAGAACAAGTTTATAAAATCTCTAAAAAAAAAAAAAAATAAGGAAAAAATTTTCAAAAAGTGAGTTATTCCCTCATTTCTACTACTAACATACATGCAGAGCTGCAACCTGATATTGCTGTTGACAAGCCTAGAGAGAACAACAGGAGCACTTTTTATCGCTATGGCATCAACTTGATTTGGAAGCTGCTCATAGTTTAGCTCTTTTGAGCTTATTTGCCCTTAAAGGAAGCTGTGGGTTTTGGGTTGGGCACAATATGGGTCATAGAAAACACAGTATCTGTTGCCGGCAGAGATTGTAAGCACATTGCTCTGTGTATTCTTATGCCTTATCGTCCCTCTTTATAAAATAGTCAACGATGCTGTTGACCTGCTTTGGAAAAACATTGATGGCTGCTAATGAAAAGCTCGAGGAAAGAGCTGGCTGTTATCTCACTGGCTTTCCCTTAGCTTTGGACCGAGGGGCATGTGGAAGAGCCACATCTCCAGAATATTACATCTTCCAGAAGCCCAGCCTTCTCCCTCTTCTCCCCAGGCTTCATTCACCAACAAAACATTTCATGTTGCAGACACTAAAATGTCAGTGCTGGCTGTGGAGATGGCACCTACTGAAACCCATCGGCGTCACTCGTACACCACCGCTGCTTTTGCAGGCTGTCTGCAAAGCTTCTCAGTGCTGCAACGCTAGAGTTGCTTTCTTTTGAAATTTGCTGCAGAGCCCTGGGAGCAAGGCACTTATTTTTTTTCCACGAAACCTGAGATGCTGAAAAGCAGCTAGAGGCTTCTATCAATCCTTCCCTTCCATCTCCTCGCTACGGCTTCCTGCTTCCCACAATACTACTGCACTAACATGCAAATTAACCCGGCTTAACTAGTTTCTGGTGCCAGCCCTCCACAGGACGGGTCTCAGTGCAGGGATGGAATGAGAAAAGAAAGTTTCTTTGGTATGTCTGACACTCAGAAAAGTGGCTGAAAGCAATGATTATCAGGTGTTGTGATGGCAAAGGCCAGGAACAGTGTCGTCCTGGAAATCCAGTGCCATATCCTTTTCATTCTGTGAACCACTGACCTTGAGTAGAAAATAATCTGCTATTGAGCAACATTACGACGGAGTACATGCAACGTGGGCACCTCTGCTGATATTTGCCTGTCTTTGTTTTACTATTTATATCTGTAATTGTCCTGGAGAGAGAAATTAATTACAGCCTGTCTCCCTATCCAGAGATTCTGTTCATATTACAAACCCCCGAAAGCGCAACTCAAGCACTTTCTGATTATCAGTGAAACTCTCAAACTGGAATACAAGCTTCTTAATTAATTTCTCCCTCTTTTTGAGTGATGATTTCACGATGTTTACAAAAAAAAAAACAACACAGAGAAGATGAAGAAGAAAGCAGCAGTGAGAGATCGAGAGCAGAAAACAATTTTCTTCCGTTTAAAAGATAATTGCAGGGGAGAAGCTGGAGGTAGATGCTGGCAGGAGATTTCAGGCATCATGTGTGGCATTTCTCCTTCTCTAGAACAATAATGGAAGTTGAACAATAAAAACTGAGCATCCCATTTGCACGGTCCTTCACTTCCCCAAGGCTCTCAGGGTGTTTCAGTCCATCTTCCGTTTGCTGAAAAATCAGACATTTTGATCCAGATTTTCTAAGGAAACAGGATTCACACAACTACGCTCTTTATGCAGAGGTGTTAATGCACATATGTCTGCCCGTTCAGTTGTTTGCCTTTCCTTCCCTCACTCCCTTGAGCTCACTGTACAATTTTAGCTGAATTTCACTGGCATGACAGGCATAAATGAACGTTTTCATTAAAAAAAAAGGACGATGTCCGGGTAGAGGACAAAGTCTCTGTGTCCCAAATGATGGAAAGTCTACAGGCTGAACTCACAGCTTATTAGACTCAAGACAGCCCACATGGATGAGAAGCCTTATAAATGTCCCAACCACAAGAAAGATTTCAATTGGACTGACAATCAACCGTGAGACAAAAATGTATTGAAACCAGGCCTCATTAGTTCCATTCATCATCAACTATTCACATCTTTCCTCCTGTGTCTCCTACAGGCTCCCAGCAGGTTTTCAGCACCTCTTGGGCCATCAGCAGCGTCCCCTCTGAGCACTGACCCCAATCCCTCTTTTCTGTCCGTAACGAGGAATGGGGATGGGGAAGGAGAGAATTGCCACTTCTGCCCCCACCACGTCCACTTGCACCTCTGGCTACTTAGGCAGAGCAGAGGCTGTTTTCCATTTTTTTCTTGTAATGATATAAACAGAGGAAACTATTCTTTGCTCCCACCTTCCTTTAAACTGCCCGTAAGGGAGAGGATAATTATTTTCTTTGCAACTACTACCTCACAGGTGACTTCCCTCTTACCAGGTTACTACTAATCTGCTAATCCACTGCCACTCACAAGGACGAGACCTTGTCAAGACCCAAGGACAGCGATGGAGATCATCAAGGGCCGTTTGTGGACCGCACAGCCAGCACGGGGCCAAGGGAGCACCACCACCAAAACTCGAGCACCCACAGCCAGGGATGCTGGCAAAGGCAGCAGTCCTTGATCCGCACTTGACCATCAAGGTTGCGGATGGGAGGCAACACAGCAAAGGCAGTGCCAACAGCCAGGGGAACCTGCTTACAGCTGCTGGGCTGGCTAAGCAGGTTAGTTTAAGCTGTATCACTATCTCTTGCTGGAGGGTTCGCCACTCGACTGCTTGCTTTGGAGGGGAAGCGTGCGATGGAGTGCCTCCTAAGGGGTTCCTGCACAAAGCCCCTGCTCAGCACTCAGATAAGCAGCTTGTATCTGAAGGCAGTGTTTCTTTCCGAGTTAATTCCTCTCCCTTAGAGGTTACGGAGGGATTTGAGCAGTTCATTCTCAGAAGAAAGCGAGGAGGATTCTCTCCCCATGGTGATACATGTGGGAACCCCGAAGGAGACTGGGTGCTTCCTATCATGCCCCTGTCTGATCTTTAAGTCAGCGAGAGCTGTGCAGCTACAGCTAAGGGAAATTCATCTCCCAGTTTTGGAAGGGAGGGCCAAGCTCACTGTTAATTAAAGTAGGAAGGGTAATTGTTTCTGTTCAGATAGTGTAGATAGGACCTCACATGAGATCATGGCCTCGCTGGAAGGTGGATTAGGAAGAAAACAAACAAGCATGTTGGGAAGACCATTTGGGAAAAGCAAAGATTGCTCACTACCAGCATTTCCTAGCAGACTGTCTACAGAGTAGGTCAAGAGACCCACAGGCATGTCAGAAGAAACCAGATGCATCAGTATTATAAGCCATCTCCTTAGCTGGTGGAAAACTCATTGGATCTGCACTTGTTACCTTGCTTTCTGATGGAAACAAGGCTAATAAAAAAGGCTAACGAAACCATCAAGTTCCAGTCCCCCTGCCTTCACATGAGTGACTTCTGAACAGGCTGGTTGTGATACCAGCCAGGTTGGACAAAAAGCGTCAGAGACTGTTATGTGCCAACAAGTCAGTGAACAAAAGCTGTCTGAGTGGTGGAGAGAGACTCTTGAATAGCACCGCTGAAAAAAAAGCTTTCAAGAGTGAGCTCAGCTCCCACAGAGATGAGAAGATCCATAAGGAAGAGACACCTGAGGACACCCCAACCATAAGACCTTGAGATGGAACTTATCACCCCACAAAGCACAACCCCCAGGGACACTATGCTGCGTTGGTGCTCGCACCTCCTGGTGCTTTTCCTCCTGCCCGGTCCCTTCTGTCCCCTGCCTCCTGGATACCCCTCTTTTGAGCACAGAGACAAAGTCTCAGCACATGCCCATCCATGCCACCCTGCTGAACCAAGAGGAAAAACTGCATAAAAGAAGGAGAAAGAAAGGAGAAGAGGAAGGGTAGGAGGCAGCTACTCAGAAAAACTAGATGAGACCCAGAAGGCCCACTTGACAGCTACTGAAAAGGAACGAGCATCGCATCGCACCGCAGTAAAACTGTACTCAGCTTTCCTCACAGACGTTTCTGACAGATGTGTTCAATACCCCGTGTCTCACTTCATTTGGCTCCCCTCTCATCTGTTAGCAAGGGATTTTGATTCACGCAAGCACGAGCAGATGCGCACCCTTTCGTGTCTGCTGGTGCTTTTCACCCAGCCCTGGGAGCCTGAGGCTGGACAGACCTTTGAGAAGAGACATCAAAAGAAGGAGGCCATACCACAGCTGCTTAGCTGACCAACTGATCTGCGAGCTGCCTTACACTGAAATGCAGCTTCCAGCACTGCAGCCTTCATTGCAGGGCTAATTGTCTTAACCTAAATGACACTGGGCAGGGAAGGCAAAGCTGGCTTTTATAAAAAGAAAATACTGTGGTGAATGGTCCAGCAGCAGCGTTACTGGGCGAGACAACAAGGGCTGCCCAAGCATAGTGGAAAACATAATGGGATGAAATCATTCATGTATCACTTGTCCTCTTTGAGTTGGCATGGAAGAACAATCCATCTTCTCTGATCCCACCTTGAGCTGGCAAATAGGAGGAAGAAAGCGTCTTCTGTTAAGCAGTGTGATCTGATAAGGACTGGAGCAATGCAATAAACATGGAGCCACACAGTGAGGTATTTAGAGCCTGCTTTTCAGAGCAGAACGGCACTTGAAGGCAAACCTCATGGAGTTCCACAGACCTGACAATGCAGCTATTTGAATGCAATGTGTGATGTTGTCTGTAACCTGCAGCGTGGCTGACTAGTGCAGTATGTGTCACATTCAAATGCATTACATTGCACTGCTAATTGACTCTTAATTTCTCTCTGATGGGTGGTCAAATAAAGTAAAATCCAGCTTTATATAAGATTACTGACAAAAATGCTGTCATGAGTTATTCTATACATTAAGTAAACTGGGTTGGAGTGGACACAAATCAGCCCTATGATCAAAGCCTTTAGGGTTCAAAACTTTATTTAACCATGTTTCCTAGCAAGCCCTGCTTTCACATCGATAATAAACTGTTATAGTGAGGCCCTCAAGGAGCAGCAATCAGGCTTGAAATCATAGACAATGATTTTTTCCTTTTTGGTACATATTGTACACTGAGAAGTCTTCAACTTGCCATGCATGTTGCTCCTTCACATTTCAACACTCACTACTCCAGGGTGACTCCTCACCCCCTGTCTAGTTTTGGGCTTTGTTTCCCACAGTCAACCTGGTGTCCTGTTTGATAAGGCACCGTGGCTTAGACCTGTCATCTCTTACCAAGCACAATGAGATTTCCCTTCCTTCCTGCAACGCTATTGCACGTGCCAGTGTTGTCTGCTTGACTGTATGAATTTGGAAAGACTGCCACGGGCGCTGAGGTACGCAGAACCTCAGAAAATTTGTCTGTGTTCTCTTAGCCCATTAGCAGGTTTTAAGTGATGTGCAAGATGGCAGATCCCCAAAGTTATTAATCCTCTGACACCCACTGAAATGGATGGCATTTAAGCAGCTAACACCCAATAAGGACCAGAAACACTATCCTTTTGTACTTTTATAAAGCCTTTCATATGCTTACTCATGATGTGGGCTACCAGACTCTGTCCTAGACTCTCACCTAGTATAAATCAATGCCCTGCTGGTTTGCACAACCGAAGACATGAGCCAATGAATCAACAGCTTGTTTTTCTTAATCTAAACTCTCAGTTAGAATAAGGACTCTACACAGACCCCTGCCTGCATCTTTTGTAAAGCTTTGAAATACTAAATCAAAACTCCTGAATTCAACGCTTCCCTTGTCTCCTCTTTTCCCTTTGAGTAGAGCAGGAACATAATACAGCATAGTCCCGCAGCAGGAAGAGTTTGTGGTTAGCAGCTGGATAAGCCTCCAGTAGCAGCAAATTAAGGGGTCCAGGGCCTGAAGTAGAGAGAATTAGTTTGGCTTTTGAACACAGTCCAGCTTTGTTTTATCAACAACGATTTTTACTAAGCTCATCTGAAGCAGCGCAGGCATCGACGAAGTAGTTTGACCCCTGGTTTGATCCCGAGGCACCGACACAGGCAAAGCTGGGGATGCATCTCAGAGATACCAGCCTGCCAGTTTACCCTCAGGACTGGTCTTTCCCACCATCCACATTGTGAGCCTTCAGATGGGACTCACGTGGGTGCTCCGTGTACACCAGGTGAGTTACCATGCCGGAGGGGGAACATGCAGAGGCTGTTTGTGGGGCCAGGAGTGCTGCCAGTCCTCCCCCAAGCCGCTCCTGCACAGCAGCACAAACCTCAGCGATATCCACAGCCACGGGAGGTGAGGATGTGGTGCCAGCCTGCGGCTGCTCAAGGGAAAGCGCACTGGAGACCTCCGAACGGTGGGAGACATGGGCAAAGCTGGCTGAGAAACATGGGCTATCGTGGGAGTCCTCACAGTTCTGAAGCGATGGTCTGCCTGAGGGCAACCTCACCGGTTAACCCTGGAAACACTGGGGATGCCACCGGGCCAGCAGGATCGGTGTGGTGCAGAATGCGATAGGGGCTTCTTTTTGCTTATGACATTGTCACGAGACGTGAGATTCTTCTGGACCAGCACTCTCTGGAGCCAGAAATCTGGCAGGCAGGTATCGTGCAAACCTCTCACGCCTCTCTGCACCCAGAGTCACTCTCAGATATGCCAGACCTTGCTGTTTCTGCGTGACACTTCTCCCTTTGTGGCTTGGTCCATGCGGCTCGGTTCTCAGCTACCTCATCCCCTGTTTAATTCAAACCTGGTGGTATCTGCACAGCAGTGACAGTACTCCTAATTTTGCTCTGCTCCCAGCTATTTTAATTCTGAGCAGAGATTGCAACAAACTATTGCCAGTCCCTTCCTCCCTTTCCTTTCCCCTGCAAAAACAGGTTATGTTGCAACAGGAAAACATTCCGCCTCAATTTGAAGATCAGCTTCTTGTCATAAAGGGAATAACTGTGGTCACAAGGCAGCTCCCAGGGCCCTGGTTCAGCAGTCCGTCTCTGATCAGCGAAGCATTTAAGCACATGTTTACCTGTAGCCTGATGATTATATCCCTTACACTTTCCAGAGCCATGCTTTTCTGCCTCTGGTTTATGGACCCCTAAAGGCTCATGAACTACTTCTAAGGGGGCCTGAAAGGTACTTAAGAAGAGCAAGCTTCTCACCAAGAGGCTTGTTTGCTACGGAGAAGGTCCAGGCTCCTGCTCAGGGAATGACGAGACCAAGGACCACTGCCTGAAAGTAAAACACATCCGACTAAGCCAGGCCATGGGCTTTAACAACCTGGGATGCAACCTCACCCAAAGGGCTGACATCCCGACATCTCTAGGTTTGTCTTCGTGGTATCTTGCAAACCAATGCTAACTTGCTCTGGAGCCGATCTGACAGGGTGAAATCAGCTCCAGACCCAGCACGGAGCAGCGGTGGTGAGCACAGGGCTGAGTCCGAGCTAAGACACCGCGTGAGGGATGGGCTTTAGCACAAGCCTCCAGCGTGGGGCTTGTGTCAGCGGGTTTGGAGCAAAAGCAGAACATACTGATGTCTGCCTGCAAAATATCTTACTAGACTGAAAGCTGTTGAAAGCTTGGTGTTTCTTATCTACTCTGCCATCTGGACAGAAATGACATGAACTCCTCATTTTTGCCAGGACAAAGTTGTATCAGATTCTTTTCTCACAATGCTGGTCATGAAAAGGCACCTGATTTCAGCCCAGAGGGTATTGTGCCCACTTCTGCTCTTGCTTCCTCCTCGCATGCAATCCCAGCAAAATAAAGACGCCTGCGAGTGGTGAGCTAACCTGGACCCATCCAATCTTACTAAGTAAATGTCCCATGTCTGCCCTTTATCGATCCATCTACAAATGTGCATATGAAAGTAGGTAATTCGTGCTGAGATTTACTAAAAATATGTCTAACTCACCTTGCATTTTAACTGGCCATTCAAATTACTTTCAGAAATCTATTATGTGCACTATCATTTTTATTTTCAGCACAAGGGGGACTTTTTTTCGCAGCCAGTCAAGTTACTGTCTACTTTTATAGAATAAATTGCTATAAATTAAGTTAGCAGCAGTATAAACAGAGGTAAAAGATCCCTGTCTCTGTAGTGGCAGCTGACAGCATTATGGAAATGTAGAATGTCTATTTCTGAGTTTATTCTGATGCTGATGAGTTTGCACTGATGTTCGTCTCTCTCATTTCTCATTTTATCACCTCTAATGCAGTGATTTTTCCTCCACAAGCTTCTCCTTCCTGAGGTTTGATTTAGTCAAGTAAATCCTAAAGGCTATTTTAAAAATGAGCTATAGGGAAATGCTTCGAGTTGGCATAGTGGGTAACTCTTAGCCTTTTGTTTGAATAACAAAACTTTGTTTTGAAATAATAAAAGTTGCTGCAATTGAATACATTCAGTCCAATAAAAGTATAATCCATTTTCCCCTTGAAATATGCTCATAATAAAAGAGAGCATGTATTTTTGCTTTAAGTCCATTTCAAACTTCCAACCCCTACTGCAGGACAGCACAGAGAAAGTTAAGTAGGAGAGAGAATAAGGAAGTGAAAGTTTGCAGCCCTAAATGTGTGAGCGTCTGGGTGTGCAAATACATAAAATAGTGTCCTTTTCTTTTTTACTTACTACTTTTCCACAACTCTGGATGTGTAAAGAAGGCTTTAAAAATGGGTGGAATAGCACCGATTTGGGGGATTCCTTCCACCACCAAATTGTAATAGGGACACTTGTGGGAATAAGAATTAATCCCTTATCTTGTGAAAGTTTCCAGATGCACCAACCCAACCCCCAGTATCAATATAAAAAAAAAAAAAAATCCATAATTTCACAGGTTACATAGGAAGTGACCTTGGAAGAGTCTCTATCCAGGAACATGTTTGACAACCCTTTGTTTAGAAGCCTCCATCTGCCTTTTACTGAGCACGGCAGCATTTTTTTGATTTTGTGAGAGTTTGGCAGAGGTGGTTTTGAAATCTATGACAAGAGCCATGTCCTTTCCAGTAGGTTTGAACACACTTACCTTGATCTACCTCCAGACCTAAAACTCCATTGAAAAGAGCTCTTCTAGGAGGAATAAAAGTGTGGGTTGTTTTTTGGTTTTTTTCTGTTAAAAGAAGCAAGCCAGAAGAATCACAATAACCTTTCCCTCTTTCCCCTGCCCTAGAGCTCAGCTTGTCATTGAAACACGCAGGGAAGGAGTTATTGAACCCACAGAGACCAGATCCTGCCTACCAGAGGAAACTTTCTCCTGGTTTTGGCACTGACATCTGAATGGTTCCTGGAGACTGCTCAAGTTCAGTGAGGTTTCTTGGGAAAGCAGGCAAAACACTTGACACCACTGGCCAGGCTGCTTTCCTGACTGTGCACCCATCCGTCAGGCTGCTACGGAGCCTCAGTGTCTAATCGTTGTAGCTGGGAAACTGCCTGGGAATTACTCCTTTTTATGGGAAATTCCAGAATTGGGAAACTTGAGGATTGTTCCAAACCAAAATTATTCTGAATTCTGTAATCCTTTGGGGTATTTCTCTTCTCTTAGCATTTTGCTTTTAGCATTTTATTGAGCAAAACCAACCGCAATGGTGGAACAACAGCAAACAGCACCATTAACAAGATTCCTACTAGCCAGTTTCATCCCTGAGCCATGGAGTCAACCTCTGCTGGTTCCAGACACAGTCTCTGCTCTTAGCCAAAGCTAAGTTAGTTACCTTGCATTACCTTGGCAGCATATAACATACCATAAGAATGCAGCCATTAGCATGTGTATATACCAGTGTCTGCAAGCTACAATTTGGGGCAATCCTGGAGAAAAATATGAACTCTGGAGAAAAAAATAAAAGAATCATCCCTTAAAACCCAGACTTCGTGGAGGCACCAAATGGAGAACATAAATCTCTTGCTGAGAAAGGGGCAAGCACTTTCTCAGGAGGTATAGCTGCCTTTGCATACCCTGCAAATCTGGGAACTGTGGCTACAAGGAGCACCCCAGAGCATGCAGCTGTGACCAGGAGTTCAGGGCAAGAGGAGACCAGAAAAGGCTCTGCTGCCATCTGGTGATTTTTGTAGCCGTTTGAGTTTAAGGAAAGATGCTGTAAATCTTGGCAGGTAGTACTAGCTTAGCAGCGCAGGATAATACGCACTTAAACTGTGAACTTAGCTGTGGTAAAGAGAGGAATACGGTGAAAAATTCAGTGCTGGATGTCTTCAGAACATAATGAACATAATGTTGTGTGGATACACGTTCAGCCCAAAAGATATTGCTGAGACATTAATGCTGGCAATGACTGGAGCAGGAACATTTAAGAAATGTTGCAGTTGACATTTATGTGATCATTTGTCTCCCAGGAGCATTTCTTGACAAGTTCTCAGAATCCAAATTTGACTTCTGTTCTGGAACATGGGAGGGCTCTGCTTTCCCGAATGGCAGTGTTTAAATAAAATGCATTTTCAACTACAGCAATTACACTAGGGTTAACACAGACATTTCCACCCTTGTTTAGAGCTGTGCTCCTGGACTCTGAGAAACACGAAAGCAGGGATTTCCACTGCCTCCTTTTGTCATATGGAAGAAAGCTTCCTTTTACCAGTCTTTTTCCTCTCCACTAAACTCTCCTTTCTTTTTGTTTCATAAAAAACCAGCAACTAGTGGTCACATCTCCTGCACTGTAACTTATATAGTGTACATTTCCCATCCCTTCTCTTCTTCATCTCTTCACTAATGTTTCAATCTTTCTTTATATGGCAGTTTTTCCATGCACAGACTCATCCTGGTGGTCTGACTCAACCGCCCTCTCCGCCTGCTTTGGAGGTGATCTAAATTGAACTGAAAACTCCTGCTGAAGGCATAGCATTGATTTCTATAATAGCACTGCAATATCCCACATCCCATACTTGGTGCATTTTGCTTCTCTTTAACCACTAATTTTGTCCATCCACGGCAACTATTCATTTGCTGAATATGCTGAAAATATGCAAACACACTTAATAGAAAAGGAAGAATGTCTGCTGCTTTTCTCCTTGTTTGATCTTAGATGCTGTCCTCAGCCTCCTACCTATCAGAGCTTATAATTTACCAGTGCTATTTCCAGGACAAATGTATCTAAAGAGTCCTAAATTTCAGCTCGGTAATAGGATTGCTAAATCCAAATACAGAATGATCCAAATAAATATATAGAGGTTTTAGCCCAGCCTCACTCATTTTACTAGAACACTGCTGTGGGGGTGTTTTGAGCTGTGCTAATTTGCAAATTTCTTGGTAATAATCATCTTTTCTTCAGGTTCCTTCAACTGGAAACTAATGCATTTCAAGGAGGAAAATGTGAAGAAAATGGCAACAACTGAAATAGACTCAGTGGGGGAGGTTTTCAGATTTGCTTTTTATTTGGTCATTTATTTCTTCAGAAAAAGCAAGCAGCTCAACTAAATAAAAAAGAAAACTCCTTGCTTATGAAATCTAGCAGACAATACAATGGTCTCTCAAGTGAAGTGGTAAAAGCTTCCATTACCTGAGACATTTAACCGTGAATTGAATTTAGGACCATAAAACATTCCATTCTTTCTGTGCTCCAAGTGCAGCACCAATACTCAATAGCCTTACCAGGCTGCTACTGTTAAAAAGAGAAATGAGTTACGACTGGGATGTACACTGATACAATCTCTCTGCTTCTCTCTATGTAAGTACACTAAGTATTGTATCCTTCATAGAAATGAACAACAGCTTTTTTTCTTGTTTGGGACTCCCCTGGTCTGAAACCTTAACTACGAAACATCAAATACTTCCCCAGGCTTCTCACCAAAATAAATGTGGGGCACAGAGGCCTGTGTGCCTTATGTGGGAGCAGCACTTCTCGGGAGAACAATTTATCCTCCCTTGTATAGTGTACAACGGATCAGTACACAGCTCGGGCATGTGGTGAGGATTTGAGGGTCACTGGGGGGGCTGGTCAAAACTGCTTCTCAGACTGTCACAGCTTCAGCATCCCCAGACAATGTCGAAAACCCTCAACTTCCATCTAGACAGCAATTAAAGGAAGAAAAGAAGAAATTTCAAAATATTGTTGCATGCTTGCAGTGAGCTATGAGCTGAAGGAGCTTCCACTCTGATCCATCTCAGAGCACCTCAACTTCTTCCATAGGTTTCTGATGCGAATTGCACAGAAAATGTTCTCTTTGCAAGGTTACCCCATGTTTTTACATACGCTTCAGACCAATACTGTCTTCACACAGAAAAATTAAGCTCAGCTTTATGACTCCTTTGTCTGCTTGGTGCAAAGTACAGTTAAAATTCATTTTATAGAGACCTTCCACTCCTACATCTTTCCCAGCATTAGCTCACTCATGGCCCAGACTGCAGACTTCCCAGTTAGATAGTTCTCTTGTACCATGTTGCAATGCCACAGGTCCTTATTTCTAGGTTCTCCTGTAACCCAGAAAAGTGAGCTTGAGTTAATATTTATTTCAGCTCGTGGCACAGTGAAAGGTGAGGCTTCTTTAAGCAAGTTTATTAACAAACACTAGTACAACCACACAAAAAGTCACTGTATTCCTGACCGGCTATATTTACTCCCAAGGCCAAGCTGCTTTTAGATAGCTGGGGAAATATGGGTTGGTGGCTCCATGTAGTACAGTTCCTCTTTCCTTTGAGCGACGATTCCCAGAAAGTGTCAGTACTCCAAGATCTTCCCACCATGACGTATGCCCCTGCACACATAAGGCAAATGACCAGGATAAATATCCTCTCTCTAATAAATATTATAACCATCTCCCATGTTCCTACTTCTCTAATTTCATACTGTATTCCATCTGCAAAGGCTGCAAGTCTTGTGATCTATCTGGCACAATATGGCAAACAGTTAATTTTTATTTAAGGCAGTTAAAACTGGTACCCACCTAAATATAAATCCAGTATTATCTCAGACAGATGTGGATCAAGCAGGCAGCCAACCAGTTCATGGAGAGTGGTAAAAGGAGCATCTGCATTTACGCAGCAAAAGGGTCATAGCTGCATGTTCAGCATCCAATGGCACCTTGACTGTCAGGAGAAAAAGTAGTGTAGGGAGGAAAAGAGAGAAAGAAGAGAAGAAAGATGGTAGACTCCTGCAGTAGCTAGGGCATGTTGGAGACACAAAGCAAGACGAAGTCAGCTCCAGACCCCACACGACCAGCACCCCAAAGCCTCCAGCATGATGGTGGTGGCCCACCCTGCAAGGCAGTATGACAGAGTGCTACCTACCTGAGGCAACAGTCCCTCTTCCACATTACATGTGCTGCAACCACAGAGTAAATGTAGAGCTGAACAGGCTCTGTCCTGGTCCCCAAAAGGCTGGGAATAAGCTGTATATGTTCCTTGTTTGCCATATCCCCC
The DNA here is from genome assembly GCF_964188355.1 of Buteo buteo. NCBI lineage: Eukaryota > Metazoa > Chordata > Aves > Accipitriformes > Accipitridae > Buteo > Buteo buteo. The sequence goes on along the minus strand of NC_134189.1, from coordinate 3,659,367 downwards.
TGTGACTACAGGGGAAACTATAATGCGGGCTGACTCTTGCTGTTTTTTTAACATCTTATCAGAAAGTTGTATCCAAAGGTTTTAAGAAAGTACTCAACTCTTCTATCCTCACACACACAAAAAAAAAAAAAAAAAAAAAAAAGAGAAGTATTTCCTCTAGAGAGAGGCAAGTATTAGAGTCACTGTATAAGACGTTGGTGAGACCTCTGAGCAAACTGTGTCCATTACCAGTCACCCAGCTTCAGGGAAGAATTCAATGTGAGCAAGCAAAGGGCAAGGCTGCGGGCATGGGGAGAGGAAGGAGGAGGCCACCAGCTAGGAGTGAACTAGGAGAGCATGCCTTGTTTAGCCTAGCAAAATGAGAACTGAGAGGAGGTATGACGGCTTTCTATAAATACATCAGAGCAAAAACAGCAACAAGAGACAATAATTATATTAGCTAAAAGAAAATGTTGGCACAGGAACAAATGGATGCAAGCTAACTATGAATACATTTAGGCTGGTAATCAGGAGATGGTTTCTAACCATCAGACAAAGGAAATTCTAGAACAGCCTCCCAGTGAGTCTTGTGGGGGGATGAGACTTGATTGCTTTTAAGATAAAGATCGATCAGTTTACAATAGGGATTGAATGACAGCAGGCCTGCAATAGCGGGGAACAGCAGTTGATGACCCAGATCATCTCCTCTAGTCCCATGATCCTGAAAGCACTGCAAAGTACCTGCTGTGTGGATGGCTGCAACATATAAAGTGTCCTGCAACACTACCAGTTTCCCCCGACACATACCACTCTGCAATGCATGCAGGTGTACAAGGCACTTTTTGTTATTCCTCACCCAGTCCCAACACCAGTGCATCTTCTTACTGCCTTTGCCATGCCTCCAAACTTTGGGAGTCTGGAGCCCTTTCCACACATCACCTCTTGTCCACATTTTTGCAGCAGCTCCACAGATCAGAGCACACCGCAGTCATGAGGTTAGCATTAGTCCAGCTGGCATCCCAAGAGATGTGCAGGCAGCACTATCCTGTTGCCAGCCTCTGCAAACTCCACTGCAACTCTGCAGCTGTCCAGAGAACAACGAAGTCTTCTGCTCTTCCCAAATGTTCTGATCTCCAGCTATGACATCTGTAGCCAGAAGCAGAAGCAATGTGCAGGCTTGGTCTGCAGAAACAGCCATGACCCATCTACATTATTTGAAGAGAAATTTTAGCAATACAATAATTTCTGCTACCCTGTGCAGGACAGATGCTGAAGCTGTGGTTCTGTCATAAACAGAAAACTGCAGGAATGAAGCAGCCCAGAGTTACAGGCGTTTTTGTACAAGTGAAAGATCATGCCACTCTGTCTAAAAAGAGAGAGGCAGGTCAGTCTGGCCTGTACAGAAGAGGGCTGTAATGGAGAGAGTCAAAGTATGAGAGGAGGAAATGAAATATATTACCAGATACAAGGAAAAAAGGAAAATGTAAACCAAGAATACAGATAGGGCTGTGTCCTGGTTTTGGCTGGGACAGAGTTCATCTTCTTCTTAGTAGCTGGTACAGTGTGTTTTGAATTTAGTGTGAGAATAATGTTGATAACACACTGATGTTCTGGTTGTTCCTAAGGAGCCCTTATCCCAAGTTAAGGATTTTTCAGTTTCCCATGCTCTGCCAGCAAGCAGGTGTACAAGAAGCTGGGAGGGAGCATGGCCAGGGCAGCTGACCCGAACTAGCCAAAGGGATATTCCATATCATAGAAAGTCATGCTCAGTATATGAACTGGGGGGAGTTGGCAGGAGGGGTGGATCACTGCTTGGGCGTCGGTCAGTGGGTGGTGAGAAACTGCATTGTGCATCACTTTTCTTGGTTTTTGTTTTGGTTTTTGGTTTGTTGGTTTTTTTTTTGTTATATTCCTTTTCATTACTATTCTTCTTATTACTGTTGTTATTATATTTTATTATTATTATTGATAGTATTATATTTTATTTTACTTTAGATATTAAATCATTCCTATCTCAACCCATGAGTTTTACTTCTTTTTTTTGATTCTCCTCCCCATCCCACTGGGAGGAGTGAGCAACTGGCTGTGTGGTGCTTAGTTGCTGGCTGGGGTTAAACCACGATAAGCTGAATGCCTGATGTTTTATGGGACCAGGGCTGTGAGGAATTGTGGTCAGCAGAGACCAGCAAGGTCCCCACGGAGCAGGCATGGAGGTAGAGCTGAGCACTGAAAGCAGTGGTATAGGCCTTGTATGGCTTTGTGAAACTCAGGTTAAAACAATTCTACCTCCCTGGCAGGTGGTGAGGAGGAGGAGATAAAAATCAGTGAAAAGAGGCAAATCCGATGCTGACCAATTGTCTGCATTTAGCCTTTCTTCTATGCATATCGCTCTGGTACCGTCCCTTTCCCTTTGCCCAAGCACATCCAGGAGCACGCTCTTCTTCTCCGGACCCCACTAATCCTGGTGTAACACACAGTACTGTTTCCCCACCAGAAGGATGAGGACAGGATAGATACCAGACAAGGATAGATGGTGGATATAATGTGGGGAAAGCAAGACCATACTGGGTGGCTTCATGGGTGGTAAGCCCTTAGCACACAACTCATCTTGCATTAAGCATAAGAAAGTATACACACGTCCTAAAACGTTCTGCACTGGCAAGAGCATTTCATACAATATGTATCTCACTGCCAAAAAGACACCTGAGGGAACACATCATGTACCCTTTCACAGTTTCTCTCCCTGGCATGTAGGCAAAAGAATACAAGATGCTTTCAACAAAAGGAATAAGCAATATTCTCACAATAGTCTAAGACTGACTGAAGCTGCACTTCAGGTCTTAAAAACTATAGGGACTGTTTGATTTTCCGATTCCCTCCCTACGACCTCTTATATTCAAGAGCACAAAGAAACAATTCTGTCCAGTGCTAAGGATTTGAAGGGTTTGTGACTCTCTTAAATTTGCTATCGGCATCCTGACATTTTCCCCACCTGACCTGTATAATCTAGGTGTACATTCTAAAGAGATCCCTGAATTTTCTAGAAAAAGGAAAGGCTAAGGTGTTTGAAAGCACCCAGTAAATGCCAGTGGTTTGTGCTGGCTGGTTCCCTTTATTAGCTCTGAAGAATGGGAATGATTGAAGTAAGTTTTTCTGAGCATTTCCACACTGATGAAAAGTACAGTAGGAGGGACTACATGTTGTTGTTGTTGTTGTTACTATTACAATTACTATTATTATTATCACTATGATTGTTCTGTGGGAGGAAAGGAGCACGGATAGATCACACCAGGGGAAGTCTGAATGATTGGTGCTTCAGTGGCTTTATGTGCAAGTATCCTGCTACACACTCATTTTGCAAATTCACCTGCAAATTCATTCTCTATCCTCCACACACAATCACTGACACAATCTAATACCTACGAACCATACAGCACTAAAAACATTAAACTGCAGGGGAGCTAGAATCCTTTCTCATTCTAGGGTGCAGAATATTAAACATAGCATCCCTACACATTTACTAGCTGTCATTATCAAATGCTTGCCATCATCAGGCTAACTTGGGCTTTCAATTTTCAACGCAATCCATATCCCTGTTCCTTCAGGCTGCACCTAGCCTTTCCCACACACGCTAATGGCTTATTCTGCCTTGCTCCCATTCTGCCTCCACCTGACCCATAGGCCAAGCACTCCCAGGAGTTAACTCATATTTCCATACAGTCCATAATGAGCAAGAAAGCTGAAGACTGTATAATCCTGGTGACAGGAGCCGTGTTTTTGTTGTACTGTGCATTGCCAAATGGGGTATGGATCCATCACTGGGACTCCTAGAAACATCATCAATAATTGGAGGTAAAGAGTAAGTCTCAGTGACTTCAACTCTGGCAAGGTCCTGGTCATAAATTTGCAGAGGCACTTGTCCGCCTGGGTAATTCCTCCCTGGGTTATGACTTGGAGGGCAAGGAGTAATTTTAGAATTTCACCAGGAGCAGGCACACATGGGTACATGCGTAAGAACATCTGCACAGCCTAAGGGGTGGTGGGTTTTTACTCTGATGTGTTACAGCTGCTGCAATTGCAGACATTGATGTGTTCATAGAGGCTGTACCCCTCACTTTGGATCAAACTATACTCACACAGCATAACAGACATAGGCCTCCATCTTCTTCTAATTCCTCTAGGGCCTACTGTACCACAAAAAATTATTTTCATCATTATGTACTTGTTAGGACACAAAAGCATCAGCAGGACCAGAAGGGGGATCTGTAAGTGCTGGGGAACAGGCATGTCTGTGATGGGTCAGGTTTAACCTCAGGCATGTGGGAATTGTAGTCTGCAGACAGCATGTGACTGTGAGCAGCCTCTGACAGAGTCATGTGAGTGTCTGCCGGCATCTAAATGAAAAGAAGACTCCTGCATCAGTGGAGATGATGGGATTTAAGGTAAGAGTTAAATAAGGTTTGTTGAACAGGGACCTCCTGAGCAGTCAGAGTGAAGAAAGGCTAACCTGGTGGGAAAAAGATGTCTTTTCTGACCAGGCTGTCTCCTGAGCTTTTTTACCTCTGTCTTGAATCCTTTGCGGTAATGAATGAGCCCTTTAGAAGATGCTGGGGGTAATGTGCCTTTCTCTTGCCTGCCAACTTGGACAGTTGATTGGAAAGGGTGTGAGGGTTGCATGATGCCTTCACAGGCAGTAGCCCCAGCGTGCTGTTCAGACATGCGTATCTCGGCTCCGGCTGCTCCATCTGTGCAGTACATCTACTCAGTTCCTCAGGCAATCAGATAGGCTTACAGGAGATGTGCCTGCTCGTGTGCATGCGTGACTAATCTCATGAAAGTGCTGGGTCTATAACTGCTTAATAACAAACAGGATTTCACCCTTTCCCATTGACCCACCGTGGCAGGCACAAGCAGCCAACAACTAACCCAAGCTGCAAGCCCAGCCAGCTCCGAGACTCGTCTCTTAAAAGAATGGGATAACGAGAGAGCGGAAGGTGTGCCACGACAGCACAGCACATGCACAAAGAGGAGGTTGTGCGGAAGACGGGGGTGGAAGGCGGGCACACGCTCTACACGAGGTGGTCGAGGGCAGAGCTGGGGCCCAGCGCGCGCACCCAGCGTCTGGCCCACGCGTGTCTCCCACGCCTCTGAAGGGGCACATAGCACCCGTGGAACCACCGTGGGGTGCCTGGGGACACGGTGGGTGGCCCCAGCCCCCGGTGCGAGCAGCAGTACGCTACGGCCCCTCACTCTGGCCTCAGCCCTGGGCCCCTACGCTTGCACCAGCGGGGGACCGGGCGGGCGAGGAGGCCCCAAGCCAGGCCCCGGGGCCAAGCCTCTGGGTAAGCCCCGGCGCACGGTACTTCGAACCTCACCCGCGATAGGAGCGGCGTGCCGTGACGGGGAAAGCTAACTGCGTGGCGGCTGCCGCCCCAAGGCCGTGACAGCCCGGTGCGGCGGTCCCGCTCCCACCGCGGGCAACGGCGCTCCCCTCCCGCCTCAGCCCCATCGATGCGCTCAGCAATCCCGCAGCCCGCCTTCTCCTCCGCCCCCCGCGGGTGTTCCCGTTGGACGTGCTCGGCGCTCGGCTCTCTGCCCCTGGCCCCGGGCGGGTCTCCCTTGTCTCCCTCTCCAAGATGGCGGCCGCGGGCGGCGGCGGCGGGGCGGGAAGCGGCAGTGCGGAGTGAGGCGGCGGCGGCACCTCTCCGCTTTGCGGCTCGGTTACCGGCGGGTCCTGTCGCCTCTCGGCGGTTTTACCGCCGGGGCAAGTCTCTGGGCCTGCTGCAGGGGCGGAACCGCGGGGCTGGAGTGAGGCCGGAGCCCGTTTGGGTGAGAGGACGCGCGGGCGGGAGCGGGGGCGGCCGAGCCCGCTTCAAACGGCGGCGGCGGGGCCCGGGCTCTGAGGGAATTGGAGCGCATGCGCGGGGCTGGGCCCTGGGGTGCCCCGGGAGGGGGACACGACGGGTCCCGGCCCCGTGTCCGCCGAGGGGCCGGTGCCGACGTTTGCCCCCCCCCCCCTTCTCCTCCGCATTCCCGGCGGGACCCGCCTGCCCCTCGCGGTTTTTCCTCCGGATCGTTGGGAGCTCCGGCGGGGAAATGGGGCGAGGGAGCCCGGTCCTCCGGTTCCACCCGCCGCCGTTTGTCACCAGTGGGGTGTGCGGCCTCCCTTGGGGGACCGAAGCGCGGAGGTCCCGGTGGAGTCCCGGGAGGGGGGGGCTGCAGAAAAGCACCGCTTGGCCGCGATCCCGCGAGCATGTTCGGTAAGGAAGGGGAGACGTGCAGGGAGAGCTTCTCCGCTGAACCTGTGCGATTACTGCTGAAACCGCAGCATTTGAACCAGGGGAACCTAATTAGGGTCTACAGGACAAGACTAGTTAAGGATATGTGTTGTATTTGCAGGGTTAGAGGTCTAGTTGTAAGCCCCTTTGGGCGTTACCTACCAATCTTTACACCTGCCAAGCAAATAAGATGTTAAAAGAGGGTAAAAGGTATGTGTGTAGCTCTAAACCAATCTTAGTTTCTCCAAGTCATCCATTCATGAACAACTGTCGTCAGCTTTGTTTTGCTGAGCAGTATCTCGATGAGGCCCTTGTCCTCTTGAGCACAGTGCTTTGGTGTCATGCATGTTCCCACCGAAGTCCATATGACAGCTGAACGTCATGAAAGAACATCATTGCCAAGATCTGGCTCAAGATTGTGAGCCCACAAGTGGCAGGATGCTCTTTTGTATTGCAAAGTGCAGTGCTCTAGTGCGTACACATAGGCAGTGCTCTTGTTTGTATACATAAATTCTGCCTACAAATTGCTGTGCTTGCTACCAACAATGTGTAGTAGTCAGAATATTGACTTAAAACATTTTGTGGCAGATGGCTTCCCAAAACCTGGAGAAATAACATGTATTACTATGAATTTAAACAGAAACATCTTCTGTGTACCTGCAAGCTTGATTTAGTTGGGACTTTGTTGTTTCACTTAAGTAACCACTATAGGATGAATATGTTGTACATTCTCAGCCAACTATTTATAAAACTGAGGTACGTGCAGGGATGTACAAGCACAAGTTCCCCTGCTCTCAAGGTATTCAAGTGTAACTTCAGTGTGTCAAGATTGCCGTGACAGCTAGAATGAACAAGGTGCATGGTCTTTGTGGTTGAATGCTTACACACATGTGCACATACACAGAAACACACAAAATCAGTTAGGTGCAATTGGTTTAATTGCTTATGAGCAGAAGGTTGATTTTTTTCACGTTAAGCTGGTTGCTGACTGAAGAACAAAAGCTGTTTACTCTGAGAGAACCAGAGTGCAGCTATTCCGTAGGGGCACTGTCCTGCTATATGCCAGCAACTGTGGAACAGAATGACTCGGAGGAGGCCTGAAACCTGGGGGCTGACAGAGGTTGGGGTGCAGCGGAAGGCCTAGTGAAAAGGAGTGCTTGCTTCAGTTCCCTCTCCCAGGCTGGCATTCAGAATGGCTGCAGTGGTAGTGTTGGGAAACACATCAGAAGGATGCACACCTTCACTATAAAATGTGTGATCCTTTAGTTAAAAAGATTTGAAATACTTCTTTTGTAGGACAATGATTTCTGCCTGCTTCCTTCTTTTCTTTCACTTCATCTGAGATTCAAGGGTTTGAAATCTCTCTTTAAACGTCCCACTCTGCTACAGTGGCTCCTGACAGAAAATGGCTTTTACACAAGTTTGGGTGCAGTTTTGTGTGTCATGAAGATCAAACTCAGCTGTCTTCTCATCCTTCTATTTTTGTAAATAAATTACTTCAGTGTCTTGGAGATTTTACAAGGAATAGGTGGTCTTTTATATCTTTAAAATAATAGAAGACCAACTTCCATATTAATTTCAAAAAAATATTCTGTCAAGCCTGAAGAGTGAGCATGAACTAACCAGAAGGTAGATCCCTTTCCTTTCCCACTGTCTTCCAGAGAATCTTCACTTGGTTCAGAGGAAGTTTCCCATTTTACATCATGATTCTTCTTTATGGGAGGGTTATTTTCATTCTCTGTTTCTCAGACCTTTTCCTGTAGATGGGAACGGGGGAAGGAGCCCAGACGTGGCAACACATTCTCAGGCTCCTGCAGGACCACCATGGCTTATGATGACTCCAAGAAGAAAGAAGGTATGACTGCTTCATAATCTCAGAGGGAGTTGCCAAAAAAAAAAGGGTACCCTCTGCAGCCTTTGCCAGGCCATGCAGTCAGAGTGGGAAAGGAAGCTTGTATGCTGTGAGGCCCTTAAATTTAACCTGGCCAAGTTGTTGGAGGATCCCAAGCCCTTGACTTCCAGGTGTAAAGTACTGGGATTAGAACTTGAGAGAAATGGGTGGTATTTCCTAATGCAAACACCTTGATTGGAAACTCTGCCACTGCAGCCTTTCTTCTCCCTGCCAGGTCAATGGAACGGGAGACCAGGGATAAGGATATGTTTAGTCATGGTAACATTTCTAGGTCCAGTTGTCTTTAGGAGAAATATACAAGGGTTAGAAATGAAATCTGGAGTGATTATGTTACAGCATTAGAGCACTGAGCCCCATCCCTGTGGTCAGAGAGTACTGACTGTTACCTTTTAGGCCCCTGTGTTTGTTGGGTTTTGTGCATCGCTCTGTGCCGACGTCCACTGTTATCTTATTTTGTGCATAGTCCACGTCTATCATTCCTTAATGGGGTATTTCACTTCTTCCTTTTTTCCCATTTCACGTAAATCTTAGAGTACCTAGAGAGTGACCGAAGTGTTGATGACGTGGGGCTGCCAACTGGCAGGATACAGCGAGAGAAAAAGCGCTCTTACAAGGATCTGCTGCAAGAGGAAGACGAGATAGCAACTCAGGTCAGGAAGCCCTCAGGGAAAAGGTTGAAGGTGTAAGGATACGTGTAAAGCTAGTGATGGAATGGGATGGGTGGGTTTCTTGTTCTTTTTTATATAGAAATGCATGTAGAAGACAGCAAGAGCAGCTAATCGTGTCCTGTATTGTTCAGTAACTTTCCTGGGAAAAAGGAGGGGGTCAGTCCCAATTACAACTGATTCTGATTTTTCTGGCCTCAGAAAATAGGGTAGTAGGATGCTGTCCTAGTCTTGACGTAGAACCTTGCAAGTCACAAGATAGCATGAATAACTTTTTACACACACACACACACACAAATTTTCTTAGAATTTGTGGTTGTATAAATAGCCAGCAAAGGATGAATATAATGTTAACTGATGCACTGTTGTCTTCCTGATTCTGCAGACAGCCTGAAATGATAGCTCTTGAGAGGTATGAACTTGCCCTATTCACCTCTTTGGGGCCTTAACTCTGAAATCACGTAGTAACAACTTAAGTTTCTTCAAAACTTTCCTCTTTGAGCTAAAATTTCTGCTGTTAGCTCAAAGGTGACTATCTTGTGTGATTATTTTTTTTTTTTAATCTGGAAAAGAAGTTCTAGTTTAAAATGAAAATCATCTTCTACCATGCAGATGGAATTCTGTAGAGGAGCTTCATTTTCAGACCATAAATTGGTCAAGAGACAAATAATAATTGGATGACATAACATATTAAGGACAATTTTTTGGCCCATCATTATAATTGTCACCTCTTTGTACCTCCTTTCACTTTTATCTTTTTCTGCTTATTAAACATGAACTGCTCACCTTCATTTTCAAGGCTTGACAGCCTATGCATGCTTAGTTATTTCTTAGCTTTATTAAGAGGTAGATGTCTGCCTTTTATCAACTCATCAGCTGATCTCCAAGTGCTGGCTTTCATTGCCCATTCCTTAACACTTTCAAATGTGCTTTTTCAAGTTTTCTTGTGTATTGCTCCTCTCGCTTGGGGGGAGCTCCCTATAGAGATATGTCTTTCAATTTCCTTATAGCCATGTTGTGCTGCAATGCCTAAAGAAAGCTTGATGCCAGTTAGGTGGCTGATGTGCTGAAACCTGTTCTGACTAAGACCATTTTTTGTATTCTTCCACCTATCTGTACCATGCTTTTTGTCTCTTACCTTAAACCTACAGCGTGGGCTCCTGGGGACAGATATGTTTCCTTTGCTTGTTTTAGCACCTAGAATAATGATCCTGTTTCATACCTAGGGTTCCTTGGTGTTACAGTAATACAAATAACTCTTGATATCTCCTACAAATTATTATCTATGTCAATACTCCATGTGAATCTTGTATTATTTCCCTCTTGTTTGTCAGCAATTTTTTTCTTCTTATTCTAGGACAGTGATCTTTTTCCGGGGACAGAACCTCACAAAAAGAAGAGAAAGCACTCCTCAGATGAGTTCTGCTACAGAGGTAAGATAGTAATCAAGCATGGAAAAGGGCTAAGGGATCATGACTTTGAGGAAAGGATGCTGTAAAACCAGTGTCATCAATCTTTGTGGTAGCACTTTATGGGGGGAGAATACATCAACCTATCTTAGGACAAGTAATCGGAAGCCTGATGCTGATCAGCACCAGACAGTAGAAGATTAGGGAATGATATTTTCAGAGTCTAGCTTACGAAGTTGCCATTGTTGAGGGTAGAGATCTTCCACCCTCTTTTGATTGACAAGTTGTAGTTTTCTAACCCATGCCTTCCCTTTTGGCATTTGCATTTCATTTTTCTCTATTACATTACAAACTGTAATTTTACTTGCAGATAGTATTACTTTCTCTGAATTTATAAAAATAGAATGCATCGGGGTGAAAAAGAAATGCTTTTGGGTTCAGTTTAAATACAGAAATATTATTCTCACAATTAATAAGCCGGCTAGAGAATGACAATTCTGCTCATAAAAGCTTAACAGGTTTAAGATTTATTTTTAGCCCAAAGGAAAGAGAAAGCCCAGTTGAAATGTCATCAAAATCTGTTTTCAGAATTAAAAAGCTTGTATTTTCAATTCATTGGTCTCACCTTGGCTAAAAATGGCACGAAAACCTTGCACTTGAGATGTAATTTCAGGCTCAGTAAGATACTTTTTCATCAAAATATGTTATTTCACAATGGAATAAAGAGTTTGACAAAACTTCAAGAACTTACCTACTCTGTCTTCCTGCCTTGAATTATTTGACCAGCTCAGGCATTACAGCTCCTGAATTGTATCAGTAAAGCTGTGCTAAGCTGGCTACAAGCTTCAGAGATCTTTTGTTTAAGCCAGGATGTAAATCTGTTAGCTGTAATCATAAGTCTTGCAGGATTCCCACTTCACTTCTTTGGGCTGGTGTAATGCTGTCTTTAAGGGAATCATCTTGATGTACATTTCTCTTGATCTTTTTCAGGTGTTTCGCCTTTGGATCTACCATCAAAGAAGAAGAAAAAAGCAGTTTCTAGCCCATCCTCAGCTGATACAACCATGGATTTACTCAAGGCTATCACCTCACCTTTGGCCACAAGCTCAAAGTCTTCAAAGAAGACCTCTGAAAAATCATCTTATTCTTCCTCTGGCCATTCTGAAAGCAAAAAGGAGCACCACAAGAAGAAGCTGAGTGGGAGCAGTGGGGAGCACTCAGTGGATGATGGCAGCTTCCACAAATCTAAAAAAATGAAACCTCTCTATGTGAACACAGAGACACTTACTCTTCGTGAACCTGATGGCTTGAAGATGAAGCTCATCCTTTCACCGAAAGAGAAAAGTAGTGCAGCAGATGATGATTCTTTCTCCTACTCTTCAGCACCAGCAGCTGCAAAGAAATCTTCAAAGAAATCGGCTCGAGATGAGCAAGGCTCATTCCTGCTGGGTCATGAACTGCAGAGCTTCCTGAAGTCATCCCGGAAGAAGCACAAACCACCCCCAGACTCACATCCACCCTCTGAGAGTTTTGGTGCTGACACCTCCCTTTTTTCAGAGGGCCATGGGAGCGAGTATGAGATTTCAGGTGTGGAGGCACCGCCAGAATCTGGTTCCTCTTCTGGTGGGGAGTTGGAGGCTGGAGAGCTAGTGATAGATGACTCCTACCGGGAAATCAAAAAGAAGAAGAAGTCAAAAAAAAGTAAGAAAAAAAAAGACAAAGAGAAACACAGAGAGAAGAAGCACTCTAAGTCTAAAAAGAGTTCTGGGCATGGTTCTGTGGCAGTAGCTGAAGTGTCACCACCACCTCCTCCCAGTACCCCCTATGTTCTTCCTCCACCTCCTCCTGCTGCTTTTCACTCAGATGGTCAAGGTGAGAAGAGACGGAAAAAGGAAGACAAGGAGAAGGACAAAGCTGAGAAGTGGGAAAAGGAAAAGGAAAGAGAAAAAGAAAAGGAAAAGGAAAGAGAAAAAGAAAAGGAAAAGGAAAGAGAAAGAGAAAAGGAAAAGGAAAGAGAAAGAGAAAAGGAAAAGGAAAGAGAAAGAGAAAAGGAAAAGGAAAGAGAAAGAGAAAAGGAAAAGGAAAGAGAAAGAGAAAAGGAAAAGGAAAGAGAAAGAGAAAAGGAAAAGGAAAGAGAAAAGGAACGAGAGAAAGAAAAGGAAAGAGAAAAGGAAAAGGAAAGAGAAAAAGAAAGAGAAAAAGTAAGGAAAAATTGGAGGGAAAATAGGAATTGGGTGGTGGGTGATGATGAATTAGGCACTCCATTACAAAGGCATGTTAAATTGAAACAGAAGGATAACTAATACCAGGATCAGTGGTTTCAGTGAGGCATGTTTGGAAAAATGTGTCAGCCACTGTGTCATTCTGGTTTTGTGGCACGGGCAGTCTTTAGCCAGTGGAGGTTCTTTGAAAAGGTTATACTTAATTTGCTTGGTACAGGTTACATACCAAGCACAACTGCATCATTTTCTAAGGTAACCAGTTGCAGCTGTTGCCAGGCAGACTTTTGGACTAGTGATCTGGTCCATCATCACAGTTCTGGTAAAAAGGAATCAAGCTGTAACCTGAAAAGTGAAGATATTTACCTGTATACTCCTGTATTCAAATAAAATTCTAATTCTTATAGACTACCACATTCCCAGTTTTGTCCTGTACTCATAAATTCAGTTTTCCATGGTTAGTGTTTAAAAATATGAGTAGGAGAAATGGTAGCTAGCATATGAATGAGTTTACAGGTGATAGAACTGTAGCTGTGTAAGTATATAAATGGGGAAAAGCAGTTTCTGTATGTTCAGAGAGACAAGAGTAGCTTTGTGTCAGGAAATGGGCAGATGTAGCCCAAATTTGTTCAGCCGTTATTCTGTTCTATTTGGTAAGTTTTCTCTGATCATAGCTCAGCAACTGCTTATGCCTCTGCTGTCAGCGTACTTATACTGTCTATTTTCCTGCCAATTTGAAGTGTTTGTAAGGATGCAAGGAATGGAACAAAACATTGTGATGAGGACTGAATTGTTTTGACAGATCTGTAATACGTACTGTGAATAGTATGACAGATACATTTTTTTATTATTTTAAGTTTTAAAACGGATATATTAACAAAGTTGTATGTTGATCCTAGATTTAGAATAGCGCGTTGTTGTAACTTATGAATGAAATGTGTTGATAGAGTTGTTGCAAGATAAGCCTTGTACCAAGACTGGTTCTGGCTGGTTCCTGTGCTTTCATAAACACTAAATTCAGCTAGAATATGTAAAACGCTGCTTTTTTAGGTTCCTGACCTAAGCACCACAGCTTTCGTTAAGTCTTCAATAAATGCCAAATTCTTATTAAATTCAAGTAGGTCTCATCGTAATTAAAAATCTTTGTTTCTGTTTCTTCTTCTGACTAGCCAAAGAAGAAAAACATGTCTGCCTATCAAGTGTTCTGTAAGGAATATCGTACAACTATTGTGTCTGAGCACCCTGGAATAGGTGAGAGAATAATCTAGCCTTCTCTTCTCTTGATTATATACCAGTCGGATTAATTAGCAGAATGTATTGTCTCTGTTTCATACTAACGTCTTAACTTTGACAGAATGTGAAGAATCCGCCAATTTTCTTTGAATAAGAGGTGACAAAGGGGACAGGAGTGGATTTTATTATTTGATTTCGTTGCATTTTAACCAAGCTGTGAATCTGGATAAAGAAATTGCTAGCTCTTTCTTTCTTTACTTAAAGACTTACCTTCATTGTGTCACTTTCCTGTATACACACATGTGACTTTCTATTCCCATCATCAAGCTTTTTTTCATTATAAAGAGTAAAGGAAATGCACACTGACAATCATTTTCAGGCCAGTATGGAGAGTTCCAGTTGTGGAATGGGTTGCTTCCTGAATGTGTATGCATGGGCCAGTAAATTTCCTATGTTCTCTCCATGATTTTATGATTTCATTTGTTTAAAACATTTGTTTTAAACATTTTTCTTCTTTCCTTCTGCCAGATTTTGGAGAGCTAAGTAAAAAACTGGCGGAAGTGTGGAAGCAGCTACCTGAGAAGGATAAACTGGTGAGTGTGTGTGAGGCATTTTTAAAATGATTTCTGTAAACTAGGTGCTTAGGTCAGAACGTGCTGGCAGCATTGCCACCATACCTTGAAAAATGCTACCTGTGTCACCGAAGTATGTAAAGATGGAAAGTATGGAAACCTTGCCCTTGCGATCATAAAAGCATCCATTTTCTTCTTATGGTATTGCTTCACCAGTTAGCTACATAACATCATTCTGCCTCTGGGTCCTGGCATCAGGTAACAATTACCTATTGTTACGAATCTCTCTTTTCATACCATGCTAACTGCAGATCTGGAAACAGAAAGCTCAGTATCTCCAACACAAGCAAAACAAAGCAGAAGCCACCACTGTGAAGAGAAAGGCATCATCTTCAGATGGGGCACCAAAAATAAAAGGTAATTGTTGCACTTTATTTGCTCTGGTCTTTTTTCTTGGACAGGGAAGATAGTGTTGCCTGTGGAATAAGGAACAAAGGTCCTTTCCTGCTTCACACCCCTACCTGCTTTCTCACAAGACTTGACATTTAAATCATCATATTACTCAAAAAGAATTTTACTGTGAGAGTGAGAATGATATCAGCATTATTCAAAAGTATTTCCTTGTCTAATTCGTAGAATGGTATTGGTTTTAGCAGTTTAGGGATTTAAATGTAAAATAAGAAGAGGCAGCAGGGAAGTTCTAGTGGGATTAGTTTGCTGCTAGAGGAAAAAGGTTTGTCCTTGGCTTGGCATCTCTCTTTATCAAATCTCCCAAACCAAACCTCCCAGATTGCATTCAGCTGAGGCAGATGCTTTGTGCATGTAGAAGGAAAGTGTTGACTCTGAAGACCACAGGACCAGGTCCACAGAACTATTTAAGTATCTCATGCCTTTGAGATTTGAACTTTACTAAGTAAATAAGCTTGTAAGTAAAAGAAAGAAAGAAGAGAATATGGAATTTTATTTGTGTGTTTCCAGCTTCTCCAACAGGAGTGATTTCCCCTCAGAAGAAATCCCCCACCAGCACTGTGGTGGTGTCTTCCTCACCAGCCAAAGTCCCTGAGACAGATCCTATTGATGTAGCTGCACACTTACAGTTGCTGGGTGAATCTCTGAGCCTTATTGGTCACAGACTGCAGGAAACAGAGGTGAGTCTGTAACCAGCGATGTCACAGTGATGTCCTGTAATCTCCACACAGGATTGGAGGGATTATTATTTTATTTTACTTAGAAGTTTAACCAATGCTTTTCTGTTAGGAAGAGAAATTGGAGATGGTGTGTTGTGTCTTTGATGCATTCCTGTTTGTTTTCAGTGAAATAAAAAGTCTCGTTTCTCAGTAAACAGTAAGCATCAAAGACAGACAGGTCCTTTGCAGCTCTAGGTCCTCAAAGGCAGTTCTTAGTTCAGCAGACTCTTCAGTCTTTTCTTACTATATGTTCACCTTGGATCTGGTACTTCATTGCTGTCTTTGCCAGCAGTCTCTGGTCCAGTTTCTGTTACTGTCTCAAGACTTCTTAGAAAACCATCAGCCTTTACCAAGATGGTTTTTGCATGTCCTGTTGTTTTCTGGCAGTATCATATTGCCAGTGCTTTGGATCGGGACTAACATAGAAGATGTCAGATTTTAAGGGTTTCCTACTGTTAGATGATAGTGATTCTACGCACACATGCACGCGCACTTTCAGAACTCGGCCCAGCCTGTAAGCAGAGCACACATATTTGGCTCAAATAATATAACTGAATTTTATGGCTAGCACGGTCATCTCATCCCACTATGCTTACTTGTTTTATCAGCAGTAAAATAAATGTTCTTGCATTTTGTTTCTGGTATGACCAATTGAGGTCGTTCCTCAGAGGAACAACCAGAGTAAATTCTCCCCCTTTATAGAAAGGCACACAAGCAAATTCCGTTTCCTGAAAGTATGTCAATGGTTAAAGCAATTGTTACAGACTTAGCATTTCTTTAGGACTCATGTAGTTAACAAAATAGATCGTATGAAATGGCAAAGAAATTACATTTTAAAAAATTGTAGAATTAAGTGTTTTATGCAACTGACAATTTTCTGACCTTTTCTGTTGTTGCCTACTTTCTTCCTACACTAGTATGTTGCCTACTGAATTCTTAATTTTTTTGAGCCAGCAGTCTCTCTGTGAAGCACATGACATGGTTTTGTTACTGTGTAAATAATGAAAGTGGACTAGAGGAGCTCAAGAGTGAAGAGAATCAATACAGTTGTGAAAGAACTGTAATTTCCCTACTCATCCCTATCAATTTTTTTCTTTCCTTACTTCCAGGGAATGGTGGCTGTTTCAGGAAGTTTGTCAGTACTTCTAGATTCAATCATCTGTGCTTTGGGCCCATTAGCATGTCTGACCACACAACTACCTGAGTTGAATGGCTGCCCTAAGCACGTTTTGGTGAGTTCCTTGTGATTATTTCCGTTCTAGCACTGTTGATTTCAGTGGAGTCCAGCTAGAGTTTTTTGATGAATCAGTCTTACGATGTGATGATAATTCCAGTGCAATAAGAAAATTGTCTTGGTCTTATATTGGAATATTTCTTGAAATTCTTTCAGATGTTACTGTTGTATGATATTTTGCAACTTTTTTTCTCCCAGTGGTAACTGGCCAAGTATTTGTAGTGTTGATTGCAGTGTGTGTAGGTCCTGTTTTAGTGACTGAATCAATCCATCTGAATCAAATCAAAGTGCCTGTACACATACCAGTATTTTTGAAAGTTTTTTCGGTAAAAATAAAAAGCACCTTCTATCTGCTCTGTATCACACAATCTGTTTTTCCTTTAGTAGCACAAAAAATAACTTGTGATCTCAGGTTTCCTAATGTGATTGAGTACGGCCTTTTACATGTGGCTGTAACCTTCTCCAAGGAAAGAAAAATAGTCTCTGTTTTAAAGAACTGTGTAACTACAGGTTCTTTTTCACTTTAAACTACACTTAATATTGAGCTCTGGTTTAGCAACAGCTTGTGGCATCTCTGTAGCATGATGTGGACATAGATTAAGATGGCAGCAGCATAAAAGGAATCAGGAGTCATGCCTCCAACAGGAGACATGAATAAAGCAGTGAAGGAGAGGAGCAGAAATGAAAAATAAATATATAGTCTGCAAAAGTTAAGCGATTAAAAACAAATCTGGCAGAGACAACAACAAAAATGGGATATGAATAGGCATGTTATAATAGGGTAGCCCAAACATTGATTCATTTTGAGAACGGACTATTAACAATAAAGTTGACAGCTTAAACTGTGAGCTCCCACAAACTGGCTGCCTGCACAAAAGCTGAGTCAGTGGGGTGTTCCCATCCTAAGCCATGGAAAAACATCCTATGCTTTTTTTCCTTCTTGCTTGCCAAGTGCATTCAGAGCAATGACACCGTATGACTAATGGTGCATATATTTCAAACTTGATCAACTTATAAGGAGCAGTGGAGCTTTAGGTGGATTAAGGCACTTACCCTTCACTTCTGAAAACTGGTATTCAGACTCGATAATAAATAATTCTGATTTTTACCATCAGATATGTAACGATAGTGGTGTTTTAAGACATGGATAAAATTGTTAGTGGTCGTGTTGCACATAGAATGCAATTTGTCCTTTCAGTCAGTAGATGGCATTGCTAAATTCTAGAATCACAACTGGTGCAGCTACAGTTCCTCTGTCTTCAGCAATTAAAAGGTGGCATTCCTAAGGCCTTCTTCAGCCATCCAGCCACAGGCTTGAGCTTACTGAAGTACTGCATTTGAAGAACATACAGATAATATACTGCTGGGTCTTGTTTTCTGATGTGCACAAGGACTCTTTCAGGATTCTGTTATGTTTTGCAGGAAAAACTGGAGGGCGCTTCTTTTTCCCATCTGGCACCCTATTAGTGGGTGTGTTTAAGGATTTTTCTCTTTACTGTTACACTACAGGATTTCATGAAGGACTTGTGAGTGTGAAGTCAAGTAATTTTTTTTTTTATATGCTACAACTTTGATCACTTTGCTCAAGTCCTTCATCACTAGTCTTTCCTGTGGTTGATGTGATATGGTCAGTGTGGCTTGTTTCAAATTCAGAGACAGAGTATGGGGCTCATAAGGAAGAGGTCACTTGAGGAAAGCCTCAAGCATTTTCCTTGTTTCCACGTGCTTATAAGTACTGAGGCTACCTTTATGTTTAGTTAACTTACATTTCCAAAAATGTGAAAATAAGCCTAGCAGTGGTGGTGATGACTAGGCAGATTTGGTTGTCTTATTAATGATAACTTGTAACGCAAGTGAACCTGCTTAGTACCCTCGTCGGTGTCATTTTTTTAAGGATTTTGAGTCATTACCTGACACTAAAAAAACACTGAATTTCTTTTCCCAGTCAAACACACTAGACAACATTGCCTACATCATGCCTGGACTTTGATGGGAAAGGATCCTGGGATGTACTCAACCTCTGCGTAACTGACTTGTGTACATATGCACTACACCGGCACTCCCAATGGGCTCCGTGTGTAAGGTTTTAAAGTTTTATATCTGTATAGTATATACATAGGATTGTAACTATTTGACTTCTGTTTTATGAAAAGTTGTGAAGTTAAGCTGAGAAAACCCTTTTGTGTTGGTGGGTGAAATGTCCTCCAATCTGAAAGTATTTTGTATGAAGAATTCAGAAAGCTTTTGAGATATTCGCCTTAAATTCAGATCCTTTGAAGGGGGAGCAGCCAGAGAATGGACTTCTCAGTATAAAGAAAAAAAACGTCACCATGAGAAGGGTCATTGAAACAGGTGGCTCAGAGAGGTTGTTGACTCTCCATCCTTGGTGATAAACTGAATGATCAGCCTGCTCTAGTTGGACTTTCTTTAAGCGGCGGGATGGACCAGATGATCTCCTGATATCACTTCCAAATTTAAATATTCTGATATTCTACAAGCAGGTAGAGATGATGATATATTTTGGACCAAGGAATAGAACTGAACTCTTCACCAGCCCTGTTTCTAACTGATTTTCAGTTTAAAATCTACTGCGTGAGGGGAAAGCTGGATAGCTGATCAAAGATACAGAGGTCTTTGCCTCTTGGTCACTTCTTCCAACCCCCCCTCTTCAGTCAGTAATAACTGAAAGTTGTCAGCGTCAGCTGGCTGGTCTGGTAGCTGGCATTTGAAGTAAAGTGGAAGATGACAACAAATTTAATCTTTTCCTGTGGACTTGCACCCAAATCATCATTGGCACGATACATCAACCAACTGCATTGGCTTGAGAGAATGAACCTCCTGCTGATTTTTCCAGGGCATGGTCAGCCTGCTTTGATGGAGAGGAGCGCGGAAGCGGATGGAAAAAACTTGGATTGCTTCTGCCCATCTTGCACCTGTTTTGTGAACAGACAATTTTGGTTTCTGAGATCGCTCATCCCCCATCCCTTTCACCAGCAGTATCGAAAGAGCTGTGGTGCTGCTGTGAGGCAGTGACTAATGACCAGTTTGAAGCAGTTACGGCTGAGTAAGGCACATGTGGGTTGATTGGACCGATTCCCCTTCCTTCCAGCCACATACTTGGTGTTTGGTTTTCTGCTCCTCTAGAAGAGGAGCCGCAGGAGAGCACTTGATTCTCATATAAGCTTTTGTGTGTCTGTATGTACGTGTATGTGGTGTTCATATCGTATGTATTTAACTTTTACCAATATCTGTAACAGATTTTAATTTATCCTGTATATTTCTGTGTGTGTATGTATATATATATATATATACATAATTTAAAAGCAAAAATCCCTCCCTCCACCGAACAGTGTGTGGAAAATACTAATCAAGTTTGCCTCACCCCCACTTCCTGCAAGGAATCAGCTATATGCGTAGTAGTAAGCATTGGCATTGTATGGGGAAACACCAGGAAGTTTTTAAGTGGCTGTAGAAACAGGCTACCTTGTGAAGGTAGGTAGAACAACTGAAATATAGTTTGACTCTAGCCTTTCCAGCCTTATAATGTAAAAATTTTAAAATGACAGAAGAGCACTTTTTTACTTCCCATCTGAAGTCTAGCTTCTGTTTTTCAGGGCAGTTGAAAGTGAGCTGTCCCTCATTGTGGTTGAGCCCCAAATCATACTTAAATTAAATCCTCAGGTGTGCAGGATGGTTTTTCTCCCCATTCCTCTTTACCATGTATTCCCCAGCTGTGCCTGCACAAGGTAGTCTGTCTCTTATGGAGCTTTTCCCAGTGCACTGTTAGGTTTTTCTTGGTCAGTGGAGGAGGCAGAAGGTTCTCAGACCACCGTGCAAGTTCCCAACCCAAGCCTCAGACCAGAGCATACATGTTTTAACAATACATCACTAATCCCAGTGAGCCTGGAATTGGGAAGGGCCCAGGAGGGAGGCAGTCTCATCCTGTTTCGGATCCTGACCTGTACTAAAGCATTCGCTGTTGGGAAATCCGTGGCTCTTTCCAGCCCTTTACAATTGAGAGCATCGTGGTGAAGGGATAGATCTGCTCTCTAAGGAACAGAAGGGGATCAGCTTTAGCTTTGTCGTCTGTACAATGGAAAACTCTTGAAGAGTGAAAAACACACACAACCCTGGTGTATTGTATTTTTATTAAAATTTGTACACTTTGTATAATCTGTATCTTGTGGTATTTGGTACTAGAGGGAAAACTTTGGCAAGACTTAGCAGTTTTTATATTTTTGTTATTTCTTTGCTGTTTGATCCAGATTACCTTACAATTATACAGCAAAACTTTTTTTGTACTGTACTTACAATATACTTTTTTTTAACATTTGGAGTATCGTCATTCATTTCTGGCATGCACCGTGTTTTCTGCATCTGTCATTACTACTACTACCTAGTGTTTCTCAGCAAATTCTAAACTCCTTAAACTCGCTCGGTTTCTCCTCCCTGCCGCCTCGCCTCGGTTCGGGTCGGTGGCGTTCAGGTGAGAACACCCCGCGGGGCTCGAGGTGAGCGTGTTAACATGGGATGTCAAGGCGTGATGGCGATTTGCGCCGGTCATCGACGCGTTCCCCTTTCCGCGGTCCGAGCGTTGGCCGACGGCTCGGTCCGGGACAATGCTGCCGGACACGGTGCCTTACCGACCGGTCCGTACCCCCCTGCGCCAGCACCCTCTGACACGGGGCTACAGAAAACTCAAAACCTCTCGCCCCGGGGTTTTCGGGTATTTGGGCCGAAGGCCGGGTGGTGGGGGTTTTTTTCTCTCCCGAAGCGCACGGCGGTTGAGGAAAACGGGGAAACCTCTCGGTGGCGGTCGGTTCCTGCCAGCCGAGGCCGACGGGGCGGGCAGTGACACCGGCCCTGCCGCCGGCCCCGCCTCAGCACCCCCCCCCCCCCCCCCCCGGCCGGACCGGACCCTGCGCCCCTCCCGGGCGGCGGCCGCTGGCGTCACAACGAAGCCCGGGCGGGGACCCGCCCCGGTCTGGCGCGCGCGCGGGTCACGTGAGCGGCGGCGGCGGCGGCGTCGTCAGCTGATCGCGACGCGGCGGCGGCGGCGGCGATGGACTTTCTGCTGGGGAACCCCTTCAGCTCCCCCGTAGGACAGCGTATCGGTGAGACCCGCGGCCGCGTACCCCCGCGCCTTTGCTCGCCCGCCCGTTCGCCCTCCCCCCCGCGCCCCCGGGGGCGCTCGCCCGCTCGTTCGCCGGACCCCTTCCTCCGGGAAGCGGTGGCTCCCGCCTCCGCGGCGGGACGGAGAGAGCGTCGACCAATGAGAGGAGAGTTCCGCTCTGACTGACGGGCGCTGGCGGCCAATAGCGGGCGCGTAGCCCGAGGCGGCTCCGTCGGCGACCCCACCAGCCAATCCGGGCGCGAGGGGGTCTTGAGGTGGCGAGGCGAAGTTTCCTCAGTTAAAGGGGCCGCGGACGGGTGGTCCGAACCACGCCCTCCGGTTGAGCCGAGGTCCGTGATTGGCTCGGGGCCATTCCCGCCCGCACCTTTTTTGGGGGCTTCGCGGGAGGGGCGGGGTCCTACCGGGGTGGGGGGGGGGGGGGGGGGGGGGGGGCCACAGCGGGAGTTGCTGATTGGCTGGGTTCCAGCTGCAGCGGCCTATCACGTCCTGGGCGGGAAGGGGCCGAGCTCTCCCTGAGGTGACGGGGCGGCGGCGGGCGGCCATCACTGAGCTGGAGGCAGTGGGGGAGGACGTGGGCTTGGGGCTGGCCTGGCCCCGGGGCGTCGCGGCTCACCTAGTCTGATCAGTGCTCCCCACCTGAAGGACGAGCCCCCTGGGCACCCCAGGGGTGGCTGTCTGCCCTGAACTTCCCAGCACGGAGGTCTGGGACAAGCAGGACCTGGCAGGGCCGTGCCCTGGCTGTGCGGAGAGCACCTCCCCTGCACCACAGGCCTTCTCACAGGGCCGAGTACCAGCTCTGGCAACGAAATCAACGTCAGGAGCGTGGCGTCGGCTCTGTGACCTTGCAGGCCTGCAGACACGCAGTCTCTCTTAGTCCCTGTGCTCAGGTCAACTAGATGAACGCAGGAGAAGGACGCAGTCTGAGGAAGTGGAGCAAAGAGATGTTACAATTAGAAAGAACAAGACCAGCTACACTGGTCTCAAAACAGAGATGCAGTTCTTAAAATACTTAGAATAAAGATTCTTTTCTTCGCGTGTTGTATTGTCTAAGTGCCTTCAAGTTGTGCTTGAAGGTTGCTGTTGCCCATTTAAACTCCAGCTCGTTCAACAGCCGTTTGTAAGTTTATTCACTTGCTCAGTCTTGCTTTTTTGTCACTCGTGGAGACCTTTGTTCTTGGCTGCGAACATCTGGTCCCTGATTCTGTAGTTTTGGGTGTGCTTGCATGGGTGGATAGGCTGCTGTGGCTGGGGTGGGAAGGGAGCAAGCAGCTGGTTTAGGTAATGCTTTTATAAGCACCGCTTATTTTAGAGGCTACCCAAAGCACTGTCCGAATGATGTGGGTCGGGGGCACCGCGATGTGCCACTCTCTAGTGTTGGGTGAGATTAGGTGAGAGGCACTACAGCAAGGTGGGGGAAGGATCACCAGGGAAGGTTTTCTGTAACAAAAACCTCTGGATGATCTTTGACGTCCCCCCAGATGCATGTCACAGGTTTCATCACACTTTCCGGGAGAAGCCATCTCCTGCCCTTTCCAGAATGAATGCTCTTTGATTCCCTCAGTGAGTGCATCAGATACATTTCTGTGTTTGGGTAGCGGCAATCTGAAGTTATCTTTAGATGTCACAGATCGCTTCTTGCCCTCCGGATCTTCTGATCAGTATAGTAACCAGATTGTAAATGGGTTCCCTCTGGGCTTTGCTTAGATTAAAGAAGGGAATTTTAAGTAACAAACCAACAGAAAAGAAGAGGGAAAAAATATTTCAAGAGTGCTGTTAAACAGGAGTTTAGAGTCCTTAGTACCAGAGGTGTGACAGTGGAGAGATCTTGATGACTGGGGTTGATTTGGGTTATGGGAGTCCAAAGGGGTGGAGTAATTGCAGCATATGAGAAAGGAACTCACTGTGGAGGACTTAAAAGGGCTGGTGGCTGAAAATATGAATGTTTTCTCCTTTTGAACATTGCCTATCAACATCCTGGGGACATGGATAAATGGTATCTTCCCTGTTTAATTTGAGACGTGAAGATGACTTACCCAAACTTGTTTGGTAGGTCCGTGGCAGCTGCATGTTGAACCCATGAGCCTGATCACCAAACCTGCATAGTGCTGCTGCTTTGGGCTGTCTGCCGAAAGCTAATACTGCATTCTTGTAAATTACTTGGGCAAAGTCATGTATGCCTGATACAGCTTATAAAGTCTAAAATAGCTTTAAATGAAGGCTAAGGAAAAAAAAATCCTCTGTGGCACACTGCAGCGACATTCTCAGATTCCTTCATTAATGTTAATCTAGTAAGTCCCATTTATTTTGCTGACAAGGAATAATCTCAGTGATCCGTCACAGAATGAGTCAGTTGCAGAGGAGTAGGTTTTATAGCTTCTCACTCTCAGTGCTGAGATTTAGTCACAAAAGTTGCCTCTGTCCTGTTTTTGGACCGTGATGTCTCTTCCCAAGTAAGATGAATACAGACTTGTTTGGTTGGTTTTTTGGGTATTTGTTTTTGTTGTGTGTTGTTTGTTTTTTTTAAACGTAGTACTTCTGACCAGTGGGAAAATTTCCAAAGAGTGCTGAAGCATCATAGTTTGGATTCCCCTCTCAAAAGGAAATCCATGGCACCTCCATGTAGGAGCTAAGAGAATCTTCAAAATGGAAAATCTAATTTCAAGGAGGTGCTCTGAGTGAGAGAACGGAGAGGAAACCACCACTGCTCTCTCCTGACCCTGGAATTCTGCAATAACTAGTAATTATAGCAATACTGAAAGGGACAGAGACGGGTTATTTCAGTGAGGGCAGGCAAGGGAGAGAAGTAACGGTGTAGCACAGAGATTAAGAGGGTTTTTTTATGGTTGGGGGTTGGTTTAAGCATGAGAACCAGGAAAAGTTGAGACTGTAAAGAGGAGCAGGTAAGAGAGGCTCATGGGTGAGGAAGAGGGGCAGATACAACAGAATATGCCAGAAAAATCCCCACAGCTATTTGGATCCTACCTTGCAGGTGTCCCTGCACCCCTCTGTGAGCTGGGGCCTTGGGAGCTGGTGGGCAGCAGTCATCAGCTGTTGTCAGTAACGCTCTCCTGTCAGAGCCAGGTGGGTCCCTGCAAGGCAGTGCTTCTCAAAAAGGTGTTGCCTTGTCTTCTGTGCCTGCTCTGTCTGGAGGAGAAGGGGCAAAGGCAGCAGTTGAAGAGTCATTTGATCCCTAAGAGTGTGAGCTGATTCAAAGGAGAGGAGCAGGAGGAGTTCAGAGACCCAAATACCCACAGCACTATGTCAGCACAAGTCTGTGTCCATCGCCATCCTTGAATTGGAGCCGTATCTCTCTTCTCTCTAGAAAGCGCCTTGTCCCCTCCGTCTTTGGGAGGAGCAACACAGCTAAATGGTGGAGTCCTGACTGAGCTGGTGCTGAAGTTTCCTCAAGGGAAGCGAAAGCGTGAGGCTTAGCAAGGAGACTTTGTGCAGGATGCTAATTTGGGCCAGGGGGTTTATGAATTGAAGGGGGGTTGGGAGAAAGGACTGTTGCATTGCTTTCTGCTGAACGTACGCTGTCTCATGCAACAAAATGCTGGTGCCCTCAAACACGTGTTGAAATGGGTGAGAAGGTGCTTGATGCTTTGCTGAGGAATTTAAAGCCAGCAGGACTGAGCACTGTAGGGAAATGCTGGTTAAGGGCTTGACTTGGAGGACGGGCACGCAGTCTCTTGATGAGCTATGGCAGAGCACCTCACGGGCAAAGGGTTTCTGAATGGCACCTGGCTGGTTACGGGTGCTTCAGATCTGTGACGGGGAGCAAAGGGGACAGGAGCCTGCTCAGTATCTTCTGTCCCCACCTCCTGTACGGCCCTGCGCTATTGACTGTACTGCCGGTGTGCTGCTCCAGGGATGGCTGGGTGGGATCGCCAGCCCCACAGTGGGCTTTCCCCTGCCACGAGGGCAGAGACAATAAACTTGAAAAGAAGCGAGGCTGCAAAGTTTACTCATAGCACGAAGCAATGTACAGCTCCACTGTGTCAGTTATGCCAAGCTCTTTCTTATCTGATGATTCCAGATAGCTTTTATAACCTAGTTGCTGTCAGCAGGAGCACATCAAATGCCAGGCAGGAAAAGAGCCAATGCTCTGGTTCAACCCATACCACAGTCCTCAGCAGTTCTGGGTCGATCCGAGCAATTGGTGAGGCAGCAGGCTGGAATCAGACAAACCCCAGTGCTGTCACACCCGGCAAGCCGGACTGGCTGCCAAAACAATGTGGCTTTGAAGCGGCCCCGTGAAGGGCCTCCTGTACGTTCAACAGTCAGTTGGTTTCGCACTTGGAGGGAGACAGCATTCGTACACTCGCCGATAACCTCCGCCGAGGGAATTGTCCGCAGCAGGTCAGGCTCAGCTCATTAGCACGCAGAAGTAGATGCTGCCTGATGAGCCCAGCCAGGCAGAGCGCTGGGTGGGCGGCCGTGCCCTGCCTCCTGTGCTTGCTGTTTTTAGGGACTTGTCACTGTCCCCAGCCATCCCAGGCTCAGATTTCGTGAGGGGCAGACAGCTCATGTGCTAATTACGGCTCGTGAAACGGGGCCAGCCACCCTGATCCTTCATGTGACTAATGAATAGACTTTGTTTCCTTCCCTCCGGCAGGCTTTAGTAAAAGGGTAAAGTTCAGGATTTCGGAGAAAACTCCCAACATCTCTTACTAGGCTTGGACAGTCCCTCAGTGCTTGGAAGGAAGCAAGGAGGATTAAAGGGGCATTAGCTGTCCCAAGGCCAGCTAGGCCAGGCCTTAATCTGTACTGGGTAAATTCAAGTGCTTTGTCCTTGGAAATGCATCATGGTCACGCTCCTGTTTTCCATATGCCCTAATACTGCTCTTCCAGCTTTGTATTTTTTGAACCTATGTTGCATTTATGGTAGGTTTGCTGCTTTCCTGCAGCCCTTCACTGACCAGCGTGTGAACAGGGGTGATGGTAGCAGGATGATCACAGCGTTGTTAACAGCAGAGCGCTGTATGTCACTTCTGAGGAAGCCTCATTTTCCTATAAGTGGCCAGCCAGGTGAAGGAGCACGCACAGTTTGTTTGCATTCCTATCTGAACAGCAAACCTGCTGCTCGACCTTGGCAGGATTGGTGTGTTTGGAGGAGAAGGGGAGTGGGGGGGGAGCAGGTTACAGAGTGCCACCAAACGTAGGGAAGCAAGGGAAGGGTGTTTGCAGAATCAGTTCATGTTTGTGTACAGGGAAAATGAGGATGAGGAGGGTTGGGAAGACTTGAACAGCAAGGACTTGATGGTTAAAGGCAGTTTTCATTTCATTCTTGGTTTCTTCTGTAGCTCAGAGCTTCCCAGCAGGCTCAGCCCTGTTCCTGAGTTGTGATTTTCTTCAGGCATGAGAAGAGTGGATGTGGACTTCCTTTCAGTGTAGTAACCCCATGTGATTGTTTTGTGTGCTTCATTGCCAGAGGTGAAAAACAGCATGGAGAAACTTCTGGCTAGGCTGGGGTTCAAACCAAGGTGTGTCATGAGCAGGGGATGCTGGAGGACAGTGCACCAGACGTGCTCCCCTGTAGCCCACTGCCCTGGATATATTTTCCACTACATCACCCAATGCGATGCTGCCTCCTGTGCCTCACTGAGGAAGCTTAGATCTGCAAGAGACAAGGATTCCTATAAAAAATTAATACTCAAAGTGACAAAAGTTCACCTGAATCAAGGGGCCTTCAGGATATTACAGTAGTAGCCAGACCTTTGGAAAGGTGGAAGAGGATCAAGAACGTTCTGCCACTCTCCTTCCCTTCTTTGTCCTCTTCCATCTGTCTGTGGCCACAATGTAATTAGCGTAATCACAGTGTAATCAATACATTCTGCAGTCAAAAGAAAAGGTGGTGGCTGGGTTGCGATAAGGTGCAGATAGGTAGCTTCACGCTGTGGTGTGTAATCTGTGAGAGGGACACGTGTATAAGAGGCTGCATTGCACAGTGCTGTGAATAGCTCTCTGCCTGACCCCTAAAAACAGAACATCCCAAAACATGATGGATGTGCTTACCCAGGCAGGAGTTAAAAAATCTTCTTTTTCCTGCGTTATGGCCCTATGCCATTACTGCGTGAATGGGCATTTCATTCCCACAGAGGGATCATTAGCTGCTGGGTCAAAAGCAGAAAAGGCAGCTCTGCAGAGGAAGGGCCTCTCCAAAGGGGTAGAGGACCCACAGCAGCAAGGGCCAGCTCCAGATTTTGCAGGCACAGCAGTTTTAAAAATGCAGGCACTTCTCTAAGTACCTTGTTGGGTCTGAGCTCTTCTGAAGAACATTTGGTAGGTGCTAAACCGGTCTGGCTAGTTTTAATTCTCTTGCCGCAGTGCTACGTCAGGCATTTTATGGGATGGGAGAGCTGGGAAGGATGGTTCTTGTCCGCTGCTTGCCATCTGCTGCCTCTCTGCGTTTCCCTATGGTCTGGAAAGTGCCTGGGTCCTGCCTGCCCCACTGGCGGTTCTCTTTCTCCCAGCCGCTGGTGGTGTCCCTGAAGGCATCAGTCGGTCGGCGCGGCTAGGACTAAGACATGGCTGATTATAGGGTGGAGACACTGGTGCTCTCAGTAATAGCTGCTCATTTCCCAAATCTCTGCCTTGAATAACATCAAGGCTGACTGAGGAATTCCTAATTAAAGGGGACACAATCAAAGCTGAAACAATATTGCTTCGACTTCAGTCTGCAGTCCACTTCAGTCCATACTCCCCAGAGGCCAGAAGTTCAGGGGAGAGATGTAAACGTTAAACAAGAAAGAGCCCTGCTTCGGCTGTTTATGTTTGCTTATTTGTTTTTGTAGGGCCCATGTAAAAAGAAGGGGGTTGACTCTTTTGTCTCCTTAATTTGGTGCAAACCAAGAGTGGTGCCACTGACATTAGATCCGTGTCAGTGTGAGCAGACCAAACTCACGGTTTCTAGCCCTGCAGCAACAAAACAAATAAACCCCCTTTTCTCCAGCTGTGGAGCTGAAGTCATGCTGAGCCCCCTTCCTTCGTGTGCAGGACACCAGAGATCGCACGGTTTGTGTTTGTGCGTTGGTAGCATGGGTGGCACGGGCAAAACCGAGCAACCTCGTGTCCCAGCGCGGGCCAGCCATGTGCTTTGCAGTGGTGACACCTAGTGGGGAGCTCTTGGTGGCCTGGACTTTGCAGCTGGATTCTCCTCCTTGCGTTTTGCGGTGGAAGCCAGGGAGAAGGTGGCTGGGCTCTGGGGCATCCTGACAGCTGAACAGCAGCAGCCCATGAGAGTGCCAGAGCTGCCCTTAGCCTTGCCATGTCTTGGTTTCTCTTTTCCAGAGAGAGCTACTGATGGGTCCCTGCGGAGTGAGGACTGGGCTCTCAACATGGAGATCTGCGACATCATTAACGAGACTGAAGAAGGGTAAGGGAGCTGGCAAGGGTACACATCCAGCGGCAGGTTCCATCACACCCTGTAACACTACGTCCCTAGACTGCAGTGGTAGCACTGCACTGGTGGAGGTAATAAGCTAGGCTTCCCAACAGCCCCTTAGATGAGACTCTGCTAGGAGACCTAGAGACACAGCAAAGCTGTCAGAGCATCTGTTAGATGCTTCCCCGTAATCTTTGTGAGCGCTGGGAGACATTCAAACAGGCCTTCAGGGTCCCCAGGGAACCTCGATTCAAGCCAGGCTGCCTCCCATCTCCCAAAGGCATATTTGCAATTCTTCCACTTTGGTTTATTCCTCCTTCATACCCCTCTCGTTCTCTCCCCTGGGAATGTAAAAATCTGCAGGCTGGTGACTGAGGAGAGAGGAGAATTTCAGGCTGCTATTCAGTCCTCTGACTGTGCAAGTCCTGCTGGGGTTCACTTCTCAGGTATTTTCATGTACGGTCACTCAGACATGTGGTGGGGGAGCCCTTGTCTCCCTCTCCCTGCGGGGAGACGTTCAGAAATCTGCCAGACTTGTTAACTCTGGACCTGGGGATTTGACAGTGAATTCAAGGGGGACTGCTCCTTCTCACAGTGGAGATGTCAAGAGCAGCATGTAAAAAAGAAGGTGCTACATGGAATAAAAATTCTAGGTTTCACTCCTGCTGTCCTACCCCACAGTGATGCTGACAGAGGATTAGCAAGCCCAGTTTGCAGCTTCACAGTTGTATGAAAACAAAGTCAAACATCTCTACTCACAGATTTGTCACCACTTCTTTTCCATGCTATCCCCACGGTGCAGGTACATCTGTCTCTGCCCACAGTGCTCAGTCCTGAGCTGTGGCCGCTTGGTGTTTCAGTTCTGGATGCCAGATAACACAGCTGTACCCTCCTGGCACGGCGGGCTCTCCCATTGCCCTGCTAATGCCCATCCACTGCAGCCGTGCTGCCCCACGGGCCAATACACTCCTGCCCTCCTCATTGCCTCAGTTCTCCACCCCACTCTTCTCCAGCACTGCTGCTTTTCCAGTCCGGCTGCACTTCATGTGCTCTGCCAGAGCATGTGGGTTCATTTGTGCCCTCTCACAACACCATGGTGGGCTGAGACCGCAGTACTTCTCCACTCTGAGAATGGTTAAGGAGACGATGCTATGCTGCTGCTCTCTTGCCCACCTGCAATATAGGCAAGATTTTGCCACTGCATCTCCCCTGCTGCTTTTTAGCCTATTTTCCTCCAGGGAAATGTTGTTAAACAGCTTCTCTCTGAGCAACACAAAGATTGCTGCAGCTTGCTCTCTCCTTCCTGTTTCTAACCCATGCCAAGCTTTTTTGTGATCTCCTCCTCTTCAGTCTCTCTGCCATGGGATTTTGCTCTACTCCCAAGTAGTGCATTTCTAGCATTGCTTTTACTCTGGTTTCTGTTGTGTCCTGTACACCTTGAGTTGCTGCAGACATCAGCACAGGGGCCTCCTATTTCATTAACAGCACTCATTAGCAGGACCCCACTCCTCTTGCAGAACCACAGGCAGAAGTTGCTTTACCAGTCATTGCTTCAAGCTGCCCTGAAAACATAGTGGGGAAGGTCACTTGCTGAGTATGAGGCATCCAGAGCCAGTGGCTGTTTTGCTTTGCCTCTCTGTAGGTGGGTCTGAACCTTCTGATGATCTTTCTTCATCTGATTTCTGCTCCAGGCCCAAAGATGCCTTCCGAGCCATTAAGAAGAGAATTGTAGGAAATAAGAACTTCCATGAAGTGATGCTGGCTTTGACGGTGAGTGGTCAGGGCTCTTTCTCAGCTCTGTGATATCCTGCTGTAAAGCTGAGTCCCTGGCTGAAAAAATGCGGGTACCTAAAGCCAACAAGACGAAAACACATGGCAGAGAAGGCTATAGTTAATGCTTCATTGCCTTTGAAGGTCCTGGAAACATGCGTCAAAAACTGTGGCCATCGCTTCCATGTCCTTGTGTCCAGCCAGGACTTTGTAGAAGGTGTCCTGGTGAGAACAATCCTGCCGAAGAACAATCCGCCTGCCATAGTGCATGACAAGGTGCTGACCCTCATCCAGGTGAGCTAAGAAGCGTGAGCATCTGCGCCAGTTCAGAGAGTGTTTGTCTTTAGGCATTTGTACAGAAGACTACGGTAAATGATGATGGGCTTTACTGTCTCCTTCTCCCCAGTCCTGGGCAGATGCCTTCCGCAGCTCACCGGACTTGACAGGTGTCGTTGCTGTCTATGAAGACCTGAGACGGAAGGGTCTGGAGTTCCCCATGACTGATCTGGACATGCTGTCACCCATCCACACACCACAGAGGGTACGGGAGCATTGCTGAAGAGAAGGGTGTTGGGCAGCTGTCATTCTGGAGCTATGACAGGATTTCAGGAACTCTAGCTTGCATTTAGAGGGCTTTAGGGAAGTGAGAAGCTCCAGGACAGCCTCTTTGCTGGAAGAGCTATTGAAAGCAGATGGGGAGTTGTCATCAACATTTCTCTCCTAATGGCACTGCCCTGTCAGCTCTGAGTGTCTAACATCTCCTTCTCTCTGTCACTTTTCCTGCCTCTGTGTGTAGACTGTGTATAGCTCTGACTCCCAATCTGGACAGAACTCACCTGCGGTCAACTGCCCTCAGCAGATAGAGTCCATCCTCCACCCTGTCACCCTGCCCACCGGGAGAGGCACATCCAGCGACGCGCCCATCACACCCACGCCAGAGCAGGTGAGTTGGACATGAGCCCCATGGTGCTGCTGATTCTCCCTGCGTTTGGGGGCTGTTGCACAAACACTGTTCTGGGACTGCTGTCCTGGTCCTTCCCCAGCCTCTGTCCTCAAGGAGCTGTTCCTCCAGAGCATAGTCCCTCGAGAGCTCCCCACAGCTCCATTGTGGTCACAGTGATGAGCTGGGATACCACGAACACAGAGTGGTTTTGTTTTCCGAAGGCAGGGCTGCTTGCAGATAGAGGGAAGATCTCCTGGCTATAGGGAACTGGGGAACTGAGACACACAGGTTTTGAGTGAGGTCTTTGTAGCACAGTAGAGCAAAAGCTTGCTCAGTAGATGCCTCCTTATAATCTTTGTTTATCTTGCCTCGCTGCTGACTTTGTATGAATCAACCCTGTCTGGCTATGTGGTTTCCAAAGGGCGTTCTCACTTGTTTCCCCATCCTCTTTTCTACTTCCTCACCCTGACTTCATATGACACCATGTTCAGCACCAATCCTCCAGCTGTTGGTAGGTTGCATCCCCTTGCAGAACAGAGGCTAGAAGCTGTTCTCAGGAGGCTCTTTAGCAGCTTATAAAACCAGAGGGATAAAGCTTCAACCACACACTTAGCCCAGGCTCACCTTTTGAATGGAAATTCATTTTTTTCCCCCTCTTACACCGCTTTGGAAATGAAATTATTTGAGTGGCTGCCCCACAGGAGCTGCTAGCTGGGGAGAGATATGAATCATAACAGCAGCCTGTGCAGGCTATTAAAAGTCAAGGCTAGGCTAGTGGCCAAAGATCTCAGGTGAGGACCTGGCACCTGTTACCTGCAAATGAACTTGATGGTAAGTAATGGAGCTTCCTTCTGCTGGGAGCTCCCGAGAGCTGAACTGAGTGGTGACAAATGAGCTCCTCAGTGGCAGTTCCCTTTGGCTCTGTGAACACATACACATGCGGTGCGCCGCCATTCAGAGCTACCTCAGCTGTCTGCCCAGTCTTCCCAGGCAGAGCTGTCACATCCCCTCCCTTTCGCAGATCGGGAAGCTGCGCAGTGAGCTGGAAGTGGTGAACGGGAACATGAAGGTCATGTCGGAGATGTTGACGGAGCTGGTGCCGTCCCAGGCTGAGCCTTCCGACCTGGAGCTGCTGCAAGTAAGGAACACGGGTGGGGTGGAGGGCTGGCACACGCAGCTCAATTTAGCAATGACTTGATGGACTGAGGCATGACGCATGCCAGGCGTGGGGAACAATTGCACTGGACAGTTTAGTGTGGGCCTTATCAGGGAGTGATGAGATAAGGGAGACACAGGGAAGGTGGAGTTTCAGTGGCCAAGGGAAGTTGCACTATTGAGGCTGGAATCATCTCACATGGGGACTTGTAGTCCCCAAGGGCCTTTCTGGGTGATGTGTTACACAAGAGTCATACAATTATTGTCTGTAAAGCTCACTCAGTTTACCTCTCACACCAATATCTGTTGCCCACCAACCCTATCAGCAATGATAGACCCCAGTAGCCTCTGGGGTCTGTCTGTCCCAGTCAGACTTCCAAATCTGTGAGTGCGCAGCCTTAGCCTGACCTTCATGGTAACTTCCCCTTGCTGTGAGCAGGAGCTGAATCGGACATGCAGAGCCATGCAGCAGCGTGTGCTGGAGCTGATTCCCCGTGTCCTCCATGAGCAACTCACTGAGGAGCTGCTCCTCATCAATGACAACCTCAACAATGTGTTTCTGCGCCATGAAAGGTACCTCTCTCCTCCTTTCTCTGCCCTGCTCTTCCACAAGAGTTTACTGCCCTTTGAAGGCCTTCTATCCCACCCTTTTGGTCTGCCCGTGAGTATAGTGTTCAAGATGTATCATCCATCTTTGAGAACAAAGCCTGTTCTCAGTTTTTGCTGATTTATTCCTGTCCCTTCAAAACTGCTGTGTAAATTATTGATGGAATATAAAGATGTCCCTCAGCATAATCCAGAAAAAGGAGGAGGGAACTGCATGGAAAGGGCTGGTTTTCTAGCTCTGAGGCAGACGGGGGCAGAAAGGACTTGCACAGGTGGGATCAGCACGCCTTTTTTTTTTCTTCCATTTCATCAAACCCATCTCTTACGCTAGGATGAAGTCTGGAGAATTTAGTCCCTGTGTCTGTAGGGAGAGCTGGGTTTGAACCATTTTGATTAGAAGTAGCTCTGGAGGATCCCAAGAAGCTTCCTCACACCACCTCTCAGGAGACATCAGCTCTGTGGGCCTTGTTGTGGTGTCTTCGGTCTTGAGGGGGAATTGGGCCCTGAGCCATGGTCCCCCTTTCCTAGTACGTAGGAAAGGGAAGCTGTGCCAAACCTTCTAAGAAGTCTCTTGGGCTGTGGGTGAATAAGCACATGCTACTGAAACGCATCCTGTCATCTTTCTTGCAGGTTCGAGCGTCTTCGGACAGGACAGCCTGTTAAGGTAACTCGGAGTAACTGCCCCTCTGTGCAGCTCGGTTTCCATCCTGCAGTGTCCTGCTGAATTGGAGAGAGGTTCAGTCTGCCCCACTTACAAGCTGTAGGCTTTGCTTCCCCAGCCCAGCTGCACCAGGCCATACTGGCGTGCAGGACACTCCAGTTCCCACTGCTAGCCTCTCCCCCGCTGCCAGTGGGAGCCTTCCTCTCACCCAAAGGGCAAAAGCAGACCAGCAGCAGTTACAGTTTTCCAGTATTGAACATTGAGAGGATCAATTCCCATATAAGCCTCCCTTTGTCCTCTGAGCACTGCCCTGTCCGCTGAACCAGCACCTACCCTACTTACTAACATCCAGCAGAGCTGGGAGGCTGGCTACCAAGGCAGATTCTGCCCTGGGACACTATTCCCAGTGAGTTCTCTGGTCACTGTCCCCCTTCTCACAAGGGGAGGGTTCACAACTGGTATCTTTCAATGGTTACAGAAGGGCTTCCCTCTCCAGTGTTAATGAGCTAGGACTGAAGGGTCAGGGTATCTGGGCTTCAGAAACTCTCCACCATCTTCCTTTCTTTTTCTCAAAAGGCACCAAATGAGGCAGAGAACAGCTTGATTGACCTGGGACCCAGTCCTCCTTCTGCAGTGAGACAGCCTGAAGTCACCAACAATCTGTCCTCTCAGCTGGCTGGAATGAGTATATTGCCATGTCGTTTTCCCCTCAGTCCTCCTGTGCTGCTCTGGGAATCCTTTCTCAGCCCTTGAATCGCCTCCCAGAATTATTTAGTGACATTCATAAAGTAACCTAGAGAAATAGGGTGTATCATCAACTAATAAACTCATGAAGAAACTTGTATATGCCCCAAGGCACACAAGCATATGTCTCAGCATCCACATCTCATGTTGTGCAGGAGGTGGACATGACTTAAGAAAGATGTCAGCATTAGGCTGTGGCTAAGGACTGGGCCTTCCAGCAGGATAGGGCAGAAATTTGCTCCCTCTGCAATGCCTAAGCAGCAGTGCAGTTGCCTCTCTTGCTGTGTGGTGTCAGGCTGACCACTGAGGTCTGGGAGAAGAAAAGCAGCTGAGCTGTGCTGCAAAGGCAGCCATGAGCATCTTGGGCTGAGGACCCAGGATTTGACAGGTTGTTTACTCAGAAAGCTTGAGAGGTCCTGAGCGTTCTTCAAGACATACCAACAGCCTACATAGCATTGGCTGAAGCTCTCGCTAGCTGTGAGCACGTTCAGTACAGCTTGGATGCAGCTACAGAAAATTGGCAAGACTGTTTTTACAAACAAGCTGGTTGAGATATTTTTTCAAGTCAGGGTTTTTTCAGATGATGCCTGAGTCATGAAAGTCTGCTCATCTGTCTCAGAGGTGCTTGCCCAGAAGCACAGGTTATCTTCTTCCACAGGTTATGGAGCAGTTCCCTCTGAGTTGTCTTAAATGGTCAGGAACATGTAGCCTTCAGCATCAGTGCAGTAAATTGATGCTACTGCTGCTGCCTGAGACTGAGCTAAAAATATCTGCTGAGCAGGCGAAGAAACTGCTTCTGTTACTTCACCCACAACACTGCACACATGCACAGACTGTGCTGCAGCTGAGGGGCAGCACAGAGGAGTGGGCCTAGAGCAGTTTAGCTTGTTCTGATGCTAGCTTTCCACTTAGCACCCTCCAAGCCCACAGCCTTCCGTTTACTGCCCTGTGTTGCCTGCTCACCCTGCTTTCTCTCCCACAGACCTGGGCTCGAGCAGCGTAAGTGCGGGGCTGCACACCCTTGACACCTCTGGCAAGCTAGAAGAAGAGTTTGACATGTTTGCCCTGACCCGTGGCAGCTCGCTGGCTGAGCAGCGCAGAGAGTGAGTGTAGCAGCCCACTCTGTCCTGTCCTGTCTTCTTGCAAAGGGGGGAGGGCTCAGGGCAGCTGGGGCTGTGACCCCAACCAGCAGCAGTTCCTGGGAGACAGTAGGATGCAATAGAAATGCACTCTTCTGACACACAGTGTTTGTGGGATGATCTCTGTGTTCCCAGTCCTTCTTCCTGCTGCCGTTGTCTCCCCTTCGCAGTGTTCTCCCGGGCATGGGCAGAAGGAAGCGGTCTCTTGCATGTGGGGACTGCGGTGCCACAGGTGCTGGGGAAATGCAGTGTCTGGAGATGAAGGGGTGGAATGGGGCTGGCTGAGTTTTCTTGTCTGCCTCTGAACTCATGTGCCCTGACTGGGGTGATTTAAATTTGGGAATTGCTAAATATCGATGCAGCGTAACGGACAGAGTATTGAACTGGAGTGCAGGAAGTATGCAGTCAGTTGTGGCTTGCAAGGCAGGGCACTGCTCTGTGCCTCAGCTTCCCTGTTGGTAAGCAGGACTGATGTTTCTTCCTCCATAGTGTGCTTGAGATGTCCTGGTGTAAAGCACTAAGAGTTGGGTCTCCATAGTACTGGCTGAACTGAAGAGGCCTCTTCTCTACTGCAAAGAGTGGATTCCTGAATCCATGTTCTGGGAGGAGCCGACAAGGGCTGTGCTGACCAGATCCCTTTGGCTGGAGAGACCGTGGCTGATCTCACGCTGTTTTGCCTGTCAGAGTCATCCACTGTTCTCCCCCGGTTACCAAGCAGTAGAGCTCACAGGCACGTGGCTGCCTCCAGCCCTCAAAGACCTGTGCTCCTGACCTCCATCCACTGGAGTGCCTTGTTCTGCACCTGGGCAGTAGCAAGTGAAGGTCTCTTAAGGTTGTCTGCTTTCATTCCTCTGCCTCAGACTGCGTCTGGTAAAAGTGGTGGGAAAACCCGTGGCCTACACACAACTTCATGTGTTTCGCCCATGGGTTTCCCCACCACTTTTACTGCTGCGTGTACTGCCTGAGGACAGGGGCAGTCCAGACAAAAACAGTGGTGCTGACACCCGAGCCACTGGAATGTGCTCAGTGCTGGAGGCTGGGGGAGATCTGGGCAGGGGTGGAATCGTATCCTCTCCACTGTGGCGCAATCTTTAACAGGCTGCGGCTTGTGATCTCTGCCCAAGTAACGAGACATCTTCTATTTATTCCTCACTGCCCTCCATCTGCCCGCACTTGTGCTCCTGCCAGGTAGCCTCTACTCTCACTGTCTCAGGCTTCACATTTCACTCAGCAGCCTCTGCTCCCAGTGTCTCCTCCGCCTGAACAGACCCATTGCCCTGCTGCTCCTGGACGGGACGTGCTGGCAGGAGACACAGGCAGGGCTGCTGGGCTTTGTTCCTGACCCTCCCATGCTTCATGTCTGTCTCGGCGAAGCAGTGCTTGAAACACCTCAAGCCTTTTCTGCCGTTCTTCCTCATCAGTGGCATGATAGCAGCATTGTATTTCATCCTTGATGCCATTGTCCACAGCGGCCCCTTCACTGATGAGCACTTCTTTGAGAAGTTTGAGCGCCGGTGGCCCAAGCCCCTGGCACCCAACAAAAACAGCTCCACTTGATGGTCTGCTGGATCTGCGGAAAGGGGCCTGGGAGCAGCTGGAGAAGAGGCTTGCGGAGAGTTTCTGGGAGAGGCTTCATTCTCCCAGCAAGGATGGACTGTTTTCCCCACTCTGCATGGATCAAATGGTGACGTGTGGCATTAGCATGTGTGGTAGCAGCCTAAAGGGGACACAAAAATGGGATGAGGGAGATTATGGGTGAGACGTGTGTCTGTGTGTGGAAAGAGGTTGCTGTAATGGTGCATTTGGAGACCTTGAAACAACACTAGGCTCTTCTGATCATCCAGTCTCACCTCCTATGTAGCATAGACCAATGACTCTCTGCCACCATCAGTTCTTGAGTGGTATCGGTTAGAGATGTTTTTGAGCTGTGTTTGTGTCTGTGAAGGTAGGTGAATATGTAGGGGCTTGTTACTCGAATCCTTTCTAAAATAGCTGTAGTCTTCTGGTCAGTCTGTGTTAGTTATCTCTCTTGTGTAGTCAAGCCCAGAGAAGATGAATGTGAAGAAGATGAATTCACCTAGCTCTGTAAGTCTGTGTTTTAGCCTGTTGGATGGTGGTTTTCATATGATGCCTTGTCATCCTCTTGTCATATGCCAGGCCTGTCCTGTGGTGTCCCACAGTGATGTTGCAGTGAGGAGATTAGTCTGTTTTTTGGTGGGCTACATCTTTAATAGGGGTGTTGCACACCTTTTCTAGAAGCTTTTGTGAGCAGAATGATGAGAGGAAAAGTTTTGCAGTCAGAAGCACTGAATATGAGTTTAGGAGTTCCTGCTTTTCACTCTCAGGCATCTCGTCACCCTGTGTTTTATTTAACTTCATGCTTTCAGGGTAAAGTACGAAGATCCCCAAGCCTCCAAAGGACTCGCTGGTGCCCTGGATGCCCGGCAGCAGAACACAGGAACGGTAAGTGGCCACAGAGCTTTCAGTGCATCACCAGCAATGAAAGTATCCTCCTTGCTTACCAATGCAATAAATGTGCTGTCTGTCTGGAAAAAAATCAAGTGCTTAACATGACTGATGATAACTCCCAGTTGCCACCAACCTGCATTTCCTACCTGAGCTATATACCTCATTCTTTAAACCTCAGCAGTGGGGAACTATGGAAAGTCTGGGGTTGACTCAGTCAGTAACAGGATGGCCTCCTTATATCTGCAGGGAAATTTCCACCTGGAAATGTATGTTTTATTCCTCTTCAGCAGGTTTCCAAGTCCAGTTGCCTTCCCTCTGCAATCAGAGAAGTAGGCCACCAGTACTAGTGTGTTCTTTCCCCCACCCTAAACCCACTGCCTCCCCTCTCCCTCACCCTCTGCGATAGCAGCTTTCAGTGCTGACTCTCTCTCGACCAGGGGGAGTCTGGTGCCTCCAGTGATGGAGCCCAACTGACTAAGTGGATGATGCGGCAAGGAATGGTGAGATCGTGGAGCGCCAGCAGGGAGGAAGGAGGCTGGGGCTGCTGAACTAGAGGTGGTGCTGGCACAGCACGTGAGGATGCACAGCAGACATCAGCAGAGACTGCAAATTGAAATGGAGCAACCCTGGTCTGGGCCAGTAGTGAAGACCAGGGTTGGGAAGGAAGCAGGCAGAGTGTCAGTCCTTCCTCAAGTAAACA
Organism: Buteo buteo; assembly: GCF_964188355.1. Classification (NCBI taxonomy): domain Eukaryota; kingdom Metazoa; phylum Chordata; class Aves; order Accipitriformes; family Accipitridae; genus Buteo; species Buteo buteo. Next base: position 3,619,974 of record NC_134189.1, on the reverse strand, counting down.
CGTCTGTAGGAAGAAATCCTAGGAGCTCTGAGGCCAGGAGAGCATGTGCCACTCTTTGTGCTAGAGGGCGGCCTGTTTTGGGGTGGGCGTCTGGGGCAGAGGCACTAGCTGGTGGCATCATGAGGAAGGCTGCAGCCATTCATTCCCCCTGCAGCCTCTCCTGCTCAGCATAAGCTGCCCCATTTGGAGGAAAACACATTCCAGCTTTTACTCTGTTCAAGGCCTCCTCCTCTAGCTAAAGTGTTTGAGCCTTCAGGCTGTTGAATTTGGTCTTTTGGCAGCAGGAATTCCTGCAATTCCATCCCCTCAGGCACGCTGAGGCTTTGACACACTCCCAGGTCTGAAGCTTGTTAGCCTGTCTTCCTGAAATAACTACTGCCCAGACTGATGTCTGCTCTAGAAAGTTTCCCCACATGCTGTCCAGTTGGCTTGAATGCACTTCTACCCCAAAGAGTTCCTCTTTGGGTAGACAAAGCCACTTTGCTTTGAAACTTGCCTAATCTCACACATCCTCTTCCATCCCCATTCATCCATCTGCCAGCTGTGGTAACTATCTGAACTTGCTCCCTGGTTTGGGGAAATCTGCCTTTCCTCGGTAAGAAGGGGTTGCTCTTTTTCTTGGTCTTGCTATTTTCCTGAGAGCAAGGGAGCTATACATATTAGGAGACTAATAAATAAGTTCCCATAAATATGCTCTCGCGCTTCTGCTTGTGGATCCTCTAGCAAGGGCTGCTCCTTGCTCAGCTTTTTTCAGGAGCTCGTAAGTGGAGAAGAGGATCTGGGGTTTTGAATCAGGCTTGGTTGCCCTCAAGGTTATCTCTGTCCATTAGGAAGGTGTCTCTTTGCTGCTTAAATTGGCCAGGGACATGAAGTCTTCTGAGCTAGCCTCGTCCCTACTGGAAGCAAAATTTACTTTAATTGTGGAGGACTTCCTCTTTGATGGGTCTGTTTCTATAGTTTGGTGAGATGTCAAATCCTGCTGTGCTCCATGATTCTACCAAGTAATCACTTCTTTCCTTCTTAATGTGGTGCCAGACCTGGCATGTCCGGTATCTTCAGCATTGCAGACTTTGACATCAGACTGCCACTGGTTTGTAGAAGGGAGGAGGTGTGTAGAAAAGCACATCTCTTGTTCTCTGGCTGCCTAGCACAAGCAGCCAATTTCCACCTAGTGAGTCCTCACCAAAACTGAAAGCCTGGTCCAGTCCTAATACCCCAAAGCCAACCACCAAACCCCAGATGCTTTTAATGGCACGTATTCTAGAAACTATACGTGTCTGGGTGCGGACGGGGCAGAGGAAGCAGGTGCGCGGTGGCAATGGTAGCTGGGAGAGCTTTGCGGTGGCACTGGCTGGATTTGGAAGGGCCTGAGCTGACTGAATGGTGGGGTGAGAGAGTTAGCTTTTGGGTTGGGCTTTCCTTTTGCAGAGTGGGTTTCCTGGAACATCCTCTCTTTTCTTGGCCTCATCCTTTTCTTTCCTTCTGCCCCAGGTGCCGGTTCCCCAAGCCAATTTCATGGAAGACATAGAAAAATGGCTCTCCACTGATGTGGTAAGTGAGGGGCTGCTTTCCTGGAGCCAGCAGTCCTGCCAGAGTTGCCTGCAGGGCTGGATTTCAGGCAGTGTACAACAGCACTGGCACTGCTGAATGTGTGGCACAGGCTGCTTGGAGGGAGCAGGGGAGGAAAAGCCAAGGACACAGGGTTTGGGATACCACACCAGTATAATTAGCCTTCTGGGAAGCATAACTAATGAACTGAGGCTCAGGGCCACTCTGACATGTCTGTACTGTGCAAGTGGGGGGAGCACTGTCCTGTTTCCCTCCATGCAGACAAAGAATTACATCTGTGGAGGTGCCTTTGTCTACCTTACTTCTAACTGTGCCCTCCTCCTCCTTCCCTAGGGAGAGTCAGAGGATGCCAAAGGTGTCACCAGCGAAGGTAAGACTTGCCAGCCAATCCCTTTCTCCAGCCATTCCTGGCAGCAGCTTGGGTCTTCCACAAACCTCCCTCCTTGCTAATGTTCTGCTCTTCTCTTTCTCCAGAGTTTGACAAGTTTCTGGAAGAGCGAGCAAAAGTTGCGGACCGGCTACCCACTTTGTCCAGCTCCTCAGCAGGGACGTCCGTCTCCCCTCCTGCTGCCAGCCGTCATCGGAAGCAAGCAAAGGAAGATGATGCTATGTTTGCCTTGTGAATGCTATGGACTGGTGTGCTGTGGAGCAGGAGGCTGTTGTGTGCTGTTTTGCTTGCCTCCGACCAGGGGCCAGCAGGGGAAGGACTCTGTCCCCTTCCTCCACTCTCTTCCTGTTTTCCCTTTGAGTTGTTTTTATTTTTAAGCTGCTTTCAGATTTCAGATAATCTTTGTTGTGGTTAGGGATGTCACACAATAGACTTGTGAAGGGGGTTTTCAAAGCTGCTAGAGAACGCGGGAGTTCAGTGGGGTGGGGTTTTTTGGTACAGTGTGGGCAAAGTGGAAGAAGCTCCCCATCCTCCTCTCCAGTGAGGTAGTTAGAGATCTTGCCCGAGAAACAGGAGAGGCTGCACTCTGCTGCTGAAATCATTCCAGCCTGCCTCTTTCCTCGCCCCATCCCTAGAATGGATTTCCAGCCCTCTGCCTGCCACTGCTAGACTGGAAAGCATGGGGGTGGCGAAGCATTACAGTGGCAGAGGAGGAACACTAATGGTAGAGGGGCCCTGTTGCTCTAGTCTCTCTTGCACAAGTGCTTGTGGTATGCAACACCTTCCCACTCACAACCCCTTCTCTTCCTCTTCCTTTCCTCCCCCTCCCTATCAGTTTATCAAGAATCCTACCCACAGCCCAAATGTTTCCGTTGCGTGACAGCCAGTTACCGACGGCCTCGGCGGTGCGCAGGGCTTGAGCTGCGAGCGGTACCCCAGGCTGAACGGGCTGTCTGCTATGGGGTAGGACGTGCCTTCAGCAAACTTTGCAGTTAATTTAATTCTCCCGTTATTATACTTTTCTCCCCTCTTTCCCCGATGCGATCCCACCTCCCTCTCTCACTTCCACTGATGCCTTCCACCACATCGTGCCGCAGTGTGGGGAGTCTTTCTGAGCCTCTGCTCAGGCAAACGCTATAAGCTCCCTCAGGGTAGCTGTGTGTGCTGAGGCCGAAGAGCTGTGTTCCCTAAAGCAGGAGGCCCTTGCATTGACACTGTTATACTGGCAAGAACACGCTGTTGCTTGGGTAGCTGGTTCAGCTGGTGAGCACAGGGGTGAAGCGAGACATCGGTCATCTCATGCCAGCAAAAGCAGCCCTGCAGCAGCCAGCGGCTCCTGTGCACGTGGGGAGAAAAACCCTTCCGAGCAAACCGCACACGCTGCCCGATTGTAAAAGGCAGCCAGGGAGGGGGGTGCCAAGCCTGGGGCTCCTGCTGGTGGGATTTCCTGTTGAGTGTGGGAGAGTTGCCTTTTTTTTTAATTGCACATTAAAGGAGCGAAGTCTTGAGCCTTCCTTGAAGACAGGCGTGCGTTCTCAGCGCCGGCGTGGGGAGGGGAGGACCCTGGGGGGGGTGAGAGAAGAGGGGTGCAACCGTGCAGCCACATTTGGTCTCCACGAAAAGGCAAGGGCACTGTGGTGCTGAGACGAGGCGCAGCGTGGCGGCCGAGGGTGCTGCGAGCCAAGGCAGGTGCTCGCTGCTTTTTAGCACGGTGTCCCGGGGAGGTGACTACAGCCCATCTCAAAATAGCAAAAGGGCGAGCTGCCGCCTCTCCCTTCCCTCTCTGCCTCGTGACCAGATCCGAATATTCACCTCGCAGCCCACAAATCACTTTAAGACACTCAAGAAATACAGTTGCTGTGAAAGGGCTCTCTGGTATCCGCAGGGCGTCCTCAGTTGTTCCCATGCCATCCCCTGGTGTCCAGCTGAGTGGGAACTGGGGGAAAGATTCTTAAAAGCAGATTGAACAGGTCAAAAGTGTCATCTGAGCCCTAGACTTGTAGGAAGGAGCTGAATTAGCCGAAGTTGTCCAAACCTCAGCACCTCCCTCTCCCCTTGCCTGCGCTGCAGTCTCAGCTGTACCAAGCTCAGGCAGAGACTTGAGGATAAAAACTGGGAGCAAGGCTGGTCTGCAGCTGGTGGCAGCGGGGCTGGAAAAAGCAGGGTGCTGGGTTTCCTCCTCTGTAAGCAGTTGTGGGACGGGAGGAGGCTTTGTGTCTTCTTCAGCTTTCCAAGACGGACGGCACACACTATCCTCGGACGGGTTGTCCCTTGGAAAAATGAATCGCCACTTCCAATTCCATTGCATTCCCAGTGCTTCTGGGAGGAACTGGGGGAACCCCCCCCCTCCTTTCTGAATATATATCTGTTATATATTTAATATAACCCTCTTTGAGCAGCAGTCCTCAAACCAGGGAGCTCACGCTGTCTTCTGGAGGTGGTGGGGAGGGGAAAGCCCAGCCTAACGAGCCTAAAAGCCGCCCATCCTGCCCCATCTTGCTGACGAGTCCACGAGTGGCTCTGCTGGAGGTTGCCTGAAGCGAAACGGTCACGGCTTCGTCCCCGAGCTACTCCCCCTCCCACAGCCAGCTCTGCAGCAGGGCTTCACCCTGCCGCGGGACCCCACGCTCCTCACCTAAGAAGGGCTTAGATGGAACGAAGCGTGCAAAGCACTTTCTGAAGAGCGCAACCCAAGAGCCGCGGGTTTCTGCCTTACCAAATGCATGAGGCTTTCACGCGGCAAACACGGGTAAACGCTGGGGAGTGGTGCAGCTGCAGGCGCTATCACAAGTCCATTTTTACCGCGCTCGCAGCTTCCTGAAATAGCCACCTTTTCTTTTTTTTTTTTTTTTTTTTTTTTCAATTTCCAAAGCATCCTTTTCCCAGCAGATGCTAGAAGTGAAACCTGGGTGGCGAGGCTGGATTTGCCCACGCGGCGCTGGCTCTGGTCTCTGCTGTCACCCCTGCGGCAAGCCCAAGAGCCGAACTGGGCTGCCTGGAGACCACCTTCCCCCCCGTCCCAGCCAAAGCACGCAGAGCTTGCACCAAAGGCTCTGTGCTGGGCACGTGGCCCCCAGGAGGACATTCGAAATCAAGGGACCATGAGGTACAGGCCAGCGCAGCGTCCCCCCAGGCGCTGCTGACCTGCAAAGGGCAGGTCCCTCCTGCGAGACAGGACTCCGAGCTGAGACACGAGGGTCTGACAGCCCCCGCAGCTTCCCTCCTGCGAGTCTCGACAGAAAAACAGAACAAGGAGGAAAGGCAAAAGGGACAAACGCTGAGCTTCCCCTCCTGGACCACTTAAAGGATAGGAAGCAAGAGCAGAGGCAGAGTGGAGCCCAGGCTGGTGGGTTTTGGAATTGTGGGACCAGAAGGGACTCCGGAGCAAGGGGTCCGATGCCCAAATCTTCTTGCCGGTGCCTGGACTTGGGCTGCCTGGCTCTGCCGGGAAGGGAGGACTTCTGGTGTCAGGTCAGCATTCGTGAAGGACACCAGTCTGTTCACACCGGTGATGTTTTGAACACCAGTTTGTGCCTCAGCGCGCGCTTAAAGCTCTCGGTGCCGCCAGCTCCCTAAGTGCATTGCCTGCAGCTTCCCTTCAAAGAGAAATGAAGCCATCCCCAAATGTATACCCCGAGCACAGGGAGCCGAGGCTCCTGTTTGCTGCCCCTGGGATGCCCTGAGCCCACCTCGGGGTAAGGACCCCTTCTCCACCCTCACCTTGTTTCCCTCCTCCCCAGACAGCCGGCACAGGAGCTGGCAAAGCCAAGGAGGAACCGTCCCCGAGGGGAATTGGCTCATCCCTATTTTCATCACGGGGCGAACAGGTGGGAAGGGTTTTTGGTGGCTGTCAAGTGGGGTCAGTTTGAAGCAATGACCAACAGGTGAAAATTCAAAGTGCTGTTGGTGGCGAGCGTGTCCCCTGCCCACCATGCAGCCAGCCACGGTCGCGGTGCTCTTCGCCGCGGGCCACCCGGCGCAGAGATTCATCCTACAGGGATGACGTATCTTTTTTTTTCAAGCAACTGAAAATATGAAGAATGGGGACGAGGGCATGGAATCTTTCCATGCCCAAATTAGTACTGTCATACTCGTTATAGATTATACCAGTAATAGCTTGAATAATTTTGCAAGGTTTCTTTTGAGGAGGAACTTGGAAAAAAAAAAAGGTGCCAGGTCTGCAAGGGATCATTTTAAGTAGAAGCCAGGTGTTTTGCATTGGCAAAAACTGCTTTATGATTGCAAAAAAATAAAATGACACCGCTATAAAGAATTCCTTTAAATGCCTTTCCCTTTTTAAAAGTGTTTTCTAACGTTGCTATTTTAAAAAGAACGAACGCTGCCTGCTGGCTTCTGACCACCAGATGGCTGTGGTCCCTCGCACACTCAGCCTGAGCTCCACCAACTGCAGAGGACAACCTCTCTCAGCAGGCTATGCAACCACCGGTAACAAAACAAAACAAAGTTTTTCCTTATTCAAAGTATTATGCTGCAACCCAGCAGCATGGACACACAGAGCGACGGCTCGAGAGCATGCATTCATGGGAAGGAGCACTTGCGCTGTGTCTAAACATCCATTAATAACCACACTGGGAACAGGATCCTGACCTGGACGGATATTTTGCATGACCCAGAACAGTTGTTTCTATGTCAGCTGAAGAAAGGCACAACTTCCCTGTACTGGGTCAGAGTTGTTCCACATCTCTAAAAATCAAATATATGCTAAAAGTTAGTGAAAATTTCCATGATGTTTGGGTTGTGTGGTTCTTGGCATGCCAGCATCACATTCGTAGAGGAAAAAAAATACATGCTTCTCTTTATCTACTCATAACCTTCAAAAAGTATATAAATTTTTTCTTAAGAGCGTTTGACAAAAATATCTCCTGATTTCCTGCAACATCGTCTCACAGAAGTGTCCTGTGCTGGTATACTGGGAAGGCTGTTCTCCATCCCACAGGACTTTCATGTTGCTCTGCCATGTCAAAACTTCCTCAAAGCCTATTTTGGATAACAAAATTCCCCTGTCCTTCACAAAACAAGAATAAAGCCACTTCTTCCCTTTGTATCACTGTTAGTGGTGCTGCTTAGGGCAGATGGAGATGCTGGGAAAGGATGGACGGTGGGGACCCGGTGGGCAGCAGAGGGGGGGCTGTGAGGAAGAAAAACATTTCTGCAGGTAACTCATTTTTATCTGTGTGGAGGCATAAGCAAACAGAAGCACAAGAAGAGAGGAAAGAGGCCAAAAAAAGGAAGGAGGATAGGAAAATGTGCAAACACGTGAGAGGAAAAGTAGGTGTCCCAGTCACCGGTGCAACACGTGGCGTTGTACTGGCAGCCAGCCTGGGTTTTTTTCTGCTTCTCCTGAAGATATTTCACAAACCACGCAGACGGAGGTGACTTCTTGCACCAGGGTGATGCCAAGGTGGTTGGTAGCCCTGAGGAGAATTCTCTTTTGTTGATTTGCCTGCTCTCCCCCCGGCTTTCAGGGCACCCAGCTCCGCCGAGTGTTGGGCGAAAAAGTGTCCCTGTTGCTTTGTGTCAGGGACTGGTGAAACCTGGGCGAGGGAACGGGGACTCAGGGGCACGGGCTCACAAGCAAGAGCTTCCTCTTCCCCATCTGCCGTCGTCCTTGCCAAATTTTCTGTGTGCGAGGGGAAGCGCAGCAGGTTCGGACTGTGCGAGCAGATTCGCTTCCCTTTCCCGGTGGGGTCACCAGCAGTCAGAGGGATGGAGATGGGTGAGGGGGGGGGACGGGATCGCTCCCCGGCAGTAGGAGAAGTTTGCTGCGGCGCTGTCTCCAGCAGCGTTTCTGCAGGGCTGGACCTTGGTCCTTGCGGGAAGCCCCTGGCCAGGGGGGGGCACGGGGATGTTTCATTCTGCACCCGCGAGGCTGGGGGCTCAGCCCTGGCGAGGAGACCCCAGGGGAGATGGGCTCTGCAGCAGGGCTTTTCTCCAGGGGGGATCAGTAATTCCCTCCTGGCACAGAAAAGCCGCACGTGCCGGTCTCCAGACACTGCTTTCCTGGCTGATCTCGGCAAAAAAGCGTGGATCCGGCACAAGGTGAATTTGACGGTGGGGTAAGGCAAGGACACGGCTTTCCTGCGGCTTTAGGAGAGGCTCTTTCACCGGCATAGAGAAGCAGGAAAATCTGTGTTTAGAAGAATTGCTGTGAGGCACTTCAGTGGTATTTTTAGCTCCTTGACCAAAAAAAAAAAAAAAGGAGGGGCCTTAAATACCAAACCGGTCTCAGCGGGATATAGGTGACAATTTCTCTGAGCTCCTTTGCACAACTTAAGTCCAAATAGAAGAAAAAAAAAAAAAAAGAAAAAAAGCCAGAGTGTGGGTGATCTGCTGCCAGCAGTGACCCTCTGCCTGTCCCCACTTGCCTCCAGGCAGGGACGTGTTTTGTGCAGCGACTCACACCATCAACCACCAGCTCCGGCAGAGCGATAAGGGGGACGCTCACCCCATTCCAAGCACCTTTGGTCCCTCTCGCCTCTGCCAGACCTCACCTGGCGGCTGAAAGCTTTAATTCCAATCTCATGTTGCCCAGGTGCTCTTGTTAATGATTATTTAGCTTACGAGCTGCAGCCACAACCCTGAGGTCCTGCTGTGCTGGGCACTGCGTAGGGGAAGGGGGGTCTCTGCCACACAGAGCCGACAGCCCTGGGATGCTAGGGAAGATCTCCCCAAAATGGGGGATCGCGTGAGCGGCTGCAGTCCGTAAGTACCGTGGTACGTGGGGCTCTCCAACGCTGAGCCCACTCTGCCCCTAAATGAAGGGCTTTGAAGAAATATCTGCCCTTGCTAATCCTTCTTTGGCATATTTCTTTTTGCTGGCATGTAGCCGTCACCCTTTCAAAACAGAGAGCAGCTCGGTGGGGTAAATATAGTCTTGTCTGCCTGCCCTGGAGCGATCTTTGGTAATGAGTGAAGAAAAAGGGAGCGGGGACCTGGGGACACAAGCTCTGTCACAGACACCCAGTGTGGCCTTGGGTAAGTCACTTAAATTCGGCACGCCCCGCGTGCCAGCCTCTAAAATAAACTCATTCCCACCCCCTGTATCTCCCGGATTTGGTGTTTTCCACCAGCACAGGTGAAGCTGGGTGCCCACCCAGCCCCCCAGAGAGCAGTGTTCCCCTGCCTTCATACCCCTGCATGGAGCAGGGACCGTCCCCATCCCGGGACAGATGGTCCCAACGTCCTCCATGTCCCCAGGTCAGCGAGGTGTGCAGCTTTCCCAGCCCAGCACACCCGTTTTTCCGACCTTTCCCAGCCCGCCTGGTGCAGCTGCAGAGGGCTGGAAAAACACAGCTGGATGGGGAAACATTTTGCGGCTGCCAGCGATGCCGTACGACCCGCCGGGACACCCCGCTCTTGGGTGAGCCCCCAAAATCCTGCACCCTGGTAATGCTGGCTCATCCCTTCCCGAGCGTGGGCGTCCTGCTGAGTCAGGGTCAAGCCGGGACGGCACGTATTGCTGAGTCAAGGTTTCAGGCGGTGGCGGAGGGGCTCTTTTGCTGAGTCACGGCGCAGCAGGGTCCGCGTGAGGCTGTTTGTTACGGGGTGGTTTCCTGCGCGCCGCCCTGAGATTGCAGCTGCTGCTTTTGGCCTCGGTCCCGCTTTTCGGGACAATCGGAGAAATCTCCAGAAACAGCCCCGGCTGCCCGCGACCCGGCGGCTGCACAGCCCCGTGTAGGAGGGGGACACGTGTGTCCCGTACCCCAGGGGCAGGGAACCACGCAGGGGTGGTTTGGAAACCTTGAGGGGGGGGTGTCTGGGTCTCACTCTCTTTGCAAAACTCGGTTTCCAGCTCCATCTCCTCCCCTCCCTTGAGAAAGGGCTGTGAGCTGTGGCACAAGGTCCTCTTTGTTGCGTATGTGTGATTTTCAAATCCAGATTTTCACAGTTTGTCCTGTCTCGCAGTCAGGGCACGCTTTGTTTTACGTGGTTGTAGCACTGAAACAAAGGAGGAGGCACGGGCTGAAACATTTGCACAAACGGGATTTTAACTCGCTAACTCTGCCCTACTCCCTTCCACACCTCCCTTTTGCTCCCAAAGTAAATGCCCAGCAGGACACGGGGCCGATCCCCACCAGCACCAAGACTCTAAGGAGCGTGGTGGGCTCTACGTACCCTCCCCCAAAATTTCAGCCCTGCGTGCCCATAACCTGGAGACCTGCTTCACATTTTAGGTCTCTGCCTGACCCTGGGTCTCTGGTCACAAAGCAGGCAAGTGCCTTGCAGGGTGCTTGCTCTGTTCTCGCTCCTCTCCCACCTGTATCTTTGATCTACACTTGGATTGTTTGATGTTGACGGCATCGAGCACACTCAGTTCTGCCAGGGCTGGGCTGGGCTGGGCAATGTACCTTTGATAAACACAGATTAACCCACAGAGTATCCCTGTATACTCCAGCACTGACTCCCTTCTTCAGCACGTCACTTTAAGCAGTTATCGCAACTTCTTTTTTTTTTTTTTTTTTTTCCCCTGCCATTACACAGCAAATCCTGGTTACTGAGTCAACTTTCGCGGCTGCGTTTTGCTGTGTCATGGTCCAACCAACCCCATTAACCCCTCTGAGCCGGCAAAGGTTGGCTTTCACCGGGTGGTGCCTTCCCTGGGGAGCCGAGCTGCCAGCAGCTGCCTGCCAGAGCCCAGTGTGGAAAAAAAGCACTTCCCACACCAGTTCAGAAGAGCTGACTTCGCACTCCGTGACTGCCTGTGAAACCAGGCATTTCTGACCATAAATCTATTGGCAGAACGGGCTGTTAAGTGTTCTGAGAAAGGAGAGAGAGAGGAGAAAATCCCTCACTTCCCTATCCCTGATTAAAACACTGACCCCTCAGTAACTTTCTGTTGTTAATCATTCATCTAACCCATTTCTTTATTAAGCATTTTCTCAGGGGCTGGGCTGTGCAGACGGAGGCATTTAAGCCCAGCAGGAACTCTTACAAATATCTTGCCTGAGGCTACTTGATTCATCTTTGCTAGAAATCTCCTGGGCAGTTTTAGTGGTGCCCATGCACATCGCGCTCACAGCGCGTTGCTCTGGCATCCCCCAGCCGCTGCTCGCTGGAAGAGCAGGAGGCGATGGGACTTCTGCCAGGCACGGTGGAGACCACAGGTCTGACGCTTTGATGAGATCCGAGCGAAAATCTCCTAGTGACCTGGATGCTGGCTTTTGCTTTCCGGAGTGAGTTGCTGTGGGAGCCAGTTTGTTCCTTTTGCTAAATGCACGCACCTCCTTCCCCGTGCATCGTCCTCAAGTGTCGGCTTCCCAAGTTCTCTTCTAGGAAGAGATGGTCCCTCGCAGATCCCTGCCAGCACGTTGGCACACTCGGTGTCTTTAACCTCCCCACAGCACATAGCAACAGCACAGCAGAAGCAATACGAAAGTCCTCCCTGCAGAGCACTGGATGGGGCCAGAAATGCCCCAGGCCAGGGACTGCAAAGATGATGACACCACACTTTCAGTTCTTCTTCCATCTTGCTGAAGGGCATTTGGACCTTTCCGGAGACCTAGGCTTGGTCTTACAGCTGCTCCATCCCAAGTAACCCTGACCAGCTAGAGATCAGACAGCATAAATCGGTTATGGGGCACAGCTTGCTTGCCTGCACCTATGGAAAAGCTCACAGCGGAGCTGAACTGCAGTAGGGACCTTCTCTCTTGTGACCAGCCCAGGAGAAGGTCAAGCCCCAAGATCCAGAAGGAGCTACCTTGGCTCCATGTCCTGGGGCAGTGTGGTTATGAGCCCAGACTTCTTCCTGGGAAGAAGTATCCTACCTGGAATGGCAGCGACATGACTAGACACCCCCTCTCTCTTCCCCCTGTCTCACATCCACACCTACTGCAACCCCGGATGAAAAGGAAGGAGGAGGACCTTTTGGATAAATCCTTTAGAGTGCCTCCAAGCATGCAACCTCTTGGAAGAAGGCAGGGGACAAAAGCACTGGCCTGAAAGCAACCAGAAAGTCCCTGGGGAGGAACTGGGTGCATTACCAGAGCTGCAGAATGGAGGTGAAAGCAGAGGCAGGGCTCGAGGGTTGGATTTTTTTCGTATTATTTCATAAAATGAATCATATTATTAATTTTCGCATTCTCATATATTTCCTACTTCCCTCCACCAGAACTACAGGTTCAAACTGTGCTCCAGCTTCCCGTGTCAGAACAGGACTCACTGAAAAGGACAGAAAATGTGAGCTTTAAGGAGCGATGCCAGAAGGAAACGCTCATTTTGGGGCCATCCCCGTGGCAAAATGGCATCAATGTTTTCAGGAGGGACTGGCCATGCAGCCCTACGCTCCCCTGGGCTCCCCACAGGAGCCCTTTCTCAGAGGACGTTTGGGGTTTTGTCACACTTACTTCAAAGATTCACACATCCCGAGATATATTTATTTTACTTTACAGAAAAACAAGCAAGCCAGCAGCAAGTTGTCTGCAACGGCATGGGGGTAAGAGCGGAACGTGACAGCTTTTGCGAGCATGCACTGTTGCTTTAAAAGACAAAAGCAAGGCAGGAAAAGTCTGGCTGAGTCAGGGTGGAAGCGCTGAGTAATCCTTCCTGAGTGCTGCACCGCACGCCAGATGTCTGCCCGAGTCAAAAAACAAGCATGGAAGCATATTTCCTCCAGGACATCATTCTAACCTACAGCAACAAACCCAGCTGTGGCCAGATGTAGGTGCAGCGACAGGGAGACACGCGGCTTGGGTGGCAGCACCCACCAGGAAAACCCCAGAGTGGACTCGCTGGAGGGGACAGACGGACAGAAGATGCCACAGTCCTTCCCCCTTCCTCCCCAGGCTCTGTCTCCCTCCTACCCCTCACACAACTGCACCACGGGGCTTTTTCACCCCCCCAGCAGCAGGGGAATGGTGGGTTTAAGTGCCCTGTTCTCCGAGTTGAGCACAAAACGCGTGCTTTTCCAAAGTACGGCTGGCCAATGCACCATCCGTCCCGGCTAACCCTGCTTCCAGCCCAGCGACAGTTGGAAAAGAAGGGCCCCACTTCATCTGTTGGCTGCCTCCTTGACCGCTTCACCGGACAAAACAGCAGAGCAGCCAGCTACTAGCAAAAGCACCTTGTCCAACTCTCTTTTCCCAAATCGGAGAAATTACTTGCTTTTGAAAGTCTCTGCAGACTTCCTCGGTTTCCCCCAAGTCCTGGATCACATCTTTTCAGTCCGTCAGCCACCCTAGCCTTCTGGGCATTCAAGAGATGGAGTGCTATTCTCCTAACTTGCCCTGCACACAGCTGTGGTAACAGCAGGGGCCAGTTGCCACACAAATCAGTATTTTTTCCATGCACAAAGGAGCGTGGAAAGGATTTCCAGTGCGGGCACGCTTGTGCTGGCTCTATGCAAAGAGACAGGGTTTATTTCCCACTGCCCAGCACTGTGCCAGGGCAGTTCTGGCACTTGCAGACCAGAGCTGGTGCATGCATGGACCACAGCAGCCGCATTATCCCCGGTGACTGGGACCAGTACATAGCCCGGGTCCCTGCTGTGGTCCCTGCCGTGAAGGGGGTACGCTCGTAACCTGTAGTGCCGAGCTCCCCATCCCGTGGCCCGCAAGGACCGCGTTAACCTCAAAGACTCTCTGAAGACACGCACAGTCATGGGAAAGAAAACGTTAATATCTGAGTCGTGCTGGAGCAGATGAGGGCTGTATTAGCTCCCCAGGCAGGGTGCAGCAGGGAAACAGGCTGGGGTGTAAGAAGGGGAGGTTGCCCACCCTGCCCCAGGCACTAGCCCTGTAAATCCACCTCTCCTTCTCCAACCCCGCTGCCCCCAGCACAAGGAGCACCTCTTGCAGCATCTGGGCTCTGCCTGCCACGGGCACTGCGCCGAAAGGGTTACGGGACCAGGCAGCCTGGAAGGAGAAGTCGCCGGCCATCCTCTTGTTTGTGCTTAGTAATCAAGACATATCAGGTGGCTTCTTTCTGGACCCTTGGGGCTGCAGGCGAGGCGAGGGCGACAGCCGTGCTGGGAAGGGAAGTGCGGTGGTGTTGCAAGAAGTTTGTGCTCACAAACTGAGGTCAGCAGTTTGGCTGCTCACGTGGCCTGGCAGTATAAAGCTGGATGCGGGAGCTGGGCTGCCCAGCTCAAGAGCTTCACCGTACCGGGAGCAGAAGGGAAGGAGGAAAGCACGAGCGAGCAAAAACAACAGGGAAGCGGAGGAGTGAAACGGCGGGGAGAAACATGGAAACTTCCCAGACACACAGCTCCGAAAGGTGAGAGCGGGATGGGAACGAGAGGGAATTTTTTTTTTTTGCCAGGAGAGTATTGTGTTTCTCCCCTTGCTTTTAGGCATGCTGTTCCTGTTTCTGCTCTGCAGGGAACGGCACGCTCCTGCTCTCACCTCTGGATGGAGTCTGTCAGTCTTCCTCGCTCGGGACAGCGTTTGGGATGCTAGTGCTCCCCACTTCCCACCTGTGGCTCTCGGGAATGCTCTGCTCCTTTTCCTGCCATCCCAGGCTCCCCCTTTTTTTCCTAGAAAGCCAAGATCTGTTTTGCCAGAGGAGAGCGACGGCACTGACATCTGTTTTGCTGCTCTTCCCCTGCAGGTCCAAGGACCTGTCAGAACTGATGAAGGAAGCTACCAAGGAGGTGCACGAGCAGGCGGAGAACACGCCATTCATGAGGAATTTCCAGAAGGGGCAGGTGTCACTCCACGAGTTTAAGGTATTTCATAGCAGCGTTGCTCGGGGATGGGATTTCCTCAGCAGGAAATACACTATTAGATCAGACAGGCTGCACAGGGACTAAAGCAGGGAGGATGGGGATGGCACAAGGAAGGAGTTTTGCATTACAGCTGTCTGGTGTCAGCATCTCCTCTGCAAAACATCCTCCTCATCAAACTCCAGCACCTTAAGATCTTTCCGGCCCCTCTTACAAAAGGCAGGGCAGGACTGTGCATATCACCATGGGCAGCCAAGTTGAAACAGGATAAAAAGACTAAGAGTGTGATGGGATTAATGCAATTGCTTTTCTCTTTCTTCATAAATGTCTGCATGTTAATTATTGGCAATGATAGCTAATGGGGATATGACTATGTGCAGCTACTTGAGCGGCTGAAATGCCAAAAAGAGGGAGAATACTAAATTTACAACACTCTGAGCAGCTACAGCTAGAAATAATGATGGAATAGGGAGAAAATGAGGATGTGGGATCATCTCTGGGACTGAACTTTGCAGTGTTTCTCTTGTCACTTGGGTTATACCAGAGCTGAGATCGTGAATAATAACTCAAAGGCAGACTGAGCTTGAGCAAGCCATGTCTGCCACTAACAGGTAGGAGCCTGTTGCTTTTCTTAAGATAAAAGAGAAACATTTGCAGACATTAGTCTGCACCTAACCTGGCTAGATACGTGATTCCTGGGATCTGAGCCACGTAACAACGCCATGAGCAAAAACAAAGCACACACCTGGGCCAGAAATTCCTGGGAGGCTATAGGATGTGACGTGTGGGCTTGCAAATAACAGCTAGTGATCCAACCTGTGGTTTAATTACTTTGTTGTTGAATTGTTCCTTGGCAAATAAATCCACAAGAGTAGGAAAAAGACTACTTATTTCTGACAGGTCACATTCAGGATATTTAGTCAAGCATAAATTTAATCTCAGGTGCTGACTTCCTGGTGTTAGAAATGCAGCATTGGTTAGGCAGTGAACTTTGAGACAGGCTGGCAATAACGTAAAAAGTCAGGCCTTCAGGAATACAGCTCACTTTCTTAGAAGATATTTACATGCCATCAGGGGGAGTGAGATGTGACGTGGGTTTTAAAAAAATGACAGTTTTCAAAAGCCACGTTTCCCATTAAACCACTACCTGCCTCTGAAAACATCCAGTCAAGTTATATTTTCTTCATTGGTTAGGCAATGTTCCCATATTTTGTTCCTTTTCCAGTAAGATGGATAACATGGTACTGTTTAAAAACCTCTTTTTTTGTTTACTCTCTTGGCAAACCTATGTATGTGTCCTGACACTTGACTCCCCAGACTCTGAGTATTTGTTTCCACAACCAAGCCACTGCCCATGTGCTTATCAAAGTCCTATTTGCTGGCAGAGTGGGGAAAAGTTGAAACAGCAACTCTTTTACTGCAGAACTGATTGCTTTGTGGGAGAGTAAACTGCTTTCTCTCCTGTCATCAGCGTAATTCCCCCCCCCAAACCTGACTCACCTGTACTGCAATACCTTCATGTTTTACCCTTTGCTGTTGATAAGGGATTCCAGTGTAAGGAAGGGGCGGGGTAGTTGTAAATATCAATACAGCCTCTGAAAACAGAATGCCCGGGGAAAGAAAGAACACAGCTAGATTGTCTTACGCCACGTGGAAAAGCTGGCAGATAGAAGAAAGTATCGCGTAAGCTGGGAAAAACAACAATAACAATGGTTTCAAAATAGAGAGGAGAACACACATCCTCGCAGCGCTCCTTCACAAAGGCATCTTTTAGAGGCAGGCTGTGCTTCCCAGCCCCCTTTTATCTTGTCTCCTCGAGGCAACCAAGGAGGCAACCCCACTTGCAAGTCTGAATGAGGACAGCGGTGGTGCCTCAGTTCCCAGGATGGTGGGATGCCAACAGGATGAATATGTTGAAAAATAAACAGGGTGTGTCATCGTCTCACAAGGCCCCACAAAGGGAAGCCACATGTTGAAGCATTCAGATTTGAACAATGCACCAGAAAATATACCTTTGGGAATACCCTCTCTATTGACCGAGGGAATGAGGAGAATAGACCAGGCATGATTTAATAGGGCTTCAGTTTCCATTACATCAAGCTGCAAGACCTTTAACTTGAAGGTGAAGGCAGCTGCTTTTAAGGGCAGGTAAGACCAACATCTGCTGGAAAGGGCTTAGATCTTACCTGATGCTGCCTCAAGCAGAAGGGGAAGGGCTAAACCGTGCCTCACCGCACCTTGCGACTCTGTTTTCCACATGGGAAACCTGCAACATCACAGATGTGCGTGAGTCACACTGGGTGCGCCCATGAGTAACTTTTTCATTAGTAGGATTTGTCCCCCAAACCTGAAGCAGGCAGACAGATGCACCTGTAGCTCATCCTCTTCCTTCTCTTTCAGCTGGTTACGGCATCCTTGTACTTCATCTACTCTGCTCTGGAAGAAGAGATTGAACGTAACAAGGACAACCCAGTTTATGCCCCTGTGTATTTTCCGGCGGAGCTGCACCGGAAAGCTGCCCTGGAGGAAGACTTGGAGTACTTCTATGGCAGCAACTGGAGGGCAGAGATCCCGTGTCCTGAGGCTACTCAGAAATACGTTGAGAGGCTCCACTACGTAGGCAAGAACCAGCCAGAGCTCCTGGTGGCCCATGCCTACACTCGCTATTTGGGAGACCTGTCTGGGGGGCAGGTGCTGAAGAAAATTGCCCAAAAGGCCCTCCAGCTGCCCACCACTGGAGAAGGTCTGGCTTTCTTCACCTTCGATGGAGTCTCCAACGCCACCAAGTTCAAGCAGCTCTATCGCTCCCGCATGAATGCCCTCGAGATGGATCTTGCCACTAAGAAAAGAGTCTTGGAGGAGGCCAAGAAAGCATTCCTGCTAAATATACAGGTAACAACCAGACAGCCCTGCCTGTCCACACCCTCTCTGAAACAAGATAATAGCTACAGGGCAAAGGCAAAGCCGGTATTTCTGCCGTGGAGTTTACGGGAAGTTGTGGATTAGGGCAAGCCAGTCAGAGCTGGATGGCTACGCTTGTCCAAGCTGGGAGCCTAGTAAAAGGCTGGTCTCTGAAAATCTCTTCTCCCTCCCTTAGGGTTTGAATTCAGTCTCTTCCATGTGGCATTATTCAGATATGAATGAGGGCTTATACTGGGAGTGGGGATCACCACCGATTTGTCCTACCTCTATAGTACAGCTCCACAGGTCCTCTGTGGATGCTGACTAGATGCACAGCTACCTTGCTTTCCTTACCATCAGAAGATGGGCAATAGCCTTCTCCTGAGCTGGAAGCTTCAGGGAGAACCTGTAAAGTGAACAAGGAGTTTAAAAGACATGCTCTTGACCCCACAGGCAGATTATGTTCCGTGCAAAAAGTGCCAGGAGACTTAGACTGAAGGCTTGTGTCTTCCTCTAGTTCTGAAAGTGCCTAGGGCAGGGGCAAGGGGTCTAGTGAAAGAAGAAGAGGAGGCCACATAATGAGACAGTGTTCCCTCTTCTCAGGTGTTTGAGGCGCTGCAGGAGCTGGTGTCTAAGGGCCAGGAGAATGGTCGCACTGTGCAGCCGAAGGCAGAGCTTCGCACAAGGAATGTTAACAAATCACATGAGCAAGGTAAGACACTTCTAAGGGCAGGTGTTTAACATTGCCCCTTGTGGTTTTGTTCTCCTCCCTTCCTCTGTTCTTGTTTGTAAAAGCCACCGAGAAATAAGCATGAGGTGCTTGCCCCATCTCTTCTCCAGCCATCAGTAGGTCATGCAAGGAGAGGCACTGGTGTGTGCAAAGCCTCTTCTAGACATGACAGAGTGAGGATGACACATGTGGGCTCCCCAGAAATAGCATCAGTGAGGGACCTTTACAAGAAGAGACTCCCCTCTCCTCCTTTTAGGTTTTAACAGGTGTAAGGTTCATTTGCCACGTGAGTTTTGACCACAGGGAAAACTTGCCTTGAGTTCACAGAATTAAAGGCGGCAATTTTGGGCCCAGCAGATCAGCCGTGGTGCTGTGATGCTGACAGAAGGTTCTTCCAGACACAGAGCCTTATCCTGTCGGACTAAGTTTCCCTCTGGTCATTTTCTTGCCTTCCAGAAGTATTTACTAAAAACAGTCCTGAAAGTGTGCTGGGTTGATAGTGAGCATTGTTCTGGATGGTGAAAGGTAACCAGCTGGGAAGTGAGGATGTACAGGCTGCCCATCAGTTTTGCAAAACTGAAAAATCTCCACTACTGGCAAGCGCTGATCCCAAACTGGGCAAAGCCTGAACAGCGGCTGCAAGCAGAGCAATCCCTTTTCACGGAGTCAGGCTTGTAACTGAGTGCGGAGCGGGCTCAGATATTTACAGAGGAGAGTGGTTTCCCTGATAATGTGTGATTCAAATAAAAAAGCCCTTACGACTTACGTATTCTGATGCTAAAAGGGAGATTTTTCAGTGCATACTGGGTTGAACCACAGTTTTCCTGTGGCAAAGAATGAAAAGCAAACCATGTTTTGTACATCTCTATACAATGAAGCTTAAAGCAGCTTCTTTGGGAGAGGCAGTAAAAGTTCTCTGTGAAACTTTGCTGCTCCTTTCCCAATGCACTCATTAAAGTAGGATTTTCTGAAAAGTTTGGTGTTGGATGAGGAATCCTGTCCTGAAGTTGTACTGGGAAAATTATTTGTCTGGAGTGCTAACAACTACCTGTTTAAGGTCATTAGATGCCTAACCAATTAAATCAATGAGAAGTAGGAGACAAAATGCCTTTTAAAATTCTGGCTTAAGTATTTGGCTGTCTTCTGCACACATCAGAGGTTTGATGGAGCTGGACAGTGCATTTATAAGCCTGTAAGGAGACAAGGGAAGAGGTTGTGAGCCTTTGAGATTCCCAGGTCAAGTCTGCTGCTTCCCTTCTTCACCTACCCCAGGAGAGCAGAACCTGCTGCCACTGTTTCCCCCCAGCCCAAATGGGCTCTGGGCTTCCTCCTTCTCCCCTTGACCACTCCAGCAAGGTCTGCTCTGGGACTGGGGAGAGCAAGTGTGGCAGCTTCTTGCCTCAACCTCTTCTCACCTGCCTTTTTTTTTTTCTCTCCATATTTGATCTAGGTCCAGCACCTGGGCAAGAAAGTAAGAAGACAAACAGGAGACCCACAGACATGATGCCCATCACTCGCCTGGTGCGGTGGATCCTGGCGCTCAGCTTCCTAGCCACGACAGTTGCCCTGGGCTTATTTGCCATGTGAAAGAGCAGGACCTTCACCTTCTCTTCATGCCTTCCCTCACCCTGAACTAATCCACCTTCCCAGTCCTTGTGAGAGAAATTCCCCCCGACTGAGTACTGTGATCTTGGCTCTGCCACTAATATTAGGAGACTTTTCTCCCCAGAAATCAAAGAGCGTGCTAAGGGGGCTCAGGCAAAGTCTCTCCCGTGCTTGGTGTGAGCTCTTCTCAGAGACTAACTTTATCACCAAAAACTAAGGGTAGAAAAGGCTAAAAACAATGGCCAGGAATTGTCATTGCTTTACAGACTGGATCAGAAATGCAGCTTTGACATCTGTCTCTTCTCAGAAATACGAAGCTCCCCGGAGCTCCGTTTGCTCAATTTTTTATACTGCTAGATAATACTGTGATCACTTTTTCTGTGGAGCCATGTGGCTCCTGTGGGTTATAGACTGTTTTATATGACACTAGTAGGTCTTTGTTAATCCTTTTTCCAATCATTTTTGTTTTTTAAAAAGCAGAAGACGGTTGTTGAAGATCAGTGTCATTCTCTTGTCTGGTTATATAATTTATATACATAATAAACTTCAATGTAAAGTCTTCAGGCCTGGTGTTTCGTATTATTAAAGCCTTACCTGGGGAGAAAGGAGGTGTCTTTCTTCCTCCCAGTTTTATGTCTTTTGGAGCTGCTGCCTCCACAGAAATGTCAATAGATGAAAGTGGGAGCTATCATCAGAGCCAGACTCTGCTCCCACTCAGTGCTAACAATAACCTGTTACAGGCTGGGGCAGGTTTCTTCAGCTCCTACATGCTGGTCTCTATTTCTAGAAATGGCATGAAATTCTGTGAGCGTACAAAGTATTTTTTAGGGGTGGAAGCTGTACGTTAAGAGCTGGTTGCTATACTATTAAAAGCAAAAGGTGACGGGACCCTCATCTGGTGGAAACCAGGATAGCTCTCCCTGACCACTACCAGTAAGGGCTCGGTTAGCAGACTGCCTTTGCGAGAACTTCAGCATGAATTGGAAAAGCAAGTAAGTTTTCACCACCCAGAAATGAAATTCACACTAGGTTTTGATCCTATGAGGCAGCTAAATGGGAGACATGAAGCACGCAACTGCACGCTCTCACCGAGGTAACAAACTAAGCCAACTTACTCCCAGGGCTCGGCAGGCACATGGCATTGCTAAAGACACACCAAACACACGGCGCTGCTAGAGCAGCCCATACACGCAGCGTGCTTTCCTCCCCTTTTGCTGAGGCAGATCTGGAGGTCTGGCTTTGTGGCCAGCCACTGTTATGGCCATAGGCCCTACCTGCTTCGGAGGGTCTTCTAACACAGGAGTCACTGCAGGAGAGGCTGCAGTTCAGGTATGGCACAGCAGGTACCGACAAGGCCATTATCTATCACCTCTGACTCCTTTCCTCTCTTTCTACCAGAAAGCCTCTGTGATCAACCTGTCTCCACGATGCTGCCTGTTCTGGCTGTGACCTTAATCCCAAAGACACGCTTTCCTACTGATCTGTTTTAATGACCGGCACTGAACCTGCTCAAAGAGCAAGAATCAGAAGGCAGGTCCTGCTGAGAATAAGCAGTGGGAAAGAGGGACTGTCATTATTCTCAGGCTCTTATCTACCCTAGATCCCTTCAGAAATCTCCTTTAACACTTCTCTATTTGGACCCATTTGCCAACCCCTGGTAGAAAAAATAGTTAATTCTTAAAAAAAGATAGATGTTTGAGAAGCAGGGATATGAGGCTTGATAGCTATTCAAATACAAGAACTTATTCGTTCATTCAAATTTATATTAAGTTCTACCTATTCGGTCCCTCTAACCCACCCCAACTAAATAATTATGTTCACTCAGCCATGCTGAATAGCTAAACCTCCCAAACATGCAAACAAATGCCCATGAGCTCAGAAATGCACTCCACCACACTCAGCCCCTCTCCTCTGCCCAAAGAGATTGTAATTTG
Source organism: Buteo buteo (assembly GCF_964188355.1). Taxonomy (NCBI): domain Eukaryota; kingdom Metazoa; phylum Chordata; class Aves; order Accipitriformes; family Accipitridae; genus Buteo; species Buteo buteo. Next base: position 3,598,168 of record NC_134189.1, on the reverse strand, counting down.
TGACCTCAGAGTTAGGAAATCTGGATGCAGACTGACATCATCCCCTCCCTGCTCATAGCAGAACAGGTATGGTGCTTTGAGTATCTCACAGCCATCGTGCTATTGCACACTGAAAGACTCTGCACTGAGCCTAAAGAAGTGTTTGGAGGCGAAGACTAAAGTTTTTCTTGTACTCGTCTACAATCTTTATGAATGTGACGTGTGGAAACAGACTCCACAATCAGTGAGATTGTAAAGCAGGTATGTTTATTCAGCGCTGGGCAGCATGGGGGGTAGTCCCACCAAAGTCGTGCGCGCCTGACTCAGCAGTTTGCTTCAAATTTATACAGTCAAGTCTTACACATACATGGTGTTTTACAATACGCCTATACATAGGCATGATCTATCCCCACTTCATATTAAAATTAGTTCCCAAAAGTCACAAGGCCAGTCTTGGCTGATTTCTGGGGTCGACTGCTGCTCCTTATCAGGGACTATCATCTCCTGCCCCAGCCAGCCTCAACAATACAAACGTTAAGCATCACTTCTCATCCTCTTGGGCCAACAATGCAAATGTTCAGCATCACTTCTCATCCTCTTGGGCCATGCCTACCTCTATTGAAATTTCTTTAACTTCACTATAAGCTAGATAATTATTAAACAGTTCCTATCTACATCCATATATCTACCATATCTACTAAGGTTCCTTTGGCTCCTCGTTTCAAATGTATCTGGTTTGTCTGCAACGCGTGAGTTGGTTTCTCTGCAACAACGAGACAGTCTTTATTTTCCACCTGCTGCAGTTGCGCCTCCCTTGCAACACACTATGCTTCCCAGCTTTGCTTCCATTTAGGATGCGCACTACCGCATTTCTGAGAGGCCAAAATGCTTACCCAACAACCTGCCAGCCTTCCCCCCAAAATTCATTACTGGTCAGGAGAAAAGCATCCCGGAGAACACACCCCCTGAGGCAGCAGCCCCTTCGCAAACCATCAGGCTTGCCGCACGGCCGCTGCCATCCCTGTGGGGCCCCAGCCAGACCACCTGCCCGCCCTTTCCTCACAGTACGTCCCACCACATCCAGCGGGTTTCTCCTCTGCCCTGCCCTCCGTGGCCGTGGGCCTGCTGCACCACAGCCAGCGACCTCAGGCCTAGGCCTAGGCCCAGGGCCCTCCTGCCCACAGGGACACCCCGCTCAGGCCCTACCACCCCACCGAGCCCTGCAGCAACAGCCTCCAGCCCTCCCTACAGCAGTAATTTATTTTATTCTCCGTAACTAAAGCCTCCGCTTCCCCCTCACGGCCTCGCACCCGTCGCCTGAGGGCAACTAACGCTCCCGCCGCCCGCAATGGTTTCACCCGCTTATCCCCCCTCCGCCCACCGCCACAATGGTCCCGCCCGCCCGCCCGCCATTTCACCTCCCCCAGATTTCGCGCCAAACTGCGCCCGGCCGGCAGGGGGCGGAGCGCCGCAGCCAATCGGCGGCGAGCGGCGAGGCCGCGCTCTTCCTCTTGGGGCGGGGCTGGAGGGCGGCCGGTGCCCAATCCGCGGCGGCGAGCTGCGGCCGGGCCAATCGGAGAGCGAGGCGGTGCGCTCCGTTCCAGCAGTTTGGTTTCCGCCGCGCGCCGTTTTTGCCGCGAAAAAGTTGGTGGTGGCGTCCCGCGGGCGGCGAGGTGCGGGGCGGGACTGGGGGGTGTGCGTGGGGAGTTGGGGGTGCGGGATCCCGGGGGGCGCTGGGGGGGAGGGGGAGGACGTGGGCAGGGCGGGGGGGGGCGGGGGGCAGCATTTCGGGGGGGGATTTGGTGCGGAGGTGGTCGTGGTGGTGGTGCTGCTGGGGGTACTGGTGGTGGTACTGGTGGTGGTGGTGCTGGTTCTGATGGTGGTGGTGCTGGTCCTGGTGGTGGTGCTGATGCTGCTGGTGCTGTGGTGGTGCTGGTGGTGCTGGTGGTGGTGGTGGTGCTGGTGCTGGTGGTGCTGGTGCTGATGGTGGTGGTGCTGGTGGTGGTGCTGGTGCTGATGCTGATGGTGCTGTGGTGCTGGTGCTGGTGCTGATGCTGATGGTGCTGTGGTGGTGCTGCTGGTGCTGCTGGTGGTGGTGGTGCTGCTGCTGGCAGTGGTGCTTGTGGTGGTGCTGGTGGTGATGCTGGTGCTGGTGGTCCTGGTGCTGACAGTGGTGGTGCTGGTGCTGGTGCTGGTGGTTAGGGCTGACCATGCGCTCTCGCCCCCACAGGGGAGCAGCAGTCACCATGTCCGGCTTCGACGACCCCGGCATTTACTACAGCGACAGTTTTGGGGGCGATGCATCGGTGGACGAGGGGCAGGTTCGGAAATCCCAGCTGCAAAAGCGGTTCAAGGAGTTTCTGCGGCAGTACCGGGTGGGCACGGACCGGACGGGCTTCACCTTCAAATACAGGTGCTGCCGTGAGCCCTTTTCTCCTTCTGTGCCTTCCCCACTCCTCTTTGCATGTCCAGTCTGCTGTTAACTTCCCTCCTGCTATGCACACCCCAGATATACAATAGCACATGTCAGCTTTTCTCTTGCCATAGACCGTAAAGAGCTCTTTGTCAGTATAAGAAATGTTGTTGTTCCCATGTCACATCACTGGAAAACTGAGGTCTGGGGTTCTCCCAAACTTTTAGGCAGCCAGCCAGTGGCAGAGGTAGCAATAGAGGGTTCTGCACTGCCAAGCTTCCATCTAGTTCTGAAATTCAAGGTCTGTCTTCAAGCTCTAGTCCTTTCTGGTCTGGAGTTTTGTCTGTATCCATTAAAATCAGTGCAGCACTGTCCATGTGTGCCTTCTGAGGATATGAAGGTCCCTTGGCCATCCCTTGGCCTCTGCAGCTTGGAGACACAACTGTGCGAGAATCTGGAGGTGTGTCATGCAAGGGCTAGGACAATCTTTCACCTTTCATCTCTGAATTTCATGCACCCTGGCTTTTTTAACGAGAACTTTGCCTGCTATGCTATTATTTCCTTTTTTAAAATCATATTTTAGGTATAATATGTATTATTCTCTATAGAAGTTTTCTAATTGCTTATCTGTTTGTGTAACTCTAGTAAACAATTAGTGCTATACTTTACATTGTCACTGCAAGTGCTGGTGTCCCTGGTCTTATGGCACATTTCAAAGTGGGTTTGGGAAAGATTTGCCCCGGTCCCCCTCGGCTTCTCTTGGCACTCTCCTGATTTTTCCCGTTTGCTTTCCAAACCAAGGACTCCTTGCAGAACCTGCCTTCTCTGCTCCCTCCTTGTCATAAGGTCACTGTGGGTGACCGGTGCTTTCCGTCCTGCAAACCTTTACCGCTTACTGCCTTCCAGGGATGAGCTTAAACGGCATTATAACCTGAGTCAGTACTGGGTGGAGGTGGAGATGGAGGACTTGGCCAGCTTTGATGAAGATCTCGCTGACTATTTGTACAAACAACCAGCGGAGCACCTGCAGCTGGTAAGGATGGAAGAGTTTGGCAACCTGGCACGCTGGCACTGTCACATTGTGCGAGCAGCCCTGGCGACGCACTGTAACATCCCCGTAATAGCCTCGTTTTTTCCCTTTGTAGTTGGAAGAAGCAGCAAAAGAAGTCGCAGATGAGGTCACCCGTCCTCGTCCTTCAGGGGAAGAAACTCTCCAAGACATCCAGGTGATGCTGAGATCAGATGCCAACGCAGCCAACATCCGCAGCCTGAAGGTGAGCAGCGGGTGGCGGGGCTTGCTCGTGTAGGGGTGTGATTGCAGAGGAAGCTTTTGGTACTTGATCACATGGGTTGTACACTAATTTACAAGCAGGGGTGCTCTGCAACTTAGATCTGACTGCAAAGGACTGTTACTACTGATTGCTGCTGTGGGGAGGCTATGGCTATAAGTGATGTTCTGCAGGCAGTGTTTTGTCATTTTCTCTTTTGTTTTGAAATTAGCGTGGCTTAAGTCATGCAGTCTTCCTTTACTACTCTAGGGCAAGGGAGTGATGTTGTCAAGAAGTGCAGGCTTTTATGTTCTGGTACTTAGTTCCATGAACGTGGGAAGCGTAGCTAAGGAAGAACTGTGTTTCTCTAACTTCTTTAGTTTCCCATCCATCCTCCAGTGACAGCTTTCTCACCTTCCCTTCACCTTTTCCCTTTCAGTCTGACCAGATGTCCCACCTTGTGAAGATCCCTGGAATTGTAATTGCAGCAACCCCGGTGAGAGCCAAAGCCACCAGAATCGCCATCCAGTGCCGCAGCTGCCGCAACACCATCAGCAACATCGCGGTGCGCCCGGGCCTGGAGGGTTACGCTCTCCCCAGAAAATGCAACACGTAAGGACTGACGTGGGGATGATGGGGGAAAAAAAAAAAAAGGCCGCGTCCCCTCCTGCTGCCCCTCTGTCCCACGCCTGCTGCATAGAGTCAGCTCCCTGTCACACAAGGCAGAATCATCTGCGCTGCTCTCTGCTTCTTCCCTTCGTGTCGCCCTCAAGCCTGCGCTCACCCGTGGCCAGTGGATTTTAGCTCCGTCCATCTGTGGTCACACCGGTCGTGGTGCTGTGTGAGCAGCTCTGCAAGCAGTATTGAGCAGCCATGTCTAGGGAGTTCGTTATATCTGCAGGGTACTTTGCCTGTTTTACCTAAAGATTCATTCCTGCCTCCACCTGTCCCGTAATGCTGCGTTAAGCTGCTGTCGCAACTTCCTATTAAGTTTTTCCCTTTTTCAAACAAACGTCTTCCTTCTGCGTTCCCCCTCCGGAGGGGGGCTGTTTCGCGTTACCTTCTGTAGGGATGCTTTGCCACCAATTTTCCAATCACGCTTTACAGCTCTCGATTCCCGTGCGAACCGTGAGCGTCAGGCTGCCGCTGTGCTGCAGCTCTCGCGCCGACCGATCCTGGTGGGTTGTGTCTTCGAGCTCATGCCTGCCAGTATTTATTTCCTGCACCTTACCTCTAACGCAGCTTGAGAGGTCTTTGGGACAGGGATCGTTCTTGCGCATGGCCTGTACGGCACCTCGCTCCTGATCCTTGACTGCACGAGTGCATTTGCACTCTCATGTTGCCCTCCCTGACAGCCCTGCGTGGCGTCAGGCATCTGTCGTGATGTACTGAGACAGCAGCGGGACGTGGAGGTGCTCCGTGTCTTGGAGAGCTTGTAGCCTAGCAAGGCAGATACGTCTCGAGAGACTGGGAGGTTGACGGCAGCCTTGTCACATTGCTAATTGCTTTCTTACCAGAAACCACTTAACATTTGCTTCGTGCACGAGGTTGTAAAGAAAAATGCCCTGCCGTGTTGTTGAGTCTGTACTGTCACCTTCTGTGTAATTAATTAATTACCTTTCTCCCTGCTTTTAGCTAGCAGGGGGAGAGGGGGGAGGCAGGGAGAGTACTCGGGCAAGTATCACCCTGTCTTTGCCTTGTTCTCGTGCCCGCTTTTGGCAGCTGTTGAAGACGAGACGGAGGGCTTGGGGAGCCTTTGGTTCGTCCCTGTGCGACCGCCCTTCTCACCTGCTGGGCACCACTCCGGGCTCTGTCACCGCTGTCCCCTCTACAGGGGGGTTCCCAGGGGCGGCTCTTGAGCACCAGCAGCCTTCCCTGATTGATCTCTCTACACAGAGAACAAGCCGGCCGCCCAAAGTGCCCGCTGGACCCCTATTTCATCATGCCAGATAAGTGCAAGTGTGTGGACTTCCAAGTCCTGAAGCTGCAGGAGTCCCCGGACGCTGTGCCGCACGGGGAGATGCCGCGGCACTTGCAGCTGTACTGCGACAGGTACCGGCGCGATCTCCCCACCCTGACCCCGCTGGGTATTGCTGGTGCCGTCCTTTCACCCGCTACCATCCTCTGCTTTTCTCCTTTTTCTTAGGTACCTGTGTGACAAAGTTGTCCCAGGGAACCGAGTCACTATCATGGGCATCTACTCCATCAAGAAATCCACCCAGAGCAAGAACAGAAGCCGTGACAACGTGGGCGTGGGCATCCGAAGCGCTTATATCCGCGTGGTGGGCATCCAGGTGGACGTGGAGGGCTCAGGTGAGGGCTGCTTTTGGTGGCCATGTGGTCTGTGTTGGTAGCCTGGTGTTGGGACGGTCCCTTCCTGAACAAGGTGGTCCCTCAGCAAGGACTGCATGAAGTCACAGCCTGGGTCCTTCTCTGCTGCTTATGTAGCAGAAGGTTCAAGCCAGTCCAGGGGTCTAACTTGCCCTGAATGCTCTATAGTCATGTCCTGTGTGACTTTTTCTCAGTGATATTAGACGAGGAGGCTTCAGCCTGAGTCCTCCAAGGTATTTAAGTGCTTTTATCTTATTGATCTTAGTGGGAATCTGCTAAGCCATCCCTGAGGATCTGGGCTGAAGTCGATGGTTAAAATTGAGCTATGTATTTAAAACATGGTCCTGACTGTAATTCTCCCGCTGGTTCCTCCAGAGCTGCTTTGCCCAAGATCCTTGCTTTTTCTTACTCGCCTCTAAGGACAGAGCCTGCCTTGCTGGGACAGCAAACACCTGCCCTCTCCACCCTTCCCACCTGGTGGCACTTGGCATGATCTTCAAGAAGGGATTTTGGCAGTAGCGGGTGTGGGGGGAGTGGCATAATTTATTTTAAAACATCTGTTCGCTGTTTTTAAAACATTTGTTCGCTGTTGCATCATTCTCCTCCTCCCTGTACAGGACACAGCTTTGCTGGCTCGGTGACCCCTCAAGAAGAGGAGGAACTTCGTCGCCTTGCTGCCATGCCCAACATCTATGAGACCATCGCCAAGAGCATCGCACCCTCCATCTATGGCAGCACCGACATCAAGAAGGCCATTGCCTGCCTCTTATTTGGAGGCTCTCGCAAGAGGTGGGGAAAAGTCAGCCTGGTGGAGAGAGCGTGGCGGCAGGGGTCTCATGGCACAAAGCCCTCGTACGGTCTTCTGGCGGTGCTGCCAGCCACCTGCCGCTAGTCAGCAGTGTTTGGTTATCAAAATAAAGGCTCACCGTCTCTCCTCCCTCTCTTTTTCCCACTGTCCAGGCTCCCAGATGGGCTGACCCGCAGAGGAGACATCAACTTACTGATGCTGGGTGACCCCGGCACGGCCAAATCCCAGCTGCTGAAGTTCGTCGAGAAGTGTTCGCCCATTGGGGTAGGTGGTTTGAGGTGCTCGCTTGTAGCGCGACTCGTTTCTTCCTTCTGCTCCCTGCGTAGCCCCGAGGACCAGACCGTGGTCCCAGCAGATACCTGCCCGCGCATCCACGGTTCGGCTGGCTGGCAGAGGTGCGAACTGCCATTGCTGGTGCTAGCCTGGAAGAGATGGGGCGCGGGGCAGGGGACGAGGGAGGGAAGGGGAAGCAGGTAATGCCTTTCATTATGATACGAGCCAGGCTATTTGCAGACGTCCAGAGACGTGACTGGTGCTGCTGTTTGTTGTTGAGACTTGATCAGCAGAGAGCCTGGCTGGTCAGGACAAATGAAGTTGACTGCATCTCAGGCACGGACCTGCAGGCTGAGCCCAGGCATGAAATTATATTTTCAGCTGTGTTTTCTTGTAGTCTTTATGAAACTCAGCCTCTGACTGCGTTGTTCCCTCAGGGGGAAAACAAAGCTAATGCAGCAGCCCACTAAACAATGAATCACTCCCTGTTCTGTACTTAATACCTGTATTTGTGTGTCTTCAAGCCCTCTGGTGCGTCACAGCCGCTTAGTCCGAGGCCTGGGACTAGGCAATAGTCTTGCTCGGTACCCAGCAGCTCTGCTTTTGGCATGTGTCGAGGGCTTTTCCTGGAGGTCCTTGTGTTTCCTCCAGCAGCTCTGGTTTTGCGGTACCGGGGCTGCTTAGTCCTCCATCTGGAGCGGTGGGCTGCAGGGATCCGCGGCGGCTGACGTGCTGTCCCCTTCCTTGTCCCTCGTGCCGCTAGGTGTACACCTCGGGGAAAGGCAGCAGCGCTGCCGGCTTGACGGCCTCGGTGATCCGCGACCCGTCCTCCAGGAGTTTCTTCATGGAAGGAGGAGCGATGGTGCTGGCGGATGGGGGAGTGGTGTGCATCGACGAGTTCGACAAGGTACCCGTGGGGCTGCCTGCGTGGGAGCGGGGAAGGGAGCCCTTGGGCTGCCGGCTTCTCCCAGGAGAGCCCAGAGCTGCGGGAGAGAGGGCGACTCTCCTGAGGCTGCCTCGCTTTCTTTTGGGGAAAGAAATAGGGCTGCAGGGAAACTCTGGTTACATCCTGCGCTCTTGGGCAGAGGTCCTTGCAGAGTTTTTACTTGGGGGTCAGCGTCAGTGGGTGTGTAGCCGAGGTCTGGTGGAAGAGACTGATGATGACTTTTTTTTTTTTTTTTTTCCCCCCTCTTCACCTCATTTCTCCCACCTCGGATGAAAAGATGCGGGAGGATGACCGCGTGGCCATTCACGAGGCCATGGAGCAGCAGACCATCTCCATTGCTAAGGTGAGTTACGGGTGCGTGTTGCCCCAGGGCGGGAGCCTGACTTGCCACTGGGTTTTCTGAGAGCCTAGCAGCCAGTGGCCAGGCATCTTTTGCCAGAATTGCCCATTTTAGAGTCCAGGCAGTGGTTTTGATGGTTACTGGTTTCTCTGATCTGAGACCGGTCAGCCCTGCCTGTAGGCTTTGGGTTGTCTTCTCTCAGGCAGCCTGAACTTTGGCAGGACTGAAACGAGCTCCCTCTGTTCTGCCTGTCCTCTCCTCCTCTAGATTTAGTAGTTCTGCTGATGTCCCTGTGTCACAGCCTGATATCACTTCATTTTCTTCCTTCCCACTGCTCTCCAGCCTCTCAGGAGATCTATAGAAACTGCCTGACATCCTGGTGCCAGGTCTTCTCTCAGATCAGAGTTCCTCTTCATTTCCACTGCTCAGCCTTTTTTTGTAGCACCTCTGCTCCCTCCTGGTCACTCTGGCTCACCCCTTAGCTGTTCAGCTGAGCACCCACCACGGCTTTTCCTTGCTGCTCGCTCTTGCCCTGCTGCCTGCAAACCCACGCTTTGCTCCCGGGGCTGCTCGGGGGACTCGGACCCAGCTGCCGCATTTCCAACTCGGATCGCAAACTTGGGGTCTTGCGTGTCGTCGCCCTTGACCTGAGGTTTGAAGTGAAGTTACTCGGTGCTCAAGCCTCAGCTGAAGCCAGTCCTCCTCCAGAAGGACATGTGGGTCCAGCCCCACGTAGCTCCTGTGCTGACCCCTCTCCAGCGTGGATTACAGAGCGATTGGGTGCTACGTAGGGGGTTTTATTTAAATGCAAGTGATCGAGGATGAGTCCTTGCAAACTGGTTTGGACCTTTCAACTACGAGTTGATAGCCTTCTAGCCCTGCTGTGACATGGATGTGGTCTTGACCCCATCCGTTTCTCCTTCCCCCCGCAGGCAGGAATCACAACCACACTCAACTCCCGCTGCTCAGTGCTGGCAGCTGCCAACTCCGTCTTCGGGCGCTGGGATGAGACCAAAGGCGAGGAGAACATCGATTTTATGCCCACCATCCTGTCCCGGTTTGACATGATCTTCATCGTCAAGGATGAGCACAATGAGGAGCGAGACATGGTGGGTCGGGGCGCACGGGGGCAGCTGGGACTGGTGATGCCCCATTTTTTAGGAGGAGGATGCAGGGAGGGGGTTCCTGCTGCCTGACTGCCTTCTGCTCTCCTAGACGCTGGCCAAGCACGTCATGTCCTTACACGTGAGCGCCTTGACCCAGACCCAGGCCGTGGAGGGCGAGATCGAGCTGAACAAGCTGAAGAAGCTCATCTCCTTCTGTCGGACGTGAGTGCGAGGCACGGCTTTTTGCGAGCGCTCTGTCTGGGTGACGTTTTTTTTCCTAACTCCTGCCTCGAAAAAAGGGAAACCGCCGCAACGGTGCCGCGGCGTGGCCCGAGGAAAGGAGGGGTGCCCGGGGACCCCCCCCTACTGCCCAGGGGACCATCCCCGTCGACATTGCGTCCATCTCCTGTCCCCCCCTTGCAGGAAATGTGGCCCTCGGCTGTCGGCGGCGGCGGCGGAGAAGCTGAAGAACCGCTACGTCCTGATGCGGAGCGGCACTCGCCAGCACGAGCAGGAGAGCGACCGGCGTTCCAGCATCCCCATCACCGTCCGGTGAGCGAGCCTGCTCTCTTCTCCCCACCGAAACCCTCGGGGTTGGGATTGCGTCGCCGGTTGTAGCCCGGGAGGGGGGTTAGTGGGGTCCCGGGATTTGGGGGAGCCCTGTGTGAACAGGGCGACGCCGGAGGTGCCGTGGGGGGGACAGGAGGTGCCTGGAGTGGGGTTAAGTGGGTGTCAGGGCTCAGGGGGGAAGGAGACGACCCCTCGGAGCTGCAGTAGAAAGCAGTGAACGTCTCCTTCGGCCGCAGGCAGCTGGAGGCCATCGTGCGCATCGCCGAGTCCCTGGGGAAGATGAAGCTTCAGCCCTTCGCCACCGAGGCAGACGTCGAGGAGGCCTTGCGGCTCTTCCAGGTGTCCACGCTTGATGCGGCCATGTCGGGCAGCCTGTCAGGTGAGGGGGAGACGCTCTGTGCTGGGGACAGGAGGGACGTGCCTGGTCTGGCTGCTCAGGGCAAGGAGAGATGAGCTTCCCTCCCCGGACCAGGCTGGGGGTGCTACAGGGCACCCCCCGGGGTAGGTGCTGGACCTGTTTTCTGAGCAAAGGCAAAGCAATGCCTGCGGCAGCAAGGGAGGGCAATGAGAAATGTCACCGAGGGTCTCCATCCGTGCTGGGCAAGAGAGGGAAGGTCTGGGGCCCTGTGGTCCCAAGGGCAGAGTCCAGCGCTGGAGGTGGTTCGTCAGCCTTTTTGTCCTCTAACATCTTTACCTGTGGGGGTAAATGTTCCCTTGGGAGGCAGCGTGGCACAAAGGCTTTGAAGGACGCTCCAGCAGTCGGGTCCACGTTCAGATGTGTCTTTGGAGCTCTGCAACCTTTGGTGGTAGAATTTGCTCGTGGGTTCCCTGAAGTCGTCGAGGCGTGCGGGTGTGGTGGGGGAGACACAGGAGACGGGCACTTTGGGTTTAAGAGTGATGTCTGGGCGGCACAGAGAGCTCACACAGCCTCTCCCTCCAGGGGCAGAAGGTTTCACGACACAGGAGGACCAAGAGATGCTGTCCCGCATCGAGAAGCAGCTCAAGCGCCGCTTTGCCATCGGCTCTCAGGTGTCGGAGCACAGCATCGTCCAGGACTTCATGCGGCAGGTGGGCCAGGGACCCTGTGGAGGGTTGGGCTGTGAAACCAGGGACCCCAGGCTGCCATTCGGGGGGTGAAACTCATTCCCCAAGAGGTGGCTGGAGAGCCTTTTGGTCATACCTGCTTTTGAAGTTTGTAGGGAGTGGTGCGCAATGGGATTGCAGAGTTTAAGGGGGGGTGAGGCGAGAACTCATTTTTCTGCAAAAGCACTGAGGTTTGGGGCTGTTTGGGTAGGTTGGGGTCCTACGCTTGAAACCAGAACTGTTTGATTTGTGAGACTGGCTGCAGTCAGACCTGAAATAGTGAAAGGGGAAAGGAGCAGCAGCGCCTGGTGCCACCGGGCTCCCTCCCTCCGGAGAGGCACAGCCAGGCTTTAGTGGTGGTTGCAGGTTCCCGCTGGGCTCCGGTGAGCTTTTCCCTGCCGGCTCATCTCCCCCTGCTTTCCCCTTTTCCAGAAATACCCGGAACACGCCATCTACAAGGTGCTGCAGCTGATGATGCGGCGGGGGGAGATTCAGCACCGCATGCAACGCAAAGTCCTCTACCGCATCAAGTGACCTCCCGTGCGTGGGGAGGGAACCGCCGCTGCCTGACAGGAGCCCACGTGCAGGCAGAGCGTCCCGTGGGGTCGGAGCCTGCTCCTGGAAGAAGCTTTTCCTTGGGGAGCCAAACAGCCCAGGGCTTCCCTCTTGAACTGGGGTTTGGGGTGGTCAGGGTTCCCCTTGGGTGCTCTTGTCACTGTGTTAACGTTGATGTTTCTTTGAACTCCAAAAGCTTTTAGTTTGTATTAAAATAAAAACTAATATTGGTAGCGCAGGGTCTTCGGCTGCCCGGATGTATCCCCTTCCCCTTTTGGAGGGAGTGCAGGATTTTGGTTGGAAAGGCATCCCACCTACTCGCCCAGGGCCCATCCTGGGGACTCGCCTCGAGGCAGGACACAGCCCCGTGGGCAGCACCAGCACCCCTGAAGGCAGAAACTCCTTTCTTGCTCAGGGTTTGATCTATTAAGGCATAAATCCTGTTGGTGCAGGCTGCCCTGTTGGGCTCAGCGGTGCTTACCCGGTCGCTGCGTGCAGGCTGCTGCTGTCTTCCCTGTCTGCCAGCAGCAGCAAAGGAAACAACCTGCTGTTCCCCGCTTCAAAGCTGCTCTTTCCTTATCCCTTTTGCCCTTCTCCAAGGGCTGCAGCAGGCAAACGCTTTACCCTGCATCGTAAAGGGCTGTGTCAAAGCCTTGCTGGAGGCATGGGAAGCCGCTGCGGGTGCCGGAGAGGCTGCTGCTATGTCTGTGAGTGACCTTCAGGCTGAAAAACACACCCCAGGAGAGGCTTCATTAGCAGGAGAAAACGTTCAGGGCCAGCAGAGGGTACCAGAGCCTTGAGGATGCTGGGCTGCGGTGCTGCCTCCTCCTCCTCCTCCTCCTCCTCCTCCTCCCAGAGGGGAAACCAAGGGGTCCCTTTGGGACGGGGTGGTGGGCTGCGGGGTGCACCCAGCCTGGCAGCTGTCACACAAGGGCTGGGCTCCGCTGTGACCCATGGGGACCGAACGGTATCCCTCTTGGCTTCTCTTTGGGGGTTTTTGAGAGGTGCACGGTGCGCTCCGGACGTGGCTGGAGCTGGTTATGGGGTTGGGGGGGGGGTCCGTCTGCAGGGGATGGGGCGGTGGTGGCCCTGACAAGATGGGCTGCGCTTTGGAGAAACAGCCCCCTGCTCTTCTCCCCCCAGTTTTTCAGATGGGTCCGACCTTTGTGGAGGGCTAGAGGGGAGAGGAAGCTGGCCCAAAGGCTCCCTGCAGGAATGGGTCTCCAGAAAGCTCACACTGGCGACTTTATTGCCCAGTATTTTTGCAGGTGCCAGGCACTTTGCGGGGCTTCTTGGAGCAAGCAATGCTGGGGCAAAAGTGGGCACCCTTCTTTTCCCTCTAAAAAAAAAAAAAAAAAAAAGAGATGCCTTCTCTCCCCACACTGCTCCTTGGCTGGGGAGGCAGATTCCCTGAGCTGCTGCTCCGTGGAGGTGGAATAAGTGGAAGCGAGAATAACAGGGCAAGGTCTTCACCTGCAGAGTGAAGTTCCCAAAACTGCCAGTGTCTGAAAGCATCCCACCCCCCTCACAAGCTCCCATGCCCCTGGTCAAGCACTTGATATTTTGGCATCAGGAGGTGGCCCATTAGAGCAGGGTCGACACGGTCTGGAAGCAGCAGCGTGGCGTCGTGGCTGTTTCTCTGCCACGTGCCGAAGCCGATGTCGCGCTGTAGTGAACGGCTCCTGCGGTTCTCTCCCCCCTGCCACCCTATCCCAGTACCTCCGTCCTTGCTTTGGAGATGCTGGCAGGACCTGTCTTACCTACGGTCCTTCTTCCAGAGGTGCAACAAGAGCAAAGCAAGCAGAGAGGTGAGTAGGGGACCGGTAGCCACAGCCTGCTGTTAATGCTGCCCGCGGAGGAGGCTGCCAGCTTCTGCTCCCAGGCTTGGAAAGAGCACCCAGTGATGGAGATGGGCTGGGTGGGAAGTGTCCTGGGAAGGGCACTGGGAACGGGAACACAGCGCAAAGGGCTCCGTTTCCATCACGCTTCTTGGTTTTTTCCTTCCCTCCACCTGCAGACCTCTCCCCAGCCTTTCCTCAGGATCTTTGCTCCGTGCTGGAGCAGTAGCGGATGGCTGGATTTCGGCTGCTGGCTGTCAGTGGCGGTCGTGTGGTGCTCACGGGTTTTAAAAGAGCCAACATCTCAAGGTACATCAAGCTATGCTGGGCGTTGGCAGGTGCGGAGGTTGGAAATTCTTTGTGGGGTTTGGGTTGTTTTTTTTTTCTTTTCATGACATGATCGGGAGCAGAGGTATATTTCTGTGACGGGGATCAGAATGATTGATCTCTTCCTGCTATGAAATGTGTTGATTATATGGTATGAGGTTATGTAAGTGTACATACGGCTTGAAACAACACTGTTTAGCAACTGATGTATGCAGCTTTATCACAAGAAGGGGAGCTGGGATGTGCGCAACTCTGGCATTATCTTGGAACTAGAGATCACTGATTAGTAACAACTTGTTTTGATCATCACACTGCGGATGGAAATTTTGGGAGGAAAAGCAGTTCTCATTTGGGTAGAGTGGTATTGCTTGGTGGTAGCTAGTTGATAAGAGATTGCTGGTCCTCCTGGTGAAGACGACCGGATTTTTCCTCAAATGATAGCTACTTGATAAAGGAGTTGTCATCCTCCTGGTGAAGGTGTCTTTCTTCGTCACCCCTTAGGTTTTGGCATGCTGAGATTTGGGACAGAGTCCCTCTCTGGGTGTCCTTAGATGACCAAAAATACTGTTCTCAAATCCAAGGCCAACAGGGAGAGTAAAACCAGACGGACGTATCCACTCCACACCTGAGCAGCGCAGCATTCCCTTACCTAACCTACAGAGCTGGCTTGTCCCTTCTTTAACTCGGTGCTGTGCCACAGGAGGCTTCTTCCCCACCCTTGGCTCGCCTCCTTGGGAAGTACAGTCGGACGAGCGTAATGACCCCAAACCGGGTAGCCGCCAGGGATGCTCAGGTGCCTTTGATTCAAACCTTGGGCTTCTGTAGGAGCCACCCACCTCTTGCCACAATGAATTAGCCCCCCAAGAACTTGCGGATTACGTGTAATCCTGCACGAGGTGTGTCAATCTGTGTGAGCGGAGGGGAGTTTCTCACTCCAAAGAGATCCAGGGCACTGGGCTCCTGCCAGCCTTTTTAGTTCTCCACGGGAGGACCAGGAGCACAGTGTTTTATCCAAAGTAAATGTTTAAAAGAAACCAGAGAAGCTGTGCCCTAATTGCATTTGTTTTCTCTCTGTTGCCTACAAAATGAGGTCAAGGCAACTAGATCGAGTAGGTATTTTTGCATCATAGGCATCTCAAACTGGGGAGATGTGCATGTCCTCCCTCCCTGTGTGCTGCACTGCTGTATCGGAGGAGAAGGGCTTTGGTGAAGGCTTTCTTTGGGTGGCTAACTTTGGGGCAGCTTCACCGGGTTTGGTTCTCTTTCCTCTTACACCGAGCTTATGAGAATACCTCTGTGGAAATGTCAGCAGAGTTCCACTACTGTAAAATCCAGCAAAGCTGAGTCATCACATCTGCACTGCTCGGATCTCTTCCATCTCCGTGTAGGATGGGAGCTGTTGCAATGCAGCAACCTAACCTCTGAGTGTGTTGTGAGTGTCACTTCCTCCATAAAATAAAACAAAACCAAACTGCAGAGTCCTGAGGGCTATTGCTCAAGGATGTGAGATAAACACTGGGAAGCGGAATACGCTGATACAGGCAATGTGAGAAACTACCCGAGCTGGTCCACCAAGCACCGACATCAGATGAAGGAAGCTGGGGCTCCTTCCCCCTTTCTGCTACTGCTTTACTGGGCCAGTTGAGCAAGCAACTTCATCTCCTTGCCTGTCCAGGCTAATAACCTTTTTGGAGCACAGACCACTTTTTACCACAATTTTGTGTAGTGCCTGGCACAACAGTAGCCCAATCTTAGTGGCAGCGTCTACCTGCTGACATGAATAACATTAACATGTTCTAGGGCCTCTCCAGCCCTTGCCAGGCTGAGAACTGATCTCCTGGAGGCAAAGAAATCCTTGTGCTTTGCTCCGGACAGTGCCAGAAAAGACCAAGAGACAAAGGGAGAAGTCTCTGGAGGGAGACCATGGTGCAGCAACGACATCACCCTGCGGAATGGCACATGTGTCATGGGTCTGGGGGCCTGTGATGTGGTCTGCTGGGTGTGGGTGTCTCACGCTGTTTCCAGTCCTTTAGCAAGTTTGATTAACAGCCTGTATCCCCTAACTCTGGGCTATGTTCCTTCAAAAATCCCAAACCACTCATTCTCCCACAGCTGTGATGTACCAATGCTCTTCGTTCCATTTTGCCCATCCCTTTGCGACGTCCTTTGCTCCTTCCTGCACATCTCTGCTCCAGGTCTCTCCCAGCAATGCCAGCCGGCCCATTTTCTCCTCCTCCACCCCGCTGCATCCCTCGTGCCTGCTCTCTCTTCTCCTCCGCGTGGTCATCCCCTCCTATTCCCCTTCCTGGCCGTTGTGGTCGGTCCCTGGCCACCTTGCTGAGCGCCCAGCACAAGCCTCCCACTTCTGTTTTCAAGCCTGCTGGCTTCACAGGCAGGGCAGGACATGGGGGTATAACATGCTGGATCAGCCCTCAGGGCTGCCTGGTAGGAATGGGACACCAAAGGACACGCATCAGGGAATGTCCTCTGGACCATCTGCTGCTTCTTGGCCGTTCCTCTCCTCCCTGCCCTTCAGCTTTCATCCAGCCAAGATGCTCCACCTCCTCTCCCTGTTCTCGATCTTTACCTCATCTCACCCCCCCTTTTTGTTTCTAATATTTTTTTTTTTTTCTTTTTCTTAGACTCCTGTGTGGGCAATTTGGCCAGAAAGCACACAGACCTCTGGCCAGGAAAGCCAGGCAACACTGGTTTACCTTTGTACCCCACACTTTTGGACCCTCAGAATGAAAACAGGAGCGTTATCCTGCCTGCCTTGATCAAAGTACCCACAAAATGCTTGGTGAGTGGTAAAGCAGGTCTGGCTGCAGCTGGCCGCATGCTGTGTGCTCATCAGCATCCAGCACCTCTGCGGTATAAATAGGCATCTATAAATAGATACGTAGGCATCTTTCCTTTGGGGAAATCCTTCACTCGGTGGAATCTGTCAGGTCTCAAACTGCACCTGGTACTTTGTGGACTCTGTCACAAGTGATCATAAAGATGAAATTCAGTATACCACTAGGACTATGGAGTTAAACACAGTGCTCGAGATGTTTATGAGGTTTTTAGAGCTTCGGGTCATCTAGCATACAGGTAATATCACTGTCCTAGACCCTTGCACCAGGATAAGCTGCACATCCAACATTATCGGTTATCTTGAATTTGTGTTCTGTAATGAGGAGGTGTTTGCTGGTCTGGCCAGGATCGCAGAGGCTGTCACCAGCCTGGGAGGTTTGCCATCCGTGTGGGTCCAGCAGGTGAATGGTGATGGCCTGGGTTGTGGTGAACCAAAGGACACAAAGAGGGGAATAGCTTTCCCAGCGCCACGTGGCTCTCATAAACTGGTCAGTCACAGAGCACTGCGTACCTGATGCTCAGTCCAGATCTTTTGGCAGCACAGTTGCTGCAATGGGGGAGCTACAATGTCTGATTTACCTGGCTTCTCCTGAGTCAGGCAATTAAAATATCTTGGTTTCCACAGTAACATTGCTACTGCCACACTGCGCCAATGTCACATTACTGTACCCTAATCAGGTGCAAATGCAACTTACAGTAATAGACACATCATGTGGAAAGAGGGTGAAGCTTCCCCAGTCTTGAGTTGAACTGGAACTGGAGCTGTTGAGGTCAGAAGGCCCTTTTTGGCCCAGCTCACCTGACCTCCTGCACGACACAAGCCCTAGAGGTCTGGCCAAGGCGCCCAGCAATCGAAGAGCTCCATGGGAAAAGCAAATTCTCACTGGCTGCCTTAATTTGATGTAAAATTGGCTTGCTTTCCAAGAGGCTGCAAAAGCAAGGGCTCTAAAATGGCCAAGAAGAGTTGATCCCAAAGGGGCTCAAAGTTTTCCCCGATGAACCTTACCAACGGGTGGGAAGGCAAAGTGCAGAAGCACACGTATTCATAGCTGGGACCACACCAAACAACCACGTGTGGGCATGCAGGATCAGACAAGACGGATCCAGACCTGTATTTCATGCGACCTGGCAGGCGTATTGTCGCAGTGCCTCCCCATGCCATGCTATTTGACTGCTGTCCAAAACCTCAGTGAAGAAACCAGGACTTCTGCTCTTTTGTTTCTTGCACTGGACAAAAGGGTAACACCAGGTCAGAGAACCAGCTCAGAAGGAGAAGCCCAGCATTTGAGTCCCTGCTCTATGAGAAAAAACAGAAGACCCATTTGTTTGTGGCTCACGCTGCATGCCCCAAACCCAGAGACACACAATTTATAGTCATGACCCCTTCACCTTTCTTGCTCCTCAGAGGATAAAATGGTTTCCTGTTTATTCCAATGGGCAGCTGTTGTATCCACAGGGGAGAGCAGCGCTCATGGTTAACATGGCTGATGTCCAGATACTTTTGCAGAAGTGGCTTGTTTGCTTGCTGGGCCATCCAGCAGCTGCTGAACGTCCTGCCTTTGGGAGTAGGAGACTCCCAGGCAATTCTCAGATGCTCGAGCATGGGATAGGACTCAGTCCCCCCACACTGGGAGCATTAGGCAGTAAAGAGGTCCTGGGGGTTCTTCAACCTCTATCATGTGCTGGAGTATTTCAGGAGCTATAGGGCCTCCTTTATCTTCTCCATCTGGTTCGTCTGTGTCCCAGGGATGTTCTGTGTCACCCATGCGAGAGCGGAGGCAATGTGCTGTGCTGGGGGGTCTCATAACCTCAGCAAATGCTGCTAGACATGAGGTGGGGTTGCCAAAGGTGAGACATTCAGGAGCAGTGAGGGAAACTCCCTGTAGTCAGTGCCCAGGCAAGAGAAGTCTGGGGACGTGGGCGATTCCTGGAAATTGCCAGAGAAATATTATCACCATGGGAGCCACTGCTCGGGTTGCTTTTGTGGTCACTTGGACAGAAGAAAGTGTCCCAGGATGCAGAGGATGCCGCCCCTGGGGGATTCCCTGCCAGACATGCAATCACCATAGGACATTTTTGGTCTCCTCCACCAACATGGAAGAGGCAGTTAAAATTCAATGCCCTTGGAAAGGAAGCATCAAAGATGATTAAATGCAGGAGAAAGACAAAGCCTGCTGCCTCCTGCGTCTGTATGTTTCTCTTTTGGAATCAAGAGCACTTCTCATGTTTGCTTTCCTCCTTTGCTTCTGCCTGGCAGGGCTGCGTTGGCTGTTCGTGTTTTTAAATGCCACAGTGACCCAGATTTGGAACAGGCAGGTGATCCAGGCAGTGGTTTGTATCTGACTCTGCTTATGCAGTCAGCTATGAATTGCTGAAGTGGAAAGCAATCAAAGCCTAATCTCCAGTGACCCATCCACAGGCATCAGAGTCACCATCGGTTTGGAACTGGGGCACTGAGACACAGGCTGCAAAGTGGAGAGCTAGCCTAATGAATCAGTCGTGCCCTCTGGTCAAGCAATAGCTGGTACCAACCCTGTATCTACTCACTGGCTTTGCTTTTCAGCAGCACCCCCTGTGTGCGTCTCCAGGCTGGGAAAGATGCTGGCTCACAGGCAGTGCAACAGCCGAGGGCTTTGGAGAACCCCTGTTGAAGTGGTAATTTGTTTCAAGCATGAAAACCACCTGCTTATTACATAAGAAAGGATGTAAATGGTCCCACAGGGAGCAGCAAGAGGTAGACGAAGTCTGTACAGCCCAAATTGCTCTAAATGAGTTAGCTTCTCTGATTTTTCTGGCCGCTTTTGTGCGCTCCCTCGTGTAAGGGGACAGCGGAGCAAAGGGCTGTTGGTGCAGTTGAAGGCTGCCCAGACAGCGCACGTGGGAAGATCGATGGGCGCCGGTGGAGGCAAGGGAAATACAAGGCTATCGGGGGCTGCCGAGAGGCAGGAAGGGAGATCTTGCATAAAGCATGCCTCTGCAGTCTCACCGCTCAGTCCTAAACTGGTTCCGAGTCCCAGCAGCGACTTGGCACCTTGCAGTCAATAACACATCTATCCTTTCAAACCCTCTGGTGGTAGAGAAGTCCGGTCATCCCTCCTGCAGAGGAGGGATTCGAGGCACAGGAAAACAGCATGTCTTAGCCCAAGGTGCAGAAGAGTTAACAGCAACGAAGGATGGATGAAATGCAGCTTCTTCAACCCCAGGCTCTGCTCGTGGGGATTTCCTTCCTCCTGCAGATGCCACAGTATTTTTTAATCTGCCTGAACTCTCCCCTGCTCTTTAAGAGGTAGAGAAAAGTGTGCCATGACTTTTCACCTCTGTAATGTCCCCCTCCTTCTGTTGTTAACTCTTTTTTTATTTTCCCACCTTTCTTCCATCTCAAACCTTCCTCTCCTTGTGGGCTGAACCACAGCCCTCGGTGTGGAACACCTCCGCTTCACGAGAGGCCAATGACAGGGTGAATAAATCCCCTCTGAAGAGTTTTGCCTGGCTGACCTATATTTGCTGCTGCTTCAATTATGTCTCCTCAGCAACTTTAATGAAATGAAAGCTAATTTTCCTGCTCATGCCGTTCACACTGATTTGTGGCAGGATAGCCTTCTCAGTACTGATTTCCCAAGTTTCACTCTCGGTCCCTGCACTAGCAGCAGCGGTGTGCCATGCTCACCTCCATGCTATCGTCCTCTTGCCATCAGAGCTGTTATGATTATTGGTGGCAATCACGTTTATTGCAGCAGGATTTCAGGAAGAGTGCGGATCTGAAAAGAAAGGAAGGAGTCCCTGCTTCAGTGCATTTCAGGCAAATACATTGACAAATAGCAGAGGTGAGGACTGTAATATGTTAGCGAGAGAAAAAGTGATTGCAGTGCTTCTCTGCAGAAGGTAAATGGGTTTCTGTTTAAGCGCAAGTTAAATATCAGAGGAATGATGATCTTACGAATGAAACACAACACCTCCAGGGGCTTATTCAATATCAGCCACTAATTTACTGTGTGACCTTCAGTAGTTCATTCAAGCTCTCTCTGCCTCGGTCACTTCTTGTGTCAAACAAGCCCAGTGACAAATTCCTTTCTCGCAGAGGTCTTGTGAGGACTATGCATCTCCACGAGATCCTCACGGGATACCTCAAAGGCAGAGCGTTTTTTCACTGAGACCGCATTTAACATCCTCAGTGATGTCATGTGGCTCATTAGGTGGCCAGTGCTAAACCTGGAGCCTCCCACTCGGAGCCCGTCCCACCGGCCTCATGCAGAGGCGTGTGTTGTCCCTCCATTGCCACTTCTCAGCACGGTTCCTTCTTCTCCCCCTGCTTCCCTGGGGATCTTTTTAGCCTCCCCAACACCTCCTCCCTTGCTGTGGCACATCGGCCTTCAAAGAAGAGCCCTTGCATCGGCGTAGATGGGCACAGCCAGTCGCTTTCCTTTAAAGTGAGGTGTTGCCTCAGCAACCAAAGTTTTGAAGTCGGGCAAAGTTCTGAAAAAAACCCCAATTGTGATGGGAAATGACACTCGGGAACAAATGTACCATGTTGCCATGGCAGCCTGAACACTTGCATGGAACTTGGTGTTTTGAAAATATAAAAAGACTGTGTTTCAAGCGAGTCCAACTAACTTAATGCCTTTGTCAGGTAGCTGCGCAACGCCAAGTGTCTGGTGTTTATATTTTATACCTGGCATGTGAGTGACTCCATCACTTCTGAAATGGAAGTAGCTTCTGCTCTCAATCCGACAGAGGACTATTTGAGACTTCAGGTTTTTCTGGGCTGCCTGGTCTGGTATCGATCTGGTGGGGTTATTTCTGTCATTTAGAGTCCATCAGTTCTTGGTTGTCTTGGTTTCCACATCTGTGTTTTATCTGTTATTTCATTTGGTGTACTTTTATGCCACAGTGTCTGGGCTAAAAACAGCAGGTAATTTGTTCAGAAACATGGATCCTTTTCCTAGTCCCACAATAATCCATGCCTTTCCTTTGAGCCATGAGGTGCGTGAGTGGCTTTCGGGGGCCACAGTCTGCTTCATTCAGCTGTGTGAGCTGAACCAAATGTGATTTTTCTCCATCAGGTAGGTGCCTTCTCCTAATTCTAGTGAGGAAGAGGATAACCAGCCTGAGGGTATTCCTGTGCTTGTTGGACGGACTCTCTTTGCAAACCCAAAGGTGAACTGAACTCCTGTGAGAGTGTGTAAGACCACCCAGATCTGGGGTTCATCACCATTTCCCCTAGAAAGGCCTGATTCTCCTTTGGCATCTACTTGGTAGGGCTCCCTGTGGCCTGGGAAGTTGGGAAGGGCAGAAGGAGAGAGGGAAACTGGATTTCAGTGATCTGTTGCTGTTATTCTTCACTGTCTCAGGCAGCCAGCCCTCTGGTAAAAGCAATGTGAGTAGAAAAGGGGCTGTGAGATGCAGAAGGAAAACAGCTACTGGTCCAGTCCTAAGATTAAATCCCAAACAGCTCACAGGAGGAGGGGGATTCTCACTACTCAACTGAGAAATAATCTGGGGCCCTGACACCACGTTTCATTCCTTGCCGGTGAACCCTTACTAAGAGCTGACCATGGGGACAGCTCTACCAACCGGGCAGAGCCAAGCAACGCCTTTGGCAGAGTCAACCCTCCTCTGTCGGTCCCAAAACACCCCAGCTGAGGACGCACCATGCTGCGGGTACGGCGAGGCCGGTGATGGACCCCCATGTGCCAACCTGGGCTGGGTACATGCACGGAGCACCGTGCCGTGAGGACTTCCCACCCTGGGCTGGACCACAGCTCAGAGTTCATGTTCCACCAGCATCCCTGAAGACCTTTTGTTTTCCCTCATCCACTGCCGTGTACGTTTCTATTGCCCAATCCACCCTTGCATCATACCATCTGTGGTTCTGCTTCATCTTCGTTAGCCTCCTCCCCGTTGCCCTGGGTGGTCCAGCGTTGGCTGCTCTTGCTTGTAGGCTGTGTGGGAGTGACCTAATTTGGAGAGACTGTAGAAGAGAAGCTTCGGGAAGCCCGCAGGGGGGCAGGGATTTCTGTACTCCTTGGCAGGAGCTCAAGCCACGTACCCGACCCCTGCAGCTCCTGGGCTCTCTTCCCTGGGTCACCTACTCCCCTCGTCCACATGTACATCTCACCCCAAACTGCTCCTCTCCAATTAGAGTATTAAGCAGACAGTTTATCTCAAGCGCTTTGGAGAGGGCGTCACTGTTCTTAACTTAATTACTTGGCGTTGCAAAGGTTTCTAGTCTCTCGTTTCCCCTTGACAGTTTTATTATGGAAATGTTTTTTACTCTGGGCTCTCTCCTTTGTGTTTCTGTGTGGCGTTTACAATAGGGGCTCCTCAGTGCTTGTTCTCAAGCAGCTCAAATGAGAGACTGGCTTTAGACAAAACACGCAGCTGGCTCCGAGGAGGCAAGCAGTTGGCAAATGCCAAACTGTTTCATAAGGACTCACCCTTCTTAGCCCCAGCCTCCAGTCCCCACACCTGCCTTTTCTTTTCTTGGCCTCGGCATCTGCAGCGGGCTCAAGGGAGAGGACCAGTCCTGTGCCAGGTGCCAGGTTCCTCTTTGCAGCGGTGCCCACCCCACGCTATTTGGGACCGCAGGGCTATGGGCTTCGTCCTTCATGGGAGTGCCCTCTGCCACTCTGCCTAATTTCTGCTTCTTATCTACTGTTTGTACAGAGCCGTGCTATGGGACGGAAAGGTATGGTACTTACTGGGCAGATGAAGATGGGATCTGGAGGAGGGTGCGAGAAGAAAGTGAGGTCACTTAAAATATTTGCTTGAAATGGAGCCCTTGATCTGAGCTCGTTTGATGTCCGTGGCAGTTTTCCTGGAGACTAATTCCACAACTAAATGCAAAAAAACTGTATAAAATTCATAATCATCTGTACCTTTGGGATAGTTCCAGTTTACTGGAAGAACACTCGCTTTTGCTCAAGCCTACAGCAATCCCATTCAGGAGGTTTGTTCTGTGTCATGAGGGCTAAATATGTTACTGAGACCCATACTTTATAGACTTAGAGAGATGGAACTTCTTCTCAATCTATAGGGAACAAAAGGAAAATCCTATTTCTGGCAAGCATCCTTTACTGAAATTAAAGTATCACCCTGCCCATAATCCTGCCCAATGCAGTTTGCTATTTGATGTGGAATGGGTATGTCCTCTGACCACGTAGGTGGTCTAAGGGTATCGCAGTCACCATATGAGGGACAAGGCGTTGAAAGTAGATGGTGTGTGCCCCAGCCTGAGCCGGTCACCCTGCCCCAGCCGCGGAGGCTTTCAGGGGGTGGGATCCGTGTAGGGTGTTCAGATAGGGAGTGAAGGTCCATTTCATGTTATGTATTTTCCTTGGGGTTGTAGTTTGTATTGGTAGGGATGAGTAAAGCTGGATCGGTGGGAATGAAGCAGAAATGGTTTCCTAGAGAAGTCCCAGTGGATCTGTGGTGGTTACTTTGCTAATACTTTATTGCTCAGAGTTGACTCACTCTGTCCAGAGGGGACCTGATCAGCAGTGGCAGAGTCTGCTTTGCAGGACAGAGCCTGATGATGTGGATTTTTCCAGGATGGTGAAGATGGCCACATGCCATTACCTCTGACAGTTCCTCCCAGGACCTGTCAGTAAGGTTTCTGCAGGTAGGAGGTGTGTGACTATGGGGTTGCCTGCAGTTATGGTGCATTGCTTGGGGTTTGCTGCTTTTGATATGTGCAAGAATTTGTGTGTGTGTGCATGTGTGCACTCATCTCTAAGTTGTAAATCACCATGCCCCTCAGCCAAAGGAATCTGTAGCTCCTTGTTCCCAAAGACCCCTGAGAACTGCCAGCTGAAAACACTACCAGCGTAACTAACCAGGGGGACTTGCAATTTCCCACATCCCAAAATAGGAAAATGGCTGCAATTTCTCACCATACTTTATTATTTTTTTTAAAAAAGGGGGTTGTGGCTGAATGAATCTCTGCTTTCTGGTCTCAGCAGCTGTGTACAGATGTGTAGAACCAGCCCCAGTCCCAGGGCTGGATCAGTCCACAGGCTCCTGCCACCCCTGGACTGCTGAACTGAAAGTGCAGGAATTCATTATAAAGTCAGGGAAGGAGAGGGAAGAGGGACCTGAGGATCACACTGGATTTTGGCACCTGTGGGACAGAGGGGAGGGTGACATTGCTGACAGTGCCGGAAGGGATGAAGGGCAGGTGAGGGAGCAGAGGTTAGGTGTTGGGGCTGGTGGCTGCCACAGGTTGTGCAGAAGGAACTGCAAGAAAGGTGACGGGGAACCCACATCAAGGAGGAAGATCAGGGAAGGGACATTGCAGAGATGCCAGAGGAAAAGAGAGCAGCTAAGGGGACAAGAGCGGGGTTGTCGGGGCAGAGGAGACCCCAGTGAGGCTGGAGAAAGGGTGTCAGAAAGGATGCGCTCAGGGAGGGACCGGGGACTCTGCGGCCGATGCAGGTCCTCGATGGGGGCCGACGCAGGTCCAGCAGACCGAGGCAGGGATGGTCAGCGTGTGCCACTGGGCTACCTACACCGATGCTGGTGTAGGGTTGTCCCGGGAGTGGACAGTCCAGCAGTCTAGGAATGACAGCAGGACACAGGGCCAGGGCAGGCAGCCAGCTTTGGAGCTATGGGTGGGAGACCACCTTGGCACAGCAGGAGGTGGCTGATGGGGCTTGGTGCCCTGGCTGGGGAAGAAAACCCAGGAGACAGGAGCAGTGAGAGAGCAGCAGTGAGCAAGGTTGGGTTGGGGCCAAACACAGCTTGCAACCGCTACAAAAAAAAAAATAATGCTGCTGCACGCTCACAGTAAACAGATGCCAGCTGTTGGCCAGCCACACGCTTGGCCAAGTTGGAAAAAGTGCCAGCATGCACCGAGATAAGCACACCCTGCCGCTGAACAGCACGCTTTCTCCCTGGCCTCCTCTACATCCAAGGGACCTCTAGTCCTTAAACACAAGGACATTGGTCACCAGGAGATATGGGCTCCTCCTGAACATTTGCTCTCCACCTAAAAGCTCTCTGTCCTCCAGCATGGTAGCCCTCAGGGAGTAGAACTAGATACGGCCCAGCTCCTTGCAACCAGGGCAGAGTCTTTCTTGAGCCCCAGGAGAGCCAGGGCTGCACTCCCGCTTCTTGTGCTCGTCCCCGAGGGGCTCTAGTTTGGTCCTGCGCTGATCTGGGCTTCACGTGTGACCATTTGCTAACAGCCAGTGTGAGACACCATGGTAAAACGGGTTTTCCAGCAACTTTTTCCTCAACAGACCTCTCCGCCAAAGAGAAGGGGGCCAGCATCTCCTCTTGGGACCGGTTTGCACCCAGCGCCGAGCCTGAAAGCACTGGTGCTGTGCAGAGGCGGCATAGCTCCCACGTCCAGGGGAACGTGCAGAATTCAGCAGAAAGATTAAGCATGTCGATTAAGTTAACACCCAGGAACACCTGAAATCAGAAAGAAGGAGGGAAGCGTGATCTCTAAGTACTGAGGCCATCAGGATGGACCTGGAGTACCGCAGAGTGGAACAAGCAATGACAGGTATACTAAAATAAATGACTCGGAAAAAGGCCGGTCATACTTGATTTGCCAGAGCCAATTTGTGGTGAGCGTGCAGGCTGCGGATGCAGCGGTGACCACTTTCAGATGATTCGTTTTGAGGTAACCGTGAATCCATCGTCTTGGGAACCATTGCTCTGAGAGCCTTCAGGCAGTGACGTCTGACCCTGAGGAGGGTGGATTTCAGCAGAAATGGGATGGAGGGGGGCACAGGCAAGGGTCTTTGCATTGTTGGTAGGCAAACCTGGTCAGCAAATGAAACAGTTTAGTGAAATAAAAAAATTAGGGTTTTTTTCAAACCTTCATGTTCCTAGTTTTTGCTTTGTCATAGAGAAAAGAAAAATGTTGGGATTTCAAAAGAAAAAAAAACCTTTTTAGTTTTCAATACTACATTTTCATCCAAAGCCAGGAATGAAAATTGGTGAAGATGGCATTCATCTTGGAAGGAAGAAAACAGATCATCTCTAAACACGTTAAAGGAAAAGCCAGACGGCTTTCAACGACAGTGTTTTGCCATGCCGTGTCCCAGGTCTCTCTCAGTTTTTACAGAGGGTCATTCCATGAATACCCACTTAGGACACCCTTTGGTAACAACATCCTCTCAGCAGTGTCTTTCTGGGACAGCCCAGATAACAGAACATAACATTTCTTCTTCTAAAAACAGCTCCCAGACAGTCTCCGGGCACTCTCAGTCTGGTTATATAAGTGGCTTTTGAGTACAAGATGTGGTTTGGTCATTACAAACTCCCATCCTTAAATAAATTTACATTGGTGCTTCACGGGGAATGTTTACTCCTGCTTGCCTGAGTTCCAGCCGTCAAACAAATGGATTTTGCTTAATGAAAAGCACTCTGCAGGAGTGCTCCCTTAGCTGGGAGATGGGGAGTCAGGAGAGGAAATAAATGGGGAAAAAAGAGATGTATTTCTTCTTCTCTTTGAACTGCAGATTTGTGGCAGGATCCCCCATTCTGCGAATTTGTTATACATGGGGTTGTTTGACTTCAGAGTTAAAAACCCATAAAGCAAACCAATTCATTTTAAGCTTCCCACATGGATCTCAAAAAGAACAAGATATTCCTTTGCACCACAGCACAATTGGGAGTCTTTCGTTATTTCATTAATTTTCTTTTTCTTTTCCTACTTTAGCGGGGTGGGATGTGTTTCTGAAGGATACTATACCTCTTTCTTGCCTGAGCAGGACTCCTTGTTTCATGGCAGAGAACAAGTCCAGTCGAGAGTGGTCAGGACCTTTAGGGAAAAGGGTAGTGTTACCGCATTGCAGAAAATCTGGATTTAGCAGAGGGATGATTACCACCACAACTGACCCTGTAAATGAATGGTCTCAAATATAAATCTCAAAGATTTAAAAAGATGCTGGTATTGACTATTAAATGGAGTCAAACTGTTTAAAAAACATTTGGAAGATGAATGCTGGTGTTGCAGCAGCCTCCAGATAGCGGTTCTCAGCCCTTTTCCCTAATATGTTGTGTTTGCTCTGGCTCTAGGAACAACGCTGCTCCTAGTCCCAGCACGGCCGTATTCACGGCAGAGTGCTCTCTGGGATCCGGGATCCTGACGGCATGACAGCAATTACGACGACGTAAGCTGTTAGAGCGGTGGCGTTTACAGCGGTGAGCTGCGAGATGAAAAGGAGACCTGTCAGCGGAGCCACACTTCTCCCTCTGCGCATCCAACGTGGTGACAGAAACGGGAGTCACCATTTCCAAAGCAGGTTCATGTGATTCGTGTCAGCGGAGCTAAGGCGAACGTAAGGTGAACACAGCCGTGGTGGTGCAAACCCAAGATCCAGCTTTCCTTTGCCTCTTCCAGTAGACAGTCTGGAATGCATAAAGAAGAGTACGGCACGCAGGGTAGACCTTGAGTGGTCTGGCGTCAGGAGAACCCTTCCAAAAAATCAGCAGTTACAGGAATTCCTGAGCTGGGAGCTACTTGTGGGTGACTGTGGTTAATAATCGCTGGGGAATCCAGTTATAGCTACCACCACACCTCAGCAAGAAGTTCCACTGTGGGATAATGAGCACTTCTTGCCAAGATTCAGAGAGTTCTTACTGCTGTCATTTTAACTACATTTTTATACTTGACAGTTTTCAAAACCTTGTAAAATTACAGGACGGTGAACTGGATGCAGTTCTGCATGTGTCAGATTGTGAGCTCAATTTGGTGTTTCAGCTTCGACTCTTTATTGCTAGAGAGAGAAATATTCCCAGCAGCCTGGTGATGAGCAAAAAAGCCTCCCAACCGTGAAGGAGGCAGAGAAAACAAATAACTCTGAACTCTGTTATTATTATTTATAAGATGAGAATATTTCCTATTTCTAAGAAATAGTGTGCAAAGTTAGTTTCATAGAATGTTTTTGCAGAGCATCCCAGTGCTGAATTCTATGACCAAAAAAGGGTTTCTTGGTGTTTCTGAACTGCTTTGCCCAAATCCAGGTAGCATATGGGATTTTCCAGTGATCGTAAACACTTATTTGGCCAGTGAATACATGGGATGTCACAGTGTTCTGGAGCCAAATGATGTTCCTACAGCCTTGCCTGGTACTGAGCTTACCCCTTCACATAAGCAAAGGCTACTGTGGAGCTTTCACCTTATGAAAATGTTCCTAGAGTGATGGAAGAGGAAGAAGTTTAAACAGCCGTTGGGAAAAGAGGGTTATGCAGGAGTGAAATGTTTCACATAACAAGCAAAATTGAAAAAGTAAACCAAACATTAGAAATTAACAAAACAACAGAAAGAAAAGCAGAAATATTTTGAAATGCATCAGTGCACCCTCATGGAGATGCCCTTTATACAACCCAGTGCCATTGGGCTCGCTCTCTACTCACCATTTAAGGAGCTCCTTGCAAGATCTGTGCATCATTGCAACATTGATCCTAGTATGCAATGAATAATTGTGTTTGCTTTCAGTGAAAAGCTCCAGCCCCCTAACTTGGTTTCTATAGCCCTGTTCTTGTAACCATTCTTGAGATGGTGCCTGATATTGTTCCACTTATTCATTAATAACATGTGTTGTGGATTCCTCTGATGTAAACATTAGCCAGGCTTTCATGAAGTTTTTAATAAACTTCTCCAGCACCACATACATTAAAATGAAAAATTATCGATGACCGCTTTTGCAAGCCATTAATGATGACACGCAATTTGGCTGATGAATCACGAGTTTGCTGTAGATTTAGGAGATGTTTGTGTCCGTCTCAGTGGAGTCTGTCCCCTTCTTCTCCATGGTAACTGCTCTGCCTCTGACATCACTAGCCAAAATAGAGTGTGGAGGTTATAAAATCCTGAGGGGGTGTGGAATGGGGAATGGTAGAGACAGAATGAAAATATAATCCAATAAAGGAAACTTCCTTAACGCTTAAATCACCGGACAGTGTCCAGTGCATTGATCAGGCAAAGGACATCTGAAATCTGAGAAATGGGGATATCAGCATTTTGGAGCTGGAAATTTGGGTAAGGTTATTGAGACAACTTGGAAAGCAAAACAATCTGTGACTCCTTTTTGGACTACATCATGATGCACTTGATCCATATGATTTTTCTTTCCTGACATCAGAAATCTGCTTCGTCACAATGAGGGTAAAAAGCCCCATGTTGGGAGTCAAGAAAGCTCTTTGGCAACTAGGGAAGACCACAAGACAAGAGCAGAAATCTCCGAGTAAGTGTACTAAAGCAGATGCCAGTGCTACCCAATCTTTGTCACAATCTTTATCTGTGATCTGGGATGCTGCTTTTCTAAAACCCAGACCCCAGAAACCATGAGCTAGATGACCATCTTAACTTCAATTAAAAAAAAAAGAAGACTTCTTGTGCTAGGAGAGACAATGACAACGTACTTTGAAAGTTCAAAATCAGAAGGGAAAGACGATGAACCCAAAGTTTCCCAGCCATTAACATTTCACAGTTCAAAGTACAATTGGGAATTTCCTAGACCCCAGTTTAATGCTCTGGAGCCATCAGTACTGCAGTTTGGATGCCGCTGGAAGACAGGAGAACTTGGAAGTTGTAACGTGGGGTGGAGGGAGACAGCGGGCAGGGGGAAAGGTCGAGAGGATGGGAGGATGCTTAAGTTCATCTCCGTTCATTTGAACAAGGCTGTCAGTCGTGGGAGGGTTAAGTGTTTCCAGGGGAATGGAAACTCAGCTTCAGCCTTGACAGAGCTCTGACGCGACAACACGTACAAAATAAACAGAAGTGGAGCGTTAAGATAATGCGCATACACCAGGTCTGTGCAATGTCGGGATCATTTTGGTTCACTTCACAAAGCTATTATCCCTTTTTGACTTGCATGGTTAGCCAATTTTAAACGTCCTATGGACTGTTTCATTTAGGAGAAAAAAGCTAATAATGGAGCCCTGTATTTCCTTACTAGCAGCCCTGCTTTATTTACAAAGAAGGTACATGAAACCCTCTTTCCTCGACAAAACAGGAATGAAACAGCAGGAAACAGTTTCTTTGTTCACAATTCTGAGCCAGCATTTAGTCTCAAAACCTTTTTCTCTATGTTCTTTCACTCCTGCATTTTCCCTTTCTCAGCACTAGCTTTCCCCCCCCCCCCCATAAACCAGATGTATGTAGGGGTTTGGGGTTTTTTTACTTTAATAAAATGTCTTCCAGGAAATTTAGAAAGCAAGTTGTCCAATGAACACCAGAAAGAATGCAATGTGAGTTCCTATAAATTTGTACTCACTGTCCCTGCCTCTATTTCCACTCAGAGCCCAAACAACACAGACAGTGATCATCTGGCTGATATCCATTTGCAGTTTGGCTTGACAGCATACCAAACTGGAAAAATAACTGTTAAATGTACACTGTGGCCTTTCCCTCGGCAAGTTCCTAGCTTGGATACCTTCACTTGGTCATTGATTTTCATGCAACTTGTAAGAATTTGTTATCTTTGTGACTTTTACTGAAGAAACTAGGGAGACCGACAGCCAGACAGCGTTGTCTCATGTCTTATTTCTTTAGGACAGCCAGAAGAAAAAAACATAAATAAATCTACGTATTTTTTTTATTATTATTTCAATGAAGTAAAGAAAGAAAGAAACAGAAAAAAGAGTGAGAGAGGGAGGGAGGGAGAGAAGGAGAAATATGGGGAACAAAGGAAAATATATATTTTAAGCCAATGTGACAGGAGAAAGAAAGAGGGGCACAAGCAATTAAGGAGAAATAGAGACAAAGAATCAAAAGTAATCTACAGATATAATTTAGGTAAAGGAATTTTACTCTGCTTATTTTAAAAAATGAATTAAAGCTGCCTTGCAAATACTGGGGCAATTAAATCACGTTTCTCTATTGAAGTCAAACATGAAAGAATAATAAAATTTAGTCATGCCATCTGTAGAAACAGCTGTCAAATGTCTGCCGTCTCTATTTTGGTGAATCTGAGTGAGTTTGGGCCATTGCATGTATGCACAGCATATATATAATTGTATTAAGAGGACAGGTGACATGATGTGGTCCTTTCTTGAGCTGGTTTTAGCCAGGTGCTTAAACATACATGCTGCAAAATGCTTTTGGCTGAAAGGATGGATGTTACACTGCGGTCAAAGACCCCGCGTTGAGGTTTGGACTGGTGTCCAGCAGGACCGAGGGCAGTGGCGGGGAGCTGTCGAAGCGAGGCAGCAGGTCCCAGCCCAGCTCCCCGGCTCAGCCCCAGCTCCACGGGCTGCAGCACCAAGGGACCTCCAACCACCTCCTTGGCCCCTCTTGCCTCTTCCAGACCAGGGTCTCCCAGGTCTTGCAGAGCATCTGCTGCCACATGGCTTCCAACTCAAGAGAGAGAGGTACGGTGTGGTGGCCCACCACCCTCCGAGCCTCCTGCCCTACTCCATGCAGCGAGGGGCTTCCCTGCCTGCCTCTGCCCTTCGCCATCGCCTCTCCCCGCTCCGACATGCCGGCTGGCCCCGGGGAGCAGAAGGACCATGCCACCCTCGGATGGAAACGCTCTGCCTCCAGCCCTCACCTGTAAGACGAAGGCTGGGCCGGCGTCAGCAAGGACGGGGCGGCGGCAGAGATGTTGCGTGGAGTCACCGGTGTGCAACCACGCAGGACGACATCTTCGCTCGCTCCCGCGACCGGGTTGAGAAGCCGGCTCCGAGCACGAAGGGGAACGCGAGCCATCACCGCGGGGTGATTCAGACGTGAGCAAGGCGAGCCCAGAGGCGCAGACGTTAGCTCAGGGGCGGCGAAGAAATCTCGCCATCCCTTTCCAGGTCACTGTTTCATGGGTGGGCATCTGCCAATCCCAAACGTTAGACCCCCACCTCACCTTCTCCCCCGTCTCGTGCTTTCGCCACACCGTGACGTGTGGCCTGAGCTGTGCAATTTGTCACCGTGCCGCAACCCGCACAGAAAGCTGCACCTAGCCAAGAGTAACGGTGCATATAGATATTTTAAAATCAGTGAGGAGACAAGGCACAGATGACAAGAATCCGCCCGAGAGCCTAAACCCCAGCTAACAGTGCAGTCGGGATCCAGCTAAAGGAGCAGAAAGGGTTTAGGGGTACACTTCCAGGGGTGAGCGGGCAGGCTGGCTTCTCTTTTAAGGTAAAGATGGAGCTCCTTTTTCTAGACTGATTGGAGAGCACTGCTGCCCACCTCAAAGGTGGAAAAATGGCAATTTTCTCTTTGGGGTCAGCTGTCCTCTTCCTCTCCTGTGTGGGCCTGAGAGAAAGCTTTTTTGAGGACACTTGGTTTTGTGCTGACGTGGCTGGTGCATTCCTTGGTACGGAGTTGCCTGGAGGCCCTTCTTCAGGTGCCCATGTCCCACGAGAGCTTCAGGAGAAGGAGCTTCCAGCTGCTGCCTAACGTGGTGGTCTCTCCCTTGTCCTGCGTTAAGCTGCAGATACGCCAAGTGACAAACGTGGGTTTGCTCCAGCCACATGACAATGAATAAACCCTGCCTGAATAATTCAGATTATGCAGACGCTGTGCGATCCGAGCGAGGATGCCAGGGCTGATGTGTAGGTCAGAAGAAAGTGGAAGAACCCACAAACTGGTGTCGTCCTTATCAGGCAGGGAGGCAGGTGCTGATTAAAACACAATGTTTGGTTTCTCTGCTTCATGCTGCCTGTGCCCTCGAGTTTGTGATCTGCTTCAGGAGACATACAGTGATCCAAGTTTCACAGCGTGCGCATTCGATTTCAGCAGCGTGTGCCAGTGAGAAAGATGGGGTGGGTCTTGAGTGAGTCCTACAAGAACAGCAGATTTAGATATAAAAAGGAAATATCAAGGAAGGCAGTGAAATTATTTTAACTGTGGAGTTTATGGATTCCCTGGTGATTTTTGGCAGCTGTACTCAATAGTGCCCCATAGCAAAAGACACGCTTCTGCCCATGGGGTGGAAATGCCGCTGTTGTGGTTGGGATGAGCATCCTTTTGCTGCAGAGGGCCAGGTGCTACAGCTTAGATGTGGAAAAGGTGCTTTGGGAGGCAGAGGACGTCTGCCTGCTCATAGGCAGAAGATGTGATATGATAGCGTGGCTCGCCGCCACTGGACCCAAGTTGTAGCTATTACTGCAGATAATTTCAGGTGTCGCAATTTTATCAGTGTGCTTTTTCCAGAACTGTGTATCTTAGCACAGTTCAAAAGAAGCAAGCAACCCACAATAATCATGCTAATTAGCAAGCGGCGCTGACGAGAGAGACCAAAGAGATGCTGGAGCAAAAAACGCCACAAATCCGTCGCGGGATCGGGCATTGCAGCTCTCAGCCAAACTCAGATCCTGCAGCCAGTCTCCTGGTTTTGTGGGGTGATATTGCTAGCCTTTGAAGTCCCGTTTTCTTTTGACACCTTTGCGTGCCGAAGACGCACCCATGCTGCAATCCTTGATGCGCAGAAGCAGATGCAGATGGGCGAGTACAACTCATTCCTGCGGCAGAGCAAGAGCTGAGCACAGGCTGCAAACCCTGCGGTAGGCACCGGCTGGGGACACGAGGTCAGGCTTGGACAGGCTTTTTCGGAGCAAGGATGTCCTTGGGCAAGCCAGGACAGGCACACGGTCTGCACAGCAGGTCCTGGTTGGAAACCTGACTCCTGGGAATGCCAGCAGGCTGCTAGGACTGCTCCTGGCTGAAGGAAATGGCACCTCGCTTCAGAAACGAATCACAAAGTCGCCTCTTTCACATTGACATTAACCACAAAAAAATCATCCTTTTTTTTTCCTTCTTCTTTTTCTGGGCTCTCTCCCAAGTGCTTTCTCAGAATTTCCATGAAAACTAACTCACAGTATAATGGAAACAGAATTTAAAAATACATTATATCTTTTTTTTTTTTTTTTTTGCTGGCCTCAGCTTTTTTAAGGTGAGACTGTCACAATGGACGAATGAGGAAGTTTATTTCCGTTTTGATTTTAAACTGCAATGGAGTGGGTCACCTGCTTCATTCTCTGACTGAGGCACCATCTGCGGAAAGCTGTTATCTCGAGGCTTGGCTGTATTAAGAAGTGCATTACGTTAACTTCAGATCTCTTCACGTTATAATGAAACTCCAGGTGTGCGTACTGGGTGCCTTTGCAAAGGCTGCTGTTAGCCTAGCAAAGCCAATCTTTCTCAAGGAGCTGCCCCTGTAGCCAAAGGTCAAAGAAGCTGTTCAAAATTCTGTCTAAAATGGTGGAAATCAAGGCTCTGACTGGGACTTGGGTGAAAGAGGGTCCTTCTTAGTGTGCCTTTGCAGTGGGGTAGATACTGGGAGAGGTAGAGGGAATTGTTTGGGTCTAACTGAAGGAGAAAGTTTTACATATATTTTTCATAACAAAAAAGAGTAAAAACATAAAAAATGGTGTTTCAGATCATCCTGAAGCCTTTTTGGTCAGACCAGGAGAAAACACTTCACTGTTGTCTTATGAATCTTCTGCAAATCTTACTTTTTCTTTTTAAAAACAAAAATGTTAGTCAGCTATTCAATCAAAACCCACTGTTTTGAAATTCAGTGGTTGGAATGTTGTTTGAAAGTCTGAAGTCACTCCGAAAAACTTTGATGCAATTTAGGCTTTTCCAAAATGGAACATCTCATTTTTCACATGTCTAAGTGACATTGCATGGCATTTTCAAAATTCCTCCTTCTCTTCACACTTTTTCTTTTCCAGCCAAAATTATTTGCTGATTTTGACCCAATTTTGCAAGTAGTTCCATTTAGTGTTTGTCAAAAATTTTTCCAGATGATCTAGCTGTGCTGGGGTGAGAGGCTAGAAGAAGACACAGGCTGCAGCAACAAGGATCTGTGTGAGGATGGTTGGGCAGAGGAACAGTTGCTAAGGGTCCTGGCCACTGGCCTCGCTGGGGATGCTTAAATTCAGCAAACGGGGTGTCACAACAAGGGCACCGCTCGGGGAACAAGAAGTGGGAGGAAAACCTGGAGTGCGGAAGGCACCAGGAGAAGAACTGAGGGGAAACGGAGAGAGAGTTAACTGGAACAACCGATATAAACCACGAGTGTATCCTCTGGTGACAATAAAGCTGCACTAATTCGTCCCAGCTCGGCAAGGAACTGAATGCAATGAAATTGATTCAAAGCAGACTCCGAGTCTATTAAGATGGTGGTGCAGAGGGTTAAGCTCAGCCAACCGAGCGCTGTGTCTTTGGCTGAGCTGTCCCCAACGGGAATGGGGAGAGGGCCAAGTCCCAGCTGCAGGCTCAGGGATGCTTTGCAGGTAGGGAGCAAAGCTGGCGGACACATTTATTGCCCGTTAGCCTCCCTGTCTTAAGACTGTGAGCTCTCAACCCCCCTTGCAATAATCCGGGCTCTGTTTGCGTCCCTGTCCCTACGTTGGCTGCAGAAGCCAAGCCCCAAATTGCCCAGACGCATCCTGGAGTGGGCGATGAGAAGTGCTGCGCTCTCTGTACGCTGCCAGGTGAACAACACACAGATGATACCCCCCCTCATTGGATAACGCTGTGTTTCTTGAAGGTAAAACCTCTGCGTTCAGGCACTGGCTGGGTTTTTTCACAGCCCAGAGCCCGAGCCAGCCTCCTGCGGGGAGATGGCAGTGCCGGACCCACGGCACGCAGCGGAGTGGACCTGTGGAGGGCAATAGGGACTGCCTCTGCGGGCAGGAAAGGAAAGCAGAGGCAGGAGCACACTAACCCATAAAGATCAGAAAATCCAGGAAAGAAGAGTTCCAGGAAATCAGTTTTCCCCTCTTCCCTTTTTTTTTTTCTGGCCGCCCACCCCTCTATGCTGGCCGGGGACAGGACTGTCTGGTGGGGTTGTGCAGCACTGAGACGTCACAGCAGTTAGAACCAAGCGGATCCTCTGGGTCCATGGGGACCTGTCCCTCCCTCCTATTATTTACACGTTGGGCTGGCTTCCATGGTAAACGACTGTAGATCTGTTTCTCTTCATGTCTGCGTTGTTTTGTGATATTTAAGCAGAAGAGACATCCATGGGAAAGAGGACTCGCCCACAAGGCTGGGGGAAGCCCACATATTTTAAGTATTCCTCAAGGATACAGAAGATATCCAGGGATAAAGGAAGCCTGGCAGCTTCAGACTTGTGCAAGTAGTGGTGGAGGGAGGCAGGACAATAGAGTCTGGTGATTAAAATGTGAAACTCATAACTCCCTCACTTTCCCTTGCTGCAGGCCAGGTATCCCGTATCTTGTGTGTAGGACGTAATACTCTGGCTCTCTCCTTTGCCACAGCCGCCTTTGGCCAGATGGAGCTGGACATCCCGGGTGTCTTCTGGTCCACAGTGCCTGGGTGGGAGCAGCAGTGCAGTACCGCACCGCTGCAGGGAGTACACCAGCTTCCACGGCTGCTGCTTCCCACTGCAGCCCCTTCCCCATCCTCCCTGATACGCTGGATATGTCTCTCATCGCATAACGTGATCCCTCAAGCGTGAGACAGGAGGATGCTTGAGAGATCTGGGCAAGCAAGATAGGGCCTTTCACAGAAAGGAGGGGGAAAAAAACGCTAGTCCTCTCTCCAGGGTTAATTGGAGAGAGTTACTGCAAGCTCTAGTTTCTTCCCTGCATGGAGGAATAATGGGGTAGATCCTCAGCTAGAGTAAATCAGCATTGCTGCACAAATGAGCATCCCTCAGCACACACAGCAAGTTGTTCTCATGCAGTCTCCTCTGCCAGTAAATCAAGAGCATCCTTCTTAGTTCAACATGAGAATAAAATCTTTACATCCCTGATGGTGTCATTGCTCCAGCAGCTCTGTCCGGCTTTGGCTATGTCCTATATACTCTGCCTTTATTTCCCTGTTTCTCACAGGTAACTTTTCATTTTATGAATGCTTATCCAGTGAAAACAACAAGACAGGTAAACAGAGAGCTCTCAGGTATGCTCAGAAAGGAGGAATGACTCCACAGTGAGGGCTGCAGCTTGGCCACACCATGGTCAAGTCTCTGCTCTAGGCTCCCCAGGCAAGACCCCTAGCTTTTAATCCATGAAAATAATCTCCTGTAAAAACAGCAGCTGGAAGGACAAAAGCCCAATGCTATGCTATGTTGGAGAGTCTCAACACCTTCACCCAGTTTCCACCTCATCCTACAAGTATTTAAGTGCAGTTCTGCCCTGCTTGCATAGCGCCTCACATGCAGGTAGAAGAAAGTACTTTTAGGAGTCTCTCACAAGCACCAGTGCGAACAAGGAGCCAGGCTGTGCAGAGGTTGGTGTTGTACAAGGCTGATCTTTTAAGGAGGAAGAAGCAGCACTTGGCCAGATTTCTTGGCTTAGGGTGATCACAGAACACCATTGCCTCAGCAGAAGGGGATACTATAGACCCCAACCTGACCTACAATTGCTTGGAAATGTAGAATTGAAGAAGGATTAAATAGCACTGCACTCTGTATTTACAAGCAGGGGATGCCAGCAAAAAAAAAAAGCCAATAGAAACATGTCAAGGTTAAAAAGAAATATCTGAGCAATATGTTTGTAAACAAAGTACAAAGATCTGGTGAAAAAGGTAGACCGACTCTCTGTTGTTGGCTCAAGACCTTGACATGGTGCTTTCCATTCCTCTTGCCCCTGTATCTCCTCGACAGTCTCACTTTCCTCAGAGTACAAAGAAATGCCTCTCCCCAAGCTACTGTGTAGAGCCTCTAGAGCTAAACTTCTCAAACAGAAAAGCTTTTAGAGCAGTTTTACAAGCTTTTAAAATCCAAGGACCACCCTTCCTTTCTGAAAGGACTCCAAGGACATCCTATGCTGTGTGTCACCACGGAGGTTTTCATTCACAATCCAGTAACAATTAATCCATTAGAAATGCATCTATTAGTTTTGTTTATTCCATCTGTGTGTGTATTTTCCAGCTCCTACATCAGGAGAATGGTGAGTGGGAGCAGGTTAGGAAAGAAAAGGTTTTGCAGTCATTTTCCTGGTCACAATCTGATGTTTTTCAAGTAACATCTGAGGATAAGATGCTGTAAGGGATATTTCTATCCTTCTTTCTACCGACAGCTACCATCTCCTCTCCCCTCCTTCCCAAGGGGACTGAGGCTCATTTGACCCTTCAATATGCTGGTTTAGAGACCAAAACTGGTGGAGAACTAATGATTTACTTTTTCTGTGACCTAGCCCTGTGCTCTGGGTCACTCTGACGACAGAGAATCACCAGTGTTAGGGCAAGGCAAGGGACAAGGGCACCTGGCTGGGGACAGGGTGCAGGACAAGCGTGCCAGAGACAGGCGGCCACTGGATTTGAGACCACACACGTCAGACCATACTGGTCCAGTGGATGGGGAACACTGCCCAAGGACCTTGATGCTGGTCTAGATGCTGACCTGCTAGTATCTTCCATTTTGCCTAAAACTGCTGAGCCTCCCTGACATATTTCTTCCCTCACTACAGATATTCACTAAAACCAGTCATATTAAAACTGAAGTTTTGTCTTTAGAAAAGAGTAATAATCAAACCCTCAACAATGCAGGAGATTACAGGTTTAAGAGAGTCCTTACAAAAAGGACTGAAATTAGGGAATGCTAATACTTTCCTCTGCCAGGCACTCATTCAAACCCAGCCTTGGTCATTAGTAACTGGAAGTGGTTCCTGCCTGCTGGATTTTTCACTGAGCTACATAAAAAGAGGTGAAATGGAGAGGATCCTTAACGCAATGGCCAGATGCCAACATCACAGCCCCCCAATACCATTTTCAATGGAATTGAATGGATCAAATGGATTATGAACAGCACCTTTTTCACTTGGTCTAAGTATTTTCCTCCACGGTCCTCTCCTGGTGGTAAGTAGCTTGCCTTACTGCTATCACAGCTGTAGCTTTTTTGTGGATAAGTGGAAGATTTCACTCTTCTGGGCTGCCAATTAGGTGGCTTTCACTACCAGCTAGAGCCAGAGGGGCGATTAAAATAAAGTGCAGCCTTTTTTTCTGCCCCTTGCAAAAGGAACTGAACCATTCTCTTGCAGTCCAAAAGATGGAAGAAAATAACTTTCAAGGTAGCAATATATATTGATTTATCACAATTCTTGTTTCCCATTTAAAGAAACAACTTGTCTTTTTTTATATGACCCCTGGCATTTTATTTTAGTGGTTTGGCTTTTTCCTGGACCTCTGCTCACAGTATTAGTGCAAGTTAGTGACCAGTTTTAGCCTAGCTCTTACTCAAAAAATAGACTTTTTTCCTGCTACTTGACATAACTGTACAATTTTCTGTTCTCAGGAATGTAATAATGTCTTTAACAGGAGACTGACATTCAGTTATCAAAAGACCCTCTAAATTCTGATCAGACAAAAACCCATGATACTCACCATTTATGGTCATTTGCAAACAAAAAGCACTTTCTCAAACAGGAGTGGTCAGACTGCTCGTGTCCTGGCCAGATCCCAGCCTGGCAAACTTTAATTGCAGTTTGGGCTGGAATATTTGTTTTCACTCCCAACCCTAAAGCTTTCTGCAGGCTGTTAAACAGATGTCACATTTCATACCAGATGTGAATTTCCTAAAGTAATTCCTGCTGTATATAAGGAGGACTCATCTAAAGCCTTTGAAGTAAGTAGTAAGACCTGCTGTTGACTTTAGATCACATATGCATGGGCTGTAAAGACAGTTGCAAGTCCTTTGGGGTAAGGAGACCACATAGATGCAGAACATCACTACAGGCCAGTACCAGAGTCTGTGATTCATTTAAGATGGGAATCTGCCTGCTGTCTTCAATGGCAGATATATTTCAGACTAAATATGGATAGTAAATGTATTTTTCCATCCTTAGAAGTTTTGGGAATGGCAGATATTCTTCTATTCTTGCACCGATATGAATCTCATGTGGGGCATCTCTCTTCGGTTTCAACAACGGCAAATAATACACAGTGAGGTGATGAACGATGACTAACCTCCCCCAAGAACAGTTTCATCCCAGATGGTATATCCCTGAAAAAAACCCTCAGTCTCAGTGGATGGGCATGACAACATTAAAAAAAAAAAGCTTCTTTGGAAAATTCCTGACCAGGAATTTTGTTACAAACAGTTCTAAGCAGAAGCTGCTACTGAGAAGGAGACTCGGAGGTATTTGGCTCCTGCCAGGCGTTGCTTCTCAGTTTGATTAAGCTCTTAATCTTGTGTTTCCTCTGTGGGTATCAAGCTCCAGAAAACTGCCTTATTCAGATGCCTAAAGGGAAATAAGATTCGACTTCAAACAAACAACAATCACCACTCCATTTTTGATCGTAATCTGGGGGGAAATGCATCATGAAGCACTGCAGCTCGATACCTCCAAAAATCAACTTTGGGAGTCAGAATTTAAGAATCTGTCAGAGCTAATCACTTCAAATAATGCTGCAATAGAAGATTGGACTCACCACAAGAAGCAATTGCAGCAGGAGATAAAAAGATTACATGCTGAATGATCTGATGTGAATAGGAAAGATGCTATTCTTAAAGCCCTGAGCTCCCATGATGCAGCATTTCAGCTTTGGGCTGAAATGGTAAAGCTAAACTAGAATTGTGCACTGATAACGTCAGAGCAATCAACCGCTGGGATGGGAGGAGAATTCCTACTTCAAAACCATTTTTTTTGTTGAATTGCGGTTATTAGTATTTAAAACAGCAGCAACTGGAGTCACTGAATCCGAGCTGCACTCTGCTAGGCTTTATTCCATACATTATAATACACAGCCGTTGCCCCAAGGACCATAAATGTGTAAACAGGCAAAACAGACATATGGTTGGAGGGGACATGGAGAAGAAATGATCTGCCTAAAGCTTAATATCAAATCAGCGTCAGAGCCAGAAATACAATACAGGGTCCTAGCATGCTACCTGCTCCAGCCCAGCATCCCCCGAAGCTGTCTCCCCCCGAGGTTTCACAGTTTGTATTAAAGGAATCTCATCCTGATGAGACTTTACCCTGGTAGAAATGGGGAGGGAAATGACAGCAGCTGTGATAAGGTAAATCCCACCGTGGGTTAATTGCCTACCTGTTCTGCTTTTCACCTCTGAAAAGAAAAGCCTTTTGGAATGAAGCATGGAAAAAGACAGTCCTAAGGGAACAGGGACTGAGTCCAGGTCTTCCTAGGATCCATGTGGGCACCTTTTCAGGGAATTAAAAACTGCTCTGCAGATGCTCAAACATCTGAAGAACAGTGGGTATCAGCTGTGGTGAAGCCGAGGCTGGCACGCTGCATTCAACCCTAGTCAAGCCATGTTCAGGAAAGGTAAATTCAACAAAAAGAGAGAGGATTTTCTTGGGAAGGTGAAGGAACTTCTGTCATATGAGGAGAGAAAAGAGCCTCTCTGTAGAGTCTGGCTCCAGCTAAACACAGCAGGAGGAAAATATCAGGTTGGGAGAGAAGCTGTTAAAACTTAAAAGAGGGTGATGTTAAAAAAGCAGTAAATAAGCAAAAGTTTTCCACAAATGCATTTAACCTTAGAGCAACCCCCGCTGATAGTACTAGTGAGGCAAAAACTAGTGATGCATTTAAAACAGAGCTAGGACAGCTTGTGAACTGGATATTGCAATGTGCTTCTCTATGGAAAAGGGAATGGAGTTAATTGGCCCTCCCAGGCCTTTGTTCCTAAGAAGATGTGCTGTTCTTCAAAAGCTACTTTTCTAGAAAAAAAAATTATTAAAAAAGCTCTGAAATC
Source organism: Buteo buteo (assembly GCF_964188355.1). Lineage (NCBI taxonomy): Eukaryota > Metazoa > Chordata > Aves > Accipitriformes > Accipitridae > Buteo > Buteo buteo. The sequence continues at coordinate 3,555,892 of NC_134189.1, read as the reverse complement.
TTGTAAGGTCTCTGTCCTGTTGTGACATCATGAAATATTTTATAAATCTGGCAATATCTGAGAACGTCTTGGAGAGGATCTTGTGAACATTGAGTCATTTAGTCTTTTTCATTTTCTTTTTTTTGTAGCTGGACCTTTCACATTTTTAAGAATTACACTTCTAAAAACTGAATCCTTTTGGCCAAAAAAAACCCAGATTCCCCCATAACACAGGAAACTGAAACAACAACTATCCTCATCTGAAAAGCAAGCCGGTGAACTGCAGTTATCCTAGAGTTCGTAACAGACGTATTTATAGCGACCTTTTGACCCCCCTCAGGATGAGTAATTTTTCAAGAAAGTTTGAAGTCTGCCTTTAAAGGATATTTTCACTACCACATACACCCATATCTCTTGCCTCTGGGAAAAAAAATAATATTATAATACACTGCGTTGGTATCACATATGTGATGATTAGTCTTGATAATGCAGCATAACAATACAATACAGCGTTAAGGTAGAGGTCTGATTACATGTCATTCAGTAAGGGTTGAGCCACTATATTTAGTTGCTGACTAATTTGGGAGAGCACTTATCCATCTTCCTGAGGGATTTCTGCAGCTCCCCTTCCCGAGGTATCTGAAGACTTCACAGCCACTTGGGCGTTTTGCTCCGAGTGCTCCTGCGAGGTTGGAAAGTGTTGGCTTCCCCTGCCCCACACCTGCCTCCCGGGGCTCCCTGCCTCTGCTGGGGGGGACAGACCCCCTCTCCTGGCTCTTTCTGGGGCAGCAAAGCCCTGGATGCTTTGCCCTCGCTCACTGGTGTCACCTGGACAGAGCTGAACTGAAGGACATGTCCAAGAAAATGCATCTGTGATGACGGAGATCTGATTTCTCTGGTACAGCATCACCCAGATGTAGGCTTGCACCATATGTCCTAAAATATTGGTTTGACTTAACTGAGCCTGATTCTTAGGTAAAATATGGGCACTTTTCTTTTCTCCCACAGTGTATGTAGGAGGGGAGGAGTAGAGAGTTCTTGAGTAGGTGTAAGTGCTCCCCCTCAAATTCCCCTTAACAGTGCCTCAGAGTGTATCTCCAGTCCAGGGCACTGTGTTCATCTGCAAGGTAGCTCTGAGGAAGCATCCTTACCTGGGGGACATGGGGCCCCCGCGTCCGCACTGCTGCTGAAACAAGTTTGCTGGGAGCTAGAAAAAAGCCCTGCTCACATCCAAGACGAGGAGCCACGATTACAAAGCCCTCAGGGACAGCAGAAGTCAACTCAGCAGTGACTTTCTCAGATTGAAAAAACACCATGCCTGGGACAGTCCCAGGGACTTGTAGCCAAAGCCTTTTTAGGAGCCTGTGAACGGACCGTGCAGGCAGAGCCATCGGTGGCAAAAGCTGGAGGAGGCAGCAAAGAGCCGGCAGGGACGTGGGCAAGGAGAGGCTGCGAGAGTGAAGCTAGCCCAGGAGAGCCAGGAATCACCCATCACTCAGCCCACAGCTATAGCAACACGGAAAGACAAGCCAATCAATCTTTCTAACTTACTTGGCTACATGATCAAGGAACATTAAGGTTCATCATAAGGTTGCTGTACTCGGAAAGGTATTTCGAGTCCACAGTGTACTGCACCAGAGCGTACTGAGCAAGGCTGGATGGGAGGTTATTGATTGATTCTTACAGAGACAACTAGCTCCTCGGCGTAGCAGGAAAGGACCACACATAAAGATTGCGTGCACGAGCTATACAACTCTTACACGCCTTTAATCAGGCCCCAGGACCCAAGCGATGAAGCACATCTGAATGTCTCTGGCAAGAACACGATCCCACAGAGCACAAAGACAGCGTGGTGCACACAAGGTTAGAGATGGCCGAGCCAGAGGACATGGGAACTCAATCTCGTTTCGGCACAGGGACCCGTCCTTCCCTGCTTTGTAACAGGTGGACGACCAAATAACAGGATCATATTTGATTGCACCGCTCAGAAATGTCAGGTCACCATGGCAAGGGCAGCTGGCTGAAATGAATGTGATTTTAAAATCACCACATTTAGCCATGATTAAAGCTAGCAAACAAGAAAGTTTAATTTATTATTGTTATTCATGGGCGGGGGGGTTGCATTTTTGCTTTTAAATTGTTTCTCTGGAAAAAGAGAAGTGGCTTCTTTTTGGTTACTTGACAGTCAGATTTGCAACTAGTTACAACCTGAACAATAAATAAGGTACTTCTTTTTACTAATCAAGAGAATAACCTGTGCACATGCTTAAACATGTTAGCATATTGGAACTGCCATTCACAATTCTCTAAATAGTTACATTTTTTTAATTCCTACTCTACGTAAAGATCCTTTTGGACAAAGATAAGGAAACAGCTGAGAATCCAGAAAACTAACATTTAAACTGATATTATTAACTAAAAGTCAAACCAAGTTATATGTGCTGGATAGAATTCACTTATCAAAATATTTTACATTAAAATATACTGTTTGTTCTCAAAAAAAACATGCTAATGGCAATGATTTTCCTTTTGGAGTTCATCAAGACTGCAGACCTAGTAGATCTCAGCCTAATTGTTAGTCCTGGCTTTGAAGAGAAAAACAAACTTCCCTTTTTCAATGTTTACTCTGCTTCTTAGCTTTGAGTGGGTTAACTGTTGGGCTGATGTAAACTGGAAACAAAAGCAGAGAAAATGTTATTCAGCTGCAAAAGGAATCTCAGTTGTCAAAGCGATCCACCACTTCTGTAAACTCTCACTCCTGGCACTTAGCCAGTTCAGCCAGTTTTTAAAAACTTCAAGCAGTTCATCTCTCCTGACAACTGTTATTTTTAAACCTTGGTCCTTCACCTTTCTTATTCCCCAGAGGAAACAGTCCAGATCTTTAAGGCTAATAGCAGCCTCGGCAGCTTGGCTCGGGGACACCCAGGTACGGCTGGCACCTCTTGCACGGGGAGAGGGAAGGGGAAAGAGGCAGAAGATGCTACAGGCAGATGCTACAGGAGAAGAGGAGATAGCTGGCCCACCCCGAGTTAGACGCCTAAGCAATTCATTGGGAGAATTAGGGTTTGCGACTGATTTCCTCGTAGACTAAGTCAGTGCCTAAATTAGCCAATACGCGTCTGAAAAGGGAATTATGGCTACATGCCATCCTTCTCAGGTGCTTTGCTGATGGAGTGGCTGGGTAAATACTGCAAAAGATCAAGGTGCTCAAAGACCGCTGCAAGAAGCAGATAGGGACTGACTGCATTTTAAAGCGTGTACATAACCATGACTTATTTTTGTTCTGAAAGCAACTTATGTTCTTCACATATGGGTGCTTTTGAATGCAGCCCCGAAATAACAACCTCCAGTTGGTTGGGAGTGAGAGTAGAGAAGAATGAGCAAAGCAGTAAACAGCAAATTCTCCAGGGAAATAAGTAGCAGTTAGGAGGTCCTAATTAAAGGCTATTTCATATCTTTATAGGCATTATTGGATTCCTAAAGGAGGAAGGCTGACTTGGAAACTCCCCATCTCTGCGATTTCCTCTGGCAGTAAGTCTTGGATGGGAGTTACATGGTGTCTTACCACCAAGTCTCAGATGCCGCGGGAGCACTGGTTAGCAGTTGCTGAGAACATCATCTCAAAAGCAGGTCCCACAGATTTGGAAGGGGCATGAAAACGGCTGTGCTTGCTGGGGAGGGTGCCCAGGGATCATCCCAAGGCTCACCCCAGACAGTCAGCGCTCTGGGCCAGAGAAAGAGACAGAAAAGTGCCCTTGGCAGAAGGCGGCTATGGCTACGCTGTGAAGTTAACCGCGCCAGAGACAGCTCTCCATCCCCTGGCCGTGCACTAATGAGTTGTATCTGTCTTGCTGAGAGCTGCCCACACGAGAGCAGCTGCATCTACATTGCATAGTGCTTGGCCTTGAGCCTTCTCGGGCACCCATGTGCACCAAAGACTTTTATTACTCCTCTTGTGTTTACTCTTCCCCCACGCCCCGGAGCTTTGGAGTCTGAAATGATGCGGGCTGTTCTGCAGCCCACCAGAGTGTTTTTTATAGCTCCATGCCGGGTGCATGTGTTGCGTGCCTTGGAAAGTAGAATAAGGGACGTGTGAGCATGCAGTGCCTGGGGCCACAATCCTGGAGGGCTGCTTAGGGCTGAGGAAGCCAAGGCTGGTGCAGATTCCACCATGCTGCCTGCAGGGCAGAGCTAAATGTCCATAGAAGGACACCCAGATCTTGCCTCGGTAGCAGCTGGTTTATCCATTCCAAGAGAGGCCAGGAGTGAGCTAATGTACGCGCAGTATGGATGATCCCACGACCAGGACTCAAGAGAAAAGCTGGGAGCTGAGTTATTCGCAGTATAGACATGCTCTCCGATGTCCTGTCCTGTGGGGTGGAGAGACCTGACCCAGAATCACACCAGCCTAGTCCTACAGCTGGTGTGTAGGACACACAGAGTTCCCAGCCAAAGCAGCAGACTATTCCCCTGTTCAGGTCTTGGAGTCTCTTGAAATGCTTCTTAATATTAAAAATGGATTTATTTTTTTTTCCCCTGCTTCTGATGTTGCCTTGGGTGCTGTTAGGGCAGGGCCTCAGTCTGTTCCCAGCACAGGGTGGCTATTAGCGCTTATACCAGGGCACACTAGCTGAGTGAGCATCATTCCACCATCCAGGTGGTAACTGCAACGTAATGCTGCCCTAGCCCATGATTTCCCCCTGCACTCTTCCCCCAAGTAAGCTGTATGCTAAAGCACCCTCTGCACAAAGCCAACGTGCTGCACAGTGTTTGGGAGACGTCAAGTCCCATCTGCCCCCACAGACATACATAGCTTTCTGAACTTTGCCAGCACTGAACAGAGCCATTCCATCCGTCAGCCTCTGGTATTTATTTTCATCTGTCAAAAAACAAATCCGAGCCTGAAGGCTCCCAGGAAGATCCTGGAGTCTGGATCCAGACTTCGATCAGAAGGAGTAAAAGTCACAGGTATTTATATTAACATGTACAGTTTTGTGCATGTGGAAAACATTTTAAGGAAACCAAAATTATCAAATATACAGCAGATTTTTACTGTATCTTTAATGTTTAGCTCTACATCCATGTTCATGTTCAGGCTGGCTAATATGTTTTGCAGCCATATGGAGATGCCATATTTTGATCCTGGAGTAAAAAATATGGCACCAGTAAAATGCCATATTTCAGTTTAAAAAGTCTTGAAAGAATAGTCTGGTCTACCAGTAATGAATACAGAGAGGGGAAATTACACCTAACAGGATTTGTCAGTAAGGAAGAGATGCAAAGTGGGGAGGACTGCATGATCCCTGTGTCCATTTAGGACTGGGCTCTTAGTGGCAGGTTTGAATCACCTCCAAATTCTCCCTGAGCAAGTGTAAAAGGCACCCTCTGAAACTGACTCTAACCAGTATCTCCAATGGTTCCATGTATCCATTCTATGTCTCTTCCCACAAGTTTTTTGCTTAAGCCCTCCGTTTTGAAGAATAGGGAATCGTATTTTTTCTGGATTGCCGACTGTACTGATGCACAGACTGTTCATAAACCAGGCTCTGACAGTGATGCCAGGCTGCCATACAAGGCTTAGACTGTGGATGTGGGTTATCCCAATGGAAACCACAGCAATCTCACCACTGAGCAGCTAATTACCCACTAAGTGTTGGGACGCTTTGCAGGTACAGATGGGGCAGAACTGGCTTCTGCAAGTAAACTGTGTTAGTTTGTCTTTAAGTCCTGCATCCTGACTCTAACAGTGGAAAGACAGCCTCTTAGTCTCTTGCAGTTAAGGTCTAGTGTAAACTGTGAATTACAAAATTGAATATCTCTTCCAGGATGGATTAACAGGCTCTGACTCTACCCTCTTCTTCTAACTCAGATGGGGATTTGCAGCTGTGTAAACGAAATGAGAATTGCATCTATATTTGTGCCAAGAAGATGTGCTAAATATACAAATAGGCTCAACTGAACATGATTTAATCTTCAAAGCAGACACGTTTTGAAGGATTTTATTTCCTTTCCCTTCTAAAAGTCAAGCTCTTGCTGTGAGCCTGTATCTACAGAAAGATACCGTTTGCGGGGACGCACTAGCCCTTCCTTTGGCTTAGGGAGTACCATGACCCACACCAGCTAAGGTAAGGAGCAGCCTCTGCCTCAAGGCCCTAATAAAGAGTGGAGAAAGCTCAGAGGAGCTTGCTGGGCAATTTTATCCCCTATTTCTCTAAACATGTACCCAGGAATAGGAGCAGAGTCATGAACCAGATTCACTTCTAGCTAAGGAAAGACACATATCAGTACGTTGTAATGAAGTTCCCTCTTGCTGGCCATTATGGCAAAAAATATGGAAGAGGCACGAGCCTACATGGTGTTCATGAGGAGGTGCATATCCAGTGGTAAACTGATAGCTGCCTGCTATCAAACATTTATGTGTGGCTTGCTAGCAAAATGAAAATCCACCTGGGTGGAACGAGAAGGAGGAAATCCCTTCAGTGGGTGGCAGAGTGCGAAGGGATGTTGCCATTTTGGAAGTGGACCTGTAATCAGAAGCTTTGCAAGACAGTGTTTCTCCGATGAATCACACAGAAGGAGGCTTGGAACAAGGTGTCGCCTGCCCAGCCTGGATTAGCTCCGCGACGAGGACGCCTGTTTCTCTGCACTATTGCGCTTCGCCTTGAAGAAGCTGGAGAGGCCGTGGCTCGGTCAGCCATGCGCTCGTGGCCTTTGCAGAGAAACGCCAGAGCTGGGCTCGGGGCCATTCTGGCAGCGTTGGTGGCTTTGGTTAAATCCGCCTGTTTATTAAGGTGATGTCCCCTTAAGTCTCAGAGCTGAGAGCTTCCTGTAAGTATGCAAATAAATGCATATGTAGGTGCAGTGCGGTGAGTAAGACTGAGAGGAGAGAAGCAGAGAAGGTTAGATCCATACGTGGCAATAACGCACGCTGGGGAGGTGGGATGAGCGGGCAGGAGAGGGCTGTCACCCTCCTACTAAAGCAAATGGGAGCCCCAGCCCACCCGGGACACGGCATTTAGGGGAGTTTCTACCACATGTGTGTTTGCACAGGGACTGTTTCACATCAGGTGTATGGTTTAATGAGAGGGATCTACCTTCCCTTGCAGTAGGTTGGGGCACTCGCCGACTGAGCTGGGAAGACTGGGCTGCAAAGCCGTGGGAAGGCAGTCATTGATCGTGGGCTGCCCACACTCTGGCGCGAGGGAGTCTGGCTGGAGGGAGCAAATGTCTATCGCCTATGTTAAAAGAAGAAAAGGAAGCAAGAAAAGAGGTTAATGCTGCCTTCTCTTGATAAAGCTTTTAGCTGCAAAATGTCACATTCTTCAAAACCCAATCAGCCAGTCATGCTCTAGGCTTTAACAGCTATAACTCTAATTGGACCAAGAAAATTAGTTGATGTGCAGCATGAAAATGCAAGGCACAGCAAAAAAACCCAATCGAGTTTGCACGGTGGGAGGCTCTGCACTACATGGTGTTAACTGTCCCCACTTCATTGCCAGTGTGGCCTTTCCAGCCTCCCCCAGATGACAGAGCCCACTCCAAACTCTGCCTCCAAAACACTTGAGCTCCTAAGATGTAGCAACCACACAAAGCTGCCCCATAAAGAAATGCAGTTTTAATTACTGCTATCAATCAGCCTTTGAGCAGTGGAACAACCAGCTCACCCTGATGATTAGCATTCCTGCTGCTGCAAGAGTGTGAGTCCAGCCTCCCCGAGGAAGGCAAATGTTGACTGACATCTTCCTACTTTCACCGTGCTGCTGTGTCCTTCCCTGGGAGAAGGGCATGCTCCCCTCTGTCCATGTCTGACAGCATCACACATCACCTCTCGGCGTCCTGCAACATTCATCCAGTGACACCAACAAATAGCTCCAGACCTCAGGACAGGGAAGGAGCTGCCCAGGGTCAGACTTTAGAAGCAAAGAAAATTCTTCCAAGAGACAGTCAGATGGGCAGCTTCCCATTTTAAGCCGTGCATTCCTTATTTATTTATCTGCACTGCCTCCTAACCATCTTCATAACATCAGACTAGACCTGGATTTCTGCTTGCGAGAGTTTCCTGCAGCGCCGTGTCTGAAGTTTGAGATGTGCTGCAGCCTGCCCTGGGAGGACTCCTGGGACTCTTGTCACGGGGTTGTTCATGAAGAGCAGGGCTGGGCATGCTGCTTGGGTTACTTAGGAGTAAGAAAGGCTGGTGTTCATTGCGGTGGTGTGTTCTTGCAGAGTTCTAGAGATGGAAGAGGATCTGAGATGGTAACTCCGAGATGGTAACTCCTTGCCAGAAGAGAACTGCTCCCTCTGGGGCACTTCCCAGCCTCGGAGTCAGTCGAGTTATACAAGCGACAAAAACCAACATGGCTTTCACCACTTCCCCCGGAGATCAATCCAAAGCCAGCCAGACCCCAGCATTCAGAGACTGTCATGGCATCGGACTAAATGTTCTGCCAAATGGTTCCCTCTTTTCCTTGATGTCTGCATCCTTGGGGTGTTTGTGGACTATGGCTATATCCTCTGTTAATCTCCCTGTTTAAGGCATCTCCCACGTGCAAAGGTCTTACCACTTACAGAGTGATAGATATAGAGCTGCTATCTCTTTCAACCAAAAGGGTAATTTTCATCAGGCAAAGAATGCAGCTGGGGATTTTTGACATGGTCTTGTATGTTTACCAAGGAGGTATGAAATCCTGCTTCCATGCCCACAGAAGGCATCAAATGGGTAGCAAGAGCTTCTTTCCTCTTGGGTCCTAAAATCTTTTAAAGACCATACAGCACAGAGGCCTCTTTCTCCAGGCCCTCTTCAGAGCCATTCTCCCATGCATTTCCTTTATCCAAATGTTGCTGCCTGTTTTTCACAGGCACCCACACCTTCATGGAAGAGTAATAGGCAAAAGCCTTTCATCTGCCTTTAATTTGGGCAGAAAAACCTGTCTATATTTGAGGTAGCACATGCTCTTGTTTTAGTTACTCACTTCACAAAGGAGCTTATTTACTATCTTATAGGAAAGGCTTTATGGGTATCTCATACATAAAGCTGCATAAATCCTTGATTTGCTGAGGTATCACAAAGATCATCGCTGTATCAACACGAGCATCTTGAGAGGCCAGAGAAATGAAAGGTGTTGTTCCAGGGTCCGTGGGAGAGCATCATGAACATCCCCACTTTCAACAGTACCGATTTTTTTCAAAGAGGAGTACCCCCAGCAGAACTTGGGGTCCTCAACTCTTGAATCATCAGGGATGTGATGGTCAGGTCATGCTCCCAGAGGTTTGTGTTTAGTCCCTGCTCTAAATATGGCAAAATAGGGATGTCAAAACCAGGCTTCTCCCTTTACAGATTTCTGTGGTGGATTCTGGCAGGGGATGACTGAGAGGACAGGGAGATGTGGCCCTCTGGGAGAAGAAGGTGATCTAAGCTGGACTCCAGGCAAAGAGTCACAGAACACTCCACCATTCCCCAGGATCTTTCTGGTAAAGGACCACACTCGAGCCCTGGCCAGAGTCATGTAAATAGTAGGTATTGCCTTTCAAGGCCATGACAGAAACAAATGCAGGCCAAACGGCTTGTGTTTAGTTTTCTGGCTGACATACACGGCCTGTGCAACCAAGATCAATTTGCTCCCCCTTATTTCTCTTGGGCGTCTCTTTAGCCACTGTTGCTTTGCGGTTTTCCCTCTCAGGAAGCATCTGTGCTTTTTGCTGTTTTCAGCAGCTTTTTACACAACTTGGTTTTACTATCTTTTCTACATATACCTTCTCTTCTTAGGCTGCTGATGCAAACACAGTTGATGCTTTTGAACCTGGATTGGTGTGTACATCTCAGGGTTACTTGCGACTGCAGGCTGGGTTTCAGAAATTAAGTGCTCTTTTGGGGTCCTTTCTGAGAACTGGAGAAGGGACAAGTGTGTCCACTTCACTGTGCAGCTGTCCATCTCCCTGGAGTTTCATAATAATATCCATCTGTTCTTTAGCTTGCTTACGAGAAAGGACCGTGGGGTTACAGTGGTACCAATTAGCACATCTTGTTGAGACTGTGTTTAAAAATATTCACTGCCCATCTGTGTGGAAAGAAAAATCCATTTCTGTTAATGAGGTTGTTTTCCCTCCGACGCTTGCTGTCTGCAGTATCCAACTTGGTACAATGAGTGCTGGGAGAAGGGGTGAGCTTTACAGCGAGTGGACCAGTGCCCAACTTTGAATGGGACTGGCCAGAGTCAATGTTGGAGAGTGAGAGGAAAGTTTTGGGTGCAGGAAAGTAGCAGAAGAGCAAGAAGCAGAGGAAGTATTTGTAATATTCCCCCTCTGCACCCCCAAATCCCCAAAGGAGACAGAGCCTACAATGGTATGGTGCTATGCTTGGGCTGCACTATCGAGCAGGGCTCTGTTAAGTGCATGCTCACTTGCATCTTGCTGGCCAAAGAGGGACCACAAAGGGCAGTTTTGCAGAGCACAAGCACTGCACTGACCACAAATTGGGATCTGCTTGTCTTACAGAGGTCCTTAAAAGTCTCACGGCGAAAGCGCCAGCCATTCCCCACAGCCACTGACTCCAACTCCATTGTGCTTGGCCGCTGTATCCGTGACCGTCTTTTACTCTCCCTGACAATGGCAGACAACAGAAAGCAGCAGAGATGTGAAAGAATTTGGCTGTCCTCTCATTTGAAGGCAGCTTTGGCCATCAGGCCAAATTCAAGAAAATGGCTGGCATGGAGTGCTTGTAAATCCCTGCGTGAGCAGAGAGATTGAGGCGGGTGGCCACTGGGGAGGAGAACAATGAGCAGCTCTCCACCATCCCTCTGCCATCCCCAGCAAGGCACCCCCCCCAAGAGCCACTCAGCCCATTTTTAAATTTATCCCATGTCGACTTCCTTCTCAGAGCTGGCACTTTCCTCCAGCAGCAACGAAGCCCTGTGAAAGGCACTTACTGTGTCCCCCACAACTCCCTCAAATACCTGGGATTTGGCTTCCTGACGGTGTCTGTACGCTGGGTTAGGCTTGCTGCTGGTGCCACGGCGGGGAGAAATGCAAAGCAGCCGTGGCTATAGAGATACTTGAGAGAAATAATAGGCAGCAAATCATGCTTGGCCAGAAAACTAAATGTAAGCCTGGCCTACATTATGCATTGGTCTCTGTCACAGCCTCAAAAGGCAATACCCCCTCTATATAACTGGCCTGCTGTGTCAGACTGTCTGTCAGGACAGGCAGTGGTTGGTGAGGAAGGTGGATGCTGTCTGCGTGGGGCAGCAAGGTCTGACAGTTTGAATAAAGCTGAGGGACGTCTCCATCACTACACCAAGATGCAGGTGATATGCCAGGACCTCTCTGCACTGCAGCTCTGGGGCAGTTAGGGAATGCAAAACCTTTAGCTTAAGCAAGAGTTAAAAACCGTGCTGTAACATATTTCTTGGCTATTTAAGACTGTGTGATCTCATGGAGTCGGGACTGACGTGCTGCAGTCTTACATCTGCTTAGCTTCCTTCGGCAATAACCAGAGGTGAGGTGGCAGTACGTGACATTTTATTCATATGGTTACCTGCAATTTTCATCTTAGTGTCATAACGTGGGGTTGATCGAAAAGGTAGCCTGAAGGAAGCTTACAGACCCAAGCCACCAAATGTGAGGACCTTGCAAGCAGGCTGGCTTGCATGCAAGGATTAGCTTGCCCAGGTGCTGGTGAACAGACCATAACCTCCTTCCTAACCGTGAGCCCAACGAGTCTGGGCTTGCTCTGGGAAGGATGTAGCAGGAGCAGCGGTCCCCTCTGGAGGTGGTGGCACAAGTGTGGCCATCTCTCCCTCCCTCCCTTCCCGTTGCAGATCCATTTTCATGAGTCCTGTGGGCCACACACAGGATAGCTGGGAAACAGGAGTCGGGGCAGGGGACTGGAAGAGGTGTTAAAGGACATTCCAGGCACCTTGTGTACCTGTTCCCTTTCCACAAGTACATCCATACCTTCAGAAGAGCTGGGATGAGCTTGCCAACTCCCTCCGTCACCTTCCCCTGCTCCCTCCTGCCCAGGGGTTGAGAAATGCCTGGAAGTACCCCAAAAGAATGTGTACACGTTCACTTTGCTCCAGCAACCCGTATAACAAATGCCCTGCAGCTCAGTGTCTGCAGTGCTGGAAAACTGCACCCTGGCTAGGGATGATTTCTGTAAAGAAAAAAGCTGTCCAGCCACAGAGCAGGTAGTGAACTGGCTAAGCTTTGCCCAGCAAAATGCTCCTCGCCCCCTCTGATGATCCATGCTTAAAGAAGCTTGGCCAGGTTTGCTGAGAAACATAGTAGGGCATGTTTGGCAGGCCAAGGCACTGAGGGATAGCAAAATGCTAATATCTGGGCAGCCAAGGCTTTTTGCTTATGTGGCGGTTATGTAGGAAGTCCTAGCACCCCCGACTAGGTGCTAATGGGACACCGAAGGTATTTGTAGCAATGTCAATACTGCCTTGCCAAGCATTTTGAAACATGAGTCAGCTCTTCCCGAATCATAAGACTGGTTTGCAAGTTATTAATATTTATTTTCAGACTGAAAATAGGAATAACCTGCCTTTACTTCCAAACCTTTGAATCTGTAGGGTTAATTCAAATGATGTTTACTGAATTTGCTCTGCACGCATGAAAACTTTGGTTTGTTGTCCTTGTGTTCTTTCCCTGCTTTAAAATAAAAATAAAACTGATTTTTTTTTTCTCTCATCACACAGATTCAAATCCAGGAGGACTTGAATCTCATCAGCTGTTAGGAGATTTACCATAAAACCACAAGGATTTGCACTGGTTATTGAGCAGCCATATGCTCAGCTCAGTGCAGTGCCCTTTTGCACCTCTGACCAAGCTGCCTATCTGTCCACTTTAAAGCTCTCCTGCTGGCAAGAGTTTACATTAGCTCAGATAGAGTGAGGACATCAGATTTATTCTCTATTTGCCCTTTTCAGTATTCTCAAATAAAATTTGTCTAGCATGATAGATACAGTTGCCAGTGGTGGCTAAAAAACTCGTAACTGAGGATGCAATGAGCCAAGATGAAAGCAAATCTCCAATCAACCCCATGAACTGCTACATGCTGGAAGAGCCTCTTGGAGATTCATTCTGCAAACAAAACCCCCGGCTTCTCTTCACCTTCCCCCTTTGCTTGTAGGGGCAGGACAGAAGAGCTGCTTAGCTGTTGACCTGAAAATGCTTAATGCCTAAAACCTACATGCTTCCTATTGGCAATGAGAGCAAAAAAGCTATCATACCCCCTCTTTGTCTTGTCCTGGGAGCTGCAGGATTGCATTTCTGTGGTCCAGGCCTGGAGCACGGGGTTTTGTAAGGCTGGGTGTGCTGAGGGCCACCAAGGGCTGCAGCATAGCAGTCAGGGGGTCATACATCTTATTTTTAGCAGTGCACTCTGTACCCGAAGCACCCTTGGTTGGCTGCTGGTGGTGGGCAAAAACACTGAGCTACTAACCTTTCTCAGGGCATGCTCTGATGGGTGATGGATGGGGTGATGGGTGCTTTGGAGGCTCCCGCTGTTGCCCAAAAGCTTGTGAAGCCTCCAAAAGGAAATGCAAGGCAAGGGCAAGGCTTTGCGGGAAGCACAAAGTTCTGGCAGATTGCTGATTTCTGCTTAACTGCCAAGGATGCGAAGCGTTGGTTGACGAGGCTTTGCGTGTGCGAGAGGAGGGAATTGCCCTTTCGCACCTTCCCAACCCGCTTGTGGTTGCATAAGCCTGAAAGCGCAGAGCCTGAGGTTGCTATGCCAACTTGTGTCCCTAATTCCTCCCATCCGTCTCCCCGTCTGAACAACGCCGTGGGCCTGAAGGAGCGGGAGCCCACCCCGGAACGATCCAAGGCTTTGCTTCCATCAGTGGAGCAGGACGAAGGACTTTGGGAGGCGTGTGTACCCCTGGCCCTCGTGCCACCGAGGAGGGACTGCGCCGGAGCGACCGGTTTGCGCCACTTCTGCTTCGTTATCCCGAGTGCTTTACCTTTGCTGCTGAATTTGGTTTCAAGTCCTTACTGGCAGCACTAAGCCTGTGCTGTCAGTCATCAAAGGAATCGCAAGTGCGGCATGAATCTACGTGCCTGGTTTCCTTTCTGTAGCATTAAAATAGCGTAAAGTGCCTTTCAAAGAGACTGAGAAGGAGGAATCGCTATTTCCGGGTGCTTACATAAACTGTCTTCAAGTGCAAAAGTGGAGAAAATTGAACTCCTTATGCTTTTTCCCTACTCCCTCCCTTAAGAAGGGCACTATATAGAATTAGGCTGTATGATAAAAGGGCCAGATCCTTAAGACAGAACAAAAATGCAGTGTGGCTTAGGTCTGTACCACGTGGAAGAGCCTGGCAGATGAAGCAGCTCCGAGTTTTTGCATCCTGTCCTAATTAGCAGTGATTTCCAGCACAAATTCTTACAGTTATCCCCTTCCCTTTCTTTGTTCGACCTGCCACATAAACCACAGACCCTTTTCTCTACAGCCCAGCGCTATCAGGAGTGGAAATCCTGATGGGTTAGTTTGCCAGTAATTAAATTTGTCCCTTCTGTTCATTTCATAGATGCAGTTGCCCTCTGCTTTGAAGCAAAGTGCAGGTCAGAGCCAACGGGAGCCTTTAATAATCTGGTAGTCTCATCCGGAGCTGAAGATGGAAAGTTTTCTTGCTAATTGGATTGTTGTGAGATTATCTGAAGAGGAGCAAGCTTCTCTGGACAGAGGGAAGCTGGGAGCGTGCAGAGTGATGGAGAAGGTAATGGGTAAATTTATACTCCTGTACACGTCCTCTGAGCCTTCAGCCAGAACAAACGCGTAGAAAACTCGGCTCTCGTGAGCCCCCACCTGCAGTACTGCGTTCAGGTCTGGGGCCCCCAGCATAAGAAGGACATGGAGCTGTTGGAACAAGTCCAGAGGAGGGCCCTGAAGATGATGAGAGGGCTGGAGCACCTCTCCTATGAAGACAGGCTGAGAGAGTTGGCGTTGTTCAGCCTGGAGAAGAGAAGGCTCCAGGGAGACCTTATCGCAGCCTTCCAGTACCTAAATGGGCCCTACAAGAAAGCTGGAGAGGGACTTTTTACAAGGGCATGTGGAGATAGGACAAGGGGTAATGGCTTTAAACTGAAAGAGGGTAGCTTTAGAGTAGATATTAGGAAAAAATTCTTTTCTGTGAGGGTGGTGAGACACTGGCAGAGGTTGCCCAGAGAAGCCGTGGATGCCCCATCCCTGGCAGTGTTCAAGGCCAGGTTGGATGGGGCTTTGAGCAGCCTGGTCTAGTGGAAGGTGTCCCTGCCCATGGCAGGGGGGCTGGAACCAGGTGGTCTTTAATGTCCTTTCAACCCAAACCATCCTATGATTCTATGATTCTATGAAAATGCCTTACATTTTATTTCCTTTGACTCAGCAGCTTGCTTAGTGATTTACACCAGAGTAAAAGCCACTTTGACAGGTTTTCATGTCAGAATAGCTTTTTGCATTGCTAAAACTGGGTGCCAGGCTAGCACAGCCTGGAGCCTGAGCAGAGGAAACAGGCTTGCAGCAAGGAAAGGCTGATGTTGCCCTACTGCTTCTGCTTGGCAGGGCATCGGGGCAGAGGCTCAGGGTGGATCTCCGCAGCCCTGAAATCTTGCCCCTAAGGAAGCAGGCAGCATCACTGCTGGCTCCATACAAACAAGAACTGCTTGTAGCTGTCACTGAAAAATTCTGAATGTTCCCGATTCCAGATCATCAGAGAGATTTGTGGGCAGAGGAACCAGGCTGGTTCAGGAAAATTCTCCAATTTCACATTAACTACAGGGAACCATTCAAATTTGGCCCCTGTCAGTAAATATGCGCAAATACAGAAGCTTTAGTCTGAGCTCTGATTTTTTAGTTAAAAAATAAGGTGCTAGTCATTTCTGCTGCAGAGAAAAACCTAACCCTGCAGCACCCTGAGGGCTTCTTTCCTTTTACGTAGTTGGTTTTAATCTTGCCATTTTTAAGTCTGTTTCATGATTTTGAGGACCTGACGTGTATTTGTGGAGCGATTGTAGCAGGCAACACTGCCTCTTAAAAACTGGGCCAAAGCAGTTTTGTGCTCTGGTTCCTTTCAAGGGCGCAGCTGAGGTTATCGACATGTCCATTAACTATACTTCCCTGGAAGGTTTCGGTACTCTGCAGCGAGCGTTTGTTATATACACGTCTCTGTGTGCTGTGTTAGCTCCTGGCCATACAGCTGATGCCTGGGACTGGGGACGAGGAGATGAGGACTCTATTTCCAGTCCTGCAGCCTCAAGGCTTTTATTTGCATGGCCCTCTGCAGACAGGTACAACTCATCTGCTCATGCTCTGAACTGGCCAACAGCTATATAATCTCTCAACAGGACCAATTAACTCATGCTCAACCGCTCATTAGTGATGGCTGCTCAGTTTTCAGTTAGTTTGGAGTGTTGGCAGAGGGAGCTCATGTCTGGAGATGCTCACCCTGAGTCACCTGGGAGCAACGGCTTAAAACCTGTATGCACATTCAGTTTTTCTATTTGTAAACTGCTAAAATATTTATGTTCCTCCTCCACAGGAGGGACTGAGCCTAGCTTCCTAGATATTTGCAGAATGTGTGGAGATATTAGCAAAAAAGTTACACTAAGAGTACATAGTATTACCAGTATTATTATTATAATGGATTTCACTTTGGATCTTGAGTATGTGATTGCAGTCCTCTGAGAGGCAGAAACAGAACAAGAACAAAAAGAAATATAAAAGAACAATCTGTCATTCTCACCTGTTCTTCCCTCTAGAATGATTCCCATTCACTGGCTTCCTTTGATTATAAATAAAGTTGTATGATATCTCTCAGATCAAAGGAATGAGGCATTTTTCAGTCCCCAAAACTTTCTTATTATAATGAAAGGAACAGTAAAAAAAGAACAAGTGCTGTAATTGCCCAGGTTCTAGCATAGGACTGGTCCTTTAGATAGAAGAGGGCACAGAAACAATTAACCCAGTGTGAGGACACAGTGCCCTAATTCACACTGATCATCACCACGTCGCTGTTGTTCTTCTTGTAAGTAACCACAGTGAAACCAAGTGCCAAACAAAACCTGCGCAGAATCATGCAGATGGAGAGCCCGAGCCACCACGAAGCTTCAGGGTGGCAACCCAAGGAGATCACTTAGTACAAGACACCTTCGGTGCTCGGGCTTTGGCTCCAGGAGGACAACCAAGGGAATCGTCCGAGCGATCAGCTCGAGGTTGCGCAGTACACCCGCATGGCTTCAGGGAGCAGCAGTGGATTTAGAGAAGTCTGTCTCCCAGGCATGGACAACGGTGTTGGCAGAATTGTGCTAGAAAGATGTACCTGTAAAGATCATCAGGTTTTACAGGTGAATTTTCTCCTGTTTTCTGGAGGCACAGGTATAGATGGAAGGTGTTGGTGGAGTACGAATGAATCTGAGAAACCAGATCCTTAGAGAAGCAATTTTTTGCACTTGACAGATCGCAAGGCTTCTGAATGGGAGTGTTTATATGGACCCAGCTGATCCCACATATAGTGGCCAGGCCCAGACTTGTAACTGCTACTTCTTAATGGAGACCAAAATAGAATAGCTGGTCATAGGCAGCATCATGTGTGCTGCAGAGACCTCTGGCTTGTCAGTCTCCATTTCATGCATTTTTCATGCATCTCCTCTTGCTCCTATGCCATTTGTTTTGTCTTTTTTTTCAGCTGTATCTAGTGAGCCTTCACTGTGCTTTTGATCAGAGATTTTTCTGTGAAGACTTATGGGGTCTCCTGCCCAGTCCTCCTTGTCTTCTCCTAACTCCTCCTTCTCCTCTGCTCTCCTTAGTCGTTCATATTCCCATCGCAGGTAACAGTATTCCAGAGACAATCATCAGCCCTGGTAATGGGGTCAGAACGGATGGTAAAAGAGGACAAGTAAGGACATATCTTGGGGAGCCAAGTAACAGCAGTGGGGACACAGCTCTAGAAATGGCCCAAAAGGGATCACTTCCCTCTCTGTCTTTTGGAAGCGCTGGGACGGTGCCAGCCAGAGGAGAGCTTTGGGGGCCTTTTGAATGAACCCCTTCCTACCAGCATCATTCAGCAGGGCTGAATGGCGTTGGCGTTGGCTCCTTCCCAGGTGTGGAGTTATCTGTCTGGACACAGGGCTCCGGAGCAGTTAGGGGAATGGGATGCCGAAGAGAGACCGAAAGACGTGATGTGTACCTGCTCCCACTCCTTCCTGAAAGGCTGACACAGCACCCTGTAGTCACTGTCAGGTGAGTGCATGACTTCTCCCTCCGCTCCGGCAGGATCATAGGCTACGCGGATGGATGTGGTGGGGGTGGCTTTTCCTCCATCAGGGCCTGGGAGACTATAAACCAGCCCCCCCTTGGTATTTGCTGAGGGTAAAGAAATTAATTGTACACTTTGGGGTTTTTTTTTCCCCCATGTTCTACCCTGAAGTTTTTCTGAATAATGGGGGTTTTTTTAAGCTTTAATTTGCTTCTTAGCAATTTTTCAAAGATGGGGAAATCTTTAAAAAGTTTCAACAGTGGAATGAAAATGAAAGGGTGTATGTGTGTCTGGGGATGAAATCTGGACTTGCCGTCTCAGTGGCAAAAGGAAAGGAGAGGGACTAGAAATGCAGTCTTTTCTCAAAAATATTTCATTAAAATGTAATTAAGAAATGATTCACAGCAAATGCAGCAAATAAGAGGTGACTTGGATGTTTTTCACAGCAAAGCAATGCTTTTCCATTTTGCAGAGAACTCAGTAAATATTATTAACCCATTTTATACCCTGGGATGCTGAGAAATTACAGTCATACACAAATTCTGTGGCAGGCCCAAGAATATAAGTCAGACCACCACTTTCTCAAATGTATGTCTTCTCCAGCTGTATTCTCCCAAGTATTACTGTTTTCACTCATAACTGATGATCATTACTTATTTTCCCAGTCACTGTAACACCCCTGGCGAGCCCTTCACTGAGTTTAAATACCCCAGGGGGTACAGGTAATGCAGGGGCAGTAATACTTGTGGCTGGTCATCTACTTGCTGTTCAGAATATGACTTGGTACCTGCAGTTTACTGACTCCTGAACACCAACTTTTCAGCATTGCTTGAAGGGAAGGGCACCAAGCAGGAGAATTGAATGTGGGAGGGAGGGAGGGAAGGTGAGGGGGTGGAAAAATGAGCCTGCTTTACTGAATAATGAGGGGAGTGAAAATGAATGGGAAAAGGGAGAGAAAAGCTGGTTTAAATATTTAATCTCTGTTGCATTTGCTTTTGAAGAGGAGACAAAAGCCTTGGAACATCTTTTGTCTTGAACTAATTCTGACCAGAGATGAACGGCTTGTGATTGTGACTTCTGTCATTTGCCTTAAGGTGGAGAGAAACAGATTGGTCCTGCTGCATCAGCCCATCACAACAGTCTCCATCTCCAGCCGTAGCCAGCACCCGGAGCTGCAGAAGGTATAAATTACTCATGATGGTGACAATTCTGCCCCACGAGCCCACATTGCTCCAGATCCTGGTGCCGGCATGGTCGGCGTGTGTGCTGCCTCCGCTTCTTCAGCGAGGAGGAAGCTCCTCTGAGGGGTCTGAGGAGTAGTTGTGTCCCACCATAGAGAAGTCACTTCACTTTAGGTCTTCACCACTTGGAACCAGGTGGTTAGTGCAACACACATCAGTAGTTATTTTCCCCTTGCCTTTCCCCATTCCTTTGGGGAATTTCTTTCTACCCAGCCTCTCCCTGCAACATTTCTCTTCCCCTTCCCTCAACTTGGCCTCTCAAGTCCTCCCTCTCTGCTCAGCCACAGTCTAGGCAGAGCCAAAATAAGCACAGCTGTCTTGTCCACCAACCACATCTGCAACATCTGCAGCACCTTCCGCAGCCGAGGCAGCCCCACGGATGAGCCGGCAGGACCCGCTTGCCAGCATCAAAGAGCTGTATGTGCTGATGAGCCTCTGCGTCAACGCGGTCATTTGCTTTCAGTTAGTCCTTTATAAACCATATTGTTCAGCTGATATAACTCATCTGCCACACGTTCTGTTTCTCTTGTCTCTCACACTGGACACCCAGACTCGAGGACTGCAGCACAAGCCACAGCCAGTGTCACCCAGCGAGGCAGGCACAGCCCTTCGTAGTGCTGGTGGTTCTCTGCAGCCACAGCCTGTCATCCTCTGCGATGGCCTTAGCCAGATAAAAACCTCATTTAGGCTTTCTTTATAGACTGGAGGAGTAGGAGGGAGAAATGCCTCCAGAGAGTAATTCATCGTAAGCCTGGCTTTTAAATTGGTAAATATCTGTAAGCTCTAAGAAAGGCTGATGGTGTCTGACTAACCAGAGGAAACTGCTGAGACTGGGAACTTTTTCTCTTGTTTGGGCAGTGACTTTTTCTGATCCACTTATTCCCTTTATAACCCTAAAAGCAAAGATGTGCTGCCACCCCTGCTTCTCAGATGGGGGCAGATATAACATGAGTTCTCTACCAGAGCCCCTCAGGACATCTTTGAAAAAGCAGGGATTTTTTTTGAGCTCTGGTGTCCTGAGCCCTGAAGGAAGGCATGAAAGACTGGCTTTTTGTCAACTGCTGAACTAGGAGCACACCGGAAAAAAAAGAGGAAAATAAAACCCCAACCTAAAAAGCTACAGCTACACCTCTCAAGCCTCTGAAGGCTCATAGTTAGCAATTATCTTTCAAAGGCTTACTTCAGAAGTAATTTATTATTTTACTAGCTGTTTGTGAAGAGATCAAATAAAGAGGTGTCTAGTCAAGTATATTTCTATTTTATTTTGATATAATTTGAGGACTCGATTGGCTACTTTAAATGCTGGAGGAGACAGCTGAGTGGGAGTTTGGGCTGGGAGAAGCCAGCTAGGCAAGAGTTTGCGTTTGGTTTACAAAAGAGTTTGAGTAGGCTGAGATTCCAGGCTGATGAGAAGGTCTCCATGATGACTACACTTCTCTCTTTTTTGGCAGAGAACTCATACACTCAACATGTGAGCTATAGGAATGAAAAAGGAGTTTATTCTTTGTAACACTACAGGACTTGACTTTATTTTTGCAGCAGTTCTTCCCATGGAAATGATACCAGGAGGCTGGTCGCTCTGTTTGGATCTAAGCTACACAGCTGACAAGACACCAAAGATGGCAGCTTTTGGTCCAGGTTTGATGTGAACCAATGACTTAGGAATGGAAAGCATCTTATCTTATTTCAAAAACTTATTTGAGCCATAGAAATACCCCTCTACTTTTTGCCAAAAAGAAAAGGCTCAGGAGCTGACAAAGGAGTCCTGGTACTGTGGTCTAAAAAGTTTACTCTTTACTCTTACTCAGTTCAGGTCATGACCAGTTCACTACTACCGCAGTGTTTCAGTGGTGCTGTGCCAAGCCGTGCCCTTCCTTCCCAAATCTAAAGCTGTCTGCAGGAGCTGCTGCCTCCCAAATTTGATCAATGATGGTTTAGCTTTGTGTTAGCCTGGGAGCCCCAAATCCACCTCCTGCTCTGTCCTGACCTTAGTGGGAGCTGCTGCCTCTTGCAGAGGGTTACAGCAGGACCCATCCCATAGCATGGGTTGTGGTCTTCAAAGCCTGTCGGCACAGGGGGACGTACAGACACGTCAGACCATGTGCCTGCAACAGCCGCGGTACCCTACTCAACGTCTGCTGAGGGCCGCTGTGCAGTGCCGGGAGCAGGGGAGAAGGAGGGAAGCATTATTCTGAGAGTGACAACAGAAACCTCCCTGAGCTCGGAGGAGAAGGAGGAGAAAAAGCAAAGCATCTCAGGAATTCCTCAAAAGCTGCCAGAATTGTTGGGGGGGGTCTGGAGATGAAACAGACGAGGTAGTTGGAGGAATCTTTGTGTTCAGCGAAGAGTAAATCTGCTCAAAGAAAAAGAGAGAGAACTGTGGGAGACCTGAAACTATATTCGGATTTGGGAGATCATGACTCCCTTCCATTTTCTTATTGTCAAAATATCTTGAAAATCTCAAAGTGTTTTTCTTCCTTTTTTTTTTCCCCTTCCAATTAGGAGTTTTAAGTGGGAAATGCTGAAATACTTCATTTCAAATCTTTCAAAATCAATCTTTTTGACATCTCTTAAAATAGACTTGTAGATCTAAACTATTACTTCAGCTCAAAAAGGAGAAAAAAAAGTGAAATAAACTGCAAACATGATTTTTCATTTGGGCTTGAACAAGCTCCTTGAATTCACCTTAATTTTTCTTTGTTTGTCTTCTTTTTCTGACCCTTGGTCCCCCACACTTGCAGTTTGTTTGACCTTTTTTTACATTTTTATTACCCAGCTCTAGTTTAGTTTCTCATTTATTTAAATGTTCCTAAAAGAACAGCAGTTACACATTATTCTTATTTCTTAATCAAACCAACCAGCAATCCTCACGTAACATCTTCGAGGTTGAGGGAACAGGAGAAAGTATTCCATACGGCAAAAGAATTACAGGAATTATGGACAGAAAGCCCCTACTTGGGAAATGAGTCAGTCTGCTTCTGTCTAGCAGAAAAGATCAGCACAGAAGTATAGAGCCTTTAGAAACAGCTTATGAATTTACAGCTTGAAAAGTAAGTGAAGTCTCTGTGTCTCTTGTACACATACGCTAACTCATTCCCCACACATGCATACATAGAGGTCTCTGGTGGAAAGACAGGGAACATGCAGTCTGCAATGCATATGAACTTTCTGTTTAGAGGAAAAAAGAAAAGATTTTTTTCAATAGGCACAAAATCCCACCCCCTCAGCACCCCTCCTTCCCCTGTGTCTGACACTGACTTCAAGGGAGGAGTTGAGCCAATTATCTGTGAGTCCTACAGAAGGAAAATCTGCAATTTGCCAGTAGTTGTGAGAGCGAGAGGGAGAAAGGCAGGGAGGGAAGAAGAAAGACTTAATTGGCAAATGTAAAGAAAAGCCCTTTCTGTCCTAGAAAGAGAATATTTTAAAGCAAATCTCAGACCAGAAGAAAAGAAGCTCGTGGGGGGGGGGGGGTGCCAGGCAAGACCTTGGGAAGCATAGGTTCACCACAGACAACTTCCATGCGCCCACTGATTTTTCCCCATAGGGTCTGAGGCGGTGCAGAGGCAGGGTGGGCCAGCTGGATGCACCCAGGACCCTGCACGACTAGGTGTTGCTCCAGAGACCCCTTCCCACCAGCAGAGCCTACGAAGCTTGGAAGGAAAGCCCGTGGGAGTGGGAGAGACTCTGCCTCTCCTTCTCTCCAACTGAGGCTGTGAGAAGAAGAGTTCATCTCACCAAAGGGAAAAGCTATCACTGGTTCGGAGACCCTTCTTTAGCCCATGTCGGTCGCCTGATCCGGTACTTACCATCCATGGGGGAACGCCCTCTGGAGCCCTGCGGTCCTTCCCAATCCTGCTAAGTTCCCAGGAAATACTGGTGAAGAACTGAGCCCAGAGCAAGCAACGTGGGATCCGCAGAACAACAACCCTTTACAGCAGCAGCCGTCTCTGATTAAAATTATCAGCTTCATCAGACTGCACCAAGACCCAGGACTGCTCCTCCAAGGAAAGAGAGGTAAGAAAGTAGCATAGAGCTTGGGATGAAAGTAGGAAACAACCATCCCACAGGAGTGATTGTGGTGTGCATGAAAATTACAGGGTTACTAGCAGTGACTAACAAGTGACAGGTCTGTTATGCATGGCATAGTTTGCTTCTGTCTATGTCCTTTTTAGCTCGATGCAGTGAATTACATTGGGATGGCAAACAGAGCTGAAGACTGTGGAGTGCAAGAGAGGTAGTTCAGAAGTCTGTTCATGGATAGGGAGTGGTAGGGAGCATACCCCCGACGGACGGACGGAAAACTAAGGTGTAAAAGCTGTAGGCAGGTTGAATGAAGAATGTCTTCCTTCGATATCTCTCCCCAGATGCTCAGGATCAAATCTGTCAGCACCTCACTGGAATTCAGACAAGGGCTCTTCAGAGCATGCAAAAGCAGGTGCATTGTCATTCACTCCGCTGTCTGCCTATGAAACAATCAGGGGTGGTTAGCAGGTAGAAGATGACACAGGGAGTCCAAAGAAATGGGGTTCAGTGTTGGTTTTGGACAGCTGTTTCAGCTTTCTCTGGGCATATGAGCTTTTCCCTTTATTAAGTGCAGATAATACTCATTACCTACATTTCTAAGGCATTTTTAAATCCCAGTGCTGTACCAATATAAAATACTAATGTAAAGTTTCTAGCATCAAGCCAGTGCATAAAGCAGAAGGTACCACTGGGAATTAATCTATGCTTAAGCATTTAATAAACTGGAAGGAAAAGATGTAGATTAAAGCCAGCTGGAGGTTGTTTGTCTCCTCACTCTCTTCTGATTGATTTTGCTTTATTTAGTACATGAACATGTGGTCTCTTTCTGTTTCCTTTCTTCTGCCTTTAATCTTTTTCAATGTATGAGTCCCTGTGCTCTCTCCCACCCCTGAGTGTGAAGGCTGAAGCTTCATTCTTTTTCTGAGGAGGAAATAAGACAGATTGTATTGAACTGGAGAAAAACTGGAGTGGGGGGATAAGAAGAGAGAGCACAAAACACAAACATAAACTCCCAGTTCAACGGCACACTCTGAGTCAGATTTGCAGCAGAGGTGATGAGATGAGTAGCAACCCCATGAGTCAAAGTGCTGAAAAGCATCTTTTGACTTCATGTGAAATGAAATGCAGTCAGGAAAGCACCAGAGCACTTGACTGAATGCCTTGACAGGTGGAACAAGGACTTCATAAAGTGACTATTTAATACACTAAAATCTGCGTGTCCTCACACCCCTTTTTCCCCTTCAGCACATCTACATCTTTGGGGCAAAGTCTCCTGAAATAAGCATGTGTCCGCACATAGGATTCTGCCTTTGATGGGGTGGGAGGCAGTGTGGTTTAATGACCAGAGATGCAAGGGTGAGGAAAGGTGGGAAGGAGAAGGAGGTTGAAAGGTAGGATTCCCAGAATGCATTCACGCTTCCCATTTGTTTGACCTTGGGTGGTCAGACAGCTTCCCTGTGCCTTACTCTCCCCATCTGCGGGTAGCTGTGGCAGCAATTCCTTCTCCAAGCTGTTCAGTATATAGTGGCATTAACTGAGGTCCAAAGCAGTGGAATGCATTTCAAGGTGGAGGACAGAAGTGCACTAAAAGTGCAAAAATAACCCTCCAAGCAGCTGCAGTGACACAGTCCACCTCCTTTGCTGTGTAACAGGAGTTTCTCTAATCACCAGCAGCTCGCTGGTTACCTGTCAGTCAGCAGTGTCATTTGCAGGATTTTGGCTTGTAAAGCTTGTAAAGCTGCTGACCAGGATCAGGTCCCCCAGCGTGCACATTCTGTACAGGACATACAAGGCATTTGCTTAAAAAGCATAACTGTGCTCACTTCCAGGTGCTGCTGCACCAAGGTGTACGAAACTCATCTTCAGCAGGTATGAACCAACACAGTCCACTTGCCCTCATGCAGCTCCAATGGTCCATCCCAGTCTGAAGAGCTGACTCATTTCTAAATACTGAACCTGGGCTGTAGAGAAGTTTGTAGTTTTTCTCACAAAATCTATCTCCCTGCTTTTCTCTGTCAGCTAAATAAAGCCCGAGAGGGTGAAAGGAAGCATCCCAAAGCAGCTCTGTCACCATTTGTCTGCCCATGGATGCAAGACAGTATTGACTGGCTATGTAGGAAAGGGCTGAGCCAGGGTACATGGCAGTGTTGTTTCAGAGATTGCATTTGGTGTTTCTGCAGTGTTGGAGATGGGTCCTGTTCTAAATAAAACACAGAGTCCATTCCAAATACCAGGTGCGCTCCTTGCCGTCATTCCACCACAGCAATTCTAACAGTACCATAACTCTGCATGCGTGTGTCCGTTCAAAGTTATGTTCTGACATTACTGTCTGGCTCTAATATTATGCTGTCCTGCCCGCTGACTATAATTCAGGGTGTAAGCTACTCTGAGAAAAGCATTGCATTTTCTTCTGTGCTTTAGATAGGGCTGAATGTGCTGTTGGCGTGCAGCAAATTATAGCAATACTAATAAATAATAGCATTTTGCGGTTGCCTTGGGCTATAGCACAGCGCTTGTAATGATGCTGGATCAGAATTCCAGAGACTTCTTTATTTAGCAGTGACTGTATCTTCACTGCTGCTTTGGTGCTTAGCACATGTTAAACAAAGTAAAAGATTTTAAGCTTTTGACTGAGATAAGTGTCAGCTACATAAAAGCTTGGGAGACAAAATTCACTCGAGGGAAAGATAGGAATCCAGATCTTGACCCAGAAATGGTCTTCCAGTGTACATAAAGTACTCGCATTGTAATACTAAATAAACAACACCTAAGTTAAATAAACGCCACAGTGGGAACTTGATTATTCTTTAATAAGATCCTAGTAACTAAAATAAACTCTGTCAAAAATGTGCCTCCTTTGCTTTAATGGTTACCTTTCCCCACACAGGGGTTATATTTTTCCTTTCAGCACACAATTCATTTGAACTGGTACATGAAAAATGCCTGAGCAACCCTCTTTTTTTTTTTCATCAAAGTTTTCTGCATCTGAGTGCTACGTCAAAATGCGATCTCCAAGGTCTTGAGACTCATTTTAGTTGTCAGGGGTTGGAGATCTTGTCTAATAGCTATTTAAGATGGCTGTCCTTCATCTTTTCTCCTGCTTGTACTTAGCACCCGTGAAGACTGTGACACTCACAACAGCTGTGTATGTATAAAGACTGAAAGTCCTATGAAATCTACGTTTCTGCAGTTCCATCCATTGCCAGCCATCCCGCTGCAATGCTGATAGTTTGTTGACAGGGAGTTCCCACACCACCAGTCCAAACAGCAAGATTAAAATCTGGTTTCTAAAAGGTCACTAAAGGCACAGATCTATGAATTTATCATTGGCCAGTGTTATTTTGTAGCTCAAACTCCCTGCATCAGCAATGACGGTTGTATGGGACCAGCTGTTTAAAGTTACTGAGATATCTAGCTTCCACTGATGTCAAGCATGATTTTTGTTTCTGTCCGACTTTTGGTTGCTCTCAGAAGATGAGTATTATGCGCAGCTCCTATTTAGGCAACCAAACAAAGTGATCTAGGCTTCTAGTGGAGGTCTAGCTTCTAATGGCAGCTGCAGTGGATGCAGTATATTGGGAAATCTGACCTCTGTGTTTATGTATCTAAATGAGAACCAAGGTCTACTGAAAAATCTGGTAGTGTCTAAGTGACGCAAATGGTGGGAAGGATCCTGGTGTCTAAGTTGAAGCACAGCTGATAAAATTAGCCCTTAATGTTTAAGTGAAATGAAATAGCAAATTACAGTTCAAAACCATGCTATTTTCAGTGTAAATGCCTTCATTTTTATATGACTTGAAAAGAAAAAACACAACAAAAAAAAAACCAAAACCACTCCCTGGAAATTAGACTGAAAAAATTAAGCATTTCCAATGAAAAGACTTCTGTACGGACCATTGATCTACTAACCAGGACTGTGCTCCAGAGCACTCTTTGACAAGCTTGTGATAAGGAGCTGCCCTACTCCATCTTCCTTTTAGTTTCTGGTCTTTCCTTCAACTCTGTTATTTCCTCTTTCAGGACAAAGCAATGATGAAGACCATGTCCGGTGGAAACTGCACCCTGAACGTGCCAGCCAAGAACTCGTACCGCATGGTAGTGCTGGGAGCCTCCAGGGTGGGGAAAAGCTCCATTGTCTCACGCTTTCTCAATGGTCGGTTTGAGGACCAGTACACTCCCACCATTGAGGATTTTCATCGCAAGGTCTACAATATCCGGGGAGACATGTATCAGCTGGATATCCTGGACACCTCTGGGAATCACCCTTTCCCTGCTATGAGGAGGCTTTCCATCCTGACAGGTGAGAAAGTGGGGGGAAGTTTGCAGATGGGGAACAGTGGGTGAAGGATTATAAGGATAGACATTAACTTGAAAACTGTAGCCTGGAGATGACCGTTTCTTGGGAGGTAGCTAAGGGGACTGATTGATTTTGTTGTAAGATGCACTTCTCTAGAGAGATATTTCCCGGCCAGGATGCTCCAGGCACTATAGGGAGTGCATTGACCACAGAGGAGAAGTCCACTGGGTGAAGGTTCAAAATTGAGGTTTCACCCTAGTTTGTTTCCCTCCTACCTTCCCCTCCTGCTCCATATTTTTTATTGCAGTCACAAATAAATGGCTGAATAAGATATCATGGGCATAAAGAGCAACAAAGGACAAAATAAGCATGTCAGTACAAGACACAAGGAGTGAAAAACAAATGTAAAATGGACAGGAAAGGAATTCTAACCAAGAAAATATCAAAGATTTTTTTTTCCTAAAATTTCCAGCCTGATTCCCTTGATTTGATATTCCAGTAAAAGGATAGCTCTACTTTTACCCTTTCTCCTTGGTCTATGGTTAATCAAATGTGTTAAAGGCAAAAAAAGGAAAATGGTGGGCTCGCTTTGTGCATTTTCATTGTCAAGCACTTCCTGTTGTGAGCTAAGAAGTATTCTTTAATTTTGAAAATGACAGTGGAGATATATTCAGCCACAGCTCACAACAAACCTGCTTTCTGGATTTGCTACCTACCCCTCTAGCTAGCCAGTGAAACATGACGTTCACGTCTGACCAGGCTAGCGTCCACGTTCAGTGAGGTCCTAAGGCCAGTTTCTGGCATGTGGATGTGAGCTTTTGTCCCTGAAAGCTCTCTTAGCATGTTCCACATGAATGTCATTCAACAGGCAATGATTTGCATTATTTTACATTTGCAAAAGGAATTGTAAGTCAGGAAATGTCAAAAGGAAATGCCAGGGGATCTGTGTCATTTATGTATTTCTTTTTTTCCATGGTCTGTTTCTCTTAAGCAAATGAAATGACAGAAGAGCACTGCACACTGGGAAACCTCTCATTCCTAACTTAGGCATGTGGGTCTGACTAGCTGTAAATCTTCTGTTCAGGTGTTTCTTTGTGTATTGTGTAATCAAAAGGCCAAGGCTGAGCGGCTACTACTCTCCACTCTTCCTGGTGTCAGAACAGGCTGTGTTTTACAAAGAGATATGAATGAAAGGAAGAAAAAAGAAAAGCAATGCAGCAGAGCTGAGATAGAAATATGTTTACAAAAGAGAGTAAAATGGACAATAACTTGCAAGTCCAGTGCAACCTAGGAACAAAATCGGATATGACTGAAATAACATCATAGCCAAAAGTCTTTTCCATAGCATTACAGAAAGGTGTGGGGAGTTGAATTAAAAGAACTGGAATTAAAGTACAGCTGAGTGAATAGATTCAAAAGGACCAAACAAAAAATATGGGGAGGAGATGGCAAATAAACCTATTGCTTTTTTAAAATTAGCTCCTCTGACACAGGCTTCAGCCAACAAGCTCTTACAGTATCTTTTTTTAATTGCAGGGGATGTTTTTATCCTGGTATTCAGCCTGGACAACAGAGAATCCTTTGATGAGGTCAAGAGGCTCCAGAAACAGATCCTTGAGGTCAAATCCTGCCTGAAGAACAAGACCAAGGAATCAGCTGACCTCCCCATGGTGATCTGCGGCAACAAAAATGACCACAGTGAAGTCTTCCGCAAGGTACGCTCAGATGAAGGCGAGAACCTTGTCTCCAGTGACGAAAACTGCGCTTATTTCGAAGTTTCAGCCAAGAAGAACACCAATGTGGATGAGATGTTCTATGTCCTCTTCAGCATGGCCAAGCTACCTCATGAGATGAGCCCTTCCCTCCACAGGAAAATCTCCATCCAGTACGGTGACACTTTCCAACAGAAATCCTTCCGGATGCGCCGAGTCAAGGACATGGATGCCTACGGCATGATCTCTCCCTTTGCTCGCCGGCCAAGCGTCAACAGTGACCTGAAGTATATCAAATCGAAAGTTCTTAGGGAAGGTCAGTCTAGGGAGCGGGAGAAATGCACGATCCAGTGAAGGGGGCTTGCACTCCTGTCTGAAGTCATCATCCACATGCAGTGCCTTAAAGAAAAATGGTCTGTGGAAGCACAGAATGGGTTCATGGGGTTCATCGAGAAAACCCAACATGGAGAAAGGATAACTCTTCCTGCAGATTCTGCTGAGTCACAAATGTAAATAACATTGTCCTCGTAAATGACTGGGAAAAATCATGCCTGATATGAGTGCATTTCTCTGTCTTTGTAATGTAGTCCCTCTTCATTCCCCTTTTTGTTTAAAGAATATAGACCTGAGAAGTAAAGACATTTCAACCTCATCCTTACAAAGTAGGTCAAAATGCACAGAAGGCATTAACAGTTACGCAGCATGCAGCTCTTGCTAAGAGAGAGGAGGTTACGTGTGTGTGTGTGTGTGTGTCTGCGTGTCTGTGTGCATGCATGTGTGGAGCACTCCTTTAAAAAAATGGGACTTGCATTTCAAAGGGCAGCAGTCTCAACTGAGGTTTCCCAGATTGGGAGTGGACTCTATATACAGACGCATGACTAACTCGCTTCTGAGGGGACCTGCGTTAAGAAGAACTTGATTTTATATTTGCTGGGACACTTATCATTTGACATTGACATGAATGTTGTTTTGTATTATAGATTTTATTTGGGATTTGGTTTTTTTTATTGTGTGGGGGTGGGTTCTTAGCAAAATCAGACGGCAAGTGTGTTCGTTTGATATCAAAACAGTGTCTACTTTCTAGCAGTGAAAGGTGTTTTTCATCTGTAAACCTATGTAATATGTACATTGATTGAAAGTGAAATTGTTCTGCAAAAAGCCAATACATTTGACTGCTTTGCAAGCCTGGTGTGATATTGTTTCTCAAAGTAGCCACACCGACTCTGAATACCATAGTACAAATGCCACCCTTTGCCTTGCTGGCCACCAGAGCAATGGTTCCTTCCTCTGCCTGTATCAGCCAAGACTGACCAGATTCACGTGTAGGCTTAGACCACTTCAGAGGCAGGACTGGGTTTTCCTTCAAAATTAAGAACTGAACGGTTGTAGGGCCAGCTCCATCACATTTCTTCTGTTAACATGCCTCTAGTCATTTTGTTCATGGTTTTCCCTGTTGTCTGATAAAGGTTGCCTTGATGGAAACCTTTGCACTGCAGAAGTCCTTCAGAACAGAAGCCTTGTGCTGGCTGTCCGAACAGGGCTGAACTGGCTGGCCAGATTAATCTGGGGCTGTCTATTCACTTCTTACCTTTCTTAGCCCAGTCCAGGCTTCCTTGTCTTCAGGTCTCTCCCTGTTCTGCTTCTGGCTTTGTTGTTCAACATGTTCCTGTATGCCCTCAAAGCCCAATATATTCTCTCAGATGTGAGCTTGCCACTCTCGCTGACTTGAATGAGATGTGTGCACACATAACTGTGGGCAAAGCATGGCCCCAAGACTGTACACGACAGTAAAGTATATATATTATATATACCTCAAAATGACTTTCAGGTATCTTGTCACTCCCTCACCCTCAAATTCTGTTCTTGGCTGTATCTGCCTTGCTGTGTCCCGGGCAGAGCTGTGAGCTAGTTCATGCTATAATTTGACAGGAAACCAAGAATGATGGTTGTCTGTAAAAATTAGCCTCCGGGCCTCAAAATCCCATATTCATTTATCAGCTCCACCCTTCATTGGTACTGTATATTGACTGGTAAAATACACTGTTCTTTTATTCCTGTTGCCAGAGCAGCACCTTTCAGACCACGTCCCCCTCCCTATCTATAAATATGTAGACGGTTTATGATTAAACCTGTTTTATTTATTAGCTGTGTCCTGGTTCTTTTTACTTTCTCCAAAAATAATGAGGAAGGTTCTATTTTTTTTGTTGTGCAGCTACAGCTAGGCATGTGAGTTGTGGGTTGAGAGCCCTGATGAGATCTCCAGTAAGTTCTGGAAGAGCCTTTTATGTTCTCCAGACACCAGGGGCTACACATTTGTCTGTTTGGAGCAGAACTGTGTCTATATCTACATATTTTTATCTATCTATCTATCTATCTATCTGAACATTAATTTATATATACAGCTATCCGCACAAGCAGAAGCAGACAGTTACTCTTTCCCATGCTGCCTCCAACACAAGACAACTCTGTCCTTCATGCACAGAGCTGGCATGCTGATCCCTGGTGCAATCTAACGTGATCTCTGCAGAGACATCACTGTTGCTCTCAGCAGTTTCTCCATCCTACCATGGATGAGTCTTGGTCCCCCTGAGCCCACACCCACCTCTCTATACTCTCCACCAAAGTGCACGACTACTGAATGTACCAGTCATCAAGCCCTGGGACTCACATGCCACAGCGACATGGGGAGGGTTGAGTGAGAAAGGTATGAGCACTGGCCATTGGTTGGGTTAAGGGGCTTCAGGAAGCTAAAAGAGAACTCTTTGCACTATAGACCATGTGCTGCCTTACTGACCCTACGTCCGCTCTCCCCGGCCTGCTGGATAAAGCTGAATTTTTAAAGAACCTTCCTAATCATCAAGTCTCTGCCTTTGTCTTACAACACTGACCTTACAATTATTTTCCCTACTGTCCTTCCATCTCCACAAAGACATCAGCTTTCCTCACCCTTCCGTGTCCTCCCATTCCTGCCTTTTCCACCACGGATATGAAGCCACAGGGCATGGAAAAACATTGCAGTGACAACAAGGGCACAAGAGTAGGGGTAGTGGGAGACCAAGGAGCAGGTGCTCACAGAGATATGCTGGATCCCATGGGAAGGCCAGTGAGCCCCAGCTTCACAGTCCAGCTTGGCCTGCCAATGCTCAGGGTGAGAAGCATCTGAGAAACTGTCCGGGAATGAAGATGAAGCAGCATTACAGTCACCCACAGAAACAAATGACAATAAGCAAGTAATCTTATTAAACTAATCCTAGTCTTCTCTCTGCATTTTGTTACTGATGGTAATTGCTTTTGAAGTTAGATTATCATGCTCCTGAGGACATTTATTTTTTTGCTTTTATTATATCATTAGAGTAATTCTATTAATATTCATATATTATTGGGGTTTCTAGAAGTGCTTACAGCCCCTAAACCAGACAGTATATGTATCAGTTGTTTATTCACAGTTAGCAGCCATTACGTTCTGTGAAAAGGGCTGGGACGGGAAAACAGAGAGCAAGGCTACCTGTCTGCACAGGGGGTATAAGGTAAGGCAGGAAGAGGAAAGGGGAATTGTTTCTTCCCTGCTGACCGCTGAATGTGTCTGACTGTAAGACAGAGCAGGGAAGGGGTTCATGGGAAACTCAATTATGTGTGTGCAGAAACTGCAAGACCCTGAAAGGAGCAAAGAGCAGACCTACAGCCAGGCCTTGGAGGCAATGGAAAGAGAAACAACTTTTTTTTTTCCCCCTTGGGATTCAAGGGACCTGCACAGAACTTACTGTAACCCAAGAAGTCATGAAAATGCACAGGACTAAGGGCAAGTCTGGAGGAAGGGATCCATCCGGCAAAGATGCTGCGAGCAGGTGTACCCTTATTTGGTCTTACCTAGCATAATTAAGTTGCTTTATTCCAATAGCTACCTTGTCCTACACTGCAGTATATAAAACCTAGCATTAGTAATACAAAGCCTCACTGATGTTCTTCACGTACTTACTTTCAGGACAAGGAGCAGGGACATATACCTGACTGAGGATCAGTCACAGCCGTGGGACAAGACAGGGCTGAAATCTATTTTGTGCATTGCTCTACACAGCAAGAAAGTCCTTGTCCTGAAGAAATTACAAGTCAACACATTATAGGAGCTACTATAAATAATAACAAAAATCTAATTAAGCCACAGGGTCAGTACAAATCAGGAAGGAAATGGTGGTCATGGTGAATTAAGTAAAAAATAAATTGAGGGTGGGAAGGGCAGAGCAAAAGCCTGTTTTGACATCCAGAGGACTAAATTAGGCTTCTGTTCTGAAGGATCCCCAGGAGGACTGCTGCCACCAGGCCAGCCTGATGCTAGAGAGAGGCTTTCATGGTGCAGCCTCACAAAGAGCATTGTCTCCTTGAGACCCCAGGGTGCAATAGGTCTGATTGTCTGGGAGGCTGAAGGGCTTGTTATTATCACAAAGGCAAGTAGGAAATGGTGGGATAATTTTTAAAAGGGCAGCAGAAGAGAAAAGAGCTTCAGAAGGGGGCTCACAAAGGTAAGATGGGAATAGGAGGTTGGGTGGATAAAGAATAGAAAAGACAGGCTAGAGTGTATGCTATAAAATGTACCTTTCACCTTTATTTCATCCTTCTCTACACACAAGTCAAAACTGAAGACATTTTATTTAGTTTTTTGTACTTCCTCAAATGTTAACCACCACTGACCGCTGTGTAGGACCCAGCCCACACCTCTCATCACACTTTTTGCTGCTTTAGCTTTACCCTCCTGTCATGTACCATATTGTGGGCTGCCTTGCTAGCCCTGTCCCAGTGTCTTGGCTAGGGTAGAAGGTTATAGGCAGAGGTGTTTTTGAAGTAAGTGGTGATTATTTGATTTAATTTTAAATCATTACCACTCTTGGGGGTTTTATTAGCATTATTGTTTCTGTAAAATTGCATGGTGGCAGGCTCAGAATAAAGGGTCTCCTTGGAAAAATATATAAAACGTGATATAATGTACATTTTCCCCACTGGTTTCTATAGCAACAGCCTCTTCTCTGCACTTAGAAAGAGCAGAGAATTTGCAGGGGGGAAGATGAGTAGCAGTGGCTCTGCCCTAGATCTTTCACCTCTGAGTCCTCATGGGAAGTTCTCCTCCCTTCAGTTTCTGTTATGTGGAGAAACAAAGACCATTAGCCAGACCCACTTCACAGACCACTCAATATGTCTGGTAAAGCTGTGGGGTGGATATGCTACCATAGATAAGAAAGTAATTTCCACGATATGACTGTAAACTGGAGCATTGCTCCCAGCACAGTACCTGACATGGGGAATACACATCGCAAACTGCTATAAACACAACTTCTGTGCTCGGGTTTGGTTAGAGCTAGCTATGAGCCTTGCCCAACTTCTCTCTTCCCTGTGTCTTTACAGGCCACCATCTGGTACAGTCAGAGCCTGAGATTTCCCAGAAAAACATTTCCTTTTGCTCTTATGACAACATCAGCCAAAGACCTTTCCTTGCCCCTACCATCACTGGCCATCCATAGCATGCAGAACCACCCTGAGTCCCAGGCATCACGTTCCTAGAAAGTTATTGACAGTTTGGAAGGAGGCCAAGAACTAGCAAGAACAAACATTTTATGAGCCTGGAGGGATTGGCTTGACTAAGCCTTAAGAAAACTCTGAAAAGGATAATTCTGTGCCATGTAGGTAAACAAAGTCTGAGAGAGGCTGGCTGAAAAGCCTTAGATGTGTTTGAAAGGTGGAGATGACAACTGAGACAGCACTTTATTTAGAGTTGGAGAGTGGGATATCTCAGTGGGAACAAGAGTATTAAGCAGGAAATTGTAGGCAAAAGAGCAGGGCAGACTTTGGGGCAGTGGAATCTATTGGAAAATTTTCTAAGATATGCCATGAAAGTCCCATTAGGAAAACACTGGGAAAAATCATTGAAATCTACATAGCCAACGGGGGTAACTTGGTGTTGGCAGTGGGCTAGACTGACTGAGACAGTAGGTTATTTTGATTCCTCACACTTGTTTCTGTGATGGAGCCTGATCCCAAGTCTGCTTCAAAGAAATTTCCTCAGACTGCCTGTCCTCACCACATGCTCCCAACCCCCTAAGTGGAGGGTTCGTAGTTCACTAGTCCCCTCCAGTCAGACCACTAACAATAGAAACAGGACTTCTTACATCAGACCCTGTTTTTTAGACCATTTCCACAAAGATCCCTGGGTTGTTTGCAGCAAACAGCTCCTTCTTCTTGTGCATTTGTTTATTGTTCAGAAGTATTTGATGAATGATTTATGCAAATGTGTCCTGCGCTTTGGCTGCAATGGATAACTAAGATTAGTTCAGATTAAACATGAAGACAAGGAAGGATGAGGTCACTGTGTTTCAGGTCATCTTATAGCAAAGTAAAAGAATATAAATGAAAAAAAATTCCAACTTGAATGTGTCTTCACATCACTCTGACCTAGAGGGAAGAAAACTCCCTCTTTCCAGCCCACTCCTCCGCTCCAGGCTCTTGAAAGACAGATTTCAGATGGACTGTATTTATTCAAGAGTGTCCTCTTACAAGCATTTGGCTTTCAGCAGTTAGTATAGAACACCAACTCACACATGAGAGCACTGAATACTTTAGCTTGTTTTTAGCGATATGTCTCGAGTCCATATTTTGAAGTTTAAAAAAAAAGAAAGAAAGAAAGAAAAAAGGAAAACAATCTCTACGGTTTTGGTGAATGAAAGGGCGGGGGGCGGGGGGCAGGGGGAATAAAATTCTGGCTCCAAGAAACAATTCCTTCATAAGTTGAGACCTTATCTGGAAAACTGCACAACTCTGCTAAACTGGGACTTGTGGTCTTTCTGTGTTAGACTGGGAACCAAAGCAACACAGAAACACAAGATACACAGTCCCAGCAGTGGAGCCGGATCTTGGATTTCAGACCCCGCTAACATCAGGACTGTGACAGATCCCACCTAGTTCCTCAATGTCTTTGCAAAGCTCCCAGGAGCTTCAGAGTTAAAATAAGTTAGTTACTAAAATAACTGGGTGTTAGGTACCATGGGTTTCTGTCTTACTCTTGAGGTCAGAGATCTAACAGCCCCTAGGAACAGCCCCACCAGTTTCCAGACTCTTTACATAATTAACATTTTGGTTTCCCATCCCTGATAAAGGGCCAGCAGCACTCACAAGAGAGCTGAGAGAGGATAAACACCTCCCAGACTGTGAGGCACTTGGGTACCACAATGATGGATAAACACGTTAAAAGGTGAAGAGGCAGACCAGAAACAAATATCACCTCAATCAGGAGCTAAGCTGCTGCAGTGCCAGCTACACAGGAGAGCAATTACATTTTGCATAATCCCTGATTTCTGCACTACCTACAGTCTTGTCCTCCTCAGCATCTGCTGAGCTGGCAAGTCCCAGGAGCCTCAGGATTAAAATTACACACGGGCTATCCCCTTGCTCTTCAATCACTACATACCTGTGTGCTAAAGAGTAGTGTGCTTCAGAAAGGTATTCGCTCAGGGACCCTTGGGTGGATGCACAGCATAACCTCTGCTTTCACTCTCTCTCTGCTGGAGAAATGCGTGCCTCAAGGAAACGCAGCCTTGTTAAACACAACCGGGGGGGTGTTAGAGGATGGCATAGGGAAGATCAGTGGCATTGCTTTTGGCTGGTCCATGGCAGAATGTCTCATCTTTTCTGTCACAAAACAGTTTGTTCCATGCTGGGTGGCTCATTGCCAAGGTAATAAATACAAGTTTCTAAAAAGAAATAAAATAAAAAGGAAAAATAAACACAGAGCAACAACTTGTTCTGCAAATTGACAGGAGACTTGCCTAAGGCAATGGATAACGGGTGACAGGGATGAACAGCTCTCTCGTGGAGCCTTATTAGAGAGCAGACCGGAGCTCTTCTCAGATACTCTTTATGAGATGCTGCCATCTGGGAGAAATCCAGATTGGCAATTATCAGAGAGAACAATTCCAGCTGGCCACAACACTGCCAAAGCAGAAATTATCCCCTTACACAATGGCACTGACTCAGACTGCTTGCAACTTTTGTTGAGTTTGGGGCAGTTATACAAGGTCTGTCATTAGTCATGGTGGTATTTATTTCTATTATGGAGCCCTGCCCACAGATCAGGACCCAACTGTACCAGAAAATATACAAATGAACAACAAATAGAAAGTCCCAATGTACACAAAGGCCAGGGCAGAATCTTAGTCATTAACTACATCTGCCATATCAACCCTGTGCTTCACAGCATCTGTCTTATCCTATGATGGCTATCTACCTGTTTTCTACCAGCACCCTATCTGTAACCTAAAGTGAGAAAGAGCTGCTGTATGCAATATTAATCCACCACTTTCCTGATTAACATCTGAGAGCTAATTATTTCTGTAGAGACCTTGTAACGACTACATTGTGGTCGTAGCAGCACCATGACGTAGTATAATTCAGTAGTGCTCTTCCTTCAGCTGGACTTACTGAAACAGAGAAAGCAGATGTAAGGGTTATGCACTGTTTCCAAAATGCTCATGGGATGGGTAAATTCTTTATTATTCTTGCACTGGTTCCTTGCAGTGGTTCCTGGCAGTCTTGCCAAGGAGACATCTCTTAGGTAGACAGAGCATCTTTGTGCCTTGTTGGTGGTCCTGTGGTTGTGCAAGCCCCAAGCCAGCCATGGCTCAGGGTAGTTCAGACCTAACTCTGAACTGTGTCCTCTGGCAAGCAGCAGAGCTGCCTTATACACGGCTGTCATGAAACTGAATCTGGGCAGGGCGAGGAAGGGAGGCAGCAGTGCTGACATTGCCAAGTCATGGCAAAGGCCTGCTGACTGCCCTTTCCTTTAGTGACCAGGTGATGCCTCAAGAGATGTCTCCTTCTATCCTGCCTCTGAGCCATGCCGGGACCTCCCATAGCTCTCAGGGGAAAGAAATGGGTCATATACTGCTAGGAGCAGGGTGTCTACCCACCTCTGAAATACAAATTGATGGAACAGAAGACGTTTTTAGCCACTCACAGAATTTAAAGTTGAAAGTACTGAAAAAGCATGGAGAGGAATGAGATTCTCCTCAGTGGCCCCTTTGTACTGCTGTAGCCCACACAAGAGCTGTTATTTGTCCTTGACCTCCCAGAGAGGAGTACCTCTGGCAAGGCTTTGGCTAAACAGTTCACTGTATCCTAAAACTTTGTTTCCTCCCTCCACAGCATGATCATTGGAGAAAAGTCTGCCCTCAGATGCATGGTAAAACCCTTCCAGATGATGCTGATGCAGAGCATCCCAGCAGCAGCAGGACACTTTACTGTGCTAGACAGGGAGCAGATGTATAAAAAGTGAACGCCCTTGGTGGAAGGGAGAGCCTTAGGGATGTTTTTTATCCCTTCTTCTTGGGACTTGACACATCTTCCCCAATGCATTTTTCTCTTTTCAGACAAGAATTCTGCCAAAGAGGAAAACGTCTGAAAGCACCTCATTAATTAAGGAGCCTTGAGTTTTGCTGATTTTCCATGAGACTTCAGACTCTGAATTGACTTTTGAAAATGAGATGTGCTTAGACTCACTTCAGCACTTTCTCAACTTTATCCAAATTGGTTGTGTGAAGAGGGAGCATTTAAGGACTGAGATTTATCAGGAGGAAACATTGTTCTGAACCAAATTTCCACTGAAAGAGAAAACTGAAAAGATGAGTGATTCTGCATGAGAGGTGCTTGAGTAGTGAAGGTTTTCTTAGTATAACAAGAACTGTCTGAGAGGCTTCTGCTTTCCCACTCATTTACATTAGAAAAAAAAGAGAAGCTTGCTGTTTCTTAAAAGAACTGAGACAAGGAATGTATTCCACAGTGAAGTGTGTTTTTTTCTTTTTTTTTCCCATGGTAACTTTTTGACAACTAGGAATTAAAGCAAAAGAGATACTGGAGGCCCAAACATAATCTGTCATCTGTGCCCACAGCTGGGTTTGGCTGGGTCTGTGTTCCCTACCCCTATCTTTTCCCTCACTGGCTATAGGAGAATCTGAAGCAAGAACAGATAAAAGAGCCAGTTTGATTTTGACTAGAGGTATGTGGGGTGCTCCAAGACTTTGGGGCAGTAGGAAGAACAGCATTAGCAAGTGAGTGGGAAAATAATCTCTAAATTAGCTCTAAGTCCTGTGTCAGCCGCCATTCTTGTCTGGAAAGGTCCTGTCCTTTTCTGTTCCCCTCTAGCTTTTCACAAAAAGTCCAGACAGGGAAAGATAGCACCTGCCACTTCTAGCCCTCCTAAACTTCAGGTGAAAGCTTCCTCTTTTTTCTGCTTAGCCAGAATCAAGAGGAAACCAAATGGCTCTGTTGAGCTGTGTCTACACTGCCAGGTATTCCCCATTTTGCATGTGAGCCCTTGTGCTCTGACTGTCCTCACCACCTGCACGTTGTTGCGTACTGCAGTGCCATGTTTGTGCCTGCTTGATGGCTTTTAGTCCATAACCTTGAAGGTATGCTCAAGCCCGCTACCAGAGTCTCCACAGATGTAGTTTCCAGAGTCTATTCCCTTCTGGCACTTCTAGGGAGATGGCTGAGGAGACAAGGGCTTTTCGTACACGTCACAGTGACTCTTCTCTGCAACAGCTTGTATCCCATCTCACAACACCACCAGGTGTCATTTCATGCTATGGCAACAATAGAGAGAGTGACAAAGGACTGCCAGAACTGAGGGTCTTCCCCTGGCTTGTCCTTCTTCACACAAGTGAACAGTGGTGCCAGGCAAAACATTAGAAACTCTACTGTAAAGAGTAAGCCTAGATTACAGAAGTCTTTCTGAATTTCCATGCCACACTGCTTATCCTGTGTCCCATACTAGACATGACACACTGTTTTGGTCTGCAGAGGAAGGAAGCCTGGGTAAATACCCTAAAAAGGGACTCGTGGTATGCTCCAACAGATGCATAGCATGCTCCAACAAGTCCGTTGTGAGGCACAGCCACAGACCATCCCAGAAATAAGTATACAGCCAGCCAAAATTACTTTAACTTCAGAAGTGAGAAGTCAAAAAGAGAGCACTGTGGGAGCTTTGCAGTGCTATGCAAGGCCTGTTATGCAAGGCTCACTGAGTAAACTGTGCCATGTTCAAACAGCTTGATCCTGGGATGCTTACAGAAAAGCACAGCTGAGCCCAGAGCTTGGGGTCGGCCGCCTCAGAGGGACCAGAGTATGTTGGCACCACACTAACAAGCTAGCTGGGTATCTTCAGCGACGCACAGGTCTCTGACACTACGCCAGCAAGGCAGCAACCTCACAAAGGTCTGACGCATGATAACTGGTCCAACAGTTGTCCACGGATACAGGAAACGTCAAAGTGGCCCATGCCTTGACATGACTCCAGCTGAATATGGGCATTTAGCCAGAAACTGCTTTGTGGTGGGATGTACCGCCTGCCTGTTTGCCAGGAGGGGCTGAGAGGGAGCAGCTGAGTATATCGAAAAAGGTCAGGCCAAGAGGTGGCAAGAGTTAATCTTCAGGTTCCCCCAAAACGGCTAGAGTCAATTTACTTTCTGGAGCCTGGAAGGGGCAGAGAAGAGAATGCGTGAAGAAGTGTGCAGGAACTGGGAAAAATTAAGCAAACAGAGCTGTCACTGGGTGAAGTCTGTCCTGTGGACAGGAAATGTTTCTTTGAGATAGTTTTAAAAGTTTCACTTTCTGCGTCTGCTCCAGAGGCCAGAGACAAGAAGCCTGACTATTTTTAAAGATAAGTTTGACGCATTATGAAGGAGCTTGTGTGACATGATAGGCTGTTGCAGTCAGGAAATGGACACCCTGACCCAGGAGAGGCATTCCAGCACTGCGCTCCTGAGCTCGGGCTCTGGCTGTCTGCAGGCTGCACTCTCCTTCTCAGAAGGAGACAGGAAAAGAAAAGAAAAATAAGCCTTTAGTTTCAACTGAAGCAGAAGTAATTCTAAGGAAAACAGGAGACTTTGGGAAGCAAACTCAGATGAGCAAAAAAATGTCTAAGGAGATGACTATGTCAGACGTCCCCTTTAACTAACTGACCAGTAGTACTATTCCTGGGGTCTGGGGTTTGGCATCAGGCCAGCAGTAGTAGTGGGGCACCAGTGACTTGCTGGGTTGGTGTGAAAGCACCAGCCCATGCAAGGTATCACAAAAGCCTGTGCCTCCAATTTAGCTGTAAGAACATGTTGCCAGGGTGAGCCCATACTAGCATGTAAACTGATGCAAGCCCAAAAAGCTGGAGGTGTTGATCTCAAGTGTTAACCAAAGACACTGGAAACTAAGACCCCAAAGACTTGCTCTTTTATATCTGACCAGAAAACTTGAGAAGCTGAACAGTGGTTAAAGTGGCAACTTCTCTATTGGAAGTACAGGTCTCACCCTTGGCTAGAAGCCTTGACTTCTTCTCCAGCCTGGAGAGCGCAGCTTCCCAGTTCCTGTCTCCTCACAGAAACAGCAAATGCACATTCAGGCAGGGGGAGACTGAGAAACAGATGCCACCAAGAAAGCTGGGAGCATTTCCCACTTGGGCAATTACAGTCTCTGGTGTTCTCCTGCTAGGAGGTGGAGCAACACAAGTCTCTGCCTTGCAAAGAGGGAGATCCTGTATGGGAGATTCCTGGCTGCTGTTCTTTTTTGCTCCCCTCCAGCAGGGCTTATGCTGCCTCCATCTTTCCTTCTCTGGTCCACTGTCACGTCTCACCCTGACACAGAAGAAAGGGCTTTGAAGGTGGCAGTTGTGTTAGAGGGTTTACAAAATCAAATGCTCAAAGGCAAGAGGCACCTTGGCCATGACTATATTAATACATTAAATGGTGTCAGGGTGTGTTCCCAGACTCCAGAACTGAATCACCCACTCTGTTAAACTGTTTGTACGTTCCCTCGCACAGTTTTGACCCGGACCAAGGAGGGGTCCTCCCAGACAATCCCTTCAAACAGTCTGTTGATTTAGCCCAGGCCAGGAACAATTCTTCCTAAGGGGTTTGCAGGCAGCCGCCCACTTCTGGAGGGTAATGAGGTTTAATGAAGTGAATGTAGACCTTTCCATTCCAGTTGGTTTCAGTGCCAGAGAAAGATCCTACATTTAATTTTCTAGTACAACTGTAGCCTACAGTACCATTCAAGGAGCAGGGTAGAAAAGGTTACAGGTTTGGAAATATCTCTGATGTAACCTGCTCATAGTATGAAACATCATCATCCTTCACATCTCTTTGATAAACAGAGCTGTGTCTGCTTCCTTCAGCTCTATCTCTGTTTACAGAATGGCCCACTGGCAAACTCATGGAAATAAATTAGAACAGGCATGAAACTCACCCTTTTGGAAGGTACTGCAGAGAAACAGCAGTACATTTCTACATGTAGGTCTCTGGAGAGGCAAAAAAAAGATATGTGGTGGGGACGAGAGAAGGAAGACTGCTCAAAAAGAAAAGAAAATGAGGCATGAGGGCAGGTCATACAGGACTAGGCTGCTGACTAACCATGCTTCAAGGGTCTCATGCCAATTTACATTGCCCCACTGATGTTATGCAAAAAGCCTAGCAGTAGTTGCAAGTTACAAACCTTCAGCTCCATTCATCTTTTGCATCAGAAGTACTTGGAGCACAACAGCAGTAAATTAGTGCCAGCTCTCCTGCTGAGATAATTCAAAGTATCTTTCCCTGCCCAGCAGGGCCTGATTTTTCATGTCGATTACATATTGTGATTAATATGGAGGCATTTG
This sequence comes from Buteo buteo, assembly GCF_964188355.1. Taxonomy (NCBI): domain Eukaryota; kingdom Metazoa; phylum Chordata; class Aves; order Accipitriformes; family Accipitridae; genus Buteo; species Buteo buteo. The sequence goes on along the minus strand of NC_134189.1, from coordinate 3,512,732 downwards.
CTCATTTAACAGGGGAAAAAACCTCAAACCCTAAAACGTTCACCAAATAGGGATTTGGGGGGGGGGAACTTGCTTTGTTTATTCTTCTCCACTCAGTGAACTACTAATTTCAATGAAGAACTGTGCCAGTGATGGGCAGTGATACAAAGAGATTGATAGATCCACCCTATTTCACCCTCACAAACCCATTGGGGTACATGTACAATCTGAGTGAGGCTTGTCAATCACCTCAGTGCCTGATATTGTCCCTACCTCCCACACCACTGATTAGTGTCACTCACCGAATGATCAGAGAGGGCGCAGAGGCAGATTCTGCCAGCAGTAAGAAACTTACTTCAAATCAAACATGTAAAATACAGCCTAAGATTCATGCCATGTAGGTGGTAGGGGAAGGAGAGGAAAACATCATTCCCTTGAAGGACTCATGGCTGCTTTTATTTTTTGTAAAAAAGAAATGGTCTCGTTTACTAGAGGGGAAGAGAGAAGGTAGGTTGATTTTAGGAGCACTGTGTGATGTCTTGCCAATGAAATGGTTCAGGGTCAGGGGGTGGGGGAATATACCAGGAAATTATGCTACTTGTGGAGGGTGCCTGTGAAGGCAGGTGATCAATATCCATCTGCCAGAGATAGCTAGATTGTCTTTATGGGATTAGCTCCATGTGGCAGGAGCCCAAGAGACTCTGCAGTATGATACAGAGGTAGGGAAGGAAGGGGGAGGGAGGTGGGAGGCTGGTTTTCATGTCTGTATGCTGACAGCCAACATCTTGGAAGCTTGATGCAGAAGGATTTGCTAAAGGTTGGTCTAAGGAAAGGTGACATGCAGTAGCTAGAAATGGTGCTGAGCTGCAAAGATCGGAACTGGAATCTCTCCAAAGCTTGAGCGTGCCTGGGAGTTGAAGCTGTGGTCACCATCCTGTGAAGGGTTAATTTGGATGTTAAGGAGTCAGGAGGGGGGTTGGAGGGTCCCCAGTTAAATGGGGTTGAAGATGAAGAACAGGAATTTATGCCTCAGACTGGGGTGTGACAGAAATATCTGTGTTGCTAAGTGGTTATTCAGTGCATTTGGAGTCAGGACTTTTGGAGCAAAAGGAGGGAAAGTCCTATCTGCAGTGGGACAGAGATTTAACTGTATGGTATGAGTTCCACCTTCTGCAAAACTAGGCTGTTAATCTTGCTGAGATAGACACTGTGTGAGGCTTGGGAACACTTGCAAAAGGGTACAGGGGAGACCAAATACCCATCCCAAGAGATACCTGGAAGTCAAACAACAGTGGGCATGCCTGATGCTGAGCACCCACGACTTCCACTGATGGCAGTGAGATCAGAGCGGAGGAAGGGGATCGGGGAGGCTTGCGATCTGGTTGGATTGGGCTTTTAAAAGAGCCCTATCATTAGAGTCTCATGAGCTTTGACATCTGCGGGATGAGCAGCCTGGACAGGTCAATTTTGCTGTGGGAAGGGAAGAGTTAAGAAGAGAGAATGTAAAAGGAGATTGAGGGCTGGCAGAGCTCTTAAAGAGTAGGGGTAGATTCTCCTGCAGTCATTTGGAGGAAAGTACTGGGGGCGGTGGCTGCTCTTCCCAGCATTAGTCATCACCCCACCACCACCAAAGTCTGTCAGGAGCCCCAGCCCTCCTCAAGGGTCCCGGCAGAAGCAAGGTCAGCTGCAGGAGCAGGGCTGCCTTATGTCTACCCAGCAGACTGCTGCTCACGGCAGCTGCCTGTCCTGCCTATACCCAGATCCACATCAACTTGCCTTTCCTGTAAGGCCTGTAAAACCAACAGCCTCTGTGCTATACCTGCGCTTTGCAGCACCCAGCACGTGGGAGTCCACCCCTCCTTGGGGCTCTAACTACAGCCCACAAAGCCATCACTACCATTAAAAGGCCATTATGTGATGACATACAATTAGGGATTACAACACAGCTTGATTCCGCACCCTCTGACATTGCTGACAAAGCCCTGCTAGGGCAGGAATCCTTTTTAAGGCACTGATGGGGTTCTCCACGTGATGTTCACACTCTGAGGAACTGATCATCTCACTGTCAAACAAAAGCCATACGGCTGGATTCCATACACAAATGACTCCATCTAGAAATAGATGTCCAATTAAGGGAAAATATGTTTCCAAAAATCATTTTGTTTCCTACAGTTTATAAGCTCTCTTTTTTTTTTAACTGACTTTTCATGTCAGTCAATTTGGGATTGGTTTATTTTTAACTGAGTTAGTAAAGTCCTATACATGAAACCCCCTGTGTAGAAAGAACAGTCTCTGCTATTTGTTTTTGTTTTTTTAATCACAGAACAGCTATCACATTTTCCACTCCATCTTTTGCCCCAAAGCCTCTCGTGCTATTGTAATTCAGTGGATCTAAGATCTGTTACAGAAGACCCAAAACCAGGGCCTGTGAGCTTTTAAGTGCTCTTAAGGATGATAAAGTGACGTGAAAATTTCTAAGATGAGGTTAGTGCAATGATCTAGTTCACACCCCTGAGAAAGTACCACGACAATCCAACAGTCCTGGCATGAAATAAATGACCTCTAATGAGGAAAAAAAGGCTGAGACTTCACAAAGCAGATCTTTCTTCCCAGCAGAGATCCCTGCACTCCTCACGTGCAATCATTCCTTGGAGGTGGTCAAGACAACGGGACACATGGAGACAAGAAGGGGAAGCTGCTTGGAGCAGGTGCATGCTAGGCAGGTCTGGTTGCTTGGGGTGTTTGAGTGCCACATCTTTTTTCTGGGCTTTTCCACCTTTAGCGGCTCAGGATTACCATTCTTCAGTGAGTGCTGGAGTCGGATGGAGGTGAGGGTCCCCGTCCTTCCCAGGCCTCCGGCAGGAACCGAAAATCCTCCCAGAGAAGTGTGCTTTGCCGGAGTGCTGGGCTAGAGTTGTCCAGCTGTTTTGGCACCAGGTTTCTCCAGGACTTCAGCCCTCATTATTTCTTTGCTCCTCATCCCCCAATGCGTGAGCCTTGGTACAGGGCAACCACAAACGCAGGAGAGGCCAGCGGTGCGGGCGGAGGTGCCAGCGGGGGCCAGAGGATGGGAAAGAGGACAGGGGAGATTCAATTCGCCTTCACCACGCATTATATGGATTTGAGCCGCTCTGGAGATCAGCATGGAATCCGGGGCCGGCTGACCCTCACCGTGGGTGCTCTCCCCCGACTGTCCGGGGGCCACCTTGTGATTACTGCAAGAGAAGGGAAAAGCATGCTGCCAGTAACCTCAGAAACATTTAAGAGTCTGCAAACCGGTGGGAAACCATTATCCCAAAGTCAACCAGCCTCCTAAAACCCTCGCTGGGCTTCTGCTTCGCCACAGCCCCTCCGCGGGGGTTGGTGTGCGGGAGAGGGGCTCCAGCTGCCCTCCGCAGCCGGCCGGCGGGGATGTGCGGGCACCGCAGCGCTGCGCAGCCCCCCTCCTCCCTCACCCAGAGACTGCTGCATAGCTCCCCAGACTGTCTCTGGAAGAGGTTGAGGGGAAAAAAAAAAAAAAAAAAAAAAAAGAGGGAAAAAAACCCCACAAAAAACCGCGGTGACCGGCGGGCTTGTTCCCCGCGGCCGCCACGGCTGCTCGCCGGGCTGGCTGTGGTGAGGGGCGGGAAGCGGCAGGACGCCATCTTGTGGCGCCTTCTCCACCAGAGACAGTGCACAGAGGCCGGCGGCTGGCCTTGTCCCCCCCCCGCGGACCTCGTTCCCCCTGCCCGGGCGGTGGCTGCCCCCCTCCGTGAGAGGGCCAGGGCCCCACGCCGCCCTCCCTCCAGGGTGCAACCACACTGCAGGTTTCTGCACGGAGGGACTGGGTTATTGGGGGGCAGGGAGGAGCTGAAGTGCTAGGGAAGGACTTTTCACCTTTTTAGCGACAGCAAAAAAAAAAAAGGGGGTTTTTTTTTTCCAAGTGGTGCCCTGAAATAAAGCACCTCGAGATCGTGCCTCACTCGGGGCACAGAGGTGCCTTCCTCCCAGGGGAGCACAGCTGTGCAAACATGGCAGCCCCTCCACCAGCCCCGCTCACCCGGGGCCGTGTTTCTGCCCCCCCAGGACCGAGCATGGCATGCAGCTTTCCCAGTGGACCAGGGAGGAATTTTCTGGAAAAAAATGGTTCAAATTAGCAACTGCCAGTTTGTTAAACCTCATGCTTTTCAAGGAAAACCACTTTAAGCACTGTGAAGCCCGGTGGTGTGCTGGTAACTAAAAGCCGGAGTAACTGCCCCTTTGCTGCATATGCCAGGTGGGCAAATTCTCAACTGGGAAATTAGATAGCAGTAAGGTCTTCGTCTATGGGCAGCTTGCCTTGGCAGTGTTACAGGAAGGTTTCCATGGCCCGGTGTGGGAATTCTGGTTAAAGTAAGAAGGGAGGCAAAATAAAAGTCTCTGAGCAGCTGTCGAGCAGCTGTCAGGCAGATACTGTCTTCTGTGCTCACCTCAGAGGGCTCAGCCAACATTCGGAGAAACGATGAGGATCCCAAAGCTCAGGAAGAGAAGATGGTGAAAATGAGTTCTCAAGCTTTATCCCAAGCATAGCCCCGAAGTGCAGCAGCAGAACTGAAAGAAAGGTTTGGTACCTTCATTTCTGAATGAATTGTTCTTGACCTTATTAGTCATTGGACTCAATGCAATGAGTCAAGGCTGAAAGGGGAAGAGCACCTGCATTTGAAAGTTTCTCTTCCCAGAGAATGGTTTGATGCTGTTTGGCTTGACTGCAAATGTGGCAATGCAACCCATCATATCTGCTAAGTGGAGGGAAGTCTGTTGTGACAGTATCGACCACAACATCGTCTGTATAACTTGGCACCCCTCACCCGACATTCATCTTTGCACCAGCATTTTTGGTGTACCTTACAAGTGCAGTTATCTCCTTTGGATTTTATTTTTTTCCTGGTTCTTTTCTTCAAAGATGACAATGTAGTTAAGTCAGATCTGGCAAAGGAATTGCTTGTGTACTCTGAAATAAACATGAGAGGTAAAGACCTATGGAAAATAAACTCTTGCATGCAGTTTCTTTTCTCTGATCTCCTTAGAAGATTGTTTCAAGTTCTTTAGGGAAGGCAAATTCCCTCCTGCCTATAGGTTTCCCAGGTAGTGCTGCTGTTTCTGCCAAAGAAAAGGCTACTTTAGACCAGAGAGCAGCCTCCTATTGAACTAGGATCCAAGTCTGGGTTTGAGCTCCTTTGAGAGGTTACAGTTCTCCTAGCCCAATGTTGTAATATGGGCTGCCGTATGGCATGGCATCAGGTGTGACACTCCCTAGAGAAAATATCTGTCCTGTTGCCTTTCCTTCCCCATCGCAAATTCACATAAAAACCTTTCCTTAAAATCTGAGACAGTGAAGGGAATTGCAACATTTACTCCAAAATTCCCCATAGAAGAAGCCTTTGAACTTTCTATTTCTGTTCTTTATGACATCAGTGCAAATGTGCCTTAGACAAGTCCTAATAAGATTCTTTGTAGGAACTCTTGTGCTCTGTGTGCTGCATAGTGATACACAGACATACATATACACTCTGGCAGAGTTAGGTATGAACCTCATGTCTTGGAATATCTCATCTCTTTGTTTCTTTTCCTGTACGTTGAAATTATCACATCCCATAGTCAGGCACATGTTTTGAAAACATAAGGAGCTGTTCCACATATCCTGCTTTGTCTGCATCCAGTCCTCTGTCCTCTCTGGGTTAACTCTTAACAACAGTCACCAGAAGTGCTGTAGTGGCCTTTCTGATCTTAAACTAGAAAAACAGATTTGTTTTTTTCTTTAGAAAGTAGTAGAGATCTTCTGTAACATCTGAGGTCATTTTGTCTGTCCTTCAATATGACACAGCTAAAGAATTTCCCTCCATAAACTTTGAGTTGAGCTCATAATCAAGCTAATATTCAGTGTGTCATACCTTTTTTTTATCTGCAACTGAATTCAGTTTTGTTGAATCTTCATCTCCTCTCCATGGCTCCTCTGTATCCAAGCCAAGCTGCCTCTTATCCTGACACCTTCTATCTGCTTGAATTACTCTTTGGAGTCCTTTGTGTCATGGTGCCTATTCCTACAGATACAGTGTGTTGTCTTTCATGACCGCTCAAAGGAGTTGTGTGGGGAACAAGTAGATCCATTTGAGTTTATTTTGTGTCTGACTGGTGTTGCTTCTGTACAGTTTAAAGCTACGTTGAGTGTATGAAGTCATGTAATGAAATAATGTCACATTACCTTGTGCAGCAGAACGTAGCGTTTGGAAGCAAATGAGCCAAAGTTTGTCTTTTGTTGAAGTGTATGGCCTTTTCTGGAGCAGGTTACACCTAGAAGAGAAACAGCAGGAGTCAACAACTGCATTTCAGGCAGGCTATGCTTACACCCAGCTTTTCTTGAGGAACATTAGAAGTTGCTCTACAAAACTGCATGTGGTCTTCTGTAACAGTTATGTCAATGCAAAGGTGAACCTCCAGCAGAAAACAGGCAGATAGCTTAAGGAATGATAGTCATGCTCATCTCATTTTTTCACATTAGTGTAGAGTGAAGCAGATTACTTTTACCTTATTGGGGAATGGTCATGGTGCAACCCTCACTGGCAAGAACAAGCCAGCTCAGCAAGGTTGTCTAGGTCTCTGTGGAGCTGGGACTATTCATCTTTGGTGCCTTGTGCTTTGTCCAAACACACTGTCAGCCCTTCACCAATTATAATAAAAGTAATACCTCAAACAGATCGAAAGTTCTTCATTGAGAAAGGATGTTCGTTCTTTCCTTTTCAGACAAATGATGTCTTGTGGAAAGCTAGGAAATATGCTGTATAATGAAATTATGTAGCCGGTTATCTGAATGTGGAACTGACATAGCCCGTTGCTATGTCTGTGGTCAAGAAGCAGGCTGAACCTGAAGATAAAAATGTCCTTACCCCCACCCCAGTTCTCATTCCAGTATCTAACCAGATGTCCAACATCTGGCTAGAAGTTGCTGTGTGGGCAGCTGTCTCGCACCTGGGCCATTGGGCAGTAACAGTTGACTGAGTGGGAGAAAGAGTCTGAACCAGGGGTCTCAGCTTAATAGCTGTCTTGGTTTGAAAAGAACTTTAGGATTTACTGAGGGGATTGGGAGCAAGAAGTCCCCCATACTTGGGCCAAACAATATCTCCTCCAGTAATGCAGGTGACAACATCCCAAGGAAATAAAGAGAAGAAAGAACTAGAACTAGTCACTGCTAGTTAAAGCTCTTTCTTTTTTTCTTTCTTTTTTTTTCATTTTTCCTTGCTCAGTTCCCCAGAGGACTGCTTCTTGAGTTCGCTGTGCTGTGGTACCAGTTGTGACTCAAACTGCTACTTGACTAATTTTTGGTACGTCATTCATAATCTTTCTCTGCAGCCTGTGTGGGCAAACATATTTCCCATTCCTATCCCTATCACAAGCCAAATCCCAATTATTCCAACATATTTCAGGAAAAAAACCCAAACAAACAAGTGATGTCATGGCAACTAGTTTAGGCTGTACTGGGGTTTTGCATTAATTTGTCCATGAAAAGGAATTTTCTTAGGAGACAATGGTCTACAACTCAAGAGTGGAGCAAACCTTGGTATCATGTGATCTTAGCCTTCTCCTCTGAGCCCCCCATGATGTTCACTGTTTGTTTGTGAACTGCATGGTTCCCTCTACCACCACCTAGCTGAGCAAGATGTGCACCAACAGTGTGGCTGCAAGGGAAAAACTGTCCCTGGTTAATCTAGGTGGCTCTTTAGTCTGGTTGTATCATACTGACAGTAGCTCCTGTCTCCTGAATTAGCCTCACAAAGCTTGGTAAAACACAGGAGAAGCCCTTTTGGACTAGCAACACCGAGATACAGAACCTACTCTGGGAGAAAAAGTGGCTATTCTCTTCCCTGTGGCCCACGCCTCTCCCAAACAAAAATACTTTGATATTGCTATGCAAAAAGTAGGGGCTTAAAAATTTGATTCTCAGCCACGTTTTTTTTCCTTCTGAGCAAGCATAAATTGCATTTGTTCTTATAACTTCCATGTCAATATGTGGCCTACAGGAACAAGGCTGCAGCCGTGATGCTACAGTGCTTTATAGTACTGTGCATGGTACTTAAACGCTTTATTTCTTGTTTCCTGTTTGAGGGTGAGATCATTTCATTCATCCAGGCACTGATGAGATGGACACAGTGGAAAAGCAGAGTGACAAGCCAGTAGGGAAAAGAAACATAGAATCATAGAATGTTTTAGGTTGGAAGGGACCTTAAAGATCTTCTGGTTCCAGCCCCTCTGCCATGGGCAGGGACATCTTCCACTAGATCAGGTTGCTCAAAGCCTCATCCAGCCTGAGCCTGAACACTTCCAATATTGGGGCACCCACAACTTCTCTGGGAAACCTGTTTGACTGTCTCACTACCCTCGTTGTAAAGAATTTCTTCCTTATATCTAATCTAAATCTGCCCTCCTTCAGTTTAAAACTGCTGCCCCTTGTCTTGTCACTACAGACCCTGGCAAAAAGTCTTCCTCATCTTTCTTATAAGCCCCCTTTATATATTGACAAGTTGCAATAAGGTCTCCCCAGAGCCTTCTCTCCAGGCTGAATGATCCCAACTCTTTCAGCCTGTCCTCATAGGAGAGGTGCTCCAGCCAGCTGATCATTTTTGTGGCCCTTCTCTGCACCCACTCCAACAGGTCCATGTCTTTCTTGTAGTGGGAACCCCAGACCTGGACACAGTACTGCAGGTGGGGTCTCATGAGAGCAGAGTAGAGGGAGACAATCACCTCCCTTGACCTGCTGGCCATGCTTCGTTTTATGCAGCCCAGGATGCAACTGACTTTCCAGGCTGCGAGCCAACTTTGCTGGCTCACATCCAATTTTTCATCCACCACTATCTCCAAGTCCTCTGCAGTGCAGGTCTCATTCAATTCATCACTCAGTCTGTACTGACATTGGGGATTGCCCCAGCTCAGGTACAGGATCTTGTACTTGGCCTTGCTGAACTTCATGAGGTTCACATGGGCCCACCTCTCAAGCCTGTCAAGGTCCCTCTGGATGGCATCCCTTCCAACTAGTGTATCAGCTGCATCACTCAGCTTGGTGTCATCCGCCACCTTGCTGAGGACGCGCTCAATCTCACTCTCTATGCCATTAATATTAAATAGTATTTATATTAAATGGTATTGGTCCCAGTATGGACCCTTGCGGCACACCACTCGTTACATGGTCAGGACACACCACAAGGCCACCACTCAGCCTCCACAGAGTGCATACCTAGTGCAACTTTTGCTCCTTTCTCCATTTGCTCCAGTCTCACCCCAATGAGAATAACCTAACAGGGAACAACTCTGATGATAATGAGTCTTGGTTTACACAGGAATTTGTAGCCAAACCCTTACTATCCAGAATTCTTAATAGCCCTCCATGGTATCTCACCAGGCTATAGTCCAAGCAGAGAAACGCTGCACTTGGCCAGCTCTGACACCAATCAGTCTAGTGCAGAGGATGAGAGATAAATAAAGGGGTTAGTAAAAAAAAAAAACAACAAACATTTCAGCAGTTTCTCCTATAAAAGGATGTGGCCTAGCCTCTCTGGTTCCCTGCAACACTTACCCACCCATGCAGCTTTAAAGTTCATGTTTAAGGATCACCTGCTGAGTTGAGAATGAGTTTGCTGCTGTTAACATAGGACTGAGGCTGGCAGTCATATCACATGGATTTAGCCGTGATGTCTTTGAGGGTGCAGAGCTAGGCCACGAGAACAGCAGTGTCTCCTTCTCCTGGAATGCACTCTAAGGGGGAGAAATGAAAGAGAGTGAATATGAAACAGGGATTATAAATTGCAGCAAGACTTCCCAGGAAACCTAGCCTCCCTCCAAGCCCCAAACCACTAAAGAAGGAGCCAAAGCCCCATCTTCACATGGCAGGAGTTGGGTAACTCTCGCTGATTGGGATGGAGCCTGGCCTTTGAGGAGCAACACGATGAGTTAATTTTGACTCATTTCCGCGGATATCTGCTTCTACTACCTCTGCTGCAGGGAACTGCAGTTTGAAGCCTTAGCCCTTTAAATAGATTACAGCTATTGCCACAAAAGGCACTAATAAAAGGGGCTCATACTGCACCTGATGAATAGATGCAGAGCTGGTTTCCAAGTTTCTACTGTATCATGAGCAGAATTAAATGAGTTGGTCCCAGGCTGTGACGAAAAGTTTGCTGTATGAATGAAGGTCTTTGAAAGGTCCCCCACTGAAATTAATGAGTGTTGAGAGGCTGTGTACCTTTGGGGCTCCAGAACGAAACATTTAGTTCTGTGTACTAACCATAGGCTTTGCTATACATACATACACCCCCCCACACACACTCTCTCATCACAGATTTAATTGTAAGCTAAGCACTCCCAACAGGAGTGAAATTATATGCCTGAAGGAAGGTTATTCATCAAATTTATTTCTAAGATGCTGTGCCCTCAAGATACAAGCAATGTATGTTCAATCTCCCTCTCTCAATATATACTCTCTAGTATGTATTATCTCTTATCTCACCAACACCAGTACTTGAAAGGATGATGTACTCTGCAGCACTTACTCTGTTTTGGTCTATTATTTCTAATGTTGAGAGGCTCTAACGCACTTTTTCTTCACAGATATAATTAACCCCTTTACTGAGGTGGATGCAGTGTTGTCCATCTCCAACCTGACTGTAGGTGGAAAGAAAAAGCATTGCTTCCATTTCTATCTATTTTTTCTCCACTGCATGTTGCCAGAAGGATTGGAACTGAAGACTTCCCAGTTATAAGGCACTATGTGTATGAACATGGACATGATGAAGTTAGGAAAGGAAATGTTTCTCAACCATTGTACGAGATCTGTAAATTCCTTCCAGTCAGGCACAGCTGCAAGCTATCCCCAAAACAGAGCAATGAGGAAATAAAAAATTCTTTCTCCTGTTGCACTAGCTCTCTTCCATAGAGAATTGTGAGTGCGGGTAGGTCCAGATGTTACTGTCATTGAGGTTGGAGGGGAAGTTGCAAGCGTAGCTTACAGGAAAAAAAAACAACTCTCTGAACACCATATAGCAGGATATCACATAGCCTGTTGTTCCCAAACAGATCCTTCATGCTTTGCAGTATGTCATTTAATGCTGGGCACTGAAATCTTTTCTCCTTCCTCTCTCCATTTTACTTTTCAAAAAGAGACTCCCTTTGGGAAGGAGTGGTCCAATCAAGATAGTAACAGCTTCAAAGGTGTATGAAGGCTTTTAGACAGCCATGCTTGCTGGAATAGAATATGAAGGCTGAGCTCCTTGCCTGCCCAGGACTCCAGCACACTGCTAGAGAGTTTGGTCGTTCAGAAAGGATTCAGACAGCCATGTGTTGAGTGGGGAGGGCTATCTAAGTACAGCCAGTATGAAACCCAACTCTGTTTTTTTCTTTTTTTTAAAGCCTACTCCTTTAGAGCCTAGGCACCCAGATCAGGCAGGGATTCATCACCCAGACCTGGTCTCCTGAACGCAAGCTCTTTCCAAAATGGACTGCAAGGCACAGCTCATTTTTAAAAGACCAGAGGAGTATGAGCTGAGTGTTCCACGTGATAACAGGCATGCACCTGAACCTTGTTCACTAACCACACTGTTGGAAGGAAGTAGCTGGAACTGCATTTTTTGGAGGTCAAATGTAGGCAAAGTATGACTGGTTTCTGCCAGATTCGGCAGAGGAAGGTCACTTCTGAGGATCCTAAATTAATTTAGGCAGATGAACACTGGTTGGCTTAGACCCACCCAAGCTCGTGGAAGATCAGGGCATAGCAGAGACAGAATGCTAGAAATCAAGGAGGGGGGGTTACAGATGAAAATGTAAGCATGTAAAGAATTACACAGGAGGATTTGAGGTTCGTACACTTGGATTTTAGGGACCACACTTCTGCCAGTAACCTGTTTTAGATATTTATGTCCTTTATTATCTCAGTCCAGGGCCTTTTTCTTTGGAAGTGAGAAGATTAGCAGTGTCCCAAGTGATAGCATAGTTCATTAATCTCCAGAGCACTTCATTCCAAGTTCAGCCCAAAGGTCTTTACACTGCTTTGCTTTGCATGCAGCATCTGTAATCTATCTGGGTATTTACACCACACCACTGTTTCAACTGAACATCTACATACAGGATGTCCTTTGACAACTGCTGAAATGCAACCACATCAAAGCAAGAACTGCTTACTCGCTGATGGCACAACTTCACATGTCTTCCTACACAAGAAGCTCACAAACATCCTCTGTCATGCAGTTGGCGGCCTGGCCTAGTGGACAGCTGAATGACCAAAGCATGAAACAATGGATGTGCTGGTGCCTGGTTTTGCTTCAGTTTACCCTCTGTAAAATGGGGCTAATTGCACAGTGCTGGAGATGGAAAGCACAGATAGGTCTCTACTAAGGTCTAGGGTAAAAACAGCATAGCAAATAACTCAGGCATATTTTAAGAAGGGTGCTGTTTCAGATATCGTGCATTTTATAGTCCGAGAGTTTTTTAAACTGGATGAAACAGAGTTCTTAATTACCATTAAACACCAGAACAGAGCTTGCCCCAGATGACACTCACAGTCAACAAATTTCTGATCTAAAACAGACAAGGAAGCTACAGCACAGCTGAACTAGAAAAACCATAGTAGGAAATATGTTAAAGATTATTTTCTAATGATTCTTGTTGTCATGAGCTAGCAATTTGTTACTGTTACAAAGAAGAACTCCATTTCAGGAAAGAGGATTTTGACTGGAATGAAAAATATTGATGACTTTATGCACTGAGGGATCATTTCAGCTGTGGAGGGAACATAGCAAAAGACATAGGGACAGCAGCTTAAAAGTGACATGCTGAAATGAGCTGGGGGATTAGCTGTGTTAACAATATGTGCTATTATCAAGGCAAAACCAAAATGCACAAAAAGTTTCTTTCTCATGATTTATGGGCCAGCTTTGTGAAAGAGTCACATCGATAGTGCTAACACCATGAGAAAACTCCAAGTCCATCTTTCTTCCCATACAAAACCACGCAGATTATCAGCTTGTGTTAGGAAGCTCCCTCCATCGCGTTACAACAGAACAATTGTCAGAATGATGCTATTGCTCTTCAGAAGGCACTGATAGCAGTAAACAGCCTTTGGGGAGAGGCGGTTGTGCCTCCATGTCCCAGCTGCATTTCATTTTTCATTCTTCCTTAAAGACCCCACAGACCCATCTGCCCTCAGAGGGGGGTAACCACAAGGGTGGCATATGGCATGCCCTCCTGCTTCTCCTCCATCTTTGTACAGCTTGCCTGAGCATATCTGGTACAAACCCTTTGCTCAGTGCAGGCTCTCCCACAGACTCTGCAGGGACATAGTATGGCTGGTTTAGGCAAAGCTCTGTTGGTTTTCTTCTCCTTCCTCCCCAACCAGCTCACAGTTAATCCATGACATACTACATCCCTCAAAGGGCACCAGACTACTCAACCAGATGAGAAGTGAATGAAAAAATACAGACCCACTTTGACACCATATCAGCTCACTCTCCAGATAACCCAAAAGCTCGCCAAGAGGACAAGCCTGTTGTCATGCAAACCCTGGGCAGAGCAATCCCAGATCTTAGTGAGGGTATCAGTTCCAGGAATTTTTCCACCCCCTTTGGTGAGAGCTTGGATGCTGGAATTTAGCTTGAAGAAGGAAACAGATAGACATGTTGGGAGAGGACAGGAGATGATAGAAAAACTTCAGTGAATAAAAGCACCATTACTTATACACACTGGGAAGCAAAAGGAGATCCACAAGTTAAGCATGGAGACACAGAAAATTAAGTGCTAATAATCCAGAAAGAGTTCCACCCAAAGCTATTCTGTCACTGGAACGTTTGAACCTGTTTTAAGGATGATCTAAAATAAGATCAAGCACCCAGCAGCTGCATCCATACGGAGCTTTCCTTGGAGAAGGGAAACTGGAAACGAGCATAATTTTCTTTAAGCTCTACTCCAGATATAAGGCTGCAGCTAAGATATACATGCCAATATTAGCTTTAAAGTAGCCTTCTTGGATACCAATAACAGCATAGCTACAGCCCCCTTCTCAGCCCTGTAACCTGGGGAAATTCACAAATTCCTAGACAAGGGTATCTGTGTTGCACTAATTTTTAATACCTGAGGTAAAGTGGAAAACTGCAGGACTGCAGCAACGGCCTCCTCTCACCAGCTCTGGGCAAATCCAGTAAACCAGCCCCTCAGCCCCATGACATGTATGCAAGCCAGTGCTTTAAATGAAGAGGAATAGCCTCATGTCCAGGCTGTCCCCACTGACCTCGCAGCACTTGCATTTACACTTGCAAGGGCATAACTCAAATGACCATACAACCAGCTCAGGGCTTCTGAACTGCTGTTTCTCTCAGCATGAAATGTTTTTCTTGGGACATGGTGGGAGGGACGGACACCCCAATACCCTCCCCATCCCAAATACACATTGCCTTGTCCACCCAGCTACACTGGTATGCCCTGTGCCAGGGCTTGCCTTGCCCGACAGAGCCCCAGACCTGCCTCTGTCTGACACAGCTTACCACGGGTGGGCTCTACAGGGCTGCAGGGTAAGGCAGAGGCAGCCTGTTCTGTTTGTATATTTACAGGGCATGAAAGCCAAACTGGGAAAGGACTTTGGTACAGTGCAGCCAAGTGACTATAAAGTACTGCTTTAAAAAGCCACAAGGTCACCTTTACTGACATTTGGATAAGGATTTTTTGGAAGTCACAGGACTGGGAGATGGGCTTGTTGTGCCTACGATCACAGGGGAGGGATTTATGTGCTGCTCAAGAAGGCTGCATTGTTTTGACTCTTTCATATTCATAAATGCTCATTTATTAGCCTCTTGGATAAAAGAGGCTGATTGGGATTTCTCTTCTCACTAACTGTAGTTCCAGGTGGCTTCCTTGACTCTGCCAGCACACCTTCATGAAATTTAACAGCCCCCTACTTACCAGTACTCTCCAGGTGCCATGTCCTTGCACAGTCTGTCTTCTCACTTGGTTAGACCTTAAGAAAACTTGGTTTCACAGCCATACTTCATTTAAGCACAATGTGAGAACTAATATATATCATCCTCTCAAATGAAGAACCAGCACACATGCACTCTGGAATCTGAAGGATTTGTACAGAGGGGCTTTGCTAATGATGTGTGTTGTGAACCTGGTGCTTGTGTATAGATATCCGTGTGTGTGTGCTCAGTCTGAGAAGCAGCACAGACGGATAGTCTAGCCCTGCGCAGCCTGAACAAGCAAGGATGCAGCCTTGAGCAAACCTGAGAAGAATGAATCCAGGAAGAAGGAGGACATGTTCTGAGGCCATGCACCTTCTGGAAAAAAACGTTATGGGCAAGCAAGTCTACATTTAAGAAACACTTGGCTCCACCATAGGTTTGTTTTCCACAGTGGCATGACATACAGGACAGATTTTGGCCAGGTGGTAGAAAACGTAGGGATCACGACAAAAATAATACTCGTCTGCAAGCATGTGGTGTAGGTGAGCATTTGAGTCTCCTTATTAAATTACAGTGTCATATAGACATTACATCCTTTAGGCAGTGTCTGTGCTTCAATACCCAGAAACCAGACATATCTGTTCAGTGACTGATGTGGACTGGAAACCTCACTGCCCTTTCCTCATGCTAGCCCTGCAGGGAGACACAAACATGAAGAATGCCACGAGCTTCATGCTAATGTGCTGAATATTTAACATAATTAGTCACTGGAGCCCCATCCCTTTCTCCCACTTAGATGACCCAGAGACAGATCACAGGATTAATAATATGGTCCCAAGCACTTGCTCCTTGATGCCACTTGACGTTGGCAGGTGTTTTGGAGCCAGGCAGGATCAGCAGGCAGAGGTAAAGACAAGGGGGACAGGCACCGCAGCCTGCAGTAGTGTTGCACCCTGGCTGGGGCTGACTGGCTCATTTGCAGAGCGCCTGGGAAGCGAGGGCCTGCTCCCCACGTCTGAGATCCTGATGAGCTGCCGGCATCTGACACCGAAGCCCGAGAGAACGCAGACAGGTCACTGGCTCGGTGCCATAGGGAGCTCTGCCATGCAACGGAAACCGTGGCCGTAGGAGAAGAATAGTATGTCAAGTGCAAAGCAGCAAGGATGTTTTTCAACCTAAGGACGGATGCAGGTGCATAACCCATTTGCTGCCAGAAACAGCATTATTAGCATAGGAGAAATTGCAGGAATGCATGGAAAGCATAGGACAGCCATAAGCCAGACCTGGCTGTAGTCAGTATGTACGTGCTAGAGCAAGGAGCCTGGCAGCCACACACTCCACATCCCATCGTGTAACCAGGAACGTGTATGTGACACCAAATAGCGCTAACGGGGAGCGGGGCTGGGCACAAGCCCCTGGGACCCATCCTCCTTATGTAAAGTTATTCCTGGAAAGGAGGCAGGAAAATTTCTGGGCTTATGCTGATATGGTTTATCTCCACTAAGGGACTTTGTCCCATACATGAACCAGAAAAGCCACATGTGCTAGTAGTACAGTGAAAAGGGTGACTCCAACAAAGATACTGAATCAATGCAACATGGAGCTGAAAAATCCTTTCCCCACCATCCCCTTTCCTCTAGGAAACTTCCCCTGTCCCTAAAGCAAGGGCTGTTGCAGAAGCTTTATGGAATCACTGTGTGGGAATTACATGTATTGCTACACTATGTCAGAACTGCAGCCAAGGGCATACTCGGTACCCAGAGTAGCAGAGGTGCAGACACATGGATTTCACCACAAGCATCCCAACCCGCTGAGCCTGCTGGCGATATCTGAGCCACTGTTACTGGTATCTGAACTTGCTGGTTCATCTCAGCTTGCACATCTTCACCGGGCCATCAGCGCAACCAGAAAACCTACATCAGGCCCCACATCTGACCAACACAGATTTAAGGATAGTCCCTAGTACACTGACACAGCAGGGTAGGGCAGGCAGTGCAAAGGGTCAGCGCTCCCAATGGACCCACATTTATTCCAGGTACCTAATAACCAGTAGCTAGGCACAACATATATGCAAGCCCTCCCTCCTCCACCACATTGCCCTACATAAAAATATCTAGAGACGACTCCGGTCCCACTCAGACTGACAGAGGCAGCTGCTCTAGCAGAGCTTTTAATCCTAAAGCAGAGACTGTTGTCACTGGCAGGAAATCTTATTGTGTTGGACAGGCAATCCTAGACCTTAATTAAATAGGTTGCCCTCCCTGCAAAGCCAGACAGACTAGACTGGAGTCAGATGAAGTTGCTTAAGCCAGGGACCACCTGGCTGTAACTTCATCTAGGTGACAGCATATGCTTTTGTGACCCTCTCTGAAAGGCTGAAACCCCAAGCAAGCTCCCAGAGGTAAAGTGAGGATTTGTAAAGAGCAAGAAATCAGAGATGCTCTGTTCTGGGAAGGGATTCATTCCTTCTCCTTTCAGAGACTGAAATTTTCTGGCCTTTGCCCTGACCAAAGACGGAGCAGATCACGCTGGTTCAGGATTGATTTTTAAGGGAGCTGGTGGCTCCTCCTCTGTCTCCATTACACACAGTGTAGCAGGGGGTGCTTTGAACCAGACCCTGCTAGTAGCTTCTAATACTGAGCACCTCATTTTTTTCTCATGCTTACCCTCACACTATCTCTGTGAGATAAGGCACATTACTTTCGCCATACCAGAAAAGAGCAGCCGTGTCGACTCCACGCATTTCCCCTAGTCACGACCCAGTTGCTTGTTTCTGTAGCATCCCACTGCTGTGCAAAGACGTGACCCTGCCGTGAGTGCTCTCAGCCCTGTGCAAATATACAGAAAGACAGCATGCTGCTCATCCACCTTGTTTTCTGCATGGAGACAGCATGAGTGCATATGTCAGAAGAGACTGCAGCACCCTACTGCTGAGGCCCCGAGCTGGATGATGGGGATGGAGGAAGAGGAGGGAATGAGGACCCCAGTGCTCACTGTGGGGCATAACTGCCCCTCCGACTAGGTCCAGCCAGAGAAACTGCACAATTCCCAAAGAGCCAGCTAGTCCACTGTGAACCCGGGCGTCAGGTCAAGACTTTGCACTCAAAACCCCTTTTCAGGCTCCGACCATTTCTGACTAACCCTTGGACAGCCTTAGGCACAATGTGGCCCTCAGCCTCTCCCCCACCTCAGTAAAATTTGGTCACTTGTACCTCACTGGGGTACCAGGATGGGTAGAGGGCAACGGGCAGAGGTAGGTGCCTTGCCGCTGTGTCTGTCCCTTAAGCTCCCCCACAGGACACGGGTATACACCGGTCAACACAGTGCAGCATGCACTGCAGAGGCACCTCAGCAAAAATGCAAAACGGTACAGAGACCAAAGCTTGGGTCTTCAGAGCATACGCTGCCGTTGCAATCTTCCTCCCGGGCTGATGAGCCCTGGTTTCCATCGCCTGGAGCAAACAACACACTGTGCTGGTGCTGGGACCCGAGGCTGCTCGCACGTGCTACCTCCCCATAAGCAAAGAGCCTTCCCTCACCACGTTCCCCCCATCACAGAAGTGGCCATGGCCGTTAGTCAGGGAGCACTTCTCAGTGCCGAGGCACTGACCCTAGGCTGCTGTTTTGTGTTGTGAAGTCCAGTAACCAGGCCATGACCCCACGGTGACATCCGAGTGCCCCGAGTCCCCTGGCTGACAGAGATGCCACGTGCCGCCGAAGTCGTGGGCTGACACCGCATGATGTGGTGCAGCTGGATACATATGCAAAACACCTTTCTGCTTTCTCCGTCTCCCCCGCTTCTCACTGGAGTGCCTGTAAAGCCAGGAGCAAACACACGACACTGGTGCAGGAATTTTTATTTTTCTGAGAAACACATACTTTACTTCCCAGTGCAACAGAACTTCAGATGCGTAGCAGCGGCTACCAGAAACCTACAGATCACAGGGAGTACTGTTTTTTATAGTTTTGCTGTGAGTTTAGCAACTAATGCAAGTTTCTGAGCTGGCAGACCCTGGAGACTGACTGGCTGCATTCACCCTACAAAGCAAGGTAATACTGTGCTGGAAGCTCTCCACAGTAACCTGCTAACCTCCTGTGGGAGGAATGGGACGCTGTGCCCCTGCTTCCCATCCTGACTTCCCTTTCAAACCATTCGAGTCATCCCTTCACGCTCTCATTCACCGCACACCTCAACACTCCCCTTGTTCCTCCACATCCCTTCATCTCTGGCCATGCCATTCACCTCTCAGATGAGACTAGGTTTTGGGGAGGGAGAAGGAAAAAGGGGATAGGATAGGCAGAAGCTTACAGATAACCCCTTATATTATTTTTCCTAAGAAAGCAGATTATTTGTCTTGTATACATGAAGCCAGGAAACAATGGTTTATCATGGATATCGCTGAGTGCCTCTACGCTGCCTGGAGTGACTCTTGGCTTCTCATCAAAGCTTTCCCACACATCTTGGGTGGCCAATTGTGAGATGTCCAAAACAGCGCTGGGGAAGCTACTCTAAGATGCATGGCCAGGCCTCCATCATGGTGTTCCTCTGTGCGTATGTGCTAACCCTGGAAACCGAACTCCTTGTACTTGCTGGCCATATCATTTCGGAACAGCTCCAGGGCCTTCTTCATTGCAGCCTGGGATTCGGCCCCAAAGTCTGCAGAGTGTTTTTCGGCAATGACCTTGATAATGGCTTCAGAAATGAACTGTGAGGAAGGAAAGAGAGAGAGAAAAACTGAAGGGACACTCAAGGTTTATTTTCAGAAAAGCCAGACTAAGAAATAGGTTGCAGAGCCTGGAAATATCTTCGAGCTAATTCAATAGCCCTTCCCACAGTCTCTGGAGAGACACTGAGGTCTAGCATGCAAGGAACCTGGGCTGGGCAGAAGAACTGGGCTCTATTCCTAGCTCTGACGCTGATCTGCTTCATGACCTTGAGTAGACCATGGCCCTTCCCACTCTTTGTCTGCCTCATCCATTAAGGCTGAAAATTCATGCCCTGTGTTTGTAGAACACTTAGTTTTGTGGGTCTTGGTCTCCAATGGATCCTCCAGGGCTTGCTCTAAAATTGTATGTCCCTCGTGTCCAGCCACTGACAGTTCTTATGTAATGTAGTTTCCCAGGCATGCAGAGGCTGCTTGGGCTTGTTTATTATTGTCAAGGGTTGCTCAGACTGCATGTGGTGTTTGGAATGGGAAATCTAAACTTGGATATTCACATACCATTCGCATACCATGAGCCCTTTCTGTGCCTCTTCCTGCCTGTACACAGAGACCTCGGACTTGAGGCAGAGCTCACTGAAGTCCAACTAGCCGTCAGTAAATAAAAGCGCAGCTCTCACACAGCTGTCTTGCACACATTCACTACACATCAGACACCAAGATTCCCTGCCCTTTTCCATACCTCCAGATATTTGACAGGGATTTTGTGCTTGGTCGCATGGGTTTGAGCCAGGGGCTTCAACTCTGACTCATGATTACCCTTCTGCTTCAGGATTTTGCCCAGCTGGGTAAACACGGTAAGTCCATGTTTCTTCAGGTCTTCAGAGCCCTTCATCTGATCAGGGGTCTTCAGGCCTTTGAACTTTTCAAAGCGATCCAAGGTCTCGGGGTGGTCCTGAAAGAGTCTGTGGACAAAAGTAGAGGGACTTGTGAGACTTGAGAGAGGTGTCATCCAGACCAGAGCTGAGGTCCAGCTGCTCCAGGTATTTCAGAGTATATGGACAGGCAAAGGCGTGATAACCCGCTTCTCTCCCCAAAGAAAGCTCTAAGCTACACCCTGCTAGCAGAGGCTACTTCAGCCTGGGAACTCTGACACTTTAGATCCTTTCCAAATTACCACCATTCACAATCACTCCTTTTAGCATGTATATAAGCCAGGGAAGCATCTGACCCTATTCTGAATCTAGTTTAAGTGTTTTTCATCTTTCCTCTGGTAGGTTGTTCCACAACCTGATGACACTGTGTGCAGAAGATTCCTTTTATTTATTTTGTACAGGCTGCTTTTTATCATTAACAAATGATAAAAACCCTCTTGTCTTTGGAGAGCAGAAGGTCCTGACATACCTCCCTTTGAGCATTGTTTCTACTTTAATCCCATTCTCTTACACATGTCCTAACATGATCTCCGCTGTGTTTTTCCATTCCCTCTGGCTGTGACAGAGACACTGCCCTAAACATGTCCAACTAGAGCGACAGAGCAAGTGTCCACAATTTTTTTATATAGCTCTGCTAACTCTTTGGCACCAGTTCCTGGGTTATGTCAACTGTATTATGATAGAGACAGGAGCCAAGGCTGGTCATGGTACTGAGAGGTAAATTCTTGCATTCATGTGAAGGAAAAACCAAACCAAACCAAACCACCTGTCTTCATTGCCTTACTATTGCTGAGGAGCCAACCTGTAGACCCCTGGCTCTCAGCAGGACCCTCTTCCCAGCCCATCTCTGCACTGTCTAAGAAAGGAAAATTCTAGAGGCTTCTCATACACAAAAAAATGGAGCAGCCTCCAGCCTCAGGTCCCTCACATCTGGAGCTCAGGTGTTCTTGAACACCAGCTGGATGGGAGACCTCATTATGCCCCCACCCGATGATTGCAGATATGGAGGAATTTGGTTCCTGCCCTCTTCTCCCACCCCATAATTCAACCCAGTTCACTGCCAGCAGCGTAGTTCCTCCACCGGGAACCATGGCACCTCACAGAGAGTCCTTGGGAGCAAGTGGGTAACAAGAACACGGGGCCTTCAGGTATGCTGGTGCCACGCCATGCAGTGCTATACATAGGCACTCTGATCCCGAAATGGAAATGAAATCAAGAAGGTGGAAGAATGTCTAAAAGACAGTCTAGTGTTGTCCCCGCTGCTTCCTCCCTGCTGCATTTCCTAGGAGACAGGATGCAGGCACCACTGGCAACCAAACCGGTAGGAAATTTCACTCTTTTCCCTGCCAGACTCCTAGAGTCAAGGTTAAAAGGGCATACTGCTTGTTGTGATTATTAGGAGCAGTCTAATAATTAGGCGTTGAGAGACATCAGCTCCCTTGCACAAGTTTATTTTCGGGTATTATACCCTCTGATGGGCATCATCCAACTAGTTGAAGCACCAGCAAAAGCAATGTCTGTCTTTACAGCCAGGGCCCTACAGCTTACGTCCGTGAAGTGGCTCACCCACGTTACCTGCAGCAGTGTCTGGAGCTCCAGCCCAGGACCTCATCCACGAAACCAGCCTCCCTCCCACAGCACCGTGATCGCACGCTTGCTCTGCCCTCGGGAGTGTCCTGGTGCTGGGACTACCAGGGCTTGCGTTCCATCTAGAACTGGACATTCCTCTTAAGTATGTTGCCATGAGGTCCCGTGTCTCCACTGGATGATGTAAGTATAGGTTAAACTACACTAACAAATACCTCAAGCACGTGGAAAACACAAGATGTTCTGCGGCAAAAAGATTCTGTAGATGAGTGACCAGTCTTTGCTGGTGTTTCATTTCAAAGCTCTCCGAGGGATTTCTGTACTCTACCAGGTGCAGAGCATGCCACCATCAGCCTTTCCTTTTATCCTGTATCTTTCCATGACAGAGGTTGTGTCCCACCCAGAGAGATGAAAAAACCTTTCACCTTGAAATGGGATGGAGTTATTTCTAAACATTTCCCTCCATTGTGTCTGGCTATGGCTGAATCATGTCTGCCAAAGATGGTATACCCCCAAGACTCTCGAAAATTCTTCCAAGGAGTATTTTTTTGTTTCCTTTGGAAAACATCTGGTTGAATCAATATTTTCTAAACATATTCCCAGGATGTGACATCTACCTAAGAAGTCTTTAACAATGCACACTGGGACACATTTCTAAACTAAGAGCTGCTGGGCTTCCCCTGCCTCTCTCCTTCCTCAAAAACCCCTTGAAGGAACATGAAATGACCTGGGTTGGCTGGGGAGCACAAAGTCACAGGGGAGAGGGGTGTCATCTATTTATTTAATGGCATGCTGTGCCCTGCAATACCTGTAAGAAAAACGGTATTACCTTTTCAGTTGGAAACAGCTTTTACAGTCTTGTGGCACTTCCAGAGCCAAAGTAGCCACCTTGCAGAGATGGACTGTGGGGAGGGCTCACGTTCCTGCTGCCCTTCCAGCATGCCCGCTCTGGACCGCATGAGGGGAGAGCCATCACATTGCCACCCGGCTACCCCATCTCTCCCTTCTCTTCACATGGCAGCTGAACTGGGCCGTGATAAAGAAGGTAAATAAAACAGCCCCCTGCTTTGGCTCGTCTTTGAAAAGGCTTTTCAGAGCTTTTCAGTGGATTTGCCTGGTGATGTGGGCTCCTTTCTTTAGCTGTGCTTAGGCTAGGAAACTCCCCAGGAGTGTGCCATATCCCCACTGCTCTCCTCAGTGTCCGCACCCTTCCAGCACATCGGACTGCACACAGGCTGAGAGGGAGATCTGGAGAGAGTCTCCTCAACGTCTCCATCCCTGCTGGTCTTTAAGGACAGGCTAGGATCCAACGCCTACCCAATGTTTTTTCCCACTCTGCAGCCCTGAGATCCCTTCCAGATTGTATTTCGGTGACTTGCTGCTGGCCCCCAGGGTGTTCCCCTCTCGGGGGGGCAGGACCGCAAGGACAGCATGGGAGCAGGGGTCGTCTCAGACGGAGACCTTACAAGCACTCCCACTCTGACACTGGCATCATGAAGGAGGGAAGCAGGGGGAAGGATGTGCCTCGTTTCACACCCAGACCTCAAATTCATCATCAGGAAGTGGACAAGTGTTACCACCCAGATTTCTGGCCAAAAAGCAGGATGGGCAGGGCTCTGGCAGGTGAGACTAAAGTCAGGAGAGGGAAACACTCAGGTACTTCACAGTTAAATTTACTGAAATCATGGATTCCAAGAAAATTGTCACAGAGGTGATTTTCCTCTCCTGTCCGTCCCTGCCTCCCCACATCCTTGCTGCAGAGCATCTGAAGGCCCAGGACACACAGTTCGCTCCAGTATTTCTTGCCGTGGTGCTTGGGCAATGAGGATGCGAAGCAGAGCTTTGCCAGCAGAGGCAGAGGGAGTGATAAAGTCCCACCATCTTTTGAAAGCAGCACTGGCCAGCTCCTGCACCCATAGACAGATGGAGAGACAGAAGCACAGCCACTTTACACAGTGAGTAATTTTTAACCCAGAAACCATAGCAATGGAAAAACCACCACCTATAACAAAGAAAACAGCCTGTTGAAATAAACACTGCCACACACAAGCCCCCATACTAAATATACACCTTCCTTGGTCTCTCATCAAAAGCCCTCAGCCTTACTCTTAGGACCGAAGCTTCTTGCCTACCTCATTAAAACTGCATGCCCATGGCCGGCGAGGTCGGACTCCACCTTTCCCCAGATGGCCAGGACCTTCTGCCATTCCTGATCACTGAGCCCCATGGTTCACCGAAGGCAGGTCCCAAGTGCTCCCCACAGCCGTTTGCCTTTCCCCAAAGGGTGTCTGGAGAGCTCACCCGTGGGATTTATAGCCCCTGCTCACAGACCTACACCTGTCAATCGTCAGCTGGACCTCTTGCTCTCTTTCAGGCTTGTCTAACCTAATCAGCCTCCCTATTTTTTTCTAGGAAGCTATTTTGGGTCAGGTGCTATTGTGGGTGCCACTGATGGCATCATTTCTGCGTTTCGTATTGGACTGGCACATGTCCCACTCTAGACAGAAAGGGCACTGCCGAAACACAGTGCCAGGAGCCTGCCCCAGGTTCCCAAGGACCCAGAGACAGTGTCAAGCTGTATGGCAGGAGATTCCTGAAGAACACTGTCATCTGCAAGGCCACCCCGCCTCCCTCTCCCCTGGCCTTCCAAGGGCAGGCAGGAGAAAAGGCCAGGACAGTCGGTAGCATCGGCTCCATTGCTCCAAACGCCTTTCCTTTCCCATGCTGATCTCACTCTCCTTTTCCCCTGGGATAACACACACCATTTACTAATAGGGAAGAGCACAGTGTTAGAAGAGACGTGTCCTTGAGAACTAACCATATTCAAAGTGACCCAGTCATCTCACCAGCCTCTGCAGGAGGGATGAAGGGGATAAAAGCTACACGAGAGCCAGTTCCCCTGCATCTGCCTGCTGGGATTCTTCTGCCTGCCTCTCCAGGGAATGCCCAGGATTAGCCGCTGGCTGAGCCTGGATATTGGAGCTAACAGACGTACAGCTGAGCCAGGAGGGTGATTTGTAGCAGGCCAGAGACACAAGGACACAGCAGGGCTTCACTCAACGTGCACCCAGCCAGCGGTTAAGGTCTCAGGCTACCTCTGTCAAGCCAAATAATATCAGTATTGGGAGGAAAAGCCACTGGGCTGACAAACAACGTGGGTATGCCCTGGGACATCTCCCAGCCCTGTCCGGACTGGTAACAGCCTGGCACACCAGCGGGGTGATTAGTCCCTTCCAGGGGGTGCTGCAGTCAGACCACAGCCCCATAACGAAGCCCAGCTAGCGCTGCTGTCCCGAAGCATGCACCTACCTCTGGACATTTCCAAAGGGGCACACACCACAGGCCTTGGCAGGCGAGAAATGTCGACCGAGGGCTGAAGACATCTGCCCTGGGGCTCAGGAGAAGAGAACGCAACCCCACGGTCCCTGCCGCAGTACTGCAGAACCTGAGGTGCATGGCTGCCTCTGCACCCATCCAGTCTCTGCAACGCGGGAACGGTCTCCCTGCTCCAGCCTTGCGAGGGGAGAGAAGCGCCCACCTACAAGGGTGATCGGGCAGCGAGGAGGATGGAGGCACAGAGCCTCACCCCCCCTCAGAAACACGCAGATTTAAAGGGAATAGTTTGGGTAAGAAGGGTGGCAAAAGCCAAATGGAGGTGTCAGCTGGCATCCAAGCCTAGAGGTAAGGGAATTTCGGCCGTTATATGTTGCGAGCCTCTGTCAGCCAAGTCAGCCTGTGACCCTGCAATCTTCCCCTTCTCTATGCACCCGTTCACTTCACATCCCCCAATCCACATCCTAAACACTTCAAGGCCAAGATTTCATCCTGATTTACCCATGCAAACACCAGACCGCCACCAATTACCCAGACTAAGCTAAACTGATGGAAGAGAGCTTAGGGCCCCTCCAGCTCGTTCCTCATGTTGTTCTCCACAGCGCAGGGCTGAGATGGGAGAGTTCACATACCTGCGGCCTCCCTCCCAGAGTACTTATAGCAGTAAACAAGCATTTGCACCATCCCAGGCTCGCCCTTGGGTAGGATCCTGAATACTGACCTTACTGTTTTACACCGTGTTTCAGACACGACAGAAATGTGCTCCTGGTACACGAGAGGCTGCTGCTTATGCACCAAGCTCTGTTCATATTCCCCAAGCTGAAACTACTCAGTTGCCGTAATGACTTCATTTGAAGTTGGTCGACTCTCCGCTCTCTGTAGCTTTCCCCAGGGCTGTGAAGCCAACAGTGCTGGTATGGACATTAATGTTAAATGGTCAGAAGGCTTAAAAAGAGTATGGGATTCCATATTGCTTTTTTTACAAGTGAAGTAGTAATGAAATGAAATCATAAGCTCTTTTCCCTAGAGCTTAAATAAATAGTCTACAGAAATACTGAAAGCTTTATGGCACACCAGACCGCGCCTCAACCCTGCAGCCGGGAAAAGGACCTAACATTTTAGCATCCACAGGCCTCTCCTCTCCCCCTGGGGGCAAAAATCTATCACTTGCATAATCATCTCGATTAATGCAGACTACAGAAAGCCAAAGTATATCGGCTGTCCCCTTTAAAAACCGCCGGGTGATTGAACAACCCGTTTCAAAACTCTGCACCCACACACCTAAGGCGCTCTCGCTAAACGACCATAAAACGTACCGTTAATAGTTTTTGGCCACCTTTTGGGGTGCATGCTTGGATGCTGTCGCCTCGTTGCAAAGCCTCCCCCCATTCCCCCGGGGCTGGACCGCGACCACCCGGTGCAGGTACCCGCCCGGGGGCTCTCCCTGCCCGGGCAGAAGCAGCCGCAGCAGCCCGGCTCCGTCGGCCAGGGCTTGCTACCATCTAGTGGCCACGGGCGACAAAGCCACGGGGACTGGAGGCCACTTCCAAACCCTTACTTGGAATCTCGGGAAGGTGGGCAACGTGTAAACCCTCAAATTTCGGAGTGACACCCCCCCCCCAGGACGGGCAGGACTGCAGCATCCCAGTGCCGCAGGGCTCTGGCTGCGGTTGGGTGACAGAGGGCAGAACTTGGTTTTTTGTAAAAGGGGCATGTAGAGATGGTCAGTTTTCCTCGGAAAGGGCCCTGGGCTGGCCGGGTGGCTTTGCTCCCTGCCTTGCGGTGGGTCGCTGGCATGGGGAGGATGCTGCGCTTTCCCCCCCAGCTTTGGGAACTGGGGAGGGCTGGGGTGGTGGGACCGGGGCAGAGGAAGATCCCATGGGACAGCAGCAGAGCCACAGCCGAGCCTCAGGGTACTGCCAAGGAGGAAGACAGTCCTAGGAGCTTCGTGGGGCTTGTTTCTACCCAAAAATGTTACCAAAAGGTGCTTAGGCAAGGTCCCCCCTCCTAACAGGCACAGCAGGCAGGGGAAGAGCCATTTCTGGCAAAACGGTGGATGCAATCTCACCACTGCCTTGCTCCTCCCTCAACGGATGGCAAACCCTTCTACGCTTCATTAATATAAATTTAGACCGTGCCACAATCCCACGAATGGAAAAGCCTCTTGTTTTCCCCATTTATGAGGGATCAGGGAAGTTCTATGACTTGCTTAAGCCCACAGACGCACCAGTAAAAGAGCAAGGACTGGCTCTTGGGTATGGTTTTAGGAACACCAGCTGTTTGGTGGTTATTAATACAGGGCACAGCTGACCAGGTGGAGCTGGGAGGCACGGTAGGAATCACACACCAGCCACAGGGTCCCAGCTCTGAGTCTGTTTGGCCACGTTCAATTTTTTTATTAGAGTATTGCTGTTGTGAAGGGAGAAATCCAACCCTGGCCTGTAAAGTGAATATCGGAGAGCCCAGCAGTCCCCCACATTGCCTTGGCAGTTGATATAACAAATCACCAATGATTTCTAGCCTCGTCTTCTCTGCAGCCAGACCTGCTGCAAGTAGGGAAATGTGTACCCAAGAGAGAGGCACTAGCAGAAATCATAGGTTGTTTTTTCATTTGAACTCAGTTCGTGAAATAAACTTTCTAGCAAGGAGAGAGATATACTCCAAAACGCAGTCCGTTTTCCTCAAGAAACAGCCCAAACCATCTTGTGTGCTTACACAGCAAACCAGCTCAGAGGGACAAACAGATTTTTTGACCAAATACTTTTTTATCTTTTCCATCAGCCCTCTCCCCCACAATACAATTTAAAAAAAAAAAAAAAAAAAAAAAAACCCTGAGAGCAGCGGAGGGTCCTGCGGCTGGGCACAGCTCTGCCGTGACCCTGGGTTGTATAAAGCGTGGTGTGATGTAAGTGTGGTACACGCTGCTGTGCCAGGGGAGCACTCGGGGGGGAGGCTGGCTCTCCGAAAAAGCCAGGAATATTATATAACGCCAACTTACATAATTGCCTATTGCATAATGCTGGGGAAGAGGCCCTTCGTAATGCAGCTGTGGTTTCTATGGCGTTTTGCTGATACATGGCTACTTCTAAGAGAATCATTTGTGGTTTCTTTCAGCAGCCTGCAGCTCAGTCTGCAGACAGACAGGTGAGACCCCGTGCTCCCAGCAGCATTAGCTGGAGAGGTAAGGGCGATGATAGTAACGGGATCTTATAGCCAGAGCAAGGCAAGAGCATTGGGTTTTCTGCAGCTGTGCCATTGACTTCAGTATTCGGAGGATCAGAAGACTGTCAGATAAGAGCACCATATGAAGCTGCAGGCATTGCATAGCCTCTGCTGCTTGTAGGAAACAAGGTGGAGTCTAATTAGCCGGTGGTGGCAGTGGCCAAATCCCTTCCAGGCTCACTCCTCTCTTCCCCTCGCTCTTAAACACTATTCTTAGCAGTGCCTCCAGGCAGGGCTCCGGCACACTGACGGATTTCAGCAGCTGAGAGGTGACCTGAGCTGCTTGCTTAAAAAGAAGAGGAAGGATTAGGAGGAGGAGATTTCAGCATCAGGACAAGACTTAGGCTGTGAGTTTGCAGAGCTGTGCAGTATCGCAGCATGGATTCTTTTAGAGATCGTGCTCTGTGCCATAAAGTCAGAGGTAACTTTACATTCGCTTCAGTGCTCACAGGATCCAGCCTTTGGTGACTATCAGGCAGGCAACTGTATGACTCAGTCATTTTCTTTTTCCAGAAGGTGCACAGGATAACGCAGGCATGACCCACAGCTCCCGTGCAATCATCAAGGCATCTCACGGTATACGTGACACTGCACAGCACCTGGACAAAACATTTATCTGGGCTATGCAGGACACTTATTGCAGACCAGTACTGGGATTCAGTGGGAGAACAAGCAGGAAAGCAGCAGGGCAGTCCAGGACCAGAATATTTAGGCTCCAATATAGAAGCTGAGGCTGTCTCCGAGGCTGCATGAACTGTCTCTGGGGATGCAGACCTCCTCTGAAGGGCTGGGAAATGAGAGCACAAAAGGACTGAGGATTTCTGTGGGAAACTGTAAGCGCAGTTAAAGGAAGGAGGAGTATGATTAGAAAACAACAGGCAGATTTTAAAGCCTTGCCCGTCCCAGGAGCAAAGGAAGGAAATTATTTTTTGCAGGTAAGAACAAGGATTATACCAGTGAGACCCTGGAGACGTCTAGGAGTCAGTGGGAAGACATGAAGGAACCGTGGCATACAGCAGTCCCTTCAGGTGGATTAAACTTCATAACACCGTAATGGCACACAGGGATTTGTGTACCACTTACTGAAATAATAAAGCAAGAGGGGAATTCCTCCCTCATCCCTCACCACCAACAAAATACTGTAACTTGAGCCTGCCAAGGGAAAACTGGAAAAGGCAAGGGCCACAAAAACACCTATGGGCAAAAGAAGTCAAGCAATCAGCATGCATGCAGTATCGTGTGTCTGCCTGATACCCTGAACTCTGTAGCTCAGAGCTACGCGTAGGAAGCTGTAACAGAGATGCTTGCAGTGTGGCAGAGGCTGGGATTTCATGATCAGGTTCGACTGAAATCCAGGCAGCTGGAAGGGGTGGCTGTTCCCGCACCATTCCTTATGCCAGAGAGGGTCCTCACCCCCCCTCCTCCCGGTGCCTTGGGAATACGGGTGCAAGGGGCGCCCTGCAAGGTGCCTTACCCTGCAAGAGTGTGGGGTTTGCTTTGTGCATGGCTGAATGCTGCTGGAGAGGCATTCACATGCCTGCAAAGGCAGCAGCAATCGCAGCATGGCCAAGACCAGAGCAAAAGCAGCATCAGAAGTGATAAAGCTGAGCCACCGTGCAAATAAACACCCTTTCTGCAGCCCACCCTTCCTTGGGACGCACGTAAACACGTGCCCAGAGTCTGCAGGGAGCTGGCAGTGCCTGGCTGCTGGTTAAACTCTCTCAAGAATAAAAACTTCTTCCTGCCTGAGCTGCTCCTCGAGGAAGAGGAGTTAACCACAACGCACAGCGCACAGCTCAGCTGTGGGCTCTCAGGCTCCCAAAAAGAGGTGGGAGAGCCCATCGCTGCATGGTAAAATTAGGAGATACAGCTGCAAATCGCCTCACCCAGCCCCAGTGGGCAGGCAAGTAGCCCTCAAGGTACCAGCATTTAGAGGATGTGCATGTTTTTAAGCTAGACTTGGAGGCAATACCAGCAGAGCCTCCCCCACCCTGGGATGCTGGCGCAGCTCTTTATGAGGGCTTGAAATGAACTGGATCAAGGAACTGGCCTGAGTTTAAGGTAACTGCATTTATCTTTTGGTGAGTTTATTTCGAGGCCAGATCAGTTCCGCCGTCTGGTTTGTCACGCAGCCGGACCGACACACGCCGGCGGGAGAGAAGGGGGAGGCAGAGCGACTTACGTAGGCATCGCTTGTGAAAGAAACACCCATCAAGCCATCCTCCAAAACCCCAGGCAGCACTGTCTAACTGGTGGCACAGCACACAGAAATTAGTGTTTCCCTTTGCCCGCGTTCCATGGGGTGAAAGACAAGGAAACAGACACACTTTTTTATTCCCTGTGCCTGCAAAACAGCCTCTCATCCACAAAGCACAGAGCTTCTGCAAGATAAGAGCCCGTAGGGAAGCCAGGATCTACCCCTCGTTTGTATTGATGTTGACACTTGCCTTTTAATGAGCTCCAACAGGTTCTCGCTTCCAGCTGCAGTTGGCCCTTCTCAAAGTTCACGGTCTCATTTTGCATTATCGTTCCAACGCCAAGCGCTCCCTTAGGGAGAAGAGGGACAACCAGGTTTTTTTCTCTTCTGAGAAGCAGCACCAATTTAAGCAGTCCCTAATCCAGTAGTGCTTTTTGTGCTCTGCTGGTCTTATGGGGAACGTCTGCAGGGAAACTGATCTCTCTGCAAAAAATACTTGGCAAAAAATAAATGTTTTCTTCAAGCAGATCAACACTGGGTGGCAGTGAGCACCCTAAACACAGTGCTCGTGGCCTGGCTGCCTGAGCAGAGCATCTGCCACTGAATTGGGGATGGGGTCTCTGCTCTGCATCTCTTCCCCGCTATTGTCATTCTTGCAATTTCATCTCGTTTTCATTGCTGTGCTTGCAATCATATTTTTTGCCTTGCCCACTTCAGGGTCCTGCTGGCAAGACAACCACAGTGGTGGGGCTTGATATTGGCTGCAAGGTACTGGCCCAAAAAACCAAGTACTGGAAGATCTCACCTATGCTGAGAATCCTGGTCCTGCGGCTGCTTTGGTAGTGGTACAAGTGTAACACAGCATCCCTGCCCAGCTTGGCGAGCCCTCTCAGCTACTGGGGGGTCTAGGGTTGCATATATGGATGTCCTAGGCTGGGTATCTTTGGAAAGCTCACCTGTAAGCATCTTGCATACACAGGATCCATGGACCTCTAGAAGCTCATCTGTCCTCTTCCCCCAACAGCACTAGAGGCAGATGCCCAGGAAAAGCGTAAGAAGCAGGAACAGTCCTACTCCATCACAGCAACCTGAGGCTAAAGGACTTCCCAAGGTTATATTTGCATGCTTGAGTTTAATAGCCTTAGGCAGAATTTTGCATGAGTTTATAATTTTTTAATCCTCTTATACATGCTCCCCAAAACATATTTCAGACATGGCTGCAGCCCTACTAGGTCAAACTGTTAAAACCAACCTGCTGACCTGATGACTCTGCAACAGATTAACCAATGCGCAAAGACGAAAATCTGCTAATCCCTTTCTAACCATTCACAAATGGCTTCAAGGCATGCCCATTCAAAAAAAAAACCAATAAAAATGAAAATTCATTACCCTTGAAGATCTGTGTACTGTGTAGGGCTCCCACCTCTGGCGCCTTTTTAATTGCAAGTTCCCCAGATACCATGGTTTTATTTTTTGATCTTCCTCCTTCCGCTAAGCACTCCAGTGCTGGTGGCTCAGCTGGACGGATCCAGCTGGTCTGTGGCAGCATCTGCCTGGAAATTGCTTATCTTAGCCTGTGGTCCTTTTATTTCCTTCCCCGTCAGCTGCAGCAGAGATCTCGCAGCACGTGGTGGCTCTCTGCTCTAAATGAATCCATGCTCCTTCTCTGGATTTTGGCATTCATTTTCTGTCTATCTATGAGTTTACAGCAAGGGCCAAATTACACTGGATTTATTATCCTCCTGTGCAAAAGGCCAGTGGTTATCTGTTGCTCTTGCAAACATGCAGCTCATAGAGCTGAGAGAAGTGTGTTGGCCCCCGCCGCAGGACAGACCCGGCCTCATCTGTTTATTGGGGCAGAGAGGGTCCAAATCATAAAAAAAAAAAAAAAAACAAAACAGGCAAGGGACAACACAGTGACCACAGATCAAAGAGTCAGGAGAAGAAATGGGACTGCAGGTAGACCAGAAAAAGCAGGTAGACCTTTTGTGGGAAAAAACAGGTATTACCAAGATCTCACCCACTCAGCATAACCTGGGCTAAGAGGGAGTCTTTGGGGTCGGGGGGAGAGTTCAGGTGGGAACATGGGCAAGTTTTGGTTTGGTTTTTTTAAAAATAAAAAAAAGACCGACTTGAGCAACATGAGAGGAGAGCAGGAAAGCGAAATCCTGGCCAGTCTGACCTGTGAGGAGTAAGCATGGGAAATCATTGATTCAGTATCTGCTCCCTTTTCAGGACTATGGGTCCTGCTTTCAGGTGTTTCGTTTTGCGGACAGAGAGATACCTCTTGGCTGCTGAGCGATGAGCCTGATGCCAGGGCACTCCGAGTGCCGGCTCTCCAGATCAGCCCACTCTCTTGGCCTAATTCACAGGGATATTTAATACAGGAGTTAATATGAACCATCACATCCAACCATCTCATTACAGCTTATGATAAAACCATCGGAAGTTCAAGGCTTCTAGCAGCACTGGCAGCTACCAAAATATATACAAAATATAGGGGAATGTCCACAAGAGGGAGAGTTGGTGCCAGTCTCGAGAGTTGGTGCCAGTCTCGACGGTGATTTTGTGCAAACGGCGCTTTGCTGCCTGGCAATTGTAAGAGAGCTGTTCCCCTTGCTTCACTTCACCCAGCAGAAATGTTTCCTTCTCCTGGAGATTCCCCTTTCCACATTATTTTCCCTCCTCCTCTTTCTCCAGATGACCGGTATTTCATCTTCTTTGCATGGGGTATGCCCAAAGGCCACGCCATACAGGCACTAGGCATGGTGCCATCAGAAAGGCACTGTGATTAAGACGGTTTCTCTGCTCTCGCTGCTGCTCTGCTCCCCTTTCTTCTCACTTTCGTTGTGCCGTGCTGGAAGGGCAACCCCCGCCAGCCCCAGCACAGGCATCCCCTCCTCTCGCCCAACCTCTCACTGGAGGTGGCACTCCACATCGGCTCCTCTGGGCAGCCCCGATAGCCTCCTTGGGCACACAAACAGAATTCTGGCCATTCCTGCTGGGCTCTGTGCTCAGCCTCACCGCCCCAGGCCTAAACCAGACCCCACTGGGACATGGGATTTTTAATCCATTTTCCAAAAATAGTTGATGGCTACCAGCAACAAGAGCCTAGAGGTCTCTGAGCTTCTGCGGGACAAAGCTTACTGTGAGGAAGCACCAGAAGACACCGGTGATGTGGAAATGACCAGTGGATGGGATGGAGCGGGAGAGGTGAAGCCAAGAGACCTAATGGCCAAAAGAAGTTCCTTCCTACGCACCAATTCTGCTTCATGGGTCAAGGCCTGTGTATGCAGCCACATCTGAAGAGGGTGGGAGCAAGCCCCCAGATCATGAAGCACCAGCCCCTCAAACCACTGACCTTCCTCCAGCTCATCCCACCCCACAGAGATGTCCAGCCTCGGCTTAGTTTCCACGGCTCAGTGTGGGCTGGGCGCACCATCGGCTGCTCTGGCGGCAGCTGATCCCCTCCCTACCTCCTTCCAGCCGCCCTCACATCCACGCAGGGAGGAGACATGGACCAGTGGTCAACCATGTGCGATAAGGGTTAGACCCTGCCAGCTGCAGGTCCACGTGTCTCTCCCTTGCCACGGTCCGTGCCCCTTGCACTACGCAGCCTCTCCCGGGGTGAATCCTCCACCCCGAACAGTCAGGGCTCCGTGCCAGCTTCAGCTGATCTCGCTCTTCCCTTTCCTTCCCTGCTGTCTTCCATCGGGGTTTTGGTGAGACCTTCTCCGCTCCGCAGCCTCTGCGGTTGGACGTGCTCCTTGGCGCTGGCACAGCAGGAGCACCAACGGGATTTTTCTCAGCGGGATCATCCCACCAGCTCCACAAACAGCATCCCTAAGCCACCAGGTCCAAAAGCCTTCAAGATACATTTTGATGATTTTGGCTGGTGATTTAGCAGAAACTGTAATGAAGCTCGTATCATTCCTGGGGCAGTTTCCTAACCTGAAAGCTTAGAGAAATGCATCCAGAGGAGATCCATATGAACCACGTCACCAGGATCACCACAAAAACCCCAAGCGTGGCTCCCAGCACCTTGGCCACCCTCTGGCCACCATTAGCCTCCGACTGCCAGAGCAAGCCTTGCTTGTCCCCAGCTGGCTGCGGCGTGGTGGCAGCAGCAGCCAGTGGTGTTTCTGCAAGCGTGTAGGGGAAAAATCAGCTCTTCAGGGGAAAGGAACAAAGCAGGGGAGCTGGTGGCAGAGAGGCGATGCCAAACGGGGCTGCTGGCTCCTTCGGCGTAGAGGGATTTCCAGCCTGAGGAACAAAGCTATGGCTGCTGCCTCTGAAGCACATTGCGCCCGCTGGTATTAACATTTCAGGCATTGCATACAAAACTGCCCTGGAAAGAAACATTGACGTGCAAGCATAGGAGCTCCTAAGTGGGACCGCTGGCCAAACAGCTCACCACAGCGGTGAGCGCGGTCCGTAGCCCAGCCGGGGGCGTTGGAGAAGCAGGGCAAGGAGAGCTCTACCGCGGCCAAAGCAAGATGATTTATCAGCACGCCCGCAGGACCTGCCTTGCAGGACACCCACACCGCTGGGAAAGACGCTGCACATTGAGGGGGAAGGGGGGAATGCAAATCTATAGAAAACACCGAGGGAGGAGAGAGAGATGCCAGCTTTATTGTAAGCCAAAGCCTTAATTGCTCTGCTCCAAATTATAACTCTAGGGCTGGGCAAGCTCATGCACCCAGCTAGCTGTTTAGAGCAGCTTATCACCATCCAGCGGGTGCAGAAACGCTCAGCGTGAGGAACCAGCACCTAATCCCAGCTCTTGCGGTTGGTCAGAGTGTCTTATTCAGCATTACCTGCTCATAGAGGGTAACCTGAGCAGATACAATAGGACAACGGTGTAAGCAGCGGCTTAGCAAATACGACTAACTACTGTAGGCGGCGTATTTTAACTTGGCTTTAGGCATGCTGACAGGAAATAAAACATAACCAA
The DNA here is from genome assembly GCF_964188355.1 of Buteo buteo. Classification (NCBI taxonomy): domain Eukaryota; kingdom Metazoa; phylum Chordata; class Aves; order Accipitriformes; family Accipitridae; genus Buteo; species Buteo buteo. The sequence continues at coordinate 3,476,916 of NC_134189.1, read as the reverse complement.
AAGCCTTCAGAGGTGAGAAGGTGAAGAAGAAAGAGAAGGGCCACCCCTTGGCAGGGGTAAGACAGCGAGGTTATTTACAAAACAGCCAGTGGATATATGTCTTATTTATGTAGGATAAGAGAAAGAAAAGCCTCTACTGCTAATACAAAGTTATCTTATGTTGAGTGGGATCATTTAACAATATACAGTTACTTCGTAGAGATTAAGAAAGAAGTAATTAAAAGAAAGGTTGTGCTCTGAGGCAGAGTTCCCTGGCACTGAACTCAGGTCCACGGGGAAGCTCTCACTTGTACACTCCCAAAATCAAATCCCCAGACTTCAGACCATTTTCCCTAGCAGCTTAGCTACCTGTTGTGTCCTTTGAAGTAGTACATGAGGTTTACATTTAAATCGTTATCCTCCTTTCTTACCTTTAATTTCTCGCTAGTTTATTATCCACGCAGCCACCAATTTCATAATTCCCTGCCCTCGTTAACAGGCAAACATCCCCCGGTGTGTCCGTTTTGTACTGTTCTTCGCTGGGCAGCATCTGAAATCCAGCGGCAACTCCTCGTGCACGTGGCTGAGACCCCGGGTTCTCTGGGGCAGGGTCCCACGCTCCCACCGGGCAGGGCGAAGGAGTCCCCCCCCGGTCGTGCAGCGTCAGGCAGCGGGGAGGCAGCCGTGACACTGGCTGGTGGTCTGCTCCCTGCTCTGATGCAGGACCTGAAGGTTGGAGTTCAGGAGTATATTAAGGGTTAGAAGGAGACCTGTCTTGGGACCGGAGCTGGGAACAAGGGCTCCTAGAAAACTTTTTCATCTGAAAGCAAAAATCAAACCATGTAGATGCAACGCACTGCCAGGATGTCAGGAGGCTTTTGGCTTGCTAGGAACCTAAAAGAAATATTTTCAGCCTAAGTGAGGTCAACATCAACATTTTCTTTTTTTTTTTCCCCACTATGAATTTGGAGGTGAACCAGAAGCCACGGTTTTGGCCACCTCAGGAGTGAAATTACACCAGCAGCAAATGCTTTTCAAGTGCCTCGGTGAAGTACGAAACTTGCTCCTGCCTTTCTGTCTTTGCCCACGTGCGCATGCATCATCATCATCCTCCCTGCATCATCCTCCTCCCTCCATCACTGCAAGAGCATGACTTTCAGTACTCTTGCAGCAGGAAAACATTAAACCACATTTGCCCCAGATCTCCGTCATTTTTCATCCCTGCGCAGCACGCAGGGCGCCGTGTCGCAGAGATGCCTCCAGCGCTGCCACAGCGCAAGGGGCTGCATCGCACCCGTATTGGGGGGGGCCCAGAGAGCATCCTTGGGCCAGAGCATCAACGGCTCCGCGGGGACAAGAGCCCAACTGGGGAGACAGCACCGAGGAGCCCGGCCAGGTGGGGAGATGTTGCGCTGAAGACCTTTCCCTCACCTCCATGAACACAGCTGCAATATCCCCAGCACGTCCTGGCTTAGAAACTAATAGAGCAGATTTTTCACAGTGATGAACCCAGGGGAAAAAAGAAATGGAGGAGGATTTTGTGAAGGCTAAACAGCCACACCAGCTTTGCAGAAGTGTTTTGCTCTCTAGCCACATGTTCCCATCACACTTAAACAGCCTAATACTGACTTCTTGTTCATATTTTTTTTTAAAATTGAAACAAAACAATCTAATTACACAATAAATACTTAGCTTGAAATGAGCAGACAGACATTCAAAACCATTTTCTGACATGACAGATGATCTGAAAGGAGCTGCGCTGCAGGCATTGTGTGCCGTTCAAACCCAATTTAAAAATACATGGTGTAGTAGCAAAAATAGACATGACCCTAAGCACAAACATCACCACACAGACAAACATCTCCTGTAAAATGCCATCGGTGATTTGCATGGCAGCTGCACCCAGCGGCAGTGGAATAGCATCGCCCACCTCCGTGGGTGCTGCTGTGATAAACCCATGGGAACACCAGTGCAGCAGCACACACACATTCCCGTGGCAGGGCTTCCCCAGCTCCTCCAGTTTTGGGACTCCAAACCGAGTCCCAGCCTGTCCTGAAAACCTAAGGGAAATTCCTGTCTCCTTATGCACGTAAGCTGACCTCCAACTCTTGGCACGCTGGGAGAGACCCAAAAATGACTTTTGCTACCTTTGCCACATCTAAGTTATCGTGACATCCAGATGACAGGTGAGAGCCAGGTAGTGTGGAAAAAAAAATAACCTTTTCACCCTTAAACACTGAGGAGCTCACGTCCAAGCGTTCACACCCCAGAGATGCTGAGAAGCAGAGAGATGCAGGAGCAGCAGCACCCCCTTCGAAGCTCCAAGCCCCCCCAGCATGCCTGGAGATCGACCCCCTCCAAAAGCTTTGGCTCAAACCCTGGTGCTCCTGAAGCAGCCTTGAGCTTGCAGCAGAAGGGGATGGAGGCACGACCCCAACGTTGGCGAGACGGGTTGGGAAACAGGAGCTCTAGGGCCACACAGCACCCACGCAGGGGAAAAACACCTCGGAGCGGCCAGAGCCTGTGCTGGGTCCCTACGGGAGAGAAGGGGTATCACCAGCTGTGTGTACGGCTCCGCGTGGGAAACACAGCTACAGCACGACCTGGAGCAGTCTAGAGGTGAGAGGTATGGGAAATCTTTGCAGACCCACCTCTCTACCCACACTCCACACATGGGAAACAAGCAGGGCCTTTTATGGCATTCGATATACAGAAGGAAAACCCTAAAGGAAGTAGCTCTGGGATGGGAAAACATAAGTGAGAAAATCACACGATACCACTGAGTTGCTGCGTCCACATCCTGGGAAAGACATTAACTAAGCAATGCAGTGTCTCCACGAGGTCATCCTGACGTCTAACAACCCACATGTTTTGATACCAGAAACACGTAAAATTGCAGCGATGGCAATGAAAACACGAACATCGGTAGCTCCTTGCAGAAATGTTGTCTAGAGCACAAATATTAATGAAGCCAACTTCAAGCATGAGGTACTGGCCCCATTTTTCAAATGGAAGTGATGAGCAGGAGGCACCAAGTGATCGTGTGGGCAGGAGGCGGCGATGCCCCCACCCAGAAGACACAGCCTGCGCCCCATCAGTCCTTCCACACCAGCCTCCTCCCCTCGGCTGTCGCCGGGGCAAACGGGACTGTCCCTGCTCTCCTGTGCTTCAGATTTGGGATGAAATTTTGCAGACACCCTTCCTCTTGATCCCTGCTGGAGGTCCCAGTGCCAGGATGCCTCCCCAAGGGTACCCTGCCCCACTCACCAGGTTATGTGGTCCCTTCATCCTTTGGTAGTCCCTTTAACTTAATTTTTAGCATTAGGACCATGCTGGCAGTTCTTCGGTCCTCCAGATTTCCCACCCAGGGGCTTGTTCTGTTTGCACCAAGCAGCTGTAATCAGATCACCAGCGGGCCAGGTGTGAGGCTGGGTCCTGGGTTTGCTGGTCTTCACTGGTCGGTGATTCTTGCAAGGCTGGAGAAGAGAAGGGAGTCCTGTTCCCGGTGTGACCGCAGGGCCTCAGCAATGCAGCACAGTTCTGGCTCTGGAAATGGCCTTTCTGTACATGGAGAGCCAGGAGATACTGGGATATCACAGACCCAGGTGCCTTACCATGGTTTTGGGAGGCGAGGGCTGATAACTCCAAGCTCTGGGGCCTCTCCAGACTGTTTGCAGACATGAGCAAAAGAAAAGAGGTGTTAAAAAGGTAAATTGTAAAATGCATGGGAATAATAACTGTTCCGGTTAGAGGAACCCCAGAAACATCAAGGTCCTGACCGCCCTGGTGGGTAAGACAAGCTCCGGGCGTTCAGGGCACTGCCGAGTCCTGCAGCCACATCCAGGCAACCCGCACACAGAGCAAGTCGAGAGGGAATGGTCTGTGTCCTGGGAGGTAGGCTAGACCCGGCTTTATTGGTCCTGGGTTCTCCTTTTAATTTTATCCACACGTGCAGACTATTAAAATACCACTCCAAATCTGCCTTTCTGCTTTTGCTGCCTTGGATCATCCTGACTGCTCAAGCCTTGTCGTTCCCGTGGGTCATTCCTTTGGGCACATTCATGGCACGCGGTTTCTCTGACTTGGACGATGAAATGGCAGCCTTTAAAAGCACTCTCTTTTCCCCAAAGCCTGGAGTGAAATTGAGGCCAGAAACATTTCTGGCCATGAAACTTGGCTCTGGGCATATTAGGACTTTGTCCTGTGGGGATTGCCTGGCTGCCAGAGGACAGAAGTGAAAGATTTGGAAAAGATAACTCCCGTTCCGCAGCACTGCCCGAACAGCCACCTACCGAAGTGCCAAGCGGTCGGTGCAGCGTAGCAGAGCTCAAAGCTCAGGACCTGATCATCTGCAAAGCAGAAGAGAGGAGATTCACCCGTCGCCTCTTCTCTCCTCCTGGCAACTCTCACTGTATTTTGGGCACAGATGATCAGACTCGGTGCTGGTAACTGATCTAGAAACATGTGGCCCCAGGAGACCTACGTAGCTGCAGTTTTGAGGAGGAAATGGGGTGGATGCACGGTGTGAGCAAAATTTCCAGGGTTCGCTTCAGGGAGGTACCGTACCAGGACCTGGCTGTTTTTCAAAATGTTCTTTCTGCACGCCTAGGCTTGCCGGGATCTCAGCCGTGGCAGTGCCCGTACGGATGCCCCTCCAGGCTTTTGGGGCTTCTCAGCTGTGAGGGTCCCCACTAAGGGGACACGAAGCCACACAAGGGCACCAGAGAATCAAATATTTCTCATCTTCCCAAGGAGACCTGAGTATAAATCCATCATTGCATCTGCCCAGCTCCAAGTGGGGCTGGGCACTGCTGCCTTACAGGGACAACCCGGCTCTTGGCTCCGCACCGTGGCCGCATGAGACTTGCCCCCAGGGCCATCAGTCACCGGTGGGGAGAGGGATGCTCAGCCAAGGGGTTTCTCACAGGACCCCATCATTTTTGTGAAGGTGTTCCATTTCGAGTGGAGAGGTTTGGGGAAAAACAGCTGCCAGGGACTTGCAAGCAGGATGAGAGCATGCCAAAGACGGGCAAGGCTCCAGAGCACTCATTTATTTTTCTACAAGTGGGTTTATTGCCCGCCTGGTAGGGAAGGGGGTTAAGTTGCCTTTTCCCAATACAAAAAAACAGGGGAGGCTTGCCACTCACCCCCCACCACAACTCAAATGCTCCAAATGTGCTTTTTCTCCCCCAAATTGAAGAACATTTAAACATCTGGGCAAAGAAAAACGGTGAACAAAGCTCCCTAAATGCCGAGCGACGCTTCACCACCGCCGAGAGAAAAATCTCCCTGGTTCCCTGCCGCAGTGCCAGGTCATACCTGGCCTGCAAGTCACGGTGGGTGTTCTGCAGGTGCCGGCATGTCCCACCTGAGGCACCTCCTGGGAGGGCTGGCATGGTGCTCAGCACCCCGGGCCATTGCTGGGAGCCATCGGACGGTCACCGCTCCCAAATCCTGAGCAGCTCCGTCCGGGTGCAAACGTGTACATTCCCTTTCAGCCTCATTTTTTTGTTGTTTTGAGGGCACTGCTCCTCAGCGAAACGCAACGTGCTTGAGAGCTTGAAGGCTCCAGGCTCGGCCAAAGCAAAACCAGGAGGTCTGGCATCCCATCCCTGGGGTTATTTATGATCCCTCTCAGTGCTAAGGCTGCCTTACAGCCACCTCCCATGCTCTACTTCCCAGGGGGACGACCGGAGCAAGCTCCCTTAGCTCTACACACGGGGTTTTTGCCCAGTTTCGGTGTGAGGACACTGGCTGACGGTGAGGAATTGTTTCACCGTTTCCCACAGCTCGCTGATAATGGCAGGGACCGGCAACTCACTGCCATCCATGCCGCTCAGCAGAAAGGCCCCTGGTACTGACTCGCGCTGGCGTTGACGCGTCCCAGCTCCATATTGCAAGAGGTATTTAATGTCACTAACAAGCCTGTGGGAATAGCACATTTCGCTCAACCCTGCTGTTAGCCTAGGTATTTGCTCCTTTCAAGTCAAAGCTATTTGAGAACCCAGGGCTGAACAGGCATTTTGCAGAGCCACTCAAGTGACCTGAATCGCCGAGCTGGGCTCTGCCTGACCTCCCCGCCAGAGCTAACAACCCTCCCAGCTACAGCCGGACCTGGATCTCAACCAGGGATGAGTCGGCTCCACCGCTGCCTGTCATCTCCGCCGCTTCAGGGCTGAGTCTCACCCAGTCTGACCCTGAGGAGCGTGTTAGCCTCACCTCTCCGGACCTCTGGCTGCGTTGGCTCTCGCCTCAGTGCCAGTCATGCCGTGGCGTTAATGGCGAGCGAGGGTGGGTCAGATCCGTTCCTGCACCACGAACCCCATCGTCGATCCGCGGAGGAGAAATAAGAGTGTTATCCCTGGGTCACAGCCCTGCAGCCAGCTCAGCCCTCTCCCTGCCAAGGCAAGCAGGCAAGCGCAGCAGCCACCGGCTTTTCCCCAACCCTGAACTTTTAATTTCCCCCTCCCCAAACTGTTTGTTCAGCCCCCTACGATGGAAGCGTGAGGCTTCCTACCACCTGCGCAAAGCTTTGCACGGGATGCCAACGGTTCTCCCTTTTCCTTTCTCATCCCCCAAGCCCCGCAGCCGAGCGGGCAACTCACCCCAGTACCTGCCCACGTTCGCGCTGGGGTGAGCAGAAAGTTCTCCCCAGCCTCCTGCCCTCAGGGCATCGGCGTCTGCGCCCACCCTTTGCCGGGAGGAGATCTGCCTCCGCGCTCAGCGAACGCACGGGGACAGCCAGCGGCATCTCGCCCACGCGAGCTGCGCTCGGCCGAACGCGGGAGCTCTTTCTGGAGAGCAGCTTCTCTCAGAGCAGAGGCGGCAGAACCGGGGTGCACTGACCGAAAAAAGAAAAAACCCCATGTTTCAAATGCAAAACAAGGTTTCCCAGCCTCCCACCGGGGAGGACGGGTGACATCCTTGCAAAAATAAGAGAGGACTGCAACACTCTGCGGCAGGAGGGCTCCAGATGAGCGCGAAGGCTATTTCAATAAAACTGTAAATATGCCAGCTCTGCTGTTCTTGCAGAGCTCTGTGAAACTGGTGATTTCTGGGTGGAGTTCAGCTGGAGAGTGCTGGTGCTATAAAAAACAAAGTGACTTTGGGCTTTGACGCTTCCTCCTGACACACAAAAAGGTGATTTGTGATTCAAAAGATGAGGAATTTATCATCAAAAGGAGCTGGGACAGAGCTCAGTGTTTACACATGGAAGAACAAGACAGGCACCGAAAGCAGATGTATTTATACCCATCCATTAATAAAAGAAGCCAAGTCAACCATACCTTTGTGCTAAAGTTAGAGCACAGCACTCAGCATGTCCTTAAAAAGGCAAGAAAGTTTCCGCAAACTGGGACAGCTGTTCCCGGTGCCGGCTCCGCACATCCCCTCCCCGGAGCACACTGGGGCTCCCGGCATCGCCGCCCTGCCGCGGGAAAGGAGCCGAACGCCGTGAGGCTTCTCCGGGCGAGAAGCCTGACTCCTAGTCTGGCCATGGGCTGGTGGCCACTGCCCCTCAGGAGCCAAAGAGTCCCTGCTCCACCTTCGGAGACCTGCAGAAGACGACTGCCTCTTCCCAGAAACAAAAAATCCTCCGGTTTTGACTCTGGTTCCTTCTTTGCTTCCCTGGTCGTAGGGCGCACGCAAGCCAGGAGCCTTCATCTCTGCTGCAAGGAGAAGTCGTGAGAGCTGGTCGCAGCACGCTTGGGCTGGCCCCATGGGTGAGGGCTTGGTTTGTGGGACTGTCTCCATCAGCCAGCCGAGGGAAGAGGAGCAGCACCCGAGGGTTAGAGGTTTGGGCTGTCGCCGAGGGGTCGGTGCTTGCCCAGGGTGAGCAGAGAGCACCCAGGACAGTAGACGGTTCATCCCCAATGCGGTTAGCAGTAGGGCCGGCCAGTGTGAGTCACTGAAAGCTCCCGGATTAGGATTTGACTAGATGACCTCCGCGGGTCTCTTCCAACCCGAATTATTCTACGACTTTGTCATTTTCTGTATAAAGACAGAAAGGAAGCATGCAAATAACTCTCCCTCCCACACCTGCCGCTAAGCTCTCCTGTCAGAGGGATGCTCAGGCTGCCGTCCCCGAGCCAGTGGAGTCCATAGCGGGCCAGCAGCAAAATCCTGAGAACAGGACAGCTTTTCCACTGGCACAGGGATCGGGGCTTCTTCCCGGGCTTTTGGGCTCCGATCTCCCGATGCAGCTTGTCAGTGCCAGACTAAGCCAACAGCCTTAGCAGTCACACTAACGTCACCCTTGAGCTCTTCTGCAAATTCAATTTGAATTCGTGTATCCTTTCAATATGACCCAAACGCTTTCCAGCAAACATTATCATTTATTGACTAAATCCCCACCACAGCCGCCGAGGCACAGGGATTCTCGCTCAGTGACCGCGTTGGTGGACCTCGGGCTGGCACCAAACCCCGTGGCCCAGAGCCCACATCCCGGTTATTCCCAAACCCTCTTCCGAGGTACTTCGTGACGCGGCAGCGGTACCCTCGCCCTCCGTGGATGCTACCGACACACGCCGAGAGGGGCACCGTGGCTCCCCATCAGCCGTGACCCGCCTCCGCTTCCTTTGACGAGCTCTACTTTTGATAAACCCCGCATTCAGCAATGCAGTGATACTACACCACTTTTAATGACTTCTTAGTGAATTCCAGGATCAGCCATTTTATGGCTTTGCCTTGAAATGAAGGTGGGCTGGAAGACCCAGAGGACCTTTGCTTCCCTTTTGAAGCACGCCTCTGCATTACCTTTCCCCCAGCACAGCGGAGCTTCGTTTCAAGACCTCTCCCGGTCCCACCGATGCAGAATCCCTTTACCAGCTCTTCCACGACGATTTTTCAGCCCTGATTTCCAGGCACCTAATTTTAGCAGTTGCTGTTGAACATCCTCTCGAGTTATTGTTAGAATGAAATGCGGATCATCTGACAGGAACACATTGCAGCTCCTTGGTAAATACCGGGAAGGAACGCTTAAGGAGCTCGCACGCCTTCCCGCATCATTACTGACAATCCTACCACCCGGGGACACACCTTATCCCACGCCTTTTGTTTCTGGTACCTTGCATTTCCAAAAGCAGTAAAATCTTGTGCCGGCCTCAGCTGTATTAGGCATATTTCGCTGTATCATTTTTCTCAGTTACCAGTTTCCATAATTACTTGCAAATTGGCCCCAGGGATTTATTATTTGTTATTTTTAGGATCATTTCAGCGGAAAAGGCATCTGATTATATGAATATATATTTGCATGACATCTTTCACTTGAGGATCTCTAAGTACTTTGTAGAATATGAATGAACTTCTGCTTGTCTGCAGCAATACTCCTTTTACAGGCAGGACAACAGGAGCAGTGATTAAAAGACATGTCCAAACTCCCAGAGGAAATTTATGCCAAGCACAGGAACACCGGCTTCCAGTTGTGTGTGTTAACTATTAAACCTGTGCTAACACAGACAGCGGGAGGTTGGCTACACAGGCATTAAAGAAAATGCTGATACCGTAATTTGAAATCATTGTCTCTCCCTCCACACTAACAGGTTCAAACACAGATTAGGCTTGGAGAGAAAAAAAAAGGCTCCTTATCGAATACCAAACAAACGGCCCTTTCCTGCTAATAAGCGGCAATGGGGAAGAACGGCAGGGAAAGGCGTGGGGTTACGGCGAGCTTGGCGTTATGAACAGACAGGGCTGGGATTTCGCCACCGTGACTTGCCAAGGCTTTGCCCTTTGTTGCCGTTAAGATCCCATCTCCCAGCTCACTCTTCGAACCAGCTTCCCTTCTTTGCATTTTTACCTGCCAGGCAGATGCACCAGCAAAATTCATCCAGATGCACTGAAAAACAAACACACGGGAGCCAGCAGACTGGTGTTTCTCTCTTTTATTTAAAAACAGTGCTTCATTACCATTTGCAAAGGGTTAGGAAGGGTTCCCCCCTTGCTTAGAGTTTATAAAAGCCAGCAACATGATCAATAATTTATACACATGGATAGTAATACAAAAAAAAGGAATAAAAGCTAAAGATCTAACTACTCCGACCTTCACAATTCCAGCTACTTGATAATAATAGGAATAACCCAATGAATACTGTATGGTCTGAAAGCTACTATACAATATGATACTTAACGAGGGAGGGCGGGAAGTTAGAGGCTGTCACAAAGCCCTGGGATGCAGATACTGCTTCTCCAGAGTCAGCAGGGAAATGGGACCCTGGGCAAGCGGCTCGGGCGTCCTAGGAAATGATCCAGGGGAAGGGAACGCATCCCAGTGGGGACGCGTCCTGTTCCCCGGCGGTACCTGGCAATGGGAGGTGCTGGGGAGACCGCGTGAAGGGGCAAGTCCGTCGCTGCCGTTGGAGGTGCTGCGGCATCTCAGCCTCGCACTGAAAATCTCCAAGTCTCAAGTAGATCAGCCTGTGAGGTCAGTAAAATACTCCACCAGCTCCGTATCGCTCTACAGCCCTGGCTCTCATTTGCTATCAGCCCCAGGTTTTAGCTCCAGCTATTTACAAGCAGGATTTATCATATACATATTAAAAAAACAAAACAAAACAAAAAAAGAAAAAAAAGGAAAAAAGAAAAAAAAACCAAAACCAAATCATATCCCCGGGGTAAAAGAGGATTATTTCGTCACTTGATAACGCAGCCAAATCAAGCTGCCAAAACTACAACACGCGCACACACAAAATACTGTGAACAGAAAAAACAAAAAACCAAACAAAAAAACCCCAGAACAACCATGACCAAAACCGAGACTACTAATGTGGGAGGCCTGATTTCTGTAAGGAATTCACTCCTTTGGGGAAGCAACAAGCCCCTCCACCAGCAGAGAACTGGGAATCTGGCAAGAGAGTTATTGACCCACTTCAGAACCAAAAAAAAAAAAATAAAAAAAAGAAAAGAAAAGAAAAAAAAAGAAAAAAAAAGAAAAAAGTAAAAAAGAAAAACCATTCCTAAGATTAACCGGCATTTTGCTGACTGCCAGCCAAATAACTATTCGGGTGGACGGCTTTAGACACCAGCAATCTCCTGGCGAAATTGGGCAAGATTTTTGGCTGAAGCGTTCTTGCTCTATACCCCGAGTCGGGAGGCAGCGTGGGAAGCTGGTCTCCCGCCCCAGCCCACCGCCCAGAGAGGACAACCGCTGCCGGCGCTTTCAACCACCAGCAAGAAGTTGCCTTCCAGGGTTAGCAGTGGCAACGGAGACGGGACTTGGGACATCCCAAATCCCGTTTAGGTTGCCGCCGCCGCAGAGGGACGGGGACAATCCTGCCAACTCCTGGCGAAAGCAAAGCGCGCCGGGGAGAACCCCAGAGCCGGCTTGAAAAGGGCCCCATTTCACGCTCTGGCTATCAGACTCCTGCTTGCCTTGTTGACTGGAGTTTTCATTGTAGAAGAGTTTACCGGGGTTGGAGGGCGGAGAGGGCAATCAGTAAGGTGGGGATGGGGAGAAGGGGCTTTTCAGACATTAACATCACCAAAAATAGTGTTTTATGCAACAAAGAATCAAGTCTCACTGGTGTATACTACAAAATGTTTGACATTTTCCAAGAGCATGACAAAATAAAAACACAAAGAAGTTTACATTGGATGTTCATCTTGTTCACTAGGTTGGTTTTGTTTTTGTTTCCCCCCCCCCCACACTCCTATTTTAAAACAGTGCAAACAGGTAACACACTTTTAAAAAAATCACCCCTCTGCACCAAGGACAGCATTCCCCTGCCCCTGCCAGGCTGGAGGGTCACCGGCAGCCCCCCCGCTGCCCGTGTGCTTTCCCTTTAGAGCCAGACTCAGCAAAAGCGCTCCCCAGAGCCATCGTTTGGGTTTCCCTTTATTCAATTCCTAGGTGCTCCCCAAACCTGTCCTCCGCTCGCCTCCTCCTTCAGGGCTGGGATGGGAAGATACAGATAGGGACGGGTTGGGGAAAAACGTGGGCAGGAACTAGGAGGCTCCGCTTTGTATTCCCCGCTGCCGAAGCTCTGGGTGCTGGAATTAAAACCCCAGCAGGCAGCATCTCTTTTTCAGGCAAGGAAATGGTTTCATGAACCGTTTCACGACTAGCACTCGAGCCAGCTCTTCAGATAACCCTCCTCCTTCAACATCCACACATCTCGGAACAGGTGAGAACAGGGGATACACTCTCACTTCACTTTAGGGACGGGGAAGCGAAGTCTAGAGCAGCGACACGACCGCTCCACGCCGACCCTCAAGGATCACCGAGAGAGCCCAGCCCAAAACACGCGTCTCCGACTCCTGAGCGAGGGCTCTTTCTCGCTGGGCAAGTCCGCTCTCTCTCGGGCACTGAAACAGCCAAGCCACAGCTATTTTAAAACATGGCTTTGTCTATCTGAACTCATGACGCACGATCCACAGAACTGCTTCACCTGGGAAAAGCTGGCTACAACAGGCTCATACCGAGCTCCCCGTTGCCTCCGGGTCCCATCATGGCTTTTCTTAGAAAAGCTAACCCACCTGCAACAGTGCAGCCTCCCTAGCACAGGGACAGGAACAACAGTTTCTTAACGTGCTGGGCATCAGTATAACTTATTCCCAGTAGAGAATAGGCCATACCAGTAGAAGTCATCTTTGTACCAGCACAACTGTACCCATAAGGAAAGACAGACCAGCACATTAAATAAATCAACTCTTCAATCCAAAATTTTATCAGTATAATATCACGTGCTGGCCAGACGTATTGCAAGACAGTACAAACAGCAACACTTAAACATCTTTTCCTCTACATCAAGAGGAATCCCGGATGCCACCAGCCTAGAAGGTGACAAACAGCAAGCTATTTGCCAGGCTGCCTGTGCGGTTTCCCTCGGAAAGCCAAGCTCTGCTCTGCGAGGGACCTGGGACTGCAGACCTGTCTCGGGGACAAGCACTAGCTGCCATCGGTCAAATAAGCCAGGGCCCAGTTTAATTCATTAAGTGTAATTCATTTTGCATAGGGAGATATAGGCTTTGTCCTCACTTCTTCAGGAGATGGATATAGCCACGGCGTGGCTACTCTGAATGCACCTTAAGCCAGTTCGTAACACGTTTGAGTGAAACCAGAGCTGTTGTTTGCCAAGAGGGAAGGAAGGCTGAAGAGCTCTCCTGCCACGGCACAACACTCACTCAAGAAACCTCGCTGCAAAATTCCAGCTGGCGTGCAAGTTTTTGGGAGGTCTGGTGCTCCGGAGACCTGGAACTCCGGAGACCTGGAACCAGCGAGCTACCTCCAGCCCCCGGCCACGCAAGAGTCCCGGCATCCCGTCTGCAGCTCACGAGCTGCCTCGGCAGGGATCCTGCAGCACAAACTACGGAGTCGAGGAGACACCGGCTGCTTAACGCACTGGAGGAGCCCGGCATGGGGGAGAGACCGGAGCAGTCCAGACTCGGATACAGGAGGAATCGGGCTGAATGCTCTAGAGCAGGTATTACTCGGAGATCGTAGAGCAGGGGACCCACGGCCCTGCAAAGGTTGGGCGCTTCTGCACTAAACCCCTCACATTCCTAATATAACTCGGGCGGGCTGAAGCTGCCATGCATAGACTTCTGCTCGGAGGCAGAAATGGGGCTGGCCTCCCTATTCCCAGAGAGGCCAAGTGGCTGGGGAGGGGGGGGGAATTGCAGGCAGCACTGCCAGGGCAGGGGAGGGCACTCGGGGAAGGAGAACCCAGCTTTTTCAAGGAGCTGCAGTCAGAACCAGCTGAACTGAAAGGTAGGAAAGGGGCAGAGGGGCGAGCAGCAGCTCCTGGCGGGCTCCGCAAGCTGCGCTCCTCCGGCTCGCAGCCTGCAGACGCGCTGCACGGGGAACTGCCTGCGGGCAAAGGGAAGGGACGGCCGCGCTCAGCCCCTCTGCCCACAGGTGGGTAGAGCAAGTCTGGTAGAAGCTTTTGCTGCATCTCAGCTCCAGAAGTCCTCTGGGCTGCCCTGCGGTGGAAATGGCTCCCCTTGAATATGACTATTTCTACCCCAAGTCCTCCCCTCCCCTACCCCAACTCAGGCAGTAAAAGCTCCCCAAACACCCCAAGTCCCCCTCATTTCCTAGATTTTGTGAAAGCCCCAACACCCTGTTCCCCCCTCCCCATTTTCAAGCTAACTAAAATATTTATATACAAACAACAAAAAAATTGTCATAACAGCAACAAACCAAACTTTGGCTTGGAAAAAAAAAAGTTAAAAACCAACAACAAAACCAGAAAGAAAAAAAAAAACAGGTGGCCAACAGGCTGGCAGTTTGGTGTCCCCTTTATCTAGCTATTCCTCCAGAGAATCAATAGCTTCAGGGTCTCTAGCTTAACTAATGGCTTCCCCATCCTTCCCATTTGAGGTGCCTCCTCTCTGCTGCACACAGAGAGACTATGTGTATCCCTGGGGAAGAGCAAAAAAAAAAAAGCGTGGTTGTGCGTGGCTGGGCCAGGACACCTCCCCGGGAGCTCTGCTTGTTGACATTGCTTAGTGTTAAAATGCAGGAGGTTTCCTATTCTGGTATCAGCGGTGGATGGAGAAGCAGGTGTACGACAGGAGCTGGAGAGGCTCCACCAACAAACCCACGCTCCGAGCAGCCCTTCTGGGGGTGGTGAGCTCACCCCGGTACCGATCGAGGGAGTCGAGGCAGCCTCGTAAAACCTCGCTTCTGCATTTCTCTACCATGTGGTTAGAGACCCTGCCTCTGATCACTGGGGTTACTGGGAGCACTCTAGGAGCCAGCAGCTGAGCAGGGGAGGTCTGGAGAGGAGCAACTCCTCATCACGGCACAGCTCACGCAGTCCTCTAAAAATGCTAACTTTGAAACACAGCGAAATCACTGTACGCGAGAGTGGGAGGGAGATGGTCTTGGGAGTCGTGGAGCCCTCCCCTAACTAGTCTCTCTGCTTCCAGATCTTCTAATATGTAGTGTCTATATGGACTCAGTGGACCAGGTGCACAACTTTCTATGAGAGGCTGGGCAAAACAGACCCAGGGGCTCCAGCACAACTACGTAAGGGCCTGAAATAGCTTGTGGTGGGAAGTTCCTATGAATTCAGAGCTTGCACAAACTGCTTCTGCCTGCCCTTGAACTCCTGACAGAAACAAAACTACTTCAGATCACATTCAGATATCAAAGACCCTCTTCCCCCACACAAACCCACATTGCTTGCCCCTTGCCTCAAGCAGCTTATACACGACTTGTTTTTTCCTCACTCATGTTATTTGAAACAGGTTACTTGGAGAAGCGCCTAAGCAGCTCAGGACGAACAGGAGGAGACCTCGCACGCTGGACCTCGGAGCGCCCGAGCACGGCACGGATGCAGGTTCTTCTGCCAGCTTTCTTCCTCTGCCAGGCTGCGTGCGCTTCACCTCCGCAAGTTTAGCCACTTGCTGTCCGCAACAGAGGTACTCTGTGTGATGCTGCATTGCATCTGCCACTCCTCGAGGAAAGAAGGGGAGGAAAGGGACAGCAAGGGAGAAAGATCTTGAAAAGGAGGAAGGAAAACTAATATAATTACAGCCACCAGCAATGGACAACAATCAGCTAGAGTAAGTTGTGTGTAGGGGGGAAGGATCATCCTCATCAAAAACTCCTTTCAAAGTCTTGTCCCCTATACAGCAGATAACAGCCAAAGTCTTTGGGCAGGTTGAGGAAATCTTCTCTTGCCAAGTCTAAAATCCTGACACTGCTGAAACTGTCCCAACCTGTGCGCGTCAGATGGTGATAAAAACGAGGAAAGTCTCTGCATTTCCCCCATTTCCAAATGTAAATGACTATTTCCCACCAGCATTTAGGTCCCAGCCACAGCCAAAGAGTGCTTCCTTCTGCAGACCAGAAACACGGCAGGTGGAGACTTCTCCCTCACGTCCTCCTGTCTCACAGGCACCAAGCACCAGACCCAGGGAAGTAACTCTGTCTGCGTGTTCCTGATTAATTGCATGATACCAGTTTCTAACAGCTTTCCTTATCGCTAATCGCCTTTTCCGTGATTGGTAGGATAAGCTATGCACCAACATACAGACACGGAAATGCATTATTTTTACCACAGTTAAAAAAACCCCAAAAACAAAAACAAAAAAAAAAAAAAAAAAAAAAAATGCACAATCTTTGGAACAAAAGAATTAAAGGCAGAAATTTAAAGGAAAAAAAAATACATATTCAAAGAACATAGTGAGGTATAAAAAAGTATTTTCTCTTTTGTTTTTTTTTTTTTGTTTTTCCTCCTCGTCTTGCTATAGAGTTCCTCTACTAGTAAATATTGCAATAGCCAGGCCTCATGAACTGGGGGGGCTGTCCCACTTGCAGGGGGCTCACGTCACTTCAGTAGGGGGCAAATCGGCTGTAGCCACCTCGGTATAAACTCGCCTGTAGAAATTAAATGAGAGAAGAAGAGGTTGTTAGGAGAACCGTGAAGAAATACTCAGGACAGCACCCGAATGATCTCGGAAGGACTAATGGCCACCACCATCAGCACTTCTAAGAAGCAAGAGAGGAGAACTTTGCCTGCAAAACCAAAGACATGGCTCAGGAGGACATGCTCATGGCCAGCCAGCTGGAGGTGAAGTTTGGCAAGTCTCAGTCAAAGGGAGCGCAGTCCCAGAGAGGGCTCTTGAGTCCTCATCTCTGAGCCAGGCTGCCTTTAAAGACAGCAGAGACCAGGACTTCTAGGATGCTTTTCACCTCATCTTAAGGTAAAGGTCTAAAATAGACACGATGGTCTGGTATCCTAGAAGTACTTGCTTTTCCTTCATCGACCCTAAAGAGAATCCACATGATGAGCTGAGGCTACGCTACAGATAGCTATATTTAGGTGTCTTTTTCTCTGAACACATTTGTATTCCAGCCTTTGCAACAACACAGATACTGCGCTGGCTAGAAGCAGATGGGCAAGCACACGTTTTCAGCAAGCTGCTCCACTCCCCTCCGATGCCAGCATACCTCATTCCTGCCTTTGCAAAACTACTGCTGGCAGGACACCGCATCCTTCCACTAGTGGAAGAGGGAACCGAGTGGAGCAGCTTTGCTGCAAGATGTTGCAAGAACAACTTATTCCCTTGCTTCTTAGAACTGATTCTCAACACGCAACACAAGCCTTTAAAGTTAACTGAAATGGCAAGAAAGGGTGTCTTGCATCTCTAACTATTGCTGATTTTTGCTCTCTATATCCCCTTGATACAGTCCTACTGATTCACCAACAATGTTCTGCCTCCTGGCATTTCTGGTCATTCTTCTACCATCTCCTTTGTACTAGGTGATGTGTAAGACCAAGTAATAACTGGTCTCCTACAACCTGGCTCCCTTCCTAGTGCACGCACACAAAACATAGGAATGCAGAACAAGTGGGAACCCAGCACTGCAGCTGAGGATCTCCTCCCTCAATAGAAACGTTTTTCTGGGTGATGTTTCATTACCAGATACCCAGTGAACAGCTGTTCCCCATGCTGCAAATGAGAAAGAGCACAGGAAAGAAAATCCCACTTACCACAGCGCCAACTCCGTAGCTAGCGGCAGGGGCAAGGGCATGGTAAGGATCTGCTGTGTACACCCTGCCATAACTGAAGAGAGGAAGAAAAGATATAAAAAAAAAAAAAAAAAAAAAAAAGAGAAAAAAAGTCACTTTGGAGGGGCAGAGAAACAGCTGTCTGACCACAGGCAATGGAGGAAGCAGCATGCCCTTCTACACACATGTATGCGTACATGCACACACATGCACGCAGGCAGCCCCTCTTCGAAGAGATCCTACGGGCATGCTGCCATGCATCGTATGAGACGGGGGAGAGAACGGCCTGCAAGGAGGAATGTGGCAGAAGCCATGAGCTTGACCTGTAGGAAAGAGGTCAGCACCTTCGAAATGACGGCTAGCGCATCCCTTACCTCGCGTGATGCAATTTGGAAGGAGAGTGACTGCTGGCGCTAGCGCTACTGGCACGGTAACAGCTGCTAAATGGAAAGCAGTGAGGGATTCTCCAGAATGAGAAGGGAGTATAAAATTTAATGGTCTTGCATGTGCTAGGATTAAAACAGGGCCTCACTGCACAGGAGATGAAAAAATCTCAAGGCAAGCACTCTGATGACGATAATCCTTTGTATCTATATAGAGCCGCACGTTAAAGCATCCTAGAGTACTGTATGAGCTAGGCAATTTTTACTTTATGGATGGGGAGAGAAACGCACCCAGCGATTAAACAACCTGCCCAGAGTCACAGAGCAAGGAGCTGGCAAGGCGAGCCAGGTCGTTTGACTCTGAGGCCGTAACCACGCCGCCTCCTCCGTGCAGAGAATCACAAGGACAGGGAAGAGGCCAGGATGCGTGCCAGCTCACATACACCGGAGGGCAATACTGCCCCGGAGCAGAGAGACAAACCGTGCATTCAAGTCTTTCATGTTGGGCTGTGCATGCACGTGTGCGCGTGCGAGTGCAAGTAAGACAAAGAAACGGGGAAAGAAATAGAAGTACTGTAATGGATCAATGCTCCTTGAATCCCTGAGCACAGCAAGCTAGCCCCCACGGACACCTCCCCCTTACATACCCATCGCTGTAAGCTGCTGCAGCGGCTGCAGCAGCTGTGGCTGCTGTTGCAGTAGCAGGCTGTGCATATCTGTAGGCTGCGTATCCACCCTGCAGGAGAGAAGAGAACTGACTTTACAGATACCTGTCCACCCACGCAGAGCATAAAAAATAAAATTTTAAAAAAATAATAAAAAAAAAAAAGTCACACACATCACAAGGAGAGGAAGTGTTTCAAACTGCATCAGCTCCCATGTCATGTCTATCGCAAGCATCGTCCATTAACTCATGTATATTCCTTTCCTCAGAAGGAAGAGTCTCCCTGGTCCATCACCCCGTTTAGCAGAAGGAATAAACTAAAGCAAGCCTGAGCATGGTTATATCCCTGCAGGAAATTAAATCTGACATGGAAGAACTGAAAACTAGAAGAGAGCTGAAATCTTGCATGCAACGTAATTTTTATGTCCCCTTCCTCTTACACTGGGGAAATCAGAGGTGGGCACTTCTGTGAGGCGTGTATTTTAGAAAGGGGACCATTCAGAGAAATTAATGCTTTTTTCCCCCCCTCTATCTCTTTTTTAAGCCTGGGAAACCCAAAGGGTTAGAATTTTGTTTGGTCCAGATGCGTAGAAGTATCAATAGCCAGAGAAGCCAAAAATCAATCAGGAAAAGATGGTCAGAGAAGACAATCCCTGGCGGTCTCAGGGCCGGCAATAAGCAAACTGTCATTGATACCAACCAGATCGTTCTCCCCTCCCTCCATGTAAGAAGGTGTCCTGGTTTCAGCTGGGATGGAGTTCGTTTTCCTTCTAGTAGCTGGTATAGTGTTATATTTTGGGTTCAGTATGAGAACAATGTTGATAACACACTGATGTTTTTCAGTTCTTGCTAAGTCGTGTTTAGACTAAGTCAAGGATTTTTCAGCTTCTCATGCCCAGCCAGCAAGAAGGCTGGAGGGGCACAAGGAGTTGGGAGGGGACACAGCCAGGGCAGCTGACCCAAACTGGCCAAAGGGGTATTCCATACCATGGGATGTCACGTCCAGTATATAAACTGGGGGGAGTGGGGCTGGGGGGAATTGCTGCTCGGGAACTAACTGGGCATTGGTCAGTGAGCAGTGAGCAACTGCATTGTGCATCACTTGCTTTGTATATTCCACTTATTATTATTTTTGTCATTTTATTACTGTTATTATCATTATTAGTTTCTTCCTTTCTGTTCTATTAAACTATTCGTATCTCAACCCACGACTTTTACCTTTTTGCTTCCCATTCTCTCCCCCATCCCACTGGGGCGGGGGGGCAAGTGAGTGAGCAACTGCGTGGGGCTTAGTTGCTGGCTGGGGCTAAACCCCGACAGGTCAGGGAAAATGATGCCAGAACGGTCTATATCGCTGCTGCATTTTTGCCCATGCCACACACCTGTACTAAAGGTCTTTAAAATGCTTACGCTGATGAGAGGTAGTTACTAAAAAGGTACTTAGAGCTGCGTTGGCAAAATGTGAATCCTGCCCCAGAGGAAGACCTGGCTCAGGCCGGCGGCTCTGCACACCCTGCAGCCATGAAGGACGGAGGGCAGCCGCCTTCAGACGAGGGGCAAAGGCTGCACGGCAGGCAGCAGAGAGGGCTCTGAAGCCCAGGTTCCATCTTTATTGTACACTTCTGAACGCATTGTTGTTAACTTGGGGGGGCAATGGTAAACGAACCGTGGCTTTGATTTGCTAGAAACACAATGAGCCATAAATAACATCAGAAAAATTCCAGATTGCTTCTGGCTTTTCTTTTTTTCCAATTGACATTTCAGAGTTTGAAGGACCAGAAGGCAGACTTATGCTCTTCACCTCCAGGATCTGCTCAACATACCGCTACCACTTCTCCCCTATAGATCTTTTGCGTATATGTAACTAAGAGTACAAGATCAGCTCTACTACAGGACCGTGTGTTTGCTCAGCAGTGCTCGGTTTTGGGCTAGGTAGCTTTTAAATTAGAAATAATGATTTTTAAATTAATTGTGGTTGCTTTTGTGGGGCCTGTGTTAGTCCCACGAAGGCTAACATGCTCTCCAAAACGCCTCTAGGGACCCTTTCCTACTCCAGAGGAGAGGGACTTACAGCCTCTTCAATCTTCCAGTTAACAGAAGAAAGAGCAACACAAATCTACACCTCTGAAACATCACCACATTGCCCAGAAGAGATGTCATGTTACAGTTTTGCCCTTTTAATCTCATCTAGCTCTTTCGATCCCTGCATTTTGGACTGACGGTTTGGGGAGGTTTAGCTTGGTTTTGGCATGCTATCATTGCACCGCCATCACTCCCACCTCCAAAACATGACAGAGGCGAGAAGAACGAGGTGCAGCCTTAATCCAAATCAAACCTTCATCGACCTCACCAAATTAAGACAAAACTTCGTACCAACGTCATCGTGGCATTCCCTTAAGCCTACAAGCTTCCTGAACTCTTGCTGGGGTCTCGCCCAGTGTACGAGGCATTTTTGCCCGGCGCTACCCTCCGCAAGGCTGCTGGCTTCAGCGTGCACCCGGATTCCCACTCTGCCCCACACTCGCCAGCCACATTTCAGATCAGAAGCGGTTTCAAATGTGCCTGGCACATACTCTGAACATGACAGCAAGATGCAGTTTGAAACCAAAAAGGGTTATCATGTAATTCTCTTTTAACTCATGTCTCTCGTAAAGGAAAACAAAACCAAACAAAACCAAAACAAAAAAAAGAAGAAGAAAAGAAAAGAAGGGTTGGAATCAGGTGTGGGAGGGGGGAATGGCGTAACATTTATTAATCAAAATTAAAAACTAAGCATGCTGACATCTGGAGCTAGAACAACCAGCAAAGTCACCACGTTCAGACTCATATTGGCTAGTTCTATCCATCCCAGCATTCTCTTGGGACAGCAGTTCGCCCTAGGCTCTACCACAAGCTCAGTGAAGTACACAGCCTCAAGTACTAGAGCGTGCAGCCACAACAACCTGCTATTACGGAAACAGTCAGTCACCACTGGAGTTAACATTCCAACCTTAACGACTCCCGCAGCCTCCCGCCCTCGCCCCCCAAAATGGCTCCCACCCTAGCCCTGTCCCACACCACAATGTTAATAATTATAACAAGCAATAACCCATCTGTTATATCAGAGAAGGGAACAGAGACTCCACTGAGAGATTTAGAGCGGGATGTTAACATTTCTTCAGTCAACTGCACAACAAACAAAAAAAACAGGAGAAATAATTCATTGGAGAAATGAAGTTAAGAAATAGCTGACATGTGTATTGCTTTTTAACCATGCACTGATGCAAAATTGAAGCTACTGTTAATTTAAAAAAAAAAAAAAAAAGTCACAGGATAGAGGTACACACGCACAGGCAGACCTGCTGAGCTCAAAGCGGTCTGCAAACTCTACTTGTGTGTACTTCAAATAAAACCAAAAATGGGGATTATAATGGCCATGGTACGTTCCTGTCATAGGAGCAATGAGTGTGGACAGCTGGGGGATTTCTGACACGGGGATGTATTTAGCATGACCAGCAGGTCCAAATACACCAAAACAGGGTAAAGGAAAGAGGAGGGAAGTTGCGACTATTACTCATTATTTTATGAATGCTTTCACCCAACTCTGGGACCGGTACACAGCAAAGGAGACGCTGTGCAGGTTGCCTTACCCAGCTGATGCTCCTGTTCTCCATAACTCGGGACCCTCCTATAATTCCATCAAAGCCCTGCTCAGCTCATCCAATGCACCAGTTATTTTCTCCTGCTATTCCTGTTCACACACAACTTTGACTGGTATGCAGAGCTCATCCATAACCTCAGCTACATGGTCCTGCCACCCCTAGTGATTTCTGATGCCGCTCACTTTGGGTACTCTAGTAAATATAAACTGTAACAGAGTAGAGCATCTTCAAAAACATGAACAATCGTGTTTCCCAGTAAAAGAAAAAATAATTTAAAAAAAAAAAAAAAAAAGAAAAAAAAGGCCCTTGCTAGCTGCACCACACTCCTCCAGTGCCACAGCCAAACTGCAACAGAAGACACCACTGAGCGGCATAGTCCCTGAAACCCGGGACGGCCGTGCAAACTCCCACTCCATCTATTTAAGTGAAGTGATTCCACAGGGACAGGTTTACCCATCTACGTCCAGTTTTTAAAATCTTTAGCCTCATCTCAAAAGAAATGAGTGTGGCTGAGCTTCTTGCGAAGATGTTAAGTCAGAGACATTTCTATCGAAGGGACAGTTTAAACACTGCCTCGATAAGGAAATAGGGGAACTAAGGAAAAGGCTTATGCAGTTTTACTGGGCAGTAACAACCAAAAGGACTGTCTAAATCAAGATTGGTCCTTCCTGGTACAGTCTTCTGGATTGTCTGGGGAGCATGGGAGAGAGATGAATACCACCCTACACGTTGCTTATCTTAATTCAAGTTCTCTTTCTCTGGATGTCCTGCCAGTGCTGCTGGGGCTGTGCTAAACCCCTTTCCCCATGTGAACGTGTAGCACTTGAGCCTATAGATCTCGACTGTCAAACAACCGTATTTGCTCAGGCATTCACAAAAGCCCCAATTTAAAATGACTCTTCTGTGATGTTATCATCCTTGGCTCATCGATGAAGCAAGACAATATATTTTTTTAAATTCCTTCTTTAACATTAGACAATAGCTTTTTCAATATTGTCATATATTCTCTGAAATAACACAAACACGGCAAAACAACATACACAGGAAGCTGCAATCTCAACTAAAGCAGCGTTCCAATTACTGAGCATGTTAACGTAGATAAATGAGTACTTTAAGACTATACAGTTCAGCTCAAAGTAAGTCCATCTTCTTTTCCACTCTTCAGGTCCGTATTAGGTGATCAATCCAATGAGAACATGAGGAAATCCAAAACTACAGCTTACTATGTCAGTGTATCCTATGACATAAACCTCCCTTTTCTTTTTCCCTTGCTGCCTTAGATGGGCGCACAAAGCGTGTTGCCGGCCCTCTTTACTACAAAGAGCCTTTATGCCACTAAGACACCAGTGTTCCCATACCCCTGGAGAAATGTGTAACTCGTGGTACCAGACTAGTTAGATACGTTTGACCACCTGCCAGGTTTAGGCAGCGAGCCCGATTTTAGGATCTTGTATTTGTCATATCTCAAATGTGTCCTCTCCACCCCCAAACTGCCCTATAACAGAAGTTAAGAAGCAGAAAGGGCTAGAACCATTTCCAGTATTTCTGTATTAGAAGGGTGGCATATATGCACCAGGAATGAGCATGAATGAATTAAAAGAGGTGACAGGACAACGGTGTCCATTGCAGCAGGTGCTTCTACATGGTAATGGGACAAGCATGACCTTGTTAACCCTTCCATTGAATTTACATTATTTATTTTTTTTTTTCTTTCAATGAAATGCCACTCGGTGTGAAATCTGGACACACGCCGCCCTGCTACAGCGGGGGCTGGGATCACACGTGAGTCTGCGCTGCCCTAAAAAAGCCTCTGTTCCCATCTCTAATGTGGTGCTGGAATGGTTAGTATAATTCAGTTTTTTCCACTGCAATCCACAATCTGATCGGTTGGCAGGTCACACTGGCACTCCTACCTGAGGTATTTTAGCGCTAATGATTGGTTCCTGTAAGACTATTCTATAACAGAACACAGGAAGAGCAGTTCAAAAAAACACAGCTGTGGAAAGAAACAATCATACAAACAGCCCGCGGCGGGGCTCACCAGCCTTTTCTTTCCAGTGGATGCAAGCACGCTTTTCACAGGCAGGAGCAGTCTTCGCACGGGTGGGTTTGTTTGGGTTTCCCCCCCGCCACCCAGATTGACCCCATTGTAGAAGAAAGATAACCTTTCTTATGATCCGAAATGAAGCCCTCTGCATCCTGGGGCAGGTTGTTTTATGAATTCAGGTGTCTTGCCAGAGTGGGACGCATCCAACAAGAGATGGAATGCCTTCTTCACAGAAGAAATGGCTAGCAGGATGGTTGCCCCAGGAAAGAGAAAAGGAGTGAGGAAGAGGAGGAGGAGGAAAATGAGAAATCGGTGCATAACATGTATGCAGAAAAAGCAGCCCAAACTTGGGACACTTCCCCTTCATCTCGCCTACCACTAACCACTACCTGCCAGCTCACCTCCTTTCCACCCTTCCTTGACACAACCCTATGGACTCAGAAGACCTTAGGGAACCTCAATTTCACCTTCCCTGCAGTCCTAAACGAAGTACCCTCTGCCATCCCTTCCACAACCTGGACAAGCCTTTCACAGCAACCAGAGGGCCAGAAGCACTGCAGTGAAAAGCGTGACAAATCAGTGGGGCACAGGGACACTGTCATCATTCCACCTGTGCCAAGCAAACTAGAAGTGTTAGCTTCATATTAGGATTACAATAACTTTTTCCCGGAGCTCCATCGGAGGGCTCTGGGCAGCAGTAACATAGGAAAAGACACTGCCGTCTCCCTGGGTGAGCCCCCTCTTCTATCGTCCTGCTTTCTGACGGTGAGACCAAAGCCACCAACAGTGAAGCCGTCAGAAGTCCACGTAATGGTTCTGACCTGTCTTGGGGGCTTGGTTTTGTGTTACGGGATGCTACTGCACTGCAGCACCACCTGGTTACAGGGATTCTTCATTACTGAAGTCTCTGTCCTTAAAACACTTTAAATAAGCCTTTCCTCCCCACTTGCAATGGGGGATAAAGCTCTGAAGGAGCTTTATCAAAATAAATAGGGAGTAACCCTGGACAGTCTTCCCTTTCAACATGACAGCCTCTTATATGCCATACTCGGAGGGAAGAAGGACTAAGCATTGCTCATTTGCTTGCTTACTTGCTGTAGCAAAGTCAGTGGTCTGTAAAGCTGGTGTTTTAGGAGTGAGGTGGGAAAACCCAGAAGGTTCTGTAGTCCTTTACACAGTTTTATAAAGGAACACTCGACTAGGCAGATCAATTTTTAAAGGACTGCGCACATGATAGTATATGTAAGAATGAAGAAACGCACCCAATACCTCTGTGCTCAGAGAGCAGGTCTTCCAACCACTGTAACTGTGTTAGGAAAAGCGCCTTTACAAGGCTTGACACTCCGTATAAGCCAACGAAATCCCAAACCTAATTCCATCCATTATCTTGAGTCTAACCCCAGGGTCCTCTTCATAAACGTCAGGAGTAGCACCTTCAAAGGAGCGGGGATGTGAAATCCATGCTGACAACTCTGCTGCTACCCAATACAAACTCCCCCAGTTCTAAAGAGCTATTACCTACAATCCCACGAAAGGGCACTCTGCTAGGGCTGGGCAGGCCACGAGTTGCAATGGCAGTAGTGGACCTGAACGTTTTGGCTTTGAAAGGCACATTCCTACCATAGCTGCTCTGCAACAGCTCTCCGTTGGAGAGGGAACCGCTTTTCTCACCGGCCAGTGAGAAACCCTCCATCCACGACCCACCTACGTATACACCGATGCCCTGGAGATTTGCAATAGAGCCTGGCTGGGTAGGACAACGACAATGACAGGACAAAGTCTCCCGTGGTATCAGAGCTAATTCCCAGACAGGAGGAGGCTGCTGACTCTTCTAACTGAACATCTCCACGTATTTGTACTTTACAATTCCCCAAAGAGGCGAGAGAATCTAGCCTATTTAGGTACCATTTCTACCAGCAAAATGAGATGTCAGTTTTCACTCTAGCATCCTGGTCTCCATTTTTAATCAGCCCCAGTGTCTTCCCCAAAGGGATCATCTCCACATCCCAGTGGCACATGAACGTTTTTAAACATACAGCTCGCTCAGTTTAGTGTGGGCTGCACAAATCAAACCTGAAAGGGCCCCAAGAGGGGAGAGAAAGGGGAGGGCGGAGGGGGAGAAGGAAAGGGGAGGTCTGAGGCTAAACCAGTCCTGTTATTTTTATATCCAAATTATGTAAACAAGAGAAGTGTTGAGAGAAATTTTAATTCGCTAATCATCTTTCAGGTTGATTAGTAGCAGTGTGCATGTGGGGGACAGGACACCCAGTAAACTGACCCTGGCAATGATCAGGAAACCCAAAGGCTTAGGTCTTGCACCCAGGGGCAAGCGCAGTGACAGAGAAGCATGCTTGCATTCCTAAATATATAAATATATATATATCCACAAGGAAGAAGAAAATTAAAGTAAATGATATTTTAAAAAACCAAACCAAACCAAACCAACAAACCAAAAGAAAAGAAAAGAAAAGAAAAAAAAAAAGGCTGGCTTGTCAGGGGTTGGGGACGAGAAGGCTCCGGTGTGTGTACTTACATAGAGGTCAGCACCGTAAAATCCGTCCTGGTAAACCACACTGCAGAAAATCCACACAAAAACAAAACAAAAAAAAAAACAAAAAACAAAAAACAAAAGAACAGAAAACACATTCCGGTTATTGAGGACGGCAGCATGCACATGCGTTTTACACAGGCAGGTGATGTATGAATCCACAACCTGGGCTTTTGGCAGGAGCAAATCAGCAAGAGAATGTGTGTGCGCACGCACGCTAGACGGCTCCAAGTCATCTTCCACGGCATGCAAAGGGGAAGGGGCGGGCAGAGGGGGAGACAGTATGCGAAGGAGAGAGGGAGGGGAACCACCATCTTGTACAATAAAAATAGACTCAAAAAGATCTGATGTCCTGAAGAAGAGAAACAAGGGTTTAGAAACCTCCGCTCTGGTTATTCTCCTGGAATGATTTTAGTTACCCCCCTAAACACGTGGAAACATTGGCTTCATGAAGTGGGTTTGTGAAATCGAGGAGCCCCTCAGAAGGCATCCCACAGGGGCTGAAGTCACCTATGTCAGAAGCACGTTTCAGAGAGTTCTGTACGATTACGTATTTCGAGCTTCACAGGGCTGCATGACTTTGTTTCTGACATCCATACATCACCTGCTTTTACCCTGCACATTAGACATGCGATAAGATTTGGCTGATCACACAAGCATGCAAAGTATTATTATTCAGCATCTTAAAGAACCGATGCAACACCTCAGGAAAACAAGTCAATCAACTCTGATCAAAGTAAACACAGAGAAATGTAATTAAAAAGAAAAAACCAAAAATACCCACAATGCATTGCTTTCACAAGCAGAGATAATGAGCTAAAAAGGTTAGGTGACTGGTCCAAGGTCCGAGAATTGAAAGGTGCAGTGGGAGTCCCTGGTAGTAACGACCTATTCCGTAGCAGAGAGGAGCAACTGGAAGGGTTTCCATGGGATGGTGCTTTTTCTGCTTTAAGCCATAGTTTTCTTTCTCTCAGAACTTCAAGCAGGAAAACTGTTAAACCAGAGCCTGGGGTTCCCAAAGAGCCGCTCTTACCAGAGCATTCGCTAGCGTAAGACTACGCGGCTTGCTTTGGGGACAGGGGTCGGGGAAGGATGAGGAAGGAAGAGAGGGGATGCCCCCCACCCCTTTGAGTTCAGTGTGTGCTTCAGACTGAGGAACTTCCTCCTCCTTTGTCCTCTGAATAGCTCCGTACAAACTTGCTCAAGGCTTTAAAAAGCATTAGCCCCACCATCTGTGATGTTCATGGATCTGATGTGCATGACTTACCAGTAGCATTAAGGAACAAGAAACGTATGGAACACTAGCTTTCCTTTTGACTATAATTTTTTACTCATCAGATGGAATGTGAAATGCTGCCAAGAGCCTGCCACCCTCAGACACCCACCTATTGTAAGGCACGCACACACAAAAAAAGCCCAGCAGATCTTGCCAAAATTCTGCATGCTATTACTAAAAAGTAAAATAAAATTAAAAAAAAAAAAATCTGTTGCAGTGTTAGCTACTGCTTGAATAATTTAGTCTTGCTGTCTTCCCCAGGAAAAATACACTCCATTCCCAATGGACAAAGTTACTATGGTCTCCAAGAGCGGTGGGAGCAGATATGAAGATAAGAGACCCTTGTTAGAGGAAGAGGGGAGCCACTTCAGCAGGGAGAAGCAGGCCATAAGATCATGTTTGTTGAAGCTAATTTTTACAACCACATAACAAAGAATTTGGCTCCTGGGGCTGTGACTTACATTGCTGGGTTCTCTATCTAGGACCAGGAGTGTTTTAGCAGTGATACTCCACCTGCTCCTGCAGGAAAGGCAAACGCATGACAAAGGAAGTGACTGTTGGTTTATGAACAGGTTAGCAGTTTTAACAGTTATTCCAAACACAATCAGTTGGATGAATATAAGCATTACCACATTGGATCAGGCCACTATTCCTGTAATTTAGAATCCTGTCGGCAAGAGATGCTAGCATCAGCTCTCCAGAGAAAACTGCAAGGGACACTAATGACAGGTAAGAGTGAGACTCCCTGGGTCCAAACAACCAAGCACACGTGCATCCTCCGTCTCTCCTTCAGTTAGGACTTGACTGACATCGACTGCCAGGGCTGAAATTTAGCAAGGTTTATTTATATGCTAGAATATCCGTATTTGCGATACTTAACGCTAGCAAAAACTGAGAGAATTCCTTCATTTGAGAACCACAGAGACCATTCTGGTTATGTAGACTGACCAGAAGCATAAAGCAGCCCAGGAGCCCATCAAATCTCAGTGGTATCTGCAAAAAGCCCACTAGCTGAGCTAGAAGACATCCATGAGAAAAAGAAATATGCTGGTTTTGTAAAGCAGCCATCATAATCGTTTAGGTGTACGAACAGTTGACTGTGTTGTAAAAGGAATTAAAAAACCCACTCCAAACCCCCAAAGCTCCCTACTGCCTTATATCTAGTCTGACTTTTATCTACTTTTGGCTTTGAGTCAGTGAATCCTCTATATATTTACACTCTTAAAACTAAATTACTCTTTACTATGGCAAGCCTACTCTTCATACAGGTACTTAATGACCAGGAACAAGTCAATGCCTAACCTATAGTTTGAGAAATAAAACTGATCAAGCTTATTTAGTTTTGAGAGTTTTACAAGTAGGCAAGTTTTTTTTCAGACTGGCTTAATTCTTCCAGCTTCTGGTCTTAAGTGTAAATTGTCAGCACTCTTGTTCAGAAAGCATGGCTGCTACAAATCAGGACAATATTCCAGTACAGGTTTTACTCATGCTATATAGCAGAGGTTATAACGTCTCCTTACTTCTACTGAACGCTGCCTCGGTTATAAATTGAAGGTTGCATTTGTATTCTGAGGTCAGGCCCAGGTGACTATCTAACATCCTCTCCAACGGTCTGAGCGATTGCTTTCTAGGGTGTGAATAGCCTTCCCTGGATAAACGTCCACGTCTATAAGTAAGTATTTACATTCCACATATGCATTAGTAAATCTTCTTGAAATAAACGTTAAAACTCTTAAGAACGATACCATTTCTTGCACCTTCCTCTGGAGTATCTAGCACTAGACACTGTCAAAACTTACTCTAACCTGAATGGCCCTCAGGTCTGATCCAGTATGGCAATTCCAATGAGCTTTTATTAATCTACATTCTGTATTTTTTGAATTCCGCTAAGCTCTCAAATACAGTGATACCATTAAGTTTTGTAACTTAACCACCACTGAGGTTTGTGAAAACCAATTTTTTCTACCAGGTTTGAGTTAACCTGCAGCTTACTTTCCTCTCTTCTTCCACATTACTCACTATGTCTTGATCACTCGTGTTGCTGACTGATCTTATGGTGTCATCTTTCCACTGGCCAGGAAAAAAGCAACTGATGCAGCATAAGGTGTCAGGAATGTTGCCTGCCCCTGACTCCATGGAGGTCAACAGTGCCCACATGGAGCGGTGGCTGTCCTCCAGGTTACTGCAACATGGAACTGAATAGCACATCTTCTATTATTCCATGAGGAATCAAATTCCCTCTACAAAATATCTTGTAGAGATTCGGACTATGATGACAATGAGCACCAGAATTAATTAATTACATCCCAGTGCTTGCAACTATGGACAGTTCTGGGTCATTTGTGAGCCTGCCTTATTTACTGCTGCCCTGCAAATGTTTACTGGACAGTACATTGCCCATGAAGACATGAAAACAGTCAGCAGGGTCAAACTCAATGTAATGTAAGTAAACACAGTCACGAGGCAGTATTTGGAAGGGATAATCATTGGAGCTTGGCCCATATTCCAAATGGAAATAAACCTTTTATACGGGACTCAGGCTGGATTTATATCAAAAACAAGCCTAGAATCCCTCCCAGCGCACCACTCGTGACAGCTTCTTGCTAGGAATGCTCCAGCCGTTACTTCCAGGGATGAAAAGCACATGCCCCCCTCCCCAGTGCGAATAATTCATATTCTGCTTGACGGCAGCACTTAGCTCAGCTTTGCTTCTCTGTTTCACTGTGGAGCGCTTCCCAATAAAACTAGACTGGGTCATTTTTAGAGCAACAGACAGACAAGTTGCAGGTCAGAGGCTATGTTTGGAGGATATAGAATATGAACTAGGAGCGGTGGCAAAAAAGAGGTGGATCTGCAAACCCAGAAGAAACCGTCTGTTCAGAAGGCCAATGTGTTCAGACAAGAGGTTTCGTTTAAAGTCTTCTGGTGAATTAAACACAAACATTGCCAGATTTGCTGGAGAGCAAAACTAGACAGATAGATGACCACTGCAGCTTGCTCCCTTGAGCTCTACTTTAAATATCAGACTGGACTCTAAAAACAAAGGGCCACAGTAGCTTTCACCGCTTAAGCTGCTACAGAAGCTATTGCAAGCTTATCCAGCATATATCAGGCCAGCTCCTTGCACTGATGTGTGTGGCTTCCACCTCCCTTTCTAATAAAAGATTTATAATTTATTTTCTTCCCTTTTGGGTCTAATCTAAAGGAAAAAAGGGTCAAGTCCACTTCTCTGTGTTGGAAGATTCTTTCCTACTCCTATTCTTTCTGAAAAAGTTGCCTGGAAAATATGGCAAGTAAAATTCCAGAGACAGGCAATAAGAATAAAGCATCCTCAAAATCAGAAACAAAAAAAGACAGTTCGGAAGGGATTTGCTGATTTATTTGCCATTCCATCACACTTAAACAAACAAACAAAAACCCCAAACAAAACTCACATACGAACCTAGTTCCCTGTACTTTTAAACAGCAGAATACTCTTTCGGAACAGCATCTGTTCCACTGCATTACTAGTGAAACGTCAGAGGGCAAAGAATGCTAAGGCCACACATTCACCATTGCTTCGTACAACAGTTAGAAGAACGCTGCACTTTCGTTCTCCCTATATCCCAAACACTCCCAGCTTTAAATTAATGGACTTGATTAATCTTTGTTTTAAACCTTTTTAAACCGTCTCCAACAAAGAAAGCAAATCCATTGTGGGTAACTGGCTCTTCTGTGTCCTACTGCCAGATGGTGAGGCATGAAGGTAATGGACAATATTCCTCATTCCTGGATATTAAAATGCAAATAGAGTGCAAAGAGCAGAACCTTTTTGGAAACTTTAGACCTTCTCTCTTTGTGTCCTTCTCAGCAGCACTATAACATATTGGGTCAATGGATGACGAATACCATGTAGACAAATTGAGAAGTTATGAGAAGGAATCCATCAGCACTTCAAGCTGTTGCAAGTACTGAAAATTGTTTCAGTCAAGAACTTAACACGGAAAAAATTTAGATTTGCCCCCACTGGACGCCATCGTGTGCAGAATGCTCTGGCACTAGCAATACCCTGACTCTCACCATCCAGACAATTTTAGTTATGTTTTGGTTAACCGATGAGCTATTTGACACGGTTGTGCAGAGCACTCTGCTCTCGTGACCAGTGCTTACCCTGGGTAGGCAGGGATGGCTGTGGGAGGTACCGCCCGGACTGCCCCATACACTGTCCTTCCTCGGCCCCTCAGGTGGGCTCCCCGAAACGCGGCTGCTGTGGTGGCTGCAGTTGGATAGGGGAAGCCTGGAACTGTAAAGACAGACAAGGTGGAGGGTGAAAAGGATCCGAGCTCCTGCCCAGACAACAACCGTCTGCTTCAAACAAAGTGACACAAGAGCTCCACAGCGGTGGGACATTTGGCATCAATCCTGCAGAGGGGCATGCTTATATCCCAGCAAGCATCCCATACATAGTTCCTGCTACACCATGGCCTTTGGGGGAAGAGGGGTTGCAGAGAGGTTTGGCATGCAAGAGGTTAATGCTTTGGCATGCCTCACCCACCACAAACAGGGTACAAATCCCCCCGCCTTTTGACACCGCCATGCAGTCTGGTTAGAGTCTGAGAAGCGCAGAGAGTTACTATCAATATAGCAGGCGGCTCTTCCAAAACTGCAGAGGCTCTTTAAAATAATTTGTCAAGAGGCCCTTAAAGTCAACCAACTTACATCAGTCTCTTCCCTCCTTTCCCCTCCCACTCTTTGCCACCCAATCCTCTGTATGTTCATTTTAAAGCCTGAAAGACAAGATAGCCCATATAACAGCAGCAGAAATTTCCCATAAAGTGCCAGTTTACTGAGAGCCCACCTTCATTTAACAAGCGTGACCAATAACTGGCTCTGTCTATAGTGAGGCCTGCTTTATTACGCTTTATGCTGGAGTAAACTGGCTCGTGGTGAAATGATGTAAAACCTCAGAGGCATCTGCAAACACGTAATAAACAGATACCGAGAGGGAAGGAGTCCCAGGGCGCAAACCCAACCCAACGTGCGTCCAGGTGCATGCCACTGGGGGCCCTGCAGACTCGCGGTTTAGCAGCTTGTATAATATGTACTTTAGGGATTTGTCTGTTTGGTTTCTTTGATTTCAAAAGGGGGAGGGGGGCAAGGGAATGGCCTATTCCTCACACGCACCCTCCCCTTGTTCTGCAGCCTCCTCATCGCTCAGACCCATTCACCAGTACAGAAACACACTGCAGATGAACCAGTTACAGCAACTGCACAGTATACTTTGGCTCAAAGTAAACTCATTCCCAGTGAGACCCATCCTTTCAAGTATATATTATACAGACTGGAGAGAAGAAGGGTAACAGGTCATCGTTAACTCAAGCACAGTAACAATACAGGGGCCAACGGGGGCTACTTACTGATTAAAGGAATGTAAGTGTTAATACCCCCCCTTCCTGACAGGGGCACTGCGGCGTCATTGCCCAGCGAGACATCTGCTTGAAAGCTGGACGCTAATTTAATTTTAAAAAGAATAAAAAAAAAAAAAAAAAAAGAAAAAACAAAACAAACAAACGTAAAAAGGTTATAAAGAAACAGCAGATTGAGAACATAAACAAACACCACTGCAGTTAAATGGCAGAAGTGGAAGTGTCTACTTAAGCTCTACCTGCATATAACTCAGGGCCGTACACCGCTCCAACCACAGGACTCAACTTCCAACCTGAAACAACAAAGACTGCAGTGAATGCCAAAATCTACACCAAGAGAAGGAGCGGGCAGCGTGGGTAGGGGGAACGGTCTCTTGCATGCGCCCCAGCTTCACATGCACAGCTTTTTCCAATTTCTGCTTCGCCTCAATCCTCCTTGGTGTAGATGGAGGCCAACTGCCTTTTTCTAATGTCAAGTTCTAGGTACAGGTCGCTGTATCGGAGGGAACAGCAAAACATCGGCTGATCCGCAGCACAGCAGAGGCACCGCTGAGGGAATGCCAACTACCTTATATGCATATTCGCCACGAGCACCGTGCGACCCTGCGTTCCCTGCACGAACCTTGCTGCCAGCTCCTCCAGCTCCTGCCCGCTTTCACCAGGAACGCTGCGGATTCAAACCTCTCTAAAGCCACCGGCCCCGACTGTCATCCCGGGCAAGTCAATTTATAGCCGTGAATACTCAAAACACCCTTCTGTCTTATTTGCTAGAGATCTGCTAAAAAGCAAGTGCCTGAATTTCCTCATTAACTGAATTACACGACTATGGTGCAGAAAAGCAATTAAGCCTATTCATCTCACATTTTCTCTTCTCTGTTATTTTAGTATTTCCTGTCTTCTTTATGCTGCCTTTCAGGTGAAAGCCTTCCCAGAGCATTGATTTTAATATCATCTGGATAATTGGCAAGAACTGCAAATCATCAACATAAAACCTACAAGAGAATAGTGCTTAAAGAAGTCATCACTGGGCTATGAGGAGGAACACATTTCCAGTCAGATGTAGAAACTTATCTGTCCTCCTCCCCCCGACCTTTCTATCGAGGGAGAGAAGGGGTGTAAAGCTAGCAACAAAATCCGGGCTGGCTTCTACAAAGCATTCCTTTCAGGAAAGATCTCAGCTGTTCAGCTAGCAATCACACAGGTATTTTTATTTAAATAAATCCATACCCCTCCTCTGTCTTAGAGTCCTGATGCACTTACTGCACTTTAACACCTCTAACCAGCCTAGAAACCGTATGAACAACTTTGTGAACTGCAGCCCATCAACACCACCCCTTCATCTGCCGGCAGGGCATCAACGAGGGGTCCGATGCCCGCTCCCTCCGCAAGACTGGGCATGCTGCTGCTGCCCTGCCTACCTTGATGGCAAAATACTCGAGCGAGTGGTGGCAATGAGAGGACTGGGATCAACCCTCAAGTTTAACAAGTCGTATGACCACTCGTCAGTATGCCTTAAGCCTGGCCTAATACTAAATACCTTTGAGTAGCTTTAAACCTGGCTGTAAATTGCTGGCTGCAAAAGCAAAATACTCCTGCCCGTTATCAGGTTTTCACAAGTAAGCCAAGTTTTGTTACCAAATCGTCACATGCATTTTCTGCCCTTGTTTTCAGGAGAACATAATGTGGCTGCGTTGCCTTTTGCTACAAAATCTCCTGGTTCCTTTCAGACATTGAGACTCAGAATCCCAGCCTTTCTGCCTGGCCCTGTTTCCCCAGGTTCTGTAACCAAAGTAAGATTTATTTGCCAACAGCCACGCAACAAGTCAGTAGCAGAACCACAAATAGAATTCTTCTATCTTTTGACTTCTGAGTCTTATGTTGTAATCAAGATGGATTCTCACACTAGCAACTACCTATATGTAGCCTCCTGAGTTGTTGAAGCTGTTTGGAAACATTTTCAGACCAAAAAGAACTTTTCTCCCCGTTTCGGGACAAGGACTCAGATTCAGAATCTCTATCAAAGCAGCATTCAGTTCTGTTGGGAGAAGAACGCCTTTTTATGCTATATATGCCTATGCAATGAAATTACTGCACAGACAGAACCACCAAGATATGCCGATGAAACAGGATTCTTCATTACCCAAACAACTTGGTCTTTCTCTATTCAGGTTCACTGGAAAATGACTGAACACAGGCACAGTCTGTAACAAAAAGCGAGCAAACAAGCAGCGCAATGCCTCTGTTTTCCCGACTGCCTGGGGACAGCTGTACTTTTACAGTTAGAATCCAAACTGAGCTATATCCAATTATGTATCTTAAGTTATGCTTCTGCATTCACATTTAGGTATCTGCATGATGGCAATGAGACTCAGGAGTACTGCACATCCCGCTGTACAGCATCAGCTTGCAGTAGCGACGGGCAAGCCATCAGTCTTTGGTTTCTTTACCCAGCTTGGCCACGTTGGGCATGTCACTACTCCTCTCTGTCCCCACTTCTCCATCTGTAAAATGGTACTCCTCCAGAAATGCTTAAAGGTTATACTGAAGAATAATGCTACAAATCAGGGTTTGTGGGGGTTTTATTGGTTTCTTTTGGGGTATTTTTGGTCCTGAGGAGAAATCACGACTTTTTCCTTTTGTCTTTCTTCAAACCTTTCAGCTCATCGTTAGTACAAACAGTCTCTCTTACCATTTGCGTAAGGTGTGACCATCTTCTTATTGGTCATCACTCGCGCAGTGGCGTTGTTAACCTAAAAGTAAGAAAGGGAGGGGGAGGAGAGGGAAGGAAGCATAGGACATTAGGGAAAACGGTGGAAAACTGTCAGATACCACACACACACACACACACACTATACTTCTCTGAGCAAAAAAAAATTAAACAACTAATTTTACAAGAATGCAATCTTTAAATTACTTTTAACAGTTGCCATTTAATTATAGAAGTTACAGCTAAACGTGGCACTTTAAAATTATGCATTAAACAAAAGGCCAACGAGAGTAAAGTGCAGATTCTCCACCGCCCTGCCACCCCTTGGCACATGCTTGTTTTCAGCTCATTGATCGAAAGGGCAAAACTTTGGAGGTTTTGTCCAGGTTCTGTTCGAGAGGCAGCGATAATTTCTGCAGCCCAGAGCAGGAGAACTGAACCAGGTTCACAACCTGACTTGTGTCTCAAGCTCACCGATGGGATTGGGACCCAGCAGGTGACTGGCAGGCATACTTTTAGATAGAAAAAGGTAGCCTGGAGTCCATCAGCTTTAGATTTGAACTCCCAAGACTTGAGGAGATGTCTGGAATGCCACCAAGTGTTTGGAGGGTCTACGTTCACCGATTTCCTCCCCATCATTTTCAAATCTTTTTCCAGATTATTTTTTCCTTGTCAAAAATCTCATGGAGCAAAAAGAAGAAATACATAGCAGTAGACCTGGGTCTTTGGTTTTATTGTGCCCTCCACCCTCTTTACAGAGCTCTGCATAGTTCCAAGCGGTTTGATTGCTCAAGCAAGTGGGGTGTTACCACAGAGATGGTGCTGATAAAGAAAAGATGGACCAGTTTGGAAGCCAAGTTACTGCAGCCCCATGTCAGACAGCCTCAAAGTTCTTGCAAGGAGGGTGAAGTCTTTATACAACATCAATAATTTATCAAAACCCATGCCAAACGGGAATTGAGGCCAGGGTGAAGAAGAAGAAGAAAAAAAAAGGATATAAAAATAAAAGCTGCCTCAGGCCCTTAAGACTTATGGATGGCGAGCATACGCAGGGTGGGGAGTCTGGAGCTACATTTTACTCTCGTTTCAGCCCCAAAACAATAGAAACATTACACATTTAAAAAGAAAGAATGGGAAACAACAATGATGAGACTGAGAGCATGCAGTTAAACACACACAGATAAAAGAAAGAAAAAAAAACAACCCCACAATTGATTCAGAGGGTGGGGAGGGGAGGAGGGAGGAGATAGGGTCTCACAGACAATCATTAAGATGGAGCGAGTGCCTGAAATCAGCTGCTACAGCAAAGTGCAACACAAGCACTTAAAGGAAAAATTGCCAGAACCGATCAGAAACCACCAGTCAGCAAAGAGACCAACAGCTGCATTTAACAGAGTAAAGAAATAAATCAGGGAGGGAGGGAGGGAGAGAAAGAAAAAGAGAGAAAACAAACAGTAACAGCTACAAACAGGTCTCAGAAAGAGAGAGCAGCAGAAAGAAGGGGCAGAAGAGAGAGAAGGGGAAATGGGTGCATTAATAAAAACCAGCCAAACTGGAGTTCAGTAACTCTGAGTAAGATGTGCAAGGGGAAATCACCATGAAGTCAGTAATCAAACAGCTCAGACTGCTACAAAACGATATGTACATCCAAAGTCCAGGCGGCATTACTCAACAGCATTGAAAATAAAAGGGGGAGAAGGGGGAAGGAGGTGGGTGGGGACAACAAGTCAAATCACATTTCGTAGTGTTAATGTGAGATGGCAGATGGATTTTTTCTTTCTTATTTAATTTTGGTTTTTTGTAATTTTAAGAAAAATTAAAAAAAAAAAAAAAGAAGAAAAAAGCTTCTTCTCTAGCGCTTTTGTTTCACTTACCGCCAACTCGTACCATCGCCAGCATTGTGTATAGTTACCATGGAAAGAGTGAGTCAAGTGAAGGGCCCTAAACGCTAAACCATCGAAAAGGGAAATAAAAAAAACAAAACAAAAAAAAAGCAAAATATGCAGACATCTTACTCAAAAACGGCGGCTTTTTTGTTTTAATATTTGTACTTTTTTTTTTTTTTTTTTTTTTTTAAAGAAAGAAGGAGAGAGGGAAGACGCCAGTTAGCCTTCAACACAGTGGAACACCAAACTGGTCAACACCAGGCATGCCCAATATATGGCCATGTTGGCCAGCCAACATTAACCCTTCACTCCCCTGCGGTGAGAGCTAGAAACTTTAAGGATTAGCTTTCACCCAGCCGACTCTTGACTGCGGGCAGGTCAAGAAGCCAGCGGTGTGGATAGCACAGCCCACTGCGGGCTTCTGCCCCGCGTCTCCCCTCCCCTCCCACCACGGGCATCGTCTCGCACTTGCATGGAGGAGAACTGGCCTCGGAGGAAAGAGAGGATACTGGCTGGCCCCCTGCTTTCTTTTTTGGACACAAGAGTTAGAAGTCGGACAGTACTCTTTCAGTTAGTTTTATTCAGGCCTGGTAACAGGAAATCGGAGCCTCGCGAACTGAAGCAAAGGAAAAAATCAAGACAGCAGAAGGGCAAAAATTCGGAGTGGGTGGGAAAAAAACTTAATAAAAGAAGAAAGAAAAGAAAAAAATACCCAAAACAACAATAAAAATATTCCGTAAGGGGTGTAAACTTTTATACATTTCAGTGCAGGGAGGTGAAGGACACAGACACAAACACACACGCACACACGAGACTGGGATCCAAATGTGAAATAAGTGAGGCAAGACACAAAAAGAA
Organism: Buteo buteo; assembly: GCF_964188355.1. Taxonomy (NCBI): domain Eukaryota; kingdom Metazoa; phylum Chordata; class Aves; order Accipitriformes; family Accipitridae; genus Buteo; species Buteo buteo. The sequence continues at coordinate 3,438,063 of NC_134189.1, read as the reverse complement.
ACCAAAAGAATAAATATAAAGAAGAAATTGAATTACTGAAGACATGCACCTCGATTTTACGGCCCTCTACCACGGTGCCGTGTAATTTCTCCCTGGCCCTGTCTGCATCAGCACTATTCTCGAAAGTTACGAACCCGAATCCCTGCATGCAGCGGGAGAAGGGGGGAAAACATGCACATCGTTATATATTGAAATACTGATCTCTAGGTAAATAGAGAAAAAATATCACAGTATGAAATCGACATCAGCACAACTCAGCAATAACCTCCTAGAGTCACATTGTTGGTTCATGCATGTTTCATAAATGAAAGAAATTAAATTCGATAAAATAAAGGAACTGTAATCATAATAAGAATAATAAGAGTAATTAAAAAAAAAAGAAAACATAAAAGCAATTGAGGCCAGACCAAAAAAGAAGTACAAAGTTACTCGAGACAATTTTTTTTTGGTTGGTTTGTTTAAAAACACTAAACCCTGCTCCGACATAGGCAAGTTGGTCAAGCCTAAGCGGGGCTTCTCTCCCCTCTGCTCATTAACAGGCATGCTTTGCAGGACCCCCCCGCCCACCCCAGACACAGTACAGGACATCGACACTGAGCAGCACTTCGTTCTCTTGAGAAACTGCTACGAGAGCGAGCAGCGATCTGAGTTCACGCCTGGCACCAGGAATTCTGCGAAGCTTTGGGCAAACCAAACACTGAACCTTGCTTTTCCCACCTGTAAAATGGAGACAATAATAATTACCTACCTTAGAAAACTGTTGAGAGGAAGGGCTGTTTGTAAAGCATCCCTTGTAAGCTCTTCAGGGCACAGCTCATGTCTACTCCTATGCCTGTAACTTCCCTAATAACGCACGGGGCCCTGAAAGTAAGCAGGGCTTCTAGGTGGCACCACCAAATAAACATTACTTAACGTGAAGATTTCGAGTATCGCGTACTCTGGTTTCAAAATTTTCCTATCTACGAGTACTGTGTTGGACTTGACTGCGTTGGACTTGAAACACCGATTCATCGGTAAAGGCAGGATTTGTCTGACGCCGCTGAGCCGCTGCTACGTCCCTCCCACCCTGCCTCCCATCTTACTTGGCTTTGTTCTGAGTTGGCAACCTCTGCGCCGTGGATAGCAACACACCTCTGCCCGGTTAGACCACCAAGTTTGAGGAAAAACTGACGTACCCTGCTCGGAGCAACCACAAAGGCTCAAGGACTACTAAAACGTCCCTGCGGTTAGACGAATTTAGGTTTACCGCATCCACGAAGGCGCACGCGACCCGCCTGTCCTACATGCTCATGCTGCTGCCAACTCATGCAGTTGCGTAACAGGGCAGGGAAGAGATCATGCTTCTTCCACGGAGATGAGCGCGCTGGCATTCAAACAGAGCCAACATGACTAAGTGAATTAGGATTTGAACCAGTAACAAATGGTATCTTACTACAGACAACTGTGATGAGATATTCTTCATGCCATGACAGAGAGCGGGGTCAAACAAAACACTTCGTTGCATTCTGCTTATAGGGTACCTTAAGAACAGGAGTAACTGGCTCCTGTGGATCGGTATAAATCAAATACCGGTTTAATGTACACAGAGCAATCTCTGCTGGCTCAATACCCTCAGGAGCAGGAAGAACAAAGCTTGCATTTGATGCAATGGAAACTCCCGATATGAACTGGAGAGCAAGGTGATGCGAGTGATCTACTGCTATGCCTTGTCAGGGAAATGGCATGCTGCCTCGCAGCTCCCTCCGTGCAGCTTGGGGTCGATACGTATGGACTGGACCCAAAAAAAAAAAATAGCATCTTGATTTCTAAGCACTGTCAGCAACAAGACACAAGCAAGCCATCATTCTTCAAGTGCTTTTTAAAGGTCTTTACAATACTAATCTTAAAAAGCCCAAGCCGTTTGCACATGCTGGCCTTTATCATCCACAGCTAGGTTTCCAGCACAAAACTTACACATTTGTAAAATGCAGGTCGGTTTGGGGGTTTTTTTTTAGTTTTTTGGGTTTTTTTTTCTTTTTTTCCCCCTGAACAGCAATAATAAAAAGAATTTAGCCAAGTACTGCAATGTGGAGATCAGCGAGAGCGCTCCTTTGGGCTCCAACCCAATAATCTAAAGCTTCAGATAATTTAATTTCTCCAGCTATAAATAAAAAGCTATATAAATAACTGACTGATGCCTTTTTCAGAACAGCATAAAAGTTTTCTGTTTAAATGAATTAAAATTGGAGCTACAAGGATAGGGGCTAATAAACCAGCCCAACCGCATGTTACTCAAATATGTTGCGGGGAACTGGGGGGGAGTGCGGGGGGTGTAATAGCAAAGCTGATTATGAAGGGATAGGGTATCGTGTCTGCTTCAAAGAACCCCTACAGAGAAAGGCAAGACTGAGAAATAGAACACCACCTTTCCCTCTGGTTCTATATAACGGGGAAAAAGCATCTTTAAAAGGCTGGGGGAGGAGGGGAGGTAAAGACTGCAAGAGGAATCTCTATTTCCCTCTTCTCTTTTTACATTAAAATTTCTGTTTGTTCTAGACAAGCCTGTGGAGACCGAATGAAATTTATGTCTTCGGTGATGATGTGAACTGAAAGCTGGAGAGCAGAGGGAAGGTAATTTTTTAGACATTAATCTGTGCAGGCTAGAACCAAACTAAGACTATTTTAATTCACATTTGTTTGCAATTAGTGAAGTCTGTACGGGATTTTAAAAACCACATTATCATTAAATATCTTTAAACTAAACAGGAATTTTCAATATTTTTAGTAAGTTAACTCAAGGTAGGGTACAATCCACGTGCAGACTGTATGAAAATAATTAATGTGAATTACACCAGAATTAATCTGATTCTGAACAACATCACTAATTAACCACAATTTTTGTTTTATTGACAGATCAATCCTTAGCTCATGCAACTCTCTTTGTTGAGAACCATTTAATGTCAATGCTGAATTAATGCTTTACAAAGTTGACTATGGCAGAGTCAGTATTTGTGCCCCCTTGGCTTGTTGTCTTAATTCGTCTCTTAGACATTCAAATTTTCATGAAGAAAATTAGGTGAGCCACGCTTGACATTTTTGTTATTTCTAAGTTTAAAACCTAGCAATTATGTATATACATATTTTTGATGTGGGAGAGAAAAAAAAGCACATACACGTATTTTTAATTCCTTCTCACAGATGACCTGTAAAGAATAGGGATTAATCTGTACCTAAATACATATACAACAAACAATTCTCAGTTTTTCCTCCCAAGGTTGTCTTGCCCTTGAAAAAAAAAAAAAAAAAAAAAAGAAAGAAAGAAAAAAAAAGAGGTGGCAGATGTCCAATATTTACTAGCTTAGCTTTATAGCAGGTACTGGTTTGCTCCATAGTAGTAGGTATGGAGCCAGAGGAAGGGAAGATACAATCCTGGGTAAAAAAAAAAAAAGGCTTAAAGTTTCCAATATTTAGATTATACAAATAGCTTCAGTTTAATAATGCTGTTATGGTAACAAGGCTGAAATTTTCAACAATTCCTCTCCACCAGCAACTGCCAGGAACTTCTCCCAAGCAGAAAATAAGTTTAAGCCTCAGTGTACCCAGAAATTGCTAAATAACCCCAGCAAACATTTTTAGGACTGGTGTAATTCACAGTGCCAGACTATCCCCCTTTTCACCCAAAGGTTTATTCAAAGGGCCTGAAGAGACCGAGTAACTGCCACCCTTTTAGTCTGGCCTCAGACTCTGCAATAAATAACAAGCAACATGATGAGCAGTGAAAAAAAAAAATAAATGTATATATATAGTATTTGAATGTTTCCATCTCTGAAGAATGAGAAAGAAAATTTACCATGTAACCGTAAAGGGAGAAATCAAAAGCAGACGGTTCTCCTGGGTGTGGCCAGAACACAGAAATTAAACAAAAAACAACAACAAAAAAATAAAGTAAAATAAAAAAAAAAAAAAAAAGAAAATAAAACCAAAGGAAACTAAACAGAGCCCCTTGAAATCCATGCATTGTTAACCCTTCATTTGTCACGGAGTTTAGACCAGTCACCTCAGCAGCAGCGTCTTTGCCTTGTACCACTGGAGCACGCAGCCAGCAACCCGCCTTGCTGTCATCTGCTGCTGTGCTTGTTTTTCACCAAGTTTTTTCTTTTCCACCCCCCCCCCCCCAATTGCCATAATAAACAAACTTTTAGGAGCCTGAAAAAATGGCCAAGGAGACAACAGTATAGGCTGTTTCCAAGGCATCCGGAGAGAGTAGGAGGGTTTCAGCTATAATCCACCTGAGATGAGCAGGGCTGAATGCTCCGACAGAAACACAGCACGGAATTCAGGAACACATTACTGAAGTTACACACGCAAACGCCCGCTCTAAATTGGTGAGGGAATCGGCGTAAACCAAGCTGCCACCATTTCAGCAGCTCTCCCAGCTCCTCCGTGCCGCACTCGGAGCGCATTAGGGCACATGGGCGTAAAGCACCCATCCCCGCGCAACCCGGGCAATCAGATGCGGGAATTGATCTGGCTAAAAAAAACCCCAAAACCATAAACGCATCTTCAAAAAACACCTGCAGGGCTATTTTGAAGCTGGATCATTCCTCCCAGTTCAACTCATTGTGTGGCTCCACCGCCGATCCCTCCTGCAAAACGGAGGAGCGAAGCGGGGGAGCCTGGCCAGCACCGTGGGGCTTCCGAGCCGCTCCGGGCAAGTTGGGTCCCTGGGTGGGTGCTCCTCCTCCTCCTCCTCCCTCGATCGATCGTGGTCTCACCGTGTCGTCTGTGAGTTCAACTAGCTAAGCTGGCAGAAGACAAGCTCATTCCTCTCTCTGTCTCCATGCTGCATCAGGTTTTTTGCTAATTTAGCACCCTGGATTCGACTCCCTACACGGTGAAACGAGCACCGCTGGGAAGGCGCTCCCACAGGAGCAGTACATCAGCTTATACTATCAAGCCATCAACTTCAGCCTTAATTAATCAAGTCTAAACAAACCAGTTCAGTATAGGGACTAATTTAACTCACTAGTTTAGTATCACAGAGTTGAAGGCATAAAACTGAACTTCACTGAACTAGGATAAAGGGACGCAGGTCGTGTCTCCTTCACGCCATTGGCACTATAAAGGGATGTGGTGACCTGAGAAAGCGACGCTGGTGCTGGTACTTAGTTTGTTATTAAGCTTCTTTGTGTTAATAACACTATTTGTATTTCTGGCTCAACTGATGACATCCGAACAAAAATTATAAAAACAGAATTAAAATGAAAACAAGACCTCTAATTTCTTCTACATAACAAGGGGTTGTATCTATTTCGACAAGTGGAAACTAACTCCAGAACAAGAGTGGCTCAACTCAAAGCACCTAATCCATTCAAAGAAGAAATAAATGCACATGCAAACTTACAGTCTTCTTAGCACAGTTACCAAAACCTAAACAGGTAACTGCAAACACAAAAAACCCCTAACTGTTTCCACACAGCTTTCTGCACAAGTTTTTGGTTAGCACAGGTTTACCTACACAACTCCACTCACCAATAGATGCAATTTCTTTGTGAAGACAAGATGTAAGCTACTGTACAACTAATTTTTGAAATAAATATGAAGCGCTTTGAGACACTTCAGTCTTATATGAGAACTTGGAGACCTGGGTCTCCCAAGTGGAAGGCAGTGAGGGACATAAACTTACACTATCCTGAAACCACGATCTTGCAATCTGCACTAATATGAACTTTTACCATTTAAAAACCTAAAAAAAAAAAAGCTCCCTCTTCAGCCAAGATTGCACTCTGTGCTTACGCACTCTCGGTCTCTGAATGTCATCGAGGGCACATCTTGGAATGCCACACGGTATGCAGCTGATGAGCAAAGAGCTTGGATTCTCTTCCCCTGCAGCTTTACGAATGCCACAGGGTACTCGTTATGCAGGCAGACTACATTAAATCTGCAAATATGTCCACTTGTTCGGTTCAGCACAACAGTGCCAAAATACGCATCTAGAGGATACATCTCCACTAACAAAAGGAGCAGGAATCCTCTCTCTCAACCTCCTCTGGAGGTGTTTTATTCACTGCTCAGTGAAGTGCATGGTAAACTGCAACCATGAGCAGAATGCTATTTAAAGGCACTTAAACAGGCCAGAACTAGAAATGTAACGGTAAACAGGATAAATGAAACAAACAGCTAGTTTCCTGGAAGCAAGCAAAAAACCTAAATGCATCAAGGGAAGACTGATGTCATTCTATTAAACAAGAATAAAACAAAATGAAATTCAAGGGATATTTAAAGTTTGTATCTTGTTTCTCCTACGTAGCAAAGCAATATCAGTGTGAAGTCTACCAGGGCCCATATAATCCTACTAAACAGATTGAATCTGGGCAGAAATCGAGTTAGGAAACAAGAATTCGCATTGCTCTGAAAGGAGAATCAGCAAAACTAATTATTAACCGCCTCCCTACTCTGCTGCGATACAGAAAGTCAACAAATAACATTTCCTAAGCCAAATGCAAGAACCTGACGTGCGAGGTGGCTCTGACGGACACACGCTGCTCTCTCTTTGGTCACCAAACTTCCTAAAAACGCAGAGATCCTGAAGATGCGGCCAGTTTGATACACTTCCCGCAGGCTGTCGAAGAAAACTGCCTGGTCATCTCAGGTGGATTCAAAAGGGAGAATGCAACCCGCACGCCTCCTCCAGTCCCTCCGACCGACCAGCCCTGGAGCGATCCCAGCAGAGATCTCCTGCCACAGCTCAGCAGGGACAAAGCGCTGCTCAACCCCATCGTACGCTGGGTGGGGGCGAACCCAGGGCAGTTTGGGATTTACCACTGTACCTTTTAAATAGTTACAAAACATATACACAAAACTCTACAACCCTTAGGAACCCGGGGAAGGGGAGGGAGCATTGAGAACACAGCACAAGGCAGGCAGCAGGAGCATCTGCTTTCGGATTCCCAAGAGAGAGGAGGAGAAGAAGAGAGAGAGGTTTCATATCATTAGATTAGAATGGAAACCACAGGGCAGGAAAATGCATTCAGATTTTTTTTTTTTTTCCTGAGGTGGAGGAAGAACCCAAGAGTGAGTGAGTGGCCTCCAGAAAGATCCATTTCCTTTGCTTCACCATCAGATCACCAAACTGTTGTTTTTCCATTATTAAGTGAATACCAGGTGCTTCGTGCAGCTACACCCCACTCAAACACTGGGGGCTCCCATTTTCATGCTAAGCAGGAATAATCTTGCATTCTTTTTAAAACAGGAATTATTTTGCGTAGAGAAGGATGCAAAGATACCACAAAATTACGCTTTGGGTGTTTTCTCATTCTGTTCAGATTCTGCCCCATCCCTCATACAGGCTGTCAGTTTTGCAACTGCTTTTTGCTGTAAGACGACAAAAAAGCAGTAGAAAACTGCATGGTCAAGGACTGAAGAACATATCTTTGGATTGTTTTCTTTTTTTATATATTTATTAAGGGCTCAGGATAAAATTCGTCAAGGAGCTCTTCAGCTATAATTTTTGTTTTAACTGAAAACCAGAAACCTTGGGCTTTAACAACTGCACAAGAAGGTACTTTTCATAGTCATAAATCAAGTCTTCGCAGAAATCCTCCAACGTTAGTGTTGCCTAGAAGGGAAAGAGCAGCCGTGGGCATTTAATACAGGGCTGTATGGATGGAAAAGAGAGAATGAAGTTCATGTGTGGAGAGGAAAACACTGTTCTGGAAAGCACAGGCAGTGGGGGATGAAGGATAGAGCTCACCACTTTGCCGGGCCAGTTATTTTTGTTCTTTCTTTCGCAATTACATCCAAACAAGTAGGGATTTGGTAGAGGCCAGAGGCTATTCCCAAAGCCAAATAGAAATGACTAAAATCAAGACTAATTCACAGATAGCTCTGGCCTATAAATATCAGAAGAACAGCAGAGAGCAGAATAAATATTTACAAACTCAGCATAGCTGATTGTTTTGGTAAAGCGTATAGATTTTTATCCACACAGGGAAATAAAGCTCTCTAACTAAGCCATATAGACATTTACTTGTTGAGACTGTCTTATTAAAAAAAACAAACCAAAACAAAAAACATGTTATTAAGCACAAACAAAGGATGGGGAAAGGGCTAACACTCATTTCGTTTGTGTACAGATCAACTGCTTTCTGGTTTCCAGCTAATACAGAGACTGAAGAATTTCAGAATGCATCTTGAGCAACATGGGTGGAAATTTGCAGAGGGCTCTGAACATGAACATACCCCAGAATATATGTTGAAGCAAAGAGGCCATCTTAAGACTGTGAACCTCAAATCCAAGCGAAAGGCATAGACTCTAAACTTAGCTTAGCTTAGCTGAATTGCAACTTCAAAATCTCTTGTGTGCATGCACACATGTGCACACACGTGTGTGGGGGGAGGAGGGAAACTTTGTTTTAATTGAAAATGGGAATCTTAGCATTGATTAAGTCAAGCAGAGTATAGACATGCACTGTGCAAGCTACCCCCATAGAGCTTTGGCAATGCACCTCGCTCCTGACCTGCAAAACTCCCTGCTATTCCAGTGCTGAACCTCCTGGGCAGAGAGAGAATCACATCAATTTGTCATTGTGGTGATACTGGTTACGTGATGAGAACCAATTGCCAATCAGGACAAAGATCACTGAATCTCTCTGCAGCTGACCTGAGCAACATTTGAAATCTCACCTCCAGAGAAATAAATTATCTTTTAACCCTCAATAAAACCTCCCTCTTAATATATAGGTGTGTGAATGCAAATTCAGTGGGGAGAAGACCACACAGGGCAGGGCAAGTGGAACGAGGATGCTTGTATTAAGCATCAAATATCTCAAACATGAAAAGTCAGTATCTCAGAAGTGCTGAGTAAGTCTGCAGAACAGGGTAAATAAAATCCTTTCACATATGAGATATGACAGGTCTTCTATAGAAATATTTTCATGTAACATGTTGGGGGGGGGGCGTTAGGCTTTGTTCTTACACTCTCCTATCACACAAAGCTGTTTTACCTTATTCTGCCTTCCCCACAGGGCACCCAAGGCTAGTGCAATGGGAACGGGTTGGCACGAAGGCTCAAGGGACTGACTCCCTGTTTGTTTAAAAGGCTGGGAAACCTGATCCCACATTACAGACAGGAGTGTCTAGGAGCATTTGTACATGCTGCCCAGAAAGGACCATGCTCAGAGTCTGGAGTCAGAGGGAACAGGAGACAGTCCCCAAAATAGCTTTTCCCTTCCCCCATCACACTAATTCCTGCTGATCTCTACAGAGTATATTCTCTAGGCAATGAACTGCCTTTTACTCTGCAATCAAAACAAGAGAAGTGGGTACAGAAACAGGACTTACCTTCGAGCCACGCTCATTAAAGATTATCTCTACATCAAGGATTTTGCCGAATTGCTGCAGAGAGACAAGGGGAAAAAAAAAAGATTTATTTTTGGCAATCCATTTTTCCTACCTTTTGGGGGCTGGCTTAGTGCAAGAAGGGAGTTGAGAATATTTCCATTTCTAGCATACAGACAAAGGCATAAAATCCCAGTGACGTGACCCAGTTCTCTTGGGTTAGGACATGTGGGTCCTCTTGGTCACAGACCCCAGGTTTTCTCACAAAAGTCTAAAGGAAGAAAAACAATCTCCAGAAGAGTTTTAGGGATCTGAAGCAGCTTTTCTTTCCCCTTTTAATCTAAACAATTCTTTCCTCCCTCATTCTACTATTTCATCTAAGACATGGCTATATGATTTCATCTCAGACATCTAACAACATTTCTCAAATGTAATTCAGCATTTCATCTTCCTCCTGAAGTGGCTATCACAAAGAGAAACTTAACAGCGATGTTGTTTCTCTGGAGGGGATAGTCACATAAGACTCCCAGCCTCAGGGATTCCAAACTCTGAATCTCCTTCCCTCCCCCTCCCTTTACTTTCCAAAGCTCCAAGCCTTCAAAAGAATTGGTGGCAGATTCAGAAACCATGAAAACGGCCAACGCCCAACAGTTTGTTTTTCAGAAAAAGATCATTCCACTTCAACCTGTGACATACAGGAGACTGTCGATAACCTATGCAAGTTTATCGCATACGACAGAATTCTGACCTCTGCCTGGAGCCCCCGAGGAGAGCAGGGCCCCACCACGCTGCACTGTTTCAACAACCGCCTCCGAAGAGCTCCCTACTTAGCACAGAAAAAAAGTGGAAAACAAGAGCTACAACCTACAAAGGAGATTTACCACACTCTGTGGAACCATATATAGATCACCACCTTCACCTTGGAACATATTAAAATATTTTTATTGAACTGGCCAGATTCAAACCAGTAACCTACAGGTAAAACCATGACCACTGCAACAGAGCCCTGCAATGCTCTGTCCTCTAGAAGTGTCAATGTTTTATTTCCAAACTGGAGCTCTGCTCTCCAGAAAGACAGGTCTAAGATCTCATTTTGAGGAGCATACATATGGAGCAGTCTTCATTCTAGAGACATATATTGCACTCAAACAAATGCTGTATCTGAGCCCCATTATTTACAAGAACTTCCATCAACATGGTTTTGATCTCACTGGTTGCAGAAGGTTGAAAGGGGGTAGCAAATGAAGGAAGGGTCAACAAGAAAAGACAGGATAGTTTCACAGTTAGGAAAGATGATGAACACAGCCTCTGGGCACTGGGACACTCTCCATTTCGCCACAGTGCTCTTAATATACTATTTGCCATTTTTTTTTAATTAACATTTCTATTAGGAGTCAAATGGGTATAACGCTTATTTTGTGGGTGCCCTGCTTGAAAGACTTGTGGCCAGATTTGCAAACATGGAACATTTACAACAGCGAGCCATGATGGCTGAGGAGAAGCTCTGAATATGTAAAGCAATAGAAAGCCATTAAGTCCCTCGAACAAGTATTCCACAACTGTCTTTAAGCAAACAAAACGCTTCCAACAATTTTAGCTATAGCTTCTGTCTGCTTCCATTCTCCGTTCTTAAAAAGGAGATAGTTGTATTCTTTTACAAATGTTGGTTCACAGATGTTGTTTTTACTGTTCTATTGTTTAAGGACAATACTTGATCTTCTATTCATCCCAAGAACAATTGAATTCACAATATCCCACGTTACGCGAAGTTTGAATAATGCTAATGTAAACATGCATCTTCCTTGAAATCTCAACATCTCAACAGCTTAGGCTTGATCCATGCTGGATCCTCTTTTGACCACTGCTGTGCCAATCACAGCTAAAATGCATTTTCTATTTCTATCCCACGCTTGGTGTGGGCTTGTCTATAAAGGAGATTAGCCGTTGATTGCTTTTTGTTGTCTTTGTTGCATATGGCTTGGGCACTGCCATGAAAGAAATCAGTCATGTTTGCTTTCTTGGTAGGCTATTTCAGTGTCATTACACGACAGGGGCTGAACCAATTTAACAGCTCGTGGCTGCTGAAGGGCTGTCCCTGCTCCCTTGTCCTTCCTTGTCTGGTCTGCCCAGCTTCCTAAAGCTGGCCCCAGTTTTCATTCTCACCTGTAGATAAACTGATACAGCTCACCAATCCTGCGAAAAAATTCCCAACGAAAGGAATAAATACAAGGGTTTTGACCATTTACTGATCTGAAGTGCTTCAAAGGGTCAGGCGAGCATTAGGGCTCTGAGAAGCAAAAGGGAGCAGAAAGCAGAACACCCTGCCCGAGAGCAGAATCTGTCCCTGCCAGATCAGCTCGGCTGCCTAGCCTTGCGACACACGCTGAAACAGCCGGGCTCTCGATAAACGCAAATGCCAAAATTATTTTCAAATCTTCAAAGCCATCAAAAATCACCGTTTTCTACCTCATTAGAATCATCTTGAAAGAGAACAAACTGTGCAGCTTCTGGTGCACAATTATGCCGTGCCATCTTCCCCTTTCTCCACACCCAGCTGGGACTGGATCCTGGGTACGACTGCCAGCACCGCCTGCCAGCCCCGTGCGGCTGAGCTCACCGCGCAGGGGTTCCACACCAATAGGAAATCCTGCCTCGTGGGTTTAATTTCTCGTGGCTGACAAAAAGCTGGCGGTAACGCTGAGCACAAGCGGTCTGACCTAGCTCCGTGAGAGGTGGCAGGGCCGCCTCCCTGCCCTGTAGATGATGGAGGTACGTAGTTTTCTAGATGACAGAATTAAGATCACCAAATCCTGCGGTTGCAGCGAGGGCACGCTTGACGTCTACTGCAACGGGCTACATCCACCCGTGCAAACCGCCCCATCTCTTTTCTACCTAGGAACTGTGGGTGTATGAAGAGGCAGGAGGGAAGGACCTGCTTGGGAGAGAAGGAACAGAGACAACAGGGGCTGACTGCTGAACCGAGGTTTGCTGGGGAAATGTTTCCCGCTCCGTGAAATTCCCTGGAAGAAAGCAGCATGGCCGGGAGGCAGGAGAACGTGCGCTGGGCTCTTCAAGACCCTGCTGCGACCGTTACCACAGCTGCTCTGGCAGCTCCTACCACCACGGCTCTTGTCCTCACTGCTGCAACCGTTACAGCAGGTCCAGCACTGGAGGCACTTTTTTTTTTTGGTAGCATGCCAGAATTTTCCTGAAGAACGAAAGCAGGAAAAAAAAGAACTAGTTCATTTTAACAGTTTACATCTCCTTCAAATCTGAATCTAATTTAGTGGAACATGAAAAGGCACTTTGTTCTCTGATGGTGCTTCCCCTACCAAATGTCAACAGCCTACTGCAAACAATGGAAGTTTTAAGAGCTCCTTAGTGAAAGGTCACAATTTTTGTATGGAAAATGCTAGGCTGTCTAAATAAAAGGGTCAACGCCAAATGGACATGGACCCATAGTAATTTTTTAAAATCATGTATACAGGCATGTTTGTATTTTCCAGCAGACAGAGGGTCTGGCCAAATAAAACAAGATCCATGCTTAGGTCATCCATGAAGACTAACCCTCTAGTCTCTAACCTTGAAGACATGAATCACTGTTCTCACAGGATTTCTTCACTCAATGATCATCAAGAAAGTCTACTTACAACCCTGCACAGCAGCAGGGGAAAAAACTCCTCAGCAGAGTTCACAACCTCTGAAGAAAGCACTGCAGAACTACACATCTCAAATCACAGAATGGTTTGGGTTGGAAGGGACCTTAAAGATCATCTAGTCTGGGTGTTCCAGGGACACCTTCCACTAGACCAGGCTGCTCAAAGCCCCATCCAGCCTGGCCTTGAACACTGCCAGGGATGGGGCAGCCACAGCTCCTCTGGGCAACCTGTTCCAGTGCCTCACCACCCTCACAGTAAACAATTTCTTCCTAGTATCTAATCTAAATCTATCCTCTTTCAGTTTAAAACCATTACCCATCATTCTATCTCTACACTCCCTGATAAAGACTCCCTCCCCATCTTTCTTGTAGGCCCCCTTCAGGTACTGGAAGGCTGCCACAGGGTCTCCCCGGAGCCTTCTCTTCTCCAGGCTGAACAACCCCAACTCTCTCAGCCTGTCTTCATAGCAGAGGTGCTCCAGCCCTCTCATCATCTTGGTGGCCCTCCTCTGGACTCGCTCTAACAGCTCCATGTCCTTCTTACGTTGGGGGCCCCAGAGCTGAACGCAGTACTGCAGGTGGGGTCTCATGAGAGCAGAGCAGCAAAATCACCTCCCTCAACCTGCTAGCCTTACTTCTTTTCAGGCAGCCCAGGATGCAATTGGCTTTCCGGGCCGCGAGCACACATTGCTGGCTCATATTCAGTTTTTCGTCCACTAATACCCCCAAGTCCTTCTCCGCATGCTTCCCATCATGACTTAAAAAGCTTACTATGTGACCAAGAAGCCAGCATCCCCCATCACATGTCAGGTCGTGCAAGAAGCCTCCTCCACGAACTGCTCATGCACACGTCGTATGATGGATAGATACACAAACACACACACTTCCAGTCATGCTGTGGCACAGGAGCTATAGCATCTTGTTCTATCTTAGTCCTCCATTCCCTGGAGTGACCTTGTACCAGCTTTTAGTTATTTTTCTGTAAAGCAGGTAAATGAGAATCATCTCCTCTACAACGGTGGCAGGGGCTGTTGGAAATAACAGTTTTAAGAGGCATAAAGATATTAACAGACATCAGCTATGACCAGAGACCAATTTTCTTGCTTGAACATGATGTACCTTATCATAGATGCAAGGGCATTGTGCAAGGAAGGGTATATGCATGCTGTGTGTTTCTTTCCACACAGATGACATGAAGGCAGCAGATTTTTCCAGCAGAGGCCATAACTACATTAGATATAATAAATTTGAGAGATCTGGCACCAGAGAGCTTTTGCCTTCCAAGGCACTGACAGTTTGGTAGGGCCCCTCCTGTATGCTCTATTCCAGCTGGCCTTGCCTCCTCTCCCTGTCTAGAGCTTTCAAAATCAGCTCCAAAACGTGCCAGACAAATAATTTAACCCTAAAGATGCAAAAAACAGGGAGTACCAGGCGAATTCTCTAGAAATCACGGAACAACAAAAGGTAACGTGAGCCAACATTCAACAACCTCGCAGCCCTACAAGAGAACTCTATGCTCAAGCAGCTTTGCACCAGCCCCACAAAATCCACTTGGAAATGAGTGCAGTGAACTAGCTAAACCTCAAAGGTGCCAAACAGTCCATTCTCAAAGATGGTGAAAATTCAAAATAGCCAGAAAACCAACCTTCTATACAAGAAACCATTTCAGGTCCTCAGGCTTTTGGTGCATAAGCAAGAGCATTTCATATGGAGGTCAGGTCCATGCTGCAGAGAGAGTTCTTACCCCAACGCCCAGCTCCACGGGATATACTTTCAGCTGAGAACAGCTGGCTCCATCGTAGCGTGTATCAGCCAGTGCTTAGTTATGGCAGCATGGGGTCTGCCAGAGCTACACGCTGCTATCAGTGCATGAACTTCCTCACCTAAAGCTGGGTCACATCTCTTCAAAATAGCGGGGCCAACCCTGCTACAGCCAACCCTGTCCAGCCAAGCAGTACCAGTATGCTCTGCTGACAAGAAGATAGAAGCATTGAGGACTTATAAACCGAAGCACTGCCATAGTTTACCAACTGAACAGACAGCCAACGAGCACCAACAAGCCCTTATTATGGTTGACCTGTTGCCCAACAAAACGCATGTCTTCTAAGAAACCAGACTTTAAAAGGAAGCCGCACAAAGAGTACAGATTTCTAATGGGATTTACAGATCGCAGCCATCCCAGCAAACAAAGTGACGAGGAACATACTTTCTCAGGCATTTGTTATCGTCTGACTCACCAATAAAAAGATTTTCACACAAAACAGTGAGATGGGGGCGAACAGTACCACAGGGTACCGCTCCAGAGGTCTTAACAGCAGGCCAGCTTCCAGGTCCACACTTCCAGCTCCTTGTCCCTGCCTTGTACCATCCCCAGAGGTGTGACCGCACCGCAACCTGGTACTGCTGCCACAGGACAGGTACTTGAACCCATGCCCACAAAAGCAGCATACATTCAAAGCTCACTTTGAGAGGACTTGCACGTCTAGTCTGAATCCATATAAAATTGGGTTGTAAAAGACAACTCCATCTGATCTTACCCAGGCCTTTTATGCAAGTAAATCCAGCTACAGCACAGCACTGCTTCCAAAACGATGTTCAGACCACTCTCACTGCAGACTCTTCCAGTAACTCATACGAAAACCTAAACAAATCTTAGATAAAAGCGTGATCCAGCCATCGCTGCCTTCCACCAGACGGTCACTACAGAAGTTTCTACGTCCTCTGGCGTCAGCACACGGTTTTTGCAGAGCAAGACAGACAGTACCATAGTTGCTGATGGCTGCGGCAGCACAGGTACCCCTGCGCAGAAGTACCAGGGTCCCCAGTGCAGCCGCGCAGAAAAAGCAGGACCCTCAAGCAGCAGAGAGCATACCAGTCACTTGCAAAAGATGACTCCAGAAATCAGACTGGTGAAACACACCAGGATAAAGAGCAGTGCCTCTTCTAACTCTACCCAACATCAGCAGGAACAAAGTCCTGCCCTGTGACAGAGCTGGAGCTCGCTCTCATTGCGGGGAGAGCCTGGAAATGAGAATTATCACAAAGAGGCCACCTTGTGTCAGAACGTTTGCTCTCCAATACTGGTACACAGGACCTTGTTATGCGTGTTCGGTGGCCAGTACTATTTAGAGACGACAAAACTAAAATACATCTCGATATCCAGAAGACAGGATCTCCTCCTTCAGATGTCCAATCCACTCAGAAGAAAGCAGAGTCCCTTTCAGCAGCTTTCCTACTGCTGTACTTCAGGCCTCACTACATCAACACCTGCAGGTCAGAGCTTCTTGGTCTGTTGTATTATTTACCTACTCACTTTAACGCCTAATGAGTCATTTTCTGCCATTGCCAATACTTGTGTATCATAAATTACTTGTGTATTTAAATTTATTTACTGGCCA